>NC_136923.1:46493953-48938627 GCF_949752795.1 Hyperoodon ampullatus | reverse complement strand
GGGATTTTCACAGTGTGCTCCAGATGGTGCTAGAGGAAGTCCCAGAGCCCATGAGGTGAGCGGGAACCGGGCCCCTGGCTGAGGGGTACGCAGTTGGGCATGCTGGGACGGAGTGGAGGAGCCCCTGACCCCCGGCAGTCTTTGGCACGTGGGAGCGCCTTGCCTTGCCCTGGCACCCAGGCCTGGAGCGGGCTCCGCAAGCAGGGAACAGCTCTCTGGACTCACCACCCTGGAACCTTGGAGCTGTGCCCCAGGCTCACGGTTACCGCTGGGCAACTAGGCTGGTGACCGCTGGGTGGTGGCGACTAATGAGGGGAGGTTTTGTCCCATGGCGTCACCTCTGTCAGTGCTTCCCTGAGCAAGCTGTCAGTGGGGGGCCTCCAGTCAGCTGGTGTGGAGATCCTGGCTGACGCTGCTGCAGGGTGGTCCCTGGAGGTGCAGGGAGGGACCCCCGTCCCAGGCCTGTGGTTGAGCTGCCGTCCCAGCCAGAGGCATTCATCTGTTTCAGGACATTGCTGACACCTCTGATTTCAGGGGGCTTGGGAGCTGTGGGCAGGGGGCGCTTTCTTTTCACAAGACCAGAGATAGGGGACACGATGGCTCCTAGCTCATGGTGGGTTTGTGTCCAGCTTGGACTTGGAAAACCCGAAGGATCCTTCGTACTCTGTGAATGACGTGATTTTCCTGGAAATCGAGGTGAAAGGCTCAGTGGAACCTTTCCAGGTTCTCTTAGAACCATATGCCCTCATCATCCCCGGAGAGAACTATGTTGGGGTGAACGTAAAGAAGGATTTCAAGGTACGTGGTTGTCCCTCCCCAGCCTAGGCTGCCCGAGATGGTGCTGAGCTCGGGCGCGAGCATGGGGAGGAAGCGGCTGGTGGGGCCAGCAGTGGTGGCCACTGCAGAGAAGCTGAGGCTCTTCCCAGAGCCCTGGAACCCACTTGCTTTGAACAGACGCTGGGCCGGGCACGTCTGTCATTTGTAGCTTCCCAGCATCCTCCAAACGAGAGGACTGTGGCACCCGTTCCTGGGTTTAGGGATCTTTGACCGGCTCTGGCACCCACAAACCCTGCAGTGTGCGTTGGTGCCATCGGGTGGCCAGGACTTATCTGGGAAGGTGTCGAGAGGACCTCTTGTGAGCCCACAATCCCGCAGTCCTTTAGCAAGTACAGATCTGACAGGGAGCCCGGCTCGGGTGTGTCTTTCAGATGTGGAACAACAGCAGATCAGCCATCAGGTACACGTGGGGGAAGATCAGCGACTGCCACATCATTGAAGTGGAGCCCTGCACGGGGACCATCGGTACTGCAGGGACCGAGGGAGGGGCTGGCTGGGGAAGGAGAGCTCGAGGTGAAAGGGGCCTGTGCAGGGGTCCATGGCCCCCTGATCAGTTTCAGCCGCAGCCTGGCCCTGTGGTGGGTAAGGAGTACGCCAAGGCCAGGTATCTGAGCCCGGCCACATAGGGGACCTGCCCCTGCTTCCTTTCTCCACGGCTCACCTTTCCTCTCCCTCTCTCAGAGCCCAACGAGGTGGAGGATTTTCAGTTGAACTTTACCGGGGGTGTTCCCGGCCCGACGAGCCAGAACCTGCTGTGTGAAATCAAAGACTCCCCCTCACCGGTGGTCTTACACATCGAGGCGGCCTTTAAGGTGCCTCTGGTGGGACTGGGCGGCTGGGCGGGCCGGATGGGGAGCCGGGGTAGGGCACAGAGCCCACGGCCCGGGTGGCCCAGTGACGGGCCCCTCTGGGTGCCTCAGGGGCCTGCCCTCGTCATCGACGTCTCAGCCCTTCAGTTTGGTTTGCTGCGCCTGGGGCAGAGAGCCACAAACTCCATCCAGATCCGGAACGTCAGCCAGCTCCCGGCCACGTGGTCCATGAAAGAGAGCAGGGTCTGCCTGCAAGAAAGGCAAGAGGGCGTGAGTCCTGGGATGCTGGCTCGTGTGCCACCCCTCCCCCCACCCCACCCCACCCCACCCCACCCCACCCCCGGAGCCGAGTAACCCGCGTGGTGTGTGAGCCGTGGAACTGTTGCTGGTGCCTTCAGAGCGTGGAGGCTGGAGAGGAAACGCCTGCCTGGTGACCTTTGCCTCGCAGAGTCCCCCATCCCCTGTCTCTAGGCAGTCGGGGTCCTTTCTACAGCAGAACTTAACCCCTGAACTGGATTTTCCTGTTCCTTTCAGAGCAGCCAGAGTCAGGAAGAAAACAGGCAGCTGAGTTGGGCGGGAAGCTTCCAAAAGGCCTCCAGGGAGGGGCAGGCGGCGGGGCTCCCTGCAGAGGTTCCCTGCAGAGGTTCCCAACCTGCTTGCAGTTTTGAGTACCTGCCACCAGGTGGTGAGCTTGCCACCCAAACCAAAAGGCTCCAAAAGGAAAATCATTTCCACTCAAACAGCACTTTTCCTTTTACTCTAAAAATAGAAAATATTAAAAGTGGCTAAGCATCGTCATCATCACATTTAAATTATGGCATCATGTTTTGTTTTGGTTTTTTATAAATTTATTTTATTTTTGACTGCGTTGGGTCTTCGTTGCTGCGCGCTGGGCTTTCTCTAGTTGCTGCGAGCGGGGGCCACCTCTTCGTTGCAGTGTGTGGACTTCTCATTGTGGTGGCTTCTCTTGTTGCGGAGCACGGGCTCTAGGCGCGCGGGCTTCAGTAGTTGTGGCACACGGGCTCAGTAGTTGTGGCACGTGGGCTCTAGAGTGCAGGCTCAGTAGTTGTGGTGCACGGGTTTAGTTGCTCTGCAGGAATTGAACCTGTGTCCCCTGTATTGGCAGGTAGATTCTTAACCACTGTGCCATCAGGGAAACCCATGGCATCATGTTTAAATACCATGTTCAGGGAATTCTCTGGTGGTCCAGTGGTTAGGACTCAGGTGCTTTCACTGCCAGGGCCTGGGTTTGATCCCTGGTCAGGGAACTAAGATCCCGCAAGCTGCATGGCACAGCCAAAAATTATATATATATATATATATATTTCAATCTTTTTAAAATTTTTATTTATTTATTTATGGCTGTGTTGGGTCTGCGTTTCTGTGCGAGGGCTTTCTCTAGTTGCAGCAAGCGGGGGCCACTATTTCATCGCGGTGCGCGGGCCTGTCACTATCGCGGCCTCTTGTTGCGGAGCACAGGCTCCAGACGCACAGGCTCAGTAATTGTGGCTCACAGGCCTAGTTGCTCCACGGCATGTGGGATCTTCCCAGACCAGGGCTCAAACCCGTGTCCCCTGCATTGGCAGGCAGATTCTCAACCACTGCACCACCAGGGAAGCCCTATGTTCAATCTTGAACAAGCCCAAGCCACACCAGCAGGCAGCTAGCTATAAACCACTGGCTTACCATGCCCACCCTTCCCACGTGGTGACTGTAGCTCCGTCGGAGCAGCAGCTGCACGTGCGAGACTCTGGCCAGGTTTGTCTGGTGAAAGCACCCTCCCTCCCCAGGTCCCACATCCTGCTGCCCACTTCCCCTGTTGTTCAGAGGGCCGCACACTTTTCCTTCCACATTCAGGAGCTGAGGAAAGAGAGTCACAGCCACACATACATCTTATTTGCCAATGCACCTTCCCTTCTCCAGGACTTTTCCTTTCCACTTGAAAGCCATTCTCCTTTACCTGGCGGCCTCGCTTCTCCACTAGGCACCCTGAAACTTAGAAGTTATGACAGTTTGCATCGAATTGGCCAACACCATTGCCAAGAAACATTGCCATGTGGTCTGTTCCACAGGCTTGGAGTTAGCACTGGCCCCCGCAGGGCTCACTGGTCACACTGCTTGGACCATGGAACCACAGAGGCTGGCGCTGGGACTGCGGGCAGGGTGCTATCAGTAACCTTTTCTTCAAATGAAACCTTCAACAGAAGCCCAAGATCTAGAATAGAGTATGACTGTTCTTGACTCCCAGAGGCCCCCTTGTCAGGCATCCCTGCCCCACCCTACCACTCCCCACATCCTGCTTCCCTGCCCTAGGACTTCTGAGCCACCCCTGGGATTTCCCAGAGCACAGTTGGAAACTTACGGGCCTCAGCCAACCTCATCACTTGATAGAGGAGAAACAGGGAGGGACAAGGGCTTCCCCGGGGCCACACAGCTAATAGGTGGCAGAATCGTATCAGATCCAAGTTCTCTGATTCCCAGTCTGTGTTTTTCTCCCATTGTGAAGAATAACTACATTTTACAGTTGAAGTAATTGTCAGTTTCACAGTACATTGAGATTTATGTCGTAATCGAAGCTGGTAGCAGTCCTGTCTCTACAGTTCTCTGCGCTGTGTTCTTGTGAGCTCTCAAAAATAATGTTGAAGGGGCTTCCCTGGTGGCACAGTGGTTGAGAATCTGCCTGCCAATGCAGGGGACACGGGTTCGTGCCCTGGTCCGGGAAGATCCCACATGCTGCGGAGCGGCTGGGCCCATGAGCCATGGCCGCTGAGCCTGCACGTCCGGAGCCTGTGCTCCGCAATGGGAGAGGCCACAACAGTGAGAGGCCCGCGTACCGCAAAAAAAAAAAATAATAATAATAATGTTGAGATTTGGGGTTTGTAGATGTCCCCAGGCCAGGGGACCCAGAAACCCAGACCCAGACCATAGCCCCCTCCGCCCCCCCTCCCCACCAGGCTCCAAAGGAGAGGCACGTGAGGAACAACGGACGAAGAAAGCCAAGGGGCTCTTTCCTTACCAGCAGAGCTTGGGCCCAAAGCTTGGACAAGCCAGGCCAGAGCACGCCAGCCACGTTTCCTGAGACGTAGGCCAGCCCACCCTCCCTTCAGTGCCAGGGCGGTGGAACCTCTGAAGTGAGAGGGCACAGGGCCCAAGATGGCACAGCACGGCGGCCAGGGTGGAGGTGGGGTGGGACCGGGCAGGGGCGGCCAGGTCTCCCTCCAGGCAGGTGCCTTGCACTCCTTCATGGCCTTGGTCTCAAGGAAGGAAGAGACCAAAGAGTAACCTCCCTCCTGGTTGTGATCTTTCAACGTCCAGTGAGACCCCGACTAGCCAGTGCGGCCCATCTGGGACCCTGGGGCCGCGCAGTCAGGCTGGTGCTCCTGGTCTCAGCCTGGACAGGAAGAGGGGCACTCTTCTCCCCAAGCCTTTTCCTTTCCCTTTTAGTGCCTGGTATGCGGCAGGGGGTGGACATGTCGGGTGAGTGGGAACTAGCCTGCAGTGGGGCTGAGTGGGGTGAGGGCGTGACGGGGTGGGGAAGAGACCACATGGGTGTGTTACCGAACCAAGCTTGGGTCCACTTGCCCATGTGCAGTAGAGCCAGTCTACGGACACCAGGTTGTGGTGAAGGAAGGTGTAGTGTTTACTGTAAGATGCCAGACGAGGAGAATAGGTGGCTGTGCTCAAAAACCTCAAACTTCCCGAAGGGTTTCAGCAAAACATTTTTGGAGGCCAGGTGAGGGAGGTGGATCATAGCGTATGTGCTCAGTTCGTGCACAGTTCTCTGCTTGGTGGATGGTGAGGTAACAGGGCGGTGTCACAGGGGTTAACGTTAGCAATCCTCAGGCTCCAGTAGGTCTGGGGACTACGTGCTCATGGTCATCAAGTAGTTACTTTCTTCCATTTGGTGGTGGTTTTAGCGTCTGTAAAACAACTTAGGAAACGTGCAGCAGATACTGTCATTTAGGTGCTTCAGAGAGGAGCTACAGCAGAGGATAGGGGGAGGGGTCTGTCCCAGGAAGGCACAGTTAGAGGTGCAAAGGGCAAATCTGTGGCCACATGGAAGATTGTCCCCTCCCCTGGTTTGGGGGCTTGGTGGCTTTCCTTACTTGAAGCCGACAGTTCCTGACGCGCACCTACGCAGCGGGGCGGGCAGACCTCTCAGAGCCACCGCACCAAGGGCGACTCCCTCTGCCTTCCACCTCCTTTCCTTGGAGACTCAGTTCTCATCCTCTTCGTCCTGAGCTCTTGCTCAGCTGTGTTCCCCCACCCGCTTGCCTCCTTCCGTATCCTAGAAGTGCTCGGGGTATGGGGGTGGGGGCAGCTTGGGGGCGACCCTGGTTGTTCATGACCAGCACCCAGTTCTGCAGTTCCACGTGTCCCCACTCCTCGTCCTTCTCCCCATCAGGTGTCTCCCTTCGTCATTGAGCCGTCCAGTGGCCAAGTTCAGCCGCTGGGGGAGTGCAGAGTGAGCATCACGTTGGAGGCCCGGCACTGCCAGTGTCTGCAGACCGTCCTGAAGCTGGAGGTGGTAAATGGGACCTGCAGGTAAGGGGGTAGGGAGGGAGCCAGTACGACACACTCTTTGCATATTCGTGGCATATTTATTTATATTGTGTGTAGTTACGTATTTGTCTATAGACGTTTCAGAATTTAAAGGTCTTGATATGTGTTTATTCTATGAAATTTGGAAATTACAGAAAAGAAAATGAAAATGATCCATAACCTATTACCTGGAGATCATTCACTAGTAATATTATGGGGTATATATATCCTTCTAGTGTGTATATGCTAAAGGAATATACATTAATGCAACCACTTTGGACAACACTTTATTGTTACCTAGTAAGGGTTACAATACCCTTGGTCCAGCATCAGTCCTTCTGGATATAATCCCAGAGAGACTTACACGTGTGCAGTGGGAGCCGTGTGCTCATGCTGGAAGGCTCATAGCTGGACTGTTCATGACAGTGAAAAACTGGAAGCAGCCAACATTCATCAACAGGAGAATGGATGCAAAATAACTGTGGCAGATTTTCTCTTTTATTGGAATGCAGTTGACATGTCACTAAGTTTAAGTTGTACAACATACTGACCTGATTCATTTATATATTGCAGCATGATTTCCATTGTAGTGTTAGCTTACACCTCCATCACTTCACCTAAATATCATTTCATTTTTGTGGTGGGAATAATCAAGTCTCCCAGCAGATTTGATGTATATAATACAGTATTGGTATCCATAAGCACCATACTTCACATTAGATCTTCAGGACCCATTCACCTACTAGTTGCAAGTTTGTACCCTTAAACAGCATCTTTCCAGATGCTGGGCACCCCCAGCCCCTGGTAACCACCGTCCTACTCTCTGTTTCCACAAACTTGACTTTTTTAGATTCTACATATAAGTGAGATATTACAGTATTTGTCTCTGTCTGACTTATCTCACTTGGCGTAATATTCTCAAGGTCCATCCATGTTGTCGCAAATGGCAGGATTTCCTTCTTTCCCATGGCTGAGTAATGTTCCATTGTATGCATATACCATATCATCTTTACCCATCAATCTGTTGACAGACAGTTAGGGTGCGCCATACCTTGGCTGTTGTGAATAATGCAGTAAACATGGGGGTGCAAATATCTCCTTGATATCCTGTTTTCACTTCCTTTGGATATATACCCAGAAGTGGAATTGCTGGGTCAGGTGGTAGTTCTATTTTTAATATTTTGAGGAACCTTCATACTTTTTCTGTTGTGGCTGAACCAATTTATATTCCTACCAATGGTGTACAAGGGTTCCCTTTTCTCCACATCCTCACCAACACTTGTCATCTTTTTTTTTTTTTTTGCGGTATGCGGGCCTCTCACTGTTGTGGCCTCTCCCGTTGTGGAGCACAGGCTCCGGACGCGCAGGCTCAGCGGCCATGGCTCACGGGCCCAGCCGCTCTGCAGCATGTGGGATCTTCCCGGACCGGGGCACGAACCCGTGTCCCCTGCATCGGCAGGCGGACTCTCAACCACTGCACCACCAGGGAAGCCCCTCACTGTGGTTTTGATTTGCATTTCCCTGATGGTTAGTGTTGCTGAGCATCTCTTCGTGTACCTATTGGCCATCTGGATGTCTTCTTTGGAAAAATGTCTAGTTCCTCTGCCCATTTTTTAATTTGATTTGTTTGGCTTTTTGCTATTGAGTTGTATGAGTTCTTTATATATTTTGGATATTAACCCCTTATCAGATATGTGTTATTGCTGACTAAAAAAAAAAACACACAACCTAAAAGTTGAGAATTATGTTTTATTCTGGGACCTTACTGAGGACTATAGTCCAGAAAACAGCCTCTCAGATAGCTCTGAGGTAAGGGAGGAGCCAGAATATATGGGAGTTTTTGCTGAAAATAACAAAACAAAACAAAAACAACATACAGGGGAACATCAAAAGATTACTGCTAATCACAAGAAACAGACATCTCAAGTTAATGATTTTAGTGCTTTTCTGTGTATGGGAAGATGCAAGATTCTGGGCTTATTGAAATCATTCCTTTAATATGCATCTTAACTACTTATGGCTGGTACCCTGTCTGTCTCCATCCTGAATTCCCCTCAGGGTGCACTAGTGGAGGCAAGTGCAGTGACTGCTGGCTTGATGGTTGCAACATCCTTTGTTTACTGAAATGGCAGGCAGCATTCTTTGTCCACAGTGTGCAAATACATTCTCCCATTTGGTAGGTTTTCTTTTCATTTTGTTCATTGCTTCTTTTGCTGTGCAGAAGCTTTTTAGTTTGATGTAGTCTCACTTTTTAAATTTTTTTAAATTAATTATTTTATTTTGGCTTTGCTGGGTCTTCATTGCAGTGCACGGGCTTCTCTGGTTGCGGCGTGCAGGCTTCTCTAGTTGTGGCGGGAGGGCTCTAGAGCATAGGCTCAGTAGTTGCGGCACGCAGGCTTAGTTGTGGTATGTGGGATCTCAGTTCCCTGACCAGGGATTGAACCTGGGCCCCCTGCATTGGGAGCGTGGAGTCTTAACCACTGGACCACCAGGGAAGTCCCCCTCACTTGTTTATTTTTGCTCTTATTGTTTTTTGTACTTTTGGTGTCAGATCCAAAAAAACATCCCCAAGACTGATGTTGAGGAACTTCTTCCCTGTGTTTTCTTCTAGATGTTTTATAGTATCAGATCTTATGTTTATGTCTTTGAGCCATTTCAAGTTAATTTTTGTGAGTGGTGTACGCTAGGGGTTCAATTTCATTTTTCTACATGTGGTTTTCCAGCTTTCCCAGCAACATTTGTTGAAGAGACTGTCCTTTCCCAGGACATTTTCCCGGGTGTTCATTTTTTTAAAAATTGAAGTATAGTTAATTTAGAATGTTGTGTTAGTTTCAAGTGCACAGCAAAGTGATTCAGTTACACATACACATAATATATTCTTTTTCAGATTCTTTTCCATTATATGTTATTACAAGATATTGACTATAGTTTCCTGTACTGTACAGTAGGTCCTTGTTGTTTACTTGTTTTATATATAGTAGTGTGTATATGTTAATCCCAGACTCCTAATTTATCTCTCCCCGCCCCTGCACCATTATCCCCTTTGGTAACCATAAGTTTGTTTTCTATGTCTGTGAGTCTGTGTCTGCTTTGTAAATAACTTTATTTGTATCCTTTTTTTTAGATTCCACATATAAGTGATATCATATGATATTTGTCTTTCTCTGTCTGACTTACTTCACTTAATATGATAATCTTGGGAATTCCCTGGCAGTCCAGTGGTTGGGACTTGGCGCTTTCACTGCTGGGGCCCGGGTTCAGCCCCTGGTTGGGGAACTAATATCCCACAAGCAGTGCAGTGCAGCCAAAAATGAAAAAAAAAAAAGAAATCTCTAGGGCCATTCATGTTGCTGCAAATGGCATTATTTCATTCATTTTTTTTATGGCTGAGTATTATTCCATTGTCTATGTGTACCACGTCTTCTTTATCCATTTATCTGTTGATGTACATTTTGGTTGCTTCCATGACTTGGCTATTGTAAATAGTGCTGCAGTGAACATCAGGGTGCATGTATCTTTTTGAATTATGATTTTTCTCTGGATATATACCCAGGAATGAGATTGTAGGATCATATTTTAATGCTATTTTTAGTTTTTTAAGGAAGCTCTATACAGTTCTCCAAAACAGTTGAACCAATTTACATTCCCACCAACAGTGTAGGAAAGTTCCCTTTTCTCCACAACCTCTCTAGCATTTATTATTTGTAGACTTTTTTTTTTTTTTTTGAGGTATGCGGGCCTCTCACTGTTGTGGCCTCTCGTCTTGCAGAGCAACAGGCTCCGGACGCGCAGGCTCAGTGTCCATGGCCCACGGGCCCAGCCGCTCCGTGGCATGTGGGATCCTCCCAGACTGGGACACGAACCCGTATCCCCTGCTTCGGCAGGCGGACTCTCAACCACTGCGCCACCAGGGAAGCCCTATTTTTAGACTTTTTGATGACGGTCATTCTGACTGATATGAGGTGATACCTCATTGTAGTTCTGATTAGCATTTCTCTAATAATTAGTGATGTTGAGCATCTTTTCATGTGCCCATTGGCCATCTGTATGTCTTCTTTGGAGAAATGCCTGTTTAGGGTAGTCTTTTTTTTTTAATTTTTTAATAAATTTATTTATTTATTTATTTATGGTTAGGTTGGCTCTTTGTTGCTGCACACAGGCTTTCTCTAGTTGTGATACTGGCTATTATTGGCTCTCTTGTCAAATATTAGTTGAGTGTATACATGGCATTTTTAAATGAGCAAATACCATTGTATTCTGGGAGGAACACACTGGAGATTTCGAAGGTTATTAATGATATTCCCTCCCTCACTCCCTCCTTTCCTTCCTTCCTTCCTTTCTCATGGAAAATTTCTTACGTACATAAAAATAGTATAGTATAATGAACCCCTGTGTATCCAACATCTACTTTCAGTAATTATCAAATCACGACAAATACTGCTTCATTCACATGCCTCATCCATTTCTCCGCCCAACCCTTCTCAAACTATTTTGAAGCATAATATTCATTTTCTTAAGTTGACTGGTGGTAACATTTTGTTTCTTAAGCTAGGCGGGGGTGGTACACAGATGTTCTTTTTATTATTATTCTTTAAACTGTATAGATATTTAAACTGTATATTTGTTTTGTAGTCATTTCTGCAAGTATTTTGTATTTTGTTATAAAAACTTTAACTGCTCACTTTAAATCTTCATGAATACTTGAATTATCCTCCAAAGAGAATGTGCCATTTTATACTTCCACCTCCAGGGTATGAGATGCCCATCACCCCAGACTCTCACAGTGACAGATATTCTCAGACTTTTGGTACTTGGACCAGCAACAGGGGGGAAAGTACCAGCAATGTCTCATTCAAATGTGCTTTTCTACAACTAACATTATGGGTCTAAGTATGAATCTTTTCAAACCCACCAGTAATTGTGTGGTTCTTCATGATCCTTAAATAAGAAGGTTAAGTCTGTCTTCTCCTCAGGCAGAATGAATACCTTTTATTCAGTCTCTGCTTATTTCCTTTCTTTTCTTATCTCTATTCTTTCTTCTTAAAGGACCTTGTATTAATCAGAACGTTTACAGTTGCAAGTGAGGGAAACACATCAATTTAGGCAAAAAGGGGGAACCATTGGCTCATGTACCTGGGCATTCCTGCCCTACCGAATCCAGAGCTCCAGCCTCTTCCTTTGTCTGGTCTTCTACTTCTCTCTCACTGTCCACCCTCCTTCCCTCTCCTGCACCTACCCCATCCTTCAACTCTGCTTCTCTCTCTTTGTTGGCCTTTCTCTCCCCTATTGGCAGGGGCCCTTGGCCACAATGCCCCAGGGAAGGGGGCCACTTAGAGTTCCAGGCTCACACACTCCCAGCTTAATAACCTCTGTGAAAAATGAAATCAGCTTTCTCCAGAGATACACTCTGAATGGATCTCTTTAGTCACCTCCCCTCACAGGCCCTACCTCCCCTCACAGGCCCTACCTCCCCTCACAGGCCCTACCTCCCCGTGGCAGGGGGCAAGGATCCAGCTCCAGAAGAGGCAGGTGGGAAAGCTTGCTGGACAGTAAAAACAATAGCTACCACAGTCCACCACAAACCTGCTGGATCTATACTGCATGAGTTTAACCATTTTCCTCATATTTTCCATCTCTTGGGGTTTTTCTCCTCGCTCAGGGATATGCCCTTGGCCCTGCAGGTCACTAATTCAGTCTCTGGTGGATACCCTTGTTTTGGCAATCATGCTTTTCAATTTCAAGCTTTTTTTTTTTTTTTTTTATGAATTGTTCCTTTTCTGTAGTCATCTGTTATTGTCTTATGGATTCAACAGCCTCTCAGATTACCCCGAGGAAACTAATTTTAGTTTCCTCAGATTCTGGTTTGGAATCTTTCTTCACTTTTTGGGTTTCTTTCTACATCTAAGAATCCTTGGCTGCCCATTCCTGTTCTGAAGCAGGAAGTTGATTTGCATAAGGAGCCGGTGGTGTCAGTTTCCTCTGAGTATGTGGGTGTAGGTGTGGATGGAGTCCTCCTCCCAGGACTGAGTGTGTGTGAGTACCCTCAGAGCAGACAGCTTCCTGAATCCCGTAAAGGGAAGGGGGCTTTGGGGAAAACAGCCCAAGACAAACAGTCGAGGAAACCCACACTGGCCAGCTACACGAATCAGTCCCTTCCTTCCTTCATAAATAGGATCTTTTTGGTCGTTTTCCCTCGGAGACAGTTGAGAAGCCCAGTGTTCCTGCAGGATCTGCTGTGACCTCTCTCCAGGGCCACGCCTACATTCTTCACTGCGGGTGGGGTAAATCCTGCTGCAGGATTTACCAGTCTTCTGTGTGATGCCTGAGCTCTGGGAGCCAGTATAGCTGAACCCGCCACGATAAATCTCCCAGCGGTCCTTCAGTTACATCCCCTGCTCTTTCCCCACAGCCCACCCTGCCTTGTGATGCCTCTCATTCCACTGTTACGGAATCTCTGCTTGGCCTTCTCCAGGGGTCTTAAGTAATAGTTATGTTCTCCTCTGTTTTATCAGTTAATCTGATTACATCCTTTCTTTTAATTTTTTTCTCATTGGAATAGCATTATATTTACTTTATTCTTTATTTAAAATTTTTCACAAATTATGCATAATGTTAACATAGTGTATCTTATTATAATAATGATATATGGGGCAAATATGATAGTTGCCAGTCGGGACCCACTCTCCATCCTTCTCCACCCTGCTCTCCTATTTCTTCTCTTCCTCAACAACACTTGTTACAATCTATCCTTCAGTGGTACTCATCCTGGTGTGTGTGAAGTGATATTTCACTGAGGATTTGATTTGAGTTTTCCTGATGGCAGATGATGTTTAGCATCTTTCATATGCTTATTGGTTATCTGTAGATCCTCTTTGGAGAACTATCTCTTGAATTCTGTGCCCATTAAAAAAAATAAGGTTATTTGTCTTTTTATTATTGAGATACAAGTGTTCCTTTTTTTTTTGAGATGGAAGTGTTGTTCTTTATATTCTAGATACATGTCTATTATTAGGTATATGATTTTCAAATATTTTCTCCCATTCTGAGAATGGTCCTTTCACTTTCTTGATGGTATGTATACTTTGAAGCACAAAAGTTTTAAATTTTGGTGAATTCCAGTTTATGTATTTTTCTCTTTTGTTGCTTTTGGTGTTATATCTAAGAAACCATTGCCTAATGTCACAAATATTTACTCACATGTTTTCTTCTGAGAGTTTTATAGTTTTAGTTCTTATTCTTAGGTCTCTGATCCATTTTGAGTTAGTTTTTGTGTATGGTGTGAGAAAAGAATCCAAGTTCATTCTTTTCCAACTAGATAATCAGTTGTCTCAGTACGTTTCTTAAAAAGACTTTACTTTATCCATTGAATTGTCTTGGCACCCTTTGTCAAAAATCAGTTGACTGTAAACATGAGGGTTTACTTATGGACTGTCAGTTCTGTTCCATTGATCTATAGGTCTGTTCTTATGCCATATCAACCTTGTTTTGATTAATGTGGCTTTATAGTAAGTTTTGAAATCAGGAAGTATGAATTCTCCAACTTTGTTTTTCTTTCTCAAGATTGTTTTGGCTATTCTGGGTTCTTTGAATTTCTGTATGAATTTTAGGACCAGTTTATCAATTTCTGCAAAGAAGCAGCTGGGATTTTAATAGGGAGTGTGTTGAATCTGCCAATCAGTTTGGGGAGTACTGCCATCCTGACAATATTAAGTCTTCCCATTCTTGAACATGAAATGTCTTTCCATTTATTTAGGTCTTTTCATTTCTTTCAGTGAGGTTTTCAGTGTACACGTCTTGTACTTTTTTTGTTAACGTTATTCCTAAGTATTTTATCATTTTTGATGCTTTTGGAAATGGACTTTTCTTAATCACATTTTATTATTATTCATTGTGGGTGTGTAGAAATACAAATAGTTTTTTGTATATTGACCTTGTATCCTACAACCTTGCTGAACACATTACTTCTAATAGTTTTCTAAATAGAAGATCATGTCGTCTACATTTAGAGATAATTTTACATCTTCCTTTCCTTTTTTTTTCTTTTAAATTTTTATTTATTTATTTATTTTTGGCTGTGTTGGGTCTTCGTTGCTGTGCACAGGCTTTCTCTAGTTGTGACGAGCGGGGGCTACTCTTCCTGTGGTGCATGGGCTTCTCATTGAGGTGGCTTCTCTTGTTGTGGAGCGTGGGCTCTAGGGCGCATGGGCTTCAGTAGTTGTGGTGTGCAGGCTCAGCAGTTGTGGCTCGCGGACTCTAGAGCACAGGCTCAGTAGTTGTGGTGCATGGGCTTAGTTGCTGTGTGGCATGTGGGATCTTCCCGGACCAGGGCTCGAACCCGTGTCCCCTGCATTGGCAGGCAGATTCTTAACTACTGAGCCACGAGGGAAGTCCCTACATCTTCCTTTCCAATCTGGATGCCTTTCCTTTCTATTTCCTGCCTAATGGACCTAATAATACTCCAGTACAGTGTTGAATGAAAGTGGCAGGGGTGGATGTCCTTGCCTTGTTCCCGATCTTAAAAGGAAAACATTGTCTTTCACCTTTAAGTATGATATTAGCTGTAGGCTTTTTGTAGATGTCCTTTATCAGGTTGTGGAAGTTCCCTTCTGTTCCTAGTTTGCTGATTGTTTTTCTCATGAAAGAACGTTAGATTTCATTGAATGTTTTTTCTGCGTCTTTTGAAATAATCATGCCATTTTTGTCCTTTTTAAAATTAATGTGGTGTTTTTCACTAATTTTTGCATAATTCAACCAAAAATTTTTATTTCTTATTTGACCTATTGTTTATTTAGGAGTGTGTTGTTTAATTTACACATATTTTTGTTTCCCAAATTATTTTCTGTTGTTGATTTTTAATTTGATTCTCTTGTAGTTGGAGAACATACTTTGTATAATTTCAGCCTTTTAAATCTGAGGCTTGTTGTATGAGCTATCTTAGGATCTGTTCTAGAGAATATTCCATGTACACATAGGAAGCATTTTGCTGTTGTTGGATAGAGTGTTGTATAGAGGTCTGGTTGGTTTATAGTGTTAAGTCTTCTGTTTCCTGTTCATCTTCTGCTTAGTTCTTCTGTCCACTATTTAAAATGAGGTATTGAAACCTCTAATCATTATTTTGGAACTGTCAGTTTCTCCCTTCAATCCTGTCATTTTTTGCTTCATGTATTTTGGAACACTGTTGTTAGACATGTGTATTTATAATTGTAATGTTTTCCTGATGGGTTGACCTTTTTATAATTATAAAATACCCTTCTTTGTCTCTAGTAACAATTTTTATCCTAAAGTCTATTTCATCCCACATTAAAATAGCTACTATAGCTCTCTTTTGGGTACTGTTTGCAGTATATTTTTCCATCCTTTTACTATTGGCATATTTGTGTCTTTGAATCTAAGGTGTCTCTTGCAGACAGTATACAGTGGGATCATTTTTTAAAATACATTTTGCCAATCTCTATCTTTTGTTTGGCTTTTGAATCTATGACCTATCTCAGTCTCGTTCTGTGGCTATAAAAAGATAGCATGATAACTGCAATTAAACCTCATTTTCAAATATATTTTACAGCTCTTTATGGGGACAAGTCTTTTCTTCCTTGATATTCTTGAGGATTGCCAAGCTGGCCAAGATTGTAAAGGTTTTTTTTGTCTTTTGGAAGAATCCTTAATTATTGAACAAAGTGAACAGCACTCAGAAATTTATGGCCAAAAAAAAAAGAAAAATGAGAGTGAGGAGGACGTTAAAAAAAAAGAAGATAGCATGAGACATCCTTGTAATGGAACTGTTCTGTGTCTTGACTGTGGTGGTGTCATGCGTATCTGCATGTGATAAAATTGCGTAGAAGTAACGAGTCCATGTAAACCTGATGGGGTCTGAATAAGATTGCTGGATTGTATCCATCTTGGTCTCCTGCTTGTGACATTGTGCTATAGTTAGGCAAGATGTTACTATTGGGAAATTGGGTGAAGAGTATATTGGATCCCTTTGTATTTGTTTTTGTTACAGCTGCATGTGAATCTACAGTATTTCAAAATAAAAAGTTAAAAGCAAAATGCATGTTATCTCCATTCCTTATATAAGAAAAAAAATACCCTCAGACATATTTGTGTGGGTCTATTTCTAGGTTTTCTACATTGTTCCATTGATCTGTTGTATACAACCCTCCACCAGTAACACACTATCTTGATTGCTGTAGCTGTATAGTAAGTCTTAACATCCAGTAATTTCCCACTGTATTCTTTTTAAAAATTGTTTTAGTCTGTGTCCTTTATCTTTCTATATAAATGTTATGATAAGCTTGTCTATATCTACAAAAATCCTGGCTAGGAGTTTGATAAGAATTGTGTTAAACTTAATAGATCAATTTGGGGAGAATTGACATCTGTGTTGAGTTTTTTAATCCATGAACATGATTTATGCCTCTCTATTTATAGTCATCTTCAATTTCTTTCATTGGTGTTTTTGTAGTTTTCAGCACACAAATTCTATATGTGTTTTATTAGATATTTACCGAAGTATTTCAATTTTTTGAGCAATTATAAATGGTATTATATTTTTAACTTCTGTTTCTACACGTTCTTTGTTAGCCTGTAAAAATGTGATTGATTTTGGAGTTCCCTGGCGGTCCAGTGGTTAGGACTCCGTGCGTTACTGCCGAGGGCCCGGGTTTGATCCTGGTCAGGGAACTAAAAATCCCACAAGACTCCTGGCACAGCAAAAAAAAAAAAAAAAGTGATTGATTTTTATGTGTTGATTTTTACCCTGTCACTTTGCTGACTCACTCATTAGTTCTAAGATTTTAAAAAAAAAATCGATTCCTTGGGATTTTCTACATAGACCATCATGTCATCTGCACATAGGGAGGAGTTTTAATTCTTCCTTTCTGTTGAGTATGACTTTTATTTCCTTGTGTTCCAGCCACCTGCCTGTGTATGCCGAGGTGCAGGAGCCCTATGTGTACCTGCAGAGCAGCCAGGTGGAGGTCACCAACCTCTACCTGGGCGTGCCCACCAAGACGCCTGTCACACTCATCAATGGCACGCTCCTGCCCACCCAGTTCCACTGGGGCAAGGTGGGTGAGCCCACACTGTCGGGCCCTAGGCCTGCAACCCTCAGCCCCAGAGGCCTGTGTGGAGGGGGACATTGTCCCCCAGACACCTCCCAGAACGGATTACTGCCCCTGGGGCTGGCTCTGCCGCCTGCCCCACGTGCCATGGCAGATGGGGCCACGTCCCTGAGCATCGGAGCCAGCTGTCCCGGTTCCCCATCACCCTGGGCCTCCCAGGGTGGCGTATTTAGTCCAGAGAACCCCTGACAGGGATGAGGTCCATCTGTGGTGGGAGAGGAGAGGAGAGGGACCTGAGGTTTATCCCCACTCAAGAGCACCCCACCCTGCTGGGGGCCCCCAGTCCGCCAGCCTCCCCAGAGTATGCGGCGGTGCTGAGCCCTCTGTCTGGACCCCGGGTCCATCGTGGAAGCCCAGCACGTGACCCACCCATGTGTCTTCCAGCTCCTGGGGCTCCAAGCAAGCTTCTGCACAGCAAAAGTCTCCCCCACACATGGCACGCTGGGCCCCAGTGAGGAGCGCCAGTTCAGCCTCGAGTTGACTGCTCATACCCAGGCAAGTGAGGGCTCAGGGGCCTACGTGCCCAGGAAGCTCCCCTGGCTGCCTGCATCTGTGCCGGCCAGGAGGTCCACCCCAGACCCCTCTCCTGGGCTGTGTCAGTGGGGAAGAGACTTCTTGCATTTGGGTCTGGGGTCCCCACTCCCACTGGGCCTGCTGTCTAGGGACACAGGGCCTGGATGTGCCCTGACACCCTTGGGCACCACCTTTAGCCCTCGCCAGGCCGTTCTCTTTGGAACAGGTGGGCCCAGCTTTCCAGCTGCCTGGAGATGCTGAGCAGAGCTGCTGCCCACGGCCAGCCCTGTGCTGGGTGCTGCAGGGGAGTCTGAGCGGCACCCAGGTTCCTCCCAAGAAGGACACAGCTTCTCCTGGGTGCAGCTCACAGGAAGGCCATTGGGCCGAATGTGCTCAGTACTTGGGTGGTTGCCGGCTATCCATTTGTGGTTCTTGTGGGGAAAGAAACTTCTTCCTTGCAGGGGCTAGCAGGCCCAGGTCCCAGTCCTCTCTGGCGAACATGTGGACGGTGGGCTTTCTTACACAGCTGAGCCTGAGCTCAAGGGTGATGGCTGGGCCCAGGCCTGGCACAGAGCAGACCTCACGCAGGAAGGGCTTGATTTCTATGGTAGCAGCTTCATCAGGATAAATGTGTGGCTTCTCCAGAGGTCTGCTTGGAGGGGTCTCCTTCACGTGGGGCTGCCCAGGTATTTGGGGCCGACTCACAGCCAGGAGCCCTGAGGAAGGGGCCAGGCCTCCGGGGGGGCAGGGGTGGGCTGACAGGCCGGGTCTGGGCATAGTGGCCCA
The DNA here is from genome assembly GCF_949752795.1 of Hyperoodon ampullatus. Classification (NCBI taxonomy): domain Eukaryota; kingdom Metazoa; phylum Chordata; class Mammalia; order Artiodactyla; family Ziphiidae; genus Hyperoodon; species Hyperoodon ampullatus. The sequence continues at coordinate 48,920,020 of NC_136923.1, read as the reverse complement.
CCGGAGGGTCTGGGAGCCCTTCCACAGAGGTGAGCCTGGACAAGACCTTTGGGTTGAGCGCCCCCCCAAGCAGCCTCCTGTGCTGCGGGAGCCCATCTGAGACCCCTCTGCTGAGGCCAAGCCCTGGGCTTTACCTGAGTGATGCACTCCCGGTGGGCTTCCTTATAGGACGAGTTGATGGACCTGGCCCTCCCTTGTAACGTGTCGGGCATGAAGGAGCCACTGGTTCTGGGCATTTCCGGGAAACCCCGGGGACTGCAGGTGGCCATCGCCATCTCTGCAGAGGACAGCAACAGCAGGTGAGCCCAGGGCAGGCCCGGGGCCTGGGGCTGAGGCAGCCGTTCAAAGGACCGACCTTGAGGTGGTACCAGCCTCCTCCCCGTCATTCCTGTGGCCGGGAAAAGGCCCCTCCCAGACTCTCTGGGGACAGCCCCGCCTACCCCATCACCGCCTTCTCTGTGGTCTTTCCCCGCACACCGGAGGCGTGGTGTTCAGGCGGGGAGACGGCAGGGGATGGGGCTGTGGGTACCTTGGGCTTTCCCACACGAGTCCTGGCGACCAGGAGACAGGCCAGTCTGCCCCGGCCAGGGGGAGCCTGGGGGGTTTGAGGCCTCTCTTGGCATCACGGGTGGGCAAGGCGGGAGTCTCTGTGGGGTGGCAGCTTAACGAGGGCTTGGAGGATGCAGCCTGGTTTCCGGGCAGCTCTGGCGCCCCCACCCCAGGTGGCTCGCTGGGCAGGGCCGAGGGTGGCGTGTAACCGGGTGCTCACGGGCTCGGGGCAGTGTTGCCAGCACAGAGCTGTGGCCAGGCCACCCAGAGAGACTCCACCTGGACTTCGGCTCAGCAGTGCCGCTGCGGACCCGCGTGAATCGCCAGCTCATCCTGACCAACTGTTCCCCGATACAGACCCCTTTTACCCTCAAGTTTGAGTACTTTGGGAGCCCTGCAAACAGCCTGCACCAAAAACCCAGCCTGTAAGTCTGGTTTCTTTCAGAGGCTGCTTCTGGGGAGGATGTGGCCTGCTGAGGTGGAGGGCTTCAGACAGGCCAGGTGGTACTGGGGCCCGTGGATGAGAGAGAAGTTATTGTAGGTGGAGGGAACTGTGCGCAGAGATACAGTGAGGCACGCTGCAAAGCTGTAGCTCGGAATCAACTGCAGTGAAAGTATTTACACCGAGAGGTTGGCTGTTTACCAGCACCCCGCTGCAGATGCCTCGCCACCAAAGCTCCTAAGGCAGGGGTGGGAGTGGGGGAGTGGTGGCGGGAGCTTCAAAACCACCGACTGCTGGTGTTGCAGGGCACCAGGAACGGCTCCTGAGCCATTAACTGGCCCATTGCAGAAAGTTAGCGTGTGTTTAGTGCGGGACAGATGTCAGCAGGAAAGAGTGGAAACGGCCTGTTGCAGAAGACTGGACAAGGGTTGGGGAGTCTGGGCTGGGTTTGCATCCAGGGGTCACCAAGGTGCAGAGCCTGGGGATCAGGGTCCCTGCCCTGGAGCCCTCCTGAGTTTGTTGGGAGGCAATCCCTGGGGCTGGCAGGCGGCCTGCAGCTGGGATGCTTTGGGTGGTAGGGGTGCAGCGGGAGCAAAGACCACAGATAGAGGTGAAGAGGAGGCCTGACCAGCTCTCCCCTAGGAGGAGCAGGCAGGGCAACCTTCCTCCGCTGGGCACCTGGGGGGATGCTGGTTGCCAGGGGAGGTGGCTCAGGTCTGGGGAAGGGCCCGGATGGCTTGATGTGATTTCCATGTCCCATCTTGTCAAGCCCCGACATGCCTCCTGCCCTGCTGAAGATGGCTCGGATGCGGGAGCTCTTGGCCAAGCGAGAGGAGCTGGGTAAGAGCCCCAGGGCAGGCGCTGAGTCTAGGCCTGGCCAGAGCGGCGTTTCGCGTGGCCTTCCAAGAAGGTGGGCCAGTTGCTGCAGGAGGGGACCCTGACCAGAGACCACTTCTCAGCGTCTTTTCTAGCAAGGTCCCCGAGATGGCCGTGGCCCTCCACCTGACAGCGCCCCCTCTTTTAAACGAGGCCATCCCCTTGCCAGGGCGTACGGCTTGTGCACAGGGCCTGGCTTTGATTTGGGAGGGGTTGTGGCTCAGAAGGGAGGGCTGAGGCTCAGCCCTTGTGGGAGGTGAGAGAAGCTGGACCCTGGGCCCCAGGCTCCCAGGAGGAGGGTCTGTTTAGCCAGACCAAGGAGAGGCTGTAGGTTGGCTTGTCTGGTTCAATGCTTTGCTGACGCTTGAGGGTTTGGACCTCTTTCCTGCCCTGGGGCCTGAATCCCCATTCCTGGTTCTCCTGCAGAGTTTATGGAAAGAATGCTGTCCCACGGGAAAGGAGCTGCCTTCCTTCCCCACCTCTCCCAGGGCATGCTGGGGGCCCACCAGCAGCTTGGCATTGACCTCACAGCCTGTGCGAACATGTGGGGCGAGTACTGGGACAGCCTCATCTGCACAGTAAGTGAACGAAGTAAACGTGTCCCAAATCCTAGGCTACTGAGTTATTGCACAGATTTTCTTGAACTATTTAGTAAATTGGATGGGTTAGTTATGGTAGATATTTGCTTTAAATTGTGCTGTGCCCAATGACAAAGAGTTGATCACCTTAATATACAAAGCGTTTCTTAACTAACAATAAGGGGGGCAAAAGCATCCCAAATAGGCAAAGGGTTTGAATAGGCAATTCAAGAATGACAAATAGAGATGGCCAGTGAACATGAAACATGTCACCAACACTGGTCACTAAAGAAGTGAGAGTTAAACCACTGAAATACTAGTCTTTGTGAGATTAGCAAGGTTCAGAAGTTGTCAGTGAAGGTGCGGGGGAAAGGTGCTCACATGCACAGCGAGGCCGGCTGGGCAATGTGTGCCGCCCTTCGGAGGCGCTTCTGCAGGGCGCTGGGGACACACAGTTAAGGTTGTCCAAGGAAAGAAGTGGACACAGGGAGCAATTAAATTCACACCAGGCTTCCTTTTCTTCTCAGCGTTGTTTGTAATAGAGGGGGGAGAAAAAAGGAAACAGTGTAAACACCCATGTCCATCAGGAGAAGATCGGATGAAAACATTAGGCTACATCCATGCAGTGGGATTCCGGACAGCCCGTTAAATGATGCTGTAAACCTTCATTAGTGAAATTATATGTTGTAAAGAGAAAAGAGATTACCAAAACAAAGCATGCCCAGAATGCTCATTTATATCTGTGTTTTATGCACACAAGTCTGTCTAGACAGTGGTACACTAAAATGTTAACGGTGAGTCATGCTGGGGAGTGGGGTAGGATCATGGGTGAAATACATTCTATTTTAAATTTTAAAAAGACATTTATCACCTTTTATTAGCAGAGAAAAATAATAAAGTTATCTCCATTTAAAAGATAAAGAAATTTAATCAAAGGGGTCATAAGAGGCCAAAGACCCTCAGGCTGGGAGATCCGTGCAGTCGCACGCAGGGCTGGGCGGGAGAGCAGAGACGAGAGGCCAGGCCTTTGGGGGGGTCTGGGGTGAACGTCAGACACGGGGGAGTGAGTCCTCGCCCAGTTGCGACCAAGCTTTGGGGACCCTGGGCTGGCTGGAAGAGGAAGGGCCTCACACGGAGGGGATGGGGAGCCAGGGGATGCAGTAGCAGCCGCTGACGAGAGCAACGCATGACTGGTGTGTGTTTGCAGGTGGGAGACCTGCCTCCAGCGGTCATCCCGGTGCACATGGCGGTGGTGGGCTGCCCCATCAGCTCCCACAGGACCGCCCACTACACCACTGACCAGATCCAGAAGGAGCCTGTTGTCAGGTATCCCTGCCTCACCCCCGCCCGCCTCCTGCTCTAACCCTTTGGCCTCCACCCCGGGCTGCCCACGCCAACTCGTTGCTGTCCCGCCGGCCCAGGGCCACTTGGTGCCACCCAGCTTGAAAGCCCCAAGCCAGGGCTACCCCAGAGGAGAGAGGCCTCAGGGGGCACGGCCGTGATCTGCACATCTCCGAGGGCTTTGCGGTGACAGAAGTAGCGAGTAGTCACTGTGGTCCGAGGTCAGGGCCGGACTCGGGACCCCTCACTCCAACTGCATTGGGGTCCGTGCGGTTGGTCAGTGCGGTTGCAGAGTGGGTGGGGTTTACTGGTGAGCAGCCCTGGGTCATGGTTCACTGGGCACCCCATGGGGAGGGCCTCCAGCCCTGGGGCTCGGTGACTCTGGGCTGAAGACAGACCGCTGTGGGGCCTCCTGCCTGCCTGAGCCCCGGCCCTCCTCTCTCAGGAGAGCTGGCCTGTGGGGTGTGCGCTGGCTGTGGCCCTGCTGACCCTCGTCTCCTGTCTCCAGGTTCGGCACCCGGGTCTCTGGAGGAGACACAGTCACCCGGATCCTTCGCCTGAGTAATTCCAGCCCCTGTGGTGAGATGCTCGCGAGAGAGATCGGGGCTCTTGCTGCAGGCTCTGCCGTGTGGTGGGCCAGGCTGGGAGGGAAGATTGGGGTGGGGGAAGCTGATGGCCCGCGACCTGGAGCCAAGTGGGCTGGGGTACGGAGGGAGGCCCCCAAGGGCCAAAGTCAGGAGTGGCCAAGCCAGTCTTGGGTTGTCGGAGCCACTTCCATCCGAGAAGACAGGACTTGCCCTTGCCTGTAGGACCTGGGGTTTCCCAGTGTCCATGGGCCACAGATGCCCTCCCCTGGTCGGGTTCACTTTGCATAGGGACAGGCACTTGTAGGGGACACCTTTTCTCTTCCCTTCCACCAGCAGCCCCTGAGCTATTTGCCAGGTGCTGTACAAGGAGCTGGGGATACAGAGGCAACAGGACAGCAGGGGCTGTGCCTGATGGACAGGACGGACGTGACCATGGGCTGCCAGCGTAGAGTGCACTGAGTGCAACTATGGGGGCGGCCAGAGTGCTGGGGGTCTGTGTCGAGGGCCATCAGGCTGAGGCCAGGAGGAGAGCGACCCAGCTGGGCCTGAGGGAGCCTATGGGCCACAGGAAGAGCCAGGGCCAGCTGAGAACCAGAGTCTCCTGGGCATTATTTAAAGCACCTTGAGGCTGGGCCACCCCAGACCAAGTGAACCACAGTCTCTAGGGGCAGGGCCTGGGCACTGTAGTTTTTAAGCTCCTCGGGGACTCAAGGGAACATCCTGTTGGTGGAAGAGAATGGCCACTCTGTGACCTTGCTTATTTTTTTTTTTTATTTTTTTATTTTTTTGCGGTACGCGGGCCTCTCACTGTTGTGGCCTCTCCCGTTGCGGAGCACAGGCTCTGGATGCGCAGGCTCAGCGGCCATGGCTCACGGGCCCAGCCGCTCCGCGGCATATGGGATCCTCCCAGACCGGGGCACGAACCCGTATCCCCTGCATCAGCAGGCGGACTCTCAACCACTGCGCCACCAGGGAGGCCCGACCTTGCTTATTTTTGTCCACTGGATCTGTGCATTTGGGGTGTATTGGACCACTCTAATCATATCTTTATCAAGTTCTTCTGGCGTTTGTAGTTTTGCTGTATGTTTTTAGCTTCTGTATTGTTAGATGCACTTGACAGCTAACGATGCCTCTTATCACCCTGTAACCTTCCTCTTTGGCCCCTTCAGTGCTTAAATCCCACCTCGCCAAATAGCAACATTGCTCCCCTGGTTGTGTACTGGCATTTGCCTGGTATGTCTTTGCCCATCCCTCTGTTTTCACTCTTTATGACTTTGATGTGTGTTTCTTTGTAAACAGCCGAGAGCTGAGCTTAGAAAACCTAATCTATGTATTTCTTCTTATTTGATGATTTATTTCACTGTTATTTTTCTACTTTCTTCGTTTTGCTTTTTGTGACTTGTTTCCCCTTTGTTTAATTTGGGATTTCTCTTCTACTTTCCTGGTTACCGTTGCTTCCTTGGGGCTCATCATCACATGCACATTTCTCCTTACCTGAAAGTGAGATTGTCCTCTGAACTTGAGAGTATGGAGGCCATTGGTGGCCTTGGTGAGAGTGATTCCGTGCGTGAAAGAGGCAGATACCAGGTAGTAACCCTGGGGACTACAAGTTCGGGGACCTTGCGTGGGCATGTTTTCACCAGGCATTCATTCCCCAGGGGCGAGCCATGAATCCGAGGTGAGCTGGGAGTGGGGGGAAGTCGCTCATGGACTGTTCGTCCTCCAAGCTTGCTGTGGAGAGGAGAGGTGGTACTGGAAAGGTCTGGCAGAGGGAAGCTTGTCGAAGTGCTGTGGGGAAGCAGCCAGGAGAGAGGGGAGATGGGACACATCTGGCCCCTGAGAAGAGGGGTGTAGGGATGGGGTAGATGCAGACAGATGGGGGACTCCGGGCGGGACTTTCTTCTGGGAGGTGAGGTGGGACCATCCACTGAGTGCCAGAGGAGATCAGGGAAGACAGTGTCGTGGTGCAGGTAGGCAGGGACGGCTGAGCGGGAAACAGTGATGGGCAGAGTGGGGGCACAGTTTAGGTTGGGGACATATTTATGGGAGTGGCACGTTGTTTAGAATGCAGGGGACTTGCTCACTGGGGCCTAGATGGTCGGTTCCGTTCCCCCAGGGTTAGGTTTTTGCCCAGTGGGTACAAGGATGGGGGCAAAGAGAGAGATGAGAATCCTGGCCACACAGTTGCCAGTGGCAGCCCCCAGGGACTCGCCTGGCTGGGGAAGGAAGTGAAAGCAGGCGGGCGCTAAAGGATGGAGGGGAGGAGGCAGGGGACACGGGGGGTGAAGGGCCCAGGGGTGAGCAAATAGGCCAGAAGGAAAGGAGGGTGTGGGGAGAGCACACAGGGAGTCGGATTTCTGCATCTGGACGTGAAACCTGGTCTTGTGGTCCAGAGGGCAAGGGCTCATGGGGCCGGTGGCATAAGCCTGTAGACTCTCCTAAAACAAGAATTGCCTGCAAGTGACATTGGGGAGCCAGGCGCCCTCCACCCTGAGTGTGGGAGACCCGACAGCCTCCGGGGGCTGCAGGGAGGGGGGCGGCCCAGGGAAGAGTCTGCTCCTTCCTTATCCCTCGCCTCTCTCCCCCATGTCTGCCCCAGACATCCGCCTGGACTGGGAGACCTATGCTCCAGAGGCCAGGGAGGACCGGCTGCTGGAGCTGCTGGTGTCCTACGGGCCACCCTTCCCGCTGCGGGACCAAGCTGGGAACGGCCTCCTGTGCCCTGAGACCCCTGAGAGCAGCAGCTCCTTCTGGCCCCCAAGTCCCTCTGACGTGTCCAAGTCCAGCCGTGAAGCTGCCCAGTCTGTGAGCAGGGGTGGCGGGAGGGATGCCGGGCTGTGGCCAGTGGGCCTCGAGCCTGCGTGAGCCTCAGCGACTCCTGGACCACAGGCTGAGGGCGGCTCCAGTGCCAGCGCCTCCCAGGAAATCATCTCGGTCACCCTGCAGGGGCGCGAGGGGCTGCCCTCTGACCAGCCGTTCTCCATCAGCCCCAAGCAGGTGGTGAGTTGGGGCGGGGCTGGGAGCTCTGGGCGGGGCGGGAGGGGGGCGTCCCCCTGGCCGGGAGGGACAGGCGGTGCTGAGGCTGCTGTGTGCGTCTGCCAGGTGGTCCCTGCAGGGGGCAGCAGCACCATCCACATCTCCTTCACACCCGTGGTCCTGGGGCCCGACATCCTGCACAAGGTGGAGTGTACTGGCTCCGCCCTGGGCTCCATGAGCTTGGATGACGAGGTGAGCGCTCCTGGCCTGGGGAGGGCCCCCACCACTGCCTCTCCCTGGGGCAGCTCGCCCGCTGCCTGCTCAGCTCGGGCGACCACCCATGATCGGGCTTGGGCTCGGCAGGTGGAGAGGGAGCTTCCGGGGAGGAGGCGCCGCCTGCAGGGCTCGGCTGTGGGACCCTTGAGGCTGCACCTGCACGGCTACGTGAGGCCCGCGCAGTGAGTCGGCTGGGCTGCCTGGCCTCCCTGCGGCCCGCTGTGGGGGTCAGCCTTCCCCGGCACTGCCGGGGACCAGACAGGGTCCTGGGAGCAAGAGGATGGGGACGGGAGGGAGAAGTTGGCGGGTGAGCCCAGGGAAAGGCCGGCCAGGGTCAGCTGGGCCCAGGAGCCCAGCCATGCCTGTCGCTGGCAGGCTGAGCGTGGAGCTGGACTCCGGCGGCAGCATGGTGTTCTGGCACCAGGCCAGCGACCTCATCCCCGAGCAGCGCTGTGCTGGGGTGAGTGTGCTGCACCCCCGGCCCTCCCGAGCTACCTGGTCCTCAGACGTCTCCCGCGGCCCCCTGTGGGGCATAGGCCTGACAGTCTGGGTCCCCTCCCCCGGAGCCCGCCACCCCCCACCCGAGTCAGGAGCTCCGGAGGGCAGAACTGAGTCCCCTCCCCGACCTCTGTGGCCGCCCAGGTGCTGAGTGAGCTGGTGACCACCCACCACCTGAAGCTGACCAACACCACGGAAATCCCACACTACTTCCGGCTCCTGGTCTCCAGGCCCTTCTCTGTTTCTCAAGATGGGGTGAGCCGCAGCCACAAGACTCCCGGCCCCAGCTGGAAGCAGGAGTGCAAGGAGGGGACAGCAGCAGCCGGCAAGCAGCTGGTACTCTACCCACAGGAGAACATGCTGGTCAGTGGGAGCTTCTGTGGTCCCTGCCTACAGTGGGCACACTCACCTGGGCTGGGGCTCACCTTCCTCTCACGTTTGCGCACGCAGCACCCTCCAGGTCTGGACGTAGACACAGACAGTGGTGTCCACACACAAACCAGACGCTTGGTCCCGCCGTGCGCTGCGCGCTCAGGGGCGGACCCCCATCACACGCACCACATCCAGCAAACCCCTCCACACAGGGGCCCTCCATGCGCAGGAACGCCCAGACCTATCAGTGTGGACACTCGCGAGTCCCAGACACACCAGACCCCACTCTTCGTCCCCTCCGCCAGTGTCCTGGTCCTGCGAGCCACCTCCACGTGGCACAGACCCCCCTTCTCGTGTGCCCTCACGCAGGGTTTCATCACCATCTTTCCATAAACATAAGGCACACCAGAAACACAATTCCCCAGGCCCCACTGCGAGAGATGAGAAGATCTGGGCTGAGGCCCAGGAACCCGTTTTCCTAACAGGTGCCTTGGATGAATCTGTGGAGCTGGGTCCACAGACCTGGGTTTGGGAGCCGTGTGTCCAAGGCCCATCCTGTTGGGCCCGTTACACCCTGGCCCCAGATACCCACTCATGCTCCCCCAGCCCCCTCCCCACAGCCTCCAGGGTGACCCCTGAGGAAGGCAAAGCTGACTGCACATGCCCTGCTTAAAACCCGGCAGGGGCTCCCCACTGCCCTCACGACAAAGACACAGGCCTGACTTGGGCCTACGGGCCTGCCCGCAGCCCTGGTCACGCGAGTGGAGCTGCCCGCTCCTCCGGCCTCTCAGCTCCCGAGGGCTGCTCAGCCCTGTCCCCGGTACTAACGGGTGCTGGGCAGGGAGCAGGGCACAGTGTGAGGAGTGAATGCACCAGGCAGGGTCCGCGGGAGGGAAGGACGGAGCTCTGGACGGGGAGGCTGCCGCCCACTAGCAGTCTGAGGTGACGGCTTGTCCACATCTGCTCAGGTGAACGTGTCCTTTTCCCTCTCCCTGGAGCTGCTCTCCTATCAGAAGCTCCCGGCTGACCAGATGTCACCTGGAGTGGACATTCAGCAGAGCGCGAGTGGAGAGAAACAGATGGTCTTCACTCAGAATCTGCTTCTAGAATACAGCAACCAGACCACTCAGGTGAGTCCCAGGCCTGCCTCACGTGTTCAGGTGGGGTCAGAGGGACAAACCCCAGTAGTCTGCCCTGGAAGAGGCCTGGCACGTGGAGAGACGAGGGTCATCCATCCTTACCTGTCTTAGGAGCTCAGAGCGAGGTGGGGTGCTGTAGGGTGCAGAATCAGGGAAGGCTTCCTGGAGGAGGAGGTGGCGTGCGAAGCCTGCACGCTGTTTAACCGAGAGAGAAGGGAAACCAGGCCAAGGGAATGGCCTGATGGGTGGGGACTGAGCAGCTGAGGGACGCCTCTTGGGCTTGTGTGGGACTGCGAGCACCAGGTGAGAATACCACGGGCCTCTTTCTTGTTCTGTGGACTGTGACAGCTCCACACCACAGCCCCGTGAGCTTCTGAGTTGGAGAGGCCAAGGGAAAAGGTGAGCTGGCCCGGGGCCCAAGGGGAGCAGCGGGCTAGGTGAGAGGGGAGAGCAGAGCAGCAGGGCGGCCCGGCCAGGGAGCAGAAACCACAGAGCTGGATCCAGGGCAGGGGAGGCAGAAGGGAGCAGATGGCACCTTCCTGGCCCTTTTCCTGCCCAGAATCCCACCAGCATCCCCCGGCTTTAGATGACAGCACTGGCCCCCTTCCACCAGTTGTGGTGCTGCCTGTACGTCCCTCAGAAGCTGCAGTACTTGGGGTCGGCAGGGCCCCTGTGTCCCTGGCTCAGAGCCCAGTGGGAGTGGGTAAGGTCACCTAGTCCCCACCAAGTTAAAGGCTCTGTCCCCCCCAAGGTGGTGCCCTTGCGGGCCGTCGTGGCCGTGCCTGAGCTGCAGCTCTCCACCAGCTGGGTGGACTTCGGGACCTGCTTCGTGAACCAGGGCCGCGTCCGGGAGGTCTACCTCATGAACCTGAGCGGCTCCCGGAGCTCCTGGGCCGTGTTGACAGGTGTGCCATGCCCTCCTCCCTGCTCCCCCATGCGGCTGGGCCGAGACCCCCAGGGAGGGGCCTGCGTGCCCTGTCCCTGCAGCCTGGCTCCCCAGGGCTGGGCCCACCTGAGAATTCCTGCAGAGGTGGGCAAGAGCAGAGGTGCACCCCCGAGATGCGGGCAGGGGGCCGAGCGCGGAGCTGGCTTCACTCCTGCGTGTCCCCTTCCCCTCACGCAGGCCAGCAGGAGCCAGACAAGGACCCTGTTGCCTTCAGGGTCTCCCCAAGCAGTGGGCTGCTGGAGGCACGACCAGTCAACGCACCCCCCACCTCCGTCCCCCTCCAGGTTTCCTTCACTGCCAGGTACGGCCCTCCCAGCCTCGCTGGCGCTGCCTCTGGAGCCCTGGCCCAGGGCCCCCTCCTCATCTCAGCCCCTGCTCCCCACAGGAGCTGTGAGGTGTACGAGTCCACGCTGGTGGTGGAAGGCATGCTCGGTGAGAAATCCTGCACCCTGCGGCTCCGGGGCCGAGGCTCGTACGACGAGAGATATGCGTCACCCTACTAGCTCTGAGCTTCTGCCCTCAACCCCCAGTACTGGAAATAAACACGGCCCAGTGCTATGGAGCAGGTTTACTGGGCACGGGCACCTACTGGAGGACCTCTGAACAGCTCCTGGGATGGAGGGACCCCCCCACCCCCACCCCGCCCCACCACTTCCAGGCCCTGCGCCCTGTGTCCTCAGAGCTAATACAAAGGGTCGGCCATGCCCTGTGGAGACCAGGGCAGTTAAAAGAGTCACTATTCAGATTCAGCAGAGGCAGGACCAGCATAGCAAGAACTGGCTCTTTCTTGGGGGGAAAAAACCACAGCCACTAAGGGAAGGTAATGCATTTACGATGTTTACTGCACTCCGCATCCACAGGCCCCTTCCCCCAGGAATCACACGGTGGCCTTGCAGGCTGGGTGACCCAGGCCAACTTTGCCTGTCTCAGCTAGAGGGGCCCGATACCTCACCCACTCCCGTACTGTCTCATCAGTGTTCACATTTGCCAACTTAGCTGAAGTGCCTTGATTTGCCACTACCACCAGTGCTGGAACTCCCCAGGTGTCACGTCTATAGCGCTACTGCCAGAGCACTGGGCTGGGCCTCTTTCAGTTTCCAGGGTATTCGAAGACGGCGGCGGCTCCCATGCCAGTCCCGATGCACATGGACACCACCCCATACGCCCTGTGGAAGCAAAATGTGCTGGTTGGGTGAAGGCACAAAGGGCAGAAGCCCAACCACCAAGCTCTCCCCGGACCAGGCTGAGCTGGGTGGACCAAGGCCTTCACGGGCACAGGATGCCAGACCTCGGGGCACGTGGTTCCCGGCCTGCCCGCCAAGGCGTGCGCACGCGGTGGCCGATGCCTGCCGCAGGCCAGGGGCCCATCTCCTCGGCTCGGAGTGTGGCGGGGGCGCGTACACCTCCCCCATCAGGCGCGCCAGCTGGGCCCCCCGCCCCTGCCCCCCCCACGGGGGCCAGCCTTACCGCCTCCCGCGGCGCTTCAGCTCATTGAGCAGCGTGATGACCTGTCGTGCCCCAGTGCAGCCCAGCGGGTGGCCCAAGGCCACCGCACCCCCCAGAGGGTTCACCTTCTCAGGGGGCAGTTGCAGCTTCTCCACACAGTAGACGACCTGGAAGGAGGCTCAGCATCAGCTGTAGCTCCCTCCCCAGTCCCCCGCACCACCCGCCCTGCTGCCTCCAACTGGGCGGCCCAGGTAACAAGGCAAAACGGGCTCACCTGACTTGCGAAGGCCTCATTGATCTCAAAGATGTCCACGTCCTCCACCGTCAACCCTGCAGGCAAGCGGAAAAGACCTGAGCTGACCCAGCGGCCCCTTAGCAGGCTTCTCAGACTCCCTGGGGCCCTGCGCCATACATGGCCTGGAGGCTAAGCTGCCTGGTGTGTCTGCCTCTGTTCCAGATGGGTGAGCGGGTCCCAGCTGTGGGGTCAGGAAGGGGTCGGGGTGCCCCACCTTCACTCTGCGGCACCCGCAGGCCCACCCCGGGCACCCGCCTCTGGCAACAGCATGAGAGGCAGGGGCTGGATCCAAACCTAGGGTGTGAAGGAGCCATCTTACCTGCTTTTTGCAAAGCTACAGGGATGGCATAGGCAGGTCCAATGCCCATGATGTCAGGCGGGACCCCAACCACTGCGTAGGACCTCAGGACCCCAAGGATGGGAAGGCCCAACTCTTCTGCCTTGGACCTCCTGGCCAGCAGGATGGCAGCTGCCCCGTCACTCACCTGGCTAGAGTTTCCTAGAGGCAAACCACAGGGTTAAGGAGGCCTCTGGGCAGCTCCGAGGAGGTCCAGACCTTCCACGTCCACCCTGCCTGGTGGCTCCACGCCCCCAGAGGAGAACACCCAGCATGGAAGCAGCCCCCTCCTCACCCCACCCCCAGCCCAGTCTCACCAGCTGTGGTAGAGCCCCCCTTCTTGAAGGCAGGCTTCAGTTTGGCCAGGCCCTCCAGGGTGGTGTCGGGGCGGATGCCCTCATCGTGGGCCACGGTGACACTTCTCTCAGTGCCCTTGTCATCACGGACCGTGGTGGTCACAGGCACAATCTCGGCTTGGAAACAGCCCTTGCTCTGGGCTCTGGCTGCCCTGCCGGCACCGTGGACAGCCAGGCTCAGGTTTCCATGGGGTTACCTTCCTTCCTGGGGTCCCTCCCTGAGGCCTCCTGCCCTGCCCTGCCCTCTGGGACAGACATGCAAGCTCAGGCTGCTAAATGCGGGGTTACACTCACCTCGGGGGGAGTGCAGAGGGTCCCCTACTACCCCACCTGCCCTGGGAGTGGGAAGCCCAGGGCTTTACAGGGACTTCTTGGCCATCAGCCTTAGATCTTCAGATCCTGGCTTGTCCCAACCTCAAAGGGGAGGGGGAAGTTTGGAAGTGGCGGCTCCCCTTTGAGACCTTCACCCAAGAGAGACTAAGCCAAACTGAGGCTGGAGCCCCAGGAATATTTGTGCTGGGTTCTGCCAGCTTTTCTGTTCCCTCCCGTCGCTCAATTCCATGCATTCCCCATGTTTTCACGTGATTAAAATGACATATACTACCCTGAATATATCTATGTAAAATTTGCACGAGTGACACTTACGATTAACACAAACTTGTTAGTGAAATAAAATTTTTTAAATGTCAAAATAAAATGCCATATACCAAACTACTGGATGAATCTTTGTATTTAAACAGTGTAAAAGCACAGGGCATTTTAGGGTGATCCTTGCAATCATATGCAAAATATAAGGGCCCATGGGCATTCCCATGGGGAGGAAGCCACAGCTTTCACCAAATTCTCAAATGGTTACTTGCGCCCAAGTGGCTAAGAACCACTGCCTCAGTGTCCCCAGTCCCTGCCTCAGGATGCTACCCCAGACTCAGGGATGCCAGGGTCCCCGGCAGCACTGGCTCCACCCTCCAGGCTATCCAGAGAAGCCTGTGGTTACCATGTCTAATCACCAAACCACAGCCAACTAGAGAAGAGCCCTGGCCCTCCTTACACTCTCAACAAATGGATGGGGAAACCGAGGCCAAGCTAGGGAAAGACACTCAAGGTAAACAGACCGCAATGGGACACAGCGCTAACTGCACAGTGGCCCTCGCCCTTGCCCACCTCCCCCTTCTGGGAGGTAGAGGCTTGGAAACCAGTGGTAGCCTAAGGGCAGCTCCACCGGAGATCACTTGGGACAGCCTCCAAACCTCACTCTCCAGCCCTTTAAACACCTCACCCCAAATAGCACTCACTTTTGCTGGGAAGCCAGTGCAAAGGTATCCTGCTTCTCCCGCGAAATGCCAAACCGCTCGGCTACGTTCTCTGAGGTTATCCTAGAACACAGACAAGGAACAGTGAGTGTGGAGCCAGGCAGCCTGGGGACGGGCCCCAGGGCTGCAGGCAGGAGAGAACCGGAGGGCCCGTCTGTGCCACAGTGACGGTGGTGACGACTCAGGGCGGAGCACAGGTAGGGAGTCAGCAACGCTGGCCTCTAAGAAGCCTGTTCACCAGAGACCAGCACACAGGAGGGCGTGGGTGGGGCACTAGCTGGCTTGGCCAGCTTCTCTTGTGCCTCAAGGAAAGTGCTTTACCGCGGGAGACAAGTCCCCCTCTGGGAAGGCCACACCCAGCTTTCTGCTCCCTGTAGCTGGAGCCTCCCCTCATCCTGGGAGCCCAGAGCCACAGAGAGGCCTTCGGCCGGGGCTTCTGGCTTTACAGGCTTTCCTCGGAGATAGTCCCTGGATGTGGAGGCAGCCGCACATCCCCTCACACGTCCAGAGGAGCCACGACTCCCTGCCCACGGACCCCGGGGGTGGCTCTGGATGCAGACCTTAGCTGCTCTGCGAATGTAGCACCTTTGATGCTGCACCGACAGGGCCCAAGGGCCCTCACCAGCATGGCCGGTGAGCAAAAGCCTCCCACCTCCTCAACTTTCTAGGCCTCCAAGGCTTTAGGGTGCAGCTGCCATCATGCCTTGTGTGACTGAGCCCCTCAGGGTGGGAGTGACAGGCTGGGCCATGCTTGGAAACCCAGAGGCACAGAGCGGACTGGGGGCCTCAGGACACGGAAGTCAGGGCCAGCACTAAGTCCCATGCCCAGAGTCCCTGCAGAGCAGACCAGGGCCGAAGGCGGGAGGCCACAAGATAATCCAAGTTCCTGCACCCCTGCTCCGGGCCAGGCAGGGAGCTGAGCGGGGACAGGCACACGGAGCCACGGTGGGCGCTCACCCCATAGGAATCAGGCAATCTCTGGCCTTCTCCTTCTCCACCAAGCGAGAGGTAACATTTCCAGGGTTCTGTCTGTCTGCCAGGGACATGGACTCCACCCTGAAGAGGAGGTGATCATCAGCGGGACTCCCCACGGAGAGCTCTGCGTCTGGCAAGTGCTGGGAACTGGCCAGGGAGCTCAAGGCAGGGCACTGGCCGGCAGCACAGAGCTGGGGGTGCAGGGCTGCTGAGCCCCAGCTGCACCCTCGCCCCCACCGCTGCACAATCCCCATGCCTGGGCAGGGCCTCGCTTCCCAGCACAACTGGTTCTGCAGCCGGTCCCAAGGAAAGCAGCCTAGTATTGGCTACCATGGGAGAAACACGAGAAACACGTCTAACAAGCCCGGGCCCTGCCCTCAGGGGCCACAAATTCAGCGGAGAGAAGAGACAAATGTTTTAAAAGCTGCACATCAAAGAGCAAGCCGACCTGCTTAGACCAGGAGGTGCTAGGAGACCAGGGAAAGGCATGCGATCTCAGTTTAGTGTGGTCAAAAGGGCTTCCAGGAGGTGGCAGAATATAAGGCCTCAAAGGATGATAACACATAACCTTGACTGCACGCTTTTCATGTGCCCAGCGCTATTGTAAAAATCTTTTCTGGGAATTCCCTGGCTGTCCAGCGGTTAAGACCGCGCTTCCACTGCAGCGGGCACAAGTTCGATCCCTGGTCAGGGAACTAAGATCCCGCATGCCCTGCAGTGTGGCCACCCTGCCCCCACAAAAAAAAAAAAAGTCTTTTTAGGTATAAGAACGCTTTGAACAGTGTCAGGCTCAGAGAAGCTGAGTTAACTTGTCCATGGTCACTCAGCCAGGATCCAAATTTAGGTAGTCTGGCTTCAGAGCCCACTGCCACCTAGGATATCCTGGGCTACTCATCATGATCACAGTCTACGGGGAACAGTCAGCCTGTGACATGAGGGAATGTCCTGGCCCCAAATCCTTAATACCCTAGTAACGCGGTCTTTCATTTGCTTGGGGACTCAGATACCCTCTAAGAAACGCATGAAGGCGCCAACCTTCTCCTCAGGTCACCCACACCCCCATCCCTCCTCCAGTAAGATAGAAACCAGAGGGCAGCCTGGGCAGTGGCCTTTGCCCAGCCAAAGTCCCTGCAGTTTGGTCTTTGGGTTTATCTACAACTGCAGACACAGGGCAGTACAGCAAGTGCCAACTGGCACAGCTCTGAGACGGCCCAGCAGGGCTGCAATCGAGAAATGCTATGGAGAGGAACTGAGAGGCTGAGGGAGCACATCAGGATCCTGGGGCTGCTGGCCTCCCCGAGGCTGCCAGCACCCGACGCCCACCCCAGCCTTCCCCTCCCTGGGCTCCACATGCTGCAGCTAAAGACGGAGTCACAGCTGACGGGGACGAAACCACCACACATCTGACCGTGTCCCTCAGAACCCAGGAGGCAGCTGGAAGTTTCCACCTTGGTCAGGGTGGGGGACAGCCAGCCTGTGAAATGAACAAACTAGTTCTACAGCAGGCAGCTGTCCCTGGCTCTAGGGAAGCAAAACTGCTCTTTCTCTCAGCAGCCACCATGAATCAACAAGGGCCACAGAGAGAAACCCAGTGCCGTATTTCCTCACAATGCTTGCCCACATTTCCCACCCGACAGATTTCCAAGAAAGAAAGCTCTTCAAAGCCCACTTCCTCTGGTGCTGAGAGATGTGAGCGGTTCCCGAGCAGCCAGAGCTGGGGACCACTTCTAAGTGCCTGCAAGGGCCAAGGGAGAATTCTAAAATCATGGCCTCTGAGAACTCAGATGAACATTAGTTTCACTGTTACACGTTGGTTAATAAGCTCCAGCAGGAAAAAATTCTTACCCACAAGCCATGCCAATGTCATAAGACCCATTTCTGATGCCACCTGCAACAAAAGCATTTCATAAACATCCTTCCCCAGAGTCCATCTGTCCTGGGAATAGGGGAGCCTCTTCCCCACCTGGTCTCTAAGTGGGACTCAGCCCCAGCCTCAGAGATGGAAGACCCAGGAGTGTCCAGAAAAGGCTGGGGGTGCGGTGAGGGGCTCTCCTCCAGGCTTTCTGTGGTTACGGTCCTGTCAGAAATCCTTACTGCTTGCCCAGCAGACAGTGACTCTGACGACCCAAACCCGAGGAGCCAGGACCAAGGCCAGGCCGCGGCACTGGGTGCCCACCCAGTCAGAACTTACCAGCTATGCTGGCCACCGCCTGGAGCCCTGACGAACACTGTCTATTGACAGCTGACAAAGGCACGGTCTCTGGGATGTCACTGAAACAGAAAGTGAGACCAGAGAGTCAGCCCGCTCTCCCTGCCAGGCTCTCAGGGAAAGCAGGCCTGTGCTCCTGGCCAACACGACTGCCCCTTCAGGGGACGGAAAGCCCAGGGGGACAAACCCAGCAGCCCTGACCCTACTCCAGGCCTGACCTACACTGGGCAAACCCCATCTCTGCAGGCGCTTGCTCCCCAGTGCCCCACCATCACACGCCCTTCCACCCTGTGATTCTCCTCATCCAAGGCCACGCACAGCCCAAAGGCAAGAGAAGGCTGGTTGGGCCACAGAGGTCCTTCTTTCTTTTCCTTTGAAGATTCAAAAATTAAAACTGTATATCCCTGTTTCCCATGAAGAATAGAGAAGAGGGCCTGTGGCTGAGACAGAGAAACAGTGCAAAATAAATGTCTGAAGTATGACAGACGGCCAACAGGCACATGAAAAGATGTTCAACGTCACTAATTGTTAGAGAAATGCAAGTCAAAACCACAATGAGGTACCACCTCACCCCAGTCAGAATGGCCATCATCAAAAAATCTACAAACAATAAATGCTGGAGAGGGTGTGGAGAAAAGGGAACCCTCCTACACTGTTGGGGGAATGTAAATTGGTAACAGCCACTACGGAAAACAGCATGGAGGTTCCTTAAAAAACTAAACATAGAATTACCATATGACCCAGCAATCCCACTCCTGGGCATACATCCAGAGAAAACCATAACCCCAACGATCGCTGCAGCACTATTTACAATAGCCAAGACATGGAAGCAACCTAAATGTCCATCAACAGAGGAAAGGATGAAGAAGATGTGGTACATATATACAACGGAATATTATTCAGCCATAAAAAGAACGAAATAATGCCATTTGCAGAAACATGGATGGACCTACAGATTGTCATACTGAATGAAGTAAGTCAGACAGGGAAACACAAATATCATATGATATCATTTACATGTGGAATCTAAAAATATGACACAAATGAACTTATCTACGAAACAAAAATGGACTCACAGACAGAGAATAGACTTGTTTTTGCCAAGGGGGTTCGGTAGGGGAGAGATGAAGTGGGAGTTTGGGATTAGCAGATGCAAACTATTATATATAAAATGGATAAACAACAAGGTCGTACTGTATAGCTCAGGGAACTATATTTAATATCCTGTGATAATCCATAATGAAAAAAATATATAAAAAAAGAATGTATATATATGTATAACCCAATCACTTTGCTGTACAGTAGAAATTAACACAACACTGTAAATGAACTATACCTCAATTAAAAAAAAAAAGAAATGTCTCAAGTATGAGGCTAGAAACCATCCCCACTCCGCAGCCTTACTAGTAACCATACGGCCTTTATGTTCCCATTGTCTCTGGAAAGGCTGTTCCCAGCTGGACAAAAATCCCTGATGGGTACTGGGTGTTCTAACATCCCTCCTTCTGACGGGTTCCCCCAGGCTCTCACACTGGTTCCAGCCCTGGAAGCTGGTGAGGCTGCCTCTGCCAGTGTAACCTGTGCTGGCCAAGGGTACAAAGCCCTGGGGAAATCCCCAGACCCATGGACTCAGAACCTCAGGGGTGAAAGCACTCTGTTGATTCTGCTGATTCTGGCGTGCAGCCAGGGTCGGGAACCTCTGGGCTAGTGCCTAGGCCAAGCTCTGCTGAGACCCTCTTGGGTGGATAGTCTCCTAGGTCCCTGTAGCCCGTTTAACCCTTCCCAGGTCCCCTAACTCCCTACTACCTAGTTACCACCCCTTCACCCAATCCACCAAGGGTTCATTAAACACCTACTTGGTATAAGGCACCACTGGAAGGATGCCGACATGCTTATAATACAGAGCCCTAGAGGACGCCCAACCACACACAGAAAGTGAGTTAACTAGCAGAGCCTACAATAACCGAGCAAGATGTCAAAGCACATCACAAGGAAGCACGTGGCTAGCGACTGAAAAAGAATGGGCCCTCGTTTTAAGCTTGGGAATTCAGAGAAGTCTGGTCAAAATGGTGAAACTGTGTTTGAACAGAGTTTAACTAGGGCAGAGAGGGGAGGTAGGGACAGTACTGCAAGGGGACAGAAAGACCAGCTGAGGGAAGGCAGTGGCAGACAGGCTGGTCGAAAGAGGAAGCAGCAGGTAGATTAGGCTGGAAGTCAAATCTAGAGCCAAATCGCTGGAATCTTTGAAATCCAGGCTAAGCAGTCTGAACCTCTCCTAGTCTCCACAGGTTTTGTCAGTTTTCCTGTTCCTTCACTAGTTCATGTTCCTGTTATTTCTTTTCCACGAAGCTGGGAGTACACAGCTCAGTGGCTCTTAAATCGACACGTGAAAATAATTTAAACCTCCTCCCTGTCTTAGGACAACAAGTGGTAAAGGGCAATTCATCAGGGCCCCTTCTGGGCTACCCTTCACCCCAAGATTCTGCCCTGTCCCCAAGCCTCTGCGGATGGGCTAGCGTTTAAAAAGCTCAAAATCACTCTTCAGTGTGCCAACCTGGTTATTTACTTGACAAGAGGACAGAGTTCACAAGCAACAAGCTGATTTTGGCTTAAGAAAAATCAGGCCACAAAGAACTTTTTGCTCCAGTCCCAAAGGCCCTCTGTCCTGGCTCAGCGCTGGGAAACACACCCTCCCTTCAAAGTAGGGGAAAGGCAGCATCCAGAAAAGCAGGGTGCTGAGGACCCTGGCTGTGTCCAGGTCTGGTGTCCAATCCTGATCTTCTCCCTCCAACAGGCTGAGTTCTCTGGGACCTGAGCCCAAGCAAGAGCGTGAATAGCCAACCCAGAGCAAGAACTGAAAAAGTTTACCTCAGAAACTGGGCAATTCGGGCCATTAATGCTCCGGCCCCAGGCTGAAGCACATTTCCTGTGGACAACAAACCTTTATTCAGTGCCAGGCACTAAGGTACAGCTGTGATTACCAAGAGGGGGGCATTCCAGATCTTCCTTCAGAAACAGTGGAATTTCAAGGTCTGGAGCAGGGACAGCCAGCTATACAGAATCTTGTCCTGGCCATACACTAGATCCAGTCCCCGAGAGGCCCAAGCTCCCTTGCCCATGCAACCTGCTTTTCCAAATCAGCACACACTGGGGAGGTCGCCTGCCTTTAAAAGGTAACATGGAAAGAAGAATGTAGTGCAAAGCTTGAAGTGTGAAAAAGTAGTTCTGTCAGTTAGGAAAGTGTTTTTGAAATGCACACCTTCCCCTGAGTGTCCTCCACCAAGCCCTGCTGGCACTCCAGGGGTGGAACAGTGATCCCCCATCTAGGGCTGACACTTGTGTGACGTGACTCTTACCATATAATGTTATGTTTCCAGGCTAGAGGAGCAGAGTTGGGGAAAAAGGGTTGGACTGAAGGTCAAGAGGTCCTGGATTCAGGTCCAAGCTCTGCTACAAATTCCCCAGGCCTCAGTTTCTCCATCTGCCTCAGTTTCTCCATCTGTAAGTGCGGGGCTGGACTAGATGGGTTTTGATGCTCCAAACTCCCTCTGTTCTACCCTGGCATAGATAGTACGTCAGGATGGGTAGAGAACCCTAGCCTCCTGTCTCTTAGGGTGTTCTCAAACTCCTGCGCCAAGACCCTGGCGTTGAAATGTCTGTCACTTGAGATCCCTGCTTTCTATCATACTTAATATGCAGAATGTGCTTGGAGCGGGCACAGAAAATGCCTGGAGGCGGGGGTGGGGCGGTGGAGTCTATAGCCCGAAAGGGACGATTACAGTCAGCTGCGTGAGGAGGGCTTCGGCGTAATGGGAAGGCGAAAACCGAGCGCAGGGCCCGGGTAGTGCACTCACCCACGCAGATATCTCCCAGCTGGGCCGGGCTCAGCTTGACGTCCTGGAGAACCGCGGTCATGACGGCGGAGAGAAGCTCGTCGGGGGTGGTGTCCTGCAGCGGGAAGCGCGCGGCTGGCGGCGGTGCTCGGGGTTCCCAAGATCCCAGCTCCCCCAGCCCCACCCCCAGAGGGACAGAGCGGTCCAACTCGGGCGCGGAGCCACCACCGACGCCGAGGGTTACCGAACAGAGGAGCCAGACGCCAGCTCGCCCCGGGCCGCCATCTCACACCCGGCGCCCGAGCCCAGGGGTCTCACCTTGAAGCCGCCGCGGCCCGATCGGCCAATGGCCGTGCGCCGCCCATGCACCACCACTACATCCTCCGCCGACTTCCGCGGAGCGCCGCTCCAACACGGCGCGGCCCGCGGCTCCGGCTCCGGGCCCGAAGCGGGCTGGCGGTTCAGATGACCCAGCACCACCTGCAGCCTCCGCATCGCGTAGCTCGGCAGGGTAAAGCCCCAACCAGCCAGAAGCAGAGAGCAGCAACCAACAGGCCAACGCCCGCGCAGGCGCTGAACCGTACCTCTGACCACCCGCTTCCTCTATCCTAAGCCCCGCCCACAACCCTGCGGGTCTGACTGGCCCTTCCCTCTAAGGTCCCGCCCACCTCCCCGCCTCAGATAACCAGAAGGCGAGTCTGCCTGAGGTCCCGCCCCTAGCCGCAAACGGAACCTCCTAAAGTTGAACCCAAGAGGGTCTTTCCACTCAAAGCCCCGCCTACAGTAGCCTCAGGCGGCGGCCAACCAGGAGGTGGGCTTTTCTGAAGCCCCGCCTAGAAATACAGACAGGAAACCTTTCCACTTGCAGCCCCGCCTACTGCCAAACCCGAGGCGGGTCTTCAAGAGCCCCATTGGTATCTTGAAGTAAATTTCACCATTGCCAGGGGTCCCTTTCCCTACAACTCTGCCCGCTGCCCGCCACCAAACAGAAGGCAGGTTCGTCAGGAGCGCCACTTACAGCTTCTTGCCGGGAAAGAGGGGCCAGCGACTATAATTCCTCTTCCCCCTGCCTAGCCTTCTCTGCTGTCTCCCCCAAGCTGGGGGACCTAAATAATTCCGAGATGCCCCAGAGCCTACCCCGACGCGCTTGGGCTCTCCTGGAAAGTCTTTCGAGAAGACTGAGGGAATTTGGGATACTGGGGTGGCAGGAGAACGGATTGTACAAATGTGCCGGAGATATGACAAGCCCCCTATCTGGAGAAAGAGTATCATACTTTTTTTTTTTTTTAACCAATTTTACAGTCATTTGGGATGATTTGATTAGTGCCCACCTCCCCCGCTAGGCTGGGGTTTCCGCCAAGTCAGAGAAGGATTCTGTATCCAGGATGCCTGCAACATACTTGACACTTAATAGGTGATCAATAAATACCTACTGAATGAGTGAATGAACCAAAGCTCCCCAGGTCAGGACGATGTCCCCTGCCCACTAAAAAGCAAGGCCGGGTGCCCGCTTGACTCCCAATGGCAATGTTTTCCCTAGACCCCAGAGGGTAGTACTGGGTTTCTCTCAGACAGGAAGGCCAGGGTGTCCTGTTACCCTCAAACACGGAGGGTGGGGTCGTGCCCCTCACTTTTCAAGGGCAGGGCCGTGGCATGCCTCTGGCTTCAGAAGGCAATATGCCCTTTTCCACCTCCAACTCTGGGTGTACAGCCAGGGATTCCCCATACTCCTAAGGGCAGGATTGGGTGCTCTACCAGAATTAGGGGGAGGGGGTGTGGAGGGAGGCAGAGCCGATGCCTGCCCCCTTGCCCCTTCCCCGCCATCCTCGAGGGCAGGACCGTATGAACTCCTCAGATCCCTAATGGAAAGGATGTAAGTCCACCAGATGCCAAAGAGCAAGTCACCTCTTTCCTATAACCCCGGAAGGAAGGTCATCGTCCCACTGCCGCACCAGACCCTCCTGGACACATAGGTGGAGCTCCGTAGACCTTAAAAGGTAGGTTCCCGGTCCCCACACCCCTAGTCCCCTGAGATCCCGAGGGCAGGGGTGGGGTGCCCCCCACTTCCGCACATCTATTGGGGCTCCAGATTGTAGGGCGGGGCGTCGCTTCGAAAGAGAAACCGGTGGGGCGGGGCGGGGCGGGGCCGGGTGGGAGGGGTGGCGGTAGGGTAAGGAGGAAGCACAGACCCACGACGCGCCTCTGCATGACGGCCCGCCATGGCTGAAGGAGGCTCGGACGCGGGCTCCGCGCCCCCCACCCCTTCCATGTCCTCCCTGCCCCTGGCAGCGCTCAACGTGCGAGTGCGGCGCCGCCTGTCGCTCTTCCTAAACTTGCGAGCGCATGTGGCGGCCGACTGGACCGCGCTGGCGGAGGAGATGGGCTTCGAGTACTTGGAGATCCGGCGGCTGGAGACGCATGCCGACCCCACGGGCAGCCTGCTGGACGACTGGCAGGGACGACCCGGCGCCTCGGTGGGCCGCCTGCTCGAGCTGCTCGGCAAGCTGGGCCGCGACGACTTGCTGATGGAACTGGGACCCAGCATCGGTGAGGACGCCCCCTTCCGGGCCTCATATCCGAGGTGGGGGTGGGGATGAAGGGGCTGACCATAACTGGCCTCAGCATCCGTCCCACCTTTCCTGTCTTGGAGGCGGGGAGAGCGGGGTGGGGGGACAGGAGTAGTTTTGGGGTGGCAAGGGGACACTGGAGGCAGCCTGCAGAGGGGGAACCGTGCAAGACCAGTTCCCTCTTTCAATACGTGGGATGATAGGTAGGGACTAGAGAAAGAAGGCGAAGGCCGGGAAAGGCACAAGGAAACAGCTTAGACGAAGGCTTTCACATAGGACCAGTAGTCAGAATAGGGGTCCTCTGTGGGGGACTTGGGACTGCTTCAAGTATGTAGAGCAACAGGCAGGTAAGGGACTGAAAGCTGACAGTCTTTGGAAACTTCAGGTCCCTGGAAAATGCACCCTTTCCTGCTACATGCTGACACATACCTGCACAGGCATGGGGACAGTGGCCCACTTGGTTGGGGCTGCTGCCCTTGCTGCACATAATCACCAGGTCTCCTGAGCTCTTCTTACATGCCCTGCTCACATCAGCCGTGGATCCTAGAAGAAGCATACCTTGGGTTCTATTCTCAGGAGCCCGGAGCGGGGAGGTGGGGGGTGGGGGAGTGGAGGGCAATGGGATAGAGACACAAGCCTGACCTTGATGGCTTCCCTCATGGCCAGAACACCACTGACATCCCTTTAGGATGGGCAGAGCCAGGTGGAAGCTCATCTTTTCAGAGCTGTTGAACTTTGTGGATGGCACCACTGGGCTAGAGAAGCCCTGGAGGACAACACAGCCAGGGAGGTGGGACAGGGGCTGGATCCTGACCGTGGGTAGAGGCGTGGGGTACCTGCGGGGAGCTGGCCACACCTTGTCTCTTCCCCACAGAGGAGGATTGCCAAAAGTATATTCTGAAGCAGCAGCAGGAGGCATCTGAGAAGCCTTTACAGGTGGACTCTGTAGACAGCAGCATCCCTCGGACGAGAGATCCGGCGGGCATCACCATTTGCGATGACCCCCTGGGTAAGGGCCCAGTACTGCCCCCCTGGGCCGTAGGACATTGTGGTGTTAAAAGCATGGATGTTGAAAGCAGATGGACTGTGGCACCTTGGGCAAGTCACTTAATCTCTCTGAGCTTCAGTTTCCTAAGAAATGGGAATAATAAAGTCCTACCTCTGGTTTTGGTATGAGATTTTCATGAAATGAGGTGTCTATCTCATGGTCGACCTAGGGTTTGGCCTGGGGTGGTAAGGAGGTGTTCATCTTTCCGCTTCTGGGAAAGGCACTTGCTCTGAGTAGTGTCATCAGGGTTGTGAAGGGTCCAGGGTCACGGTTGCTTAGGCTGGGGGCACCTGGCTGGGCTCCTCCCCAGCCTTCCTGCAGGGCTCTGACCATCACCCTTGTGCTTTGCACCCAGGGCAAATGCCTGAGCGTTTTGACGCCTTCATCTGCTACTGCCCCAGCGATATCCAGTTTGTACAGGAGATGATCCGGGAGCTGGAACAGACAAACCATCGGCTGAAGTTGTGTGTGTCTGACCGCGACGTCCTGCCTGGCACCTGCGTCTGGTCCATTGCCAGTGAACTCATTGAAAAGAGGTTGGCTAGGAGGCCAGGGGGCAAGTGGGTGGGTGTACAAAGCCCTGCTAGGGATCCTCCCAGTTGGACCTTGTCTAGCCTGGGCACAGTGGGCTCCTCCCAAGGCTGTCCCCTGGGGGTATGCTGAACTAGGTCACCACGGTGCCTATAGCCTGCCCACTCTCCCTTAGGTGCCGTCGGATGGTGGTGGTTGTCTCTGATGATTACTTGCAAAGCAAGGAATGTGACTTCCAGACTAAGTTTGCACTCAGCCTCTCTCCAGGTAAGCTCAGCCCTGCCCTTGCCACAGAGAAGTGGGCGGGGCCTCAAGATGCCAGCCTTCCCTCACCAAGGGCCACAGATAGAGCATCAAGGAACTTGGGCAGGTCTCTACACATAAGTGTGCATGCACATGAGCGCCCTTTGTGTGGGTGAATATGTACCAGGAGTGCTTAGTTGGGAGAGGGATGTTGTTAACCCCTGGACTGAGGATTGGTCCCATCCCACTGTGAGAGCCTGGTGCCAGCTCTGTACCCTTTGGCTTGCAGGTGCCCATCAGAAGCGACTGATCCCCATCAAGTACAAGTCAATGAAGAAAGAGTTCCCCAGCATCCTGCGTTTCATCACTGTCTGCGACTACACCAACCCCTGCACCAAGTCCTGGTTCTGGACTCGCCTCGCCAAGGCCCTGTCCCTGCCCTGAACGGCCCTGAGCCCCTGGGTGTGTGTGCATCTGTCTGCCTGTACATGTACTTCCACCCCTGCCTCCACCTGCAGTTGTACGGGGAATCTGTGCTTCTCTGGCCTCTTGATTCCTGGACATGCCAACTCCACAGACACAGCTGCAGCCATTGTACATACCTGGACATCACATCTCATGTCCTGCATAGAACATGTGGCTGCAAGTGGCACGCCCACTTGCTGTTATCAGCCAGGACAGTAAAAAACAGAGCCAGCTGGGACTAAGAGGAAGACCAGAAGAGCCAGCTCTGACCCATCCACACATCTTAGGCCTCAGTTTCTCCACCTGAGAACTAAGTAGGGTGAGGAGAACAGGCAGTAGCTGTGTTCAAATGATTGTGGGAAACGGTGAAGCACTGTTCTGAGTCTCCTGGGGACAGGAGACAAACCTTGGCTGAGAGAGAGCTAGCTGCCTGGTCAACGTGCTGGCCACTGCTGGGACCATGGCACTGCTGGGGCAGCTGCTTCCACAATGGCGCCTACGGATGCTTTGGGGCCCTGTTGCCCCACCTCACATCCTACTTCCTCCTGCCCCAGGGGACAGATGGGGAAGCAGCCTGGCCTAGCATAGGGAGGTCCTACATTGAGCCTGATTCCCCAAGGGTCCACCTCTCATCTGCCTCTTTGACTCCTCCCAGCCTCTGTGCACCTTCCCTGTGATAAGTCCCCAAGAGACTGCCCTGAGCGTCTGGGGCTGCTTTTCACTTCCACCTATCGAGTGCCTGTGGTCCTGCTCTCAGCTCTGCCCTGCATGAGATGGGATCCCATCTTCTGGCATCTCCATCAAGTTTGGGTTCTGGAGCTAGGTCACCATGGTGGTGTGAGCAGGAAGCCTTCCTCCCTGGGCCACCACAGAGAATGTTCCCACCAATCTTCTGTACTTAATTGCCTTACAAAGTTATTTGCTGGGACTAGTTTACAAACAGTGACCACACAAAAGCCTCTTGCCCCAAAGCTTGTAGGCACATGGACACATACAAGCTTACACACAGAGACATATATATGTGCACAGGCACCCTCATGCACACACATACAGGCATCTTCATGCACACATTTCCCTGGATACAGCTGCCAGGAACAGCTGGGTGGGACAGTCCCACCACAGAGGGGGCCTAACCCTGGACTAAGATGGGACAATCTTGTATTCTTTTTCTGTTTCCCTCTTCATTGGAACCAGACTCTGGAAAGGACCCATTATGCCAGCATTTATGCCTTCAGTGAAGCACAGAGCGAGGAAAGAGCTGCTTGAACTCACAGAGCAAGTTAGCTGTGACAGCTGTTTTTCCCTCCTTGGGGGATGTGTACGTTGGTTTCCCTTAAGCTCTCCTTCAAGGAGAAAATGTCTTGGTCTCAGGTCTCTGTGCCAGGATAGGACCCAGGACCCTAAATCTAATAGCAAATGTATGCCTTCTCTGCTCCACTTCCAGCAAGGGCTGGGGCAAACCAAGTACCTTCCCTCAGGGTCTCAAGAGGGACTGGAGGCCCCTCTCTGCATGATCTTAATGAAGTACTTAGCTACTAAGTACCTATCCCCACTTTGATACTGCGAAGTATTTTAAAACTCTTTCAAGAAAGTATCTTTCAGGGACTTCCCTGACAGTCAGTGGTTAAGACTTTGCCTTCCAGTGCAGGGGGTGTGGGTTCAATCCCTGGCTGGGGAGCTAAGATCCCACGTGCCTCAGGGCCAAAAAACCAAAACATGAAACAGAAGCAATATTGTAACAAACTCAATAAAGACAAAAAAAAAAATTCACAACTTAAAAAAAAAAAGTATCTTTCACACCTGTTTGTATTCATTGTGAGAATTTCAAAGAGAGCTAAGAAATGCCTCAGTTTGTAATTTCCCCTTCTGTATCCTAGGTTTATAATAAAGAGTTCTCTACTTTGGGAGTAACAGGTTTCATTTGTGTCTGGAAGGAGTTTGGAAGCAGTAACTTGGGATAACACTCTCCTGGGTACATGAAACTGGGCCCTTGGGTAGGTTTCAGTGGGTTTGCCAGGAACTTCCTTAAGGCTGGGCCTCCTCCTCACAGGGTCCAAGCCACACCAGGGCTGCAGGCAGAACTGTAAACAACAGCTCAGCTACCTACGCTGGGGACACTGCTTGCCTCTGCCAAGCTTGGTCTGAGGATTGTGTCACACTCCCGGGTCCTGGCCCGGCCAGCGGGAGGGGCTTCTCTCCTAGGCTCCAAGGAGAGTCTGGAGAGTCCCCACTCCAGATCACAGATCTCCGGAGAACGCAAGTGTTACCAGTAATGGCCATCCTTGGGCATATCTGTGTTAATCCTGAAAGGATCGATCTATTTTTAAATAGAATGCCCGACTTTTTTACTGTTCACTTGAGAAAAATTAGAAAATATGAAGAAAAAAATACCCATAATCCTAATCCCAGAGATAACTCTGGTGACCTTTTAGAGTGCCCAGATATTTTCAGCCACCACAGCTTTTCTCTCACTGGTCTCTCTGTTACCAAGTCCTGGCTCCGGAGCCTCCTGGATGCTGGAGGCTTCCCAGCCTTGCCTCTGTACACTCAGGACTCCTAGAAAGTCCCCCTGAGGCCAGACATTCCTCTCCAGTGTCCCCTTGGGAACAAAGCCTCAGTGTGGTCCCAGCAGGGCCCCTGGGATCTGCCTTGTGCCCCCATGGCTGGGGGGACAGTCTTTGGGTACGCTCCTGGTCATGGAGAGGGCTCTCTGGGCAACACCAGTCATGTCATGGGGAAAGCCCCTGTTCTCTCGGGTCAAGATGGTGACCTGAATGCCCTCAGCTCAACCTCATCTAACCCTCACACCCCTCTCACCTTCCTCCAGTGCCCACCTCCCCAAAGGTAGGTTCCCAGATACCGAGAAAGCTTCCTCTTCTCATTTTTGTTTTAGTCCCCTAGGAACTTTTGATAGAGAAATCCTTTTTCCTAAAGGGAAAATTCACTGATGAAATTATCCAAGGAAAAAGCAGGAAATTTTGGAGGGCAGCAGCAAAGGTAAAATACAAAATTACAAATCTACATGACAATGGACTTGGATTCTGCCACAAGTCAAGGGCAAGGGAAAAAAACAGGAACAGGGATTTCCTCCAGATTAGACAATAAAATATACTAATATAGTGTGACTTTGTTGGATCCTGGTTCAAACACATCAATTATAAAAAGATATTTTGGGGTCATATATCCAGTAGAGGTCAATATACAAAATATGTGAGAGCAACAAAAAAATAAACAACCCAATTAAAAAATAGGCAAGGGGGACTTCCCTGGTGGTCCAGTGGCTAAGACTCCACGCTCCCAATGCAGGGGCCCGGGTTCAATCCCTGGTCAGGGAACTAGATCCCACATGCCGCAACTAAGAGTTCGCATGCTGCAACTAAAAAAAAAAAAAAAGATTTCGCATGCCGTAACTAAAAAAAAGAAAAAAAGATCACGCGTGCTGCAACTAAGACCCCATGCAGCCAAATAAATAAATACTAAAAAAAAAAAAAAAGAGCAAGGGACTTTAATAGACATCTCTCCAAAGAAGATATACAGATGACTAAAAAAGTACATGAAAAGATGCTCAATATCACTAATCATTAGGGAACTGCAAATCAAACCCACAATGAGATACCATCTCATACCCATTAGGACGGCTACTACCAAAAAACCCAGAAAACTGGGACTTCCTTGGCGGTCCAGTCAGTGGTTAAAACTGTGCTCCCAAAGTAGGGGCACGGGTTCAATCCCTGATCGGGGAACTAAGATCCCGCATGCCACACTGTGTGGCCAAACAAAACAAAACAAAACAAAGCAAAAAACCCAAATGGTACATTTGCTGTGGTATGGCAATTTCCCAAAAAATTAAAAATAGAAATACCATATGATCCAGCAATTCCACTTCTGTGTGGAAACCCAAAAGAACTGAAAGCAGGTGCAAATATCAAAGAGATATTTGTACACCCATATTCATAGCAGCATTATTCACAATAGCCAAAATGGGTAAGCAACCCAAGTATCCCTTGAAAGATGAATGAACAAAATGTGGTATATACATATAATAGAATAGTATTCATCCTTAAAAGGAATGAAATTCTGACACATGCTACAATATGGATGAACCTTGAGGACATTATGCTAAGTGAAATAAGCCAGTTGCAAAAAGACAAATGCTATATAATTCCACCTACATAAGGTATCTAGAACAGCCAAATTCTTAGAGATAGAAAATAGAATGGTGGTTTCCAGGGCCTGAGCGAAGGAGAGAATGAAGAGTTGTTTAAAGAATATGAAAAAGAATATATGCATACACACACATAAAACTGAATCACTCCGCTATACTTGAAACTAACACAACATTGTAAATTAACTATACTTCAATTTTTTAAAAAGGCAATTTCAAATATTATTCGGAAAAAAATAGTTGTTTAATGGGTACAGAGTTTCAGTTTTGCACAATGAAGTGTTCTGGAGATGGCTGTACAAAATTGTGACCAAAAACACAAAAAACAAAAAACAATATACTGGCCGGCGACGCGGAGGCCGATGAGGTCGGCGCCAACGGCCGGCGTTGCGGGTGGGAAGCCGCGCGGGAGCGCGGCATGGAGGGGCCGGCCTAGCTGGGGCCCGTGGCCCTGCGTCTTCTGGCTGCGACGCTGGTCCTGCGCAGGCTGGGGGGCCACAGCAGCCGGGCGATGGGCACCCGAGGGGCCGGGAGGCGAGCCGTGGCCCCCAGGAGGGTGTGGGCATCGTATCTGCAGCCAGCGTGCCCGAGGCCGCGTTCAGGCCATGATCACTCGGTGAAGCTGCGCCGGGACAGCGCGGCCGGCTCCTTCTCGCACTGTGAGGACCTGTGCGCGCTGCAGGACTCGCTGCCTCTGCCCGCCGTGCCCGCCTCCCTGCGGGAGGGCCTGCTGGACTTCAACGCCAACCGCCTCCGCGGGGTGGACTGGACGCCGCTCCTGAGGACTCTCTGCCCCTGATCTGTATCCAGAGATTTTTCCAGCCATGGCTTGGTGAGCCAGGTTCTGACAGAAATAAAGTTTACAGAAGTTGTGCTCCTGCGATAAGAAATAAAGATGTGACCTTCCAGTTGTGTAAATCTCTTAAATGCTGTGTAAGTGCATCAGGTGCGCTAAGGAACCTGGAGCTAAATGGGCTAGTTCTGAGAGAGAGACTTAACTATGTTAACAAAGGTGCCTGGGTTTTTGGCAGCAGCTAAGCACAGAAGCTTAGGAGGAGGGGGCCATTCACCTCGATCACTTGTCAGCGGCAGGAGCGACTTCACTCCCGGCAGTGGCAGAAAAAGCGGCAGGGGAATCTTCCGCTTGCAGGGCCTACTGCTGGTGGATACCAGGGAAGAGGAGCTTCTTGATGGGATGTCTGAAGATTTTTCACACTGCAACTCCTTTCCAGACATCAGTGAGCCTGGTGATTTGGGCCAGTGGTCTTCACCCAGCACTTCTTTTTTTGGCCTCTCCAGCAGCAGGGAGCAGCATGCGGTTGGGGCAGACAACACCATGGCATGGGACTCAGGCTTCCAAGGAGGCAGGACATCTCCAGGATCTCCATTTGAGTAGATGACATGGCTTTCTGAGGAGGAGCTCATTGGAGACATCTGGGCGTTCTCACTCAAGTTGTCTTCTGGGTGCTCGGGAAGGAGGTCCACTGGCTCAGAACCGCACTTGAGGGAAGTGAGGACTCCACTGGTCTCCTGGGGCCTAGATGTCAATGGTATATCCCGATTGCTACGGTGGCCCCTCTTCCGATCGTCCTCCCCTTTGGTCTCTCTGTGATCCTCCATCTTTGCCATGCCTCTTTGGGGCTCTTCTTGGACCTTCACCTCCCTCTCCTTTGGGGAAGGAAGTGGGAGGTGACTGGATGGTACCAGCTTCCTAACCTTGAGCCCTGCGTATGTATCGGCCAGCCCTTTCCCCGCAAGGGGCCCAGAGGCCAGAGCCTGCTCAGAGCTGAGTGCAGGAGGCACCCAGAGCTTGCCAGGGTGTGGCCAGCCTCCTCCGGGGACCTCCCCAGCTTCTCTGCGAGGCCTGGAGACTGAAGCACCTTCTCCAGGGCTGCTCAGCTGCCAGCATCACCATGAGTCAGGTGGCGAAGGTTTCTGAGCAGGGGATGCAGAGCCTGACCCGACTGGATGCTGCACCCCACGACGTCCCTCTTCCTGGCAGATAGGTTCTTTCTTCACTTCTTTTTCGAAATTTGATAAAACAACATTTAAACTTTCCACTGTTCTTCAGGGTATACAGATGGTAGTGGCTTAGCTAGGATTCAAACCAAGCCTGTGTGATTCCAGAGCTCGTGCTCTGGACTGTGGTGCCTCCTTATCATATATGCTTCATGTGTTACTTTTTTTTTTGTGTGTGTGTGGTATGCGGGCCTCTCACTGTTGTGGCCTCTCCCGTTGCGGAGCACAGGCTCCGGATGCGCAGGCTCAGCGGCCATGGCTCACGGGCCCAGCCGCTCCACGGCATGTGGGATCTTCCCAGACCGGGGTACGAAACCGTGTCCCCTGCATCGGCAGGCAGACTGTCAACCACTGCACCACCAGGGAAGTCCCATGTGTTACTTTTGTTTGTTTGTTTTCTTGTAGTCCTTATGGTACTTAGCCCTAAGTGCCATACCTGTAATGAACACATACACTGCCCTGTAGGAGGTCTTCTTTTGTTCAACTCATGAATTGGTCATCCACTACACTGGGTTCTGGTCTCAGAAGATACAGGTCAGGGAGCACCAGTTGTCAGCATAGCAGCATACCACACTTCTAACTGAGGCTTGCAGCCCAGATTTTCCCTTTGGTCTAATTTGAAGGATCCAGATATGTAAAGATTATATTCTAGATAAATCATGGGCTATCCTGAAAGAAATTCACCAGTAAATTATTCCAGTTTCTCTGGCCTTCCTGGAGTATATCCAGTAAGGTATCTCATTCATGTCTAGAAAGCAAATATATCATTTATTGCAACTTCATCGTGGAGCGATGTATTGGTTTAAAGTACGATCAACACAATTTGGTCATTGTGAGTATGCCAGCTGGGTCCACTCTTTTTCCCGTTGCGGAGCACAGGCTCCAGATGCACAGGCTCAGCGGCCATGGCTCACGGGCCTAGCCGCTCCACAGCATGTGGGATCTTCCGGGACCGGGGCACGAACCCGTGTCCCCTGCATCGGCAGGCAGACTCTCAACCACTGCGCCACCAGGGAAGCCCTGGGTCCACTCTTTACTGCACATATGTAACTCTAGAGATTCTTATGCCCAAGAGAGGAGACATACTCTTGGGTGTCTAGGGCAAGGGAAACGTGTTGTTATTCAGGAGCGGGAAGCTTCGGCATGACAGGAAAGAATTGAAAAATCCTGGTCTACACATCACTTTACCTTGTTCGAAACTTGTTTCTTTGGCTTGCTTCATTGGAGTGTTTTTGCTCTCCTGGGGCTGACATTGTGTGTTATGTATCACGCATGTGACATGTAGAAATTTCAGAACCTAGAATCATATAGATCAGTCAAAAATGTATATATTTTAGTTTAACATCTATTTTCGGTGGGGTGGGGATGGTGGTGTGCTGAATTGGGCGATTGGGATTGACATGTATACACTGATGTGTATAAAACTGATGACTAATAAGAACCTGCAGTATAAACAAACAAACAAACAAACAAACAAAAACAACTAATACTAAATTTCTTTGGGTTATTTGTATGGAAATATGTTAACATAAATGTTTCAGACATTACATGAAATTTCTAAAAATCTTATATGTTCTAGTATACTGTTATAAGTCATAATTCTAGTTATTACTTTAAAATGTATATCTCAGAAAAAAATTCTATTTAAAATAACACTGGGCATAATTCATATATTGCAAAATTAGTTTGACCTTCTGCTCATGAGATTCTTTTTATGGCATGTGACAGCAAATTTGCACTTCCATCCTCAATAAACTTTGAGGTTGGAGGACACAAAAGGTTTTGCTCAGACCTAAATTCTGTCTCAAAAAAAAGGGTAGGGGCCTCCCTGGTGGCGCAGTGGTTGAGAGTCCGCCTGCCGATGCAGGGGATACGGGTTCGTGCCCCGGTCTGGGAGGATCCCATATGCCGCGGAGCGGCTGGGCCCGTGAGCCATGGCCGCTGAGCCTGCGCGTCTGGAGCCTGTGCTCCGCAACGGGAGAGGCCACAACAGTGGGAGGCCCGCATACCGCAAAAAAAAAAAAAAAAAAAAAAAAAAAAAAAAGGGTAGATATTATAAGCCCTTTCTAACCTCTCCAGGAGCAGAAATGATTTATAGCTGTGGCATTTAACCATAATTCCTTGATCTACTTTGAGAAGAGTTCAGTAAGGAACAACGTCTTGAGTTTTGTTTGTTTTGTTTGTTCCCTGTTTTCTTGTCTTGCTTACCAACAATCCATTGTAATTCATGAGTTAGTATGGCAGCAGGCTGAGTGTTCCCTGGAGCTCATTAAATGAACTTTTTTTCCGCATAAAAAACAAAAAAAATCACAATATACTGAACTGTATACTTAAAAACTGGTTACTATGGTAAATTTTATGTTACGTGTATTTTACCACTAAAAAAAAGACATTCTTGAGACAATTGTGGAAATTTGGGTATTAGGTGATGTGAAAGAATTATCACTATTTTTTTAGATGTGATAATAGCATTGTGGTTACATAAAGCAAATGTTCAATTTGTTAGAAACTAATTCTGAAGTACATGGTATGAAATGAATGATGTCTGGGATTTCCTTTAAATAATTAAGAGAGACAAAAATAACAAAGACTATATGAAGCAAATGTGACCATATATTAGTTATTAAATTGAAGGTATATTTCTCCTCTCTCTTCTTGTATCTAAAATTTTTCAAAATATAAAAAAATGTTTTAAGTTAAAAAGTGCAAGCATTGTTGTTACTCCACTTGGACAAATGTCTCTCTTGCTGCATCTCCCTAAGGTAGGTATCTTAAAATCATTCATTAGGAATGACTGAAACGAAAATAATTGTTTCCTATCTCATGGGGAAGTGGAAGAAAATTGTGATAATATATTCCCAGACATCTGAAAATCTCACCTTGGATCACTGGTTTTTTTTTTTTTTAAATCATTCATTAATTTTGAGTCTTAATAAAAGTATTCCAAAAATATGTTCTTCAACTCAAAATATTTTCCTTTAACTTAAACTTAAAAGGGACTCTCACAAACTGCAGGGCATTTGAGTCAGAAGGACCAGACCACTGACCCTGGAAAAACGGGGAAGCACCATGGCTCCTTGGCAGCTGCATTGCAAGCCTCGCTCTGTAGCAAAGGGGACCATGCGCTCCAGCCTGAGAGACACGAATAGAGTTCTGGCCCGCAACAGTGCAGGAGCAGCCTCTGTGGGCCTCTGGTTGATGGAGAATTCTGAGTGGTGGGGCTGGGAACTAGCAACTGGTAGAAAACTGGAAAATGCCTGCTCAAACCAGGCTGGAATGATTTCAAATTCCAGGAGGCAAACTCAGAATCACAGAAAAACAGGCAGGGCCACTGGGCTGGTAGGGAGGTGGGTGAGGAAGGAGCTCACCATCAATTCAGGTGAACACTGTCCCCACTGGCTGCTGTTCACCAGGTGAGGCAGAAGAAATGGTCTAAAAGTCCCTGGGGACTTGTGGTTCTAGGACAATATGGAATAAACACGTCTCCTCAGTCCCTCTGTTAAGTACAGCTAAAAAAAACCCTGGGCCATATATATCCATATAGATATATTATATGTTATATCTATATTATCTATATTATATATATTATATATATAATATATATATATATAAAAAAGAAGACTCTGAAGGGTGGAGAGGGAGATAGTCTGACTAGCAGCATTGGGACCCATAGAAAGACATGGCAATGATTCCGATGGTTTTCTTTTTGCCTCAGATATCTCAGACTGAGTACTGGAGAAGCTAGCAACCCAGAAACAAATGGGTACAGATGAAAAAAAAACAGTACTCCTGCTCTTTCTAGCCAAAGGACTAGGAAAGGAAACTTTTAGACTACTCCAGTCTACTCTACTCCAGTCAAACCACAGAAAAAAACCTGTAATACTCCCTATACTCTGCCAGCCAAGATAAACGGGGACCTCAGGCTTCTACTCCTACTTGCAGGGTGCTGTCAGAAGGCTTAGTGGAGAGTCAGGGCTGTCGCCATTGCCAGAAGCAACGTGCTCCTCCATCCTGTCCGTAGAAGCCACGAGTGTGGCAAAAACAAGGCATCCTTCCCCTCCCAGCCAGGGTGGTCTCAGCAGAGGATCAGTGGGCAGCCTGAACTCCCACCCTGGCCCAGCAGTAATTAGGCACCCACTCTACACCCCCTTCCCAGGATGTCAACAGCGGCTGAGTGGGGAACCTGAACTTTGACCCCTATCTGACAGCATCAGTGAAAGCCTGCTAAAACAGAAGATTTAAATAGGATCCAGAGTCTCATAACATAATACTCAAAATGTCCAGGACTGAAAATCACTCTTTATACTGAGAACCAGGAAAATCTCAACTTGAGCAAGAAAAGATAACCAATAGATGCTAACGCCAAAATGACAGTGATGTTGAAATTATCTGACAAGGATTTTAAAGCAGCCAGTATAAAAATGCTTCAATGAGCAATTACAGACATACTTCAAACAAATGAAGAGTTTCAGCAAAGAAACAAAACAGATGAAGAACTAAACTGAAATTTTAAAACTGAAAAAAAAACCACTGAAAAATGTCACTAGATGAGTTCTACAGTAAAATGAACTTGAAGAAAGAATAATAGAAATCACCCAATCTGAACAATAGAGAGAGAATAGACTGAAAAAAAATTAACAGAGTCTCAGGAATTTGTGGGACTATAAGAAAAGATCTAATATTTATGTCATTGGAGTCTCAAAAGTAGAGGAGGAAGAAGGTGGAGCTTAAAAAATATTCAAATAAATATGGCTAAAAATTTTCCAAATATGGCAAAGACATAAATCTATAGATTCAAGAAGCTGATAAAATCCCAAACAGGATAACCCAAAGAAATCCATGTCAATATTCATCATAGTCAAACTTCTGAAAACTAAAGGCAAAGAAAAATCTTGAAAGTAGCCAGAAAGAAATGACAACTTCCCTATGATGGAAAAATAATTTTGAATGATATCAAGTTTCTCATCAGAAACCATGGAAGTCAGAAGGAAGTGGCACAACATTTTCCAAGTGCTGAAAGAAAAGAACTGTCAACTAAAAATCCTATATGCAGAGAAAATCGGGAATGAAGAGGAAATCAAGACATTCTCAGACGAAGAAAAACTGAGAGAATTTGTCAACAGCAACCCCCACCGCTTAAAAAACAGCTAGTAGAAGTTTTTGAAGCAAAAAATAAATGATTGGAAAAGCAATCTTGGAATATCAAGAAGGAAGAACAAAAGAGTGAAAATAATTTAATAATACGTTTTCCTTCTCTTGAGTTTTCTAAATTATACCTGAAGGTTTAAGCAAAAGGTTAGTGGTTGTATGCAGGATAGAATAGAAAAGTTGATGAGCACTGTGGTAATTTCTACTTCAAGCAACTGCACAAACAAAAGGGAGAAATGAAGTGACTGCTGGCTGGGAGGAGGGACCCTGTGGTCCCTTCTATTTCCTCTTTCCTAAAAAGATCAAAGCCTACCAGGTCCAGTCCATCATCCCCTGTCCTGATGCATGCATCATCTGATGCAGTTCTCAATTTATATAGAGAAAATATTTAAGACAGTTATAAACAGGGGAGAGTAAAGGGACTTAAAGAGAAGAAAGGTTTCTACCCCTCACTGAAACTGGTAATGTCAACACAAGTAGAACTGAGATGTTATGTATACAGAATGTTGTACCTAAATATCTGCACAAAAAGACACTCTCCAAAAACTAGAAATAAATCAAAATGAAATTCTACTCGAAATGGATGAGATGGAGAATAAATTCGTGGTTGTCAGGGATGGTCAGGGAAAGGGGATGGATGTTCTATAAAGAGGTAGCTGAGGGAGCTCTTTAAGGTGTGGTAGTAGTTCTGTATCTTGATTGTAGTGGTGGTTACACAGGACCTGCACGTAATAAACTGGCAAAGAACTGTACATACACATTGTACCAATGTCAAGTTCCTGTTTTTTTTTTTTTTTTTTTTTGCGGTACGCGGGCCTCTCACTGTTGTGGCCTCTCCCGTTGCGGAGCACAGACTCCGGACGCGCAGGCTCAGCGGCCGTGGCTCACGGGCCCAGCCGCTCCGCAGCATGCGGGATCTTCCCGGACCGGGGCACAAATCCGTGTCCCCTGCATCGGCAGGCGGACTCTCAACCACTGCACCACCAGGGAAGCCCAAGTTCCTGGTTTTGATACTGTACTATAGTTACATAAGATGTATCCATCGGGGGAAATTGTGTGAAAGGTTCAGAAACTTCTCTGTACTATTCTTGCAACTTTCTGTGAATCTATAATTATCTCAAGATAAAAAGTTTTTTTTTTAATTTAACATAAAAAAGAAGTAAAAACAAAAGCCCCTGGGTGCTTATGCAATGGCTAAAACTTAATTTTCCATCTTGTTTTTACCCCAGTTTTATTGAGATATAACTGACATACAGCACTATGTAAGTTCAAGGTGTACAACCTGACCTACATATATTGTGAAATGATTACCACAGTTTAGTTAACATTCATCATCTCATATAGGTTAAAAGAGAGAGAAATGGGACTTCCCTGGTGCCACAGTGGTTAAGAATCTGCCTGCCAATGCAAGGGACACGGGTTCGATCCCTGGTCCGGGAAGATCCCACATGCGGGTGGAGCAACTAAGCCTGTGAGCCACAACTACTGAGCCTGCGCTCTAGAGCCCGCAAGCCACAACTACTGAGCCAGTGTGCCACAACTACTGAAGCCTGCGTGCCTAGAGCCCGTGCTCCGCAACAAGAGGAGGTACCGAGGTGAGAAGCCCACGCCCTGAAACGAAGAGTAGCCCCCCCCACTGCAACTAGAGAAAGCCCACGAGCAGCAACAAAGACCCAACGCAGCCAAAAATAAAAATAAATAAAAACGATTTATTTAAAAAAAAGAGATTTTTTTTCCTTGTGATGAGAACTCTTAGGATACACTCTCACCAACTTTTCTGTATATCACACACCATTGTTAACTATAGTCATCAGGTTGCACATTACATCTCCAATACCTATTTATCTAATAACTGGAAGTTTGTACGTTTTTACCGCCTTACTTCAATTCCCCCTCCCCACATTTGCCTCTGGTAACCACAATCTGATCCCTTTTTCTATGAGTTTGGTTTTTTGTTTATTTAGATTCCACATATAAGTGAGATCATACATTATTTGTCTTTCTCTGTCTGACTTATTTCACTTACCATAATGCCCTCAAGCATTATCCCCTGTCCTAAGTACTTATGCATCAATTCAACCCGCAATTACCTAACCCGAGGTCATGAGGTCCTGAGGGTGCACCAAGTCTAAGGACCCATGAGGTTAATTCTCATGAGGTCTCTGCTTTATTCGCTCTTCTGATTGAGTATCATAAGTGAAAATGGTTTAAGAACACCAGCTTCATCTACTTCCAGAGTTACTTCCTTCAAGAGTTGGATAACGCAGTATTATCCAACAGAACTATGTGAGCCACGTATGTATTTTTACATTTTCTAGTAGCCATGTTAAAAAAATAAAAAGAAACAGGTGACAGTAATTTTAATAGTTTATTTAACCCAATATATCTAAAATATCATTTCAACATGTAATCTATATAAAAACTATTGATGACATTTTAGTTTTTCTCATATTAAGTCTTCAAAATGCAGGGTGTACTTTACACTTACAGCACATCTCAATTTAGACTAACCTCATTTCCAGTGCTCAACAGCCACATGGGACCAGTGGCTACCACATTCGACTATGCAGCCATAGAATCTAGCTACTCAAAATGTGGTCCCTGGACTGGGAGCATCAACATCATCTGTTAGAAATAAGAAATCTCAGGCCCCACTGCAGGCCTAATGCATCAAATTCTGCACTTTAATGGGATCCCCAGGTGACTCATAGGTACGAAAGATAGAAAAGCTCTGCCCCATATATCTGGGAAGAGAGACACAGGGTACATGGTATTTTCGCTACCCAGCATCAATACTGCTCCTCCTCATCCAGGCTCCATGCCCTGATTTTCCTCAGCCCCAGCTCCAGACACAGATCTACACCAAGCAACACCTCTCCTTGATGCTGAGCACCACGACTGGTTCAGGCATGCCAAGTGATCTAACCAGAGTCAACGATAACCAATGAATCCTTTGATAGATCCTACTGTGCTTGAGTGAAAAAGGCTGTAAGTTCTGAAGCCTTTTTGGAGCATGATAGGAGATCCTGCCTGTATATGAAGCCTGGGAATGCAGGAAAAACCAGATAATGATGACCTCATTTGAGCCCCTGCTTTAAGACTTACAGCTTTACTTTTCAGATATGTGAGCCAGAATATTCCATTTGTTTAAACTAGTTTGGATTGTATTCTAGATAGATATTATCTGTTTTCTCCTACACACCTCCTCCCCTTGCCAAAACTGGACTACTGCACATTCCTTTTGGTTTCCCTATGCCCAGCCCATGCCTTTGCAAACAGCTCCTTTATTAAACTCTCCTCAAATTATCTACTTTGAGTGTACCCTTTATATTTCCCTTTGGGACCTGACTGGTACCATAACTAACTTTTTTTTTTTTTTTTGCGGTTCGCAGGCCTCTCACTGTTGTGGCCTCTCCCATTGCGGAGCACAGGCTCCGGATGCGCAGGCTCAGCTGCCATGGCTCACAGGCCCAGCCGCTTGGCGGCATGTGGTATCTTCCCGGACCAGGGCACGAACCCGTGTCCCCTGCATCGGCAGGCAGACTCTCAACCACTGCGCCACCAGGAGTGGCCTTAAAATGGGATTCCAGAATTGAGTTGCTCATGTATATGAGGAAGGCACAGATAACCTCCTTGGTGGGGGGAAATGGGACCCTGGCCATCCACAGCATTCAGTGTCATCACAAATAAGCAAATTATCACTGGCGGAGGTACAGGATAAAGCACAGGTGGAGGGCAAGACATGGGGAGATTCAATCAACTCAAAGTACTTATCATGAACTGGGTATTACCTGGTTCACTGAACCATAAAATTTGAGAAGCATATCAGCCTGCCATTGTGAAATGGAAATGGTATATACTGGGCAGGTCCAAAGGCACAGTGAACTACTGGACTCCTCTTGCATCCAATGCCACTGCCTCATTATATCTCCTTCAACATTCTACCTATGCCCTCAAGGGGAACACATATAAGTTAGTGGAGGAAAAAAACCCACAGGCTTCTTTTACAGATGAATCTACACATGTGCTGGAACCAGCAAGAAGTGGGTAACTGCTGCACCACAGCTGACTCTGGAGTGGCTCCAAAAGCCAGCAATGAAGGGATACTCTCCAGTGGGCAGTACTCTGCTGCAGATCTAACTACGGTACAGAGCTAATTTGACTCACTAAATAGGATAGTCAGCTGGTCAGGAATTTAGAAAGAACAAGATTAGAAGATTGGTGACAAGGAGGTCTAGGGGAAAGGTGGACTTCTTGCAACATGTAGAGTGTAAATCATTCAAGGGCATCTGTTGTAGATGAGACTCAATAATTGGGAGGACAACAGGACCCAACCTGTGGACATCAGATGGCCTCTTCCTTAGACTCTCTAGTGCTTGGTCAATAGACCCTTTACAAAGTGGCCATGGTGACAGGGTAAAAGACTGTGTACGGGCTCAACAAGAAGACTTGTCCTCACCAAGCTAATCTGGCTACTGCCACCATTTTCTTTGTGGGATGGATTTTAACTACAAATTCAAAATTTTAATAGATATAACTCTTTGCTGATTATCTACTTTTTTTCCTACTTCTTAAATGAGCTTTGACAGTTTATGTATTTCAATAAATTTATCTAAGTTGTTAAGTTTACTGGCATTAAGTTGTTCACAATATTCCCATATTACCCTTTCAGTATC
Organism: Hyperoodon ampullatus; assembly: GCF_949752795.1. Classification (NCBI taxonomy): domain Eukaryota; kingdom Metazoa; phylum Chordata; class Mammalia; order Artiodactyla; family Ziphiidae; genus Hyperoodon; species Hyperoodon ampullatus. The sequence goes on along the minus strand of NC_136923.1, from coordinate 48,877,817 downwards.
TGCAAAAACTGTAGTGATATCACCTCTTATTCCTCTTATTGCTATTTGTGTCTTCTCTCCTTTTTTTCTTAAAAATTAATTAATTTATTTATTTTTGGCTGCGGTGGGTCTTTGTTGCTGCACACGGGCTTTCTTTAGTTGCAGCAAGCCGGGGCTACTCTTTGCTGCGGTACGCAGGCTTCTCATTGTGGTGGGCTTCAGTAGTTGTGGCATGTGGGCCTCCGTAGTTGTGGCTCGTGGGCTCTAGAGCGCAGGCTCAGTAGTTGTGGTGCACGGGCTTAGTTGCTCTGCGGCATGTGGGATCTTCCTGCACTAGGGCTCGAACCCGTGTCCCCTGCATTGGCAGGTGGATTCTTAACCACTGCACCACCAGGGAAGCCCTCTCCTTTTTTCTTTATCAGTCTGACTAGAGGTTTAAAAATTATATAGATTTTTCTCATAGATTTTTGGTTTCACTGATTTTCTCTACGGTTTTTTGTTTACTATTTTACTGATTTCCACTCTGGTCTTTATTATTTCTTTTCTGCTGTTTGAATTCAAATTACTTTTTTTTTTCTATTTCTTAAGATGAAAGCTGAGGTCATTCTTTTCTTCAATTAATTAATTAATTAATTAATTTTTTGGCTGCATTGGGTCTTCGTTGCTGCGCACGGGCTTTCTCTAGTTGCGGCGAGCGGGGGCTACTCTTCGTTGCAGGGCACTGGCTTCTCATTGCGGTGGCTTCTCTTGTTGCAGAGCACGGGCTCTAGGCACACGGGCTTAGCTGCTCTGCGGCATGTGGGATCTTCCGGGACCAGGGCTCGAACCCATGTCCCCTGCAATTGGCAGGCAGATTCTTGACCACTGCACCACCAGGGAAGTCTGAAAGCTGAGGTCATTGATTAGTAACTGTTCTTCTGTAACATAGGCATTACTGCTAGGCATTCCCCTAAGCACTGCTATTGAATGCCCAAAATGTTTATTCAGAAGCTGTATTAAACCCAGAAATGGCACTATTTCCAGGGGGACCAGCCAGACACCTGGTTCTTGGACACCTTTCAACATGTTGGGGAAAGGTTATTTGTAGGAATAGACACATATCATGGGTGTGGCTTTGCCTCCCCTGCCTGCAGGATTTCTGCCACCACTACTAGTTTATGGACCTGCAAAATACCTTATCCACTGCCGTGATATCTCACATGGCACTGCTCGTATCTTAGGGACACATTCTATGGCAAATAAAGTGTGACAGTGGCACCACACTGAGAATTCCTGGTCTCACCACATGCCCTACCATCCAGAAAGACCCAGTTAGGTAGAACAGTGGATTGGCCTGGTTAAGTCTCAGTTTAAAAGCCATAAGTCAGCAGCCAGTATACAGTGCCATCTCCCCCATAACCAAAATGCACAGCTTTGGGAAACAAGGGGTAGAGAATGTGGTGACCCTCCTCACTTTTACACCACATGAAACACAGAGGAATTTTTGTGCTTCCCATCTCTGCAACCTTGAACTCAGTGGGTTTGAAAGTCCTAGCGCCAAAAGGAAGGATGCTTCTGTAGGGGAACACAACCATGGTTTCATTAAATTGGAAGTGGAAACTGTCTCCTGACTGATACATGTTGTGGCAGAGACTGTCCCCAGAATCTAGCTTCTCTTTATTTTTTTAGGAACAGAACTCCAGAGTTTTAACTGCGCATATGGCCAACATGCTTTCCCAGAGTTCTGTGTAGTTAAGGTCGGTAGACTATTGTTCGTAAGACATTTGTTCCATCCTTCCTCTCCTCCCTTCATGGGAGGGGTATACTTCCTACCCCACTGTCATTAGGCTTGGGTATAACTTGTGTCGGCCAATGGGATGTTCGCAGACATGATCTAAGCAAAGGCTTTAAATGTGCTTCTGCAGCTGGGGGGGCTAAGGCCTTCATTTTGCCATTCTGACCCTGGATAGGTAAGTGTAAAAGTGAAAGGGCTCAGATCTGTGCAAGGTCACAACCTTGCTCTAAGGCCACCTTCTTTACATAGCTCCTAATCCATATACATGACTTGCAAAGGCCTATGCATGCTGCCATTACCATGAAACTCATCACCATGAGAAGCACAGGCCCTGGGCAGCTTGCTGTTAGCAAGAGGATGAGAGATACATGGAACAGATTTGAACCCAAGCTGCAGCCTGGAGCCAAGACCAGCTGAGTCCAACATAGACCAGCCAAACATCGGCTGATGTGAAGACATGTGAACAAGAAATAGATGCTTACTGTTGTCTACCACTGATATTCTGTGGTTGTTACACAGCATTTTTGTGGCAACAGCTAAATGAGACCTTAGGTCTGGCCAGGTGATTAAGCTACAGGCAATAGGATGTAAGAGAAAGTGATATATGCCTGGACAAAACAATAATTCAAAAAGACACAAGCACTCCAATGTTCATAGCAGCACTATTCACAATAGCCAAGACATGGAACCAACCTAAATGTCCACTGACAGAGGAATGGATAAACAAGATGTGGTACATACAGACAATAGAATACTACTCAGGCATAAAAAAGAATGAAATAATGCCATTTGCAGCAACATGGATGGACCAACAGACCATAGTAAGTGAAGTAAGTCAGAAAGAGAAAGACAAATATCATACGACATCACTTATATGTGGAATCTAAAATATGACACAAATGAACTTATCTACGAAACAGAAACAGACTCACAAATATAGAGAACAGACTTGTGGTTGCAAAGAAGGGGGAATGGGGGAGGGATGGATTGGAAGTTTGGGGTTAGCAGATGCAAACTACTATATATAGAATGAATAAACAACAAGGACCTACTGTATAGCACAGGGAACTATATTCAATATCCTGTAATAAACCATAATGGAAGAGAACATGTGTGTGTGTGTGTGTGTGTGTGTGTGTATATATATATATATATATATATATATATATATATATATATATATATAAAACTGAATCACTTTGCCATACACCAGAAACTAACACAACATTGAAAATCAACTATAGGGACTTCCCTGGCGGTCCAGTGGTTAAGACTGCTCTCTCAATGCAGGGGGCACAGGTTCGATCCCTGGTCGGGGAACTAAAATCCCACATGATGCATGGTGTGGCCAAAAAAAAAAAAAAGAAAATCAACTATACTTCAATAAAATAAATTTTTAAAAAAGAGATTTATACAGCTTTTTTTTTAATATTTATTTTTTATTTACTTTGGCTGTGCCAGGTCTTAGTTGTGGCATGCAGGATCTTCATTGTGGCATGTGGGGTGAATAGGGGGAAAAAAGGACGCTGGAGCATGCCTGCACTGCTTGCTTTGCCTCTTCTGTTTTTCCTGTTTACACACCTGCAGGTAGTGCTACTTTTATTTCCTCTTACCTTTTTCCCCTCATGGTCTGGACATTATGGGTAGATGAGGTTTCATCTCTACAGTATGCAAGGAACATCATGATCTGAGTGAGTAAGTCATGGGTTTTGATAAAAGGGCTGCAGGATAGGGCTTCCCTGGTGGCGCAGTGGTTGGGAGTCCGCCTGCCGACACAGGGTACACAGGTTTGTGCCCTGGTCTGGGAGGATCCCACATGCCGCAGAGTGGCTGGGCCCGTGGGCCGTGGCCGCTGGGCCTGAGCGTCCAGAGCCTGTGCTCCGCGGCGGGAGAGGCCACGGCAGTGAGAGGCCCGCATACAGCAAAAAAAAAAAAAAAGGGGGGGCTGCAGGATAACTGTGAATTGGGGCCCTTCCAAGGACAATTGTATTAATCCATCCCTCGAATTTTATCTCTGTTGAAAAACTAAGACCCTTAGCTAGGGTGCTTTGTGCCAGCATCCCAGTTGTAGGTTCTACTCTGCTGCCCTTGGGTCTGCCCACTTCTCTTAAATTTTCACCATGCAAATTCCTTCTCTACCCTTTCTACATCGAGGGGTTGTGGTCCTAAGATCCATTCCTTTCCCCAGGCAGTTTGTGGGCACACTCATCTCCTGGCCATACATTTTCTACAGCCTGGTTACTTAATATCGAAGTATGCCATGTTTGTAGGTGCCCATGCATACTTACATGCTTCACCAGGACCTTCCAAGGGGTCCGTGGCACTCCAAATTTGCTTCCTTCCTGGGTCTCCCTACCAGGTGAAATGTTAATAACACACTATACACACCATATGTACATACGTTAACAGGTGAAATTACCCAACTCCATATTGAGAAAGGCTTTTTCCAGACGCAACAGCTCTACTTTCTGATGACAACCTTGGTGCTTGCGCAATATGGAGTTAGTTCCTCTTTGTTTTCCTGCTTTCAGGCTGTGTCCCAAGGCTTGTCAAGTACATAAGAAGACCCATTACAGCACCATCTATTCTATAATAGTTACCACAAAGCCACCAAATCTTTAAAATTAATTACTTTCTCTCTAGGATTTGGGTGAGTTAAAACTAAGTGAGAACAAGTTACCCGCCCCCCACAAGACTGAAGCAGGAGAATCTGATAACAGTAGGATAACACCTTCTGTGTGCTGGATGGGGTGGACGGAGCCTGAGACTCTGCTCTAAGGTCATGGACAGCCCTCCCTCTGTCACAGTCCACTCCCATTCACCAGGGAAGTAACAACAGTTCCAGGGCCCAGGTCTCTTTGGATGATGGAAGACAATCCCATCTTTAGGCAGACTGCTCACAGCTGTGCACCTGGAGAAGAGTTCATAAATGTAGGCACACTGCAATTGATAGGGCACTTCTGTCCACATTTCTCGATGTCCTGATATTTCCAACTCAATGTCCAGTCAGGCAGGGGTGTCTCTAATTTTGGTACACCTGAACCCCAAATTCACTCATTCAGGTTGGGTGCTAAAGGCAAACAAGGCTTCACAATCCACTGAGAATCAAAGAGAAAGCCTTCATTTCCTTCCCCAGACACTGCAATAAGAAATTAGGCAGTGCTGGGACTTCCCTGGTGGTGCAGTCATTAAGAATCCACCTGCCAATCAGGGAACATGGGTTCAATCCCTGGTCCAGAAAGATCCCACATGCCACGGAGCAACTAAGCCCATGCGCCACAACTACTGAGCCTGTACTCTAGAGCCTGTGAGCCACAACTCCTGAGCCCGCAAGCCACAACTACTGAAGTCCGCCAGCCTAGAGCCCGTGCTCCACACCAAGAGAAGCCACCGCAATGAGAAGCCCGCGCACTGCAATGAAGAATAGCCCCTGCTTGCCGCAGCTAGAGAAAGCCTGTGCGCAGCAACAAAGACCCAATGCAGCCAAAAAAAAAGAAAGAAAGAAAGAAAGAAAGAAATTAGGCAGTGCTATGGGTAGCAACGATGCAGCGGTGGTATGGTGTGAATGACATCATGCAGATGGCGGCTGAAACCAGTTTTTCCTGAGCAAGCGGACTTGAGTCAGACACACTGTTGCTCAACCTCCACCTCCCTAATGCTTTCTTACTCTAGTCCCACCAACTAAAAAGTAACAGCTATCAGTTACCGAGCGCTTACAAGCCAGGTGCTGTGCTAAGCATTTCCAGGAACTTCTGGAGGAAAGTTTCTTAACCTGAGTTTGTTTCCTCATCTGTAAAACTGGCATAAAAACCTCACAAGGCTATTTTACTGACTGCATGAGGTACTTATTTATATCCCTTAGCACAGTCAAATCTAATTGTTGCTATGAAGATTTTACTGGGCTTTTTATCTGAATTTATATTAATTTAATGAACCTAGGCATTAAATTCCATGCTGTCTGAATCTATCCAGTTCCTGAGTTCAGAGAGTGAGGTACACCAAGTTATCAGAAGATAAATGTGAGTATTCAGTTCCTGAGTTTAGTTAGTGAGAGATACTTGCATTTTTGAATGTTTTTATAAACTACTGCTGTGCCTCGGAGATTCTGATACTCCTGCCTAAGGCTGAGAATTGAATGGTATATACATTCTTGCAAATTTTCCTAAAAAGGAGAGAAATGCAGCTCTTTATACATTTCTAGACTGTCATCATGCTGGCACGGCTTAAGGTGGGCAAATAACCAACACCACCAAACCCAAAACTCCACGAAAGTCCTTTACTTCCTACTGACTGATAGGATATCTGTCACTCCTCATGGGTGATCGACAACCCAATCTGAAATACAGAATACTCACAAAAAGAGAAGACTATGGTTACCTGGCAGCACAGGTTAAGTGCCTGGAAATGGTCTGTGTGAGGTAGTATGTATACATGACTTCCCTCAGGGCTGGAACAATCTCAGAAAAAGCATTCCAAGTAGGGAGGAGGGGAGGGCTGACCATCAGCTGAACCTGGCAGAGCCAGTAAGACTTGGACAGGTGGAGCAGAAGAAAAGTGGCATTCCTGGAAGGAGGAAAGGCCTGAAAAAAGACAGACACCATGAAACCAGGTTCAAGAGAGTGTTGGACGTTCCCTCAGCTTGAAAGAAGGGATGGGCAGATTGCGGGGTACCATAAATATTATTACTGCCTCAGCCATGAGAAACCAAACTTAAAATTATGAAATATACCTTAAAAGAACACATAAACATATAGGAATAGTTGAGCACTTGTGTACTCATCACCAGGTTAAGAAATAGCACACTCGGGCCTCCCTGGTGGCGCAGTGGTTGGGGGTCCGCCTGCCGATGCAGGGGATACGGGTTCGTGCCCCGGTCTGGGAGGATCCCATATGCCGCGGAGCGGCTGGGCCCGTGAGCCATGGCTGCTGAGCCTGCGCATCCGGAGCCTGTGCTCCGCGACGGGAGAGGCCACAACAGTGAGAGGCCCGCGTATCACAAAAAAAAAAAAAAAAAAAAAAAAGAAATAGCACACTCGGATTTCCCTGGTGGCGCAGTGGTTAAGAATCCGCCTGCCAATTCAGGCAACATGGGTTCGAGCCCTAGTCTGGGAAGATCCCACATGACGCTGAGCAGCTAAGCCCCGTGCGCCACAACTACTGAGCCTGCACTCTAGAGCCCACAAGCCACAACTACTGAAGTCTACATACCACAACTACCGCAGCCCGTGCTCCTAGAGCCCGTACTCTGCAACGAGAAGCCACCACAATGAGAAGCCTGCTCACTGCAACTAGAGAAAGCCCATGTGCAGCAGCAAAGACCCAAGGCAACCAAAAATAAATAAATAAATTTATTAAAAAAAAAAAAAAGAAATAGCACACTACCTGAAACTTGGAAGTCTTCTGTGTGCCCTATCCTTGTTGTATCCCTTTCCTTTCCCCTAGAGTTAATCACCAAACTGATTGTTGTTTCCTTGCCCTTCTTATTCAATTGTGCCTACTTCTGACCTTTTTGTGAATTCCCTTTTTGTGAGGGAATGTCCAACACTCTCTTCAACCTGGTTTCACTGTGCCTGCCTTTGTTCAGGCCTTTCCTCCTTCCAGGAATGCCACTTTTCTTCTGCTCCACCCATCTAAGTCTTACTGGCTCTGCCAGGTTCAGCTGATGGTCAGTCCTCCCCTCCTCCCCAGTTGGAATGCTTTTTCTGAGATTGTTCCAACCCTGAGGGAAGTCATGTACACTTAGTCACACTTGTAAGTATTCTTCTGTTACTTTGTTGCTATCATCATTGTTCTGAGATTTAGCCAAGTTATTTTATGTAGCTGCATAAGTACTTTTCCACATAAAGTATCCACTGTATAATTATTTTTACATTCTATTTGGGTGCTTTCCTTTATTTATTTAGCTATTACAAAACATGCTGATATAGATGTTCTTGTGTATATTACTTGGAACACATGTACAAGAGGTTATTAATATACATATACTTAGGAGTGGAATTGCTGGGCTATAGGGGAAGCACAGGTTCTATTTTACTAGGTAATAACAACCTGCTTTTTCCAAAGAGGTCGCAGCAATTGACATTCCAACTAGCAGAGGATGAGAGTTTCTGTTGCTCTTCATCTTAGTATTTTTTGGCTTTAAAATTTTGCCTATCTGGTGAGAGTGAAATGGAATCTCATTTTAGTTTTAATTTCTATTATCTTTATTAATGAAGCTGGGGTTTATGTTTATGGGCCTCCAAAATATTTTTGTGAAATTGATCTTAATGAATTTCTTTAGAGAATTTACATTGTTAGTGTTACACAATATTGGAATATTTTCTCCTTATAGTTCAAACAATACACAAAAAGCAAATGTGTATTGCACCTCCATGCATCTCCCAGACCTTATTCCATATATTTATATACATATATGTTATAGGTTGAATGTTTGTGTCTCTCCCAAATTCGTATGTTGAAATCCTAGCCCTCAATGTGATAATATTAGGAGGTGGGGCCTTTGGGAGGTAAATAGGTCATGAGGGTGGCACGCTCAGGAATGGGATTAGTGTCTTTATAAGCAGAGACATGAGAGCTTGCTCCTGCCCTCTGCCATATAAGAATACAATCAGGAGACAGCTGTCTTTAAATCAGGAAGCAGGCCTTCACTAGACATCAGATCTGCCAGCATCCTGATCTTTGACTTCCCAGACCCCAGAACTGTGAGAAAAAATATTTGCCTTAAGCCACCCAGTCTACAGTAATTTGTTACAGTAGTCCAAACTAAGTCAGTGCAGAAATTTATCTATAACTTGCTTGTTTACCTTAATTATAGATCATTCCACTCCAGTATGTACAGATCTACTTCATTCTAACTGCTATGTAATATTTCACAGCATGGATGAATCAGAATCTCACCAGTCTCCCCTTCTTAAATTAATTTTTTTGAACAGGTAATATTTGGATTTATAAAGTCCAAAATGTACAAAAGAGTATATCCCTCCTACTCCTCTTCCTCAATAAGTCAGTAGCTCTGGCCTGGCTGCAACCAAATTTACCAATTGTGGCAGAGATCGCCTAGATGTTGACTAATCCCGTTTCTTCTTCCTGGACACAGAAGAAGCCAGGTCCCAGTTTCCTTGACTTCAGTTCTGACCAACACAACCTGGGAAGAAGTAACAAACACAACTTCCAGTGTTGGCCAGCTTTTGTAGTGTTCTCCCTCTCAGCTAACTAGCTGGCTGAATGCAGAGGGTCCAGTGGAAGACTCTAAGGAGATCCTAGAAGATGGTGGTGCCACAAGATGGAAGGAGCCAAAATCTAATTCTCTGCTTGGAGGAAGGGGACCAAGGACATATGTATTGGACTATATGTGTGTGGGAAATAAGCTTTTGGGTTAAACCAGCCAGTTTAGTTTAGTTTTGGGTTGTTACTTCAGCTAGCACTAACACACAAATTTCTTATTTATCCTGAGATGTTCTACATAATATATACAAGCAATTACCAATCCTCTATCAGTGGACATCCTTATCCAAGGTTGTTTCCAGTTTTCCCCTATCACAATAATGTTACAATAAACATCCTAATGAAGGTTTCTAGACATATTAAACCTTTAAGAGACAGCGTTTGAAAAGTAGCAGGCACCTAGACACCTGCTCCACCTCAGTCAGGTATTTCCCATCTTTTGCTCAATTCAACTTGAGATCATCAAGTTGGCATGGTGCCAGCCTGAGAGAACCTGAAGCTACTCTCTGGCCCAGAACCCAGCTTGACGCTGGGACTCTACTTTCTGTATGGACTGATTTTTTTTTTCCTACAATAACCTCTCATCTACCTATTTCTTACAGGCTCTGAGCCCCTGTCACCTTGGACATTCATTCCCTGGGTTTGCCAAGATGTCAGCTTCTCCCCAGGCTCCAGACTCCTAGCTTGTGCATGTCTTCTCTATTCACAAACTCCATTGATTTTTAATCACCACCATGCCTGAATACGTGCCTGTACAGGGACCATTCTAGGCACATAGGTGGGAAACACACCTATGTGAGGAATGGGTGTTAACCCTTCTCACAAGAGATGACTTTATACTACATATGACATGTGATACTGGAGAGAAGGGGGTGGGGGTAGGGGGGAGAGACAGATTCCAGCAGTTTATAGTTGGTCCTGGCGCTGATGTGGAACTGCTGAGAAAATCAGCTTAGGACAGAGACATAAACTTGTGCTTTTCTTTATATTCAGGTTTCTCACAAAAGGTACATATTAATTTATAGATTTCAACTCTCTTTAATGGAGCCTATAAAACTTGAATTAAAGCTGTAATTATCATTTCAACACATCATTAGTCTTGAAATCAGTCCTTTTTCCTCTACCCTGCAGGTGCTAAACGCAAAACACAATGCAGGTAAGTTGCTTAAAGGCAACAGAGAAAGAAGAGGAAGCATGAATATACTTTCTCTCCCAGCTTTTCAGCCCAGACAATGATTCTCAACTTCTGGGTTTACACACTGTAGTAGATGCTGTCTATACCCGTACATATCCTTTGGGCCTTCTCTGACGTTTGGTTTCAGAGAGTTCTAGTACGTGAGGAGGACTGTCTGTGTCTCTTGCTTGAGTGCACTCTCTGACTTTAGGAGCATGCTTTTCCCAGCACTGAGCTGGGCAGAAATGCAGGAGCATTAACACAATAAAGAGGAAAAGGAGTTGGTGGGCAAATACTTCAGCTTCCTTGCCTGTTGGTGGGGCAATTCCAAGGTGTGTTCCTGTTTCTCAAATAGCCACACAGTCTCCCCTCGTTAATATACCCCTGAATGACTTTCCTGTCTCACCTCACCACTCCTTCAGAATGCCTCTTGAGGTCACCTCCTAAACTATTTGCATCCAAATCTTCTTTTCTGAGCCTGATTTTGGGAGGAACCCAAAAGAAGACAAGGACTCCTTTGAAAATGTGAGGAAAAACAAGGTCCCACTCTTCAGGAAAATATGTCATACTTCCAAGAAACCTAGGTAAGATTTGGTGAAATTTTGGTATTAGGGCCAGGGTTCAGAATCACCTTAACTCCCTTTTCCCCCCATCCCCCAAAAGATTACTGAGGGAGCCATATACAAGGACCAGTGGCCTAAGAGGAAGGAAATTATTACTTCAATAGCTTCAAAAGTGCCTAAAACCCCATTGTAACCTGTTTAGAACACACTTTGCATGGCTGGCTCCCTCCCAGTTTTCTCATAGAGGTTTTCTCCAAACTCCCTAACTATTCTCTGTCACAGTATACTCGCATTTTCCTTCTTGATGCTTTGTAACATAATTCCTCATCTATGTGTTTGCTGAGTTGTTTACTCTTCCTCTATTAGACTATAGCTCCATGAAAACAGGAACTAAGTTACTTTGTTTACCACTGTACACCCAGTGTTTATGACAGTGCTATCACATGGAAGATACTCCATAAGCTGAGAAAGAAATTGAGGTTTTGGCTTCTGGTCTCAAACAGCCACCAATTCCTTGCTCATTAAAAACATGGGACCTTAATGACTATCAGCCACATGGAGAAAGCCCAGGAGACAGGGGAAATAAAATGACCAGATCTGCAGAACAGGTTCTGGCTCAACTAAACCATCAAGCTTTGTGCATTGGAGGAAGTAGAAAAGAACCCATCAACAAATGTATAGTGGCCCTGACCACCAAGAATGTGGGTCAGTTAACATCGTGAATTTTCATTATTAGGTCAGTAGCTCCTTTTCACTGAGGAAGAAGAAGAGAGAGGGGAGGAAGGTGGCCAGATTTCTCCCTGAAGTACATACTATTCTGCACACAATTTCAAAGGAGTAAAAAAACCACAAAAAACCCACAAACTTTCTGAAGGTTGTTCATGGTCCACACAGGCCAATAAACCCAGGTTAAGAATTTCTGGTTTATGGATCTTTCTGTTGGTACAAACCTTGACATCTCTAATCCTTACCATCAGATTTAGCTCCTCTCTGATAGATTTGATCCCCATCCCTCTTCTCCCTGCAAAAAGAAAAAGGCAACACGTGGCAGTAAAGAAGGTGTCAGTAGTTAACAGCTGAAACCAATCTCTATAGCAAGGCCTATGCTATGCTTCCAAACTTGGGACCTCTGGCACCTTTGCTGGGACTGGAATAGTCTAGCCTCTCAATTTCCACCTGTTGATATCATGTTAACTATGCAGGGTCTCCTCCTCCATGAAACATTCTCCAATCCCACCAAGCAGGTGGAAACGTGCTAACAGCTTCATTGCTGCAGCTCCTAGTTGACTGCTTTTGGTTTTTTCATAAATTTATTTATTTTTGGCTGTGTTGGGTCTTTGTTGCTGTGCACGGGCTCTCTCTAGTTGTGGCGAGCAGGGGCTACTCTTCATTACAGTGCACGGGCTTCTCATTGCGGTGGCTTCTCTTGTTGCAGAGCACGGGCTCTAGGCGTGTGGGCTTCAATAGTTGTGGCATGCGGGCTCAGGAGTTGTGGCTCGCGGGCTCTAGAGTGCAGGCTCAGCAGTTGTGGTGCATGGGCTTAGTTGCTCCACGGCATGTGGGATCTTCCCGGACCAGGGATCGAACCCATGTCCCCTGCATTGGTAGGCGGATTCTTAACCACCGCGCCAGCAGGGAAGTCCCACTGCTTTGGTTTTGTAGTCAGTGGATTTCCTGCACAGGGCTTCCAGTGCCTGGCATGGCCTGGGTGAAGGTCTTTCCTAAGTACTACTACTGGTCTAAAAGACATCCAACTGAGAAGAGCTTCACACCTAGCCCAATCCACGTCAGTACTCTTTATTCCATTTTACCAAGTGCGTTCAATTTCACCTCGTTAATTTCTCCAAAGGCCCTAAGTGGTCAACCTGTGAAAACTCAAGTTCAATGAGGTCACACAAAAAAAGTCAAGGCCTCTGAAACGACCTCAAATCTCCGGGGCCAAACCTCACTTGTTTAATGGCCCCAGCCGCCTCAGGGGAAAAACTCCAACCTTCCGAGGCCCCAAGACAGGTGCTCATTTGAGCTCCAGACCCAAAGTTGAGTATGGACAGCAACACCCTCGCTGCCCAGTAAGGTTACTGAGAAGGCCGCGACGGGCGCTGCAGAAAGAACTTCCGCCTAGAGAAAGTGTCGTCACGGGGCGAGCTTCCGGTTCCCCTCTGTCTCGTGGCCCAAGGCCTTTTATCCCACTTGGCAGTTGTCCACACCCCAAAGCTACCCCACCCAGCTGCTCCCTCGGGTTTCTCCACACCCTGCGGAGCCGTTTGCACGTCTCGAGGGTGTGACGGTTACACCGCGACGTCCCTTGGCAGAACTGTGCAAAGCAAGAGGCGTAACCGCCACCCTGAAGGACCGGAGCCCTGTCGGGGAACAGCGGTCAGAGAGCCTGCTGGCGGGACTAATTTATGACTGACGTCCACACTCACCTATTGCCTTTCTGAGTCCTTCTCAAATAAGCCAATGAATGCGACAGCGGAGACGGCAACGTGCCCCTGCCGCCAGAAGTGGCTCCGCCCCCTCCACTAAGCCGGCGTTTGGTTGCCATGCTCAGTGTGGCTACCGCTTCTGCTACTTTAGGCTCTTCTCCGGCTTTCCGATGCCCTTGTTGAACTCCTTTCAAAGCATTTCTTCCCTTCCATTGTCAATTTCCTCCTCCTCGGGCTTCTTACCTGCTCGCTGCTTATCCAGCCACACTTGAAATGGCGGCTGGAGGCGGGGCCGAGGCGGGGCGTGCCCGGCGCGATGACGTCAGCGCGCTGCGTGTCGGCAGGTGGAGGGAGAAGGGAAAGTTTGGCCCGTGCGTGGGGCTGGGGTGGAGGGCGGGACAGAGGGGCTGGGCCGAGGCGAAGCTCCTGTAGCTGCTGCCACGGAGGCCGAGGCCGGGACCTGGGCCGGGCAGGGGAGTGCCGGCCGCGGAGGAGCAGGAGGCGAGGTCCGCGGGTGCTTCGAGCCCCCCGCTGCTCTGCCGCGCGGCCACCCGGCGCCAGGCGCCGTCGACCCGTGGCTGTTCCAGAGGCGGTTGGTGGGGGCGCGGCGGCAGCGGTTGGGGGTGGGGAGAGGCGCGGCGAGGAGAAGAGGGAGGTCAGCGAGTTTGAGGGAGGGCTGAGTGCCGTGCCGCCGTCATGTCCGAGGACTCCAGCGCCCTTCCTTGGTCCATCAACAGGGACGATTACGAGCTGCAGGAGGTGATAGGTGAGAGCTGGCGCCGCGGAGGGGGGAGGCGCCGCGCTGGATGGCGGGTGACACGCGGGAACTAGGGGACCCGCGGGAGCTCGGAGAGCGCAGGGCTCCCAGATATTCGTGGGCGCTCGAGTGGCCCGGGGGTTGGTAGGGAGCGTGGGTGAGGCTTTGGGTTTGTGCAGCGCGTGCAAGGCAAGGAGGGGATTTTGAGTGGCGCGCCTGTGCGGCGCGGTGGGGTGGGGTTTGAGAGGCTCACCAGAGATTTGTGTAGTGACAGATGTTTGAACCTGAGCGACAGATGTATCTGAGAGAGAAAGAAAAGTGCAGGTGTGGGACAGGCCTTTACGAGGCGGTGCGAGAAATGGGGTATTGCAGTTGGGGGCACGGACACCTATTCGGGGGTTGATGGGTTAGGGTGCTTTTGTTCACTCCCGCATCCGTGCGAGAACCCACACGAAGTGCCAGGCGTTGCTGGGGTAGAGCCGAGGATCCTCTCCAGATGAAGCTGCAGGTACCGCACTGAGCGATGTAGACACAACTTACGACTGCTTGGAATTGACTTTCTAGTCAGGAAGGTAGACAGTAAATAAGTAGGTAAATAAAAAGAATTATAGGTTTTGGCAAGTGCTAGGAAGGGAATAAGCAAGATGTTCTGATAGAGGATAACGTGGAGACCTAGTTGGGGCGATTTCAAGGAAGATGCTTTTTCTGAGGCGTTTACATGTAAGTTGAGCCCTGAAGGATGAGAGAGTCTTAAGAGCCTAGGGAAATTTTTTCCCGACTGAGGGATGAGGAAATGCAAAGGCTCCTGAGGAGGGAAAGAGCTTGGTGTGTTTTAGGACCTGAAAGAAGACTGGTAAGGTTAGAGAGGTAAGGGAGAAGCCAGATTTTAGGGATCTTCTCAGCCAAGGTAAGGATTTTGGAATTTTATTTTAAGTGTTATTGGAGGACTTCAAGCAAAGACATGATACAATCCGATGGACCTGGCTATTGTGTGTAGAATGGATTTGAAGGGGGTCTGGGAATACCAGTTGGCAGAGACCAAAACTTGCACAAACATGGATTGTAATTCTCACAGAGGCACAGTGATTGGGGGAGGGTGGGGACTGGGGATGAGGGGAGTATTTGTTAGACAACAATAATCTAGTGATTTAAGAAATCAAAAGGGGGTGGGTTTAGCTAAACAGAAGCTCAATCCAACAGACACGAGCAGACCCTTGTGTGTTGGAGGAAGGAGATTGTCTGCTTTGCTAGATCAGCATCCAGTCCTAAATTAGTTTTATAACAAAGAGTGGCTGAAAACTCCTTAGCTATCTTGTGGCGGGGGTAGTGTTTATTGCACTGGGTAGGTGTTTAGAGAAACTTGGTCACATTTCTTTTTTTCACTTTACTTCTTGTTTCAAAACAAATCTGGGCTAAGTTTTATCTGAAACACATTACATCTTTTTCCTTAAGCCACTTCATGGATCTGGTCTACATGCTGGGTCTTTGATGTGAACTGGTTGGTTCTAAAGACAGCTAGCTAGGTCTCTGTCTTGATTGACTGCTTCTGAGTCCCTCAATCAGAGTTTCTTATTGAAAAAAGGGATTAGGGCTTACCTGGTGGCGCAGTGGTTGGGAGTCCGCCTGCCGATGCAGGGGACACGGGTTCGTGCCCCGGTCCGGGAGGATCCCGCATGCCGCGGAGCGGCTGGGCCCGTGGGCCGTGGCCGCTGGGCCTGCGCGTCCGGAACCTGTGCTCCGCAACGGGAGAGGCCACAGCAGTGAGAGGCCTGCGTACCGCAAAAAAAAAAAAAAGAAAAAAAGAAAAAGAAAAAAGGGATTAAGTGGGAGATTCCAAAATGATGTCTAAAAAGTAAGGAAAGGGGGTCCTTATCATTTTAGAAAAGGAATTTTGATTTTCTTTCTGGTAAGGTGTACATTTTTCTAGGGTGAAGAGGAGGGTTGTAGTTGTCCCTAATGCCCTTGCTATTAAGATTGTACAAGGCTCTAGAGCTTTAGAAACTTGTTAATTTGGTGTCCTCAGACCAATAAGGTGTCTGTGAGCGAGCAAAAGGGAGGCTCAGGCCTCTGGGATAGGGTGTCTTCATCTTATTCTCAAAGTGGTCCGTGGATAAAAAGTTAACTCCAATGTGATTTGATCACCTTATTTTTAAAAACAATTTTACTCTGAGGTATAATTTCACCCATTTTTTAGTATAAAATTCACCCATTTTTAAATATAAAATTAAATGATTTTTAGTAAATTTATTGTGTTGTGCACCAATCAGCATAATACAGTTTTAGAATATGTTCATCACCCCAGTGAGATCCCTTGTGCCTGTTTACAGTTAATCCCTGTTCCTACCCCCAGTTTCAGGCAACTGCAAATCTACTTTCTGTATCCATAGATTTGCCTTTTCTGGACATTTCATATAAATGGGATCTTGTAATATGCAGTCTTTTTTGTTTGGCTTCATTCACGTAGCATAATATTATTTCATTTTTAAAAGCAATTTATATACCATAAAATCCACCTGTTTTAAGTGTACAGTACTATAGTTTTTTAGTAAATTTACAGAGTTGTTCAGTCATCACCACAATCCAATTTTAGAACATTTCCATCATTCCAGAAAGATGCCTCATGTACATTTGCAGTCACTCCCTGTTCCCACCCCCTGCCGAAGGCAACCACAGATCTACTTTCTGTCTCTATAGATTTGTCTTTTCTGGACATTTCATATAAATATGATCATATAATATGTGAGCTTTTGTGTTTGGTTTCATTTACTTTGTGTAATGTTTTTTGAGGTTCATCCATGTTGTAGCCTGTATTAGTATATTACTCCTTTATATTGGACACTACTTGATGGACATTGGGTTTCTTCTGTTTTTTGCCTATTTGGAATAATGTTGTTATAAGCATTTACATCAAATCTTCATGTGACGATGTTTCATTTTTCTCTAGTGGAATTGCTGGGTCATATGGTAGATTTATGTTTAACTTTTTAAGAAATGGACAAACTTTCAAAGTGACTGTACCATTTTACATTCCCATCAGCCATGTATGAGGGTCCCTATTTCTTTACATTTTTGCCAGCACTTGTTGTCTGTCTTTTTTTTTTTTTTTTTTTTTGCGGTACGCGCGGGCCTCTCACTGTTGTGGTCTCTCCCGTTGCGGAGCACAGGCTCCGGACGCGCAGGCTCAGAGGCCATGGCTCACAGGCCCAGCCGCTCACGGCATGTGGGATCTTCCCAGACCGGGGCACGAACCCGCGTCCCCTGCATCGGCAGGCGGACTCTCAACCACTGCGCCACCAGGGAAGCCCTGTTGTCTGTCTTTTTGATTATAGCCATCCTAGTGGATGTGAAGTGGTATTTGATCATGGTTTTGTTTTGCATTTCTGTAATAACTAATAATAGAGAGTATCTTTTCATGTGCTTATTTATTAGCTTTTCATATCTATTCTTTGGTAAAATGTCTATTCAAATCTTTTTCCCATTTGGGTTGCCCATTGGGTTGTTTTCTTCTCACTGAGTTATAGAGATGTGTGTGAGGGTGTGTATTCATTCTGGATATGAGTCCTTCACCTGATATATGATTTCAAATATTTACTCTCAGTCTTTTTTGGGGGGGCGGGGGGGGCGTGCCACGGCTTGCGGGATCTTAGTTCCCCGACCAGGGATCTAACCCACGCCCCCTGTAGTGGAAGCGCGGAGTCTTAACCACTGGACCACCAGGGAAGTCCTGAGAAATCTTTAGTAACCCAACATCACAAAGATTTTTTTCCTATGTTTTTCTTCTGTTATAGTTTAGCTCTTCAATTTAGTCCTCTGATATATTTTGAGTTAAGTTTTCTGTAAGGTGTGAGGTAAGGTGAACATCTTGTTTTACAGATGAAGACACTGAGACATAGGAAGGTAAAATGACCTGTCTAAAGTCAGAGCTAGTTATGGGCAGAGCCAGTACTGGCGTCCAACTGTTGCCTAATCCAGGATCCTTATTTCTGCATCTGCATTTGATTGGTTTTTGGAAGTATCTGAAGATGGTGGTCATAATCTCACCTTTTAAAGGAAATATCCTTACAATGAAAAAAAACTGATAGGAGCAGATATTTTGTAGATAACCCTTTTAGATATAGTTAGATTTATTCTCTTTTGTGTATCCTATTTTGTCATTTTTTTTTAATGTTTCCTCTCTCATTAATAAGTTCCTGAAAGTTCTTAATGTACTTCCACTCCACTCCTCACACACTCTCTCTCACCCCATCTTCCCAAGAGGGAGGAAGAAAAGTTTTTCCTTGAACTACAGCCTAGTACAAGTAGCAAGGCTCAGTAAAGCAGTGCATGCTTATTCTAACTTTGCTTCCATGCCAAAATGTTTGGAATACAGTATTTTGTAATAAGCTGTAAGTAGTTTTCAAAATGAATCTTGGTAATTTCTTCAGATTATATTCATTTTTCTTCAGGAAACAAATGGTTGAAGTCTGGGCAAAAAAGGCTTGGGGGAATCTTTTTGAATTTTCTGTTTCCAAAGGATTGTATTTTAAGGAAATGGTATAATGCTGTCTCCTTTCTCGTCAAAGCACATACAGTTATTTGAACTATATATTTTTTTCACATGTGCTACTTAGGACTGTATTTGGGTTTAGTTTCTCGCATGGTCTTATTCTCTCTTTTTCTGGCAAAATCCTATAGAGAAGAGAAAATTCCCTTCCTAGAACATAATAAAAGCGTACAAGTTGGGAATTCAAAGGTCTGCCTTTTAGGGCTTCCCTGGTGGCGCAGTGGTTGAGAGTCCGCCTGCCGATGCAGGGGACACGGGTTCGTGCCCCGGCCCGGGAAGATCCCACATGCCACAGAGTGGCTAGGCCCGTGAGCCATGGCCGCTGATCCTGCGCGTCCGGAGCCTGTGCTCTGCAACGGGAGAGGCCACAACAGTGAGAGGCCCGCGTACCGCAAAAAAAAAAAAAAAAAAAAAAAAAGGACTTGCTTTTAAAGAATTGTATCATCTTAAGCATGCTTTGGCAAAGGTTTGAACTTTAAGTATGATTACTTGTAAAAGGTGTAGTATTGGTCTCACTATTAATCATTCATCTTTTCAATGTTTTTGAGCTCCTTCCTAACCCCTACTATTGCATTAGCACTTCTGACCAGGTGTTGTACTGTATTTGATGTGTGTTGAAGCAAC
Organism: Hyperoodon ampullatus; assembly: GCF_949752795.1. Classification (NCBI taxonomy): domain Eukaryota; kingdom Metazoa; phylum Chordata; class Mammalia; order Artiodactyla; family Ziphiidae; genus Hyperoodon; species Hyperoodon ampullatus. The sequence goes on along the minus strand of NC_136923.1, from coordinate 48,858,753 downwards.
TGTAATAGTATGGGCTTTGGGGTTAGACTGACCTGGATTCAAATCCTGGCGTTAGCTCTTACTACCTCTCTGATCTGGGGCAATTTATATAACTGTTTTAGTGTCAGTTTTTTGTCTGTAAAATGGGAATAATGGTACCTATGTCCTTGGGGCTGTTGTGCAGATTAAGTGTAATTATTTGCAGGAAGCTTTTGGCTCGTATTCATTACTCCATACAATCTCTTTGTTATCTCTTTGTGTTTTTTTTTTTTTTGCGGTACGCGGGCCTCTAGCCTGTTGTGGCCTCTGTCATTGCGGGGCACAGGCTCCGGATGCGCAGGTTCAGCGGCCATGGCTCATGGGCCCAGCCGCTCCACGGCATGTGGGATCTTCCCGGACCGGGGCACGAACCCGCGTCTCCTGCATCGGCAGGCGGACTCTCAACCACTGCACCACCAGGGAAGCCCTATCTCTTTGTTTTTTTCTTCTTTTTCTGTTTCCTAATTTTTGGTAGTACCATAAAATGTGAAATACTACATGATTTGAAATCTTGTAACACTTGTAATCTTGTAATATTTTGAATCTGTTGTAATGTTTATTGGACCATCACTGCATCTTTTTTTTTTACTTACTTCCAGATCTTATTCAGGTTTAGATGGATTTAAGGATTTATGCTGGACATGGTAGTATAGCAGTGTAAGGCCCTGCCACCTGTTTTATTGCCCATGATAAAATATAGTGGCAAAGTGGGAAACCAGTCTGTCAAGGGCTGTGCCATGTGGCTTTTGTTATCATGCATTTTGTTTTTTGGTTTTTTGGTTTTTTGGGGTTTTTTTTTGCGGTACATGGGCCTCTCACTGTTGTGGCCTCTCCCATTGCGGAGCACAGGCTCCGGACGCGCAGGCTCAGCAGCCATGGCTCACGGGCCTAGCCGCTCTGCGGCATGTGGGATCTTCCCGGACCGGGGCACGAACCCGTGTCCCCTGCATCGGCAGGCGGACTCTCAACCACTGCGCCACCAGGGAAGCCCCATTTTGGTTTTTGTTTGTTTGTTTTGTTTTTTGTTTTAATTTTTATTTATTTTTTGGTTGCGTTGGGTCTTCATTGCTGCATGCGGGTTTTCTCTAGTTGCGGCAAGCCGGGGCTACTCTTCTTTGTAGTGCACAGGCTTCTCATTGCAGTGGCTTCTTTTGTTGCGGAGCATGGGCTCTAGGTGCACGGGCCCAGTAGTTGTGGCTCACAGGCTCTAGAGTGCAGGCTCAGTAGTTGTGGCGCATGGGCTTAGTTGCTCTGCGGCATGTGGGATCTTCCTGGACTAGGGATCGAACCCATGTCCCCTGCATTGGCAGGCAGATCTTTAACCACTGTGCCACTAGGGAAGTCCCGTGTTATCATGCATTTTTAAAAGTCTCAATAAATATTTACTGTTTACCTCAGCCTAGGTTTAGAAAATTGTTCTTTAAGATCCATTTTTAGTAAGGTGTGATTCACCTACCTTTGATACTGCGGTGAAGACAGCCTACTAGCTTTATTCTCTACTTTCTCTCCCCTTTTAAATTTTCATTAGTGTTCACTAGCTACACATTTGATGTCTAAAGTATTGGGTTCCAAATATAGATTCCAGGATCCCACCTCTAGCTCCTCCATAAATGTGAAAGCCGTTATGTTCTATTGATGCTTAATGGTTAGTGTATTTTCTCCCCCGATTGGAAGACTTAGCTATGATAACATTTTCAATAAGGCCAGCATTGGGCCAACAACCTCATAGGGTTGTATCAAATAGGGATTGCATTTGGCTGCATGTAATGGAAAACAAATAATAGTGGTTAATAAAATACTTTTTTGCTCCCTTTATATGACATGAAAACTGGAGTGGCAGCCTAGGTGCCATTAGGCACCCAGGCTCCTAGTTTTTCACTCCACTCCACTTAGCACGTGACTTGCATTTTCATAGTTGCAAGATAGTTGGTCCACCCCTAGCCTTGTGCTTGTGTTCCAGGCCAGAAGAGTATGGTAAAAGGACAAATTCACATGACAACTCAGTTGGCTCCCTTTCAAAGGGCTTTCTTTCCTGGAAGCCTTACTCAGCGATACATTTCTATTTTATTGGACAGAACTGTGTCATTTGGCCATTTGCAAATGAAATGAAGCTTTTTATCCAAGCATGTTATTACTTAAAGCAAAGTAGGTAAAAGTTCTCTTATTAAAGAAGGGAAAATTGTATGTTGGCTAGGCAACTAAAAATGTTGCCCTCGGCTTTTTTTATTTTAATTAAAATAGTTAAATAAGACACTGCAAGTAAATAATTTAACCTGACACATAAGTAATCAGTTAATGTTAGCTTTAAAGAGTCAGTTGCCTACCAATTAAGAGTATGGTGTTGAAATGTCATGTAGTTTTGGTTTCTAGGCCCTACTCTGCATCTTACTAATTTATGACCTAAGTCTTACCTTTGCTTGCATTGCTTTGTAAGATCAATAATACCTAACTCATGGGATTATTGTGAGAATTAGATGAAAAAAAAGAAGTGCAAGTAAGGAGAGTGCTCAGCATAGTACTTGGCGCACAGAGTAAGTGCTCAATAAATGGTAACGCTCACGATGGTAATAATGAGGTAATGCCCGTGAGGACTGGGCTATTTTTGTGTTTGTTCTGCCCCAAATGAGCAAAATTTTTTTTTCTTGAAAATATATGCCACTACTTGAGTCATTAATCTATTCAACAAATATTTACTGACCTCCTCTTGTGTGTCAGGCACTATTTGGATGCTAGAGATACAGCAGCAAAGCAGACAGACAGAAATCCCTTGTGGTGGTGATGAAGGACAAATATAAAGTAGGGAAAGGGGTTGCGAACTGCTAGGGATAGAGGTGAGTTTTAAAGAGGTCAAGGAAAGCCTCACTGAGAAGGTGACATTTGAGGAAACACCTGAAGGAGGTGGAGAAGTGAACATGGTGGTTATCTATAGGTAGTTTGGTCTAAGCAGAGGGAACATCAGGAGCGCAAAGGTCCTGAAGAAGGAGCACACTGATGTGACTAAGGAATAATAGTAAGGGTGGCTGGAGCAGAGTGATTCAGAGGTTGAAGAGATCAGGAGAGTAAGGTGGTAGGTAGGGATGGATGGTCCTGGCCGTCAGATGGTACGAAGCGTGATAAGTCATTGTAGTACTTGGCTTTTGCTTTGCGTAAGATTTTATGTTTTAAAAGGATAACCTGGGCTGCTATGTGGAGAATAGTTTTTTAAGGGTATGAGGGTAGGAGAGGTTATCCAGGGGAGAGAGGTAGTAGTGGAGGTGGTGAGAAGCAGTCAGATGCTGGTGTAGCATATTTTGAAGTTAGAGATATGCCATTGGATTGGATGTGAGAAGTATCCAAGATATTTGGCAGGAGCATCCAGAAGGATGGGGTTAATATCCGTTGAGATAGAGATCACCAGAGTGAACAGGAGAGGGAGATGATTCATTGCAAAACCATCAGGCTGCTTGAATAATTACTCAGAGCATATGGCAGTGTCTTTATTTTCATCTTTGTATGGAGAGAGAGCATGATTTTTATGATAATGACTGTTCTTACAGCTGTTTCTGTAAAGGAGCTTTAATTTTCAGTATGACTGACAAGAGGGCTTATTCAGAAAAAGGTTTATGAAATTGTAAAGTCCTGTATTTTCCATGGTTCAGGTGACAGTGCCTTAGTCATCTTTCAGAATGAACAGTCTGGACTAGCTCTTTAGTTGGTGTTAAAGCCTTACTAAAAAATACTTAAAATCTTTAGAATATGTATCTGTAATGGTGACGGTTGGTCAGAATTTGGGGGGAAAATATCTTCAGTTGATTTGGTTCATTTGATTTATTTTTTCCTCACAGGTAGGAATGAAATCCATATTTTTGGTTACTCTTTTAAATTTCAGGATCTAGTAAAGTGGAGAGAGACTGTGAAAATTTTTTTAGTCCCCCTCATGCCTTTGGGCAGCTCCTTCTCTGTCTCAAGAGATAACATTACCCAGTTTGAAGGATTTCAGGAGAAAGCTCAGTCATGGTTTTTCACTTTAATCCATTCTGGTGTGTAATGTACACTAACACAGCAGTTAAAGAACCAGCTAGGAGAGGACAGAAGAGTGGAAGAGGGGACATGGGGGATGGTGCATGGGGGATGCAAAACATGTAAAATAGTGAACTTCTGAATTAGGATGCTTTATTGGAAATTGTTTTACATTTTCCATTATATTATTCTTCATATTAAGCCAATGCTTATTTGCTGGCATTAGAACAGTAGCTTTCACACTTTGACTAAACCATTCCTAACAGTTACCTTTTACATATTTTCGTGTGTATTTACACTGAAGTAAAAGCTTTACAAGATAATATTTACTTTTTAATTTTTTTATATATATTTTTTATTGAAGTATAGTTGATAGATAATGTTTACTTTTACTATGTGCAACACATACTGATGGTTTCTAATTTGATTCTGTTTTCTCTAAGAAAAATGATGGTTGAAACCCAGTAAGTTGACTTGTGGTTTGAAAAATTCCTCATGAAGGAAGCTGCTTTAAAGAAGAGAAAGAAAAAATATGTATTGTGGGGCTTCCCTGGTGGCACAGTGGTTGGGAATCCGCCTGCCAATGCACTAAACACGGGTTCGAGCCCTGGTCCGGGAGGATCCCACATGCTGCGGAGCAACTGGGCCCGTGCGCCACGGCTGCTGAGCCTGTGCTCTGCTTTGAGCCACAGCTCCTGAAGCCTGTGTGCATGGAGCCCATGCTCCGCAAGGGGAGAGGCCGCCACAATGAGAAGCCCGCACACCATGACAAAGAGTAGCCCCCGCTCGCCACAACTAGAGAAAGCCCGCGCACAGCAATGAAGACCCAGTGCAGCCAAAAATAAATAAATAAATTTATTTAAAAAAATATTATCGCACAGTAATTATATTAAGAAAAAGCAATTTTGAGTAGAATGCTTCATGTAAAATGCAACATGTTTTCAATATTTTTCTTCCCCCATGCCCTCTTTTGTAAACATTTTTGTGAAATTACTTAAAAAAAAATAATGTATTTATTTATTTATTTATTTTTGGCTGCATTGGGTCTTCGTTGCTGGGCGCGGGCTTTCTCTAGTTGCAGCAAGTGGGGGCTACTCTTCGTTGAGGTGCACGGGCTTCTTACTGTGGTGGCTTCTCTTGTTGTGGAGCATGGGCTCTAGGCGCTTGGGCTTCAGTAGTTGTGGCACTTGGGCTCAGTAGTTGTGGCTCACGGGCTCTAGAGCGCAGGCTCAGTAGTTGTGGTGCACGGGCTTAGTTGCTCCGCGGCATGTGGGGTCTTCCGAACCAGGGATCAAACCCGTGTCCCCTGCATTGGCAGGTGGATTCTTAACCACTGCGCCACCAGTGAAGTCTCTGAAATTGCTTTTTATTTGGGAAGAAAATGAGAGAATGGAGAGGAAGGAAGAAAGAATTTAGTGATTGCACATTTTTTCTTTTTTACTGTTTACACTTCATCTCTATCCAAGGCTGTATGTACAGGAGAACCCGTGATTAAAACATTGAAAAAAACTACAATTGAAACTGTTAAAAGACATAGCTGTGTCTCCTTAAGTATTTGGCATAGGGTGGGTTTATTATGCTTCTAAAGTACTTGAATCTTTATCAAAACACATGAGGATAAATTATCCTCACCAACTCCCCATCTCTAGCCACACCACTTAAATGTCTAATAGGAAGATAATAGGTAAATAAATGAACAATAATGACATTTATTGAGCATTGCCATTTCCAAGCACGTAATCAGGGAACCAAGACTTACCCTGCTAATGGTGGCGGAGTTTGTTTGAATCTAAGTGTGTTTTCCATGGAGCTTCCTGAAGTTAGGTGAGTTTTGACTTGGGCTTTAAAAGGAGGAGGAGGTATGGATTAATATGTAGAAAGCAAAGTGAATGGTTTGCACAGAGGAATGGAGATGGGGGAAACTAAATTGCATCCGGGGTATGGAAAATAAGTTAAAGCATTGAGTTATCAAGAAGTACAGTATTGGGACTTCCCTGGTGGTGCAGTGGTTAGGAATCCACCTGCCAGTGCAGGGGACACGGGTTCGAGCCCTGGTCTGGGAGGATCCCACATGCTGCAGAGCAACTAGGCCTGTGCACCACAACTACTGAGCCTGTGCTCTAGAGCCCACGAGCCACAACTACTGAGCCTGTGAGCCACGACTACTAAAGCCCGCGTGCCTAGAGCCCGTGCTCCACAACAAGAGAAGCCACCGCAATGAGAAGCCCGCGCACCACAATGAAGAGTAGCCCCCACTCGCTGCAACTAGAGAAAGCCCGTGCGCAGCAATGAAGACCCAATGCAGCCAAAAATAAATAAATAAATAAATAAAATTTTTAAAAAAGAAAGAAATACAGTATCAAGTAGTGGCTGTGGTTTAGTGATCTGAGGAGTGATATTGTGCAAATGGACCTTGAAGATTATTTTATTAAGGGTAATAGATGGATTGAAGCCTAGGCTTTTTTTTTCTTTTTTTTTAAAGCAATTTACGGAACTTAGAGCTTACTATCTGTATGTGTACTGTACTCATTTGTGTGCATGTGTGTATGGTTCTGTGCAGTTTTATTACATGTGTACCTTTGTGTAACTACCACTAACTAAATTCAAGACACAGAACTGTATTTCACCACAAAGTCCCTCTGGCTACCCCTTTGTAGCCCTCCTAACCTGTCTACTCACATCTCTATCCCTGACAACCACTAATCTGTTCTCTGTTGCTGTTATTTTTGTTATTTCAAGAGTGTTATATATTATATAAATGGAGTCATAAAATATGTAACTTTCTGAGATTGGCTTTTTTCATTCAGCATAGTGCCCTTGAGGTTCATCCAAGTAATTGTGCATATCAATAGTTTGTTCATTTTTATTGCTGAGTAATATTTGTCTGTGTGGACATACCATATGTTTAACCATTCACCTGTTAAAGGATATTTGGGTAGTTTCCAGTTTTTAGCTATTATGAATATAAAGCTGCTGTGAATATTCATATACAAGTTTCTGTGTGAACAGAAACTTGTATATGAATTTTTAATTTCTCTCAGAAAAATTTTAATTTTTAATTTTAATTTCTCTCAGATAAATACCCAGGAATACAAATGCTGAGTTGTACAACTTCATTTTTAGTTTTAAAAGAAATGGCCAAACTGTTTTCCAGAGTGGCTATACCATATTTTATATTTCTGCCTACATTGTATGAGTGATCCAGTTTAACCATATCTTCACCAGCATTTGGTGTTATCACTTAAAAAAATTTATTTTAGCCATTCTGGTAGGTATTCCATCTCTGTTGAATTGCTTTTGTACCTTTGTCAAAAATCACTGTGGCACATTTGTGTGAATCTATTTCTGGGTTCTCTGTTCCATTGTGTGTGTGTGTGTGTGTGTGTGTGTGTGTGTGTGTGTGTGTATGTCTGTCCCTCTGCCTATACCACACTGTCTTGATTACTGTAACTATATAATAAGTCTTTAAATTGGATGGTATGAATTCTTCAGCTTTGTTCTTTTTTTAAAAAATTATTTTTATTTATTTTATTTTTGACTGCATTGGGTCTTCTTTCTGGCCCACAGGCTTCTCATTGTTGTGGCTTCTCTTGTTGTGGACCAGGGGCTCTAGGTGCACAGGCTTCAGTAGTTGTGGCTTGAGGGCTCTAGAGCGCAGGCTCAGTAGTTGTGGCACACAAGCTTAGTTGCTCTGCGCCGTGTGGGATCTTCCCAGACCAGGGCTCGAACCCGTGTTCTCTGCATTGGCAGGCAGATTCTTAACCACTGCACCACAAGGGAAACCCTGTTCATCTTCTTTACTATGGTGTTGATTATTCTAGGGCCTTCCCTTTTCATATAAACTTTAGAGTAATCTTGTCTATGTGTACAGAATACTTCGCCAGGATTTTGATAGGAATTGCCTTTAACCTATATGTAGTCAATTTGGGGAGTATTGACATCTTTACTGTGTTGATTTTTCGAATCCATGACCATGGTAAGTCTCCAGTTATTTAGGTCTTTTTTGTTTTCTTTGTTTTGGTATTTTGTAATTTTCAGCATAGATCCTGTTCATATTTTATGGGATTTATACCTAAATGTTTCATTTTGGGGGAGCAATTGTAAATGATATTGTGTTTTAAGATTTTGGTTTCCGCTTGATTGTTGTTAGTATATAGAAATGCAGTTGGTTTTTGTGTGTTGATCTTTTATCTTGCAACCTTGCTAAACTCTTTTATTAGTTTTAGAAGCTTTTCTTATATAGACGGTCATGACATCTACAAACAGGGACAGTTTTATTTCTTCTTCTCCAATCTGGATGCCTTTTATTTCTTTTTCTTGCTTTATTGTGTTATCTAGGACTTCCAGTGCTATGTTGAATAAAAGTGGTAAGAATGAACATTTTTGCCTTTTCCCCAATCTTAGAGGGAAGGCAGTCTTTCACCAGTATGATGTTAGCTGTAAGGTTTTTTTTGTAGATGTTCTTTATGAGGTTGAAGAAGTTCTCCTCTATTCCTAGTTTGCTGAGAGCTTTTTTTATCATGAATGGTGTTGAATTTTTATAAAGTGTTTTTGTGTCAGTGGATATGCTCATATGATTTTTCTTCTTTAGCCTGTTGATACAGTGTATTACATTGGTTTTTTTATTTTTTAATTGTACCAGCCTTGCATACCTGGAATACATACTACTTGATTGTGGTACGTTATCTATTGCTGGATTCAATTGGCTAACATTTTGTTAAGGATTTTGCAGCTAAGTACATGAGAGGTATTGGTCTGTAGTTATTTTGTTTTGTTTTTTCTTGTGATGTCTTTGTTTTGTTTTGGTGTTGGTAATACTGGCTTCATGAAATGAGTTGGAAAGTTCTCCTGCTTCTTCCTTTTTTTCTAAATTGTTGAACTATGAGCTAAAGTTGTTTGTAGTATGTATTATTCCCTTTTTTAAAAAGATCAAGATATGTCACTTAACATAAAACTAACCATTTTTTTAACATCTTTATTGGAGTATAATTGCTTTACAATGTTGTGTTAAAAACTAACCATTTTTTAAGTGTACAGTTTAGTGGTTTTTTAGTATATTCACAGTGTTTTGCATCCATCATCATTGTCTAATTCCAGAGCATTTTCCTCACCCCAGAAAGAAATTGTACCCATTAAGCAGTAACCTCCCATTCTCCTCTTCTCCCAGCCCCTGGTAACTACTAATCTGTTTTCTGTGTCTTTGGATTTGCCTGTTCTATGGACATTTCATATATATGGAGTCATACAATATGTGGTCTTTTGTGATTGGTTTACTTCACATAGTATGTTTTCAAGGTTCCTCCCTTGGCTCATGGCTCCATTACTCTTACCTCTGCTTTCATTGTCTCATCTTCTCTGACTCTGACCCTCCTTTGTCTCTTTTATAAAGACCCGTGTAATTAAATTGGGCCCACCCAGATAATCCAGGATCATCTTTCCATCCTTAATTTAATAACATGTGGCAAGTCTTTTTGCCATTTATGGTAACATTCACAGGTCTCAAGGATTAGGATGTGGTCACCTTTGGGGAGCGGGTGTTATTCTACCTACCACACAGATTTTAGAGCTTTTATTATTATTCCACTTCTCCCTGAAGCTCTGTTCTTTTTTTGAGTCTGTTTTCTCTCTGCTGTGTAGATGGAGTAAAATTATTGATCTTCTCCTCAAGTTCACTGAATTTATCCTGTTATCTCTGTTTTTCTATTGAGCTTCTCCAGCAGGTTTTATATTTTGGAAATTATATGTTTTAGTTGTATAATTTCCAGTTGGTGCTTTTTTTTTTTTTTTTTTAAGTAACTTCTGTTTCCTTATTGAGGCTTTTCTATTTTTTTTTATTGTTTTAAGATAATTCTTAACTGTTTGTTGAAGCACTTTTATGATGGCTGCTTTAAAATTCTTGTCAGATAATTCCAACTAGTAATTCATTTTGGTGTTTGTATCAGTGTGATTGTCTTTTCTCATTCAAGTGTGTTTTTCCTGGTTCTTGGTGTGACGATGTGATTTTCTTTTTTTAAATCGTGTGATGGACATTTAGGATATTAATGTTAGGAGACGCCTGATCCTATTTAAAATTTCTATTTTAATAGGCAGTTACTCTACTTAGATTTAATGTGTAAGTCCTGGCCTACTTTTGTGAGCTATGTAATTCTATGATAATTGAGTTTTCAGAGCTCTGGCAGTGTTGTTATCTTCTGCTTTATTCTTCTGGCACAGCAGGACTCCTATTTAATCTCTACAGGTGTTACCTGGGCTGACTGGTGGGTGTGGGTCTGGTTCCCCGCCCTCCACCCCCCTGCCCCCTCTGCTGCTGCTGTGGGCAGATTGGCTGGATGTTGCCCCAGGTGTGGGGCAGGGACCTAGTTGCCCCTTTGGTGAATCTGGCCTGCTGCTGTCTGGGTGTGGGGTGGAGACCCTGCTGATGCTGATGCTGTGATGAGTTGGGTGGATTGTCCTGGATAAGGATTGGGAAATCTGTCTTCTAGGTTGCTACTGAGCTTCCCCTTTCGCAGTCCTTTGGCTAGAAAGGATTTTTCTCATTTGTCTATCCCTGTTGGTTCCAGGAAGCAGGGTGTTCTGGTGCCCACTCATGGATATGTGCAAGATAAAAGAAAAACCCAGGGAGCTTACAGTAGTGCTTTTCCTCACATCCTGAGGGTCCTAGCCAGTCCATCTGCTTCTTTCCACCTTTCAGATTGTCTGTTTCAGATTGTCTTTATGATTGTTGAATTATTTCTAAGGTATTTAGTTGCATTTAGAGGAGAAGAGCAGGGAAATGTGAGCCTACACCATCATATTCTAGAACTTCTGGAACTCTAGCAACTTTTATTTGTGTGTGTGTGTGTGCTGGTATTTATTGACAATTCTATGAAATGGTCAAGGCTTTTGCTTTTATTGACACCCTACTTTTTAGAGTGTTTCTCTGCATTTTTTGTTGAGTATAAGAATAAGTTAAGAATTATTCTCTTGTTTAAATTGTATAGGAATTTAAAATGTCTTGTTTTTATCTACCCCTCTACATATTTACTCATTTATATATTTATCTTTAGGGAGTGGAGCAACGGCTGTGGTCCAAGCAGCATATTGTGCCCCTAAAAAGGAGAAAGTGGCTATCAAACGGATAAACCTTGAGAAATGTCAAACTAGCATGGATGAACTCCTGGTATGCACTTCTCGTATTTCTTGTATATTCATGTTAGAGTGGGAAATAACTTGAAGTTTTTTGTTTTTTAAAAAAGGTTTGTGATTTCTTCATTAATAAGTAATGCTTATTATAAAATTTATAAAATCCAGGTAAGTAGAAAAAAATTATAGTCCTCTCATTCTGAGATTGACACTTGCAATATGTGCACATCTAAACATCTTTGTATTTTCATAATAATGTAACCATATACTTGTTCTTTTCAATTAAAAATTTATCATAGAATTCTTTCTATGTCTATAAATATGAATTAATGTAGCTTTCAATATGTATGTAGTGTTCCATTGAATACTTTATCTAACCTGTTCTCTAGTATTGGATGATTTTTGTTTCCTCTTTGTTGTTATAAACAATGCTTGCTTACTTCTCACTTTCCTTAAAATAGTATCATGCAATTGTGATTTCTGGGTCAAATGAAATATCCTTTAAAAGGCTTTAGCCTTCTAGGAACATGGTACCAACCTGCATTCTGACCATTGTTGCAGGATGAGAGGTAGAATGACCCCCCAGCAGCATTGGCTTCTCCAAGGGCTAGGGTCAGGGAGAAGAAAGGGTATCCCAAGGATCCACAGCTGCATGAGATGTTCCGTGGCATTAAAAGCTAGCCACACAGGGATTGTTTTGTACTTTTATGCTCCATGACACCTAGAGTAGTTTTTAAGTATATAGTAAGTACTCAGCAAGGGAAATGAAATAGTTTTTCCAAATCATTTAATTTTTTAAATCCTCAGTTTCTTTGGTTTAAATTGGAAATAATATCTGCTTCTGCTTTGTGTACCTCATGAGGTTTTTCTTTTTTTAAAAAAATTAATTTATGTATGTATGTATGTATGTATGTATGTATGGCTGCGTTGGGTCTTCGTTGCCACGCATGGGCTTTCTCTAGTTGCAGTGAGCAGGGGCTACTCTTTGTTGTGGTGTGTGGGCTTCTCACTGCGGTGGTTTCTCTTGTCGCGGAGCACGGGCTCTAGGCAGGCGGGCTCTAGAGTGCAGGCTCAGTAGTTGTGGCACACGGGCTTAGTTGCTCCGCGGCTTGTGGGGCCTTCCGAACCAGGGATCGAACCCGTGTCCCCTGCATTGGCAGGCGGATTCTTAACCACTGTGCCACCAGGGAAGTCCCTTATGAGGTTTTTCTTGAAGATTGAATGATATAGTACTTAAAAACCATAAAGTGCCACACAAATATGAACTAATATTGTTATATTGTTAAGTAATTTCTCTAAGATCATGTACAGCTAATAGTAGAAAGGACAGGAACTAAGACTGGTATGATCTATCAGTCCTAGATTGGGTTTAATTTCTGGTGTAGTCTGTAGTGAGTATTTAGGGAATAATTGGAATAAAGTAAAAGATAATAGAATTATATATTGAACTTTCAGCAGATGAGACAAATGTATTTCTTCAGGAGTTGGTAATGCATAAGCAGAAGCTGAAGAGTTGGGTTGCTGGAGTGATCTAGAGCCGTCTTTGGTGAGAGAACACACACTTGGAAGGAGATGCTGATTGAAACGCTATGTGACGAACTTGGATTTACAGATGCCAGCAATACCTTAGAGCACCATTTGGGCATTTGAACTGCAGTGATCATAAAAGAAGTCTAACTTGTAAACTAATTCTTATTGTTAAAGAAAAACAATATTTAAAAAAAATTTTTTTTCACATCTTTATTGGAGTATAATTGCTTTACAGTGTTGTGTTTCTTTCTGCTGTACAACAAATTGAATCAGCTATACGTATACATATATCCCCATATCCCCTCCCTCTTTAGCATCCCTCCCAGCCTCCCTATCCTATCCCTCTAAGTCGTCACAAAGCATCGAGTTGATCTCCCTGTGCTATGCAGCAGCTTCCCACTAGCCATCCATTTTACATTTGGTAGTGTATATATGTCAGTGCTGCTCTCTCACTTCATCCCAGCTTCCCCTTCCCCCCGTGTCCTCAAGTCCATTCTCTATGTCTGTTTCTTTATTCCTGCCCTGCCACTAGGTTCATTAGTACCAATTTTTTAGATTCCATATATATGCGTTAGCATACGGTATTTGGAAAAACAATTTTTTTTTTTTTTTTTTTTTGCAGTACGTGGGCCTCTCGCTGTTGTGGCCTCTCCCGTTGCGGAGCACAGGCTCCGGACATGCAGGCTCAGCGGCCATGGGTCAGGGGCCCAGCCGCTCCGCGGCATGTGGGATCTTCCCGGACCGGGGCACGAACCCGTGTCCCCTGCATCGGCAGGCGGACTCTCAACCACTGCGCCACCAGGGAAGCCCTGGAAAAACAATATTTTTAACCCATATATTAACACTGGAATTTGAAAAGCCCAATATGAATTCCTGTCATTTGCCAATTATTTTACATAATCTATTAAAGGTAGTGTAAAGATGAATGAAAGTCTTATTATTTATTACTTTATGACTAAAGAAACTCAGGCTCAAAGTTTAAATAACTTGACTACTAAGCACATATGATGATAATAACAAACATCTTTTTAGTACTAGGCACTAGTGTACTTTAACCTCATAAACATCTCTGAGATAGGTAGAAGCTCCACTTTATAGATGAGAGAAGTAAATCATGATAAGTAACAAAGTCTGGATTAAAAATCAGGTTTTTCTGACCCGTCTATTATTTTCTGCTTCATGTAATACTAACTAAATAATTATAATCTTAGTTCAAAAGTAGAAAGAACATCTCTTCTCAAATATCATTTGACATTCTTGAAAGTAATATTTGTATTATTACACTAGGGCCTTACTTTTAGAGGACTGCAAATTTGATATAGCTTAGTAAGAAGAAGAAAAACTGGTTAGACCTCCATAAAAATTGGCCACATATTTCATTAATCTTTACATTGCAAACACAGTATTTATGTATTCAGCAAATAAGTAAAGGTGGGGGAAAGTGATTTAAAGCAAGTTAAAAATAATTGGCTTTCTTGGTGGGTATGCAGGTAAGATTCCACTAACCCTGAAGAAATATCAGAAATATAAAGAATACCTGATTTATTTGTGGTGTTTTGTGGTGGTGTCGGGACTTGAGATCTGAGTGCCAAGGGCTCTGTATTGAGAAGATATGAAGCCCTTTAATTTATCTTAAAAAAACTATTAGCTCGGGCTTCCCTGGTGGCGCAGTGGTTGAGAGTCCGCCTGCCGATGCAGGGGACACGGGTTCGTGCCCTGGTCCGGGAAGATCCCACATGCCGCGGAGCGGCTAGGCCCGTGAGCCATGGCCGCTGAGCCTGCGTGTCCGGAGCCTGTGCTCCGCAACGGGAGAGGCCACAACAGTGAGAGGCCTGCATACCGCAAAAAAAAACCCAAAACCCCCCCCAAAAAACTATTAGCTCAACATACTAAACTTTTTTTTTTTTTTTTTTGCGGTACACGGGCCTCCCACTGTTGCGGCCCCTCCCGTTGCGGAGCACAGGCTCCGGACGCGCAGGCTCAGCGGCCATGGCTCACAGGCCCAGCCGCTCCGCGACATGTGGGATCCTCCCGGACCGGGGCACGAACCCACGTCCCCTGCATCGGCAGGCGGACCCCCAACCACTGCGCCACCAGAGAAGCCCTCAACATACTAAACTTTTGATGTTGTGATTTTAAAATTTATTTTCAAAACTGTCTTTATTATAATGCAGAAAGGATGCTCTGGGTTCTCCAGAGAGTACTGATGTAAACCAATTACAGGTGTGTAATGTGTGTGACAGTTATTAGTGAGGACGTAGTATATTGCTCCTTTCTCTTGTCAAAATGTTTTCTTGTCTGACAGCCTTTGCTAAGTGTGATCACAAAATCAGCTGTCAAATCTTACATTTATTTTCTCCAGAGATTTTACTCACAGACTTTTCTCTGAGAAAGGCAACTATGTAATATATTGAGATTTTTCTCTCCTTGGGTAGATGCTAGGACTAGATCCATTGAACAAACATCTGAGGGGACCATTAAGAGGCTTAAAATGTCTTTCTTCTGCCAAGAGGCTCACAATCTAGTTGGAGAGTTAAGGCTCTTGCCTGCTGTACAAGGCAGAGTGTGACAAATGCCTAGGAAAGGTATAAGTACTGTGTTGAAATAAGAGGAAGAAGGGAGCTACCAGTTATGAAAGCGAAGGCCTTTGTGGAGATGTTTGTGTCCTGGGCCACCTGGGCTGGGAAGACTTTGAAGAGGCAGAGGTGGAGATCCTGCTGGGCAGGGGTTTAAGATCAGCAAAGAATAGCATACTATATAGTAACATTATGAATATATATGATATTATATATTAATATAACTGAAACATTTTTATAAAACAATTCTTAATTATATTATGTGGAATGCACTCTGATTTTCTATCCTATTTTTGTTTGTCTGTTTTTTTTTTAATGTGATCCACTAAATTTATTTCATGACCCATATGAGTTGCATCCCATAGGTTGAAGAACACAAAGAGATATTGAGACTAAATTCAGGCAGTGACAGTGATAATGGAAAGGAAGACTCAAATTCCCTAGACATTTTATAGATGGAAAAATTGTTGGTACTAGAATGAGCACTCCATGAGGGCAGGGACTGTTCACTCTGAATGAGTGAATGAATAAATTAACATTACTTGGGGACTGACTGAATAGCGTGAAGTGGAGGAAAACCACCTACGTTGGAGTAATCAGAAAACCAGGGAGTAAATAGTAGAAATCAAGATGAGTGAGTTTCAAGAAGGAATGAACAGTCCATCATTAAAACATGGCTTCAGGTGGAGAACTGAAAATTCCAGACAAAAGATCTGGTATTAGCAGACAATAAAGGACTTTCAGGAAAGCATTTTCATGAGTAGAGGTGGAATCACTTATGAGTGTTGAGGAAGCTGCTGGGAAATTTGAGTCAGAATGAATATACCCCTCTTGCAGAGCACTTAATATGTATATTTTTTCTTTTTGAAAGAAAAGGGAAAAGGATAACTCCAAGGGGAATTAAGAGGAATAGAAGAGAAGAAAAGGAATATTTAAGGCCCTTTTTATCTTTAAAATTTATGGCTCTCCTGATAGCCTCCTTTTTTTTGTTGTGGTTGTTTTTTTGTTTTTATTAATTTTTTTTAGTTGTAGTTGATTTACAGTGTTTCAGGTGTACAGCAAAATGATTGAGTTATACATACATATATATATATATATGTATGTATATGTATACTTTTTCAGATTCTTTTCCATTATGGGTTATTACAGGATATTGAATATAGGTCCCTGTGCTATACAGTAGGTCTTTATTGTTTATCTGTTTTAAATATAGTAGTGTGTATTTGTTGATCTCAAATTCCCAATTTATCCCCCCCGCCATAGTCTCCTTTTAGAAAACCCTTTGTAGTACTCTTTTTTCCAGGATTAAGCTCAAAACCTTTTGCTTAACATTTAAGACCTTGGACCATTTGACCCCAGCTCTTTGCATTGTCACTCCCTTTTTTGATTTCTGTCTCTTTCACCTCTCCTGTCCAGTTAGTCACCAAGTCCTGTTGTTCATACCTCTTTAGTATCATCTCTTGACTCTTCCCTTTCTTTTCATTCATATTACCACTTATTTTTGTAAACTTTTTATTCTGTGATAGTCTTAACCTTACAGAAGAGCTGCTAAAGCAGTACAGAAAGTTCCCATATGCTGTTCACCCAACATCTCCTAAGAGTAACATAACCATAGTACAGTAATCTAAACTGAGAAATTAGCTGTTTATCGTTTTTCAGGCCATTATCATCTCATCCAGCTCATGGCAGCAACCTTGAACAGAGTTTTTCCCTTTAGTCTTGCCTTCTCTCTTTTATTTTCTACATTACAGCCAGAGTGATTTTTATGAAAAACTAAATATAGTTAAACCTTTAATGCCTTTCCATTGCTGTTAGGATGAAGCCTAAATTATTGAACACAGTTACAAGGTCCTTTATGATACGGTCCCAGGTAATTAAACAATCAAAACCCCTAAAAACATATTTATCTTTCCTATTTCAGTGTCAGTGTAGTAAAACTTCTTATAGGAAGCTTTCCCTGATTGTCACTCCTAATTTTTGGTAATTCACCTCTCCGATGAAATCATGTAGTATTTAGTACTTCTCCTATCAGACTTTATTCATCTGTATTATAAATTAGTATTTGTCTAACTTTTTCACCAGACTGTAAGTTTCATGAGGGTTCACCATTGTGGTCAAGCACCTAGGACTGTGCCTGGCACAGAGTAGGCATTTGGTAAATTTCTATTGAAAGCATGAACTGCTTAACCTTAGACAGGTTTACTCCTGTGTCCTAAAATCTGTCTTGCTTATTTCATCCTTTTTTTTGTAATTTTATGTGCTTTGCACCTTGTACTGCTATAACATCCCACATCCTGCAGAACTAAACGTAGTTTCCACCTTCTCTGTGAAGACTTCTTGCCTGCCTTAACTGTTCTTTCCTCTGGATTCTTGTAACATTTACTATCTTTACTGCTCATTTGGCACGTATATGCTGTTCTTTATATTCCCACTTATATGTACATATCTTATCTCTTCAAATCCTGTGTAACTCTGTCAATAGGCAGGTGTTTACTTTAGTTCTTCTTCTTTATCCTTCATATTTACTTACCTTTTAGTATGGAAGACTGTGTTAGTAACTTAGTGGGTAGCAAAAATGCACACAACGAAGTCCTTGCCGTAAAAGAATTTACATTCAAGTAGAGAAAATGAGAATGGAAAAACTAGTGTTTATTGAACACTCCTTATGAATCAGGGATTATGGGCAACTTTTACACAATTGATCTTACTGAACAAATACCAAGGGCATAGGGCAAGTATTCATACATCAGTAAGTAAAAAGCTATATAAAGTGCTATAGGACTTTATTCATTCAGCAAATATTTATTGAGGGTATACTGTGTGCCAGGCACAATAAGTGCCAGTATACAGAGTCTGACCTCTCATTGAGCTACAGTTTTGTGAGGAATGCAGAAAAATAAATAGGCAATTACAGTATAGTATGATAATTCCCACCATGTGTAGGAGTCCCCTTTTAAGTACATGCCTTCTTGGAGTTGTCAGTCTAGTAGGGAAGGACAGACAAATAAGCATCCAATGTACTATTCAGTACATATGTGCTGTGATGTAAGGAGATATGCACAGAGCTTGGAAGCCAAGAGAAGGGACACCTAACTAACTCAACCTGGGAAGTTGGGAGGAAGTGGTATTTTGGCTGAGATCAGAAGGAAGAATTGGTGTTTTCAGCTAGGTGAAAATGAGGGAAGTGTATTTGAGGCAGAGGGAACAACAGGGTTAAATTGTTCATGGTTAGAAGAAGCATGGCTCACTTGAAGTTACTATGGCTGGATCATAGGACTGGGGTATGTTGGGGGTAGGGTCAGTGAAGGCAGTAGGAATGATGGAGAAGTAAGCAGGGCCCTGATCACACAGGGCTTTTATGAGGCATTTTATCACACCAAATCTAATTTAAATTCATTAAATTCGAATGAGATAGTATATGCTGAGACTTTGGGCTCAGGTGTCTACTTTGGATTTAGTTTATGGCCTCTTTAAAGTGGGAAATGTTAATCATTTCACAAAAATGAGATGAAACAATGTTTTGGAGAAAAAAGACAAACAAACAAACCACCCTTTGTTTATTAGTATTGATAATTATCCTCTGTGACTGTAAAACCTGATTTCCCAAGATGGTTCTTTAAGGGCACCTGGAAGTAAAAATATGTGTCCCAGTGGAGGCCTCTGTGGTGCTGTGGCAGGGTGTGATAAATAGTGCATGTTTCTGGTTTCAGAGATCGCTAGTTTAACGAGTGAAAGGAGTAAAAGTCAGAATGGATTGAGGGAAACCAAGCGTTTTTTTTGGTTTAACCATTCTTGCAGAGGTCAGGCATGAAAATCCCGGAAAGGTTGTGACATAATCTTTGGAATCCCCAGATCTGGATTCAGTAACTTCTAGTGTTTTAGGCTTGCATATAATGAATTACCATGTTTTCTCTTCTTTGTAGAAAGAAATTCAAGCCATGAGTCAGTGCCATCATCCTAATATTGTGTCTTACTACACGTCTTTTGTGGTAAAAGATGAGCTGTGGCTAGTCATGAAGCTACTAAGTGGAGGTGAGTAGAGTACAATGAAATGTCAACTTCCATGGTTTGGAAAATTTATACAAATGTTTTTCTTGTTTTGGTTTTCATGGACATTTACATTTGAGGAGATACTGAGAATAAAGTATCTAATGATAATAGTGTACAAGCTGAGACAAGTTTCACATGTTGCATTTGTTTGTCATGCCTCTTCAATTACTCTTAATCTAGGATGGTTCCCTCCTACTTCCTCTCTTCCATGAGGCAGACTTACTGAAGGGTCTGATCTGAAGAGTCTATCTTGTCCCACATTCTGAATTTTTTTTTTAACATCTTTATTGGAGTATAATTGCTTTACATTGTTGTATTAGTTGCTGCTGTATAACAAAGTGAAGCAGCTATATGTACACATAAATCCCCATATCCCCTTCCTCTTGCGTCTCCCTCCCACACTCCTTATCCCACCCCTCTAGGTGGTCACAAAGCACTGAGCTGATCTCCCTGTGCTATGTGGCTGCTTCTCACTAGCTATCTATTTTACATTTGGTAGTGTATTTATGTGAATGCCACTCTCTCACTTAGTCCCAGTTTACCTTTCCCCCTCCCCGTGTCCTTAAGTCCACTCTCTGTGTCTGTGTCTTCATTCCTGTCCTGGCCCTAGGTTCTTCAGAAAGAGTTGTTTTTTCTTAGATTCCATATATATGTGTTAGCATACGGTATTTGTTTTTCTCTTTCTGACTTACTTCACTCTGTGTGACAGATTCTAGGTCCATCCACCTCACTACAAATAACTCAATTTCGTTTCTTTTTATGGCTGGGTAATATGCCATTGTATATATGTGCCACATCTTTATCCATTCATCGGTCGATGGACACTTAGGTTGCTTCCATGTCCTGGCAATTGTAAATAGTGCTGCCATGAACATTGTGGTACATGACTCTTTTTGAGTTATGGTTTTCTCAGGGTATATGCCCAGTAGTGGGATTGCTGGGTCATATGGTAGTTCTGTTTTTAGTTTTTTTTTTTTTTTTTTTTTTTTTTTTTTTTTTTGCGTTACGGGGGCCTCTTACTGTTGTGGCCTCTCCCATTGCGGAGCACAGGCTCCGGACGCGCAGGCTCAGCGGCCATGGCTCACGGGCCCAGCCGCTCCGCGGCATGTGGGATCCTCCCAGACCGGGGCACGAACCCGCGTCCCCTGCATCGGCAGGCGGACTCGCAACCACTGCGCCACCAGGGAAGCCCTGTTTTTAGTTTTTTAAGGAACCTCCATACTGTTCTCCGTAGTGGCTGTATCAATTTACATTCCCACCAAAAGTGTAGGAGGATTCCCTTTTCTCCACACCCTCTCCAGCATTTGTTGTTTGCAGATTTTTTGATGATGGCCATTCTGACCGGTGTGAGGTGATACCTCATTGTAGTTTTGATTTGCTTTTCTCTAATGATTAGTGATGTTGAGCATCCTTTCATGTGTTTATTGGCAGTCTGTATATCTTCTTTGGAGAAATGTCTGTTTAGGTCTTCTGCCCAATTTTGGATTGAGTTGTTTGTTTTTTTGATATTGAGCTGGATGAGGTGCTTGTATATTTTGAAGATTAATCCTTTGTCAGTTACTTCGTTTGCAAATATTTTCTCCCATTCTGAGGGTTGTCTTTTTGTCTTGTTTATGGTTTCCTTTGCTGTGCAAAAGCTTTTGAGTTTCATTAGGTCCCATTTGTTTAGTTTTGTTTTATTTCCATTTCTCTAGGAGATGGGTCAAAAAGGATCTTGCTGTGATTTATGTCATACAGTGTTCTGCCTATGTTTTCCTCTAAGAGTTTTATAGTGTCTGACCTTACATTTAGGTCTTTAATCCATTTTGAGTTTATTTTTGTGTATGGTGTTAAGGAGCATTATATTTCATTCTTTTACATGAAGCCGTCCAGTTTTCCCAGCACCACTTATTGAAGAGGCTGTCTTTTCTCCACTGTATATTTTTGCCTCCTTTATCAAAGATAAGGTGACCATATGTGCGTGGGTTTACCTCTGGGCTTTCTATCCTGTCCCATTGATCCATGTTTCTGTTTTTGTGCCAGTCCATACTGCCTTGATTACTGTAGCTTTGTAGTATAGTCTGAAGTCAGGAAGCCTGATTCCTCCAGCTCTGTTTTTCTTTCTCAAGATTGCTTTAACTATTTGGGGTCTTTTGTGTTTCCATACAAATTGTGAAATTTTTTGTTCTAGTTCTGTGAAAAATGCCAGTGGTAGTTTGATAGGGATTGTATTGAACCTGTAGATTGCTTTGGGTAGTATAGTCACTTTCACAATGTTGATTCTTCCAATCCAAGAACATGGTGTATCTCTCCATCTGTTTGTATCTTCTTTAACTTCTTTCATCAGTGTCTTGTAGTTTTCTGCATACAGGTCTTTTGTCTCCTTAGGTAGGTTTATTCCTAGGTATTTTATTCTTTTTGTTGCAGTGATAAATGGGAGTGTTTCCTTAATTTCCTTCGCAGATTTTTCATCATTATTGTATAGGAATGCAAGAGATTTCTGTGCATTAATTTTGTATCCTGCTACTTTACTAAATTCATTGATTAGCTCTAGTAGTTTTCTGGTAGCAGCTTTAGGATTCTCTGTGTACAGTATCATGTCATCTGCAAACAGTGACAGTTTTACTTCTTCTCTTCCGATTTGGGTTCCTTTTATTTCTTTTTCTTTTCTGACTGCTGTGGCTAAAACTTCCAAAACTATGTTGAATAATAGTGGTGAGAGTGGGCAACCTTGTCTTGTTCCTGATCTTAGTGGAAATGGTTTCAGTTTTTCACCATTGAGAACAATGTTCACTGTGGGTTTGTCATATATGGCCTTTATTATGTTGAGGTAAATTCCCACTATGCCTACTTTCTGGAGGGTTTTTATCATAAATGTGTGTTGAGTTTTGTCGAAAGCTTTTTTCTGCATCTATTGAGATTAGCATATGGTTTTTATCCTTCAGTTTGTTAATATGGTGTATCACATTGATTGATTTGCATATATTGAAGAATCCTTGCATTCCTGGGATAAACCCCACTTGATCATGGTGTATGATCCTTTTAATGTGCTGTTGGATTCTGTTTGCTAGTATTTTGTTGAGGATTTTTGCAACTATGTTCATCAGTGATATTGGCCTATAGTTTTCTTTTTTTGTGACATCTTTGTCTGGTTTTGGTGTCAGGGTGATGGTAAAATGAGTTTGGAAGTGTTCCTCCCTCTGCTATATTTTGGAAGAGTTTGAGAAGGATAAGTGTTAGCTCTTCTCTAAATGTTTGATAGAATTCGTCTGTGAAGCCATCTGGTCCTGGGCTTTTGTTTGTTGGAAGACTTTTAATCACAGTTTCAATTTCAGTGCTTATGATTGGTCTGTTTATATTTTCTATTTCTTCCTGGTCCAGTCTCGGAAGGTTGTGCTTTTCTAAGAATTTGTCCATTTCTTCTAGGTTGTCCATTTTATTGGCACATAGTTGCTTGTAGTAATCTCTCATGATCCTTTGTATTTCCGTAGTGTCAGTTGTTACTTCTCCTTTTTCATTTCTAATTCTGTTGATTTGAGTCTTCTCCCTTTTTTTCTTGATGAGTCTGTCTAATGGTTTATCAATTTTGTTTATTTTCTCAAAGAACCAGCTTTTAGTTTTATTGATCTTTGCTATCGTTTCCTTCATTTCTTTTTCATTTATTTCTGATCTGATCTTTATGATTTCTTTCCTTCTGCTAACTTTGGGGTGTTTTTGTTCTTCTTTCTCTAGTTGCTTTAGATGTAAGGTTAGGTTGTTCATTTGAGATTTTTCTTGTTTCTTGAGGTAGGATTGTATTGCTATAAACTTCCCTCTTAGAACTGCTTTTGCTACATCCCATAGGTTTTGGGTTGTCATGTTTTCATTGTCATTTGTTTTTAGGTATGTTTTGATTTCCTCTTTGATTTCTTCATTGATCTCTTGGTTATTTAGTAGCATATTTTTTAGCCTCATGTGTTTGTATTTTTTACAGATTTTTTTCCTGTAATTGATATCTAGTCTCATAGCGTTGTGGTCGGAGAAGATACTTGATACGATTTCAATTTTCTTAAATTTACCAAGACTTAATTTGTGACCCAAGATATGATCTATCCTGGAGAATGTTCCATAAGCACTTGAGAAGAAAGTGTATTCTGTCCTTTTTGGATGGAATGTCCTATAAATATCAATTAAATCCATCTTGTCATTTAAAGCTTGTGTTTCCTTATTTATTTTCATTTTGGTTGATCTGTCAGTTGGTGAAAGTGTGGTGTTAAAGTCCTGTACTATTGTTGTGTTACTGTGGATTTCCCCTTTTATGGCTGTTATCATTTGCCTTAAGTTTTGAGGTGCTCCTATGTTGGGTGCATAAATATTTACAGTTGTTATATCTTATTCTTGGATGGATCCCTTGATCATTATGTAGTGTCCTTCTTTGTCTCTTGTAATAGTCTTTATTTTAAAGTCTATTTTGTCTGATATGAGAATTGCTACTCTAGCTTTCTTTTGATTTCCATTTGCATGGAATATGTTTTTCCATCAACACACTTTCAGTCTGTATGTGTCCCTAGGTCTGAAGTGGGTCTCTCGTAGACAGCATATATATGGGTCTTGTTTTTGTATCCATTCAGCCAGTCTGTGTCTTCTGGTTGGAGCATTTAATCCATTTACATTTAAGGTAATTATCGATATGTATGTTCCTATTACCATTTTCTTAATTGTTTTGGGTTTGTTACAGTAGGTCTTTTCCTCCTCTTGTGTTTCCTGCCTAGAGAAGTTCCTTTAGCATTTGTTGTAAAGCAGGTTTGGTGGTGCTGAATTCTCTTAGCTTTTGCTTGTCTGTAAAGGTTTTAATTTCTCCATTGAATCTGAATGAGATTCTTGCTGGATAGAGTAATCTTGGTTGTAGGTTTTTCCCTTTCATCACTTTAAATATGTCCTGCCACTCCCTTCTGGCTTGCAGAGTTTGTGCTGAAAGATCAGCTGTTAACCTTATGAGGATTCCCTTGTATGTTATTTGTTGCTTTTCCGTTGCTGCTTCAGTATTTTTTCTTTGTATTTAATTTTTGATAGTTTGATTAATATGTGTCTTGGTGTGTTTCTCCTTGGATTTATCCTGTATGGGTTTTCTGCACTTCTTGGACTTGATCAACTATTTCCTTTCCCATATTGGGAAGTTTTCAGCTATAATCTCTTCAAATATTTTCTCAGTCCCTTTCTTTTTCTCTTCCTCTAGGACCCCTATAATTTGAATGTTGGTGCATTTAATGTTGTCCCAGAGGTCTCTGTGACTTCCTCAATTCATTCTTTTTTCGTTTTTCTGCTCTGTGGTAGTTATTTCCACTATTTTATCTTCCAGGTCGCTTATCCGTTCTTCTTCCTCAGTTATTCTGCTGTTGATTCCTTCTAGAGATTTTTTTATTTCATTTATTATGTTGTTCATCATTGTTTATTTGCTCTTTAATTCTTCTAGGTCCTTATTAAATGTATCTTGTATTTTCTCCATTCTATTTCCAAGATTTTATTTTATTTTTTAAAATTTATTTAATTAATTAATTTATTTCTGGCTGTGTTGGGTCTTCGCCGCTGTGTGCGGGGTTTCTCTAGTTGCGGCAAGCAATGGCCACTCTTTGTTGCGGTGCATGGGCCTCTCACTGCGGTGGCCTCTCCTGCTGCAGAGCACGGGCTCCAGGAGCTCGGGCTTCAGTAGTTGTGGCTCATAGGCTCAGTAGCTGTGGTGCACGGGCCCAGCCGCTCTGCAGCATGTGGGATCTTCCTGGACCAGGGCCCGAACCCATGTCCCCCGCACCGGCAGGCGGACTCTCAACCACTGCACCACCAGGGAAGCCCTATTTCCAAGATTTTAGATCATCTTTACTATCATTACTCTGAATTCTTTTTCAGGTCGACTGCCTATTTCCTCTTCATTTGTTTGGTTTGGTGGGTTTTTGCCTTGTTCTTTCACGTGCTGCATATTTCTCTGTCTTTTCATTTTGCTTAACTTACTGTATTTGGGGTCTCCTTTTTGCCCCCTACAGGTTTGTAGTTCCCGTTGTTCTTGGTGTCTGCCCCCAGTGGGGAAGGTTGGTTCAGTGGGGTGTGTAGGCTTCCTGATGGAGGGGACTGGTGCCTGTGTTCTGGTGGATGAGGCTGGATCTTGTCTTTCTGGTGGGCAGGTCCACGTCTGATGGTGTGTTTTGGGGTGTCTGTGGACTTATTATGATTTTAGGCAGCCTCTCTGCTAATGGGTGGTATTGTGTTCCTGTCTTGCTAGTTGTTTGGCATGGGGTGTCCAGCACTGGAGCTTGCTGGTCGTTGAGTGGGGCTGGGTCTTAGCGTTGAGATGGAGATCTCTGGGAGAGCTCTCGCTGATTGATATTATGTGGCGCTGGGAGGTCTCTGGTGGACCAATGTCCTGAACTCGGCTCTCAAACCTCAGAGGCTCAGGCCTGACAGCCAGCCGGACCACCAAGCCCCTGTCAGCCACACGGCTTTTGGGAAGTCTGAGGTCCTCTGCCAGCGTTCAGTAGGTGTTCTGTAGGAGTTGTTCCACACATAGATGTAGTTTTGATGTATTTGTGGGGAGGAAGGTGATCTCCACGTCTTACTCCTCCGCCATTTTGAAGGTTTCTCTCTTCACACTATTTAGTTTTGAAGTGTTCCATACTCACAGATCAATCAAGGGAAAGCTTGAGGGCAGATTTAGGGAAGTCTTCCATTACTCCTGTTGCTAGAGGATCCACATTTCATGTTTTTTCCTTTGTGCTTAGTCTAGTTTCACTTGCTCAAAGGGTACTGCGTGCAGTGGCCTTCTTCCTGGCAATTCAGACAAGAGTTCCTAGCATCAAATGGCTGCACCTGATACTTGAGCTTGGCGGGCTGCGTGCAGAAGCTCTGCACATGACACCTTGGCTCCGCGGGGCTGTGTGCAGAGATGTTGCGCCTAGCCCTGTGATCTGGAGCCCTGAGCAGCACTAGCAGCACGCAGCTACTCCACATTCTGGATTTAACTGGTTATTTCTTCCTGGTGATGTTTAACCTGATTTATATTCCTCTGTTTCCTACAAATTAAAACAAGACCTAAAGTGTTGTTTGGACAGAATATTTTGTGGGTGATGCTGTGTACTTCATATTGCATCACATCAGGAAGTAGTATTTGCTATCTGGTGATATTAATTTTGATTGCTTAACATTATGACAGCCAGGACTCTGCATGGAAAAGTAAGCTTTATTTCCCTTGGCAGCAAGCAAGTAATCTGTGGGATGATACTTTGGCACTGTGAGTATCCAGTTCCCCAGTCTTTTGTCTAATGATTTTTAGCATCCATTAACAATCCTTGCTTGTCTCAATTAGTTTGTCAGGGGTTGCAGAATGGTAATTTTTCCTATTGCGCCCTTTTTTTTTTTTTACAGTTATAAACCGGCATTCTTCTCTGTAAAGGAACTTTCCCTTGTTAACTGGGGCTTTTTGATTAACCTATACTGTAGTTCCTACTGAAAAGGCAGGATAAATGTGTTTTTTTAAGGACCAATTTTCAGAGTAGAGAGTTAGTTTAATAATCACTGCCAGTGATTTTTTTTTCCTTTTTCCCATTGAGTAATGCTTTCATTTTTTGGAGTATCACTATATAGACTCAAGGATTTTTATATATTCAGTGTCTTTCAGTCAGCTATACTCTATTCTTTTGATGCTCAGGTTATCCAAAATTTTGTCAGTGGGAGTCCTTTCAAGCTTTCTGTTGTGTCCTTTTGACATGAATCCATCAATCTTTGATAAATTCCTTGATCTTTAGTTCAGGATAAAGGTTCACATTTATATTGCTTTTCTCAGAATCAGCGAATATTCTAAGGAGCCCTGATCCTTTTTATGGGGAGTGGTATTTAGAAAGTATAACTTGGATTCTTGGGATGCTCATTGCTGCTACTTTGTCATTGTTTCTAGTTGAAAGAGCTTGGAAATATATTGTAGTATATTAAAAATAAGTCATGATTTGACAGTTCAAGTTTAACATTACAGACGTTTAAAACTTTAAAATTATATTTGAATCTCTTTACTCTTACACAGAAAATCTTGGTTCCCCCATATTAACATAATTAATTACATACTTTGTCCTGCACTATTATATTTACAATTATTTCTGCTTTAGTCCTTAGAATAAAGTGTAAGTATTGCTGATTGCAAACAGTGGACCCTTGGTATGTATAGATTGAAGATTTTGTTATGGTTAGACAACCATAACATGAAAGACCCATGCCATGTAGTAAATTAGACATTTTGTTATGGCATGGATTTGAATGATGTGGCAAGATGGAGAGGACAAGTGAGTGATGGAGCTGCCTGACTTTCCCATCACTGTGTGACTTGTTTGCATATATATTTCATGTGGGAGCATGATCTTCCATTTTGGATTGTAGGGTTACACAAAAGAGAATCCATGTTTATTTGCCATGTCAACACCATTACTCATTGAACACCTTACTTACCCAGAGGGGCTTTAAAGGAAAGTCATAGGCTTTAGAATTAAATTCCAGGTTTTCTACTTAGCAGTTGTGTCACTGGGCAAACTTTTTCAACTCTTTGAACCTATTTTCTTGTCTGTTAAATGGGGGTGCCTTTCTGCATTTCAGGGTATTGGGGAGGAGTAAATGAGATGACTATGCAAAGCATCCCCCACTATGCTGACATGTAATAGGTGCACAAGAAATTTTAATCATTAATAATAATAATCCCTTGTTATTTGATGCTTTTCAGTGTAGCCAGAATCACCTTTTTGTTTCAATCCCATTAGTGACACACTGGAGAAACTGGATTACTTTGTTAAAGGCCCTGTTCATATGATGATTAGAAGCCTTGCTAACACCAACCACCTTTCAAGATGGTGGTCAAGCATGGTTCTTTCAGTATGGACAGATATGGGAATATTAGGTAATACTGTATCTTTCGTTTTTGATCACCTACAGCACAGTTTTCTTTATATGTAATTTACAAAAATGTGTAATACAAAGTTTTCAATGTTTTGCTAAAAAGTCCTCTGATGAATAGCAATAAGTTGTCTGCTTAATTCTGTTATGCATAGCTGTATGCCAGCCCATCCTTTCTGCTACTCCTAAGCAGAATGCCTTAGAAAAAAATTTTTTTTTTAAAGAATCCCTGTTGCTCTCTCAGTGAGTATATGTCCTGATCACAGAAAGGGCAGGATATGTAGCTGAGTGGGATGTCTTTTCAATGTACCTCTCTGTTCCTCCTGGTCTTAAGTTTCCTGGGATGGTGCCCAATTTTTCAAGCATAGCACTCAGCAGATTTCCTGGATGATAATTTTCAAATATATTCCAGGCATTAATTCTTTTTATAATTACTTATAATTTTATGAGTCAACATAATCTTATATCTAAATGTTTACTTTTAAAATATTAAAAAATTTACATCTTTTTAAAGAAAATGTAATCTTGTATAGTTATAAAGTAAATACATATTCAAACTGAAGAGATACATTAAGTAATATTTAGAAAACAAAAGATAGAACTAAGCACAACTTAAAAAAATTTTTTTAAATAGGAGGAAACTGTCAAGATAGCTCAATTAAAAAGCCTTTCATCAAATGCTTATTGATTACCAATACACTGGTGAATCAAACCATCAGTTCCTTGCTATTATGGGCCTTATAGCTAATAAGTAAAAGTTATAATTAATTATAAGGGTGTAGAGTGCCATGAAGAAGTATCAGGTATCATGGGAATAAGTACCAGGAGAACCTAACTTTATTGAGGGAGAATGGCTGTGGCAAGATAGACAGAGACTGCCTTCAGGAGGTGACATTCTTCAGGAGACCTGAAGAATAGGTAATAATTAGCCAGGTGCAATGGGAGGTGGAGTTGGTATCGGGAAGAATGGGAGAAGGAATCTAGAGATAGAGGGAACACTGTACTGAGAGTGACTGGAGGCAGGATGGAGCAGTGTGGTGTGTCCTGGGAACTGATGGGGGATCACAGCTGGAGCAGAGAGAGTGAGAGGAGGGGACCATTGAGAAGCAGGGGCTCCGTTTGAACAATTTTAAAATGTAAATAGCCAGAGTTAATAGAAGTATGTTTAGGCTACATTCTTTTATATTCACTTCCTCAGCCAAAATATTTAAATCAAAAGCATATTTTTGATGTAGCAACATTGTACTGATATAGAATTTAATAAGCTAATTAAATGTAAAATGAATTGCAACTGGCAGTCTTAAGCCCATCGACCAAGTGGACAACATGGTCAAAGTAAGTTTAAGTGTGTCAGTATTATAATTATTTTGTAATGCTCCCTTATGTCTATAATAATCTTATCTTTTGTTAATTAAATAATTAGAACTCTGATTTTGAGTGTTGGAATTTATTAGTATAGAAAGTTAATCTTTAGAAATTGGAATCACTTTCTATCTAAATAGCTGTTTCTACCATTTATTAGCACCAAACTGCAATATAAGATTTTTAGAAATCAAAGTAATTAAGAAAGCTTCTGAAGATTTTGCTGGAGCCTGTGACCGAGTGGGAGTGGAGTGGCTGTTGTTGCCAACTCTTTCCTCCTCCCCACGGTCCAGTCAGCTGGTTGATTAGGCCATCGGCACTCAAGCTGAGACTTGTCTCTTATTTAGTTCTGGGGAGTGCCTGGCCGACATGAGTGATGTGGAAGAGAACAACTTCGAGGGCAGAGAGTCTCACTCTCAGTCAAAACCTCCAGTGGGAACTCTTGCTCATGTAAAATTGGAGGGCAGGTCAGGATCTCGTAGTCCATCAAGAGTTTCCAAACACTTTGAATCCCATTCTCGATCAAGATCAAAATCCAGGTCGAGGTCAAGGAGGCATTCTCATAGACGTTACACTTGATCCAGATCCCATTCTCACTCTCATAGGAGACGACCTCGAAGTAGGTCCTATACACCAGAATACCAGCATCGAAGGAGCCGAAGTCATTCTCCAGTGTCTAACCGGAGAAGACATACAGGCAGCAGGGCAAATCCAGATCCCAACACTTGTCTAGGAGTGTTTGGCCTTAGTTTGTACACAACAGAGAGAGATCTTTGCGAAGTATTTTCTCAATATGGACCATTGAGTGGTGTCAATGTGGTTTATGACCAGCGAACTGGACGATCACGAGGGTTTGCTTTTGTTTATTTCAAGAGAATAGATGACTCCAAGGAGGCTATGGAAAGGGCAAATGGAATGGAGCTGTACAGTAGAAGAATTCGTGTAGATTATTCTGTCACCAAGAGAGCGCACACACCTACACCAGACATATACATGGGCAGACCAACTCATAGTGGTGGAGGTGGAGGAGGTGGCAGACGTCGAGATTCTTACCGTGATAGAGGATATGATTGTGGGTACGGCAGATATGAAGACTATGATTACCGGTACAGAAGAAGATCACCTTCTCCTTACTATAGTCGATACAGATCACAATCAAGATCTCGTTCCTACAGCCCAAGACACTGTTGATAAACAGAGTAGTTGTAGTTGAGGACATCTTTTTCTCCTTCTCTTTTTTTGTTTAATTCTGGATTTTCCCAAGCTTCTGATCCTTCCTACTCCTTAAAAAGAACCTTTAAAAAAATCTTTGGTTTATTTAGCTTCTACACTTTGTCAATTGTATTGCTGTTTTTTACCCCTTTTATTATACTCTTAAAGATGTAATTGTTGTCATTTTGGGTAGTTGAACATCTTGAGTAAAAAAGGAAACCCCAGTGTTATGCTTTTGTAAATGATTTTTTGTTTGTTTTTTGCTTTTGCAGAAAATTAACTCCTGCCTAATCAAATGAGGAAAGAAGTGGTCTTTTTAAAGGTCCTTTTGTGTGAGATATTGTATTAGACATTGTATTAGAGAGCTGCATTTACTACAGACTCCTTTTTAAACTTTCTTTTGGGGAAGTTAGTAACGTATAAAGTAGTTCAGTCATGTCAGGTTTGTCTGGTGTGGCATGGAGCAATCAAATAGTTGAGTATAGAAAGTTTGAAGCTATAGAAGAAAACACATGGTCATTTCTTTTGAAGAACGGAATTTTTGAACCCTAAAAATTATGTCGTTTTTTAGAGATAAAAACCTTGTGGACTCCTACAAAACATGTTGTATTTAAAATACATTTGTTAAAACTTAAAATGTTAAGTGTGATTTTTGTGTTGAAATTATTGAAGCTTAATCAGTGTAGGACAAGCTTTATTATTTATTATTTAGAGCAGTTGTATGCTTTGCTGTTAGAAATTTTGGTATTGGAAAAATGGTTTAAGCAGGCTATTGTATAGAGTCCTTAGAAATAGTGAGGGGAAGGGTAGTCTCCTTTCAAATAACAGTTAATTTCTTTGGGGAAAAAAAAAAAGCTTCTGAAAGGAAAAGATGAAGGGACTTCCCTGCTGCCGCAGTGGTTTAGAACCCGCCTGCCAATGCAGGGGACACAGGTTCGAACCCTGGTCCGGGAAGATCCCACATCCTGCGGAGCAACTAAGGCCATGTGCCACAGCTATGGTGCCTATGCTCTAGAACCCACGAACCCCAACTACTGAGCCTGCGTGCCACAACTGCTGAAGCCAGTGCACCTAGAGCCCATGTTCTGCAACAAGAGAAGCCATCGCAATGGGAAGCCCGCGCACCGCAACGAAGAGTAGCCCCCACTCGCCACAACTAGAGAAAGCCCACATGCAGCAATGAAGACCCAACTCAGCCAAAAATAAATAAATTTATATGAAAAAGGTCGTTCCTAACAAATATTTTTAAAAAGGAAGGGGGGCTTCCCTGGTGGCACAGTGGTTAAAAATCTGCCTGCCACACCGGTTCGAGCCCTGGTTGGGGAAGATCCCACATGCCTTGGAGCATCTAAGCCTGTGCACCACAACTACTGAAGCCCGCGCACCTATAGCCCGTGCTCTGCAACAAGAGAAGCCGCTGCAATGAGAAGCCCGTGCACCGCAACGAAGAGTCGACTCTACTCGCCACAACTAGAGAAAGCCCATGCGCGGCAACAAAGACCCGATGCAGCCAAAAATAAATAAATAAAATAAATTTATGAAAAGATAAAGTTAAGTCTTAAAAAAAAAAAAGATGAAGAAGTGACTGAAAGGGACGAACTATAGAAATGCAGAAATCTAATTTAATTCACTGTGTTAGGAAATTATTTTGTGGTTTAAGGATGCTTTGTCATCTTCTAAGAGATAAAAGGTATGGGACTTCCTTGACCCTGAGCAGGACCCAGGTAAAAAATACCTGTTATTAAGAGTGACCAGCTCTGGATGGTCAAGCAACAGTGGAGGGTATTTCTGTTAATCTGAAATGGAATACTCAGACTAAGCAAATTTTGGCCCCTTTGAAAACTTACATGGCTTAGGAAGACACAAGCAACACCCAGTGGCTAAAGATTGGTTAAAACTTCTTGGTAAAAATACCTAACTAAAATGGGTGAGTTAGTTTTGGACTCAAGAGTGTTTTTTCATAAAAATAAACTGTGCAAATGAACATGTTGACTGAGAAATTAATTTGATTGAGCTACAATTATCAGATTTAACAAGAGTCATTAACCAGCAGCTGCTTCACCACTTTTTCATTTTTTTTTAATATTTAGTAATGATTTTCTTGGACAGTTAAAGTTTTGCATTGCATTTTTTTTTTTGTTTTGCGATACACGGACCTCTCACTGCTGCGGCCCCTCCCGTTGCGGAGCACAGGCTCCGGACACGCAGGCTCAGCGGCCATGGCTCACGGGCCCAGCCGCTCCGCGGCATGTGGGATCTTCTTGGACCAGGGCATGAACCCCTGTCCCCTGCATCGACAGGCGGACTCTCAACCACTGTGCCACCAGGGAAGCCCTGCATTGCTTTTTAAATGTTCTGTGCCATAGACTATGAAGGCAGACATGAAATGGTTTGGGGGAATAGATAATCTACTTACATTTTAATTTTTTGCTTTGTTATGAAATTTGTACCAAACCCCTCTTGTTTTCCGTTATTTAATTTACTTGCTTTTACTCTAAGAAATTCTTGGGTTTCAGTGGACAGTGTTCATCGAGTAGCCTAGGTTGTTAAAATGCAACTTCTTGGGCCCTACCTCAGATCTCTTGAATGACAGTCTGTAAGGTCTGGGAATCTGCATTTTTAACTAGTTTGCCAAGTAATTGCATGCATTAAAGTTTAAGAACAGATTATCCCTGTAGAATATTTCTTCCAGATTGTGCCTAAGGACATAATATTATATATGCTGATACAGCCTTCCCTCATTATCCCTTCTTTTCTTTAGATATTAATTTGAATCATCCAGTGATAAATCTGCAGTTTTCTTTTGCTTAGAATATTTTACTTTCATCTTTCTCTGTCTGAGTTGATATAAAGAATTCTGTGTACTTTTGGTGTTTGAGGAGGGAGGATTATAGGCACCATCATCATGTTAGATGCTGCAAGATGCTGAGGAAATCATATGGAAAAGAAGGGGGGACCTTCCAGGACCAATATTTGTCAGTTAAGGGGGAAGGTCTTAGTGGCATGATCATCCCTCCACCTATAAAAATCATATTGTTGGGAGGGAGACTAAAACTGAAAAGACAAGTTATCCCAGGGAAGAGGGGGCTTCTTATCCAGCCTTGTTTGGTATATCTGTTCTGGACATTGTCTGGGGGTGTGCACTGCTTTAATTTCCCTGTTGATCATTGGATGATGTGAAATCAATTAAAATTTTCTAAGACTTTGAAAAGGAGTTCCTGCTTCAAACTCTTTAAAAATACAGATCTAATAACTTTGGTGTGCCCTAGGGTCTTTGTTACTCCATTTCTTTGATCTTCCAGATTAGAAGTTCCCTGAAAGTCAGCAGTCACATGCTTCTTGACATATTCTATGGCACCTGGTTCTAGATCGCATATAATATGACTTAATTGTTGAATGAATAAATTGTGTTTTTAATTCCTAGTAGCGGTTTCTCCCTTTGCGTTCCTTATTTTAGATATTCTTTATATTACAAACATTTAACTCAGTTGGCATTTATACATATGTCTTCTTACTGAGCAGTCCTTACATGGCCTGGATTTCCCAGAAGAATGAAATACATGCCTGTTGGTATAGTCACTTTGCTTTTTGGAAGTTGATGTGTGTTTGGTTAAACTAAACAGAACAAAACTTCTTCCTTAGGCCCCCTCTTTGTGAATCAGTCTTGTGAATCCCAGCAATAAAGAGGGGAAAGTGTTAGAAAAAGTTACCTAGAATCTGAAGCCTCCCTGGTTCTTTGTCTACAGAGAGTAAACTGCCTGTCTCCTGCTGGAGGTGGGGAGTGGTCGTGGCCTGGCTTCCAGGGTGGGGAGGAGGGATCTGGGAATCTTATTCTGCCTTATATGAACTTTCAACCAGTTTTCCTGTGTTCAGCCCTTTCCTTCAGTCCCCCCTCACTTTCCCTTATGTGGTCTTTGGTGTTTGTATTCTGAGCCTTTCTGGAGCTCTAGGGTAGGGAATTTACTTTTTCCTAATTGATATACTTCCTTTGCAGGCACTGAAGTTACAGATTTTTCCACTCTGCATAATCAGTTACTTTTTCTGCTTTCTCCCAGAAAATTAGTGCTATATCTCTTCTGTTATCTTCTTTCTTGCTTTCTTTTTTATTCTGGGTTTATGCCCTTGTTATCAAGCTTATCAAGTTAGTGGATTTCAAATGGGAGCTAAAGTAAACATGTGTTCAATTCTCTAATGTTTTCGAGGAATCCATGTAGACCACTTCTTTCCATCTACTTGGAAGTATATTTTTTTCTTTTTAAGTGTGTGCAATAAAAAGCATCCACCAGGGCATGTTTTCAACAGAAGCATTTGCCAAGAAATGGGCATCCAGTCTTTTCAGTGCAGTTTATGTTATGTTTCAGATTTTTTGGCACAGTTTTTAATATTGGAGATTGTTTTGCTTTGGTTCTGTGATCTTTATGGGCCATTGTACTGCCAGAAATCTTACCGATCTCTAGCAGACATTTTTTTAATAATCATCAGTTATGGTAGACAGCATTCTGTGACTTTAATTACTATATGGGTGTCTTTTCCCTCCCTCTCTCTGATTTTTAGGAGGAGCATTATTTCCCATCCTGGGAAGAATGGGATTGATAATACATCTGGGCTGTTATTTTAAAAGAACTGCCATTTTTATTCTTTTCATATTTTTCTTTGCCTTACCTGTTTTATTTCTATTACTTATTAACCTGAAACATAATTTTAACCCTTAAATTAGTTTGCATACACATATGATATTTACTTTCCAAGTTTTCTTCTGTAATTTGACCTGCGTTTCAACTGTGTTTTATATCTTTATTTATACAATGTTGCATACTCTAATCTGATGTTGGAAGCCTAGATTGGATTGTTATATCTTATACTAAAGTGTTATTGATGGGCATGGTTTACCTAGGGATTCTTCAGAGGTGATTAAAAATCCTCTATTACCAGCCAGGAGATGGAAGCAACCTAAGTGTCCATCATTGGATGAATGGATAAAGAAGATGTGGTACATATATACAATGGAATATTACTCAGCCATAAAAAGAAACGAAATTGAGTTATTTGTAGTGAGGTGGATGGACCTAGAGTCTGTCATACAGAGTGAAGTAAGTCAGAAAGAGAAAGACAAATACCGTATGCTAACACATATATATGGAATCTAAGAAAAAAAACATGTCACGAAGAACCTAGGGGTAAGACGGGAATAAAGACACAGACCTACTAGAGAATGGACTTGAGGATATGGGCAGGGGGAAGGGTAAGCTGTGACAAAGTGAGAGAGTGGCATGGACATATATACACTACCAAACGTAAAATAGATAGCTGGTGGGAAGCAGCCGCATAGCACAGGGAGATCAGCTCGGTGCTTTGTGACCACCTAGAGGGGTGGGATAGGGAGGGTGGGAGGGAGAAGCAGGAGGGAGGAGATATGGGGATGTATGTATACGTATAGCTGATTCACTTTGTTATACAGCAGAAACTAACACACCATTGTAAAGCAATTATACTTCAATAAAGATGTTTAAAAAAATTAAAATAAAAAAATATACAGAAAAGGAAAAAAATCCTCTTTTACCTTTTTCAGATTCTCATTAGAAGTCTAAAGAAGATGCCGGTGTAACACTACTATTTGGATATTAGCAGGCTGCTTTCTGTTTTAGAGTGGAATCGAGAATAAATTATTACCTTTAAACATCTGTATTTCCTTATATTTACTCTTTTTTCCTTTCTTTCCTACACAGCTAAGTTTATGAAAAGGTTTACATGTGTTTTGATTTAAAAATGGCTCTGAATTATATTGAATGAGTTAAAAAATTATGGAAAACTGTGTCTTCTCTTTTCAGGTTCTGTTCTGGATATTATTAAGCACATTGTGGCAAAGGGGGAACATAAAAGTGGAGTCCTAGATGAAGCTACCATTGCTACAATACTCAGAGAAGTGCTGGAGGGGTTGGAATACTTGCATAAAAATGGACAGATTCACAGGTATGTAGAAGACAACACTCTTCTCTTTTGGATAAGCACAGTAATAGTTGTGCTGTATCATTTCATTGAGGCTATTCCCCATTCTTTTGCACAGTTAATCATAATCTCTGAGTGTTAGCAGGTTCTTTGTATTACTAGTTCCAGTACATAGTGGTTACACAGCTAGTAAGCATTTAAAAGTAACAAGTACTTTAGTCAAATTGGAAACTCCAGAAACAGGAGAAATTCCTAATTTCCTATGGCAGTCAATCATTGCAATCACTGATAACATTTTGGAATATTCTTTTCCAGTTCCTTTTATATGCTTACAGATATTTAAAACAAAACTGTATGTATAATTTTGTCTGTTTCTTTTTTGTTTCCTTTATGTTATATCTTGACTGTTTTCTCAAATTATTAAAAACTTTTATAAAATCACTTTTTAAAATTAAAAATTATTATTTTTTAAATAAAATGACATTTGAAAACCTGTGTAACATTTTATGGTTCAAGTATTTCTGGCTAATTATATCTGTTCAGTCTCTGTGTACAGATAACAAGGATTGTTACCTGTACAAATGATGGTAGATTCTGTGTTAGTACAAATTTGTTTAGTCCCTGGATTTGGTTTTCCTTCATTTGAAGATATATTTATTTCCCCATCATTTCTGAAGGATAGTTTCCCTGGGTATAAGAATTTGTGGTTGACAGTTCTTTTCTTTCAGCACCTGAAAGATGCTGTGGTACTTAATTGGGGCCTTCATGGTTTCAGATGAGAAATCTGTCATGTGAATTGGTGTTCTTAGGCAATATGTTGCTCTTCTCTGGCTACTTTCAAGACTGTTTCTTTGTGGGACTTCCCTGGTGGTCCAGTGGTTAAGACTCTGTGCTCTCAATGCAGGGGACACAGGTTCAGTCCCTGGTTGGGGAACTAAGATCCCACATGTCACATGGCATAGCCAAAAAAAAAAAAAAAAGATTGTTTCTTTCTTTTAGAAAAACTATCTATCTATCTATTTATTTATTTATTTTGACTGCACTGGGTCTTAGTTGCCGCATGCAGAATGTTTTTAGTTGTGGCATGCAGACTCTTAGTTGCAGTATGCGGCCTTCTTAGTTGTGGCATGCAAACTCCGAGTTGCAGCATGCATGCGGGATCTAGTTCCCAGACCAGGGATCGAACCCGGGCCCTCTGCATTGGGAGCTCAGGGTCTCAGCCACTGGACCACCAGATAAGTCCCAAAGTTTGGTTTTGACAAGTTTAATTATGATATGTCTTAGTGTGGATTTCTTCACGTCTATCCTGTTTGGGGTTCCTAACCTTCTTGAATCTATAAGTTTTTGTCTTCACCAATTTTGGGAAGTTTTCAGCCGTTATTTCTTTGAATACCTTTGTAAGCTATTTTCCCTCATCTTCTTCTGGGACTCTAATGATGGAAATGTTAGATCTTTTGTTATTGTACCATATTGTACCATAATCCCTGAGGCTCAGTTTTCAGCCTACTTTTACTCTGTTCAGATTGAGTAAATTTTCTTGATTTGTTTTCAGGTTTGCTGATTCTATCCTCTGTCCTCTCCATTCTACTCTGGAACCCATTCCTTGAGCTTTTTATTTCAGTTAGTGTAGGTTTTCAGTTATATAATTTTTATTTGGTTCTTTTTTATAGCTTTTTTTTTTTTGCTGAGATTTTCTGTTTTTCATTTGTTTTGAGAATTCCAAATTGCATGTTAGAAGCATTTTCATGATGGCTACTTTAAAATTCTTGTCAAATAATTCCAAAACCTGATTCATCTTTCTGTTGACATCATTTAGTTGTCTTTTCTTTTTGAAGTTTTTCCTGGTTCTTGGTATGTTGAATGATTTTTTTTTAAATTTCATCATGGATGTTTTGGATGTTATGTTAGGAGACTCTTGATCCTATTAAAATAATAATATAGTGAAATAATATATTTTAGCAGTCAATTGCCCTGATTTTTTAGAGCCCTTGCAATGTTGTTCTGGTTTGTTTTGTTCCTGTGGCACTGCTGGGGCTCTCTTCTCAATCCCTGCTGATGCCACCCATTGGAGCAGAGTGCCCTTCCCCAGGCCTGGTGCTGCGAGGTGGAAGGTGGGAGATAGTGGCTGTGCCTGTGGGTCTGTGAGCACTTCTTGGGCTCACCTTGTGGACCAGGCCACCTGGCTGCAATTGGGCTCCCACTCATTCTGTGGTATTGCCTGTGGACATGAAAGGCACTTTTCTGGGCCACCTTTTGCTACTGAGTGGGGAGTTGGGAGACACTGGGTCTGGGTCATCCTTTGCCACTGTGTAGAGCAGCGGTCCCCAAACTTTTTGGCACCAGGGACTGGTTTCATGGAAGACAGTTTTTCCACACACTGGGGTGGGGGTGGGGGAATGGTTTAGAACAGGCCACGGCCCAGTAACGGTCTGCGACCCTGGGGAATGGGGACCCCTGGTGTAGAGGACCAAGAGGTGCCAGACCTGGGTCACTTTCTGCTGCTGGGTGGAAGAATGGGAGATATTGGCTGGGCCTATCGATGGTGCTGGTGTAGGCAACATGGGCCTACCTGCTGCACTGGATGTGGATTGGGCAATGGAGTTTCCTGTCTGGTCTTCATTGGCACCTCTGGTTCTGGCCTAGTGGGTCAGCTTTCCACTCCAGCTATGTAGTCAGGGATGGGGTCCCTGCTAGGTCTGAGCTGTGCTGCCCCTTTCCTGATCCTTTGGCCACAGAGAGCAGGCCTAGAGCTTCTTCTTTTTTTTTTTTTTTTTTTTTTTTGGTCTATGCCTATTGACAGTCCTGGGTTGCAAGACTGTAATACCCAGTCCAGGATATATGAGATTGAAAGAAAACTCAGGGAAGTGGTATAGTGCTATGTGAAAGTGGACTTGGATTAGTTGTAAATGTGTAGAGCAAACTCTAGGGCAACCACTAAAAAAGGAAAAAAAGAAGAATTAATATGCTAAGAGAGGAGAGAGAAATAGAATCATATAAAATGCTCAATTAAAACCAAAGAAAGCAGAAAAAGAGTGGAAGAACACAACAAGATATAACATTTAAAATCACCTACTTTACCTACTTTTAAGGAACTACAAAAATAAGAACAGACTGAGCCCAGAGTTAGCAGAAGGAAGTTAAATAAAAACATTACAGTGGAAATATATGAAATATAGACTAAAAAGACAGTTGAAAAGATCAATGAAACCAGTTTTTAAGAACTGGTTTCTTAAAAAGATAAATAGACAAACTGTTAGCTAGACTCACCAAGAGAAAAAGAGAGAGGACTCAAATAAATTCAGAAATGAAAGAGGAGACATTACAGCTGATACCACAGAAGTATAAGGGATCATAAGAGACTACTATGAACAATTATATGCCAACAAATTGTACAACCTAGAAGAAATGGATAAATTCCTAGAAACATGCAATCTACCAAGACTGAATCATGAAGAAATAGAAAATCTAAATGGACCAATTACTACTAAGGAGATCAATTCAATAATCAAAAACCTCCCAACAAAAATCCAGGACTGATGGCTTCACTGGTGAATTTTACCAAATATTTAAAGAGGAACTTATAATAATCCTTCTCAAACTCTTCCAAAAACTAGAAGAGGAAGAAACATTACAAACTCATTTTACAAGGCCAGCATTACCCTGATACCAAAGCCAGACAAGGACACTACAAGAAAAGAAAATTACAGGCCAATATCCTTGATAAACATATACGCAGAGATCTTCAACAAAATGTTAGCAAACAAAATTCAACAATATGTTAAGAGGATCATACAGCATGATTAAGTGGGATTTATTCCAGGGATGCAAGGGTGGTCCAACATCTGCAAATCAGTAAATCACTATGATACACCACTTTAACAAAATGAACGATAAAATCATGGTCATCTCAATAAATGTAGAAAAAGCTTTTGACCAAATTCAACATCCTTTCATAATGAAAACTCTTGACAAACTGGGTATAGAGGGAATGTACCTTAACATAATAAAGGCCATTTATGATAAGCCCACAACAAACTTCATACAGAAAATGATACTGGACCTCTATCTTATACCATACAGAGGAATCAACTCAAAATGGATTAAAGACATGAACTTAGGACCTGAAACTATAAAACTCCTAGAAGGAAACATATCCTTGACATTGGTCTTGGCAGTGATTTTTTGGATTTGACACCAATAGCAAAGGCAACAAAAGCAAAAACTTTAAAAACTAGACCACATCAAACTAAAAAGCTTCTGCACAGCAAAGGAAACCATCAAAAAAGTAAAAAGGCAACCTACTAAATAGGAGTAAATATTCTCAAACCACATGTCTGATAGGGGGATAACATCCCCAAAATAGGAGGAACTCAGAGGCAAAAAAATAAAAACAACCCAATTAAAAAAATGGGAAAAGGACCTGAATAGACATTTTCCCAAAGAACACATATAAGTAGCCAACAGATACATGTGAAAGAGGTGATCAACATCACTAACCATTGGGGAAATGCAAATCAAAACGACAATGAAATATCATCTCACACCTGTTAGGATGTCTGTTATCAAAGAAACAAGGTATCAGGCAATTCCCTGGTGGTCAAGTGGTTAGGACTCCGTGCTTTCACTGCCAAGGGCCAGGGTTCAGTCCCTGGCCAGGGAACTAAAATCCCACAAGCCGTGTGGGGCAGCCAAAAAACAAAACAAAACAAAACAAAAAGACAAGATATCAGATGCTGGCAAGGATATGGAGAAAGGGAACCCTTGTGTACTGATGTTGGGAGTGTAAACTGGTACAGCCACTGTGGAAAGAGTATAGAGGTTCCTCAAGAAATTAAAAATAGAATTACAGGGAGACTTCCCTGGCGGTCCAGTGGTTAAGACTCCACACTTCAATGCAGAGGACACAGGTTTGATCCCTGGTCTGGCAGCCAGGATCCCACAAGCCGTGTGCCATAGCCAAAAAAAAAAAAAGAATTAAAATAATATCCAGAAATTCCATTGCTGGGTATATGTCCAAAAGAAATGAAGTCATTATCTCAAAGAGATATCTGTACTCCCATATTCAGCATTATTCACAATAGCCAAGATATGGAAACAACCTAAGTGTGTGTCATGGATGAATGGATAAAGAAATTGTGATACACACACACACACATATACAATGGACTTTATTCATCCATGGAAAGGAGGAAGTCCTGTCATTTGTGACAACATGGATGAACTTGGAGGGCATGTTATGCTAAGTGAATTAAGCCAGACAGAGAAAGACAAATACTGCATCGTATTACTTAATATGTGGGATCTTAAAACACACACACACACACACACACACACACAGTTAAATTCCTTGAAATAGTAGAAAAGTGGTTGCCAGGGGCTGGGTGGGTGAGGGAAACAGGGAGAGGTTGGTGAAAGTACAAACTTTCAATTATAAGATGAATAAGGTCTGAGGATTTACTGTATATCATGTTGACTATAGTGGATAATGCTGTATCATATTATTGCAGTTTGCTAAGAGAGTAGGATTTAAATGTTCTCAAAAAAAAAAGTAAATATGTGAGGTGATAAATGTATTAATTAACTCTATGGAGTTAATCCTTTCCCAGTGTATATGTGTACCAAACCATCACATGGTACACTTTAAATATCTTACAGCTTTATTTATATCTTACAAATTTATTTATCTTACAATATATCTTATTTATTTATATCTTACAATTTTATACCTCAGTTAAAAAAAAAATCACCTACTTAACCCTAATCCATCAGCAAACAGACAAGCAAAGGCCCAGAAAAGTAACTGATCAAAGATCAGACGACTACCAGTTTGTAAAACTGAGGTTTTAAGGAGTAATCAGAATATGGAGGAAAAAAACAAGGTATTCCCTCCCCCTACACACAAACTTTTGATTAGATTACCCTGAGAGTAGAAGCATTTGAAAGAAAATCAACATATAGTAAGTGAAATCAGTCATCTATAGAAGCATCTCATTCTAGGAAAAATGAATAATTATTTCCAGTTGTTTAAGTTTTTCCACCTGCTTAAGTCTTACAAAGGAAACAAACTTTTTTTTAAATTAATTAATTTTTATTTTTGGCTGCGTTGGGTCTTCCTTGCTGCGCACGGGCTTTTTCTAGTTGTGGTGAGTGAGGGCTACTCTGTTGCAGCGCGTGGGCTTCTCATTGCAGTGGCTTCTTTTTTTAAAAATTTATTTGATTTTATTTATTTTAGTTTTGGCTGCATTGGGTCTTCTTTGCTGTGCGCGGGCTTTTCTCTGGTTGCGGTGCACTGGAGCTACTTTTTGTTGTGGTGCACGGGCTTCTCATTGCGGTGGCTTCTCTTGTTGCGGAGCACAGGCTCTAGGCACGCAGACTTCAGTAGTTGTGGCACGGGGGCTCAGTAGTTGTGGCTTGCAGGCTCAGTAGCTCAGTAGTTGTGGTGCATGGGCTTAGTTGCTCTGCAGCATGTGGGATCTTCCCAGACCAGGGCTCGAACCCGTGTCCCCTGCATTGGCAGGCGGATTCTTAACCGCTGCACCACCAGGGAGCGGTAGCTTCTCTTGTTGTGGAGCATGGGCTCCAGGTGTGCAGGCTTCAGTAGTTGTGGCACGCAGGCTCAGTAGTTGTGGCTCGCGGGCTCTAGAGCACAGGCTCAGTAGTTGTGAGGGCTCAAACCCGTGTCTCCTGCATTGGCAGGTGGATTCTTAACCACTGCACCACCAGGGAAACCCCAAACTTTCTTTTTATGAGGATAAAAGAGAGTAATTGATTCTAGGGAATAACAGGTAAACTAGAAATCTTGGAAACACTGAAAGTATATTCTTAAGACAATAGGATTTTTCATCTAAAATTGTACTTAATCAGTTGTTTTGTACCTAGTTAAAATAATATGTTAACAAATGACTGAAAAGGGGGCATGACCAAAGAGTAAATGTTTAGGAATTTATTTCCCACACTGTCAAAGGAAAAGGTGCCCTGAAAAACAGGATTCCTGTCCTCTGAATGGTGATAACCCTGTGGATACATACCTGGATATTAGCAATGAACATAATTCAGTTAATACCTCAGTTCTGATTCCATGTTCATCAAGTAATCTTCTAGAAAGACATATGCCATAGACTGCTAATTGGCCCCTAATATGTCTCCCCTTGTTTTAGAATTAAAGGAAAAAAGACATTTTTTACTGGGCACATGAACATCCAGAGGAAAGGCAACATTTCATAGCCTCCCATGCAGGCCAGATTTGACTGTGTGATTTAGTTTCTAGCCACTGTGATGAAAACAATAGTGTTCCCTTAACAGGTTTTATCAGTCCCAGCACCACTGACTTTTGGGCTGGGCAGTTCTTTGTTGCAGGGGCTATCCTGTGCGTTATACAACGGATCTAGCAGCATATCTGGCTTCTACCTATTACATTGCCAGTAACGCACACGT
The DNA here is from genome assembly GCF_949752795.1 of Hyperoodon ampullatus. Taxonomy (NCBI): domain Eukaryota; kingdom Metazoa; phylum Chordata; class Mammalia; order Artiodactyla; family Ziphiidae; genus Hyperoodon; species Hyperoodon ampullatus. The sequence continues at coordinate 48,814,624 of NC_136923.1, read as the reverse complement.
ACACACCGCCCCCAGTGCCCATTGCGACAACCTAAAATATCTCTAGACATTGCCAAATACCCTGAGAACCACTGCTCACAGAAAGTGACATAACCTCTTTATGCCCTTTCCTTCCTTCCATTGAAATGTGGATGTGGTAGTAAGGCATCTTGGACTGTGCAGCAAGAACTTAGAGATGGTAGAGCAATAAAATATGAGGAACCTGAATCACCAACTCTGTGGAGTTACCATGCTGAACTGATGCCACTCATGCCCAGACTGTCATGTGAGACGGAAAAAAATTTATTTTACCACCATATAGATCATCAGTAATTGACAGACTCTGGCCCACAGCATGAATGCAGCCTGATGCCTGTTTTTTGTTTGTTTGTTTTTTGTTTGTTTGGGTTTCTTTTTTATTTTATTTTATTTTATGTTTTTATTTATTTTTTTTTTTGCGGTACGCGGGCCTCTCACTGTTGTGGCCTCTCCCGTTGTGGAGCACAGGCTCCGGACGTGCAGGCTCAGCAGCCATGGCTCACGGGCCCTGCCACTCCGCGGCATGTGGGATCTTCCCGGACCGGGGCACGAACCCGTGTCCCCTGCATCGGCAGGTGGACTCTCAACCACTGCGCCACCAGGGTGGGTTTCTTTTTTAAAACACAGCCATGCACATTTTAGCACTACAGAGAAAAAGTAGTGGTGACAGATATCATCTGCCCCACAAACCCTATTTACTATCTGGTCCTTTAAGAAAATGTTGACCCCTGGTGTAGATAACAATGACAGCTAGCATTCACTGCAACTTGTATGCTAAATACTTTTTTTTTTTTTTTAGTATTTATTATTTGGCTGCACTGGGCCTTAGTTGCGGCATGTGAACTCTTAGTTGCGGCATATGGGGTCTAGTTCCCCGACCAGGGATTGGACCCAGGCCCCCTGCATTGGGAGCATGGAGTCTTAGACACTGGACCGCCAGGGAAGTCCCTAAATACTTTTCTAAGTGTATTTTCTACCTTAACCTGATTTAATATTCACAATTATTTTATGAGTTGGTACTATTTTTTTAAATTAATTAATTAATTAATTTTTGGCTGCGTTGGGTCTTCATTGCTGCGCATGGGCTTTCTCTCTAGTTGCGGGAGCAAGGCCTACTCTTTGTTGCCGTGTGCCTACTTCTTACTGCGGTGGCTTCTCTTTGTGTGGACCACAGGTTCTAGGCACGTGGGCTTCAGTAGTTGTGGCACACAGGCTCAGTGGTTGTGGCTCACGGGCTCTAGAGCACAGGCTCAGTAGCTGTGGCACACGGGCTTAGTTGCTCCGCAGCATGTGGGATCCTCCCGGACCAGAGCTCAAACCCATGTCCCCTGCATTGGCAGGCAGATTCTTAACCACTGCGCCACCAGGGAAGCCCCTGGTACTATTATTATTCCTATTTTACAGATGAGGAAACCAAGGCAAAGAGAGTTAAGTAACTTGCCAAAGGTCACCCAGCTAGTGACAGAGCTGGGATCTGAATTTAGCAGTCTACTTCCAAAGTCTTCTAGGAAATATTGTGCTAATCAGTGATGCTGGGCATACATATCATGCTGGGTTTAAATATCAATTATAGTTTTTAGTTACTAACTCAAAAGAATTTAGATCTGCCACTGAATTATTATTCTTTAAATATGTAATTGTTGTTTTATTTAATATATTCGTATCTCTATTTTTAAAAGTCAAAATCCTCACTTCAGAACATGGATAGAAGTATATTCTTTTTCCTAAACCTTTACATATGCAGACTTTATATAGTCAATGGTAAAATTAACCCAAAATACACACTGAAATACACGTTAAGTCCACTGTCATTTTTGGAAAGCAATCAAATTGACTTACATCAAGTTCAGGCACAAATTCAGTCTGTGCTCAATTTTGTATGACTGTAACATCTACTTTGTTAAATCTGTCAGCTCTCATTTAGCTAAATGAGTAAAAGGGACAAAAAATTGTTGAAAGAAATAGTGACCTAAAACTTCCAAATTTGAGGAAAAACATTAATCTACAAATTTAAGAAGCTTAACGAACCACAATTAAGATAAATACAAAGAGATCTATACCTAGACACATCATAGTCACACTATTGAAACCTAAACACAAAGAGAATATCTTGAAGGCAGCAAGAGAAAAACAACTTATCATGTAGGGGGACTGCTATAGCCTGAATGTGCCCCCTCAGAATTCATATGTTGAAACCTAATCCTCAATGTGGTGGTATTTGGAGGTGGAGCATTTGGGAGGTACATAGGTCATGAGGGTAAAGCCCACATGAATGGTATTAGTGTCCTTATAAAAGAGACCCCAGAGGGCTTCCCTGGTGGCGCAGTGGTTGAGAGTCCGCCTGCCGATGCAGGGGACACGGGTTCATGCCCTGGTCCGGGAAGATCCCACATGCCATGGAGCGGCTGGGTCTGTGAGCCATGGCCGCTGAGCCTGCGCGTCCGGAGCCTGTGCTCCGCAACGGGAGAGGCCACAATAGTGAGAGGCTCGCGTACCGCAAAAAAAAAAAAAAGATACCCCAGAGAACTCCCTTGCCCCTTCTGCCTTGTGAAGATACAGTGAAAAGGTGGTCACCTATGAACAGGGAAGCCGCTCCTCACCAGGCACCAAATCTGCCCCTGCTTTGATCTTGGACTTTCCAGCCTCCAGAACTGTGAGAAATAAATGTTGGTACCCAGTCTGGTATTTTTGTTATAGCAGCCTGAACAGACTAAGACAGAGCATCAGTATGATTAGGAGTTGACTTTACATCAGAACAGTGGAGGCCAGAAGTTAGTTGAAGTTAGCCCTACAACACTAATGACCCCTTTGAACTATAGTCCTCTGTGATTGAAAGATATTTTATAGGTACATACAGGTTCAGGATTGTTATCTTCTTGGTAAATTATTCCCTTTTTTTTTGTTGTTATATAATGACGCTTTTTATTCCTAGAAATGCTTTTGTATTAAAGACAGTTAGGTCTTATTTTAATATGGCTTTACTGGCTTGCCTTTGGCAAGTATGTGTTTCATTGTGGCTCAGTCTTCCCAGGGTCCTAGGTTTATGAAGGGGTCTCAGTTCTCTTTCTCAACCTTAAGCTAGCCCAATGCCATGTTTTCTGTTTATGGGTGGATTTTAAAGTCTGAACTCCTTAGCTATTTGGCGGAGTATCTCTGTGCCATCTCCCAAGGCTTACTGCTCTGCTCTTAAGTGTCCTTTTCATTTCTGAAGATTGAAGATTTCCTTTTCTTTATTTCCTGTTCATTTATGTGGCAGTTTCCCCCCCTAATTAATCCAGCATTTCTTTGTGTTTGGAGAAGGGGAATGGTGTATCTTGGGGCCAAGGCCTGGGTAGTAAGTGATGAAAGTCTCTGCCATGTTGCTGGAATGGAAATTCTCTTACACATAAAATCAGAGAACCTCAGTGTTGGCTTCATATTGGAATCACCTGGGAAACTTTAATAAGTACCGGTTCCTGGATCCACTGCCAGAAATTCATTTAACTGGTCTATGATGAGGCCTTGGCATTGGGACTTCTGAAAGTTCCCCAAGAGATCCTACTATGCAGCCAAGGCTAAGAACCCTACTTACACTTTAGCCAAGATGCACTGAGATTTCAACAGGAGAAAGCTGGGATAAAGTTGTTTTACTGGGAAACAGAGATGGATGTTTTTAGTAGGTTTTGTTACTTCTCATATCTTTAGGGTCCAATTGTTATTTCATGTAGATTTGTGTCAGTCTGGTGGATTAGGTCAAATAATTTTACTCTGTTTCTACTGTGTTTTCTCCTTGACTCCCCAGGCTTTAGAGGTTTTGACTAGGGTGAACAGGTCTATAAATTAGACTTACACTTTTCTCTCTGTATCTACATACCCAAATATTTTTCCCATTTAAAGAGGTTAGCTTTAACAGAAATGGTAGATATTTAGTCAGTTTAAGATGCCTAAATGTAGCGTATTTTCCAGCTTTTGTCTTGATTCATTTCTTCTCTTGGCCTTTTTCATGTTTTCCATAAACTGTGCCTATTGATGAGTCATAAAAATGTAATGGGGGGCTTCCCTGGTGGCGCAGTGGTTAAGAATCCGCCTGCCAATGCAGGGACATGGGTTTGATCCCTGGTGGCACAGTGGTTAAGAATCCGCCAGCCAATGCAGGGACACGGGTTTGATCCCTGGTGGCACAGTGGTTAAGAATCCGCCTGCCAATGTAGGGGCACGGGTTCGATCTGTGCCCCACAACTACCGAGCCTGCGCTCTAGAGCCCACGAGCCACAACTACTGAGCCCATGTGCCACAACTACTGAAGCCTTTGCACCTAGAGCCTGTGCTCTGCAACAAGAGAAGCCACCGCAGTGAGAAGCCCGCTTGCCGCAACTAGAGAAAGCCCGCGCACAGCAATGAAGACCCAATACAGGCAAAAATAAAATAACTAAAAGTAAATAAATTTTTTTAAAAATGTGATGGGGAGAAACTTGTGTTCTGTACTAATGAGAAAGTCAAGTATGTCTCTGATATTCCTTTTAATTTTAAAAGGAATCTGTAACTTTGGTGTAATAGTGACTTGTGAGAAATGGCATCAAACTGTGAAAAACAACACTCACTGTTCTTGCTATTTAAGAGTGGCTGGAGGATTTAACTGTTGGGGCTGTTGGATTGCTTGATATCCTTTGAGGCAGGTAACAAAGGTTCTTCAGTTAAGGACTATTACGTTGATTTCCAGAGATTTAGTTACAAATCTTTTCCTTGAAAGGTCATTTGCCCTGTTGTGTGTGAGGACAGACTGTGGTGTGTCTAATTGTCCAGTGAGCCATTTAGCTTCATCATCTTCCTCTGCTTTTACTCTTGGAAACTGTTCTATATTTTGCACTTTTGGTTTGAAAAGGGAAACATGAATTGATTATCTGGGGAATTGATCAGGAAAAGTAGTCACCCAAAGTGTAGGTTCTACTGAAAATGGATTACTGTTTCTTCACTTAAGACAAAAGCTTAGAAAACATTATTTGAATGGGTAATGCAAATATAGGCTTAGAAATTCAAATGGTACAAATGGTATATGATAAAAAAACAAGTCTTCACCATATCAACTGTGCTAAAACATGGTGATAACTATGTACTCTTGATATGATGTGATGAAAATGGCACTTGACTTCTGTGGTTTTCCTTCCCAAAACTCATAACAACAGTTTAATCATGGAAAACATCATACAAATTCCAATAGAGGGGCATCCTACAAAATACTAGACCGTTACTCCTCAAAACTGTCAAAGTCATTAAAAACAAGGGAAGTCAAAGATTAACTGTCACAGACAAGAGAAGCCCCTAAGAAGACATGACAACTAAATGGAACATGGTATCCTGGGAAAGAAAAAGGACATTAGGTTAAAACTAAAATATTTGTATAAATTGTAGACCTTAGTTAATAATAATGCATCAATACTAGTTCATTACTGTGGCAACAGAACCATTTAATGTGTCATGTTAATAATAGGGGAAACTGAGTGACAGGTGTATGGGAACTCCTCTGCACTATCTTCTCAATTTTTATGTAAATCTAAAACTGTTCTAAAAAAAATAAAGCATTTTAGGGACTTCCCTCGTGGCGCAGTGGTTAAGAATCCGCCTGCCAAGGCAGGGGACACAGGTTTGAGCGCTGGTCCGGGAGGATCCCACATGCCACAGAGCAACTAAGCCTGTGCACCACAACTGCTGAGCCTGAGCTCTAGAGCCCGTGAGCCACAACTGCTTAGCCTGCGTGCCACACCTACTGAAGCCCGCGCACCTAGAGCCTGTGCTCTGCAACAAGAGAAGCCACCACAATGAGAAGCCCGCGCACCGCTACAAAGAGTAGCACCCGCTCGCCGCAACTAGAGAAAGCCCACTCACAGCAACAAAGACCCAAGGCATAAATAAATAAATAAACAAACAAAAATAAATAAATATAATAAAGCTTTTAAAAAAAGAAAAAATCTCCTTCCTTCACTGAACCTCTAGTACCCTGGTCTAAAGGGAACCACTTCTTGCCATTTTCTTGTGATTCCTTTGAGAGAGATATTTATGGCAATATAAACATACTGTATATATCTCTCTCCCTCCTGCTTAAAAAAAAAAAAAAGACAAATGACAACATGATGTATGTAGTATTGTTTTTTCACTTAATATACTTGGAGGGGCTTCCCTGGTGGTGCAGTGGTTGAGAGTCTGCCTGCCGATGCAGGGGACACGGGTTCGTGCCCCGGTCCGGGAAGATCCCACATGCCGCGGAGCGGCTGGGCCCGTGAGCCACGGCCGCTGAGCCTGCACGTCCGGAGCCTGTGCTCCGCAACAGGAGAGGCCACAACAATGAGAGGCCCGCGTACCGCAAAAAAAAAAAAAAAAAAAAAAAAAAAATATATATATATATATATATATATATATATATATATATATATTTGGAGATTGTTCCATATTAACATATATATTTGTTAGTATTCGTAGTATTTCATTATATAGATATAGTTTAACTGCTCTCCTATTTAGATGGATAGGAGGTGGGAGGTGGGATGGCAGGAGGGAACAATTTCATTTTTATTTTTGTATTTAGTTGGATTGATTGATTTACCACTCCACCTCTCTTCAGAAACAGTCAATTTTTATTTTAGTGTTTAGTTGGATGGATGGATTGATTTAATTATTCACTTATCTCCATAAGAAGATTTAAGGCAGGTTGTCTTCTATTTAGTTATTTAAATCTATTTGATGAGTATCTGGGAGATGCCCCCTATGCACTAATTATAATACTAAGTAAGTGCAGATGATACAGAAATGTACTAAGATATGACTCATGGTGAAATGAGAAAGATTATATTTTTATGATCTGTACTAACATGACAGCCTGCTGCAGAAACACAGAGGAGGAAGTGACTAAACTATACATTGTTTTTTCCATTAAGTTTTAGATATCATTCCAGATGAGCTCAGAAAAAGGAGTTGAAGGTTCATGGTTGCCTTAGTTGAATGGTCTTGTCACCAAGGGAAGGAAATATCCTCAGTTCTCTCCTGTTCATGGTGTAGACTTTAGGTTTGTAGGGCAAAGTGAGCCAACCTCCATTCTAAGTCAGCCTCTGGGAAAGGTCCTATAAATTGCTTGGATTTATAAGCAGAAAAAAATACTCAGTAACATGATTTCCAAATGATTCAGTATATATTCAGGAAAGGTATTGTATACTTTTGGTATGGTGACATTGCTACACACAGTTGTGAAGCTGTTGTTCATTGTTTACCAAGGAATGGTTATAGCTAAGGATAGGGGAAAGAAGACAGGGACAAGGAAGAGATGAAGTGTCCTTTCACTGGTTCTTTTTCCTGACAAACAGGGTCTTCTTCCATGAGCTAGCCTCGCTTTTCTTTCTTGTCTAGCTTCAAGGCCTGGCTCTCTTTTATTTAATTATATTTATTTTTAATTATGAAACAAATAGGTGAGTCCATTCCCACAAGACTCTGATCCCACTCCTCTCCACTAAAGGAAATAAATTCATTGCTCTCTGTGTATGGAAGGGGGTGTGTGTGTTTGTGTGTGTGTAACATTAATGGCGGCATACAAAATGCACTGTCCTATTTGATTTGTTCACTTAGCAGTATGTATTATGTATTAGAGGGCATGACATGTTGATTGACCTTAATCCATTTCATGGATGTAACAGAATTAATTTAATCTTTTTGCTGTTATTGGCTTTCTAGTTTGCTACCATTTTTGGTTTGTTATTGCAAACAATTCTGTAGACAACCCCTTTGTACATTCTGTGAACATTGTGAGAGTTTCTCTAGGTTATCAAAGAAGTGGATTACTCATAGGAATTAGGGATTGTAAATTTTGCTAGATATTACTGACACATTATTGCATGAGAAAAACAAGTTGTAGATTTGAAGGGATAGTACAATATCATTTATGTTGGAAGAAAAGCCCAGATATGTCACAGGAACATATTCTGTTAACTAGACTGATAATGGTTGAAAACTTTGGAGAGAATACTAGACTTGAGAACAGTGGTCAAAAGGAACTTTGGCCTTTTCAGTGATGTTTAGGTTTTTATAGCAGGAATGTGTTTATGTATTACTTGAGTTGTTATATATAGTTACTAATAAGAATATAGAGATGTTTGAATAATTTCCATCATGTATTTATGCTACAGGCATAGACTAGTCCCTGTTTTCAACCACATACCATTTAAAAATTTTGATCATATATTAGGGTGTAGAAAAAAATCATTGTATTTTAAAAAGTAGATAAGGTGATAGTAAGTGAGGGTCACATTCTTTGGCCACTGTTATCTCAATTGAGTATTTAATAACCTCAGATTTTCCAAATTTAATAGTAAAAAGCTATATGTTATTGTTTACAATGTTTGGATTCTAGTACAAGTGACTACAATTTTTAAAATTCTACTATTGGCCTTAATACCCTTTAATGCAAAATAGAACATTTAAACATTGACAGTGTTGTGGTGAATATAGTGAACTGCTTAAATTATGTGACTCCAAAGAATAGGTGTTTTTTAATAAGTGATTTTTTTTTTTTTCTTAAAGAGATGTGAAAGCTGGCAATATTCTTCTTGGAGAAGATGGCTCAGTACAGATTGCAGGTAATGATTAGTATTTCTTTTTATTTTGGTTTAATGGTTGATAGAACCACATTACTTATCTGTTATGTTTTCTTAGTCAGTTTTCTCTTCTATCCCCTGGACCCTCTCTGGTCAAACATACTATGTTGACACATCCCTACTGACTCTCAAGATATCTTCCACTACTCATCCTTCATTTTCAGTCTTAGGCATTTTCTGACCATTATTCATTACCTTACAATTATCTACTCCTTATCCCCATTAAAGTCATCATCTGTGGGTTTTCATAGCATTCTTTACTTTCTTTTAAAGGAGAAGTAGTCAAGAAACCTCACTGCATTTAAGAATAAATATGCTACAGAGAGGTGATACAGAACTGCTTCTGTCCTGGGAGAAATGGGGTATTTGCCAGTTAGGAAGAGGCATCTGAGAGGTGGAAGTGTACTTTTGGCAGATTCAGAGCTAAAGAGATAAGAATTGGAGTCCAAAGCCTGCCAGTGTTGCTATCCTGGTGAAATGCCCCCTCCACCAGGGTGAAACTCCAGAAGAGCTGAACTGCAGGATTGTAGATCAAGCAGATCATCTGAGAAAAAACCTCAGCTTGGTCCCACACTGCTGGAACAGTCAGGTGTTTGGCAGGAGGAAAATAACCACCCAAACCTTGAATTATTTATTCAGCTTTAGAAGATAATTTAGGCACACATCTTCATGTCCTCAGGTAAGGGAATATTTTAACCAAGCCACATCATGTTCTAATGTAAAGAAAAAGATTGATAAATTTGGCTCCTGTAAAATTAGCAACTACTGTTCATCAAAAGAAGAACAGTTTGTCACCAAAACCACAGAGAAGATATTTGCAGCATGAATAACTTGACAAGGGGCTCAAATTTAGAACATACAAAGAACTCATTAAGGAAAAATCAGATAATCTCAAATGACATCAAAACATAAATATAATAAAAGGTGGTCAACCTCACTAGTTAGCAATTAAATGCAAAGTAAAATAATATTGGGATACCACATTATACTGACTGACCTAGCAAACACATCTGACAGTACTAGTTATCAGTGTGGATGTAAAGCAAGGGGGAATCTCACCCTCTGATGGTGGGAATATAAACAGTACCAACACTTTATTAAGTTGAAGATATGCATACCCAGAGACCTTAGCTTCTAGGTGTATGACATAGAGAAACTCATACTTCAGTGTGCCATAGTGCTCATAAGCATTGAAAGTTTGAAACAGTCCCAGGTCTTTTGCTAGTAGACTGGATAAGTAAATTGTAGTTAATTTATACTTTGGAATACTATATCGTGATGAAAATGAATAGAACTACAACCGTATACAAAAGCATTAAATAAATTATAAAAATATAGAGTGAATGAAGCTAGTCAGAATATATAGCTTGTGATTCCATTTATATAAGTTCAAAACCAGGCACAATTATACTGTATTGTTTAGAGAAGCAAAATCAAGTGGTAAGAAACTAAAGAAGAGAGAATTCTGGGAAGATGGCAGAGTAGGAAGCACCAAGAATCTTCTCCCCACCTAAACAACAATTGAATTGGCAGAATTTGTCTAATGTTGGAACTCTGCATTCCACTGATTGCTTGAAAATTCTAGGGCAAGACTTGGAAGGTAAATTACAGTTAATTTCAGTTAATTTCGAGCTGCTCATTCCTCACCTATCAGCCACCTGGCAGACAGCTATGCACATGTTTTTGGAGCAGCTTGCAGGAACCATGGTGGCAGAAAAGATCCTGTCCTCCAAATATCCAGCATATGCTCTGATTACTGATTGCTTCTGATCACAGAGGTGCAAAGAGACAGGCAGCCATTGTTGTTGCAGCTCCTCCCTTCCAAGTGATTTCCAAGGGACTTTAACAGGCCATAGCCTTTTTTCCTTCCCTTCTCTTCTCTTCTTGCCCTTTTTGGAGCCAGACTTTAAAGACTAGGACATCAAAAAACAACTACAGGGGAAAAAAAACAAAACAAAACTATAGAGACTTTCCTGGCAGTCCAGTGGTTAGGACTCTGTGCTTTCACTGCTGAGGGCCTGGGTTTGATTCCCTGGTCAGGGAACTAAGATTCCACAAGCCACGTGGCATGTCCAAAAAAAAAAAAAAAACAAAAAACTACATTTGCAGGGAAAATTGGAAAGTGAATGTTCATTCCCAGGAAAAGGTGCAGAAAAGATCTGAGAAGATCTTAACTTTACATTTCAGGCTGATGCTTAGCACAGATACAGCATACCACAACCCCCGAAAAACAAAAACAATAACAAAAAACAGCAAACCCCAGGAAAGGAGGAGAATCTGATTTCCAGCATTACCACCTTATTAGATTCAAATGTCCAGTCTTCAACATCAACAAAAAAGTTACAGAGCACTCAGTGAAAGAGGAAAGTATGGCCTATTCAAAGGAAATAAATAAATGAACAGAAAGTATCACTGGAAAAGGCCTGATGGCAGATCTACTAGACAAAGACTTTAAAACAACCGTCTTAAAATGTTCAGAGAATTAAAGGAAGGTACGAAAAAACTCAAAACAACGATGTGTGAATAAAATCTAAGTAAGGAGAGAAAACCTCAAAAGAAACCAAAAAGAAATTCTGGAGCTACAATAACTTGTATTGTGAAATGAAAAACTCACTAGAAGGATTTAAATGCAGATTTGAGCTGGCAGAAGAAATAATTGGTGAACTTGAAGATAGAAAAATGGAAATTATCAAGTCTGAGGAACAGAAAGGAAAATGATTGAAGAAAAGTGAATAGAGCCTGAGGGACCTGTTTGGATACCATTAAGCAAACCAGCATACACACTGTGGGAGGCCTAGAAGGAGAAGAAAGGGGCAGAGAGAATATTTGAAGAAATAATGGCTGGAAACATCTCAAATTTGATGAAAGACATGAATATAGACATCTAAGAAGCTCAATGATCTCCAACTAAGGTGAACTCTGAGAGACTCACAGACTCACATTATAATCAAACTTATAAAAGGCAAAGACGAAGAATTTTGAAAACAGCAAGAGAAAAGTGACTCATCACATACAAGGGGTCCTAAATAAGGTTGTCAGCAGATTTCTTATCAGAAACTTTGGAGGCCAGAAGGCAGAGAGACAATATAGTCAAAGTGCTGAAAGAAAAAAGTGTCAAACAAGAATCATATATCCAGTAAAACTGTTTTTCAAAAATGAGGGAGAAATTAAGACATTTCCAGATAAACAAAAGCTGAGGGAATAGACCTGCCCTGCAAGAAATGCTCAAGGGAGTCTTGCAAGGTAAAATGAGAGGACCCTAGACAGTAACTGCAAGCAGTATGAAGAAATAAAGATCTCAGTAAAGGTAAATACATGGGGATGTATAAAAGCTAGTATTATTGTAACAATGGTTTGTAACTGCACTTTTTGTTTTTTACATAATTTAAGAGACTGATACATTACCAAAAACAGTTATTGGTCTAAAACTTGGTATTACAGTAACATTGGTTTGTAACTCCAAGTCTTCTTTTCTACGTAATTTAAGAGACTAATGCATTTAAAAGAATGATTAGTTCATGTTTTTGAGCACACAGTTTATTAAGATGTAATTTTGTGATGACAACGACCACCAAAAGAGGTGAAAATAGCGCTGTAAAGAAGAAGAGTTTTTGTATGTTAGTGAAGTTAAGCTGATGTAAATTCAAATTAGATTGTTAAAACTTTACCATGGTAAATGTAATCCCTATGGTAACCATAAAGAGAATAGCTATAGAATATAAACAAAACAAAATAAGGAAAAAAATTAAGCATTTTACAATAAAAAATTAAGCACAAAATAAGTAATATAGGAAATGAGGGACCAAAAAGCTATAAGTCATATGAAAAAATAACACAATGACAGAAGTAAGTCCCTCCTTATCAATAATTGCTTTAAATGTAAATGAATTAACTGTCCAAGTAAAGACAGAGATTGACAGGTTGGATAAAAACATGATCCAATTATATGTTATCTATAAGCAAGTCACTTTAGATCCAAAGACACAAATAGATTGAAAGTGAAAGGATGGAAAAATATATTCTATGCAAATAGTAACTAACTAACAGAGAGCAGAGGTGGCTACTCTAATATCAGACAAAATAGACTTTAAATCAAAAAAGGTTACCCGGATATGGGGGGGGGTGAATTGGAAGATTGGGATTGACATATATACACTAGTATGTGTAAAATAGATAACTAATGAGAACCTACTGTATAGCACAGGGAACTCTACTTGGTGCTCTGTGGTGACCTAAATGGGAAGGAAATCTAAAAAAGAGGGGATATGTGTATATGTATGGCTGATTCAGTTTGCTGTATAGCAGAAACTGACACAGCAGTGTAAAGCAACTATCCTCCAATTAAAAAAAAAAAAAGGTTACAAGAGACCTTTAAGAAGTACATTACATTTTTTTTTAACTTTTTATTTTATATTGGAGTATAGCCAGTTAACAACATTGTGATAGTTTCAGGTACACAGCAAAGTGACTCAGCCATACATATACATGTATCCAGTCTCCCCTAAGTTCCCCTTCCATCCAGGCTGCCGCATAACATTGAGCAGAGTTCCCTGTGCTATACAGTAGGTCCTTGTTGGTTATCCATTTTATTTGTTTGTGTTTTTTTTTTTTGCGGTACTTGGGCCTCTCACTGCTGTGGCCTCTCCTGCCGCAGAGCACAGGCTCTGGACGCGCAGGCCCAGCGGCCATGGCTCACGGGCCCAGCCGCTCCACGGCCTGTGGGATCTTCCCAGACTGGGGCAAGAACCCGTGTCCCCTGCATCGGCAGGCGGACTCCCAACCACTGTGCCACCAGGGAAGCCCCTGGTTATCCATTTTAAATATAGCAGTGTGTACATGTCCATCCCAAACTCCCTAACTATCCCTTTCCCCCCGGTAACCATAAGTTCATTCTCTAAGCCTGTGAGTCTGTTTCTGTTTTGTAAGTAAGTTCATTTGTGTCATTTCTTTTTAGATTCCGCATATAAGGGATATCATACAATATTTCTCTTTTTCTGTCTGACTTAAGGAAGTATATTACATATTAATAAAAGGTTAAATACAACAAGTAGATACAACACTTATAAATATCCATGCACCTATTAACATAACAGCAAAATATATGAAGCAAAAAATGACAGAAGTGAAGGGTACTGTAGATACCTCTACAATACTGAAGGAAACAGTAGAGAGCTCTATAATAATAGTTGGGGACTTCAGTACTCCACTCTTAATAATGGGTAGAACAGACAGAAGATAAGGAAATAGAGGACTTAAACAATACATTGACCTTCTAGATCTAACAGACATATACGGAACACTCTACCCAATAGGAACAGCATACACATTCTTCTCAAGTGCCCAAGGGACATTTTCCAGGATAGACCATATGTTAGGCCACAGATTAAGTGATATCATCTGACCACAATGGGGTAAAGCTAGAAACCAACAACAGAGGATGGGGAAATTCACAAATTTATGGAAACTAAACACACATTTTCACAACCAGTGGATGAAGGAAGACATCACAAGGGAAACTAGAAAATACTTAGAGATGGATGAAAACAAAATCACAGCCATACCAAAACTCAGGGGACACAGTGAAAGCATCGCTAAGGGGCAGATTTATAGCTTTAGATGCTTTCTTTAACAAGAAAGATAGCACATCAACAACCTAACTTTACAGCTTAAGGAACTAGAAAAAGAAGAAACTGAACCCAAAGCTAGCAGAAGGAAGGAAATAATAAAATTTAGAGTTGAGAAAAGAAAACAGAGAATAGAAAAGCAATGGAGGGAATCAGTGAAACCAGAAGATCACCAAAATTGACAAACCTTTAGGTAGACTAAGAAAAAAAGAAAGAAGACTCAAATGACTAAAATCAGAAACAGGGACTTCCCTGGTGGTCCAGTGGTTAAGAATCTGCCTTCCAGTGCAGGGGACGTGGGTTCGATCCCTGGTCAGGGAACTGGGATCCCACATGCCATGGGGCAACTGGGCCCATGCGCTGCAACTACTGAGCATGTGGGCCACAACTAGAGAGGCTGCATGCTACAACTACTGAGCCCTCGCGCCACAGCGAGGAGCCCGCGTGCCCTGGCAGAGGATCCCACATGCCACAACGAAGATTCCAGCGAAGATCCCACATGCTGCAGCTGAAACCCAATGCAGCCAAAAATAAAATAAATATTTTTTAAAAATAAAAAATAAAATCAGAAACAAAAATGGGGACATAACTACCAATTCCACCCAAATAAAAAGGATTATAAGATGGTATTATGAACAATTGTACTCCAACAAATTGGATAACCTAGATGGACAAATTCCTTGAAACACAAAACCTAACAAGATGAAATCATGAAGAAGTAGAAAATCTGAAATGACCTATAACTAGCACAGAGATTGAATCAGTAATCAAAAATTTTCTGACAGAGAAAAGCCCTGGACTCGATGGTTTCACTGGTGAATTCTATCAAACATTTAAAGAAGAACTAGGGGCTTCCCTGGTGGTTCAGTGCTAAAGAATCCGCCTAACAATTCAGGGAATGCGGGTCCGATCCCTGGTCAGGGGACTAAGATCCCACATGCCTCAGGGCAGCTGAGCCAGCATGCCACAACTACTGGGCTCACATGCCTCAACAAGACCAAAAGTCAGACAAAGACACTAACAAGAAAAGAATACTACAGAGTAGTATCCATTATGAACTTGATGTAGATATTTTCAGCAAAATAACTAGCAAATCAAATTCAGTAGCATATTAAATGGATCATATACCATGGCCAAGTAGGATTTCTTTGGAATGCAAGGATGATTCAACATATGAAAATCATTGTTATACATGATGTTAACAGAAGAAAGAGGAAAAAAAACTCACCCGATCATCTCAGTGCAGGACAAGCATTTGAGAAAATGTAGCACCCTTTCATGATAGAAACATGCAACAAAGTAGGAACAGAAGGAAACTTCCTCAACATACTAAAAGCCATATATGAAAAACCTACAATGAACATCATACTCAGTGATGAAAGGTTTTCCTCTGAGTTCAGGAACACAGGAAGGATGTCTGCTTTTGCCACTTCTATTCAACACAGTACTGGAAGTTCTAGATTGAACAATTAGGCAAGAAAAAAAAAAAGACATTCAAACTAGAAAGAAAGAAGTAAACTTACGTTTGTTTGCAGATTGTATGATCTTATATATAGAAAAACCTAAACATTACATAAAAAACTACTTGAGAGACTTCCCTGGTGGTCTAGTGATTAAGAATCCTCTTTCCAGTGCAGGGGACATGGGTTTGATCCCTAGTCGGGGAACTAAAATCCCACATGCCATGGGGCCACTAAGCCTGCACGCCACAACTACAGAGCCCACGTGCTCTGGAGCCTGCATGCCATAACTAGAGAGCCCACGTGCCACAACTACTGAGCCCGCACGCCACAACTAGAGAGAAGCCCACGCGCCACAACGAAGATCCCACATGCCGCAACGAAAGATCCCACGTGCCGCAACTAAGACCCAACACAGCCAAAAGATTAAATAAATAAATAAATATTTTTAAACAAAACTATTTGAACTAATAAATGAATTTTGTAAAGTAGGATGCAAAGTCAACAGACATAAATCAGTCGCGGACTTCCCTGGTGGTCCAGTGGGTGAGACTGCACGTTCCTAATGCCGGGGGCCTGGGTTCAATCCCTGGTCAGGGAACTGGATCCCGCACGCATGCTGCAACTAAGAGTTCTCATGCTGCAACTAAGAAGTCCACATGCCACAGCTGAGTCTGCATACTGCAACTTAGAAGCCGTCATGCCACAATTAAAGATCCTGCATGCCTCAATGAAGATCCCACATGCTGCAACTAAGACCCGGCGCAGCCAAAATAAATAAATAAATATTTAAAAATACATAAAAATAAAATGGTAATCTTTAACAAAAATCAGTTGCATTTTCTACACTAACAATGAACAATTTGAAAAAGAAATTACAAAACAATTCCATTTATAAGTAGCATCAAAAAGAATAAAATACTTAGCAGTTAACTTAATCAAAGAGGTAGAATACTTGTACAATGAAAACTATAAAACATTGCTGAAAGAAATTAAAGAGGATGTAAATAAATGGAACCACATCCCCCCTGTTCCTGGATTGGAAGACTTACTATTGTTAAAAAGTCAATACTCCCCAAAGTAATTTATAGATTCAGTGCAATCCCTATCAAAACCCCAATGACATTTTTTTTGGAATCTCAAGGAACCTCAAATAGCCAAAACAGTCTTCAAAAAAAATGAACAAAGCAGGAGGACTCACACTTCCTGTTTTCAAAGCTTACTACAAAACAACAGTAATATAAACAGTATGTTATTGGCATAAAGATAGGTATAGAGACCAGTGGAATAGAATAGAAAGCTCAGAAATAAACCCTTGTACATATGGTCAAATGATTTTTGACAAGGGTGTCAAGGCTATTCCATGGGGAAAGGACAGTCTTTTCAACAAATGGTGCTGGGAAAACGGAATATCCCAATGCAAAAGAATGAAATTGGACCCTTAGCTGACACCATATTCAAAAATTAACTCAAAATGGATCAAAATGGACCTAAATATAAGACCTAAAACAATAAAACTCTTAGAAGAAAACATAGGGCAAAAGTTTCATGACATTGAATTCAGCAGTGATTTCTTAGATATGACACCAAAGGCACAGGCAACAAAAGAATAAAAATAGACAAGTTGGATTTCATGAAAATTAAAAAATTTTGTGCATTAAAAGACACTATCCACAGAGTAAGAAG
This sequence comes from Hyperoodon ampullatus, assembly GCF_949752795.1. Classification (NCBI taxonomy): domain Eukaryota; kingdom Metazoa; phylum Chordata; class Mammalia; order Artiodactyla; family Ziphiidae; genus Hyperoodon; species Hyperoodon ampullatus. The sequence goes on along the minus strand of NC_136923.1, from coordinate 48,797,221 downwards.
GCAACCCACAGAATGGGAGAAAAAATTTGCAAGTCATGTATCTGGTAAGAGATTTATAATATCCAGAATATAGAGAGAACTCCTAAAACTTAACAACAAAAAATCAATTTTAAAATTTAATAGACATTTCTCCAAAGAAGATATTCCAATGTCCAGAAAGCACATGAAAAGATGCTCAGTATCACTAATCATCAGGGAAGAATGCAAGTCAAAACTAAAAGGAGATACTAACCCATTAGGATGGCTGTTATCAAAAAATAGAAAATAACAAGGATGTGGAGAAATCTGAATCCTTGTTCACTATTGGTAGGAACGTAAAATGGTACAGCTGTTGTGGGAAAGAGTATGGCAATTCCTTAAATCAATTAAAAATAAAAATACTGTATGATCCAGCAATTCCACTTCCGAATGGAATTATACACCAAAGAACTGAAAGCAGGGACTGAAACAGGTATTTGTGTACCTATTTTCATAGCGTTATTTACAATGGCTAAAACTTGGAAGCAACTAAAGTGTCCATCAGTGGATGAATGAATACACAAAATGTAGTATATACATACAATGAAATATTATTCAACCTCTAAAGGAAGGAAATTCTGACATACGCTACAACATGGATGAACCTTGAAGATCTTACGCTAAGTGAAATAAGTCAATTATAAAAAGATATACTCTATAATTCCACTTACATGAAATACTTAAGAGCAGTCAAAATCATAGAGACAGAAAGTAGAATAGTGGTTGCCAGGGGCTGGGGAGAAGAGGCAACTGGAGTTAGTGTTTAATGGGTATAGTATTTCAGTTTGGGAAGATGAAAAGAATGGATCGGAGCAAGGAGGAAAATCTGAGGAGATGATGATTGTGGAGGTGGAGAGGAATGGAGTGAGGAATCTGTTAAGCTATGTCTTAATTTAGTCAAGAAGTTTAGCAGAAAGAAGAGAAAAGGTCATGCTGTGTATATAGGACCATAACTATATTACTTTCCTATCTATTTATGTTAGTTACTGTACTTTTAATGCCTTGCTGTTGTATTCTATTTTAGACTTTGGAGTTAGTGCTTTTTTAGCAACTGGTGGTGACATTACCCGAAATAAAGTTAGAAAAACCTTTGTTGGAACCCCTTGCTGGATGGCGCCTGAAGTTATGGAACAGGTACTGTGTCTTTTGTCTTTTTAAAATGATTTGGGGTTTTGTTACAAAATTGAAAAAATTGAGTAGTGTTTGCTTTTGTTTGTTCTACTAGGTTAGCTTTGGGAAATACGACTCTGTTCCTTGTTAAAGACTGGTCCGTGCTTAAAAAAAAAAAAACCAAAACTCTAGAATCTTAACAAAGGACATATGAATCTCAAGATTTATACAAAAGGCAACCTAAGGAATAATATAATCAAGATTGATTTAATGCTAATATCGTTAGTACAAATTAAATGACCTGACTTTTTTTACATGTAGTTTCATTGCTATGGCTCTTGAAGGACTAGTTTTCTCCAAGTCCCTCTTTCCCAGTTGTTTCAAACAAACTGCAGTCTGATGTCGCTCATCCCATCACCTAATGGAAACTGCTAATTCTCCAATCCAGTGCTCATTTTTTGCTCCTTGTTTTGCTCCCTTTGTGGCATTTGAACCTGTTGACCCTTTCCCCCTTTACTCACATCCTTAGCTTCCTCATTCTTCACCTACTTGTCGGGCCATTTCTCTGGCTTCTCTTCCGGCTTTCCTTCTACTGCTAAATGACACTGCTTCCCAGCACCTTGTTTCTGACTTTTCTATTCTCTGACGACACATACTATTTTCATCTCCACTTCCCACCTGTTAATTATTTGTAAATTATATCCAGTCGAGTCTTGTTTTTTAAGCCTCTGAATAGATATTTCCAATTCCCTATAGATGTTTTACATAAATGTCTTATGTCAAACTCAGTATGTAGAACTGAATCTACTTTTTACTCTGATACAATAAAATACAATACAGTACAGGCCTATATTGACCCTGTTGGTGAGGGAAGGCTTCCCATGCTAGGGTTATGGGGATGGCTGAAAGCACAGCACCTGACACTGGGCCTAATGAGATTGACAGCAGTTTATTATTTGTATGTACACATATCTGGAGGCAGAGGACACTGCATGTCCCATGGGGTTGCACTTAGGAAGGGAGTGAACAAACAGTTGCTGTAGGAGACAGGCTTTGTAGTATCAAGAGAGTGATATGCCCTTTGGTTTCCTTGTGAAGGTGTGATTGGCTTGTTTGAACAATTCTGAGGGCTTGCAGGGAAACCTGCTACTCAGGAATAAACAGGAACTGTACCTGATCCATTTGATATGCAGGGTTGTTGGGCCTAGGGGACCTTCTCCTTGGGAGGAGTCTGGGGAAGGGAACTTTTGCTTAGGTCAGTAGAGGTCCTCCTGTTTACCCAATGTTGAAGCAGCACGTATATGGAGCTTTAATTTTAGGTCTCAAACCACACACTCCCCAAACCTGTTTCTCCTCCTATATTGCTTAGGATAGAAAATTAAAATATTTAATTATATAATATGCTGGTGACAGTATAAAGGAGAGAAATTTGGCAACATATTCACACTAACAACTTTAAAAATATTCTCACCCTTGGTAACTTCTTCATTCTAAAAATTAAGGTGATAAAACAATACCATAACACAGAGGAATTAATGGGGAGGGTGTGGGACATATATGTAATGGAGTGTTACGCAGCCATAAAAAGGAACAAAATTGGGTCATTTGTAGAGATGCGGATGGACCTGGAGACTGTCATACAGAGTGGGGTGTGTCAGAAAAAGAAAAACATTAATGCATATATGTGGAATCTAGAAAAATGGTGTAGATGATCTTATTTGCAAAGCAGAGATGGAGACACAGATGTGGAGAACAGGCATGTGGGCACCAAGAGGGAAGGGGGGATGGGATGAACTGGAAGATTGGGATTGACATATATACACTATTGCTACTGTGTATAAAATAGATAACAAGAACCTACTGTGTAGCACAAGGAACTCAGTGCTCTCTGGTGACCTAAGTGGGAAGGAAATCCAAAAAAGAGGGGATATATGTATACGTGTGGCTGATTCACTTTGCTATACAGTAAAAACTAGCACAGCATTGTGAAGCAACTATACGCCAATAAAAATTAATTTAAAAAAAGAAGAAAACAATACCATAACATAGGAAATTTGGAAAACTATGCCTAAGACTGCCTAACATTTTTTTTTGTTCTAGTTCTTTCTCGTTTTTTTCTTTAATAGGCTATATATCTGTTTGTAATAGTATCAAAACTTATGAAAAATTTTGTAATCGTTTTTCTTCATAAGTGCTTTATCATATCACATCATAAAGTGGTTTTCCATATTTTCATAAAGAATTCATTAATATTGCTTTTAGTTGAGTGTATAATATTTTTTTAAGTGAATATACCATACTTAACTATTTCCCCATTGTTGGTAAACATTCATTCAGTTTTCTTTCTTCTTCTTTTTTCCTCTTACCAAGTATATTTGGCTTTTGCCAACTTTAGATTATATTTTATTGGTTTAAAGTTTATGGTTCTTGATACATATTAGAAGCTATCTTTTAAAAGTGCTTTTAGGGTGGTAAAAATAATCTTGTACGTCTCTCTATTCTGTACAGGTCCGGGGTTATGATTTCAAAGCTGACATCTGGAGTTTTGGGATCACAGCAATTGAACTGGCCACAGGGGCAGCTCCTTATCATAAGTATCCGCCAATGAAGGTGAAGCTCATATTCAAGATACTACCCCAGCTCATGCCTCAATTCTCTTTCAGAGCCTTACTTCATTTGACATTCTTTTTTTCTTGTTGTTGTTCTCCTTCACTTTATTTATTTATTTAACATCTTTATTGGAGTATAATTGCTTTACAATGGTGTGTTAGTTTCTGCTTTATAACAAAGTGAATCAGCTATGCATATACATATATCCCCATATCTTCTCCCTCTTGCATCTCCCTCCCACCCTCCCTATCCCACCCCTCTAGGTGGTCACAAAGCACTGAGCTGATCTCCCTGTGCTATGTGGCTGCTTCCCACTAGCTATCTATTTTACATTTGGTAGTGTATGTATGTCCATGCCACTCTCTCACTTCATCCCAGCTTACCCTTCCCCCAACCCCGTGTCCTCAAGTCCATTCTCTATGTCTGAGTCTTTATTCCTGTCCTGCCCTTGGGTTCTTCAGAACCTTTTTTTTTTTTTTTTAAGATTCCATATATATGTGTTAGCATATGGTATTTGTTTTTCCCTTTCTGACTTACTTCACTCTGTATGACAGACTCTGGGTCCATCCACCTCACTACCAATAACTCAATTTTGTTTCTTTTTATGACTGAGTAATATTCCATTGTATATATGTGCCTCATTTTCTTTATCCATTCATCTGTCAATGGACAGAAGCAACCATGGACAGGTTGCTTCCATGTCCTGGCTATTGTAAATAGAGCTGCAATGAACATTGTGGTGCATGACTCTTTTTGAATTTTGTTTTGCTCAGGGTATATGCCCAGTAGTGGGATTGCTGGGTCATATGGTAGTTGTATTTTTAGTTTTTTAATGAACCTCCATACCGTTCTCCATAGTGGCTGTATCAATTTACATTCCCACCAGCAGTACAAGAGGGTTCCCTTTTCTTTTTTCTTTTTTTTTTTAATTTTTATTTATTTATTTATTTGTTTGTTTTTGCCACGTTGGGTCTTCGTTTCTGTGTGAGGGCTTTCTCTAGTTGCGGCGAGTGGGGACCACTCTTCATTGCAGTGCGCGGGCCTCTCACTGTCGCAGCCTCTGCTTTTGCAGAGCACAGGCTCCAGACGCGCAGGCTCAGCAGTTGTGGCTTACGGGCCCAGTCGCTGCGCGGCATGTGGGATCCTCCCAGACCAAGGCTCGAACCCATGTCCCCTGCATTGGCAGGCAGACTCTCAACCACTGCGCCACCAGGGAAGCCCCAAGAGGGTTCCCTTTTCTCCACACCCTCTCCAGCATTTACTGTTTGTAGATTTTTTGACGATGGCCATTCTGACTGGTGTGAGGTGATACCTCATTGTAGTTTTGATTTGCTTTTCTCTAATGCTTAGTGATGTTGAGCATCCTTTCATGTGTTTGTTGGCAATCTGTATATCTTCTTTGGAGAAAAGTCTGTTTAGGTCTTCTGCCCATTTTTGGATTGGGTTGTTTGTTTTTTTGATATTGAGCTGCATGAGCTGCTTGTAAATTTTGGAGATTAATCCTTTGTCAGTTGCTTCATTTGCAAATATTTTCTCCCATTCTGAGGGTTGTCTTTTGGTCTTGTTTATGGTTTCCTTTGCTGTGCAAAAGCTTTGAAGTTTCATTAGGTCCCATTTGTTTGTTTTTGTTTTTATTTCCATTTCTCTAGGAGGTGGGTCAAAAAGGATCTTGCTGTGATGTATGTCATAGAGTGTTCTGCCTATGTTTTCCTCTAAGAGTTTTATAGTGTCTGGCCTTATATTTAGGTTTTTAATCCATTTTGAGTTTATTTTTGTGTATGGTGTTAGGGAGTGTTCTAATTTCATTCTTTTACATGTAGCTGTCCATTTTTCCCAGCACCACTTATTGAAGAGGATGTCTTTTCTCCATTGTATATTCTTGCCTCCTTTGTCAAAAATAAGGTGACCACATGTGTGTGGGTTTATCTCTGGGCTTTCTATCTTGTTCCATTGATCTATATTTCTGTTTTTGTGCCAGTACCATACTATCTTGATTACTGTAGCTTTGTAGTATAGTCTGAAGTCCAGGAGCCTGATTCGCTTGACATTCTTATCCATAGAATTCTGCCCTGCATTCCTTCTAACTCCTGTAGCAGTTAAAATCTCTATTAGATATTTGGTATTTAGCATTGGGTGACTTTACATTGTAGTTGAGCTTTTTATATGATGACTCACCGTCTCCTGACTGTGTAACTAGTTTGATATTAGGATCTGTTGTGTCTTATTTTAGGGTGTGTTCCCCACAGTCACTTGTGTAGAATAGCCTCAGTGGGGATGATGATCATTTCTACTTTACAAGGTTGTTGGAAGGGTTACATGTTAATAGTAATTATCGCTAACATTGATTGAGCACTTATCTGTGCCAGGCACTGTTTTTAAGTGCTTTTAAGTGTTTTAAGTGCTTTTTATATGTTAAATAAGATCCATGCAAAGTGTTCATGTGCCATACATATATATTATTCTCACTGTTATTGAATAAAAGTTTGCTTTGTAGTAGGACATTAAGCAGCTTTTATTAAAAGGCCTCTTATATCCTGAAGGAGTAGTTACCTGAAACGTAGTTGTTAATCCTAATGCCCCAACATTAGTAATAAGTGAGTGTTTTGTGTTTCAAGATGGTCCTGCCAGTACTGTTGGCAGCCATTTTTATCTGTGTGACCCCTTAGTTATAATATGCACATGAATTCTATTTGTTTGTAACTGTAGTTGTTGTTTATAGTTCTGCTTGATCACTTACGAAATGCCCTATGACTGTTTAAAATGGTGACTACCATTGTGAATTTTTGTCATAGTGATATTATTCATATATCTATGTTCTTGGTGCATTTTAGAACCTTTAAAATATTATTTTGTCCCCTTTGAGGCTCTAACAATGTAGAGAGGGACAAACCAGTAAGCGGATAGTATGAAAACCCTCTCTGTATCTGCATATTCAAAACATATGTATATTGACCTATATATTTGATGCGTGAAAGGTTAGTGATATTTTAAGGCCACGGTTTTTTCTTAAAGGTCAAGATGCCTAGGTGTAAGTGAATATTCACAAGGTTTTGAAAAGGATGGTTTTTTAGTAACTGTAAGGTGGGAGGCTATTTTTCAGCCCAAGAAATGGCTTATTTTTAAAAGGAGGTGGGGGAGGAAGATGAGGTTTACTTTATATCATTGCAGGCAGTGACTCCTGCAGTTGTAGCCAGACATACACATGTTAACCTATTTGCTCAAAGCGAGAAATACTGCCAATCTTAGTAGTTCCCTTTCAGTAAATATAAATTGAATCTGAGGGCTTGCCTGGTGGCACAGTGGTTACGAATCTGCCTGCCAATGCAGGGGACACGGGTTCGAGCCCCCATCTGGGAAGATCCCACATGCTGCGGAGCAACTAAGCCCGTGTGCCACAACTGATGAGCCTGTGCTCTAGAGCCTGCGCTCTAGAGCCCACGAGCCACAACCACTGAGCCTGCATGCCACAACTACTGAAGCCTGCACGCCTAGAGCCCGAGCTCCGCAACAAGAGAAGCCACGCAATGAGAAGCCTGTGCACCGCAACAGAAGAGTAGCCCCTGCTTGTCACAACTAGAGAAAGCCCTCGCACATCAATGAAGATCCAACACGGCCAAAAATAAATAAATAAATAAATTTATTAAAAAAAAAATTGAATCTGAATAGCAAGTAATAATTCTGATTATAGCCTTTTAATTTTGGTGTTGACTTTGTGCTTAGAAAAATGGCTTTTACTTTTATTAAAAAGTCAAACAGTATACAAAAACACAAATCATCTCAAATTCCACCATATAAATGTGACCTTTATTATTTACATCTCTGTGCATCAAGATAGTATGTTGCCATGTCAGTCAAAGAAGGAAGAGATTTCGGATGGACAGTTGCTGCAGGGAAGGTAGGAAGAATGCAAACTAAAAGAGGCTGTAGCTTTATTAACTGGGACATCATCAGTGATTTCTATGATTGGAGTTTCTGAGGAGTTCTGGGAAGAGAAGGTCAGGTTACAAGGGGTCAGGTTGGAACAAAGCCATGAATAGGTAAAGTCAGCAAGATCACACTCTTAATTTTGCTATGGTTTTAATTTTTTTTAAGATAGTTTGCTGGTATAAGAATGGGGACAGAGGACATGCAGAAAGGATTCCAACTAAAGGACATACAGTACAATGTTGATACAGTTGAGCCCTTGTAGGCACATTGCCTGGGAAGCCAGCTATCTATAAGATACTGTTTATGTGGAAAACACCTAAATAACTCTAGTTTCCAAACAACTGGTCTAGATGTGAACTTTTAGAAAATGAAATCTGCTCGTATGTTTAGAGGTTGTCTATATTGAAAAAACTTGGCCGCAATATTTAATTTACTGAGTCGTCAGAAGTTTATATTGTATTAATTCTTACAGGTTTTAATGCTGACACTGCAGAATGATCCTCCTTCTTTGGAAACTGGTGTTCAAGATAAAGAAATGCTGAAAAAGTATGGAAAATCATTTAGAAAAATGATTTCATTGTGCCTTCAAAAGGATCCAGAAAAAAGGTAAAATATGAGATAAAGCTTACTCTTCTCTTCATCTAATATATTAACCATTGGGGAAGGCTAAGAATCACATACATACATGCCATACATACATACATGCACAGGGAATTAAAAGGAACTAAATACAAACATTAGGGAAAAAATGCACAGACCATTATACTAGATTGGAAATGAGTGAATTACTTTCTCCCTTCTTTTTAGTATACAGAATACCCTAAATAGTTAAGGTATTTCCTGGTTAATTTCTTATAATTTTAAATTTCTATGTTACTGAAATGCCAAGTTAGTGGGAGGGCTTATTTTCAATTTGCATTTAAGAGTTGTAAGTAAAGCAGTATTTTAATGCTCTTTACAATTTTAATAATGAGAAATATACATAGCAAATATTATATTTAATGTCAAATAGCCATACTTATTTCCTTACTAGAAAGATATTTTAGTTAAGTGGATCAAAAAGTCAAAGAGCTTATTGTTAACATTAGAAAGATTGGGTGGCATGTAAGTAAAGAAACATGATCATCTAATGTGTGTATCTTTATGAATTAAACAGAAGCATAGAATGTTGAAGATCATTGAATACAATCTTTTATCTTTGAGGTCAACCAAAACTCCTGATTTCTGACCTTGGGCCTTGTTCCCACTCTATCTTATTTTTCTGTTTCACATAGTATATACATAGTCCACTCAGTTTCTTAGCACTAAGAGGTCTTTAATTTTGATTTTTCTAAAGCTCAACAAAAGTAGAAGATTTGAACTGACATCCTTGATCATGTCTTTAGTATATTTAATGGGCTTCAAAATTTACTGTTGGAAATATTGGAAAGGGTAAAAAAAAAACAGGCAGTAAAATTCAAACCTTTGTTTTTAGAACTTTTTTTCTCTTTCTGAATAAATTGGTATAAAACATAGGTAATGCTTTTGCTTCTGCCAAGTTAGTTGACTAAAATAACAGAATTCTCTTGTTACAAACACCCAGAAATGCTGGCTAAATCTATCAAACTTAAAAAACCAAATACAGAGATGAACTTGCAATAAAGGGATGTCTTCAGATGCCAGAATTAATAAGGAAGCCACATATCCAAGAACTATCATAAACTAATTCTGTGGCTCCCCTCAGTAGGACACTGTTCATTCCAATAACCTACTGGTTTGGATTTTTAACTTCCAAGTGGGGACTGGAAATGAGATATTGGGCCTACCCAATGGGGATTTTGAACTGAGATCTCTGCTTAAAGCTAGGACATTCAGAAGTCTGCATCCTGAGTAAAAGGAGAGACCGAAAAACAAAAAAAAAATCTGTCCATCATCACAGAGACACAACAGAAATCTTTCCTGAATAATCCAGCCCTCTGACCCGAACATTCTGCAAGTTTACAGTCTGAATTTATACCCATATTATCCAGGAATCCACAGGATTAGAAAGTAAAACAGTTATTACTAAGCCAGTTTTATTTCTGGCAGAAGCAATTGGAAACTGCACTGTTAGAATACTTCCAAAACCCAGGTCCATGAGATTCTTTTTCTTTTTTTTTTTTTTTTTTTAATTTTATTTATTTTTGGCTGTGTTGGGTCTTTGTTGCTGTGTGCAGGCTTTCTCTAGTTGCGGCGAGCGGGGGCTACTCTTTGTTGCGATACATGGGCTTCTCATTGCGGTGGCTTCTCTTGTTGCAGAGCACAGGCTCTAGACGCACGGGCTTCAGTAGTTGCAGCACGCGGGCTTTGTAGTTGTGGCACGCGGGCTCAGTAGTTTTGTCACACGGACTTAGTTGCTGCGTGGCATGTGGGATCTTCCCATACCCAGGGATGGAACCTGTGTCCCCTGCATTGGCAGGCAGATTCTGAACCACTGCACTGCCAGGGAAGTCCCCCATGAAATTCTTGCACTGAAGAGATCACAATCCAAAATTACAAAATGCACAGTGTAACACTACGCTGTGAACTAGAAGCAACATTCGAAGAAATAACAGCTGAGAATTTTCTGAATTGATGAAATACCTTTATTTTCAGGCTAAGGAAATATCACCCCAGATTCCAAGTGGTATCCCTCTTTTCCCACTTGTACACATTGTCGTGAAACTACTGGACACAAAGGCAAAGAGAAGCTCTTAAATGCGACCTGAGAAAACAGACTACCTACTGAGGAATAGCAGGCAGATTGACAGCCACTTCCCCCAAAACAACAGTCAAGGCCAGAATATACTGGAACAGTGCTGAGAAAAAATAACTGTTAACCCAGAATTCTCCATCTAGTCAAACTATCATTCAACAGTAAGCATGAAATTAAGTTATTTTTCAGACAAAAATTGAGTTTTCCAGTCATGTTTTAATCACTTAACTCCTCTAAAGTGTACTTTAGAAAGAAGGAAGTGAACCCAGAAGAAAGGAACGAATCATAAAAAACAGTGTTGTGCAAACTGTTGAACATATTGAAATTGTGACTGAATGAAAAAATAGGAATGGTAATGTCTACTTTCAGTTTGCATAGCACTTCCACACGGACTGTCTCTTTTAATATTTATAAGAATCCTCTGAGGCCCTGGTTCTCAAGCTTGAGTGCATATTGGTATCACCTGGGGAGTTCTAAGAACTGCTGATACCCAGGTTTGCCCCCACAGATTCTGCTTTAAGTGTTAAGGGGAACAGCCTGGGCATCAGGATTTTTTTTTTTTTAATAAGATAAGAGTTTATTTCTCTCTTGTGTAACAGTTCACATGTGGTATGACAACTCTGTTTCAGGAGGGCAATACAAAACCTAGACTGCTTCTACCTTGTTGCTCTGACATAGCTAGAATATGACCCTCATGTCTTTAGTCCCAAGGATTTTTTTTTTAACTCCCAGGTATTGTAATGCACAGCAGTGTTTAAGAACCACTGCTTTTAGGGACTTGGCCAGGTAATACTGAACCTTAGAGAAGTGATTTGCTCAGGATTACATGGTAGGTATGTGGCGTTAATCAGGTCCAATTTCTTAAGTGTAGTATTTTTTATTTATTCTCAGTCATACTAGTTTGTGAAATGGACAACAATGCCTTTATGCCAATGAAGTAAGACTGTGCACAGTTGAGTTAAAAACTGAGTTTAGGGCTTCCCTGGTGGCTCAGTGGTTAAGAATCCACCTGCCAATGCAGGGGACACAGATTCGAGCCCTGGTCCAGGAAGATCCCACATGCCACGGAGCAACTGAGCCCCGTGTGCCACAACTACTGAGCCTGCACTCTAGAGCCCACAAGCCACAACTACTGAGCCCATGCACCGCATTTACTGAAGCCCACGCACAGCAACGAAGGGTAGCCCCTGCTCTCCACAACTAGAGAAAGCCCGTGCACAGCAACGAAGACCCAACACAGCCAAAAATAATAAATAAATAAATAAATATTAATTTAAAAAAACTGAGTTTAGATTAAATTGGGGGACTATACGTTACTCTTAGAATCTTCAGTTTTTTAAAAGGAAATTGTGAAATTACTTTTTAAAAATATGTAGTTACCGGGCTTCCCTGGTGGCGCAGTGGTTGAGAGTCCGCCTGCCGATGCAGGGGACACGGGTTCATGCCCCGGTCTGGGAAGATCCCACATGCCGCGGAGCGGCTGGGCCCGTGAGCCATGGCCATTGAGCCTGCGCGTCCGGAGCCTGTGCTCCGCAACGGGAGAGGCCACAACAGTGAGAGGCCCATGTAACGCAAAAAAAAAAAAAAAAAAAAAAAAAAAATATGTAGTTACCTAAGTTGAAGGCTTGCAGGCAACCATGTGGCAAGAAGCACAGGGCTTGATTTGTGAGTTTAAATATATTTTTTTGCCTCGTTAAAGTAGATAAAGCCAACTTCTTGGGAAATAATATTAAATAGCAAATATATTGAAAGCCACTAAGAAATGCTTTTAAAAGAAACATTTCACTAATGAATTTTTGAAAGAGCCTACAATAATTATTATCAGAACATTTCTATTTGAGTTTTTTAATTCTGTTCAATGTCTTGTACTAAGTTTATCCTTTTTGGTTTTTAGTAGGTTAAGGACAGTGGCGTACACTGAGTTTTTATCTTGATGCTCAAGAAATCATTTTTGAAAATGAAAACCCACATTCCACTTGAATTTATAAAAACTTTCTTTTCTGGTTTTAGACCAACAGCAGCAGAACTGTTAAGGCACAAATTTTTCCAAAAAGCAAAGGTAGGACATTCTAACTTGATTTCATGTGTTCATATGATCCTCCTCAATTACCTAAATTAGGTTCACTGTTCAGATGTTGCATTAAGATGATTATTTTTGGAAGAATGATGGTAGATCAAATAATTGCTGAGGGTACTATTTATACAATCTTTGGTATATAAGATAAATGTATTTTTCATATAAATTAAGTGTCAGGTAAAACTTACAACAGGAAAAATGAATATTAAACTTTACCATTATAAATAAAATCTGTGGAAAATTCTGTGAAATATACTGAACTCTCATTTCAGGGTTTACTACTGAATTAGTAAACATCTCATTTCCCAAAGATGTGGGTTAAGTAGGATGTTACTGTAGTTGGGAAATGTGGGACCATGATCCCAAAGAACATATGTTAAAGCAAACTTTTCATAGATAATGGTTTTTACAGTACACTAAAGTTTTTTCTCAATTTATAAAGTCATGGTAGTAATATACTAAGGAGCTTCAGAAGCTTTTTTCAAACTTCTTTATAAAACAGTTACTATATCACATTTTAATTGTGGTGAATATTTCTGTGTCCATTATTTTGTTCAATAAAAACTTCTTGTGAGAAGAAAATACTTATTTTTCCTCTCCAGAATAAAGAATTTCTTCAAGAAAAAATATTGCAGAGAGCACCAACCATTTCTGAAAGAGCTAGAAAGGTAAATGGGGATTTAACTCAGTTTTTCTGGGAAATTACCTAGAATAGATTTACTTTTGCATTTTGAAAGTATGTTTAACTAATACTGTGTTAACAGTATGAGTATTACTCATTTTCTTTCAGTCTTTTCTTTAGCATTCTTTGATATATTCTTTTAGCAATAGTCTACTGTATGCCTTGGTATTACTCCACTATCAACTAGAATGAAAAGGTATGTTACATAATTAATGAATTAATTCTAAATTCTGTTAAATCACTGTTTGCAACTACCAGAGTCAGTTGTAAAGTTGTGAAGTTTCTTCACACCATACAAAAACAATGAAGACACCACTTCACACCCACTAGGATAACTATATCAAAAAAGACAAACAATAACAAGTGTTGCTAAAGATGTAGAGAAATTGGAGCCCTTACACATTACTGATGGGAATGGAAAATGGTGTGGCCACTTTTAAAAAGCAGTCTGGCAGTTTCACAAAAGGCTAAACAAAGTTGCCATATGACCCAGCAATTCCACTCCTAGTCATACGCAAGAGCATTGAAAACATGTACACATAAAAATATGTACATGGGTCCAATCGCTGGCAGCCGAGGGCTGGCGGAGAGACACGCCCATGGCTGGGAAGTTGGCTGAGAAGAAAAATCCACCATGGGTACTTCTGGGGATTCTCCATATTGATGGAAGAAAGTGTTCAGAGTACCAAGTGAATCCCATTGAAGCCACGTGAGGGAGATAGGAGAGGCTAAATATAGCCACATTAAAAACCATCAGCAATGTTGGAAACAGCTTCAAGCTTAACATCAACATCTATATCCTAAGCTGCTTCGGCTGACTGAATTTCTGTTAAATAACAGTATCCTTTCTCTTGGCTGACTGGAAGAACTACATGTTTTAAGAAGAAAAGAGTTTAAAAAATACAGTTCAGTCTTATGTCCTTCCCCCTGACTAAAGTAGAAGCCACTTCCCCATTGTTTCATGATTAATATGAAAAAGTACAGGAACAATGAGAGGAAGTTCATCTGTTTCCAGTAGTAACATTCTGGTTTCTGTTGGAATTCCATTGGCAACAGAAGGAAGCAGCATATACCACATGCCTGCCCTATTACAATACAAAAAGCTGTCAACTTGGAACTCTTTTGAAATGTTAGTAAAGTAGAAAAGATGATTGTGGCTTTCCTTCACTATTATTTGGGTAACCTAGCCTTAAAATAGTGAACAAACATTAAGTCCTTTATCCTTAAGGCAGGACCAAACCAAGATATTAGTGGCCTAGGTAAGCTAATAATTTGGCATACCTTCAAATGGAGACTTTTCAAATATTCACTCAACAGGTGTTTGGGTGAGGAGTTGGGCATGGCAGGCCTTGAGAGAGAGTGGAAAGGGGGCTGGTGGGACCTTTCAGTTTGCATACTCTATTCAGTATAACAAAGACCATGCAACTGATCAGGCTAGATCTCCTTGGAAGGCAGTTTGGTGACCATCTGTAGATTTTCAAATATGCCCTTCCCTACTCCAAGCTGTTTATCGAGGCGTTAGTAACTGCAGCATTTATAACTGCACTGGTAGCTCCTTGAAAGGTTACTGCTTTATATTCTTTTCTCTACCTTGTTGCATTCCCAATGATGCTTTCACACTCCTTATAGATCCAGCCTCCCTTCTATACCATGTACTGAGTGTTTGTTATGTGTCAGGCACTGTGCCAGATACTCGAAATATAGAAGTGATTAAGATATTTTCCCTGCCCTTAAGGACACACCTTGGGTAGGGGAAAGATTTACAAACAAATAATACAATACCACAGTGATGAAGCCTATAGCAGTAAAATGGTTATTACTAGATATTACTGGTAAAATGCTCTGAAATCCTTTCTTAAAATAGGAGGTATTTTGAATTTGCCTCTGTCTCTGGAAATCTTATCTTGGGTAAGGACTGGAATAAAAAGAGAGTAATGTTAAAAAAAAATGTACATGAATGTTCATAGAAGTATTATTCATAACTAAAAAGTGGAAACAACCTGAATGTCCGTCTATTATAAATGGATATATAAAATGTCATGTACCTATACAGTGGAATATTATTCAGCAATAATAAGGAATGAAGTACTGATACATGCCATAACGTGGGTGTACCTTTAAAACATTATGCTAATTGAACGACATATTCTATGATTCCATTTATGTGAAATATCCAGAATAGGCAAATGTATAGAGACAGAAAGTAGATTATTGGTTGCCTAGGACTTGAGCAGATTGTAGGGAAATGGGCAGTGACTGCTAATGGGTATGGGATGTTTTTTGGGGGGTGGAGGGAGTGATGAAAATGATCAAAATTTGATTGTGGAGATGGTTTCACAACTCTGGATATACTAAAAATCATTGGATTATAATACCTTAAATGGGTCAATTTTATGGTATATGAATTATATCTCTGTAAAGCTGTTACTTTTAAAAAAGCATTTAGAGAATGGCACTACCACCAATGGCTCTTGGAAATTGAAAACATTATAGAAGAAATGAAAAAAATTCTTTACAGAGATTTTAGGGTAAAGTTGAGGAATTTCCCAGAAAATAGAGCCAAAAGGCCAGGAGATAGATAACAGAAAAGATGAGAACATTAGAAGATTATTTGAGAAGGCTCAATATTTGAGTTAAAAGAGTTCCAGAAAAGGAGAACTGAGAAAAACAGAAGAAAAGAAATTATTGAAACAATAATTCAAGAAAAATTTTGTGAACTTCCAGATTGAAAAAGCCCAAGTACCCAGCAAAGTGAAAAAAAATAGACCAACAGTAAGGCACATTTACCATGGTAGCTCATAATACTGGAGACGAAAAGAAGATGTGTAGCTTTCCAGAGAAGGGGGACAGGGCACGGACAGGATCAGGGGTCATAATGACCTCAGCAGCATCTCTGGAAGCCACATCACAAGGCAGCCCTATTTCAACATTATGCAAAAAAAATGTTTTCTAACCCAGATTTTTTTTTAACCAGGCAGACTATAAGTGAAGTGTGGGAACAGAATCAAGTTATGTTCAGAAATGCTTGGCTTTAATAAATGTGCCATGTTGATAGTAGAGGAAGTGCTTAAAGTAAGAACACGGAAGTCATGTGATCTAGTCATGTGATCATGGTCCTCTGGATGACGGTAGAGTGAGATCTCAAGTACCAGACCTGGTGTCAGTCTGGTGGAACAGATCAGGAGGCTCTGGTGAGAGGCTTCCTCAAGAAGATAATACTGATGAATACCTAATATATGTGAGTATGGTGAGAGGAGATTTACACAGCAGGGAGAGAATTGAGGGATGAATATGACAAGTAAGAAATAAGCAAATATTAACTCCAGGGGAAATTAAAAAGTTATGCAGGAAAGAAAAGTAATTGTAATATAGAATAAGGTTCAACTGTATAGTTTATATAATCATGTTATATAAACACTGAATATTGATTTAAGCAAAATTACAATGTATCTTGAAAAAAGAGTAGGGGATTGATAATAGGGTTAAATTCTCATTTGCATAGCAGGAAGTTCAATAGATAATTCCTAAATCTAGAAAATCAAGGGGTAATAATAAGAACAGGTTACTCAGAGAGATAAATATAAATTCCAAAATAATAAGCTAACATGAATTGAAAGTGGTTGCCTGTGAGGAAGAATATGAAAGTTAGGGGACTGCTCTTTTTCTTAACAACACTTGCATAGCTGTAGTACTTTTGAAACTATGGAGGTATAATTGTGATTTTAAACATTAAAATTGAAAAAAAAAAGAGCAGCATCTTCTTTATCTTGGGTTTATTTATTTGAGGGCTTAAACTGCCCCCCCTGCCGCTTTTTTCAGTGTCTCAAGATATGAAACCATTAATCAGATTTGACCTGTGACTTCACATAAGAAGGATTTGGATGATGTGCAGGCTCAGAGTACAGGAGTACAGGGAGAGTCAGTGGTTGTGAGTAAAGACAAATAATGGAGATTATGAACA
Organism: Hyperoodon ampullatus; assembly: GCF_949752795.1. NCBI lineage: Eukaryota > Metazoa > Chordata > Mammalia > Artiodactyla > Ziphiidae > Hyperoodon > Hyperoodon ampullatus. Next base: position 48,780,123 of record NC_136923.1, on the reverse strand, counting down.
GAAAGCAAGTGAAGGATGGAGGATGTGAGTTTATATAGGAAAACTTCTTTATTGGGAAAATTATTATCTGCTTACAGCATTGAAGTAATAGAAGGGAGAGAATATGGCTGACTTTTCTATATAGTAAGTGTCAAACACTACCATAGTCCACGTCTCTCTTCCTAATGAGCAGGTTCGGAGAGTACCAGGTTCCAGTGGCCGTCTTCATAAGACAGAAGATGGTGGCTGGGAGTGGAGTGATGATGAATTTGATGAAGAAAGTGAGGAAGGGAAAGCAGCAATTTCACAACTCAGGGTAAGTTTTGTTAAACTATATGCTTAAGCTAGAGTTCTATCTTTTTGTCTGAAGCCTCTGAGATAATACTATATTCTGTGGTTCTGTTCAGTTTAACCAGCTAAAATATAAAAAATACAGACAATTTTCTTGAACAACTTATTAACAACAGGAGCCCAAGTAATTCTACATGGGAAAGGGGACTGGCATATTTGTTTTACTGTGATAATATTTAGGGTATATAAAAATGACCTAAATCGAGAAATGAAAACTATAGTGTCTGAGATGAAAACACACTGGATTAGATGAATGGCTGATTAAACACTGCAGAAGAAAAGATTAGTGAATTTGAAAGCCTAACAATTGAAACTTTGTCCCTAAAGCCTGTTAACTTTCTACCTGAAGAGGAACAGTGCACCTCTTCTTCAATTAGTATATCCTGGATCGTGTGTGTGAGTGTGTTAGTTTTTGCTAGAAGTGGACACCAAGACATGAAGTGAGCAAATACTATTTGAAAAATGGTGCTGATAGACTTGCTCAGTTCAGGGTTGCCACAAACCTTCAATTTGTAAAAAATGCAGTATCTGCAAAGCATAATAAAGCCTAGTGCAATAAAATGAGGTGGGCCTGTATCTTAAAGAATTTGTTCCAACATTTTCTTGTTTGTATTGTTTCCAGTATTAAATCTGCTTGTATACTTACCTTTTCATTTATAAGTCACATTTCTTTTTACTCTGGCTGCTTTTAAGATTTTTTTCTTTATGAATGGTTTTGAGCAATTTGATATGGTATGCCTAGGTGTATCTTTTTTTTTTTCACGTTTCATGTTTAGGGTTTATTGAGCTTCTTGGATCTTTGGGTTTATAGTTTTTTAATCAAGTTTGGAAAGTTTTCAGCCATTACATTTTCTTTTTTTAAATATTTATTTATTTGTTTATTTATTTATTTATTTGGCTGCACTGGGTCTTAGTTGTGGCACGTGGGATCTTCATTGCCACATATGGGATCTAGTTCCCTGACCAGGGATCAAACCTGGGCCCCCTGCATTGGGAGTGTGGAGTCTTAACCACTAGACCACCAGGGAAGTCCCTCAGCTATTACATTTTCAAATGCTTTTTCTGTCCTTCCACCTTGGAGAGTCCAATAACATGTATTATTAGGCTGCATAAAGTCGTCTGACTGCTCACTGATCGTCTTTTCATTTTTTAAAAATTCTTTTTCCCTCAGTTTCATTTTGCATAGTTTCTAGTGCTAGCCTGTTCATTAGTCTTTCTTCTACGGTGTTAATTTGCTGCTAATCTCCCATCCAGTCTCCTTTCCATCTCAGGCGTAATACGAGAATTTTGATTTGGTGCTTGATTTGGTTGTTAGGTTCTAGAAGTTTGACTTGGTGTTTGTTTTTGCATCTTCAGTGTCTCTACTTAACTTTTTGAAGATATGATTATATAATAATTATTTTAATGTCCTTCTCTGCTAATTCTAACATCCAAGTCAGTTTTGGGGCAGTTTTCTCTTCACTGTGGCTTGAAAAGTGTATTTGGGAGTTGAGTAAATAGAAGTAAGAGATCAAGGCAGATAAAATTTGATAAGGTAGAGTACCAAGGAGGGGAGAGCTACCCAGAGAAAGAAGCTTAGAGCTTCCCTTTTGAGTATTCAGCAGCATACTTATCAATGACTATATGTGAGAAAACTACCCATGTGGAGAAAGTGCCCAGCACTCACACAGCCAGGAACAGCTGTTAGACTGCAGAAACTTATAATTCACAGGGCATTTGGTAGAGTGCTCAGTAATGGGGTATAATATATTGCCCTAGACTGAACACTGCTCCAGACCCAACTAACAACTCATCAAAGCAGGATCCAAAAGGATTAAACTATTTCCAAGTAACTTTACTGTATTCCAAAACAAAGCTCAAGAAGATTTATAGAAATTATCAGCATGCAACAAGGTAAAATTAACAGTTTCTGTCATCTAATCGAAGATTACAAGAGTAAGCATACCTTATGCCCAGATCATGGTTTCTAATGTCATTCCCTACTAAAGAACAAAGGCTCACTGGAGAAATGGCTGATTCCCGGGCTTACACAGGGAAAATGCAAGATAAATCTGGAATATCTTCTTTTGACGGGAAGAAAAGATCTTTTATTTTAAAAAAAGTCATAATAATATGAGCCAGGTTGAAGGAGCTCCCACTGGCCAAATTAGGGAGAATTTAACCATCAAAATCATTAAGTGTAGTAATAAATTATAAATCATTTAAAAAATAGGAATCTATAGGCCCATACTAATAATAAATAGATATATAAATACATGGGGGGGGATGGGTTTTCATTATGGTAAACTGCCAGTGCTGACTGGTAAATGTAGGAGTGGATGGGGAAGTTCATCATTTTACAGCCATCATAAAACAATCATAAATATTAGATCAGACAAGGATCATCAAGAGGTGCTAAATATATGAGAAAATTTTGATGAACAGGATATTTACATGGTCTTAGTTTCTCTCTATAGATGGCCTATTAGTTGCAGGAAAAAAATACTGCATACCTGAGAAATTAGAAAATGCCTTGACTCGATGATTAAAATTAACATCACTAATGAGGGGTAGAGGAACATGTGATTCCCTAAGATATGATACTATAAGAAGGATACATCACTCTGTAGAATTCATTTAAGTCTGAATCATGAGGAAACATCAGACAAACCACAAATTAGGAGCATTCTATTCAAATAGAGTGTGTAGTAGGCAGGGGGGAATGATTATGTGTAGGAGGTCATTGGAAAAGTTGGATTATAGAGAGTAAATTAAAGTATTATTTTTAAATTTACTGAAGTTGATTGCTTTAGTAGTGTGAAGTTATGTAAGAGAATATCCCTATTCTTAAGTACACAGTGGGGACTTTCCTGGTGGTCCAGTGGTTAAGACTCTGCACTCCCAATGCAGGGGGCCCGGGTTCAATCCTGGTCAGGGAACTAGATCCCGCATGCCACAACTAAAGATCCCGCGTGCCTCAACTAAAAGATCCCGCACACTGCAACAAAGATCCCGCACGCAGCAACAAAGATCCCAAGTGCCGCAACTAAGACCCGGCGCAGCCAAATAAATAAATATTTTTTAAAAATTAAAAAAAAAGAAGAAGAAGAAGAAATACACAGTGATTATTCAGTTGTAAAGAGCTATGATTATACGCAACTTATTCTCAAATGGTACAGGATTGATTAAATATATATATTTAAAAAGAGAGAAAGTGAACACTAAATAATAAAGCACATGAGGAAAAAGGTTAGTAATGGATGAATCTGGGTAAAGGGTATAGCAGTGTTCTTTGTATTATTCTTATTCTAACAACTTTCTGTAAGTTTGAAATTATTTCCAAACAAAGTTTTTTTTAAGGTTTTGTGTTGGCTGTATACTTGCTGTAACCCATTAGCTGTTGCCTGTACCTTGATTCTCCTTAATAAAATGGTAATGAAAAATTTAAAAACCTAAACTGACTTTGTAAGAAGTCTAAATTCACACTTGGTAGAATTTACCATAAATTGACATTTGTTTAGAGATATGTTGTTGTTTTATGTATTCTCCAGTGCCTGTATCCACAATTACTACTAACTTATGATTTACTGAATCAATTTAGCTTTAGATTTTCATATGGCATATTGTAATTAGTATTTCAATTTTGTCTCAAGAGTTTTCTTCATTAAAGCCTATAATCAGAATTACTCTGCTTTAAGAATGTGTTGGATAATTAGCTTGAATGTTTACATTTGGTTTGAGATATTATGCACATAATATGTTCATGATTAGTAGAAAGAATTGAACTTTGAAGAATGTGACCTCCCTACTAACTGATAGCTCAGTCCCATTATGTTTGCTTATAAACCTCAAGTTCTAGACTTAAAATACCATAAGTATATTGATGCGTTACAGGCTACCTGGACAAAGAATACAGTAGTATCATGACAGTTTTCTTTTTCCAGAAAACTCTCACTAGAGTTACCGATGAGTTAATTATGGATCAGAATGAAATGGAGTTGACTTGCATTTCAACATTCCGTGCAGTTTGGAACTGACTACAAGTAACCTGAGTTTTCAGTTAACAAGCCTCCTTTTTTTGTATTTCTTTTAGTCTCCCAGAGTGAAAGACTCATTAACAAATTCTGAGGTAAGTAGTTGTGATTATTGAATCATTAAAGTATATGTGCTTTTGTTTTGTTTTGGTTTTAATGTTAAGCACACTTTTTGGTATGTGCCTAAATGGGAATGGGAACTTATACCAGTCAAATTTTATTACCGCTATCGATTCTAAGTTTGAATGGATCTTTGCAGTAAATGGTGCCATTGCACTCATTTTAAAAGTGGGCCTAAGAACCCAGAATGTTCTTTTTTGCTTGCGTGACTTTATGAACTGCTTTTTAAATCTTGGGCTGCTTAAAGTAGAAATTAGTCTTTTTGCATTAGTCTATCCAGGAATTTGTCATATGCTGCCTTTGCTTTTTGGACTTTTTTCCTCAGCCTCTTGTTAAATAGATTCTGATGTCTATAGTTACTGCCTCAGTGTGATAGGGAATCCTACCAAACAGACTCCTGTTAGGCTGGCCTGCCTTATGCTCCTTACCTAAAGAAAATAATCATCTCATGAGTATTCAGTATTTGGTTTAATGGCACACATGTCTTGCTTTTAATCCAATTTGTTCTTGCCACATGCTTAAAAGTAACTATTTTTTTCCACTTCATTTGTATATATAGTAATACAATTATGTACAGGATTATGTTTAAGACTGAAAATACTGTACCTCAGCTTATTACAGGCTAGTATCTGACAACTTGAATTAGAACTGCTATTCACTAAGATTTCTGGCTCTTCTTGGTATGCGGTAGAATTGCATTTTTCTGCCCCTTGAAGTTACTCATGGCCGTGGCAATTACTTTGGCCAATAAAATGTGAGCAGAAGGAAGAGCCACATTGTGATTCCCTGGGTTCCCTTGCCCCTGCCATCATGACCTGCATCCCTGCTGCAAATTTAGGTACCAAATTTAGCCTCTGCTGGCCACAGATGGACTTGAAGTGTGTGCAAGAAATAACTTTATCACCTCACACCTGTCAGAATGGCTATTATCAAAAAGACAACAAGTGTTGGTGAGGATATAGAGAAGAGAGAAGCCTCGTGCACTGTTGGTGGGAATGTAAATTGGTGCAGCCACTATGGAAAACAGTTTCTCAAAAAATTAAAAATACAATTATATATCCCACAATTCGACTTCTGGGTATTTTCCCAAAAACACTAATTCAGAAAGATATATGCACCCCATGCTCATTGTGGCATTATTTACAGTAGCTAAGATATGGAAGCAACCTAAATATCCATCAATAGATGAATGGATAAAGAAGATATGATATATATGTATATATACACAGTGAAATATTACTCAGTCAGGGACTTCCCTGATGGTCCAGTGGCTGGGTCTCTGCACTCCCAATGCAGGGGGCCCAGGTTCAATCCCTGGTCAGGGAACTAAGATCCCACATACCGCAACCAAGAGTTCACATGCCACAACTGAGGATCACACATGCCACAACTAAGACCCAGGGCAGCCAAATAAATAAATAAATATTTTTTAAAAAAAGAAAGAAATATTAGTCAAAGAAGGAATGAAATCTTGCCATTTGCAACAACATGGATGGACCTTGAGGGTATTATGCTAAGTGAAATAAGTCAGAGAAAGACAAATACCATATGATGTAACTTATATGTGGAATCTGAAAAACAACAAATGAACAAACATAAAGCAGAAACAGTCTCATAGATACAGAGAACAAACTGGTGGTTGCCAAAGGGGAGGGGCGTGAGGGGAATTGTGAAATATGTGGGGGAGATTAAGAGGTACAAACTTCCAGTTATAAAATAAATAAGTCATGGGGATGTAATGTACAGCATAGGGAATACAGTCAATAATATTGTAATAACTTTGTAGGTGACAGATGGTAACTAGATTTATTGTAGTGATCATTTTTTAATATATAAAAATACCAATCGCTATGTTGTACACCTGAAGCTAATATAATATTGTAAGTCAATGAATTATACTTCAGTTTTTTAAAAAAGGAAAAAAATTCTAAAACAAGCAAAATTTTTTCAAAAAAGTAATAACTTTTGTTCTTGTAGTTTACTGAGAATTTAAGATTATTTGTTACGCTCTAACTTAACCTATCTTGACTGATTCCTAGTTTCTCAAAAATTGAATGGAAGGGTATTTTACATATTACCCAGAGTTATTCTTTTTAGTCTCCTCCTTGTTCCTTTGCCTAAATAGCCTCTCCACGTGAACTTGTACATGCTCATAGTCATAGTCTCATGCTCATAACTTTGTTGTTGTTTTTTAAATTATGATAAAATACACATAACATAAAATTAACCATCTTAACCATTTTTAGTGTGCAGTTCACTGACATTAAGTACGTTCACACTGTTGTGCAACCATCCCCACCATCCATCTCCAGAGTTCTTTTCATCTTGCAAAACCAGCTCTGTACCCATTAAACAATAACTCCCTGTTCTCTCCTCCCCACAGCTCCTAGCAACGTCCATTCTATTTTCTGTCTCTGAATTTGACTACTCTAGGTACCTCAGAAAAGTGGAATCATACAATATTTGTCCTTTTCTGACTTGTGTACTTCACTTACATAATGCCCTCAAGGTTCATCTATGTAACATGTATCAGAATTTCCTCTTTCCTTCCCTTTTAAGGCTGAATAATATTCCATATTTGTGTGTGTGTGTGAAACACATTTGTTTAACCATTTATCTGTCAATGGACATTTGGGTTTCTTCTACTTTTTGGCTATTGTGAATAATGCTGCTATGAACATGGCCACATAAATATCTGTTTGAGTCCCTGCTTTCAATTCTTTTGGGTCTATACCCAGAAGGGAATTGTTGGATTGTATAGTAATTCTATTTTTAATTTTTTGAGGAACTATCATACTGTTTTCCGTAACAGCTGTGCTATTTTACATTCCCACCTGCAATGCACAAGGTTCCAATCTCTTCACATCCTCTCATTACTTTGTTTTGTATAACCTTTCTGTCTTGATTATAGGTATACATATATGTGCATGCAATTTGGAAGCTATCTTTGAAATAGTGCTAATAGTTTTAAGCATTTTCAAAACTAATCTTAAAGTTCTGTTTTTCTATCAAAAACTGGAACCAATGACTAACTTCTGGTTTCCTTTATGTGAAGCTAAGTAAACACAAAATTTTACTTCCTTGTCTCCTTGTTTTGCTTATATGATAACAGCTATTAGACCTCTCATTGCCCTTCTAATTTTTTTCCTCTTTTAACTCTAAATTTTGGCCATTACATTGATATCATTTTCCCCATTACCTTGTAATTTTGAGTATGTTTAACTTGATTTTGTACTCAACATCAGTCTTTTTTCCCCATTACATAACTAAAGTTTTCAAACAAACAAAATATTGTTTAATGTCTATGTTAGTTATAAAGCTTCACATCCATTTTGAAAAGCATTGCAGATATGTTAAGGAACCATTGGCTGATTTTCTTTTTTTATAAGTAATGGAAGGTCCCCAACATAGAAAAATGCCATTTCTATAATTTCATATGATATACTAAATCTGTATTTTGTAGGTGCTATTTTGCTGGGCAAAGGGGATAGAATAGATGTATTTAAAAATAAACAGGAAAGGGCTTCCCTGGTGGCACAGTGATTGAGAGTCCATCTGCCGATGCAGGGGACACGGATTTGTGCCCCGGTCCGGGAAGATCCCACATGCCACGGAGCGGCTGGGCCCGTGAGCCATGGCCGCTGAGCCTGCGCGTCCGGAGCCTGTGCTCCGCAACGGGTGAGGCCACAACAGTGAGAGGCCCACGTACCACAAAAAAATAATAATAATAATAAAGTAAACAGGACACAAAGAACTACTATTCTGAAGAAGGAAAAAAAAGTGGACTACTGATATTTGTTACAACATGACTGACTCAAAAACTAAGTTAAAGAAGCCAGACACAAAAAGAGTGCATATTGTAAAATTTGGTTTATATGAAATGTCCACAAAAGGCAAATTGATAGAGGCAGAAAGTAGATCAGTGGTTGCCTAGGGCTGGGTGGGGGAGCCGAAGTTAACTGTAAATGGGCACAGGAAGAGTTGATGGAAGTGTACTAAAACCAGATTGTAGGGATGTTTACAGAAGTAGAAATTCTCTAAAAATCACTTGAGTTGTTGGCCGCCGTCGCCCTCGCTGTGGAGCCGTGCAGAGACGAGCTCACGAGCTAACCTGAGCCAGCAGCCGAGCCAGCTGGCGGGTGTCCCAGAGGTGGCAGCGCAGGGAGGGCCCAACGCGCGCACTTGGCCCTGGCGGCCGCCATGGCTGACAGCGGCCCGCAGTGGGTGCGGCGTTGGCGGCTCTGGCCCCTGGACCGGGGAGTGGTGGCCCAGGGCCCCATGTCTACTTTCAGAACCCCCCTGGGGCTGGAGGCGAGGGCCCAGGCGGTGTGGACGACGAGGGCCCAGTGAGGTGCCAAGGGAAGGTCACGGTCAAGTAGGACCGCAAGGAGCTACGGAGGCGCCTCAACCTGGAGGAGTGGATGCTGGAGCAGCTCACTCACCTCTACGACTGCCAGGGAGAAGAGATCCTAGAACTGGAGATTGATGTGGTTGAACTCCTGGACATGGAGAGCGATGATACCCGAGCTGCCAGGGTCACGGAGCTGCTGGTTGACTGTTACAAACCCACTGAGGCCTTTGTCTCTGGCCTGCTGGACAAGGTCCAAGGCACGCAGAAGCTGACCACAGCCTAAAAGAAGTAAGGGTCCTCGACCCAGGTGAACGGTGGTTCCCACAGGACAATCGCTGCCCCCCCACAAGCTGGTAACAACAGCGATACCAGTGAATATCATGGGACGTAAATTACACCTCAAAAAGTTCTGAAAAACAAAAAAGCAGAACTTTCCTGGTGGTGCAGTGGTTAAGAATCTGCCTGCCAATGCAGGGGACACGGGTTCGATCCCTGGTCCGGGAAGATGCCACGTGCCACGGAGCAACTAATACCGTGCGCCACAGCTACTGAGCCTGCGCTCTAGAGCTGGCGAGCCACAACTACTGAGCCCACATGCTGCAACTACTGAAGCCCCCATGCCTAAAACCCTGTGCTCCGCAACAGGAGAAGCCACCACAATGAGAAGCCCGCGCACCGCAATGAAGAGTAGCCCCCCGCTTACCGCAACCAGAGAAAGGCCGCACGCAGCAACGAAGACCCAAAGCAGCCAAAAATAAATAAATAGATTAATTAATTAATTAATTTAAAAAGCATAGAGATATTTGACTTCCATTTGAAATAGGTGTCGTGGGGATGTAGAGATGAGCTGGTTCACTACACAAGGACTACTTTAAAAAGTCTCTCTGCGGCACTGCTTGCCTGTCAGCAGGCCCGCCTCCCTTTCCTCTCAGCTTAAGCAGCACTGTGTGTGTGTTTTTGTTACAGCTGTTTTCAACAACTGATCCTGTGGGTACTTTACTCCAAGTTCCAGAACAGATTTCTGCTCATCTACCTCAGCCAGCTGGGCAGATGACTGCACAGCCAACTCAAGTCTCCCTGCCGCCCCCCGCGGAGCCTCAGGTACAGCAGGGATGTGCTTTCTTTGGTGGTCGGCCTTCCGGGTGGAGGAAGAGGGCGGAGGCTAACGTGGACCGCCGCCTGGTGCCACGAGGGTGGTGTCCTGGTAGATTTTGAAGCAAGTTAGAAATCTGTTTTCACGGTTTTAAATGTATGCAGATAAGAGAGTTTAACAAAGATCACACAGGTTTCATTAAGCAACAAAATAAGTTAATGATGGAAATATTTCAAACAGCAAAAGTTGGCGGGGGGGGGCGGTAATTTCTTGTCAGCTTTTTTTTTTCCTCACGCGAAGGCGAGGGGTTCTGCTCACTGAGGCGGCTCAGTGCCCCGGCGGCTCCTGCACTCAGGAGGGCCAGCGCTGGGGGGTCTGGCGCCCCACGGCTCCCGCTCCCTCTCCCTCGCCCTCTCAGATCGCTGGGGAAGGCTGTCTCACCCAGGGTGCGTTGTCCCCCACGCCCCGTCCCTGGGGCACTGTTTTCATCTGCATCCCAGTGATGCTCTGCCTTTGGAGGTCACTGCTCTGAGCTCTTCCAGTTAGTCACATTCTAACTTCATTTAACCTTTTCTTTGCCCAAGTTTTCCATTTCTGCGCATCATATGGGAAAAGATACAGCTGTCTTATGAAAACTGATGGAAAGATTGGATTTGTTTTATAAACGGCTTAAATAGAATGTATATCCTCTGTATAGCAAGGGACAGCTGTATGGTTTTCAGAGAGGATTAGTTTAGTCATTAGAAATGTGGAGGGACTTCCCTGGTGGCACAGTGGTTAAGACCCCATGCTCCCAATGCAGGGGGCCCAGGTTCAATCCCTGGTCAGGGAACTAGGTCCCATTTGCATGCCGCAGCTAAGGAGCCGGCGCAACCAAATAAATAAAATTAAAAATTTTTTAAATAAAAATAAAAGATCTGGAACCTCCAGGGTGGGTGGTTTCGTGAGGGGTAGCCAGTTTAGACCTTACTGGCAGATGTGTTGCCACTGGCAGATTTTTTAAAGGGAAAAACCCAGCTTCATGTTCTTCACACTTATATAGAGGAAGAGAGGTCTGAAAAATACAAAATTAAATGTGGCTGTGTATGGAATTTCGTGTGGGTTTGAGAATTATCTTTCTCATTATGTTTGACATTCAGCTCTTGTTGCTGCCTTGTGGTACATGTCCTCCCACAGCAGGGAGTGTCCTAGGGACTAGGATGGCCACACCTGGAGATGAAGAAAATTGATGCCAAGTGGACGATTCTTCTGCAGATGAGCATTAGTCACCTCCATGCTTAATAGTCCAGGCAATGACTTTATACCTTTCAATGCTTCTTTAGGCTCTGTCTTCAGGAGCAGGTTCACAAGAAACCAAGATCCCAATCAGTCTAGTACTAAGATTACGGTAAGTAGACATTTTGTTGTTGTTGTTTTCTGAATACTCTGAATATGCTGATTTCTGTTTGAAAGTTACTCCCCCTTCTAGTAGGTCATGCCTGAGAGTGACTGGATAGGATTGTGTGTGTTTGCTTGTGGGTGTATTATTTCCCTCAGAAATAATAGCAGTAGTGTGAGGACCTGGATTACCATTGACTCATTCCTCCTTCCACTTGTGAATTCCTAGTCATCTTCTCAGTACGACCATAATTAGAGTAGAGGCAGCAAGGCTGGGGAATGTTTTGATTTTACCACTAAGAGTAGTGAAATTATGCCATAAATGTGAAGAAAGCAGATCTGGTTACCTTTTCTTTATAGAAGCCTACTCTGTATATCTGGACTCAAATAGTTCTGAATTAATACAGTGTCTTGGTAATCTCATCCTATTTTAACTGTACACAACGAATATTATTTGTCTCTCTTCAAAATTTTGTTTTGAAAACTTACAGCAGTTAATAGAGAGTATAACAATTCTATTTGACGTGTGCTTCAGGAGGGGAGAGGATCCTTGTAAGTGATGTAGTTAGCTTTTTTTTTTTTTTTAACATCTTTATTGGAGTATAATTGCTTTACAATGGTATGTTAGTTTCTGCTTTATAGTTAGCTTTTTGAAGGGTGCTTTTTAGTGGACTGTGTTCCAGACTTGTTTATGGAAGAGGAGGCTAGATTCTTATTCTCACTTATGAGGACTTTGAAGTTAAATGACTAGGCAGTTCAGTTTAGCATATTGTTATCTTTGAAGGTGTTTGTGCTTGGCATGACAGTCACATCGCTAAAGTGATAATGAACACTTGACCTTAATTTTATTCAGCTTTCAGAAAGAATAGATGGAACAATTACATGTTAAGCAGACTAAGTACAGCACTATTAGCTATTGTGCTAAGATACTGAGAAAAAAAAATGAAATGCAATAATCAAGTCTATGCTGGAAGTTGATTGGTATTGTGTACTTACCATAGCTAAAAACAAGTGTCAGTAGTAGACATGCAGAAGCTGTGTAGACAAGTGCAGAGAGACAACGTGAGGGAGAAAATCACTGTGGGGCAGGATGTGTTGGATTTGGATAACTATATTTTAAGCACAATTTCAGTAACATCAAGTATGTGTCAGATAGACCTAAGCTCCCTGAACTGTTTAGATAAAATGGATTTGGGTCCTAAGTAATCACTCATGTCTGCCTTTAGACATAATATTCTAATTTCTCCATCTTTAACCAGAACCTCCAGGGAGCTTAGTTAATCTCAGTACTTGGTGTGGTGCGCAATCTCTGTAACTATCCTTCACCAGTCACATTTTAATCTCTGGAGCCTTATATTAACTCTGCTGCCAGTATGGGCCCCATTTCTTTCCCCATCTTCTCTGCCTGCCCAAATCCATCCTATCCATTAAGTCCTATCTAAAATACTACTTCTAAAGTTTTTCCTCATTATCCCAATCTGTATATTCTTTATCCTTCTCCTCTGAACCCCTGTGGAATTTGGGGGAGCATCAGGTGTTTCATTCTATGAGTCTAGTCAGACTGATCACCAGTGGTGGGCAAGGTACTCTCCTAGGCATAGGGGTGTGGGGGGTAAGAGTGGGGTGGGGATAAGGAAGAAGAGGGCATCCTGTATCATGTTAATCACACCTCCCTGTGCTCATACAGATATTCCTCTTAGCCTAATATGATCATCTTAGTGGGAATAAGGATGGGCATGGGCATATATTGACCAGTGAAGGACATAAATTAAAAGGGTTGTAGAACAATTAGATGATCACTCTGAGTTGTTTGCTCTGAGCCCTCAGTGTGAGCTCATTAGGACAAATCATACAGTCTATGGGACAGAAAGATCCTTCTCTTGGCATAGCTTTCCTGATACATGTAGGCGGACTCTGAATGCATAAATCCAGAAATTTATTTTATGCATTTTGTTTTCTTTCATAGGAATTCAAAAAAAGAACTAAATGATATTCGATTCGAATTTACTCCTGGAAGAGGTGAGGCATCAAAACATTGAAAACAAAATAACTGCTCGTTTGTCATTTTAAGGAAATGTGTGTGAAGTTTCTGTCCTCTAGATACGTTTTCCTCTTAAAGGGTGATAAAAATGTTCCTGGCCTAAAGGTTTTGGGGGGCATATGAATAAAATTAAAATGCAGTTTATTTACTACTGCCTCATTTAGAAAACCTAGTATAATACAAAGAGCACTGAATATAGCTCTAATTTACTGCTTACTGTATGGCAGACATTGTGCTAATCAGTATCTCATTAAATTCTCAAAACTGCCCCCTAAGGAAAGATTATTGTCCCCACTGCATAGATGATGAAATCAAGGCTTAGAGAGAGTGAAAGTAACTGGTTGTGGTTCCCACAGCTGAGAAGAGGTGTAGCTGGAATTCAGACTCAGATCTGTCGGAGCGCAGAGTTCCTGCTCTTATCACTGACCGTGGTTGTCCTCCGTGACACTAAAGAAGCAGTAAGGCTTCCAGTCCCCTCCCTCCCAGCTAAAGCTGAGCCCTGTCATGCAGTTTCTGGCCGTGAACTTCTCCCAGGGACAAGGCTTATTTTCCTTCTTGCCTTTGTTACTCAGGATTCGTATTTAGGAAGTGGCCCACAGTCAGCTGGTATCTGTCCTGTGTGCCACGCTTAGTCTTCCTGCTGTCTCAGTATCATGAGCAGTTCACTCAAATGCAGAGAACAAATGCACATGTACAGAGATGTATCTGTTTTCCTTTTTAAAGCCAGGCAGAGTCACATTTTAAGGTACTCATTCAAATCGCTGGTCTTTGGCAAATGTATGTGCACAGCCCCTCCCCAGAGGTCCTCCCGTTCCCTCTGAGGGGATCGGTGTTCAGGCCTCAGGAAGGAGTCAGTTGGAGATGAGGTTCATTGATGGTACTCTGTCCTCATCTTTTTAGTTTCTAGTTATATACCCATTGCTCAGACAGTACAGCCTATAATAATTAGATATGAAGGAAAACCCACCAGAATAAAAAAGAAAATTATTTTAGCAAAAAAAAACAAACCCCCCCAAAAACTGGGAGTATGACCCCCAAAGAGAAGAGATTACAGTTTGTTTTCTTAAGATTTATGGGGGCGGGCTTCCCTGGTGGCGCAGTGGTTGAGAGTCCGCCTGCCGATGCAGGGGACACGGGTTCGTGTCCCGCTCTGGGAGGATCCCACATGCCACGGAGCAGCTGGGCCCGTGAGCCATGGCCACTGAGCCTGCGCGTCCGGAGCCTGTGCTCCGCAACGGGAGAGGCCACAGCAGTGAGAGGCCCGCGTACCGCAAAAAAAAAAAAAAAAAAAAAGATTTATGGGGGCAATTCCCTGGCGATCCAGTGGTTAGGACTCCACGCTTTCACTGCCGGGGACACACATTCAATCCCCAGCTGGGGAACTAAGATCCCACAATCCACACGGTGTGGCCAAAAAAAAAAAAGAGAGAGAGATTTAATTGGGACTCAATTATTTTGCTTTATTAGCCCTGGAGATGTTATACACTCATCATCACGTCTCAGAGCTCATAGGGCTGGTGTCCAGGGTTGCCCTCAGACTAGTAGTTTCTTATGCAGCATCACTATCAGGTGCTCTTCCGACAAAGGCAAGAACCCATCTAAAGTACGCCATCATTTAGAACGTTATCTTTACATTGAGCCGATATTTGCCATCTGGGTGATACAGGTTCCGCCCTCTACCTAGACCTGTGATAGTCCCTCACTTGAGATAATCCTGGTGGGAGGAAAAACCTTTATGTGGAGGAAGTCCCCCCCCCGCCATCTTGGTTCTGTGGATTTAACGGCTAGCTTCGGTCTGGCTGTGCCAGCACCCACTCTGAATGTTAGCAGGGACATGCATGCACAAGAAACGGAGCACCTTCTTCTTTGTCCTTGCAGATACAGCAGAGGGTGTCTCTCAGGAACTCATTTCTGCTGGCCTCGTCGATGGAAGGGATTTAGTAATAGGTAACTACTTTGTTCTCTGCCTTTGTGTCACCGTCTCTCTGCTTGTATACTTAGGATCTAGAAAATCAGGCTTTGATTCCACTGAGTAGGTCTAATGGTTCTTGGAATGGTTCTTGGCTTTGCTGAAATAACAGGTATTGGGGACAGTTCCTTCCTTACAAAAAAGAAAATCTCACTTCTGAGTTTGCTTTGTGACCCCCAATGATAGGGAGTGAAAACTTACCCAGGTCTCTGGGAGATCGTAGAAATGATGACAAAAGTTACAGGTTAGAGTAAGCTTGGCCATATCTAATCTGTTTTGGAGAATGAACGCTATCCTTTTGGAGCTAAGAGTTAAGCAAAAATCATTACAGATTTAGTCCTAAAAAAAGCAGGAAGTAAGAAAAGGCACAGTCGGGCCACAGGTGCATTTTACTGAAGGAAAAGACCATTGCCTAGGACAAGTCAGCAGAGTTTTAAAGGGCCAGATAGTAAAGTAAATAGTTTAGGCTTTGTGGACCATGTACAGTCTCTGTTTTTACACTCTTCTTGGCTCACAGGCAGAACAGAAACAGGCTGAAGGCCATACATAGTTGGCTGATTCCCAGTCTAGGGCTTTCTGGCCCATGAATAGGCACATCATACCTCTTTCACCCCAGTATCTTTCCTAAGTTAAAAGAAAGTTAATTTGACAATGATAAGATTTATTTGTGCTACTTGGAGTTGCTTTTAAAAACACTTTGTGTTTAGGGAGCGATTTATCTTTCTGCTTCCATTTTGATTATACATAGAAGATTGTGAACTACCATTTAAGTTGTTAAAATGTGGTTGAAATGTGGATTTACTTAGCTTCTCATTACTTTCTCTGTTTGTATGATTACAGTGGCAGCTAATTTGCAGAAAATTGTGGAAGAACCCCAGTCAAATCGATCTGTCACTTTCAAACTGGTATTCATCCCTTCCTCTTTGTTAAACCATCTCACGTTTTACACACCAGCAGCCTCTGCAGGCCAGCTTCCATATTCCCTGAGTGATGAGAATATTTAAGTCTGGTGGATTGTATTTGTTTAACCTCCCCGTGCCCTGGGCTGATACCTCCCTTCATTGGCTTCCCTTCCCCTCTCCCTCTCAGGAAGCCTCCTACCCGAGGCCCTGGACGATTTATCCTCAAGAGAGATTGCTGGTCAATCTGACTCCACCTTTGTACCCAGACTCCACCTACACCTTTATCTGCCTCCTGTTTGTATCCCAGGGACCTGTCCCCCACTGCCCTCTTTCCCACAGTCCCCATGTCAATTTTCATTGCTGCCTGCAATTTTATTTATAAATAGCCACAGCTTCTCATTTTGTTTGGTTCTTAGGCATCTGGTGTCGAAGGCTCGGATATTCCTGATGATGGTAAACTAATAGGATTTGCCCAGCTCAGCATCAGCTAAAACAAAGCCTTGGAAGAGGTGGCCTAAGGAGATTCCACACATGCGTATCTCTGTTGCTTCTGTTGGCCTAAACTCACTACTGCCAAAGAACCCAGCAACAAACCTCCCAGCTAAGAGCTTTAGAGGTCTTTCTTTATGTTTTTCCTGCCATCATTCCCCCTTTTCCCCACAGGGAAAGAAAAGTTGGATCACCAGTGGCCAGCATCCCTTTAAAGAGTTCCGTTAGTAAACTTACTGCACGTGTCCCCTGTCTTCCTCCATCTGAGAAGTGGCCCGGGTACCTCAAGGCCCAGGAGGGAGGTGTATCAGCTCATCTTGCCTTACTCCAGTGATGGTGCTGGGTAGAAAGTAGCAGCTATCTTGGGCTTCCTCATCCTGCTTGTTCTCCCACACCTGACAGGATTTGGGCATCTTGGCATATCCCTTTACCACTGAAGTAGCAATTAAAAGTTGGTTGTTTAGCTGAAGCCCAGAGAATTTAATTTAGTGGGGTTTTTTTGTTTGTTTGTTTTTTGTTTTTGGTATCCGATGTGAATTCCAACAACCTTTGTTAGGAAGAAGCACAGCCTCAGATGGAGGCAATCTAAACTGTGTTCTTGTTTTGTTCATGATGTTTCTAAGCGTTTTGCTGAAGCTGCTCTCAGGCACCCCTCTTCATTACTCCCTCCAGAAAGGGTTGCTAGCCTTAACTTCAGCTGGTGCAAAACATCTGACTGTAATCGAACTTCAGCCATCGGATCCTTCAAAGTGGAACTTTGGACTGTTTTTAGAGAAAAGATCAAGTAATGGCTTGTAAAGGAGAATTTCCCCAGCAGTGGTTTCTGAACAGGAAAAATCATAACTCATATCATTGCAGAAGTATTTATTTTCAAATCTTAAAACAATTGAAGAAAAACTGCTCCTTGATCCTCCCATGAAAATCAATTTGCCTGGCCTCCAAGTCATGAGGAAATGCAAGGCTGAGATTTCTACAGCAATAAAGGAGACTCGCACTGGGCCAGAGAGGCGTGCCTTCTGCTCCCTCTCCTGCACTGACCCTTTGGAGGGGGTCCCTGTGTGCTGAACCTGACCCGAGATGGAAAGTGAAACCACATGTGCCGTGACTTTTAGGATTTTTGAGTAGACAGTGTTCATTTGATTTTCTACAGAAATAATATAAATTATTCGTTAGGTTTAAAAAAGAGCACCATAATGCAATATGTGAATCATCCGTGGCGTTGATTTTTTCTTTTTTTCCTACTGTTTCACAGTCAGCCTTTGTCTAACTGCAGATAGCCCTAACAAGTTTTGTAAATGAAAGGGATCCTCAATCTGGCCTTAAAATGACACACAAAGATGGGCTTCGGCCCATCTTTATAGAATCACTCGAGCCCTTTCCAGCATTGTTGGTCTGTGAATAAAAGGATTGCTTTACCTAGTTTTCTCTTAGAGCACTTCTGAAAGCTTTCTCCACAACTAACTTATTATAGTTTTTGTTTCATTCTGAGCTTGTAGTTTTAGTCATGGGCTTTCTGCACCTGCCCTGGATACAAAGGCATGTTGGGAAAGGGATGGGTGTTGGAGAGGAAGGGAGGGGATGCTTTGGGATGGGGGTTGGGAGGAAAGGAGATCAGAGGATCGGACACCAAAGCCCAAGGTCCCAGCAGGATTGGTAAAAGGAGGGAGCCTGCTGAGCCTGGAGACAGAAAAGATTGATCAGCTTACTGGACAAATATTTAGCTTTTCTTTTTCCTTGTTTTTTTCTTTCTTTTTTTAGAAGAGGGTTGGGGGAACAAGGACAGGAAGGTAGGAATAAGTTATGAAAAAATGTAGCGTCCCTTTTGGCACAAGACTAGTGGCTTACCTTAGAGTCTGTGTTTTGGTTTCAGATAAGCCCATCATAGTCTACTTATTTCTGAATCCAAAGGGTGGTGGCATCACTCTATTCTAGTTTTTATTTGGAGGTGGTCGAGAACCCAAGCTGGAAGTAAGCAGCAACCCATCTCCCTGTTCAATTTCTCCAGCCGGCCATTACCTTTGAACTGCAGTGGGACAGGCATGACAGTAGAAGTGGGCTGGGGCTTTCTCTTTCTTTTCCATTCATCTTTTGCCCTCCTGGGAATTAGGAGTCAGACACCAAGCCCCAGGACAGTGTTATTTCTTCTTCTGCTTGATGTATGGTGGACTCCCTTTGCTGGCTTGTGCAGTGATGCTGAAAAAAAATGAGTGAACAGGAACTTTGCAGGTGAGACAGCACGTGACCTAGTGAGCAGTCTTGCTCCTTCCCAGGAGGGGTGATTCAGGATACACCTCTCTCCCTGGATCCCCAGGATTCCCTGGTCCCTGGGGGAGGGACTAACTTAGCACAAGGTAACATGTGCCAATGCTATTTGTGAAATGTATGGTCTTTCTAAATGACTAATGGATTTGTTTGGGTTTTTTGCTTAAGTTGTGAACCAAATCATAGAGCCAGCTGATACTCTAATAATCTGGAGGATAGAATAATGGTGTATCAATAAATGGAGGTTCCTCCTTATGATGTATGCTAGATTATGGAAGATGTAAAATATTTGACTTCCCCCTCCCTTTTATTTTTATTTTTATTTTTTTGACTTTGTACTTTGCTGCATGTTTCATTCATTTTTAATCAATAAAGAATAAATTGTCTGTGGTGGTGTAAGGATGCTTCACTTTGGTGACTGTTGGTGGGGCCAGTGGGAAGTGGGTCAGGAGGTCACTACTAACTTTAATTTTTCATGCAAATAGAGAAAAGCCAAGGTGCACTTTTCCCTAAAAAGTGTATTAGTCTACAAATTAGAACAGCTTAAAACCAAGTGGGGAAACTGAAATCCCAAAAGAGAGAGAGATCTGCCCAAGGAAATTTGATAGAGTGGGATAAGGAACTCTTTGCATTGATCTTTTCTGTTTAATTCTGCTCATGCTATTGGGCGGGGGAAAGATGCCAGATTCAAGCCCTTGGGAATCCGTTGTGGAAAGTTTAGAGCAGGGCTGAACTTGTTCCCATTTGGCTTTGATATTGAAATGGTGAGGTTTCGTGTAAGATTCTAGGCCCCTCTGTATTCCTCCACCTCCTGGATAAGTAACCTCCCTGATCATAACTCCTTCCCAACAGAAGGTGGTCTTTGAGCCATGACAGGAC
Source organism: Hyperoodon ampullatus (assembly GCF_949752795.1). Lineage (NCBI taxonomy): Eukaryota > Metazoa > Chordata > Mammalia > Artiodactyla > Ziphiidae > Hyperoodon > Hyperoodon ampullatus. The sequence goes on along the minus strand of NC_136923.1, from coordinate 48,760,297 downwards.
TGCTTTTGTGTGGGTCCCGGTAATTCAGGCCTCAGGTCCTGGGCCCTTGAAATTGATGGTATCATAGCTGATTGAATTTGCTTTCAAGATGAGCAGGTTGTAAGCGTGGACTCTGACTATTGTGGGGACGGAGGGGAGGTGCTGGCTACTCAAAAGTGACCATGATGTATGTGGGGATAAGAGCAGGGGCAAGAGTAAACAGAGCCTCTCCACTTGCCCATAATCTCTGTCAAGACCCAGTCTTGTCCAGAAGCCAGATTCCTCACCTCTGCCTATTCATAGTAGCCATGCTCAGTGCAACAGTTCATGGATTCCTCCTGTGGGTCAGCTCACCTACCCCACATTTTTTGTTGTTCTCTTTTTTAAAGTAGACTTTATTTTTTTAGCGCAGTTTTAGTTTCATAGCAAAATTGAACAGAAAGTACACAGAGTTCCCATATACCCCCAGACCTCCCCCACACGCACAGCCTCTCCCACTCTCAGCATCCTGCACTGCAGTGGTACATGTGTTACAATCAATAAACCTACACTGGCACTTCGTTGTCACCCGAAGTCCATAGTATACATTTGCGTTCACTCTTGCTGTTGTATATTTTATGGGTTTGGACAAGTGCACAGTGATATGTACCCATCGTTATGGTCTCAGAGAGAATGGTCTCACTGCCCCAAAATCCTCTGTGCCCTTCTTGTTCATCCCTCCCTCCCCTCTAGTCCCTAGAAACCACTGATCCTTTCAGTGTCTCCAAAGTTGTGCTTTTTCCAGAATGTCATATAGTTAGAATCATACAATATGTAGCCTTTGCAAAACTGCTTCTTTCACATAGTAATATGCATTTAAGGTCTCTCCATGTCTTTTTGTGACTTGATGGCTCATTTCTTTTTAGTGCTAATATTCTGTGTCTGGATATACCACAGTTTATTAATCCATTCACTTCCTGGCTGTGTCCAAGTTTTGACAGTTATGAATAAAGTGCTGTATATCTGTGTGCAGGTTTTTATGTGGGTATGCTTCAACTCCTTTGGGTAAATTACCAAGGAGCCCAATGGCAGATTGTATGGTAAAAGTAGGTCTAGTTTTTTAGGAAACCACCTACTGTCTTCCAAAGTGGCTGTGCCATTTTGCATTCCCAGCAGTGAATGAGAGTCCCTGTTGCTCCACGTGTTCGCTGGCACTTGGCATCGTCACTGTTTTAGATTTGGGCCATTCCGCTAGGTGTGTAGTGGTATCCTATTTTAATTGGTAATTCCTTGATGACTGTGTTGAGCATCTTTTCATATGCTTCTTTGCCATCTGTATATATTCTTTGGCGAGGTGTCTCTTTAGGTCTTTTGCCCACTTTTAATCAGGTTGTTCTCTTGTTGAGTTTTAAGTGTTCTTTGTATACAGGCAGACTTTGTTTTATTGCAGTTTGCTTTATTTCTGCTCCACAATTATTGCATTTTTTTTTCAAATTGAAGGTTTGTGGCAACCCTTTGTTGTCAGATGATAGTTAGCATATTTTAGCAATAAAGTACTTTTAAATTAAGGTATGTACATCGTTTTCTTAGAATACTATTGCACACTTAGGAGACTACAGTATAAACATAACTTTTTTAAAATTTTATTTATTTATATTTTGGCTGCGTTGGGTCTTCATTGCTACACACGGGCTTTCTCTGGTTGCAGCAAGCAGGGGCCACTGTTCGTTGCTGTGCACGGGCTTCTCATTGCAGTGGCTTTTCCTGTTGCGGAGCACCGGCTCTAGGCGCGCAGGCTTCAATAGTTGTGGCACACGGGCTCAGTAGTTGTGGCTCACGGGCTCTAGAGCGCGGGCTGAGTAGTTGTGGCACACAGGCTTAGTTGCTCCACCGCATGTGGGATCTTCTGACCAGGGCTCGAACCCATGTCCCCTGCATCGGCAGGCGGATTCTTAACCACTGAGCCACCAGGGAAGTCCCTAAACATAACGTTTATATGCACTAGGAAACAAAAATTCACTTTATTATGTCTAGTTGTTCCAGCACCATTTGTTGTGTTGTATTGCACTTTGCTCTTTGATCAATTGAATCTGTGAGTTTCTTTCTGGGCTCTCTATTCTGTTCCATTGATTTATGTGTGTAATCTTTTGCCAGTACCGCACAGCCTTGAGTACTTTATAGTCAAGGTTGAAGTCAGGTATTCTCAGTCCTGCATCTCTGTTCTTCTCCAACACTGTGTTGGCTGTTCTCACCTTATCTACCCTGAGCCCCCAAGCAGTCTGTCAATTACAGTCGGATTTTCCTACTGTGATACTGGTTCCTGTGGAAGTTTGAGTTTGTGGATTTCTGCTCCAAGAAGTTATAATTCTCTGTATTTACCTGTCTAGCTCCAATTCAAGGGATAGCAGTTTGCCCTGTGACCTCACTTCTCTGGCAGAAGAGTTGTTGATTTTTCAGTTTGTTCAGCTTTTTACCTGCTAGAACACAGTGACAATTTCCAAGCTGTTTACATCCTGGACCAGAAACCAGAACTCCTATCCTCTGTTTTTATCTACTAGTCGTTCTCAAATTTGGAAGAGGTTGGAGATACCATCCAGTGCATCCTTGTAGGTGATGTTTGGGGAGTACCTTCCCCTCCCCGCACCATACACACAAACACCGCCCTCTACCCCGTGGACAGTTGATTGCCAGGGATGTGTGTCCATTCAACTTAGCTCCAGTGGTTGGAACACTCTTGTTACACCTCTCTTTGGTCTTAGTTTTGCCCTTTACTGAAGGCAGGTACAAGGAGGGGAAGAGGAGAGACAGGCTGTAGGCTCTCCCTGAAGGGCCAGAGGCAGCCCCGTCCTACCCTGCAGTCTCCTAGAGGACAGTGGATGTGACCAGACTGCTCGGGGACGCCAGAGAGCAGCACATATGCTCCTTTGAGCTCATCCTCCCAGGTCAGTGAGACCACAGGTCCCTGGGGTTACAGTATTCCTGGGAGGACTCCCTCAAAGAAGGGAGCCAGTTTTTGGCTTTGAAGCATCATGGGGAGCCTTTGGCAGACTGGTGGGGTCGGGGGGAGGGTTAGGAGAACAGATAAGTTAATCAAGAAATTAAGATTGGGGCAATTGGGAGTGCAGTGAAGCCAGTGGCATTTGGGGATCATAGTTACAGCTATGGAAGGTCTTTGGTTGAGTCTCACTCTTCTATCAGCGTCTCCTCATCATTTATCTATTCTGTGTTTTAGAATCCTACACCAAGAATTGGAAGAATCCTTAGAGAGCATCTAGTTCAAGCTCTCCTTATACACAGATGCAGAAATAGAGGCCAGAGGGATAGAAGGAGCAGACTGCGGATCACAGTGAATCAGTGGTGGAGACCAAGCTTCCTGCCTCCTACCTCCAGTCCCCTTGGAGCCTTAGAGCTGAAATCCTTACCCTGATGAGAGTGAAAAGATGATGAGGACTGAGCCCAGGCTCCTGTCTCCACCTCAGTTTTCCCCATAATGTGAACGCCAAAGTGAGCAGCAGCAGCTAGTAGCGTCTGCTTTCTTGGCAATTCAATGCAGGTTATGCTGAGGACGAGAACACGCAAGGGAGGTGGGTGAGGAAGAAGAAGTGGGGCTGGGGACAGTGGGGAGCCTGGTGGGGAGTTTGGGAGGGGACAGAGAGGAATGTCCTCTCCATAGGCAGGGCTGTGGACCCTTGCCTCTGCCTTCCAGCGTCTGCCCTACCTGGACCCTCTCTCCATGCTGATGATTAACAGGCCTCGGATGTAGGCACAGTGTATCCGGAACCGCCCTGCACAACCTTTCTGCCTTGCCTTCCCTTCACCCGTGCTCCTCTGCCCATCTCTTATCTCAAAGTGTTTCAAAATCAAAACAAAAAGGCTTTCCGATGCTTACCAAGCAAATATGTGAATGTGAATGTGATACCCAAGCGTGTATTTTTCCCTAATGCTCTATTTAATCCCGCCATTCCCCACCTCCTATGATTGAACTAGATGCCTTCCAAGCCCTGGGTCTACCTGCAGTGAGACTCCCCCAGGGGAAAAGGATGGGGCTTTCATCGTTGGGAGGTTCCTGTTGTCAGAGGTCCTGCCTTCTGTTAGTCTCCTGACCTGCCAGCCCCCATGCCGTGCCCCATCCCAACCTCGACTCCAGCAGGGTTATAGGACTGACCCCCAAATGGGGGGGCTTCCACAGCGGGGGCTTGGGCTTTGTCCTTTGTCCCTCTGTGCTCACCAAGGTTGCTCAGGGTGGTTGGGCTACTCTTGGGTAGCTTTTGCATTTGTTTCTGTCTTGGGAGGGTGTTAATGGTTTCTTCCTTGATTAGATAGAGATCAAGATGCACCGGTTCTGCTGCTGAAAGGAAAGGCATTTATGCCCTTGGTGGGTCTCCTGACCTTCATACTACCCTTGGATTAACTGCTGTTGCATACCACCACATGCTAGAGACCTTGCGGAAGAAAATAACTTCAGGGTCTTGAGACCAGATTGGGCTGTTGGCCAAGTTAATGTGCAGGCTGGGTCCTTGCCGCTCCACTGACTTATCCCCCGCGGTGTAGTGTAGTAGCAACTGCCTTGTAGTGCAGACATTACTCTCAGAATTTGGACTCTATCATAATGGGAGGGGTTGGCACTGTTGTGAATTGTAGAGGATGTTGCAGTTAGAGGGGGTGTTGTCACTGTGTACCATGTCACCTTTGGCTAAAGCTCACTGCTGTGTGCTAGGCCTGAGAAGTTCCTCTTGTGGTGCCTGTCACAGTCCATAAAACATCCTTGGATCCTCCAAGTCAGAGTGGACTATTTTTTCATCATATTCTGTCATTCCTAGACCAGAGTTGGGGAGCTGAGGTGTGACAGGTAGGGCCAGGCAAGGCTGTTTTAAACATTAACACAACACCGCCACTGCCCCGAGGAGCCAGTACCCCAGAGCGAGCTGCAGAGCTGTCTGGTGGCCCCAGCTAAGGAGGCGGTAACCAGTGACCGTGGCTCCCTTTGCCCAGGTCCCGGCTGACATTGGCAGCTTTGGTGGCTTCCAGGTACAGCTGCTGATACTGCTGAGTGTCCCCAACTTCCTGACTGCCTTCTGCATGTTCACCCAGGTCTTCACGGTCCTGGATGAGGCCCACCACTGTTCAGTGGCCTGGGTCAAGAACCGGACTCTGACCCTGAGCGCTGCTGAGCAGCCGGTGCTGAGCGTGCCTGTGGATGCTGCAGGCAGCCCTGAGCCCTGCCTCCTGTTCCGGCCACCCCCTGACGGTGCCAGCCTGGAGGACATCCTCAGCCACAGCTTCAGTGAGACGCAACCTTGCGAGGCAGGCTGGGTCTATCCTGCAGGAGGCCCCCATCCCTAAAGAATGAGGTAAGGCTGCCCTTTGGCCTATCTTTCCACCTCTTTTGAGTTGGTCGGCTCATCTGCCCGACCCCGTGCCCTCGGTCTCTGGTGTGGCTGCCTCTGTGGCTGCCCCTGCACCCCATGCCCGAATGACGGTGGATCCGCCTGTTTTGCTCTCTGTCCTCTGCCTGTTGGCTCATCTACCTCTCCATCCATTTCCTTTGTCCAGGGTGTCTGTCCATCTGTCCATTCATCTCTGCCTGTGCTTTTATCTGTCCCTCTGCCTGTCTGCCCAGTGGCCCTCCTTCTTGTCTCTCCTGTTCTCCTGTCCTCATGCCTCTCTCTCTCTCTCCCCCGTGTTCCCATCTGCCTGTCCATTTGCCTTTGTCTTTCCGTCCACCTCTGCATGTCTGCCTGCTTACCTATCTTCCGCATTTAACTAACCCTCTGATACTACCCCTTCCCTGTCCACTTGTCTGCCTTCCTGCTTGCTTGCCTTGAGCTTCCTGCCTTCAGCCTCTCTCTCTAGATCTCTTCCTGCCTGCCTGCCTCTTAGATCCTGAAGGACACCCAGGACTCTAGGACTTGTCCTGCACACAACTGGGCAATTGCTCCTGCTAACTCCCTTCTCTTAGGAGGGACCCTGGCAGATCAATAGAAAGTTCCCCACTCCAACCACCTCAGAGCAAGAAAGGCTGCTTCCCAGACAGTGGGGTTGAGCACAGAATGGGGAGATGACTTGGCGAGCGCAACATAAAGACTTGATGGTGGGGCTTCCCTGGTGGCTCAGTCATTGAGAGTCCGCCTGCCGATTCAGGGGACACGGGTTCGTGCCCCGGTCTGGGAAGATCCCACATGCCGCCGAGCGGCTGGGCCCGTGAGCCATGGCCGCTGAGCCTGCGCGTCCGGAGCCTGTGCTCCGCAACGGGAGAGGCCACAGCAGTGAGAGGCCCACGTACTGCAAAAACAAACAAACAAAAACAAACAAAAAAAAGACTTGATGGTGGAGCTGGGACTCTCTCATTCGGGGCACCTGCTGCCCAGTTCCCTGCAGGCATGGGAAAGAGCACAGATAGTCCAGAAACCTGAGGGGCAGGGGTTGGGGATCTGTGCAGCTCTCACCTTAATGGTGGCAAATCCTGAACCTCTGTGGAGGGCAATTTGAGCCCCGAGACTAAACATTCACTTCTTAATATGTGACCATATACCTGCCTCCAGAACCGTGGCAGCCTGAGGATGTGTCCTCCTACCTTCTTCCTGACCCTCCCCCTCATTCCACCCCACAGGGGGAGTAGGTCACCTTTGAACTCTGCCAGCCCCTGGATCTAGCCCAGCCTAGGCCAGTCTGACCCTCAGTGCCCCCTCCATCATCTCCCCAGTATCCCACCCGTGATAGGTCTGGTCTTCATCGGTCCTTAGATGTTGTGGAGGTGTCTTCCTCTACATGTGCTCATAAACTCCCTGCCCATCTGGCCAGATGTCACCATCCTTAGAGCCCAGGCAGACTTCCAGAGTGCTTGGAGCCAACTCTAGGTCTTGTGCACAGCCTTTGCTGGACTGTTCATGCAATTATATTCAGCCAACAGCTTCTGAGTATTAACTACACAAGGAACAGAGAACAGAGGCACCCTATTCACCTTCTCTGAGAACATCTGGGCTCCTTGTAGAGGGACAAAGGGCTAGATGGACTCTAAGGCTAGAATTTGCTTCCTCCTGGGGAGGGAATGGGCAGGCAACTCCCTGAAGGAGTTGGTATGTGAGCTGGGCACCAGGGGCCAGAATAAGGTTGATGGAGAAAGAGGGGAAGGCCTTTGTAGACAGAGAATAGCAAAAGGAAGGCCTGGCAACAGGAAGCAGGTGATGTGTCTGGGAAGCAGCAGGAACTTGGTGTGCCTGGGATAGGGCTGGGCAGGTTATGGGAATGAATGGGACGTTCTCAAGGATTGGGGGCCTCTCTCTTTATCCTCAGTCACCAACTTAGTCTTTGCTGACCCTGGGGTGGGACCTTGGACCTCCGGCCTTTCCCTGACAGGCTCCCAGGGACCCACCCTCCCAAGAACTGCGACTCTCAGGGCAATGTACACTTTTGGTACTTTGTGCCCTGAACCACGTGACAACCCCAAACTCTGGGGCTACCTTGTGTGAGGTATCCACCTTGGTTTCCAGTCAACAAGCAGGGGTTCTGCTACAGACTGAGGACTCCTCTGAGGGCACATCCCAAGTTTCCTTATTATAACCAGCAACTGCATATGCAAAGTGAAATACAAACAATCCGAATTTAAGAGGAAAAGAATTATATTTCCTTATAGGCAGTGTGCTCATGAGGGACAGAGTACATTTCTCCTTCCCAGCCTACCTGTCCAGCATTTCCTGGGTGCCCGTCCTTGGTAAAAGAGAAAATGACTCCCAGCCCTGTCCACACGAACCTCTGAATAGGGAGGCAACTAGACCATCCGTGAACAACAACAACAGTGTGATCCGTCCTGGGACCACAGAAGGAAGCAATGGGAGGGAAGGGGAAGCAGAGAGAATAGCCATTTCTAGGGTCTGGAGCATGAGAATGCCTGGCCTCTGTGAGCAATTCTGACATACAAAAGGGGTTGAGAAAAGGCAAGAGCCAACTCTTAAAGGGTCTCAGATTCAGTGCTGAGGAATTGGGGCTGTCTCCTAGAGACCAAAGGGAGTCATTGATGGTTTTGGAACAGTGGAAGGGAGATGTGATGGGTCTTGCTCCAGGAAATGGGGGTGGGATGCTGTGGGCCATCGTGGCAGGCCCCAGACAGAACCCTCCACTGTAGGCATTAGGGCTGGGAAGGTTGACAACTGGTGTCCCAAGTTGGAGCCCTCTTCATCTCTGTTCCATCTGCAACATGACACCAGCACGTGAACTTGGGTAGGTCTTGGCACCTCTCCAAGCCTCTGTCTTTGCTGCAAAACAGAGGGAATGATAAGCCTTCATGGAGTTAGAATGAGGATTTGATAAGATAAGGGATATCTCAACTACAGGGAGGTAGTGAATGGTGTCCACTAAGCAAGGGTGGCAGCCTTGGAGGAGTCCCATGGCTCAGCACTCATGCCTTTAGAGTATGACCGCCCCTTGTGTCTGAGATGCCTGTGTCACCAGCTGTGTGCTTCATGGCACAGGGGCCAGTACAGCCTCAGCTGAGCTAACATTTGCTGACCTAGCACAGCCACTGTGCTAAGCATGCTATATGTGTTAATTCCTTTAATCCTATCTGGCGATACTATGGAATGTATTTCATCCCCATTTTGTACTTGGGAAACCTAGACACCACCAGATCAGCTAACAGATTCAGATTCACACAGAGTGACTCAGTTCTGACTCCAGAGGCTGACAGCAGCAGACCTTTGTTCATTATTATTTATTTTAAATAGTGTTTAACTACAAAGCAATCTGTGGTGGTTAGACAAAAAGCAAACAGGATAGAACTGGGTGGAACAACAAGTTCAAGTACCTGGTCCTGCTGCACTTCATTCTCAGGGGCAATCCATTCATCATTTGATATATATTTAAAGTTCTTATCAAATTAACAGTTGTTGGACTTCCCTGGTGGCTCAGTGGTTAAGAATCCACCTGCCAATGCAGGGGACGCGGGTTCGAGCCCTGGTCCAGGAAGATCCCACATGCCGCGGAGCAGCTAGGCCTGTGCGCAACAACTACTGAGCCTGCGCTCTAGAGCCCGCGAGCCAAAACTACTGAGCCCGCGTGCCACAACTACCGAAGCCCGCATGCCCTAGAGCCTGTGCTCCACAGCAAGAGAAGTCACCGCAATGAGAAGCCCACGCACTGCAATGAAGAGTAGCCCCTGCTCACCACAACCAGAGAAAGCCTGAGGGTAGCAATGAAGACCCAGCGCAGCCAAAAATAAAGTTAATTAATTTTAAAAAAGAAAAAGAAAATTAACAGTTGTCCTTCAGGACAGAACTAGGAGCAAAATGCTGTCTCCTGAGTTGGTTAATTTTTTGCTAAAGGTTAGTTAACTAATGGAGATTGGCTACTCATCTGACCGAAGGTATTAGTTCCTTCCCTCATTCATTCACTCATTCCTTCACTCAGGAAACATTACCTTAGCTTTCCCTCAGTTTCACTCACTGCCATCCAGTTTCAGTCACTGCCAGGACTAGCTGTTTAACCTCTTCTACCTTAGACGAATAAAGCAGTCTCCTACCTTTTTGGCACCAGAGGCCGGTTTCGTGGAAGACAGTTTTTCCACAGACAGGGCGGAGGGTGTTGGGGGAATGATTCAGGCGGTAACACGAGTGATGGGGAGTGATGGGGAGCAGCAGATGAAGCTTCGCTTGCTCGCCGCCGCTCACCTCTTGCTGTGCAGCCTGGTTCCTAACAGGCTGTAGACTGGTACCGGTCTGCAGCCCGGGGATTGGGGACCCCTGGGGGAATATAATAATAAGTCAAGGATCGTTGTCAGAATTATATGAGATGGGACTTCCCTGGTGGTCCAGTGCGTAAGACTGCACGCTCCCAACGCAGGGGGCCCGGGTTCAATCCCTGGTCAGGGAACTAGAGCCCGCATGCATGCCGTAACTAAGAGTCTGCATGCCACAACTAAGAGTCCACATGCCACAACTAAGAAGTCAGCATGCCATAACTAAAGATCCTGCATGCTGCAATGAAGATCCCGTGTGCCACAGCTAAGACCCGGCGCAGCCAAAAAAATAATAATAAATAAATAAATAAATAAATAAATTTTAAATGAGATAATGGATGTAAAACATTTGGCGCACTACCCAACCCAGAGTCAGTGCTCAAAAAGCATTAACAGGGGCTTCCCTGGTGGCGCAGTGGTTGAGAATCTGCCTGCCAATGAAGGGGACACGGGTTCGATCCCTGGTCTGGGAAGATCCCACATGCCGTGGAGCAACTAAGCCCGTGCGCCACAACTACTGAGCCCACATGCCAGAACTACTGAAGCCCACGCACCTAGAGCCTGTGCTGCACAACAAGAGAAGCCACCGCAATGAGAAGCCTATGCACCACAACAAAGAGTAGCCCCAGCTTGCCGCAACTAGAGAAAGCCCACACGCAGCAATAAAGACCCAACGCAGCCAAAAATTTAATTAATTATTATTATTTTTTTTTTAAAAAGCATTAATATTGTTGTGAAGCTACCTCTGTGAGCTCTGGAGAACAGCTTATGTGTCATGATACCCTCATAAACATGGAGCTGAGCTATGTGCAGAGGGGCATAAAACTCACTGCGGGACCCACAGATGGAGGTGGGGAATATCAGTCACATGCACTTATTGTTATGTGCACATTGCAGTAGACAAGTGTACAGACTTGTGTGGACACCCATATTTTCATCACTTGGTTTCCCAGTCTGTCAAGTTCTCTCTGTGAATCTCCAGGTGGGTTGTCCCCCTCACATCGTGTGTGTATGTGTCTGTGTGTGTGTCCGCGTGTGTGCAGGCCTGCACATTCCTCCATCCTAATCTCTTTCCTCAAGGAGTGTGTGTGGGCTCCTTAGGATTCTGACTGCCTGTGAATGATGGGAGTTTCAGGGGGGTTTTGCAGCCAGTTGGGAAAAGTTGGAAAGGCCCAAGCAGGTCACAGGGGTGCCATGGTTGTGGGAAAGAGGCCCCATTTGTCAGGAAGAAGCAGTTAATGACTGTCAGAGGTTCCCAAACTGTACATTCTTAGTGGGTCAATAATTTTACATGGCATCTCCAGGCCAAAAAAATACCTAAAAGTTCCACCTATTAAGTAATTTGTTCCAAACAATTTAAGAAGGGGGACTTCCCTGGCGATCCAGTGGTTAAAACTCCATGCTTCCACTGCAGGGGGCACGGGTTCGATCCCTGCTCTAAGGGATCCCACATGATCCCACTGAGATCCCACATGCCACGTAGTGCAGCCCAAAACAACAACAATGACAAAAGCAAAAACAAACAACTTAAGAAGGATTTATGTACTAATAACTCAGTAGCTGTTTTAAAAAAATACACATGAATCAAAAGAAAACACTTTTATTTCATCCTAACGTGCAATTACTTCCTAATAGGATGTATTGGGAATGCAAAACGTCTTGATCCTTGAACCCCGCCACCCTCATTTTCTGTTCCACATTGAGTTTCACATGGTGCTTGCTTTTTTTCATAGTAACTGCCAAAAACACAACTTCACACAGATACGATGTCACTGAAAAGAATTGCATGAACCATCTGGAGCTGGTAGTTTGATATGAAGCAGATGTTGAGGGTCACAGTGTTTCCCTTTACACCTCTAAGTATCGTGTTGTGCACCCTGAGTTCACGCTGGTGCCCTGGGATGCCTTGCCTGCCCCATCTCTGTCCTGAGAGGTTTGTGGTGGGTGGGCTGGCTGGTAAAGGACTCGCCCTCGCTGCCCCTAGACTCACATCTGCATGTGTCTGCCTCAGCTGAACCTGGTCTGTGGTCAGAAGCGTCGAAGGACACCTCCCAGTTGGTGGACCTGGCTCGGCTTCTCACTGGGGCGCTCATCGTCGGGCCCCTCTGTGACTGGTAAGAACCTTGACCAGCTCCCCCAACCCAGCACGCTCTTGGGTTCCTGGCCCAGGGTCTGGTTCCTCCCCACCACGTGCCCCTCTCACTGGTCCCCAGGTAAGGCCCTGTCTCCCCGCAATGGGGCTCCCAGGTGGGGCCCTGCACCCTCCCGCAGACAGAGCACCCAGGGCAGGGCCGGGGGCTGGGTCTCCCTCCTTCCCCTCAGACAGACTCCCTCCTCAACCTGCCCCTTTCTTACCCCAGGATTGGCCGCAAGGCCACTATCCTGGTGCAGCTGCTACTCTTCACCATCCTTGGCATGGCCGCAGCCTTTGTGCCCGGCCCTGAGCTCTACACGGCCCTGAGCTTTGCTGTGGCCACGGCCGTCGTTGGATATAACTTCAGCAGCGTCACCCTACGTGGGTATCTGGGCCCCGTGCCATCAGCTGCAGAATGAGGCCTTGGGGTCTGGGTGGCCACGCTCCCACGCTACCTGTGGGGCCCACTCAACTCCCCGCACCTAACGTGATGGCACCAGCACTCCCTGTACCGGGTAGTCAATGAATAAATGAGTTTAACACTTGATAAGACTGCACATCCTGCCAGTTCAGAAATCAGCCAGCATGGGGGCTCCCCGAGGCAGGGCCCAGGACTCCTCATCCACTGGTCAGACCTGGAAATCTTTGGGCCAGGCCCTGGGCTCCACCTCCTCTCTCCCTGAGAGGAGAGTTCCTGAGGGTAGGGGCGGGCTCTTCTCTCCCTGCTCAGTTTATTTGGAAGATCATTATTAGCTTGCAGGGAGGTACTAACCGCTGGAGCTTCTGCGGGGAGGAGAGAAAACAATGTCCGCCTTCATGGAGCCCAGGGTCTCCCGGGCAGAATTGGAGAGCAGGGTAGCAGGGCACAGCTTCCGGTACCCTGGCCCAAGTACACTGCTTTGGGCATGTGCTCCCAAGCTTCAGGACAGCAAGAAGCTGGTGCCAGGCCTTCCTCTTAAAATATCATTTTCTCTTTTTTTTAAATTGAAGTATAGTTGATTTACAATGTTATGCTAATTTCTCCTGTACAGCAAAGTGACTCAGCTATACACATACACACATTCTTTTTTTGTTGGTTTTTTTTGGCCATGCTGCGTGGCATGTGGGATCTTAGTTCCCCCAATCAGGGATCAAACCTGGGCCCCCTGCAGGGAAGCACAGCGTCTTAACCACTGGACTGCCAGGGAAGTCCTTACATTCTTTTTTTTTTAATGTTCTTTTCCATTATGGTTTATCTCAGGAGATTGGATATAGTTCCTTGTGCTATACAGTAGGACCTTGTTTATCCATTCTAAATGTATTAAAATATCATTTTCTTATTTCTCTGTTCTTTACCCAGTTTCCCAGGATTGCCTTCAAAGAGGGGTTTGAAGGGCCCAGAAAAAGGGGTCTCGAAAATTTTCTGCTCACAGGACGAAAGGATACTTTAAAGGCCTCCCTTGCTCTTTCTGTGGGAGGCCTGTCTATGAGCTCTGATGGCCAACATATTAGCTATGTTTAAACACCTCATCTCATATTACTTTGCTGGAAGGATTCAGCCAGTACTGCAGGGAACAGTAGGAGGAGATGGGTCAGGACAGAAAACTGATGCGGCAGCATGGCCACAAGGTGTGACTGTCGGTAAGACCTAGTACACCCCTACTTGACTTAGATATTCCTTATGCGGCCAGGATTTGTCAGTCAGTTCCAGATAGGACCTAGTTTGCTTATCTGATCAATGGCTAATATTACCTAGAGTTTGGCATTGTATACTTTAACAGACCATAGGCTAGCCACTAGCCAGATACGGCTGTTGAGAGCTTGAAATGTGGGTAGTCGGAGTTGAGATGTGTTGTGAGTGTAAAAAACACACTGGATTTCAAAGACTTAGTACAAAAACCAAACCAAACCCAAAAAATATGTCACCAGTATTTTTTATATCATGTGTAAAAATGATAACATTTTAGATATATTGAGTTAATACTAAAATTAATTGTACCTTTTTTTTTTTTTTTTTTTTGTGGTACGCGGGCCTCTCACTGTTGTGGCCTCTCCTGTTGCGGAGCACAGGCTCCGGATGCGCAGGCTCAGCGGCCATGGCTCACGGGCCCAGCCTCTCCGCGGCATGTGGGATCTTCCCGGACCGGGGCACGAACCCGTGTCCCCTGCAACGGCAGGCGGACTCTCAACCACTGCGCCACCAGGGAAGCCCTAATTGTACCTATTTTTTAAAACTTTTTTTAACGTGACTGGCAGAAAACTTAAAACTACACACGTGACTTCCATTTCCATAAATCTATTGGCCCCTTGGATTCCCTGTTTTGTGAAGTACTTGGTCAAGTTTCTTGGCCATTTTTTTTTTCTGGCCACGCCGCACGGCATGTGGGATCATAGTTCCCCCACCAGGGATCGAACCTGTGCCCCCTACGCCCCCTGCATTGGAAGTGCAGAGTCTTAACCACTGGACTGCCAGGGAAGTCCCTCTTGGCCATTTTTGCTTTTTTCTTTCTTTCTTTTTTATATTTATTTATTTATTTACTTAGGCCGTACTGGGACTTAGTTTCGGCACGCAGGATCTTTGTTCTGGCATGTGGGATCTTTTCTTTTTTAATTTATTTACTTATTATATATTTATTTTTGGCTGCGTTGGGTCTTCGTTGCTGCGCGCAGTCTTTCTCTAGTTGTGGTGAGCGGGGGCTACTCTTCGTTGCAGTGCGTGGGCTTCTCGTTGCGGAGCACGGGCTCTAGGCGCTCAGGCTTCAGTAGTTGTGGCTCACGGGCTCTAGACCACAGGCTCAGTAGTTGTGGCTCACAGGCTTAGTTGCTCCACGGCATGTGGGATCTTCCCGGACCAGGGCTCGAACCTGTGTCCCCTTCATTGACAGGCGGATTCTTAACCACTGCCCCACCAGGGAAGTCCCGGGATCTTTTTTTCTTTGTTTTTAGTCATGGCATGTGGGCTTCTTAGTTGCGGCATGCATGCGGGGCCCCTGCATTCAGAGCGCAGAGTCTTACCCACTGGACCACCAGAGAAGTCCCTCTTGGCCATCTTTGGGGTTGTCTGCTCTTGTTCTTACAGACTTGCAGGGGTACTTTATAGGTTCTTGACGAGTCTGTTGTCAGTTTTGTGGTTGCAAATAGCTTCTACCTCTTTGATTTGCCATTTGACTCTAAAATTTTTTTTACAGTTTCATATTTTTAAAAATATGGATGCCTAATTTTTCCATGATTCCTCGTTGGAAAGATGGTCTTTTTCCCCACTGTTCTCAGTGTCATCATAAATCAAGTGATTGTGTATGTAGACTTGATCCTGGGTTCTCTTTTTTTTTCATTGGCCTGTTTGTCTTCTTGTGACAATGATCTTGGGTACTGTGGTACACTGAAGTCTTGATGTCCAAAGGAGCAATTTCTCCCACATTGTTTTTCTTTAAGAGGGTCTTGGGGGACTTCCCTGGCGGTCCAGTGGTTAAGACTCTGGGCTTCCAAGGCAGGGGGCGTGGGTTCGATCCCTGGTCGGAAAACTAAGATCCCACATGCAACACAGCATAGCCAAAAAAAAAGGTCTTGGTTTCTCTTGGCCCTCTGCGTTTCCATATAAATCTTAAGAGTCTGGTCATTAAGTTCCACAACAAAAATGAAAAACACCTGTTGGGGTTCTGATTGGGACTATGGCAAATCCATAGAACAATTTACAATGTTGAGTCTTCCCATCCAAGAATGTGCTAGATCTTCTCTCCACTTATTTAGGTCTTCCTTCAAGTCCTTTGGTGAAGTTTTAGTTTATAGTGTTATGGTTTTCTCCATAGGGGGTCTTGTATTCTTTCTTTACTCCTGGGTACCTGATATTTTTAAAGCTATTTTAAAAGCTATCTTTTGGTTTTGGTTTTTAATTTCATTTTCCATTAGCTGCTGGTATATAAAAATGCAATTGACCTTTGTATATTCATTTTATATCCACAGCCTTGTTAAATAGATTATCTCTTCATTTCCAATGTTTATGTCTTATATTTCTTTTTCTTGCCTTACTGGACTAGTTAGTTCCTCCAGTACATTATGGTAAAGAAGTAGTATGAACTGGCATCCTTGTCTAACTCCTCATTTTAGAGAAAGCAAACATTTCAACATTAAGTGGGATGTTTGTTGTAAATGTGTTGTAGATAGCCTTACTCAGATTAAGGAAGTGCCTTACTATTTCTATTTTTCTAAGAGGTTTTTTTTTTTTTTCTCCTTTGGATCTTAGTTGTGCATGGGCTTCAGTAGTTGTGGCACGTGGGCTCCAGAGCACAAGCACAGTAGCTGTGGCACACAGACTTAGTTGCTCCACGGCATGTGGGATCTTCCCAGACCAGGGCTTGAACCCGTGTCCCCTGCATTGGCAGGCGGATTCTTAACCACTGCGTCACCAGGGAAGCCCCTTCTGTGACATTTTAAAAATCATACTTTCAAGGGGTCAGGATGTTTCTGGTTTACAATTCTCTGATCAAGATGGTCCATGGCTCAGGGGCCTGTGAGTTCATCTTGCCCTGGAGAAACAACCTGATTTCATACATTAATGATGATGTCTACAACAGCAATTTTAGTACATGGATGATGTTATCATGTTATCAACAACAGCAGTTTTGGTCATCAGATGCCTCTGGTTGATTAGTGTTCAATTAGCACAAGATTAAGGTCAGAGGGGACAAGAAAGGGGCTGAGGTCAGAGAGGACAAGGAAAAGGAATAAAGTTTTGAATAGAGAGAGATTAATCATAAACCTGGCAAGGGAACTTGGTTTTAGGGGGCTCAGCTTCACTACAATGAGAATGATTCTCGAAAAAAGTATGCTGAGTAAAATAAACCAGTCACGAGAGGCCACCTGTTGTATAATTCCATTTAACTTAAACATCCAGAATAGGCAAAGCCATAGAGACAGAAAGCAGATGAGTGGTTGCCAGGGTTTGGGGAGAATGGGAAAGAGTGAACAATGGGATTTTTTGGGGGGTCATGAAAATATCCTAAAATTGGCTGTGACAAAGGTTGCACAATTCTGTGAATACACTCGAAACCATTGATCGCGTGCTGTATTCTGAATAGGTTAATTGTGTGGTGTGTGACTTATATATCAATAAGGATGTTAGGGGTTTTTTGGGGGTTTTTTTGTTTTTTTTTGTGGTACGCGGGCCTCTCACTGTTGTGGCCTCTCCTGTTGCGGAGCACAGGCTCCGGACACGCAGGCTCAGCAGCCATGGCTCACGGGCCCAGCCGCTCTGCGGCATGTGGGATCCTCCCGGACCGGGGCACAAACCCGTGTCCCCTGCATCGGCAGGCGGACTCCCAACCACTGCGCCACCAGGGAAGCCCAGGATGTTAGTTTTTAAAAAGAGAGATTAGCAGAGGGCAGAGCGGTGAAGGAGCAGAGAGCAAGGTGCTCTCCTGCACTGCGAGGGTAGAAGGGCACATCATGCAGCTTTCCTGGAGTGGAGTTTGGCAAGATGTGCAAATATTTAGACTCTGTTTACCTGTTGAATCAGGAATCCTCCAAGATTTACCCAAAGGAGAAGATAATTATCCAAATATGAAAATATGTGTACACAAGGATGTTGATTGCAGCTTTGTTACATTAAAAATACAAAATTTTTGAAAACAAACTTTAAGTCATTACGAAGAGACACTGTTGTTCAGATTAAATAATTAATACAATTTATGATAAAGCTCTATATTTACTGACATGAAAAGCTGTCCGTGACATAATGTTTAGGGAAGTAAGCAGTTTATGGAACTTCAGTGGTTATGTAAAATTCAGGCATTGCTTTATACATAGAGGGAAGTTCATCAAAATGCTGAGTAATTTCTATAGCCCCTGAATGAATGGGGTATATTAGTTTCCTAGGGCTGCTGAAAAAAGTACCACCAACTGGGTGGTTTAAAATGGAAATTTGCTTTTTCGCAGTTCTCTAGGCTACAATCCAAAAATCAAGATTACTGTAGGGTCAATATTCCCTCCGGAGAGTCTAGGGAAGAATCCTTTCATGCCTCTTCTAGCTTCTGGTAGTTGCCCTGAGTCCTTGGGTGTGTATCTGTATATATGACTAAATTTCTCTTTTCCTATAGGGATACCAGTCATTGGATTAGGGCCCACCCAGTACAAAGTCATTTAAATTTTTTTACATCTGCAAAGACCTTATTTCCACATAAGGTCACGTTCACAAGTACTGGGACTTAACTTGAACATTCTGGAGACACACAGTTCTACCCACTGCATGGGGTTAGTTATTTCTTTTCACTCTTTAATGAAAGAGTTCAAGAATATGCATTTATCTCTGAGTATGTGTGTCCCAAAAGTTCTGATAGGGATGTTTTCATTTTCCTGCTTTCTAAAGAGCATGTTGTATTTTGACTCTTTGACCCACTGATTATTTAAGAGAACGAGTTAAAAGTCCTAAGCAGCTTGAGATCCATCCCATTATTGCTATTATGTTTGCTTGTTTTCTTTCTCCTTATTCTTTTAGTCTAAAAGTTCAACAATACAGAGTGAATTAAAATGCAAAAGTCACCCCCTAACCACCAGTTTCTAAATCCCACTCCAACAGATAATTGTTAATAACTGGGAGTATATTTTCCAGACCCTCCTTTCACGTATACAGAACTACAGGATTTAGTTATCTGCTTTAAACACTCATGGAGTAGGGGAAATTCAGACCCCAAGGGACAAATGCAGTAAAACCAGAAAATTGCAAGATATCCACACCAACATTTAATTTTCCTAAATCAAATTTGCTTCTGAAGTGAGTACAAACACAGAAACAGCAGGCCTATGCATACTCTGGTGAAAATAAGAACTTTTCTCCTCAGAGCTCTTTAGAATCTGCTGAAACATCAAAGTCCATCAAAGTTTTCTCCAGACATAAACACAAAATCAGCTTTTAAAAATCTTAATCCCAGCTGCATGAGTTACTTATTTAACTGGAGGCAGGACACCCCTCACCCTCAGACTTGGATAAACAAAACCGTATGACGTTTGCCCTGCTAAGGGCTATAGTTCCAACATTTATTTTCAACCATAACAGCTTCCACTGAGAGATTGGGATTGACATATATACACTAATATGTATAAAATGGAAAACTAATAAGAACCTGCTGTATAAAAAAGTAAATAAAATAAAATTCAAAAAAAATAACAGCTTCCCACTGATCTTACAAAAAATTTGTACTACCTTTGAGATAGAACAGAGAGAATTATTTAATTTCTGACATATCTCAAGATGACATCTTCTAAAAAATTTCAGACAGATATAATAAATTAGTGAACCTGAATTATAATTGATTGGTCTTTTTTTTTTTGGCCATGTCATCTTACTTCCCCGAACTGAGGCCGTGGCAGTGAAAGCACCAAGTCTTAACCACTGGACCGCCAGGGAAGTCCCTGATTTGTCTATTTCATTTCCCAATTTCTGATTACTTTTGATTGATTCAGCGATTTTATCTTTGTCCTAGAAGTGGAAGGGATAGGAATTAAAGCTACCAGTACACTCCTAACTTTTCAGTCTTAAAACTACTCATTTAGAAGGATATATATCAGCCTGAACAGTTTCAGTAGCATCAGTACTAATGAACACAGCTTTAGGTGGGTTGGATAAAAACTAGTCTGCTATTTTTACACAAACAGGATAAAATATATTGGAATTTGAAAACAGTGCATCTTTATCCAGAAAGCAGGATTTTTCTCAAAGAAAAAGGTTAACTTTGAGAAAAATCCATGTTGTGGATGCAGACTTCAAAGAATGAAGAGATAGTTTGGTGTTGTTTCATTGGCGACCAGAGTATAGGAACTGAATTTATGTTTGTCTCCATTTTCCTATTTTACAATGAGTTCTCATTATTATATTTACTAAATGAAAGTTTTTTCTTTCTCTGAAAAGTTTATATCTAGTGCTTACCCTCAGATAGATTAGTTTTCACTGACTTCTGTGTTATGATGTAGTATATTCAGTTGACAAACACCTAGCTTCAAAGAAAACTCGATTCAATCAAAGACCTTGCTAACAGAAGAAAATGTACACTAATATCTTTGTAGAAAATGTCAGAAAATAGCTTTGTAGCTTGGGAGTGGAGAAACACTTCTTAAACAAGATCAAATAGCCTAGACAATAAGAAGAAAAACTGATGGATTTTATTATATTCAAATTAAAGATTTCCAGTCCACAAAGGGCAAGATGGACGTAGTTAGCAGATAAATGACATATTGGGAGAAGATACCTGCAACATCTAAGACTGATTGGGAACTTATATCTTGAAATATAAGAAACTCCTGCAATCCATAAAAAATTCCCAACTGAAAAATGGGCAAAGAAAATAAGCAGGGAATTCACTGAATGGGAAATCCTAAATGGCTAGTGAGTGTATATGAAGAGATGCTCAAATTCGTCAGTAATGGGAGAAATGCAAATTAAAGCAATAATGAGAAACCACTCCTCACCTATTACACTGGCAAAATCAAAAAGGGTGGTGTAAATGCCAGGTACCATATATAGGAGATACACGAGATACACGTGGAGATACACGAACTCTTGTGCATTCCAGGTGGGAGTATAGTGCAGCACAGCCATCCTTAGGAGTAATCCAGCACTCTGATCAAACTAGTTACGCACACAGTATAAACCCTACTCTTGGATATAAACCACCCCCCCAAATTCCCTCACACAGGTCCATAGGACCATGGATGAGGGTGTTCCATACTGTGCTGTTTGCATTAGTGGGGAACTGGAGTCCACCCCGGTGTGTCTCAGTGGCAGCCTGGACAGTAAAATCTGGAGTCAGCACACTAATGAATATGATAGAGCTGTTAGAAGCAACCAAGTAGATCAGGGGTTCCCACATGTTTTCACTTCATGGCATCCTTAGAATCTCAACAATTTTGTCACAGGGCTCCTTGGCCAAAAGAAAAGGCTAACAGTTCTCTGTTTATTAAGTAGTGAGGTCCAAACAGCTTAATATATACTTAAGTCCTAACAACTTAATAGCTCTTTGAAGAAAATAATACACATAAATTGGGGGAGAAAATAATATATTTCATTCTTAAATAATCAGAATTACTCACTAAAGGGATATTGTGTGCCTGTTGGTCACTGCACAACTCCTCAAAGGTTGGGATCAGACTGGACACTGCTGCCCTTATTTTGCTTCGCTTTGATTTTCCTGCAGGACTTGCTTATCACCGTGACACAGTTTTGCAAAGATACGATGCTTTATCCTAGAAAGGAATGTAGCACAATCCAATGTTGGAACCGTCAACTACCTTGTTAGCAGTTCCCCTGGTGCCTGACAGAGGTTGAGTATAACTGTGTTTCCCTTGAAAAGTAAAAATACCCCGTTGCACCCCTATGGGTTCCCTGCAGCTTCCCAGAGCACCTGGGAACCACAGAATACATATAACTGAATAAACTGTAAAAACAGTGCTGAATTTTTAAAAAGTACTTAAAAACTAATGCCTAGGGAATTCTCTGGGGGTCCAGTGGTTGGGACTCCGTGCTTTCATTGCCAAGGGCGAGGGTTTGGTCCCTGGTTGGGGAACTAGGATCCCACAAGCCATGTGGCGTGGCCAAAAAGAACCAAAGCAAAACAAAACTAATGCCTGTGGGGCTGTGCTCTTGCTGAGGTTTCAATAACCTGGCTCCTCACTGCTAAACGGAGGGACAGGTTTCCACACAGCATTTGACGCTGTCGAGCCCCACCTCACAGGAAGGTTCTTCCTTTGGCTTCTACCTCACCCCTCTCTCAAGGTTTCTTCTTGCACTGGGACTATCCTTTTCGGTTCCCTCTGGGTGGGTCTCCATCTGTCCCACTCAACTCCTTTCTGTGCACTCTAGCCCATCCCCATTGGGAGATGGTAACTCCCAAATCATTGTCTTCAGCCCTGACCTCTTTACTGAGCTGGAGACCTCGTAACCAACTGCCTGTTCAACGTCTCCACTCAGACATCCCACAGGCCCCGCAAACCTACCATGTCCTCCCGAAACTCACCATCTTCCCCCAACACCTGCCTCTCCTCCTATGTTTCCTAACTCAGAGAATGGAGCCACCCTCCATCTGGTAGTGGCCTGAGTAGTGAAGAGACACCTCCAGGGCAGTTTCTGCTTTGTTCCTAAATCCCTGGTGCAGGGAGCCAGGTTCAAGGTTGGAGCTGATAAGCAAAAGGCCAGCCTCAGGCCATGGCAGCATTTCCCAAGGGTTCCCTGAAACCCCTCTACTACTGGCTGGGCCTTTTCAGGGCGTCAACAGGGAAGACAGTATGAGATGGGTTGATAACTTGGAATTAAGATTTCCATTCTTATTCCTTGCTAAAGGATCAGATCGTGGGTGTACAGTCTCCTTAAACAGGCAAATGAGCTCTCAGACCTCTAGTCTTTGTGGCCACAGTGAAAGTGCTGTTACATCGAGAAAGAATGAGTCACCAGTCACCAGAATGAGGTAGAGATGCCACAACCCATAGAGGAAGGCACCGCTGACCAAGAGTAGGTCTTCCTGTGAGGCAGCTTGAGAAACAGCCAGCTGCCTCAGCCTTCAAGAGACTTTTATATTTTGCCACGGGCCTTCTCACAAGGCTGCCCAGCAAATTGTCTTGTTTAGTGGGGGCTTCCCTGGTGGTGCAGTGGTTGAGAGTCTGCCTGCCGATGCAGGGGACATGGGTTCGTGCCCTGGTCCGGAAAGATCCCACATGCCGTGGAGCGGCTGGGCCCGTGAGCCATGGCCGCTGAGCCTGCGCGTGCGGAGCCTGTGCTCTGCAACGGGAGAGGCCACAGCAGTGAGAGGCCCGCGTACTGCAAAAAAAAAAAAAAAAAAGAAAAAAAGAAAAAAAAAACATGTAAGTTCTGCACCCAAACTCACTAGCTTTGGGTCTAGCCCTGCCACTGACCTTGGGACCTTGGGCTAAGAAGAGGATCTGGGTTCCAAGCAGCTCAAGTTCAGCAAGAGAGATATGGGTAATAAGACCATTGCATCAGGGGCTCTGCTGGGCTGGGGGCTCCTGGGCGGAGCATTTCACCTGGGTGGGTGTTGGGAAGGCTTCTGCGGGACACACTAGGTGGAATGAGGGGAAGAGAAGGGGTCCTCAGCTCCAGGAAGAAAAGGAGTGAGTCTGCTTTTGGTTCTCATCCCCCTTCACCGTGCCTGGAATACCAGCTGACCGCAGGAATGAACGAAGGAGCCCCCTCCGGGAGAAGTGGGGGCGAGGTGGCTCAGGAGCTCTGACTTTAAATGCAGAGGTGGGATGCGGCACACGTCAGACTGGGGATAAATGCAGAGGTGGGATGCGGCACACGTCAGACTGGGGATATATGCAGAGGTGGGATGCAGCACACGTCAGAGCTGGGGAACTACTCAGATCTACTGGGTCAGGACAGGGCCTGCTGGAGCCCCGTGCCTCCAACCCCAGGGCACATTTCCCTGTGCCCCCTAACTCACCACCATGAGTGGACAGCTGCTGCAGTACTTGAGAGGGACGGCCATGGAGGTCCCCAGGCTCAGGGCCCCCAGAGAGACAGGGACAAGCCGGCTTAAGGTTGAATCCTCTGGCCCAGGCGTCCTCCGAGAGAAGGCAGGCAGCATTAGGGCCGGGCCTGTGCAGGGAACTCATTTGGATGGGAAGCGGGGCGGGGCGGGATTGGCGGGAGCGGGCTGCGCAGGGGACACACGTCGGTCGCCCAGGTGCGAAGCGCAGGCGGAGGCCGAGCCGCGGTGCGTTCCCTTTCTGTTCACCAGCAGGCGGCGCCAGAGCGCAAGGCCGCGGGGGCCTCGGGTCCCGGAGTCCGGCCGGGCGGGGCGAGGGGCGGACCCCGGCGCATCGGAGCGTTGGGGCGCGGCGGCAGTCCGGCAGCGGGAAGGACCGACAGAGCGACACGCCTCCTGGAACCTCCGCGGCCATGGCCGAGTGCGCCGGTCGCCGCTGCTGCCTGGGCTGGGACTTCAGCACGCAGCAGGTATCGGCGCGGGCCCGGGGCCGGCCGGGCGGGGCCACTTCTTCCGAGACGCCGGGCAGGCTGTCGGGGGAGCCGGGCGCCTGGAACCCTGGGCCGCGCCGCGGGCGCGCCTCCCTCTCGGGCTTCCCGGGGACCCAGCGCCTCCGCCCGGCCTGGACCCCGGAACTTCCAGAAAGGGCGCCCACCCCCACTCTCCCGAGGGACCCACGGGCACGTGGCGGGGAAATGCCCGGAAGACTTGGGGGGGACCCGAAGGGCTCGCACGCCGTCATGGGCACAGATTGACAGGGACCCGAAGGAGCTCAGCTACTGTAAACAGAGGACCAGACAGACGGTAGACACGCAGGCAGAACCAGTGAACTGCAACCAGATCACCGCTAGAAGCTTTTTTTCTTCTTTTTTAAGTGAAATGGGCACAGTGTACACCTGAACTTTGTTCTGCCCTATGACAGCCCTTGGTTGGCACCAGCGTGCTCGGGTCAGCGTGCCCAGCTGTGCTGCTCTCAGGGCCAGTCAGACAGGCAAGCAGAGTCAAAATTTGTCTTCAAACTGGGCTTGGGGTGCCAAGGGGCTGGCTCCTCCTTAACTTGGGAAATCAACACAGTTGCAGTGAAATCCCCCTCCTCGGATGGGTCAAGGGAGCAAGGCCAATCCCTGATCAAAGTCCTGTGGGACCTTGGATAAGTCAGGTTGTCCTGCTAGGCCTCAGTTTCTCCATCTGTCCAGGAAAGGAGTTGTATCCTTGAGTTTGGAGGTCTGCTCCATTGGGGCATGTGTCTCTGGTCCTTGACCATGGCCTGTGGGAACAGACCAGGGACCTTGCCTCTCAGATCTCTGCAGGCGTGGACCTCCAAGAGACATCTCAAAACCTTGCCTCCCATGCCTTCCCCTCTAGGACTTTCTCAGACCTCCTTGCCTGGCACAGGAACCTGCTCATCTGTGGACATCTACCTCTAGAGCATCTTGGCTTTGGCTGTTTGGAGGGCAAAAATTCCCTGAGCTACGTGGGTGTTTCTGCTGAGCCTCAGCTTCTCCATTTTACTAAGTCTTTGGATATGTCCCCAGATGAGGCCTCTGTTCCCATGGTTACAATGATGCACCCCAGCCTCAAGGAAGTCTCCAGACTGAACCACTTCTAGGGGGCTGGGCTTCACTTGGTGATGTTCATATCCCTGGACCAGTGTAGAAGCTGAGGAAAATTCTATACATTGTTTTTTTTTAATGCCTTCCAGGTAAAAGTTGTTGCAGTTGATGCAGAGCTGAATGTCTTCTATGAGGACAGTGTGCATTTTGACAGAGGCCTTCTAGAATTTGGGTATGTACCTGGTGTGCATGTGTGTGTTGGGGGTTGGTTTTGAGGTCCTCCCCGAACCTTTTTTTTTTTTTTTTGGCTGTACCGTGTGCAGCTTGCGGGACTGTAGTTCCCCCACCAGGGATTGAACCTGGGCACCCCCCCACCAAGTGAAAGCGTGAGTGCTAACCACTGGACCACCAGGGAACTCCCCCTCCTTCAACCTTTTACATTTATAAACCACACTGTTCTGGTTTCCTCAAACTGCAGGAGGGGTTGTCTTAATAAATCTCTCAGCATCTTTCTTCTATGCCTAGAATGCACGCTCCTGCATTCCTTTCGAATTCCACTCATTGCTTTATATATGTATAGTAGGTATCAGTTGAGACTTACTTTGTACCAAACACTGTGCTGGGCGCTGGGATGGTGAACAAAAAAGAGACATTGTCCTTGCTTTCCCAGAGCTTCCCATTGAGTTGGGGGGCGGGGATTGATATCAATCAAAGACTGATTGATTAAAGACAAAAAAAACAAAAGAATGTTTGTTTATAAACTCAGAGAAGGCCATTGAAGGAAAGAAACTCACTTCTTCAAGTGCTTATTGTAAAGGAATGTGACCTAGACTTGTGAGAGTAGTTTAGGGAATGTTCCTAAGGAAGTAGTGCTTAAGCCAGGATCTGAATGAGTGGGGTTAGCCAGGTGATAGAAGGTAGAGAGCTTTCCACGCAGAAGGAACAGCATGTGCAAAGGCCCTGTGGCAAGGAACACTGCTCATTAATGGAACTGAAGAAGGTCAAGTGGCTGGGGAGCAGAGGGAAGTGGAAGCTGGGTTGGGCCATATAGGCCATGGAATAGAGTTTGTCTTTATCCTAAAAGCTATGGTCACCCACTGAAGGGCCACAGGAATGGGGGGGGCGGGGCCAGGGAAGTATGACATGGTTTTATTTGTGTTTTGAAAAGATCTCTCTGGTGCAGTGGGAAAGCAGGTGGGATGTGGCCAGAATACAGGTTGGAAAACTACTGAGGAGGTTTTTCAAGATCATCTGGATGAGAAATGATGTTGACTGGAGGAGAGAGAGCTGGGTGGTAAAATTGACAGGTCTTGGTACAGAATTGAATGTGAGATATGAAGGTGAGGCTTCTGGCTGGCATTCAGGGTGGATGGTAGACTATGAAAGAGAATTGGTTTCCAGAAGAAAGATCATGAGTTTAGATTTTGTATTAGTTTGGTAGGGCTGCCAGAACAAAATACCACAGACTGGGTGGTTTAAATAACAGACATTTATGTTCTCATGGGTCTGGCGTCTGGAAGTCCAATTTCAAGGTGCTGGCAGCCTTGCTTTCCTCTGAGGTCTCTCTCCTTGGTTTCCAGATGGCTGCCTTCTTGCTGCCTCTCACATGGTTGTCTCTCTGTGTGAGTGCACCCCTGGTGCTCCCAGTTATGTTATTTATGTCCTAATCTTTTTTTTTAAGTTGATGTGTTGTATTTTCATTTTTTATTCAGTTCAAGAAATTTTCTCTTTTTTTTGGCCGAGCTGTGTGGCATGTGAGATCTTAGTTCCCCTACCAGGGGTCGAACCCGTGCACCCAGCAGTGGAAGCATGGAGTCTTAACCACTGGATCACCAGGGAAGTCCTTCAACTTATGAATTTTGGGGGACACAATTCAGTCCATAACAGCTGTGGATTTGTTGATTTTGAGGTGTCTCAGAGAGGTCCTGGTAGAGGTTTCCCTCCGTGTCTATTTTAGATGTCACTTCCTTCTTGAAGCCTTCTGTGCTGGCCTTTCCCTCTCACTGCCCATCACCTTGTATTGCCATCTATTTCTTCCCCAGCTGATGTGTCTCCTTTGAGCTGAGGTTGGAAGCCACCTTGCTTTCATATATATATTTTTTAATTTATTTTATTTATTTATTTTTGGCTGCATTGGGTCTTCATTACTGCACACAGACTTTCTCTAGTTGCAGCAAGCTGGGGCTACTCTTTGTTGTGGTGCGTGGGCTTCTCATTGCGGTGGCTTCTCTTGTTGCGGAGCATGGGCTCTAGGCACGGGGGCTTCAGTAGTTGTGGCACGTGGGCTCAGTAGTTGTGGCTTGCGGACTCTAGAGTGCAGGCTCAGTAGTTGTGGTGCACGAGCTTAGTTGTTCCGCGGCATGTGGGATCTTCCCGGACCAGGGCTCGAACCCGTGTCCCCTGCATTGGCAGGCAGATTCTTAACCACTGCGCCACCAGGGAAGCCCTTGCTTTCATATTTTATATAACTGCAGGCCACCCGTGTTAGAGTTTTGGTAGTTTGTGTCTTTCAAGGAACTGGTCCATTTCATCTAACCTATCAGGTTTGTGGCCATAGAGTTGTTCATAATATTCCTTTATTGTCCTTTGATGCCTATGGGATCAGTAGTGATGACCTTTCTATCATTTCTGATGTTGGGAATTTGTGTCTTCTCTCTTTTTTCTCTTGATGAGCCTGGCTAGAGATTTATCAATTTTATTGATCTTTCCAAAGGTTCAGCTTTTGGTTTCGTTGATTTTCTCTTTTCATTTTCATTGACTCGTGTTCGAATTTTAATTATTTCTTTTCTTCTGCTTGGGTTATTGCTGTTGTTGCCATATTTGAGTTTTTGTTTTTTATGTCATTGAATTTCTCAGTCTCTTTTTCTGTTGCTTCTTGGTTTTGAGTCATTGTTTAAAAGGCCTCCTCACTCCGAGATTATGAAGTGGATTTAGAAGGGCTTCTAATCCAACCCCAAATTTTTCCAGTCCCTTCATGCCCACTGCTCCAAGTGGCTGCCTTGCAGGGTGAACCCCTTATACTGAGAAGGCTTGTTTTTGCCGGTGCTTTCCGAGAATTGCCACCTCTGGGCCACACCGGGCAATTTCCATGCCTTCTCTCTCCATCTTGCCCAGCATCTTCCCTGTTCAATCTAGAGTTCCCACACAAGGCTGCGGAGGTGGGAGGGTGCTTCTCCTTCTGTGGGAGGGATCCAGGGTCTGCCATCACCGGGCCCCCACCTGAGGCTCTATCCCACATTCTCTCTTCTGCTTGTAGGACTCAGGGTGGAGTTCATGTTCACGAGGATGGGCTGACAGTGACTTCTCCAGTCCTGATGTGGGTCCAGGTAGGTACAGGAATTCCTGTCCCTCTCCTCTCCCAGCCCATCTTACCAGCAGACTTGGCGATTTGCTAGGAAGCCCAAAGGTGGCAGCTCATGAGAGCCTCTGTTGAGAGGTCCTCCTGGGGAAGTGGAATCTGCATGGTCCTAGGGCCAGACGCAGCCTCAGTACTCCTGAGCTGAGAGGGCTCACAAAGGGCTTCCAGGTCCTGAAGCCAGAGCAGCTGGAAAGTCCTGCCAGTGACCATCTTTAAAATGCCACAGAGCAAACGTTTCCCAAACGCTCTGATTTCAGGCCCTGTGGCCACCCTTGAACCCTGAGACCCAAACGTGGCCCTTGGGCTCTTCTCTTAGTGCTCAGTTGCCAGACTCTTTAACTCCAGGAGCAGGGGCCTTCAGAATGGTGGCTTGTGACCTGCCCAGTCAGGCTCAGATCCATCCCAAGCCAGGCCTGCCCACTCAGGACCAGGGAGAAAGGAAGATGCCTGTTGCCAGATCCGGGTGACCCACGGGGCCACAGGGCCAGGGTTTGTGGACAGCACAGGCAGGTATGATAGGAGCCAAGGGCTGCCTCATGGGCCGCAGGGGACCTGAGACCCTGAAACTAGAGGCCAGCCAAAGGCAGCACTGAATGTGTCTGGCCAAAGCTTTTTCAGTCCTCCAGTACCTGTTTAACCGATTCCCTGTACTAACTTCTTTCTGTTATTGTAACAAGGATGATTTCTTTTTTATCGGCCTGACCCTGACTTGTACTGGAGGATTGGGGGTAAAGGATGAACTTCCGCCACACAGGCTGCCGGGGAAATACTTCAGGGGGCTGAGCCGGACCACAGGGCAGTGGCAGTGGGGGTAACCAGCAAGAGTCGCTGTCCGGAGGTCCCACTGAGGATGTCAGGGGCTTCGGATGGGCAAG
This sequence comes from Hyperoodon ampullatus, assembly GCF_949752795.1. NCBI lineage: Eukaryota > Metazoa > Chordata > Mammalia > Artiodactyla > Ziphiidae > Hyperoodon > Hyperoodon ampullatus. The sequence continues at coordinate 48,731,224 of NC_136923.1, read as the reverse complement.
GCCTTAACTTGGGGAGGTGGCAAGTGAGTAGAGAGCCGGGCTTGGGGTTGGGACCAGGATAATTGCTACTCCTGAGCGGCCTCCAGAACTGGACCTGTTCTAGCTTTGCCAGTCCCTTTCCCAGCTCTGCTCCACTCCCTGCCTGAGGTTTGGCAAGCAGGGCCAAGTTGGCAGCCGCAGCCAGGACTGTGAAAGAGCCCTCCCGGCATAGGATGGGGGTGGGAGGGTCAGGCCAAAGCTGCAGTGGCTTCTGTACCCTGAAGAAAACACAGCCTGGGATCCGTATCTAATTCCCGGGGAAGTGTCAAGCGCTGCTGGGTGGCACCATCCATCCCACACATGGGGTCTTGCCAGAAAGGCAGTTCCAACCAGACGGTGGAGGGGGAAATAGGGGGTTGGGACAAATGGTCACCATCTTTACCTACTCCCTCCAACCTGTACTCCCAGACACAGGAGGCTGGGCCTGGAGCCCTGTTCTCATGGGACCCTCTGCTTTGCTCTTTGCTTCTCCATTGCAGTGAAGTTATATCACTAATATGGTGGGTTGAAAATGCAGATAAAAGAACCAAAATTTGAGCCACCTCGTTTTTGCTCTTCCTGTGTGCCTGGAAGTCACCAATTGGAGAAGCAAAATTTGAGGAGTGCTGGTTCCTGATTCCATTTATTTAAGATATTTTTAGCATAGCTCACTTTTTTGTTGGCTTGATGCCTACTCGTTTAGTTGATGTATTTATTCTAGTGCTTCCAAATCCCGAGTTCTCTGTTCCTTCTCTGCCTCCGCTGGAAGGGCAGGCACTTACAGTCCGAATCAAGGCTTGTGTGTTAGCCTGGTTCCGTGGTTCAGGACAGTCACGGTGGATTCTGTGTTTCTTCTCAGGCTTTGGATATCATCTTGGAGAAGATGAAGGCTTCGGGCTTTGACTTCTCTCAAGTCCTCGCCTTGTCTGGGGCGGGCCAGGTTTGTTCGCTGCAGCCTCCATCTATGGCATAAGGGCGTCTGTCCTGGGCAGTGGTGCAGGTGCTGAGGTGACAGCTTCCCTCGAGGGAAGGTGCTCGTTCTTGAAAGCCACAGCACACATTGTGTTGCAGTGACAATCCGTATAGCTGTTTCACCTTGGTGGATATATCACTTGCCTCCTTGCAAAAGGGTTTGAGACAGTTCTTACAATTAAGTGTTATAAAAATAGGATACAGGGTGAGGAGGCACTGGATAGAGGTCCTCTAAGGGGAAGAGGAAGCATTTGACATGAATGTACTATGACTGTTTGAGGGCACAAAATTGCTTTTCTGTTTCTTGGAAGTAAAAGCAAAGTCAGAAATCATGCTAATAATGATAGCAGTTTTAGTAGTAGAGATATTAGTAATAATGGTGACAAAGAACATGGAGCACTTAGTGTATGGCAGGTGCAGTACTGAGCATCTTACATGCACTAACTTAATCCTCATAACGATTGTACCAGGTGGTATCATGCAGTGGTTAGCGCAGGGGCTCTGGGTTTGATCCCTAGCTCTGCCATTTACCAGCAGCAACCTGGGGCACGTCGTCCAGCTTTCTGGTGCCTCCATACTCTCACGTGCCGTAGGGTCAATGTGAATGTTAAATACATAGGACAGGGCAAAAAAACCTTTAAGTTTTAGCTGCTTTTATTATCACTGCCATTTACATGGGGAAACAGAGGCACCAAGTGGTGATGTCACTGGCCCAAGGTCACATAGCTGCTAGGAGGAGTCAGGATTCAAGTCCAGTGTTATCCTCCGAATCACTTTGCTCCATGCTGGATTAGTGTGTCTTCACATCCTCATTAGAGAGTGCTTACTGATGCTTCTGAAGATGCCTCTTCTTCCCCTGACCTAACAGGAGTGTATTGATTGTGTCCTTGTTACACTAAACAGCGTTCCTGGTGATCTTGGCCACAACTCTCACCTGAACCCCAGGCCTGGACACCCTCTCCCTCCCAGACATCCCCTCCGCCCCCTTGGCCGGATGTCCCAGGAATACACCAAACTTATCATGTCCCAGACTGAGCACACTGTCTTTCCCCTGATGTCCTCCTCCGGTGCCCTTTCTTGGGGAGTTCTCCACCGGGGCCACAACCCAGCTGTCATTCCTGACCCCTCCATCTTCCCACCCCTACATGCAGGGGGTCCCCTCGTGCTGCTGATTTGTACATGACTCTTTTTTTTTTTTTGGTGGTACGCGGGCCTCTCACTGTTGTGGCCTCTCCCGTTGCGGAGCACAGGCTCCGGACGTGCAGGCTCAGCGGCCACGGCTCACGGGCCCAACCACTCCGCGGCATGTGGGATCTTCCCGGACCGAGGCACGAACCCGTGTCCCCTGCATCGGCAGGCAGACTCTCAACCACTGCGCCACCAGGGAAGCCCTGTACATGACTCTTGAGTCTGCCACTTCTTCTCCAACTCTGCCTCTGTTGCCCCAGGCCTAGTACCCATCATTTTTCTCTGGGCCTCTGCTTCTCCTCCCTTCCTCCAACCTACCTTCTCCATGACTCCCACAAGCCCTTTCATACATTCAGCCCTGGCCATGTCACTCCCCTGCCAATCCAGAGTTCTCACCACCCCAAGATAAACCCCAGCCTCCCGAGCATGGATGTCAAGGCTCAGGCTGTCACCTCCCCCTCCAGTCCCTACTGCCCCCCGCCCGAGCCTCAGGCCCCTTCCGTGCACCTGCCAGCCTCTCTCAGCTGTGGTTACTCTCTGCGTGGAGCACCTCCACCCTCAACTCTGGGATCCTTCCCTAATTATCACGTCCACTTCTACCCACCTGCACCCCCAGCTGGCTAGATGCCCCTCCTCTGTGTGCTCACAGCCCGGCCACTGCACTTAATAGGGTTTTGTCCGTTTTGTGTCCTTTTCCCTGACTCAACTCCAGTATCCTGCAGAGTAGCGACAATACTACCCTAGTCATCTGTCCCATGCCTGGCACGATCTGGGTGATGCGTCAACGTTTGTTGAATGAATAATGGGTAAGTGAATGAATGAGTGAATGTCAGGTAGTATTATGAGCAATATATTTAAATACGGTTTTACAAAGCCACCAAAATCCAGACCAACAGTTCTTTCTTGGACGCTTCCTACAAGTTTTGAGGTGGACAGGGCAGAGTTCCTCCCCATATTATAGAAATGAAAACCAAGTCTCATAAAGGTGATGACCCCTGTGACTTACAAGTGGCAGGGCAGGCTTGGAGTCCAGTTCTTTGGCGTGTGGTCTGGGGTCTTTCTGGGTCTCCAGGAGGCTGACACAGGTGTGTGGCCACGGCCACGTGAACATGGGCTTGGGTTTTCCCTCGGCAGCAACATGGAAGCGTGTACTGGAAGGCTGGGGCCAGCCAGGTGCTGACAAGCTTGTCACCGGACCTCCTGTTGCATGAGCAGCTGCAGGTAACTGGCCGTGCTGTGGGAGTCTGAGAAACTTCCGTAGTGGGGAGAAGGGCCCCCAATCCTGTGGGCCCTGAAGCCTGGGGCTTTTGTGCATCGTCAAGGGTGTGGGAAGTTGGCTTGGGCAGCAGTCCTGTGAGTGTGGTCTTCCCTGCCTGCCTGCCACAGACATCCCTGCTGTCTGGACAGAGGCTCAGGTGCTAACAGCCCACATCACACTGGTCCCCTCCAGCCCAGCAGGACTCTGTTACGAGTTCCTCCCTCAGGAATCTCCCCCTGGGACGTGATGCCTCCTGGTGATGCTGGGAAGGTAGGCTCTGGCGTCTCCTTTTCTCCCAGGCTCCACAGGCCCCCTGCCAAGCTGCCCTTTGCTGCAGCTTGGGCCCTTCACCGCCCATCTCTGGTGTTGCCTGTGGTGCTCAGGTGTCCTCGCCAGAACCTTCCACCTTGAGCTTTCTGGGGAGAGACCCCGCTAGGCCGGGCCGAGGTTTGGACATGAAGGGCTTGCCCATGCGTCTTCCAAGGTCACATCCAGGGAAGCGGCGTCCACAGCTGCTGTGATGGGCGTGACTGCCAGCGCCAGGGCGGCCCCCAGAGTCAGTGGGTGGAGCTCATGCCTGTGCCTCCGCCCCTTCTTTCCAGGCCTGTTTCTCCATCAGTGACTGCCCGGTGTGGATGGACTCGAGCACCACAGCCCAGTGCCGCCAGCTGGAGGCCACCGTGGGTGGGGCCCAGGCTCTCAGCTGCCTCACCGGGTCCCGCGCCTATGAGGTGGGTGACGCCCGCCACGGGCTGGGGACGGGCTGGGCCAGGAGGAAGGTCTGGTTGCTGGCTCTGGTGCCTTCTCCCTGGGTGTCTGGGAGGACATGGCTGGTGGCCTGTCCCTGTGGGGATCACGTAAGGCTGTGTGGGTGTCACCCCTGTGGAGCCAGGACTGGGCACTCTGGCCCCTGATTCTGAGCAAGGCCACGTGTGCCACTCAGCAAGCACGGGCAGACCTCCTGTTGCGCCTCAGCCCTCCCAGGTCAGAGCTGACGTGTGACCCAGGCTGTGCTGTGTATGCGGGTGATGATGGCACCTCAGTTGCAACCTCTTTAACCTGGAGATAAAAATAGCACTTCCATTTTGGGTAGTTTGGGAGCTGAAAAGAGTCAGTGCTTGTAAGATGCTTAGTGCAGCTCCTGGGAAAGTAAAAAAAAAAATAAGAGTGCCTCTTTCCTGTTGGCTTCATCCATGGTCCTACCCCATCCCATAGGGTGGCTGCTGTTGGCCCAGCTGGAGTAATTCGATACTCCCTGGAGCAGAGGTTTGGGGGATAGGACCAGCCCCACTTGGGTTGCCTTAAGGAAGAAGAATGTGGGTGGGGATAATACCTGAGTCCCCTGCATGGGTGCCCTTGGTCAGAGCAGACACCCTCCTGTGTGAGGAACGAGGTTTATTACTAAGGATGCTCAGCAGACATCAAACATTTTCAGGTTTGAGGCCTTAAGCTCTCATTATGCTGACTCATCTTCAGAGCATGCTGCACGAACTTTACTTTATGAAGTTGATCATTCCCTGTAGGATTTGGGTTTTTAAGAATTTGCACTCTTTTTCCAGCGATTTACAGGAAACCAAATTGCAAAGCTTTACCAGCAGAACCCCGAGGCCTACTCACACACAGAGGTTGGTTGAATGTTCCTCTTTTTTTTTTTTAAGATTTTTTTTTTTGATGTGGACCATTTTTAAAGTCTTTTTTGAATTTGTTACAGTATTGCTTCTGTTTTTGGTTTTTTGGCCACGAGGCATGTGGGATCTTAGCTCTCCAACCAGGGATCGAACCCACACCCCCTGTATTGGAAGGCAAAGTCTTAACCACTGGACCACCAGGGAAGTCCCTAAACATTCCTCTTTGATTGAAAGTCACAGTTGAATTCCTTTTATAACTTAGCATAAATAAATCTCATGTGCATGGGCTAAAAACATTGATTAGCAGACATTAAAAATGATATATATCCAATTTGCTTTTATTCTCATTGTCAGACTTTTTCCAAAGAGGAGGGAAAGAACGGAATTGTGGGAAAGAGAATTCCGGGGCTCTCCTGACCAGAAGGGTGGAGGTCAGGGCAGGGTGGGAGCAGGGGGACTGGTGGCTTCCCGGGACCACCTGAGTAGGAGATCTGGGTGCCCTTAGGCTGTCTACTCAATTTCTATGGTTAATGCAGGATGGTTACCTGCATTTGATTGGTGTGGGGTCATTGTTTTCTTAGGAAATTTGTAAGGCTGGACCAATGTCTCCAGCTGTGGCCCTTCAACCAGAGCCAGGAACCCAGGTTCATTCCTTGATCCACAGTTGCTGAAAGCCAGCACTTAATGCTGCCTGAGAAGCAGCTCAACATCCTGGCTAGTGATTATCCTCTCTGAGTAATTAGAAAATGATCAGCTTGTGTTAACCCAAATTGCCTTTTAAATCTTGGACGTTAACATGCAGGTTTTAATTTAATGATTCAAGGTTCCAGATTACTCTGCAGCTTTAGCCGTTAATGAAGGTTTTGGGTGGAGGGGGTGATAAAAATTCTCTGAATTCTATGTGTAGAACAAAGGTGGCCCAACTGGGGACAGGAGGTGATGGCATTCTCTCCCCTGGTCCAAGGGCCCGTGATTCCCATGTGGAAGCAGAGACCCTCAGGGTGACATTTAGAATCCATTATCAATTCCTCCCGTTCATGTTTGGCGCCTCTGGCTTCTGAGGGGCCGGCTTTCCCTTCTCATTCTGAACCCTTGAGATTGTGTTTGTTGTTTCTGAATCCTGTGGCCATGCATCCCACTTCCTCTGTGACTAGATATAAAGACCACAGACATGGAGGAGGGAAATCAGGGCACCACACTCCCTGGCATATGGATTCTGGGTGGAAACCTGCTTCCCTAAGCGTGGCTTTTTTATAAAGTTTTGTAGTTGGTTTGTTTGTTGTTGGTTTTTATTTTTGGCAGTGCCTCGCAGCTTGCAGGATCTTAGTTCCCTGACCAAGGATGGAACCCAGATCCCAGGCAGTGAAAACCCGGAATCCTTCCCACCAGGGAACTCCCCTTTTTTTTTTTCCATTTTGAACTTGACAGTTTTATGGCTTGTCAGAAACTGTAGAGCAAGGGGCTTTCCTAAGGAGTCACTGCTTGGTGTTCCAGCCACTCAAAATGCCCTGAAGGACTGAGGGATACTCAGTCCCTCACATTGCTGGGGCATCTTGCTCAAAATTTCTACTTCCCTCCCCAGTTTAAAACTCTTGTCCTGTTGTGTGTGTCTTAGAAGTAGTCAGTTGTTTATGGAAGTGAGTCATAAATCTCACTGTGTTTCTCTCTTCTGCAGAGAATTTCCTTGGTCAGTAGTTTTGCTGCTTCTCTGTTCCTTGGGTCTTACTCTCCTATTGACTACAGTGACGGTAAGTCTTCGGAGTCCATGGTGTGGGTCTGTTTAGCGGGCATGCGGGCAGCGTGAGCCCCATGCACCCGGGTGGGTGCCAGTCTTCCAGCCCTACCGTCTGTTGCCAAGAAGGGAGTGTATTACTTTTGCGGTGTAACAAATGGGCCCAGCGCTTAGCAGCTGAGAGTCATAAATGTTTATTATCTCACAGAGTTTCTGAAGGTCAGTAATCAGGGAGTGGCTTCTCTGGATGGTTCTGGCCTAGGGTCTCTTAGGAGGTGGCAGTCAAGCTGGCCGCCAGCACTGCGGTCACTTAAAGGCTTGACAGGGGCTGGAGGATCCACTTCCAGGCCACGCACGTGACTGTGAGCCAGAGGCCTCAGTTCCTTGCCACGTAAGCCCCTCCCCCATATGGGAGCTGGATTCACCCCAAGCGAGGGGTGAGAGGAGGCAGCAGCCAAGCAGAAGCTGCAGAGTCTTTCACATGATCTTGGGAGTGATGTACATCCCTGTCCCTGGTCACACAGACCTACAGGAACAGGGAGAGGGGACCTCAAACAGCGTGGACACTAGGGGATGAATAGGGATCATCTTGGAGCCTGGCTCCCACAAGGAGTTACTTATTGAAGTTTTTGTCCACATTTGGGGAACTCATGAGAGTGGTGAGCTTCTGGAATCAAAACCCTAACAAAAATAAATACAGGTACTATGTATAAAACAGATAACTAATGAGAACCTTCTGTATAGCACTGGGAACTCTACCCAGTGCTCTGTGGTGACCTAAATGAGAAGGAAATCCAAAAAAGAGGGGATATGTGTATATGTATAGCTGATTCACTGTGCTGAATGGTAGAAACTAACACAACATTGTAAAGCAACTATACTCTGATAAATAAACAAACAAACAAATAAATAAATGCAAACGATGCCAGTGAAGAAGGAGAGCTGGGAGGAGGTTGCTGAAGGAGCGCTTGGGTGAGACTAGCATGGAGAGAAGAGAATGCAGAGGAAGAGCCCAGGCCTGGGAGAGTGGCCTCGGAAGAGCCTCGAGTCGCCCTGAGTCTCTGGGAGCTCAGCTGAAGTGTGTGAGTGCTGTCGTGTACCAGACGCTAGTCTAGTTTTCAGGGCAAGTAGGGTGACTAAGGAGTGGTCCCGAAGCTTCACTCACAATCTGCAGAAGAAAAGCTTCGTCCCACACAGGAACCCAGCTCCGTGGAGCTCAGACCAGCAGAGCCCTACCCATGGAATAGCCTGTATCCACCTGTGTCCTCCGTACTCACCCCAGCCAGCTGCTAAGTGCTGCTGGGGAAGGTTACGTTGTTGCTGTAGACATTCCTGAGCTTCATCCTCAGCTGGGTCTCCACCCACTCCCCTCACTGTCCAGAAGTCACCTCTTAATTTACCAGCAGTCTGACCATCTCATATGGGCACGGGGCTCTAGCGGCACCCAACCCACCTGCCTGCCTCCACCTGGGCCCATAGAGGAGGAGGGCTGTCCACCTGAGCTCTGGGTTCTCCCCAATCCCCATCCTCAGGAGAACCTTGGGAGAAGTAGCTCGTTTTAGGGAAGACAGCTGATCTTAGTGACGAGCATGAGGAAGTTTAGAGGCGTCTGAGAGCTTTCCTCGAAACGTTAGATGTGACTGGGAAATCCCTGAGAGCTGACCCACATCAGTGCCGGGGCTGCCTCTAGCCTGGAACCCCAGGGGACACGCAGAGCCATCCTAGGTGATATTGGTGGGAGCTCCCATCTCCCAGCCAGGTCTTAGAGCAATGGATTTCCAGGCTAACTGTGGGATTTAAGCCTGTGAGGAATGTTTGTGGGGGCGGAGGCATGTGTTCCTAAGGGCCCTGCTGACCTCTGGCTCTCTGGTTCCAGAGTTACCCAGGCACGTTGTATACGTTCCATCGGGAAAGAGCTCCAGGTACACGTTTGCTGCAAGAGTGATCCACTCTCGGCCAGATTTGTGCATTTTTACAAAAGGTTCTTTTTTAAGGTTTCTCTTTCTTGTATCCTTCCTTCCTTAGGTTCTGGAATGAATTTGTTGCGGATCCAGGACAAAGTCTGGTCGCAGGCTTGCCTTGGTGCCTGTGCACCTCATTTAGAGGAGAAGCTTGGCCTGCCGGTGCCGTCATGCTCGGTTGTGGTAGGTTCCCTGCCCAGTGATGCGACTCACTGGAGAGCTGGCAGCTACTGGGGAAGCTGTGTAGTATACACACACACACGCACACCCATCCATTTACACACGGGCACACACACATGTGGCTTTGTCTAGTACAAGATAAGTATTTGACGTGATTCAGAGCGAAATGGCTGTATCAGTGTCTTGTACTCAGGTGCAATAACTACATCAAAGTAAAAATCTTGTATGCAGCAAAGGAAACGGTCAACAAAGTGAAAAGGCAACCTATCAAATGAGAGAAAATATTTGCAAACTATATATCTGATAAAGGGTTAATATCCAATACATATATAAAGAACTCATACAACTTAACAGCAAAAAACCAAACAATTCAATTAAAAAGCTTTAACCAAGGACTTCCTTGGTGGTGCAGGGAACATGGGTTTGAGCCCTGGTCCCAGAGATCCCACATGCTGCAGAGCAACTAAGCCCGTGCACCACAACTGCTGAGCCTGTGCTCTAGAGCCCGCGAGCCACAACTACTGAGCCTGCGAGCCACAACTACTGAAGCCCGCACTCCTAGAGCCTGTGCTCTGCAGCAAGAGGAGCCACCACAACGAGAAGCCTGTGCACTGCAACAAAGAGTAGCCCCCACTCACCGCAATTAGAGAAAGCCTGTGTGCAGCAACAAAGACCCAATGCAGCCATAAATAAATAAATAAATATATTAAAAACAAAAAACTGTTAACCATCAGTGTGGCACCCACATTCGGAATAGACACTGGCTGTCCACGCCCTGGTTTCCCCTAGTTGGCCGGCTAAGTTCTTGGTTGGGCCCTGCACTCGGCCCTTTGGCGGGGAGCGTGTGCCCCACAGCCAGAACAAGCAGAACCCCTGGGTGGTGCAGAGCATTGGCTGTGAAGGAAGGACAAGGGCCCCTGAGTCCCAGGGAGAGTCACAGAGCTGGGAGGGGTGGGCCACCAGGAGAAGCAGGCTATCACGAGTGCCTCCCTCCTCACGTGTGGAGTCCCAACCACAGAAGCACTTTCTGAGATGAACAGCGACCTGCTGAAAACAGCCTTTGCCACCATGAGCAGAATCTCAAAGCCAAATCGTCATCATCCAGAGGGTGCCGTGAGGCCAGCGCACAGAGCGTAAATTAAGGGTGTCCTGCCCTGTAGAAGCAGACAGTTCAGGACCCAGGCAGGCTGATGCACAGCAGAAAGAAAAAGGAAGGGCTAACAGAAAACAGCCAAGCCTCTGGGACTGGTATTCCACACACGGCTTTTAGTTTCAAGTGAGATGGAGAGCGGTGTGTTGTCCACGGCAACCGGCTTTGTTTACCTTATACCAGGAACACATGCCTCCAAGAGGTAGCCCGTGCAGACACCAGCAGCTTGAGGAATGGAAAAGAACTGGTTGTGAAAAGTGTATTTTCATTTGTAACATAGGTACCCACGTGATGGGGGGAAACAAGCAAAATCCATGTTTTCTGTCATCCCTTTTTCTTTTTTTTTTAACATCTTTATTGGAGTATAATTGCTTTACAATGGTGTGTTACTTTCTGCTTTATAACAAAGTGAATCAGCTATACATATACATATGTTCCCATATCTCTTCCCTCTTGCGTCTCCCTCCCTCCCACCCTCCCTATCCCACCCCTCTAGGTAGTCACAAAGCACCGAGCTGATCTCCCTGTGCTATGCGGCTGCTTCCCACTAGCTATCTACCTTATGTTTGGTAGTGTATATATGTCCATGCCTCTCTCTCGCTTTGTCACAGCTTACCCTTCCCCCTCCCCATATCCTCAAATCCATTCTCTAGTAGGTCTGTGTCTTTGTTCCCGTCTTACCCCTAGGTTCTTCATGACATTTTTTTTTCTTAGATTCCATATATATGTGTTAGCATACGGTATTTGTCTTTCTCTTTCTGACTTACTTCACTCTGTATGACAGACTCTAGGTCTATCCACCTCATTACAAATAGCTCAATTTCGTTTCTTTTTATGGCTGAGTAATATTCCATTGTATATATGTGCCACATCTTCTTTATCCATTCATCCGATGATGGACACTTAGGTTGTTTCCATCTCCAGGCTATCGTAAATGTCATCCCTTTTTCTGAAGGTGGTGCCCAAATGGCTTTCTCTCCTTTTCTGCAGGAAAATATTTGGAGATACAGTGTAGCAGATGCTTCCCACCTTGCATCCTCCCAGCCCACTTTTTTGCCAGCTGTTGTGGCTTCACGCAGGTGTCGCCTAGCAGAATCCTGCCTGAGCTGCATCTCATTTGCCTCACTTCTGCCCGGAGCCTTCTGGGACTCCACAGTTGTGCTCTGCCAGCCTGGAGGTTCAGGGAGTTAGCACCCCACGTGTGCCCTTCACTGGTGGGGAGCTACGGAGAGCTGCTCCCTGTTCCACCCCCAGGTAGACAGTCCCCCCCCATGCATTTCATGCAGCTCCTCAGACGCAGCTCACAGCCATGACCAGCTCCACAGAGGACCCTGGGATGGGCTTTCCCCCCTTCCCTTTTTCATTCTTCCCTGTCCCCTTCTCATTTCCTGGGGTTACTTCCCCAAATCAGCCACCTGCACAAGCCCTGACTCAGGCTCTGTTTTGTGAGGCAACGGAGGCCAAGACAGTTATCTCCCAGGAGATGGCTTTATTCTGATGTAAATCCGAAAGTTGGCTGGATGGAGTAAAATGTTCTTCCCAGACACCAGGAAATCCCATCATTTATTTTACACTTTTGGAACCAAGACAGGGAAAGGGGGGAGAACGCTTGCTTTTCCTAACTATGCCCTCTAACGACTGCAGGTCTGTCCAGAAGTTATCCCTGCCCTCTGATCCCACAGGCGGTCTTGGAGGGGCCCTGAGAGCTGTGGTTCCTGGTGGAAGCACCTCCTCCACACTGCCTTTCCTTGCTTTATTTTCTTTAGAACGTTGACCTCTGCACAAACGTGTCCAATGACTCTTAATCTGACTGATAGAGCGTGTGTGCAAGGCATTATCCACTTCTGTGAGTTTGCTTAATGATTTCCTCCTGTTATTTCTTTATTTTTAATGCTACATCCATAATTTGGAGCTTACAGAGCAAGTCCACAATGGGAACTGGTCTGTTCTAGTTGCCTTGAATCTCAAAATTAAGTGGGCTTCAAGGAAGTGGGATGACCTCACGTGCGTGGTTGCAGCCCTGTGCTGGGCTCCTCTGGTGTTTTGTGAACAGGAGGGACGTCCCAGGTGTGATGCGACTGTAGGCCCCACCCTGGCCTGTAGCCCTCCTGTGGCCCGAGGTGTGGACAGATGTGTCGACAGTTGTGTCGAGCAGGTGAGGTTTGCCTCAGCAGAGCGTGGTGCCTTCTCTCCTCAGGGGGCCATTTCTTCCTACTTCGTCCAGCGCTATGGGTTTCCTCCAGGATGCAAAGTGGTGGCCTTCACTGGGGACAACCCAGGTGAGTACCTCATGGGATTTCACCCTCCCAGTAGCCCGCCTTGGTCCTTGTGGGACATTGGAGAATGCCAGCCGGCTTCTTGGGGCGTCTTGGGGAAGCCTGTCCGTGGCGGGCCCTCCCTCCCTTGGTGCCTGCCCGCCTGCTGGTCTGAACTCTCACGCCTGGTACCTGCCCCACCTTGGCTCTGGCTCCGCCCACAAGAGCCACTGAGTGCTGCTCCTCCAGGTGAAACCTGATCAGCGATTGAGGAAGACAGTGCCCACCCTCCCTCACCTGCCTTTTCTTTTCTTTTCTTTGTTTTAGCAACAGCCATTAATTATTATTAAATTTCTAATTTAAAACAAATATTTACAACATTATCAGTTTGGGAAAAGACAAACGGGAAAAACGAAGAAAAGTGATGAAAAGACAAATTCAAGGACAGAATAGATACAGCCTATTTACACGCCTGCCTGGGCCTGGTGGCTGCTGCCAGAGTGCCAGACCCTCAGCCTCAGAATTAGCAGCAGTTCAAAATCTCCTCCAGTTTCAACACGTCCAAGGGTGGGATTTTGCTCACCTGCCTCTTCTGTTCCAAGCTAAACATCTCAGTTCCCCCAACCCTTCCTTTGGGACCCAGCTTTGAGTCTCTGCCCCATCATTTGACCTATAGGTATGACTTTGTCCCAGCCCCTTGTCTCCTCTTCCTCCTTTTCTTCTCCTGTGGGGGTTCCTGAGGCCCCCCCCCGGAGGGGCTGACAGGTCTCTAAAGAAAGGCCAAGTGGCCACAATGAGTACCACCAGACTGCTGCCTCTCACCCCACCTCTGCAGCCCTTTTCCTAATGGGCCACCAAATCAGGGTTGCTGGGTAGAGTAAATACAAATACAGGACCCCCAGTTAAACTTGAATTCAGAGGAAGGACAAATGATTAGGTAGGATGAGTATGTCCCAGGCAATGTTTGAATTTCAGATAACAAATGATTTTTCAGTGTAAGTGTGTCCCAGATATTGTTTCTCTGAACCTGAAATGTGACTGAGCATCTTATATTTTGTCTGGCAACTCTACCCCAAGTTGCCATCCTAAGCAGCCATTCCTTCTCTAAGGAAGTGAGTCACAGGTACATATGAAAGGGTTTGGTGGAGGCCGGGGTCTGACTTCAGCCCTTTTCCTGGTTTCCATACCCGTGAGCTTCCCTGTGCTTACCTCCTACTGGTTGTACAGATGAGGATGTGGACGGCAAAAATAAAATAAAAAGAGGCACACGTGTCTAGGAGTGGAGCTGTGTGCCTAGAAATGGAGCTGAAGGTCTTGTTAAAATTCATTCATCATCATAATGATGATTTTATGTGCCGTATTTTCTGCAGTATCTTATGTGTTTTTCGCAGCCATGGCTCACGGGCCTAGCCACTCCGCAGCATGTGGGATCTTCCCAGACCGGGGCAGAAACCCGTGTTCCCTGCATCAGCAGGCGGACTCTCAACCACTGCGCCACCAGGGAAGCCCATCTATGTGTATTTTTGTGCCTGGGAAAAAACATTTAAGTCGCCGTTACTACTATTTCTGCCACCACTATGAGTAACACTTGTGGTGCTCCTAGGTCTGCTTTAGGCCTGTCTGCTTTGGAGCTGAGGGCACAGCGAGGATGTCCCCGCCACCCCTGTGGTTGCATCAGTGTCCTGGCTGTGCCCCCTCCCTTCTGGGGTGGCCTCCATTCTGGCATCTGCAGGGAACCCCCAGGAGCCAGGCGAGCACCTCCCTGTCCCTGCACAGATTCTGTAGAACTTCACACGGAGCCCTGTTGTCAAGGCACAAACCCAAACTCAGAGCAGGTTTTGGAGAAGGGACCCTCGTGTTCCTGGTCTGAGATGAGGTGAGATAGAGGCTGGTAGACAGTGGCCAAATTCCTGCAGGAGCACTGCTTGAAGCCTGTCGCTCTGTCCCCTGGGCGCCTGATTTGAGAGGAGGCTCCGGCCTCTGGTGGGCATGTTCTGGTGCCCCGGCTCCTGGAGGATGCCAGGCCCCAGTTCCTCTCTGCCCTAAAAGCTGAGTCACCCTCAGAAAGGAACAGATGGTGCACAAGCGCCGATTCAGGACAATTCTATGCTTTGTGGGCCATGTTTGTTTGCCTTTCAAAATGAAAGTAACTTCATCAAGTCTCGTTAGAAACAAATGCATTGTTTTTTTATATTGGAGCATTGTTGATATACAGTGTGTTACTTTCAGGTGTCCAGCAAAGTGATTTAGTTATACATATATCTATTCTTTTCCAGATGGCTTTCTCATATAGGTTATTACAGAGTACTGAGTAGAGTTCTCTGTGCTAGACAGTAGGTCCTTGTTGATTGTTTTATATGTATTAGTGTGTATATGTTAATCCCAACCTCCCAGTATTTCCCTCCCTCCTGCCCCCACCTTTCCCCTTTGGTAACCGTAAGTTTGTTTCCTAAGTTTCTGAGTCTGGTTAGAAAAATGTATATTCTTACACCTACTCTATCAACTGGAAGAATGTCAGGGAGAATAATGGGCCTGCTTTTGAACCACAGAAGCATGAGCTTCTGGGCATGTTTCAGAGGGAACAACAAAGAAGCAGCTTCCTAAACTGTCCTTTTGGACTGCGGTTTCAGGCTGAATGTTGGAGATACCAGGCAGGTAGCCCTCAGCCGGTCCCTCCCTAAGTCTGATCTTCACTTTGCTGCTGCCTTAAGTAATGCATTAGTCTTATGCTTTTTTTTCTTATACACAAGGGATACCTCTTCATTGCAGAAAAAAATTTTAAGTACCGACAAACCAAAGGAAGGGTGTAAAAAACAATCATCCGTAATCTCTTAACCCAGAGATAACCACAGTTAAAATTTTGAGGGCTATCCTTCCAACCTTCTTTTCCTATGCCCATTAATAAACAGTTTATTTTAACCAACCAAGGCAATATTTTTGTGCAACATCATTAGTGGTTGTTTAGGTTTCCATTGTTCTGGCATTTACTTTGCCAGTGTCCCTCAGATGGGGCTGGGAGATGGAGGTAGGCGTGGCTTCTACTGTTTAGGCCATGCAAACATCATCTTGTCCCTTGGCCCTATAGCAGCGGTCCCCAACCCTTTTGGCACCGGGGACCAGTTTCATGGAAGATAGTTTTTCCACGGACGGGGGTTGGGGGGGAGATGGATCAGGCGGTAACGCGAGTGGCAGATGAAGTTCCGCTCGCTAGCCCACCACTCACCTCCTGCTGTGCAGACCGGTAGGGGGCTGGGGACCCCTGCGGCCTATAGGATAAGCTCTCAGAGGTAGGATTCCTGAATCCAGGACTCTGGCACTCTGCTGATCGTACCTCAGCAGCAGTGTTTGAGTACACCTGTTCCTGCCCACGTTTCTCCTTCATTCATTCATTCACTCAACGTTTAGGCCTGCTGCTACATGGCAGACCTTCTTTCAGTTCCAGGGCGTATCAGTGAGGAAGGCAGATAAACATCACTGTCATGGGCCTCACATAAAGGGGACGGTCAACTTACCTTGCCCCTTTCCATACCACTGAGGTGGGGGAAAGCCTCTCAGCCCTTGGGGCGTCCTGAGCCCTTGGCTCACCCTGTTCCTGCATCTCCCTTACCTTGTGGACTGGGGTGGGAGATGGGGACTGCACTCCCATCTGGCGGGGTGGGGGGTGACTGGTTTGCCTTGTGGCTCTCCTGTGACCTCCTGCTAACCACAGGCTCCCCTCCCGTTCTCAGCATCGCTGGCAGGCATGAGGCTGGAGGAAGGTGACATTGCGGTAAGGTGACCACTCACTCCCTCAGGCAGGGTCAGCTTTCTGCCCCAGGGGACGAGGGTGCTGGGTCTCAGCAGCATCTTTGCTGCCTATCAGAGGGGCTTCCAGGGTCAAAAGGCAGCTGAGGGAGGGGATTGGGAGACCCAGGCCCCAGGACCTGCCCACAGGTCCTCTCTTAGAAGGTCAGTTGCCTTTGCTGAACAGACAGGTCCCCTGCCTGCCTTGACAGTGGCCGGTCGTGGTCAGCACAGTGGCAGAAGGGTCAGACCTCGGGCTAGAGGACTGTGAGCTCCCTAGGTGATGAAGACATAACCCAGACCCTTCTGCTTCTAGTGGGAAACCCGTTGTCACCCAAACCACGAGTTAGAGGTAGTTGTAGTAAGTTCTAGAGGATCGGCCCGCAGGATCCATGGGAGCCTGAATCTGGGGAGCTGGCTTTGGACTTTGGTGTGGGAGGGTCAGCAGAGGTTTCTCTGAGGAGGTGACATTTAATCCGAGGTCTGCAGCCTGAGGAGTGAAGCGATGGGGGTCAGGGCGTGTGGAGCTGGCGAGATGGAGCCGCTTCACCTCTGCCTGTCTCTCTGCAGGTCAGCCTGGGCACCAGCGACACCCTATTTCTCTGGCTCCAGGAGCCCACGCCCACCCTGGAAGGCCACATCTTCTGCAACCCGGTTGACCCCCAGCACTACATGGCGCTCCTGTGGTAGGTTGGGTGGGGCGGAGGAGGTGCGGGCAGGTCTGGCACCATGTGGAGCCCCCCAGGTCATTCCACTGCGCAGGCTCTGGGGGCAGCTGAGACCCCAGGGACTCACTGGGTCTTGCTGAGAGCAGAGCTGGGTGGGGAAGCACCCAGGACCTGAAGTCTCTCCCAAACCCAGATACAGATCCCATCCCCAACACCTGTGTCCTGTGTGGCCTGAGGCAGACCCCGTAGCATATCTGAGCCACACTTTGCTCATAAAATGCGGAGAATAAGAGGGTTACTTCATAGTGTTGTTATGCTATGTCTGGCACATGGTGGACCTTCAACCAGTGGTAGCAAGGACATCCTGCTTCCTGACAGTTCTCATGGAAGGGGTCTGTTCTGCACCCTCCAAACAGGCATTTGGGGACCTGCTGGAAGCTACTGAGGGAGGGTTTTTAGCCTTGAACCACTGGAGAATATGTAGGTCTAGTAAATCTGGCCAGCCCTGCCCCTTGTCCAGGTGGTACAACGTGCTGAAACCACAGCTGTGTCTCTCCCTGGGGCTCCTTTGTGGCAACCTCCCCTGTAAACAGAGCCCACGACAAGTGCATTTCCTGCTGACTCCCAGGGACATGCGCTGGGTCTGATACCTGAGGAGGAACCTTAGATCCCTGCTGTGCACTGGCTGGGGTTGTGGTCCAGCCTGACCTGCAGCCCCTCTACATGGGACTCTTCACCAAAGCCCGTGGGTACAGTCAGCCAGCACCAGGTCCCTCCCTCAGGGTTGTGTGCACTTCTGCAGCTTTAAAAACGGCTCCCTCATGAGAGAGAAGATCCGCGATGAGTTGGCTTCCAGTTCCTGGAGCGAGTTCTCTAAGGCGCTGCAGTCCACAGAGATGGGGAACAACGGAAACCTGGGTAGGCTGTTTGGGGATGCCTGGGTCTGTGAGGGGGCAGCAGCTGCTGCGGGGAGTGGCAGGGCCAGGGAGAAGCCAAGGGGAGCCCTGACTGTCTGCACTTCTGCTCCATGGGCCTTAAAACTAGCGTGAGACCCCATGATCTGAGTGAGGTGGGGAGTGACAGATCAGGCCAGAGCTGCATCTTCTGTGCCCCTCAAAGCCCCTGGTGACAGCATCAGAGATGGCAGCCACAGTGCCTACTCTGCCCTGGTGCATGCCCACATGCAGCTTTCTGCCCCAGACACGAGGTCTTGTTAGGAGAAGTGCCCAGCATTGGGGCAGGCCTTTTGAGCAGGGAGGGGATGTGCCTCCCTTGGTCAAACCCATGCTGGTATTTTAGGGTTAGTTGGACAGCTAGCTGTCTCCTGGCCTGGGCGGCCACATGAGAGCTGAAAGAGCTGTCTCCACGAAAAGCTAGCCTAGGCCTTTCCATTCGCCCTCCGTCCTGCTGGAGAGAAGGACCTGAGACTATTCACAGGTCTCCAGGGAATAGGGGGTCATGGGGAACAGGGATATAGGGTCATTTCACCCTGCTTTTTTCTAAGGCTATTGAGAAGCTGATCGTTTGTTTTTGACCACTGACAACTAATCTCTTCCTGGTCTTGTTTCAGGTTTTTATTTTGATGTAATGGAGATCACCCCTGAAATTATTGGGCGTCATAGGTTTAGTGCAGAAAACCATGAGGTACGTGTGTTATTGGTATTGGAGCTACAATGGCTCCATTTTTGACTATTTAACAAATGCCTATCAAATTATGCTAGTTTTAGGGACCTCATTCATTTACTCAGCCATTGATAAAACAAGTATTTAAAATTTTTTTCTTTAAATTGAAATATTGTTGATTTACAATATTGTGTTGGCTTCAGATGTACAGCAAAATGATTCAGTTTTTTTTCAGACTATATTCCATCATAAATTATTACAAGATATTGAATATAATTCCCTGTGCTACACTGTAAATCCTTGTTGCTTATCTATTTTATATATAGTAAGTAGTTTGTATCTAATCCCATACTCCTAATTTGCCACCACCCTCCCCCGCCAGTAACCATTAGTTTGTTTTCTATGTCTGCAAGTCTGTTTCTGTTTTGTATATAGATTCATTTGTATTTTTAGATTCCTCATATAAATGATATCATATGATATTTATCTTTCTCTGACTTACTTCACTAAGTATACCACTCTCTAGGTCCATCCATGTTGCTGCAAATGGCAACATTTCATTCTTTTTTATGGCTAATACTCTGTTGTATAGGGACTTACCTGGGTCCAGTGGTTAAGACTCTCGGCTTCCAATGCGGTTGTGCATGGGTTCGATCCTTGGTTGGGGAATAAGATCCCATATGCCGTGTGGCGTGGCCAAAAGATATTTTTAAAAATATATATTCTGTTGTATATATACCATATCTTCTTAAGCCAGTCATCTGCTGATGGGCACTTGGATTGTTTCCATGTCTTGGCTATTGTAAATAATGCTGCCATGAACGTTGGGGCTTCACGTATTTTTTCCAATTACAGTTTTCCCTGGTATATGCCCAGGAGTGGGATTGCTGGATCATATGGTAGCTCTATTTTTAGTTTTTTAAGGACCCTCCATACTGTTCTTCATAGTGGCTGCACCAATTTACATTCCCAGCAACAGTAGGAGGATTCCCTTTTCTCCACACCCTCTCTAGCATTTATTATTTGTTGACTTTTTGATGATGGCCATTCTGACTGGTGTGATAATTAGTGATGTTGAGCATCTTTTCATGTGTCTGTTGGCCATTTGTATGTATTCTTTGGAAAAATGCCTATTTAGGTCTTCTACCCATTTTTTGATTGGGTGTTTGTTTTTTCAATATTGAGTTGTATGAGCTGTTTGTATATTTTGAATATTAACCTCTTGTCAGTCTCATCATCTGTAAATATTTTCTCCCAGTCCACAGGTTGTCTTTTCATTTTGTTGATGGTTTTCTGTGCTGTGCAAAAGCTTTTAAGTTTGATTAGATCCCCTTTGTTTATTTTTGCTTTTATTTCTTTTGCCTTGGGAGACCAAGCTGAGAAAACATTGGTATGATTTATGTCAGAGAATATTTTGCCTATGTTCTCTTCT
The DNA here is from genome assembly GCF_949752795.1 of Hyperoodon ampullatus. Taxonomy (NCBI): domain Eukaryota; kingdom Metazoa; phylum Chordata; class Mammalia; order Artiodactyla; family Ziphiidae; genus Hyperoodon; species Hyperoodon ampullatus. The sequence goes on along the minus strand of NC_136923.1, from coordinate 48,711,376 downwards.
AGGAGTTTTATGGCGTCATGTCTTATATTTAGGTCTGTAAGCCATTTTGAGTTTATTTTTGTGTATGGTGTGAGGCAGTGTTCTAACTTCATTGATTTACATATGGCTGTCTAGCTTTCCCAACACCACTTGTTGAAGAGACTATCTTTTCTCCATTGTATATTCTTGCCTCATTTGTCATGGATTAATTTACTGTAGGTGCGTAGGTTTATTTCTGAGCTCTCTATTCTGTTCCATTGATCTATATATCTGTTTTTGTGCCAATACCATGCTCTTTTACTGTAGCTTTGTAGTATAGTCTGAAGTCCGAAGGGTTATACTTCCACCCTTGTTCTTTTCCCTCAAAATTGTTTTGGCAATTTTGGGTGTTTTGTGGTTCCATATAAATTTTGAGACTGTTCTAGTTTTGTGAAAAGATGTTATGGGTATTTTGATAGGGATTGCATTAAATCTGTAGATTGCTTTGGGTAGTATGGCCATTTTAACAATGTTAATTCTTCCAATCCAAAAGCATGGGATATCTTTCCATTTCTTTGAATCATCTTTGTTTTCCTTTAGTAATGTTTTATAGTTCTCAGCATATAGGTCTTTAAGCTCCTTGGTTAAATTTATTCCTAGGTTCTATTTTTTATGCCATTTTAAATGGGATTGTTCGTTTACTTTCTCTTTCTGATATTTCATTATTAGTGTAGCAGATTTCTATGTATTAATCTTGTATCCTGGGACTTCCCTGGTGGTCCAGTGGCTAAGACTCCTTGCTCCCAATGCAGGGGGCCCAGGTTTGATCCCTGGTCAGGGAACTAGATTCCACATGCTGCAACTAAAGATCCTGCATGCAGCAATGAAGATCCTGCGTGCTGCACCTAAGACCTGGTGCAGCCAAAAAAAACCCCCAAAAAACCAACAAACTTGTATCCTCCTACCATGCTGAATTCATTTATTAGTTCTAATAGTTTTTGTGTGGAGTCTTTAGGGTTCTCTATATAAAGTATCATGTCATCTGCAAATAGTGACAGTTTTACCTCTTCCCTTCCAGTTTTATTTCTTTTTCTTGTCCGATTGCTGTGGTTAGGACTTCCAATACTATGTTGAATAGACATAGTGAGAGTGGGCATCCTTATCTTGTTCCTGAATTTAGTGGGAAGGCTTTCACCGTTTCACTGTTGAGTATTATGTTGACTGTGGGTTTGTCATAATAAAACAATACTTTTGATGTGCTAGGGTGTACTCTCGATGCTGGGGCATCAGCAAGATATAAGACAGATGCTGTACTTTCTCACAGAGAGGAATGTGGAACACCTAAGGGTTCTCCCTGAGCTAACGTGTGCTCCCACTGATTGTCATTAAGCATCTTGGAGCCTGTTTCCTTGGTGAGCCTTATCCTACACCTCCCATCTCCAGATGATGAATTTCCTCCTGATTGAAAGAGCCTCTGGCACAGGAGACACTAACATTTGCTGATGTTTATTGAGCACAGTTTAGTTCCAGGCACTATGTATGTGGGTTTCTTTATCTTCCTCATTTACCTCTCAAAGCAACTCTGTGAATTAGGTATTTTCATCCCCTTTACAGATGGAGAAACTGAATATCTCACCCAAGGCACCAGGGCCTAGGTGGTGGAGGCGGTCAAACCCAGTCCTTTCTGGCCCTAAAGCCACTATTTTATTTGCCCTCCACCACGTGACCTTTCCCAGGAGGGATTTGGTTGATACTTGCTGCTTGGAATTGACTTTTCTGTGAGATGGTTACCAGAGTCATCACCACATTTTGGATTGGACCTGAGAGACTTTTCTGATCCTAAAAGGTGTCTGGGGAATTTCAGTAAGTCACTCTGTCTAATAAGTGTAACAGAGTTGGTGTTGGATTATATGCCGATGATGGCATTACATATTGTATTGTAGATGGAAAGCTTTGTCTAAAGTATAGGGAGTTCATCTCAGTCTTCTGGTGGGGGTCAGTTTGGTTTCTGTTGCTCATAGAAAGAAGACATGCCTGTTCTCTTTTGTGTAAATCTATCTGGGTTTATCAAGAAGGGAGTTTTCTTCGATCATTTCTTCAATCAACAGATATGTATGATTGGTGCAAACAAGACAAACAGGGTCCCTGCTCCACGGAGCCCAGTGTCTAGGAGGATATAAACAGGTAAACGAACACACACATGATTACGGTGTGTGATGTGGCTCAGATGGGAAGGAACAAAGTGACGTAGGGGAAAGCAGGGCGTGTGCCAGGGACTTGCCTTGGATAGGGTGACCAGGTGGGCCTCCCTGAGGAGGTGGCCTTTAGGTGCAGACTTGAAGGATGAGAGGGATCCCACATGGGAAGCTTGGGCAGAGTCCTGGCAGAGGGAGAAGTTTAGGAACTGAAAGTAGGTGAGTTGGGTTGGAGCAGTTCCTGAGGGAGGGAGCGGTGCGTCAGTCGCTGGTCTCAGGGGCTGGGGAGCAGGGTGAGGCTGGAGTTGGTGCCATTCAGCTTTAGCTGGAAGGGCAAAGGGCGCGCCACAGTGGTGGGTTCTCAGCACAAGCTCTCCCTTCCTGAGCATCAGCTACATTGACCAGGCTCTGCTATCTGCTTTTTAACAACCCTGAAACATAGATGCTCCCATTACCTCAGTTCTGTTAAGAAAGAAGATGAGAGACTCAAGAGGGAGGAGGTATGGGGATATATGTATATGTATAGCTGATTCACTTTGTTATACAACAGAAACTAACACACCATTGTAAACAATTATAGTCCAATAAAGATGTTAAAAAAAAAAAAGAAAGAAAATGAGGCTCAGTAAGATTTACATTAACTTATTCAAGGTCATAGAGCTGAATGGCAGAGGCAGAACTGGACCCCTCGGCAGCCTGAAACTGAGCTCTCCCATCCTCTGACTCCCCAAAGTGATACACGCGGGAGGCCGTGAGCACGTGTGTGTGCGTGTGAGTGTGTGACAAACAAGTTAGTGGTTCAAGAGCACAACTATGGGTGAGCTCCAGTGGAGGCCTGAGTCATGAGCTCTGAATCTGGGCTACTGTTAAAAACACACCACACACACGCATACACCACATACATACACACCACACACATACACACAGACACACACACATACACACAGTGAGTGGACAATGAGAGTTCTTCACTCTGCCCACTTTCTCCTGGAATCAGGTCTCAGCATTCCCCTGGGACGTGGAGATTCGAGCACTGATCGAAGGACAGTTCATGGCCAAGAAGATTCATGCTGAGGGCCTGGGCTATCGAGTCAGTAAGTGAGCTGCTGGCGGGCTGTGTTCTGGGGTGGGCGCTAAGGGTTCTGCTCATACCCTGAGGTGCTTGAGACCCTTCCTGGCCTTCAGGCCAGGCCTAGTGGACAGTGTCTGTTAAGGCTCCATTACAAGGGCCTTGTTCATGCAGGAGGGACATGGAGCCTGGCTCCTGGTGGTGGGGTGAGAAAGCGATCAACTGGCACTGTGGACAGGCATAGACTAGGAGGCAGGTTGTTCCTGCATCTCTGCTCCGTCCCCAGGAGCCTCACCTCCTTGGCCAGGAGCTATAGGACTTGGGAGGGAGATCCTTCTGTAACCCTAAGCTCCAACCTGCAGACTAAATGTCCTAAGCTCTGGATCCCGAGGACGTGGGCAACGCAGGTGGGAAAGGTCTGGGCTGGGGCCATCACTGGACCTACACCTTCTAGCCTGGGCAGGCCCCGTCTGCCTGTGGGGCACAGCTCTGGGCATTTCAGCTTGAACAGGGAAGAGAGGGGACGTAGAGCCACTGTCAGAACTGAGAGACCTGCAATGGGGAGGGCAGAGCCAGGGCCAGGGGAGGCCCACGGGGAAGGAAGGGACGTCTGAGAACGTGAGCTGTGGAGTGTGGGCAGCTTTAGGAGGTCAGCAAGTTCCCCTTTTGGATGGCGCTGCAGTGGTCTGGCGGGGGGCAGGGGGCGCGTCTGAAGGAGGTTGGACCCGCCGACCAGAGAGTCCAGATTTCCAAGATGTATTGTCCCTCTGGGCCAGCTGTGGTCAAGAGAAGGTAGAAAACCCCTGAATCCTCTTAGCTTGAAGGCCTCCTCATGATACTTTTACGGACAATCCTATGTAGTATATGTTTTATGCCTTTGAACCAAATAAGTAAAAGGATACTTCAAAAATAAGCACTAGGTAAACCTTTTTGAAAACGTGTTAGGCAGCATCTACTAAAGCTGCATACACGTCCACCCAGCAGCTTCACTTCCCGGTGGATGCGAGAGAGAGATGTGGACATGTGTTCACTAAAGACGTGCAGGAGGACACTGCCAGTGGCCCTGTGCTTAGCACCCCATGCTGGAAACAACACAGTGCCCATCGATGGTAAGATAGATGCCTTGTGGGGTGTTCAGGCGACATGATCCTACACAGAAATGAAAATGAACCAGCCTTAGCCACGCGCAACAAAATGGATGAATCTCACAAATGAAAACGCTGAGCAAAAGAAGCCAAACCCAAAATACGCGTGGCAGATTCCGTGGACATCAGATTCAAAAGCAAACAAAACTATCTGCTGTTGTTGGAAGTCTGGATCGTTAGTAGTTACCTTTCGTGGGGCATGGAGGGCCTCTGGGGTGCTGGGTGAGGCTCTGTTTCTTAGGTTACACAGGTGTGTTTAGTTGTGAAAATGTGTCAAGCTGTCAGCTTATGGTATGTATGTACATTTGTTAGGATGTATGTTATAGTTCAACAAAAATTTTTAAATAGAATGAACTTTATAAACAGTCCCACTCCTCTCCATCCCCCCCACCCAGAGTGTAAAAAGAAATTCCCCAAAGGTCTCCAAAGGCTTCCAAGGTCCCTGAGAAGCGAGCCCAGGTTAGCAGGGCAGAGATGGTGCTGAGGTGGGCGTGAATGACTGGCAGGAAGGGTTTTCCGGTCGTCAGGAGGGGGCACTTTGGGCGGCTGGGGGGCTGTCTCCACCGGCCCAGCGTGAGGGGAGAAGCAGTGAGGGCGGAGGGGCCCTCCTGGGCTCCAGGGGGCTAGTGTGATCACGTCATCGTTCCCAGCCTCTGAAGCGATTCTTGTGCAAAACAGCATAAGGTTACTTATCCTCTTAGCAAGCTTAAGGGCCGAATCAAACCTGTCCTGCCAGCTCTGCTGGGTTCCTCTCAAACAAGATCACATGAATGAATGCGCTTGAACCTAAAAGGGCAAAAGGGCTGCACGAACTGTAGGCATCATGCTCCCAGTGGCTGCATGGCTTGTGGCATCGTGGGATCTTTTTTTAAAAAAATAAATTTATTTATTTATTTTTGGCTGCGTTGGGTCTTCGTTGCTGCGCGCGGGCTTTCTCTATTTGTGGTGAGTGGGGGCTACTCTTCGTTGCAGTGCACAGGTTTCTCATTGCGGTGGCTTCTTGTTGCAGAGCACGGGCTCTAGGTGCACCGTCTTCAGTAGTTGTGGCACGCGGGCTCAGTAGTTGTGGCTCATGGGCTCTAGAGAGCAGGCTCAGTAGTTGTGGCTCACGGGCTTAGTTGCTCCACGGCTTGTGGGATCTTCCCGGACCAGGGCTCGAACCCGTGTCCCCTGCATTGGCAGGAGGATTCTTAACCACTCTGCCACCAGGGAAGTCTGAGATCATGGGATCTTAGTTCCCCGACCAGGGATTGAACCCCAGGTCCTGTCAGTGAAAGCACAGAGTCCTAACCACTGGACCACGAGGGAATTCCCTAGAGTTTCATTCCTGAACTGTCATAATCTCGTTTTAATAACATCTAAGAAGAATAAAAAGACATTTGAAGTAACACTGATGATCATGATAATAATAGCTGCCAACATTTATTGAGCACCTACTGTGTGCCCAGCCTGGTTCCTGAGCACATTATGTTTATTAACAACAGTGTCTCTGGGGTGGGTACCAGTATTACTCCTGCTTCACAAAGTAGGAGACCAAGACTCAGAGTGTTACATCACCTCAGAGCTTCTGAACCAAGCCAGTCTGGTTCCAGACTCTGGGTTCTGAACCACAGGGTTACCTCTGCTTTCTTTAAGGAATGATCACTTTCTTGATGTTTGGGCACCGTGAGACATATGCACCCAGCTGGGCGGGGCTAAAGCCATCGTCCCTTTTCAGCTTATATTTCGATGTATATTTCATTTTGTTTAGGTTAACTTATAAGAGCAGAAAAACCTTATAATAGCAAGTTTGGAAAATGAAGGAAAGAAAACTACCTATAATCCCATCCCCTCTCCCCAGCCACTCCTGCCATCTAGGACCGTTTTCTTCCAGTCTCCATTATGAGTTTATTTTTTATAAAGCCAGAGTCCTATTCCCTTGGTACCTACAAAGAGGACATATAAACCTAAAAGTGTGTCAAAGTCTTCATGGTGCTTTACATCATGCCCAGCTGACTTTTCTTGCAGTCGTGAATGGAGCATGTTTTGATTTTCCAACATGGAATCACACTGGAACATCTTCCCATGTCCTGGATTGTCTCCTTAGCCGCTGACATTCCTTCCCCTTTTCCCAGCCCAGGTACACTCTCTTTTTTAAAATTATTTATTTATTTATTTATTTATTTATTTTTGGCTGCGTTGGGTCTTTGTTGCTGCGTGCAGGCTTTCTCTAGTTGCGGCGAGTGGGGGCTGCTCTTCATTGCGGTGCACGGGCTTCTCATTGCGGTGGCTTCTCTTGTTGCAGAGCACGGGCTCTAGGCACGTGGGCTTCAGTAGTTGTGGTTCACAGGCATTAGCGTGCAGGCTTAGTAGTTGTGGCCCACGGGCTTAGTTGCTCCGCAGCATGTGGGATCTTCCTGGACCAGGGCTCGAACCCGTGTCCCCTGCATTGGCAGGTGGATTCTTAAACACTGCACCACCAGGGAAGTCCCCGGGTACTCTCTTAATGGCTGAGGGTGAAGATGGGAGAGGCTGAGAAGTGGCAGCAGAGCCTTATAACATTTATTTGTTTTTAAATACCTGCATAATAAATGAATGCCTCTTCATTGTAAAAGAGTCCCGTGACACAGGAATATAGGGATCTAAGCACTATGAGATCACAGAGCTCTCTGTTTTTCTGCCCTGCCCCCAGCTTCTTCATCACCACTTACACGGTCCATGGGGGAGAGGTGGGGGTGAGGAGGACTAGCTCTGCCTTTGGGACGCCTCTCCCACAATGACACCACCTAATGCTTGGCCGGTTTTTCTGTCCTGGCTAAGTTCATGTGCCTCTGGAGGATCACTGTGCCATCTGTCTTGTACTGCAGGTACAGCAAGTTAGCGCTTAAGGGCTCATCTCATTCTAGGATTTAATTTATTTATACTTCTTTGCATTTACAACTTTTTTTTTTTGGCCACGTGGCATGCGGGATCCCCAGTTGACCAGGGATCGAACATGTGCTCCCTATAGTGGAAGCGCGGAGTCTTAACCACTGGACCGCCGGAAGTCCCTGCATTTACAACTTTTTGATAGCGTTAAATAAAAATATGTTTTTGTTTGTTTATTCAGCATTCTCTCCTTGTCACAGCACAGGGGATGTTCTTTCTTGACCATCTACATTTTAACCCGAAGTGGAACTATATGTCTTTTACTAGACTGTGGTTTATTATTTTTTACTGTGAAAAATATGCATACAGTAGAATATATGCTTCATACAGCTAATTGTGAAACATATTAATAAATCAAACACCTGTTCACAGAGCACTCTGGTTAAGAAATAGAACATTGCCAGAACCTTAGAACCGTCCTGTGTACCCTCTTCAGTTGCATCCCCAAGAGGTGGATGAGGAAGCAGCCTCACAAGCAGGTTTCATGTTGGACATGCGTGGACAGAACCAGCTTTAGATCTCCCCCGCAGTCCTGTGTGATAAGCAAGAGGCATTGGCCTGACACTAGCTCTTTGTGGTAGAAGAACTCTGGAAAACAGCCTTTTCTGCCTTGGGGGAATTGTCACAGCCGTTTTTTGTTTTTTGTTTTCTTTTTCCTTACAGTGCCTAAGACAAAGATTTTGGCCACTGGAGGAGCATCTCACAACAGAGACATCTTGCAGGTAAGTGCCGGTAGCAAGCCCTGAGCTAGGGCCTCTTCCACGTCTAATACTTCTAAGAGCCAGACACTCAGCAGTAACACTGCCTCTGTTCCCACTCCTGCAGGGATGGGGAGCTTACAGCTCATTCTTTCCCAGGAAGCCAGCTCTTTACAGCACACATGGCAGGCAGATTCTATCTTACGCTCAAGTGAAAACCACTGCCCTGTACAACTCCACTCTCTGATACCAGCACTGGCCTCTGGAGTCACACAGAAAGTGCCTGTCCTTCATGGCAAACCTTCTGACATCTAATGCCAATGTTCTTATCTTCCTCAAGGTTTCCCCCTTCCAATTTAAACATCTCTGATTTTCCCAGCCATTCCTCTTATAATACAGTTGCCAGGATTTGTCACTGTCTTTCTGGTCCTTCATTATGCTAGACATATATGACCCAAAGTAGAATCAACCTGCAGATATCTGACAATCAAGCTGTTAGCCCCAAATCATGGGGCTGTTACTGTCTTATTGGGACTGAGAATTTTGGGGTATAGCCCGAGGCTGCCTTAGCTGTTGGAGTAACTGAATCAACTGTTGACTTGTACAATCGTATACCTGTCTTAGGTAAGATTCTCTAGAAGCAGAGCCTGCAATGGAAATTATTCTACGAGTGATTTGTTGGGAGAGTGCTCCCAGGAGAAAGGGAGCGAGGGATCCAGGTAGGGCAGGGGAAGGAGGATAGGCAAGGATGTGGTTTTGGTTGGAGTCAGCTTCAGCTCCATCCCGTGGGGAGATATGGTCCATGAACTATGCCGCAGACTTGCTTCCACCCTGGGGTAAGAGGGCCAACTGGCTGTCGTGGGAAGAGATACGAATAACCTCCTGTGAGAGGCAGCCTCTGTTCAGTAAAGAGCAATTCTTCTGAGGAGGGGCGGCTGTGAGCCATTAGCAGCCAACACTCACAGCATCTGGGTGAGGGTGCACACCGGTCCAGCAAGGGGATCCAGATGGGGCATCAACAATACCTCTGGTTAACTAAAACCCCCACGTCTTTTCCATGTGAGCCCCCCTTAGTACACATCCTCTATTCTAAATTTATGCAATTTATTTTGGGGACCTACATGGAAGACTTTATCTTTATTCCTATAAGACATGCATTTGTTAGTTTGGGTTTGTTTGGCCTTGTTAATATTAGTCTGAGACCTAGCCATCTCCACCTTGATGGTTTGTTGCTAAGCATACTAAATCTTCCTCCTCATCTTTGATAAAGTGGTTAAACAATGCAGGGACAACCCAGAGAGCTGTGGCCCTTCACTAGAGACTTCTCCCAGGCCACCCTGACCCTATTATCACCAGGGCGGCATGGCCAAGTGTACTTCCTTTAAGGCAGTAGAGGTGGAATGGAAGGTATCAGAAGACATATTAGAAAAGAGAGCCCAGAAAATGCATGTCTGTGTGCATGCTCCCTCTGAGGAATGACTCACCACAGTAAGAACTTCTGTCCTTCCCAGGTGCTGGCAGATGTGTTTGGCACCCCAGTGTATGTCATAGACACAGCCAACTCAGCCTGTGTGGGCTCTGCTTACCGAGCTTTCCATGGTAGGTCAATGGATGGCGCCAGATGCCTCTGGAAGCGGTTGGGGCACTGGCTGGGCTGAGGACAGTGGAAAGGGGAGATTGGGATGTTCCCAGTCTTTAGGGACATGGGAGGCTTGGGGTCTTTAGATTCACTTTCCTCCCCTCCCAGCAGGGGGGAACCAACCCAAAACCCTGTTCCTTTGTGCTTTACTTAAACTGGGAAAGAGAGGCAGGGTCCTAACTAAATGAGGCCTGGTCAGAGTCAGACTCAGCCCAGGGACATTGGTTGAGGGCACTTGGGCATGGGTCTGGACAGCTGGTGGGCAGGAAGGGGTAGATAAAGTCCAGAGCCGTCTTTTCAACAAGAGCAGAAGTTGAGACAAAGGCGGAGGCTTCAGAGCCAAGCAGTCCAGGACCCTGGACAGCTCCTTGGGGGTAGTGGGGAACCAAGGCTCTGATGGAGGCCTCCCTGAAACTGCGGGAGCAGCACAGGCCCACGAGGGTGTTCTTCCACCCATGTGGTCGACTTGCCCTGTCCTCTGCCTGCTCAGGCCACTCCTCTGGCCACCCATGTAACTCAAGGGCTTTGTCCTTTCCCTCTAGCGGTTGCATTCTTCACACATTTATCCTTAACTTTTTAACACACCTATTTAAACTTGTATGTTTTCTTTCAACATTGAGAATTAATCAGGGACCATAGCCTTCTCTTAATAATTAAACTCCTACTCTTTCATTCCCCTCCCTCTCCACTCTATCCACCTTGCCCTACCTTGTGCCACCGCTTGTATCAAGATCATTGGGCAATTTCTTTCTTTCTTTCTTTCTTTTTTTCTTACGGCTTGCAGGATCTCAGTTCTCCGACCAGGGATTGAACCCAGGCCACAGCAGTGAAAGCATAGAGTCCTAACCACTAGGCCACCAGGGAACGGGAAGTTTATTTCTAGGCTGTTATGTTTTTAATCAAACTTTACAACATGTTGGCTTTTATTTGCACTTACGTATGAGTTTGTCTTTTTTTTTTTTTTTTTTGACTCTCTGCTGTTTCTTTTTCCTTCATTTCTATGCTAGTTTTGTTGGAATATACAGCCAGAATACATAATTAAGAGGAAATTCAGTAGGTGATAATTTTCTGAGGGCTTGCATGTCCAGCAAGGGCTTGGTTTCACCCGCCCAAAGAACGCTACCTTGGCTGGACAAAGGACTCTAAAATATTTTCCTCGGGACTTTGAAAACACCATTCCATAAGCTTCCAGCCTTCAGCGTTGCCCATGAGGAGTCTGGGGTTTACTTTATACTCCTCCTTTTGCCGAAGCAGAAAAGGAACTACCGTTTGGGGCCTCCGCTGCTGTGCTGTGCTGTGTTTCTTTCTTATTTTTCCTTTTCCATGCCTATTTAGTTGTCAGACATTACCTGGAGGTACTGCCCTGCTCTGCCCTCCAAAACTAAAACCTGAGCTAGGTCCTAGCACACCAGTTCCCACTTTATGTGGACATCCATTCTCTCCAGCTGGGTCCAGGGATGAAAGCCAGTCATGCAAAGCCAGTCTGTGAGTGAGTAGTGGGGGACAGGAGTCTTTCAAGTAGTCTCTCTGGTGGCTACCCCACCCCCCCTGTGTCCCCTCATCCACACAGCTCTGGGCTGGGATATTCCAGCATTCTTCAGAGAGAAAACTGGGCCTCACATCTTCAGTGGGCCCTCCTCCCCTCTGGGTGGTCTTGAGTTTCCCTTCAGTCTGATACTTCTCCTTTAATTGCCTGGAAATCCCTTACTGTTTCCTGCCCACCTATGACAACCTTCTCTCTTTTCCAGCCCTGCCACTCTTTGGCTTGGTGGGCATTTATTGAGTGCCTCCTGTATGTGGGCAGTGTGCCAGGCACCAGGGCTCCAGTGGAGACCCAGTCCTGGCCTCTGAGAGCTTCCTGCTCGAGAAGGCACGGACCTTAAACAAATCTGTGGCAGAAGTAGTGAGATGTGCCCTGAGGAAAGCGGATGGTGCTGAGGGCTGGAAGAGATGTTCCTAGCGGCAGCTTTTCTGAGAAGAGAGAAGAACATTCCACACAATGAAAAGGCTCTGAGCAGAAGGAATTGAGAGCAGTTGGGGTGGCTGGAATGCAGTGAGCGTTGCGGAGAGTGGAGCCGCGTGAGGGAGGAGAGGCGGGCGGACCCTCCCCTCTGTCAGGGGTCAGAGGTTAGCTGCCTCCCGACATATGCTTCAGACAAAGAAGGCCCTGCTGAGAAGAGGCCTGCACTTGAAACTTTTCTTCTCTTTCTCTCTTTTTTTCAAAGATGGTTTTATGGAGGCCCAATTTATATAACATAAAAATCACCCATACTTAAGCGTACAGTTCAGTGATTTTTAGTTAACTTTACTGAGTTGTACAACCATCACCATAATCCAGTTTTAGAACATTTTATCACTCCAGAGATAAAATGCTATTTCTGGGTAACGCCTTCATTTGCAACATGCAGTGACGTGAAATGAGCTTTCCCTTCTAGGCCTTGCAGCTGGAACAGATGTGCCCTTTTCAGAGGTTGTGAAGTTAGCCCCAAATCCCAGATTAGCTGCTGCCCCAACCCCGGGAGCGTCTCAGGTAAGAGACCATCAGAGTTCATTCGTGGCATTTGCGTCGTGAAAATCAACTACGTTCTTTTTTCCAAAAGGTAAGTTTTTCTTTATCACCTACATGATAGCTGATGTGCTCAACTAAAGGGGAAATCTACTTTTTTTTTTTAATTGTCAAGGAAACAGAGCAAAAGAAGACAGGTTGTCTCTGAGATTCAGAGATACGGCTGATCTTATAGCCCCAGGGATCAGATGGCTCACTGGGCATATCTTCCTTGCTCAGATGCCTTGGGGTGCGCCCTTCTAATTCACAGGGTTACAGAGGCCACTGAAAGACTCTGTCACTTAAGCATAAGACGTGCTGGGTTTCTACCATTCAGATCTGAAATCTGGATCCAAGACAACTGTGTGGTCGCTCAGTCAGAGGGAAGGCAGACCCCACTTGTTACAGGTTGGGTTCCCTGGAAAGCAGACCCTGAGTTGTTGATTAGGATGCAGGAGATTTATTAGGGGGCACTCTTGGGATCTGCATCTGTTGAAGGAAAAAGGAAGAGGCAGGGCTGGGCAGAGGCAGGAAGTGAGCGATCTCAGTGGAGCCCTCAGTCAATCCTATAGGAAGTTCTGAAGCTGGGATGACTCTTTCGAGTTTTACCCAGTTGTGATGAGGGGGACGGGCCTTTATACCCCACGTCAATCAGTTATTGCATGCAGGCCACCCCAGGATGGGGTAAGGCAGCTCTCTATAGCCAGAGCAATCCACAAAGGAGGCTGTCAGCTGAGGGCTGAGAGAATAAGTTCTCTGTTCCTGCAGGGCAATCCGGGTGGTATGCCATAGCATCCATTTCACCACCCTTCCTGTTTGCAGAAGGTTCTTGCAGTCCAGGAGCAGGGGGTGACACAGACAGAGGGCTTTATTACTCACAGTACAGCAGGCAGCATAAGCTTCATGTTTGCATCAGTTCTTCTTGGCCCTGAAGTGCCATCGGGCGGTGTGGAGTGGACCCAGGTGGATACTGTGCACACACTGTGTCTGTGTCACAAATGAGGGACCCTGCTCATTATAAAGGAGCTGCGAGCAAACCTGTCCAAAGGAGACATCTTTATCATCCTGGTCAGCAAACAAATTTTCCCTCTCCCTATCTTCCAAGGCTGTTTGCTATACAGACACCCTTAAAAAGATAGTCTGGAACAAAAGCTGTCACAAGACATATAGAAACACCCTGGAGAATTGTCTTGCAGCTTATCTTGGAAGCAGAAGCTCATGCTATCCAGGTGACTAGATAACCCACACACATGGGTCTGCCCAGGCTTCTATTACTTTCTGTTGTGTGCCCTTCTGTTTAAGAGGGAGTTCAATGAAGTAGAAAGATCCTACCTTGAGATAAAGGGCCTTTGGGTTCTCATTCTTATTGTGCCTCTCCCTCTCCGTGTGACCTTCACATGACCTAGAGTTGCACTCCTCATCTCTGAACCTCTGGTTCTTCATCTGGGAAGTGGGGACATCTGTCTGGTCTACTTTTAACCTGCTAATTGTGAGGGTTAAGGAGAATCCTTGCCTATCATGGCTTTATTTATTTATTTATTTTTTTGGCCATGCCTCGCGGCATGCGGGATCTTAATTAGCTCCCCAGCCAGGGATTGAACCTGCGACCCCTGCAGTGGAAGCTCGAAGTTTTAACCACGGGACAACCAGGGAAGTCCCTATCATGGGTTTACTATACAACAGGAAGTCTGACGGTGTTGCCGTGTTGGTTCAGTGGTTCAACAGTGTCAGGGCTACCGGTGAGGTTTTCCGAAGTTCTCCAGATCAGCAGTGGACAGTGAGAACATCATGAGAGCCACATATGTCATTTAAATTTTCTAGTAGTCTCATTTTGAAAAAAAAAGTAAAATAAGTAGCTAATTTTAATGTATTTAATTTAACCCAATATGTCCAAAATATTGTCATTTCAACATGTAATCAATAAGAAAAGTTGCTAATGTGATAGTTTACTTTTTTTTTTGTTTTGGCTGAGATTTGAAATCTGGTGTGCATTTCCTACTGATAGCACCCGTCACATTTCAAGCGCTCAGGACCGCATGTGGCTTGTGGCTACGTATTGGATAGTGCTGTACTAGGTATGCTCCACATGGCCACAGGATGTATGCAGCTTCTCCTAACATCACGTTCCCCCTCAACTGTATTCATAGGCAGAAATCAGAGTGTGGCATTAGGCAAGGAGTCTCTCCTCACACACTCCTGCTTTTCAGGGAGAAACATACTGGTCTGTTTCCCTCAACTCCCCCAGGAGACTACCACTTGGTTATACTGTCAACCTTGGTTGTAAGAAAGGCTGAAGTGGAGTCTGGCTCTTTCATCCTCTCTAGAAGGAGGCCAGCAAGGAAGAAGGTAGTGAGGGTAAGCTTTAGGGCAACAAACAGCTGTAGCTGCCTCATTACAGGAGGGAGATACTCAGTGTGTGTGTACCGCCACTCTCCCTGGCTTGCCCATGACCAAAGTCACTAATAGCTCATGGAACTCTTTACCATTAAACCCAAGTGTAACCTCGGAATCCTTCTCAACACCAGGTGGCAAGAAGGGACAGTCTGTGATTGTTGGCATAAGTGACCTATTTGAGGACTGGATTGTAAATACCTTGAGAGCAGGACAACATCCTGTTTGCTTTCTGTGGCACCTGTGTGCTCAAGTGGAAACTCAAAACAGTAAGAGTGTTTTCCCTGTAGGCTCTACTGAATGTTACAATTTCCTCCTTGGAGAGAATGTCACAGCCCTCTTAGGTCTGAGTTCACAGGCAGAGCTGCTCCAACTGCACCAAGGGTAGGCCCTAGTTGCATAATCAGTTACTAAAGGCCTTGACTTTGGAGCCAATTAAACCAAATTAAGAAGGAATGGGATTGGCATGACCTCCTGGTGGTATATGTGAGTCCCAAGGAAATCTGGGTCCCTTGGCCAGCCTTGTGTTGCTTGTCTGTAAGACCACATGTGCTGACCTAAAGTGCAAGGCTTACAGAGCTACAGATGAAAACAGCTTTAAACAAAAAGAATGAAGAGGAAGAATGTGGGATTGTGTTTCTTTCTGGTCCTTTTTCCCTTGTTGGTTTTTTGGTTTTGGTTTTGGTTTTGGTTTTGGTTTTATTTTATTACATAGCACACTGTATATATAATTTTATAGCCTGCTTTAAAAATTCTACATTACAGTGTAAGTATTTATATTCTTTTCTTTTTCACAGTGTACAATTTATTATATTATTTGTGTTTACATTGTCATAAATATTCATGTTTGACATCTTTACATGTTATATTATTACCATTTTTTTAAAACATTTCTTTACTACAAACTTTTACTATGCTAAGAATTTATATTCTTAAAGGTATAAATACTTTTTTTTTTTTTGGTTTGCACATAGTCATTTATTTAACAGCTATTTATTAAGTTCTTACTGTGTGCCTAGCACTATGCTAAGCTCTAGGAATCCAAACACACCATCTCTTGTGTGTTTGGGATATAATGGGAGATAATGGCACATAAAAAAATAAATTCCTAATTGCTACAGACTGTTTGGACTTCTCCAAAATTCATTTTTTTAAATTAATTTTTATTGGAGTATGTTTGCTTTACAATGTTGTGTTAGCCTCCACTGGGTTTTTTAAAAATTAATTTAAAAAATTCATGAATTGAAATCTTTACCCCCAAAGTGATGGTATTAGGAGGTGGGAATTTATGAATGTGATTAGGTCATGAGGCTGGAGCACTCAGGATGGGATTAGTGTCATTACAAAAGAGACCCCAGAGGGATCTCTGGCCCTTTCCCCCATGTGAGGACACAACAAGAAGATGACTGTCTAGGAATCAGGCTCTCACCAGACAGAATCTACTGGCATCTTGATCTTGGACTTCCCAGCCTCCAAAAGTGTGATAAACAAGTTTCTGTTGTTTATAAGCTACTCAATCTATGGTATTTTTGTTATAGCACCCAGAATGGACTGACACTAATCATCATGCAATTTGCAGAGGTGCACAGGGACATACATGTTATTATTATTTATTTTATTTAATTTTTTTTTTGCGGTACACGGGCCTCTCACTGCTGCAGCCTCTCCCGCTGCGAAGCACAGGCTCCGGACGCGCAGGCCCAGCGGCCACGGCCCACGGGCCCAGCCGCTCCGCGGCACACGGGATCCTCCCGGACCAGGGCACGAACCCGCGTCCCCCGCACCGGCAGGCGGACTCCCAACCACTGCACCACCAGGGAAGCCCCATGTTATTTTTAATGACTGCATAATATTCTATCTGGCTAATGAACCATATTTTCTCGAGCATTTTCCATGTCTTAGAGCAGTTGCTTCTAGTTTTTCAATTATTATAATTAACCCTATGTGGGTAAAGGGTTAACAAAACCTTTGCCTATTCTGCATGAGAATTTGACTTTTGGTTAATGTTCTAGCTCTGCTTCCTTTGAGACTCAATAAAAGTGGAATGTCAACAGTGTTACCAGGCAACATTGCTATGTCAAAATGGCCTTGAGTTAGGAAACTGCATCTGGAATGGGAAAACATAAATACCTAAGGGGAAGTCATACTTAGGGCTCCCTGAGTGCAGTGACTTCTCACGGGCATGGCTCTTGTCTATGGAGTTGTTAACAAGGGATACTCCTGTGGGGCGTGAGGTTTCAAAGCCAGGGTGGTTCTTGCACCTGTAAGATGTGGATTTCATCTCCTTGCACCTGAGCTGTAACCTGGGGGGCAAGGAGGGAAGAAGGAAGGGAGGCAGAGATACCCTTTCCTGGACACCTGTGCAAACTGTTCATGGTCTCCTGCAGCCACTGTGCCAACACGCGTGTTTCTCCAGTGTATCCTTTTGAGGGCCAAGGTGTGGCCCATGGTAGTCTTATGAGTCTGAACGTTTAGTGGTGTCTAAGAGGACCTTTGGTGGGCCTAGCACCCTACACTTAGGATTACTTCCTTAGGAGAGCTTTGCAGAAGTAGAATAACTAGGTCAAAAGCAATGGGCACTTTCAAGCCCCTTAATACAAATATAAAGTTGAATTGATTTACAAAAGGGTTGCACCACCAACTTCTACCAACTGTGCAATGAAACAGCCATTTCCAGGTACCTTCATCAGAATTTTTAAAAATTTTGTAGATTTGATGACAAAAACTGGTTTCTTGTCATAATTTGCATTTTTTAAAGATCTTAAACTATAGGTTTGAGAACTACTAGCATTTCCTCTTTTGTGAATTGACACTTTCTTTTTTCTGCCCGCAAAAAATTTAAATTGCAAGTACATGGGATGTAGAATTTTTTAAATTGCAAGTTGCAAAGAGATGTAAGAGCACCTTCCCTTTGCCATCCTAAACTGCTCTTTCCACCCCTCCAGGTCTATGACGCCCTCCTCCAGCGGTATGCCATGCTTGAGCAGAGAATCCTGACCCAGACCCGGGGGCCTCCGGAGTGAATTCCACAGGCCCAGTCTCACTCATTCCACTTGGAGACGTGGCGTTGGACAGCAGGGAACCTCTTCCCTGTTCTAAGCAGCTCTGCCTGCCCACCTGACTCCTTGCGGTGCTCCAGCCTGCCCAGGACCACCTTAAAGCCCACCTTAGCACATGCTCCTGAACACAGCTTGTGTCCCTGTGCCCTTGTGCCCAGGGCAGGAAAGCATCTCTCTTCCTCTCTTTTATCCCAGGAGGCAAGATAACACTGAGCCTGGGATATGTCCAATAAAAATTGTGACTTCTCCCCTTTCGGGACCTAAATCAGCAGAATGGGAGAGACAAAGCAAAATAAATAGATTCTTTCCTCTTTATTCACTAGTTTTCAGGATGATGAGTTGATTGCCAAGCATCCTCTAACAGCAACTAGATTTTTAGTATCAATAGGATACATTTAACATACTTTATATGTCTTAATCCATTGCAGTAATTATTTTTCTCCTTGTCTTCTTTCTGATAGCTATACTCTCCAACTTTTCTCCTACTTTCCTGATCTATCATTCATTCTTTCTTCTTTACTGTTACTTCTGCTCTGTCTACTCCTTAATGATTGCTGGGCCCCAAATCTCTGTTCTCATTCCTCTCTCCCTCCAGTTTTGTCCTCTCTTGTTGGATGATTTCATCTAGCCTTGGGCTTCAACTGCTACTTATATACTAATAACACCCAGCTCTATGTTTCCAGCCAGAACTCTCCTTGGAGTCAGCCAGCATTCTCACAGGGGTACTTCAGACTCCACTTATCCTTTTTTTTTTTTTTTTAATTTTGAGTCATTTTTTAAAATTTTTATTTATTTTAATTTATTTATTTTTGGCTGCTTCGGGTCTTTGTTGCCACGCTTGAGCTTTCTCTAGTTGTGGAGAGTGGGGGCTGCTCTTTGTTGTGGTGAGTGGGCTTCTCATTGCGGTGGCTTCTCTTCTTGTGGAGCACGGGCTCTAGGCACGCGGGCTTCAGTAGTTGTGGCACATGGGCTCAGGAGTTGTGGCTCACGGGCTCTAGAGCGCAAGCTCAGTAGTTGTTGTGCACGGGCTTAGTTGCTCTGTGGCATGTGGGATTTTCCCGGACCAGGGCTCAAACCCGTGTCCCCTGCATTGGCAGGCAGATTCTTAACCACTGTGCCACCAGGGAAGCCCCAGACTCCGCTTATCTTCCCTTGCCCCTCCCCAAACCTCCTCCTCCAGAGTTCCTGTTTCAGTGAATTGGCACCACCAACCATTCATTCATTCATTTATTCAGGAACCCAAACCCAGAACTCAGATATCTGCTTTCCCACATCAAATCAGTCACCAAGTGGTTTTTGTTATTCCTTTGGTAACTCTTAAAGCAGTTCCTTTCTCTCCATCCCTCCCTGTTTTACTTCATTCCTTGCTCAAATTATTGCAGAAGCCTCCATAGAAAGTCTGCCTCCTGCAAAATCCTCCAGATTTTTCTTCTGCTGCAGGCCCACACCTATATTGGGACTTCAGTTAAACCAAACTACTTGTGATCTCACCCAGAGTAGAAAAATGCTGCAACAGCTTTGAGACCTAGTGTATCAGAGCAGAGACAGAGACTACCCTAGTGGGAAGTCAAGGGAAGGGGTTTAGAAAATAAGTAGGACCAGAGATATCACTTGTGAGAAAGATGAAGTCATCTTGAAAGGGAGTGGTGTCCCTTTCGGGCTTAAAAAGGGAAATAAGAAGTTGAAGATAACAGCCTATCAACAGCAGGTCAAAGATTCAGAAGAGGAACTTCCATGGTGGTCCAGTGGTTAAAAATCCGCCTTCCAATGCAGGGGATGTGGGTTTGATCCCTGGTCAGGGAACTAAGATCCCACATGCCACGGGGCAACTAAGCCCGTGCGCCACAACTACTGAGCCTGTGCACTCTAGAGCCCTTGCACCATAACTACTGAGCCTGCATACTCTAGAGCCCGCACGCCACAACTAGGGAGAAGCCCACGTGCCACAATGAAGGATCCTACAGGCTGCGACTAAGACCCGATACCACCAAAAAAAAAAAAAAAAGATTCAGAAGAAAACAGACAACTCTCCCCACCACCACCACCTAGACATTACTTATTAAAGAAATTACATTATTGGCCAACAGTAAAAGGTCTCTTTTCTATCAAGAAACAGAAAGCCACTCAATCCATTCCCCATTTTACCCCTGCCCCCATAGAGTTGCCCATTATTACAAGGACGTCAACATAAATAGAAAAAGGAACTCACTATTTATACAAATACGGAAGAAAACAAAGTGAGAATCATAACTTTTCAAGCTAATGAAATACACCAAATAAAAAGGAACAAAGAGGGTAAACTATAACAACCCTCCAACATGAACTTTAAAATAAAAAACAATGGTGGATGTGAAAGAATACCACAGATCAGAAATTCAGAAACTCAGAGTAAAAATGAAAAAGCAACAGCGTATATGGAAAGAGAACTGACCAAACTTGGGAAAGAATTTGAACAAAAAGGTAAAATCACCCTAGATAATGAAGACTACATTACAACATACCCAAATGAAAATAGGAACGACTGCAAGTACCATAAAGCATATAGAAGATAGGAATTTAAAAAGCTAAGACAGCAAAAACAATATAAAGGAAGAGCTGGAAAGGCCCAGAAAGAAAATGATAGACAAAGAAGACAGGCAAAGAAAAACTAACACAGTTAAAGTTGGAGCTCTTGAAGCAAAAATATAAGACAATGGAGCAGAGTTAATATTTAAAACTAACCCAAGAGAAATTCCTGAAAACAAAAGACCTGAATCCATATCTTTTTTTAAAGTATGTTTATTTATTTATTTATTTGGCTGCGTTTGGTCTTAGTTGCGGCATGTTCTGACTAGGGATAGAACTTGGGCCCCCTGCATTGGGAGCGTGGAGTCTTAGCCACTGGACCACCAGGGAAGTTCCTGAATCTATATCTTGAAAGGGCCTATCTTGTTACTTGGAAAATTGACCCAGAATGATCAACTGAGACACATCCTAGCAAACTATTACACTTTGAAGGTGAGGGGGAATATTCTCTAGGCCAAAAGGCCTAGTCTCTTACACAGGAAAGATGAGGTTGGCAACAAACTTTTCAAAAAGCAAGTAGCAATGGAGCAACATTTTCAAGAAACTCAAAGAAAAAATATGAACCAATTGTTTTGTGTCCAGCTAAGCTGCCCTTTAAGTATCAAGGATGTTTAAAAAGAGCTCAGGAAATATTGTACTCATAACCCCCTTAGGATTCTACTAAAACAAGCTTCATCCAGCTAGGAGATAATTGGGGAAACTTCAGCAAAAGGACTCATAGTGAGCCTTGAATAGTTTTAGATCTAAGACCAACATGAAAGTGGGGATAAGGGTGGAAGAAGAGTATCAAATGGCATGTGCTTTGACACAGTAGAAGTAACATAACTAAATAAATCAAAAAGAAGGAAAAAGACAGTACAAAGAGCTCTGTTGCAAAGGCAATATGTGCAAGTCAAAGAATACCATTTCAAGTTGACAAACCAAATATCAACGCTTAAATAAGGAAAAAGGGAGTAAATGTAGCATCATATACAGAGTGACTGTAATAAGGACGAGCATACGAGTCGTATTAGTAAATGAAAACTCATCATTTAAAAAAAAGTTCAGCTTGGCTTACAAACTAACATCTTACCGTCTATTATTTACAAGAGACACACCTAAAATAAGTGATCCAGAAAGGCTAAAAAGTAAAGGGGTGAACAAAAATATACCAGGCAAATACAAATTATAAAAAGCAAAGCTTACAATTTCAATATCTGACAAGGTAGAATTCGGGAAAAAGACAAGACAAAGAAGGACACTGTAATGCTAAAAGCCACGATTCACAGTGAAGATATACGAGTTATGAATGTTACAGTCTCAATGATTTGGCTTGTCAGCTTTAAATGAAATTCTTTGATTCCCACCTGTAGATTCCAACAGAATCTATATGTCTTCTGAAGAGATTACTTTGCACCTTATAATAAGGAGTAATAAATAAATAATAGAGAATATACCTATTATTCTCACTCACCAAAAAAATGAACATTTGCTATATACCACAGAGAAAACTTCTATAATTTCCACAAAACAGAAATAATACCATCTTCTTTAATCATAATAGAATAGAATGAGAAATTAATAAAATATTTTTTAAAGTCCCATCCATACTTTCTATGAAAGTACTAGGGCAAAGGGAAACTATAAACCAAAATTACAGAGTGTCTAAAAAAATGATTGAGCGGGCTTCCCTGGTGGCACAGTGGTTGAGAGTCCGCCTGCCGATGCAGGGGACACGGGTTTGTGCCCCGGTCCGGGAAGATTCCACATGCCGCGGAGTGGCTGGGCCCGTGAGCCATGACCACTGAGCCTGCGTGTCCGGAGCCTGTGCTCCGCAACGGGAGAGGCCACAACAGTGAGAGGCCCGCGTACCGCAAAAAAAAAAAAAAAAAAAACAAATTCCCTGGCGGTCCAGTGGTTAGGACTCAGTGCTTTCACTGCCAGGACCTGGGTTCGATCCCTAGTCAGGGAAGTAAGATCCTGCAAGCCGCGTGGTGCAGCCAAAAAAAAAAAAAAAGACATAATGAAATCTCTGGGATATAATTAAAGCAGTGATAGGTGAAGTATAGCTTTAAAATGCAGTAACATTGATACAAATAAAAGTGTAAGAGTTAAATGAATTAAAAATACAACTCAAAAAGCAGTAATAATAATAAACTAGTGAACAAAAAAGAAGTAATGAAGATGAGATCACGCATTAGGAAAAAAATGACAATTCCACCTAATTAATCTTTTTTTAGAAAGACACTAGTTATTTTCTCTCTAGAAAGTCCATTTCTGAGATATATTCTCTCTTCATTACGTTCACTTTTCCCAGAAATCTTTCAGCATATTTATAATAGCTTTAAAAAAATCCTTGACTGATAATGACATCATCTATGTCATTTCTGTTTCTATTGACTGATTTTTCTCCTGATGGGTCATATTTTCCTGTCTCCTCTCATATCTAGTAATTAAAAATTTTTTTAATTAAATTTTTTTATTATACAGTGCCAGATTTGTTAAATTCCTTTAAAAAGTGTTGGCCTGTTGTCTGGTAGGTATTTAGGTTACTTATAGATCAGCTTGATCATTTCAAGGCTTGGTAGTGTGGGCTTACAGTAGCCTTGATTCTAGGGCTAGTTTAGCTCCACTGCCATGGAGTAACCCTCTGAGTCTTTACTCTCAGTGTCCTGGGTGTTCAGTGAGGACTTTCCACTTTGGCTGGTTAGAACTAAAAACTATCCTGTGCCAGTCTTGGAGCTATTCAGCTTGCTTGCTTGCTTCCCTCACCTCATGGAGTTTTCATTCTATGTATGTGAAACCTAGAATTCAGCAAAAGTCCCAAGGAGACTCCTCTGCAAGACCTCCAGCTTTCTCTCTGCAGCTCCCTCCACTCTGGACTCTGCCCTTCAGTTTGCTGCAGCCTTCCCCATCTCCCGAGTTCCAACCTCTCTCTCTGTCCCCAACTCGACAAGGTTGCCAGGCTCTGCTTGGGATGCACTTCCTGCATTGTGGACTGGAATTTGTCTCCAGGCAGAAAGCAGGGGCATTCATAAGCCTCACTTTGACTGTCTTTCCCCCCCCGCCCCCCAGGGATTAGAGGATTGTACAAGGTCCAGAAATAAATAGTTGCCTCCTATATTTTGTCCAGTTTTCTTGTTACGGCTCCAAAGGGCAAATACCATTCCAGCTACTACATGATGGCTGGAAGTAAAACATCTTATCCAGCTTGATTTTGGTTCCACTTCCAGAAGTTTCTCCTCCTTGGAGGAGCCTGACCTAAAAGGGAGGCTTGGCTGGTCAGTTTTAAGAGTTCACAGGGACAGACTGTTCTAGCTCTTTCTATTCTTACCAGAGTCCCTTTGCATTCACTTGCTGTTGCATTGGAGAAAAACCCTCCTAGTTTCACCTACTGTTCTAAAGTTATTGAGCCATGCTTTCCAATGAATATCTCTTAGCTATTTTGGGATTCTGTTTTTCCCAGGTACCTCTTCCACCCTGTTCCTCAGCTTCCCCTTGTACAGATGCTAGTCCATGAATCTTTTATTGCTGTTGATAGTTTGTAGTTGTCTCCATTTGCTTGTATTTTGGTGTTTTGGGGGAAACCTTGTCACCTAGTTTTATTGTAAATGTACATGGATTTTCTGGGTTTTTTTTTTTCTTCTATGTAGTTGCTCTGTGAGAATTTTGGAAGATTCAAAAGCTATGCAGCCACCAACCTAGCCCCCCATCTTCTCGGAATCTGGTAGAAGTTTTAAGAGCTTGGATGTAATTTACCAGGTTCTCCTTCCCCTATCTCTGCAGTAAAGAAGCACGTATCAAAATGTTGCCTCCATTAGCCTGTGCCCCTAAGTTATTATAATGAGTACAGCTTGCTTGGTGACCCCCAGTGGACACGCAGTATGAGTGAGAAATAAATTTTGTTGTTTTGAGCCACTGGGGTTTGGGGATTTTCCATTAGCACAGCATAACCTAATCTGTTTTGAGAGTTATAGACAGTTACCTTTCCATCCAAGACAATTAATTTAGTTGACCTCAAGGTAGCCACCATTAAGTTAAGAGAGAGGGTGGGAAGAAGAACTATGGGGGCAAGGAAGAAAAGAAAACAGTTTGAAATGTCTGGGAAATAACTTTTGATGTTGACGGCACATGGGACAGATTGGAAATAAATGGATACGTTTTGGGGGAATTGTATTGCCAAAAAAGCCATGCACCCATCCTATTAATGGTACCCCCTAAAATTGTTTAATGCATTGCTGTACCTAAATTACCCACTAATATATACTAATGTATATCGCCCTGTATTTCTCATAATTACCCACTGTGGCATATCTCTAACCAAGGGCCTTTCAGGAGCTGAGAGAGGCTGGGGCCAATTCTGTGTATTTAAGTGAAGAGGTCTCCAAATAAAATGACAAAAATTGTGGTTACTTTAAGAGTTTATCAGACTTCCCTGGTGGCACAATGGTTAAGAATCCACTTGCCAATGCAGGGGACACGGGTTCAATCGCTGGTCGAGGAGGATCCCACATGCTGCAGAGCAACTAAGCTCGTGCGCCACAATTACTGAGCCTGCGCTCCAGAGTCCGCGAGCCACAACTACTGAGCCTGCATGCTGCAACTACTGAAGCCCGTGCGCCCAGAGCCCGTGCTCTGCAACAAGAGACGCCACCGCAATGAGAAGCCCGTGCACCACATTGCAGAGTAGCCCCCGCTCGTAGCAACTAGAGAAAGCCCATGCACAGCAACAAAGACCCAACGTAACCAAAAATAAATTTAAAAAAACAAACAAAAAAACCCCAACACATCCAGCATCAAGCCAGTTCTCTTCCATATATACTATCACCGCCCAGCATCTCACATGTGGACCACTGCAACAGCAGTGAACTGAAAGCGATCGTGACTTGTCACCTGCTTTCATTCTCACCTGGCTAAAATACATCTTCTACATAGCAACTGAAATGATCTTTTAAAAGGGAACTCACGGGCTTCCCTGGTGGCGCAGTGGTTGAGAGTCCGCCTGCCAATGCAGGGGACACGGGTTCGTGCCCCGACCCGGCAAAATCCCACATGCCGCGGAGCGGCTGGGCCCGTGAGCCATGGCCGCTGAGCCTGCGCGTCCGGAGCCTGTGCTCCGCAACGAGAGAGGCCACAACAGTGAGAGGCCCGCGTACCGCAAAAAAAAAGGAACTCCCTTCACATTTCGCCCCTTCTTCAAATCCTCCTGTGGCTTCCTGAAGCCCATGGGTGTGTTTTTTAAAACCAACTTGCTGATGGACTGAATATGGGAGGGATCAAAAATGACACAAATTTTCAATTTGAGCAATTGGCTGGTTATGCCATTGATTCAGACAGGGACAACTGGAGGAGTAGCTTTATGGGGTAAACGAGGAACTCTGCTTTAGCTAGGGCAATTTCGAGATACCTGATAGGCTGCCCAATAGAGATGTCAAGTAGGGAGTTGGTTATACAAATTTGGAGTTCCCAGAGATGTCAGGGTGGGAGACACAGATGTGTTGGCAAGTTGGACCACCCTGAGCCTTTATTGTGATACCCGACTTGATGTGAAGTAGAAGAGAAGAACCAGCCAATTTAATTGTTGGCACACGGATTATAGTCGCTACCTTCCAGTAGGAAGGAAGCAGTGACTTATCTTCCCTAGAAAAGACATAGTTGCTTTCCTTGCCATCATGCGTCTGTCAGTATAGCCTCCTATAGTCTTACCAGTGACTCCAAAGTGTGGTCCTTGAGGTGTTCCTGGTGCTGTGGAAACTGGGGGTGGTGGACCCTCGTTTCAACTTCAATCAAGGCAATAAACATTCTGCAAGGTGGAGTTTTACATAAGATTTCGTTTGAATAAGATTCCTGCTATTTAAAATAATGCAAAGCATGGAAGGAATCTAGCCTCCTCACATTTCCCCCCTTATTTATTTAGCCTCCTCACTTTTTTTAAAAAATACTTTTTTATTTAGCTGTGCTGGGTCTTAGTTGTGGCATGTGGAATCTTTAGTTGTGGCGTGCGGGATCTTTTTAGTTGCGGCATGTGAACTCTTAGTTACGGCATATGGGCTCTAGTTCGGTGGCCAGGGATTGAACCTGGGCCCCCTGCATTGGGAGCGCGGCATCTTAGCCACTGGACCACCAGGGACGTCCCCTCCTCACTTTCTGTAGAAGGAAACTGAGGCTCAGAAGTGAAACAACTCAGACTTCCAGGCACCACCTCCTGCCTGGCCGCTCTTGCTCTGCTCTGAGAGAGGCTGTGGCAAATCAGGAGAGGCGGGAGGACAATTTCTGTATCCGAGGGTTCTGCGCCTCATCCCCGAGCTGTGAGGGGGCTTTCCCTCTTGAGCTGGGAGCCTCAGCATGGCCTCTCCAAGCTCTGATTGTGGTAAGGATGGAGGAATCTGAGACAGAGAACAACAGGCCCCCAAGGAGGAAGCTGGGGAGTGAAGAGGATAGCCGAGACATTCGCTAGACAAGTTCAACTGCGGGGACCAGAGGCAACTGAGAAGTTTTGAAGGTGAAGAGTGCAGGGGTGGGGAGGGCAGGTGGGTGGCAGTGCTTAGAACATTTGGGGTAAGGGTAAAGAAGCAAGTTGCTAGAGGCCTTTTTCCACCTGCTGCTGCTCTGCGGGGCGGGGCTCGCACCCTCTCTCACTTGGATGGGTCCAATTCCAAGATCCCCAGCTGTGCCTTTGTGTGTGTGTGGGCGGGGGGTTGGGTTGCAGACGTGGGGGACCTTGTCATTTCAGAGAAATCAGACTTTTTTTCTGCCGAGTAGTTCACCCATCAATAAAGACACGACTCCTGTGGTTCACTGTGACCCCCATCTCAAGTGGGGAAACGGTGGCGCAGAGGGGAATTCAGGCCAGAGTCCGGGGGCGGCCCAGCACTCAGGGGTCGCATGGCAGGCTGCGTTCGGGAGTTTGGGCTCCATCCAGCGCGCGAAGCAAGAATCCCGGTGCCGCGGCCCTGGGGTCCCGGGGTCCCGCGGTCCCGGGGTCCCGGAGTCACGGGCCCAAACCGCGATCTCTGCCAGCTCGCCCTGCCTCGCCCACCAGTCCTGCGGTTTGCACGCGCCTCGGGCACGGCGCGGGCGTGGGGCGGGGCCTCCGTGTTGTTGTTTCTCTGGGGCCCCGCCCCTGAGGGGGGCGCGGACCACGCGGCCGGAGGGCCCGCCTCCCCCCGCTCCCCTCCCAGCTCGCCCGCCTCTTTGTATCCAACATCCGGGTTTCCCCGCTGGCTCGGCTCCGCGGCCGCGGCTCAGGAGCCATTTTGGACTCAGTTCAGCTCCCCTCCCCCCACCCCTCCCCCCGTTCATGGCCCCTCCGGACTCGGCCCCTACGCCCCGGACCCGGGCCCAGCCCCGCCGCGCTATGCCTGAGTCGGGCGCGCCCCGGCCTGCGCCCCGCCGCCGCCCCCCGGCCCCCGCGTCGCCCCGGAGCCCGGGCCGAAGCCTGCGTCGTCCGCAGTGGCCCTGAGCCCGGCCCCGCCGTCCGGCCCTTGGAGCCTGCACGCTGCCCGGGGACGAAGGCTCGGGAAGCGCGCGGGGAACAAGACCGAAGGAGGGAGGGGGAAGAAGAGCGCAGCCGCCGCCGGGCCCTGCGCGCCCCGGGAGCGCCGCGCGGCCCTGCCCGCGGGCTCCGGGTGTCCGCGGGGCGGCGCCGCGGAACATGACGGCGCCCTGGGCGGCCCTCGCCCTCCTCTGGGGATCGCTGTGCGCCGGTAAGGACGGGGCGCGGCGTGGGGGGCGCGGGGCGGCTTCTGGCGCCGTGCGGTGTTTACCAACAAAGGGCGGGCCCGCGGCCTCCTCGCCGCGCCACCTGCACCCAGCTTGCATCTCCCGGGGCGGGGACGGGGGGCGCGCGGGGCGCCCTGCTCGCTGATCTTGGGGAGATGATCTTGCCTGTGCGGCGGCCTGCAGGGCTCCGGTTCGCGGAGGCGACCCCAGGGTCGGGGTTCAGGCTACACGGGTGCGTGGAACCGAGGGAGCGTGAGAGAAAATCCCAAGCATGAGGAGGGTGGCCAAGCGGGGCGGGCAGA
Organism: Hyperoodon ampullatus; assembly: GCF_949752795.1. Taxonomy (NCBI): domain Eukaryota; kingdom Metazoa; phylum Chordata; class Mammalia; order Artiodactyla; family Ziphiidae; genus Hyperoodon; species Hyperoodon ampullatus. The sequence goes on along the minus strand of NC_136923.1, from coordinate 48,683,202 downwards.
TCTAATACGGGGGGTAGCGGGACTGTAGGTGCAGCAGCGGCTGGGGGCAGGATTGCTTGACCCTCAGAGCCACTAGGTGTAGCGAAGCGACGCGGGCCGCTTCACACAGCCCGGAGGAGTCCCTTGCACCCCATCCCACCAGCGTCTGCGTGGTATTACCCCGGAGGCGCGCCGTTGGCGCCAGCTCCTACCTGCGCCCGCTTTCCCTGCGGCGCCCCGAGACGCGAGGTGCGGCCACCCCGAGGGACTGCTTTGTTTTGGGCTCCTGGGAGGGGAGGTGGGGCGAGAAGACAAACCAACAGGTCCCTGTTCGTTCTGGCCTCCGGGAAGCACGTGGCGGGGGTGGGTGACCCTCGCGGCCAGCTCTTGGCTCGCGTGCGGGTGTTTGAGGGTGTGTGGTTGCGGGTGTATAAACGCGGAGTTCCGCTGGGAGACCGCTTTTCCCCCAGGCCGAAGCACTGATTTTCCTCTTCTAGCGGTGCTGGGACGCGCCCTACTCCAGTGTGCGCGCAGGGACGGGCTCCGCGCTCGGCTTCGGACGGCTCCGGGCAGCCTTGGGAAGCGTGGGGAGCCGCGCAATTAAAGCTCCAGGGAGCAGCCCGGGGTGGTCTCAGAGGCCGGTGTGCGGCAGCCCGGGAGCCTGGTCCTGCGCGTCTTTGTTCCCAGCCCCCATTACACATGCAGCGCGGGTCCCCAGACGCCCGCGGTGGCAGCAGCGTAGAGTCTGGGAAACCCGCGAAGGGCGGGGTCGGGCGTGCAGGGGCGGGGCTGGGATCCCCCGGCTGCTGCGTGGGTGGGGAACGCGCATCTCCAACTCATCCCCACTCCCACTCTACGCGCCTCCTTTGCAGTGTAGCAGGGTTTAGCTGTCTGCACCGAAGGCAAGTGAGTTCTCCGAGTGAGGCTTTGGAGCTGCGTAGCCTGAGTGCAGCGACCAGAGGATAGAGACCCGTTATTGGTACCTGGGCACAATATGGAAGGGGTGTCATGGATCTTTTGGAGCTGTTTCCTGTGTCGTAGATGCTGGGAGTTGGTGGTGTTGAACCTGTTCCTTTCTCTGCCTTTTAAGTGCTGCTTTGAGCTGCTTTTCCCCAAGAATGAGATCTCTGAAGTGAAAGGGAGGCATCGGCCTCTAGAGGGAAGGGCTGCAGCCAGACGACTTACTAGGCACGCAGCAGCTCACCTGACTGTCTGTGGATCCCTCCTGGAGGTGCTGGGCTTTTCCAAGACCATGTCTGCAGAGGGGGCCTCCTCCCAGGACAAGGACAGCCTCAGACCAAAACCCTGTCCCTAATTATCTCTGTCTGGCTTGGCCAGTCTCAGGTCCCTCCCTGATTATGCGGGGCAGGGTGGGATTGGGCCCCTGGAAGGACTGTATTTCCCTCCTCTTCCCTGGCTTGGGCAGTGCTCAGCAGTGCATCTTGCAACGTGGGGCAGCCAGAGTTAGGACAGAGTCCACCAACCTGTGTTCCTGCCCTGGAGGAAAGTGGGGGTCACTGGGTGTTTCTAGTGGTGACACCAGCTAGTCCTTTGGTGGCCACTGCCCTGACTTGTGAAGAACTATGGGAAGAGCCTCGACAGGCCCAGGTAGGAGCAGAGCTGGCCCTCCTGTTCCTTTGACTTCCTTGATACCCTTCCTTCAAGTTCCTGGCTTGCTGTTTAGAAGTACACCCCCCCCCCCCGCAGCACACAGTGCCCTTGTAGAAGGAAGATCTAGAACAGCACTGTCCAACGGAAATATAGTGTGAACCACACATATAACTTTAAATTTTTCTGGTAGTTATGTTAATAAAAGGAAAAAGAAACAGGTGTGTCTTAGTCTCCTTGGGCTGAGTGTGTGACTTAAACAACAACTTATTTTCTCACAGTCTGGAGGCTGGAAGTCTGAGGTCAGTGTGCCAGCGTGGTCAGGTTTTGGTGAGGGTCCTCTTCCTGGCTTGCAGATGGCTGCCTTCTCACTGCATCCTCACATGGGCTTACCTGGTGCTTGGGGTGGGGAGGTGAGGGGATTGTGGGGTTTTTTTTCCTCTTCCACTAACCCCATCATGGGGGCTCCACCCTCATGAACCAGTCTAACCCTTTGCAAAGGCCCCATCTCCAAATACCATCACATTGGGCATTAGGGTTTCAACGTACGAATTTTGAGGGGACGCATTCAGTCCGTGACAAGGTCAAATAAACTTTAATGGTATATTTTATTTAACCTAATGTATATAAAATAATCATTTCAACTTGTAATCAACATTAAAACAGACATTCTCCAATTTTTGTACTGTCATAAAAATCCACTGTGTATTTTATACTTACAGAACATCTCAATTCAGACTTTGCACATTTCAGATGCTCAGTAGTCTCATTTGGCTAGTGGCTACCGTATTGGATGGTGCAGGCCTAAAAGAAAAGGCAGAATTGATGCTGCAATAATGGTACAGGGTACTTGTTACAAGATCAGTGTTAGTTAGTTTTGCACGTCTTCTGTATTCTGTGCCTGGCCCAGTGTCCTTGGGAAACAAGTCATTTGGCTCTTGCCTTGCAGTGGATATCCCAAACACACATCTATGTATCCCGTAAGAACTCCTGACATCTGTCTCTGTACTTGGGGTTTAGATCAGGGCCTGTGGGTTGGAGAGTGTTCTGAGTGAAATGTCAGGAGCCACTGGCTGGGGAGGAGGAACTGATTCCTGTCTGTCACAGTGGGAAGTACAGGCCTTGACTGCTCCAAGCTGTCCTCATAGGTGGGCTTCTATCTGACTCAAAGATACTGTCCATTTCCTCAGCGGAGAATTGTGTGTGGAATGAGTGAAGTGACCCTCAGGCCCAGTGTAGTGGTAGGTGTCAAGGACACGGACCACAGAGTCATGGGCTGTTGGTGCCCTTCCCCGGGGAAGGGTGTCCTCTGCTACCTGTCCTTGTACCTGCTAAGAATTCCAGACTCTGCCCTGTCTGGCTGGCTGGGCTGCCCTTTGGGAGGAGTGGGCACCCTCCTCAGCTCTTAAGAGATGCTTCCAAGGTAGATGATGTAAGAAACTCACCCGGACTCCCTGGCTCTCCACCTGGGTGAAGACATAAGATCTGGAACCCCATGGCCTCCCACAGCTTGGGTGGGCTGCTGTGGTGCACTACTCTGCAGGGTCTTTCTGGGCATCTCCATTCCCAAATAGCACCTGGACTTCCCCTGGCACTTCGCCTAAGGAAATTCCTTTCTAGGGAGCCCAGTGAGGAGTGCCCATCCTACACCATGGGCCCCTTTGAAAATCTGATGAAAGCTGTGGACCCTTCCCCCCCAGAAAATAAATGCAAATAAGAAAGAGAACCCATGTGAGAGTATGCGCATACTTTGTGCACACTCGCTGTTTGTACTGATACCAGCTAATTACAGCCCCCTGAATTGGACTCCATGAAGGCCTGTCTGCCCTGGCTGCCCTGCCCATTGTACCAGTCCTGGCCAGGGGCTGTGCACTGGGCAAGTTCCCACACTGCTGCCTCTACCTACCCTGTTCTAGCCACTGGGCATGACTTCTCCTTTACTTCTGCTTTTTGTGACCCTGCGCAGTGTTCACATGCCACCCCTGATCCACCCCCCCACCCCCCATCCCCGCCCCTTCCTTCAGGAAGCCCTCCCCTGAGTGCCTGTGTATTCCTACCTGGGAGCTTAGGGTAGTGCAAGTGAGGACCAAGAGACATCAGGTCAGAGTTTAGATCTACTTGCAGATACTGACCTGTTACCAGGGCCTGGGATCTGGGGGCTTAGGTCGGGGTGAGCTGGTCTGGGTAATACTTTTGAGAATGACACTGGGTAGACAGCCCTCAGGCAGGATCCTGGCTGGGTAGACCTCATTCTAGAGCAGCGTTTCTAAACCTTGACGCTGTTGACAATTTGGACCCCATGATTCTTTGGTGTGTGTGGGGGGGGGTGGAGGGCATCTTGTGCATTGTAGGATGTTTAGCAGTGTCCCTTGGCCTCTACCCTCTAAATGCTAATAGCACTTCCAATCGCGAAAAACGAAAATGCTCTGAGTGGAGGGGGCACAGATCACCTGGTTGAGAACCTGATCTAGAATGTTCTCATGCCTTTAAAGGGAGAGAGAGTTGTGGGCGGTGGGGTTAATGGCTAATACCACCCACCGCCGCACACACCCCCCCCATCGGATTCAGGGTGGGAGGTTGGATTCTCAAAGCCTAGGAGATTCCTGCTTCAGCCTCAGGGTTTGGTTCGAACTCGTGGTTCGGGAGTCCTGCTGGCCACCGAGGAAAGAATCCTGGCGTCCTTGAGTTTTCTCAGAAGTGGTTCGGGTTTCAGGGAGGCGGCGATTGTGGGTGGCCGGGCAGCCTGCCTGCCGCCCCCGCCCACCACCCTGACCGCGCCGCCAGCTTCGCGGCGCGCCTCGCCTGAGGGGCCGGGGCCTCTGCGCCGCGCGGCGCCCCTGTGCGCGCACCTGGCAGCCGACGTGGGCCTAGCGGAGCGCCGGGCATGCCCTCCCCGGCGAGCCCAGCAAGCGGGCTGGCCGCCGGGCGCCCTGGGGAGGCGGCGCCGCCCTGGGCCTGGAGCTCTGAGCCCGTGGACCCTGGGGCGGGGGCGCCGCCTCTCCCCAAAGGTACGGGTGCGCGGCTCCACCCGGGCCGCGGGGAGGTGCGGTGGACTGCACTGCGGGAGACGGGACTGCGCCCGCACCGCGCGGGCCCAGACCCGGGGGTTGATCTCTACCGGAGCCTGTTGGTTGTGCTTGGCAGGCTGGCAGCCCGTGTTCGTCCTCCGCTCCTCCCCAACCTACTCGTGGCTCGGCTGGGGAGCTTTATGGGGTCTCCTCTCTGATCTTGAACTCGGCAAAACACAGTTTGCTGAACTGGCAACGGATTACAGACGCTTCTTAGAGTAGGAGGAAGCACTCCCAAAAGCTTCAGTTTCCAAGTTCTCCATGTCGCTGGTGTGTGAAGTGCTTATTTTAAAGTTTTTTTGTTTGTTTGTTTGTTTGCTGGGGTTGAGACTCTGCTTCCATCTCTTTTGGAGTCTTTCCAAAGTGGACTTTGTTGCCATCTCAGAATTCTTTATTTTTTTTCCCTTCCCTTCCATTCTGTCACCTGTTCTTTGTTCCTGAATAGACACCCACCCCCTTGTTTGGGGCTTCCTTTTTGGCCTTTCTCCACCAGACTCAGAGGCCTGCCATCCCAGCCCCAGAGGTGCCTGGGCCTTGAGGTCCTGGTGGTGCTGCTCCTGGATGCCTAGGTGGTTGAGTGGGGGCGGGGATGGGGGAGAGTAGAGGCCGCTGCCCTCTTCTGAGTCTGTTTTTAAAGTTTCTCAGTGCTGTTTTTGTCTGAGACAATGGTAGGTACTGGAAACCAACTGGTAATGCAGGCTGAGATTGTTTGGGGGTCAGCTGTGCCTCCCCTGGCCCAGGATCAGTCATGGCTTCCCGCATTTGGACAGCCCCATGCTTTGCCCTGGTTATCCCAGTCTGGCTGTACACATACATGCTCCTTTTTCAAACTCTCTCAGGGACTGGCAGCCCTAGCTGGGTGTTTTCATTCATGGGCACGTGATTGCTGGGACGGGGGGATTGGAAAGGAAGCGTGCCCCAGTGGGCGCATGTGAGTCCTCCTCCCAGGGCCCTTCTAGGGGCTGGGCCTGCCACTCAGTGGGACTTCTCCTCTGCCTGGTTTCTGGGCTGGAGCGAGGCGTTCTGTGAGTTGAGCGCATGTTCTTGTTTGCAAACGTTTCTCTGCCGACTATTTCAGTTCCACTCTGACAACCAAGGAGGCTAAAATTAGTTCTGGGGAAGGAAAAGGAAGGCTGCTTGGAAACCCAAGCCCTTGGCTGGAGGATGGAGGAGGCTGCTTCCTGGGGCTTGGGCCCAGCATTTCGGAAGATGTGACCAGACAGCTGTTGTCTGTCCATCTGAGGAGAGGGAGGGGCCCCTGCTTACCTCCTAGACCTGAACCAGTGAAAACAGGAGGCTGACTTGGAAGCTGACGCTCTTGAGTGTTGATGCCAAGATGTTTTTTCCTTCTGGCTTGCGTAGTGGTGCACAGTGTTTTTAGGTATGAGGACAATGCCTCTTGACGTCCAGTGTCATTGACAGCCCTCCTTCCCCCTTCCCCCTCATTGATTCAGAAAGCATGCATGAGTTCTCAGAGCCTTGGGCTGGCAATCATGGGTTAAGAAACCCTTACTTTATATCCTGTTTGGGAATTTCCTTCTTACCCAAGTTTTACATTCCCTTCAGGTGCTCACAAGCCAGGCAGACCAGGGCCTTCCTTGGAACTGCTGGCTTGGGTGGGAGTGTGGGTGGGAGTTAGAGGAGAGCCCTGTGGTCCAGGTCTCATAAGTAGAGCCCTTTGTACCCTGAGGGCAGAGGGGATCAGGGTTCATCTGCTGCTGGGGCTTAGAAAATAGAGGGGCAGAAAAGTTAGGTGAATTCGGGTTTCCCTTCCCACCTGGCCGGCCCCTCCTGTGAACCCGCTACCTGAGAGTGGGTCCTGCAGGACTGCGTGGGGGAGGAGAGCCAGGGCAATGCGGTCCTGTCTCCCCTACCCTGAAAAACCACTCCCAAGTCTGCCCTCATCCAGGGGTCTCCTGGTTAGCCACCCTGGCATATAGTTGAGTGGTGGTCACATTGGCCATAACTTCTTTTCCCATTTAAAATTTTATTAATTTTTAGTTTTACAAGTAATACACATGGATTCAGTTGCAGAAATTTAGATATTACAGATAAAACCGGTGTCTCTTTTACCAGTCTGGTCCGCTGAGTCCTCCTCCAGAAGTGAGCCTTCTCAGGTTGGTGGATATCTTCTAGACGTTTGACATATGTATCTATAGAAGTACTTAGAGAAATAAAGCTTTTTTTTTTAACCTAAAATGGTATTACTCTTTTTCAAACACTTAACTGACATATAAAATATGTATAGGATAGTGTAATTATCATAAGTGACAGCTTGAGGAATTTTCACAAACTGAATATGCTGATGTAATCAGCATCCAGATCGAGAATCAGAAAGTTACCGGCCTCTCCCCAAGCAAGCCCTCTCTTGCTCCATTCCAGTCTCTACCCCTAAACCCCTAAGGGTAACCACTATCTCGACTTCTAACGGCATACGTTATTTTGGCCTGTCATTGTGCTTTAAATGAATGGAACGTTACAGGATGAACTGCTTTATGTCCATCTTATGCTCACCATGTTTTGTGACTTGCGTCCGTGTTCTCGCATGTCATGGCCTTTTTTCTTTAGCTGTGCCGTGTGGCATGTGGGATCTTAGTTCCCCCAACCAGAGGTTGAACCCATGAACCCTGCATTGGAAGCGCAGAGTCTTAACCACTGGACTGCCAGGGAAGTCTCTGTCATGGCTTTTTAAACTCAGAGATCTGTTCTGGCAATCTTTTTAATGTATATGGATCTACCTCAGTCTTTTTATTTATTTATTTACTTTTATTTATTTATTTTTGGCTGCGCTGGGTCTTCATTGCTGTGCTTGGACTTCCTCTAGTTGAGGTGAGCGGGGGCTACTCTTCATCGCAGTGCGTGGGCTTCTCATTGCCGTGGCTTCTCTTGTTGCGGAGCACAGGCTCTAGGTGCGTTGTGGCATGCGGGCTTCCATAGTTGTGGCTTGCAGGCTCTAGAGCGCAGGCTCAGTAGTTGTGGCGCACGGGCTTAGTTGCTTCGCGGCATGTGGGATCTTCCCGGACCAGGGCTCGAACCCATGTCCCCTGCATTGGCAGGCGGATTCTTAACCACCGTGCCGCCAGGGAAGCCCCAGGACATATGTATTTTAAATTTTGATAGATATCGAGAAACGATTATACATGGTTATACTGTGTCGTGGTGATGGTGGTGATGGTAGTGGTGTGTGTGTCCTGTGTAATGTTAGATTATAGAGGTTGGAAATAGCCCACCTGATGAAGGGTGCCCGGACAGGGAGGGTGCTCACTTCCACTGACCTGGTATCTGAGGAGCGCCAGAGAGGCTGCTTCCCGTGTCTGAGGCTCCTGGTTACTGTGCCGACAAAGGGGAGGTGGCAGTGGACTAGCCAGGATATGGTCTGGGTTTGGGCTGGATGTGCATGTGTGTGTCTGTGTGTGCTCACTAGCTAGGCTCCATGCTGCCCCCACCTCTCAGACTGAGGCTCTTGCTGAAGGTTGTGGGGAGCAGGGCTCTACTGGTGCACCCTGTGCGTTTGACAGGCTCTGGGCATGGAAGGATCCTGATGTCACGTGTGATCATAATGGTGGTAGGAGGTATGAGAGAAGCTTGTAAAAGAATTATTTTAGAGTCTGGTGAGAGGCTTTTCACACCAGAAAGGGTTCTGGTGAGCTTCAATTCCTGGCTGAGCGTGTGCCTTGTTCCCTTGCATGATCTTCTGCCTTGACTGGCTGAAGAATTAAAGAAGACAATTTGAGATGACTTGTTCTCCAAAGCCCCTGCTTTCCTAGTCCCTTCTTCAGCGTGCTCTCTACTCTTTCACTACCATTTTACTGGGATTCCTTGTGTAAGCTCACATGTCAGGCCCTGCTCGTGGAGTTAGGTGGAAGTGGGTTAAGGGTACTGTTTGCAGTGTAAATGATGTCCCAGTCAGCTTTCCCACATTGTACAGGTGATGTGCACTGTCTGTGTATTAATCGGCTTAGGCTTCTATACCGTGGAATACCACGGACTGGGTGGCTTACAGAACAGAAATTAGTTTTCACAGTTCTGGAGGCTTGAAGTCCAAGACCAAGGTGCTGTCAGGATTGGTTCTTGGTGAGTCCTTTCTCCTTGGCTTGCAGATAGCTGCCTTCTTGCTGTGTCCTCACGCAGCCTTCTCTCTGGGTGTGTACACTCCCGGTGTCTCTTCTTCTTCTTATAAGGACATCAGTCTTGTTAGGTTAGGGCCCCACCCATATGGCCTTATTGGCCTTAATTGCCACTTTAGAGACCTTATTTCCTAGGACAGTCACATCAGTGATTATGAATTTTGGAGGGGGACACAATTCAGTTCATAAGAGTCTGAAATAATAAAGTTGGCTGAAAGTGAACTTTCCTCTTGAATTACACTTTGGAATGGAAGTTACTTTTTTCAGGGCTCTGCTTTGGGGTCAGTGTTCTTCTCGATTAACACTTTCTCTGGGTAGTCTTATCTCTACACTGGTATCTCAGTTGTTGTGTTTGTGTAGAAGTATCCCCTTTGTGTATTATATATGGTCCTGAAAATATATCTAAAACCTGGGTTAAAAGTAGCTATGGAGATTTCCTCTTTTGATGATCAGGACCATTTTTTTCTGAAGGCACCTGAAAAGATGGACAAACTGAGCAAACACCTCTGGTTGAAAGCATTGTACAGCTATCTCTCAATGCTGACACCTACCAGTCCAGGATGTGTGTGAGAACAGAGGCCCTGGGTGGTGACTTTTACATTTGACTCTGTTTTCAGTTCCATACGGGCAACTGAGAAACTGAGCCTTGCATTTGATAGCCTTGGGCTAGGAAGACAGGAATTGGAGTTCTAAAGAGAGGGTGGGTATAGTGAGCCCCTCTTTTTGGGTTGGGACCCCAAAGATGTAGAGGTGAGGGGGAGCCAAAAGAAGACAAACTCTGAAGTGGGATGAAGATGTTAGATGGTAGAAATCATGTTGCTTCTCAGCTTTCTCCACAGCCAGATTAGGAGTCTGTGTGATCAGTGGCCACTTGTGTATATTTGCTTTCCAACTTCAGAACTTCATTTCTGTGGTGCTTTGCTGTTCTTTTTGTCCTTATGGGTTTATGCCTTAAAAACCTTTTCTTTGCTGTGGTTTTAGTGGGGTTACAGGAGAGAGCAAAGATAACATTTGTGTATAATCCTTGCCCTTTACCTGGAAGCTCTCTCACCACTGTCCTTCAGGAATGATGGGCCCTGGAGAAAGGCAGGTGTTTCAGAGAATGGCCCTGGACCCACACCTTGTTCCGTGGATGGTGCCAAGGAATCATTTACAAAGTTCGAGGTTGGAAGTGACTTGAGGTGACCTAGCTTGATTCCTTGTTCCTAGGCTGATAGAGCTCCTTTCGTCACCTTTGGAGATTGCTCCTGAACTTCCATTTCTGGCAATAATAGTGAACAAAACAGCTGAAAAACCTCTTCATACAAGACACATAGAAATGCTGGATAAAGTATAACAAATATCCTTTTTAAATGTATATGCATGATTGCATGTATAACAAAGTAAGGGACAAGCAGGAGTGGGCTGGAAGCTAGAGCTGTACTGCTTCACTGGTTAAAGCTGCTTTTTCCTGCAGGACTTTGCCTCTCTCCATAATTTAGAGATGTGGGTTTAGTAGCAGTGTGTGAGGCACAGGAGATAAGATGTGGAATTGAGACTGAGGCTCTCACATGATAAGACTTCCACAGCGTTATTCATTCAGTGAAAGTATGGACTAGAGGGAACATTCTTTTGCTGATAAAGGGAATAGATAATAAAATTGTTGGTTGGTGGGGGGTGGGTAGTTTCACTTGAGAATTTGTAACCATAGATCTGTGCTTCCATGAGCTTGGAGTTGGAGTTTATACCATCTGTGTTTCCTGGGAGTTAAGTAATTAAAGGGATTCCAGATTGGTAATGTCCTAGAGAATTTGGCAGAATTTGGCAGAAGCAAAAATATAAATTATCTCTGGAAGTTTGCCCCCTCAAACTTGGCTTCACTTTTTATTCCCACAGAAAAGGCCCCCACTGAACACAAGCTCTGTATCCAAAAACAGAATCCAAAATTCCAAAACACACAGGGAAACAAGATACCATGAGTGAAATCATCAGAAGTAACAAGTGGCAGAAATAGATGTTCAGGAAGTTAAATTATGGAATTAGAAGTGAGGGATTTGGAAGTATGACAAAGAACAGAAGTATCAAAATTGACCAAGAAGGTTTTTTTAAAAATAAAACTTCTAGGGACTTCCCTGGTGGCGCAGTGGATAGGAATCTGCCTGCCAGTGCAGGGGACCTGGGTTCGATCCCTATCCGGGGAGATATACCACATTCCGCGGAGCAACTAAGTATGTGAGCCACAACTACTGAGCCTGCGTGCCACAACTACTGAAGCCTGCGTGCCCTAGAGCCTGTGCTCCGCAGCAAGAGAAGCCACCACAGTGAGAAGCCTGCACACTGCAAAGAAGAGTAGCCCCCACTCGCCACAACTAGAGAAAGCCCACACGCAGCAGTGGAGACCCAATGCAGCCAGAAAAAAAAAAATAGAACTTCTAGAAATAAAAAAATAGATTAATTGAATTTATAAATTAAATAGAAGAACTAAACAGCAGATTAGACCCAGCTAAAGAGAAAATAAATGAATTGGAATTTAGACCTGTGGAATTATCTGTAATGGTGCTTAGACACAGAATTGAAAAATACGAAAGCAGAGTTAAGAGACTGGGAATGGTCTGATACTTGTAATAGGAATTTCAGAATCATAGAATAGGGAGATGCAATATTCAAATTGATAAAAGCCAAGAATTTTTCAGAATTGATGAAAGACATGAATCATCAGATTAAAATCATATTCTTCCAAGCAGTACAAAGAAATTTAAACATGGACTTAGACACATAGCTCATAGTGAAACTGCAAGAAGCAGATCTAAGAAAGCAGCCAGACGGAAAAGACAGAGTATGTACAAGGTTAAACTAATAGACGTTTCAGCAATAATGGTGGAAGCCAGAAGACACTGGAATAATATTTTCAAAATGCTGAGAGAAAATAACTCAACCTAAAAGCTTACGTTCTTCTAAACTGTCAGTGAGGAAAAGGAACAAACTAACATTTTCAGAAAGATGAACGAAGGCTCCTGTACCAAAAGATCTTTACTGAAGGAAGATGTTCTTCAGGAAGGACAGCGGTCCTAGAAGGAAGAGTGGAGATCTTCCTTCTAGGAAGGGTGAGCAGACAAGCTGGAGAATGTATGGACTAATAAGAAAATGTTGGGCTTCCCTGGTGGTGCAGTAGTTAAGAATCCGCCTGCCAATGCAGGGGACACAGGTTCGAACCCTGGTGTGGGAAGATCCCACATGCCACAGAGCAACTAAGCCCGTGCGCCACAACTACTGAGCCTGCGCTCTAGAGCCCGCGAGCCACAACTACTGAGCCTGTGTGCCACAACTACTGAAGCCTGCACGCCTAGAGCCCGTGCTCTGCAACAAGAGAAGCCACTGCAGTGAGAAGCCCACGCACCGCAACGAAGAGTAGCCCCCGCTCACTGCAACCAGAGAAAAGCCTGCTCGCAGCAACAAAGACCCAATGCAGCCAAAAATAAAATTAAATTAAATTAAAAAAAAAAAAGAAAATGCTGACTTTATAAAACACAAATAATATCTGCTTTGGGAGGCGGATAAGAAGAACAATTGATTAAATGTGGAACACAGATATGTTAAACTAATTTAATGTAAGTTGGAAGGAGGTAATTGGAGTTAGAACAATTAAGTTCCAATGAGGGATGGAAGAGATGTTGATTAACTTCAGGCTTTTAGCATAAATGTACATATTAAAACTTAAAGGCTAGCTTATAATAGGATGGAAATAGGGTGCATTACTTCCAGACCAGAGTGGCTGAAATAATGGAATTTAAAAAGATAATCCAAGGTGGTAGCAGTAGAGAAAAAACAAATTTAAACATAGTGGTAATCATAAATGTAACAGGAGTCAATTCTAGGATCAAAGATAGTATTAGATTGAGTTGGGATAAAAAAAGATACAGAAAGACTTAAAATAAAAGTTGGAAAAAGATAAACTGGGAAAATACTACAAGAAATGTCATATAGCTATGTTAGTGTCACATAAAGTAGACTTTCTGGCAAAGAGCAAACAAATGAAGGGGGTTACTATATAGGAAGAAAAGTTTTATTGGAATATGTTAAAAATTTCTATAACCCAAAGGAGAAGCAGCCCAGCAGAAAAATGGGAATGGATGCGAACAGGCAGTTCTCAGAAGGGACTGGTGAACACAAACATGATCATTCTCACAAGCAATCAGGAAATGTGGATCAAAACCATGATGTATGATTTCACCCTGACCAGGTGAGCACACATCAGGGGCTGACGGTGCGGGTCAGTGGGGCTGGAGTTTGTTGGGCACATAAATTGGTACATCCACTTGGGAGACCAGTGTGACTGTATCCAGTGAGTTGGAGATGCCCATCCTTATGTCCCATGTCTCTAACGTGTGGCTGTATTTCCTAGAGAAATGCACGCTCATGAGCACCGGAAAACATGCAAAAGAGGATTCAGGAGGGTTTACAGTGGCAGTGCTTAAGTCAGCAAATGTTGTAAATGACCTAAAGGTCCAACAGGAGGATGGACACTTAGGTTGTGGTCAGGCCATACAGTGGACTGTTCTGTAGCACCGAGAATAAAGGCGTCACAGAGCATGTAACAGGCATGTACTCTAGAGCCAGGCTGCCTGGTTTCAAAACCTGGTTTTGACACTTAATAAATAGCTTGGGTAGAGTTATCCTCTTGTGTGAAAGAAGTTCAAAGATAAACGTAGGCACGTTTAGGGTTCTTTTCTGCCTCTTGTATGTATGTGCCATTCCACCATTGCGTGTCCATGCACGTGTGTGTGTGTGTGTGTGTGTGTCTATGTCTATCTCTCTCGTGCTCTAACCCTCCCCTTCGCCCACCCCCTCACCTCCATTTAGGTTCCCTTGAACCCCCCAACATGGGCCATCCTCACTCTGGTCGTGGGAAGATGGTGAAGATGCTCCTGCATGGATTGGGGGAGGTGGAGTCATAAACTTGGATACAGACACTGTGGCAGGGAGCCCTCACCTTCAGGACCCTTGGCTCCTCTGGAGGAACCTGCGGGGACAGCAGGTGCTCAGCTGATGGCAGGACCCCCTGAGGGGGCAGGGCTGGGGAGCCTGAAGCAGGGCCTCCCGGGAAGAAAGCCTGGCCACTGTGTGTGGCAGGGGCTGCCCCTCCTCTCTGGGCAGACCTAGAGGCTGGATCATGAGGGAGAAGGCCGGGCTCGCCTTGCGCGGCCCCCTCTCAGGCGTGGCGGCTCCTGGGGGGGTGCGCTGGTGCAAGGGGCCTGAGGTGGATGTGGTGGCGGCTGGCATCACATTCTCACCACTCTACAGTGTAGGTGGGCTGCGCCCACAGGGAGGCGGGGGCTGCCGAGGGGCCTCCAGGAGCCAGGGGCAGGGTGCAGTGGCCCACTGGCTACTGGGGTCCGCGCTACCTCTGGGAGATGTTGGCTGAGCTAGACGCATCCCAAGGCCAGAGCTCGGGGGACCCCAGGGGAGGCGTGGCCCCTCTAGCTCCAAACCCTCCCACCAAAGCTCTGCCTCACCTCTTCATCCCTCTTCCTCTCCCCACTGGATTTTCCCCCCTTGTCTCCCCAGTGCAAGTTGGGTACATCCAAAGTCAGCTGGCCTGGGAAATAGACCTCAAGTGTCAAAGCCCATCATTTAGGTTCATCCCGCTCCTGGAATGTGGGTTCTGAGTGGAATCTGCATGTATTCTTTCTTTTGGTGGTGGTGCGTGTCCAGGAGCGGGGTTTCTCTGTTCTGTTTGGACTGGGGGCTAGGGGAGCACTGGGGGCATCTTTCTGCCGAGGTGTAGGCCCTTTGGAACATAAGGACTGCCTGCTGGGGACACTGACACTTGTATACCTGGTTCCTTTGGAGGCTACCGGTTGGGTTGGCTGGCGCTCAGGGGTAGAGTGAGCCCCTTGCCCAGGCGTCTGGGGGGTTCCCCGCAGGGCTCTGAGGCAGCACGTGAGAGGGGGCACAGCTTCCTCGCTGCCGGGATGGGCGAGTGGGCTGGGATCAGGGAGCCTCCTCTGCAGGGGTCCCCGGCTCTGTGAGTGTGGGCAGGAACCCTGTGTCTGTTAAAAGGCGGAGGCGGCCTTGTGGTTGGATTGTTGCCAGAGGCTATAAATAGCTGAGTGTGTGCAGAAGCGGAGTGCCAGGGAGGAGGGGGAATCCCTCTCCAGCTGGCAGCAGAGCCTGGGTGTGGTGAGGGGGGGCATGGAGTCTCCAAGTCTCCCCTGGTCCCCCTGGGGCTCTGAATGCAAAGCTCTTGCAGGTTGGGTATGCACACTCCCAACCTGACAGGGCAGGGGGCTTGTGCTGTGACAAAATGGCATAGGCAGCAGGGCGTGTCAGGCTCTAATATAACAGCCAACATGCCAGGCATTGTGCTAACCAGCGTTAAAATGCATTAACTCATCTCGCTCTTGGAACAGCCAAGTAGGTTCTGTTATCATCCCCTTTTCATGAGTGGGGAAACGGAGGCACGGGTGGCTGGATCACTTGCCAGTAAGCATCAGAACCAGGACTTGAATGGGGTCAAGGGCACCTTTTGTTTCCAGTTGGTCTGTAGGAGGATCTTGTCAGGTGGGGGTCCAGTATCATCCTGAACCCTTGGGTCCTACCTGGAGCCTTGAGATTTGGACTTCCCAGCCCTGACCACCTGGGTCCTGGCCACACGGTAGTGGCCAGAGGGGTCTCTGCCTGATCAGCAGCTTGGAGAGAGGAGCTGGGCCAGCCTTGGGCCATTCCTGATGTCTGGTGGCCTCTCTTGTTCGGGCTCCTTGCCTTATATAGGGGGCAGGGGCTTGTTGTCTGAGCAGAGATGGAAGCTCCCCTGAAGACCCTAGGGCTTGGGCTTCAGGCTGAGGCCACCCCTCCTGTTTTCCCCTCCCTTCAGGATCCTGCTGTAGCCAGGAGATAACTCTGTCCTTCTGTCTGACCGTTGGTCCTTCCTTCCTTCCATACATCCATCCATCTATCCGGTCTGTGTCTGGAACTGGTTCTAGCACTCAAGACAGTAAAGGCTTCTGCAGTTAAAGCATCAGCTTTGCAGTCCTGTGGGGGAAGCCTGACATTTAAAAAGCAGTTGTCAGGCACATTTGTAATGATTTGTCTCTTTCTTTCTTTTTTTAAAAAATTATTTCTTTTTTTTATTTTTGGCTGTGTTGGGCCTTCGTTGCTGCGTGTGGGCTCTCTAGCTGCGGCGAGCAGGGGCCACTCTTCGTTGTGCTGCGCGGGCTTCTCATCACGGTGGTCTCTCCCGTTGGGGAGCATGGTCTCCAGATGCACAGGCTTCAGCAGTTGTGGCACGCAGTCTCAGCAGTTGTGGCTCGCGGGCTCTAGAGCGCAGGCTCAGTAGTTGTGGCGCACAGGCTTAGTTGCTCAGTGGCATGTGGGATCTTCCCCGACCAGGGATCAAACCCGTGTCCCCTGCATTGGCAGGCGGATTCCCAACCACTGCGCCACCAGGGAAGTCCCTGTTTTGTTTCTTACATGAGTGTTCATTATGTTATTTTCTCTGGGGAGTTATCTTTGGTTACTTTTTTTTTTTTTTTTTTTTGCCTTTTTTTGCGGTGCACGGGCCTCTCACTGTTGTGGCCTCTCCCGCTGCGGAGCACAGGCTCCGGACGCGCAGGCTCAGCGGCCATGCCTCACGGGCCCAGCTGCTCCGCGGCATGTGGGATCTTCCCGGACCGGGGCACGAACCCGTGTCCCCTGCATCGGCAGGCGGACTCTCAACCACTGCACCACCAGGGAAGCCCTGGTTACATTATTTTTATACTTTTTGAATGTCTGAAATAATCCTTTAAACAACAACAGGCAATTAGTCAAGGGTGATAAATTAGGTGATGGAAGAAGCACAAAGGCCTGTGGAAGTAGAGAGAGAAGAGCCAAAATACAAAGGAGAAAGTTGGGAGCATCTTGCAGCCAGAGGTGGTAACTTGTGCTAAGCCCAGAAGCCCAGCTTGGGGGTCTGCCCCACAGGTCAAGTCTCCCGGGAACCCCACTAGAATTGCTGCTATGGATGCAGTGGGGCCCCTGAGCCCTCTGGACTGGGGACTTTGCAGAGCACAGCCGCCGAATGCTGCTGCAGGTGGGCAGGAGCCTGTGGGCATTGTCGGCACCAGCCTAGGCCCTGCCGCTGGTGCTCACTTAGCCTTTGGTCTCCGAGATCCACCCCATCCCCTCAGCCCTGCCTCTCACTAGTGGAGCTGCTCTGAGACAAGGCAGAGACAGCGGCAGGAAGCCGCCCTCCTAGTTTCTCAGACGTGGTCCCTGAGGTCTGCATCAGAACCACCCGAGACAGAGGGGGGGTGGTTAAAAACATAGATCCAGGGACTTCCCTAGTGGCGCAGTGGTTAAGACTCCGTGCTCCCAATGCAGGGGGCCCGGGTTCGATCCTTGGTCAGGGAACTAGATCCCACATGCATGCTGCAACTAAGAGTTCTCATGCCACAGCTAAGGAGCCTGCCTGCTGCAACTAAGACCCGGCGCAACCAAATAAATAAATGAATAAAATTTTAAAAAACCCAAAAAACAAAAAACGTAGATCCTGCCCCCACTCCAAATGGATGGGTCTGGGCAGGGCCCAGGAATATGCATTTTTAAAAAAAGTTTATTTGGTTGGGCGGGGTCTTAGTTGCAGCAGGCAGGCTCCTTAGTTGCAGCACGTGGGCTCCTTAGTTGTGGCATGTGAACTCTTGGTTGCGGCATGCATGTGGGATCTGGTTCCCTGACCAGGGATAGAACCCGGGCCCCCTGCACTGGGAGCGTGGAGTCTTAGCCACTGCGCCACCAGGGACGTCCCAGGGATGTGCATTTTTAGCACCACCCTCCCGCCCCACCCGGATGACACAGTGATTCTGACCGTGCCTTGGGGTTTAGAGGGCCCCTCCATTCATTGCTGCTGCTGCAGGGAAGCAGCCCTCCCCACCCAGGAGCCCCCCACTGTGCATCTGGCTGTCAGTCTGGCCCCCTGCCTCCCTCGTGGGCCTGGGGCTACTCGGCAGCAGCTCTCTCCCCCGGGCACAGGTTCCGGGCGCGGGGAGGCTGAGACGCGGGAGTGCATCTATTACAACGCCAACTGGGAGCTCGAGCGCACCAACCAGAGCGGCCTGGAGCGCTGCGAGGGCGAGCAGGACAAGCGGCTGCACTGCTACGCCTCCTGGCGCAACAGCTCAGGCACCATCGAGCTCGTCAAGAAGGGCTGCTGGCTGGACGATTTCAACTGCTACGACAGGTGCCAGTGCCCCTGGGGCTGGGTGTCTGGAGCTGAGGCAGGGACACACGGGCTCTCGTGGTAGCCTGGGCGAGCAGGGGTGGTGCTGGGTCCCTGCCCCCGTTGCGAGGTCCCCAGGAGGGCTCTGGGTGCATGTCCACCCTCTGTTGTCCCTCCTGATCCTGGGTCCCACTTTAGGGGAAGTGGGCTCACACTCTCCCCCCGCCCCCCGCCTGGTTCCCTGTGGGGTCCTCTGTGGGGAGGGGTTTGGCTGGGCTACCCCGGGGAGTCTGTCCCTCACCTGAGGAGCGGATGGGAAACTATTCCTCCAGGCAGGAGTGCGTGGCCACCGAGGAGAACCCCCAGGTGTACTTCTGCTGCTGCGAAGGCAACTTCTGCAACGAGCGCTTCACCCACCTGCCCGAGGCAGGCGGCCCGGAAGGTGAGGTTGGGGGAGCGATGTGGGCCGGCCTAGGCCCCCCACCGAACGCTCGGCTCCTCCGTGGGGTGGGGAGTAGCCACAGGGCTCTCTGGTCTGGCCCTGGAGGTGTGCGGGTAGGCGGGCTGTGTGACGCCGGGCTCCGTGTGTCCCCCAGTCACGTACGAGCCACCTCCGACAGCCCCTACCCTGCTCACTGTGCTGGCCTACTCGCTGCTGCCCATCGGGGGCCTCTCCCTCATTGTCCTGCTGGCATTCTGGATGTACCGGCATCGCAAGCCCCCCTATGGCCACGTGGACATCCATGAGGTGAGATGGGGCTGGCTTGGGGCCGGGCAGGGTAGAGGTGGGGAGGCCAGGCCAGATCCTGTTAAGCCCTCGATCCCCCCAGGACCCTGGACCTCCACCCCCATCCCCTCTGGTGGGCCTGAAGCCACTGCAGCTGCTGGAGATCAAGGCTCGGGGGCGCTTTGGCTGTGTCTGGAAGGCACAGCTCATGAACGACTTCGTGGCTGTCAAGATCTTCCCACTCCAGGTGCGTGTGTGCCTGCGGGGCCCAAGCTCTCTGCCCCAGGGCAGTCCACATCCTGTACAGCTGGAATGAGAGAGGAGTGGGCCCCATTGGGGGTGGTGACGTTCACCATGGGCCTAGGGTAGGGCTTTGCAAAGCATTGATGTGCAAAACCTCAATCCAGTCTGGTTTTCAGGGTTTTGTTTTGCCATCAGGTTCTGCTTAGAGGCCCTAGACACCAGGCTACCCCTAGCAGTTGCCTGGGACACTTGGCAAAGCCAGGCCTGCTCTGCTTCTCACTGGTTGGGTGGTCCTGGGCTCCTCAATTCTGTCTCTGGATCTCAGTGGCCCCCTTTGTAAATCAGGTGCTGGCCTTAGTGATCTCAGGGTCACTGTTGGTCTGTGGTCCTGGGCCCGGCTCAGTCCTGCTCCACCTCCCTTACGGAGGCTGAGGTTGGGGGTAGTGGGAAGCTGCAGGGTGGCGTGGCTGCGGTGGGGTTCAGCCGCATCCCTGCCTCAGGACAAGCAGTCGTGGCAGAGTGAACGGGAGATCTTCAGCACACCTGGCATGAAGCATGAGAATCTGCTGCAGTTCATTGCCGCTGAGAAGCGAGGCTCAAACCTGGAGGTGGAGCTGTGGCTCATCACGGCCTTCCACGACAAGGTGAGCACACCTTGTGGACCCTGCTCCCACGGGAGGTGACCGTGGGCCCCACTGGCC
Organism: Hyperoodon ampullatus; assembly: GCF_949752795.1. NCBI lineage: Eukaryota > Metazoa > Chordata > Mammalia > Artiodactyla > Ziphiidae > Hyperoodon > Hyperoodon ampullatus. The sequence continues at coordinate 48,663,574 of NC_136923.1, read as the reverse complement.
TTCCCCTGAGGTCGCCCGTCATGGGTGTGGACATGAGGGTCTGCAATAAGAACCCCTCGCCCTGGGATCAGTTCTTACGAATGGGAGCAGTGACTTCATGATTATCACTCTCTGACGACACCCCCTTCCCAACCCCTCCTGGCCTCATGAATTCCAGCATCCCGGGGTCGGGGGTGGGAAGCCCAGCCAATGGTCCATGGAGATGGCCCTCCCGGGGCTGGGCTGGATCCTGTCCTCCTGTGCCCAGAGTCTGTGCTGTTCCCTCTAGGGCTCCCTCACGGATTACCTCAAGGGGAACATCATCACATGGAATGAACTGTGTCACGTGGCAGAGACAATGTCAAGAGGCCTCTCATACCTGCACGAGGATGTGCCCTGGTGCCGTGGCGAGGGCCACAAACCGTCTATTGCCCACAGGTACCTGGGTTAGTAGTTGCCCTCTCTGCGCTTGGCCTGGAGCTGCAGAGAGGGTTGGAGGGTGAGAGCAGGGCCTGGGGGGGTCTCAGTTTCATAAACGTGGTTAGCTGCTCCGTGGTGTGTCAGAGGCAACCGCACAAAACCCTGGGCCCACCTGACTCTTCCCCGGCCTTCTGCCGGTGTCCCCTGCAGGCTGTGGCCTCGCAAGTCAGTTCTCTGGTGCCCTCCAGTGGCCGCAGGAGGAAGTGCCGACTGCTGACTGAGAGTTGATTTAGCAGGTCTCAAACTTTTTGGTTAGGATCCCTTTACACTCTTGTGGGTTATTATGTCTGTTGATATTTGCTGTATTAGAGCACACATATTCCATTAACTGTCAGAGTGATGACATGTGTGTGTAGCCTCTGGAAAACTCTATACTCTGGGAGAATGAGCTTCAAAAAAGGCAAATGACAGATTATTATGAAAAGAATGCTGACCTTGCAGATCCCCTGAAACAGTCTCAGGGATTCACTGGGGTCCTTGGATGGTGCTTTGAGAGCCACTGTGCTACCTCCTCATCACAGTGGCAGGCACTGCTCTAAGCACTTAGAAACACCAAGTCATTTCAGCCTCATTACTGCCCTGTGAGATAGGTACTGTTTTTCTCTGCCTGTCTTACAGGTGAAGGAACAGTGGCGCAGAGAAGTAGACCTAGTGTAGTGTGGTTCTGTGGCTGTGAGGGAGGGAGTGAGCCTCGAATTCCAGGGTTCAAAGCTGAAGGGCCCCGATGGTAATAACATGAATGACATAGGAGGTTGACTGTATGAAATTGCCATTGTTGTAGGTCAAAAACGGTTGAATGTCGACTCTTCCATATGGTTCCACCTAACGGTAGTGCATAGTAAGTGTGCCAGGGGTGGCCCTAAACATTCCTCCATCGGTTTAGCCCTCACAGCAAGGCTGAGACAGGCGCGGGGAGATTGAGGACCTGCTAGGGAGGGGCTGGGCTGAGCGCAACCTCAGCACCTGCTCCGCCGCTCCCGTAGCGGCTCGAGCCTCGGGGGCCTGCTCAGAACCCAGGCCAGTTCACTGAAACTTCTCTTTTCACTCACATCCCAAATAGTGTAAATTCTTCCCGGAAAACTCGCATCCCTGGCTGCTATGCCCCCTCCTCAAGCCCTCTAAGAACGTGAGGGCTGGCCTTCGATGCTGGGCACCAGGCTGGGGTCGGTGTTGCAGCTCTGGCGGGAGTGCAGTTCTGGGTTCTCACACCAGTGGAGGGAGGCGTCCTAAAGCTGCCTGCCCGTGTGGCTTCGTGGAACTCCACCCTGGCGCAGACCCTGCTCCCCACGGGTGGGATGGCCTGGCCTGGGGTCTCTGGGAGTCAAGGTGGGAAGCCAGGAGGAGGGTCAGTTGGACCACATGTTCGACTCTGTCTCAGTCCACTGTCTCCACAGGGACTTTAAGAGCAAGAATGTATTGCTGAAGAGTGACCTCACGGCCGTGCTGGCTGACTTTGGCCTGGCTGTTCGGTTTGAGCCAGGGAAACCTCCGGGGGACACTCATGGGCAGGTGACGAGCCTCAGGGGGTGCGAGACGTGGGGGCACAGGGGTGGACGCTGCCCTTCTGGGGCTCAGCTGGCAGGGGGAAGCTCAGAGCTGTCTGAGAACTCCAGGAGCAACGCTCTCATTTCACCAGTGGAGAGAGCGAGGCCTGGAGGGTGGTGTGGTCTCCTGGGCCAGCCAGTGAGAAACAGACTTCCCTTCCTTTTTCAGTTGTAATTATTAAACAAGATAAAAATAAGATAAACAAGAGTATACTGAGAATCCAAACCAGAAACCTAGAAAAAGTAACCTAAGGTTAAGCCTAAGCAAATCATCCTAAAACAACGGCTATTACTATCTTAAAGTATTCTCCCCCTTTTGCTTTCGGCGTGCGTCTCAGTGAAGTACACATCATCTGTGTGGCCCCTTGTGGTGCTGATGGAGGCAGCAGTTCATGGTAGATGACTGCTGTCTCGAATGACACTTTACAGTCGTCATTACTTCGTGACCCCGGGGCCCCCCGGGGATGTGGTGCGTCAGAGACGGCCGTCACTGTTGATGGCCCTGCTCTGCACGTGGCTGTAGCTCCTGTGTCCAGCTGTGAGTGCATTTGTGCGTGGTTGGTGACCACAGACCCTCCCCTGTCCCCGTGCAGGTGGGCACACGGCGGTACATGGCCCCTGAGGTGCTCGAGGGAGCCATCAACTTCCAGAGAGATGCCTTTTTGCGCATCGACATGTACGCCATGGGCCTGGTGCTGTGGGAGCTCGTGTCCCGCTGCAAAGCTGCCGATGGTGAGCGGGACGGGAGCCCTGAGCATTCTGGGTGTGGGGTGTGTGTGTGGTTGGGTGTTAGGGTGACCCCGCCGGGCTCTCTCTCTGCCCCCAGGGCCTGTGGATGAGTACATGCTGCCTTTTGAGGAAGAGATTGGCCAGCACCCGTCACTGGAGGAGCTGCAGGAGGTGGTCGTGCACAAGAAGATGCGGCCTGCCATCAAGGATCACTGGCTGAAACACCCGGTGAGGGGCCTTGGGGGCAGAGAGGGCAGCCCCTCCCATGTGTGGCAGGGTCAGAGAGAGGGGCCTCAGGCAGCGGGACAGCCCCTCCACCCCTGCCTGGTCAGAGGCCACTTAGTGCAGTGCCTCCCTTCCACCAGGGGAGCGTCTGGGGAGGTTAGTGCTCTGCAGGGAGGCGGCTCTGGTTTTGGCCGCAGAGAGCAATGGGGCCTGACAGCTCCGTCGGAGCCCTGGTTGCCCCCGTGGAGCACTGGTGCAGTGGAGCCCACTGGCCCTGGGCCTGACACATGTGGGTTGGAATCCTGGATCTGCCGGTCAGTAGCTGGGTGACTTCCGGCAAATTGCTTTATTTCTCTGAGCCTTTGTCTCCTCAGGGTAGTAATAGATTTAAGGAGTTACCATACATCACCAGGCAGGACACCTATCACGTAAGTGCTTAATATGGCTTAGCTCTGTGGCCTCTGGGCCCCTCCAGTCTGAATATACCGTACAAAAGACCCCAGCTATGTAAATCATTACCTTTCTTGGAAGGATATTTGCCTCCAGCTCCACTGAGTCCTTTCCCCTGCTACCCCAGGGTTAATTCAGAAGAGGGGCACCCTTGGGGCCAGTGGGAGCTAGCGCTCTCACCATATGGTCTGAGGTCGAGCTGTGGAGGCCAAGTTCAGCTGCCATGCTGCTCCCTGGAGCCCAGAGCCACAAATGGAGAAAACTTAGGCATCAGGAGAAGGAAGCTGGGCCAGGAACTTACCTTCTGCCTCAGACCTCCTCAGTCTCCCAGGGCAGAGAAACTGGGGTTGCCAGTCCAGTTCCCTGATGGGGAGCAGATCCAGAGAGGTCTGAGTGTGTCCTGGTGCTGAGCAGGCCGGATTGCTCCAGGGTGTGGGCATTTTGCCCATCCTGCTGCCTTTCCCAGCTGCATACAGTTGGTTCCAGTACAGGGTGTCGCGCCACGTTCCCTGGACTCTGGGGAGGTGTCCAGGGCTGTGGGGGACAGGGTGGGATGAAGCCTTCCTCTTTTCCCACTGTGACTGCACTTTGGGCCCTTATGTGGTTTGGGCTTGGCCTAATAAGATTTCGTTTGAATATCACTGCTCCGCGGCAGCAGCCGTGTCTACCCCCGGCGGGCCCTGGGTTGCCCTGCTTCCCACGTTGAGGTTCAGTGGACCCTTTGCAGCGCTGTGGAGGAGGCCCGTGGCCTCAGTCTGGCGACTGTCGGAAGGGGAGTCTCCTTCAGACCCCTGCAGGTGGGCTCGTGGCTCTCCCCGGTCCTCAGGAACACTGTCAGGTTTGCTTGTCCTCAGTGAGGGCCACCGGCAAGGGCATCTGTTTCCTCTCTCCCGCTGGTGTGCAGGGCCTGGCCCAGCTCTGCGTGACCATCGAGGAGTGCTGGGACCACGACGCAGAGGCTCGTCTGTCCGCGGGCTGTGTGGAGGAGCGGGTGTCCCTGATCCGGAGGTCTGTCAATGGCACTACCTCGGACTGTCTTGTCTCCCTGGTGACCTCCGTCACCAATGTGGACCTGCCCCCGAAGGAGTCGAGCATCTAAGCCCAGGACGTGAGTGGATCTCCAGACTCAGTGGATCTGAAGAGGAAAGGAAAAAAAAAAAAGTTGTGTTTTGTTTTGGAAATCCCGTAATACCAACAAACACGTAAAATGCAGCTGCTATTTTACCTTGACTTTTTATTATTATTATAATTATTATTATTATTATTATTAATATTATTTTTTGGATTGGATCAGTTTTTACCAGCACATTGCTCTACTGTATCGCAAACAGCGGACACGTCAGCAGGCGCTGAGGTGCTGAGCTGTGAATGCAGAACCAGCGCCGTGCTGAAGAGCCTCGGCCACCTCCCGCCCGTCGGGGTTCATTTTTCCCTCTTTCTCTTTGTTTGTTGTCTCAGAATCTGTGACACAAAGAAACCCATCTCCTGTCTTAGGAAACTTAATGCTGCAAACTCTACCTAGAGGAACCTTTGAAGACTGTTACATAAGAACACATCTTCCTCAAAAGAGGAGTTTCCCTCTGCCCTCGTCCTCCACCCCCCACCCCACCCCACCCCCACCCCGCCTTTTACTGTGTTTTTCTCCCTTTTTAGACAGTGAGTTTAAGAAACAGCAGATGTGTCTTTCACGGATTAACGGGTGTTGTCCTGACCGAGGAAAAACTGGGCTGAGGATGAGGATGGTTTGGACCGGAGTTGGAGGGGAGGACAGCTGGGGGTGGGGTTTGGTGCAGAGCTACACTGGACCCGGGCACGTTCGGAGCAACATCCTTTGCTATGAGACTACTTCTCAGGTAACCAGGAATCGAGGGGAGGGAGCGTGTGGAGGCCAAGCGTTAACGGTAAGAGCAGGGTTTGGAGAAAGTCTGAAATCAGGTGTGGCTCTGACCCATCTGTTGGCCCTGACCAGTTTTTTCCACACACTTGGGCTTGGGCATAGGACGAAACATTTTTTCTGCCCTGATTTTAAGGTTAGGTAAGGGTATAAATCACGGTTTAGTGAGTACATTCTTCATAAGACATGATACTGTAAATATCTTTAATGAGGAAAAGTTGAAATATGTACAATGCTTCCTCCTGGAGCAGTTCAGGGAAATGGCCACAGGGGGCGCTCTGCACAGCCAGGGCGGGAGAGTTTCCTGGGTTGGGCCTGCCAAGAAGGCCTGCCTTTCTGGAGACCCCCGGAGTCCTGCAGTGCTGGCTCTGCCCTGTGTGGTGACGTTATTGTCCCTTTCTGTGGCTCGTGAACACAGCTTTCTCCAGACCCTTTAAAGAGGTGCATATTCAAAAAACAGTTTCTCTGTTTTGCCATAACCTTGCTCTCGTCAGTGAATGTTCCTAATGCTGCTGTTTCAACATTTGAATTTTTTTTTAATTTATGAAACATGCAAATTTTTTAAAAAAACAAAACACACACATCCACACATCCACACACGCTTTGCTATGTGGCTTCCGAGGTTTAAATTTTGAAGAGTAAGAGAATTAAAACTTCACGACCACAGACCACCTCAAACCAGAAATACCTCAGAATTTTCTACTTGTGTAAGTTTTATTATATATTTTATTAGTTGTGTTGTCTTGTAGTAAGTATATTTTAATGTAAGTTGGCTTTTATGACAAAGTTTAAAAGAAATAGAGAAAAAGAAGAAAAGTTGTGAGTCTTCTAGGGAGTGCTACCATTTTTCTTTGATAACACCCCCTTGTAAATAATTGTCACCAACTGTAGGTTGGCTGTCTGGGCCAAGTCTGGGCATTCATCACTCTTATTTGTGAAGACTTTTCCTTCCCGTTTCTTTAGACCATTTTATTTAAAAACTGGATCTCTTCACCTTGCGGGTAGGCGAGTTGGTGGGCGATGGGGAGAGGTTGACTGGCGTGAGAAGGGGAGGGGGGAGCCTCCTCCTGAGTTACTTGGAAGTTCAAGTGTTTCCCTCGACTTGATTGGTCATTGTTCAGGATGACAGGTGACCCCACTTTAACTTGGCAAAACTGTAGCCTTTAGACCCACGTGAGGTAATTTTACTCCAGACTTAATTTCTTAAGCTCATTGGCAGCAGTGACAGCGGAATTGATCTGTAGGCCTCTGGGTCCGCACTGCTCGGGGCCGGTCTGTGACGGCACGGCTTGGTGGTGAGGGCTCAGTGCACTGCCGCGGGGGTTCTGGCCCCCTGGGCCGTGTCCTCCTCTGCGTGTTTGGGCACGGGGTGTGGTAGGAGACGAGTTTGCTTCCCTCTCAGAGCTCAGTTTTTGCTTCATGGGTCAAAATGTGGGCTGGCCAAGGTGGCCACAGGGACAGGTTTTTGTTTTTTGGTAAGTTATTTGTCTTCTGACTTTTCCTTTTTAAGCTATTTTTTGCTGTGGTATTTTTCTTCCCTCGGAATAATTTTTAACAGAAAAACAGGCCTTACAGCAGTTGCTTTTCTTTTCCACTTACGTCTTTCAGAAGCTTTAAAATAATTTATTGAAAAGTGCCATATCTGATTTCTCCAGCTTTCTCCTTAGGCAGTGCTGGGAGTCTCTACTTTTCAACCCTCAGAAGAAACTAATAGAATAAACCAGTAACAAATGTAGCTAATTTACCATAGGAATGATTAGATCCCTGATCCCAGCCAGTGTGGAACACTAACCGCCAGCCTCTGTTTGGTTTTAGATTTCCTCTGGGCAGTTTTTCTTTTGTGTGCTGGCTTGATTCTTCTGGGAGCACGTTTTGGCCCTGCTGTGGGACCTGCGGGGCAGGATGCAGGACGGACAGGGCAGGCCTTTTGTCTGGGGGCACTCCCACTTTGCTGACCCAGTGCTCAGCCACTGTCACTCCCTTTGGGGCCTTGGCACCAGAATGAAGTGTCCAGAGATGGCCCCGCGTGGTGTGGCCGGGCAGAGGGCTTCCGGCGGCCCTTTCCCCGCGTGCTAGGCTGAGTGTCCCTGACTGCTCGTGGCCAGGAGAAGGTGGGCATCTCTCTCCCGGGCATGCTGCTGGGACCTGGGTGGGTCTTACGCCTCTGATAAAGTTACGTTTACTGTCATGTCTTCTTCTCCGGGGAGTCAACCATCCAGAGCTCTGATTTGTGTCGATGGGGTTGGGGGCCTCTGCCTGTGCTCTTCTTCACAAAGATTTCTTGTAGCCTCCACTTCCAGCGAGCTCAGATCACTGCTACATTCCCCGCACCCCCCACCCCCGCCACCCGCCAAGCTCTCTGGAAGACCGGGGGGCAGGGAGGGAGTCTGATATTGCTTTCCCTGCCTCATCCAGGGTGAGAGGGTGGCCAAGTCAGGGGACAGAAGTGGCCCGGGATCCCTGCCCCTTTCTTCCTAGTGTACTGTCGTCCGGGCAGGCTTCTGGCTGTGGGGTGGACTTGGGGGAGAGTGTGTTCTGTTTGATCACTGTGGGGAGATCTCCTGAGCCAGAGAGATCCAGGAGTGAGCATGGGAGGGAGGAGACACGTGGGGACCAAGGCCACCATGCCACAGTGTCCTGCAGAGGACTCTTCATGACGGGCAGCCAGAGAAGGCCATGGATGTAGTCGTTAGCTCGTGCTGGGGCTGGCATAAGCTGGGCTTTTGCCTGGGGCCGTTGGTCCCTATCAGGAGTCCTTCTTTGGTTGATTACTTGGGGTGTGAGGGCTGAGAATGGACCCTTCTTAGGAGGAAGGGAGACCCAGCTGTGCATAAATGTGGTGAGCGCCATCAGCCTGGTGTTCAGATGGCCTTCCTGTCCTGTTGGCTTTCAGTAGGTGCCCGGAGGGGTCAGTCCTGCTGGGGAAGCTTCCCTGTGTGCGCCAGCTGCTTCTGACTCAGGATTCACTCTGTCTGGATGTGGTGGCACGTGTCCAGAACACGAAGGACCTTGTCCAGCCTCGAACATCCTCAGGATTCTTGAGCCCCCAGTTCACACGTTCTCAGCCAAGGGAAAGATCTGCCATCTCCAGGCCACTGAGGTGGTCCTTCCCCTGCCCCTGGGGCCAGGCTAACCCTCCTGTCATGCTTTAGGGAGCTGAGCAGGTGACCCTGCAGTTCTGTGTCCCCTTTCTCTCCAGTTGGCCCCGTTCTTGCTGGCTGCTGCCCTGCCCCTCTGCACTGGGTGCTTGGGTTGCATGTGTGGTGTTTCCTTGGTGGCAAGCCCAGCCGTGTATTGAGGGTCCACCATGTGCTATGTGTGGCGCAGAAAGCCCATCATGTGGCCCCTGTGCTCTGAGCCATGAGGGCAGGGAGGCAGCTGTTCCATCCAGGGTGGGAGGACTAGATGACCCTCTTGCAAATGGAATTCTGCCTCTTTTTAGAATGCAGTGTGAAGTTCCCAGCATCTATTGGTAATACAAGGATTTGATGTTTTTTTAGTAATCTAGTGAGCGTATGTATGTAAGTTTTTAGAAGTGGTACTAGAAGTTGAACAGCCAGGCATTATTCCGGAGAACTTGGCTCACTAGAAAAATATCTAAGTTGGAAAGCGTTTTCCAGAACTCCGTTTACTCAGTGTGTCAGTCCCAGCTATTTCAATGGCCGGTTGGGTTCTGAATCTTTGGAGAGATGGCCAGCCCTGCCTGGTTCACAGTTCAGGGGCCCTCAGACCACATTTTTCCAAGAAGCACAGGGAATTGACTCTCTACACGCACCCCCCCGCCCTCCCGCAAGCAGCCAGAAAAGGAAAGAGGACAAGATGGCTTTTTCTCCTCTTTTGGGTGATTTGAATTCTCCTAGGTCAATGGCTGTTTACAAAAGCTGAACTAATAAAATGCTCAGCAGCTAATGTGTTCAGCCTAGTAATGATGAGTTTAAGTCTCAATCAGGAGTGATGTTTTAGGCAAAGAAACAGACCCAGTAATTCAGTTGATGAACTGTTTGTTTATTTTCTCACTCTAGATTTGTAAACAATGAATTCAGGGTTATAGGCATAGTTCTTTAAGTAAGATTCCTGACAGTTAATTTGTAACCAGCAATTCATGTATGAATGTATCCCAGACCTTTAGGAGGCTTGGGGAAGTTTTAAAAGATGATTTTAGTTTTGTAGCAAAAAGAAATTGAAGTTTCAAATGCACCCTCTCCCTTGGAAATTAATTTATTTGACTCAGCCACACTAAAAACAATTACAGTCGGCCCTCTGCATCCACGGGCTCCTCATTCGCGGGTTTAACCACCTTGTATCAAAAATATTTGGGGGGAAAAAATTACAGAAAGTTCCAAAAATCAAAACTTGAATTTGCCACCTACTGGCAACTCTTTACATAGTATTTACATTGTATTTACAACTATTTACATAGTATTTATATTGTGTTTGGTATTATAAGTAACCTAGAGGTGATTTCAAGTATAGGGGAGGAGCTGTGGAGGTTATATGCAAATGCTACACCATTTTATGTAAGAGGCCTCTGCCTCAGTGGATTTTGGATTCCCATCCCCCTGCCACACTCCTCCCCCATACAGAGGGACGACTGTAGTGGGTCCAGGAGACCTATACATTATCATCAAGTAAAAGTCCAAATTATCTAGTGGGATATTTTGAATATTCCTATTTTAAACTTATTTTGGGTCCACTGTAAACTTTGGTTTGGACAAGATTTTGAACTTAAAGGATTTACCACTATTTAAATTTTTACAATTTTTACCAAGCTTTTACATTTTTGTGACGGTATCTTCCAGGTATGAATGAAGCAGGACTTTTTGATTGTGGTACTCCATGTATCCCTGTAGTGCCAAAAGCAGTGATATTTTATTTGCTCCTATGGCAGCTTGTAGCGATAACACAAGTGTTTTCTCCTCATGAATTAAAATGCATATTCTCTAAACGCCAGCATGTGGAGATGGGCCCTGTGCTGCCCTTTCTTCTCCAGGAGTGTCTTTGGATTGTCTGGGGCCTAGACAATTCTGAGAACTACTGCAAGCCAGTTACAGGACACTAAAGAAATATACACACGGACATGTGTGTATGCAGTGGATTCTACAAACGTGGTTTCTTCTGGACATCTACAGAAAAGCGTTTCATTCATTTGCAAAGTTTACATTTTTAAGCTGACAGTTATAAAAAATACAACGCATTAGCTAATGCTTTTCACGCAGGTGAGGATGGGTTTTTTGCAAATGGATGAGTTCCGTCTTGAGTCCTGGGAATTTCTGCTGTTGGTTGGGCGTGGGCTCATTCCCTGATTCTCCGAATCATGTTTGCATTGGAATGTTGTTAGGTAGCATTGTAAATAAAAGTATAGGTTATATAATAGAGTTACAACACTTGAAATTTTACTTTAAAAAATCTATAGCACTACATATATATTTAGTTATATCACCTGACAGATTTCTTCTGCACAGTGTGGAGATTGTTTTATACCACAGATTATTTTTATAAAGTCTAGTGAGTTTCGAATAAGAATGATTTTCTCATCAGAGTAATGAGCTTTACCTTTCAAGATAAACATACACTGGAGTGTAAGTGGTGTGGCGCTGTCACTTAGTGCTCCTGCGGATTCTCGTTGATACACTGGCAGATTACAGACCATCTTTGGGTCTCGTTTGACCAAAACTCCACTCGTGGCTGTCTGTGTGGGACAGTCTGTGCAGGACAGGGGTGCTCCTTGCAGACCTGGAGGAGAGGGGCTGGGAGAGGCAAGTGGAGCCTGCAGTGTGCTTCACAGTCGTGCTTCCTCCTGAGGTTTCTTTTGAACAAAGGGTTCTGAGGTGAATAATTAGTTTCTAAGTTACTCTCATGGGTGTAGTAGTGTGAAGGTGTTTTGGGGAACAGAAATTGCATGGGTGCAGATTGGGGTGGGTTGGGACTAGAATAAGATTCAGGCTACGAACATGTGAAAAGAGGATTTGGTGATTGGAGAAATCTGCCAGACTGACTTATCTAGGACCAAATTATCCAGTTTTCAGGACAGAATTCCCAATGGAGTAATTATTCGGAAAGGGGGAGGGTGGTGTGTGGACATGGTGATCAGATTATACGGAGAGCTGCCAGCCACATGTTATCTTCCCTGTGAGGGCTGTTTGGAGGCGAGAGGGGCTGCGTTGGCTCGCCACTTTAGTCTAGCGAGTAAGCCAGGAGCCTGTGGGGGAGGCTCAGAATCCTCTACCAGCAGGGCATTTTCCCAGTATCTACAAGGTTTTCCTGCTCTTCCTACAAAGGTCAGCATCACTGCCATAATCTGGAAGGCAGTCTTCATGTTAGCCTTTTGATTTTTTGGGTAGAGAGGGGATGGTTATTGAGTAAGCCTTTTTGTTGGGGATGTATAGGAAGTATACATCATGTATACTCATCTGTACTCAAGTATAGAGTCATGTAGCTCATACTCTGTAGCCGTAATGGCTGAAGGCCTGTTCCCCAGCCCCTGCCTGCTGGCTTCAGCTGCTGCGTTCGGAGGTGTTCTGATTGGGACAAAATTGTCAGGAGAGTCCCTACTGTGTCATGTGAAACCAGCTGTGCTTTTATTCGGTCTGATCGAGAGTAAAGTTTTACGCTCCCCCTTTTATACTTGAATGCATTGAGTTTCGGCAGATCCAGGAGCACTCTGGGCACCAACCATCCGCCTTTTTCCTGTTCCCCATCAAAGAACATTTCTCTGCTCTCCAGCCACATGTCTTGGAATGTAATTCTGTTGTGCCTTTGTTTTTGTCGCCTGCCTCCCCCCAAAAGCAACTGCTGTAAGCTTTTTTCTACTTGTCTTTTCTAGCCCGAAACCCCAGCTTTTTCCTTTTTCCCAGCTGTATTTTCTGGATGCAGTTCTGTGCTCCAGGTGTGTTAAGAACCAGTTACCTCAGACCTTGTGTTGAACAGTGTCACCATCTGGGTCCTCTCGAAACTGCAGGCTCGTGACATACACACGCAGGAACCCTGCCGAGTATGGGTACTTATTTGTTTTAAAGTAAAACTCTTCCCAAGGATTGCAGAAGGGGCTTCTGGCAAGCTCTTCATGGCCCTGCGGTGGGATGGGTCTCGAGTGCCATCTGAAGGGTGCTTTCCGCGCTCCACTTTGAATTCTGCCATTTTCAGTATTCTGCTGTCTGAATAGGCAGAGTGATTCAACTGGTTGGCCTTGTACACAAACGAGTTCCCAAAATGAGCTCTTTGTAACACATTTCCAGTCACTAAAGCTCAAATGAAGAACATTCCCTTAAATGGCAGGATTGAAAACCCCCGCCCCCTCTCCACCACAGTGCATTTCGGGAAGATGTCTGTAGCATATGTTGCTGTGAAATTAGGCCTTGCGGGTTATGGCTGTTTGTCATTTTGATGTATTTTAAATAAATATATATATATTTTTTAAAGAGCCTTTTTTACCAGTTCAGAAAGTTTAATTAACCAGCAGTCACCACATCTGAATTTTTGTCGCCGGGGCATAGATGGCAGACCAACATTTAAGTGGTAACTCAGCCCTACGAGTGTGGGCTGCCCACCTGGCCTGGCCTGCTGACCGTGGGACACCAGGGTCAGTGTGTCCCCACTGGGTCCCAACTCAGCCCTCGAAGTGTTCGGTCTCTACTCTGTTCAGGCGCTGTTTACTTCAGTCTCTACAAGGGCTTTAGCCCACCTGGGGTTTTCTCAGAGCCCTGCCACGAGTTAAGTGTATGTTGAGCCAAATAATTTCTCCATAAGGGAAAAACACGCTCATCGAAATTTTACCAGCAATGACAGAGATGAGAGTAGGAAAGGTTAGGCAACATCTGGGATTTGATTTGCAAAGTGTCCAAGTCATTGTCAAACGCCATCTGAGAGCCAGTGACCGTACAGAGATTCTTAGGAGACCTCATCTGAGAGTGTGAAGACCTCCTGTGAGGGGAGGAGTTGTTAAAATGCCAGCGTCTTTTTCCTCCCTTTTTTTTTTTTTCCCCTGGAATTCTGTAAAAATGCAAAGAGAATTGGGTGGTACTTGAGAATTGGGGGTGAGGGTTACCGCAGATGAGAAACATACTTCTAGATTTCAGTTCCACGCCACAAATCCACACAATGCCGTTTTTCAACTGTACAAAAGAATCTGCTTATGAATTTGACATGATCTTAATGGTAGCATCAAAGGCCGAATTTTTCACGTGTTAATATTTTTTCCACATTTGTCCTTGAATCTAAAGAACTTCATACAGTACTGTAAATTTAACTTACATTGAGTTTGATGTCAATTCTTGTGAAAAGAGCTTCTGCATGTAACAGACACACAGTTAAAGAACACAGCAGAGTACAACATTTGCAGGACCAATTCTGGAACCAACAGATGTCACCTCTCATTTGCCATCTTAAATGTCAGTTTTACCAGCTCCTTCTAAATGTGTGTAGTATTTGCAAGGAAAAGAAGGAAAATCCTAAGACTTGTCTAATAACTTAGTGGAGAATGTGTGTGTTGGGTTTAGGATGGATAGCAAAGTCTTTTTGAGCTGTGTTATCTAACTTGTATATAAAGCTGTAATTAAAAGTTTGGATTCACCTGTTTCTTGCGGTTTACAATGATGAATCATTTGAAAACTCTGGAAATGTGACTAGGATATGATTTAAGCCTGTAGAAGTGAAGAAGCTCTTCAAGTGCTAAAACTAAAGACTTCTAGTTTTTGGCTCAAATTCAGTAAGTACTGTTTGTATGCCAGGATATGTGAGATGTAAATGTAATAGGTCACGTTTCACTCTTGTAGCTATAAAATAAAAATTTTGTAGAACAGAAATAGATTGTACTACTGAATTAACAAAAGTTATACTAAAGTATCATGTTTAAAAAAAATTATTATATATATATATATATACACACACACAGAGTTAAGCTTGTTGCTGTTACCCTGTCTGGATTTGAAAAGTGTGCTGATTTATATATATATATATATATATATATATATATATATATATATGTGTGTATATATATATATATATATATATATATATAAAACACACACACACATATATATTATACACCCGCACACATCTAAAATGGCCTAAAGCAGACATCCATGTAATTACAGTTGCAAAATGAAGACATTTTGGAGAGAACATTGTATCATAGTTCATTCATTTGCAGTGGATCTTTGTTCCTTTTTACTGTGGTAATTTTAGAAATGAGTGTCAAGTTTGGAATTAGATCTGCTAAGTTGGGGTTTTGCTGCTTGAACTCTGCACTGGGTCCTCAAATAAACCGATGTGAATGTAGTTTTTTCCCCCTGTGTGAAGAAGCAGCCACACCCCAACAGATAGGAGGAAAAATCTAGAACTGTTTCAAGTTTTATCTTTTTGTATATGAAAATAAAATAATAATAATAATAAAAAAGTCCTGTTGTCTCTCTTAATCACATGGCAGGGGGTTGTGTTCTCCCACTTACAGGGCCAACTTGAGCACCTCCGTGAATTCCTGCTTGGACGACATGCAGTTAATGGCCGATACCTAGGCTGCCAAGGTCCTGTGGGTGGACTAAGCACAGGTCTCCAGTTCTGCCCTTCAGAAGCTCGGGACTTAGTTGGAGACACTGTGGGCTTCTCCTTAATGGACTGTCCTGGGACTTTGGGTATGTTCCTGCAGGACAGGGGTGTTATTTTCCAAATCCCCAAGAACCCCACACACACAACCCTGCTCCCCAATCCTATACTTTGCAGACAACCCTGAGCAATATTTTTGTAAGTGCAGCAAAGAAACCTAGAAAATAAGTTATATTCAGGACTACTGAGAATACAAGCGCTGCCATTTCCAAACATGGCTGAGTAGCTGGGTCACTTGCTGAGCTGTTAAAAAAATACAGTGATGGAGCACCACCCCAGATCTGAATCAGCAAGCCAGATCTCCCATTTGGGAGCTCCTGAGTTACCTCACTAGATGAAAACATGGTTCCCTGCTAATAAAATAATTATAGTCTCTACTACCTAATAAAACAGGAAAGACGCAGAAATCACCTCACTGCTTTCTGCAGTAATATAAAAGATTTTTTTTGGCCTCTGACTAATATTTGCTAAGTGGAGAAACAATTGCTTTGAATCCTCCTGGTGGTGTCAATGCCTTTTTATTCACTGTTTATTATGAAGATTAAATAACCTGCTTGGATCTCTTTGGAACAATTTTTGATGAAGGGGCCCTCTATTTAGGAACCAGTTGTCCAGTTTTTGATCCATTTTGTCCTCTCAGAGTTAGAAAGTTCACCTTTTATTAGTGCCCTTGATGAGAAGGAGAGGAAGACAAAAGGCTAACATTTTTGAACGAAGACCTTAGCGCTAGCAACACTGGAAGGTCGGACTGCAGGGACCATCTGGTTGCTTTCTCTTCAGCAAAGGGATTCTTTCAGTTAAAAAAAAAAAAATTGGACACAGAGCCGGTTCATAAAAGCGGGCTTGCCCAAGTTAGCAAGTAGAAGAGGGCTCAGGGGCCATTCAGCCTGCCCTCCCACTCCTTCCCTTAATTCTCAAGCACCCCTATGGAATACTAGGGTTCCCCTGATGATAGTTTTAAAACTACTGGTCCTTCATTTTAAAGGTGGACAAACAGGCCCAGAGGAGGTACCCTACCCAGAGTCAGGCAGCCTTTACTTCTAATTCTTGACTCTTGGGGCCCAGTGTGGGGTTCACTGTTGTTTCCAAGTACAGGATGTGGGAGAGGAAGAGTCACCCACCATTTCTCTCTCTTTCTGGTGCTTAGCACAGTGCATGGCACTTAGGAGGGCCTTAAGAACTACCTCTTAAGTGAATGTATGTATTTAGTAAATTCTGATGGAAGCTGTCAAAGCAGCTTTGAAACCTACAGATAACAGTGTTGCCTGGTTGTATTTGTCTGGACTCTTGACTGCACATGCCAGACACCATTAAACAAAAAGGGGGCTTTGCTGGAAGGATCCTGGGGCAAGTGGCCAGCCAAGCCTTGGGTAAAGGCAGGATGTGTCTGGGCTTCTTCAGGAGCCTTGGAAGCTGGGGTCAGCATGGCACGCCTTCACCCGTGTCTCAGCATTTGTTCCACTGGTGTTCTGTGCAAGACCAGATGCATCTACTCTTTGTCTACTTAGCAAGAAAAAGGCTGTAGACAGAGCGGGAGTTCCATATGTCACAGCTTTGCTATCTGGAGAAAGTTCCAGATCGAAACTCCTTAGGAAGACTCTGGTTGACTTAGCTCAACCAGTTAGTGTCAGAAGCCCTGGGGATCATACAAAATGACTTCATGACAGGTATTCCTGGGAGGGCGCATGGAGCCATGAAGCTGTCAAAACAACGTATACATTTTTTTTTTTTTTGCGGTACGCGGGCCTCTCCCTGCTGTGGCCTCTCCCGTTGCGGAGCACAGGCTCCGGACGCGCAGGCTCAGCGGCCATGGCTCACGGGCCCAGCCGCTCCGCGGCATGTGGGATCCTCCCGCACCGGGGCACGAAGCCGTGTCCCCTGCATCGGCAGGCGGACTCTCAACCACTGCGCCACCAGGGAAGCCCAAAACAACGTATACATTTAAGTTGGTTGTTAGAAATGGCCTCCTGCTTAGTGAACTAAATCCACATGGAATGCTGGAGATTATGCTGCAAAATGAAGAAGACCTATTTATTTGTGAGTGGGAGTGCATAAAACATATATCCTTGGGCTTCCCTGGTGGCGCAGTGGTTGAGAGTCCGCCTGCCGATGCAGGGGACACGGGTTTGTGCCCCGGTCTGGGAAGATCCCACATGCTGCGGAGCGGCTGGGCCCGTGAGCCATGGCCGCTGAGCCTGCGCGTCCGGAGCCTGTGCTCAGCAACGGGAGAGGCCACAACAGTGAGAGGCCCGCGTACAGCAAAAAAAAAAAAAACATATATCCTTCCTTTGACAGCAGGCATTCAGCAATCCGGATTTCATATTCTATCAAGATAAAGTAGAGCTGCCTAAATAAAAATTGCTAATATTAACAGAGCACTTAACGACATGCCCCAGGTTCTTCCCTAAATGCTTTACATGGTTAATCTCCTTTAATCCTCACAAGAACCCTATGGTCTAATAAGTATTATTATTATTACTATTATTATTCCCGTTTTAAAAAGAGGAAACAGAAAGGTAGAAAGTGGTTGAGTGGGGATCCAAACCCCTGTGCTCTGATTCAGGGTCCTAAACCACCATGGAGTACTGTCTTGTCAAGAAACTCTTTAGGAGATGCAAAGCTATCTTCAGAAGTTACGATTTGTGTACCATGCGATTTCAAAGCCACGTGTCATGAGGACATCCAATGTGGCACAGGTTTTAGAATCAGACCTAAGTTGGAATCTCGGTTCTGAGGACCTTAGCGTAAGCATGCGCAAGTGGTTTACTCACCTATTAAACGGGACTAAGAGTATTTTCTTCTCAGGACTGTATGTGCACATACTGAGCCTTCAAGGCGTCATGCTCTCACCCATCTCCCGGTCCAGGGTACTAGGGGTGTAGCCGGGACGCGCCTGGGCCTCCAGGTTTGTCACCAGGGGGCGCGCGCTTGCGCTCTGCCCTCCGGCGTCTCCTGAGAGGCTCAGGGCCAGCAACTCCGGGTAGCGCATGCGTGTCTTGGTCCCGCGGTTGGGACTGGCTTTCAGGCGGCTGACCTGGAGTGCGCATGCGCTAAGGCAAAAGGCTAGCGTCTCGGGCAAGATGGCCGCGAAGACTTTTGCATCCCGCTTCCGAGGCTCCCGACGCTTTTTGAGTGGCTTCGTGGCTGGAGCCGTCGCGGGCGCTGTGGGAACCGGGCTAACTGTCGTGCAGTTCCTCCGGAGTCAGGACGCTGAGCCAGCGTTGGCGGTGAGGGAGCCGGACGGTGAGTGTGTGGGCCCCCAGGTCTCGGGCCCGGGCTGCTACCTCGGGCAGGAGCCGTAACCGTGGACGCGCGCTATCTCCACTCGCCAGGCCCTTGGTCGTCTGCCGTGCGGTCTCCCGACTCGGCTTCCTCTCTCCGCGTTGCGTCTCACCTGCCTGCTCCGTGTACTTCCTTCCCCCTGGGGATCTACTACCCCGTATGTCCTCCCCTAGATTGTTAGCTCCATAAGCGCTCCGACGGTGTCAGTTTTGTTCTCCACCAGCCCGGTACCTGGTACATAATTGGCATCCAGTACGTGTGGATGAATGAACGAATGAACACATAGTTTTAGCAGATCAGTTAACTGCCCTCAATTTATCGTAGTTCAAATGAAGAATACCTGCTGGCCTTTCTTCAAAGTATGTAAATCCGCAGGTTACCAGGTGTACCTTATATTTGACAAAGTAAATGAGCTCATGTTCGTTTCTTTCTGTCTCGGATACATTAATTTAACTCGCTCCTCCTGATACTTGGCATTTGGGAAGAGAGCAACTCTGGTGGGTTGAAGCCTGGAGAGCGCATCAAGAGAGAATTATTTAGAAACCGACTCCCTGTTCCGTGCGTGCTTGGTTTCTCCCACTAGGAGAAGCAATACCAGTTTTACCACTGTCTTGCTGCAGCACACATCTCTGCTTCAGTACCAGAACATTGAGGAAGAGTGTCAATGAACGATGGTTTTTTTTTTGGCTGCTTTGGGCCTTCGTTCCTCCACACGGGCTTTCTCTAGTTGCGGCGAGCGGGGGCTCCTTTTCGTTGCGGTGCGCGGACTTCTCACTGCGGTGGCTTCTCTTGTTGCAGAGCACCGGCTCTAGGCTCACGGGCTTCAGTAGTTGTAGCACGCGGGGTCACAGGCTCAGCAGCTGGGGCGCACGGGCTTAGTTGCTCCACGGCATGTGGGATCTTCCCGGACCAGGGCTTGAACCCGTGTCCCCTGCATTGGCAGGCGGACTCTAAACCACTGCATCACCAGGGAAGCCCCTGAACGATGGTCTTTTAAAAAAATTTTAAAGGCTGTGCTTTTGTCCCCACATTAACTCTTAGAACATAATGAGTAGGTAGGCTGTCTCGCATTCAATCATATCAGTGACTAGTAATGACAGGAGTTTTTCCTTTGCTGCTTTTGTATACTCTGTACTTTGTGGGGCAGAGATTTGAAAATTTGATGTGAAAGACCAGCAAGATCAGGTCCTTATTTAACAGTTAATGAGGTACTTCCCTGGTGGCACAGTGGTTAAGAATCCGCCTGCCAATGCCGGGGACACGGGTTCGTAGCCCTGGTCGAAGAAGATCCCACATGCCGCGGGGCAGCTAATCCTGTGTGCCACAACTACTGAGCCTGCGCTCTAGCAACAAGAGAAGCCACCTCATTGAGAAGCCTGCGCACCTCACTGCAACTAGAGAAAGCCCGCGGGCAGGAAAGAAGACCCAACACAGCAATCAATCAATCAATAAGAAAATAAATAAATTAGAAAATAAATTGGAAAAGTTAAAAAAAAATTTTTTTAATTAAAAAAAAGAACAGTTAATGAAATAGCTACAGTTTATCTGGATAGAACTATACAACTGATTATAGGCAAAACCAGTATTTTGCCTACTGTCTCTTTTCTTTATAAGTAATTGCAAAAATGAGATCACCTGGTTGATTAAATTGTTGAGTCAGTCCTTTGTCTTACCCCCTTCCTTATAATTTTTTATTCCTAGTAATAGTCACTAACTGTTATTTTTTCCCATGTTTTTCATTTTTAGGTTCTTCAGAAAGGGCTCTCTTAGAACAATTTGGATTCCCTTTAACTGGAACAGAGACGAGGTGCTACACTAACCACGCCTTGTCTTATGATCAGTCAAAGCGGGTGCCTAGATGGGTTCTTGAACATATATCCAAGAGCAAGATAACGGGTAGGTGGTTAGAAGCAAAGGCGTTGACGAAAGACGTTTCCAAATTTAAAACAAGGAGGATTATTAATAATTTCAACCATTTCTACTTTACAGCACATTTAGAAAATGATGGTGTTTGTATGGCTCACTAGATAATGGACCCTGCCTGCAACCAGGGCACCCTAGACCCTTCCAGGCTGTCTCGGGTTGAGAGGATCTGTATCTTGACACATGAATTGGAGGCTTTGTCATAAATATTGTTGCAATGAGCACCACTCATTCATTACGTCCACAAATGCTTTTTTTTTTTTTCCTGCCTCAGGTTTATTTGTACAAATAGCACAGGAAGACACCAGCCCCGTGCAGACAGCAGCCAGGGGTCACACCAGTCCTTCTGTCCTCACATTGGCAGACAAAGGTCTCTACTCCAGAGCCTTTGTGGGGTTCTGGGCACCTTTGGGAGCCTGAGCTAGAGCTGGAGCAGCAGCTGCACCTACAGCCTTGGCCTTGGTTTGAGCCTTGGCCTGGGACTTTGGCCGGCAGAGCCTGAAATCCTTGGCGATGTGGGCATGAGCACGTTTCCCAAGCTTGGGGTGAGCAATGTAGGCAAGTTGACTGAGCTTGCGGCTGCCGCCTGTTGGGATCTTGGGCTTGACCTCCTTGGGCTTTATGAGAGCCTTTTTTTTTTTTTTTTAAGTTAATTTATTTATTATTTATTTTTGGCTGTGTTGGGTCTTTGTTGCTGCGCGCAGGCTTTCTTTAGTTGTGGCGAGCGGGGGCTACTCATCATTGTGGTGGCTTCTCTTGTTGTGGAGCATGGACTCTAAGCTAGCGGGCTCAGTACTTGTGGCTCGCGGGCTCTAGAGCACAGGTTCAGTAGTTGTGGCACACGGGCTTAGTTGCTCTGCGGCATGTGGGATCTTCCCGGACACGGGCTCGAACCCTTGTCCCCTGCATTGGCAGGCAGATTCTTAACCTCTTCGCCACCAGGGAAGTCCCTTTACGAGAGCCTTTATAGCCTCAGCACGTGCACTTATGGCCTTGGCGTTGTTGGCCTGCATCTTCTTCAGGCCCTTCTTGTTGTGCTTCTTGGCAAAGCGCATGTTCCTCGGGAACTTGGGGTCCTCCCCCTTAAGAGAGTCATATTGTGATCGGGGTTCCTTGATGCCGTTTCTGTGCTGCTTTTGGGACTGGTTGTGCATGGTGTGGTTCTTGGACTTGGCCAGGTCTGCACTGGGGTCTGCCCACAAATGCTTTTTTTTTTTTTTTTTTTTTTGCGCGGTACGCGGGCCTCTCGCTGTTGTGGCCTCTCCCGTTGCGGAGCACAGGCTCCGGATGCGCAGGCTCAGCTGCCATGGCTCACGGGCCCAGCCGCTCCACAGCATGTGGGATCTTCCCAGACTGGGGCATGAACCTGTGTCCCCTGCATCGACAGGCGGACTCTCAACTACTGCGCCACCAGGGAAGCCCACAAATGCTTTTTTTTTTTTTCCCACGGTACGCGGGCCTCTCGCTGTTGCGGCCTCTCCCGTTGCGGAGCACAGGCTCTGGATGCGCAGGCCCAGCGGCCATGGCTCACGGGCCCAGCCGCTCCACAGCATGTGGGATCCTCCCGGACCAGGGCACGAACCCGTGTTCCCTGCATCGGCAGGCGGACTCTCAACCACTGCGCCACCAGGGAAGCCCCACAAATGCTTTTTAAGTGCCTACTTGTGCATGGCACTGTGCTGAGCTTTGGGGTTATATCAGTGACCAGAGTAGATGGTCTCTACCCCCAAGGCACTTTGAATTGGGGAGGGGGTGGGTGGACCTATCAAATAATCATAAATTTATAATTACAGTTGGCAATAACTGTTCTGAAGGAAAAATGATTGCAAGTTGGGATAGTATAATTAAGGAACAGTAAAGAATACGATGAGAGATAACAGGAGAACCTGATGCTGATTAGTGAGGCTTTGAGAAAGTGGCCTGAAGAGTGGATGGCAGTCACTCAGGCAGAGGAGTTGGGTGGGCAGCGGGGGTATGGAGAAGAGCGTTCCAGGCAGGGAAAGAGAAGCACAGTTGCATCTTTAAAGGCCCCAATGTGAAGAGTTTGGTTCGGTTATGGGACTCAAAGAAGGCCAGTGTGGCTGGAGCAAGGGAGAACGTGATGTGAAATGAGACTGGAGAGGCAGGCAGGTGTGTGAGCCTGTTCACGTGTCCTCAAGTTTCTTGGTGTGTTCCTGTAATTAAGATGACCAGATCTTGCTATTCAATGTCAGATTGGTTTCTAGGTAGCCTACTTCAATTTACACTCCCACCATCATTATTTGTCCTGTCTCTCCCAGCCCTCACACCTAATGAGCATTATTGAGCTTTACCAATTTATTAGTTGATTTTATTTGCGTTTATTGATTACCAGTGAGGGTTAATATTTTGTGAATTATTCTTTCTTTGTGAATTTTTCTTTACGATTTTCAATAGGGATATTCTTTTTTAAAAATATTTATTTATTTATTTATTTTGGCTGCGTCAGGTCTTAGTTGAGGCATGCAGGATCTTTAGTTGTGGCATGTGGGCTCTTAGTTGCAGCATGCAGACTCTTAGTTGCAGCATGCATGCAGGATCTAGTTCCCTGACCAGGGATCGAACCTGGGCCCCCTGCATTGGGAGCATGGAGTCTTACCCACTGGACCACCAGGGAAGTCCCAGGGATATTCTTTTTTGAATTTTGTAGGAGTTCTTTTTTATATTAATGATATTACTTTTTGTCATAGTTGTTTTATTCCCATTCTCTTATTTGCCTGTTAATTTGCTATATGGCCCACAAATTATTTCTCCATTGCTTTACAGTGCATGCTATGCTTAAATATATTAAAAATGCTGATATTAAGATGAGTGTGTGCCTTTATAGAGTACACATTAACCAGCAGAATAGCAGGAGGCTTGGAATATGCTTGCTGCTAGAAGGAAACTGATGTAAGCCCAAACTTTATCATAGCAGGTGAAATTGATTATGAATTTACATCAAGAGAAACTCACTTGATTTAGTCTCAAGACTGATAAATTTCCTTTAAATACAAAAATTTTCCCAATATGGAATTTCAGCTTTACTAATTTTATCTTGCTGTTAAGTTATCATTTTCAGAGGCGTATAAGAAAAGCACTGTTTCATATTGTAAATCACGTGAGCTGTGTAATTTTGAGGAGGTAAAATAGAGCTAATTAATATTTGAAAACAAGCAATATACCTGTGATTTACTTATTTTAGTGTAAAGCATCTTCTGTTTTAGTTATATGACAGACTAAGTTATTTAGATTAACTCTCCTGCTAAAAACAACAAGAAATGTTATTAGCAGTATATAAAAAGTATATAGAAAAAAAATCACTTAAAAAAAAAACGTGAAGAGGGACTTCCCTGGTGGTCCAGTGGTTAAGAATCTGCCTTCAAATGCAGGGGAACCAGGTTTGATCCCTGGTTGGGGAACTAAGATCCTACATGCCGCGGGGCAGCTAAGCCCACACGCAGTGGAGCCCGTACACCGCAACTAGAGAGAAGCCCATGTGCCCCAACGAAGACCCAGCGCAGCAAAAAAAAAAAAAAAAAAAAGGTCTCAGAAACCAGATTCCTGGCTTCTGATCCTGGCTTTAAAAACAAACAAACAAACAAACAAAACATGAAGAGGCAACATGATAGTAGAGCTTTCTTTGCCAGGCCAATATTTGGGAACGCCAGAATCCAGAAGGGTAAGGGTGGCCCTGGTAAACCTGGTAAACCAAAGCCACATTGCCTTTGGTTTTGCAGCCTTATGGAGTGAGGGGGACTGAAGGCAAGACCTAGGGCTCACCCAAGGTGGATTATCTTACAGGAGACCCTTCCCACATTAACCTGGAACCCCAGAGAGCTGCACCCTCGGGGATGGGTGAACCAGAACTTACTTGCCTGCCCACCATAGGGAACTACACGGAAGGTTGCCTTGGCACTGAGCAGACAAGGATCAAAAAGGAAAATAAAAAGTTTGTTCTAGAGAAGTTGAGGCCACAGACTGGCTGTCATGCAGACTTGTAGCCCAAAGCCATGTAGCCTGTACAGATCAAGGAACCTTAAACCCTGAGCTTGCTTTACTGTGGTCCTCCACTGCTAATGCCTCCAGACACCAGACAGAAGTAAGTTTACATCCTCTCTTCAGGAAGGCATCTTCATCCTAGGATTTTGGAAATTCCCACAAATGATTTTTCTTTTTCTTTTTCTTTTTTTTTTTTTTTTAATTTATTTTTGGCTGCGTTGGGTCTTTGTTGTTGCATGTGGGCTTTCTCTAGTTGTGGTGAGCGGGGGCTACTCTTCGTTGCGGTGCACGGGCTTCTCATTGCGGTGGCTTCTCTTGTTGCGGAGCATGGGCTCTAGGCGCACGGGCTCAGTAGTTGTGGCTCTCGGGCTCTAGAGCGCAGGCTCAGTAGTTGTGGCGCATGGACTTAGTTGCTCCGCAGCATGTGGGATCTTCCCGGACCAGGGCTCGAATCCGTGTCCCCTGCATTGGCAGGCGGATTCTTAACCACTGCGCCACCAGGGAAGTCCCCCCCCACCCCCAAATGATTTTTCAAGGGCAGTGAGCACCAGATAAAGAAAACCAGACATACCAGGAAGCGATTCCAATGGTAATGACACTTACAGAAGTTTACTAGGAATTCTCTGTTTACAGTTATTATTTTTTATATGGGGTGATTCTAAGCTAGACATTAGATACTTTACTCTGAACCTTGGGGTCTGATAATTTAATTTTTTTCTTGATTGAATGAAATGACATTAGAATCAGTAACTTCATTAATCATTTTACACTTTTTTGAGAAGCAGCCTGAGTATATTCCATTTGTCCTCATAATTTTTATAGTTTAACAAGGCCTGTCCTAATGACAGTGGAAAACATAGTGTTAGGATTCGCTGATGTCCACGGTGGCAAACTATTCTGAAGGTATCAGAATATAAGTAAAATTGAGATTTTGTCTCTAGGATTCGCTCATGTCCACGGTGGCAAACTATGCTGAAGGTATCAGAATATAAGTAAGATTGAGATTTTGTCTCTCCCGTGTGGTGCTCAGATATTTTGTGTCAGGAGTTTCTGGATTGATCTCATAACCTAAATGTTTGTTTTGTCATGGCTTAAGAGGCAATAAGCAAGATATCAGAGGCACTCTCTCCCTCCTCTAGGCTGTGCCTGCCCAGAACAAATTGTTTTGTGTCTATATATATCCGTTATTTCAGTACGTATAAACTTGTCAAATACCGTTGTACAACATACAGTACATGGGGGCCTTTTTTTTTTTTGGCCGTGCCACGCGGCATGTGGGATCTTAATTTGCCGAGCAGGGATCGCACCCATGCCCCCCACACGGAGTCTTAGCCATTGGACCTCCAAGGAAGTCCCCGTGGGGGTCTTTTTTAAAAAGCAAGAGTGTATTTAGTAACTAAGCTTTTTATACAGCTCAGCTACTTGATTGGTCATTGCTTTTACATAGATACTATCCAAGGGATTTTTCCACTTAACTTGAAAGGCCAGAAACAAAAGTATATGAGATGAGATAGCTGCACTGTATGAAAAACATTCTTTCCTGGACTAGTCCTTGCTAAATTCAGGTGAAGTAGCCGAACTATCCCAGGAACTTGAGATATGCGTGCTGTCACTAAGTACTAGCTGCTCAAAGAGATACCAGCCAGCAGCAAGCAGCTTGCCTTGCTTAGAGAATCTTGAGGGATATTTGTCCACTGGTAACTTACCATTTTGTGTGTTTTTCTTCAGGTGATGCAGACAGAAAACATTGTAAATTCAAGCCAGATCCCAGCGTCCCTCCAACCTTCAGTGCCTTCAACGAGGACTATGTTGGCAGTGGGTGGTCACGAGGCCACATGGCTCCAGCAGGAGATAACAAATTCTCATCTGTAGGCATATTTTTTGGGAGGGATGGGAACACAGGTCTGGTATTATGTGTACCGTGGGACTTGGAAATTAAAAACCTAGGAGCCAAACCCTAACACTTGAGAATTTTCATACCCTATTTTGTATTTTTCTTCCTGACTTCACTTCCTTTCTTTGCTCAGATGCTCAGACTTTTTTTTTTTTTTTTTTTGCGGTACGTGGGCCTCTCACTGTTGTGGCCTCTCCCGTTGCAGAGCACAGGCTCCGGATATGCAGGCCCAGCGGCCATGGCTCACGGGCCCAGCCGCTCCGCGGCATGTGGGATCTTCCCCAACCGGGGCACGAACCCGTGTCCCCTGCACCGGCAGGCAGACTCTCAACCACTGCGCCACCAGGGAAGCCCGATGCTCAGACATTTTTAAACAGGTTGAGGAAAACTAAATGCTATGCAAAAGGGAATTGGAAAGCCAATAGGAACTAAAGCTACTCACTCATTTTTATCTTGAAAAATTTCAGACCTGTAGAAAAGCTGAAAAAAGAACACAGGAAAAATATTTTGACTTGTAGAAAAGTTGAGGATAGTACAGCAAAAACATTTTGATGCATATATTTTATATATGCATTTTTTTAAACCATGGACAGTGAATTGCAGACATTGTAACACTTCATGCCTAAGTAGATTGCTTGGGAGATTGTATTGTCTAAAGATGAGGATATTTGAATATATGTCAAGTGTATCATTATACCAAGAAATGTGTGCAAGTGTATTTTTGTATATTTGTACAATAATATCCAGTATACAGTTCTCATTCAGATTTGCCAAATTTTCCCAATTATGTCCTTTACAACTTTTTTTTGGATTCAGTATCTAATCATGAATCACATATTACATTTAGTTGTCATGTCTCTCTAGCCTCCTTTAATTTAGGATAATTTCTCTGCCAAAAAAAGGCGAGAAATGTCTTTTCTGACATTGGCATTTATTGCATGAATTGGTGATTATTATCATTAAGATAGTGGTTCTTAACCTTGGATACTCATTGTAACTACCTTGGGAAGTTTTAAAAAATCCTGATGCCCAGACCTGTAAGCCAGAGCAGTTAAATCAGAAATTCTAGGGGTTGGGACCTAGGCATCGATATTTTTGAAGCTCCCTAGGTTATTTCAATGTGCATCCAAGGCTGAGAACCACGGTTTGACAAGAGGGTATTTGGTGGCCTTGGCAGTGTAGATCAATGAAAGGAGATCCAATGACAGAGCCTTGGGTTTACAGGTCAGAAGTGTGAGAGGAATGAACACATGGTGGCTAGAAATTCAGAAGATTAGGACTTTTTTGTGCCACTCTTGAACTAATGTGTTTGCACTGTACTACTTAAATACTACTGTGCTCTTGAAAGCTGCCCTTTGTTGAGAAACCCTCTGCCAGAGGCTTAGCACTAGAATTCACCTTTTAGCTTTATACTGGAAATTTTTCGTTCATAGAGTCTACATTATTGGTTTGAATTTTATAGATTGTGAAGAAAAGCAGCACACCAAACTACTTCTTTTGTTATAGTCCTTATTCTGAATAATTATTATTGAGCTTTCTGTCATGGAGTAGCTGTGGCTTTCATTTATCTAAACAGATAGTTGCTGTAATTGCCTGGAGCTAAGGTATGAATAAGGAACTGGTTATCTCTGCTTTGTAAAATCTCTCTCAAAGGGAAGGGTATTTCAGTGCAAGTTACTATTTTTATTTCTTTTCACAGAAAGCCATGGCTGAAACCTTTTACCTTTCTAATATCGTGCCTCAGAATTTTGATAATAATGCTGGTTATTGGAACAGGTGAGGGGTGAGAGTTTTTAAAATGTGATTCTGTGGGAGATGAGTGATGTGACAGGAGAATGTGTGCCTAGCACCTGTTTCTGCCTTTGTTTTTTCAAATGTTAAAACTACTGAAGATAAATATTTTGGACTAGTTTTCTTTGCTAGATTTGGAAGTATAGACTTCAAAACATAGCTAGCCATTTTGGTCATGTTTCCTCTGGTCAGAAGTCAAGTTCTGGAAGAAACTACTAAAAATATTACTACTGAGGCAGTAGAACACTGTGTTTATAGGCAGAGGATACTGTATTTTCTCCACTTGTATTTAAAGAGTTGCTGAGCTTTTTAAGAACAGTTTTGGTACCGTTGAACATAACCATTACCAGTTTTTGATAGAAGCTGTCTACAGTAGTCCCCCATTATCCATGGTTTTGCTTTTTGCTGTTTGTTACTCATCATCCACAGTCCAAAAATATTAAGTGGCAAATTCCAAAAATTAACAATTCATAAGTTTTAAATTGGCACGTTGCTGAGTAACCTGATAAAATCTAGCGCCTCCTGCCGTGTCCTCCCGGGGATGTGAATCCTCCCTTTGTACAGCGTATTCCCCGCATTGGTCAGTAATTGTCTCGCTTTCATAGTGCTTGTGTTCAAGTAACCCTTACTTTACTTAATAATGGCCCGCAAACGCAAGAGTAGTGATGCTGGCAACTTGGATTTGCTGAAGAGAAGCTGTAAAGTGCTTCCCTTAAGTGAAAAGGTAAAAGTTGTTGACTTAAGAAAGAAAAAAAATTGTATGCTGAGATGGTTGTGATCTGTGGTAAAAAGGAATCTTCTATCTGTGAAACTGTGAAGAAGAAAAAAGAAACTCATGCTAGTTTTGCTGTTGCATCTCGAGCTGCCAAAGTTATGGCCACTAAGCATAAGTGCTTAGTTTAGATGGAAAAGTCATTAAATTTGTACAATAAGATATTTTGAGAGAGAGAGACCACACCCATATAACTTTTATTACAGTATATTGTTATAATTGTTCTATTTTATTATTAGTTATTGTGTTAATCTCTTACTATACCTAATTTATAAATTAAACTTTATCATAAGTATATATGTATAGGAAAAAACATAGTGTATATAGGATTTGGCACTGTCTGCAGTTTCAGAAATTCACTGAGGGTCTTGGAACGTATTCTCTGTGGATGCGGGGACTACTGTATAAAATCATCTGGGCATTCTGTATTTTTCTGATGCTTTCATGCAGTTCTTTCAGGGGATCTTTTAAGCATTTAAAACTGGTACAAATATTTCATGCTATTGCATTTTCCCCAGACATTACTGTGTGGTTTGAAATAATGAAGAGAGCACCCCACACTAAAAAAGACTTCAACAATTATCAGTCATGGCCCACATTTGTTTCATCTACATACCCTCCTTTCCCCCACGCAGATTATTTTAAGCAGGTCACAGATGTATTATTTTATCCACAAATATTTTGATATATATTTTTAGAAGATAAGAATTCTTTAAAAATATAACCACAGTACTGCCATTGCCCCTAAAAATGTAACAGTAATTCAGTAATTCCTTATTAACAATTTTATAATCAGTGTTCAAATTTCCCTGCCGGTTTTTACCTTTTTTTTTTTTTTTTTTTTTTGATTGATTCTAACACAGTCCACACATAGATTTGGGTAATATATCTCTTCAGTCCGTTTTAATCTGTAGGCTTCTCCTCTTCTTCCTGCCCCCGCAAATTATTGGTTGAAGATCTGGGATGTTTGTCCTATAGAGTTTTCTTTCCATATTCTGACTGATTACATACCTTCGGAAGCATTTAACATTTTCCTTTTTCAAGAGATATGTTTTTTGGAGGAAAACTTTACTTTTTTTTTTTTTTTTTTTTTTTGTGGTACACGGGCCTCTCACGGTTGTGGCCTCTCCCGTTGCGGAGCACGGGCTCCAGACGCACAGGCTCAGCAGCCATGGCTCACGGGCCCAGCCGCTCCGCGGCATATGGGATCTTCCCGGACCGGGGCACAAACCCGTGTCCCCTGCATCGGCAGGCGGACTCTCAACCACTGCGCCACCAGGGAAGCCCAAAACTTTACTTTTAATTGGGCGTATATGCTATAAGATGAAATGTTGATTTTACTTTTTAGATACAGAAACTGAGGAATGATATCATGCATTGTTACCTCTCATAAATTGCTTCCAACTGCAGTATAACAAAGTGCATATTAAAACTACTTGCCAGGGCTTCCCTGGTGGCGCAGTGGTTAAGAATCCACCTGCCAATGCAGGGGACACGGGTTCGAACCCTGCTCTGGGAAGATCCCACATGCCGTGGAGCAAGTGACCCTGTGTGCCACAACTACTGAGCCTGTGCTCTAGAGTCCACGAGCCACAACTCCTGAGCCCGAGTGCCTCAACTACTGAAGTCCGTGCACCTAGATCCTGTGCTCTGCAACAAGAGAAGCCACCCAGTGAGAAGCCCGTGCACCGCAACGAAGAGTAGCCCCTGCTTGCCACAACTAGAGAAAAGCCCACGCACAGCAACAGACCCAACACCGCCAAAAATAAAAATAAATAAATTTATTTAAAAAAATAAAAATAGAAAATAAAACTACTTGCCATTTTTATCTAATAAATTAGCAAGAACAGTTTTTAAATGATTATTCCCAGTGTTGTAAAGATTCTTGTGAAACTGCTGTGTCGTATTTTGGAGTTTATAGAGTAAATTTGTACAATCTCATTAAAAATACTAGTTTTACATATAATCAAGCATCATTAAAATATTCAATAAAGTAATTCTGGCTCTTGAAATTTATTCTAAGGAATTAATACAATGTTGCATTATTTAAGAAATGTCAGGATAAACCCAATTGTCCTACAGTAGGAGTAGTTACATAAAGATATATCAACTTTTTGAAATGATATGTAATTCTTGAAAAAAGTTTATTTGAGAACTAGGGCATAGAAAAATATGAGAGGAAACAAAATTTCAGTTATAAACTGTACATTGAATGTACACACAGGAAAATGTAGGTAGTTGTATAAATGCATGTATTTTTAAAGTTTTTCCATGCAGTAAGCACACTGGGAAGAACATTGCTTATATGCTTATAGTGTTTTGTGCCATATTCTCTTTACATTGATTTCTCTAATTTAATATTCTTGGTACCTCTCCTAAGGACTTGGTATGGTTTACTGCTTTTTCTACATTTATGTGTGAGAATATCACACATCTTTTTGCTTTGTTTCTCAGAATAGAAATGTACTGTCGAGAACTGACGGAGAGGTTTGAGGATGTCTGGATAGTATCTGGACCGCTGACCTTACCTCAGACTGGAAACAATGGAAGGAAAACAGTTAGTTACCAGGTAGGAACGTGTTTTAATATTCAAGCTTATGTTATTTGCATGAGATTATAATCTCATTCTTTATTCTACTTTTTAATTTCATTTATTCACCAGGATGTATTGAGCACCTGTTGGAATGTTAAGCATAGCGGATAAAATGATGGGTTAAATAAAGCAAGCATTGACTTCAAGGCGCTCACAGTTTAGAAGGGGAAATAGACATGTTATCAGTTAATTATGTTAAAGTGTGATCTGATGTATAAATGCATAGATGAAGTGGTGTTGGAACGAACTGACCAACCCTATTTGTGGGGGTCAGGAAGACTTCACAGAGGAGGAGATGTTTTTTCTGGCCCCGCTGCATGTGGGATCTTAGTTTCTTGACCAGGGATCGAACCCTTACCCCCTGCATTGGAAGCACAGAGTCTTAACCACTGGACCACCAGGGAAGTCCCCCAAGGAGGAGATTTTTGAGCTAGATCTTGATGGGTGAGTAAGAGTGAACTGAGTCAGGAGGGAAGCACGGGGACTCCAGCACGGTGTGAGTGCAGGACACTTAAGATCAATAGCAGAATTATGGGGTTTGGGTATCGTTACAGACACGGGCTGAACTCAGGCAGATGGAGTGAGGAGGAGTAGAGGAATGCAGGAAAGAGTCATCACAGATTCGCTTTTTGGGTGAAGAAGAGGAAAAAATTCAGGAAGACATCCAGATTGCAGTTAGTTGAGTAAATGGGAGGAAAAGCTTTTCTTTTAGATGCTTGGATTTTTTTTAAAAGGTGAAGTTTTTTTTTTACACGCACGATATTTGAGAACTTTATGAACTAAAGGAAGGGGAGATTGAAGATATAAGAGAGTATAATTAGTGATGTGAGAGCTGTAGACAGCTTCTGTTATGCCTGTTATGAGATTAATGATTCTGCCAAGATATGGACACCAAGGGGGTAAAAGGAGGGTAGGATGAATTGGGATATTGGGACTGACATATATACACTAATATGTATAAAATAGATAAGGGCTTCCCTGGTGGTGCAGTGGTTGGGAGTCCGCCTGCCGATGCAGGGGACGTGGGTTCGTGCCCCAGTCCGGGAGGATCCCACATGCCGCGGAGCGGCTGGGCCCGTGAGCCATGGCCGCTGGGCCTCCACGTCCGGAGCCTGTGCTCCACAACGGGAGGGGCCACAACAGTGAGAGGCCTGCATACCGCAAAAAAAAAAAACAAAAAAAAAAACTAGTGAGAACCTGCTGTATAGCACAGGGAACTCCACTGTACAGTAGAAACTAACACAACATTGTAAAATGACTATACCCCAATTAACAACAACAAAAAAAAGGATTCTGCCAAGAGGGTGGCTGAACTGATGTACTGTGAGATCTACAGAGGGTCGGGAATGAAGTGAGGTGAGGAGGAAGAAAGGTGATAGAGTCAGTGAAAGGAGAGGGATTGAAGGACTTCCTGGAAAGTCAAAGAGGAGGTGTGTTTGGGGGGAACATCTAGTAGATATTTAGTAAATGCTGCTTAGGTTACATGGTTACTTAAGGGGGTCTGTGATAAAATTGAACTGAGAAACAGTTAGGAAAACGAAAACAATTTTAGGGTGTATTCTGTCCTACTTGACTGGCTTATTATCAGCCTGTCTGGCTCTGATGAGCAGTGATGTGTAAGTCTCCAAGTGTTCACACAGGTGCTCACACCCTCAGAGTATTCCAGGGGTTCTTGTAGGAGTGAAGGAGTGGCAACGGAGTTAGTATTCCAAGCAGAGTAATCTCTCTCCTGTCATCAACTTGCTAATTTTCGTATTTTTTGTAATACTAGAAGGAAAAAATGCCTTAAAGCTCCCTGTGTTCTCTTATTTTTCGAATACTAATTATTCTTGAGCTTTGGTAAATCCTCTTTACTCTTACTTTTGGAAAATAGGTTCTCCCAGCTTTCAATTCTACACCTTAAATGATCAAATTACAGTTCTGTGTGGGCTTTGTTTTCATAAAATTGAAAGATTTGTATGACTAGCTTACTGTGTAGTAGAAGAAAAATGTATACAAGGTTTAAAAGGGACAGTTAACCAGTAGTTAAGAACATTTCACGAAACAGCTTTTTTTTGTGTGTGTGAATATTTCTGTTAAATATGTTTTGGCCACATGCTGTTGTGGGAAGTATATAGTTTTTCTTAAGTCGGATATAATTTTTATTATCAGTCTGCTAAAAGCGCCTAGAAGCAGTGATATGCTCTTAACAATGAGTGTACCCTGAGACCAGATCTTGGTTTCTAAAAAACCACCTCCTGCTGAAAGCACCCAGCACTTGCAGAAATAGCTGATTCCAGGGATGGTGCAGGGAAAGTACAAACTGGAACATCTTGTGCCAGGAAGCAAGTAAGTGCTCAAACAAATGGTGAGGTCATGTCAGAAGAACACAGGAATCAGCTTTATGGACTTCTAACTTAACGTGTCTGGAACTATTTGATATCAAAATAAAATGGATTATAGAACTAATAAATAGGAATCCATATCAATACATAAGTAAACACATGGGTGTAAGGAGAAGCTTCTGTGTACCACGGACTGTCAACTAATAAGTTTGTAAGAATGAAAGAGAAAAATCATTTTGTAGCCATCATGGTAATGTGTTTCAAACAATCATCAGTGGATGTTAAAACTAGAGAGTGGAAGTTTTATGAGGAATAGGACATTTATATAATCTAAAAGAATCCCTCCACAAATTACTTATTGATGACAAAGCAAGAAATGGTAACTTCACAGTAGAGAACCCCCCGCCTTAACGGAGTGATCAGAGTTAATATTGCGTGTATGGGACTTACTGATAAATTGTACTTGCTGCTGTGATGCACTAAGGATACAGTATCACTTCTGTGATATTTCTGCCCAAAATGCATAATGTTGAGTCTCATCATGCAGAAGTATCAGGCAAACCCCAACTGAGGGACATTCCGTGAAATGGCTGACTTACATTCTTCAAAAATGTTAGTGTTGTCAAAGACAAAGGCTGAGAAATTAACTGTTCCAGGTTAATGGAGACTAAAAACTAAAGACTAAAACGGCTGAAAACAAAATGCATTGTGTTATCTTAGATCGGATCCTAGATCAGAAAAACAAAAGTTGCTAAATAAGACTTTTTTCAGACAATTGGTAACATTTGAGGTCTATGGATTAGATAATTATGTTTTATCAGTGTTAAATTTCCTGATTTTGATCATTGTACTGTGATTATGTAAGTGAATGTCTTTGCTCCTAGGAGATGCATCCTGAAAGATGTGTCTATGACTTACTTTCAAAAGGGTTAGGGGAAAAAATAGAAAAAGAGAGTGATAAAGGGAATTGAGCAAAATGTTGAGTTGATGAATCTGGGTGAAGGGTGTGCATGTGTTCCATGTGCCATCCTTACACATTTTAAATTTGCAGTTAATTCAGAATGAAACAAATATATATGTATATACCTTTTAGTATATCTTTTCTAGACCAGAATTCTTATTACACTGGAATATGTAAAACTAGCCACTAAAAAGACTTAACCTTACTTCTCCTAAATCGTTGATCCGTGAATGATATTCAGGCTTGTTCAAGTAGCCTTGAAGAGAGTTTTAAAAGAGACCTGTCAGCTCTTCTCACCCTAATTAGTGTCGTAATGGTGAATGTGTGAGGGCAGTCAAGATGAGCTTCCTGAAGAGTATACTTTGAGTAACAGTCTTGTTTTTTTGTTTTTATTTTAAAGAATTATTGGTCTTAGGCCTTTTCTTTCAGATTCTGGGCCTCTGAACCTATATCATTAGTTTTCCATGTCTATATTAATTAATAGGACCTATTCATGCTCACACTGGCAAATCTTTAAGCATCCCTCATGTGGGAGGATTGTATATGGAATTGTAAATGACATGCTTCAAACTACATTCTTGATTACTTTCTCCCTTCTTTCCTCTATTTCACATCCTGGGAGTCATCTCTCTCTCTTAATTTCTTTGAGTCAACAACTTTTATCAGTTCTTTTACTTAATAACTTGTACTCAGATTTTGCAGAAGCTCTGAACACCTGTAATATTGAGGAGGACTCCACTAAGTTTCTCTGCACTTCCTACTTTCTGGCATAACAGGATGTTCCAGACTCATCTTGGGCAAACTCTGGAATCATCCATATCTCTTGGTTCATTTTAATGGGGATTGGTATTTAGAAACCGAGATCTGGACAAGTTGATTCTTGAGTACTCGGCCTACTGTTTGGCTTGTCATGTATGTTCACCACATTTATTTTTAGCCATTTTTAGTGGGTGGAGAGAGCCCCAAAAAATATAGTATGTGAATTCTATTGCCTTTAGTGGCACACTGTTGGGAAGGCCTTTTTTCTCCATCTTTAATATTCCTATGCTTTTTTTTTTTTTTTTTTTGCGGTACGCGAGCCTCTCACTGTTGTAGCCTCTCCCGTTGGAGCACAGGCTCTGGACGCGCAGGCTCAGCGGCCATGGCTCACGGGCCCAGCCGCTCCGCGGCATGTGGGATCCTCGCGGACCGGGGCACGAACCCGCGTCCCCTGCATCGGCAGGCGGACTCCCAACCACTGCGCCACCAGAGAAGCCCCCTATGCTTTTTAAATTTTTAATTTTATTTATTTATTTTTGGCTGCATTGGGTCTTCGTTGCTGTGTGCAGGCTTTTCTCTAGCTGCGGTGAATGGGGCTACTCTTTGTTGCACATGTGCTTCTCATTGTGGCTGCTTCTCTTGCAGAGCACGGGCTCTAGGCGTGTGGGCTTCAGTAGTTGTGGTACGCGGGCTCAGTAATTGTGGCTCGCAGACTCTAGAGCACAGGCTCAGTAGTTGTGGCACATGGGCTTAGTTGCTCCGCGGCATGTGGGATCTTCCCAGACCAGGGCTCAAACCCGTGTCCCCTGCATTGGCAGGCGGATTCTCAACCACTGCGCCACCAGGGAAGTCCTTCCAGTGCTTTTTGAGAAGGCGATTTGTAGACCCTGGTCGTAAAGGAAGCAGATAACTGTGTGTTATGTGTGTGTACATAAAGTTGAATTGTTGGTAAGAATCTATATCCCTCGATGGGTATGTAGTTTTTCATCTTTCTTGGAATCATATCAAAGTGACATCTACTTTTATATACGTATTTATATTTTTCACTAACAATTTCTATTATAGCTTTTGTTAGATTTGGCATCAAAGTTGACTTCAGGTGGAATTTTAAATTTAAAAATCTTTAGTATATTTATTAGCATGAAAGCAAAATAGGATCCTTTAGTAAATTAAATTGGAAACATTGTCTCAGAGCTCACCATTTTAGGAATTTAGTTGGGCCAAAAATATTATATATATGCGTACAAATATATACACGTATAAACTTGGGTGAATTTGGTTAAGGAAAACAGACATGGGAGGCAAAGCTAGGCAAGGGGAAGGGGTAGGAAAAGGTAGGATGTGTGCCGAGAAATAGTAAGTCCCTCAGACAGTTGGATTAGAGCACTTGTATAGGGAAGAAGACGAAAATGAAAGGATAAACAACAAGGACCTACTGTATGGCACAGGCAACTATATTAAATATCTTAAATACCTAGTAATAACTGTAATGGAAAAGAATCTGAAAAAGAATATATATGTGTGTGTATGTATAAAACTAAATGACTTTGCCATAAACCTGAAACTAATACAATATTATAACATTATAAATCAACTATACTTCAATAAAAAGTTGTCTTGAAAAAAATTAATAATAAAAGGGAAGGTTTGCACCAGGTGGTAGAAACCTTGAATGCCCAGCTAAAAATTCAGGTTATTTTCTAGCAATTCATAACAAAATCATTGTGGATAAAACCATGTCCTTTAGTGATGCTGAGAAAGGGGACACAGCATTGCCCAGCCCTCGAGGTGGGTCTCTTCCTCTCAAGGAATTAATATGTATTTGAATCATGAATTCCTGTTTCCCGGGGAATATCTTGCAATTATGTGTGGCAATTCATGTTTTGTTTTCTTAAATCCAGCCATTCAATATTTACTTCTTGTTTACAACTATACTCTGAACCTTATTTTAGGATGTAGCTAACAAAAGCGAGGTATTAATTTACATATATGTGTCTACTTTGGAGGAAGTGAAGCGGATGAGCTGGTGTTTATCGAGGGCCGTATATACCACCCGGTGTGTAGGTAGCTTTGTTCACGCCATCCCAGTCAGTCCTCACAAACAGCTCTTACAAACAAGCAGTGGTTATCTTCTTTTATAGGTAAGGAAATTGAGGTTTTGAGGGGTCATGTCCAAGTCACATTGCTAGTAATTGTCAAGGGGGAAATCCAAAGGTGAGTCTCTCTACTTGTATGAGAATTGCCAGTCATTCGTAGTATTGTTCTTTAAGCTCTCAAAAGTCGACAGTGAAGGGATTGCTGTGCTCTTCATATATAGAAGCTTAAGGCCAGGAGGTAAAACATGATGTGGGTGGAGAGCAGTTACAAGTGATATTTGCTAGCCTGCAAAAATAAGAACAGAAAATGGGCCAAGAGGAGGATTCCTTATAGCCAGGTAGAAACGTCTGCTAGAATATGTAGGAAAGAATCACAGCATCATAGGATTTGAGTAAATGTGAGCCTGAGGGAAGATTGGTAGCAGTGATTTTATCAGAGTGAGTCATCTGACAGCTCTAATCAGAATCACCCCCTTTATTATAGCTTAGGTCATCCATGTGCCTATTTCTAGAAAAGATTGAATCAAGACAAGTGAAAACATACCTGAAGATCCTGGCCTGAACATTATAATTGACCTGGCAGGAAAGTGAGCTTCAGATTTGACAGCTCAGTAGTGGTGGTGGTGGTGATGTTAGAAGTACTTAACAGTCTGTGTTTTCCTTCTACAGCCTTATTTTCCAAACTTCCACAGTTCCTGGAGGGGGAGGAAATCGAAAATATGCTTCCAGGGATCTTGAGGTATCAGCTGTAGTGATCAGGAATTTTTTTTGAAATCTCCTCTTTTATCTTTATGCAATCTTCATTTCCATATCTATTTGTTTTAATTGAAATAAATTCTTTTATGTGTTAAATATTTCCTGACCCCCATCCTAAATTGCCCAGTAGAATTGAGAGTCTGGGAAGTTGTGCTTGTTTCACTGGTTGGCATCTCCCACCCCTATGCAGGACAGGTGCCTAGTGTGAGAAGCACCGTCTCCCAGGGTTTGAGCTCCCTCAGAGGCTTTACAGGTAGCACACAGGGCTGCCACACCCCTGTTGACTCCCCACCCCTGTGACTCCCTCCCTTTTTGTTCCTCCAGCCTCTCAGGTAGAGATTCCCTGTGTATCACACTGTGAATTTCACTCGATTGGCATGACCCTTATTTTAAGGGCTTCATCTCTTGATGGGTCCAACAGTTTTATTTTTGGAATTTCTTTTTTTTTTCTGTCTTACCAGGGGAACGTAACCAGATACATTACATCTATCTGAGTCTTGCAGGTACATATTTTTTCCTCACGATGCTGCTTGCTATTTCACTTAAGGCACATTTGCTGCAGATATGACGTGACAGAGGGCAGGCTTAACCTGGGTGTTGTTTGCGGCCAGTCTCTTCTGGCACTGAGTCAGCATGAAGGCCCAGCTCTGTGTGTGTGGAGT
Organism: Hyperoodon ampullatus; assembly: GCF_949752795.1. Taxonomy (NCBI): domain Eukaryota; kingdom Metazoa; phylum Chordata; class Mammalia; order Artiodactyla; family Ziphiidae; genus Hyperoodon; species Hyperoodon ampullatus. The sequence continues at coordinate 48,624,861 of NC_136923.1, read as the reverse complement.
TGGGGGTGGGATGGGGGAGCAAATTGTCATCTCTGTCTCTTGGATAGTAGGGAACAAGCGCAGGCCAGCACGTACGGAAACTAATTTCAGGTCGCGAGCGAGTGCCAGCTTTATGATTGTTATATATGTTGTATTTTCTAGTGATTCCCAGCTTTTGTTACAGCCTTGACAAGAGTTGAGTGCTGTTTGGTAATTTAACAGCAGCAAGGATTTCCTTTGTAAAGTATTTTTATACCTAAATGTTATATGAAAAGGATTATTGCTGATTTACTGATACTAAAAACTTGGTTCACGTTAAGCCCTCGAGTCCTTTGTTTAGGGCATCATTTGGGTCCAACCTGTTTTCTTCTCCTGAAACCCTATTGTCCACCTTGAACTGGTCTAATTTTGCTTGATCCCATGTTTCCCCACTGTCCCTCTGCAGAACCATCTTTTGTACCAATGCAATTGCATTTTTGTCTTTTGAATGACATCCACTACAAAAATAGCTTTTTTACATAGGCCTTGCAGATTTCAAAATCTTTTTTTTTTTTTTTAACGTGTCTTTGTATCTTCAGAACTATTCTATGAGATAGACTGCTTGGGGATTGTTATTACCCATTTTATGAATGAAAAAAGAAGATACCAGTGGCTGTGAATTGCAACTTTGCGCAAAGCCTCAGGTCTGTGGGGTTTCAATCTGCTGAACCATTCTGCTTCAGTACCCTAGTTTCTAGAAGCATTTTCTGAAAGTCTTCCAGTTTTCCTGAAAGTGGGAAGAATTTATTATGTAGGTTGAGTTGTTTACAGAGAAGAAGATAGCTTTAAAATATTTCAGGATTTTTTTTTAAGTTTTAAATTCAAGGAAGAAACAATGAGGGTTCTGAATTTCCAAATAGGACTGGTTCCTATATTAGGCAGATTAAAGACGTTTACTTCCTGAGAACAAAGCAGACTGAACCAGAGAAGATAGTGGCTAAGGTTTCCATTATTCTCTTTATTTCTGGGAATAGTGTTTTACGCCCCCTTTGTTGAAATATTATGAGACTGTCATGGGTGGAAGTCACACTTTGTGGTTCTTATTAGGAATTTCTGTGTCCATGAGGTTTCTCAAAAGTAATATTAGAGGTCCTCTAGCTATGTGAGAGTTTTTGAAAATCTAATAGAAATGGTACATTTCCATGAGGTAAAGCCATGAATCTTCAAATGTCAAGCTTCTTTACTTTTGGCTGGAATTTAATAAACCTGGTTAGAAGCTCTGGTTGGCAGCACATGGCCTAACCAATTAATTATTTATTTTTTTAATTTTTTTTTTTGCGGTACATGGGCCTCTCACTGTTGTGGCCTCTCCCGTTGCGGAGCACAGGCTCCAGATGCACAGACTCAGCAGCCATGGCTCACGGGCCTAACCACTCCGTGGCATGTGGGATCTTCCCAGACCAGGGCTCGAACCCGTGTCCCCTGCATTGGCAGGCGGACTCTCAACCACTGCACCACCAGGGAAGCCCCAATTAATTATTTTTGAGAGTTTTCATTTGTAGCCAAAGAGTCCATGAGGAGAGAAAGTAATCAAGTGACTGGTCTCCTGACAGTTGGAGTCTGAGATCTGTGCTGCAGTGATGGAGGATGTCCACCAGGGGGCACCAAGGATTTGCTTAACTGTTGGCTCCCCAGCTAGTTAGTGCCTGGACCACCTGAAGCCCATTTAACCGCCACCACCCCCCCGCCCCCCACCTTGTAAACTATGGCTCAGGTGCAGCCACACCCTCAGTTCCGGTCCCTGACTTCCCCTGCACCCACCCCCTCAGCGCTGCTGCTGATGCTCTGTATCGGCGTCTCACCACATTCTGCCTGCAGTGAAGGCTGTGGATGTTGACTTCTCTCCCGGATGGGAAGCTTCTTGAGAGCAGCACCAGCTGCATTTACTTTCAAGATTATTCCTTTCAGTATTTCCAGCAGTGCCGGGCACAGGACCTCTGAGTCGCAGTGTTGAGTTAACATCTCTTGGTGATCTGTGGGCTAGTTGTGTACTCCATCGAGCTCACCTTCAGTGTGTTTTTTGGTCCTGAAGAGCATGCATAAAAGACTTCTTGGGCAGCAGCGGGGGATTTTGTGTCTGTAGGTTGTGTAGTTTCATAAACCTTACTCTAAACTGCACCCTGACCAACCACTTTCACTAACTTCCAAGACAGTTATAGAGACCATTCCTGTGGAATGATGGGTCTTCCCTGCAGCCCTGCAGTTGGCCTTGGTGGTGGGACTTCCCTGCGTGTTAGGCAGCAGATGGCCTCGGAGTTGTTAGGCTGTGCGCCATGTGGGTAGGAGCTTGGGAAAAGCAGAAAAGAATCCTCTGTAGCTCTCATCCTTCTGCCTTATCTGGGCTCCCAGCGGGGCCTCCCACAGCAAGTGGGTTTGGCCTGGAAGGGAGGCCTCTTGCCAAGGAAGGGCCGGCCCGGGAGGAGCAGTAGTACCACAAGCATATTGTAGCTGGATTGTGTCATTTTATTGGAGACCATTAAGGAAATGGGCGTTCATTTTTTTCTTTTCCAGAAAACAGATAATGGCTTCTAAGCCAATTGGAAGGAAATTTGAAAAGGTTTCATAACAGTGTTATTTCATTATTACAGCCAACCTACACAGGCAGCCAAGTTGTTTTCAGGCCTGACCCTGGCTCTGGCTTCTTTGCTGTGTGGATACCTTTCCAAAGTGTTTGATTTGATGACACATTCAGGGGTTCTGTGTTTGATAGCAGACCCAAGAGTGTACGGAACTCTGAGCAAACAGCATTTACATTTACCTAATGTAATTTAAAAAATGAACCACAGTCTAGGTGATACTGGAGATGGTAATACTGATGTGGTGTGTCTGGCTGCTTCTTGAAAGGCTGTTTGTTTAGCTCCCTAGTGAATTTGGTAAACTAAGGCCATATTTTTTTTTTTTTTTTTTTTTTTTTGCGGTACGCGGGCCTCTCACTGTTGTGGCCACTCCCGTTGCAGAGCACAGGCTCCGGACGCGCAGGCTCAGCGGCCATGGCTCACGGGCCCAGCCGCTCCGCGGCATGTGGGATCTTCCCAGACCGGGGCACGAACCCGTATCCCCTGCATCGGCAGGCGGACTCTCAACCACTGCGCCACCAGGGAAGCCCAGGGGCCATATTTTTATTTCTAGAGCTGGGAGTTCCCCAAGCTGGCCGTTTTGACCTTTGAATGTTAGGAGCCCCAAAAGTTCTGATTATGAGACAAGGAAAAGGCAACAGCTTTTCTTGTCCATTAAAAAACCCAGGACCCACTCCTGGCATTCCTTTGTCCTACAAACAGAGCAGAGAATGGGACCCCTGCTCTTTGGGGTGGCATTGCTTTAAAGACGATCAGAATCTACCTTTTAAATGCTCATCTTCTCTGTGAATCTGTGTCTTGGTTTATTATTACCTTTGGCAGCTGAATTTAAATCCACTGGGGGTGGGGTGGGGTAGTTCTTAAGTACATTTTCAGAAATGCATCTTAAAGCTTTTCAGGAAAAATTTGGGACCTGCTAGTGCAAATTAATATCGCAAATATGGCTGCTTTGCTTTTAGGTGATCGGCGAGGACAATGTGGCGGTGCCCTCCCACCTCTACAAGGTGATCCTGGCACGCAGAAGCCCGAGGTCTGCTGAGCCCCTGGCACTAGGGGCCTTCGTGGTGCCCAACAAGGCCATTGGCTTCCAGCCCCAATTAAGTGAGTTCCAGGTGAGCCTGCAGGAGCTGGAGAAGTTGTCAGGTCTGGTGTTTTTCCCTCATCTGGATAGGACTAGTGACATCAGGAACATCTGCTCGGTGGACACGTGTAAGCTCCTGGATTTCAGGGAGTTCACTCTGTACCTGAGCACAAGAAAGATTGAGGGAGCCCGATCAGTACCCAGACTGGAAAAGGTCATGGAAAATTTGCGGAATGCAGGCATTGAACCTGATGAGGACTTCATGACTCGCTACGAGAAGAAACTGCAAGAACTCAAAGCTCAGGAGCAGTCAGGAGTCCTGGAGAGAAAGCCCTCGTAGTTCACATCTCAGAAGCGTGATGTCATCTGTAATGAAGCAGGTGTGGCCTCTTCAGATCCTGTATTTTAGTGGCTTTGTTTTAAAATGATGGAATCCTAAATTTCAGACTAAATTTCTCCCCAAAAGATGTCAAGTGTTTTGGTTGGTATTTTATTTGACGTGGGAAACTAAGGAAACTGTTAACGCCTGCAGCTCACGGGCTGGTCTTGTGTCAAGTTAACAGGAGGGCTGTGTCTGCGGGATGACGCTGTGTGCGTGTCCCTCTGGATGTATTGTATGTGAAGGCGTTATATTTTCTGCCTCCAAATCGTACAGTGTCTTTGATGTATCTGCTCAGCCTTCTTGGAACCCAAGATTGTATGTGTTCTTTCCCTTGGACTTGAGCTGGTCTTAGAGATGGCTTTTAGATTACCTCTATGCATTGTCCTGACCACGTGTGTCATATATTTGTTTCTTGTTCCTCCTCTCATGGGCCTGCTGTTCCTCCTCTTCTGTTATGCAGAAGCACTCAACAGCTACATTTTCTGCTCACTTAGTGTGTTCTGTATACTAAGCTAAGTGCTTTACACATATTATCCTACAACTACCCTCTGAGGGAAATACCACTATCCTTATTTTACCCATGAGGAAATTGAGGCTTAGAGAGCTGAAGTATTCTGCCCAAGGTTCATCTTCCCAAAGAAGTAATCCACAAGGAATGAGGCATATAACATGGGGTATGTTAAAATCTTCCCTGACACAGAGGCTCAAAGACATACTTCCGTGGGTGTCTGTGATCCTGGGGCTTGCTTGGTAAGAGGGGTCTGGTTTCTTGTCTGCAGTCGAGCCATAGGGACTTTAATGTCCTCTGAATTGAACTCTCCTTAGTTCTTTGGGAAGAAACAACCACAGGTATTTGAACGTTAGAGGACAGTGCTTCATAGGGTTTATCTGAGTCCCTGCTTGCCTTCAGAAATGCAGTTCTTCTGGTGACTGGCTTGTGCCAAATTGATGTGTTCCTTGCTTTCCAGATGAGCTTTTTGTGAATCTCTGCCCGCAGATTCACCAGCTCATGGCTTGCTCGCCTTTGTGCCTGCCTGTCTACCTGGTTGGCCCAAAGACCCAAAGACAGTTACCTCTGGGGGAAACAGTGGCTGTTTTTCTGAGCCAGATCTCTAGATTTGGGTTTACGTAGAGTCCTTTCATGGGCTGTCATAAGTGCAGGCAGTAAAATATCTTCAAATAGAGCATAGGAACTTGTCTGACTGTGTCCTGTCAGTACTGTCTTTCCAAGTGGTGTTACCAGAACAGTTTTTATGGTGTTTTTGTGGTGTTTTTGTGTTAGTCTCTAACAGAAATGCCAAGGTGTTAAGATAAAGGTAAGATGAGAATGGTTGATCTTGTTCTGCTTTATTTGGGTAAACAAGAAAGAAGTTAGGGGGTCAGAACACTTCAGCCCGATTAATACCAGCCTGTTTTATCACACTGTTCCCCATTAGCTTGTGCCAGTCTTTTTCTTCTCAGGGAGAAAGAGCCAACATGTCACTTTGACCAAAAAAATCTGTTACTTTTTCTCCTTCTTGAAGAGGTGACAGTGGGGTCTGGGTGTTTTTCCAGGAGTCCGAGGGCGGCTCTGTGGGAGAGGTCCTACCGCCCATCTCCAGAGGTGAGTCCTCGTCCACTGTCCCCCGGGCCTGTCACTACGTTCTCCTCTGACCTCAGTATCCAGCAGCCTTGGGGTTATTCCCCATATGCTGCTCTCACTCCTGTGCCTCCACCTTGATGGTAGAAAGTCTTGATTTTTAGATCAGTAAATTAAAGTGTCTTAACACATTTTTAGTTCCTATGAAAAACACTACCTAGTCATTGTGAAAAAGAGATAACTACTTACAATAAAAAAAAATGCGTCTCCCAATCCTCATTATTATATGTAAAAGTTTTGTTTGTATACAACAAGTGATGCTTGAATTGTTGTCTCAACACTTCCACTAGGAGTCCCTCCAAAACAAACTTTGAAATGTAAACACTGGGTAGAGCTCAGGACTTTCTTCTGGATCAGATCACTTCTGCCTCCCCCGTGGGACTGTTGAGTACTTGGACTCAGACGCAGCAGAGCCCTAGGCCTCCCTGCAGCATCAGGTGTGTCCCTCTGTTCAAAGAAGCACCTCATTACTGACCTGAGCCAATCACCATCCAGCCGGGCCCTCTCCGGGTCCTGCCGCGGTCTCAGGCTGCACCTGGGACTCTGCCTTCCACTCTGTTTATGCTCAGGGAGCCCCTGATCTGAGGGAGGCTGCCAAGGGAGAAGGACCCAGGCTCTGCTGCTGGGACCCCCCTCTGGGGGCGAGGGACTCACTCCCTAATCTCTCTCCACCTGCAGTAACATCTTTATTTCGAGACGTCAGGCTCTTTGGTCCATGGATTGAGACTATTTCACCTATATCGTATGCAGCAAAGGGGGACCTTACACAAGTGGCAAAGGTAGGATGGGTGTGCTAGCCCCTTAAATACCTGTTAGTGTTTCTCCACTTGTGCCTCCATCTTCAAAAGACTGAAAACCTCCGTCCCTCCTTCAGGACTTAGAATAGAGCCCAGCAGGAGATACAGAGTCTGATCTTGAGGGAATGGCTTCCTACAGAGCTGGGCTCAGCCTGCAGCCCTGCTCTTGGAGTGACTGTGAGTATTACCATGTCGCCTGTGTTCCCTGCCTTGATCGTGAGTCCATAAATGTCATTGGCGTTAACATGACGAATCTCCCAATTTCCCGTCAGCAGCCCATCCGCAACTCCAGGGTCTGCTGTTCTGTTCCCTGCTAACTCCCTCCCATGTCCACCCTGTGTGCCCTTCCCCTTTCTGGGCCCTCACTGTCCTCCTTGAGCCTCTAATTTATTCTGGTGGAGTTGGTCAGGGGTGGCCTCACATCGACCATGGAACCCCTGCTCTTGCCCACATCCATGCCCAGCTTTTTCGTCTGGCCTGCTTTTCTGGGTGTTGTCATGGAGATGGTCTATCACGGGATCCAGTGCTGTTTTTCCAGTCTAGCCCCACCTCCAGGGACCAACCCTCAGGTCATCAGAGGGCCGAGTGGGATGTACCACACTCTGTATAATTTGGGGCAGGGGAGATGGGGTGCTTGGATGGGCTTCTCTTCCATGTTCTTGAACTTGACAATTTGGCCAAGGACTGGTCCCTTCTGAGTGCACAGCACCTCTAGGGGTCAATGTGGCCTAATGCCACACTGCTGGGACCCCGCCCGAACACAGAGCCTCAGTCAGCAGGCTCTCAGGCTAGATGGGACAGGAGGGGTCATCTTGTCCAGTGCACCTCATGTTTGGCTCACATCAGAGTAGCCTAGGGAGTTTAATCCGCCCCCCCCCATTTTATTTTGAATAATTTCAAGCTTTCAGAAAAGTTGAAAGTGCAATGAATGCCCTCCCTCAATATTGTGTCTCATTGGTGTTCTTTTCTTGCACCAATTAAAAGTAAATCATTGTCTAAAAAAAGTAAGTTGTAGACACAGCACTTCACTTTTTTTGTTTTTTTACTTTATTTTTTTAAATTGAAGTATAGTTGATTTACAGTGTTGTATTTCTGCTGTACAGCACAGTGATTCAGTTACACATATACATTCTTTTTTATATTCTTTTCCATTGTGGTTTTTTAAATTAATTAATTTATTTTTGACTGTATTGGGTCTTTGTTGCTGCACACGGGCTTTCTCTAGTTGTGGCGAGCGGGGGCTACTCTTCGTTGTGGTGCACGGGCTTCTTATTGAGGTGGCTTCTCGTTGCAGAGCATGGGCTCTAGGTGCGTGGGCTTCAGTAGTTGTAGCACATGAGCTCAGTAGTTGTGGCTCGCAGGCTCTAGAGTGCAGGCTCAGTAGTTGTGGCACACGGGCTTAGTTGCTCCGCGGCATGTGGGATCTTCCCGGACCAGGGCTCGAACCCGTGTCCCCTGCATTGGCAGGCAGATTCTTAACCACTGCGCCACCAGGGAAGCCCTCCATTATGGTTTATCATAGGATATTGAATATACTTCTCTGTGCTATACAGTAGACCTTGTTGTTTATCCATTCTATATATAATAGCTTACGTCTGCTAACCCCAACCTCCCACTCCATCCCTCCCCCAACCCCCTCCCCCTTGGCAACCACAAGTCTATTCTCTATGTCCGTGATTCTGTTTCTGTTTCATAGGTTCATTTGTGTCATATTTTAGATTCCACATATAAGTGATATCACATGGTATTTTTCTCTGTCTGACTTAGTATGATAATCTGTAGTTGCATCCATGTTACTTCAAATGGCATTATTTTGTTCTTTTTATGGCTGAGTAATATTCCATTGTATGTACCACATCCTCTTTATCCATCTGTTGATGGGCATTTAAGTTGCTTCCATATCTTGGCTATTGTGAATAGTGTTGCATTGAACATTGGGGTGCATGTATCTTTTCAAATTAGAGTTTTCTCTGGATATATGCCCAGGAGTGGGATTGCTGGATCATATGGTAGCTGTATTTTTAGTTTTTAAAGGAGCCTTCATACTCTTCTCCATAGTGGAGAATTAATTCTTAAATAGAATAGGTCCCCAGTGAATCATCCATCCTGCTTGCCAAGTACTCTTCGGGAGGAGGAGGCCCGAGGGCCAGCCCAGGAGGTGGCCTTGAGGAGGCTCTTGCCTCTCGTGGCACCTTCCTTGTCCTGGTCAGAGACCGGAGGTGCCTCCACCCACTCTTGGGTGCTCTGTGCCCCACTTTTGCATCCAAAATTGCTCCCAGGTTTCTCACCCTCCACTGTGCCCATCCTAGTCCAAGCCCCATCATCTCTCCCTACAGAGACCACCTGACCTGTTTCCCCTCATCTATTCTTATGCCCCACAGATCTTTCCCTCAGAGCAAGAGGTGGGATCTTTCTAAAGTACAAACCCAGATGGCAACCGTGCCCCTCCCCGCAAATAATAAAACGGCGTGTACAACAAGGCACCTCTTCGTGTGCCCCTGGGTCACGTCCACACTCCGCTCCTGGCTCCCCCTCACTCCCCTGCCAGCCACGTGGGCCATCGTTCCCTTCTGGACCAGGCTGCGGCCCTTCCCTCTCTCTGCCTGGCGACACCCACCTCAGTCAACAAAAATGCCATGTCTTCATCAGAGGTCTTCCCTGATGCCGTCCCCTGGATATTCTTACTCGTTGTACTTTGTCCCCCACCCCCTCACTGTTTTGTAATTATAAAGAGCCCTGGTTTGTGGATTTTGAGGTTAATGTCTGTCTCCCCAGGATGGCATGGGCCGCCTCTGTGCTCATTTTTCTAACTCCAGAATCTGGGAGATGTTCAGTTCATGTTTGCTAAAGGAAGAATGGACAGATGCCTCGGTCTCCCCAGCTGGTCCAGTGTGTAGGCTGACATCACTTAGCAGGAGTGAGTGAGTGAGTGAGGAAAGGGACTCCTTTGGCTCCGGTGCCTCCTGTCCCTCGCGCCTGGGGAGTCCCGCTGCCGTCAGGCCCTCAGGCCAGGCTGTGGCCCCACTGCTCCGTTTTTATTTATCCTGCAGACGTCAGAGTCTCTACAGGAGGAGCAGCAGCTGGGGCTGGCGGGAAGCAGACACATGGGGCCAGGTGGTCCTCAGCCGGGGCACAGGAGCAGAGAAATTGGCACGGGGGGCTCTGCAGCTGGGGCCTGGCAGCAGGTGGGTGGCGAGGGCTGGGCGGGCTGCCCATAATCGAGGAGCTGACAGTGGGCGTAAAGAGCCCACTTAGTGGAAGTGGAGGACTCGGGGTGGGAAGGCCAGAGCTTCAGCCCCCCGACCCAGCCGTGCCCCTGGCCTCTGCTAATCTCCCTGCTCTGGGCCTCTAGAAACCCCAGGCCCCCAGCCCCTGTGACGCCCTCCGCTCTCCCAGCCTCCCTGTCCCTCAGCTCCCCAGTCGCCACCTCTGGCCCGTCCTGCCAGCGGCCTGGGCCCTGCTGGCCAGCCCCCTTCTCTCATCACCTCCTCCCACTCCCTGTGGCGCCCTGGCACCAGCCCCAGGTCTGTGTGGACTGATTGCCCGACACTCCTGTCCTCCCTGCCCCACACCCCCAGGGAGGGGCTCTCTTGGGGATCCAGCTTCCCCCAGAGGTCAGGTGGGGGGAGGGTGTGGCTGACAGAGGGCCTGGTCCCCCCCGAGCTGTGGAGCTGAGCTAGGGAGAGGGTGGTGGGGGGAGCGGGGAGGGCATGCGGGGCCACTGCAGGGCAGGGGGTGGGGTCCCTGAAAGGCCACACTACCTTGCCAGCTTCCTTGGTCTTGCCTGGCGCCATCTGCCCTTCCCAGCTCTTCCTCAGTCTCCACCGTGCCCCCTGGTCCTTCCAGCTTCTCATGGTCCCTCTCATTGGTGACTGAGGAGCTGGGGCCTAGGCCATTCTGCGTGTCAGGAAGGACGGGCTGGGGGAACTTCCTGCTGCATTGTGTGTGTAACTAGTGTCCTGGGGGTGGGTGGCTATCGGGGGTGCCCCTGGGTGGAGGAAGGGACCTGTGAGGGGTGTGTTAGTAAACAGAGAGCAGTTCAGGAAATCAGTGGATGTTACTGTGGAAGGGACTTAGAGATTGTCCCTAACAATTTACAGATGAAAACACAGGGCTCTGGAAGAGGGAAATTGGATTGGCATGAACAAGTCACATGGGGGCTGGTAATCATGCTCATCATTATCATGCTGGGTATTTATTAAGTGCTTACTGTGTACTAGGGATTATTGTAAATTTTTTGTGTTTTAGTTTATATAGTCCTCACACTACGCTAGGAGGTAAGTATTGTCATGCCCATTTTACAGATGAGAAAAGGGAGACTAGAACAGTGAGGTCAGTTTCTCCAGATGGTACAGCAAGCCCATGCAGAGCGATGGAATGTTGTCACACTGCACAGGGAGTTTTGCTCCTTCAAATGGTGACATATGTATTAATATGTAAAGCATTTCTTAGAGCTCCTTAAAAACAATAGCAGACATTTCACCAAGGAGGATATAGGAGTGGCTAATAAGCACATGAAAAGATGCTCAACATCATTTGTCATCATTAGTCATCAGGGAAATGCAGATTAAAATTACAGGATACACCCACCCAATTGGCTAAAATTAAAGGAAAAAAAAAAAGACTGACAGTTCCAAATGTTGGCATGGATATGGAGCAACTGGAACTCTCATTGCTGGTGGGAATGAATGATGAACAACCACTTTGGAAAACATTTGACAACTTCTTATAGAGTTAAATATACACTAATCAGTATAAACTCATTAGTTGTGTCCTGGGAGTGGGTGGCTATCGGGGGTGCCCCTGGGTGGAGGAAGGGACCTGTGAGGGGTGTGTTAGTAAACAGAGAGCAGTTCAGGAAATCAATATATACTAATCAGTATAAACTCATTAGTTGTCCCCTGAAACTAAATTTCTAGGCATTTACCCAAGAGATAAAAACATATGATCACACAAACACAAGTACACAATGTTGATAGCGGCAGCTTTATTCCTGATGGCAAAAAACTGTAAACAACCCAGATGTCCAGTCCATCAACTATTGAATGCAAAACCAACCATGGTACATCCATTTAATGGAGTACCTCTCAGCAATGAAAAGGAACAAACCAACACAGGCAGCAACACGGATGAGGTTCAAATGCATTATGCTAAGTGACAGCAGCCAGACACAAAGGCTATGTGCAGTATTATTCCATTCAAATGAATGCTCCAGAAAAAAGCAGAACTACAGGAACAGAAAACACCTCAGTGGTTTCCAGGGACTGGGGCTGGGAAAGGGGTTGAATGCAAAGGAGCATGAGGACATGATGGAAATATTTGATATCTTGATTTTGGTGGTGGTTATACTGCTTATACATTTGTCAAAACTCACCACACTGCGCATTTAAAAAGAGTGAATTTTGGGACTTCCCTCGTGGTGCAGTGGCTAAGACTTCAAGCTCCCAATGCAAGGGGCCCAGACTTGATCCCTGGTCAGGGAACTAGATCCCACATGCTGCAACTAAGAGTTCGCGTGCCACAACTAAAGATCCCACATGCGGCAACTAAGACCCAGCGCAGCAAAATGAATAAATAAATATTAAAAAAAGAAAGAAAGAAACAAGGGCTAAGATCTTAAAAAGGGTGAATTTGTTACGTGTAAATTATACCCCATGGAACGTGATCTAAGTATAGAAACAGTGGGCTGGAGAGGATAGAAAGTACGATGGTCATTGTTGCCTCATTGCGAAAGTGACATCAGAGGAAAGAGGGGAGCCATGCACTCTCTGGGAGAAGACTGTGACAGAGAGGGAACAGCCAGTGCTGAAGCCCTCAGGTGAGGCGTGCACGGCCTGGGCAGGAGCCAGCAAGGAGCTGGTGTGGCTGAAGTGGAGTAAGAGCCGGGGTTGTAGACGGGCTCAGACAGGCCCTGGGGAGTGGGGCGCATTGGGGGGCTGCAGAGGGCTCAGGCTGTTCTCTGAGTACAATGGGGGCCACTCGGGGGTTCTGTGCAACTTGCCTTTTAATAGACACCACTGGCTGCTGTGTTGAGAAAGGTCTGGGCCAAGGACCAACCAGGAGGCCTTTGTAAGAATCCAGGCAAGAGGCATTGGTGGCTCAGACCAGCATGGCGACGGTGGTGTTGAGGAGTGGTCTGACTTGGGATATACTTTGAAGGCAGAGCTGACAGGATTTCCTGCTGGATTGGATGTGGGGTGTGTGAGAGAGAGGAGGTAGGGATGATGCCAGGGTTTTTGGCCTGAGCAGCTGGAGCTCCAGCTGAAAACCCCATGGGGGCTGCTGACTGGTGTTACCTGTCCCCTGGGGCCTGTGGCTGAAGTCAAGACAGACATGGGGGAGGGCTCGGCCCTGCTCCTGGCTCTGGGGCTCAGGGGATGGGCTGCCTGTACTGGTTATTCCATTACCCTTTATTTATTGGCCTTATTGGCTTTTGTCATTTCCTCATTGTCTCCTGTCTGGAGAGAAGACTATAAATGTGATGGATTGATACAGGATACAGGAGGCCCAATTATCTCTGTCAAGCCGGCCTCTCCTCTTGGTCAAGCCCTCCCCGTTCTCTGTCTTTGCAACACCTCCCATAGCCTTGCAGGCAGAAGCAGCCTGGTCCCTGGCTGTCCAGGAAGAGGGAGTGCAGCCCAACAGGGTGAGTGGCAGACAGACGGTCCCCTGGAGACACGGCTCCAAGAGCAAATACAGGAGGCAAGCTCAGCCCCACAGAGGCCGGGCTGGAGGACAGCGGGGTGGGAGGGCAGGACGTATCGCCGCAGGTCAGCCCACATCCGGGGAGGGGGGCTCTGCTTCGACTTGCACGCCTTTCTGGAATCCGAGCTGGCACCTCCCTCCACGAACGCTGGGGTGATGGGGCTTTTCTCTCCGCAGCAGGTGCCTGGCAGCTGCCCGTGGATGCCAGCCCCGTGAACTGGCCTGGGAGGAAGTGCTTGTCGGAGTGGTGATTGTACGTGCTGGGCTTGGGCTTGGGCTTGGCCTGGCCCCGGCCCCGGCCCTTCAGGCTGACTTGGGACACCCACAGGAGAGCGGCGCCTTGGGTGGGGGCCCCCGGGGTCCCTCTGGGATCCCCCTAGGATCCCCTGAGACAGAGCTTGGCAGCTGCCAGGCTTTGAGTGTCATTTCTGAACCAGATCCCTCGGCCCCCACCTCAGGCCTGTCTGCCTGCCTCTGTCCCTGGGAATGTCCTGAGGCCCCTGGTCCAGGGTGGTTGGGACAGGAAGCCTGAGGTTCCTTCTTAGGATTTCAGGCATCTCCCTATGGTCACGCCCTGCTCGCTCCCCAACACGGACCCTGGTTGCTGTGCCTTGAGTGTGCATGTGTGTGAATCCGCACCTGCCTCTCCATGTAGGCAAGGATCTCATGTAGGTGGCGTCCTTCCAGAACAAACAGTGGAAGGTGGGACTGTGGGTGAGAATAGGAGCCGGGGACCTAAGAGGACAGAAGGGCAGGAAGGATTCAAATGGAGGAGAGGATCCAGGTGAACCCAGTGGACAGTGAACGGCTGGGTTGAGGGGGTGTCTCTTGTGCCAGCATTCCGGGGCTGCTCTCTGTGCCAGGCACGGGGCGGGGGCCAGAGAGTGTGGTGCGAGCGGGCCGGCCTGGCCTTCCCCAGCCCTCAGGCAGCGCACGGGACGGTGTCCTGGAGGTGTGTGCAGGCGGGGCAGGAGACAGTCCTGCGGCTTCCCCAGCCCATCCACGGTGGCCTTTGGCATCTCCTAGCTCTCGGCCGCTGCCGGCTGTGTCTCCGCCTGTAGGAGTGAGTGCCTGTGCTGTCTCCCTGACCCTCCCAGCCTCCTGGCACTGAGTCTCGTGGCCATCAAGGCTGAGGCGGAAGAGCGGCTGGCACGGGGCAGGGAGCAGCCAAGGCCCTGGCCCCAGGGTGAGAGCTGACATCTGTCCGGGAGCATCTCTCTCTCTCTGCCAAGGGCTGAGATCCTGGGCTGCATGCCTGCCTTCTGACACAGGAGCCAGCATCCATCCCTCACGGAACCTGGACCCCAGCCTCACCCCAGAGTGGCCGGGTGACAGCTGTAGCGGTGTGGTGACCGCAAGGCCCACTCTTGCCTCCCTCCAGATGCGCCTGACACCTTCCAGGCCACTTCAGGCAGCTACAGAGACCCACAAGGGGCCCCACACCCAGAATCCAAGTTTTGGCTTCAAGAACAGTGAGGAGCTCCTGCACTGGCCCATTCCAAGGGGTAGTGACCTGGAGCGTGTCAGAGGGGAGGACTGGCCCTTTACTGCTTATGGTGAGTGCCCCAGCCTCCCCCCACCTCCACGGGCTCCACAGAGGGTTACTGAGCCACTGCCACATGCCAGCCGCTGAGCGAGGGACCAGCCACGGTGCTGAGTAAAGCGCACTTAAACCCTGTCCTCATGGTTTTGTTTTGCTTTTAATTCTTACTTTACATGGGAGCAGTGTATAGTTGACTAAGTGTTCTGTTAGTTTCAGGTATACAGCAAAGTGATTTGGTTATACATACACCTGTACCTATTCTTTTTCAAATTCTTTTTCCTTTAAGGTTATTACAGAGTATTAAGCAGAATTCCTGTGTTATACAGTAGGTCCTGGTTGATTATCTGTTTTATATACATTAGGGTGTATATGCTAATCCCAGCCTCCTCGTTTATCCCTTTCTCCAGCTTTCCCCTTTGGTAACCATAAGTTTATTTTCTAAGTCTGTGAGTCTGTTTCTGTTTTGTAAATTAGTTCATTTATATCATTTTTTAAAGATTCCACATATAAGTGATATCATGTGATATTTGTCTTTGTCAGACTTACTTCACTTAGTATGATTATCTCTAGGTCCATCCATGTTGCTGCAAATGGCGTTATTTCATTCTTTTTTATGGCTCAGTAATATTCTGTTGTCTCTGTGTACCACATCTTCCTTATCCATTCATTGGTAGATGGTCATTTAGGTTGCTTCCATGTCTTAGCTATTGTAAATAGCTACAGTGAACATTGGGGTGCATGTATCTTTTTTTTCTGTTTTTTGGGGGGGCGGGCACGCCAGGTGGCGTGCGGGATCCTAGTTCCCTGACCAGGGATCAGAACCACACTACCTGCTGTGGAAGTGCGGAGTCTCACCCACTGGACTGCCAGGGAAGTCCCTGTATCTTTTCAAATTATGGTTTTCTCTGGATATATGCCCAGGAGTGGAATTGCTGGATCATATGACAACTCTATTTTTAGCTTTTGAGGAATCTCCATTCTGTTCTCCATTGGCTGAACAAATTTACATTCCCGCCAACAGCGTAGGAGGGTTCCTTTTCTCCACATCCTCTCTAGCATTTATTGTTTGTAGACTTTTTGATGATGGCCACTCTGATGCAAGATGATACCTTGTTGTAGCTTTGACTTGCATTTCTGTAATAATTAGGGATGTCGATCATCTTGTCATGTGCTTCTTTTTTAAAGAGTGTGAGTGAAAGTTACCTCTTGAAATTGTCTTCGTGACAGTCTTCTTTTTGGATTACCTCCCCCAGGACATTTCTGGAGGGCAGGTGTCATTTACAGCCCCACAGGCCTTGTTAATATGAAGTGCCCATGAGAAATAGTTTTAAAGTTGTTACGGGAAACGGCCACAAGGCGGCAGGATTTCTTCATGCCCAGCTTGGATACTCGGGCAACCAAAGCCTTGGAAAGTCAAAAGTTGTGTTTGGGGATTGTAAATTACAGTGGAATGTGCCAGAAGAAATACCCAAGGGGGTTGTGTCTCATTACTTCCTCCCCCTTACCTTTCACCTCTGGGTAAAATCCCAACCCCTGCAAAACCGCTTTGCTGAGTGTGCTGTCGTCTGGAGGCGGGGCAACTCTAAGCAAGGAGGCTGGAGGTGGGAAGCCCACCACCAGAACACGTGGAGACCAGGTGACTTTTCAAAGCTTTTACAGCCCTGAGGGTCCACCATTCTTTGGTTGCACTAGGCTTTGTTTAGCTGCAGGAGGACCTGCCTGGATCTAGAAATTGTGATCCCATGCAGAGGGGACCAGACACTACAGGTCCAAGGGGGGCTAATTTGCTGGTACATCCTCCCCAGCTCCCTCAGCCCCAGGACAGTCCAGCCATGAGAGCAAAGCCGGCTCAGTCTCCATTGATGTGACACCAGCCCGGGTCACCGAGGCCAGAGAGGAATATAGTAGGCATTTCTTTTTTTTAATTTAATTTTTAGTTTATATTGGAGTAGAGTTGATTTACAATGTTGTGTTTGTTTTAGGTATTCAACAACTTGATTCAGTTATACATAGACGTATATCTATTCTTTTTTGGATTATTTTCCCATATAGGTTATTACAGAGTGTTGAGTAGAGCTCCCTGTGCTATACTGTAGGTCCTTGTTGATTATTTTATATATATTGGGGTGTATATGCTAATCTCAACCTCCTCATCCCTTTCCCCACCTTTCCCTTGTGGTAACCATAAGTTTGTTTTCTTAGTCTGTGAGCCTGTTTCTGTTCTGTAAATAAGTTCATTTGTATCAACTTTTGGATTCCACCTCTAATGACATCATGTGATGTTTGTCCTTCCCTGTGTGACTTACTTCAGTTAGTATGATCATCTCTAGGTCCATCCATGTTGCTGCAAATGGCATTATTTCATTCTTTTTAATGCTGAGTAATGTTCCATTGTCTATATGTACCACATCTTATTTATCCATTCATCTGTCGATGGACATTTTGGTTGCTAGTGTTTTGGCTATTGTAAAGAGTGCTGCAATGAACATTGTGGTGCGTGGGTCTTTTTGAATTATGGTTTTCTCCGGATATTCACCCAGCACTGGGACTGCCGGATCATCTGGTAGCTCTAGTTTTAGTTTTTAAAGAAACTTCCATACTGTACTCCATAGTGGCTGTTACCAGTTTCCACTCCCACCAGCAGCTTAGGAGGGTTCCCTTTTCTCCACACCCTCTCCAACTGCTGTTGTTTGTAGACTTTTTGATGATGGCCATTCTGACTGGTGAAAGGTGATACCTCTTTGTAGCTTTGATTTCCATTGCTCTAATAATTAGTGATGTTGAGAATCTTGTCTTTTTTTTTTTTAAACAGTATGTTCCTGGGTTGTAAATTAGAGTGGAATGTGCCAGAACAAACACCCGAAGGTTGTGTCTCATTACTTCATCCCCCTTACCCTTTCACCCCTAGGGCAAATCCCAACCCTGGAAAACCACTTTGCTGAAGGTGCTATTGTCCAGAGGTGAGGCGACCCTAAGGAAGAAGGATGGAGGTGGGAACCTTCCCAGCAGGAGATGTGGAGACCAGGTGACTTTTCAAAGCTCTTCCGGCCCTGAGAGTCCACCACCCTTTGGGTGCACTGGGCTTGTTTCAGCTGTAGGAGGGCCCACGTGGATTTAGAGATTGTGGTCCTGTGCAGAGGGGACCAGGCACTACAGGTCCAAGGGGGCTTCATTTGCTGGCAGATCCTCCCCAGCTCCCTCAGCCCCACGACAGTCCAGCCTTGGGACCCAAGCCTGCTCAGGCTCCAGGAATGTGACACTAGCCCAGATCACTGAGGCTTGAGGGGAACATTGTAGGCATTTCTTTTTTTTTTTTTATTTAACTTTTGTTTTCTATTGGAGTACAGTTGATTTACAATGCTGTGTTTTTTTAGGTGTTTGGCAACTTGATTGTTATACATAGACATATATCTGTTCTTTTTCAGATTCCTTTCCCATATAGGTTATTAAAGAGTGTTGAGTAGAGTTCCCTGTGCTATACAGAAGGTCCTTGTTGTTATCCTCTATTTTATATATATTGGGGTGTATATGCTAGTCCCAACCTCCTCATTTATCCCTTCCACCACCTTTCCCCTTTGGTAACCATAAATCTGTTTTCTGAGTCTGTTTCTGTTTTGTAAATTAGATCATTTGTATCAATTTGTAGATTCCACATCCAGTGATATCATATGACATTTGTCTTTGTCTGACTTACTTCAGTTAGTATTGAAACGGCGTACAAGCCCGTGTCCTTGTCTTTCTTTTGTAATAAAATGCTGACTCAAGAGTTAATGATTGGGAAATGTGAAGATAGAGAAACAAAGAATAGCTGTTGGGCTGAGGAACTGGTAATAATTTAGACTATAATTCTGCCACATAGCAGAATCATGAAACCCACAGTTCCCTGAAAGATACAAAGGCCTGACACACATTCCTGAGTTGTTTTTACAGAAAGCAGACCCTTTCCAGATGAAAACTGCTGACCACAAGAACATAGACCCTAGACTGGTTGAAACCAGAGGTTGATGAAGCTTGAAACTTCGCCTTGATGCCAACCAATCCGAGAATTGTCTGCGAGGTAATCACCCCCTCCATGTTGGGTCACACAGTCTTGAGGGCATTAGCCCGCTGTGGCCCCCTTTGCCTGGCAAAGCAGTAAAAGCTATTCTTTTCCACTTCACCCAAAACTCTGCATTTCTATTCGGCACTGGTGAACAGAGGCCGAGTTTTGGCAATAGAATTTTGGGGGCTCATCTAGGATTGACCTGTGTGCAGGTGGCCTTGAGGCGTCCCTGTGTTTGATCGGACGCTCTGAGGTTTCTCTCCACACCAGCCTCCTTCGAGAGAGCAGAGGGTTGGAGGACTCCTCTGGAGGCCGGATCGCCAGGGATCCCCTGCCGTAGGGCTGTGCCCTGATCATACCCGGCCTGCTGTCTTGGTAGTTGGAGCTCCGAGGCGGGGATGGAAGACAGGAGAGAAGCTGTCCTGGCAGCTGCCAAGGCCACCTTTGCCTTGAGGACATCCCCCTCTCCTTCTGCCCCCACTGGTCCGGACTTCCTGCTCTGAGAAGATGTTTTGGGGAAGGAGCAACGTAGAGTTTGGGACATCACAGCACCTCCGCCAGCACTTCGGTAAGCCCCCCGGCGTGCACTCGGAGGACCCTCAACCTTGTCCGTTTGGGGAACCTTCTGTTGCCGTTTGGGAATTTTTTATTTATCTTTTTTGGGGGTAGATTTTTTAGATCCAGTTTGTAAGGAGCAGCTTAGACTAAGGCCACAGGCTTAGCGGGACTTGGAAACCAATTTGAGCCTTGGGCTGTTTGGGTTTTTTTTGTTTGTGGCTTCTGTTTGCCCGACAAGGATTTGGTTTGCCTTTGGCTTTGCTGGCAAGTGTTTAATTTGACTCAACATGGGAAGTGCTTCTTCTTTGATTCCATCTGACAGCCCACTAGGGAAAATTTTGGCAGCCTGGTCAACCTATAATTATAAACCTATAAATAGGGAAAAAATAATTTAACACCATGTGGTCACAATATTCTTTAGACTTCAGAGAAAACTGGTTGAGATGAGACTCTTTTGAAATTCCAAAACTGGTCCATTTTGCATGTGCAGTTAGAGAAAGCTGTCTTGATAAAAAACTTTTTTTCAGAACACTGACCTTGAGAGAACAAAACTATTCTTAGGAGAAAACTTGAAGTTAACTCTTATCATGTCCTTGAAGTACAAACACAGCCCACTGTGCCTGGGACTTCAGTCTTAACTAGTAGAACCTCAAGCCAAGGAGGGGCAGGAAAGGAGGGAAGAAAAAGAAGCCTTTTAGGGCTTCCCGGGTGGCGCAGTGGTTGAGAGTCCGCCTGCCGATGCAGGGGACGCGGGTTCGTGCCCCGGTCCGGGAAGATCCCACATACCGCGGAGCGGCTGGGCCCGTGAGCCATGGCCGCTGAGCCTGCGCGTCCGGAGCCTGTGCTCCACAACGGGAGAGGCCACAGCAGTGAGAGGCCCGCGTACCGCAAAAAAAAAAAAAAAAGAAGAAGCCTTTTAGTCAAATGTGTAAATTTGACTGTTAAGTTATTCATAAACTGATAAGTTTAATTACAGTGCCTGATTCATGAAATATAAAAAGATGAAACAATAAGACCTCTGTCCGTCTGTATGTATGTCTCAGTATGTGTCTTTGACTTTGGATAATATTGCTGAGGTTAATTTGTAAATGAGCTCTATTTAATTGGCTTAAAGAAAAGTAAGTGCCTACAAATGAGATCCAAATTTACCTACTTTTGTCTTCTTGCAAGAGGGAAACTAAAGATATTTGCATTTATTAGTCACATGTCTTGTGCCACTTTGAGAAAAGAAATTGTGCTTTGGGAAAATGCATGTTTTTGGAGATTATAGAATATGTTCCTAAGTTTGCTAATCAGAGAATGTCAATATGACAGACAATTCAGTTGCTTTCTTCTTGGTTCTCACTAGAGATTAAGGGTTGTTTTTTTGTTTTAATTAATTATTATTATTATTTTTTGGCTGCTTTGGGTCTTCGTTGCTGCACGCGGGCTTTCTCTAGTTGCGGCGAGCGGGGGCTACTCCTTGTTGTGGTGCGCGGGCTTCTCATTGCAGTGGCTTCTCTTGTTGCGGAGCACAGGCTCTGGGTGCCTAGGCTTCAGTAGTTGTGGCTCGCAGGCTCTAGAGCACAGGCTCAGTAGTTGTGGTGCATGGGCTTAGTTGCTCCACAGCATGTGGGATCTTCCCGGACCAGGGCTCAAACCTGTGTCCCCTGCATTGGCAGGTGGATTCTTAACCACTGTGCCACCAGGGAAGTGCAAGGGTTTTTTTAAGGGTTAAAAATTATAATATGTAATTAAAGCTAATAAAATGATAAGGGAAACATTTCAGTATGTAAAGCAAGTAGGAGATGTATTGCCAGTGAGAGAAGGTATAAAGATTGCAGATATTTTTGTTAAAAAAAGTGATGATAGTAATTTTGTCCTACAGTTGGTTGTTTCTGGATGGAAAAAAATAAGGGACAAATTAATATGAATCCAGAAAGTGATTAAAGGGTTGTGAAAAAGGTACTTTAAGAATTTTCTATGTTGTTAACATTGATCCCCTCATTGTCAGATTTCTGTCGTCCTGCCCTTATAGCATAGAAATGGTCTACTTCTAAGTCAGGGAATTTAAAAATGAATAAACAATAGCTGTAAATTTTTTAAAATCAGGGCTATGGGAAATCCAAGATGCCCTCTTGGCTTTTCCCGGCTCCCTGACAAACCTCATTTTCTATTAGATGGGTTAAAGATTTCTCTGGCTGCAGGGAATGGCTCACAATGAAAAGGAAAAGGTTAGAAAATGTGTTTCCCACTTGGAGTATAGTGTCTACCATCTCCAGTGATCAAGACACCCACTTCACTGGACAAATCATACAAGACTTAATGTCACAAATTTCTTGAAATTAGCACTGTCACTGTCATCCTCAATCATCAAGCAAGGTCAATAAAACTAATGGAGGGGCTTCCCTGGTGGCGCAGTGGTTGGAAGTCTGCCTGCCGACGCAGGGGACACGGGTTCGGGCCCTGGTCTGGGAGGATCCTGCGTGCCGCGGAGCGACTAGCCCCGTGAGCCACAATTACTGAGCCTGCGCGTCTGGAGCCTGTGCTCCGCAACAAGAGAGGCAATGAGAGGCCCGGGCACCGCGATGAGTAGTGGCCCCCACTTGCCGCAACTAGAGAAAGCCCTCGCACAGAAGCGAAGAGCCAACACAGCCATAAATAAATCAATAAATCAATAAATAAAATTAAAAAAAAAAACTAATGGAAAAACTGGACTCAGAACAAAATAAATTATAGGGGATTAAATGAACTGCTAAATATGATTATAGTTTTTATGAATTGTCTGACATACTGCCTCTTCTAATCTTTGTTTTTCAGGTATAGAAAAGCCCTTTTCTTCAAGCTACTTATGATTTACAACAATTTGGTAATTTACACCTATAGGTAAAATTAAAATATTTTTTTCTCTCTGCCTGGTTCCTCCAGAAATTAGAGACTCTTGGGTTCTGAGCAGCCTTATCAGGTGAATGGAAAAGACTGTCTCTTGACATGTGCAGGAATCTAGATACTCTTGAGACCTGGAAAAGAGACAAATTTACCCAATGTATAGATATCACAGGCAGAATCTGCAGGCAAGCCTGGCCTTGAGAGGCCTTTTAAAAGTTTGATCTGAGATTCCTAATGAAGAGTTCCAGTGCAGCCAATATAAATAAGCCTATATGAGCAATTACGTTTATATGAATAATCAGGCCATGTATATTGAAACCAGACTTATTTTGAACAAATCAGCCTTAATTTGGCTGGACTTAGCAAAAAAATGAGGATAATCTAGAGAGAAAAATTATGTTTCAATAGTATACCTTTGTGGATATTGAAGTTTTGTATTTATTGAGGCTTTGTATTTATTATCTATGTCCAAGATGGCTCCTTATTGCTGTTACCTTATTATAAAGTTTAATTGAACTAGTAAAAGAATATTCTAAGCTTGTTTCTAAAGCCAATCATGGTAATCTATCTTTGGATGAAGATCAGATGCCCTGTGACCTACACCTAAGAGATTATGCACACTGGAAAAGACATTATTTAAAGGACTGTCAGCAAACTAAATAAAAAGATCCTTAAAAGATACTCTTAACTATGATATGTACCACAAAACTGAAGGGAATTGACTCAAATTCATATTTCCCATTGAAGAAGGGCCTCTGGCATTTGAATGTCTATAGAAAAGACTGCTAACTCCAAACGACACCCCCATCAGGATGAAAAGAAGACAACAGCAGTGGAAGACAGCTGACATAAAAATCTGGACCAGGCCCGTAAGAACCATCCAACTAATTCAAACTGCACTGTTTATCAAATGTTTGTCTTCCTATCAAAACGGAAAGTTATTGTTTTACTTCTAACCATACTTTTGACCCCAGTGTTCAGCATGAAAAAAAAATTCTCTAGTGAACTTGTAACAGAGTATAAATATTCATGACATGTATCACTGCTTGTTTTAAGTGTATTGCTAAACGTGTACAATGCTTGTGTGACAATTAAGTAGAAGTGATAAACTGTATAGCCTGCATTTTCCCATTCACATACCTCTGAGCCTGTTCATGATATCTGATTCGTTTTCCCCCAACATGGAGAACTAAGCAAAAAAAAAAAAAAAAAAAGGCATAGGACCGAGGGACATAAATGGACCCAGAGCAGGCAACTGGGCCACCACTCTGGCAACGTTGGAAAAACATACTGATTATCAATGCCATTTATGGAAATATTTGCAGTCGAAACGGGAAAATGATGGAAGAAATTTTCACATGTTGAGGTATGGGGAAATCATTCTGGCTTGTACATGACTGAATTTGAAATTTAGGCTAACCAAAACAGCCTGTTTGGGGTCTGTTAAACATGCATTGTACATCTGCCTTAGCCATTAAAAAAATTACATTAAAAAAATCAAAATGAAATAACTGTGGTTCAGACGTCCAAAATGGAACTAGGTGGCCAGTATGGATGTGGGCTCAGACACGTTCCTATACTACTGAAAACTTGAGTTCTCTAAACTTTATCAGACTTAAGAACACCATCAGCCATTTTCAAAACAATATCTAATAGCAGCTGCCAACTGCAACCTTATCCTCTCAAAGTCTTGTTAACTATGAAACCTTTTTCCTACTTTAAAAATAGTAATAGCAAATGAGACAGCTCAAGCTATAGCCTCCCAGCAAAAGCCTACTTGGTTACTAAATATCTGTAAAAAGGAAACACTCCAAAACTTATTTTCCTGGTTGCCATCTAAAATAGGAGGATTATTTTGAAAAATACTACAAAGGTGTATTTTAACCATTATCTGCATTGTAATATGTCTAATAATTTTCAAATGTTTGTCTAGGTTCTATGACAAAGCAATCAGAGAGGTAATATTTTCTTAATATAAAATATTGATGCTAAGCTTCGAATTCGAGGTATTTCCAACTCTGTGTCCATTCCCCAAATTAGTCAGGACTACACCCCACATCAGCAGGAAGTAACCAGAGCAGTTGTCACCCCATTCCCACAGAGAAGGGGAAAATTGAAACAGAGATGGACTGACACTGAGTTCTTCTGCCAAGTTTATGATTCACCTCTCAATCTAAAACATTCCCTTTCATGTTCTGTAGCTATTCCTCCTCAACTGAGGAATATCAAAGAAAAAGGGAGATTGAAACCGTGTACAAGCACCTCTGTCCTTCTCTTTGAAGAAGAACGCTGACTCAAGAGTCAGTGATTGGGAAACGTGAAGATGTAGAAACAAACAATAGCAGATGGGCTGGGGAACTGGTAAGAATTTAGACTATAATTCTGTCAAGTAGCAGAATCACCCAACTTAGAGTTTTCTGAAAGATATAAAGGCCTGACACACATTCCTGAGTTCTTTTTACAGGAAGCAGTCCCCTCCAGATGAAAACTACTGACAGCAAGAACATAGACCCCAGACTGGATGAAAACCAAAGGTTAATGAAGCTTGAAATTTCACCTTGACGCCAACCAATCTGAGAATTTGCCATGAGCTGATCATGCCCTGCTTCTTAAACACTATAAAACTACTCACTACCCCCGCCAGGGTGGGCCACAGACTCTTGAGGGCATTAGACCGCTGTGGCCTCCTTTGCCTGACAAAGCAATAAAAGCTACACTTTTCTACTTCACACACACTCTGTCTCCGCCTTCCTATTCGGTACGGGTGACCAGAGGCGAAGTTTCAGCAACAATATGATCATCTCACGGTCCATCTGTGTTGCTGCAAGTGGCATTATTTCATTCTTTTTATGGCTGAATAATACTCCATGGTCTATACATACCAAAACTTATTTATCCATTCATCTGTCTATGAACATAGGGTTCCTTCTGTGTCTTTGCTATTGTAAATACTGCTGCAATAGATGTTAGGGTGCATGGGTCTTTTCGAATACAAGTTTTCTTTGGATATACTACAAGGAGTGGGATTGCCAGATCATCTGGTAACTTTTTGTAGATTTTTAAGGAACCTCCATACTGTTCTCTATAGTGGCTGTTACCAGTTGCCATTCCCACCAGTAGCTTAGGAGGGTTCCCTTTTCTCCACGCCATCTCCAGCTATTATAGTTTGTAGACTTTTGGACAATGGCCATTGTGACTGGTGCAAGGTGAGACCTCACTGCAGTTTTGATTTGTGTTCCTCTAATAATTAGTCATGTTGAGCATCTTGGCATGTGCTTTTTTTTTTTAAACAGTATGAGTAAAAGTTACTTCTTGAAATTGGTTTCGTGACATTCTGCCCTGATTTGAATGTTTTTTGGATTGCTTACTGCAGGACATTTCTTGAGGGCAGGTGTCATTTACAGCCCCCCAGGCCTTGTGAATATGAACAGATTTACAGTTGTTATTTCAGGAACCAGCCACAAGGCGGCAGCATTTTTCTCATACCCAGCTCTGGTTACTCCTGCAACAACAACCTTAGGGAAAGTTGTGTTCCCCAGTTGTAACTTTGAGTGGTATGTGCTAGAACAAACACCCAAGGGAGTGTCCCTGGTGTCCAGTGGTTAAGACTCTTCGCTTCCAATGCAGGGGTTGCAGGTTGGATCCCTGGTTGGGGAACTAGGATCCCACAAGCCCCAGGGCCAAAAAAAAAAAGAAATTCCAGGGGGTTGTATCTTATTACCTCTTCCCCCTTACCCTTCTTGCCCGGGGAAGAACCCAACCCTTGGAGAACCACTCTGCTGAGGGTGCTGTCCTCCGGAGGCGGGGCGACTGTGAAGGAGGAGGATGGAGGTGGGAACCTTCCCAGTAGGAGACGTGGAGACCAGGTGACTTTTCAAAGCTCTTGCAGCCCAGAGAGTCTGCCCTCCCTTGGGTGCAGTGGGCTTGGTTTAGCTGTAGGAGTGCCAGCCTGGATCTGGAGATGTTGGTCCCATGCACAGGGGACCAGGCACTCCTGGTCCAAGGAGGGCTCATTTCCTGGTACATCCTTCCCAGCTCCCTGAGTCCCTTGGACAGTCCAGGCCTTGGGACTGAAGCCTGCCAAGGCTCCAGGGATGTGACACCAGCTTGGGTCAGCGATGCCTGAGGTGATCATATGAGGCATTTCTTAGTTTTAGGGGTTTTTTTAATTTAATTTTTATTTTCTAGTGGAGTATAGTTGATTTACAGTGTTGTTTTCTTAGGTGTTTGGCAACGTGATGCAGTTATAGATAGACATATCTGTTCCCTTTCCGATTCCTTTCCCATATAGGTTATTAAAGAGTGTTGAGTAGAGTTCCCTGTGCTATACACAATGTCCTTGTTGATTATGTATTTTATATATATTGGGGTTTATATGCTAATCCCAACCTCCTCATTTATCCCTTCTGCCACCTTTCCCCTTTGGTAACCGTATGTTTTCTAAGTCTGTGAGTTTGTTTCTGCTTTGTAAATGACTTCATTTGTATCAATTTTTGGTTTCGTCCTATAAGTGATATCATGTGATCTTTGTCTTTCCCTTTCCGGCTTACTTCACTGAGTCTGATCATCTCTAGGTCCATCTGTGTTGCTGTAGGTGGCATATTTCATTCTTCTTAATGCCTGAGTAATATTCCATTGTCTATATGTACCACACCTTCTTTATCCATTCATCTGTTGGTGAATATTTTCATTGCTTCCATGTCTTGGCTATTGTAAATACTACTGTAGTGGACGGTGCGGTGTGCGGGTCTTTTCTAATATGGGCATTCTCTGGATATACCCTATGAGTGGGATTGCCGGATCATCTGGTACCTTTATTTGTAGTTTTTTTTTTTTTTTTTTTTTTTTTTTTTTTTTTTTTTTTTTTTTGCAGTACGCGGGCCTCTCGCTGCTGTGGCCTCTCCCGTTGCGGAGCACAGGCTCCGGACACGCAGGCTCAGCGGCCATGGCTCATGGGCCCAGCCGCTCCGCAGCATGTGGGATCTTCCCGGACCGGGGCACGAACCCGTGTCCCCTGCATCGGCAGGCGGACTCTCAACAACTGCGCCACCAGGGAAGCCCTATTTGTAGTTTTTTAAGGAACCTCCATACTGTTCTTTATACTGGCTGTTACCAGTTTCCTTTCCAACAAGATTGTGCCAAGATTTAAAACTAGTGCTTTCGGGCACTCAGTATTCACCAGGACTACAGGAGTGTAAATGACTCCTGCCCTCAAGAAATGTCCTTCTGTAGGTAATAAAAAAAACAATACAAAGGTTGCAAATTTTCAAGAAGGCAATTGCAGCAGCCAAATTTTACTCACACTGTTTAAAGAAAGGTCATGAAAAGATACTCAACATCGGTAATTGTTAGAGACATGCAAATCAAAACTACAATAAAGTATCATGTTGCAACAGGCTGCATGATTAGCATAAAAATGTCTACAAAAAATGCTGCAGAGGGCGTGAAGAATAGAGATCCCTCCTACACTGTTGGTGAGATTTTAAAGTGGTAACAGACACTACAGAGACCAGTATGGAGGTTCCTTAAATACTGAAAATAGAGCTACTATATGATCAAGGAATCCCACTCCTTGGCATATATCCAGAGAAAGCCATAATTCAAAAACACACATGCGGGCTTCCCTGGTGGCGCAGTGGTTGAGAGTCTGCCTGCCGTTGCAGGGGACACGGGTTCGTGCCCCGGTCCGGGAAGATCCCACATGCCGTGGAGCGGCTGGGCCCGTGAGCCATGGCTGCTGAGCCTGCGCGTCCGGAGCCTGTGCTCCACAATGGGAGAGGCCACAACAGTGAGAGGCCTGTGTACCACACACACACAAAAAAAACCCCACACATGCACCCCAAGTTTCACTGCAGCACTATTTACAATAGCCAAGACATGGAAGCAACCAAATTGTCCATTGTCAGATGAATGGATAAAGAAGAATTGGTAGATAGAAACAATAGAATATTACTCAGTCATGAAAAGAATGAAATAATGCCACTTGCAGCCACATGGATGGACCCAGAGGTGATCATACTAAGTGAAGTAAGTCTGTTGCAACAAAAATAGAAATGAGGTTTTTCCTCTCCTGTTAACAAGAAAAAGAAAGTGAACAGGCTAGAGGAGAAACAAACTGGCCTGAAAGAGGTAATCAATCCTAGTTTCATTTTAACTGTCACTCATCTGTAGTGTCTGTAACTAGATTTGGTTTTCACAAAGCTAACCTCTAACACTCTCTTGACACTGTGAATTACATCCTGCACCTGTCACACTAGACTAGATTTGGTTTTCACAAAGCTAACCTCTAACACTCTCTGACACTATGTGAATTACATCCTGCACCTGTCACTCCTTAACTCTGTTTGAATCATATCCTGCCCCAACACACTCTAATCTTGCATGAATTACATCCTGCACTTTGTGTTTACACGCCCTGCACTCCCCTGTAGCAAGTCACCCCTTGTAGCATTCTGCATTTCAGAAAGAAGGTTGCAGGCCGATAGTTTAGAGACTGAACGGACCCAATTACCGGGTTGCCTGACGCTAGCTGTGACTGTTTTGAAATAATTCAGAAAGAAGAAAAATGCGAGACCTTCACCACTTTGATCCTTATCACCTACCCCAGACTTCGAGCCTCACCTATAGGACTTCCCCTGATCCCCCAGGGATGGGGGTCACAGTTCTTGATGTGTTAGTGTGCTGTATTTCCCCCTTTCCCTGTCAAAGCTATTTTTCTTGTTCTCCAAAACTCTGTCTCCATATTTCTGTTTGGCGCACAGAGAGCCAAGATTTTGGCATCAAATCTGAGAGAGAAAGATAAATATATGATACCATTTATAGGTGGAATCTAAAAATTGATACCAAGGAAGTAATTTACAAAAGAGAAACAGACTCACAGACTTAGAAAACACACTTATGTTTACCACAGGGGAAAGGTAGGGGAAAGGGATAAATTAGAGGTTGGGATTAACATATATACACTAATATGTATAAAACAGATAATCAACAAGGACCTACTGTATAGCATAGGAAATTCTACTCAACACTCTGTAATAACCTATATGGAACAGAATCCAAAAAAGAACAAATACATGTCTATATGTATAACTGAATCAAGTTGCTGAACACCTGAAAAAACGCAACATTGTAAATCAACTATACTCCACTAGAAAATAAAAATTAAATTAAAAAAAAAACTAAAAGAAATGCCTCATATGATCACTTCAGGCCTTGCTGACCCAAGCTGATGTCACATCTCTGGAGCCTCGGCAGGCTTTGATCCCAAGGCCTGGACTGTCCAGGGACTCAGGGCTGGGAAGGATGTGCCAGGAAATGAGCCTTCCTTGGACCAGGAGTGCCTGGTCCCCTGTGCATGGGACCACCATCTCCAGATCCAGGCCTGCACTCCTACAGCTAAACCAAACCCAGTGCACATAAAGCAGGGTAGACTCTCTGGGCTGCAAGAGCTTTGAAAAGTCACCTGGTCTCCACGTCTCCTGCTGGGAAGGTTCCCACCTCCATCCTCCTCCTTTACAGTCGCCCCACCTCCAGAGGACAGCACCCTCAGCAGAGCGATTTGCAGGGGTTGGCATTTGTCCCAGGGGTGAAGGGTAAGGGGGAAGAAGTAATGAGACAGCATCACTTGCGTGTTTGTTTCGGCACAGCCACTCCAATTTACAACCCAGAAACACGACTTTCACTAAGGCTCTGGTTGTCCGAGTTCCCAGAGTGGGGCATGAAGAAATCCTGCTGCCTTGTGGCCATTTCCCATAACAGCAACATTAAAACCGGTGGTCTTGGGCACTTAATAGTCACAAGGCCTGTGGGGCTGTAAATGACACCTGTCCTCTAGAAATGTCCTGGGGTAGGATGGGATCAAGATGGCAGGGGATTAGGACGTGGAGCTCAGCAGAGCTCAGCTTCTCCCCAAAGATACATCAAACATACATCTGCATGTGGAACAACTCGCACAGAACATCTACTTGAACGCTACCAGAAGATCTCAGACTTCCAAAAGGGCAAGAAAATCTCCAGGTAACAGGGTAGGGTAGAAGAGAGAGAGAGAGAGAGAACAGGACCTGTGCCCCTGGGAGGGAGCTGTGAAAGTGGAAAGGTTTCCACACACTGGGAAGTCCCCTCACTGGCAGGGACAGGGGGAGTTTTTGCCTCAGAGCAGAGTGCAGCAACAGGTGTTTGGAGGGCAAAGCGGAGAGAGACCTGCACACATGTTCAGTGCTGCCTGGCTCTCCACAGCCTGAGACACTTGTCTGCTCACCCACTGGGACGGGTGGGGGCTGGGTGCTGAGGCTCGAGCTTCAGACGTCAGACCCGGAGGAGAGGACTGGGGTCGGCTGCGTGGAGACAGCCTGAGGGGGCTAAGGTGCAGTGTGCCACAACTGAGGGAGTTGGGGAAGAAGCCTGGGCCCACCAGAGAGGCAAGGCACCACTGTCGGTGGGGGGGGCACACGAGGAGAGGGGTGGGCCCGCCATAGGAGCTCCTTCTCTGCCCACTCACAGGCAGCAGGGCACTGCCTACCGCCTCTCGAGCTCCAGCGGGGGGCATGAGCCGTGGCTGCCATCTTGGACTCCAGAACGGGCCTGGACTGCTGCCACCACCGCCATGGAGGGTCCTGTGAGCGGGTGCAGGTCACTGCCCTCACCCTCCCAGGAGCCTGCTCAGCCCACCGCCAGGGATCCCACGATCTGGGGCCAACTTTCCCAGGAGTGTGCATGGTCCACCACCACTGCTGATGGCTGTGCAACCTGGCGCCGACCACTGCCCCCACATCCAAGAGGCCGCACGACCCACCTCTGCCACCTAGGGCCCCAAGATCCAGGGTGATCTTCCCCAGGGGCCTGCAACCCACCGCTGCCGCTGCAGAGGGACCCATGACTAGGAGCCAGCCACTGCCCCTGCCTTCCTGGGAGTCTGTGCAAGCCATGCACCTGCACACCTGCACACCCCCTATCAAGGGGATACCGGCCAGCACACACTGAGGTAAGAAACGGCAAGCATCCAAACCAAAAGCAGCCCTCATGCCAAAAGAATGTTAAACCCACACAAGCTACACAGGGACACCCCCACAAATAAACATCCCTCCAAGACTACAATAGATACTTGTTTTCCTAAACTCACAGACTAAGAGAAATAGAACCATAGAACCAAAATGAAGAAGCAGAGGATCCACTCCCAGTTAAAAGACCCAGAGAATTCCCCTGAAGGAACAATGAAACAGACCCCTTCAGTCTAATAGACACTGAGTTCAAAAAGGAGGTAATGGAAATACTGAAGGAATCAAGAAAGGCTACTGACAGAAATTCAGAGTACTGTAAAAAGGAACTAGAAAATATACGGAGGAGCCAAGAAAAATTAGAAAATTCATTTCCCGAGATGAAAGCTGAGCTCAAGGCAGTGAATGAATAATGTGGAAAAAAGAATAAGTGATCTGGAACATAGAATGATGGAAATTACCCAATCAGAAGAGCAGACAAAAAGCCAAAGGGAAAAAAAAGCAATATAAGAGACCTATGGGATAATATAAAGCAGGCCAATCTACGTGTTATAAGGATTCCAGATGGAGAAGAAAGAGAAAGGGGGATTGAAGATGTATTTGAAGAAATTATGGCTGAAAAGTTCCCAAATCTAAAGAAGGAAACATATCCAGATACAGGAAGCACAGAGGGTCCCAGAAAAGATGAACCCAAACAGACCTACACCAAGATATATTATAATAAAAATGGCAAAAGTTAAAGAGAGAATTCTAAAGTCAGCAAGAGAAAAACAGAGTTCTTTACAAGGGAATCCCCATGAGTCTATCAGCTGATTTCTCTACAGAAACACTGCAGACAAGAAGGGAGTGACAAGATATATTCTAAGTCTTGAAAGAGAAAAATATGCAATCTAGAATACCCAGCAAGATTTTCATTTGGAATAGGAGGAGGAATAAAGAATTTCTCAAACAAGCAAAAACTAAAAGAATACAGCAATACTAAACCTATCCTAAAAGAAATACTGAAAGGTCATTTCTAAATAGAAAAGATGCAAGAAGAAATAGGAAGGAGAAAACCACAATTGGAAAGTAAATCACTTAAATTAGCCAGTATACAGATCAAAAAGAAAAAAAAAACCTGTTTGTGAAAGCAATGATAAACACAACGAACAGCAAAAGGATAAACATGAAGATGTAAAAAGGGACATCAAAATCATAAAATGTGGGGAAGGAGAATAAGAAAATGCAGATTTTTTTTTTTTTTAGAATGTGTTTAAGCCTATATGACATCAGTCTAAAGCAAGCATATATAGCAAGGGGTTAACAATACTTGAAAAACAGGGCAACCACAAATCAAGAACATACAATATATTCACAAGAACCAAAAAGAAGAGAACACAAGCATAAAATGAAATCATCAAACCACAAAAAGAAAAAAAGAAAAAGAATGAAGAAGAAACAAAGAATCAACTGGAAAACAAGGTTTGAAATGGCAATAAATACATATGTATCAATAATTACCTTAAAAGTCAATGGAGGGCTTCCCTGCTGTGCAGTTGTTGAGAATCCGCCTGCCAATGCAGCGTACACAGATTTCAGCCCTGGTCCGGGAAGATCCCACATGCCGCGGAACAACTAAGCCCATATGGCACAACTACTGAAGCCCACGCACCTAGAGCCCATGCTCCGCAACAAGAGAAGCCACCGCAATGAGAAGCCCATGCACTGCAATGAAGACCAGCCCCCGCTCGCTGCAACTAGAAGAAAACCCATGCACAGCAACAAAGACCCAACACAGCCAAAAATAAATAAATAAAAACATTAAGAAAAACACTAAGGAAATCTGAATAAAGTATGAACTTAAAAAAAAAATGTTGGGAGACGAGGGGAAGATGGCAGAAGAGTAAGACGCGGAGATCACCTTCCTCCCCACAGATACACCAGAAACACATCTACACATGGAACAACTCCTACAGAACACCTACTGAACGCTGGCAGAAGACCTCAGACCTCCCAAAAGGCAAGAAAGTCCCCACGTACCTGGGTAGGGCAAAAGAAAAAAGAATAAACAGAGACAAAAGGATACGGACGGGACCTGCACCAGTGGGAGGGAGCTGTGAAGGAGGAAAGGTTTCCACACACTAGGAAGCCCCTTCGCAGGCGGAGACTGCAGGTGGCGGAGGGGGTAAGCTTCGGAGCCGCGGAGGGTGCGGAAGGGGTGCGGAAGGCAAAGTGGAGAGATTCCCGCACAGAAGATCAGTGCCGACCGGCACTCACCAGCCTGAGAGGCTTGTCTGCTCACCCGCCGGGGCGGGCGGGGCTGGGAGCTGAGGCTTGGGCTTCGGTCGGAGCGCAGGGAGAGGACTGGGGTTGGCAGCGTGAACACAGGCTGCAGGGGGTTAGTGCACCACGGCTAGCCGGGAGGGAGTCCGGGGAAAAGTCTGGACCTGCCGAAGAGGCAAGAGACTTTTTCTTACCTCTTTGTTCCTGGTGCGCGAGGAGAGGGGATTAAGAGCGCTGCTTAAAGGAGCTCCAGAGACGGTCACGAACTGCGGCTAAAAGCACGGACCCCAGAGACGGGCATGAGACGCTAAGGCTGCTGCTGCTGCCACCACCAAGAAGCCTGTGTGCGAGCACAGGTCACTATCCACACCCCCCTTATGGGGAGCCTGTGCAGCCCGCCACCGCCAGGGTCCCGGGATCCAGGGACAACTTCCCCAGGAGAACGCACGGCGCGCCTCAGGCTGGTGCAACGTCACGCCGGCCTCTGCCGCTGCAGGCTTTCCCCGAACTCCGTACCCCTCCCTCCCCCCGGCCTGAGTGAGCCAGAGTCCCCGAAGCAGCTGCCCCTTTAACCCCGTCCTGTCTGAGCGAAGAACAGACGCCCTCCGGCGACCTACACGCAGAGGCGGGGCCAAATCCAAAGCTGAGCCCCGGGAGCTGTGAGAACAAAGAAGAGAAAGGGAAATCTCTCCCAGCAGCCTCAGAAACAGCGGATTAAAGCTCCACAATCAACTTGATGTACCCTGCATCTGTGGAATACATGAGTAGACAATGAATCATCCCAAATTGAGGAGGTGGACTTTAAGAACAAGATTTATTATTTTTTCCACTTTTCCTCTTTTTGTGAGTGTGTATGTGTATGCTTCTGTGTGAGATTTTGTCTGTATAGCTTTGCTTCCACCATTTGTCCTAGGGTTCTATCTGTCCGGGTTTTTTTTCTTAAAAAAATTTTTTTAAATAATTATTTTTATTTTAATAACTTTTTTATTTTATCTTAATTTTATTTTATTTTCCCTTCTTTCTTTCCTTCCTTCCCTCCTTCCTTCCTCCCTCCCTCCTTTCTTTCTTTTCTTTCTTTCTTTTTTTCTTCCTTTCTTTCTACTTTTTCTCCCTTTTATTCTGAGCCATGTGGATGAAAGGCTCTTGGTGCTGCAGCCAGGAGTCAGTGCTGTGCCTCTGAGATGGGAGAGCCAACTTCAGGACACTGGTCCACAAGAGTCCTCCCAGCTCCACATAATAACAAATGGCGAAAATCTCCCAGAGATCTCCATCTCAACACCAGCACCCAGCTTCACTCAACGACCAGTGAGCTACAGTGCTGGACACCCTATGCCAAACAACTAGCAAGACAAGAACACAACACCACCCATTAGCAGAGAGGCTGCCTAAAATCGTAATAAGTCCACAGACACCCCAAAACACACGACCAGGCGTGGACCTGCCCACCAGAAAGACAAGATCCATCCTCATCCACCAGAACACAGGCACTAGTCCCCTCCACCAGGAAGTTTACACAACCCACTGAACCAACTTTAGCCACTGGGGACAGACACCAAAAACAATGGGAAATATGAACCTGCAGCCTGCAGAAAGGAGACCCCAAACACAGTAAGATAAGCAAAATGAGAAGACAGAAAAACACATAGCAGATGAAGGAGCAAGATAAAAACCCAACAGACCTAACAGATGAAGAGGAAATAGGCAGTCTACCTGAAAAAGAATTCAGAATAATGATAGTAAAGATGATCCAAAATCTTGGAAATAGAATAGACAAAATGCAAGAAACATTTAACAAGGACCTAGAAGAACTAAAGATGAAACAAGCAATGATGAACAACACAATAAATGAAATTAAAAATACTCTAGATGGGATCAATAGCAGAATAACTGAGGCAGAAGAACGGATGAGTGACCTGGAAGATAAAATAGTGGAAACAACAACTGCAGAGCAGAATAAAGAAAAAAGAATGAAAAGAACTGAGGACAGTCTCAGAGACCTCTGGGAAAACATTAAACACACCAACATTTGAATTATAGGGGTTCCAGAAGAAGAAGAGAAAACGAAAGGGACGGAGAAAATATTTGAAGAGATTATAGTTGAAAACTTCCCTAATATGGGTAAGGAAATAGTTAATCAAGTCCAGGAAGCACAGAGAGTCCCATACAGGATAAATCCAAGGAGAAATACGCCAAGACACATATTAATCAAACTGTCAAAAATTAAATACAAAGAAAACATATTAAAAGCAGCAAGGGGAAAATAACACACAAGGGAATCCCCATAAGGTTAACAGCTGATCTTTCAGCAGAAACTCTGCAAGCCAGAAGAGACTGGCAGGACATATTTAAAGTGATGAAGGAGAAAAACCTGCAACCAAGATTACCCAGCAAGGATCTCATTCAGATTTGATGGAGAAATTAAAACGTTTACAGACAAGCAAAAGCTGAGAGAGTTCAGCACCACCAAACCAGCTTTACAACAAATGCTAAAGGAACTTCTCTAGGCAAGAAACACAACAGAAGGAAAAGACCTAAAATAACGAACCCAAAACAATTAAGAAAATGGGAATAGGAACATACAAATCGATAATTACCTTAAATGTAAATGGACTAAATGCTCCCATCAAAAGACACAGATTGGCTGAATGGATACAAAAACAAGACCCATATATATGCTGTCTACAAGAGACCCACTTCAGACCTAGAGACACATACAGACTGAAAGTAAGGGGATGGAAAAAGATATTCCATGCAAATGGAAACCAAAAGAAAGCTGGAGTAGCAATTCTCATATCAGACAAAATAGACTTTAAAATAAAGACTATTAGAAGAGACAAAGAAGGACACTACATAATGATCAAGGGATCGATCCAAGAAGAAGATATAATAATTGTAAATATTTATGCACCCAACATAGAAGCACCTCAATACATAAGGCAAATACTAACAGCCATAAAAGGGGAAATTGACAGTAACACAATAATAGTAGGGGACTTTAACACCCTACTTTCACCAATGGACAGATCATCCAAAATGAAAATAAATAAGGAAACAGAATCTTTAAATGATACATTAAACAAGATGGACTTAATTGATATTTATAGGACATTCCATCCATAAACAACAATACATATTTTTCTCAAGTGTTCATGGAACATTCTCCAGGATAGATCATATCTTGGGTCACAAATCAAGCCTTGGTGAATTTAAGAAAATTGAAATTGTATCAAGTATCTTTTCTGACCACAACGCTATGAGACTAGATATCAATTACAGGAAAACATCTGTAAAAAAATACAAATACATGGAGGCTAAACAATACACTACTTAATAACGAAGTGATCACTGAAGAAATCAAAGAGGAAATAAAAAAATACCTAGAAACAAATGACAATGGAGACATGACGACCCAAAACCTGCGGGATGCAGCAAAAGCAGTTCTAAGGGGAAGTTTATAGCAATACAATCCTACCTTAAGAAACAGGAAACATCTCGAATAAACAACCTAACCTTTCACCTAAAGCAATTAGAGAAAGAAGAACAAAAAACCCCCAAAGTTAGCAGAAGAAAAGAAATCATAAAGATCAGATCAGAAATAAATGAAAAAGAAATGAAGGAAACAACAGCAAAGATCAATAAAACTAAAAGCTGGTTCTTTGAGAAGATAAACAAAATTGATAAACCATTGGCCAGACTCATCAAGAAAAAAAGGGAGAAGACTCAAATCAATAGAATTAGAAATGAAAAGGGAGAAGTAACAACTGACACTGCAGAAATACAAAAGATCATGAGAGATTACTACAAGCAACTCTATGCCAATAAAATGGACAATCTGGAAGAAATGGACAAATTCTTAGAAATGCACAACCTGCCAAGACTAAATCAGGAAGAAATAGAAAATATGAACCGACCAGTCACAAGCACTGAATTGAAACTGTGATTAAAAATCTTCCAACAAACAAAAGCCCAGGACCAGATGGCTTCACAGGTGAATTCTATCAAACATTTAGAGAACTAACACCTATCCTTCTCAAACTCTTCCAAAATACAGCAGAAGGAAGAACACTCCCAAACTCATTCTACGAGGCCACCATCACTGATACCAAAACCAGACAAGGATGTCACAAAGAAAGAAAACTACAGGCCAATATCACTGATGAACATAGATGCAAAAATGCTCAACAAAATACTAGCAAACAGAATCCAACAGCACATTAAAAGGATCATACACCATGATCAAGTGGGGTTTATTCCAGGAATGAAAGGATTCTTCAATATATGCAAATCAATCAACGTGATATACCATTTAACAAATTGAAGGAGAAAACCCATATGATCATCTCAATAGATGCAGAGAAAGCTTTCGACAAAATTCAACACCCATTTATGATAAAATCCCTGCAGAAAGCAGGCATAGAGGGAACTTTCCTCAACATAATAAAGGCCATATATGACAAACCCAGAGCCAACATTGTCCTCAATGGTGAAAAACTGAAAGCATTTCCACTAAGATCAGGAACAAGACAAGGTTGCCCACTCTCACCACTCTTTTTCAACATAGTTTTGGAAGTTTTAGCCACAGCAATCAGAGAAGAAAAGGAAATAAAAGGAATCCAAATCAGAAAAGAAGAAGTAAAACTGTCACTGTTTGCAGATGACATGATACTATACATAGAGAATCCTAAAGATGCTACCAGAAAACTACTAGAGCTAATCAATGAATTTGGTAAAGTAGCAGCATACAAAATTAATGCACAGAAATCTCTGGCATTCCTATACACTAATGATGAAAAATCTGCAAGTGAGATCAAAAAAACACTCCCATTTACCATTGCAACAAAAAGAATAAAATATCTAGGAATAAACCTACCTAAGGAGACAAAAGACCTGTATGCAGAAAATTATAAGACACTGATGAAAGAAATTAAAGATGATACAAATAGATGGAGAGCTATACCATGTTCTTGGATTGGAAGAATCAACATTGTGAAAATGACTCTACTACCCAAAGCAATCTACAGATTCAATGCAATCCCTATCAAACTACCACTAGCATTTTTCACAGAACTAGAACAAAAAATTTCACAATTTGTATGGAAATACAAAAGACCCCGAATAGCCAAAGCAATCTTGAGAACGAAAAATGGAGCTGGAGGAATCAGGCTCCCTGACTTCAGACTATACTACAAAGCTACAGTAATCAAGACAGTATGGTACTGGCACAAAAACAGAAAGATAGATCAATGGAACAGGATAGAAAGCCCAGAGATAAACCCACGCACATATGGTCACCTTATCTTTGATAAAGGAGGCAGGAATGTACAGTGGAGAAAGGACAGTGTCTTCAATAAGTGGTGCTGGGAAAACTGGACAGGTACATGTAAAAGTATGAGATTAGAACACTCCCTAACACCATACACAAAAATAAGCTCAAAATGGATTAAAGACCTAAATATAAGGCCAGAAACTATCAAACTCTTAGAGGAAAACACAGGCAGAACACTCTATGACGTAAATCACAGCAAGATCCTTTTTGACCCACCTCCTAGAAAAATGGAAATAAAAACAAAAATAAATAAATGGGACCTAATGAAACTTCAAAGCTTTTGCACAGCAAAGGAAACCATAAACAAGACCAAAAGACAACCCTCAGAATGGGAGAAAATATTTGCAAATGAAGCAACGGACAAAGGATTAATCTCCAAAATTTACAAGCAGCTCATGCAGCTCAATAACAAAAAAACAAACAACCCAATCCAAAAATGGGCAGAAGATCTAAGTAAACATTTCTCCAAAGAAGATATACAGACTGCCAACAAACACATGAAAGAATGCTCAACATCATTAGTCATTAGAGAAATGCAAATCAAAACTACAATGAGATATCATCTCACACCAGTCAGAATGGCCATCATCAAAAAATCTAGAAACAATAAATGCTGGAGAAGGTGTGGAGAAAAGGGAACACTCTTGCACTGCTGGTGGGAATGTGAATTGGTACAGCCTCTATGGAGAACAGTATGGAGGTTCCTTAAAAAACTACAAATAGAACTACCAAATGACCCAGCAATCCCACTACTGGGCATATACCCTGAGAAAACCATAATTCAAAAAGAGACATGTACCAAAATGTTCATTGCAGCTCTATTTACAATAGCCTGGAGATGGAAACAAGCTAAGTGTCCATCATCGGATGAATGGATAAAGAAGATGTGGCACATATATACAATGGAATATTACTCAGCCATAAAATGAAATTGAGCTATTTGTAATGAGGTGGATGGACCTAGAGTCTGTCATACAGAGTGAAGTAAGTCAGAAAGAGAAAAACAAATACCGCATGCTAACACATATATATGGAATTTAAGAAAAAAAATGTCATGAAGAACCTAGGGGTAAGACGGGAATAAAGACACAGACCTACTAGAGAATGGACTTGAGGATATGGGGAGGGGGAAGGGTAAGCTGTGAGAAAGCAAGAGAGTGGCATGGACATATATACACTACCAAACGTAAAATAGATAGCTAGTGGGAAGCAGCCGCATAGCACAGGGAGATCAGCTCGGTGCTTTGTGACCACCTAGAAGGGTGGGATAGGGAGGGTGGGAGGGAGGGAGATGCAAGAGGGAAGAGATATGGGAACATATGTGTATGTATAACTGATTCATTTTGTTATAAAGCAGAAACTAACACACAATTGTAAAGCAATTATACTCCAATAAAGATGTAAAAAAAAAATGTCAACAGACTGAGTGCTCCAATCGAAAGACACAGAGTGGCAGACTGGATTTAAAAAAACAAGACCTTACAGTATGCTGCCTACAAGAGACCCACCTTAGGGCAAAGGACACACATAGATTGAAAGTGTGGGGATGGAAAAAGGTATTTCATGCAAACAGAAATGACAAGAAAGCAGGAGCTGCAAGACTCGTATCAGACAAAATAGACTTTAAAGCAAAGGCTATATAAAGAAAGATAAAGAAGGAAACTATGTAATGATAAAAGGATCAATATAAAAAGAGGATATTATACTCGTCAACATACATGCACCTAATATAGGAGCACCCAAATACATAAAACAAATACTAACAGACATAAAAGGAGAAATTGACAGGAATACAGTAATAGTAGGAGATTTTAACACCCCACTCACATCAATGGACAGATCTTCTAGAGAGAAAATCAATAAGGAAACAGAGATCCTAAATGATAAAATAGAACAGTTAGACTTAATTGATATTTTCAGGACATTACATCAAAAAAAATCAGAATACACATTCTTTTCAAGTGCACATGGAACATTCTCTAGAATTGATCACATACTATGGCACAAAACTAACCAACAAATTTAAGAGTATATGAATTATTTCAAGCATCTTCTTTGACCACAATGGCATGAAACTAGAAATCAACCACAGGAAAATAAATGAGAAAAAAACAATTACATGGAGACTAAGTAACATGCTACTAAAAAACCAATTGGTCAATGACAAAATCAAAAAGGAAATTTAAAAAATACCTTGAGACAAACAACAGTGAAAACACAACCATACAAAATCTATGGAACGCAGCAAAAGCAGTTCTTAGAGGGAAGTTCATAGCAATACAGGCCTTTGTCAAAAAAACAAGAAAAATCTCAAGTAAACAACCTAACCTACCACCTAAAAAAATTAGAAAAAGAATAACAATACCTAAAGTCAGCAGAAAGAAGGAAATAATAAAGATCAGGGTGGAGATAAATAAAATAAATATTTAAAAAACAACAGAAAAAATCAACAAAACCAAGAGCTGTTTCTTTGAAAGGGTAAACAAAATTGACAAACCTCTGGCTAGGCTCACCAAGAAGAAAAGAGAGAGAACCCAAATAAACAGAATAAGAAATGAAAAAGAGGTGACAGTTTGCACATGGAAAATAAAGTGAGCACTTCAACCACGTGTGGTGCATGACTCAAACCCACCACCTGCCCGCGCAGAACATTCCAGAGGCAGAGCCTCCAAGGCACACAGACCTGCCTGTGGCTCTGAGAGGTTGCATCCCCTCCCACTCCCTACCTGTGGGTCCTTCCTGGCTGGCAGGGCCGATGCTGTAGAGCAGGTGGCGCTCATTCCAGGCCGATGGGCATACATGGAACCCATGTTTCACTGTCAGTTTTTGCGCTTG
This sequence comes from Hyperoodon ampullatus, assembly GCF_949752795.1. Lineage (NCBI taxonomy): Eukaryota > Metazoa > Chordata > Mammalia > Artiodactyla > Ziphiidae > Hyperoodon > Hyperoodon ampullatus. The sequence goes on along the minus strand of NC_136923.1, from coordinate 48,583,236 downwards.
ATTTTGAGAATGGAATTATGGGGATTTTTTATTTTATTTATTTATTTATTTATTTTTTGGCTATACACGAGCCTCTCACTGCTGTGGCCTCTCCCGTTGCGGAGCACAGGCTCCGGACGCGCAGGCTCAGCGGCCATGGCTCACGGGCCTAGCCGCTCTGCGGCATGTGGGATCTTCCCGGACTGGGTCACGAACCCGTGTCCCCTGCATCGGCAGGCGGACTCTCAACCACTGCGCCACCAGGGGAGCCCGGGGATTTTTTTTTAAATGTATCTTAACTGACGTCTGTCAGTGTTTACGGTGCTGCCTCCAGGCTTTTAGATCCCTAGTTAGCTGGACGGGGAGGCATTTTGGTTACCAGTTCACTCTTGTGGTTTGATGTTTTCCTGCCTTTCTATCCCCCTCTGTTCCCAAGAGCAAAGATTAATTTAAAGGCAAAGATGGAGTCACTGTAAACTAACCTGTCCTCATTTACACCTTCTTTTTCTTTTCCAGTACAGAAATTAAAATAAGTATAAAGCAAAAAAATAACCCCACAAAAACAAAACAAAACAAAAACAAACCACTGTGCTTCGCTGCTGGCGCAGTGGTTAAGAATCCACCTGCCAATGCAGGGGACACGGGTTCGATCCCTAGTCCAGGAAGATCCCACATCCTGCAGAGCAATTAAGCCCATGCACCACAACTACTGAGCCTGCACTCTAGAGCCCATGAGCCACGACTGCTGAGCCCGAGTTTCACAACTACTGAAGCCAGTGTGCCTAGAGCCCATGCTCCACAACAAGAGAAGCCACCACAATGAGAAGCCCGTACACCCCAACAAAGAGTAGCCCCCACTCACTGCAACTAGAGAAAGCCCGAGTGCAGCAACGAAGACCCAATGTAGCCAAAAATAAATAAATTAATTTAAAAAAAGAGAACATTATAGGCCAATATCTTTGATGAATATAGATGGAAAAATTCTCAACAAAATAGTAGCAAACTGAATCCAACGACACATAGAAAAGATCATACACCACGACCAAGTGGGATTCATCCCAGGTTCACTAGGATGGTTAAACATACACAAATCAATCAATGTAACACACCACATTAACAAAAGAAAAGTAAAAAACCACATTGTCATCTCAATAGGTGCAGAAAAAGCACTTGACAAAATTCAACATCCATTCATGATAAAAACCCTTACAAAAGTGGGAATAGAGGGAACATATCTCAACATAATAAAAGCCATTTGTGACAAACCCACAGCCAATATCATACTGAACAGTAAAAAGCTGAAAGCCTTCCCCCTGAAATCTGGAACAAGACAAGGATGCCCACTCTCACCACTTCTCTTCAACATAGTACTGGAAGTTCTAGCCACAGCAATCAGACAAGAGAAATAAATAAAAGGTATCCAAATTGGAAAGAAAGAGGTAAAATCATCACTATATGCAGATGACATGATACTATATATAGAAAACCCTAAGGACTCCACATAAAAGCTACTAAATCTAATAAATTAATTCAGCAAAGTAGAAGGATACAAGATTAACATTTGGAAATCATTTGCATTCCTTTACACTAACAATGAAATATCAGAAAGGGAATGTAAAAAAATAATACCTTCTAAAATCGCACCAAAAAACCCCCACAAAACCTAGGAATAAACCTGACCAAGGAGGTGAAAGACTTATATGCTGAGAACTATAAAACATTATTAAAGAATATTAAAGAGGATTCAAAGAAATGGAAAGATAATCCCATGCTCTTGGATTAGAAGATGTAAAAAGACGATGTGGTATGTATACACAATAGACTATTACTCAGCCATTAAAAAAGAATCAAATTCTGCCACTTGCAGCAACATGGATGGACCTAGAATGTATTATATAGTACCTTAGTGAAATAAGTTAGACAAAGAAAGAAAAATACTCTGTGTTCTCACTTACACGTGGAATCTTAAAAATGCAAGAAAGGAATGTATGTAACAAAATAGCAATAGACTCACAGAGAACAAATTAGTGGTTACTGGTGGGGACAGGGAAGCGGGGAGGGAGAGAGAGTAGTTTGTTTCTCTTAATCCAATACCCCTATGTAGAAAATAAACAAACAAGGATATATTGTACAACACAGGAAAATATAGCCATTATTTTGCAATAACTTTAAGTGGAGCATAGTCTATAAAAATATTAAATCAATATGTTGTACCCCTGAGACTAATGTAATATTGTAAATCAACTGTACTCCAGTGGCAGTGACATAAAGCCGCAGATCGCACAGCCATGGGGAGAGGGCTCAGGTTTCAGGCCTGCTTCCCTTGTCATGCAGTCCCGGGGGATCAGATCTGATTTCAGCCCCGCCTCCAAGGGTGGGCAACTTGCTGGCGCCTGTGCACTCCCAGAGCTCATAGAGGTGGCACCAAGAAGGAGGCTGCTATGGTGGTCCTGCACCTCCCTTCACCCGCCCCTCAACAATGGCGCTTCGCTTCTGTGGCTGGCCTGGGCTTCTTCCGCGCACACCCCTGCTTGGGCACATACTATACTCCAGCCCCTTCAGGCTGTCTCCGTGCAGCCAACCCCAGTCCTCTCCCCTGGCCTGTTCTCTGAAGCCCAAGTTTCAGCACCCAGCCCTGCACATACCAGCAGGCATGATTCTTGGGCTGAGAACTGCACAAAGTAGCACAGATCCTCTGTGCAGGTCTCTGTTTTGTCTGCTGCAAACTGGCCGCTATGCCCTCCTCCAAGTCTCTGCAGCTCCCTTTCTGTCCCAGATGATCTCTGCACCAGTGAAGGGGCTTCCCAGGGTGAGGGAACATTTCCTCTTTCACAGCTCCCTCCCAGGGGTGCAGGTCCTGTCCTGTTTCCTTCCTTTTTTTTTTTTTTTATCCTATCTCATTATGTGGAGATCTTTCTTGCACTCTGGATATCTGAGATCTTCTGCTAGTGTGTGACGATTGTGATTATTGTGTAAGGATTGTTCCACATGTAGATGTATTTTTGATGTGTTCAATATTTGCAGGACAAGGTGAACTCCACGTCCTTCTATTCCACCATCTTGATTCAATCCCTGTATGATTTTTTTGCCCCTTTTCTTCTACTACAGGAAATCAAATGATCAGTGCCTGAAGAAGGCTGACTGGAGGCCCAAGGACACAGCAAATATCAAGGTCATCACACAAACATCAGCCCCACAGCACCCCTAAAGCCCAGAACCTAAAGAAGCAAAAGAGGGGACAAACTGCCTTCAAAAGGACATTAAGTCATGTATACTCCCTGCAAGAGTGCATCAGAGGGCTTGTTTCCACTGATATTGACAAAGAGACGCTACAAAGGCAGTTTAAGTTTCCAATGTAATGGGGGAAAACCGTTACACTGGCATTGTAATGTATTTTCCCCGACCATCTTTGAGGTTGGGTGCCTCTTCATATGTAAAATGATTGTTTTTATTTCTTTTTCAGTGAAATTTAATTTCATAGGTTCCAAATATTTTTATTTGGTCACCTATTTTTTGTCTTGAGAGGCCGTTCAAATATACTTTATATTTGTGGTGTCTTCTCCCACAGCATCCTTCCAAGCCAATTACTGTCCACCCAGTCACTAAAAAATTTGTCAAGGAACTTGTTTTCACAGGTCATCCACCACTCAAGACACCTGATATGAGGGTCATCTGCCTTGAACAGCCTTACATCAAGAACTCTGTACTGAGCCCTTTGCTCTCAACTTGTGGACCACATAAAGGACAGGATGAGGGTATCATTATTACCTCACAACCTGCACCCAAGCACATTGGTCAGTGCTCAAACATCATTGCCAAGGTGACAGACAACAGGCCTGGGATCTTCTCCTATGATGTCCCCAGCTTGCCACCAAGACATCTGGTCTGGACCATGTCATCAGCCACAAGGCACAACTCAAGTGTCCTGAAGAAGATTCAGTGTGTGGACTAGAGCCTGTCAAACATAAATGAGACCAGGACTCCAAACTCAGGCCCCAGGCAAGAGATCTTCCCAGGTCTCCATCCAGTTCTGCTAGAACCTCACCCCCCTCCACCCTACCCCCTACTCTACCCCCAATAAAGTAAGACTTGGGTCCTATTTTCCTCTGAGGATACTCAGAGACCTGATCTGTGGAATTGTCCATAGTCTTCATCCTCTTCCCAGTACAACTGGACTTGGATACACACGAGCACATCAAATGACCATAAGGCCACCTGCCCCAGTGCGAAGCACTGACTCCCAGCCTCTACCCAACTCACCTTGCCCAAGCCCAATCCAGGCCTGCACTGTCCCCCAACCCCCACCATCTATGTACGTTCCAGACCAACCCCCCAGAATTGTCTTCATGATGGGACAAGGGATGGGGGAAGGGCTCCAGGTTCAGAACAACTTTCATTTCATCCTCCTGAGAAGCCTGCTCCTACAAGTCAGATGTTTCACATCTTAGAGGAATCTGGGTGATCCTACCCCATGTCCCAGTCCACATTCTCCATGAGGACCTTCTGGTCTCCTCCTCTGAGGAGAGTGATCCGCCCCACCCCAAGGCATGGAAGACTCAGCCTCCAGGCTAACGTGTCTTAGAGGAGACTACTGCAGTAAAAGAAAGAAGAAAAGAGCAGAATTTGTCTCATGAATTAGCACTTCCCCAGGTGTGGTTTATGTACAAATTTCAGAACACCGAATACCACTGAGAGTTTCACAGCCCATTTCATGTAATGTTATGAATGATGTAAATTTAACTTGTTTTAAATGCAAGTTACCAAACTGTCATATAAAGTATTTAGTAAATTAGAAAAATTGTTGTTTGCTAATCCTTTTACAATATATGCAAGTCATTATGCTGTGCACCTCCAATTTCTACAGTACTGTATGTAAAAATTGCATCTCAATAAAACGGAAAGAAAAATAAAGGAAAATATTAGTAAGTTAATAAGAAACTGAGTCAACACACTGGAAAATATTAAGCTATAATGCCAGCAGGAAGCAACTGATTAATATTTATTTGTATTCAGTGTGCAGGTAACTGGAATTTGGGAAACTCTGGATAAAATAGACACCTATGTTTTTTAAGCTGAGTCTTTCCTGAAACTAGAATTTTTATCTCTGAAGGAGTGCTACTGAAAACCATAATGGAGGATATTTTCTTCATCTTATAAATTTTGGTTATTAAAAATCACTGGAAATTATATTTGGTTAGTTTCTTCATGATAATGAGATCCTCCCAATGTGATATATTGTACAGATATTTTCACTTCCAGTCATCTCTTGTAAGGTTTATTGTTTTGTTATTTTGTCACCAAGTTTTATTTACTTCAATGTAAAAGAGGCCCTTAGTAGTCTCAGTGTACTGTAGTCTGTGTCCCTGAATTGTGTTCAGATTTCAGACTTTTAGGCATAACCCAGGCCTCTGAAACAGAAACTGCCTTTTAACAATATTTTCAGGTGACTCACATGCACATTTTTTTTTTTTACTAAGTAGGGCAAGTGTACTTATTCTCAATTTGACAGCAAATTTGAATAACATGGTGATATTTTTAAAATACTGATGCCCAGAAATACTAATTTACTGAATGCTTTTAAGTCCTGGGGATGGGAATTTTAAAATGTTTTCCAAGTAATAATGATGTGAGGCAAAGTCTGAGAACTCCTATAGATGAAGAGGTAACAGTTCCCTGACTTGTTCTGGCCTTTTTCCAGCATGGGAAGAAACTCTGACCTGGGTCAAGAAAGTGTGGGTGGTTTTATAGAGAATGGGATTCTACTAGGAGGGGCAAAGAACCTAATCATTTTTCCACGTGAGAATCTGTCTCATGGAAGCTTCTCTCTCTCTCTCTCTCTAGGACTTCTTCCCTTAATGAGGAAGACTCCTGTTTGAGGCCTCAAGACCAGTGAAAAGATAAAAGCAAAGTAAAGGAAGCTCAGGATGAGTTACTAAATTTGACTCGAATATATTCCAGTGAGGAGTTCCATGAGCATTACGGTTGAATAAGATGTGCCTCCTCATGACCCCCTTCAACAACTTGGCTTCATTCACAGACAAAAGTGTCTTTGTGGGAGCTGTAGGTTCCAGCACCACACACCAAGGGGCCCAGGAGGAGTCTCACCCACCCGTGCACAGGGTAAGAGGCATAGAGACCTCAGTCCCAGCTCTGGACTTTGCAGTCATCTGTTAACTGGCTCCTCTTGGCTATAGTCCAGGGGCACCTGGAAAATACTATTTAAGCCATCACTCATGAACAAAAGAGGCTTTGTGGATATCCAGGTTTCTAGTAGAGAAGTACTAGCACAATGTTGGAGAAAAAAAAAAGTATGAGTTTGGATGCATTGGACAAAGTAAAGGGAATAGTTTCACTTTACCAACATTACGCCTTCTCCAAGATTGCACAATTTAGGGCCAAGAGATATCTTCCTGGCCCATGATTTCTCCTGCAGGAGCAAGTGAAAGCATGTGAATGAGCATGTAGCTTCTCCAACTGTGTAAGATGCTGCCCAAAAGGCCCGTTGTTTTCTTGCCCCATCCAGAGTGCTGAATTATGAGTTAGTTGTATGACTGGGGGTTGGGAAGAGGTAGCAGATAGGATTCTGGTAAGGCATTAATGTGATGCAGATTATACTAGCTGTATTCCAGAGTCCATCAAGAAGCTCATCCACTGGGCTTCCCTGGTGGTCCAGTGACTAAGACTCAGTGCTCCCAATGCAGGGGGCCCGGGTTCGATCCCTCGCCAGGGAACTAGATCCCACATGCTGCAAATAAAGATGCCACATGCCGCAACTAAAAAGATCCCGCATGCTGCAACTAAAAAGATCCCACATGCTGCAATGAAGATCTGTGTGCTGCAACTAAGACCCGGAGCAGATAGATAGATAGATAGATAAATGTTTTAAAAAAAAAAAGCCCATCCATGAGCCAGTAGGGATGCCTCACCCATAGATCCTCCTAACTGGCCAATGGGTACCCTTGGTGCTCTCCACACCTCACCAACACAAACCCTCACGCTGTGGTCAGTTCACCATGTGTGATCCCAACCAAGGCACTGAGGGCAAGCTTTGGCAGACAGCTTGAGAACACACACAGAAAGTTGGCTCACATCTGCAGGACAGAGACAGACCATACATTTCTTCATTAGCACCACCCTTAGGAGAAGAAAAGAGGGCCCGTCAGCACCCAGCCTATTGTGTTGCAAGATCAACAGATGGCACATAAGCTCACGAATTCTGCCAAAAGATGTGATAAGAAGCATGAAACAGGTTTATCCATAAAGGTCTGAGAAAGCCTCAGAATCTCTAATTCTACAGGGCTGACAGAAGGTGTTTCTCTCCTGAAAACAAGTAGTAAATGCTGGAGCAGGTGGCTTCACAATTGAAAGCAGCACAAAACCCCAGGAACATTAAAAAAAAATCAAAGTAATTTAACACTACTAAAGGATTGCAAAAGTCTGCCAGTTACCAATCCCAAAGACTTAGAAATCTGCAATCTACCTAATAAATAATTTAAAAATACTGTTATAAGAAACCTCAGTGAGCTAAAAGGAAAGAAAAAAAGACAATTCAATGAAATCAGAAAAAGCATGAAGAAAAGAAAAATACAATGGACAAAAATTGTAGACAAGAACCAAAAAACGTTCTGGAGCTGAAATAAATTTTAAAAATGCAACAGAAAAATCTATAGCTACGATAGCATTTTAACAAATATGTGGATAAAATGAAGTATATTGTGACATAAAAATATAAAAAGAGAATGATAAAAGAATGGAACATTTGGACTCTGGGAGGGCTCACACCAAGGAGTACTTCCCAGAACTTCTGCTGCCAGTGTCTTTGTCCTCATGGTGAGCCACAGCCACCCCCACCTCTGCAGGAGACCCTCCAACACTAGCAGGGAATAAAATCCAGACTGCTTAGTCTGGCCTTCAAGTCTCTGTCTTACAGGAATTTAAGAACTTAACAATCATCGAATCCTCATGTGTGAGAGGTTAGAAAAGAATTCCTAGGTCTCAGACAGCATAAGCAAGAAGAACTATAATCCTGCAGCCTGTGGAACAAAAACCACATTCACAGAAAGATAGACAAGATGAAAAGGCAGAGGGCTATGTACCAGATGAAGGAACAAGATAAAACCCCAGAAAAACAACTAAATGGAGATAGGCAACCTTCCAGAAAAAGAATTCAGAATAATGGTAGCGAAGATGATCCAGGACCTCAGAAAAAGAATGGAGGCAAAGATTGAGAAGATGCAAGGAATGTTTAACAAAGATCTAGAAGAATGAAAGAACAAACACACAGAGATGAACAATACAACAACTGCAATGAAAACTACACTAGAAGGAACCAATAGCAGAATAACTGAGGCAGAAGAATGGATAAGTGACCTGGAAGACAGAATGGTGGAATTCACTGCTGCAGGACAGAATAAAGAAAAAAGAATGAAAAGAAATGAAGACAGCCTAAGAGACCACTGGGACAACATTAAACGCAACCACATTGACATTATAGGGGTCCCAGAAGGAGAAGAGAGAGAAAGGAGCAGAGAAAATATTGGAAGAGATTATAGTCGAAAACTTCCCTAACATGGGAAAGGAAATAGCCACCCAAGTCCAGGAAGCACAGAGAGTCCCATACAGGATAAACCCAAGGTGAAATACGCGGAGACACATAGTAATCAAATTGGCAAAAATTAAACACAAAGAAAAATTATTGAAAGCAGCAAGGGAAAAATGAAAAATAACATACAAGGGAACTCCCATAAGGTTAACAGCTCATTTCTCAGCAGAAACTCTACAAGCCAGAAGGGAGTGGCATGATATACTTAAAGTGATCAAAGGGAAGAACCTACAACCAAGATTACTCTACCTGGCAAGGATCTCATTCAGATTTGATGGAAAAATAAAAAGTTTTACAGACAAGCAAAAATTAAGAGAATTCAGCACCACCAAACCAGCTCTACAACAAATGCTAAAGGAACTTCTCTAAGTGGGAAACACAAGAGAAGCAAAGGACCTACAAAAACAAACCCAAAACAATTAAGAAAATGGTCATAGGAACATACATATCAATAACTGCCTTAAATGTGAATGGATTAAATGCTCCAACCAAAAGACACATGCTTGCTGAATGGATACAAAAACAAGACCCATATATATGCTGTCTACAAGAGACCCACTTCAGACCTAGGGACACATTCAGACTGGAAGTGAGGGGATGGAAAAAGATATTCCATGCAAATGGAAATCAAAAGAAAGCTGGAGTAGCAATACTCTTATCAGATAAAATAGACTTTAAAATAAAGAATGTTACAAGAGACAAGGAAGGACACTACATAATGATCAAGGGATCAATCCAAGAAGAAGATATAACAATTATAAATATATATGCACCCAACATAGGAGCACCTCAATACATAAGGCAACTGCTAACAGCTATAAAAGAGGAAATCAACAGTAACACAATAATAGTGGGGGACTTTAACACCTCACTTACACCAATGGACAGATCATCCAAACAGAAAATTAATAAGGAAACACAAACGTTAACTGACACAATAGACCAAAAAGATTTAATTGATATTTATAGGACATTCCATCCCCAAACAGCACATTACACTTTCTTCTCAAGTGCACACAGAACATTCTCCAGGATAGATCACATCTTGGGTCACAAATCAAGCCTCGGTAAATTTAAGAAAATTGCAGTCATATCAAGCATCTTTTCTGACCACAATGCTATGAGATTAGAAATCAATCACAGGGAAAAAAATGTAAAAAAAACACAAACACATGGAGGCTAAACAATATGTTACTAAATAACCAAGAGATCACTGAAGAAATCAAAGAGGAAATCAAAAAATACCTAGAGACAAATGACAATGAGAACATGACAATCCAAAACCTATGGGATGTGGCAAAAGCAGTTCTAAGAGGGAAGTTGATAGCTATACAAGCCTACCTCAAGAAACAAGAAAAATTTCAAATAAACAATCTAACCCTACACCTAAGGAACCAGAGAAAGAACAACAAACAAAACCCAAAGTTAGAAGAAGGAAAGAAATCATAAAGATCACAGCAGAAATAGAAACAAAGAAAACAACAGCAAAGATCAATAAAACTAAAAGCTGCTTCTTTGAGAAGGTAAACAAAATTGATAAACCATTAGCCAGACACATCAAGAGAGGGAGAAGACTCAAAACAATAAAATTAGAAATGAAAAAGGAGAAGTTACAACAGACACTGCAGAAATTCAAAGCATCCTGAGATTACTACAAGCAACTCTATGCCAATAAAATGGACAACCTGGAAGAAATGGACAAATTCTTAGAAAGGTATAACCTTCCAAGACTGAACCAGGAAGAAACAGAAAATATGAAGAGACCAATCACAAGTAATGAAATTGAAACTGGGATTAAAAATCTTCCAACAAACAAATGTCCAGGACCAGATGGCTTCACAGGTGAATTCTATCAAACATTTACAGAAGAGCTAACACCCATCCTTCTCAAACTATTCCAAAAAATTGCAGACGAAGGAACACTACCAAACTCATTCTATGAGGCCACCATCACGTTGATACCAAAAGCAGACAAAGATACTACAAAAATAATTACAGACCAATATCACTGATGAATATAGATATAAAAATTCTCAACAAAATACTAGCAAACAGGGGCTTCCCTGGTGGCGCAGTGGTTGAGAGTATGACTGCCGATGCATGGGACATGGGTTCACGCCCCGGTCCACGAAGATCCCACATGCTGCGGAGCAGCTGGGCCCGTGAGCCATGGCCGCTGAGCCTGCGCATCCGGAGCCTGTGCTCCACAATGGGACAGGCCACAGCAGTGAGAGGCCTGCGTATGGCCAAAAAAAAAAAATAATAAATACTAGCAAACAGAATCTAACAACACATTAAAAGGATCATACACCATCATCAAGGGGGATTTATCCTAGGGATGCAAGGATTCTTCAATATATGCAAATAAGTCAATGTGATACACCATATTAACAAATTGAAGAAGAAAAACCATATGATCATCTCAACAGATACAGAAAAAGCTTTCGACAAAATTCAACACCGATTTATGATAAAAAACTCTCCAGAAAGTGGGCATAGAGGGAACCTACCTCAACATAATAAAGGCCATATATGACAAACCCACAGCAAACACCTTTCTCAATGGTGAAAAACTAAAAGCATTTCCTCTAAGATCAGGAACAAGACAAGGATGTCCACTCTCACCACTATTCTTCAACACAGTTTTGGAAGTCCTAGCCACAGCAATCAGAGAAGAAAAAGAAATAAAAGGAATACAACTTGGAGAAGAAGAAGTAAAACTGTCACTGTTTGCAGATGACATGATACTATAGAGATCCTAAAGATGCCACCAGAAAACTACTAGAGCTAATCAATGAATTTGGTAAAGTAGCAGGATACAAAATTAATGCACAGAAATCTCTGGCATTCCTATACACTAATGATGAAAAATCTGCAAGTGAAATCAAAAGAACACTCCCATTTACCACTGCAACAAAAAGAATAAAATATCTAGGAATAAACCTACCTAAGGAGACAAAAGACCTGTATGCAGAAAATTATAAGACACTGATGAAAGAAATTAAAAATGATACAAATAGATGGAGAGATATACCATGTTCTTGGATTGGAAGAATCAACTTTGTGAAAATGACTATACTACCCAAAGCAATCTACAGATTCAATGCAATCCCTATCAAACTACCACTGGCATTTTTCACAGAACTAGAGTAAAAAATGTCACAATTTGTATGGAAACACAAAAGACCCCGAATAGCCAAAGCAATCTTAAGAACAAAAAACGGAGCTGGAGGAATCAGGTTCCCTGACTTCAGACTATACTACAAAGCTACAGTAATCAAGACAGTATGGTACTGGCACAAAAACAGAAATATAGATCAATGGAACAGGATAGAAAGCCCAGAGATAAACCCACACACATATGGTCACCTTATTTTTGATAAAGGAGGCAGGAATGTACAGTGGAGAAAGGACAGCCTCTTCAATAAGTGGTGCTGGGAAAACTGGACAGGGACATGTAAAAGTATGAGATCCCTAACACCATACACAAAAATAAGCTCAAAATGGATTAAAGACCTAAATGTAAGGCCAGAAACTATCAAACTCTTAGAGGAAAACACAGGCAGAACACTCTATGACATAAATCACAGCAAGATCCTTTTTGACCCACCTCCTAGAGAAATGGAATTAAAAACAAAGATAAACAAATGGGACCTAATGAAACTTAAAAGCTTTTGCACAGCAAAGGAAACCATAAACAAGACCAAAAGACAACCCTCAGAATGGGAGAAAATATTTGCAAATGAAGCAACTGACAAAGGATTAATCTCCAAAATTTACAAGCAGCTCATGCAGCTCAACAAAAAAACAGACAACCCAATCCAAAAATGGGCAGAAGACCTAAACAGACATTTCTCCAAAGAAGATATACAGACTGCCAACAAACACATGGAAGAATGCTCAACGTCATTAATCATTAGAGAAATGCGAATTAAAACTACAATGAGGGGATTCCCTGGTGGCGCAGTTTTGAGAATCTGCCTGCCGATGTAGGGGACACGGGCTCGAGCTCTGGTCTGGGAAGATCCCACATGCTGCGGAGCAACTGGCCCGTGAGCCACAACTACTGAGCCTGCGCCTCTGGAGCCTGTGCTCCGCAACAACAGAGGCCACGATAGTGAGAAGCCCGCGCACCACGATGAAGAATGGCCCCCGCTTGCCACAACTGGAGAAAGACCTCGCACAGAAACGAAGACCCAACACAGCCAAAAGTAAATAAATAAATTAATTAATTAATTAATTAAAATGAATATCTGCTTTAAAAAATAAAATTAAATTAATGGGCTTCCCTGGTGGCGCAGTGGTTGAGAGTCCGCCTGCCAATGCACGGGACACGGGTTTGTGCCCCGGTCTGGGAAGATCCCACATGCCGCGGAGTGGCTGGACCCATGAGCCATGGTGGCTGAGCCTGTGCGTCTGGAGCCTGTGCTCTGCAATGGGAGAGGCCACAACAGTGGGAGGCCCATGTACTGCAAAAAAAAAAAAAAAAAAAAAAAATTAAATTAAATTAAAATTAAAAAAAAAACTACAATGAGATTTCATCTCACACCGGTCAGAATGGCCATCATCAAAAAATCTAGAAACAATAAATGCTGGAGAGGGTGTGGAGAAAAGGGAACACTCTTGCACTGATGGTGGGAATGTGAATTGGTACAGCCTCTATGGAGAACAGTATGGAGGTTCCTTAAAAAACTACAAATAGAACTACCATATGACCCAGCAATCCCACTGCTGGGCATATACCATGAGAAAACTATAATTCAAAAAGAGTCATGTACCAAAATGTTCATTGCAGCTCTATTTACAATAGCCAGGAGATGGAAATAACCTAAGTGTCCATCATCGGATGAATGGATAAAGAAGATGTGGCACATATATACAATGGAATATTACTCAGCCATAAAAAGAAACAAAACTGAGTTATTTGTAGTGAGGTGGATGGACCTAGAGTCTGTCATACAGAGTGTAGTAAGTCAGAAAGAGAAAAACAAATACCGCATGCTAACACACATATATGGAATCTAAGAAAAAAAATGTCATGAAGAACCTAGGGGTAAGATGGGAATAAAGACACAGACCTACTAGAGAATGGACTTGGGAAATGTGGAGGGGGAGGGGTGAGCTGTGATGGGGTGAGAGTGGCATGGACATGTATACACTACCAAACGTAAAATAGATAGCTAGTGGGAAGCAGCCACATAGCACAGGGAGATCAGCTCGGTGCTTTGTGACTACCTAGAGGGGTGGGATGGGGAGGGCGGGAGGGAAGGAGACACAAGAGGGAAGAGATATGGGAACATATGTATATGTATAACTGATTCACTTTGTTATGAAGAAGAAACTAACACACCACTGTAAAGCAATTATACTCCAATAAAGATGTAAAAAAAATAAAAAATAAAAAAGATGCAGGATACAAAATTAATGCACAGAAACCTCTTGCATTCCTATACACTAATGATGAAAAATCTGAAAGAGAGATTAAGGAAACACTCCCATTTACCATTGCAACAAAAAGAATAAAATACCTAGGAATAAACCTACCTAGGGAGACAAAAGACCTGTATGCAGTAAACTGTAAGACACTGATGAAAGAAATTAAAGATTATACCAATAGATGGAGAGATATACCATGTTCTTGGATTGGAAGAATCAATATTGTGAAAATGACTATACTACCCAAAGCAATCTACAGATTCAATGCAATCCCTATCGAATTACCAATGGCCTAGGGCTTCCCTGGTGACACAGTGGTTGAGAGTCCGCCTGCTAATGCAGGGGACATGGGTTCGAGCCCTGGTCTGGGAAGATCCCACATGCTGCAGAGTGGCTAGGCCCGTGAGCCATGGACGCTGATCCTGTGCATCCAGAGCCTGTGTTCCGCAATAGGAGAGGTCACACAGTGAGAGGCCCGCATATCGCAAAAAAAAAAAAAAAAAAAAAAAATTACCAATGGCATTTTTTACAGAACTAGAACAAAAAATCTTAAAGTCTGTATAGAGACACAAAAGACCCTGAATAGCCAAAGCAGTCTTGAGGGAAAGAAATGGAGCTGGAGGAATCAGGTTCCCTGACCTCAGGTTATACTACAAAGCTACAGTAATCAAGACAATATGGTACTGGCACAGAAACAGAAATATAGGGCTTCCCTGGTGGCACAGTGGCTGAGAGTCCGCCTGCCGATGCAGGGGACACGGGTTCGTGCCCTGGTCCGGGAAGATCCCACATGCCGCGGAGCAGCTGGGCCAGTGAGCCATGGCCGCTGAGCCTGCGTGTCCGGAGCCTGTGCTCCACAACGGGAGAGGCCACAACAGTGAGAGGCCCGCGTACCGTAAAAAAAAAAAAAAAACAGAAATATTGATCAATGCAACAAGATAGAAAGCCCAGAGATAAACCCAAACACCTATGGTCAACTAATCTATGACAAAGGAGGCAAGGATATACAATGGAGAAAAGACAGTCTCTTCAATAAGTGGTGCTGGGAAAACTGGACAGCTACATGTAAAGGAATGAAATTAGAGCACTCCCTAACACCATACACAAAAATAAACTCAAAATGGATTCGAGACCTAAGTGTAAGACCAGACACTATAAAACTCTTAGAGGAAAACATAGGAAGAACACTCTTTGACATAAATCACAGCAAGATCTTTTTTGATCCACCTCCTAGAGTAATGGAAATAAAAATAAACAAATGGGACCTAATGAAACTTCAAAGCTTTTGCACAGCAAAGGAAACCATAAACAAGACCAAAAGACAACCCTCAGAATGGGAGAAAATATTTGCAAATGAAGCAACGGACAAAGGATTAATCTCCAAAATATATAAACAGCTCATGCAGCTCAATATTTAAAAAACATACAACCCAATCCAAAAATGGGCAGAAGACCTAAATAGACATTTCTCCAAAGAAGACATACAGATGGCCAAGAAGCACATGAAAAGCTGCTCAACATCACTAATTATTAGAGAAATGAAAATCAAAACTACAATGAGCTATCACCTCACACCAGTTAGAATGGGCATCATCAGAAAATCTACAAACAACAAATGCTGGAGAGGGTGTGGAGGAAAGGGAAGCCTCTTGCGCTCTTGGTGGGAATGTAAATTGATACCACCACTATGGAGAACAGTATGGAGGTTCCTTAAAGAACTAAAAATAGAATTACCATATGACCCAGCAATCCCACTACCGGGCATATACCCAGAGAAAACCATAATTCAAAAAGACACATGCACCCCAATGTTCACTGCAGCACTATTTACAATAGCCAGGTCATGGAAGCAACCTAAATGCCCATCAACAGACAAATAGATAAAAAAGATGTGGCACATGTATACAATGGAATATTACTCAGCCATAAAATGGAATGAAATTGGGTCATTTGCAGAGACGTGGATCGAGCTAGAGACTGTCATACAGAGTGAAGTAAGTCAGAAAGAGAAAAACAAATATTATATGTTAATGCATATATGTGGAACCTAGAAAAATGGTACAGATGAACCAGTTCGCAGGGCAGAAATTGAGACAGAGATGTAGAGAACAAACGTATGGACACCAAGGGGGGAAAGCGGTGGGGGGTGGGGGGAGGTGGTGTGATGAATTGGGAGATTGGGATTGACATGTATACACTGATGTGTATAAAATGGATGACAATAAGAACGTGCTGTATAAAAAAATATGTAAAATTCCAAAAAAAAAGAATGGAACATTTATAGGCATACAAAGATAAGTTTCTATCAGCATAAAATGGACTGTTTTAAAGATGAGATGTTTCATGTATGCTTCATGGTAACCATAAAGCAAAAATCTTTAGAAGAATCACAAACATTAAGAAAGGAAACAGAGCATACCAACATGGTAAACCACCAATTTAAAAACGTAGACAGGCACAGAGGGGAAAAAGAAACCATGGAAATACAAAACAATCAGAAAGCAATTAATAAGATGGGAATAATAAGTCCTTGCATCTCAAAACAAATGAAAATGGAAACATAACATACCAAAACATATGGGATGCTGCAAAAGCAGTTCAGAGAGGAAAGTTTATAGCGATGAGTGCACAGCACAAAAAATTAGAAAGCTCTCAAACAATCTAACTCTACACCTCAAGGAACTAGAAAAAAAAAAGAAATTTATTCCAAATTTAGCAGAGGGAAGGATATAATAAAGACTAGAGTGGAAATAAATAAAACATATACAAGAAAATCAGTAGAAAAGAGCAACAAACTAAAGGCTGGATTTTCAAAAAATTCACAAACTTTTAGCTAGACTAGGAAAATAGAAGACTCAAACAAAATTAGAAATGAAAGAGGAGACACTACAACTGATACTACAGAAATACATAGGATCATAAGAGACCACTGTGAACAATTATATGCCAACAAATTAGATACTCAGGAAGAAACTGATAATTTCTAGAAACTCACTTCCTACAAAGACCAAATCAGGAAGAAATAGAAAATCTGAACAGACCAATAACAAGGGATTGAATCAGTAATCAAAAAACTCCTGGGCTTCCCTGGTGGTGCAGTGGTTGAGAGTCCGCCTGCCGATGCAGGGGACACGGGTTCGTGCCCCGGTCCGGGAAGATCCCACATGCCGCGGAGCGGCTGGGCCCGTGAGCCATGGCCGCTTAGCCTGCGCAGCCGGAGCCTGTGCTCCGCAACGGGAGAGGCCACAATAGTGAGAGGCCCACGTACAGCAAAAAAAAAAAAAAAACTCCCAACACAGAAAACTCAAGGACGAGGTGACTTTATTGGTGAATTCTACCAAACCTATGAAGAAGAATTAACACCAATAATTCTCAAACTCTTCCAAAAAATTGAAGAGAAAGGAGTACTTCCAAACTAGTTCTACGAGGCCAGCATTGCCCTGACACCAAAGCCAGATAAAGACTCTACAAGAAAAGAAAATTAGAGGCCAATAAAACTGATTAATATAGATGCAAAAATGCTGAACAAAATATTAGCAAATCAAATTCAACAATACATTAGAAGTATTATATACTGGGACCAAGTGGGATTTATCACTGGAATTTTAAGAATGGTTCAGCATACACAAATATGTGGGATACACCAGATTAATAGAGTCAAAATAAAAATCACATGATAATTTCAATAGATGCAAAAAAAGCACTGGATAAAATGCAATTCTTTTATGATTAAAAATTCTGAACAGATTGAGTATAGGTGGAACATATCTCCACATAGTTAAGGCCATATGTAACAAACCCAGCTAACATCATACTTGATGGTAAAAAGGCAAAAGCTATCACTTCATCACTCCTATTCAATATAGTACTGGAAGTATTAGCTGGAGCGATTAGGCAAGACAAAGAAAGGCATCCAAATCAGGAAGAAAAAGTAAAATTGTCATTATTTTAAGATGGTATGATTTTGTATATAAAAATCCCAAGAAATCCCCCAAAGTTGTAACTAATCAATAAAATAGGTAAAATTGCAGTATATAAAATCAACATACATCATCAGTTATATTTCTATATACAAGTAGTAAAACATCTGAAAAAATAATCTAATTTACAACAGCATCAAAAATAAGATACTTAGGAATAAATTAAATTTAACAAAGTTCGTGAAAAGTCTCTACATTGAACACTATAAGACATTAATAAAATAAACTGAAGACACTAACAAATGGGAAGATATTCTATGTTCATAGATCAGAGAAATTTCTAAGATTAAAAAGTCCTAAACTCAATGCCCATCATCTATAGATTCAAAGAAATCTCTCTCAAAAATCCAATGGCATTCTCCACAGAAATAGAAAAATCAATTCTAAACTTTCTATGGAACCAGAAAAGAACTGAACAGCCAAAACAATCCTGAGAAAGAACAAAATCAGAGACATCACAGTTCCTAATTCAAACTCTACTACAATCTATATTAATTAAAACAGTACGGTGCTGGCATCAAAATACACACCCAGACCAATGGGACAGAATAGAGAGCCCAGAATTAAAACCCTACATATAAGGCTTTTTTTTTTTTTTTTTTTTTTTTTTTTTTTTTTTTTGTGGTACGCGGGCCTCTCACTGTTGTGGCCTTTCCCATTGCGGAGCACAGGCTCCGGACACGCAGGCTCAGCGGCCATGGCTCACGGGCCCAGCTGCTCCGCGGCATGTGGGATCTTCCCGGACTGGGGCCCGAACCCATGTCCCCTGCATCAGCAGGCGGACTCCCAACCACTGCGCCACCAGGGAAGCCCAAGGCTAACTAATTTTTGACAAGGTAGCCATGAACAACCATGGATTCTTAACAACTGCACCACCAGGGAAACCCTCCACATTGGTTTTGATGATTATTTTTTGGATATGACACTAAAAGCACAAAAAACAAATGCAAAAAGTCAGCAACTGAGAATAAATCAAACTTAGAAGCTTCTGTACAACAAAATAAACAATCAACAAAATGAAAAGTCAACCTACCAAATGGGAAAAAATGCAAACCATATATTTAGTAAGGGACATACAATCAAAATACATTTTTTAAAAACTCATAGGGCTTCCCTGGTGGCACAATGGTTAAGAATCTGCCTGCCCATGCAGGGGACACGGGTTCGAGCCCTGGTCCAGGAAGATCCCACATGCTGCGGAGCAACTAAGCCTGTGCGCCACAACTACTGAGCCTGCGCTCTAGAGCCCGTGAGCCACAGCTACTGAGTCTGCGTGCTGCAACTACTGAAGCCCACATGCCTAGAGCCCATGCTCCACAACAAGAGAAGACACCACAATGAGAAGCCCGTGCACCGCAATGAAGAGTAACCCCCTGCTCGCTATAACTAGAGAAAGCCCACACGCAGCAACGAAGACCCAGTGCAGCCAAAAATAAATAAATCCAAAAAAAAACCCAACTCATAAAATGCCACGAGAAACCAAACAATCCAATGTATGGATGGATAAAGGAAATAGATTTTTTTTCCATAAATGACATACAGATGGCCAATAGGCAGATGAAAATATGCTCAACATGACTAATCATCAGTACAATGCAAATCAAAACCACAATAAGTATCATCTCACAACTGTTAGAATGGCTACCATCAAAAAGACAAGAGATAAGCATTGCTGAGGATGTGGACAAAAGGGAACACGTGAACTGTTAGTGGGGATATAATTTTTGCAGCTACTGTGGAAAACAATATGAAGGTTTCTCAAAAAAGTAAAAAAAGATCTATTATATGATTCAGCAATTCCACTTTGGGGTATTTATCCAAAGAAAATAAAGGCATTAACTTGATATATGTACCCCCATATTTACAGCAGCATTATCCACAATAGCCAAGATATGGACTCAACCTAAGTTCCTACCAACAGATGAATGGATAAGATGTGATATCTATATCTATATATACATACACACAATGAATATTATTCAGCCATTAGAAAGAAGGAAATTCTACCATTTTCAACACTGAGGTACCTTGGGTAAATTATGCTAAGTCAAAAAGAGAAAGACAAATACTATGTGATATCATTTATATGTAAAATCCAAACAAAAAATGCCAAAACTCACAGAATGTTGGTTACCGGGGGCTATGGTGTGGGGAACAGGAGAGATTGTTTAAGGATACAGACTTTTAACTAATAGTAAACAGTTCCTAAAGATCTGATGCACATTGTAGTGAATATAGACAATGGTGTTGTATTATAGTCAAACTTGCCTAGAGACTAGATCTTAATTTTTCCAACCACAATAAAGAAATAATGATTATGTGACATGATAGAGGTGATAACTACCGCTACAATGGCAATCATACTATAATATGTAAATGTATAAAATCACCATGCTGTACACCTTAAATTCAAATAATATTATATGTTAAATATATTACAGGAAAAAAAGAAACACAGTAAGCATCATCAATATCAAAACAGATCAAGCAGAAAAAATTTTCTGTAAGTTAGAAGACAGTAAGTTGAAAATATCCATTCAGAGGAGAACAAAGATAAAAAGAGTGAAGAATGACTATGTGATCTATAGATACCATCAAAAGAAATATTCTGTGAATTATGGAGTCTTTGAAGGAAAAGATACAGACAGAAGGTTTATTTAAATAAATAGTGGCCAAGAACTTTCCAAGTCTTGGGAGAGATTTAGATATCCAAGTTCATGAAGCCCATAGGGCACCAGACAAACTTAACTCAAAAAGAAATTCTTCTCCAACACATTATAATAAAACTGTCAACTATCAAAAACAAAGAATCTTAAAAGCATCAAGAGGAGATAAGGTTATAAGTTACAAGAGAATCCTCAAAAGATTAAAAGTTGATTTCTCAGCAGAAACCTCACAGGCCAGGAGAGAATGGGACAATACATTCAAATTGCTTAAAAAAAGCCCAAAAAAACAAAACACCCCAAACAAACAAAAAAACCTGCCAACCAAGCATATCCTATCCACTGTAATTATCCTTCTTAAAAGAAGAGATTAAAAAGTCTTTTCAAAATACAAAAGCTGAGGGAGTTCATTATCACTAGATCTGTCTTAGAACAAATTCCAAAAGAGTTCCTCAGCTAAAATAAAAGGAAACTAAATAGTACCATGAAAACATAAGAATACACAGTAGACTTATAAGTATACAGTTAAGGTAAGAATACTTCAATAGTGTGATATGGTGGTGTGTTAACCAGTTAACTTTAGTATAAAGGGTAAAGGATGAGATTATTAAAATAACGGCAGCTATAATAATTTTAATGTATAAACAATATACAAAGAGGTAAATTGTAATACCATATACAAAAATTCATGGAGGGGAGTAAAAGAGTAAATTTTTTTGTATGTGATGGAAGTTAAATTCTTATCAACACAAAACAGACTGTTATATCTATAAGATGCTTTCTGTGAGCCTCATGGAACCACAAAGCAAAAACCTATATTAGATTCAGAAAATATAAAGAGAAGGAAATCATAACATACCACTATAGAATATCACTAATTCACAAAGAAAGGCAGCAAAAGAGGAAAAAGGGAACAAGAAACAAAACATCCAGGAAACAATAAGATGGCATTGGTAAGTGCTTACCTATCAATAATTACTGTAAACATAAATATATTAAATTCTCTAGTCAAAGGTCATACAGTGGCTAGATAGATAAAAATACAAGATCAGCCTATATGGGAAAAGAATCTTTAAAAAAAGTTGATACATGTATAACTGATTCACTTTGCTGTACACCTGAAGCTAACACAACATTGTAAATCAACAATGCTCCAATAAAAATTAGGGAAAAAAATATAAGATCAAACTATATGCTGCCCATCAGCGATTCACTTCAGTGTTAAAAACACAAATTAGGCTCAAAGTGAAGCTTTAGAACAAGATATTCCATACAAGTGGAAACCAAAAGAAAGCAGCGGTAGCTAGTTATACCATACAAAATAGACTTTAAGCCTATTCTTCTCAACTTCACATTGAACATTCTCCAGGACAGATCATGTGATGTGTCACTAAACAAGTCTTAGCAAATTTAAGAAGACCAATATCACTAAGTATTTTTTTAGTGATTCAGTTTTATATATATATATATATATACATACACACATACATATGTATATATACACACATTTAACACACACACACATTCTTTTTAATATTCTTTTCCATCATGGTTCATCACAGGACACTGAATATAGTTCTCCATGCTATACAGTTCAATCTTATTGTTTATCCATTCTATATATAAAAACTTACATCTGCTAAACCCAACCTCCCACTCCATCCCTCCCCCAACCCCTCCCCCTTGGCAACCAGTCAGTCCTCTATGTCCGTGATTCTGTTTCTGTTTCATAGGTAGGATCATTTGTGTCATATTTTAGATTCCGCATATAAATGATATCATATAGTATTTGTCTTCCTCTTTCTGACTTGCTTGACTTACATACTAAGTATTTTTTTAACCTCAGTGGTAAGAAAGCAGAAGTGAACAACAGGACAGAGTCTGGAAAGTTTATAAATATGTGAAAATTAAACAACATGATCCAGGGACTTCCCTGGTGGTGCAGTGGTTAAGAATCTGCCTGCCCATGCAGGGGACACGTGTTCAATCCCTGGTCCAGGAAGATCCCACATGCCGCGGAGCAACAAAGCCTGTGCGCCACAACTACTGAGCCTGCGCTCTAGAGCCCGTGTGCAAAAACTACTGAAGCCCACACACCACAACTACTGAGCCCGCACGCCACAACTACTGAAGCCCACGTGCCTAGAGCCTGTGCTCCGCAACAAGAGAAGCCACCACAATGAGAAGCCTGCACACCGCAAGGAAGAGTAGCCCCTGCTTGCCACAACTAGAGAAAGCCCGCGCGCAGCAATGAAGACCCAATGCAGCCAATAAGTAAATAAATAAATAAAAATAAACAACACGATCCTAAAAAACAACAGGCCAAGAAAAAATTAAAAAATAAAAGGACTGAATCATGAAGAAATAAAACAATCTGAAGAGACCAAATTACTATGAAGGAGACTGAATCAGTTCTCAAAAACCTCCCAACAAAAAACTACCAGGACTAGATGGCTTCACTGGTGAATTCTATCAAACTTTTTCTCTATCAAACTTTTAAAGAAGAAATAATTATTTTTAATTGGGTTAATCTTATAAATCTATTTGTGGATGACCCACTTTGTATTTTACAAATACACTAGGGGAGACATACACACAATGATATAAAATAAGTTAGAGCTATTGGTTCTGAGTCTTTCATGTCTTTAAAAATATCATTTGAGTTGAGCTATATTTCAGAAATTTAACACAATTGAGCACACATTAATAATATGATTCTGGTAAACTTTTTGGAAAATACAGAGAAGTGATAAAGAAGAGTATGTCTGTTGCATGAGCACAGAGTATAATGGAAACTTACAAGAACAAGCCTTGACTGATTACAACCTCCACTTGAAAAGTCAATATCTTTAATAAACAAAGGGGACAATATTCATTTTCCAAAGCAAACTACAAGCAAAGGAAAACTAAGAAGAAATTGGAGTTTCCAGATTTACCGTGATGGTTTATGCACATTTCTCAGTGAATCACACCAAACCCTTACTAAACATAAAAGAAATATATAAACTTCATAGCAGAGGAATCTTGCAGAAAGCACCTGAACCAATGAACGTCAGGAGTAATGGGACAAATCATTACCAGGTGACTGAAGCACACAAGACACATTATCCCTACTGTGGTATTCTGGGCGAAAATACATAAGAAAACCATAATCTGAAGCTATCATGAAAAAATGTCAGTTTTATGCAAATTTCAGTCCACATATACCTCCCATGTTCTCTGACTCTAATAGTGTAATTAAATAGTCTTCCTTATCAATATTGTATATTGAGATTTGAGAGCAAATCTCTCCTACTTTTTTTTCCCCAGGACTTTGAGTTATCTGGACCACTAATGCCATCCCACTTAAAAGTGCGTTAAGGGCTTCCCTGGTGGCGCAGTGGTTGAGAGTCCGCCTGCCGATGCAGGGGACACGGGTTCATGCCCCGGTCCAGGAGGATCCCACATGCCGCGGAGCGGCTGGGCCCGTGAGCCATGGCCGCTGAGCCTGTGCGTCCAGAGCCTGTGCTCCGCAACGGGAGAGGCCACAACAGGGAGAGGCCACAACAGTGAGAGGCCCGCGTACTGAAAAAAAAAAAAAAGAAAAAGTGTGTTAATCCTGTTGTGCTAAGTTGATGTTGCATTCAGACGTACATTAATCATTCCACTTTCCCCTTCTTCACTAATATCTCAACATCTGAAATTATCCCAGAGGGAGTTTTGGATATTAATGCCTTCCCATGTTGATCTTTCATAAAAGGAATAATTTCAATAGTTGAAGGTCGTTAATTCATGGTGAGAATTCTCCATGCTCGGTAGGGAGCCTGGATGCAGACAATGGGGAAAAGGCTCTGGAACACAGGGGAGAAGTACTGTAAAGAGCTGACTATCATAAGAAGGAAAAAAACAAGTAATTGAAAACAACCTTGCTAGGCAGGAACATCAGAAGTAGAAAATGAAAAGTTTGCAGGTTCTCAATCCATGACATTTAAGGAGAAAAAGCAGACATAGCCTCTGACCCAGGACAGGACGTTTACCTGAGAAGCTGCCATTTTCTCCTCTTCTTCCTCCTGCTCTGGGTTGTTTTCTCATCGGTATTATGTTGAGAAATCACATCAGCATCTTGAGAATATGCCTTCTGTGGCATCAGCACAGCTCCTTCACCTGTTCCCACTACACCCACAGGCAAAAGGACCTTGAAACGTTGAAAAGCCAACCTTTTGAAAAAGAGAGATTCAGGAACAATGAGCTCCTGCATGGAGACCAAACTGTGCGGATTTTCTTTCCTGTCTATATGTCCTCTCCGTTCACACACAGGCCCCCAAACTCTGCTACAGCATAGAGCAAGTGGGCTACACGGCCCTGCCCCTTCCAATCCCATGTAGAGCAGACACCAATGCCTCTCCAACGGCAAAAGGACCAAAGACTGGAAGCAACGCTCACCAATGAACCCAGCAGCCCTTGCGCTTAAACAGGGCCTAAACTTAGAATCACCTGGAGTTAAAACAATGCAGATGCTCCCACGCAGATTGATAGATCCTGTGGGGAGAGCACAGGTGATGTTATTTCTAAATACTCACCATGTAATACTAGTGGGAAACTGCATGGGAGCCACGTAGCAAACATTTCTTCCAAAGATTTAAAGTGCTTACAAATTTGGGGGGAATCAGGGCCCCACTCTAAATTATGATTCTCCTGTGAGGCTCATGAAATGGTATCTTTAACAAGTTTTTTGTTGGTGCAGATGTTACTCCTCAGACCCATATCCAGTAGCACTGAGCTAGAGCTATCAGGCAGAGTGCACCTGAGACCACTGAGTAGCGTGACGGTCTGGGGTAGGAACTTCCAGAAGTGCAGGTTCTGGGCCTGATTCCTAGGGGCTGAGCCCCTCCTGGAATAGCTGTGGCCTTGCTGTTGCCTATGGGAGATGCTGCTGGATTGGTGGAAATCACATGGTGGGATTAGGGTTGTGTGAGGGGTGGCCCGTAGAAATCTACCCAAAGGTACCCTTAGTCCTCAGGTCCTTTAGCCCCCTCTCCTCAGGGCCCACCTGACCCACAGGACTACCGGAGCAGGGCATGACCACCTGTCCTCAGGTGAGCTGAGACTCTCTACCCCCTAAGATCCAGAGCATGAAGTTGTTTGCATTATAGATTTGTTTGAAAATAAACCAAAGGCAGCAACGGAGGGTGGATTATCATTTTGTGTTGGGAATGGACTGAAGCCTTTGAAAATGATGCCATGACTGCATATTTGATGATTCACAAAGGAAGTTGTGATCTATGTTAATAAAGCACCTTATAA
Organism: Hyperoodon ampullatus; assembly: GCF_949752795.1. Taxonomy (NCBI): domain Eukaryota; kingdom Metazoa; phylum Chordata; class Mammalia; order Artiodactyla; family Ziphiidae; genus Hyperoodon; species Hyperoodon ampullatus. The sequence goes on along the minus strand of NC_136923.1, from coordinate 48,557,293 downwards.
TTGAATCAACAGATCAGAATTTTTTGTTTATTGTGTGTCAATGTATGCATGTTATAAATTGTGGTGCCAGAGTTTGTTCTCTCCACCCACCCCCCTTACATATTTATACTTTCTCAAATCTTTAAAGTGCATTGATTAAGGTAAAAATTAGAGAAAAGCATATCCATTTTTTCAAATATTCTTTGAGAATATTGAATCTTTTATTTTTTTATTTATTTAAAAATTTTAAATATTTTATACAATCTTAAAAGGTCACTTTCCATTTACACTTATTATAAAATATTGGCGGGCTTCACTGGTGGCACAGCGGTTGAGAGTCCACCTGCCAATGTAGGGGACACGGGTTCGTGCCCCAGTCCGGGAGGATCCCACGTGCCGCGGAGTGGCTGGGCCCATGAGCCATGGCTGCTGAGCCTGCGCATCCAGAGCCTGTGCTCCGCAGCGGGAGAGGCCACAGCAGTGAGAGGCCCGCGTACCGCAAAAAAAAAAAAAAAAAAAAAATTGGCTGTTTTCCCCAGGTTGTACAATACATCTCTGAGCCTATCTTACATCCAATAGTTTGTACATCCCACCTCCCCACTGGTCACCACTAGTTTGTTCTCTGTATCTGTGAGTTTGTTTCTTCTTTGTTGTATTCACTCATTTGTTGTACTTTTTAGATTCCACATAAGTGATATCATACAGTATTTTCCTTTCTCTGACTTACTTCACTTAGCATAATGCCCTCCAAGTCCATCCATGTTGCTGCAAATGGCAAAAATCACATTTTTTCATGGTTGAGTAGTATTGTGTTGTACATATATACCACATCTTCTTTATCCATCTGTTGATGGACACTTAGGTTACAATCCTGGCAATTGTAAGCAGTGCTGCTATGAACACTGGGGTGCATGTAACTTTTTGAAAGTGTTTTTTTTTTGTATACACACCCAGGAATAGAATCGCTGGGTCACATGGTAGTTCTATTTTTAGTTTTTTGCATCTTTCAGTATATCCCAGTAAGTGTTTCATGCTCCACATACCAGTGTATTTGAACTTTTTTTTTTTTTTTTTTTTGGGGCGTTACGCGGGCCTCTCACTGTTGTGGCCTCTCCCGTTGCAGAGCACAGGCTCCGGACACGCAGGCCCAGCGGCCATGGCTCACGGGCCCAGCCGCTCCGCGGCATGTGGGATCCTCCCGGACCGGGGCACGAACCCGTGTCCCCTGCATCGGCAGGCGGACTCTCAACCACTGCACCACCAGGGAAGCCCCTGAACTTTTAAGTGATTTTTAAAAGAGGCTTTTTTTTTTCCCTTTGGCCATGTGGCTTGCAGTATATTAGTTCCTCAACCAGGGATTGAACCCAGGTCACAGCAGTGAAAGCGCCAAGTCCTAACCACTGGACCACCAGGGAACTCCCAAACAAATTGGACTTTAAAATAAGGACTGTTAAAAGAGACAAAGAAGGACACTACATAATGATAGAGGGATCAATCCAAGAAGATATAACAATTTTAAGTATTTATGCACCCAACATAGGAGCACCTAAACACATAAAGCAAATATTAACTGACATAAAGGGAGAAATTGACAGTAACACAATAAAAGTAGGGAACTTTAAAACCCCACTTATAACAATGGACAGGTCATCCAGACAGAAAATCAATAAGGAAACACTGGCCTTAAATGACACATTAGACCAGATGGATATATAAAGCACATTCCATCCCAAAGCGACAGAATACACTTCCTTTTCAACTGCACATGGAACTTTCTCCAGGATAGATCACATGCGAGACCTCAAAACAACCCCCAGTAAATTTAAGAAAATTGAAGTCATATCAAGTATCTTTTCCAAACACAATGCTGTGAGACTACAAATGCTGTGAGATTTTGATCACTGAAGAAATCAAACAGGAGATTAAAAAATACCTAGAAACAAATGAAAATGAAAACACAACAATCCAACTCCATGGGACACAGCAAAAGCAGTTCTAAAAGGGAAGTTTACAGTGACACAAGTTACCAGGAAACAAGAAAAATCTCAAATGTACCGCCTAATCTTACACCCAAAGGAGTGAGAAAAGGAACAAAGCTCCAAGTTTGTAAAACAAAATTTTAAAAAATCATAAAGATTAGAGCAGAAATAAATAAAATAGAGATTAAAAATCAATAGAAAAGATCAATGAAACTAAGTGCTGGTTCTCTGAAAAGATAAAGAAAATTTAGCAAGACTCATCAAGAAAAAGAAAAGAGAGGACCCAAATTGGTAAAATCATATATGAAAAAGGGGACGGTACCACTGACACCACAGAAACACCAATGAGCATGAGACTACCGTGAGCAATTATATGCTAATAAAATGGACAACCTAGAAGAAATGGAGAAATTCCTAGAAATGTACAATCTACCAAGACTGAATGAGGAAGAAATAGAAAATATAATCAGACAAATTACCAGTAATGAAATTGAATCAGTTATTAAAAAACAAAAAAACCTTCCAACAAACGAAAGTCCAGGCAGATGGCTTCACAAGTGAATTCTACCAAACATTTAGAGAAGAGTTAACACCTGTTCTCCAACTATTCAAAAAAATGGCAGAGGAAATTGCAGAGTCAGGAATTATAGGGTTGGGGGAAATGGGTGCAGGGTCATGAGGAAACTAAGGACACTAGATAACTGACGACTAGAACATTTGGGGGCATTAGACATACAAGACACGAGACATTGGCTGAAGTCACTGGAAGGAGAGGAGGATAAAGGGCAAGAGAGAAGGAGGGTACGAAGGATAAAAGGCTTGGGAGCAGTAGAAGGGGAGGAGAGTTGGGCTGAGAGCTCTGGAATCCAGGGGATAGAGGTTTCATGGGGATGGAGGTCTAAAATGCACAGGATGGACATGGGAGAGCAATAAAGAAGCCTAAAAGGGGAAGAATTCCTTATAGAGATATCTAAAGGTCACAGAGGCAGAGAGACTGAGGTCACAACGAGGAATAGAGGATGGTGGAGTTGAGGGGTGGAGGAGGGTGATGGTAGTTACAGCAGGTGGATTAAGGGTCACTAACTTTTTCTTCTATTCACTAATTCCATGATTTGCATTCAAATCATAACCTAATTGTGAATAGTTGCTAGTTTGAGACCTTGAGGTAATAACCTTACTTACATAAAATACTTGTGATAATCCCTTCAAATGAATACACACTAAAGGATTAGAGAAAAAAGTTGAGTGAACAATGACACAGTGTTTCTCCTCTCCTTTAGGGACACCGGATGCAAGGTGTGACCATGGAGGGCTCACATGGAAGCCACCAGAATGAAATGGATTCTGCCTAGCACCTGAATGGTCCTGGAAGTGGAATCTCCCCCTGGAAGCTGCAGGTAAGAACCTATGCCTCGTGAGACCCTGATTTTTGACCTTGTAAGACCCTAAACAGAAAGCCCAGCCAAGATCCCTGGATTTCTAACTTATGAACTGTAGAATGTTTTTTAAACTGCAAAGTGTGTGGTCATGTGTTACGGCAGTGATAGAAAACTACTACACATAAGAACAAATTTAATTATAAAATAATAAACATTATAAAATATGAAATTATAAAATATTTGAACAAAATCAAGTAAAAATGCACATTAATTAACCACTCCCAGAAGCAATAAAACTTTATCTCCATGTAACATCATCAGTTCCAAATATATCCTCCTTGCTATGCAATTTCCATGTGTAACAAACTACATTTGAATTTGTATAATATACATCCATACACACAAACACTAAAATATTATGTACATGGTTCAATACTGACATACATATTATCAAATCAAACTTTCTGTCAATCAAATTGCTTTCCTTAACTAATGATATATGAAGGTGATATTTTCTCACCAGTAGAAATGGATTTCCTGCATTCCCAAAAACACAGCATCATATTCCATGGTAATTATGAATAAAAAGCCTTTACTGAAACCCTCCCTAGTTATGCATTTACATAGATCTGTTTTTGTTCTGCTATCACAGAATGTGGATCTCCGATTTCTACAAATGTGGCTTATCTGGGTGGTTCTGGGACATGAAATTGTTGTACCAACATGACTGTGCATTTCTACGTTAGGTGGACAATTGCTAAATCACCTTGCAAATGGATGAAAAGTGTAATATCCCACCTACTGCGTTTCCAGTGTTAAAGTAATTAAACAAGGAGGCCATTAGGCTGAGGTGACTCTCATACTTTGATAGCCTATTTAAGCAAACAAAACTTAATCCAGAGTCAAGGCACATTAATCTGAGAAAATAAATTAAGAACAACCAATCACGCATAGCCAGCGAGGCTTTCCCACACTGAGGTGACTGGTTAAGATACAATCAAATATTATCCTTGCTTTCATTTGGTGTCTTCTCTAGAAAAACCCCTCTCCGAGTTCCTGCAGATAAAGTGCTCCTAACCACCTTTGATTTGAGGCTGCTGGAACTGAATAGAAGTCGGCTCAAATGAACTCTTGAAAATTGGAATGTGCATAAATTAACATTTTCACACACAGTTCCACATTTCATTTTGAGCACTTTCCTCGTCTAGTCCCTAAACACCTCGTTCAGGTGCAGCGTGGCCTGAGGACTCAGGGTGAAGTCTCTCCCCGCTCACGCCAACAACACACCAGCACAGCTGTGCCCTCACTTGACCAGACTGCACCCTTGATAGTAACACCACACTGCCTGTGCCGCCAGAGTCTCCCACCACGTGCTGAGCGGTGCACAGAGGACTTCTGGCACACACCAGCCCCTCCCAGGGCCAAAACATCTTTCACCAGCCCGGGGCTCGAGATGGCCAGCCTTGAATTCCATTTTAATGGAGCCCACACACCTGCGTTCGCAGTTCAGGCAAGCTGGTACCACAATCTGAAGCACAGACCAGTTCTCCCTCTGACCTGTGTTGTTACCCCTTGGGTTTTTAGCCTCTTCTTTAGCCCAAACCTTCACACAGGCACACACAGGGAATGCAGGTGAAACTCATAAGGACTTGAATCTAGTATCTCTGACAATGCATATGAGCCAAGAGCAGGCTGGAATCAGGGACTGGCCACCCAGAATCACCCTGAGTAATACAAACGCATATCAGAGCAGCCCATCTGATGCTACAGATTCCTGTTTCAGACTTCAGGCTTAACATTGTGGCAACAGCTCTGCTGCTTCAGAATTCCCACCCAAAATATAGTCCCTCTTTCAAAATCAGACTTGCAGAGCATAATAGTGAACATCAGTTCATTCTGTTTAAAATGACCACTTAGGGAATTCCCTAGCAGTCCAGTGGTTAAGACTCTGAGCTCTCACTGCCAGGGCCCAGGTTCAATCCCTGGTTGGGGAACTAAGATCCCACAAGCCATGTGGCCAAACCCCTCCCCCAAAACAAAAATAAATAAATAAATAAAACGTCCACTTAAGCAACCAAAAAAAGAAAAAAGTCCTGCCATGGCTCTGCCCCATTCTTTGGTCATGCTTTTTAGAGCAGTTCAGAGACCAGAGTTCCTGAAAATTCTGCCATCTTTGTGAATGGATCTGGCATTCACAATTTTTGATACTCAGACTCAGATAAAGGAGAGCAAAAGACTTAAAATTTGGTGGGTAGATTTTATCTTTATCATCAGTGATAATGAAAGAAAAGAGAAAAAGATCATCTCTACTCCCAGGAAGGCGAGCCCGACATCTAAATCCTCCTGGGAAAGATGAACATAGAATACCCAGTTCCCAGCAGATTATGACAACCAACTCTCATAATGTGAGGATGTTAGCACAGTGTCTTGAACACAGCGCATCCCCACATACCTGTGAGCATACAGTAGGTCCTCAGGAAACATTCCTTTCATGAATGAATAAATGTTGATTCCCTGTAACAGTCTTGCTCAGACCCCACTGCTTTCTCTAGTCCCTGCTCAATTTGAAAGTGGTGAGCAGAGAATGTCATCTTTTCAGAAGTTGTGAGTGGTCTTCACTGGGAACAAGCCATATGTGTGTTCAGATAGGGTGGTTGGGTGTAAGGCACTCAGGCGCTTCCTTGATTTGTCTAGATTAATGCTGGGTGAAATGAGGTCTGGGAGAAGCAACTTCAGGGGTCACTCAAAGTGCAAATTAATGACTTTCATACCAGACTTGGAAAGTCATAACCTCTGAGTGTGGGTCCCAGTATCTGTTTTTAATGGGATCCGTAAGTGATTTGTATAGACGTGAAATTCTGATGAGCAATGTTCACCAAAGTCATTTTCAGCCTTGACTCCCCATTGGGATCATTTGTGTATTTTTTAAGAACTACCATCCCCTGTGTCCCATCCCCATACCTTCTGTCAATTAGTCTTTGGCAGGGCCCAGGATCTTAATGAAGTGGCCCAGGTTAAACCGTGAGACTGGGTAAACACTGTGAGGCTCCCAGGTTCATTTCTGATGACCTAGTACAGGATCTGGCCCATGGGGAAGCCTGCTCTACATAAACTTGAATGGGGGACGGTCAGTCTGTCTCATGTTCCCAGGGTTGTAGTGGAATGTGTACGTGTCTCTAGGAGACAAGTACCTCCAAAGACAAGGGAAGAGAAACTCACATAAACTCCATAAAAGAACTTTGTTATGTGCACAGATTTTCCCAGGTCCCCAAAAGCAATGGAAGAAAAGTCAGAACATGCAGACCCTCAGAGGCCATGGCTCTGATTGGCTCTCACTCTGACTGCCATGGAAGATCACTGAAGAAAAAGGAAAACCCTTAGAGGATTTAGGAGCAGGATACGAGTGGAGCAGGATAAGTACCTCTGTGACAGCAAGAGACATACACCTGGGCTTCTCAAAATAATTTCCACTGAAGCAGAGCTTCCTCCTTCACCTTTGTACATCACCCCTGTGCTATCTGCTTTATTCATTCCCACCTACCTGGGTGTATGACTGTTGTCTCCTTTTCTTCACATCCCAGGGCTCTTTCCTTTGCTCAAAAAAGGTGACCAGGTTCAGCTTAGAGACAGCAACACCTGTTTATGAAACAAAGGAACATATTACTCATCCTGGAGATTCTACAATTTCCAATCCAGTACTGTGTTCAGTAGAGAAGAGAGAACATTATAAATTATAGAAAATTACTTCACCAAATAGCATTTCCTGACAACCCCTTTAAAACACTTAGGAAGCATTTCTAATTTGCAGATCCTTAACTCTACTTCCAAGTACTACTCAATCAAAAATAAGGAATGGATAGCCGATTTTATGATATGGGCAACAATATCTTGTTTCATTTTATAAATATCTAGAATGATCACTGATCTAGAGTGAAAGATGCAGATCAACTCAAGAAATGAGAATGACAGATGAAACATCATGAAGATTTTCTTTGCATCAACAAATCCCTATTTCCTTGAAATGATTTCATTTCTCATTTGTGCTGACTATATAATAGCACTTTAGGATACTTGAATGTATACTGTAGGACTCGTTTTCTTTTCCTGAAGATACAGAAAGTAATAAACAAGAGAAAAACTGTTGACATGACTGTGGAATAAAATGGAAATTTACAGAACAGTTACTAACAAAAGCCTATATCTCCACTGAACAAAGGTGAGAGTCATCCTTTTCCACAGCAATCTACAAGTAAAGGGAAATGAAGTAGACAGGGGGAGTTTCAGGTGAAATGTGATGGTTTATGCACATCTCTCAGTAAATCTCTGTAAGACCCTTATTAATGATAATTAGAAAATTATTAGCTTTTCAGTTGAGGAATCTGGCAGACAGCCCCTGAACTAAGTGCACAAAATTAACATCAGCTGTACTGGGACAAATTTATATCAGCTGCCCCATGCATATAGGACTCATCATCATTGCTGTGATACTGTATAAAGTAAAATAAATAAAGTAGAATAAAACTCTAATCATGAGAAAAGTGTTAAGCAAATTTAAAGCCACATACAACTCTCATATTCTGTACTCTTGTGTATTTTAAATGGTAAGTCTTTCCTTGAGGTAATCGAGAGCTCTCTTTTTCAGAACTTTGGGTTATTCTGAACCATATAACCATCTGCTTTATTGGTGCATATTCATAATCTTTGGCTACATAGACTAATGCTGCCACCAGAAAGGACCTAAATATTACATATTCTCCGTCTTCACTGATATCCCAGGACCCAACCCCATATTCAGTGGGAATCTTGTGTATAAAGACATCCCCACGTTGATTTGACAAAAAGGGAACATTTTCAACATTTGCACATCAGTAATTCATGGTAGGAATTCTTCATGCTGTAAAAGGAGCCTGGACAGAGAAAATGAAAGAAGGATCTGGGATATAAGAGAGGAATATTCTAAAGATCTAACCTTGGCTACCATTAGGAAAATAAAGTAGTTGAAACACAAGTTTGTTAGGCAGGACCACCAGAGGTAAAGAAGTAAATGTTTGCAAGTTCTAAATACATGGGATTTCAGCAAGAAAAGGGGACACAGCCTCTGACCTGGGTCATAATATTTACCTGAGAACCTTCCTCTTCCTCCTCCATTTCTAGATTTTCTCAGGCGATATTATGTAGAGAAATCACACCTGTACCTCTTTTTTTTTTTTGCGGTACGCGGGCCTCTCACTGTTGTGGCCTCTCCCGTTGCGGAGCACAGGCTCCGGACGCGCAGGCTCAGCGCCCATGGCTCATGGGCCCAGCCGCTCCGCGGCATGTGGGATCCTCCCGGACCGGGGCACGAACCCGTGTCCCCTGCATCGGCAGGTGGACTCTCAACCACTGCGCCACCAGGGAAGCCCACCTGTACCTCTTTGAGGACATCAATACAGCCCCTTCACCTGCTACCCCCACTCTCAGAGGCAGGATGACCTTGAAATGCAGAAAAGGCCACACTCTCCTATCCTTTGTCACCTGAGAGATTCAGAAAAAAATGAGTTCCTACGTGGAGACCAAAACATGATTTTCTCCTGTCCTGTTTTCACAGTCAGCCACTAATTCTGCAGGAGCAGTGGGGAATGTGGATTGCAGACACCTGATGTACCACACAGACTCTATTACCTTTCCTTAAACTGAAGGCTGACCTCAACTCTCACACCACAAAAATATCTGCGAGCCCTCTTGCATAACCCTGGTTTCACCCTGGAATTGCCTGGATCATGTAATTAAAACAAATTTATTTGTAATCTATATAAATTATGTTGTTCACCTGAAACTATGTTGTACACCTGAATCAAATATAATATTGTAGGTCATCTACATTTCATATTTTTAAACATGTGCCCTCAGGCAGAATCTGTGAAGGAGGTCACAGGTAATAGTAGTAACTGAAACTGGCCATGTCATCTTTATTGTAAGCCTAGAGTGATAAGCACTTATGTAAATCTTGCCTCAAACTTTAATATGCATACAAAGCATTCTAGCACCCACGGAAGAAACTGTGATTTTGCAGGCTTGAAGTGGGGCCCGTGAATTGGCAGCTTTTTTTTTTATTGGAGTATAATTGCTTTATAATGGTGTGTTAGTTTCTGCTTTATAACAAAATGAATCAGCGATACATATACATATGTCCCCATATCTCTTCCCTCTTGCATCTCCCTCCCTCCCACCCTCCCTATCCCACTCCTCCAAGCAGTCACAAAGCACCTGTGACAAAGCGAGAGAGAGGCATGGACATATATACACTACCAAACGTAAGGTAGATAGCTAGTGGGAAGCAGCCGAATTGGCAGCTTTAACAAGCTTCTTCCTTGTGCTGATGCTGCTCCCCAGACCCATATTTAGTAGCACTAGAGAAAGCAGGCACACCACACCTCAGCCCCTTCCACCAACCACCTTATCTCAAGACAGCTACTGTTGGTTTCACTAAAAACCACCATCATGGTCTTAAAGGATCCCATGTTTGGGTGGCACTTTAAGGTTAACAGAAGGCTAATAAAGGCTATAACATCTGAATAAGTCTCCATTTGGAAAACAACATGTATATAGTCATTAGTGCAATGGCTACTGAGCATCTACTCTGTGTTTACAAGTAGTTTATGGTGCACTGTTTTGGAAACCTCACAGCTCTTATGGCAGTTAATCTTCATAATACCCTGGGAATTTGGCACTAGGAGGCTCATAATAACCATGAGGACGTAGATACTGGGACTCAGCTTTTTATCTCTTCTTCTGTTTCCCTATCATTGATTTTTAAAAAACTGTTTGCATACAATAGAAGCTACCTATAGGACTTCCCTGGTGGTGCAGTGGTTAAGAATCCACCTGTCAGTGCAGGGGGCACGGGTTTGAGCCCTGGCCCGGGAAGATCCCACATGCCGTGGAGCAACTAAGCCCGTGCGCCACAACTACTGAGGCTGTGCTTTAAAGCCTGCGAGCCACAACTACTGAGCCTGCATGCCACAACTACTGAAGCCCATGGACCTAGAGCCCATGCTCCACAACAGTGAGAAGCCCTCACACCACAACAAAGAGTAGTCCCCACTCGCCGCAACTAGAGAAAACCCCGTGCAGAGCAACGAAGACCCAATGCAGTCAAAATAAATAAATAAAATAAATAAATAAATAAATAAATATTTTAAAAAAAGAAGCTACCTATAGGTGGCTGGAGGAATACAGAAAGGAAGTGTGTCTTAGAAGTTCAGAGAGTTTTCATTGTTTTATGTACACTTTTATTTTTTTCTAATATGGTAAAGTTTTAAGTTTATAAGTAAAAGCCAATCAGTTTTCCTAACTGGATGTATTTTTATACTTCCATCAGCAATACATGGTAATTTTAACTCCTCCCCATTCTCAGATATATGTCTACATGTAGCTGATTCACTTTGCTTTACAGTAGAAACACAACATTGTAAAGCAACTATATTCCAATAAAAATTTAAAAAAAATCCCCCCCATTCTCAGTAAAATTTGATGTTACCAATATTTGTTTTATTTTTGTATTTAATTTAGGCATCTAGAAATTTGATGTGCCGTCCTATTATTGTTTCCCTGGTGTCTAGCACAAATAGATAAAAAATGTGATATAGAGAATGAATATTATTCAGCTTGAAAAAAAAAGGACATCCTTCCATTTGAGACAACATGAATGAACCTGAAAGACATTATGCTAAGTGGAATAAGCCGACACAGAAAGGAAAATACTGTATTATCTCAATTATATGTGGAATTATACTGAAGACCAACTCATAAAACAGAGCAGAATCTTTGACTGTCTGGAACTTGCTATGGGAGAGACAGGAGATGCTGCTCAAATGGTACCAAAATTCAGTTATGCAGGATGAATGAATTCTGGAAATCTAAGTACAGCCTGGTGAAACAATTATAGGGTATATTATACTTGAGATTTGCTAGGCGAGTGTATTCGAAGTGTTCTCACCAGCAAAAAATGCAAGTAAGTGAGATGACAGACATGTTAATTAGCTTGAATGTGGTAATCATTTCACAACATACATGTTTATTTACATTTTTGAACTTGTACAAATACTGGATCTGCAGAAATGAAAAGCAGGGTGCCAGATGGCATGGCTTATGAAGTGCAGGATTTAATGAGAAATTAAGACTCCAAGCAGAAATTAACACAACATTGTAAATCAACTACACTTCTATTAAAAAAAAAAAAAAGACTCAGGGACTTCCCTGGAGGTCCAGTGGGTAAGACTCTGTGCTCCCAGTGCAGGTGGCCCGGGCTTGATCCCCGCTCAGGGAACTAGATCTCACATGCATGCTGCAACTAAGAGTCCACATGTCGCAACTATGAACCCACATGCCTCAACTAAGACCCAGCACAGCCAAAATTAAAAAAAAAAAAAAAAAAGACTCCAAAACATAGAGGTCTTTGCTCCTGCATATCTGCTTTTGGGTTTCAGCAAAATGTGAGCATCTGCCGCTGAGGTGTGGGAGGAGCAGCCAGCCCAACACTGATCTCCTGTAACCTGTGCAGGGAGGGGAGGACCCAGGGTAGGACAGACCTGGACACAGCCTCCTGAGGGTGTGGATCTGGGCGGGGCTGGGGAAGGAGCCCCCTGTGTGCACTGCTCTTCCTGTCTCTGGGGTATTTCCCCTCACTGTCTTTCCTAAGCCTGCCCAACAGAAACTTAACCTTCAGAGTTCATATTCTTTTAACCAATTTAGTCACTTCCCTGCCTGTTTTAAAAAATAAAATAAAGGGGCTTCCCTGGTGGCACAGTGGTTGAGAGTCCGCCTGCCGATGCAGGGGATGCGGGTTCGTGCCCCGGTCTGGGAAGATCCCACATGCCGCGGAGCGGCTGGGCCTGTGAGCCATGGCCGCTGAGCCTGCGCGTCCGGAGCCTGCGCATCTGGAGCCTGTGCTCTGCAACGGGAGAGGCCACGGCAGTGAGAGGCCCACGTACGGCAAAAAAATAAAAAGCACTTTAACAGAAACACAATTTTCTGGGACATTTATATTAGAAGCTATTTTATTCTTAAAAAATTCAAAGAAATGCAAGTCATCATCATCATCATCAATAACATCATAACCTCTGCAGTCAGGTGACGGCCCCTTCAAGTGGTGACATCAGGACTCACACACAACAGAGGAAGGGAATTGGCCCAAATGAAGCCAAAGTCCCCTACAAAGCACTCCTTTGGGTACCAGCCACACAATCCTGAATTCAAACATTTAACCATTTGTAGCGTCCTTTGGGTCAGGCTCTGTGAAAGAGTTCAGGTAACATCAGCCATTCACAAATATCTCCTCACATGTTGGCCTGTGCTACAGAACGTGTATTTTCTTAGAGTGGCCATGTGATAGAATTCTGACCAATGATATGGAAAGAGAAGATCAGAGGAGGATTATGTCTCCCAAGTCGAAAAGGAGTGGCTTCAAATCAAAACCTCTATTATGTCCTATCAGATTCACACATGCTCCTTCTTGCTGCATGGAACATGGTTCGATGTTTGATAGTTGGGCAACCACACTGGAATTATGAGAGAACAAAAATGTGCACAATGCCTGCATGTAGACAATGCCAGAGAGAAGTGAAAAATGAAAAGGTACCTTATAAGTTTTCACAGCCATTTTATCAGCTATGAGCACCTACCTATTCCCTGTGTACATAGCACCAAACGTACATCTTCTTTTCTATACATATGCATTAGTCCATTCTTGGTATAGCTGAAAACAAACTACCAGCTACAGAAAATGACACATTATTATATCTCATTTATACCAACATTAAATGTGAGCATAACCTGCAACCCAACTCCACTGTATCAATTACCACAACTGAAAAAAATCCTCCTTCCACTCCAGTCAAGATAAGTACAAAGACAACATGGGTTGCGAAAAACTTGGGAACTTCTAGTCTAGAAACTAAATAAACTGTTTAAAAAAGAAAGGCTCACTGCCTCTGACTGGTGAACTTCTCACACAACTAAGTGACGCCTCATGCAGAACCCAGAACTCTTTTTATTTATTTAGTTCTGGCTGCGTTGGGTCTTCGTTGCTGTGTGTGGGTTTTCTCTAGTTGCAGCGAGCGGGTTGCGGTGCGTGGGCTTCTCATTGCGGTGTCTTCTCTTGTTGCAGAGCACGGGCTATAGGTGTGTGGGCTTCAGTAGTTGTGGCACGTGGTCTCAGTAGTTGTGGCTCGCAGGCTCTAGAGCGCAGGCTCAGTAGTTGTGGCGCACGGGCTTAGCTGCTCTGCGGTATGTGGGATCTTCCCGGACCAGGGCTCGAACCCGTGTCCCCTGCATTGGTAGGTGGATTCGTAACCACTGCGCCAGCAGGGAAGTCCCCAGAACCCAGAAATCTTGACAAGACTATCACTCTGTTAAGAGAAAGGTCCCTGCCACCTGTGGGCGGAAGGTCACTTATTTAAAGTGGACATAATTTATGTTGCAGTTATGTTCCTGGCACCTCGTTTTCTGTGAACAACAGCACATGCCTTGCTGACCTGCCTATTACAGTGTCCAGAAGGCTTCCTCGTCTCCAACATCTAGGTTGCCGTGTGATATTTTAAAGCTATATTCACAAAGTTTGTTCCATTCAACACCCCCTCTCCGTCAAACTGCCTGGGAAACATAATAATCTCTGTATACTAACAGCATCTAGTCTTCAGTACTGCCCAGAAATTTGTTTAAATCACAAGGACAGAATCTGATTTCCCAGATTCTCAGAAACCCAGCACATTTGTCAAGTCTCCATCTCCATCATTTGTACATCAGAACACACCACCACTAGGTGCCTAAGACCTTGGAGTGATTAAAGGGAGCTTCCTTGCAGTTTCCTCCCTCCATTTCCAAAGAACTCTCCATAGTTACTTTGAACAAGTCTTACGCGTCTCTCTAAGAAAAACACCATCATCCTATTTTATCAGTCTTCACACGCCTCCTAGTGCTAACTGCCTGAGTTAAGACTGGTCCATCGAAGCTGCTCCACTCTTACCACAATTAAGTGATCACAATGTTGCACGTGAACCTTAATTCGTCACTTAAATTTCTCATTGTTTTAGAAAAATATTGAAAGCACACATCAGAAACTACCAGGGCCTGCATGGATGACTGGGGGTGAGGAGAGCAGTGAGAACCCTGTGTCCTTAACAAAGGCAAAGAAGGACAATGACTGGCATTCATATGTAGCGAGGATGACAATGAGGTTACATAGAAGAACGGGAAATAATTAGGAAATGAAACAAGTAGATTTTTCTCCTAAATTCAGAGTGTCAGTTGTGCAACCAGAGAACAGGTATCCTCTCTCCACTTGCAGAATTTATGCAATTCTACACTTAATACATTTCTGTCTCTTACCTCATGCTGCAGCATTACTCAATTGGAATATTTTTCTCCTAATTATACAGTATCTACTATACACCCATCACCGTCATGTGTGTTTGTTCACTCCATGTAAATGCCTAAACAACCTCATGACTTAGGGATTCTCCAGGTTTTCACCTGGTCAAATTGTCACAGTAAAGTGAATAACTTTGATAATGTCACTTATAAGAATTGGAAGAAACAATAACTGAAGAAAAGTTGTCTTACCGTTCCTCTCTAATTAAGAAGAAAAAGGGACTGCCCCGGTGGTCCAGTGGCTAAGACTCCATGCTCCCAACGCAGGGGGGCCCAGGTTCGATCCCTGGTCAGGGAACTAGATCCCGCATACCGCAACAAAAGATCCTGCGTGCTGCAACTAAGACCCAGTGCAGCCAAATAAATAAATAAATAATAAAAGAAATATTAAAAAAAAAAAAAAAAGAAGAAGAAGAAAGGAATCACAAAGAATCCCAAACAGGTTAGACAGAAAGTGAGAAATGTCCACTGCAAAAATTAAATCTCTCTTCCACCCCAGTGATCCTCTCTCAAGGCAATCAATATGAAGCGTCTAAGTATCTTTCCAGTTTTCTCTGCCATATACAAATATTTATTTATTCAAGTGGGAGCTTTCGCAACATACCATTCTGTATCTGGCTTTTTCTTTTTTTTCCTCTAAATTCTACCTTGGAATTTATTTCCTAACCGCCCTAGTAGATCCTGTAGTTTCTGGAGGCTACTATTGCATCTGGGTGGGTGTTTAGATTGTTTCCACTCTTCTTATATGCTATAACTTTCTTGGACATGTGTCTTTGCACTTATTTGTAACAAATCTTCCAAAGTGGAACAGCTGTGTCACATGATACGTGCATCTTTAACTTCAGTAAATGTTGCCAAAGCGCCTTCCAGAGACTTCGTTGTGACACTCCCATAAGAAGATGGGAAGATGCCTTAAAAACAAAAATGACAAGCACTGAAATTGAAACTGTGATAAAAAATCTTCCAACAAACAAAAGCCCAGGACCAGATGGCTTCACAGGCGAATTCTATCAAGCATTTAGAGAAGAGCTAACACTTATCCTTCTCAAACTCCTCCAAAATATAGCAGAGGGAGGAACACTCCCAAACTCATTCTACGAGGCCACCATCACCTTGATACCAAAACCAGACAAGGATGTCACAAAGAAAGAAAACTACAGGCCAATATCACTGATGAACATAGATGCAAACATCCTCAACAAAATACTAGCAAACAGAATCCAACAACACATTAAAAGGATCATACACCATGATCAAGTGGGGTTTATTCCAGGAATGCAAGGATTCTTCAATATACGCAAATCAATCAACGTGATACACCATATTAACAAATTGAAGGAGAAAAACCATATGATCATCTCAATAGATGCAGAGAAAGCTTTCGACAAAATTCAACACCCATTTATGATAAAAACCCTGCAGAAAGTAGGCATAGAGGGAACTTTCCTCAACATAATAAAGGCCATATATGACAAACCCACAGCCAGCATCGTCCTCAATGGTGAAAAACTGAAACCATTTCCACTAAGATCAGGAACAAGACAAGGTTGCCCACTCTCACCACTCTTATTCAACATAGTTTTGGAAGTTTTAGCCACAGCAATCAGAGAAGAAAAGGAAATAAAAGGAATCCAAATCAGAAAAGAAGAAGTAAAGCTGTCACTGTTTGCAGATGACATGATACTATACATAGAGAATCCTAAAGATGCTACCAGAAAACTACTAGAGCTAATCAATGAATTTGGTAAAGTTGCAGGATACAAAATTAATGCACAGAAATCTCTGGCATTCCAATAAACTAATGATGAAAAATCTGAAAGTGAAATCAAGGAAACACTCCCATTTACCACTGCAACAAAAAGAATAAAATATCTAGGAATAAACCTACCTAAGGAGACAAAAGACCTGTATGCAGAAAATTATAAGACACTGATGAAAGAAATTAAAGATGATACAAATAGATGGAGAGATGTACCATGTTCTTGGATTGGAAGAATCAACATTGTGAAAATGACTCTACTACCCAAAGCAATCTACAGATTCAATGCAATCCCTATCAAACTACCACTGGCATTTTTCACAGAACTAGAGCAAAAAATTTCACAATTTGTATGGAAACACAAAAGACCCCGAATAGCCAAAGCAATCTTGAGAACGAAAAATGGAGCTGGAGGAATCAGGCTCCCTGACTTCAGACTATACTACAAAGCTACAGTAATCAAGACAGTATGGTACTGGCACAAAAACAGAAATATAGATCAATGGAACAGGATAGAAAGCCCAGAGATAAACCCACGCACATATGGTCACCTTATCTTTGATAAAGGAGGCAGGAATGTACAGTGGAGAAAGGACAGTCTCTTCAATAAGTGGTGCTGGGAAAACTGGATAGGGACATGTAAAAGTATGAGATTAGATCACTCCCTAACACCATACACAAAAATAAGCTCAAAATGGATTAAAGACCTAAATGTAAGGCCAGACACTATCAAACTCTTAGAGGAAAACATAGGCAGAACACTCTATGACATAAATCACAGCAAGATCCTTTTTGACCCACCTCCTAGAGAAATGGAAATAAAGACAAAAATAAACACATGGGACCTAATGAAACTTCAAAGCTTTTGCACAGCAAAGGAAACCATAAACAAGACCAAAAGACAACCCTCAGAATGGGAGAAAATATTTGCAAATGAAGCAACTGACAAAGGATTAATCTCCAAAATTTATAAGCAGCTCATGCAGCTCAATAACAAAAAAACAAACAGCCCAATCCAAAAATGGGCAGAAGACCTAAATAGACATTTCTCCACAGAAGATATACAGACTGCCAACAAACACATGAAAGGATGCTCAACATCTTTACTCATTAGAGAAATGCAAATCAAAACTACAATGAGATATCATCTCACACCAGTCAGAATGGCCATCATCAAAAAATCTAGAAACAATAAATGCTGGAGAGGGTGTGGAAAAAAGGGAACACTCTTGCACTGCTGGTGGGAATGTGAATTGGTACAGCCACTATGGAGAACGGTATGGAGGTTCCTTAAGAAACTACAAATAGAACTACCATATGACCCAGCAATCCCACTACTGGGCATATACCCTGAGAAAACCATAATTCAAAAAGAGACATGTACCAAAATGTTCATAGCAGCCCTATTTACAATAGCCCGGAGATGGAAACAACCTAAGTGTCCATCATCGGATGAATGGGTAAAGAAGATGTGGCACATATATACAATGGAATATTACTCAGCCATAAAAAGAAATGAAATTGAGCTATTTGTAATGAGGTGGATGGACCTAGAGTCTGTCATACAGAGTGAAGTAAGTCAGAAAGAGAAAGACAAATACTGTATGCTGACACATATATATGGAATTTAAGAAAAAAAATGTCATGAAGAACATAGGGGTAAGACAGGAATAAAGACACAGACCTACTAGAGAATGGACTTGAGGATATGGGGAGGGGGAAGGGTAAGCTGTGACAAAGTGAAAGATCGGCATGGACATATATACACTACCAAACGTAAGGTAGATAGCTAGTGGGAAGCAGCCGCATAGCACAGGGAGATCAGCTCGGTGCTTTGTGACCGCCTGGAGGGGTGGGATAGGGAGGGTGGGAGGGAGACGCAAAAGGGAGGGGATATGGGAACATATGTATATGTATAACTGATTAAATTTGTTATAAAGCAAAAAAAATAAAAAATAAAGAAAATAAATAAATAAATAAATAAAAACAAAAATGAAAACGCTGTTTACTACTAAACTTTTAATCTTGGCCAATCTGATGGGTGAAAAAATGGAATCTCATAGCTGTTTCAATTTGGTTTCATGATCACCCTCATTACTACTCAGATTGAATACCTTTTCATATATTATGGTACTTTGAAGTACCTAGTACTGTTCTTAGTCCATTAAACTTTTGGAATGTTGGTCATTTTTTAAATAGATCTGTAAGAGCTCTTTTTATACTACAGAGTAGCTTTTGCTTATTAGGTGTATTGAAAGTACTTTTCACAGTGCCATCACCTTCTGACTCTGTAGGCTTTGCCACACATATATTTTAACTTCTATGAAGTCAATTTTATTTACCTTTTCCTTTCTGTTCCTAGGTTTCCTGTTTCCTGTGAAACACCTTCACTCTAAGATAATTTTTCATATTGCCTTCGCTTCCTTCTTTAATGTCACTCTAAGAAAGAAGCAGCTGGAAGCCCGGAGGGTCTGAGTTTGTCCCTCTGCAGCTTTTCAGAGCAGCCTTCCTTGCCTTTGGAGATGCTTCTCAAACAAGAGTGGAGTCTGCAGAACACAGCCTGCCAGGAGGTCACAGGGGCTTGGAGTCGAGGGAGTCACAAGCGTGGAATCATTTGGGGAATCTGGGTGACGGTTATATGGGAAATCTTCTTACTATGCTGACTAGATTTCTGTGCATCTGAAATTATGCTGAAATAGAAAGATTTTTTAAAGGGATAAAACAGGGAGCAGCGCAGGGCCACACTCACAAGTTGGGGTGCGAGGGTGGAGGCCCCACATACCCTCCAGATGAAAGACAAGGGTTTGGAGGTGGTTGGCCAAGGCAAGATTTCACCCACTCACTGCTGGATGTGCCCACAAGCCCTTCAGCTTCTTTCCTGCATTCTCCGGGGGAGACTCCAGCCCTAATGTCCGGGGCTTCCTCGGAGTCCGTCCTCAGGGGAGGAAACGAGCCCTAAATATGCGGTCCTGGGTTAGTCGTGATCCTGCCCTGGCTGCCACGGGTGGGGTTTGGGAAAGGGGCATTGATGACGAATAATAAAACCTTGGAACCTTACATGTCAGACCTAGGAACCAGGAGCCAAGATGAGCCAATTTAAAAGGGAAAGAAAATGGAGAATGACACCCGTTTGTCTCATATGTGACCCCAAAATAGGGCCAGGCCCCGTGACCTCACCTGCGTGTGGCTAGCCATTCCAGCTACCGTCAAGATCAACTCTAGAAGAGCCGGACTAACCTTGACTAACTTTCTAGTTTTCTTTGTTTTTTCATTTCAAGTTGAAAAAGTTAGAGATGCTTGTGATTTTTTAAAATTTTGTTCTATATTTTGAACAAATAATGCCTCCACATGGTTCAAAATTTTAAAAGTACCCCTAGCCACTTTAATGCATCCTAGCTGCTAGTTTCTTTTAGATCTTTCCAGAGATGTTATATGCACTGAGAAGCAAATATGTTTATGCATAATTTCCCTTCTAATTCATACAAAGGGGAGCAATGTGTTCTGCGCTTTGAGTCTTTCCATGGAAAATGTATCTTGGAAACACTGGAGATCTTTCCATCAGCATGTGGAGACGTGGCCCATTCTTTTTCACAGCTGCATAGTGTTCCATTGTATGGCTGGCCCATCATTTATTTAACTAGCACCCTATCCATAGGCATTTAGGTTGTTTTCAACATCTCACTAGTACAATCAGTACTGCAAAGAATAAGATTGTACAGAGATCCTTTTACCTGTATGTGTGTATTATCTATAGGAAGGATTTAATGCCTTGAAGTGGAAATGTTGGGCCAAAGAGCTTAAACGTCTGTAACACTGATAGACATTAATGCTCTGCTCTCCACAGGGGCACTTGTCATTTTCTTAAGTGATGTTAATTCTACTGAAGGGAGCCAGCCTGGTGTGGCAGCAGAAGTCCCAGACCAGGGGAGAGGGGATCTGAGACGGAGCCCCAACCCTGCAGTAACGCGTTGCACGTCCCTGGGAAAGTCGGCTTTATTTGATTCCTCGCCTGAGAAGTGAAGGGACTGAGTAAGGTGCCCAGGGACTTCCCTGGCGGTCCAGTGGTTAAGACTCTGCGCTTCCAATGCAGGGGGCGCGGGTTCGATCCCTGGTTGGGGAACTAAGATCCCACATGCCCTGTGGGGCAGCTGAACAAAAAACGAGTAAGGTGCCCAGGACTCGACAGTCACCTTTGCTGCCATAAGGAGAGGCAGAGGTACCCCGGTCACTTGGAATAATGAGAACCGGGTCAGCAGCTTTCTGCCATCCTCCGGATAAAAGAAACCAAGTCCTAAGTGCACACAGCACCTACAAAAACCTGGGGCTGGGCTCTGTCTGCAGGGAAGCTCTGGTCCTGCTCTGGGGGCTCAGGGATGGAAGTGGGATGCTTACTTTTCTCTGTATCTCCTTTTCCATCATCAGAATTTAGCACCATGTGCATGAATTACCTATTCAAAGGTTAAATTCACTATTTAGAACAGAAACAAAGAGAAGCCTTCTGGAAAGCATCCTGGCCTGGGAGGGAGGAGGTCTGGGTTTTAGCTGCTTCACTTCTCTGGGCCTCCTTCATCTCCTTTGACCAGTGAGGGGCTTGAACAAGATGAACTTTTTCCG
Organism: Hyperoodon ampullatus; assembly: GCF_949752795.1. Classification (NCBI taxonomy): domain Eukaryota; kingdom Metazoa; phylum Chordata; class Mammalia; order Artiodactyla; family Ziphiidae; genus Hyperoodon; species Hyperoodon ampullatus. The sequence goes on along the minus strand of NC_136923.1, from coordinate 48,536,174 downwards.
GTGACTTCCAAGCCAGAGTGAGTGTAAAAGCATCCAAGGGGAACAGACTTTGAGGTCAGACAGAACTGGGCCTGAGTCCTGGTTCCCTCAACAGACCTGCTGTGTGACCCTGGGCAAGTTACTCAACCTCTCTGTGCCTCCACTGCCTCATCTGGAAGATGGAGATAAGAACACCCATGTCACAGGTCTGTTGGCGGAGTAGGAGGTCATGTGTCTAAAGCAGGTTCTATGGTGCCAGGCTCAGTAAAGGGTGCTGTAATCAGGTGAGGGCAATTCCAAATACTCCACAAAAAGTGAGCTCTACGGGGAAGCTTAGAGACAGTGTCCATTCTGACACCCTCAGTTTACAGATGGAAAGTGGCAGTGCAGAGAGGGTGGGATATATTGGGTGTCAGCTGAGGAACCCAGGGCGCCTTCCTTCTCTCTTCCTGCCCAGAACTTCTGGGCCTCAGGAGATGTGGCTCTAACTCAGTTCCTTGTGTGATGGCATTTTATCCATCAGCTGGTCCTAAAGAGTCATCTATTCTCACGTTCCCTGCCTGGCACAGGTGACATCAGGGTCTGGTCACAGGCCACTGGGACTCTGAGGCCCCAGTATTGCAGCCCCCAAACCACGCCAGGGTCTGGCCTTCCCAAGTGATGGATCCCAGCCAACTCCTGGGATATTGGGGTCAGGGACATCCCACTTAAGACCCTCTGCTCTCTACTCACAGAGGGGACAGGTTTCAGGCCCTACCATGGGACAGGAAGTTCAAAATGCAAACTCTCCTAGAAAAATAGGCATGGGCCGAATTTCACATTAACCCAGAGATCATGGGATGAGGAGAAGGGAGAAGAGAGAAAGGCGGGGAAGAAGGGCCTGAAAACAACAGGAGGGGTGAGAGACAGGTATACGTTTCAAAATGAAACTCACAGGGGACTGATTTTATAGCCAGGAATGGAATCTTCTCATTTCTGTGTCCCCAGCCCATGGCCTGGCACACGGTCAGCGCTCAACAGATGAATGAATGCACGCATCAACGAACGGGTGAGCAGCTCAGAGCACTGTTGTTTAACTGGGATAATGTGTGAGGAAAGGCTCTGCACCACGAATCTCTCAGTGCCGCCAGCGCCTGGCACACGGTAGGGCCTAAGTCGCTGTGTGCTTATGGCACGGGCGTGCCTCCCAGAGGTGGGGGAAAACTATGTCCTCTTCTTCCAGAGGAAGCTGGTAGTCTATTTTGGAAGGAGAGCCTCAGCAGCATTGCTTTGGGGATTCAAACCTGCCACCCGACCAAGCTCTGTGAGCATCTCCCGGTTCTGAGGAAGAAGGGAGGCGAGGCCCTGTCTAAATCACAAAGACGTTGCATCCTGATACATTTTCCTCCCTTTCTTGTGGAGACAAGGAGGAGTTAGTAAATCCACATCCACAGATCTGCAGGAGCAAAATCTTGTCTTCTTGTGTCAGAAGCTATAAGCTCATTTCTAACCTGACAAGTCCACACAAAAACTTATACACAAATATTCTTAACAGCATTACTCATAATAGCCACAAAGTGGACGCAACCCATATATCCATCACAAGGTGAATGGATAAACAAAATGTGGTACATGCACACAATGGAATAGTATTCAGTCATAAAAAGAAATAAAGTACTGATACATGTTACAACATGGATGCACCTTTAAAATATTATGCTAAATGAAAGAAGCCAGACACAAAAGGCCATATACTGTATGATTCTATGCCTATGAAATATCCAGAATAGGCAAATCCACAAAGACAGAAAGTAGATTTGATTGCCAGGGGGCTGGGGGTACCATGGCATGGAGAGTGACTGCTAATGAGTGTGGGAGTTTCTTTTTGTGGTGGTAAGATGTTCTGGAATTAGTGGTGATGGTTGAAAACTTTATGAATATAGTAACAAAATACTGAATTATACACATTAAAAAAGAAATAAGTAAAATTTTAAAACCAGAAAAAAAAAAAAGTAACACTGACCTATCAGGCCATTGGCTGTGGAACCTGGATGTCAAATTGCCAGCTCCAGAGCAAACAAACTCCAACCCATCATCCAGGGTGCACACCAGAAAGACAAATACAGATACACAGTTCATTCTCTTATCAAGATACGATACCTCTGAAATGAGTAAAGAGACACAGAGAACACTTCCTCATCTTCTTAGATGGAGACACGTCTCTCTCTGCTTTTTGAAAAATGACAAACCTTCCTCTTAGACAAACATCTCATTGTGTCCCGTGGTCTCCTGCAGGCACATCTGTTGAGTTGAGAGTGAGAGGGTCTGGGTCAGCACCAAGCATCTTTATGTATCCGGCAGGCATCTGGATGGGAGGCTGGGTCCCCTCAGGACAACGTCTGCTCCGAGATGGACTTCTTCTTGCCCTATTCGTGAACTGCTCAGGGAGGCCCGGCCACCAGCTCTCAGCAGCCTTCACGTCTGGCCTTGGCAGGGTGCCTGACTCACATATGTGAACACACCCTGCAGAGAGCCTTGAATGGTCTTCATCTTCCTCACAGGTAGAATAATGGGGTCAGATTTGATCATGGAGATGTGAAGAGTGCTCCAGGGAGCATCACCTTCAGAGGGCTAGGAGGTGAGACTTGGGGAGTGCTATTAGACATTGGAAAACAGTCTCCTCGTCCACAGGACCTCTCCGGGGCTTTAACGTGCTGAAGGGTGAGGCAGGATGCTTATATGGATTAAGAGCTGAACCCTGGAGTCACACAGCGATTTGGCATTCATTAGCTGTGTGACCTTGGGCAAATGACCCAACCTCTCTGAGCCTTAGTTTCCTCACCTCTAAAATGAGAGTAACAAGAGTACCTCCCTTCCCAGTGAGGCTGGGAGGCTTCAGTGTGTCAAAGTGGGGCTAGTCAATTACCATTCTGTGAATCACAGCTTGGCCTTGGCCCCTGTGGGAGCTCAGAAAGCACAGCAAATTGTGCCCTGTTGGATATGAAGGAGGCGTTTTCCAGGGACAGGGGAAGGAGGAGGGAATCCAAGGCAAAGGGAAAAGCAGGCACAAAAGCATGGAGGCACGACTGGCTGTGGTGGCCTCAAGAACTGCTGAGACGCAGACGTGTGGGTGACTCAGGCAGTGAGTAGGGGAGGGAAGGAGGCAGCAAGGGAGCAGCTGGAGAGGGGGCTGGGTCACAGCAAAGTCACTGGGAGCCACAGAACAGCTCTGGAGAGCATCCGGCCCCTGCCACGAGTAATGGAGGAGAGCAATGAAGGTGCTGTGTGCGTGGGGAGGAGGGGCCAGCTGGACACGACCCTTCTCTCCCCCAGCCTCGTGGCTAAGAAGGCCTTCTCTCCTGCAGGGGATGTGGAAGGAGACCTCCTGGGGCCGGCAGTCAGGCTCAGGAGAGCTGAGAGGGCTCTCAGCCAGCCAGGGGAGCCCTGGGGAACTGGGGCAGGTGAGCATCACACTTGAAGCTATGCACGGGGACAGGGTGCAGGCAGCAAACAGAATGTTTTGAACTAGGAATTAGATTCACGTGGCGTAAGATACAAAAAAGTCACGGGACCAAAAGGCAGAAGAGGTAACATGAGGGGGTGGGAGCAACCTCTGGGCCAGTTTCCTTTCCTAATAAGTAAAATAAAACTAGGCCCCCAAAGTAAGGTCAAGCTTTTCTCCTTGGGACCAAGAGAATGGACAGATGCTCCTGAATTTGAAGAGCGCCAGCCTGGGTGAAGTCAGGAAGGAACCACGCAGGCAGGCAGAGAGCAGTCAAGCCCCAGGCCTGGAAGCGGGGGGAGGAGTTTCAACTCCCCCTCCGGGAATTGCAGCTCACCCTGGTTGCTCTTACTCCAAAAAATTAGGAAAGGAAAAAAAGTAGGAAAGAATTAAGATTCCACACCTGGCAGTTTTAACTTACAAAAAAGTATTTATTAATCTAATTTTCCTTCTCTTGCCATAATCCAGAAGCATGAAGCTGACGGCCTGACATATCAGTGTGAAGTTGTCAAAAGCCCCACCAGTCACTGATTCCAAAATTCCATGACTGGCCTTTGTTAGGCAACAGGACTGCAGTTACAGCATGGTTTCAAGTCCATACAGGAAGCCCACCAACCCCGGGGTCTCCCACACCTGCCATGGCTCACTGGGTGGGTTGTGGAGCGTGAGAATCAACAGCACCAGACGGATGGAGCAACCAACAGAGCAGATGGATGGAGAAGGCTTCGGGCAGAACACTGCTGTGGTGTACTTCCCCTGACAGAAGCCGGAGCTGTCCACCCGCAAGGCTGCTCGGTCACAGGCCTGGTTCCCTGGGAAGCATCTCTCTTTGGCTGAGGGTCAGAAGGCTGCACACCCAGATCGCCCTGAGAAGCAGTCCCCACACGCCAACCCGAGCCTGAGCCGCCATCACTGTCTTTCCAGCGGGACCGCCCAGCCCGCTGGTGCTACTGCTGCTTGTGTGGAAGAGGCTTCCTGCGTGGCGGGAGCTCCCTGTGGATCAGGGTGAGTCCTCAGAGGATGAGGAAGACTCCTCCCCACCACAAAACCTCCTGGCACTCTCCATACAACACAAAACCCAGGAAGGCCTGCAGGACAGAGACAGCTGTGAGGCTGGGCAGGCACGTGCCCGCAGGATGCGACCACGGTGGGTGGGCACCACTTGACGCCCCTGTGGCTGAGTGCCCTCCTAGGGTGGGAGGAAAGGTCTGGAGCTGGAAGTCTTGGGCCTGAAACCCATCTGTTACCTTCAGCATATCTCACCTGGAGAAGTGGGGAGGGTACCTCCTCACAGCATCGGACCCAGCAAAGTGCACAAGAAAGCCCAGCAGAGGCCGGCAGCCAGGCCCAGCACACAGCTGGTCCACCAAGTCCTCCCTGCCTGGACTGCAGGGCTGACTGGCTCATCCCCACCTGGGAGAGAAGAACCTCGACCCTCCACATCTCCTGCCTGAGTTCACAGACCCCTGAGGAGCAGCAAGCAAGTAGGCTTTTGACAGTTGGACTTCATCCCCGTCTAACTTGAGAATTCCTCCAAGTTAGAGATTAGAGGAGCAGCCACTGGGAGTCAAGACACAGCCCAACCTCTGCTTCAGTTCCTGACCCTTCTCCTATGTGGAAAGCAGGGGTTGCCCAAGGACAACCCACCCAGAACCCTCCCAGAACCCAGGTTTGGGACAGAGGAACTGTATGCTCAGGCTACTCACCAAGCTGAGGATATTTGAAAAAGTCACTGTGACAGATGCAATGGCTGAAGACATGGAGAAACTGAGGCCCCGGCTAAAGAACGTGCACATCAGAGAATTGGTGGTAGCCATCACAATAATGCCTAAGACGCAGAAGCCCATGTTCACCTGCAGGAGAAAGTGTCACTGCAGCCACGGCCAGCCCTGGGCAGCATGACCGGCAGACCCCCTCACAGCACCCAGGGTCATGGTTACTGCTGGCAGCAGGGCCACCACAGCCTGGGGGTCCTCAGAGCTTTCCTGCACAGGACTTCACTTAACCCTCAGCGGGCAGCACACCCACTTTACACCTGAAACAACTTCAGAGAAGACCCATATTTGGCCATCTTGCTGGCCATATGACCTTGGGCCAAAATCAAATGCGAATCCATATCCAGTTATTTTCTATTGAACACCAGTCTCTTACTGCTCCCACAGTGACCAAGGCTTGAAGTTCAATCCCAGAGGGCCAAGTAGTTATTACTCGATATGAGGGATGAATAAATCAGGGGCAGAGTCCTAACTTCCCGGGAGTGGGTAAAGCATGAATAAGTCCTGTCTCCCCGCCATCCTGTGAAGGCTACATCCCACTTGGGCCGGTCCCATTGGGCATTCTTGAGCTTTTACTCTGTGCCAGGCCCTCTGCTAATTGTTTTAAGTACATTTGCATTTATTCCTTAACTTCATTTTACAGATAAAAATCCTGAGGCATTAAGTAACTTACCTAAAGTGCCACAGCTGGGGGGAGCCGCCAGGATTCAAGCCCAGGCAGTGTGGCTCCTTGCTCTGAACCAGGACACAGCCATTCCTGGGGAAACCACACCTGGGACTATTTGAATGGCAATCACAAGCATCACTTGGAGAACTTGCAGATTTCTTTCTTTTTTAAAGGAGAGCCTTGAGAGAAGAGAGGACCTTCAGAAGCCTCCTACACAAAGGATATGCAGACCCCTTGCTTGGTTTTGAGTTTTAAACCTGCCTGCAGACAGAGCTGCTTCCTCTGGGGATGGTGTCCATCTAAACCTAATACTCTCATTTCTCGTTAACAGTTTCCCAGCAACTGAATATATAGTGCCTTGAGGAAGGAGTGTCTCTGCATGCTTTACACAGAAGCACTGTATATGCCAGTGCCAGCCTGCTTACGTAAAGGCTTATGAAGGTCCGCTGCACAACTGAGAAGACTAGAAAAACCTCATGGCTCATAGTCACTCATCTTACTTTGGACCACTTACTCCAAGAATTACAGCCAGCAGGATACCAACCGCGAGCATGGCAGCTCCCGCTGGGTTAGCCCTAAATAGGCTTACACCTAAAGAATCAGCCTGTCTACTGATTCTTAGGTCAGGGCCTAATCCTGGGTTGCAGATGCAATGAAACCTCTTTAACAAGCAGAAGCTGGCCTATGACTCGGGATGGAAGCGGCAAAGAGGTACACCTTAGCAGACATGGGGAGGTGGTTCAGGAGTTCTCAGCATTGGGGGGAATGTCCAGAACATTTCTCTCAGTCAAAATGAGAGGTAGAGAAGACTTCCCTGGTGGTCCAGTGGCTAAAACTCTCCCAATGCAGGGGGCCTGGGTTCAATCCCTGGCCCCGGGAACTAGCTCCCACGTGCCCCAACCAAAAAGATCTCACGGGCCCCAACTAAGACCCGGCATGGCCAAATAAATAAATAAATATATATTTTTAAAAAGGTAGAGAGTGGATGTAGGAGGTGTGCGTCTTCCCCAAAAGCGAACTAACCCAATCGGAGAACAGATTTTAGGTGCCCCCAAACGCGGCGCCGCAACGCGTTGGCCTGGGGAGGCGGAGGGAATCCGGCGGAGGCGTCGGTGCAGGCGGCTGCGCACACACTGCCCCTCTCGGCCTGTGACATCCGCCCTTGGAGCCCGCTGCGCCAGGCACGGAACCCCGGAGCAGCACACTCCGCGTTCGACTGCGGCCTCACGTGACGCGACGCTCACGTGGGTGCGGTGGTCAATAGAGGCTCCCCGAGGGCCTAGAGGGGCGGGGCCGCCGGTAGAGCCCCAGGCCTCCTTCTCCCGGGGTTGGCTCTTCTCCGCGTTAGGTTTAGGCTTTCCCTGGCGCACTCCTGGACCAATGTCCAAGGCTGACAGTGGCGGTGGTACTGTGGTTGCTGATGTAGACTAACTCTTCGTGGCCTAGCAGTTTCAATCCTTGTCATTAGGTGTGGTCCAACATCGGCTTCCCCTGGGAATCTGTTTAACTCCCAGGTCCCGCCCCACATCCGTTGAATCAGAATCTACTTTTTAACAAGACCCCCAGGAGATCGACATGCACCTTAGAGATACGTTGGCAGAGGGCGCCAAAGACCTGCAGACTCAGCAAGAAAGTGGGCTAGGGTTAAGGGCTTCTGACAATTCCAAAGGCCCTGGTGGATATATGCTCATTGTAAGAAATTTAGAAAGTATATTAGAAAATTTCATCCATAATCACTCCACTCAGATAATTGGGATTAACATTACTTCCAATTTCCAATGTACTTACTTTTAAAATGTTTTTGTTTAAGTAGTACGTTTCTTTGAAAATGAAGTGCTGTTCAAGTGTATAAAGGCCAATTACACTATCCAGGAAAGTCAGTTATTACAGTACTTTTTCTATATATATAGTTATATATATAGCACACGTTAAAAAATAGTGCATATACCATGTATGGGACTATTTTTCTAAACATGATTTCGCAGTGCACATACTGTCCAGCAGCATTGTTTTTTTCCATTCAGTAAGTTTTCATGTTAGTCCTTACGTGCCATCCTCTCACAACGTGGCTTTGTGGCTCCAATAAAAGCATGGATAACCCTGATAACTCCTATTAAAATTTCAAATTGGCCAATTTTGTAGTTGAGAAAAGCGAGGCTCTGAGAGGCACTGTGCCACTTTGCAAAGAGCTGTGTGAACCCCAGCGCAAAGATGATCCCATCAGAAAGCTCTTACCTTACTTGGAACCTACAGGAAATGGAGTGGTGCTGTGCTGGATCAACTGTGCCTGCTTTATAAGTTTTCTTAGAACAAATGATGCCTCTACTAGCATTAGAGGTTGAGCATCTCAGAGCCACCTCCTCTGTAAAGCAGACTCGGCTACTCCCCTACCTTTGCACCACTCCTGTGGTTGTCTGTCTGCCTCCCTGCTAGCCTGCGAGCTCCTTGAGGGCAGGGACATGTTTCTTTCTTCTCTAGGTCCCCAGCGCCCAGCACAGGGCCTTGTCCTGGTGATGATGGCTGAATTGATTCCATCCTTGGACACCCAGCTAGGAAGTTATTTCTGCCTCCTGGACAAGAGCTCCCATGTGCACACGTATCACCTGCTAGCAATCTTGTTAAAATGAAGATCCTGACTCAGGTCTGGAGCTGGATTAAGATTCTGCATTTCTAACAGGCTCCCAGATGGTGCTAATGCTGCAGGGGGCGGGGGGGTGGGGGGAGGGGTGGTGGTGGACGGGGGACGGGGGACACACAACACTGAGTAGCAAGTCTGTGATTAATCGTTGCCCTCAGCGCACTCACACGCCTTGCAACATACTTGCCTCCCTAACTGGGCTCCATCAGGCAGATGTTATGCATGTTTTCTCTTTGTTCTGCCACAGTGCCCAATATTGTGACCGGCTCCTGTTCTTGCTACAGAAGTTTGAGTGAACAGACTATGATTTGATTATAAAAGATAAAATTTAAAAAATTACTAACGAACAAACACAAAATTACGAACAGCACCATGGTGTTAACTAGAGCACCCTTAACTGGGAGTGTGAAGGGGACGGAATACCTCATCCCACATTTATTTAATGGTATTTAAAAAAAATTAATTAATTTTATTTTTGGCTGCGTTGGGTCTTCGTTGCTGCATGCAGGCTTTCTCTAGTTGCGGCGAGCGGGGGCTACTCTTCGTTGTGGTGCGCGGGCTTCTCGTTGTGGTGGCTTCTCTTGTTGCGGAGCACGGGCTCTAGGCGCCCCGGCTTCAGTAGTTGCGGCTCGCAGGCTCTAGAGCACAGGCTCAGTAGTTGTGGCGCACGGGCTTGGTTGCTCTGCACTATGTGGGATCTTCCTGGACCAGGGATCGAACCCGTGTCCCCTGCATTGGCAGGCAGATTCTTAACCACTGCGCCACCAGGGAAGTCCCCACATTTATTTAAAAAGCAATGAAAACAGACATCAAAGATGGCTTATGGGGCTTCCCTGGTGGCGCAGTGGTTGAGAGTCCGCCTGCTGATGCAGGGGACACGGGTTCGAGCCCTGGTCTGGGAAGATCCCACATGCCGCGGAGCAACTGGGCCCGTGAGCCACAGCTACTGAGCCTGCGCGTCTGGAGCCTGTGCTCGGCAACAAGAGAGGCCGTGACAGTGAGAGGCCCGCGCACCGCGATGAAGAGTGGCCCCCACTTGCCACAACTGGAGAAAGCCCTTGCACAGAGATGAAGACCCAACACAGCAAAAATAAATTAATTAATAAATAGCCACCACTTTCCCTTAAAAAAAAAAAAAAAAAAAAAAGATGGCTTATGGACAAAAGATGACCTATCAAGTTCTGGGAGACCCATTCAAACTCTGCCTCAAATTTAGGGCCTAAAGTCACAAATTTAAGAGGCCTTAGGGGCCAAGGAGGGAATTTAAATGTGTGAAGTTCCCCACCCCCTTACCCATGAGACAGGAGGGATGGGTGTGGCCTGTGATGACCTAGGGAGTGAATGTCTGTCTTGTCTCTTTTATGCCCTCTCTCCAACCTTACCTCAGTCTCTTCCTCCCTTCACTTTGATGGCAAAATATTAGCTCTCTGCACAGACACCCAACAGAAATACAGAGGCAGAGTTTTGGAGGAAAAAGAAAGAGTAGCTTTGTTCTTTGCCAAGCAAAGAGAGAACATAGCAGGCTGGCGCCTCAAGAACTGTGCCCTCCTCCCTGGGGAATCAGGAAATGTCTTATAGGTGGGGCTTGCAGTCTGGGGTAGGTGATAAGGATCAAAGTAGTGAAGGTCTTGCATTCTTCTTCTTTCTGCTTTATTTCAAAATGGTCACAGCTGGCGTCAGGCAGCTGCATAATTGGGTCTGTTCATCTCTGGGTTATCAGCCCAGGACCTTCTTTCTGAAATGCAGGACACTCCAGGGGGTTATTTGTTACAAGGGAGTGTAGGGGGTGTATATACCAGGGGCAGGATGTAATTCAGAGTCAGAGAGTCTTAGAGGTTAGCTTTGTGAAGGACAAATCTAATTACAGACACTACAGATCAGTAACAGTTAAAATAAAACTAGGATTGGTTAACTCTTTCAGGCCAGTTTATGCTGCTTCTCTAGCCTGTTCATTGTTCCTTTATTTTCCTTGTTTGTCAGAAAAGAAAAACCTCATTTCAACAAGACAAGGACACAGGGGCTTCTTTATGCTTCCAACTTGTGTCCATTCTTTGCCCAGGTAAACAAATGAGCACATACATACATACTCAGGATCAGGACTGTTCCAGGCAGAATTGCCAGGATGACTAAGATCCCTGCACTCCTTGGGTTCTGGCTTTTTGCAAAACTTTCAGTTCTAGCTCCCTGTCCTTAGCTGGCCTAAAGCTTTATCTCCTTTTCCTTGCTGTGAGTGACGTTATGGGTTGAATTGTGTCCCCTAAAAAGATGTTGAAGTCCTAATCCCCAGCACTTGTGAATGTGACCTTATATGGAAATGGAGTCATTGCAAATGTAGTCAAATTAAGATGAGATCATTAGGGTGGGCCCTAATCTGACTAGTGTTCTTAGAAAAGACAGATGGGAGAATGCCATGTGACCATGGAAACAGAGATTGGAGTGATGCATCTAAAAATCAAGGAATGCCAAGGGCTGCTGGCAACACCATAAGCTAAGAGAGGCATGAAATAGATTCTCCTCTGGAGCCCTCAGCTTTGCCAACACCTTGATTTTGAACTTATAGCCTCCAGAACTGTGTGAGAATAAATTTGTCGTCTTAAGCCATCCAGTTTGTGGTAATTTTTTGCAGCAGCCCTGGGGAACTCATACAGGTTGTTGAAAAATTAATCAGTCAACCTAAGAAAAATGGAAAATTTTTTTTTTTGGCTGTGCCTTGTGGCATGTGGGATCTTAGTTCCCCAACTAGGGATTGAACCCATGTCCCCTGCAGTGGAAGCTCGGAGTCCTAACCACTGGACCATCAGGGAAGTCCCCAAAATGGAAAATTTTATTCAAGCCAAATTTGAGGATTATAACCCAGGAAGAGCAACTCAGAAAGCTCTGAGAACTGTTCTGCCTGTTAGAAGTCAAGGCACAGTTATACAAGTTTTTGGAGAAAGAGGGCTGTACATCAAATGACGTATTATTGACAGTTTACATAATCCAGACCTAAGCACCATGTGACCCCTTACGAGATCAAGACAGAATATTATCTTTAAGGAGTTGTGCTACTGATGCTAGGAGAATATTGCTCTTTATGGTTGAGCAGTTCTGCCAATGGGGAAGCTTTGTTCGATGCATAATGCAGATACAAGATGCAGAGTCAGGGGAGAGAGGAGACCAAAGGGCACAGAAGATTTTTTTGTTTATATATATATATATATTTTAATTTATTATTTATTTTTGGCTGTGTTGGGTCTTCACTGCTGCACATGGGCTTTCTCTAGTTGTGGCGAGCAGTGGCTACTCTTCGTTGTGGTGGCTTCTCTTTGTTGCAGAGCACAGGCTCTAGGTACACAGGCTTCAGTAGTTGTGGCACACGGGCTCATAGTTGTGGCTCGTGGACTCTAGAATGCAGGCTCAGTAGTTGTGGCACACGGGCTTAGTTGCTCCGTGGCATGTGGGATCTTCCCAGACCAGGGATCAAGCTTGTGTCCCCTGCATTGGCAGGTGGATTCTTAATCACTGCGCCACCAGGAAGTGCTATATTTTTTCTTGTCTTGCCATAAAATATGAATTTTATTTCACGAGGTGATAAGATCCAAGCCTCTTTATTACCAGCTTCACTGCACCACCTTCTCCTACCTCCAAGGCAGTCAGTGTCTATTCTTTACCTTACACTGAATTTCAGTTTGTTCTTCATTTCTGGCTCTTAGGGATTTACTATTACTATTCCTTGAAAGTTCAACTATGCATTAATTTTCTAAAATAGTTTTTCTTCAGCATTATTGAGGTATAATTTACAAACCATAAAAGTAACTTTAAAAATGTTTTTTTTTTTCATTTCCTGAATCAGCACATTAAGAATTTGCCTTTTTTTTTTTTTTTTTTTTTTTTTTAGTTTGGCTGTGTTGGGTCTTAGTTGCGGCACACGGGACCTGCGTTGCGGCACGTGGGATCTCATTGTGGTGCTTGGGTTCTACGTTGTGGCATGCAGGCTTCTCTCCAGTTGTGGCTCTTGGGGTCCAGAGCATGTGGGCTCAGTAGTTGCAGCACGTTGGCTTAGTTGCCCCTCGCCATGTGGGATCTGTAGTTCCCCGACCAGGGATCGAACCCACGTCCCCTGCACTGGAAGGTAGATTCTTAACCACTGGACCACCAGGGAAGTCCCAAAATTAACCCATTTTCAATGTAGTTTAATTTTTATTAAATTTATAGAGTTGTGCAACCATCACCACAAAACACTTTTAAAACATTTCTGCAACATCAAAAAGTTCTCTTGTGGGAATTCCCTGGTGGTCCAGTGGTTAGGACTCCACGCTTTCACTGCTGAGGGCCCGGGTTCAATCCCTGATCAGGGAACTAAGATCCCACAAGCCGTGCAGCACAGCAAAAAAAGAAAAGTTTCCCTTGTGCCCAACCCCAAGCAACCAGTGATTTGCTTTCTATCACCTGGCCTTTTCTGAACATTTCACATAAATGGAATCAAACAATATATGGTCTTTTGGGTCTGGCTTCTTTCACTTAGTATGCTTTTTTCTCCCTCCCCCCCATGGTTCCTGCATGTTGTAGGAACATGTATCAGTTTGTCTCTTTTTTTATTGCTGACTACTATATGTAAAAAGTGTTTGACGTCATTAGTCCTTAGGAAAATATAAGTGATATGCCACTTCATACCCTCCAAGATGACTACAGGAAAACCTGACGGTAACAAGTGTTGGTGAAGATATGGAAAAACTGGAACACACTGTAGTTGCGAACATAAAATAGTGCAGCCAAATGGTATGTTTGGAAAAGTTAGACAATATGTTAAAAAGAAGATGAACACATATTCACCAGATGACCCAGCAATTCTTTTTAACATCTTTATTGGACTATAATTGCTTTACAATGGTGTGTTAGTTTCCGCTGTATAACAAAATGAATCAGCTATACATATACATATATCCCCATATCTCCTCCCTCTTGTGTCTCCCTCCCACCCATCCTCACCCATCTAGGTGGTCACAAAGCACCCAGATGATCTCCCTGTGCTATGCAGCTGCTTCCTACTAGCTATCTATTTTACATTTGGTAGTGTATATATGTCCGTGCCACTCCCTCACTTTGTTCCAGCTTACCCTGCCCCCTCCCCGTGTCCTCAAGTCCATTCTACTCGTCTGTGTTTTTATTCCTGTCCTGGCCTAGGTGCTTCAGAACCTTTTTTTTTTTTTTTTTTTTTTTTTAGATTCCATATATATGTATTAGCATACGGTATTTGTTTCTCTCTTTCTGACTTACTTCACTCTGTATGACAGACCCTAGGCCCATCCACCTCACTACAAATAACTCAATTTCGTTTCTTTTTATGGCTAATATTCCATTGTATATATGTGCCACATCTTCTTTATCCATTCATCTGTTGATGGACACTTAGGTTGCTTTCATGTCCTGGCTATTGTAAATAGAGCTGCAATGAACATTTTGGTACATGACTCTTTTTGAATTATGGTTTTCTCAGGGTATATGCCCAGTAGTGGGAGGGTATATGCCCAGTAGTGGGATTGCTGAGTCATATGGTAGTTCTATTTTTAGTTTTTTAAGGAACCTCCATACTGTTCTCCATAGTGGCTGTATCAATTTACATTCCCACCAGTAGTGCAAGAGGGTTCCCTTTTCTCCACACCCTGTACAGCATTTATTGTTTGTAGATTTTGTGATGGCCATTTTTTTTTTTTTTGATGACAGCCATTCTGACTGTTGTGAGGTGATACCTCATTGTAGTTTTGATTTGCATTTCTCTAATGGTTAGTGATGTTGAGCATCCTTTCATGTGTTTGTTGGCAATCTGTATATCTTCTTTGGAGAAATGTCTGTTTAGGTCTTCTGCCCATTTTTGGATTGGGTTGTTTGTTTTTTTGATATTGAGCTGCATGAGCTGCTTGTAAATTTTGGAGATTAATCCTTTGTCAGTTGCTTCATTTGCAAATATATTCTCCCATTCTGAGGGTTGTCTTTTTGTCTTGTTTATGGTTTCCTTTGCTGTGCGAAAGCTTTTACGATTCATTAGGTCCCATTTGTTTATTTTTGTTTTTATTTCCATTTCTCTAGGAGGTGGGTCAAAAAGGGCCATGCTGTGATGTATTTCATATAGTGTTCTACCTATGTTTTCCTCTAAGAGTTTTACAGTGTCTGGCCTTACATTTAGGTCTTTAATACATTTTCAGTTTATTTTTGTGTATGGTGTTAGGGAGTGTTCTAATTTCATTCTTTTGCATGTAGCTGTCCAGTTTCCCCAGCACCACTTACTGAAGAAACTGTCTTTTATCCATTGTATATTCTTGCCTTCTTAATCAAAAATGAGGTGACCATATGTGCGTGGGCTTACCTCTGGGCTTTCTATCCTGTTCCATTGATCTATATTTCTGTTTCTGTGCCAGTACCATACTGTCTTGATTACTGTAGCTTTGTAGTATAGTCCGAAGTCTGGGAGCCTGATTCCTCCAGCTCCATTTTTTTCCCTCAAGATTGCTTTGGCTATTTGGGGTCTTTTGTGTTTCCATACAAATTGTGAAATTTTTTGTTCTAGTTCTGTGAAAAATGCCATTGGTAGTTTGATAGGGATTTCAATGAATCTGTAGATTGCTTTGGGTATTATAGTCATTTTCACAATGTTGATTCTTCCAATCCAAGAACATGGTATATCTCTCCATCTGTTTGTATCATCTTTAATTTCTTTCTTCAGTGTCATATAATTTTCTGCATACAGGTCTTTTGTCTCCTTAGGTAGGTTTATTCCTAGGTATTTTATTCTTTTTGTTGCAGTGGTAAATGGGAGTGTTCTTTTGATTTCACTTGCAGATTTTTCATCATTAGTGTATAGGAATGCCAGAGATTTCTGTGCATTAATTTTGTATCTTGCTACTTTACCAAATTCATTGATTAGTTCTAGTAGTTTTCTGGTAGCATCTTTAGGATTCTCTATGTATAGTATCATGTCATCTGCAAACAGTGACCGCTTTACTTCTTTTCCGATTTGGATTCTTTGAATTCCTTTTTCTTGTCTGATTGCTGTGGCTAAAACTTCCAAAACTGTGTTGAAGAATAGTGGTGAGAGTGGACATCCTTGTCTTGTTCCTGATCTTAGAGGAAATGCTTTCAGTTTTTCACCATTGAGAATGATGTTGGCTGTGGGTTTTTCATATATGGCCTTTATTATGTTGAGGAAAGTTCCCTCTATGCCTACTTTCTGCAGGGTTTTTATCATAAACGGGTGTTGAATTTTGTTGAAAGCTTTTTCTGCATCTATTGAGATGATCATGTTTTTTCTCTTTCAATTTGTTAATATGGTTTATCACATTGATTGATTTGCTATGTTGAAGAATCCTTGCGTTCCTGGGATAAAACCCACTTGCTCATGGTGTATGATCCTTTTAATGTGCTGTTGGATTCTGTTTGCTAGTATTTTGTTGAGGATTTTTGCATCTATGTTCATCAGTGATATTGGCCTGTAGTTTTCTTTCTTTGTGACATCTTTGTCTGGTTTTGGTAACAGGGTGATGGTGGCCTCGTAGAATGAGTTTGGGAGTGTTCCTCCCTCTGCTATATTTTGGAACAGTTCGAGAAGGATAGGTGTTATCTCTTCTCTGAATGTTTGACAGAATTCGCCTGTGAAGCCATTTAGTCGTGAGCTTTTGTTTGTTGGAAGATTTTTAATCACAGTCTCAATTTCAGTGCTTGTGATTGGTCTGTTTATATTTTCTATTTCTTCCTGGTTCAGGCTCAGAAGTTTGTGCTTTTCTAAGAATTTGTCCATTTCTTCCAGGTTGTCCATTTTATTGGCATATAGTTGCTTGTAGTAATCTCTCATGATCCTTTGTATTTCTGCAGTGTCAGTTGTTACCGGTCCTTTTTCATTTCTAATTCTAGACTTGAGTCTCCTCCCCTTTTTCTTGATAAGTCTGGCTAATGGTTTATCAATTTTGTTTATCTTCTCAAAGAACTAGCTTTTAGTTTTATTGATCTTTGCTGTTGTTTCCTTCATTTCTTTTTCACTTATTTCTGATCTGATCTTTATGATTTCTTTCCTTCTGCTAACTTTGGGGTTTTTTTGTTCTTCTTTCTCTAATTGCTTTAGGTGCAAGGTTAGATTGTTTGAGATGTTTCTTCTTTCTTGAGGTAGGATTGTAGTGCTATAAACTTCCCTCTTAGAACTGCTTTTGCTGCACTGCATAGATTTTGGGTCGTTGTGTTTTCATTGTCATTTGTTTCTAGGTATTTTTTGATTTCCTTTTTGATTTCTTCAGTGATCTCCTGGTTATTTAGTAGTGTATTGTTTAGCCTCCATGTGTTTGTATTTTTTACAGATTTTTTCCTGTAATTGATATCTAGTCTCATAGCACTGTGGTCGGAAAAAATACTTGATATGATTTCAATTTTGTTAAATTTACCAAGGCTTGTTTTGTGACCCAAGACATGATCTATCCTGGAGAATGTTCCACGAGCACTTGAGAAGAAAGTGTATTCTATATTTTTGGATGGAATGTCCTATAAATCTTAAGTCCATCTTGTTTAATGTATCATTTAAAGCTTGTGTTTCCTTATTTATTTTCAGTTTGGATGATCTGTCCATTGGTGAAAGTGGGGTGTTAAAGTTCCCTACTATGATTGTGTTACTGTCGATTTCTTCTTTTATGGCTGTTAGCATTTGCCTTATGTATTGAGGTGCTCCTATGTTGGGTGAATAAATTTTTATAATTGTTATATCTTCTTCTTGGATTGATCCCTTGATCATTATGTAGTGTCCCTCTTTGTCTCTTGTAATAGCCTTTATTTTAAAGTCTATTTTGTCTGATATAAGAATTGCTACTCCAGCTTTCTTTTGATTTCCGCTTGCATGGAATATCTTTTATCATCCCCTCACTTTCAATTTGTATGTGTCCCTAGGTCTGAAGTGGGTCTCTTGTAGACAGCATATATACAGGTCTTGTTTTTGTATCCATTCAGCCAGTGTATATCTTTTGGTTAGATCATTTAATCCATTTGCATTTAAGGTAGTTATCGATACGGATGCTCCTATTACCATTTTTAATTGTTTTGGGTGTTATTGTAGGTCTTTTCCTTCTCTTGTGTTTCCTGCCTAGAGAAGTTCCTTTAGCATTTGTTTAAAAGCTGGTTTGCTGGTGCTGAATTCTTTAGCTTTTGCTTGTCTGTAAAGCTTTTAATTTCTCTGTCGAATCAGAATGAGATCCTTGCTGGGTAGACTAATCTTGGTTGTAGGTTTTTCCGTTTCATCACTTTAAATATGTCCTGCCACTCCCTTCTGGCCTGCAGAGTTTCTGCTGAAAGATCAGCTGTTAACCTTATGGGGATTCCCTTGTATGTTATTTGTTGTTTTTCCCTTGTTGCTTTTCATATTTTTTGTTTTTAATTTTTGATAGTTTGATTAATATGTGTCTTGGTGTGTCTCTCCTTGGATTTATCCTGTATGGGACTCTCTGCCCTTCTTGTACTTGATTGACTATTTCCTTTCCCATATTAGGGAAGTTTTCAACTGTAATCTCTTCAAATATTTTCTCAATCCCTTTCTTTTTCTCTTCTTCTTCTGGGACCCCTATAATTCGAATGTTGGTGTGTTTAATGTTGTCCCAGAGGTCTCTGAGACTGGTCTCAATTCTTTTCATTCTTTTTTCTTTATTCTGCTCTGCAGTAGTTATTTCCACTATTTTATCTTCCAGGTCACTCATTCGTTCTTCTGCCTCAGTTATTCTGCTATTGATTCCTTCCAGAGAATTTTTAATTTCATTTATTGTGTTGTTCATCATTGTTTGTTTGCTCTTTAGTTCTTCTTCGTCCTTGTTAAACATTTCTTGTATTTTCTCCATTCTATTTCCAAGATTTTGGATCATCTTTACTATCATTACTCTGAATTCTTTTTCAGGTAGAGTGCTTATTTCCTCTTCATTTGTTTGGTCTGGAGGGTTTTTGCCTTGCTCCTTCATCTGCTGTTTCTATGTCTTCTCATTCTCCCTAACTTACTGTGTTTGGGGTCTCCTTTTCACAGGCTGCAGGTTCGCAGTTCCCGTTGTTTTTGGTGTCTGCCCCCAGTGGCTACGGTTGGTTCAGTGGCTTGTGTAGGCTTCTGGTGGAGGGGACTGGTGCTTGTGTTCTGGTGGATAAGGCTGGATCTTGTCTTTCTGGTGGGCAGGACCACCTCTGGTGGTGTGCTTCGGGGTGTCTGTGACCTTATTATGATTTTAGGCAGCCTCTCTGCTAATGGGTGGGGTTGTGTTCCTGTCTTGCTAGTTGTTGGGCACATGGTGTCCAGCACTGTAGCTTGCTGGTCATTGAGTGGAGCTGGGTCTTAGCGTTGACATGGAGATCTCTGGGAGAGCTTTTGCCGTTTGATATCATGTGGAGCCGGGAGGTCTCTGCTGGACTAATGTCCTGAACTCAGCTCTCCCACCTCAGAAGCATAGGCCTGACACCCGGCCAGAGCACCAAGACCCTGTCAGCTACATGGCTCAGAAGAAAAGGGAGAAAAAAAGAAAGAAAAATAAAATAAGATAAAATAAAATAAATTTATTAAAATTAAAAATTAAAAAAAAGGAAAGGAAGAAAGAAGAGAGCAACCAAACCAAAAAACAAATCCACCAGTGATAACAAGCGCTAAAAATTGTACTAAAAAAAAACACCAGATAGACAGAACCCTAGGACAAATGGTAAAAGCAAAGCTACACAGACAAAATCACACAAGGAAGTATACACATACACACTCACAAAAAGAGAAAAAGGAAAAAAAATATATATCCATGAAGCCCAGGCCTCATTCTATGCAGATAGCTGGGGATCTTGGTTTTAGGTTCATCTCTGATGTGCATTCTCTGAAGCTGAGTCCATTTCTCAGGAGAAAGAATGGTTGTGTAAGGGAACTGTTGACCGAAACTGCCGTCCTTGGCTAGGCATGATGCAAACCGCTTGCATGAGTTGTCTCACAACACGAGGTCCCTCCCTGATAAGGAACATGGTGCTGCTGCCGAAAAGTAATGGGGAGAACTTGGGAGAGGCTGAAAGGACCCAGCAATTTTGAGGCAGGAGATACATGGGCCCCAGGGTGAGCAGCTGGAGTTTGTCCCCTGTGGACAGATACTCCAAAACAGCAGGAGGGAGGAGAAGCTAAGCCCTGCCCAGATAAAAGACCACATTCTTGAAGTCAAGGAGACCATCCCAACTACACACACACACACACACACACACACACACACACACACACACACACGCATGCACGTGCAGAGAAAGGCTCCTTGAAGGTCAAAAAGGGTGAGGGCACCACCGTATAGCAGGTGATGTCAAGCTACCCATAGGCCTCTTCACTAGAATCCACCTTGGCTAAGAGATGCCAAGGAAGTGAGGCCATGGAAGTGAGGCAGGAGATAGATGGGCTCCAGGCTGGGCATTTACAACTGGCCTCCTGTTTCTCATTTCCTGAGGAAGGAGGCAGGTGGGCTCTAGGCTAGGTATTTACAACCAGCCTCCTGTTTGCACGAGATAGAAATAACAACAGCAACAGGGTAAATAGCGGGACTTTGTCTCCTGAGGACACTTTAAGATAACAGTCACAGCGGAGAAAGAAAGAGGCTAAACCCTGTCTGAGTAAAGGATCGAGAGGTCACATGTTCCCTATCCTTGGGGCAAGGGAGACACTGCACATGCGCAGAAAGGCTCCTTAGGGGTTAAAAAGGAGGGGGCGCTACCCCATAATAGGTGATGCCAAGGCCTCTGGGCTGGAATCCATCTTGGAAAAAAGTTGTGCATGCATGTCAGGGAGGGTCCTAGGGCAGGTCAGGTGTGGAAAAAGAAACCACATAATTGGCCAAAGGTAAACAAAGAGCCGGAAGAACTGCCCTATATAAATGACTTAACCGCCTCTTTACTGTGCTCCTCATTAGGGGGGACGCCCATACCCTTTCTCTCCGGGTGTGCATCTCTGCCTTGCTTGTCTTAACTAAACAAACTGTTTCTCTGTGTGCTCTCCCACTTGTTGTGCTGTGTCTCTATTAATAAACTTTGTACCTGTTTTTGCAGTTTTTGCCTCCTTGAGAAATGCATTTTTCAGTGGAGGCAAGGGCCAGGGGAATTTAGCTTCCAGCCTCTAGCCCCTGGTGGACTAACGGCTAGGATTCCTGGTTTTCATCCAGGCTACCCAGGTCCAATTCCTGGGCAGAGAACTAAGATCTTGCTTCAAGCCACTGCCCACTGCTGCCTCTCCAAGATGGCGAAGACACTGAGATATACCAAATATGGACTCAGAACCAGGCAAAGCAAGATGACTGGCCAAGGAAAACCAGAAGAAATGCCCCATAAAAGTGATTCAAACTACCATGAGGGCACGACTCACTCTCTGAGCCCGCCCATGTGTCTATCCACATGTACTCTTTTTCCTCCTAATAAATGCTTTACTTGTTTCACTACTTTCTGACTCTATGTACAAATTCATTTCTACACTGCTGACAGGACTGGGCCTTGTGACTGGTCACTGGTCCCTGGTGGTCTAGTGGCTAGAATTCAGTGCTCTCACTGCTGCAGACTGACTTCAATCTCTGGCTGGGGAACTGAAATCCTGCTTCAAGCTGCTGCAGGCCGAGGCCACCTGAGATCAATTTCACCCCTAGGTATCTACTCAAGAGATATGAAACATTTTCATAGCAAAACTTACACGGGACTATTTAGAGCACTGTTATCCATAGTAGCCCAAAATTGCCAACAGTTCAAATTGTAACCGAGCAGGACCCTACAGGGCCTTCCTGGGACAGACCCTTCCTCCACTTCCTCTGCTTTAGCTCCTCTCTAAGCACCTAGATAATAGTATCTGATGGCACAATCCCTGAGTTGTTTTATAGATGCTAAAACCCTCACTGAATGGAAGAAATTAATTACTTGATGACCCTGAGTGCATAGCCCCCAGACCTACTGGCACCTAAGGAATGATAGTGTTAACCCCTGTGATACTGCCCTGTTACCTCACCGTCAACCAGTCAGAGAACTGGGCACGAACTTATCACAAACCCTGAGATGCCTCTCCCTCATCTTGCTTTTTTTTTTTTTTTTTTTTTAAGTATTTATTATTTATTTTTGGCTGCACCGGGTCCTAGTTGTAGCATGCGGGATCTTTTGTTGCAGCATGTGCACTTCTCTCTAGTTGTGGCGTGCCGGTTTTTCTCTCTCTACTTGTGGCATGCAGGCTGCAGAGCACATGGGCTCTGTAGTTTGCAGCACGCAGGCTCTAGTTGAGGTGCGGGAGCTCAGTAGTTGTGGTGCACGGGCTTAGTTGCCCCACGGCATGTGGGATCTTAGTTCCCTGACCAGGGATCGAACCCAGGTCCCCTGTATTGTAAGGCAGATTCTTTACCACTGGACCACCAGGGAAGTACCAACTTGCCTTTAAAAATGCTTTGCTGGACTTCTCTGGTGGTGCAGTGGTTAAGAATCTGCCTGCAAATGCAGGGGACATGGGTTCGAGCCCTGGTCTGGGAAGATCCCACATGCTGCAGAGCAACTAAGCCCGTATGCCACAACTACTGAGTCTGCGCTCTATAGCCCGCGAGCCACAACTACTGAGCCCATGTGCTACAACTACTGAAGCCCGCGCACCTAGAGCCTATGCTCCACAACAAGAGAAGCCACCGTGATGAGAAGCCCGTGCACCACAATGAAGAGTAGCCCCCGCTCGCCACAACTAGAGAAAGCTTGCACGCAGCAACGAAGACCCAACACAGCCAAAAATAAATAAATATATAAATAAATTAATTAATTTTTAAAAATGCTTTGCTGAGGGACTTCCCTGGTGGTACAGTAGTTAGGACTTGGCTCTTTCACTGCAGTGGCCTGGGTTGGGGAACTAAGATCCCAGAAGACACATGGCACGGCCAAAAAAAACAACAAAAAACAAAAAACCACAAACGCGGTGTCAGTAGATTGGCTGCACGAGGGTGAACGGACCCAAGTTTGGTTTGGTAACACAATGCCCATCGAATGGTAAGTAAATAAAATGTGGCATGTCCATACAACGGAATATTACTTTCAATGAGAAGGAACGAAGTGCTGATACACAGAAGTTCCTTGAGGACGGGGTTTCTGTTTGCCTTGTTCACTGATGACCAGTGCCTGGCATATAATAGTTGCTCAATAAGCATATGGTGAATGAACAATATAAATCACCTTATTAAACAATTTATTTTTAAAAGATTTTATTACATTTTGAAAAATGGCCATATTAACAGTCATAAAAAAGGCCCATGAAAACACTTCAAGTAGGAACACAAAAATAATCTATATTAACAAGTTTGCTATTCATGCACACTGCACCGTCACTAACCTCACTGTAAGTTTTGAAACCTGTATATTGTTGGAGCTTCTGATGCAAAACTCAAAGGAGATTATGGCAGTACTGAAGGAAAAAAATAATCTGGCCGACATCCACTATAAAACTGCAGCTACGGGCTTTTATTTTAAAAGACAAAAGGTTTTCCCAATATTTACAGCTTTGAAACAGTAACCTCTAACTGCAGGCTGCGGGCTGCCACAGGTGTGCACAGCTGCAGAGAGTTCATAAGAAACTTGAGGGTCAGCCCCCCAACCCCCACATACACAGGTAATAGTCGTGGCTCTTAATTCAGCTCTACTAAGTGCGCAAGGGCAGGTCTTACTTCTATAAGAGGGAAAAAAGTCTCCAAACAAGGTAGGTAGTTGATTGGGATCCTTATGATTCATTCATTTCTTTTCTTTTAAAAATAGATTTTCAGCACGCAACTTTTCTGACTCCTGGTTAGTAATTTTTAAGAAAAGGAAAAGAAAAAAAAATTAAGGCTCTAATTCTTGCAGGAAGAGTTATTCTTGGCATTCATTAAGTTTAAGTTTCAAACTACGACTATAATTTTCCATTTGTAAACTACTTTAACAGTAAACAAGAATCTCATGTATATGATAACTGACTGAATTATGCTTACAATAGCAATGGCTGAATATATATATATTTTTAAACAGGAGGTTCCCTGAAGAAAGCAGTTAAGTGATTCAATAGTTAAATTAAATTTTAACTAAATCATCATTTAAAAACCAGAATGAGTTTATTAGGCACAATTTTCAGGAGTTTACCTCAGCAAGCCTGATGTTTTCCTTCTTCAGCCGCACTACGTACTGGATCTTCTGATGTAGGTTTTGGTGACCTACCAACTTCCCATTTTCCTCGGCGAGACACTCCACCTGCTTCCTTAACATTTCCATCTCCTGCAGGTAAATCAATCCACGGAAGGGAAAATGAGCTGTTTTTACTTTTTCTTTTAAAATAACGTTATTTCATGCCTTCCAAGAGCACAGGGAGGGAGAGACAGAGCCCAGGTTCCCAGCCTTCATGACCACACATCTTTGCGTGCACCGGAGCAACTGTAAACCACGGGATGCCCAATCACAGCCAGGAGACTTATGCTGATCAGCTCTGTTAATAAAAACCAACACACAAATGCACCTGGCATGTTCTCTCCTTTTCTTCATACAATTCTTCCAGCTTTGATCTTAGTTGTTCCTTTTCTTGGAATGCTTTAGACTCCAACATTCTAACTCGTTCAACTTCCTCAGTCATTGTAAGGTAGTCGGTCTCTTTGTTCTGAAGGGCACTCTGGAGCTGTTCTAGGCTGTAACAGTAACTATCACGTTATGGTCTCCCAAAGGCACGTAATTATAAAACAGTACTCAAATCAGACACTTGTCATCCAAGCCCAGAATTTTTATTTGAAAGTATCACTAATATTCAGCCCTCCCCTTTCTGACAGCACAGGAAGATAGCAGGAGCTGCAGATACACTTTTTTTATGGTTATTTTACCCAAAACTTTCATTCTGGAAAGCTCCACAAACCGTTTTTTACACAACAAAAATTTAGAATGGAAACTTTTAGATCTAGCCCTCAGAGCAAACTGTTACTTAAGCATTATTACAGTCTGCATGGTTTATTCAGTGCCCCATATCTTAGAGTAATCTTTTCTGGTTTCAAAAACTGGTTCTCAGATGGTGGGACACTAGTCATTTCTTCAAGGATGTACTATTTAGAATTTATACACTTTATACAACTATCAATTGAAAATAAACATTAAAAAGAAGGGTTACCCATGGATGGACCTAGAGATTGTCATACTGAGTAAAGTTAAGTCAGACAGAGAAAGACAAATATCATATGGTATCACTTATATGCAGAATCTAAAAAAAATGATACAAATGAACTTATTTACAAAACAGAAACAGACTCATAGACTTAGATTATGAATTTATGGCTACCAGGGGGAAAGGGAGGCGGGGAGGGATAGTTAGGGAGTTTGAGATTGACATGTATACACTGCTATATTTAAAACAGTGTTGGATAACCAACAAGGACCTGCTGTATAGCACAGGGAACTCTGCTCAATACTATGTAACAACCTAAATGGGAAAAGAATTTGAAAAAGAATAGATACATGTATATGTATAACTTAATCACTTTGCTGTACACCTGAAACTAAGACAACATTGTTAATCAGCTATACTCCAATATAAAATGTTAAAAAAAGAATAAAATAGTATTCAAAAGGGGAAAAAAAAAGAAGGGTTACCAAGCAATTATATAGAATTTCACAAAACTAACTGAATCCTATAAGCTTCCCAAAGAAACAAATGCTTTTTATTTATTTTACAATGCATATGGAATAGAAAGCTGATGATTTAAGTGATGTAATACACAGAATTAAAAATACCACTTAAGGCCAACAATTTCTAGGGTGGTGTTTTCAGACTACATTCTGTGGAACCTCAGGAGGACAGTGTGGGAATGAGGGCACTGATGTTCTCCCAATTCATCTGGAGCTGTTCTGCATTTGTCTTATGTGTTTTGCTTTCGTTTCATGAAAAGGCTTTGTGGCATGGCAGACACTGCAGCTGCCTACCCAACAGCCAATCCCTTGCTTTTTATAAAAACTCAGTTTAGGGCTTCCCTGGTGGTGCAGTGGTTGAGAGTCCGCCTGCCGATGCAGGGGACGCGGGTTCGTGCTCCGGTCCGGGAGGATCCCACATGCCGCGGAGCGGCTGGGCCCGTGAGCCATGGCCACTGAGCCTGCGCGTCCAGAGCCTGTGCTCCGCAACGGGAGAGGCCACAACAGTGAGAGGCCCGTGTACCGCAAAAAACAAAAAAACCAAAAAACCAAAAAAACCTCAGTTTATTCAGAGGACAAGAAAAGGAGAGGAGAAGCACATGCAGTTCCCAAAGATTAGTAAATAATAACTGGTCTGAGCTAAAACCATGGTTATCTCTACCCCACTGCCAGATACTGGTTTTCTCAGGTTGCCCTGCAGGCATGCTAATTCTGGATAAGGAGACACAATGAATCTTGAGGGTTTCTGGGAGTTTTTTTTCCCTGAAAAAAGAAAGTCCTTTTGAACCCACAACACTGCAAGCTGTGATCCTCCTGTTTATGTTGTTTGGAGCTGCAGCAGCCATCTTGTAGTCAATAGGTCACAAGCAAGAGTACCAAAAGCAGAAGAATGGGAAGGGTCTGGGTCAGTGATGGCATCACTGAGTCAACGCACCTCCAGACCTCTTGTTATGTGAAATTAAACATCTGCCTACACCACTGTTGGCTTCGTATTCAGTTCTTTGTAGCTTTTTAAAAGCATTGTCACATACACATGTGGATAACGCAATGTTTAAAATTGCTGCTGTAGGCTGGGACTGATAAAACCGTGTGTGCCATTTTCTGGAGGTTGCTTCACTTGCCACAGTGTGGGCTCCTGTAGTCCCAGGGACACTGTAGCACTGGTTACTAGATCATGAAATAAATTACGTATCAGCTTAGATAGCTTTTATTCTTTTTGCTAGAAGGTCTCAAATGGGTATTACCTATACTTCTACAAACTATACAGGTGGATTCTCATAGATCCTGTAAGTGATCCAGATTCTGTCCTAGCCCTACAGCTAACTGGCAAGGAACCAGTCCCCAAACTGCTCAAATGCAGATGAAAGTGCTGAACAAAGTTCTGTTCCACACCTATACTCTATTAAGTGTATGATTCTATGACGCAAATGACTCAATAACTGAGTAACAAATCTTTCACAAGTTGGGTGGTCTTTGTCAGCTGATCATTAAAAAGATTTTTTTTGCCACACCATGCGGCATGTGGGATCTTAGTTCCCTGACCAGGGATCGAACCCATGTCTCCTGCAGTGGAAGCACAGAGTCTTAACCACTGGACCACCAGGAAGTCCCTAAAAAGAATTTTTGATGACATATCACTATGTAACTTCTGGCATATTAACTTGGATAGAGTTCAAATAATTGAAGGACAACATTCTAACAAAACTCCTTCCATTGTTATTTACTTAGTATGTGAATAAGATTTCTCAGCCTTTTTATCTATAAAAACAAAAAAGTAGGAACAGAATTGATAGTGAATACTGTCTGATTCCAGAATTAAGTGCAACAGAATGAGTTAATTAAAGAAAAAGCATTAAGATAAAATGCATTGAGAGATGCATTTCCAATAAAATTTTACTTGTATAATAATTATTCATAAAAATCTACAATAAATTCAGGATACTTTAATAATTGTAATGAAAACTCAATCCAGAAAAAATATAACACTTAGAGCCATATGAATATAATAAATTTTTACAAATTACTTGTAATTTGCATACATATTTTCATTGCTGAGTTATGATAGGGCAGTCAACAAAAAATTTTCCAAACAATATATTAAATTAAGATATAATTCTGCATGAGTATAGAATGGAAACTTAATTTTAAAGGAAAAAGGAACAATGTAAAATTTTAGACTTACGAATTTCTTCAAGTATTTTTTAAATGGGTAGAAAGTACCAAATCAGTTGGATAACTTTTAAAAGCCCACCACAAAAGCTTTATTTCTAAATGTCACTATTTTCAGTATGTCAAAACTTTTATCCTTTGCAATAATTTAAACTTACAATGAAAAATTTTAGACATAGTCAACTCCAAAAATGTGCAAGAGGGTATATGGTGTTTCAAAATTCTTTTAGGAGGTAAAACAAGTGAAAATGTTTGAGAATCGCTGTTCCTGATGAGATCTATTCTATTCAGAGAGTAAAATATCTTTCTAACGTTTTATCACTTTGTTAATACCAACCAGTTTACTTATTTTGAACTTGATAGAAAATACAGTGTATCTTGTTTATCAAAGAATGAGGCAGTTTATAAGATTACATAAATTAAAATATAAGAACTATATGAATAAAATAAAATCATGTCCATAGAAAACATATAAAGAGACACAAGGTCAAGACCAGAAGAATCCATAGTATTGATGATCTATGGGTCTGAGAGGGCCTCAAGGTTTTAAATCAGAAGAAACCAGAAGCGAGAAGGAAACCTGGTCAGTTATATAGTTCTCATTGTCCATGAGGAGAAAACCCATCAATTCCCCCAGGGAAGCTAAGGTTTTCCTGTCACTTATTTCTTTAAGTTCTTTTTTTGGAATGGCTTCATATGAGGAACCCCTTTAGCAAGTGGTATTTAAGAAAAGAATTTTGTAAATATCTATTATGTTCACATACTACTGCAGAAAGGAAAGAATTTACTTACCTTGTGGATATTATAAGCATTTCTTCCTTTAGAGGAATACTGGTTGGTATTAATAAAGAAACGATCAACAAGAACTTGAGTTACAGAAGAGTGTACTTACTCTGCTTTCATTTTTAGCATTTCTTCAACCAATTT
This sequence comes from Hyperoodon ampullatus, assembly GCF_949752795.1. Taxonomy (NCBI): domain Eukaryota; kingdom Metazoa; phylum Chordata; class Mammalia; order Artiodactyla; family Ziphiidae; genus Hyperoodon; species Hyperoodon ampullatus. Next base: position 48,507,909 of record NC_136923.1, on the reverse strand, counting down.
ATTCTATAAGAAGATTAAAGAAAGAGAAAGAAAAAATGACTTAAGTTCTTAACATTGCTAAACAAAAGACTGAAAGTAATCAGTCTGCTCTCCCTAATGGTAATAAAACCAATTAAAGCAAATTCCTTTACAATACATGCATCTCAATGTTCACAATGGCACTATTTACAACAGCCAAGACATGGAAGCAACCTAAATGTCTATGAACAGATGAATGGATAAAGAAGATGTGGTACATATGGACAATGGAGTATTACTCAGCCATAAAAAAGAATGAAATAATGCCATTTGCAGCAACATGGATGGATCTAGAGATTATCATGTTAAGTGCAGTAAGTCAGAGAAATATCACATGGTATCATTTATAGGTAGAATCTAGAAATAGATACAAATGAGCTTATTTACGAAACAGAAACAGACTCACAGACATAGAAAACAAACTTACAGTTACCAAAGGGGAAAGGGGGAGAGGGATAAATTTGGAGTTTGGGATCAGCAGGTACAAGCTACTGTATGTAAAGCAGATAAACAACAAGGTCCTACTGTAGAGCACAGGGAACTATATTCAATATCCTATAATAAAACATAATGGACAAGAATATGAAAAAGAATACACATATAGGTATAACAATCATTTTGCTGTACGTCAGAAACTAACACAATATTGTAAATCAATTATACCTCAATTAAAAAAAAAGGGACATCCTTTTCCACAATCCCAGCTACACACACATAAAGGGGGTACCTATTTACAATCATTCATGTATTGTGCCCTTTAAGGCCTCAAATAGGCACTAGATACTTGCTTCTAAATGGAGAATTCTGTGTGAGCAGTAGGCTTACCGTCAGGCATGAAGACTAATTCACTCAATTCTCAGCTATAGCTAAATACTGATGGTAAATATCAAACTTAACAGGAATACAAAAAAGACAACATTTCAATAATAAAATGGTTTCTAAAATATATAACCATAAATGCTAACTATAAAAGCATTTTTCACACAAGAAAAAAACAACTATTATGTACAAACAAAATCATACTTTAGCAAGTCTTTCTTTGATTTCTTCTTGTTCATTCTTCAGCTGCTGCATGTCTGAATGATTCTGTTCACTGCGTTAGATTAGGAAGGGAGGATAGGAAAAGTGTCAAATATATTCAAGTATTGATTTCGTATCTATTACATGCAGCAATGCCAAGATGTGCAAAGAAGAGCTAATTCTATGGTGATTAGGTCAAGTTAGCACAATCAATAAGCGTGATCAACAAATGAGGATGAAATAAGGTACCTCCCCAGCACTTGGGATTCCTTCCATACAAAAGTGAGATGAGCAAAGCTGGGAAATATAATTACAGGGTTTGGTTGAGAATAAAGTATTAACTTAGAGCGGTACCATCTGAAGATCATATGTGAACAAAATGGGGCTGAAAGGACAGTCCAGGTGCCTGGCATGAATGTGATTGGCTGGGTCAGGATGGTGGGGGAAACACAGGACACACATGGGGGCGGGGAGGGCCCCTCACACTGGCCTGTCCCGTGGAGCCTCTGATGCCCCCTCTTTGCTTTGGATTTCAGGTCTGGGACTGCTGTAGCCCTTTTTATTTATTATTTTTGGCTGCGATACGCGGCATGCAGAATCTTAGTTCCCCAACCAGGGATCAAACCCGTGCCCCTGGCCACCAGGGAATTCCCTGCATTGGATATCATAGTCAGCTGGCGATTCTCTGATGCCACTCGGGCTTCCCATACATGCTGACACCAAGAAGGGGATTCTCTGAGCACCACACATAAATCCCGTCATGGAAAAGAAACACTCCTCTGTACAAAGAAAATTACATTCTGGACTATACATCGGTATCATGTGAATTTCATTAATGTGAGGCCATCTCTGTGAGCCTGACCAGGTTGGATAATAAACTGAGTTTCTGTGGGCAGCCCCTGAATCAGGAGACACCCCTACTAGGAGAATCTGCCTGAATGCCTCTGGCTTCTCTAGAAATCTCTCTCTCACTGGTGAGTAAAGGATCATTCCTTGAAGGAAAACAGAAGCTACATTAGTTTCTTCCACTTAATGAATCTGACAGTCTAGATAAAAATGGTAGTGAGGAAAACACCCCAAATCATTAGGGCAGATGTGTCTTCTGTTGTCTAATCCGGGGGGCGGGGGGGCGGGTAACTTTTTCTGTCAAGAACCAGACATAGGTTTTGGGAGCCATAAGGTCTCCGGCACAGCTACGCAACTGGGCTGCTGTAATGCAAAGGCAGCCACTGTGATATTTATATGAAAGAACTGGACTGCTCCAATGAAACTTCAGTTACCAAACAGGCTGACCCCTGGGCTATAATTTTCTTCTATTCTAATCTTTCATGAAGAAGGTTCTGTATGGCTCCTCACAAATGGGATGCAAGGCTATGAAATAAAGTATTTTAAATTGTGGTTTTATAAATGATCTGGTAACGTTCTAAGGTCCATGCTCAAACTAACTCTTGATAAAAGGTACAATGCTTTTCTTTAATATGCCTGGACATGGGGGTGGAGCATATGGAAACTAGGTGAGCAGACTGTGGACTACCTGCATCAAAATCACCCAGAAGAGGAGTGAAATCCCTACAAGAGGATGCTTAATAAAATGAGCACCTCCTATGCTCACTAAAACTTGAAAAGAACCATTTAGGGGAATTCCCTGGCAGTCCAGTTGTTAGGACTCTGAGCTTTCACTGCCGAGCGCTTGAGTTCAGTCCTCGGTCAGGGAACTAAAATCCCCCTGCACCCCGCCACCCAGCAAAGAACCATTTAGGAAGAGCTTGTTAGCACAGCCACCATCACCAACCTCAAATATCCAGTGTCTCACTTAGGTTTGGACAGTGCACGTCAGGGCTGCTTCTGGACAGGGATGGGGAGCAGCGGGAGTGGGAAAGTGCCTGTTAAGATCTTCTGACAACAGCAGCAGAAGCAGACACCCCTAATCTGGGATGCTGAATTCACAAAGGGCGTCCATCCCAAATACAGACTCCCTTTGACAAACCTCAACTTCCTGCATAGTCTCACAGCCCACCCTCATCTCCATCCCTCACTCAGGGGTGGGATCATAAATCTACCGTGTCTACTTAATAGCTACCATTTATCGAGTGGCTTCCCTCTCCTAAGCACTGTAACCAGCACTTTACACACATTATCTTTGGTCTTTAAAACACCTTGTATAAGAGCTATCATCTCCCTCACTTTATTGCTAAGGAAACTGAGGCACTAAGAGGTTTAAAGATGTGTCCAAAGTCACACAACTTTCAAGTGTCAGAGACAGGATATAACCTGGGTGCAGTTGCCCTTGACAAGACACTGTGCCATTATCAGATACAACTAGAAGACTGTCTGAGTTGAGGCCAAAACACACCACACACACACACACACACACAGACCTAACAGAACGCCCCCCTGTACAGCTTCTCCTAGGAACGTGCCCTTCCCCAGAAGCCAAGAAGCAAAACCAAGGAAATTCTCCCTTTTTCTGCAGGCAGAACCTTGAGCCTTGTCTTGTTGACATATTTGCTCCCGCCTCACCCCTTTCAAATACAAGTAGACAGTTTGGTTCAAGTATTTCACGTGTTTGAAATTCACTTCAATAGCTCTATAGCAATACAAAAGTTAACAGAGTGGGCAAGATGGTGATGACCTTATTTTCCCTCTCTGGTAAAACAACCCCCTCATCAGACCTGATTGAGAAGCAACCCCTGGAGCAGCTCCTGGATCATTAAGAAACATCACACACGCTGTGAAACCTATTCTGACCTCATTCACTCAACTATACCCAGGCAGGCCAAGATTTAGCTCACAGACTGCTCGTGGCTCTTTCTCACCTGTTGTCCTTTTGTCTTTTAATATCATCCAGCTGACCTTGCAGGAGCCAGTTTTTCTCTCTCAACTGCTTGGCTTCCAGGCGTAGGTTTTCCATTTCACACAACTGCTCCTAATAACATCAAATCAGGTCTTTTCAGAAAACACCTTATAGTAGGCATTATTTTGCTCCCCAGGCCATGATGAGACAGGTATTCCTCTTTTAAGCTCCCTCCACACACTGAACACTGCTCTGGGTATCACTGGAGAAAAAGTAGACTATGAGAAGCTCTCAGGGGCTCCGAATGTGATTAATTTTCATATCCCCATTGTCTTAAACATAGTCTCTTATCAATATCACATAATTTGGACTTCCCTGGCAGTCCAGTGGTTAAGAGTCTGCGCCTCCACTGCAGGGGGCACAGGTTCGATCCCTGGTTGGGGAACTAGGATCCCATATGCCAGGCGGCATGGCCAAAAAAACCCCCAAACAAACCTTAATTCATTAAAATTCCTCTATGAGAAAAGATGAACAAAAGCATCTACTACTTTGGTAAATGTTCTATTTGATTCTATTTATTAGATTCTAATTTTTAAAAATTGATGTGCCACAGCCTCAAAATACTTAATTGGATTCTGACTTGAAAATCGTGAGCATAACCACCCAGGAGAAATAAATATTCGTCTGCAAGGAGTGTCCTTTTTGATTTACTTCTGTTTATCTATTGTTTGATTTCTTTTAACCTGATCCAATTTCTTCTAAGTACCAAGATCATGCCACATTCCTGAGATAGCAGCATACTGAGAGCCGCCCTGAATAAAAAAGCCAGGAATGATCCCCTCTATGAGAAACAAAGCTTAACAGTGATACTGTCTTCCTACACAGTAGGCTAATTTTGTTCCTAAACAAAGACTCACTGCAGAGCCTTGAGGTCACAGACTATCTTCTATGGGGCATCGCATCCTCCTTACACACCCTTCTGCACCCACACTACACCTACCCAGGCACTTCTCCACGCACTTCCCACCCCTAGCACCACCCTAAATATACTCTCCCACACACAAAAACCATACCCCCCAAATACCGGGGTGAAAAACACTAGAAGGAAGTTTAAAGAAGTGGCAAACAAGAGAAACAGACAAAAGCAAATCTCTCTAACATATAAAGAATGATTGTACCTCATTAAGAAAAAGTCCAACAACAGAAAAATGGGTGAAGGATATAGTTCATAGAAACAAAAAAACCAAAAGATGCTCAATCTGACTCCTAATAAGAAAAATACAAATTAAAAAATACAATGAGATAACGTGCTTCAGCTATTAAATTGGCAAAAATCTAAAAGTTGGACAGCACTGTCATGAGAGTAGTTAGTGCAGCCTGTATGATATGACACCATAGCATGAAAAACAAATGGGGCAGGGAGACAATGCTTATGCGCCTGGTTATAGATGTGCTGAAAAGTTCTCAGAAGATAAATAAGACACTAGCTACACCTGGAGCCTACAGGGCCAGCAAACTAGGCAGCTTGGAGTAAGGGGTGAGAGGAAGACTTTTCTCCATCTACCCTGGAGTTCTGTCCCTTTTGAATTTTGGACCCTCAGTCACCATGAAAGATACTGCTTATTTTGAAACATTAAATTCATTGAAAAAAATTACCCAGTTACCTTTATTCTGAGGATTTCAGCATTTTTCACTTCTCTGTCTTCATTTAGCTTTGTTATAAGGTGTTGCAAAGAAATTTTGGAGGCTCTCCCATCTTCTATCTCTTGTTCTTGCGTTTCCAGGAGTTTCGCCAAATGTGTTTGAAAGTGTGGTGGTGTTTTAGGGCTCTAAAATAAAATCAAATTTCATCCAAATACCTGATTAAGTGGTTATAAAGATTTCATTGTAAATATACATGCCAAGCACATAGAAAATACACAGGCTACGTATATAGCTTACTATTCTAATTCTTGTCCAAGTAAAACACTGGTACCTTTTTATCAAAAAAAGCAGAAAGCTGTTAGTGAAAATCTTTTTCTGTAAAGACAAAGCTAGTCTTAGCAATTTCCAACTTGCATCGCTCACAAAATTGCTTATTCCTCCTGAAATGCACTCTTTCTTATGAAAAGTACCTGGGGATACTTGGCAGCAGAATCCATCACATGTTCTAGTTGCCTCATTTTGAAGTTATATTCATTCTTCTTCTGTTCTACTTCCTCTTTCTTTTGGTTTAGCTGGGAAAATTGAACAGATATAAGATTACAAGTTAGAAAATAATACAGGTACATGGTCCAATTAGAACAGACAATCCTCCCAAGGCATGCAGAAATAGACTTCTTACATTATTTTTTCAGGGCTTGATTGATAATTTGACATTTCTCTCACAAATTTATTTACACTTTAAAAGAAACTTTTTAAAGTTTCACAAGTAATCAAAGGGTCATTTGAGGAAAGTTACAAAATATATTATAAAACTACACTAGCCAAAAAAGAGGACAAAAGTCAGCCATGGGACTTCCCTCATGGCACAGTGGTTAAGAATCCGCCTGCCCATGCAGGGGACACGGGTTCGAGCCCTGGTCCAGGAAGATCCCACGTGCCACGGAGCAACTAAGCCTGTGCACCACAACTGCTGAGCCTGAACTCTAGAGCCTGCAAGCCACAACTACTGAGCCCGCACGCCCTAGAGCCCACGTGCCACAACTACTGAGCCCATGTGCTGCAACTACTGAAGCCCAAGCGCTTAGAGCCTGTGCTCCACAACGAAGAGTAGCCCCCACTCGCTGCAACTAGAGAAGCCCATGAGCAGCAATGAAGACCCAACGCAGCCAAAGATAAAAATTAAAATAAAAAAAAAAACAAAGTCAGGCATAACCTTTGCCACAGTGGTTAGAACTTGCTGGCATGAGGACAGCCACCAAGTCTGAACACATAGAAGCAACCACGTTGTTAAGAGCCCACAGCGCTGCTGCCCCACTACCTACTTGCCCTGCTAGCCCACCTTTCTGAATGTAGAGAATTAGCTGAGGCAGGGACCTCATGAGCTCAACCGCCACACAGTCCTGTTCCCCCAACCCCCAAAGCCTATCCTGAGCAACGCTCACCCTGCATCTCACCTCATGCTGAAGCTCCTGGATGAGGGTGTCCTTCCTGGTCAGCTCCTCCTGGGCCGACTGCAGAAGCCCCGAGTGCTTTTTCGAGGCCTCGGTGAGCATGTTCAGCTGCTCAGTGGCGTGAGCCAGGTCCTCACAGAGCATGTCCCTCTGTTAGGGGACAATCCCCACAGGGGAAGACTCTCTTTAATTGTGGTGCTCCAATATCAATTTGCAAATCATTACTATGCATGATTTTTAAAACGTTAAGAAAGTTTTAAGTGAGAATGTTTTTTTTTTTTTTTGCTTGTATGCTAATCCATTCCAAGACAAACCAAGCAGTTAATACTTAAGCCATGAGGTCCAGAGATAAATACTACAGTAAATTCATAGACGTATCCCAGCTGAGGTCTAACCGCCCTCTGCTCCCCTCTCCCCTCAACCCCAGGTAATCTCTTAAAGCTGATCTCTCCTTCCTTGGGAGGACTCCAGGCATGGGTCTCTAGTTTACCTGTTGTCTCACCAATAGACTCCAGTCCATTATACACGGGAAGGTAAACAGTTGTAAAGATGAGTACCCCTCAGCTAATTGGGGAGGGGCTGGCCAGTTCACCAGACTGTGATACAGTGTCATAGGCCATCAAATTTTCAGGGGAGTAGCTTGATGGAAAGTGGCAGAGAGAATTAGAAGTCCTATAGGTTGCATACATAATTCCTATGTACACAGTGTATTTAATCTCTACCAAATTAGAGCAGAATCTATTCCCCCTAACTTTCCAAATGTGCATGTATATGTGCACAGATATATATAATAGTGTATATTACATATACATTAAACATACAATATTATATATGTCATAGATACGTGTATTGCACACACATATCTGATAGATCACAAACATCTCCACATATACTTACTCTTTTATTATATAATTTTCATTGAGTGGGCTCTATTTCATCTTATGGATGTACCACCATTTAACCCTTCACTAAATATTTCAGTTGATTTGAATTTTTCACTATTATATGCATCTAATTCTCATATCTAGATTATTATTGGGTTGTCCTAAAAGCCAACCACCTCAAGTCAGTCACACCCAACTGTTCCCCTTTATGAGGATGCTCCACAAACATTCACAGGTGCCAGGCTTCCCTCCCTAGCAAAGTCTTATTCTAATACTATCTTCTCCGGGAAGCTCTTTGGAATTCTCCAGGCATAACTACTCCTCTCCCTCCCTTTTCTGTGCTCCCAAGTCATTTATTACATCATAATACATCTACCTCTTAAGCTAGATTGCATGCCTCAAGGTAAGTAACTGTGTTTCATTCTTCCAATCCCAAATGACAAACAGGTACAGGTTGTATGGCAGGTGGGTTCAATAAATATTTGTTGAATTTGTTTCATGGATAGCAAGAAAACTATTTCTAAAGCAGGTTCAGAGAAGTATACATAGTGGGTTACCATCTGTGTGAAAAAAGGAAAACTCAAGGTATATAGGACTAGCCAAAAATATCTCTGGAAGGATATACAAGAGGGAATGTATATTGCTTTATATATTTTGAATTTTGAACCACACGACAGTACTGCTTAATTTTTAAAAAGATACATTTACATCAACAAGATAATTAAAACTTATTTTAGCTAAAACACAAGAAGCAATTTTTGGTTAACCAGCCCTTTCTTTGCTCCCTGATGCTACCACTACTTCCAAGTAAATGCAGTTTCCACTCTTCTTCCTTTTCAGAAGAGGGTGAGTTACAGGAACCTAGCATGGTGTTAGCACAAATGAATGAAAATAAATCAACTAAACAAAATATAACAATCTTAGTATTATCTATCAATTGTCTAACTACCTTAGGGAAAGTGGCTCAAATTATGACTTACTCCTTTTTAAAAGTCTTCTATTTATTCATTAATAACACACAGAAACATACTGACAAGTAATAAACCAAAAAGGGTGATGATGTGTTAACATCTACCTCTATGTCCTCAGAGAGTATTCTCAGTCTAAGGGATTCTTTCAGATCCAGAATGTCCACTTCCTGTCTCTTAATCAATGCTTTGCTCTCTTCTTTGTCAACCAAAGCAGAATTATATTTGCCCTGCAGAAAAGAAAATGATGATACAAGATCTGTCTGCTTTATTATCAGTTTATTTTTAGATTAAAATAACTGAAGAATGAGTCTGAGTTCCAAGGTGATGACCAGATTAACACAAATAAACTCAATAACCACTTGTTGAATGAAGGAGTGGAAGAGTTAATGGATGAATGGCAAGAAGAAGTGGAAAAGTCCCACAGGTATCAGTGAAAAAACATCTGGTTTTGTCATCTTTATCAGAAATCAGTGGAGTGCAGCAAGCTCCCTTTGGAGCACAGGAGTGAGGAACATTAACAAAAAACTACCTTGACCCAAGGGACGGAGGAAGCATTCACCATTTATATGCAGGAAGAGTAAGTAGTTACTTTAGGAAATGATAAAGTCCAATAATGGGGAAACAAACTCACTTTCTAAATCACTGATGTCTCTGAACTTAACTAAAATGCGCTATTTTTTTTCTTGAAGCAATTAAGGAATACCACATACCCTTAACCATCAGAGGCAACAGCCAGTCTGTTTCTGATCTGACTTGGATCAGCAATTCCCAAATGTGCACAGAGAGCACTGTTCTCAGGTCAGTGAGATCTGAGAAATGCTGCAGCCAACTTTGCTTTCCCAAGATGCACACAGCACACACGTCAGCATGTTAAAGGCCCTGCGGGTTCTGCAGATACCCAAGCCTGCTGAGCTTTCACTAGTACATATTTTCAAACCTGGGTGACCACAGAACCCTTTTTTCTGTGGGGCATTGGTTAACCACTTGAGTCTGTGAACTATGTCTCATGCTCAAATTTAATATCTTATTGGCAACAGAACTTACATTGATGTCCTTTAGTTCTTGCCTCAGGGTGTCTATGGTTTCTGTTTTCTCAGAGACTGAGGTTCTTAGCTCCTGGATCTGGCTCATGAGGTCAGCTACAACTTCCTGACAAGGACAGAAACAATATCTTCATACTCAACGACAGCAAGGAGATCTTTTTTTAATAATAAATCATTTATCTTTCCAAATGACAATAGAAGTCAATTTTATTTTAGCAAAATATCATGTGTCACATTACATTATTAATATTACCAATTTATATTTTATTGGTTTTCTAATATTTTAGTTAATCATTTGCTTTGGTTTTATGAATGAATAAGAGCTAGACATATAAGGAATGTACACCTAATTTTATGTTCAGACATACATATTAATGTTTATTATTCTAGTTAAAGCCAACACCAGGGATTTGAGAATTTGTATCATGGCACTCACAATCAATGAGAAAAGGTCGCACTGACAGCATCCTAGTTAAAGGGGACAGGGATGTGTTTTAGAAACACTGCCATCAAGAGTGATAGAACAGTTTGGGTTGAAGTTATGAGGAAAATTAACTTAAAGACTTCATTCTCTAGCAACCTTGGAAGATGAGCAAGGCCTAAGTGCATACAGAAATGCTAGCTAACCCTGGGAGCAGGAGACTGGAATGTGAAGGCAGCGTTTATAAGGAAAATGCAGGGGGCTATAGCCTCAACCTCTACCTACCTTGTCAGCATCTCTAGACTTCTCCAGAGAACTGATTACTTTTTCGGTAGCACACAAACTCTCTTCTAGTTTTTGTACTTTTGCCATCTATGGGGGAAAATTAATATTTTTAGAAAGAGAATTAAATCACAAGGTTAACCACACACATGTGTTTTAAAAAGCATAAAAGGAGTTGAAATCTGCTTTTCATATTAAACAGTGTATACTATGGAGTAATATATGAAAATAAAAAGTTGGGTTAAAAGATAATGATTTTGTGGTCTCTATCAGGAAACACCAACAAATTATGATTACAGCCATCTGGAAGTTAGAAAAACAAGAGTGGAAAATAATACAACCAACCAAAAATTCCATCTTTTTATTATAAATTTTCAACATCTGAAAGCTGAAACAGTTTTTATAACAAATCTCTTTGGACATCAGGAATAAAAGTTATAAACCTCAAATTTCAGAGTTAGAGTATAGGACATATACCTGCTGCTCACACTTGGCCATCTCCTTCTGTTTCTCCTGACGTACAGCTTCAAGAACTTCTAAGATTTCTCTGGAAAAGAAGAACTATCTTTTACTCATGACTCATTCAATGGAAACAGGAACTGAGTCCATTCGTACAGAAGAGACTCAATGCAATGCAACTGAACTTTATTAGACACGTACTTGGTGTTAGGAATTGTATTCCAGTAGGATGAGAAATTTGAACCAGTTTCTTCAACAGTTATTTAACAAGAACCCAGTTTTGTGCCAGGACAGTTTATTTTTCTCCAGAGTACTTAGGACTCTCTAACATAATATATAGTATTTACTTATTACCCATCTCTCTGTGCTACAATGTGAACCTCAAAAGGGCGGGGCTATTTTGTTCACTGTCTTACCTCTAAATGTCCTGGCATTTACCAGAACCGTGCCTGGCTTGCTGGATATCACTAAGCGTTTGAATGAACGACTAAATGTTAACTGTCTTTCCCAATTAGATGGAATCACCAGTATATAGCAGGGACTAGAAGAGAATCTGTCTCATAGTAAGAACTCTACAAGTATCTGCTGAATACACTAATACAAATTCTTCTTATTAGAGTAATAATCCTCCTGTTGGCTGGAACGAAGAGACTGAGATAGATCACCAAGGAAAAGAATTTGGAGAGAGGAAAGAAAGACAATGGTGTTCATATAAGGGACCAGAAGAAAAAAAGAGCAGAGAGAAATCAAATAGTAGAGACAGAAATAAATCAGTCCCTACCTTTCAATAATAAATACTGTGATTTATTTACAGAAGGTCCTGAGTTCTGATCACCACCAACTGCTATTCATTTAAAAAGTACTGTAGCTAGTTATTAAATGTTTTGAAAAATTAAGTTTCTCTACATAGCCATTTATACAAAAAAATCTGATATTCGTTTTGGAATGCTTTAAAAAAAAAACTTAACAGGCTATTAGCAATTAAAAAAAGAAAACCCGCAAGATAAAGAATGTGGTAGTAAATGATATTCTAGTCAACTATGGAAAAGATAAATAGCACTCACTTAGAACTGTTTTCTTTATCTTCTTCAAATTGTAATAATAATTTGTTATTGCGTTCTTTCTCTGCCTCAAAAAGCTCCATCAAATTCTAAAAGACAATGTTATATTAGATTTTAAGGTGTAGTCAACAAACACATGGAGTGCCTTCTACGTGGCAGGCACAATGAGCCAGTACAGAAGTTAGGAAGAGGTCAAACAGTCACACATCCAGAACAAGTTCATCAATAACCAATATCCTTCTTAACTTACATTCAGATCAGATTTCAGAGTTTCATTTTCTTTTTTGCAGTTTTGGAGGTTTTTTGAAAGTTGGTCAATTTCAAACTTCATTACTTCTTGTAAGTTGTCATAGGAATCCTGTAGGCAGGTTTTGCTCTCAAGAAGCTTTTCATTTTCTAATCTTTAACAGGAAAACATTTTTACAAATGTAAATATAGACATTAAATGTAGTTCTGCTAGTCAGATTTATCTGCAGTTCACTTTATCCCATCTACAGACCATTCCCAACTTACAAAAGGCTTGACTGATGTAAAGCTCCTTACGGACTTCTGTGAAATGGTCATTATGATGTGATGCACGAATATTAGTGTGATGGGGATGGAAAAGACAGGTTGGGCATGTTAGCCTGCAGCCATTTACTTCTTCATTCTTTCTCCCGTGATTTCAACCAGACATGTTTAATTGACTGGCAATTTCGGGTGATGAGACTCATTTAGGGGGTTCCAGACCTAACCCTCATGTAAACTAAAGACTGCCCATTGATTTAATTTTGTTGATAGCTGAACTCTATAGACTCAACACCTATTCTCCCGACTCTAGGAAGGTTTTTCAAGACAGCAAATATGGCTTTGATCTGAGCAAGAGAATAAACTCCTTTAGGATAGAACTATCTTTTAAATCACATGATTATTACTTATTGCTTTTTAGGTTTTCACCCTCTTATTCTACTTCGCAACATACTGTGACATGCCCAAACAGAGTTCATCCAAAAACTAGTAAACATGACCTCTGGACCACCCAAAACAGATGTCCCAGCTTGTACACAGAGGGCTATGAGACCTGGATCTATCTGGCTTCACTAACTCCATGCAGAGCAGAAGTGGCAAATTACGCAGTAGGATAAATCAGTTGCTAAAGATAGATATACAGACAATACATGGTAGGGAGGGAGAACATATGATTTATGATACAAGCTGTATATATAAAGCAGGTAAAATAATTCAAGAAATACAAGGTGGTTGGGTGGTTTCACTTAGAGGTCTTAACAACCTTTGAGAGCCATGACAGTTTAAGCAGCCCAGTAAGTGATATACTCAATGTATGTCACATTGAGTGCAAAAAAAATCACACAAAATTAGTTTATGACAGAACCAAGATAAGATTTAGTGATTCAGATGTTAAAAACTAATACCAGGTGTAAGAAAAAACAACAGTGCACCTGTGATGATAAATAGCCATTGACCAGCAGTCTTGGTGCTGGGGAAATGGTGCCGGGGAGTGGAGGATGTGCTGACTTAGCACAGGCCCCTCTCTAAAGGATGGCTGCCAGACAAGAATGTGGGCCCAGTGCCACCAACTTGTCGGATTTTTAAGAGGATGCTGAAATATGGATCTTTATAAGAAAGTTCTCAATTTTAAAAATGCTATGCTAAATTTTTTTCAAAAACCATACTGGGCAGGCAGGCCCAACAAAAACATGTCTATGGAGACATGCAGACCTCAAATTTTCTTCCTCTATTTTTAATTCCTTGTTGCATATTCAAAAAACACTCCAGCATTACAGGTTTTAGTCTTTGCAATGTCTATAAAAACTAAATTCAAGGTTGTCTATTAGCAGCTTTTCTAGAGTAAGCAGTCACACTCATATCACACTCACAGTATCACAATCAAAATGTCCATTATTAAATTATTGCCATAGACTTGGGAAATAGCATCAAAACCACAAGATGGTTATAAGTTACGTTTTACAAAAGGTTGAAATTAGTGAGAAAAAAAAACAGTAAAAACAAACAATTTACATCTTAGATTACTTTGTTTCAAGATTACCAGCACTTGACTAACTAGCCAGCCTCTGGAGTTACTGTGGACAATGGTGGCAACTACTGATTTGGTCTACCTTGTACTGTCCCTTCTAGTAAGAGCACACCTTTCCCGCTGGAGAGGGAACAGACACATCACCTCTGTTGGGCTAACCCCTGGTAAGTGATTGATCCAAAAGTAAGCAGATGACTCAAGCAAGAACAATACCAATTTTCTCTGGGATTGAGATATGGCGATGGGGAGAGAGAATTTCTTCGCAGGGATTGTTATGCCAGGAGACAGAAGATGGAGCTGTCTGAGGCAATCTGTTCCCTGTCACATAGAAGAAGGTCTTCAACAGTAGAAGAGAATAAGGGCAATACACAGAGGGAAGAAGAGCAGAGAGAAAGGGAGGGAGGGAGAGAAAGAGGAAGTGAGGGAGAGAAGCTGGGGGGGATGGGTGTATGGGGATGCACACTGACAATATTGTTTGAGATTCAATCTAGTTTGTCCGTGAAACCAAAATCACCTCTGGGGCTTCCCAATGTCGTGAGCCAATAAACTACCTTTTTTTTTTTTTTTTTTAATGGGGGCACAGTGCGGCTTGCAGGATTTAAATTCCCTGACCAGGGATCAAACCCAGGCCCTTGGCAGTGAAAGCACAGAGTCCTAACCACTGGACAGCCAGGGAATTCCCAATAAATTACCTTTTAGTTTTTTTAAACTAGTTTGAGTTGGGTTTATAGCACTTGTACTTCAAGTAGTCCTGGGTTACAGGCTAATCAGGCAACTTGAAACAATAACAGAACAACTCTACCTGACATTATCCAGTTGAAGCTGTACATGCATGTGTCTTTCAGAAAGGCTGTTGAGTTCTTTCTCCTGACTCTCTCTGAATGAAATATACTCCAGTTTCACCGAAGACAGCTCCTTGTCTGCAGAATGAAGAACTACTCGCAGGTCATGTACCTCACTTTCCAAAACTAAAACAAACAAACAAACACATAATAACTCTTAACAGACTTTTCTTTACATGTATTTTTTACAAAGGAGGCAAATAAATTTGATAGGTACCCTTCACACAATCAGCAAAAACAAGTTGAAGAGACCATTTTAAGAGTAAAAATCTTGAACAACTAAATGGGAGGTATCTAGGAGCACTGAAATTTCTATTTCCTTCCTCTCCCTTGCTCACGGTTTTTGGTATATTTCTACCAAAAAAAAAAGCTAACACCTGTCCCTCACATGTAGGTCATTTGATTTTTCTACATTTCTCCTGCAGAATGTGCATCAAAACTCTTCAAATAAGAAAAAAAGCCAAGAGATTTAATGTATTTTAAGTGACCTAATCTTACTTATTGAAAACCCTTGGAGATGCACCAGAACTTTCCAAAATAGGTTAAACATTCTGGTCTTCTATGGAAACTCCAACTGGAATTAAAATTAGGTAACTTTGGGGCTTCCCTGGTGGTGCAGTGGTTGAGAGTCCACCTGCCGATGCAGGGGACGCGGGTTCGTGCCCCGGTCTGGGAAGATCCCACATGCCGTGGAGCGGCTGGGCCTGTGAGCCATGGCCGCTGAGCCTGCGCGTCCGGAGCCTGTGCTCCGCAACGGGAGAGGCCGCAACAGTGAGAGGCCCGCATATCGCAAAACACAAAACAAAACAAACAAACAAACAAACAAAATTAGGTAAATTTTAGATCAAAGAAAAGGAAACAGCTGTCTTTTTTTGCCTTAGCTTTATCATAAGCTATTGCAAATATTCTGATGAAAGAAGAAACTGAAAAAACTGGGAATTAAATGATATTCCCACATCTATGAATATATACAAATATATTTTATGCTTTTTTGTCACTAGTAAAACGTTCATCTTATGAATTCAAGACACTGTTTTCAAAGCAGTATTAAAACTTTAAGCAAACATTTGTATCATTTGTTTGAGAGCAGTCCTGGAAAAAATTACCTTTTATAATATATTGCTATTACTCATCTGGTTTAATTTAAAACAAACAAACAGAAACAACCAACCAAAAACACAGGGACAACATTTTATCCATATGAGTAAAAAGATACTGAGTTACAGTATTCAGATTAGGAAGCTTCCAGTGTTCAGACTCACAGTCATTCTTGGTTTGAGTGTCTTGAAGCTGCTTTTCAAGGACATTCAACTGAGAGAGATACCCTTGCTGCTGTTTGGTCCAATCAGTTCTTTCTGATGAGAAAAGCTTTGGGAAAGAGATAAATTTACTGGAAAAAAAATACTGGCATGCTAAGACACACTCCAAATCATCACCTTGTTTCTGTTTTTAAAATCTAGTCTTAAATTCAGACTAGGGATGTGTGTCTCATTATAGTAGGTGAAGTAACAAAATAATAGGTGAAGTAACAAAATAGAGAATACAACTCAAATAAACCTTGATCAAGGCTTCATTAAGTCACTTCCTTCCTGGGATGCTCTTTTTTTTTTTTTTTTTATTAGTTTCTGCTTTATAACAAAGTGAATCAGTCATACATATACATCTGTTCCCACATCCCTTCCCTCATGCATCTCCCTCCCTCCCACCCTCCCCATCCCACCCCTCCAGGCAGTCACAAAGCACCGAGCTGATCTCCCTGTGCTCTGCGGCTGCTTCCCACTATCTATCTACCTTACGTTTGATAGTGTATATATGTCCATGCCTCTCTTTCGCTTTGTCACAGCTTACCCTTTTGAGGATCTGTTTCATATATTTTCTGAGGCAACGCTCATGGTCTCACCTCCTGCATTTGAGTAGAATGATGTTCCAGTTTGTCAATGTGCTGCTGAAGCTTTAGGTTTTTATGCTCTTCTTCATCCAACTTGACTTGAAGGGCACACATTTGTTCCTGCAATACAAGAACTTCAGTTGTCAAAGATTCTTTTAATGGACATCTTAAACATTCCATTATTTCTTCTGCATTAAAAATACAAAACTCGGGCTTCCCTGGTGGCGCAGTGGTTGAGGGTCCGCCTGCCGATGCAGGGGACGCGGGTTCGTGCCCTGGTTCGGGAGGATCCCGCGTGCCGCGGAGCGGCTGGGCCCGTGAGCCATGGCGGCTGAGCCTGCGCGTCCGGAGCCTGTGCTCCGCAGGGGGAGAGACCACGGCAGTGAGAGGCCCGCGTACCGCAAAAAAAAACAAAAAAACCCAAAAAACTCAAAACCTCATATGGGGCTTCCCTGGTGGCGCAGTGGTTGAGAGTCCGCCTGCCGATGCAGGGGACACGGGTTCATGCCCCAGTCCGGGAGGATCCCACATGCCGCGGAGCGGCTGGGCCCGTGAGCCATGGCCACTGAGTCTGCGCGTCCGGAGACTGTGCTCCACAACGGGAGAGGCCACAACAGTGAGAGGCCCGTGTACCGCCAAAAAAAAAAAAAAAAAAAAAAAACCTCATATGGACAAAGGTATCAAAGGCCAGTCTGGAGCCAGAAAACCATTTCAAAAGACTACACTAATGATTTCTCATGTTTCAGAATTATACTTGTGGCCCATCAAAGTGGATAATTTCAAACACAAAGGAAAGAAGTGATTAAAATTAAAATCATAGATTAAATCGTAGAGCCATCTTGAGACTTCTAAGAAGCTTTCTCAGGCCTGTATGAAGTGACTTCACCAGAAAGGCCTCCATACCTGTGGAAGGGCAAAATTTTGGAATTTGGGGTGATGTGGCTCCCTATAAGTTTTACTAGACAGTAGATGAACTTCTTAAAAGAAAAAACAAATCACTGAATTCTGAGATAAACAAACTTCACATGTTATTTCAAATATACCAAAAGCTGTCTAAAATTTGATCACAAGATTCTTTCAACTATTTAATCTTCTTTAGCAGATACAACACTGTGCCATGTAAACCAGTTCTGGAACTAGAAGCTAGTGGCAAACTGGTCTTTTTACACACGAGCGAATCAAAGCTCAAGGAGAGTGGAAACTGGCTTGCTAAATACTGCAAAACAGATTAAAAGAACAAGAGCAGGCTGATTTCTAACCCAGGGATTTTTACACACTCATCCTTAAAAAGATACGATTTTAATACTAAACAGGTACCTGCACCATTCTGTGCTCTTCAGAAATGGCTTCAAAAGCTTGTTCATTAATCTCAGGTGGCAATGGTTCATTTAAGATAACCTTATCCAATCTGCTAGAATTCTGAGTGTGTGCAGAGCTAAAGCTCTCCAGTTCAGGGCTTAATTTTGGTAGTGGTCGAGACCAAAGTTGATAAGCCTTGGTTGGTGTCGTTATGATCTGCAGCAAAAAATTATTAGGAAAACAACATTAGCACACATGAAAACAATAGCATATTTATAATTATGTGAACAGAGAGGATAAAAATTATAATTCTATTCATCAAGAGAAAAGAAAAGGTATCCTTGGGACTTCCCTGGTGGTCCAGTGGCTAAGACTCCATGCTCCCAATGCAGGGGGCCCAGGTTCAATCCCTGGTCAGAGAACTAGATCCCACATTCCACAACTAAGAGTTCACATGCTGCAACTAAAGATCCCACATGCTGCAACTAAGACCTGGAGCAGCCAAATAAACAAATATTTAAGAAAAAAAAGAAAAGAAAAGGTATCCTTGAGAGGCTGCATAGAAATGCCCTTGTGGAAACAAACCTATCAGTTCAAAGCAGTCTCCAGCAAAAATTGTAAGATTTTTTAAAACGAAACTTGATAAGTCGACTCCAAACTGTATACAAAAAAAAAAAAAAAAAAGCACAAGAAGAGACAATTAAAAAGACAACAAATTAGGAAGACTTCCCTGGTCAATATAAAAATATAAGTGTATGGTCACTAAAATAATACATTATTAGCATATGTATAATCAAATAGAACACTGGAAGAAAATAAAAAGTCCAGAATTAGAATAATTTATATATGGAAAGTTCAAATTGAGAAAAACATGGTCTATTTTTATTATTTTTTTAAACATCTTTTTGGAGTATAATTGCTTTACAATGGTGTGTTAGTTTCTGCTTTATAACAAAGTGAATCAGCTGTACATATACATATGTCCCCATATCTCCTCCCTCTTGCATCTCCCTCCCTCCCACCCTATCCCACCCCTCTAGGTGGTCACAAAGCACCGAGCTGATCTCCTTGTGCTATGCGGCTGCTTCCCACTAGCTATCTATTTTACATTTGGTAGTATATGTAAGTCCGTGCCACTCTCTCATTTTGTCCCAGCTTACCCTTCCCCTCTGTGTCCTCAAGTCCATTCTCTACGTCTGCATCTTTATTCCTGTCCTGCCCCTCCCTAGGTTCTTCAGAACTTTTTTTTTTTTAGATTCCATATATAAAACATGGTCTATTTTTTAAAAAAGGTAAACCTGTATGTCATGCCATTTAAAAATAAAATAGCAGACGCATTAAAAATCTCAATGTAGGGACTTCCCTGGTGGCGCAGTGGTTAAGAATCCACCTGCCAATGCAGGGGACACGGGTTCGAGCCCTGGTCCGGGAAGATCCCACATGCCGCGGAGCAACGAAGCCCGCGCACCACAACTACTGTGCCCGTGCACCTGGAGGCCATGCTCCGCAACAAGAGAAGCCCACGCACCACAGCGAAAGGCGGCCTCCGCTCTCCGCAACTAGAGAGGGCCCACGCGCAGTAATGAAGACCCAAGGCAGCCAATAAATAAATAAAAAGAGAGTAACTATTTAAAAAAATCTCAATGTAAAAAGAAAATTATAAAAGTAGTAAAAGAGGCATCCGTGCCCGAGGCTCTGCGGGTCTGTGGCCACGGAGTGGGGCGGCCGAGCCCGAGGGGTGGGGGCGGGGCCGCTGCCGCCACGGCCGGGAGTCAGGACATGTTCGATGCCATCGTGATGGCGGATGAGAGGTTTCACGGGGAAGGGTATCAGGAAGGCTATGAATACGGAAGTAGTTTGGGTATGATTGAAGGAAGACAGTATAACACGTTACATGGAGCTAAAATCAGATCTGAGATCAGATACTACCAAGGTTTTGCTTTTGCTTGGAGATGTCTCCTGCACGGTTCTGCCACTGAGAAAGACAGCAAAAAGATGAAGGTCTTAGAATCGTTGATTGGAATGATTCAGAAACTCCCTTATGATGACCCTACTTATGATAAACTTCACAAAGACTTAGACAAAATTAGAGGGAAATTTAAGCAGCCTTGTTCATTACTAAATGTTCAGCCTGACTTTAAAATTAGTGCAGAAGGTTCTGGACTTTCATTTTGAGGATGACAGAGGAACAAAGAGGAAACATCAAGAAACAGATGTTTGTATGTTAAGTGTTTAAAAATGTGATTAAAGGCAAAACAATGAGGAGGGATTCAGTTTTGCAGGGAGAGTTCCAGCTTGGCCAGTGCCTTCCCCTGAGGTCTGCCTGCATCGCCTCAGTGCCCCCCATGGGGCCCCTCCACAGAAGCCCATCCTTTGTTGGGCCCTGTCTGCTCTGCAGTCTGAATGCAGCCCTGGCAGAGCCCTGACGGGGATGCTCTTCTCTGGTCCAGGGTCCAGGCCGCTGGCTCACGGGTTCTCGTCACCTGGCAGGCCTGGCTGGATCTAGATTTGGGTTGGCTCTGGATAGGATAAACCTCCCCTTTACCCCCCAGGCTTTGGTCAGCGCTCAGAGGGACAGTTTTTAAAAAAATGAGAGCCACAGGGTTGACACAAAGCAGGTTAATGGGAAGGAGTGATGGGTACTGTGACATTTATTGACCCTTGAGATGCGCCAGTGCTGTGACCTGCTTCTCATGTTTTATTTAGTCCCTTCAGGAGCCCACGAGGTGGGCATTATTCCCATTTTATAGATAAGGAAACCAAGGCCCAACAGACGGCCTGGTCCAAGGGCAGCGGGCGGTAAAGCTGGGACTCCAGCCCCGGCACCCGGCTCTCTCTCCCGTCTCCTGGTGCCTGCTCTGGACCGTGCGGTCGCACCCACAGGCTCAGGGTCCCTGCCCGCAGGTTCCCGCTGTGCCCCGGGGAGCCCTGGGGCATCCCCTGTGGCCATGGACGTGGGTGTCTGGCTGAGATGAGGGGAGGCCAGCCCTGTCCTCAGGAAGCCGGGACATGCTCTTCCTGTGTCCCCTGGTGGGTGGGGCTCTGCAGCATCAAAAATGGTCACCGTTCTATGTGCAGAAACTTTGGAGCCTTACTGCAGCCTTCCTTTTATTGTGAGTTCTTCTGTCTTCTGCCCAGACTTAAAAGGCATCGTCTGTATGCGGTGAGGTCCAGGCAGGCCAGTCCCCCCTGAGATGCGTGGCTCCCGGGCATTTCTCTGCACATGACGGCCCGTGTCCAGGCCCCTCGGGCACCCTGGCCCGAGGCCTCTCCCCACCCGCTTCTGGCCCAGGGAGCAGATCTGGAAGCCGTGAGTGAGATTAGCACAGGGGTAGCTGTGAATACGCTCCAGATTTTAAAATCATTCCAGAGCATCTGGGTAAACCGTGCTCCCCTGGCAGATGCTGGGGGGGGGGTCCCTGCGGGGCCTGGGACGCTGGCCCTCACCGTGTGCCAAGGAGGGAGAAACAGCTTCTAGTTGTTGGAAGACAAGACTCTGGCTTTATCCTGCTCGGCTGTCTTATGTGTGTCTCGCTCTTTGTTCCTGGCCTGCAGCCCCACCTCAGATCTGCAGAGGCCAGGGCTGGGCGCACGGCCTCAGATGTGCCTGCGTCACAGACACCAGCAGTGCTTATCTCTGGCTGGTGGAATGGAGGGGCTTTTGTTGTCGTTTCCCTGGGTGGATTTTTGTGTTTCCTAAACTATCTGTTTGGATAATGTATTATTTTTATAATTGGAGAAAAAAATAAACAGCATATTTTAAAGCAAAAAATAAATAAATAAATAAGTAAAATAAAAGTAGTAAAAGAAAGTAGAATATACTGATGCTCTTGAGATTGTCTAGGCCTTTAAAAATGTCTTTAAAAAGTCACAAAGAGGGAATTCCCTGGCAGGCCAGTGGCCAGGACTTGGCACCTTCACTGCTGGGGCCCGGGTTCCATCTCTGGTCAGGGAAGTAAGATCCAGCAAGCCACTCAGCACGGCCAAAAAAAGAAAGCCGCAAAGATAAAAGATCAATAAACTTGGCTATATCAAAAATTTTTAACTTCTGTATAACAAAAGTATCGCATACAAAGATGAAAGACAAGGAACATGATGACAGAATATACTGGCAGTATACATAACAAACAAAAGATTAACACATAAAACGCCTACAAATCACAAGAAAAAGATAAATAACTAGTAGGAAAATAGGCACTTTTTCATAGGTCAAACATCTTTTCCTGTGTTCCAACCAATGGCAATGAACATAGGAAAAGGTGTGGTCTGACCTCACTAGAAATGAGGGGAAGTAGAATTAAAACCATTTTCACCCATCAGACTGTCGAACAATGCCAGTTCTGGGGCCAGTGCTATGGAAGGAGTGCTCCCAAGTTTCCTGGGAAGGAATGTGGTGCAGCCACTGGGAGGGCACTTCAGCAGGATGCTGAAACGTCCTAAAACTACCATTTCTCCTTCAAAAAACCCGCCCCGGAAAATGCTTGCACTGGAAACCACCTAAATAAGCCACGGAATTATTCCAAAGCACAGAAGGCTGGGTTTAAAATGAGGTAGAGTTCTAAGTACTAGTTCATGTGGAAAGACCCAAGGCATATTCCTGAGTTAACAAAAGCCCACTGCAGAATAACATATGTAGGATGATTCCATTTATTTTTAAAAACAAAGTACAACAACAAAAAAAACAACTCTATGAAATAACTCCACATATCTTCTCAGACTATGTATATTTACTGTACAAAATTGCTAAGAAAAAGGATTCCCAAATTGATAATAAATTACCCCTGGGGATGGGGATGGGGGATGAAGGACCAGATTAGACCCAGACTGGCAGTGGTACTCAAAAGGAACTTTAACCAAAACTTGTATACATATGTATACTTTCTTTAAACAAGGGTAATGTATCCATAAAGTTCTCACATAATTAAAAATGAACAACAACAAGACCTGAATTGCTATGCTACTCTTGGCAAACCTTTTAATCCCCTTCATCCTGTTTGCTCAGCTATAAAAAGAAGTAGACTAGAGGGCTTCTCTGGTGGCGCAGTGGTTGAGAGTCCACCTGCCTATGCAGGGGACACGGGTTCGTGCCCTGGTCCGGGAAGATCCCACATGCCGCGGAGCGGCTGGGCCCGTGAGCCATAGCCGGTCCAGAGCCTGTGCTCCGCAACAGGAGAGGCCACAACAGTGAGAGGCCCGCATACCGCATAAAAAAAAAAAAAAAAAAAAAGAAGTAGACTAGAATGCCACAGTGCTTCAAGCTCTATAATTCTATTGCTAAGGGGCTACAAACTCAAATTATGAAACATTTAGTGATATTCTGCAAGTATTTTAAAATAATTTCCTGCACAGATTTTAAAGGCCACCTTTTTAAAAAAGCAATCTTAAAAATTCTACCTTTATAAGAAAAAATAGTATTTTTCTTGTATTTACTTGAAAATAGTATTTTCAAGTTAAATAATAGTATTTAACTTGATATATATCAAGTTAAATCATGATATATTCATACAGTGTATTCCTGTGCAGCTGCCAAAACAAAACAAAAAACAAACAAAAGCAAAAAGGAGAGAGGGACTTCCCTGGTGGTGCAGTGGTTAAGAATCTGGCTGCCAATGCAGGGGACACGGGTTCAAGCCCTGGTCCAGGGAGATTCCACATGCTGCAGAGAAACTAAGTCTGTGTGCCAGAACTATTGAGCCCGCGTGCTGCAACTACTGAAGCCCACGCACCTAGAGCCCGTGCTCCACAACAAGAGAAGCCACCACAATGAGAAGCCCGTGCACTGCAACAAAGAGTAGCCCCCGCTCACCACAACTAGAGAAGGCCCATGAGCAGCAACAAAAACCCAACGCAGCCCAAAAAAAAAAAAATAAATAAATAAGGAGAAGAAAGTTTGTTTTTCTCCCTTTAGACATGGGACAAACTCTAAAATATCATTATGTTTAAACAAAAAATTGAGGTGTAGAATGATGTGTATGTGTATGCTACTGTTTGTGAAAAATAAAAAAAAATATGAAAAAGAAAGAAAAAACAAAAAAACTTCGTGACATTGTCTGCCTCCAAGGAGGGTCTTGGTTGGCTGAAAGGACAGCAGACAGAATGAGACTTGTCACTTTGTACCTTTAAAAATTCCAGTCATGGGACTTCCCTGGTGGTGCAGCGGTTAAGACTCTATGCTCCCAATGCAGGGGGCCCAGGTTCAATCCCTGGCCAGGGAATTAGATCCCACATCCATGCCGCAACTAAAAGTTTGCATGCCACAACTAAGGAGTCCATGTACTGCAACTAAGGAGCTGGCAAGCCGCAACTAAGGAACCTGCGAGCTGCAACTAAGGAGCTTGCCTGCTGCAACTAAGACCCAGTGCAACCAAATAAATAATATTTTTTTTTTGTTTGTTTGTTTTTGTTACGCGGGCCTCTCACTGTTGTGGCCTCTCCCCTTGCGGAGCACAGGCTCCGGACGCACAGGCTCAGCGGCCATGGCTCACGGGCCCAGCCGCTCCGTGGCATGTGGGATCTTCCCGGACCGGGGCACGAACTCGTGTCCCCTGCATCGGCAGGCGGACTCTCAACCACTGCGCCACCAGGGAAGCCCTAAATAATATTTTTTAAAAATCCAGTCATGTGATTACCTATTCAAACAAATAAAATTACTTTGAAAAGCAGTATCCTATTAAGTGATACAAAAGGCATCACTGATAAAGATAGCCATTAGAGATAAACACCTATTTTTTTTAAGATGTATAAGGAAAGGGTTTTTTTTAGCCTTCAGAGAATTTGGTCCAAAAGTTAAAATAACCAGGATGAGCAGCATCAGCTTCTTAACCTTTGCCTTCCTTATGCATTCCCCTTCCCTCTCCTCATTCTCAGATGTTCACAGTTTTCTTCCTTCATGAGGGCTACGGTTATTTAGGGCAACAATCCCTTCTATTATCCCCTATGTTACCCTTGATCCTTTAGTGGTCTTTATCTTTAGGATTTCTATTCTTCCACTGCAAGCTTTGAGCACACAACACATTATAGCAACAATTGCCATATACTGAGAGCCATCAGGTGCCAGGCACTTTATTATCTCATTTAATGCTCTAAAAACCCCGTTATTAAGTTGGCCTCGTCTCCAATTCAGAGGCAATAGTGAGGCTCAGAAGTTAGGAAACCCTGCCTAAGGTTACTGACAGATTAGAATTTGAACCCAGGTCTGATTCCAAATGCTGTATTCTTCCCTACATGACCCTGCCACTGGGAGTATACATCAGAACCCTAGGACTAGTATTACCCTGGGGTTAACTGTTGGCAAGGGATTCTATCTGTATCTGGAGATAATCTGTGCAGACTCTCCATTATTAACAAAATGAGACACCACTGATTTAAGGTTGAAGTATTGCTTCAGATTACCTACCTTAAGTGTTTCAGCATGAATTTTATTCAGCTGAGAAACTTCTTGCCGCTTGCAGGCTTTTGTTGCTTCCAAAAGGTTTTCAAGATTAAGGTTCGCTTTTTGCAAAGACTGAAGCTCTGATTCTAATTCCAGCTGCCTTTTCCTAATACATATTATAATATTGAGTGTTTCAGGTAATAAGTAATGTCATACATTTGTAGAGTACTTTACAGTTTATATTCTCACAAAACTTTATAGTTATCTCTTTAAATCAGAGATATTTTCAGATTATTACTGGGATTTTCCAATTGGGTAAAATACAACTCAGAGATCGATGACTGTTTAAGGTATTCAACTAGCAAATGGTAGAGCTCCAATTCAAAAGCCCAAACAATCCACAATGATTCCATATGTAATATGTTATTTTTAAAACAAACATTTCTATATATTTTAGAATAGGATTAATCTTAGTTATAATATGAATGTGGTTTATCTGTTTTCTTTTACAAAGATATCAAGTGAGAATATTAACAGGAAAAATTTAATAAAAAATAAATAACTGCATAGAACTTGAATCTCAAAAAAAAAAGAATATTAACAAACCTGTAATTTCTAAAAATCCTGATCTAATTCATAACAGTGGTGATTTAAATTTGCTGGCCAGATAAAGAATTTACAAGTAACTTTAACAGATACTCATCTTAACAGGTATATCCCTTAAAACATCTGTATCATCTAGTTCATTGAATATATTATTAAAGACTAGAAGTTTATGTCAACTGTACTTCAATTTTTAAAAATGAGTAAAGAAAAAGAGCTAGATGCAAGCTCTTTTCCTTCATGTCAAAACAAGTTAGCTGCTATATTAGAATATTTAAGGTAAATGCTCAATTAAATCATCAATGCTAAACACCAAAACAAACCAACGCTAAAAGATCAGAAATAGTCAGCATGAATGTGTATTTATACTTTACCTAGTTAATTCTTTGAATTCTTCATATTCTTGCTTTGAATTATTCAGCTCTGTCTGAACTTGCAGGAGTTGTGCTTTTAACTTCTCAGTGTTTGCTAACGAACATGGCTCTTTCGGAGCTTTGGGAGAGAGTCTTTGCTGACCTGATAATAAGGAAACAACCTGGTCTTTGAAAGAGAAAAACAACAGAATACATATTCTAAGTTCTCTGCCAGGTATCAATTTTGAAGCACAAGGAGGAAAAAAGAGAAATCATTGGAAAGTGGACCCTAAAATACAAGAGCCTGTAACTCAAGAGGAGACATAAGACACAACCCAGTGCATCAAAGAGTATCAGAAGTTGTTTTTGAGAAGCTGTGAAGCCACAGGATGAAGGGGCACATTTAAGCCAACACCTTTTCCATTAAGAGAAAAGAGCAAACAATGACTGAAGTATAACACCCACACTGCTGGACAGAGAAACATCACCAACTGAATCTTGCAGGAATTAGTGCCAACGGTCGATGAATTTTTAGCAAAAGAAACAAATAGCAATGGCAGCCAACTGAAAGAACTTGGTATCATCTACCAGGTAGAATATATTAATTTTCAGGGATAGCTTAGAAGGCTGAATTTGTTGAAAAGAGTGCCACTGAGTTTCAGTATGGGAAGTAACATGTAAAACTGTTTAGAGAGGGACTTCGCTGGTGGTCCAGTGGTAAAGAATCAGCTTTCCAATGCAGGGGACGTGGGTTCGATCCCTGTCCAGGCAACTAAGATCTCACATGCCGTGGAGCAACTAAGCCCGTGCACCACAACTATTGAGCTCGTGCACCTCAATGAGAGCCTGCCTGCTGCAAACTACAGAGGAGCCCATGAGCTCTGGAGCCCACGTGCCACAACTACAGGGCCCACGAGCCCTGGAGTCTGTGCACCACAACTAGAGAGAGAAAACCTGCATGCCACAACTAGAGAGAAGACCACGTGCCACAGCTAGACAGAAACCCAAGCAGACGGTGCACTGTAACGAAAGGATCCTGCATGCTTCAACAGAGATGCCTCAACAAAGAACCCATGTGCCCCAAGTAAGACCTGACACAGCCAAAAAAAAACAAGGAAAAAAAAAAATATGTTTAAAAAAAAGAAGAAAGGTTGAAGTAAATACCCCAAACTGCTTATTAAAAAAGAAATTGTTTAGAGAATGATGTACGTTTAGAAGATGGTGAGTCCAGAAATTACCATTAGTATCTTTCAAAGGTAGTAAGTTAAGGTACTATTGAGGGCAAAATGGCCAACAAAATACAGAGCGCTGTAGGAAAAAATAGCTAATACAGAAAACCTGATTTTAACTTTGCATCTAAAATTGTGGTCTCTCTACAACCCATATTCTGTGAATTTTATTCGTTTGTTAATTCATAACAGAATGGAAGAAGGCTTGGAAAAGGAAATTTAAAAAATATTTTTTTCTTTTATCATTGCAGTATAAAAAGATTAGAACTATCTCAATTTCAACCTAAAGAGAAACAAAGGCTGAAACAGAGTGTGATAAAAGACCATGAAGATATTCACTCTAAGAATGGAGCAAACATAGACTTTGTTACCAAATCCCAGGGCATTAACACCAATAGCTGCCAAGCGTGTAAATCAGATCAGTAACTAAACCACTTTTCAGAGAGTAACAGTAAACTTACAGAACTAATGTAGAGCAGAATGTACACTGGCAAGCATGGCCCGCAGCCATGACATCAGGACCCATCACTGTGCTGGCTGGACTGTGAGTCTGATCACTCTGACATCTCTCACACTGTACAGATGTTCGTCAGGTGAATAAATATCTCAACTCTACACTCATTCATGTTGCCATTAGTTAAGCACGTTTCATTTCAAATACTTAAAATAGGAAAATTCCATTTAATAAAAGTGTAAAGTAATATCTGAATCAATCTTTTATCTGTAAGACAGAGATATTCTTTGAGTATTCCTTTGCTAATGGGTATCTATTAGCCTTCATAAAGAATAAGTATGTATATAAGAAATTTGTACACCAGGTCTAGAGGCTAAAATGAAAAACCTCAATGCAAGGCAATATCGATGCCCTTTTAAACAGTCCCCTCACCCCTAGAAGGCATGTTTACAACTATCACATCTTACTTTTGTCATTTTTCTCTGTGCCAGATACTTCAAAGAAAGCTTTTTCCAGGATTGTGATGGTCTGGGCATCCATTTCGTGGGCTCTTTTCACAGGCTGTGACAATCTCAGTCTTCTGTTCTCCTCCCTGAGGGAATGATTTTCCATAGCATATTTTGCAACTCTGGGGTGATGCTCTACCTGTCACATGGAAGAATTAGAGACGTACGTATTTACAAACATGACCTTAGTGAACAGTCTTTCTGAAAGCCAACAGCAAACACTGTGGACACACAGGCACTGTGGGGGTGGGGAGCACCTCAGCTTTTACCATCAGACTGAATATGTGCATATTCTACAACTCTGAACTCTACATTCAGGTCTGGAAACTCGAAACTTCCCCGTCTACCCCTGAAATGTTCACCCAGGCACCTGCAGTGATAAGCACAGGGTGCACATTGTGGCATGCTCTTCCTGCAAAGGAGACGGCTTGAATTAACACACTGAAAAGAATTAGGAAACTCTCTACTGACCAGGGAGGAATGCCCCCCAAAGACACATTAAATGAAAAGGGCAAGGTACAGAAAAATGTGTATGCTGTCTTCTGTGCACAAAAGGGATAAAAGTAAAAACATCTATCAATATTAGTTGGAAAATGCAGAAAAACCTCTCAAAAGATATCCCTTCTGGTAAGAGATTATCCTTGTTTTTTAACTACGTGCCTGTGTCAACTATCCATCCTCTCAGGGAAAAGGAAAAACAACAACACTTCAAAGGGCTCAGCTGCGAAGAGACTACTGGCTCCTGGCTCCGATAACCCCAGGTGCCCACTGGGAGGAAGTGGGCTTGGCCTGCTGGGGCTAAATGCCATGGCAGCGACACCACCACCACATCCTCCCTTCTCCCTTCAGGTTTTACTACTTTAGAAAATTGGGCGGGGAGAGGGGCACATTATGCAATCATACTGTCAGTTGAATTCATTTAAAACACTTTCTCTTGCATTAAATTCCAAGAATTTGCTGACCAATTTGGTGACTGATTCATACTTGCCTTGAACTTCTTTTAGTTTTACAATTACTGCGAATGTCATGTACTCACTTGTTCTCGCAGAGTTTGAATCTCATCCCTCAATTCCGACAGCAAACGATCCTGCTCCTCGGGCAGAAAACTTCCCCGGGATTCCTTGTGGAGCTTCTCCAGGCGCATTATTTGATCCTCTCGGAATTTCACGATCATTTTATTAGATTGAATAAATTTTTCTTTTTTGAGGGTGAGGTCTTCCAATTGGCTAACTTTTTCTACCAAAGACTTAAGAAATTCATAATTTGGTTAAACATAAAAAATAATTGGGCTTCCCTAAATTTTCACAAAACAAGCAATAAACACTAACTTCACATTTAATCTCAAAGGCAAAATTAGGTTTTTCAGTCTTCCTTTGTTTTATTTACCTGTGCCATTTATTTCACTCGGAAAAGCTCCTCATGGTGAAAGCCTAAAATATCTTGAACTCCCTTTTACTAATTCAGTTTCCTACCTTCTTTTCCTGTTCAGATTTCTTAAAGAATAACATTGCCTCTCGGAAATACTTCATGTAGTCAGTCTCGTCTTTGTCTGTAATGGGTCCAGTAAGAAAGAAAAGGAAAGAGGAAAAATGTTTTATCTCCCAAATTTTAAGAACAAGAAATGAGCTAAAATAGCCTTCGATTGACTGCTCTCAATTCGTCTTAAAGAATCAGACTCTCATCACCAGTTCATGAATTTCAAATTAACCCAGTCTACAAATTACCTATTCTTTGAAGAAAAGTAAGTCTCTCATATCCAATTTAGTAAACATATAAAGATTACATATGACAGAATCTTGGAAGTGGATCTAAATGAAATTTACTAGTATCTCTTTTTAGCACTTATTAGGGATGAATTATTCAAAATTATTTCTACTCCCCCTTCCCACCACATCTCACAGAAATCAGTACCTGTGGTAACTGTGTCTGGTTACAAAGTACCATGTTCCTATGTAGGTGAAATAAACAGGAACAGACACTTGTGGGAAATCTGAGTAGCCTTACTGTGTTGTGCCTGTCACTGGAGGGCTCTCATACTAATACCCACACCTGGATTTCCTCAGGTTAGAGGACACTGCGCTCATCGTACCTCCGGTCCGAAAGCTTTCTGGTGGTATCTGCCCTGCAGTAAGCTGGGCCAGCTGCTCTTTGAGCCTCTTTACTTCAGCTTGGAGCTGGGTCACATTTCCTTGCGTGTCTTCATTTACCACTGCCTGTTCAAGAATTTTTTTAAAAAGCATTAAAAGAATGCTAAGTCATACAGTCTCATGTTTATATTTGTTTGTATGATTTGGAGTGACAAAGACCAAACAAAACTGCACTTGCATCTCACAAACAGTCCAAAGGCCTCCAAAATCAGTGCCCTGGAGTGCGGAGGGAGCTTCCTTCCCCTCTGCCTTCACACCAAGAGCCAGAGACTCTTTCCCCTCCCCTCCCCAAGCCCCCACTTAGGTCTCTGCTCTGTTGACTAGCCCTGGGCCCTGCTGGGCTGGGTCACCTCTGGGATCAACGTATATTCATCTAACACTGCCTTCTTCCTGAGATAACCCCACCCCATGAAGAAGAGCAAACACCTCCATGAGTGTCACCTCCCCCTGTCTTCGCTCACTAAAGAGGTGTAAGGAACTGCAGAGCTGACCTGAGCTCCACTGGCTTGGAAGAAACCACCCTCTCCAGAAAAATCCAACCCTGTATTTCCTAACAGTCTCCTGGAAGGGAGAGTTGGTTTGACAACTCCATTTCTGTTTTATTATCACACTAAATGCTGTTTTAAAGAAATGTCTTATTTGAGACGACTTCTAAGAAGTTCAGAAAGTCCCACAAAACCTAGAGGGTGATAACAAGAGTCAAGAGCTGAGAACCAACCAAATCAAATACCCAATACTCCAGAGTGAGGGAGAAACCTCTGACAGCCCCAAGGTCCCCATGTTCCTGTCTGTAGCTGGGTCTGCCCACTGGGAAGGACTGTTCACCCCTAAACAAATTCCAGACATCCGAGCCACTTTCCCTTGGTAGGCTGCAGCAGAGGACTCACCATTGGCAGTGACTAGTATAAGGCTCCTGGTTTGGTTATTTCATGTGTTAAGAAGCCAGTTCTAGTTGTTTCTGATTCTTATGGACAGCCTCATTAAAAGGCACTCCTATACACTGTGACATCACTGTCACATTAATTCTAATTATCCCTGCAGTTCTCCACTCTCCAAAATTTTCTAGTAAGTCCCAAGAGATAGGGTCAGGAAGCTCTAATGATTTTCCTCCTCATATTACAAATATCCCACAGGGGGTTCATAATCCAATAAAATGAATGAATAACCAGACCTATACTCTTCTGCCTTACCCAAGGGAAGAGGCAACATGGACCTCTTTGCTTTTACCATGATAAGATCACCAGGGAGTCTATTTTGGGAGGTAACAATGACCACTTTCTCTGTTGAAAGAGAGAGGAAATTAATTTGCCAGTTTATGCCCTTTGATTCTTTTGTCTAGAACCAAAGAGCCCTCCAACCTCTCCAAAGCAAGTGGGGAACTCCTTGGTCTTTTGACAGTCTGCACCAGGGGTTGGAGAAGTGCTGCTTGAACATAGCCATGCCCGTATGTTTACATATCATCTACAGCTGCTTTCTCACTACAAAGGCAGAGCTGAGTAGTTGGGACAGAGACCATATGGTCCAAGAAGCCGAAATTATTTACCTCTTGGGCCCTTTACAGGAAGTTTTCTGACCACTGGTGTACACAAGTATCAAGGAAACTTCTTGTATATAAAGAAAAATGAGGAATCCTTAGAGTTACAGACAACTTGAAAGACAAAGTTGGTCAATAGCATCAAATTACGTTCATAGCAGATCCTCCTGCTCCCAATACCCAGCTCCGATAGCGTGGTTTAGGTAAATAAATTTAGTCTCCAGCCCAATTACAAAAGAAAAACTTTGCCTTCCCTTGAGAAAAAACTAGCCAAACAATAATGACCACAAGACCTATTCTAGTGTCAAATTACATGAGTGATATAGAAGGCTCGGAAAGATAAAATAGAAACCCTGCTTAGAGTTAGGCTTTCACAACAGAGAAATACAATAACTAAAAGCTAATGTTAATATGAGGGCAATCACAAAAGTGAGATACTGCAAGCTTAAATATTTTTCTAATTTACTTAAGTATACTCAGTATTTTACCTTATTTTTAATCAGCTTGGCTCTTTGGGCAAAATTAAGCGTTGATAGGGTTTCCCCAAAACACCTAGATCCAGGATGAACATTTGCAATTATGGCTGTTTTGGCATTACCTCCAAGGGAATCCTGTTTAATGATATGAATGGTACACATTTTCAGGGGAGAAACCACAAGATGTTTTTTAAGCAAAGAAAATGTATACTATTAGCACCAAGGCTGAGAGATTATCCGATTACCAACCATAGTGAGCATAACCAAAACAGGGGCCCAGGAACCCAATGATCTACTTTACCCGGAGTAAGAAGGTAAGTTTGGAGTCTCTGTAGCAAACGTGTCTCTGTTTTCCATTACCCACATCGACAAGCGCAGTAATCACCTGGCCCAGGCAGCTCAACGATCGGTTTATGTTACCTGCTTCCTAGGGCGTTGGGGAAAAAGAACAAAAAATTGAGGTGAACTGATGTCTTTTTAGTATTTTGAATTAAAATATACTTAGCAGGGTGGCAATTTTGAATGGAAAGGCAAGACAGGGACAATATTAGTTAAGGTAACTAACTTCTCAGCAAAAAGATGTCCTCAACTGTCCACTAACCTTTTCCTATTCAAGGCACACACTGCAATTTTAGTACTATTCAAATACAAACACAAAAATCATGTGAAGGAAAAAAATATCAATGTCACCTCATAATTGTAATAGTTTTAAACTGACCTATAGGTAGGGATAAAATCTAGAAGAGAACACAGGAAAAAAATTTGGAGTGCATTAATAGGCATATTTTTCAATCCTTTTATGTTAAAATGTTTGCTACATTATAAGGGTATGGTAACTAATAACCCACTCTCATGTCCCACAAAGCCACCAATGAACATATTACAAGAGAACATTCAGTCTAATTCTGTAATGTAATGTATAATAAAACCCCTTTAAAAGAGTGGTTTCAGGAGAAAAGAAAAATGTTTGGGTTAAACATGTTACACTGGATTTTTACCATAGGGAGCATATTTCGATAACTGGGTCTGCAGAAGTGGGAGAATAGAAAAAAAGAGAGGAGGAATAGAAATTATTAAGCAAGATGTGATGAGTTCGGAGTTGCCACTATCTGTTACCATTCAGAAAGGTGGTTTAGGGTCACAGTTGAGAGCCCTGTCTGTGGAGCTGGATTACCATTTGAATCTCAGCGACTCTTAGCCATGTGCCCCTGGAAAATTTCCTCCAGTTTCTTCAAAATAGAAAGGATAATAGGATCACTTCCCAGAGCTGTTGGGACAGTTAAATAGCTAATATATATAAAGTATTTAGAATGGGCCCAGCATATGTCCTATTTTGAACTTATGCTATTTTTCTTTGCTTCATGTCCCCATAGAAACACAAATGTGAGACAGACTGAAACTGCCTGAGAGTTCAAGTGGCTCAAACCCTCACTTTTAAGGCAAACAAGACCCTCTCCTCTACCATTTCTGACTCTTTTCCCCTCTGCCCTTATATATCCTAAACTGTAGAATCCACACACATTTTATTTTTTTAATTAATTTTTATTGGAGTATAGTTGTTTTATAATGTAAGAACCTTTTTTTTTTTTTGGTCCACAGGGCATGTGGGATCTTAGTTCCCTGACCAAGGATTGAACCCGTGTCCCTTGCATTGGAAGCGTGGAATCCTAACCACTGGACCGCCAGGGAAGTCCCCACACACATTTTATTGACAATACATATTACAATACATATACATATACACATTAGCAATTACATATTACCAAGAACTTCTGGTAATACCTTAGCCTAGAACGAGGTCCTTAACCCTTAACTCAAGAACTACTTTGCCATGTTTCCCCCAAGCAGACCATGTCATACCCTTCTTCCTCTGACCCCTGCTACCACTCATATTATCACCCCTTTTGGCATGAATTCAAATACTCTTGCTACTGACACTTGTCATATCCCATGTATGTTTACTGTCCCTACCCCACAACAAAAATTTCTATACCTTTTGGATGAAAGCAATTTCTTAATCCTTTGTAGCCCTCAAAACACTTAGCTTGGTATTGACTTCTAGTAATAAGTCAGTCAAGAATTGAAGACCATAATTCTATTCTTACCTTCAATCTCATCCCTTCTGCATGGGTATCTTTTTGCCTTTCAGATCCTGCTAAATCCACCAGATTGAGAAGGGAGGTCCGTATGTTCACAGTTTCATGGCTCTTCTCCATCGACTCTATTGTAATTGTAAAGACTGCATGAGACCTAGAGGATTCTCTATTCATTGATGTTGATGCTACACGTCTGTTTCTCCACCCTCCAGACAACACCTAGGCAAAAGGAAAATACGTTATCACGACTTCCAAGTGGTCACGACAGCCACGAACATCAGTAGGAAATTTGCAAAGAGTGGTAAGAGACTATCTAATGAGGAATACACTCAAGTTATTTTCCTTTCTCTTTCTTTTTTGATTCTTCTCCATGTCATGAAAGAAAACAAGCAGGAAATCAGAAGGCATAGGATCTAGAATGGGTTTTGCCATTTCTCTATTTGTATTAACTCAATGCAAGTCGCAAAATCTCTCTGAACCCTCTTCTTTACCGAGACTAAGAGAAAGTTAGATAAAATAAATCTTAAAATTACCTTCAAGCCCAAAGTTTTATTAGCTCTTTTGGTCTACAAAGTATTTGTTTTCCCTCCCTATTCCCTGTGGCAAGCAGATACATGAAGGTTCAGACTGCAGACTCTAGAATAGGATGAACATGAGTTCAACTCTTGGCTCCACTATCTACCAGTTGTGTGGTCTGGGGGCCAGTTGACCTTTTCAAGGCTCAGTCCCATATTTGTAAAATGGGAATATGGGTACCTACCTCACAGGGCAGAACATCTTAAACTGTAATATAAATGCTAATCAGCTAGGATCTGGTTAAAATTCAGATTCTGACTCAGCAGACGTGAGGTAGAGACTGAGATCCTGCATTTCTAACAACCTCCTATGTGACACCCATAGTCTGAGAACTACATTCTTTTTTTTTCTGGTGGTTCACGGGCGTCTCACTGTTGTGGCCTCTCCCGTTTCGGAGCACAGGCTCCAGACGCGTAGGCTCAGCGGCCATGGCTCACGGGCCTAGCTGCTCCGCAGCATGTGGGATCTTCCCGGACCAGGTCACGAACCCGTGTCCCCTGCATCGGCAGGCAGACTCTCAACCACTGCGCCACCAGGGAAGCCCAAGAACTACATTCTTGAGTGGCATGGTTATAATATGCATTGGATAAAATGAAGAAATTAGTAGCTTACCTCAAAAAGTAGATAAAAAATTAAATGAAATAACGTATACAAAAGAAGTTAGCACAGGGCTTAGCACATACACTCAATAAATGGAGCTGTTATAACCCTCTCTATTAACCAGCCATAGCACAAAAATGAAATTGTTTATATCTCTATTTTTTTGGTTAGTAGTTCATGCTTCCTTTTCGTAACACTAAATACTGTATATTAAATATTAGATAATGATACATTCATACAGCTGCAAAGAGAAAGAGAGAGAGATCCTCAAACATGGGACAAATTTCAAAATACTATTAGCTTAAAAAAGCAAGTGCAGGGCTTCCCTGGTGGTGCTGTGGTTAAGAATCCACCTGCCAATGACGGGGACATGGGTTTGAACCCTGGTCCGGGAAGATTCCACATGCCGCGGAGCAACTAAGCATGTGAGCCACAACTACTGAGCCTGCGCTCTAGAGCCTGCGAGCCACAACTACTGAAACCCATGCACCTAGAGCCCGTGCTCCGCAACAAGAGAAGGCACTGCAATGAGGAGGCTGTGCACCTCAACAAAGAGTAGCCCCTACTCGCCTCAACTAGAGAAAGCCCACGCACAGCAACGAAGACCCAACACAGCCAAAAATAAATAAATAAATTTATAAAAATAAAAATAAATAAAAGTTTTTAAAAAGCAAGTGTAAAAGTAGCACAATATGCTATCATTTGTGCAACATAAGGTGAAAAAGCAAACACAAGTATGCTTAAATACTTATGCAAAGGCTAAATACAAACAAAAATCAAAAACAAAACACAAAACTATTTGGTGAATACTCATGGATTGGAAGATTCAATATTGTTAAGATATTAATTCCCCCCAAATTGATTGACAGATTCAACCCAATCCCACTCAAAAATCCCAGCAGTCTTTTCTGTAGAAACTAACAAACTAAATCTGAGTATATGAAAATGCAAAGGACAAAAGAATAACCAAACTAATTTTTAAGAAATTAGAGAACTTACTCTACGTGATCTCAAGACGTACTTCTCAGCAATAACAATACAGGCCTGGGCCTCCCTGGTGGCGCAGTGGTTGAGAGTCCGCCTGCTGATGCAGGGGATACGGGTTCGTGCCCCGGTCTGGGAGGATCCCATATGCCGCGGAGCGGCTGGGCCCGTGAGCCATGGCCGCTGAGCCTGCGCATCCAGAGCCTGTGCTCCGCAACGGGAGAGGCCACAACAGTGAGAGGCCCGCGTACCGCAAAAAAAAAAAAAAAAAAAAAAAAAAAAAAAAAAAAAAAAAAAAAAAAAAAAACAATACAGGCCTAACTCATTTTATTGTACTTTGCAGATATTATGTGTTTTACAAATTGAAGGTTTGTGGCAACACTGTGTCAAGCAAGGCTGACTCCCGTTAGGGGCTAATGTAGCTGGTGACTAAGTTGAAGCCAATGCTCATTTACCATTCTAAAATTCCTAGGGCCTTAAGAATTATGCTAAATCTACTCTGCTTATGCTCTATAACTGGAACAACAAAGCCTGGATGACAGCACATCTGTTTACAACATGGTTTACTGAATATTTTAAGGTCACTGTTGAGATCTATTGCTCAGAAAAAAAAATTCCTTTGAAAATAGTATTGCTCATTGACAATACACCTGGTCACCCAAGAGCTCTGGTGGAGATGTACAACAAGGTTAATGTTGTTTTCACGGCTGCTAATACAACATCCATTCTGCAGACCATGGATCAAGGAGTCAATTTGACTTTCAAATCTTATTATCGAAGAAATATACTTCATAAGACTAAAGCTGCCATGGATAGTGATTCCTCTCATGGATCTGGGGAAAGTCAACTAAAACTTCCTAGAAAGGATTCACCACTCTAGATGCCATAAAGAACATTCACAACTCGTGGCAAGAGGTCAAAATATCAACATTAACAGGACTCTGGAAGAAGCTGATTCCAACCCTCATGGGTAATTTTGAGGGGTCCAAGACTTCAGTGGAGGAAATAACACAGATGTGGTAGGAAGAGCAAGAGAAGTAGAATTAGAAGTGGAGCCTGAAGATGTGACTGAACTGCTGCAATCTCCTGATAAAACAGATGAGAGGTTGCTTCTTATGGATGAGCACAGAGAGTGGTTTCTTGAAATGGAATCTACTCCTGGCGAAGATGCTGTGAAGATCGTTGAAAAGACAACAGAGGATTTAGAATATTATATAAACGTAGTTGATAAAGCGGGGCAAGGTTTGAGAGGACTGACTCCAATTTTGAAAGAAGTTCCACTATGGGTAAAATGGTACCAAACAGCTGCAGAGAAATCATTCATGACAGTAAGAGTCCCCTGATGCAGCAAGCTTCACTGTTGTCTTATTTTAAGAAATTGCAACATCCACTCCAACCTTCAGCAACAACCATCCCTATCAGTCAGCAGCCATCACCATTGAGGAAAGACCTTCCAGCAGCAAAAAGATTATGATTCACTGAAGGCTCAGAGAATGGTTAGCATTTTTTAACAATAAAATATTTTTAAATTAAGGTATATACATTGTTTTTTTAGACATAATGCTATTGCACACTTAATAAACTACAGAAGAACGCTTTTATATGCACTGAGAAACCAAAACATTCA
This sequence comes from Hyperoodon ampullatus, assembly GCF_949752795.1. Classification (NCBI taxonomy): domain Eukaryota; kingdom Metazoa; phylum Chordata; class Mammalia; order Artiodactyla; family Ziphiidae; genus Hyperoodon; species Hyperoodon ampullatus. The sequence goes on along the minus strand of NC_136923.1, from coordinate 48,469,240 downwards.
TGTGACTCACTTTATTGCAATATTTGCTTTATTGTGGTGGTGGGGGACCAAACCTATGATATCCTCAGGTTTGCTTAATATCGATCAACAATATCAATATCAAGACAGCTGTGTATTGGTAACTGATTCAGACACAGAGATCAATGAAACAGAATACAGTCAGATATAAACTCATATATGTACGGTCAATTGATTTTCTTTAAAGGTGCAAAGGCAACCAAATGAGAAAATTTTTTTTAAAAAATGGTGCTGCATACGGGATCAAAACCAAAAAGGCAACCCAAGAGTGAACTTCTGATGTCAACTATGGGCTTTGGGTGATTATGATATGTCAATGTAAGTTCATCAATTGAACCACTTTAGCGGGGAATGTTTAAAATGGGGAAGGCTACCCATTTGGGGGAGCACAGGATATATGAGAAATCACTGTACATTCCTCTCACTTTTGCTGTGAACCTAAAATTGCTCATCTTAAAAAGAAGCAAGAGGGACTTCCCTGGTGGTCCAGTGGTGAAGACTCCATGCTCCCAATGCAGGGGGCCCAGGTTCGATCCCTGGTTGGGGAATTAGATCCCACATGCTGCAACTAAGGGTTCACATGCTGCAACTAAAGATCCTGCATACTGCAACTAAGACCCGACGCAGCCAAATAAATAAATAAATATTTTTAAAAAAGAAAGGAAGAAAGGGGAAAGAGCATTGAGTAAAACAGAACACAAAACACTAAGAAAGATGGTAGAAAGATGGTAGAAACCAGTCCAACAATATCAACAATCATACTTATGTAAAGTTAGGTAAGATGCTGTCAAAAAAAAATTTTTTTTAAAGCAAGATATAACTACATGGTTTTTCTTGTAGAAAAACTTAAAACATTAAAACACAGAGGACTGATGGGAAAACATGCCGGGCAAATAACTGATCAAAAGAATGCTGAATGGTAGGTCAATATCAGACAAAATAAATTTTTAAGGCAAAATATGTTAATAGAAAACTGTGTTAATAATAGAAAACTAAGGACTTCCCTGGTGGCGCAGTGGATAAAAATCCACCTGCCGGCTTCCCTGGTGGCGCAGTGGTTGGGGGTCCTCCTGCCAATGCAGGGGGCGCGGGTTCGTGCCCCGGTCCGGGAGGGTCCCGCGTGCCATGGAGCGGCTGGGCCCGTGAGACATGGCCGCTGGACCTGCGCGTCCGGAGCCTGTGCTCCGCAGCGGGAGAGGCCACAGCAGTGAGAGGCCCGAGTACCGCAAAAAAAAAAAAAAAAAAAAAAAAAGAATCCGCCTGCCAATGCAGGGGACACGGGTTCAAGCCCTGGTCCGGGAAGATCCCACATGCCATGGAACAACTAAGCCCATGTGCCACAACTACTGAGCCTGTGCTCTAGAGCCTCCATGCCACAACTACTGAGCCCGTGCGCCTTGAGCCCATGCTCCACAACAAGCGAAGCCACTGCAACGAAGAGTAGCCCCCGTTCTCCACAACTAGAGAAAGCCCGCACAAAGCAATGAAGACCCAACGCAGCGGAAAAAAAAAAAAAAAAAACAAAACAGAAAACTGTGTTAATATAAATACAAAACTATGAATTCAAATCAAAGGAAGATATATTAATTCTACTACTTGCATATGCCCCTAATAAAAGTCTATCTCTATATGTATACATATATATTTACGTAAATAGACAAAAGCCAAGACAAAACCAACACTTTAGTTGGAGATTAATATATCTCAAGTATTGATAGATTATACAGACAAAAAAAATTAGTAAAAATATAAAACCCTATATCCAAGGATGTACACACTTCTTCTCAAGCACACACTTATAAAAGTTGGCCATTGTATTAATCCATAAATTATTTCTCAATAAATCTCAAAGACTAGGAATCAAACAAGACCGCATTCTCTGATCCCAATGCAATTAATAATCAACATGAAAAATAAATTTAAATTTCCCATAAATTGGGGAATTTAAATCACATTTCTAAGTAATTCATGGGTCAAAAAAGAAATTATAATGGCATAATACTTAGATCTATATGACAGTTAAGATATTAAAACTTGTGTGAACTTTAAGTAATATTAAGTAAATTTATAGCATTAAATACAAAAGAAAGGCCAAAATGAGCTAATAAGCATCGAGCTTAAGAAGTAGGAAGGACAGTAGGATAAACCCAAAGAAAGTAAAAATAAAACATTAAAGAGTAAGGCCATATAAACCATCACAACTATTCAAAAAGAGAACAAAACTGTAGTTACAGCAAAGATTTTAAAAATGAGAATACTAGGAACAGCTTTATGCCAATATATTTGAAAACTTAGAGGAAACTAAAATTTTTCTAGGAATATGCAACCTATCAAGACATCTGACCCAAAACGCCTGCATAGGTCTATTAAAGAATTTTTATTTGTTGTTAAAAATCTTCTTACCAAATAAATAAATAAACAAATAATCAATCTAACTAAACACAAGGCCCAGATGTTTTGGGGGATGAGTGCTACATGATTTTTAAGAACAGGTCATTCTAATCACACGTATTTCCAGAAAACACATAAAGGTGGTAATAAAGCAAGACAAGGAAAGTAGGAAAAAGGAAAATTACAAGTTTATCTCACTCTTAAGCCCTGATGAAAAATGATAAACAAAATACTGACAAAGCTAATCCAATATTTTATCATGTTAACATGTTAAATGAGAAAAACCATATGATCATCTCAGTACAGGTAGAAAGAGCATCTGACAAAATTTAACACACATCCTTGATTTTATAAGACAGCTAACGGGGTGGCTGATTATAAAAGCATTCTATTAAAAAACCTGCATTTCTATACATAACAGACAACATGTAATTTTAAAAAGAAGTTATCCCCCACCAGAGCAATAAAAAATATAAGGTATATTAGAATAAAGGTAACAAAAAAAGGTAAGACTTTTATGGTGAAAATTATTGTAATGTAAGACATTAAAGACCCAATTAAATGAAGAGACATACCATGTTCATGTATGAACTCTATTGTAAAGATGTCTATCCCTCCAAACTGGTCTCTAACTACAATGCAATTCCAATCAAAATCTCAACATTATTTTTTGAATATGCATATATATATACACCGGATCACAAGTAAAACCTATCTCTTACTATGAGAGTCACAGTTTAAGAAGTTTGAAAAAGATTTGCTGAAGATAGAAGAATAAATTAATGAACTCTGATATATGTATATTTATTTATTTATAAAAATTCATATAATGGATTATACAGCAGTGAAAAAAAGGCAACATAGATGAATTTCATACACTGTGTTGACTTTTAAAAAGTTATAGAAGGGGCTTCCCTGGTGGCGCGGTGGTTGAGAGTCCGCCTGCCGATGCAGGGGACATGGGTTCGTGCCCTGGCCCGGGAAGATCCCACATGCCGTGGAGCGGCTGGGCCCGTGAGCCATGGCCACTGAGCCTGTGCGTCCGGAGGCTGTGCTCCGCAACGGGAGAGGCCACAACAGTGAGAGGCCCGCGTACCACAAAAAAAAAAAAAAAAAAAAAAGTTATAGAAGGCAAAATACATACCTCTTTTTAAAACTCAAAAACAGGCAATACTAACATTTTAAGAAATACATACATATATGATTTAAAAGTCGGGCTTCCCTGGTGGTGCAGTGGTTGAGAGTCTGCCTGCCGATGCAGGGGACACAGGTTCGTGCCCCGGTCCAGGAAGATCCCACATGCTGTGGAGCGGCTGGGCCCGTGAGCCATGGCTGCTGAGCGTGCGCGTCTGGAGACTGTGCTCCGCAACAGGAGAGGCCACAACAGTGAGAGGCCCGCGTACCGTAAAAAAAAAATAATAAAAATGAAAATAAAAATAAAAGTAGAAGAAAACGATAATGACATTCAGCACAGTGCTTATGTTTAGGGAGGAACCAGGGATATGAGATAGAAAGAAGCACACAGGTAGAATGATAATATTGGTGATATTTAAGTCTGAATTGTCTAATGGGGTCCTGCAAGTTCATTTTAACATTATGCTTAGTAAGTTATATGCATATGGCAATATTGTATATGCATCAAATATTACATATAAAAAATTGTTTAAATTCAACTGGCCAGGTTAGAATCCATAAAATGTGAATAGAGGAAGAAATAGAAAATATGAACAGACCCAATCACAAGCAATGAAGTTAAAACTGTGATTAAAAATCTTCCAACAGGGCTTCCCTGGTGGTGCAGTGGTTGAGAGTCTGTCTGCTGATGCAGAGAACACGGGTTCGTGCCCCGGTCCAGGAAGATCCCACATGCTGTGGAGTGGCTGGGCCTGTGAGCCATGGCCGCTGAGCCTGCGCTTCAGGAGACTGTGCTCCACAACAGGAGAGGCCACAACAGTGAGAGGCCCGCGTACCACAAAAAAAAAAAAAAATCTTCCAACAAACAAAAGTCCAGGACCAGATGGCTTCACAGGTGAATTCTATCAAACATTTAGAGAAGAGCTAACACCCATCCTTCTCAAACTCTTCCAAAAAATTGCACAGGAAGGAACACTCCCAAACTCATTCTATGAGGCCACCATCACCCTGATACCAAAACCCGACAAGGATACTACAAAAAAAGAAAATTACAGACCAATATCACTGATGAATATAGATGCAAAAATCCTCAACAAAATACTAGCAAACAGAATCCAACAACACATTAAAAGAATCATACACCATGATCAAGTGGGATTCATCCCAGGGATGCAAGGATTCTTCAATATGCACAAATCAATCAATGTGATACACCATATTAACAAATTGAAGAATAAAAACCATATGGTCATCTCAATAGATGCAGAAAAAGCTTTCAACAAAATTCAACACCCATTTATGATAAAAACTCTCCAGAAAGTAGGCACAGAGGGAACTTACCTCAACATAATAAAGGCCATATATGACAAACCCACAGCAAACATCATTCTCAATGGTGAAAAACTGAAAGCATTTCCTCTAAGATCAGGAACAAGACAAGGATGTCCACTCTCACCACTATTACTCAACATAGTTCTGGAAGTCCTAGCCACGGCAATCAGAGAAGAAAAAGAAATAAAAGGAATACAAATTGGAAAAGAAGTAAAACTGTCACTGCTTGCAGATGACATGATACTATACATAGAGAATCCTAAAGATGCCACCAGAAAACTACTAGAACTAATCAATGAATTTGGTAAGGTTGCAAGATACAAAATTAATGCACAGAAATCTCTTGCATTCCTATACACTAATGGTGAAAAATCTGAAAGAGAAATTAAGGAAACACTCCCATTTACCATTACAACAAAAAGAATAAAATACCTAGGAATAAACCTACCTAGGGAGACAAAAGACCTGTATGCAGAAAACTGTAAGACACTGATGAAAGAAATTAAAGATGATACAAACAGATGGAGAGATATACCATGTTTTTGGATTGGAAGAATCAATACTGTGAAAATGACTATACTGCCCAAAGCAATCTACAGATTGAATGAAGTCCCCTACCAAATTACCAATGGTATTTTTCACAGAACTAGAACAAAAAATCTTAAAATTTGTATGGAGACACAAAAGACCCTGAATAGCCAAAGCAGTCCTGAGGGAAAAAAATGGAGCTGGAGAAATCAGACTCCCTGACTTCAGATTATACTACAAAGCTTATCAAGACAATATGGTACTGGCACAAAAACAAATACAGATCAATGGAACAAGATAGAAAGCCCAGAGATAAACCCAAACACCTATGGTCAACTAATCTATGACAAAGGAGGCAAGGATATACCATGGAGAAAAAGACAGTCTCTTCAATAAGTGGTGCTGGGAAAACTGGACAGCTACATGTAAAAGAATGAAATTAGAACACTCCCTAACACCATACATAAAAATAAACTCAAAATGGATTAGAGACCTAAATGTAAGACTGGACACTATAAAACTCTTAGAGGAAAATATAGGAAGAACGCTCTTTGACATAAATCACAGCGAGATCTTTGCTGATCCACCTCCTGGAGTAATGGAAATAAAAACAAAAATAAACAAATGGGACCTAATGAAACTTAAAAGCTTTTGCAAAGCAAAGGAAACTACAAGTAAGACGAAAAGACAACCCTCAGAATGGGAGAAAATATTTGCAAACGAATCAATGGACAAAGGGTTAATCTCCAAAATATATAAACAGTTCATGCAGCTCAATATTGAAAAAACAAACAACTCAATCCAAAAATGGGCAGAAGACCTAAATAGACATTTTCTCCAAAGAAGACATATAGATGGCCAAGAAGTACATGAAAACCTGCTCAACATCACTAATTATTAGAGAAATGAAAATCAAAACTACAATGAGCTATCACCTCACACCAGTTAGAATGGGCATCATCAGAAAATCTACAAACAACAAATGCTGGAGAGGGGGGTGGAGAAAAGGGAAGCCTCTTGCACTGTTGGTGGGAATGTAAATTGATACAGCCACTATGGAGAACAGTATGGAGGTTCCTTAAAAAACTAAAAATAGAATTACCATATGAGCCAGCAATCCCACTACTGGGCATATACCCAGAGAAAACCATAATTCAAAAAGACACATGGGGCTTCCCTGGTGGCGCAGTGGTTGAGAGTCCGCCTGCCGGTGCAGGGGACGCGGGTTCGTGCCCCGGTCTGGGAGGATCCCGCGTGCCGCAGGAGCGGCTGGGCCCGTGAGCCATGGCCACTGAGCCTGTGCTCCGGAGCCTGTGCTCCGCAAGGGGAGAGGCCACAACAGTGAGAGGCCCGCCTACCGCAAAAAAAAAAAAAAAAAAAAAAAAGACACATGCACCCCAATGTTCACTGCAGCACTGTTTACAATAGCCAGGTCATGGAAGCAACCTAAATGCCCATCAACAGACAAATAGATAAAAAAGATGTGGCACATGTATACAATGGAATATTACTCAGTCATAAAAAGGAATGAAATTGGATCATTTGTAGAGACGTGGATCGATCTAGAGACTGTCATACAGAGTGAAGTAAGTCAGAAAGAGAAATACAAATATTATATATTAATGTATATATGTGGAACCTAGAAAAATGGTACAGATGAACCAGTTTGCAGGGCAGAAATAGAGACACAAATGTAGAGAACAAACGTATGCACACCAAGGTGGGGGAAGTGGTGGGGTGTGTGTGTGTGTGTGGTGGTGTGATGAATTGGGAGATTGGGATTGACATGTATACACTAATATGCATAAAATGGATAACTAATAAGAACCTGCAGTATAAAAAAATTAATTTAAAAAAATTAAAAAAAAATGTGAATAGAATATTTTGCAAATTCCTGTCAAAAGGTTTCTTTGTCCTGAGCTGAATGGCCAAAAGAGGTTGCCTTCTGACACCTAACAAGTAATAAACAAGGGTAGAAAATAGAGAGAAGAGCCAGCTGGTTTGAAGGGCAGAGATCCTAGGAGCTCTTCAAAAGGGCAGCTCCGGGCTTCCCTGGTTGCACAGTGGTTAAGAATCTGCCTGCCGGGCTTCCCTGGTGGCGCAGTGGTTGAGAGTCCGCCTGCCGATGCAGGGGACACGAGTTCGTGCCCTGTTCCGGGAAGATCCCACATGCCGTGGAGCAGCTGGGCCCGTGAGCCATGGTTGCTGAGCCTGCGCGTCCGGAGCCTGTGCTCCGCAACGGGAGAGGCCACAACAGTGAGAGGTCCGCGTACAGCAAAAAAACAAACAAACAAACAAAAAAGAATCTGCCTGCCACTGCAGGGGATACAGTTTCGAGCCCTGGTCCGGGAAGATCCCAATGCCGCGGAGCAGCTAAGCCCATGCGCCACAGCTACTGAGCCCATGTGCCACAACTATTGAAGTCCATTCGCCTAGAGCCCATGCTCTGCAACAAGAGAAGCCACTGCAATAAGAAGCCCGTGCACCGCAACAAAGAGTAGCCCCACTCGCCACAACTAGAGAAAGCCCCCGCGCAGCAACAAAGACCCAATACAGCCAAAATTAAATAAATAAATAAATTTATTAAATAAATAAATAATAAAACAAAACTGTAACTCTATCCTTTAAAAAAACCCCAAAAAACAAAAGGGCAGCTCCCAGGAGGAACAACTAAAGGGATATGGTCACTAACAAACTGTCCCCCAGTGACATATAAGGTGGTTTTTAAGAGTCTATGACCGGAATGAACAACACCAAAATAACAAATAATCAAGGGGTCAAACTTCTATTTTAACTAAGGGGAAATTTATAAAACAGTGTCATATCCTTCTTTCATTTCTTCTCATGAACATTCTGGTTATGGCTTTATAAAACATTTTTAGTAACTCAACTCTTTCTTTTTTTTAAGATCAAGGTGCTCGTCACAGCATGCTATGTTGCCTACGAATCAAATTGCTCAAGGCAGGGTACCTGATAGGATTCAGCAGCTGAGGTCACCACCTGCTCCACAGCACCAACAACGAAGACTCCCTTCTTAATATGCTCCCTTAAGTACAGCCCAGCCGAAGCAGAGTCCAGGAGGTCATAGATCTGCTCGTTGTAGATTTCAATAAAGGAACACTTACAAAGAAAACTCTTTCCAGCTCCAGCCTGTAAAAGAGAAGCCTGGTTTAGCTATATTCTTTTCATGAGTTCATCCTTACCTTTCATGAGCATTCATCTTTCACTCACTTCACAACATATAAATTTCCTACAACATTATCCTTTACACAATACAGGACACTTAAAAGTCAGTATTAAAATGTAGGTTACTAGTTTCAGCACATCAGTACACTTTAAAGCAGCATCAAACTGTGGTTCCAGGAGCCCTAAAGTTCCCAACAGTGCCTCAGAACAAAGACAGGGAGGTGGGACTTGAGCATTCCAAATAGGCAATTCCATTTTTTGTTTAATTGAGGTATAATTGATATACAGCATTATACTAGTTTCAGGCGTGTAACATAATGATTTGATATTTGTATATACTGCAAAATGATCACAATAAGCCTAGTTAACATCCATCGCCATACATAGTTACATAATTTTTTTCCCTTGTGATGAAAATAGCAATTCCATTTTCATCTGTCTTATATATGAATCAAGTGTTATATTCCTCAAGCGACTGAAAACAATGTATTTTAAAAGTCTCTCTTTAAAAAAATAAACAAATAAAAGTTTTCTTTAAAAAGCCTTGCTATAGGATTTTTAACCACAGAAATGCACATCACTAAACTTACTTCACTGGCACATAATATGTGTGTCTAACTGCAATGGTCAGGCATAGTTTCTGCAAAGGAGTAAGTGGTAAACCAATGCTATATATCAGACTCCTTGGCACAAACGTAATAGAACATAAAACACTAATGGCTCTTAAGCCTGGAATTCCCTAAGCTAAAGGCACACAACCAACACAATGACCCAATCTGGGAGTCAATGGAAAATGGAAGGCCACATCGCTAGGACGATGGAACACCATGTGTGAAGCAAGGAGAGCATAGTCAGGTGGTAGCAGGTGCTGCAAAGGAAGTACAGATGGGCCCATTACTAGTGGCTGTCATGAAGATGTAGGGACAGCTGCAGTCAACTGTGAGCCTAGGTGCAGGTAGGTGATGGAGCTTAATGAATTTGTTTTCCTCAGTTAAGATTTTCTTTACACTTTCTCTCTTGTAAAATCTGAGCGCCTAAGAAGCACTACATTCTTCTTTCTTTCAATGTGGGTTCATGGATGATGCATGTTTTATAGACTAAAAACGTGTAGAAAATAAAAAACTCAGAATCCTTAATTTTATCTTAAGAATTGAAAGATTTTTTTTTATGACTCTAGCCTATCCACACTGTAGACTACCAATGATGCCCTTCCATGTACCATGAGCTAATTATTAGTAGTTAGCTACTCAAAACTAGGTATTTCATAGAATCGCTTTATTTTTACAATAAGTTTTACCTTCTCTTTTTCACGTTCAATTAAGGAAAACAAATATTCAAAACTTCGTGGAATTACTCCTCTCAGGTTATGAGAAAAATGATCAGATTCAGATGGTCCTAAAGAAAAATGTAAAAAAATATATATATAGCTGTTCATTTTTATTCTGTTAACAGGAGTCTTTCAAAACAGCAAAACTGAAAGGCAATTCATATAGAAAAGACAAATTGTATAATCAGTTTCTTTCAGGCCCCCAAACAAGATAAATCGTGGTAACAGATGGCATAATAGAACCTGCCTATCAATGGGACTGAAGGGAAGGGCCCACAATAGCCACTAAGCAATTTTAAAAAGTAGTTGTTGTTTGATAAATTAAAAAATCCATTTCAGTCCCAAGCTTGAAAATTTTCCTTCTGCAGGTACCAAAAGTAGCAGAAATAACAAATAACTGTACTTTACTGTTGCATAAGACATTCTGTCTCCTAGGCTGATCTTTATACACTGGCTGTGTGGCCACAGGCTAATTACTTAACCTCTTGGAGTTTTCAACTATAAAATGGAAATAGTAATGGTAATAACTATCTCACAGGGTATAAAAATTAGCATTAGCTAGTATTTTCTTAATTGGGCAGTAAAAGCCAAGCTGGTAAGAAAGATACTATAGGAATTCTTCACAGGATTTCTGTACAGACAGAAAATTGAAGAGCAATCCAATCTCTATTTTGTTAACATTGGGGAAAAGGGGAGATGTGAGTGGATATGTAAACAGCAGGATTTTTTGGATACTAATTCAAGCTATAGCTATATTTGCCAGAAAAAAAACTATAAAGCTAGAAAAGATCCAGAAGTTACTATATGTATTAGTTAAACATGCCTTAGAGGGACTTCCCTGGTGGTGCAGCAGTTAAGAATCCACCAGCCAATGTAGGGGACACAGGCTCAAGCCCTGGTCTGGGAAGATCCCACATGCCAAGAAGCAACTAAGCCCATGCGCCACAACTACTGAAGCCCATGTGTATACAGCCCATGCTCCACAACAAGAGAAGCCACCGAAATGAGAAGCCAGTGCACTGCAATGAAGAGTTGCACCCCACTTGCCACAACTAGAGAAAGCCCACACACAGCAATGAAGACCCAACACAGCCAAAAATTAATCAATCAATAAGTAAATTTATTTAAAATATATATATATGCCTTAGAGGCCAAAGGAACTAACAAAATGCTGGTGTATGCAAGAAAGTTACAGAAAATAAATTTAAAAATATTATTGTCATCTCGGTGTGCTACACCTAAAATATTTTAAATGGCCCTTGTAAACTGTACCTTAAAAAGATAAAAGAAAAAAATAAAAACAGGGCAGAGAAATGCAAGTAAATGAACACAGAGGACAGATAATATTAGAATACGTGCAGATCATTTTATAACATTTTCCTGCTAAATACTATATAAAGATACTCAAAATATTCATTATAGTTACCTTATCATCTCTTGCCTAGTCTCCTGCCTTGGCTCCCTATCTTGCTTCGGTTCTAGCCCCTCCTAGAGTCTCTATTCCATTCAGCTGCCTGAGTAGTCCTTTTAATTATACATCAGACCATGTAATTCTTCTTTAAAAAAACAAAAAAACAAACAAAAAAACCCCTTCCCATGACTTCACATACACTCATGAAAAATTCCAAAATCCATGACCTGGCTTCAGGCTACAATTTCAACCTGCCCCTTATTCTGTAAAATTCCACTCTAGCCCCATGTGTCTTCTTGCTGTTTCTTGAATGCTCTTGAGCATGCTCCCAACTCAGGGCCTGTGCATTTGCAGGGATGGTCCCTCTGCCTGGAAGATTCTTCTCCCAGAGTCTTATGGTTCCTTCTCATTTCACTCAGTAATTCTCTTCAAATGTCATGCTGAGAGGCCTCTCTGACCCACCTAACTAAAACAGCACCTGCTGCTCTTTTCCATCCTCTTATTTTTCTTCATAGTACTTACTACCTCTGGCATAATTACTAGACATTTATTTGCTTTTACTTGTACATCCCCCATGAGAATATAAACTCCATGAGAGCCTGGACATTGCCTTGTATTTGAACAGACCACCAGAGCCTTGAAGAGTGCCTGGCATATTTTAAGCACTCACTTATATGTTGTCATAACCTCAGAGAAGGGAAAACCTTTCTTACTAAAACTCACAATTCAGAAACCATTAAAAAACAAAACAAAACAAAGAAAACCTGAAATTCAACCACATAAAAATAAAAAACTTTGGCATCAGAAAAAATTAAATAAGCCAAAAGAAAAAACCTACAGAAAAATCTGTAATCTATATCATAGACAAAGAGATAATCTATTATATGAAGAATCCCCACAACTGAGTAAGAAAAAGACAAGATAATTCTTAAATAAGAAAAAAGCTTGAGGGACTTCCCTGGTGTCGCGGTGGTTAAGAATCCACCTGCCAATGCAGGGAACATGGGTTCAAGCCCTGGTCTGGGAGGATCCCATATGCAGCAGAGTAACTAAGCCCATGCACCACAACTACTGAGCCTGTGCTCTAGAGCCCTCGAGCCACAACTACTGAGCCCACATGCCACAACTACTGAAGTCCGTACACCTAGAGCCCATGCTCCACAGCAAGAAAAGCCACAGCAATGAGAGGCCCACGCACCACAACGAAGAGCAGCCCCCACTCACTGCAACTAGAGGAAGCCTGCACACAGCAAAGAAGACCCAATGCAGCCAAATATAAATAAATAAATTTATTTTAAAAAAAGAGAAAAAAGCTTGAATGGGCATTTTACAGAGAGGCTATTCAAATGTCCAATAAACGTATAAAAGGTGCTTAGTAGTCAATGGACATCAAACAAGTGCAAATAAAAACACGAGATAGTACTATACATACTCCAGAACAACTAAAAATTTTAAAACGGACAATACCAAGTGTGGACATGGATGTGGAGCACTGGGAAATTCTATGTCTACGCATCTCCATCATGACATTTTTACTAAAGCTGAACATACATATACTATAACCCAGCAAGTCCACGCCCAGAAGTTCAATAGATATGCACTATAAAAGACACACACAAGAAAAAAATGTCCATAACAGTACTATTCATGTGCTCTAAAACTCTCTAGCAACAGCAGAATAGAAAATGTGGAGCTCCTTTAAGATGGCAATGTGGGAAGACGCAGAGTTAGTGTCTCCCCACAACTAGGGCGCCTGTCGGCCACTGGTGGGGGACTCTGACCCCAAAGAGATGGGAGGAACCCCAGAGTGAACCGGTAGGACACAGGGGGACCAAGGGAGGAGGAGAAGTGGAGGCCAGACAGGATCGGCTCCCCTGAGGCTGCGGAGATCAGGAGAGGGAGGTGGGAGGGACTCTCCGGGAAGAGTGGGAGAGGAGCGTAGGGCAATTGCCTGGCCCACTGGTGTCGGGGAGGCTGCTGAGCTCCCAAGCCAGTCCCCCCCCCCACAAAGCCCCATCCAGGCTGCATGGGTCCTGGGGGCACAGGAGGGAGGCCAGGGAGATCAGGAGTGGCAGGTGGGAGGGGCCATCGAGGAGGAGCGGGAGAGGAGCAGAGGGTGTTTTCCCCGCCCACTCAGGCCCAGGGAGCCTACTGAGCTCCCAGACCACTTCCCTGCCCTCCAAGGCCCACCCTCAATTGGTCCTGGGAGTATAGGAGGGAGGACAGGGAGATCAGGATTGGCAGGTGGGAGGGGCCCTCCCAGACCCCAGACGGGAGGAGCAGGAGAGGAGAGGAGGGCGTTTGCCCCACCCACTCAAGCCCAGGTAGCCTGCTGGGCTCCCAGGTGAGGTCCCCCGCCCTCTGAGACCAGGCCTATGCCTGAGCCCCTTCTGTTCCTTGAGCCTAAGCCCCACCCCCACACAGCCCCCAGGGCCTTTTCCAGCCCTGTGGGTGCTGAGCATCGGCCCCACCCACTGCCCAAACCTCACCCTTGCTTAGGCCCTGCTCTCCACAGCCAAGGCCTTCCCCCGCTCCTTTCCTTTTTTTTCTTCTCCCTCCTCCTCTTTTTTTACTATTGTGGTACTGACGTACCTTCCGGTTGTTGACTCATCTATATTTTTATTGTTAGATTCTTTCTAATATATCTATTAGTTTCCTAGTCTAATTTTATTTTTTACTTTGTTGTTCTCTTTTTTTTGCCACCCCATGTGGCTTGCGAGATCTTGATTTGTGAGCACAGGGTTGGGCTGAAGTTCCTGCAGTGGGAGCTCCGAATCTGAACCACTGGACTAACAGAGAACCTCAGACCCTAGGGAATATTCATCGGAGTGAGGTCTCACAGAGTTCCTCATCTCAGCACCAAGACCCAGCTCTACCCAAGAGCCTACAAACTCCAGTGTTGGAAGCCTCAGGCCAAACAACCAGTAAAACAGGAACACAATCCCACTCATTAAAAAAAAAAAGAGACAGCAAAAAAATATGTCACAGATGAAGAAACAAGGTAAAAAAAACCTACAAGACCAAATAAATGAAGATGAAATAGGCAATCTACCTGAAAAAGAATTCAGAGTAATGATAGTAAAGATGATCTAGAATCTCAGATATAGAATGGAAGCACAGATTGAGAAAATAAATGTTTAACAAAGATCTAGAACTAAAGAACAAACAAACAGAGATGAACAACACAATAACTGAAATGAAAAATACACTAGAAGGAATCAATAACAGAATAACAGAGGCAAAAGAAGGAATAAGTGAGCTGGAAGACAAAATGGTGGAAATAACTGCCGAGGAGCAGAATAAAGAAAAAAGAATGAAAAGAATTGAAGACAATCTCAGAGGCCTCTGGGATAACACTAAACGCACCAACATTCGAATTATAGGGGTCCCAGAAAAAGAAGAGAAAAAGAAAGTGTCTGAGAAAATATTTGAAGAGATTATAATGGAAAACTTCCCGAACATGGGAAAGGAAATAGTCACCCAAGTCCAGGAAGCACAGAGAGTCCCATACAGGATAAACCCTAGGAAAAACACACCAAAACACATATTAATCAAACTAACAAAAATTAAGTTCAAAGAAAAAATATTAAAAGCAGCAAGGGAAAAACAAAAAAATAACACGCAAAGGAATCCCCATAAGGTTGTCAGCTGATTTTTCAGCAGACTCTGCAGGCCAGAAGGGAGTGGCAGGATATACTTAAAGTGATGAAAGGGAAGAACCTACAACCAAGATTACTCTATCCAGCAAGGATCTCATTCAGATTCGATAGAGAAGTCAAAAGCTTTTCAGACAAACAAAAACTAAGAGAATTCAGCACCACCAAACCAGCTTCACAACAAATGCTAAAGAAACTTCTCTAAGTGGGAAACACAAGAGAAGAAAAAGACACACAAAAACAAACCCAACTGGGGCTTCCCTGGTGGCGCAGTGGTTGAGAGTCCGCCTGCCAATGCAGGCGACACAGGTTCGTGCCCCGGTCTGGGAAGATCCCACATGCCGCGGAGCGGCTGGGCCTGTGAGCCATGGCCGCTGAGCCTGCACGTCCAGAGCCTGTGCCCCGCAACGGGAGAGGCCACAACAGTGAGAGGCCCGCGTACCACAAAAAAAAGAGAAAAAAACCAAACCCAACTAACACACCATTGTAAAGCAATTATACTCCAATAAAGATGTTAAAAACAAACAAACAAACCCAAAACAATTAAGAAACTGGTAATAGGAACATCCATATCGATAATAACCTTGAATGTAAATGGATTAAATGCCCCAACCAAAAGACACAGACTGGCTGAATGGATACAAAACAAGACCCATATATATGCTGTCTACAAGAGAACCACTTCAGACCTAGGAACACATTCAGACTGGAAGTGAAGGGATGGAAAAAGATATTCCATGCAAATGGAAATCAAAAGAAAGCTGGAGTAGCAATACTCGTATCAGATAAAATAGAGTTTAAAATAAAGACTGTTGGGCTTCCCTGGTGGCGCAGTGGTTGGGGGTCCGCCTGCCGATGCAGGGGACACGGGTTCGTGCCCCGGTCTGGGAGGATCCCACATGCCGCGGAGCGGCTAGGCCCGTGAGCCATGGCTGCTGGGCCTGCGCGTCCACAGCCTGTGCTCCGCGGCGGGAGAGGCCACAGCAGTGAGAAGCCCACGTAATGCAAAAAAAAAAAAAAAAAAAAAAAAGACTGTTACAAGAGATAAGGAGGGACACTACATAATGATCAAAGGATCAATCCAAGAAGAAGATATAACAATTAAAAATGTTTATGCACCCAGCAGAGGAGCACCTCAATGCATAAGGCAAATGCTAACAACCATGAAAGGAGAAATTGACAGTAACACAATAATAGTAAGAGACTTTAACACCTCACTTACACCAATGGACAGATCATCCAAACAGAAAATAAATAAGGAGGGCTTCCCTGGTGGCACAGTGGTTGAGAGTCCGCCTGCCGATGCAGGGGACATGGGTTCGTGACCCGGTCCGGGAAGATCCCACATGCCGCGGAGCGGCTGGGCCCGTGAGCCATGGCCGCTGAGCCTGCGCGTCCGGAGCCTGTGCTCCACAACGGGAGAGGCCGCAACAGTGAGAGGCCCGTGTACCCCCCCCAAAAAAAATAAATAAATAAATAATAAGGAGAAAATAAATAAGGAAACACAAGCTTTAAATGACACAATAGACTAGATAGATCTAATTGATATTTATAGAACATTCCACCCAAAAGTGGCAGAATACACTTTCTTCTCAGGTGTACATGGAACATTCTCCAGGATAGATCACATATTGGTTCACAAACCAAGCCTTGAAAAATTTAAGAAAATTGAAATCATATCAAGCACCTTTTCTGACCACAATGCTCTGAGACTGGAAATCAATTATAGGAAAAAAAGTGTAAAAAAACACTGGAGGCTAAACAGTGTGCCACTAAATAACCAAGAGATCACTGAAGAAATCAGAGAAGAAATTTAAAAATACATAGAAACAAATGACAATGAAAACACAATGACCCCAAACCTATGGGATGCAGCAAAAGCAGTTCTAAGGGTAAAGCTTATAGCAATTCAACCTCACCTCAAGAAACAAGAAAAATCTCAAATAAACAATATAACACTACACTTAAAACAACTAGAGAAAGAAGAACAAAGAAAACATAAAGATCAGAGCAGAAATAAATGAAATAGAAATGAAGCAAACAATAGCAAAAATCAATAAAACTAAAAGCTGGTTCTTTGAGAAGATAAACAAAATTGATAAATCCTTAGACTCATCAAGAAAAAAAGGGAGAGGATGCAAATCAATAAAATTAGAAATGAAAGGGAGAAATCACAACTGACACTGCAGAAATACAAAGGATGATAAGAGACTACTGCAACAACCATATGCCAAAAAAATGGACAACCACGAAGAAATGCACAAATTCTTGGAAAGGTACAATTTTCTAAGACTGAACCAGGAAGAATTAGAAAATATAAGCAGTCCTATCACAAGTAATGAAATTGAAACCAGAATTAAAAACCTTCCAACAAACAAAAGTCCAGGACCAGATGGCTTCACAAGCAAATTCTATCAAACATTTAGAGAAGAGCTAACACCAATCCTTCTCAAACTCTTCCAAAAATTGCAGAGGGAGAAACACTCCCAAATTCATTCTACAAAGCCACCATCACCCTGATACCAAAACCAGAAAAAGATATCACAAAAAAAGAAAATTATAGACCAATATCACTGATGAACATAGATGCAAAAATCCTCAACAAAATACTAGCAAACAGAATCCAATAGCACATTAAAAGGATCATACACCATGATCAAGTGGGGTTTATCCCAGGGATGCAAGGATTCTTCAATATACGCAAATAAAACAATGTGATACACCATATTAACAAACTGAAGAATAAAAACCATATGATCGGGCTTCCCTGGTGGCGAAGTGGTTGAGAGTCCGCCTGCCGATGCAGGGGATGCAGGTTCGTGCCCCGCTCTGGGAGGATCCCACATGCCACGGAGTGGCTGGGCCCGTGGGCCGTGGCCGCTGGGCCTGCGCATCCGGAGCCTGTGCTCCGCAACGGGAGAGGCCACAGCAGTGAGAGGCCCGCGTACCACCAAAAAAAAAAAAAAAAAAAAAGCCATATAATCATCTCAATAGATGCAGAAAAAGCTTTTGACAAAATTCAACACCCATTTATGATAAAAATTCTCCAGAAAATGGGCATAGAGGGAACCCACCTCATCATAATAAAGGTCATATATGACAAACCCACAGCAAGCATCATGCTCAGTGGTGAAAAACTGGAAGCATGTGCACTAAGATCAGGAACAAGACAGGGATGTCCACTCTCACCACTCGTATTCAACATAGTTTTGGAAGTCCTAGCCACAGCAATGAGAGAAGAAAAAGAAATAAAAGGAATAGAAATTGGAAAAGAAGAAGTAAAACTGTCACTGTTTGCAGATGACATGATACTATACATAGAGAATCCTAAAGATGCCACCAGAAAACTACTAGAACTAATCAATGAATTTGGTAAGGTTGCAAGATACAAAATTAATGCACAGAAATCTCTTGCATTCCTACACACTAATGGTGAAAAATCTGAAAGAGAAATTAAGGAAACACTCCCATTTACCATTGCAACAAAAAGAATAAAATACCTAGGAATAAACCTGCCTAAGGAGGCAAAAGACTTGTACTCAGAAAGCTATAAAACACTGATGAAAGAAATCAAAGATGACATAAACAGATGGAGAAACATACCATGTTCTTGGATTGGAAGAATCAAGATTGTGAAAATGACTATACTGCCCAAAGCAATCTACAGATTCAATGCAATCCCTATCAAATTACCAATGGCGTTTTTCACAGAATTAGAACAAAAAAATCTTACAATTCGTATGGAAACACAAAAGACACCGAATAGCCAAAGCAATCTTGAGAAAGAAAAATGGAGTTGGAGGAATCAGGCTCCCCGACTTCAAACTATACCACAAAGCTACAGTAATCAAGACAGTATGGTACTGGCACAAAAACAGAAATACAGATCAACGGTACAGGACAGAATGCCCAGAGATAAACTCACGCACATATTCGCACCTAATTTACGACAAAGGAGGCAAGAACATACAATGGAGAAAAGACGGCCTCTTCAATAAGTGGTGCTGGGAAAACTGGACAGCTACATGTAAAAGAATGAAATTAGAACACTACCTAACATCATATACAAAAATATATTCCAAATGGATTAAAAACTTAAATGTAAGACCAGAGACTATAAAACTTTTAGAGGAAAACATAGGAAAAACACACTTTGACATAAACCACAGCAAGATCTTTTTTGACCCACCTCCTAGAGTAACAGAAATAAAAACAAAAATAAACAAATGGGACTTAATTAAACTTAAAAGCTTTTGCACAGCAAAGGAAACCATCAACAAGACAAAAAGACAACCCTCAGAATGGGAGATAATATTTGCAAATGAAATAACAGACAAAGGATTAATCTCCAAAATACACAAACAGCTCATGGAACTCAATATGAAAAAAACAAACAATCCAGTTAAAAAATGGGCAGAAGACCTAAATAGACATTTCACCAAGGAAGACATAAAGATGGTCAAGAGGCACATGAAAAGATGCTCAACATCATTAATTATTAGAAGTCAGAGTAATACATATGTCAGGGGACAGCAGTGGGAGTAGTTACGGACTAGGAATCTTGGTCTGGGTAGTGGTTATACAGTACATAATATATAAAAGTTCATTAAACCCACTTCAAAACTTGTTCATTGAGCACATACTCTGTGCTAAGCATTGAGCTGGGAACATAGCTAAAAACACAGACTTTGCTATAATGGAGGTCGCAATCTGACAGAAGCTTGGGAAATAACCCTAATTTTAAGAGGTCAACATCATATACCAGAAAGTATTCCTTTCCAAAAAATATACTAAGTTCTGTCATCACAAAAAGAGTAGACTAAGCCAGTAAATGTTAATCTCTAATTTACTTACCCATCATAGTAAATGTTTTCCCTGAACCAGTCTGTCCACTGTAAAAAAGAATGTTTCATATATTATTTTCACACATGAAATTTAGAAGACTACCCTATTTTAATATGGTCTACTAGTATATAAATTTTCCCCACAAAGAACTAATTGTCTTTCTTTTTAAAAATTATATCAGGTAAAAAGTGAATGATACATTTTCTTTCTCTCCTATTCTACCACTAAAACTTAACCACTCTTAACTGTCTAATAAATGCTTCTGGATTATACAGACATGGCCATCAGAGTTTTCATTTAATTTTTATTTACAAAATTGGAATGATGCTATTCATACTTCTCTGCAACCTGTTTTTTCCCCTAAATTTTTATCTCACACATCTTTCTATGTTGGTAAATAGAGATCTGCCTCTTTATTTTTAATGGCTACATAGTATTCCATGAATGTATCATAATTTATTTAATCAGAACCAACTAGACTTTTTTTCCCCAATTTTTGCTATTCTAAATAATGCAGCAATTATCTTCCTAAATTCTGCCTTTAAAAGATACTAAGATGTCTTCATTTAAAAATAAAGCAATTAAAAACATCCTTATGCTATAGGCTTGATTTTTTTTTTTTTTTTTTTTTGTATAGTGTCATAGCTCCTCAGGTACACCAAGAAACAGCTAAAAAAATTTAAATTTAGGGATTTCCCTGGTGGTCCAGTGGGTAAGACTCCATGCTCCCAATGCAGGGGGCCCAGGTTTGATCCCAGGTCAGGGAACTAGATCCTGCATGCATTCCACAACTAAGAGTCCACATGCCGCAACTAAAGATCCCACGTGCCACAACTAAGACCTGGTGCAGCCAAAATAAATATAAATAAATATTTAAAAAATAAAAACAAAATAAAAATTTATGTTGAATATAGATGTCAATTAGGATGTTAAATGTGTTTACATTGGATTCATGGCACAAATATAAAATTTTGAGTTTACTTTTTGGTTCAATGCTCCCAAGAGCTAGAAAACAGTATAATCTAGTTGTTTACCTCTTTCTTTCGGAAGTAGGGGAAAAAAAGTTCTTCAGTTAACTCAGAATAAGAAATGGATATCGTTGAGCGTCCTACTTGAAAGTGAAGGGGACACTATTAACAATAACTCGAATTGAGACTGTCTAAAGTAAACCAGAAAGCATGCTCACCCAACCAATAAATCAATGCTCACTTCTCTCCGTATGTTTCTCATTTCTGCCCTCGACTACCAAAAGCAATTTTCAAATTAAATATTATAATTAGTATGCCTAAGGATCTTCAAAGAAAACAGTTCTGAAGACATATAATCTCTGGTAATTATGGCTCTTATTTCAAATTGATTTTTGAACTTTACCACTCAAAATATTCTGTGGAAAAAAAAATCTTTTTTTTTTCTTGAGAAGACATGAGAAAATGGTTATCTGCTTCACAGGTCAAGAGAGAATATTTAGTCCTGCTGAACACAACTGAAAAGTAAGCATGAAAGGCAAAGGCAAATTTTCAAGGAAGAATTTGTGCACAAGATGAATCCAAGCTTTAAACTTCTTATTTTTTATTTTCTTGTACTTTGAGCCAATTACAGATGAACCAAGGGCACACACACAAAAAAAGCATCAGCTGCTCAAAATTAATTACATAATTCACTACATCCTATTAAAAACCTCTGGTTCTAAATAAAATTAGGAAGTCTATTGCTAGAAGAAAAGGAAAAAATAATTGTACTACAAATTATATTCCTATTTATGAAATAAATCTGAGATGATTCACCTTGTAAAAAAAACTGACCTTGTAGAACTGCCAAGGTTGTCAGCTTACATTCCAACATTAAACCTAGAGCAGTATTTTAAGGCTGCCAGCATTTAGAAACTCAGAATCATCATGCACTTTTTTTTTTTTTTTTGGCTGCGCTGTGAGCCTTGCAGAATCTCAGTTCCCCGACCAGGGACTGAACCCAGGCCCTTGGCAGTGAAAGCACCAAGTCCTAACCACTGGACCACCAGGGAATTCCCATCATCATGCACTTTCAATATATATTTGGAAGACAGATTGACAGTTTCTTATACTATATGACCCAGCAATGTATTCCTACGTATTTACTCAAGTGATTTGAAAACTTATGTTCACACAAAACGCAATATTTGAATGTTTGTAGCAACTTTATTCATAATTGCTAAAAACTGGAAGCAACAAAGATATCCTTTAACAGGGGAGTGAATTAAAAAAACGGTGGTAAATCCACACAGTAAAATACTACTCAGCAAAAAAAAAAAAAAAAAAAAAAAAGGAAAGAAAGAAAAAGCAAAAGCTACTGATGCATGCAACAACATAGACAAATCCTAAATGAAAAAAGCCAGAACCAAAAGGCTAAATATTGTATGATTCCAATCATATGACACTCTGGGAAAGGCAAAGCTATAGGAATGGAAAATTTATTAGTATATCCAGAGGTTGTGGGGGGGCGGATAGGAGTGGCTGACTATGAATGGGACAAACAGGAGGAACTTTGAAGGTGGAGGAACTGTTCTCTTCAATAGGGGTGCTAAATGCTTGGGTCTCTGCATTTGTCAAAACACTATGCAACTGAACATCACAAAGGGTGAACTTTAAAGTACGCAAACTAAATAAACAAACAAAACACATCAACTACGATGTCAGAGACCCCAGGATGGAATGCATCTAATTGAATTACAAGTTCATGACATACTGCACTGAAAGGTATAGGTGGAAAAGGGGCTGGCCTAAGTAAGTTTACAAAATAAGGTTTTGACTAGAAATTGTAGGACTTAAGGAAAAAAAAAAGGATCTGTACATAAACACTGTACACAGTAAATTTGTTCTTCACAGGGATACAGGCTAACAATTCTGAAACTGCTTTACATGTGTACTGGGGATGAACAAATAAATAAATGGATGGTAGCAGTGGGAGCCCGGGTTTCTCACTGTCAGCAAGGGAAGTTACAGATAAACAAGAAAGGAAGGCTAGAATGAACCCACGTGGATTCTAAATCCTTGGATTAGAGTCAGAGACATCAGTATGAACTCAAGTTTACCTTATTGTATATAGAAATGGATAGAAACAGAAACAATTATAGATATGTCTGTATACATGACTTAGTATACATATATATATTACCTAGCTCTATCTGCTGAAAAGGCCTAGAAGCAATGACACTCCAGTAGCAACAAACATACCGAGTGCCCTTAGTTTTTAAACACCATTCTCCAACAAAAGGAACCAGGGCTCCTTGCCAAAATGGCTGATTCTAGGTCTCAGACAGGGAAAATATAAGATGAGCCAGGAGCATACTGTAGCATCGTAAAGGAAGTGCTCAAAAAACAAAAGCATGTGACATGTCAAAGGGACACAGAAACCAACCTCAAAAAGCTCCCAATGGCCAAGCTAGAACAATGTAAGCAACAAGATAAACATAAGGTAGCATTAGATTATAACCCAAAGTATGAAATAAATATATGTAAGTCCATACCATATAAATGAATGAATTAATTAATGGGCCAAAAAGACAAATCTTCCTTACAGAAGAATCCCGGATAACATGTAGATCCTCTCCAGGAGGTAGAGTTTGCTTACACAGGTGGGGCCAATCAGATCACATGAGTTCTTAAAATTAAAGAACATGCCCACCTCAGTCAGAGAGCAACATGACTAAGGAAGAGCAAGAGTTGCATGTCACTGGCTTGGAAGATGGAGAAAGGGGGCTGTAAGCCAAATAATGTACATGGTCTCTAGAAGTCAGAAAACTAGATTCTAGATTCTCCTCTAGAGCTTTCAGAAAGGAACACAGCCCTGCTGACACCTTTATTTTAGCTCAGAGACCGGCATCAAGCTCCTGACTTACAGAACTGTAAGACAATAAATTTGCGTTGTTTCAAGCCACTAAGTATGTGGTCATTTGTTACAGAAGCCATAGGAAACAAATAGAAGCACTTACTATTGTACCCTTGTATAAGGAAACAGTGAACAACTTACTATGCAAAGATGGTACCATTATAGCCACTCATGCAAGACTCCACAATGCCTTTGGCCACAGTTGAGAACACAGACTCCTATAAATGTTAAGCACCAAATATGTTAACATTTCACAAAAATGAAAACATTTTTCCTAAACTACATTCTAAAATATAATAAAATGTGTGTGCAAATTTTCATTTGCAATAACATGAAAATTACATCTACTATAGGAAAAAGGCTAAAATAGCTAAGATGGTAAAACTGTAAACATAATTATGTCCATTAATCTCCTATGCAATTATAGATTTAAACCTCACATCTAGAGTTTATATAGAATTTAGCATACTGCATGCAATATTATACTGGTATCACCATAAAATACATAGCCCTATATGTTCTTCAGTACTTTTCCCACAAGCTTATACTAAATAATCAACATCTGATTATTTTCATTTTTATATATAAATAGATGCAGCCTTATCAACAATGCAAGAATTTGTAGATCTGCATCGTCTAGTATAGTAGCCATGAGCCACATATGGCTACAGAGCACCTGAAAGGTGGCTAGTCCAACTTGAGATGTGTTGTAAGTATAAAACATACACCAGTTTTGGAAGATTGAACATGAAAAAAAAAAAGAATGGAAAAATATCTCATTAATAACTTGCTTTATGTTCCTTACATGTTGAAATGGTATTTTAGATATACTGGGTTAAATAAGATACAGAATTAAAACTAATTTTACCTGTTTCTTTTTTACTTCTTAAAAATGTGGCAGGCTTGCCTGGTGGCGCAGTGGTTGAGAGTCCGCCTGTCGATGCAGGGGACACGGGTTCGTGCCCCGGTGCAGGAAGATCCCACATGCCGCGGAGCGGCTAGGCCCATGAGCCATGGCTGCTGAGCCTGCGCGTCCGGAGCCTGTGCTCCGCAACTGGAGAGGCCACAACAGTGAGAGGCCCGCGTACCGCAAAAAAAAAAAAAAAAAAAATGTGGCTACTAGGGAAATCCCTAGTGGTCCAGTGGTTAGGACTCTGCGCTCTCACTGCTGAGGGCCCAGGGTCAATCCCTGGTTGGGGAACTAAGATCCTGCAAGCCGCACGGCACGACCAAAAATGTGGCTACTAGAAAATGCTAAATTATATATATGCCTCACTTTCTATTTCCATTGTCCAGCCATGCCCTAGATGAAAAAAGATCTAAAGATCTACATGTCTCACCAAAAACATCAAAAACATCCATGTGTATGAGGGAATAATCAAGATGTGTGATGTCCAATGCAATAGCCATTAGCCATGTGTGGCTATTACTTAAATTAATTAAAATTAAATAAAAATTAAAAGTCAGGTCCTCAGATGCACTAGTCATATTTCAAGTGCTCAACAGCCACATGTGGTTAGGGCATCTGAGAAATTAATAATTTGAAAAGGTGAATTTGAAATTTTAATTAATCTTAATTAATTTAAACTTAAATAGCCATGTGTATCTAGAGGCTCATGTAATGGACAGCACATTTACAGAACATTTCCATCACTGCAGAAAGTTCTATTTAATAGTGCTAGCTAGATTTTAACTAAATTGTCCTTAATTAGAAAAAGTTATTGACACCATAGCAATTTTTTTTTTTTTGGCCACGCCTTGTGGCATGTGGAATCTTAGTTCCCCAACCAGGGATCGAACCCGTGGCCCCTGCATTGGAAGTGTGGAGTCTTAACCACTGGACCACCAGGGGAGTCCCAACACCATAGTAATCTTAAAGCAATCACTCTCTGCTATGGATTGAAGGTCTCCCCGAAATTCATATGTTGAAACACTAATCCCCAACGTAATGGTATTTGGAGATGGGGCCTTTGGGAGGTAATCAGTCGTGAGAGTGGAGCCCTCAGGATAGCAGTACAGGCACACCTCAGAGATATTGTGGGTTCGTTTCCAGATGAGCTCAATAAAGTGAATATAGCAATAAAGCAAGTCAAATGAATTTTTTGGTTTCTCAGTGCATATAAAAGTTATATTTGTACTATACTGTAGTCTATTAAGTGTGCAATAGCATTATTTCTAAGAAAACAATGTACATGTCTTAATTTAAAAATACTTTATTGCTAAAAAATGCCAAAACAACTACAATAGTAACATCAAAGATTACTGATCACAGATCACCATAATAATAACAAAAAAGAACAAAGTATTTCAAGAAATATTGACCAAAATGTGACACAGAGACATGAAGTGAGCAGTGCTGTTGGAAAAATGATGGTAATGGAGGTGTTCAATGCAGAGCTGCCACACACCTTCAATTGTAAATAAACACAGTATCTGCAAAGTGCAATAAAGTGAGGTATGCCTGTAGTGCCCTTATAAGAAGAGACACAGAGAATTCTCTCTCTCCACCATGTGAGGACACAGTGGAAGACAGCTGTCTACAAGCCAGGAAGTGAGTCCTCACCAGACGCTGGATCTCTTGCACTTGATCTTGGATTCCCAACCTCCAGAACTGTGAGAAATAAATGTTTGTTGTTTAAACCACCCACTCTATGATATTTGTGTAATGGCAGCCAGAACCAAGACACTCTTCTTGGGCTTCCCTGGTGGTGCAGTGGTTGGGAGTCCGCCTGCCGATGCAGGGGATGCGGGTTCGTGCCCCGGTCCGGGAAGATCCCACATGCCGCGGAGCGGCTGGGCCCGTGAGCCATGGCTGCTGAGCCTGCGCGTCCGGAGCCTGTGCTCCGCAACGGGAGAGGCCACAACAGTGACAGGCCCGCGTACCGCAAAAAAAAAAAAAAAAAAAAAAGACACTTCTTAAACTAGGTAGTTCAACTTTACTTATCAATCATCCAAGTGGCTCTGAAAAGTACACCTTCACCAACCTCCATCACAGGTTGGAGAGGGAAAATAAAGCAGGCTTGTCATTCTAGTACAAAGTCTGATGAAGGAAGAAAAATATTTAATAATATTAAATTTTAAATATTTATGGAATGTTTGAGCTTCCTTATCTGAGATCTGTCAAACTAAAGAGACCAGAAGTGAAATCCTCCCAAATAACAGAATCTTATATGTTCCAAATGAAAAGTTGAGTTCCCAAAATCATCATTACCTGAGTGGTGTCCATTTCTGCCACATGATCAAATACGAAGGTTTTGGGCTCAGGGTTGGAGTGCAGCCGGACAGTCGTAGAGGACAGCACAGATAGGCATAAGTTTTGCTCTCCATCAGCTGATCCAGAACCCTCTGTAGGTGGGCGAATTCGCACAAAAACTTTGATAGCATCACCTTCATTACTAAAGACAA
Source organism: Hyperoodon ampullatus (assembly GCF_949752795.1). NCBI lineage: Eukaryota > Metazoa > Chordata > Mammalia > Artiodactyla > Ziphiidae > Hyperoodon > Hyperoodon ampullatus. The sequence continues at coordinate 48,442,143 of NC_136923.1, read as the reverse complement.
AAAAATATAGCAGCTAAGTTTACTGGAGAAAAAGGATCTAAGCCTCATATTACCTCTAGTGTTTCTATTCTGAGTTTCCCCAACAAAGTCCGAGATCTACCCATTTACGTTTACCTTTTTTCAAGAGTCTCCCATAACCCACAGCCTTTATTGATTTGCTTCACATCAGCCAACTTCAAAAGCCTTTACTTGAAATCATCTGAAAGGCAGCTCTAAGCTCTGCTTGTCTCTGACTTCCTTTTTAATAGCAATAATAAAATAAGTCATCCCAAGGGATGTTACGGATTCTATCTTTTAGCCTGGAAGGTGAGGGGACAGAGGCTGGGGAGGAGATGTGATTTTTCCATATTTCCAGGTAGCCGAGGACAAAGCTTAATGCTGAAACAAGAAACCCTTACTTACTATGCTAAACGGTTGTTTTAGGAATACTACATCCCTAATTCTTTTGGTCTCATCAACAAGATTTTTTCCTTACCTTGGTTGGTTAGACTGACAATTTGTCACACTGCGTAACTCAGCTAGAAAAAAAGATAAGAAGTCATTAAAGGTTTTTAAAAGTACAACATGAAAACCCCATTCTTCTAGCCTATTCTTCAGTTGCTGACACTCCTCAGTCTCCCGGCTCCCTGGCCTGGGCGTGACAGGGGACAAGCCTAGATCTTCCACTCCATTCTAACTGTAAGCAGATAGGTTAGGGGGTCCCCGGAGAAAGAGAACCAGGAATGGCTTTCTTGACATAAGAGAACCCATTTTGGTCTAAGCCTGGTGCAATGCTTGCCCTCAAACAGGTCTCAATAATTAATGACCTTGAGGGAGGAAATGCAGAAACAAGGAGGAGCAGTCAAGAAACCACAGTACAGCCTTGGGGCAGCGTCCAGGTTCCTCAAGGGATATACATAATAACATACCTTTGAGTTCTGCAGGAACTAAGGCCCATAGTCAGGTGGAGGATGGAATTACGATGGTGACCCTCCAGACTTCAATCGACTAAGGCTTGGACTCTTGTCGACCTTTGCTCCAACTCTATGCTAAATTTCCTCAGTTCAATCAAGTCCCTTCATGAATATGTATGTACGCTTAGCTTAAAACTTCCCCAATTTTGCTGTTCAGGGAGAGTCTGCTTTGGGAAAGATCCCGGTATTCTCCTCTTGCTGTAAGTAATAAATCCTAGAGAATGGGGAGACCAGTACCCAGAGTTGCTGTAACATATTATCTAAGATGTCAAGTTTCTAACAAAAAAATTATAAGGAATTCAAAGAAACAAGGAAGTATGATCCATAAACCAGAAAAAAAGCAGGCATCAGAAACTGCCTGTGAGAGTGCCTACATGCTGGGTTTGTCAGGAAAAAACTTCAAAGTAGCCATTATAAACATGTACAGAACTAAAGGAAATCAAAATTAAGAATTAAAGGAAGGTATGAGGACAATGTCCACATCAAATAGAGAATATCAGTAAAGAAAAGTTATAAAAAAGAAACAAATGGAAACTCTGGAGTTGAAAAGTGTATCAAGTGAAATAAAAATTCGCTTGAATGGCTCAAAGTAGATTTGAACTGGCAGAAAAAAGAACAAGCAAGCTCTGAGATAGATCAATAGAGATTATAAAAGTCAAAGAACAGAGAGAAAAAAGGATGAAGAAAAGCGAAGTGAGCCTCAGAGAAATGCGGGACGTCATTAAGCATGCCAACATACATAAATGGGGAGTAGCAGGAGAAAGAACAGAAGAGAAAGAACAGAAAAAATTCAAAGAAATAATGGCCAAAAACTTCCCAAATTCATTAAAAAGCAATCTACACATCCAGGAAGTTCAACAAATTCCAAAAAGGATAAACACAAACAGATCCACAGATACATCATAGTAAAAATGCTGAGAGTCATTACTTATGAGAGAACCCCAATCAGATTAACAGCTGACTCTCAGCAGGAACAACAGAGGCCAGAGGAATTAGAGAGGGAGTTTGTTGTTAGAAGGCCCACCTTACAAGAAATAGTAAAGGAAGTTCTTCAGCCTGAAAGTAGTGACCACAGACAGTAAAATTCAAATCTACATGAAAAAAATCAAAGAGCACCAGGTAACAGTGATTATGTAATTATAAAAAACAAAAGAAATGCCTATTTTCTCCTCCCCTTACTTGACTTAAAAAACAATTGTATAAAATAATATGTATATAATGTATTGTTGGGCCTACAACATATAGAAACATATGTATATTTGCCAATAATAGCACAAAGAAGGTGGGTAGGAACAAAGCTGTAACAGCCTAAGGAAATGACTAAAGATGGTAATGTATTGTTGGGTTTTTAACAATAGACGTACTTATTTAACAATAATACCAAAGAAGGGGTGAAAGGGAATAAAGCTACATAGCCCCTGCTCACTGCAACTAGAGAAAGCCAGCCCACAGCAGCGAAGACCCAACGCAGCCAAAAATAGAAGCTGACACTGTTAAGATGTATATGTTAAACCTTAGAGCAACCATTAAAAAAAAAAACTTCAAAAAAAGAAAGCAGGGAGTTCCCTGGTGGTCCAGTGGTTAGGACTCCACACTTCCACTGCTGGGAGCATGAGTTCGATCCCTGGTCGGGAAACTAAGATCCTGCATGTCGCATGGCCCCCCTCCAAAAAAAAAAGAGCAGTAACAAAATGGAAATAGAGTCACAGATGTAGAAAACAAATTATTTATGGTTACCAGGGCGTAACAGGTGGGGAGGGATAAATTGGGAGATTAGGATTGACATATACACAGTACTATATATAAAATAAATAACTAATAAGGACCTATTATATAGCACAGGGAACTCTACTCAATACTCTGTAATGGCCTACATGGGAAAAGAATTTTAAAAAGAGTGGATATATGTATTATATATATGTATAACTGATTCACTTTGCTGTACACCTGAAACTAACACAACATTGTAAATCAACTATAATCCAATAAAAATTTTTTAAAAAAGCAGTAAAGGTGGAACAGAGAAACATAAAAAGCATGTGACATATAGAAAATGAAAAGTAAAATGGCAGATGTGAATACAACCAAATCAATAACAACATGTGAATGGATTAAACAACCCAATCAAAAGGCAGAGATTGTCAGACTAAGATGAAAAAACATGCTCCAACTATATACTATCTAAAGGAAACACACTTTAGATTCAAAGATATAAACATATGGAAAGTAAAAGGATGAAAAAAGATTATCTCATGCAAACAGCAATCATAAGAAAGCAGGAGTGGCTATACAGGTTTCAGACAGACTTTAAAACAAAGTTACTAGGGGCTTCCCTGGTGGCGCAGTGGTTGGGAGTCCGCCTGCCAATGCAGGGGGCACGGGTTCGTGCCCCGGCCCGGGAGGATCCCGCGTGCCGCGGAGCGGCTGGGCCCGTGAGCCGCAACTACTGAGCCTGCGCGTCTGGAGCCTGTGCTCTGCAACAAGAGGCCGCGACAGTGAGAGGCCCACGCACCGCGATGAAGAGTGGCCCCCACTTGCCACAACTGGAGAAAGCCCTCACGCAGAAATGAAGACCCAACACAGCCAAACATAAAAAAAAAAAAACAAAAAAAAAAACACAAAGTTGCTAGAGATAAAGAAGAACATTTTTTATAATGATAAAAAGGTCAAACTACCAGGAAGATAACACAGATATAAACATATACTCAGGGACTTCCCTGGTGGTGCAGTGTTAAGAATCCACCTGCCAACGCAGGGGACACGGGTTCGAGCCCTGGTCCAGGAAGATCCCACATACTGCAGAGCAACTAAGCCCGTGCGCCACAACTACTGAGCCTGAGCTCTAGAGCCCGCGAGCCACAACTACTGAAGCCCACGCACCTAGAGTCCACTGTCCACAACAAGAGAAGCCACCGCAATGAGAAGCCTGCACACTGCAACGAAGAGTAGGCCCCGATCGCCGTAACTAGGGAAAGCCCACGTGCAGCGATGAAGACCCAACGCAGCCAAAAATAAAATTAATTACTTAAAAAAAATAACAAACATATATTCACCTAGTAACAAAGCACCAAAATACATGACAAGAAATGAAGGGAGAAATAGACAATTCAACAATAAGAGCTACCATATGACCCTGCAATCCCACTCCTGGGCACATATCCAGAGAAAAACATGATCCGAAAGGATACATGCACCCCAGTGTTCATTGCAGTACTGCTTACAATAGCAAAGACATGGAAGCAACTAGATGGATAAAGAAGATGTGGTACATATATACAATGGAATATTAGCCATTAAAAAGAATGAAATAATGCCATTTGCAGCAACATGGATGGACCTAGAGATTGTCATACTGAGTGAAGTTAAGTCAGACAGAGAAGGAGAATGATATCACTTATATGCAGAATCTAAAAAGAAATGATACAAATGAACTCATTTACAAAACAGAAACAGACTCACAAACTTAGAGAATGAATTTATGGTTACCAGGAGGGAAGGGTGGGGCAAAGGGATAGTTAGGGAGTTTGGGATTGACATGTACACACTACTATATTTAAAATGGATAACCAACAAGGACCTACTGTATAGCAGTAGGGAACAGGGAACCCTGAACAGGGAACCCTGTTCAATGTTATGTGGCAGCCTGGATGGGAGGGGAGTTTGGGGGAGAATGGATACATGTATATATATGGCTGAGTCGCTTTGCTCTGCACCTGAAACTATCACAACATTGTTAATTGGCTATACTCCAATATAAAATTAAAAGTTAAAAAAAAAAAGAAGAATTTAGAGTGGGCAGACGACACAATCAGAAAATAAAATAAAATAAATAAAAAAAAATATGTAACTGAATCACTTTGCTGTACACCTGAAACACTGTAAGTCGACTATACTTCAATAAAAACCAACCAACCAACCAAACTTAGTTGCTTACTCTGCAGTCCAGATAGCTATGGATCATCTAACCAAATATGATTAAGTTCAGAAAAGGACTCTTAAACTCAGTCAATTTCATGAGGGTTATTTCACATTCTCATTTCTCTGATTTCAGTCAGCAACCCATGGTGCCAGTGTTGTCACAAGAAATAACCTTCGTGAGCACAAAAGAGCTGCAGGGAGCACTGCATGGGCTCTCTCCTTCCCTGTGTTCCCACTCCATGTTCCTGGTCTCTAGCCTGCTGGGAATGCACTTACCTGGGGTGTCATCAACCTCAACTTTGCTAACAAACTTAAAGGAGCAGGAGAGTTCCCCATGGAAATCACCACCATCATAAAGGGGAGCTGTGTCTCATTGCGGTGGCTTCTCTTATTGCGGAGCATGGGCTCTAGGCATGCAGGCTTCAGTAGTTGTGGCACATGGCTCAGTAGTTGTGGTTCGCCGGCTCCAGAGAACAGGCTCAGTAGTTGTGGCGCACGGGCTTAGCTGCTCTGCAGCATGTGGGATCTTTCCGGACCAGGGATCGAACCCGTGTCCCCTGTATTGGCAGGTGGATTCTTAACCACTGTGTCACCAGGGAAGCTCTCCCATCACTTCCTGATGTGTACAGACAGGACAGAGTCCTTTAACACACTCACATACATACGTCACTTTCCATTAAATAAACAGATGTTCTAATATCACAAACATCAGTTCTCTTGCTTGAGTCCAGATTTACTGAACACTGTGATTGTGCAGAAAGCGCGATCAACATTTTGCTCCAATAACGTACCAATTTGTGTGCTAATATTCCCTGAATACTGAAAATGGGGGAGGAAAAGGAACATTTTAGATGGAAAAAGAGAGCATAATGAGGTGTTAATGGTATGATGGACCTAAAAGGTAAGTAAAACAACAAACGTATCAGGAAAGAATTGCAACTGACAGCTAAAAGCATTAACGTTATTGAAAGGTTCAAACACCAAAAATTCACCATTTCTTCAATCTTCTAACATAGGCATCGCCTCGTTACCATTCATACCATTCACACAAATCCATCTAATCAGCTCAAAATCAGCTTTGAAAAACCAAGACTCCTTAAAGGGTTAGGCGATGTAAGAGGCACGTATACAGGAACAGCAAAGGACCAAGAAATTAGTAAAATTGAACGGTTTATCAAAAGCAAAAATGACAGGCTCCCTTCTATGAGAAAAAGGAAGAAATTGAAGGGGTCTCCTGGAGAAGAAAAAGAGGACTGTGAGAATATAAAGACACTACTGAATTCTGTGCTTTAAAAGTCCCTTACCTAAGGAGAGTCCACAGCGGACCCTCCAAAAGAGAAAGACATGCTTGGAACAAGAATAAGTTCTTCCCTTCAGGAAAGTCAGTATTGTGGAAATACGCAGAAGGTAGTGAGAGCTGGAGCCGACCCTCAGGCGAAGATACCTAGAGAGGCAGACCGGGTCCGGACTCGGGAAGAGGCCAGCGACGAAACGGCAGGACCGAGAACGGGAGGGAAGAACCAGAAGGTCGCTTAGGAGCCAAGCGCCTGGATGAGGGCTCGGTTCCGGTTCTCTGCTCAGCCCCAGAGCTTAGAATTGCGCCAGGCTCGTAGCTTGCGCCCAACACATAGACGAAAGGGAAGAGAGCTGTTCCATTAGTGTATTATCTTGGAGAGACAGAGGGAGATTTCAAACATCCCCCGCCGCTCAGTCCGCTCCTGCCCTTCCCGCCCAGCAGGAAAGCTCGTATTTGGGGGCGGAGACGGGGTCACGAAGCCTGGGCTTCTCACTTACTTTTGCAGCCGGACGCCATGGTGCCCTCACCCCTCGACCCCGAGACCGACGGAGCGACTGCACTCACTCTCAGCCCAGCCGCGCGTGGAGATTCCGCCCACTCAAGATGGCCGCGAATTTAAATTTGGCGCTCAGGTCGAACGTTGACGCCAGCACGGAGGCTGCCATGTTGCCAGGCCCTGTGTCAGGGGCGGGGCCGACGTGACGTCACGAGTAAGCGCCGTCGCCTCTGTACAGTCTCCAGGCGGCTGGGGCATCCTGTTTTTCCCTAGCGCAGCTATGAGCAAGCGGAACCAGGTGTCGTACGTGCGGCCAGCCGAGCCGGCGTTCCTGGCCCGCTTCAAGGAACGGATCGGCTACGAGGAAGGGCCCACGGTAGAAACCAAGGTGAGCCCGGGCCAGTCCTGTTACCGCAGAAATGCGGCCCGCTCCGCCAGTTCCAGCTTCTGGCTTGACTTGGAGGCCAGATACTGATGGGTCCCTCCTCGCGCCCGCTCCCGGCCCGTAGTCCGAGTGTCCTCGGACCCCAGGCTGGTCATCTTCAAACAAACTACTGCCTCTTTCGCCCAGGAAGCTATTTGTCGTTTTCACAGTGCTGCTGTGTTCTTGAAAATGACTTCACGCAGGTAAAGCGCCTCGTCCTTGGTAGACGGTTAAGAAAGATCATTTTCCTCTCTTCGTTTTCACTTGCTTATCCCATAACCTGTAGTTAGCAGTGTGGGTGGTAGCGTCGTCCCATTTTCCAGGTAAAGAAACTGAGGCCACTCGATCAAATGACCTGATATCCTAAGCCTTGAGCCTGGAACATCCTTAATGAATGCCCTAGATCTACTTCTGTGCTTGTTGTCACCAAAAACAAAAAACAAACAAACAAAAAAAAAACGGAAAGCAAAAACCTTTTATATCTTGGATCTCAATAGAAGAAGAGGAGCTTCAGGAAGGAGCCACACCTGGATAGTTAGAAACGGGGATCGGTGGGAGCCAACTTCTAAGCCCCCCCAGGCTCCTACCCGAACTGATTCACATCAAAATCTGCCCTACCTTTTTTAATAGAAAGAGACTATTATGCTTAGGGCATGTGTGGAGAAATAGAGAATTTATTTAGCACTTTGTTTTTAGCACTTGCAAAAAGACCCACCCCTCAAGTCACTTAGTAGAAGGACACAAGATTGGCTTAAGTGCAGTTAATCCAGTGAGTATGTGCTAAATCCAGGCACTGGGCCAGGCTCTGTAAGGACAAAGAGATGGATCTCCAAAATGCCCTGTTCTTTAACACCTTCCTGCCTGCCTCATCTCAGCCTTCACAGGTCACCACCTCAGTGAAGCCCTTTGAACCTCCCCCAGACAGTAACTCCTCCTCTGTTCTTCTCTTCACTCTATCCGCATCTTATCTGCAATACTCATCATTATGCATGGCAACTACTTGCTCTCTTGGGTATCTCCACCACTAAATCGAACACTCTAAGTATCTTAATCCCTCTATATTTTCCTAGTACAGTGCCTGTGGCACCAAGTAGTGGGTGACAAGTTACATTGGTTAGATGACTGTGGTTATCATCAGGCAAGGCTTCATGGAGGAAGGGACATTTAGATTGAATCTTGAGCATAGGTAAGTCAGCAGGTAGAGATGGAAGGAACAGCATGGGTAAAGGTGTAGAGATAGTGAGTCACGGACTGACTGTGTTTAGAAGTGATTGAGGGACTGATAGAGGTGAGGCCATATGGACTATGCAGTAGGCAACAAGGAGCATGTTTGGATAGAGATAAGATGATCAGGGAGTGACTGGTGCCCAGGACCAAAAACAGTGACTATGGCAAAGAGGAGGAGGTTTGAGAAAAGGGACATGGTTTCAGCAATGAGGAGAATATGGACCTAATTTTATAGTTTGCTTCAGGTCCTAGTGATGATCATGTGTGTGCCTAGTTAATACCTTGAAGATTGCAGCTTAGAATGCTATCTTAGGAGAATTCGGGGGGTTGGGGGGGAACTTTCCAATTAATATCAGTCATTCGGGCTAAGACATTTGATCAACAGACTTTTCCATAGACAGATGTCCCAGGTTCCTGTGTTTGCAAAACCAACTTCATTCTTAATCATTTTGGCAGTATAATCATTCTAGGAATCTGTTAACAAAAAGAAAAGAGTTGCATGGGAAATCACTATATAATTATAGTTTATAGTTTAAGATTATATCTGTGGTTATTGACTGAGGCCAGATCCTGCAGGGCTTTGTTGCCCTGTTTGGGAGACAAGGAAGGCTCTGTGAGAGGTGGACTGACAAGCTATTTGCATAATGTCTGGTGGGTGTGCATGCCTTTCAACCTAGCATTTCCATTCGAGGAATTTATCTATGTATAAGTTTGCAAAAGTGAACAAAAATGTGCAAAAATTTTATTATAGTAGAAAAAAACTAGAAACAACCAAAATTTTTACTTACAAAGAACTGGTCAAATAAACCATGAGATAACCATATGTATAATTAAATACTGGGCAGTGATTTTTAAAAATAGATGATGCCATATGTATCTCTAGGCATTGTGCAAAGGTTTTTTTGAGTATAAAACTTGGGTGAGTGGGGCTTATATGATATCTGACATTTTTTAAAAATCTCAGTCAACTAGCCAAATATTACCATTTGTTGCACAGTGCATGGTTTCTGTTATTTTCTGTACTTTTTTATGTTTGGTAAATTTCATAATTGAAAAAGGAAAACGAAAGCGAGTCATATAGTAGTATGTTCTGTGTCTTGTTTGTATACAAAATGTTTTCTGTACCTCCGTATTTTTATACACTTAGAATAACACTTAGGATACCCACCAAACAAGCTACTGGAAGGGGGTAAAGATGAGCAGAAGTAGGTGAAGGAGGACCTTTTACTTGCCGTTTTCTGTACTTTGGTGGTGTTTATTTTTTGTCACATTTTGTGAAGAGATGTAAATGAAAAGGGTTGATGAAGAGCAGAGAGAACTCCTGTAGTCAGCACTACCCTGAGTAGGCTGAATGCTGGCACAACATGAAGCAGAGGGCCCCTGACATCAGGAACTGCAAGCTGGGGTCCTGCTGAAATGGAAACCAATTTCCTTGGACAGGTACCCCAGGATAGCTGGCAGGACCTCTTCCCTACTCTGGTGAGGTTAGATTCTTAAGAGTTACTTGAAAATTCATTGCCAAACACATTTAGTCAATAAAGTTACCCTTCTCACTCTAGTAATTACAGTTTCTCACAGAGACAGTGGTTGTATTTAGTTCAAGGTCAGCAACTTAAATGTTATGTTTGTGTTTTTTCCTAGAGAATCCAGCTTCAGCTCCCAGGTGAAGATGATGATCACAGTGACAAAGAAGATGAACAGCCCCAAGTGGTGGTTTTAAAAAAGGGAGACCTATCAGTTGAAGAAGTCATGAAAATTAAAACAGAAATAAAGGCTGCCAGAGCAGGTATGTCTGAAAGTAAGCTGGTTTTTCTACCAACTTAACGAGTTAGGTATGAAATCATTTTATACAGTGGTATGGTATGTTTGAAGGAGACAGTCCTAGGTTCAAACTTTGGCTTTAACACTTACCAGATGTGTTACCTTGAACATGTTATTTCACCTCTCAGCCTCAGTTACCTCATCAGTAAAATGGGGACAAGTTGTGCCCACTTTATTGGGCTGTTATAAGGATTAAGTGCAAACTTAAGTAAAAACATCCTGTTTTTTAAAAAAATATCTGGTTAGGTTTACAAACTAGTCAACAGAGGTGTATTTAATTAGTGCCTGAAGTGTGGTATGCTATATAGTATTTTTTTCATTATTTGTAGTATTTATTACATTGCTTTAGGAGGAAATGCTGGAGTTCCAAACAATTGCTTTTTGAAATACTTAAAAAATATAGCCTGATTGTAATGAATTGGGGACTGGCAATATTACACTATACTTTGTTTGGTACATGAGTTTTTTTTTTTACGGTACGCGGGCCTCTCACTGTTGTGGCCTCTCCCGTTGCGGAGCACAGGCTCCAGATGCGCAGGCTCAGCGGCCATGGCTCACGGGCCCAGCCGCTCCGCGGCATGTGGGATCTTCCCGGACCAGGGCACGAACCCGCGTCCCCTGCATCGGCAGGCAGACTCTCAACCACTGCGCCACCAGGGAAGCCCTGTACATGAGTTTTTATTAAGTGACTGCATGTCTTGTGGCTATATAGCTAGAGGCAGTGGAGAAGACCAGACTGAATTGACTCAAGGACATCCATAAATACCGTATGAGATTTTCTTGCCATTTGACTCTCTGATAAAGTCAAAATAACAAGAGAAAGAAAGTTTTTTAACTTTGTTTTTTGCTGCAGATGAAGAACCAGCTTCAGCTGATGGAAGAATTATGTATCGAAAACCAGTCAAGCGTTCCTCAGATGAAAAATATTCCGGTTTAAGAGCAAGCTCAAAAAAGAAGAAGACAAATGAAGAAGATGAAATAAATAAGCAGGATTCAGTTAAAAACAACTCACGAAAGCAAATCAAAAATAGTAGCCTCCTTTCTTTTGACAATGAAGATGAAAATGAATAAGTGTAAATAAATATTTTGGACTTAGTCTTCTTTAAGAACATACGGAGTATTTTTTTAAATAACATCTTTTTTTCCTATTATAATACAAGTTCAGGGACTTCCCTGGTTGTCCAGTGGTTAAGACCTCATGCTTCCACTGCAGGGGGCACAGGTTCGATCCCTGGTTGGGGAACTAAGATTCCATAGGCTGCACGGTGTGGCCAAAAAATAAAAATAAAACAATAAAAGAAAAAAAAAGATAATACATGTTCACTAGAGAAAATTTAGAAAATACAGAAAACATTCAGTAAGATAAAACATATCTATCCATCAATACCCTTTTGACCTGAACTGCTAACTCTCTATAGACATTAACTGCCACTAACATTTTGTTATTTCCTGTGTGTGGGATGTGTGTGTATGTAAATAACAGTACCTAACATATTAAGAGCAGAATAAATATAGTTAGAATAAAAGAGTGTTTAATTTTTTTTTTTTTTAACAGGCCGGTGGTTCTCAAAGTGTGGATCCTGGACAAGCAGCATCAGCACCCCTGGAAACCTAAAGATGTAAATTTGCAAGGCCTTGCCTGAGAATCAGAAATTTCGGGTGTAGGGCCCAGCATTCTCTGTAACAAGTCTGCCAGGTGGTTCTGATGCTCACTCGAATTTGAGAAATACTGATAAAGCCTATTATAAGGGAGATAAAACAAAAAATTTAAACAAGTAACATGAAAGACTGTTTAAAAGATCTTAAATCTTGAAACTTATCATACTGACGAAGTCTTTACTGTAGGTGATATTTCTAACAATGTAAATGTAAGTGTTACCAGCCAGGAAGCATATCTCATGATGAAAGCCCAAGACCAAGGTAGGGTGGCAGGTGACATCTGCTAAGCAGCCTTAAGAAAACTGCTTCACCTCTGTAAACTGCTTTCTAGGAACAGTGGGTCCTGTTAATTGCAGAGAAAGGTGAGTGAGTTTGGGGCCAGAGAAGAGAGGCTAGTCCTTTTCCCTCACGAACTATCCCCTTGCTTCTCAGAAATGGACCATAGGAGCAGGGCTAGACAAATAGGCCAGTAATGTGATCCCAGGGCGGAGGCAGGAATAGTAAAAGGACAAGCCTGGAACATCTTGTGCCCAAAAGTAAGGCGGTCCTCAAAGAATAATGGGGGCATGTCAAAAGAACACACGTGGAGGATAAGGGATAGGTCTTCCTTGCAGTAGAGTCCCAATTAATAAATGTAGGAGGAATGATGGAAATAGAAAAATCACCATTTGGGGGACTTCCCTGGTGGCACAGTGGTTAAGAATCCGCCTGCCAATTCAGGGGACACGGGTTCGAGCCCTGGTCCAGGAGATCCCACATGCCGCCGAGCAACTAAGCCAGTGTGCCACAACTACTAAGCCTGTGCTCTAGAGCCTATGAGCCACAACTACTGAAGCCCGCACGCCTAGAGCCCGTGCTCCGCAACAAGAGAAGCCACTGCAAAAAGAAGCCCATGCGCAGGAACAAAGACCCAATGCAGCCAAAAATAAAAATAAATAAATTTTTTAAGAAAAGAAAAAATCACCATTTGGAAAATTCCACAATAAGTTGCAGTGGTCTGAATGGCAGCCTCCTAAGAGATAGGTCCTAATCCCTGGAACCTGTGAATGTTACCTTATGTGGTAAAGTTTTTGCAGGTGTGATTAAATTAAGGCACTCAGAGAATCCTGGATAATCAGGGGAGGCTCTAAAAGCCATCACACATTTCCTTGTAAGAGAAAGGCAGACAGAGATTAGACACAGACAAGACAATGTGAAGAGAGGCAGAGAATGCTCACAGCCACCAGAAGCTGGAATAAAAAGATTCTCCCCAAAAGTCTTCAGAGGGAGTGCAGACCTGCCAACACCCTGACTTCAGCCTAATGAAACTGATTTCAAACTTCTGGCTTCTAGAACTCAGAGCATACATTTCTGTTCTTTTAAGGCACCAAGTTTGTGATAGTTTGTTACAGAGGCCATAGTAAACAAATACCTAAGTGGTGTTGGAAAGGTTCATCAAAAGATGTCAAAATTAGTGGCCAGAAATAGGCTGAAAAAATCACTATTTGCATAGTCTCAAAGTATATCTCCACCAGAGATTACAAAAGGAAAACAAGTCATTTACAGTGGAAAACCAGGCAGATGCCACCTTATCTAAATGATCAAAGTAACATTACCACTAATAAGTCATACTGACATCATGACCTCCTTACATGATGCACTGAGATGGGCACGTCACTTTCCAAAGGCCGAGAAGATCCCCTAGGGCCTTCCTGATGCCCTTTTCAAGGATAGGGCTCAAGTGCAGTACTAAAGAGGCCCAAATCCTACAAGCTGACAATGGCACAGGAATGTCAATACAGGCTCCAGGGCTTATCTGTCAGTGTCAGTGCAAAGATGCCCATTTATGCTTTCTTCTGAAGAAGTCCTTTATTCTGAGATTATAGGTTTCTTATCTCTGGTTTTTATTTTATGAAATAATGGTTATAACAAATAGCTGGTTAATCTAATGTGCTTACTCGTCAAAATAAAAGGTCATCAAATCTATATCAGTGTCCAAAAAATATTTTGAAGTTTATTGCCTAGGAAAGCCAAACATCAAGGCCAGCACTGTCTGATAGAATATTCCACAATATGACTCACTTTGTTATACAGCAGAAACTAACACAACAATGTAAAGCAATTATACTCCAATAAGGATGTTAAAAAAAAATATTCCACAATAATGGAAATGTTTTACAGCTTTGCTGCCCCTAGCCACATGTGGTCATTGAGCACTGGAAATGTGGCTAGAGTGAGTGAGAAACTGAACTTTTCCTTCTGTTAATTTTAACTAGCTTAAATAGCCACATGTAGGAAATTCCCTGGCGGTCCAGTGGTTAGGACTCAGCGCTTTCACTGCTGAGGGCCCAGGTTCAATCCCTGGTCGGGGAACTAAGATCCCACAAGCCACACGGTGAAGCCAAAAGAAAAAAGAGAACAAAATAGCCACATGTAATTAGTGGCCACTCCATTGGACAGTGTAGTTTTAGGTATTATTGGAGTAAAGGGGATTTTTTCTTTCACTCATTAGGAGTCCTGCAACTCCTGAGGAAGTCTCTGCCACTTTGTAAGGGTCAAAGGTATTTTCACATTTGACACAAAACAGTGCAAGATGCAATCATATCTGACTGCATGGCTCAAGATAACCAGGGCAATGCAGTCAAGTCAGGAAGCAAGACACATGTCTTCTGAGTTTTCAAGCTCCCACTTCTGTGGCCCTTTCCCCAGTCCTGGGCCCTGTCTCTCCAGAGGTTCTTGCTTTCTGAGCGTCACAGTGCTATGGAAACAGTTTGGACTGACATCTACTCTCACCAACCTACTGCTTCTCCCAAGTTATGCATGAAGTCTTTCAGACAGGAGAAAGGCTAGACGGAAGGCGTCTGTCCAGGCCTGAGGTTAGGAATCCTCCATTGCCCCACAATCATTCTAGGCTAATGGCAGCCCCAAGTTTAACGTGATTTAGGCATACGTGGTCCCAGAAGCTGGGACAGAAGGGACCATTGAGATATCATCATTGATTTGAACGTTTCCTTAGAGACTGGCAACAGCTAGCACAGTCCTGGTCCCAGGAGCTGCTGGGGGAGAGCTGACCAAGTTCCTCAGCTGCAGGATGGGACCCCGAACTTTGTATTTGTGTAGCTATTTCCCCAAATTCTCCCAAGTCTAGCCATAACTTCTCTTGCTCCTCATCCCATCACAGCCTCCATTCTCTCCAAAGTCTGGATCCTCTGAATCTGCAGTGTGGGGTCCTAGAACACAAACCATCTGTCCTGCCTTGACACTCGCAGTCCTCCCCAGCCTTCTCCTCCCTACACCAATCCAGCTGTGCACCACTACACTTTTCCCATCCTACCCTGGGCACCTGAGGAGATGGTAGCACAGAGTCAGTTTTCCCATTGCCCTTGCCTCTCCCTGAGCCAACGAGTCAAGCTGGGTCTCTGGTACAACTGCGGCAGTACTGTCTACCTCCCAGAGAAGGTTCTCTGTAAACCTGTGGGCAATGGAAGCTGGACACCCAATTAAAGATGGGGAAACATCCTGAACAGATACCTCACCAAAGAAATATACAAATGGCAAATATGCATAGAAAAGATGCCCCACCTCATATGTCATCAGGGAAACACAAATTAAAACAACAATAAGCTACGACTACACACGTATTAAAATGGCTAAAATCCAGAGCACTGACAACAGCAAATGTTAACAAGAATGTGGAGCAACAGGAACTCTCATTCATTGCTGGTGGGAGTGCAAAATGGTCACCACTTTGGAAGGCAGTTTGGCGCTTTCTTAAAAAACTAAACGTGATCCAGCAATTGCGCCCCCTGGTATGTACCCAAAGAACTTGTAAACTTAGGTCCACACAAAAACCTGAAAACAGATGTTTACTGCAGCTATATCCATAATTGCCAAAGTCTGGAAACAACCAAGGTATCCTTCAGTAGGTGAATGGATAAATAAACTGCGGTACAACAAGACGATGGAATGTTATTTAGCGCTAAAAAGAAATGAGCTATTGGGCTTCCCTGGTGGCGAAGTGGTAAAGAATCCGCCTGCCAATGCAGAGGACACAGGTTCAAGCCCTGATCGGGGAAGATCCCACATGCCGCGGAGCAGCTGAGCCCGTGTACCACAACTACCGAGCCTGCGCTCTAGAGCCCACAAGCCACAACTACCAAGCCTGCGAGCCACAACTACTGAAGCCCATGCACTGCGAAGCCCGTGCTCTGCGAAGAAAGAAAGCCACCGCAATGAAAGCCCGCGTGCAGCAACGAAAACCCAACACAGCCATAAATTAATTAAACATATTAAGAAAAAAAAAAGAGGGCTTCCCTGGTGGCGCAGTGGTTGAGAGTCTGCCTGCCGATGCAGGGGACACAGGTTCGTGCCCTGGTCCGGGAAGATCCCACATGCCGCGGAGCGGCTGGGCCCGTGAGCCATGGCCGCTGAGCCTGCACGTCCGGAGCCTGTGCTCCGCAACGGAGAGGCCATAACAGTGACAGGCCCGTGTACAGCAAAAAAAAGAAAAAGAGCTATCAAGCCATGAAAAGCCATGGAGAAAATTAAATGCATATTACTAAGTGAAAAAAACCAATTCAAAAAGGCTGCATAGGGGCTTCCCTGGTGGCACAGTGGATAAGAATCCGCCTGCCAATGCAGGGGACACGGGTTTGATCCCTGGTCCGGGAAGACCCCACATGCCGCGGAGCAACTAAGCCCATGCGCCACAATTACTGAGCCTGTGCTCTAGAGCCCATAAGCCACAATCACTGAAGCCCACGTGCTTAGAGCCCATGCTGCACAACAAGAGAAGCCACTGCAATGAGAAGCCCACGCACTGCAACGAAGAGTAGCCCCCGCTCGCCGCAACTAGAGAAAGCCTGCGTGCAGCAACGAAGACCCAACACAGCCAAAAAATAAAGAAATAAAATAAAAATTTAAAAAATGTTGCATACTGTACAATTCCAACTACATGACATTCTGGAAAAAGCAAAACTATGGAGACAATAAAGAGATAAGTAGTTGTCAGGGGTTGGGAAGAGGTAGAGATGAATAGGTGGAGCACAGAGGATTTTTAGGGCAGTGAAACTATTCTGCATGATACTATAATGGTGGATACATGTCATTATACATTTATCCAAACCCATAGGATGCATGACTCTTAAGAGAACCCTAATGTGTTGGAGAAAAGGGAACCCTCCTACACTGTTGGTGGGAATGTAAATTAGCGCAGCCACGATGGAGAACAGTATGGCGGTTTCTCAAAAAACTAAAAATAGAGTTGTCGTGTGATCCAGCAATCCCATTCCAGAGAAAACTATAATTCAAAAAGATACATGCACCCCTGTGTTCATAGAAAAACTATTTATAATAGCCAAGACATGGAAACAACCTAAATGTCCAATGACAGATGAATGAATAAAGAAGATGTGGTATTTAACACAGATGTAGAGAACAAACATGTGGACACCAAGTGGGGAAAGTGGCTGGAGGAGGTGGTGTTGATGGGATGAATTGGGAGATTGGGATTGATATATATACACTAATATGTATAAAACACTAATAAGAACCTGCTGTATAAAAAATAAATAAAATATTTTTAAAAGATGTGGTATTTACACACAGTGGAATATTACTCAGCCATTAAAAAAGAAATAATGCCATTTGCAGTTACATGGATGGACCTAGAGATTATCACAGTAAGTGAAGTAAGTTAGAAAGAGAAAGACAAATACCATATGATATCACTTATATATGATATCTAAAATATGACACAAATGAACTTATCTATGAAACAGAAACACTCATAGACATAGAGAACAGACTTGTGGTTGCCAGGGGGGTGTGCAGGGGAGGGATGGATTGGGAGTTTGGGACTAGCAGATGCAAACTATTATATATAGAATGCATAAACGACAAGGTCCTACTGTATAGCACAGGGAACTATATTCAATATCCTGTGATAAGCCATAATGGAAAAGAATATATATATAGATATATATACATACATATATATATATACATACATATATATACATACATATCTGAATTACCTTGCTGTACACCAGAAACTAACACAACATTGTAAATCAACTATACTTCAATTAAAAAAAAAACAGTTAACCCTAACTTGAACTATGAATTTTCAGTTCATAGTGTGTAGGTTCATGGACTGTAACAAATGTATCACCCTGGTGCAGGACATTGATAATGGGGAGATTGTACATATGTGGAAACTCCATGTACTTTCCATTCAATTTTGCTGTGAACCTAAAACTGGGGGGGGTTTTGTTTGTTTTTTAAAAAAATTTATTTATTTTTGCCTGCAGTTGGATCTCTGTTGCTGTGTGCGGGCTTTCTCTAGTTGCAGCGAGCAGGGGCTACTCTTCGTGCAGTGCACAGGATTCTCGTTGCGGAGCACGGGCTCTAGGCGCACGGGCTTCAGTAGCTACTTCAGTAGCTTCACAACTACTGACCCTGCGTGCTGCAACTACTGAAGCTTGAGCACCTAGAGCCCGTGCTCCACAATAAGCGAAGCCACCGCAATGAGAAGTCCGCACACTGCAATGAAGAGCAGCCCCCACTCTCCACAACTAGAGAAAGCTTGCATGCAGCAACAAAGACCCAATGCAGCCAAAAAAAAAAAAAAAAAAGAATCCACCTGCCAATGCAGGGGACACGGGTTCAAGCCCTGGTCTGGGAAGATCCCACATGCTGCGAAGCAACTAAGCCCATGCGCCACAACTACTGAGCCTGCGCTCTAGAGCCCGTGAGCCACAACTACTGAGCCCATGTGCCACAACTACTGAAGCCCACAAGCCTAGAGCCCGTGCTCTGCAACAAAAGAAGCCACCGCAATGAGAAGCCTACGCACTGCCACAAACACCCAACACAGCCAAAAATAAATAAATTGTTTTTTAAAAGTATCCTTTGATTTCTTTGCTTCTTTTGAGCTCTAAGAAGCCATTCTTTGTTGTGAGGCACCCCCACCCACTTATCCCCAAGACGCTATTCTCACGTTGGCCCCACCTGCTGGTGCCTAAGAACCCAACGTCTCCTCCTTTTCCCTTAAGAGGCTCCCCTTTAGTGTTGTGCTCCTAGATTTCAAAACAAGTAAAGCCACGTCCTCATCAACAGGCTTAGATTCTCTATTTTATGCTCCCTCTCTATTCTCCTGTGTCTTTTCCTCATCCCACTCCACCTCAAAACACACACAAAAGTCCTGAACACGAGTTTTTACTCAGTTAGTGTTAGTGAGGCTTCCCTTTTCATGGAAACGAGAAGTCCAGAGCTTGAAGTGAAATTAGATCCAACAATGGAAGGTATCAAAATCTACATAAAACTCTTCAGAGTACCCAAAATGTCCACTCAAATCCCAATCATTTCTTTTTTCTCTGATTAAATCTGAATTTTTTCAAGGAGAAACTGGTCTTAAATGTGTCCTCCTATTTAAATCTGTATGTTATAGTTTAAATAGCCTTCTGTAGATTAAGTATGAAATCACAGCCCAATTACAAGAATATTCTTAAGAAAAAATACATTATGAGAAACAAAAAGTTGACCTTTGTTTTCAATAACCAGATTTATAAACTTTTGCAACATCTATCACTCAAAACCAATTACTGGCAGTTAGTTATTATATACCACTCATTTTATTCTCAAGACAACCCTAGTAAGCATCCTCATTATTCTTTGGGGAGGATGGGAAAAACAGGCTCAGAGCAGTAAGGTCAGACACCCGTTAAGTGGCAGAGAAGCCATCAAACTTAAGACTATCTAGTTCTGAGTCTATTTTCTTAATTTTTAGGACACATTGCCTTGTGCTCAACATACAAAACATTCATCCCAGGTGAAGATTTGAGTCCTAATCTCCTAAGAATTTAGAAAAAAAAGAAGTGTTTTCATATTGATACAAATCTTTCCACCCTACTTATATCCCGAGTTTTATTCCCCAGCATGAAGCCTCTGATGTCGAGCAAGCGCTGAGCTGTGCCTGAAGGACTTCCCACAGTTAGCACAATCATAAGCTTTCTCTCCAGTGTGAATTCTGTAATGTTCACTAAGGTGTGCTTGCTTGCGGAAGGTTTTTTCACACTCACTACACTTAAAAAGTTTCTCTCCAGTGTGAGTTCTCTCATGTTCAACAAGGGAAGAGTTCTGAGTGAAGGTTTTACCACATTTGGCACATGTGTAGGGCTTCTCTCCTGAGTGGATTCTCTGATGCTGCCTGAGGCACGCACTCTGATTAAAGGCTTTCCCACAGTCATTACACTTATAAGGTCTATCTCCAGAATGACTTCTCTGATGACGAGTAAGGCATATGCTCTGACTGAAGGCTTTGCCACACTCGCTGCATCTATAGGGCTTCTCTCCAGTATGAATTCTCAGGTGCTTAACAAGGGATGGACTCTGACAAAAGGCTTTGCCACATTCATCGCATTTATAGGGTTTCTCCCCAGTATGAATTCTCAGATGCTGGACAAGGACTGCTTTTGTTTGAAAGGCTTTCTCACATTCATTACATTTATAAGGTTTCTCTCCCGTATGAATCCTCAGATGTTGAGTAAGATTTGACTGTTTACGGAAACAAGTTCCACATTCAGTACATACATAGGGTTTCTCTCCCGTGTGAATCTTCTGATGCTGGGTAAGAGATGATCTCTGAGTAAAAAACTTTCCACATTCACTACACTTGGAAGGTTTCTTCTGTCTTTTAAGTCTCTGATGTTTCACTTGCAGTGAAATCTGGCTGGAACTCATGCTTTTTGTAACACGATGAAGGGGCATCTAATAGGTCCAGTTTAAAAGAAACTGTCTCTCAGATTCAGAATACTTACAAGGTACTTTCTCAAAGATGATTATCCTTAGAGTAACACTGTTCTCCTGTGAAAGGTCTGTGTGCATATGGTGTCCTCTCAGTCATTCCTGCAGGATTTCCCCTTCTAGTCCTTATTCAGCATGCATCTTCAACTTCTCCTTAATGTGAACCCCTGATGACCAGGCTCTTTGACCCTCCATGTCTTTTCAAGTCATTTAACACTGTGCCAGCAGGCTTGGTTTTCTTGCCTGAAAAAAAAATTCACAAAGGAAAATGTACTCCGTGCAGAAGAGAGGACCTGCATTGTGAAGTCCTGATTTTTATCCTCTTCTCAATAATGGAGAAAGAAGATCACAATGACCTGGGGAAAAGATTAGAATAGGTGATTGGGAGAAAGAAATTAAGTAGTGACAGGTTTTGGTAAATCTACAAACTTCCCTATTGTGATTGATTCTGAAACGCTCAAATACTAAAAACTGACCCAGGTAATTTAGGATCATCCAAAGTGATAAATGGTAGAAGAGTGTGAAAGGGATAAGTATATTAATCTTGGGTAAGTTAAGTGTTGGGGAAAATTACCACTCACCTACAGTTTCTAGTCCTCAAAAATGGGTGAAAATTAATTATATTTCCTTAGGTTGCCTATAATCAGTACCTTGGCAGACCAGTGATAATTGAAGAGTTCCTCTTTCAAGATTTCAAAGGTGATCCAGGCTGTAACTTTTGCTAGGTCCATCTCACCTATCCTTCCCTATTCTCTCACCTTGATAGGTGTCTCTTTGGACCTCTCTTTTTCTCCAAAACATTCAGCCCCTAGGTACAACTGGGAAGGATCTAGGTTTGAAAACTAGAGTTCTGCTTAACGAAAGAAAATAAGATATCACTGTTTTGTTTACATAAAAATAAGACAGAGGTGGTCCTTAGGGACAAAGCCCCCATTGGACAGTAACTTCACTATAGCATCATGATCCAGGATCTGGCCCTCACCCTTGAAGCCAAAAAATGCTTCAAAATCTGATGTGTACTAATCAAATTCACAAGGAGAATGATGTAGAAAACAGAAAGTCACTTCACTAGTTTACAATGAAAATTTTATATGCTTAATGTCCAGCTGGTTAATATATTCTCTCCAGTATAGAAAAACTGTATGGGAACCAAACTGTTGTCATCAGGACACTCCTTAGGAAGCACAGAACTGGAGAAAGAGTGGACTACTTAGACAATCTTAACGGCATCAAACTTTGAACCTGATGCCCTCAATAAAGGTGAACAGAATCAGAGAATGGATATTCAGGAACCACACATCAGAGCAACCTCTTCTCTGGATGGTCTGGAGACACAAACACATTCTTATTCCCTGAGCCTCCTTCTATTTTAGTTTTCTAATTATACAAGTTACACATGGATATATCCTCACCTTAAAATATTTAGATAATATGAAAGTATACAGGATAAGACAGTAATTTTTATAACCATCACCACCCCACTCTACCCAAATGAAACCACCCCCTTCCCAGAGATAATTTGGAGTATATTCTTTCAGTCTTTTTTCTCCATATTTTTAACACACATATAGCATTTGATTCTTTTTACGTAAATAAAATTGTTGTATAGATGCTGCTACTCAATGTGATTTTTTTTTCACCAAGGAATGTGTCTTTGAGATCATTTCATGTTGGTACATACAGATCTACTGGGGCTGAGAGTCAACTGGTACACACTGGAGTACCTGCACAAATGGTTTACAGTTGGAATCTCCAAATATACAAACAGCTCATGCAGTTCTATGTCAAAAGAAACAAACAACCCAATCAAAAAACGGGCAGACATTTCTTCAAAGAAGGAATACAGATGGCCAAAAAGAACATGAAAAGATGCTCAACATCACTAATTATCAGAGAAATGCAAATCAAAACTACAATGAGGGGCCTCCCTGGTGGCGAAGTGGTTGAGAATCTCCCTGCCAACACAGGGGACACGGGTTCGAGCCCTGGTCTGGGAAGATCCCACATGCCACGGAGCAATTGGGCCCATGAGCCACAACTACTGAGCCTGCGCGTCTGGAGCTTGTGCTCTGCAACAAGAGAGGCCGCGACAATGAGAGGCCCGTGCACCGCGATGAGGAGTGGCCCCTGCTTGCCACTACTAGAGAAAGCCCTCGAACAGAAACGAAGACCCAACACAGCCAAAAATAAATAAATAAATAAAAATTAAAAGAAAAAAAAAACTACAATGAGATATAACGTCACACAGGTCAGAATGGTCATCATCAAAAAGTCTGCAAACAATAAATGCTGGAGAGGGTGTGGAGAAAAGGGAACCATCTACACTGTTGGTGGGAATGTAAATTGGTAAAACCACTATGGAGAACAGTATGGACTTCCTTAAAAAACTAAAAATAGAACTACTATATGAGCCAGTAATCCCACTCCTGAGCATATATCCGGAGAAAACTATAATTTGAAGAGATACATGCACCCCAGTGTTCATTGTAGCACTATTTACAATAGCTAAGAAGCAACCTAAGTGTCCATCAACAGAGGAATGGATAAAGAAGGTATGGTACATATATACAATGGAATATTACTCAGCCATAAAAGAGGACAAAATAATGTCATTTGCAGCAACATGAATGGACCTAGAGATGATCATACTACGTGAAGTCAGACAAAGAAAGACAAATATCTTATAATATCACTCATATGTGGATATAATTTTTAAAAATGATACAAATGAACTTATTTAAAAAACAGAAACAGGGGCTTCCCCGGTGGCGCAGTGGTTGAGGGTCCGCCTGCCGATGCAGGGGACATGGGTTCGTGCCCCGGTCCGGGAAGATCCCACATGCCGCAGAGCAGCTGGGCCTGTGAGCCATGGCTGCTGAGCCTGCACATCCGGAGCCTGTGCTCCGCAACAGGAGAGGCCACAACAGTGAGAGGCCTGCGTACCACAAACAAACAAACAAACAAACAAAAACAGAAACAGACTTACAGATATCGAAAACAAACTTATGGTTACCGAAGGGGTAACATGGGGAGGAGGGATAAATCAGGATGTTGGGATTTACATACACACACTACTATATATATATAAGATACATAACCAACAAGGACCAACTGTATAGCACAGGGAACTCTACTCAATATTCTGTGATAACCTGTATGAGAAAAGAATCTGAAAAAGAATGAATACATATATATGTATAATTGAATGACTTTGCTGTACACCTGAAACTAACACAACATTGTAAATCAACTGTAATCCAATAAAAAATTTTTTAATGGTTTACAGTCAAGAGCCTGATTTGATTGGGCAGTCTTGTACCACACTGGTTGTTAATATATTGACTATTTTGTGTAAATCTATCTTTATCTGCTGTATAAACATCCAGTATGGACATATATATACAAAAATAAACTCTAAGTGGTTTAAATAGCTAAACATAAAACCAAAACTCTAACCACGCCTTTATTTCCTTTATTTTATTTTATTATTTTTTATTTATTTATTTATTTTTTTTTTGCCGTACACGGGCCTCTCACCGCTGTGGTCTCTCCCATTGCAGAGCACAGGCTCCGGACGCGCAGGCCCAGCGGCCACGGCTCACGGGCCCAGTCGCCCCGCGGCATGCGGGATCCTCCCGGACCGGGGCACGAACCCGTGTCCCCTGCATCGGCAGGCAGACTCCCAACCACTGCGCCACCAGGGAAGCCCTATTTCCTTTATTTTTATTGTCCAAAATAAAAAAGGTTTCCTTTTCTTAATCACACAAGGAAAAAAAAAAGCTCATTCCGTAAAATAGTTAGTCCAAAAATGAAATTACTTGAAATCCTACCACCCAAAAGAAACAGTTGGTATTCTGATGAATTTTCTTCTAGGATCTCTCAATGCACATATGGGCACATATGTGTACATGTATTATGTGTACATATTAGGCTAGACTGAATTCTGTAGGACATAAATAGTCTATTATATCTATTCAAAAAGTTCCCATTACCTAAAAATCCAGTTCACCCAGTACTATTCTTACTTAGTTTAACAGATACCCAGGCTCCACACTGCCTTCTGATGGCCAATAACAATGGCAGTTGTGATTACTTAAGCTCTTGTTCCAAACGAGGCCAGAAGCCCATTGCATACCCTCTGAGGAAACACTTAATCACCTTTGCAATGGGTCTTCCAATAATTTACTATCAGTTTCTGACCGCTACACCATTAGAGCATCATACTTAGCAGTTCAGCAAGTGGTTTTAGCGTATTCCACCAGATGACTGCAATTTAAGTTCATGTGATAAGAAATTACTGAGACTTCCCTGGTGCGCAGTGGTTACGAATCCGCCTGCCAATGCAGGGGACACGGAGTTGAGCCCTGGTCCAGGAAGATCCCACATGCTGCAACTAAGCCCGTGCGCCACAACTACTGAGCCTGTGCTCTAGAGACCATGAGCCACAACTACTGAGCCCACATGCCTAGAGGTGGTGCTCTGCAACAAGAGAAGTCACTGCGACTAGAAGCCCGCGCGCAGCAACAAAGACCCAACGCAGCCATAAATAAATAAATAAATAAATTTATATAAAAAAAATTACTGCACACTCTGATCTATCCTTTAACCAATTACTACATAGCGTTCTTTCACAATAAGCCACTCTAAATCTGATTTGAGTAAGATGGTCCCATTTCTGGGTGGTTCTGTGTTTTCAGTCTGCAGGGTCTAGGTATAGTGGTCACTGCTGGGTCCCACCTTAGGTGTGCCTACTGAGCAGCCCAATCCTGGGCTCTCTAGTTAGATTTCACTTACCCAGGGACAAGCTGTTAGGAATACAAGTGACTATGGTTTGTCTCCTGGGGACTCTTCTCATGAGGAAGAGCAGGAATTTGAGGCACAGAGGGAAGAGAAAGAGCACCCATAAATTGTCAGCCTACTTCCTTCATACTCTGGATTCAAGGGAATCCAGGAATAGCCCATCCCTAACCAAATGACTATTTTAAGTCTGAATGAATGTCCTTGTTCCTGCAGGCATGTATCACCAATGACAAAAAGTCAGTGAGGGCTTCCCTGGTGGCGCAGTGGTTGAGAGTCCGCCTGCCGATGCAGGGGACACGGGTTCGTGCCCCAGTCCGGGAAGATCCCACATGCCGTGGAGCAGCTGGGCCCGTGAGCCATGGCTGCTGAGCCTGCGCGTCCGGAGCCTGTGCTCCGCAATGGGAGAGGCCACAACAGTGAGAGGCCCGTGTACCTCAAAAAAAAAAAAAAAGTCAGTGAGATGTGACAATGCACAAAGAAAGAGGGCAGGTGCTCTTAAGGACCAGGCATCCTGGGGTAAAAATTCCTCCACCAGAGATAAGACTGGAGGCCAAAGGCACCCCCCTCCAAACCTAATGGAGAAGTCACTGACTTCAGAAATCAAAGACTATGGGGCTACAGAAGGCAGTGAGACAAGCAGTGGACTCAGTCAAGAGGTCTGGGTTCTAGTCTCTGCTCTGCCCCTAACTTGCTTAATGACCTGAAGCAAGTCACTCAATTTCAACTGTGACTTTTTAAATCTGTGAAATGAAAAACTAGATATCTAAAGCTTCCTCTAGTACCAACATTTTGTGATTCTTTGACTCTAAAAACAGATAGAAAAGAGCAAGAACCTCAAATCAAGCCCTTCCAGTCCCTCTTTGATTGAAGCTGGTTATTAATTTCTGTGAAAAGTACTAACTGAGCAGCTACTATTTGTCCAGCAGTGAGATGCCCTCTTGTTAAGAATAGGCTGAGTCAATAGCAGGGCAACACCCCAGCACTTAGTCTCCCACAATCAGAGGCCTATGAATTTCAGGCAAATAAGACTGCCTCGGTGTGAAGCAAAATCTCCAACAAAAGACGGGGGGGGCTTCCCTGGTGGCGCAGTGGTTGCGAGTCCGCCTGCCAATGCAGGGGACACGGGTTCGTGCCCCAGTCCGGGAAGACCCCACATGCCGTGGAGCGGCTAGGCCCGTGAGCCATGGCCGCTGAGCCTGCGCGTCTGGAGCCTGTGCTCCGCAACGGGAGAGGCCACAACAGTGAGAGGCCCACGTACCGCAAAAAAAAAAAAAAAAGACAGGGGATGTCTGTTGGAAGATGTTAAGAACCCCTCCTTAAAGGAAAGGTTTTAAGAACCCCTCTGAATAGAAAGACCACCATATCAAAAGGCGGTGACCCGGTTTCCAGTCTAATCCATCCCAATCCACTAGCACCTCTTGACGCTAAACAACTAATTATCTTCAAACTTCTAATTAGATTAAGTTACTCTTCTAAACAATTTTAATATTCAGGTCAAGTATGAACCACCACATTTCTTCCTTGAGGAAAAGTTTTCTTCACGCTTCCAAGGCACTTCCTCAACAGTCTGGAAAAATTTCACACGTCTACTATAGCTCCCTCCACTCTGTGTTTCATACTCTGATTACATCCCGTTTTCCTCTACCAAACTTGAAAACAAATATAGCATGGTCTCGGGGCTAGCGGTCTCTGGGTTTGAATCCCTGTTCCACCCTTTATTAACTAAGTGATATTGGGTAAGTTACTCTATCTTTCTGTACTCCATTTTTAACAAATGTTAAATGGAGCTGATAATAACTACTTCATAGGGTGATGATGCATAAATGAGTTAACACATGGAACGTATTTAGAAGAATACTGACTGATAAGCATTCAATAAATAGTACTTGCTGTTAAATTATTATTGATGTCTTCGTACAGCACCTATCCGGTTGCTATTAGAGAGGAATATAAACTTAATGAAAAGAAAGAGATAACCTGTTCAACCCGTAGAACTCTGTGAAGTGGCAAAGCGAGGAATAGTATTCGCTTCTGGAACACAGAAAACGGAACTTAGGGGTTCGCTGGCTCAAGTACATGCAAATGCAACCCCGGCCTCCCGACTCCCAGACCAGGGCTCTGAACAGCCTTCGCCCCTCCCTCTTCAGGGGAGCCGGCCCCGGTCCCCGGGCCTCCGCCCCAAAGGGCCCTGCTCGGCCGGAAGGAAGAGGCGCTGCGGCCGGCGGGGTTTCTCCTGGAACCAGCCGCAGCCGGATACGGCCGACTCCGCTCACCACGCGCTCCCCACGACGCCGCCGGCCACACCTCCCCACCCTCTGTCGACTGCGCGCTCCTGGGCCGCCCGCGCAGCTCTTCCTGGGCGCTCTGGGCCGCCACGACGTCACCAGTCCGCGCCACGCCAGTAACTGCAGCTGTCTCCTCCCTAGGAGGGCAGGGGGCTTCCTCCCCGGCTCAGAAACAGTGGCAAATCCATCAGTATACCTCTTCCCAGAATAAGGAGGCTGACCGCAAGTGAGACTGCGGGACGCCACAGGGAGTTCTTACTCCAGGTTAATTCACCCAGCAATTCGACCACATTGATCTTCCTAAAAACTCTTTTGCAGGTCACGGTCCTTTGGAGGTCTTCTAAAGGTTTTCCCAAAGCGTATAGAACACTCTTATACACATTCTCACCTGCCGGATAATTGGCTTCCTCAGAGGAACCGCAAACACCCTTCCGGATCTTTGTTCAACAATCAGCCAAAAGACAAGAGCTTAGATTCTCAGTGTGTGAACTTTGGCGTTACTTTACCCCTCCGTGCGCACTCCTTAATGATACCAAATTTCATAGGGTTGTGAGGATTAAATGAGGCTAATTCGTGTAAATTACCAAGAATTTCTGGTACTTGAAAAATGCTCAATAAATGTACGTCCTATCATGTTCCCCAAATCCCAGCTCCAGTCCCTCATTGACTGAATTGGCTTCCAGGACGTTTCAAGCCTTCCAGGTAGCACCCCTTCCCCTTTTTTGGGAAACTTTAGATCCTGCTTATCCTCATTAAGGAATATTTGCGCATAAGGGCTTATCCTGACAAATGTATCCCATAGATGAAGGCATGGGCAATATGGCACCTGACCTACTTCCAGGCATTCCCACTGATCTGCAAGCTCAGGAAAATAGGGCTCTCTGCTTACCATCATATCCCTAGTGTGAGTAGGCTCTCAGTAAACAATTAATAAATGAATGAGATGCAGCAAAGAAGTTACCTGCTCAAATTTCCAGATGGACTGTTTTCCCAAAATGGAATCCATTTAGGATGCTGAAAACAGGAGTGGAGATGCCAGACTGAAACCATCACTATCTTCAGCTAGAGGGGACCCTTTGTAGAACTGTTAGCTGACATGCCAGGGAACAATGTTGGGCTTGCCTTTCCTTTTACCCAATGTCACAGTCGCAGCACTTCTTTTGAATCAGATAGCAGGTTCTTCCTCCATAGCCCTAACATCCCACATGCCACAGAGCCTAGGCCTACTCATTTCCCCCCTAACTTTTAGGCTTCAAAGAATCTCTAAATCAGCAGGCTCCACTGGGTGGACACTAACCCTGGAGTGGGGTACCCTAGGCAGAGCAGGTTAGAAACAGGAATCTGGGGCTTAACTGCAATTTGGGTTGAGATTTTTCAATGAGAGGTGGAAAACGGATTGAAGGAATGGACACCAAAAATATTCCACAGGGCTTCCCTGGTGGCACAGTGGTTGAGAGTCCGCCTGCCGATGCAGGGGACAGGGGTTCATGCCCTGGTCCGGAAAGATCCCACATGCTGCAGGGCGGCTGGGCCCATGAGCCATGGCCACTGAGCCTGCACGTCCGGAAGCCTGTGCTCCGCAACGGGAGAGGCCACAACAGTGAGAGGCCCACGTACCGCAAAAAAATAAAATAAAAATTAAAAAAATTCCACAAAGCTAAAATGATCCTAGCCCGGCTCTAGACAGCAGCTGCAAGAGAGTGAAACTAGAGCTACCCCGGGTTAAGACTAGACTTCTGCATTATGTGGAAAGATGGGGTCAAAATGTAAAATCAACTTATTTCTCACCCCCACTTACATGCGGGTCTTATTCTGCGGGCCAAAAAGCTTCTTGATCTAAAGTGAGCTTTCCCATTCTCAGGAGTAGGGCCTAACAGACACAAGTAAAGAGGCGTCATGGAGCAGAGTTACAACCAGTAAAGAGAAATCTGAGGGGAAAGCAAGGACACTGGAGTTTCAGTTTTACCTGAGGCTAGATGTGTGACCTTGGGCAAGTCCAACCATCTTTCTGTTCTCCCTTATGTCGTTTTGAGGATCTCATGTGGCCTCATCCCATGTCCTTCTGAAGTCACAAATTACATTTCGGCACACTGAACATAAGCAACACATTCTAATTCTTTATCATTCCAGAGCCCAAGGAAAGCCATAAGCTTCCATGTTGGGGTTTCCAGCTCAACTGCTCTCCTGCCAGGCCAGCATCACTGCTCAGCTCCTGTCTCTCTTATTTCATGGATATTCCAGTTGACATAGCTGTGCTTCTACAGCTGCATGGATTTTCCTCTTCCTGTTGACCCTGACATCAGTATATCTAAAGCACTTTGTTAAACTATGATGGGACATTTAAATGCCTAATTTGTAACAAAACCAAATTCTTTGCTACATATTACTTTTTCTTATGAGATCCTCTCTGTAGGATCTCATAAGAAAAAGTATCAGAGTGGGCCACACACTCTGTACCTTGGAGGAAGGTGCAGAATTCTTGCTTCTGGCAAATGCTTCATGACACATTCATGTGTTCACCTTTCTGCTCAGGTATACTCATGTATACCTCCTTTCTGCTGCTAACTGTGGACCTAAGTCATGACCTGCAGGTGGGCATGGAGAAATGTCTGACTTGATTTTAGTTGAGCTCAACAAATATTGAGTACCTACGAAATGCCAGAGACTGAGGATACAAAGACGAATAAATTTCACATGGCTCCTGCCGATGGAGCTGACAGTTCAGTGGAAAGAGAAAGATTTGTAAACTAGCCATTACAACCTAACATGATACATGAAATGATGAAGTTACAAAACATAGAAATAATACAAAAATGTGAGGTCAGAAACAGCTTTGAAGAGATGTTGCCTGAGCACATTCATAAGTGACAAATGGGAGCCTCCCAGGCAAGCAGAAGCAAGGAAGGCGAATAGGCCATAGAAACAGTATGTGCAAAGGTGCCAAAGTAGAGTCCAGAGATGATGAGGAGTCACAGGAACTTGCACTATGGAACAGAACATGCAAGGAATGTCCTCTGCGAATGGCAAAGGAGGCCTGGGCCAGATGAGGAGCCTCAGATGCCCGCTGAGGCTAGCACTTTATTCAGAGAGAGAATAGAGCTGCCACAGTTGTGTCTTGCAAAGACCACCCAGAAGAAATGTGAAAGATGGCCTAGTGGGGCAAGAAACTGCAAGACTGGTTGGGAAAACAAAAATCGCCTAGGAAATAAACCAGGGAGCTGGAATAAAGCAGCAGCAGTAGAGATGGCTTCCAGACTTAGGAGGTAATGTCAACAGGATATAGTGGTTGATTGGATATGACGAGGGAAGGCTGAGGAAGAGGACAATTCCTAGACTTGGGGCCAAGCTGGAGTGGCTAGGTATATGGTGAGCCAGCAACTGAGAGAAAATCAGGAGCAAATATTGCAAGGGTGAGAATATAGGATGAGAGTAAAGATGATACGTTCCTTTCCTTCCTGCTTCCCCAGGAAGTAAAAATGGTACCGGACGCTCTTAACCTGAGGATTAAAAACTCCATTTAATCCATTTTCTCCATTCCATTTTAGAAAATCTTTCTAACAGCAACTTAGGCATCTTTCACCCCTAAGGTTTTCCCATTTCTTCCTCAAGAAAATTCTCCCTTTCCTCTCTAATCTCCACTCAAGACTCCAAAGATGGTAGCAAATAAACAGTACTCTAAATATCAGGAAGTTCCTAAAGTTTTTGGTGGGCAAAGTTTGACTAAAATGTATTAATTCAACAAATAAATATTTATTGAACATTTACTACATGCTAGCAATGAGTTTAGTGGGTTTTCTTCATTTAGAAAAAAAATACATTGACATTTGCTTTCAGTAGACTATATTTTTTTTCTATGAGCATAAAATGTAAAGTTTTCATAGGGTTACTTTTGCCCATATTAATTTACTCAATTATGAATTGTCCTATGGCAGGTTTGAGAACATAATCTTTATAGCTGGAGAGGGAAAAGTATGTTATTTCTGCCACATTCCCATTATTGGTAATTAACTGCTCAAACCAATGCTTGTAAGACACTTGCTCTGGAAAAAAAAAAAAATCGATGCTGAGTTCCAAATAACCATTCCAGAATTAACTTACTTTAGTTTTTTAATAGTCATATTTTTAAAACTATATAAGCTTCAGAGCATAGAAACGATTTCAAATACTAGTCAAAGGCTATCCTCACTTAATCTTCCAGAGCTGAATCTCTGGGTAGCAGTTAAGAACATGAAAGAGAATGGGGAAATAAAGGGGAAACATGCCCTTCCTTTCTCTCAAAAGAATAAAATACCATCACAGTCATGGCAAACCATGTTACCTCAATTTTCAGGGATTTGAAAAAGAGGTAATTCTCTCTAGAATTCTTTCCAAATTCATCCCACGAGAGGTGTTTCCCTAGATACTCTTAATCCGCAGGGAATGATAAATATCCTGGAAAAAGAGGGCCAATAAAAACAGAAATATCTGAGATCTAATGAATCCATGGTTAGAGCCACCAATGCCATTACACAAAACCTAGCCATCCCCACTACAGTGACCACTTCATCACTAATGCTTTCTCCTCTCTAAAAGCTAACAAACCAAGTCCCATTTTGTTAATCCTAGTGGGCCCCTCTCGCCTGGTCCCTGTGCACTAGTGCCCCAGCCAAACTTACAAGAGACAGGTGTACGCCCTAGTCTAGGACAGGGATATGTGGGTAGCTTGCTCAGTCACAGGCAGGCTTCCTGCTCTGAGGCTTCTTAGCACTAGCAGCCTAGCACAAACCATTTTCTTTCTGGGTAAGAGAATATTCCTCTGGGAAAGAGGTTAGGTCTTCCTCTCTGTGATCCTCTGAGCAGATCTGACTTCCTTCCCACAAAGTGACATCATTCAAGAGAAGTCTCTCTTGATCTCTTACTTCCTTCTTAGCCCCAAGTCACCCTCCAGCTTGAAAGGATCAGGAAGCTCTCCCTCACCCTGATAAAAGCCTTCTTCACCAACTTTTCTGTAGCAATCAGCCCAGCTCTTGCCACATATCCCCTTATTTGCTGAATAGATGAATGACTAAGGATTCTATTTTCACTTGTTTCTATCTCCCCTTCACGGGAACACTTCCACAGATGGGCAGCCTCCCCACGGTGGCATGGTCAGAGTGGCCTCAGGCATCTGCAGGCTACTCAGCACTACCTCAGAGTTGCTGCCACTTTCACACCGACAATCAATTTGGAAAAGCGCCTCAGCCTATGACCAGTGAACACAGGTGACAAGTTGGGAAGGTGAAGCAGGGGTGTAATAAGGGAAACACAGTGCTAACTTAAATGGCACCTCCAGGTATGAGAATGCCATGGAGACAAAGGAATGGCAAAGAGCAAGGATTTCTCTGAAAAGTAGGAACTTCTTTCCTACCCTGTATTCCCAGATGCCCACCTGGAGTAGGCTCTGCATTCTCCAAGCTCCCACCTCCATTTCTCAAAACACCCTCCTGAGTGCAGTATCCAAGGCTCCTTTATCCTTTCCTCTAGGAACTCTTCCTGTCCCTCTTCCCTAGCCAGATTCCTAGTCACTGTCTCTAGAGAAACTATCATAACCTTAATGCCAGGTTTATTCACCACTGTGAAGTTTCTGATGTCTGAAAAGGACTGAACTATGTCTGAAGAATTTTCCACATTCAAAGCACTCATAAGGCTTCTCACCAGTGTGAATCCTGTAATGTTCACTAAGGTGTGCATACTTGCGGAAGGTTTTCTCACACTCACTACACTTATAGAGCTTCTCACCAGTGTGAGTTCTAT
Organism: Hyperoodon ampullatus; assembly: GCF_949752795.1. Classification (NCBI taxonomy): domain Eukaryota; kingdom Metazoa; phylum Chordata; class Mammalia; order Artiodactyla; family Ziphiidae; genus Hyperoodon; species Hyperoodon ampullatus. The sequence continues at coordinate 48,408,707 of NC_136923.1, read as the reverse complement.
GATGTTCAGTAAGAGACGTGTTGTGAGCAAAGGCTTTCCCACATTCTTGACATTTATAGGGCTTCTCTCCAGTGTGAATTCTCATATGCTGAGTGAGGCAGGTATTCTGGTTAAAGCCCTTCCCACATTCATTGCATTTATAGGGTTTTTCTCCGGTGTGGCTTCTCTGATGCCGAATAAGGCAAATGCTCTGAATGAAAGCTTTACCACACTCACTGCATTTGTAGGGTCTTTCCCCTGTATGAATTCTCTGATGTTTAGTGAGTGGGGTGCTCTGAGCAAAAGCTTTGCCACATTCCTTACACTTATAGGGTTTTTCTCCAGTATGAATTCGCTGGTGTTTAATAAGGGATGGGCTCTGACAAAACGCTTTCCCACATTCCTTACATTTATAGGGTTTCTCTCCAGTATGAATTCTCTGATGCTGAGAGAGGTTTGCCTTTGTATGGAAAGTCTTCCCACATTCATCACATTTATAGGGTTTTTCCCCAGTGTGAATTCTCTGATGTTGTGTAAGATTTGAGTGTTTGCGAAAAGAAGAGCCACATTCATTGCATAAATAAGGTTTCTCACCAGTGTGAATTCTCTGATGATGAATGAGGTGTGTGTTCTGACTGAATGCCTTCCCACATCTACTACATTTATAAGGTTTCTCTCCAGTGTGAATTCTCTGGTGTTCAGTGAGATGTGAATGATTGCGGAAGGAATTCCCACAGTCATTACATTTATATGGTTTCTCTCCAGTGTGGATTCTCTGATGCTGAGTAAGAAATGATCGACATCGAAATGTTTTCCCACATTGCTCACATCCATATGGTTTCACTCCGGTGTGAATTCTTTGATGTCGAACAAGGAATGAGCTACGACTAAAAGTTTTCCCACATTCCTCACATGTGTAGGGTCTTGTATGAGTTCTCTGATGCTGGGTAAAGGATGAACTCTGATTAAAAGTTTTTCCACATTCACTACATTTCCAAGATTTTTTCTGTGTAGAGAAGATCGGACATTTACTTTGGTCTGAAATCTCATTGGTGTATATGTTACTTGTCTCCCACTGATGTAGGCTCTCTTCTGTAGAAACCCTGAGATGTGTAACAAGGCTTGAGGTCAAAAGCAGGCTTCTCTCAAAATTATATTCTTGTCTAATCATTTCTGGAGGTGCTTCCTTGTGGATGAAAGCTATTCCCCCAAAACCTTCTTGGAAAAGGCATGGTCCAGGAACCTCTCTGGGAGGGTTTTCCTTCATGCTCTCACATACATATTTTTCTTCAAATGTAGAATCCTGGTATTCATACTCTTGGGATCTCTTTGTTGCTATCCCTGGCAAATCAATTTCAGAGCCATCCTGCTCTGGAGCAGGCTTGTTCACCCAACCTGAAAAAAACCACCACAGTGAGTATCTCTTGTGCAAGGCAGAGTGCAAGCCCCTGAACTTATAGGGACCTAACTTTGACAGGTCTCAGTAATGGCCAATAAGAGCAAGTGGGGGTAGGACTTCCCCGGTGGCACAGTGGTTAAGAATCTGCCTGCCAATGCAGGGGACACGAGTTCAAACCCTGGTCTGGGAAGATCCCACATGCCGCATAGCAACTAAGCCCGTGTGCCACAACTACTGAGCCTGCAAGCCACAACTACTGAAGCCCGCACGTTTAGAGTCCATGCACTGCAACGAAGAGTAGCCCCTGCCTGCTGCAACTAGAAAAAGCCCACGTGCAGCAACAAAGACCCAATGCAGCCAAAAAAAAGAGCAAGTGGGGCAAGTAATTCAGAGTTACAACTGGTGAAAGAGATCTGCATCAGGGTAAGGTGATCACCATTAATGAAAAATGAGTAGCTGCAGACACCAAGGAAGTGAAAGAATCAGAGACCAGGGAGATAAAGGGAAAAAACCAAACAATAACAGACTAAGATTAGGGCAAGACAAGAAACATGGATGGTTTGTATTCAAAGAGTGGAGAGTGGGAGAATGTAAAAGTGCAAAATAGTGGAAATGAGATCAAGTGAGTACCAGGGAAAAGCTGGCCTCAAGAGATGCTCACTCAATAGATGTTCACTCACATTCACCCCAGCATTCTTAAAAGAGAGGGTAATTTGCTCTCCTGAGCTTCATTCAGTTTCTCTTGTAAAATTTCCAAAGCCCTCCTGTTTCTTCCACTGGTGATCCCTTGCTTACTCACCTGGACAAATCTCTCTTTCAATCTCTCTCTCTTCAGCTCCTTGCATATTCAACATCCACAAATCTTCTCTTTGCTTTGATTGTAAAAGACTTCAAGGTTGAAAAACTGGGAGCCCTGCTCATAGAGGAAAAAAAGGTGGAGGAGGGGATATCACTGTCCCAGTAAACAGAAAAATGAGATAGAGCTGTTGCCTAAGGATACTATCTGGTAACTCACACAAAACCTGTCAGGACAGCAATGTGCCTGCATCACCAAGAGTCAGGGGTGGCTTCCAGCTTTCTAGGTTAACAAACCCCATTTGTCAGCTGTCCAAGAAGTGGCAGCCAGACAGACTGACATATTAGCAAACACTCAAGTACTTGAGAAATAAATCAGAATGTTATTTATAAAGATAAAAATAACTATGAAGTGAATAGGAATATCCATGTCAATTAGTGCACTCTTTCCACTATACAATAATCTATATGAAAAGTCAATTAATATGGTCAAACGTTGTGTTGGGAAACGGCTTCATAGCAAGGCTAATGCATTAAGTCTGATCCACCCACCTCCCCTATATGTCAAGGAGCTGGATAGTAATTAGGGATTTCTATTTGATACAACCTAGAGATATGCTGATTGTCCTTTCTTCAAGATGTCTTATCAATTCAAAATCTTTTCTTCAGGCATAGCTCAGTATAAGAGTGTAGGCTGCAGTTGAAAAAACAAAAACACTTTGTGAAATAATTTTTGACTTACAAAGAGTTGCAAAAATAGTAGAGAGAGTTTCTGGTTTTTGGAAGGTCAAAATCATAACTATTCATCCAAAAATGTCTCTCCGTATAACCCTGAAGTGAGAAGTAGAATTGGAAGCATTATTTCAAGAAAAACAGAAGGCAGAGAGATGGTTTACCATAATCAAGAGCTCAGAAGGCATGGAAGAATAGGATGTCTGGTGAAGTATAGAATAAGGCTGGCCCTGGGGACTTCTCATCAAGGTCTGTGCCTCGGTGTTGAGTTTTAGAGGTTTAAGAGGATCCTATCTGGGATTTCCTGATCCTCTTCCATAGCAGGGACATAAAGTGGACCCACTGCAGAATCCTACGGAGACTCATGAAGTAGTGTGGGGTTTGGCTATCATCAGAGCTAGACAGTGGAGAAAAAGTCAGAAATGCCCCTGCCTACCCAGAGCTTATGTCACAGCTCAACAAAGACATTAACACCAGTAGTTACAAATAAGGGAATTATAAAAGGAGAAATATTGGGTCCTGTAGAATGCAGAGCAGAGGGGACCTAATCTAATCTGGGAAAGAAAGCCTCCCTGAAGAAGAGATAAATAAGAATTAGACAGGTGAAGAGGGAAAAGAAGATACTAGAGAGATGAAACAGAATATACAAAAGGAATCAAGCCCCATACTTCAGAAGAATGAAAGAGATCTAGTAAGGCCAAAGTATTAGGCACTAGAAATAAGACATGAAGCCCGAGGCAAGCAAATACAACCCTGCAAACCACTTTAAGGAATTTACCCTAAAGTGAGCAAAAAGCCATAAAAAGTATTGGAAAAGGTTTGAAAAATATGTGACATGATTAGATCTTATATTAAACACACACACACAAACACAACTCATCCTTTTGCCCACAGAGCAAAGTGTGTACAAGGGGTGGAAGGTAGGAGGCAAGGTGAAGGCTGGAGGACCCCTTGGGAGGTTGTTTCAGCAGTCCAATAAGGGGACTTGGATGACTAAGAGACAAAAGCAACAGGACAGGATGACTACTGGAGCGAGATGTGAGGGAGAAGGAGAAGTTAATGACAATTTGCTGGTTTGGGGCTTGAGAGATGACAGTGACCTTTAGTGAGAGCAGTAACACTGGTTTGAGGAGGAAAAAGATACATTCAGTTTGAAATATCAGGCATACATATATGGAACAGAGGACAGAGGTGTGGGCTGAAAACTTGTATTTAGAGTTTTTGTCATAAAGAAGGTAATTGAAATTCTGGGGGTAACAGATAAAATCATCAAAAGAGTGTAGCTAGGAAACCTCAACAGGGAGTTTACACATTTATAAGGAGGTTTAACTCTGGCTTTTGATTTTAGAGATTCCTAATCCCTAAGAGAAATAAGTAAACTAATTTAATATATGATAAAAATTGGCATTTCTAATCATAAAAAAATTGATTACTCAAAATTTATGTTGGGATTGTTGCTTAAGTATCTGGAAAAAACACTTAGTGAGATTCCTACCTCACACCACATACCAAAGTAAACCAAAACCCAGTAAAGGGTTAAAAAATGTATTTTTGATTTATACATCAAGGAGTAGATAGACCTGATAAAAGACTTCCTATTAACGAGTAAAGAAAAAAGATGAACTGATAGAAAAATGCAAAGTACAACAAATACACCAAGAATTACAAAAGGCCAATAGACATACCAAAACAAAGTTTCACCTCACTGGTAATCAAAGAAATGGGAACTGAAAGAATGAAAAATCAATTTTTATATCAAGTTGGAAACTCTCTCTTTAACGCTAAAACTCAAAACTGGCAAAGGTGCAGGGAAAGAGAGCTTCTCACACACCACTGGTGGGAATGTAAACTGGTACCATCTTTCTAGAGCTAACTGGCAATATACTGGGGTGGCCAAAAAGTTCGTTCGTAAGATGGTACGGAAAAACGCGAATGAACTTTTTGGCCAACCCAATATATTAGGTCTTAAAGTTGTAGGCTGAGTGGCAGTTGGGACAGCACGATCACCATTTTGTAGGTACAGAAAGTCAGAACAAAATTCTCAATCTGTACTACATACAACACCTGCAATGGATCTCAGAAGATCCTCAGTCATCAGTATGTAATAAAAATGCCTATATTAACCTAGTAATGCTACTGTTAGAACTTTTTCATAGAGAAGGAACCTCCCAGAGCGAGAGAAAAAAAACCAAACTGAATTCTTTTGTTACCTGTAAAAAAAAAAAAATCCCCTGAAATGTTGTTGGAAAACACACTTTTTCTGTTGATGGACACTGAGGCTTAGCAATTTAGCAAAATATGGTACTTCCACTTGGTGGAAATTATACAGACATCAGATAATTGAAAATGAAAATATGTGACAATGTGGAAAAATACTTACAGGCAAATGTGAAAAAAAAACACAAGATATTAAAATTTCAAATACAATCTAACATTATATATGTATGTTAAAATATACATATGAATAAGATCAAGAAGGAAAAGTAATTACCACCATGGTGATATAAATTATGAATGATTTTCTCTTCTATTTTCCAAATTTCCTCAATTATCTATATTTTGCCTTTTTTAAAAAAAACTTAAATCTCTCAGAATATCTATCAATTTGTTAGCCATGATCATCTTGAGGAATAAGATTATGGTAAATTTTTATTTTAAGGCCTTTCTTTTTGCAATGTTTGAAAGTTTTCCTGTAGAAATAAGTAAATAACTCTGTAATCAGAGAAAACAAGTGAAAAAAATATAATCAGAGATAAGCACAGAGATGTATGTACAAAGATCCCATTGTTACTATAACTGTAAAAAATACAGGCAAGTAAACATTGATGGCATATCAATATGATAGATTATGAAACTATTAAGAGTTATGTTTTCAAAGAATATTCATGAGAAAATACAATATGTTAAAACAGGAGACTACAAAACACTAAAACAAAACATATGCCCATATATACCAGTACTAAAGTAAGCATTCAATAAACAGAAACTATTATTACTACACAGATATATACAAAACACACACACAAAAAAGGACAGAGGAGGGCTTCCCTGGTGGTGCAGTGGTTGAGAGTCTTTCTGCCGATGCAAGGGACACAGGTTCGGGCCCTGGTCCGGGAAGATCCCACATGCCGTGGAGCAGCTGGGCCTGTGAGCCATGGCCGCTGGGCCTGTGAGCCATGGCCGCTGAGCCTGCGCGTCCGGAGCCTGTGCTCCGCAACGGGAGAGGCCACAACAGTGAAAGGCCCGCATACCGCAAAAAAAAAAAAAGAAAAAGGACAGAGGAAAACCCACTAAAATGTCAACAACTGATCTCTAGGTCATTTAATGGGTTACTTTATTTTGTCTTTTATATCCTTTTACATATTTCATTTTTCCTGCAATAAACATGAATTACTTTTATAGTCAGTAAAACATTTAAAAATGAGAGATCTCACTCAGGGGTTTAAGCACCCTCCCCCCCAAAAAACTTTCTTTTTAATGCCACACCTAATGGATATGGTATTGGTTTCCCTTTCAAAATAAGATCAAAGTGGCAAAGTGGACTGGGCTGCGACTCAGGAAACTTTGCTCTGCCATAGCCCACATGAGCAGGCTATTTATCTGAAAAAGGTGACAAATTACATAATATCCACGAGTCCTTCCAGCTCCAACGTTCTGTGAAACCCCTGACTAAATTTTTTTTTTTTTTTTTGGCTGTGCCGCACAGCTTGTGAGATCTTAGTTCCCCGACCCCAGAGATTGAACCCAGGCCCTCAGCAGTGAAAGCTCAGAGTCCTAACCACTGGACCACCAGAGAATTCCCTAAATGAGTTAATTAATTCACGTAAAGCATTTATAAAGATATCTGCCACGTATCAGGCACTCAACAGGGGTGAGGCATTATTATGTTTGAGAAGGACAGGTTGGTGACAACCACTGTCCTCCAGTCGTGGATCATCTGAGCTGTTTGTCTACGCCAAAAGTTAGCAAACCTTGCCTTTGCAGTTTGAAAACAGAACTAGACAATATGTAAACAAGTGATCTTGGTTGTGTTTCAATAAGTTTTTTTTAACAAAAACAGGTGGTTGACCAAAATTTAGCCCATGAGCCACAGTCTGCTGTCCCCCTGGCCTCTAAGTTGCCCAGAATAGGATGTATAGGTGCTTCCACAAATACATAATGTGGAATAATCTGTTGGTGATTTTAAGATCTGAAAGGATCTATCTGAATCCAGATTTGGGGGAAACGGGTATTATGGTGAACGGACATATATATCTCCATCCTCATCTTGCTAAACTAAGAGGGATCTGGCTTCCTCCTCATGCCTTGTAAGCTTTCTCCCTGCTGCCACTTCCCTATCCCTCTAGAAGGATTCTGGGGAAGCCAGGTGGGGTTTTCCAAGAATTTGAAACTACAATTCCTTCAATAAGACCACACTTAAATGTACTCTTCTCTGAAGCCCTTCTTGATTTGCCTGTTGGCTCCAAGTAACGTATTCTTCTAGGCCTGCAGCAGCACACTGGATCTATCTCTTCTGCAGCCTTGGGTCATTCAGTAGCAATGTGTCCTCGGATAAGTTACCTATTCTCTCGTACCTCAATTTCCTCACTAAAAACTAGATAATACGTTGCTGTGAAGGCTAAATAAATTAGCACAACTGCTTAAAACAGTGCCTGGTACACGTTAAGTGCCAAATAAATGTGTTTTAAAACATTACCACAAAAATCTGTTCACATATATATCTTCCAGCACTACAGTGGCAGCGTCTTCCCATTTGGCGGGCTCCGAGGTCACTCACGCTGTAGCCCCGCCTCTAAACCCTGTATAATATTTGGCAAGTAATGGATAGTATATTTTTGTTGTTAGACGTTAACATTTCCATACGTGCTATCACGTACATGCTATCAACTGAGCTTTAGAGAGAAAAGAAGGCAGTGACAGTCCAACTTTATAAAGATCAAAAAATCGGCTCTATCATGGGTAATTATAACCCAGGTCTTGAGACTCCCTAGCTGGTGCGCTTTACACTATTTGCCTTCTGCTGTTAAGTCGGTCCCTTAAAAAATTTGAGCTGCAGGACTGGTTGGGGGAAGTAGCTGGTATCCAGACCGAGAACTCTGGCCCCAGGATTTCATTTACGAACACGGGTCCTAGGTCTTGATCATTTATCCATCACTCAATCATCATTCATTCATTCATTTATTTATTCACTCCACCATCTTCTTAGGCGCGTCCTCTGTGCCAGGCCCTGGTGAGTGCAGTGTTGAAGCTGCAAGCCGGGCCGGGCCGCCGGGAGTTCGGAGCCGCCGTGCAGGCAGCAATCCGGGGAGAACGAGGCCCGGGAGGGCTTGCTACATAAACCTGGGCCGCCGCCACAGCCGAGACGCACCCGGAGCCGCTGCCTTCCCCTCCCTTGGGCCCCGCCCGCTCACCGTGATGTCCGGCGGCTCCCAGCGGGGCGGCGACCACGGTCCCGGAGGTACACGGAAACCCAGGGCGCAGGCTCACCCGCCCGGACCGGAAGAACAGCAGCGCGGTCGGTAGTGCGTCATCAGCGACCCCGAAGCGCAGCCCTCGCTTGCCTCTCTAGGAATTGGAAGGAGCCTCTCTATAGGGGCTTCATAGAAGGCGGCCGCGGCCTGGTTTCCCTCCAAGCCCAGTGGCGTGCCTGATGTCGCATGAAAGACTGCCTTCACCCGGAACACAGTGACCACCTGATGCCTGGGGAAAACTGTAGATGGGGGCGTTAGGGTTGGAAAGAGTGCTAAGTGGGAGTCAGAATGGGCCATCTCGGGCTTCCGTGGTGGCGCAGTGGTTAAGAATCGGCCTGCCAATGCAGGGGATGTGGGTTCAAGCCCTGGTCGGGGAAGATACCACATGCCAGGGAGCAACTAAGCCCGTGCGCTAAAACTACTGAGCCTGTGCTCTAGAGCCCGCGAGCCCACAACTCCTGAGACCACGTGCCACAACTACTGAAGCCCACTTGCCTAGAGCTGGTGCTCTGCAACAAGAAGCCACCCAATGAGAAGCCCGTGCACCGCAACGAAGAGTAGCCCTCGCTCGCCGCAACTAGAGAAAAGCCCGTGCGTAGCAACAAAGACCCGAGGCAGCCAATAAAATAAATAAATTTATTTAAAAAAAAAAAAAAAAGAATGGGCCATCTCAGCAAGGGAGTAGTACATTCCATCTGCTAAAAATAGCTCCTGATTATGAACCTTGACCTCAACACTGGGCTCTGACCAGGGAGGCCGGCCTGGTGTTTCTTCTGGGCGTGAGTAGTCTGGTGGCAGACGAGATGGGAGCTCTGGCCGAAGGCCTTCCTGCACTGGGTGCGGCAATAGGTCTTCTTGCCCGTGTGGCTCTGCGGGTGCACCAGGAGGCAAGGGCTTCAGCTGAAGGCCTTGCGGCACTCAGGGCACACGCAGGGCTTCACTCCAGTGTGCACCCTCTGGTTCAGGCTCAGGTGGGAGCTGTGCGTGAAGGCCTTCCCACACTCCCCGCACCCACATGACTTCTCCCGTGTGCATTCTCTGGTGGACCATGAGAGTGGAGCTCTGGCTGAAGGGTTTGCCACACTCAGTACACGTGGAGAGATTTTTGCTGGGGGCAAGAAGTGTTTTGGTTTTTTTTTTAACTTTCATATACCCCCTGATAAAAAGGGAACAAGATTGGAAATGCACCATGCAAGGAAGTAGAATAACACTCCCTCTGGGATAAAGATATATCAATAACTGGCCTTTCATGGGCCTTCTACTTTTTCAGAATAAAACGAAAACACACACTCATTCACAAGAGAGGTACTTGAAAAGAGGTGAAAAGAACAGAGTAAAGGCACCCATTTAACCACAAGTCTATCTGTAGCATCAGTCATATAAAGATTCTACATACATTAAATCAATATATTCCTGAATTGAATTCCCTTTGAATTAAAAATTGCCATTGAAAAAAGTTCATTAACAAGTCTCTCCTCACTTACTTGTCGGCAGGCTGTTCAGAATGCCCTGCTGTCCTGCTCCCCTCTTCTCTGGCTTCCCCAATGCACAAACCTCTGGAATCTCGCTCTGGAGTCTTAGCGAAGAATTCTCCTTTCAGTTTGCTCTAGAGTCAAATCCTCCTTTTCAACTTTAGTCTCACTATCTGAGCAAGGCATAGAAGATAAAAACAAATAATATATAGCAAAAAGAAAAAGAGAATCAGCTTTATATTCTAGACAGGTAAAAGAGACTATATTGGGATTTGAGGAAATCCAATAAATGACTTCTCTCTTTAAAGTAACATGGGGGAATTCCTTGGTGGTCCAGTGGTTAGGAGTCCGTGCTTTCATTGTTGAGGGCCTGGATTTGGGGAACTAAGATCCTGCAAGCCATGGGGCATGGCCTAAATAAATAAATAAATAAATAAAAGTAAAGAATCAACGTAGCACTGGGGCCAAGTGTGATCTCTGGGGCCTGACTGCTGAGGTGAAATCCTGCCTCTGTCACAAGCAGTTACTTGACCTCTCTGTGCCTCAGTTTTCCTATCTGTAGAATAGGTTAATGCTAGTACCTATTTCATGATGTTTTTAGAATTAAAAAATTTAATGTCCATAAAGTGTTAGCTAGGTAAGTGTTAGCTATTAGTAAAATTCTCTGCTCAATTGACAAATAAGATATGCAAAAACCAATATATTATCTTTATTACTGAAAAGCTGATATTGTTGAATGTGGCTTATAGTTGCTGGCAAGTGAGGTTACTAACACCGAATCCCAGGATTAGACAGCATTAAGCACCCAGGGACACAGTGCTGGGCTACCATGGGTTTGCCCCTGTAACACCTGCAGCAAAGAGGAACAGGGCAGACACATGGTCTCTGTGGAAAAACTGGACCCTAAGGGTGAGGAAGGAGGAGGGCTGGCTTTCACACAGTCCACTTCTTTTCCAAAGTCATCAATCAAATCCAATCCCTTTTTGTCCTAGGGCAAGAGTGAGTGTGGGGTCAGAGAGAGGATACAAGTGTTACACCAGTGAGCTTCCTGAAACATCAGGAGTGAGGGAGTAGAGTATTTAAATTCATAATTTTTCTATACACGCACCATGGTTTCAGAGTATGGGCAGAGGAAGAAAAAAAAAAAAAAGGGCAGTAAAGGAAAGCTTGCATTCTGGGGAAGAGGCAGAGATGGCTCTGTCACCAGAAATGTTGTGCCCAGGGCGGGCCATGCCTGCAGATGTAAAGACTGCCAGGGCTTCCCTGGTGGTGCAGTGGTTGAGAGTCCGCCTGCCAATGCAGGGGACGCGGGTTCGTGCCCCGGTCCGGGAAGATCCCACATGCCGCGGAGCACCTGGGTCCGTGAGCCATGGCCGCTGAGCCTGCGCTCCGCAATGGGGGAGGCCACAGCAGTGAGAGGCCCGCGTACCGCAAAAAAAATAAAAATAAAAATAAAGACTGCCAAAACAGGAGGGGACACACGGGATGTCTTGGGAACTGGCCAAAGCAGCAAGTGAAGGTCAGAGAAGGGCTTGGATGTAGACTGTGGGGTCCTAGGAGTCAAGGAGCTTGAGCACATCCCCCTTGCCAGCAAGAGAGAGGCAGGACGAAAACTCCTGAGAGGGAACTGAGGGGTCCATGCAATCAGGTAGGGCAGGGGAGCAGGGAGCTACGAGGTAGGCAGGGTCAAGGGCCTGCTGTGGGCAAAGCCAGGCACTGGGATTGGCAGTGGGGCAGGGAGGTGGTGCACAGAGGTGTGGATCCCCAGCCTCACAGCCTACAAGCTTAGTCTAGGTGGGAAGAGAGAACAGAGTGGCCGACCCTCCAAATCGGTGGGGATGGACACACTCTGCCCCTTTTCACCCCACATCTACAGGAAATAGAAAAGGAAAGAAGACCCACTCAAGGAGGTCCAGGAGAGGGAACTCGGCCTTTGCTTCCAGGAGGGCTGCAGAAGCAGGGGAGCGTCAAAACGCCAAGGAAGGGCTTCTCTGGTGGCGCAGTGGTTAAGAATCCACCTGCCAATGCAGGGAACATGGGTTTGAGCCCTGGTCCGGGAAGATCCCACATGCCGCGGAGCAACTAAGCCCGTGCGCCACAACTACTGAAGCCCACGCGCCTAGAGCCCCTGCTCCACAACAAGAGAAGCCACCGCAATGAGAAGCCCGTGCACCGCAATGAAGAGTAGCCCCCGCTCACCACAACTAGAGAAAGCCCCTGCGCAGCAATGGAGACCCAATGCAACCAAAAATAAATAAATAAAATAAATTTATTTAAAAAAAAACAAAAAATAACGCCAAGGAAGCTCCTTAGTGGAGCAGTCCAGTTTCCTCCCTTTGGGACTGGGAGAGCCAGGGAGGGAAGACTCAAGCCCAACACCGGGAAAGAGTGATACCTGGTCAGACTGTTTTTGAACACATTCTCGAAGAGCAAAGAACAGTTTGGAGGGTAGAGGTGGCCAGGGTCTACCTCAGTCCAGCCTGAGTCCTCACTGTGGTCTTATCTCCCATTCCCTAACCCCCTTCTCGGCTTCCCTGAACTTTCTGGTCATATTCATGCTCCCTAAAAAAGATTTCTTGCCTGTTTCTTTTCTCTCGTCTTCCTCATGGCCTGGAGCAGTCAATACTTGTCCTTCTACTCACCACAACTGCCCAGCCACCCAGCCACCCAGCCATCCATCATCTGGGACTGGCTCAGGTCGCACCTGCCTCAGGGAGTCTTGGTCTGCCCCCTCCCCAAGCTCCCAGTGACTGCCTCCCTCCTGTCTCCTCAACCACCTCGGCTATCCATCCCCACTGCTTTGACAAATGACTTCACATTTTTTTGTGAATTAGCTTTCTCTTTCCCATCTGTCCATTTTATCTTCCTAACGAGGCTATGAGTTTTTGCAGGGCCACAGCTGAATCCAACGATGCCTACAGCCTTCCTAACCTGGTGCATTGGTGCAGGTCTCTGTGAGGACACAGTGCTGGCTAGGCATAATCCCTGCCCTCAAACCTGCCAAGAGGAGGGACTTCCCTGGTGGCACAGTGGTTAAGAATCCACCTGCCAATGCAGGGGACACAGGTTTGAGACCTGGTCCAGGAAGATCCCATATGCCGCAGAGCAACTAAGCCCGTGTGCCACAACTACTGCTACTGAGCCTGCGCTCTAGAGCCCGCGAGCCACAACTACTGAGCCTGAGTGCCACAACTACTGAAGCCCGTGCGCCTAGAACCCGTGCTCCGCAACGAGAAGCCACCGCAATGAGAAGCTCGCTCACCGTAACGAAGAGTAGACCCCACTTGCCGCAACTAGAGAAAGCCCGCACGCAGCAATGAAGACCCAGCACAGCCAAAAAAAAAAAAAAAAAAGAGGCATATGCTGAAGAGTCATCTCCAGGAGGGGATGTGGGCCCCATACAGTCACAAAAGCATCCCTCCCAAAGAGCACACCTTCTCTTCTTGGACAGGGAGCTCAGCCTGACTAATGATCACAGCAATGCGACATGTCTGACAGTTCACAGCCTCGTCCTGGCCCCGTCTCCTTGAAGCTCACCACCCTGTGACGCTGGCTGGGCAGGTGAGGAAATTGACTGGGAAGCTGGCTGGGCTGGTGAGGAGTCTGTGGCTTCCCAGAGATGACCCAACAAGTCAGAGGCAAAGCAGGTCCTCAAAGGACCCTCAGGGCTGCCTGGCACTCAGTACTCAGTACGAGCTGGCCACTTTGACACTGGGTTAATAAGAAAGAAATGAGCCCAGTGCATCTGGGCTAATACACCTAAAGGTCCAGGACCCACGGGGGAACCAAGAATGGCTTATGAGAAGGCCAGAAGGTAAGCCCCACCCCTGCCCCAGCAACCCCTGGTCCTTTTCTCACACTCTTCTAGGGCCAGCCTGTCTCCCCACCTCTCACGGCCAGCGATGGTCCACCAGGCTCCAAATGGGAGCTCTGCTCAGCCCTGCCGGTGGTGTTCCCAAGGCTAGAGCCACTGCCGGGGCTCCTCCTCTGTCAGGCTCACGGGGCTTGTCCTCACTCGCGTGCATCGTATTCTCACTCAACTCCCTGATGGCAAAGAAGAAACCCTGATGTGTTCCTGACTGTGACTTCCTCGGGCTCAGGGAGTGTCACCTGAAGGGGCAGTAAACACTGTTCAACACAGAGCTGGTCCATCCTGGGAGGGTCACTGGCTCTTGAAGGAGGCAAGGCCAGCTTTGGGACCAGGTCTCCTGTGAACACAGCTCACGACAGTGGGCACCCATTGCTCCAAAGGCCCAGTGGTGCCCAGCAGGCTGGAAGGAAGGACAGGTGCTCCAGACCACCCAGGGCACTGGAAGCCACTCCAGCACCCATAGCTCTCTGGGACCAGGGCTCATCCATCCTGCTCTTGCCTCAGTCCAGACCCTGCCAGAGACTCTTACTTCCTGAGACATACCCTCATGGCTTCTTCTGGCCTCAGGGGTCATAGAAGCACCTGGCTCCTTCCTCAGCACAGTGGTTCCTTGGACTCTCGTCTAAACAGATTCTACCTTTTGGGACCTGAGTTATGACTTTACATCTCCCCTCCCTGACCTGTTTCCTGTCCTCTCAACAGCCAAGGCCTCTGCAAGGCCTCTGTTTCTTAGTCTCAAGCTTCAGGTAGATTTGGTGTAACTTCCAGCAGCAGTGATGGGGGAATCCAGCCCAACTCCAGGGGCAGGACTGAGCTTGGCTAAGGCCTTTGCGGTCCGAGTCCCTGCCCAGATGAGGGCCCACCACTACCAGGGGACAAAAAAGAACAGCTGCTCGGTGGCTCCTGCCATTGATGTCTATGGGTGAGGCAGTCAGCAGGAACTGCACCCCATGTTGAACTGCGAAAGTAAAAATGTTTTCCCAGTCAGGTAAAGCTTGGCTTCCTTTATCCACGCCTACCCTGTCCTCCAGCAGGAATATGGCAGGTCTCTGCAACCAGGCAGCTTTTTAACGGTTACAGAGCCATTTCAAACTCCTCATTTCATCCCAGCCTCCTACCTGGAGTGGAAGAGAGGACTGACGTTCGGAGAGGTTAGGGATTTGTCCTGGGTTGGAGGTAAATGAGGGGCAGGGCCAGTCTAGAATGCTCTCTTCCCCAACAAGAGGTTTGGGGAAATAATCCCGTCCGCAGCGGCACGTCTCCTTCGTGTCCACCGGCCCGAGGCCAGCAAAATGAGCTCTGCAGGACCGGGATCCCAGGGTCTTGGAGGAAGCCGCCCTTGAGCTGGTATGAGCCCCTCCTCTTCCAACGCCCTGCCCCTCGCCCTCCCACGCTGTCCGACCCCTTTCCCCGCCCCGGCACTCTCTCCTCCACGTCTCTGCTCTTGCCCATCCCCACCGCATATTCTCTCGGCGCGGGGCCCCGGCCCCATGCCCACTACCCCCACTCCCCACCCCCGTGGCAGCCTTCCTCCTCCCCTTAAGCTGACCTCAGGCTGCAGCCCCTCCTCCGCTTTCACAATACACCCCCCCACCCACCACCCGCAGCGCCAGACTGCAGCCGCGTCCTCTCTCTCCCTCGCCCGGGACTGCGGAACCCGCCCTCTCCTCCATCCCCAGCAAGCCTGGCCCACCCCGCCCCTTCCGGCTATCCCCTCTTTCTCCGGCAGCTGCTCCTCCCCTGGGCCTCCACCCCCGGCTCACCCGGGCACGAGCCTGTCTCTCCCAGACCGCGGACCCTCGGCGACCTGAGAGCGGCTCAGTGAAACGGCCGGGGTGGGAGCACTCGGCTGCCGGCTGCTGCCCCACAGCTCCAGGAAGCAAGGAGGTGTCTCCATCTTCGTGGTGCTCCCGCTCAGTTCCCCCTGCTGGACTCCGAGGAAAAGGGGAGGGCTGCGGGGCCAGGACCCAACTCGGTCCTTACTACAAAATGGATTTCAAACGGACCTATCTCAAAGACTAGGCAACATCATGGGAGAATGTATAATCTTGAAGAGGGCAAGTCTTTGATTTGACATTAAATCCTAAATATCCGAACAGCAAAAACTAAAGTAAAAGGACTAACTGTAAACTGGGGAAAATGTTTGCACCACATCTGGCAGATGAGAAGAGTAACTTCTTTACTACAGAATTGGTAGAAATAAATTGCTAAGAGGATCAACAACCCAACAGAAAAACTTGTTAAGAACATGAGCAAGCAATTCACACAAAAAAGAAATACACCTGGCTTTTAAACACAAGACATGATATTCAGTTTCACTCATAATTGAGTGCAAATGAAAACATGAGAGCATTTTTCATCTATCAGATCAGAAAAGACAAACAACAGTTCTATAGAGGATTCAGGGAAGTGGGCATTTTCATACACATACTGTACTGGGAACTGCATTTGAAATTTCTATCAAAATATCAAAAGTACCTACCCTTTATCAATATATCCTGCAGACAAAGTCCTGCACATACCAAGGGCAGTGTGCCGGAATATTCAGCATGGCATTGTTTGCAAAAGCAAAAGATAGAAAAGACCCTACATGGCCACCAATAGGACCCTTGCTCATGAATCATGGTACATCCATACAACAAACTATTACACAGCAAGGAAAAGAAGAATGAGGTAGATCTTACAAGGTAACACTGAACCATCTCCAAGACACACTAAGCTTAGTGAATCCTAAGCTCGTGTGTGTGTGTGTGTGTGTGTGTGTGTGCGTTTAAGGGAGAATACAAGACTGTAAATGCATGTCTGGAAGGATCCCCAAGAAATTGACAACGGTTATCTCTGGGGTGCTCCTACATAGGGTACTCTGGACTGGGAGGGAGATGACTTTTTCATTGTCTGCTCTTGTACCACTGAACTTTTCACCCCAGGCAAGCCCTGTTCTTCCAATTTAACAAAGCACTTTTAGATGAGGAGAGGGGTTCATGGAGGCACACTGAGAAAGTAGCTTGGGAAAAGGGAGAACGGGTTTTGGCCTCAGTTATTCTAATCCTCTGACTACTTACTTTGAAAATGGAGGTAAGAGAACTTCCCTCCTCAGGTGAGGTCAGAATGAGATAGGAAACATTTGGCATTTAGCACAGTGCCTAGCACACAGGAACCCCTCAACTAACAGAGCAGTTACAACCTTGCTATTGGCCCCGCAGGGGGACCTGGGTAGCCAAGTAGCCTGCTAGGACTTGGGTTTCCTCCTTCTACCCGTGGCGACACAGGGCAGCCCCACAAAGAAACCAGGACCTCTCGGGCCTGGGTCAGGCCCCATCTGTCACAGGTCATGTCTTACAGGGTGTGGAGGGCTGGATTTCTGGCTTGGGAATTTGCTGCTTGATCTTCCAAGCCCCAAAAGTGGCCTGCTCATCCCCTCTGTCCCTTCTCCTCTGGCCCCTGCCGCTGCTTGGGTCAGAATCCCAGGGTCTCTCTCGGACTCTGACAAAAGCTGTCTATATGGTCTCCCGGATCCTTTCTCCCCTCACCAGCCCAGCCTCCACACTCCAGCCACAACTGCATGTCACAAACATTGGGGTTACATATATGCTCCAGCCGAATCCCTTCGCCTGGCATTAGGTCCTTGGTAACTGGCCATCTTATTTCCCCAGACCTTTATTCTGCTGTTCTCCACTACCCATTCCATACCCCACAAGGATGCCTTACCACGCCAAACAAGCCATGGTCTTTTTATTAATTTTTCCCTTCTGATCATAAAAGTAATTCAGGCTCATTGTAGAAAATGTGGACAATGCAGGAAAATTCAACCGCTGTAAATACCTGATGCACTTATTTCCTCCCAATCTTTTCTATACATGTACATTTAAGGAAACTGGGCTGTCTGTACACACCACTGAATTTTATACTTTGCCTTTTTTATTTAATATTATTGTGAACGTTTTATCGTATCACTAAATACTCTTTAAATTATGATTTTTGGTGGTTGCATAGTATTCCATCACATTGTAATTTAATCATTCCACTGTTGTTAGTCATTTGGGTTGTTTCCATTTTTGTAAAATATGGACATTGATAAGTATATATACCATTGTCAAAATATTCATTTTTAGGATAGCTTTCTAAAAGTGGTACTACTGTATCAAAGGATATAACATTCTTTTTTAAACCGTTCAGCTTCCCCTAAAACAATAATGTATTAAAATGGTTTAAAATATATAAATAACAATGATGGGACAAGGGGAACAAATTTCTAGAAAATGGAAAATGGATGAAATGGTAACTGAGAAAGTTGGGTGGAGGGAGTGACGGCTTGAAACACTTGTTGAAGGCAAGATAGTGGAAGGATGCAGCTGAAGTACCTGCCGAACCCCAGCTGACTTGGGACTTGGAAACCCAAGGTGCAACAAAGGGTGAGAGGGAGAAGTGGGGCTAAAAATAAGGGCATTAACTGAAGGTATGTAATAACATTTGATACCCTTCTCTCCCACTCTAGAGAAGCACTTACATCATCCAAACCCCAGACAAAAACATCAGAGGATTTTTTGCTAAGAAAATGTAAGCACCCCAGCCAAAGATCTCTGCATTCTGGCATTTAGAGGTCGCCAGGGAAACAGCTTGCTCATTACCAACCACTCTAGAGGGAAGCCTTTTACTGAGCCAATCCCACTACCCACCTTCCCACCACACAGATATATGCATGTATTTGTGTGTGTGTGTGTATCACTAAGAATCACAATATATTTGAGAAAAGTCTCCAAAGACAGTCAACAAAATAAAGAGAAAAAAGGACCCAGAGCAGGCGAACGAAGATGGTGAGACAATTCATGTGACAGAAGAAACTTTTCGGAAAATCCTTCTAATTACAATACTCAGATTTGACAGGTATCTCTAAAATGAGAAAAGTATGCTACAAAAAAGGAACAAACTGAAAACAAGAAAAGGCTCTTAGAAATTAACTACTGCCAAAAATAAAAAAATTCACTAGAAAGGTTGAAAAATAATCAAGGTACTCTCCCAGAAAATGGCACAAGGAAATGGAAATACTAGAGAAAGTAGTTGACGATCAATCCAGAAGGTCCAACATTTGACTGACAGGAATTCCAGAAAGAGTGAAAATAGAAAAAAAAATATGGAAACGGAGAACTGTCACATAAATAACATGAGAAAATTTCCAAGAGCAGAAGTACCTGAGTCGCTAGATTGAAAAATCTCAGAGTACATTAGGGAATTGAGTACATCAAGGATAAACAGGAGACTTTAAAAGCTTGAAAGGGGTGGGGAAACAGATCACAAAAATGTAAATTCTATTTATTGTCAAAGAAATAAGAATCAGACTGGAATCAGGCATCTCATTAGCAACATTGGATGTTATAAGTCAGGGAAGCAATGCCTACAAACTTTGGGGGAAATTTTTCAATCTAGAATTCCAGAGCCAAACTACCAATCAACTGTGAGGGCAGAGACAGTTGTTTTAGATATATAAGCACCCAACAATTTTGCCTTCCACATACTCTTTCTTGGCAAGTGACTTGACGTGCTGCAGTGAAATGAGTGTGTAAACGAAGAAAGGAAGAAATGTGGATTTTAGGATGCAATGGAGCCCAGTGTAACAACTGGACAGTACGCAGACAGAACATGAAGGACAGGGACTTTCCCGTTGGTCCAGTGGTTAAGACTCTGTGCTTCCACGGCAGGGGGTGTGGGTTCGATCCCTGGTTGGGGAACTAAGATTCCACATCCCACATGCTGCAGGGCATGGCCAAAAAAAACAAAAGTTAAAAAAAAAAAAAGAACATCAAGGACAGACTAGAGCAGAAGGCTGGAGGTCTCTGGGAAGGATATATACAGGAGAAAGGGGGACTCAGAAGAGTGTCTAATTGGACGGAGAATTTGAAAATAACTGAGGATATGTTAAAAGCAACCAGTACAAGGGAAAAAGAAAGACAACCAGAAACTTCGGTAAAAATTAAATGCTGCTCCAAAAAGGAAATATAATCACAATAAACTACTTAGGTCTGCAGTGAACAACATTTACACAGTCATAATAACATTCATGCTGTTTATTTCAACTTTCAGAACAAATCAATAAACAAAGCATAAAGACTATGGTTTCAGAACAGAATTCAAGAATTATCAGACTTGACATTGTCAGAGGCAGAGAGGTGGACAAGGGGAGGAGACAGAAGCAGGGTGCATCCCCCATTCTACAAAATGGAGAATTGAGATACTGTTTACAGTTAATACAATAAAACTAAATTTGTAGTTACAATAAATAATTTATTTTTCCTGATTATAAAATTTTTGTTCCTTATAAAAAATATGGAAATTACTTTAAAAAAAAACTTTTAATCACCCATAATTCCATTACCCCTAGGACCTGGGTTTGAGCCCAGGCTCTGCAATTTACCATTTGTATGGCTCTGAACAAGTCAACCATTTATAACATTTTCTTATATTTCCTTCATGTTTATCTATATACTTTCTCATAGTATATAGTGTACATAACAACATTATGTGAGAACTGTACTATATACACAATTTTGAATCTAGACTTTTTTCACTTTTAAGCATAAAGTAAAACTCTGGATACAAATATCATGCTCTTCGATACTTCTAAATATACTTCTTGGCCATAGGGCAGTCAGAGGTTTCCCAGAGATGGGCCTGAGCCAAATCTTAAAAGAAACCAAATGTTAGGCAAACCAGACAGGGGCTGTGGGGCGTGGTGGTGAGGTATCACAGGCACCGAGGACAGTGTGAGCAAAGGCACGAGAAGAGCAAGCACGTGCCTCCAGGCTGCAGTAAAGGTGCCTGTGAAGTGAAGCGATGAGGCTGGGAAGAGCTCAGTAAATCCTGTTGAGGGATCCAGACATCTTTCCCATGAGAGACATGAAAAGGGGGTATGGTAGACCTTGTTTGCTTTGGCAACCCAGGACCTAGCACCATGTTTGCCACAAAGAGAGTGCATAATAAATATTTTTGTAATCAACGCATGATACATCGGAAGCCAGAAATGCCTCCTGGGTTTCCAGTCTGGGTGCTGCATAATGCCACCATTTGCTGAGGGAGGGAAGCCAGGAGAAGCAAGACTGAAAAGGTTATGTATCTGGGCAACATCCTCAGAGATTCTGTAGTCTGACCTCATTTTTTAAAAAGCCACCATTTTGTAGCATGTGAGGGCAATTATGTAGTGCATCCCCAGGTGTGACTTGAGGCCCTGGAGGCTCCACGGATTGGCCTCAGCGAATTTATATGCCTCCACAAATAAGCACAGAACTGAGAGTGCAATCCGAGTTTCTCCTGAAGAGGGTCCACAACCTCCATCAGATTCTCAAAGGGGCTGTGACCCCAGAAAGGTTAGGCACACAACGGGAGAAGTGACAGAAGTGGGAGAGGGATGACCACCTACGGGAGGGAGGGGATCTAGAGCATAGAAAAAGGACTAGCTTCCTGAGCCTGGAGGAATTCACAGCCAATTGTTTGAGAGGGGTGTGTGTGTATGCGTGCTGATGAAGAATCTCTCCCCACAGAGCCTCCAAAGCACTTACACATGATTTCACTTCCTCATCCCTGTGCTCCACGTAACACACATCTGTTGGTCTCATTTGAGGGTAGAAACAGGCTTCTTGGCTCTACCATTAATACTCATCACTAGGTCTGACTCTTTGTCTGAGATCTATAAGACCGATAGCTCTTGGCAACTTAAGAAAATGGGGCTTCAGAGTTCCCATCTACTTCTGGCAAGACCAGCCCAGAAAGAAGGGAGATGACCCCAAAGAAAAGGAAAACCTAAGCCAAGTCTGACAACAAAGGGTAGTCACTCCTCTCCTATCAGAAACCCTGTAGAAAAAAGTGGGAGGTAATTTATTTTGAGGGCTGGAATTTAATTGGGAGGGAAAGTTGTTATGAGTTGGGGAAGGAACTGATCTGTCTAGTAACCTACTAGGCTCACAGAATTTGTGTAGGATTGGGGGTCCTGAACCTGGGTGCAGATTTGTGGAAACCCAGACCTGGAGATGAAATATAAGCAAAAATGTAAAAAGTCATTTTGTTGACTGAGGAACAGAAAAGCATGTTACGTAGAACTTGGTTTGCTCATATAAATAAAATGTTTGGTATATTCACTTAAAATACAAATACAGGAAGTTAGGTCACAGAGTACCAGCAGCCAAGGGTTGTCAGAGGCACAGAAGGCAATGTAGTTACTGTCCTGTTTTGCTGAAACAGAACAATGCGCATCCAGATCCTTATATTGGAGTTCCCCTCCACCTTTGATCACACACATTTGTGGCCTGCAGGTTTTACTTGTCTGTAGTGGCTCATGCCCCTCCTAAGTTTTAAAAAATACTGAGGCCTAAAATGGAAACATTTTCACGTGTCCTAGATGATTCTAACATGCAGCCAAGGTTAAAAACCACTGCTGTAAAACGGTGGGTCAGTGATTCCGAAACTTGGCTTTATATCACAATCACCTGGATAGCTCTTCTGAGCTCCTTATGAATAGAAATCTCTAGCCAGGAGATCACAATCAGTCATGACTGAGTATTCAGTTACGAGGATAAATATACAACGTGTGGCTCAGTTTAACCATCTTAATGGTCACAAATCCCAGCTGATACCTTTCAGGAAAGTACACTTTTGGTCTCTCGGTGGGTCAGGGTCACGGATCTATCCCAAATCTTCAGAACTGCTCGCCCTCTCTAAGCCTCCTGATCATGCAGGGGGAAAAACCTAACTTGTTCCTAATCTCAGCAGAGACGTGCGGTGTTATCTTTGGGTCTTTCCACTCCCAGACAGGGGACAGAAAGAGTCACTACCAGGGTCTGTGAGGGCATGAGCATTTTTGATTCTTACTTTTGAACTGTATTGATGTTTTTGTATTTGTGTCTATATGATTTAGAGTGAAACTGGGAGAAGTTGTCACACATGCTTTGATGACAGACTGTGGTTAAGGGGGGAAAAAAGAAGTTAAGAAGCTTTCTTGTGTATGCCTTCTGTATGTGAAAGTGCTCTGTGAACTACAAAACGCTATGCTAATATTTAGTCTTGTAGAAATGACACAATAAATGCGTGGACTTATGCACGAGAGGTGCCCCCAACTGCTTTCACCAGGTATAGCATTTATGAGAAACACTCCTGCTTGCTGAGAGCGGGAGTGGAGACAGACCCAGAAATTAGGAGACTCAAACCCCAGCCTTAGCCTTAGATTTGCTGCTTGCTGGTCACACTGCCTAAGGCAAACCCCCAAATCTGTCACCTCAGTTTCCTCACCTATATATATATATATATATATATATATATATATATATATATATATATACCTTTTCTATATACCCTTTTCTCAGGCTTTCCCACAGATCTGGGTGGGGTTACAGGTGGTGAGACATGGGATAAACATAGAAGAACAGAGGGAACCTGGATTTAGGACCTGGGTCTGAATACAGGCTGTCACTTGTTACTTGGTCTTGTGTTAAATGACCTCTCTCAGGTAAAGGGGGCAAACACCTCTTTCGGTGTTACAAGGATTAAGGTAATGATCTATCTGAAAGTATGAGGTAAGTGCCGGGTATCATGACTCTGCACATGAAGGTACACAAAGAATCAAGTTCTATATAAATACAAGGCAATATTATTACATAACTCTACCTATTGCATAGTTGTAGAATTTGTTTTTCCGGGAGTAAAGGCTCAATGGTAACAAAGGTATCTTACCTTAGCCAGTTTCTTCATCCTTCTAAGTTTGCATATTCCAATACCTTTGAACTTCTAAAAAAAACAAATGAAGACCTTAGGAATCCCACTCTGTTTCCTCCCTCTTTTCATTTCCCTCTTGGCTCCTCTCAGAATTAGAAGGGCTCCATTATTTCTTCTAAAGACCATCCAGAAAGTGACAATGACACCCAGCTGAGCCCCCTGCTTGGGCCTGAGCAGAATGAGAGCAGAGACAAAGCGGGCATACCTCCAGGGAAGCTTTCTTCTCTGATGCCTCTATCTGGGAAGGGGGCTGCTAGCAGCGTCTCACTCAAACGGAATGCAATGGCAACTGGGGTTAAGTTATGGGAAGAGCTGTTGACCTTAGCAAGGGGACACAGCCCAGCTGCGTCTGTGGCTGTCTCCATCAGTCCTCAAGTGCTTGGTCATGCAGGCTGGGAAATGGTCAGAAGAGACTCTCGTCAGAGGTCCCCAGAGCTTTACCACAACAACGTTCATGAGGTACAGACGATGAGGGAAACGAATGTTTCCTACTTCCATCCATGTTAGGAGCAGTAGATGGTTAGTAGGGTTTTTTTTTTTTTTTTAATTACCTAGGGAATGGAAAAACCTATAAATGTTTATAGGTGAGTTGTTGGTGAACCGCTACCCCAAGTGGTTTCCTTAATGAGTCGCTGCTTAACCCAAAATATTAGAATACAAGGTTCAAAGCTCTGGAATTCCATCAGGCAGACCTCCACCAGTAACCTGCCCATTGCCCAAGAAATTACCAGAGTTTTCAAAAACAAAGTTAAGTGAAAAATGCCTTTCCCCCAAAGGGATCTTTATCACTGAGCTCTGTATGATCCATTTCTAAGAAAGCCACATTCCACTTCAGACACCATGACCACTTGGGGCACCAAGTGAAAAACAAAATCCTTGCCTTGAGGCCTTCGTTTTTATTTTCTTTAAATTAGCCTCTGAAATGCCCCTCTTGTGTTTTGCACTGCACTCCTGAAAACTATTAAGGACAGAGCAGGCCTCGTTTTCACCAAGGGGGAGAAAACAGCCAAGAGGTGTCTGACTTGGAGGGGCGGGGGCAGGGGCGGGAGGTTCTCACTGGCGCCTGGAGGTCTCCCTCGTCCTCTATGTGCTCTCAACGAGATGGGTTCTGTGGTGGCGCATGAGGTGTGAGTTGGAGATGAAAGCCGCGCCGCACTTGGCGCACTCGTAGGGCTTCTCCCCGGTGTGGGTTCTCTGGTGCACGGTGAGGCTCGACCTCTGCCGGAAGGCCTTGCCACACTCGCTGCACGTGTACGGCTTCTCCCCATTATGGATCCTCTGATGAATCAGCAGGTACGAGCTGCAGGTGAAGGCCTTCCCGCACTCATTACACACATACGGAAGGTCCCCGCTGTGAATCCTCTGGTGCACGATAAGGCAAGAGAGCTGACTGAAGGCCTTCCCGCACTCGCTGCAGTCGTAAGGTTTCTCCGCGGTGTGGATTCGCTGGTGCACAATAAGGTGTGAAAAACAACTAAAGGCTTTTCCGCACTCTTTGCACTCGTATGGCTTCTCACCAGTATGGCTTCGCTGATGCACGATAAGATTTGCGCTCTGGGTGAAGGCTTTGCCGCAGTCGTTACAGGCGAAGGGCTTCTCCCCGGTGTGGATCCTCTGGTGGACAATGAGGTTTGAGCTCCGAGTAAATGTTTTCCCACACTCGTTACATTCATAGCATTTTTCTGTAATGTGGACTTTCTGGTGCCGGGCAAGTTGTGAGCTGTAACTGAAGGCTTTCTCGCATTCACTGCACTTAAAGGTTTTCTCTAAGGAGTGGATTTTTTGATGTACAGTCAGATTTGAACTCTGAGTGAAGGCTTTCCCACACTTTGAACAAACATATGGTTTCTGTCCAGTGTGGATTCGCTGATGCACAACAAGGTTTGCACTCTGAATGAAGGCCTTCCCACACTCATGACATTCGAAGGGTTTCTCTCCAGTGTGGATTCGCTGATGCACTACAAGGTTTGCGCTCTGACTAAAACCTTTCCCACACACACTACATGTAAAAGGTTTCTGCCCAGGCTGGCTTTTCTGATTTTTAACAGAGCCAGAACCAAGGCTATATCTCTCCTCAGATTTGTGACACTTCTGGTCTTCCTCTTCTTTGAAGTTTTCAGGTATGTGACAGTCCTTCATTGCCACTTGTCTGAAATCTTTCTTTTCCCTCTTTATTCTCTGCCTTTTTAACATGTTCCCTTTTTCACAGCCTTCTCCTAACTCAGGTCCTGGAGGGTCAACTTTCTGGATTCTTCCTGATATTATGAAAGGTTTTTCTGCT
Source organism: Hyperoodon ampullatus (assembly GCF_949752795.1). NCBI lineage: Eukaryota > Metazoa > Chordata > Mammalia > Artiodactyla > Ziphiidae > Hyperoodon > Hyperoodon ampullatus. The sequence continues at coordinate 48,382,951 of NC_136923.1, read as the reverse complement.
TCATCACATATCTCAGTTTTTGGAACCAATAACTGTGGGTTCTTGGTTTCAGCACCTGAAACAGCAAACAGAAAAAATATATGTCAGATTTTTTTGGCCTAGAAAAAGAATAGGATAGTCAAGTCATAACGGTCAGGAAGCGTGTGACTTCAGCTGTGAGCTGCAGGTCATGCAGTAACTGCACAGGGGAATCTAATGTCCCAAGACATCCTACTGGCACAGGCCAGGGCAACTCTCCAGCCAGTAAGATGAGTGGGTGGGACAGGGATGTTGTGAGGCACAAACCAATACTGGGCAAGGAGGGCAGCACAGTTTGGTTGCCAGGCTAAGGCCATCACAGTCATTCAGAAAGAAGGGCAATGTCAGAGAAAGGGAATGCCTGAGCGCTGGATACAGCAAAGCCCTGAATGCGACAACAACAAAAAAAACCCTGAAAGGCTAATCTTTTTCTGGTTATTTCTATTACTACTGCTCTGATTTCTCAATCTACTCCACTTTTCTCCCTGCAGTTTAAAACTGCTATTACATCTCCTTTTCTTCCTTCTTATCTTACTTTCTCCCTGTTACCTCTTTCCCCTACTGCCTCTCCACCCTTCCTTTCCTGGTTTTTATGTAAAAACATTTTTTGTTTGTGAAATATTCTGAATTTTTCTAGATGTATAAAGGACATAAAAATAAGTTATGCTTAAAAGCTTAAAAACTTGGCTTTAAATGTATAAACTTTAATAAATTCAATATTAATGAATACATACCAAACTGTAGATAAAACTCACAAACATTAACATCAAAATTTCCAAAGTACTTTCATGTATATTATACAATTTTATCATCAAGATGAAACTGTTCTCCTTCACTTGTATGGAAGCTAAAAAAGAGCAAGGCTGTTCTTACTCACTGCTACATCCCTAGCACCTATCACACTGCCAGCTCCCAGGAAGCAGGCCCCCAACGAATCTTGTATTTACTGAATGAATGCACCCCAGTTTATAGAATAGGAAATGGACGTCCAGAAGAGAAAGGATTTGCTCAAGGTCAAAGAGTTATCAGAGGTAGGGCAACAACTACACTCGTGACTCCCTCTCAATTCCTAGAGCTCAGTGATCTCGCTATTACCTTTCTTTTTTTTTTTAATATTTATTTATTTGGCTGCACCGGGTCTTAGTTGTGGCATGTGGGATCTTCGCTGCAGCGTGCAGGGTCTTTAGTTGTGGTATGCAGGTGCTTAGTTGTGGCCTGTGGGATCTCGTTCCCTGACCAGGGTTTGAACCCGGGTCCCCTGCATTGGAGCTCAGAGTCTTAACCGCTGGACCACCAGGGAAGTCCCTCGCCATTACCTATTACAACAGAAATGGCTGGCAGAAAGGTGAGTCCTGGCTAGGAATAGCAGAGAAAGAAAACAGTGGCCATTCCTGGTGGATGGGGGCAGCTGCTGGAGTTAAGACTATAAATGACTGACTGATAAAGCAAGGAAACAGAAAAGAAGTGATACACAGGGGAATGCTCCAGAGACAATGGAGCAGAAAGCAGAAAGCAGGAAACAGAAGCTGCTGAGAGTTTGGGGAATTAAAGAAGAGACAAGAAAATGAAAGGTGGCAATCCTAGCCTTCCCTACAACACTGGTTTAAGAAAATGACTTGGCTTGCAAATGCCTGAGTAATTGGCTAGGGAGGAGAATAGGTTCAGGATATTCAGGCACAGCCCTATACTCATAGCATATGAGTACCAGAGGGGTCTTGGCAGTCATCCAGGGATTGCTTCCACAACACAGGACTCATGGCTACCACACTGTTGACCCACAGTTACATGTCACTCCTTCACAGGCAAGCTTCCGCCACTGCTAGCCAGACACATCCTGAGTCCCAGATTAGAGAACCAGGTGATAAGCCAGCCATCAGTAGCCTCCGTGAAGACCTAGCTTTAAACCTCATCATGGCTTACGCAAGTGCTCAAAATCCTCTAGAACCTGCACAAAGATCTTTGAAAACAGAACACCTCCAGGGCATTTCCTCAAAATATCACCACAAAAGGTGACCTTTCCTACCTTAGCCAGCTTCTCTTGCAGGCTCACCAAGCTACAATAAACACGAAGCATATGAAGAGGACATGTGTCTACACGGGTGAATAAATATGAAACGTGCTGAACAATAAATGTGATTAAAAGGTAAATTTGGAGTTCACCTGTGTTTGTCTGGTGTCTTGAGACTGTGCAAAATAAGCCACTTCCTGTGACAAATGCATAGGCATCTTTCAGTATTCCTCTGTCCAGCTCTCCCTGACACTTTCAACACCTCAATACTCTCTGTTGCTGAGGTTAGGAGACGAGACCACCAGTCTCTGAAAAGATTCTGAGAAACCTCAATGGTCAGATTCTGAATTGGGGTTGAACCTCACCTAGACAGGTCATGTTCCCATGAGTCTCCAGTAGCTCCCTCTTGGCCAGAGTCTCTGGTAATGAGGAGCTGCCTGGGGTTGATGCAGCAGACGCCTCCAGTGTTGGTTTCAGGACAACAGCCATGTCCCAGAACATGTTCTGACCCTAGAAACAAGCAGGCACAGGTGGGTTTATGAGGAGACTGTCACTGGGAGATGGTACAATTATAGCTTTGAGGTTGAGAACATAAGCACCTGTTCTTGGAGACCGTAAAATAAAAAATTCAAAAAAAGAAAGAAAAGTACCAAACATTTAAAGATAAAGAAAGGAAAAGGAAGCCAGAGTCTTCCCTAATTCCCAAGATGGGGTGGGCAGAGAAGCAAGCCTGCTACCTTCCTCCTGATCACTTTGATTTCATCTCATTGTCCACTTTAGCACCCAAACCTAACTTGCCAGTAAGAGCACAACACAAGAGAGCATATGGGGAGATTTTCCAGAGTAGACTTTCCCAAGGTCTAAAGATCAAAGAAGCAAGGTTCTAATCATATTATTACAGAGAGGCTTTGGGGAACCTCAGGCCTCATTTGGCTAGTGATGGAAAGGTGTGTGTTTGAAAACATACAGCCTCACAAACTCAAATCGTGGTCTGCAGATCAGCAGAATCACCATCACCTGGGAGCTTGTGAGACCTGCAGAATCTCAGACCACACCCCAGACCTCCTGAATGAGAATCTGAATTTTAACAAGATCCCCTCCCCCACATCCTGGTGATTCCTATGCAGATTAAAGTTTGAGAAGTACAGGTTACAGTTATCAAATCCTACCTAGAATCACCTGAAGAGTTTTTTTTTTAAATACAGAGTTCTGGGTCCCATCCTCCAGAGATACTGGTTTAATTGACATGAGGTATGGCATGGGTATCATGATTTTATAAGAAGCTCCCCAGGTAATTGCAAACTGTAGCACAGTTTGAGAAGCACTGGGTTATAGAAAGTACTGAGTGTCACATCAATAAAGTAATATAATGTTTCAATTATATTGCAAAAGACTAGAGGCCAGAGCCCTCACCAGACAAGACTAAAGATGTGGGAGCAGAGGGATAGGGTCCCCTCTGAAATCACTTGAGATCTTTAGCTGTCTGCTGTCTCCTTCCTCCTTCCTCCCAGACCACTGTTTACCTTTTCCTCCTGTTCTGATACATCGAGGCCTGTCTGAGGACACTCCCCAGGAGCCCAGACTTTGATGTTTTCAGAGTGCACTTGTTGGCTGGATGCCTGACCCACGAAGGTTTCCTCCTCTTCCTCCTCCTTTTTCACTGTCACTGGGCCCCAAGGGGCCAGGGTCATGGCCTCTCTCAATTCTGTAGTCATCCTCTCTGCTCAGCAGGGGAACTCCTATAGCTGGGGGCTGCCCAGCAGAAGTCAAGCCCCATGTAATCTTTAAGTCTCAAAAGCTTCTTCTTGAGTTTCTTCCCGGGGCCTGGATGAGTAATGTCTACTGAGAAATCAGAAAATACTGTTAGCAGTAGAGGAGAGGTTTGCCTGGATGCCACCTAGCCCACAAGCCAATTTCACCAGTGTCTAGGCAGCAGCCACTAGAGCTACAGGGTCTGCTCTACTCCTCAAGAGGATGGAAGGAGTTGTACTGTATACAAGCAACTTATCCCCATAATAATCACATTACAAACACCTTTATATAATATTTATTGATTTCCCCCAATTATAAAGTTAATATATTTTAATTGTAAAAACTTAAAAAATACAGAAAATGATTAAGAAAAATTACCCCTGGTTCATCTCCAAAGAGATGATCACTGTTTATTAAAGAATTTAAGATATTTCTTTTAAGGAAAAAACCTCCAACCATACTGACAATTATGACTTAAATTTCTTAACTATGGTTTCTTTTTAAGAAAGGACATTACAATGCAAAGTTTTTCATTTGCTTGGTTGGTTTTTTTTAATCACCAAGGACAACAGCATGAACAAAAGACTGCAACCTGAACTGTTTGCTTTTTGAACTCAATTTCTATGTTTCACAATAGTCTTAGGTAGATGTTTCAATATAAGTACATATAGCACCACCTCCTTCTACCATGGTACTCTAAGTTACAGCTACATTATAATTTACTTAAACAGCCCCTATTTATTTATTTTAAAGTGTTTATTTATTTGGTTGTGCCAGGTCTTAGTTGCGGCTTGCTGATTCCTTAGTTGTGTCATGAAAACTCTTAGTTGCAGCATGCATGTGGAATCTAGTTCCCTGACCAGGGATCGAACCCGGGCCCCCTAACCACTGCGCCACCAGGGAAGTCCCCATCCCCTATTTATTAGTCACTGCTTTAGTAAAAGGACTTTTGTTTCCAGTTTATTTTCTTAATAATTGTTAAGATTCTTTTCATGCAAATAGTTTTTTTCTGCTGCTGAGTTATTCCTTTACAATAGTGGGATTACTGATTGAAGGATTTTATGAGTGACATGTATTGCCAAATTGCTTTCTTTTTTTTTCTATTTTATTTTTTAAAATATTTATTTATTTGGCTGCGCCGGGTCTTCATTGCAACATGCAGGATCTTTTAGTTGCAGCATGCAGGATCTAGTTCCCTGACCAGGGATCAACCCGGGCCCCCTGCATTGGGAGCGAGGAATTTTAACCACTGGACCACCAGGGAAGTTCCCCAAATTGCTTTCTAAAAGGACTGCACCAAATGATACCACCACCAACTTAACAGTACCCCTGTATCATAGCCAAGCCAACAGATTTTTTTTAAATTTGTGAGTAAAATAACCTTACCATTTTAGTTGATTATGAAGAAACTGAAATTTTTCTATTCCCCTTTAGATGTCTTATTAGGAAAAAAAGTGCTACATTTCATTAAGTCCCTTTTTGCTGTTACTGAAGTGATCACATACTTTATCCTACATTAACGTACTGGCAAGTTAATGTATACACTGCATCTCTTCAATAATGCAATATTTTCAGTCCTGCAACACATCTTTAATTCTGGAGAATTATTCTTTCCATGACTATCTGAATTCTGCCAGGGAAGAAGGCCCTTAACACTCCTTTCACCTATCTATACGCAAGATTGCCTACTCTGAGTATTGTCATCAGATTGCTGATCAAACTCTAATCGGCCTCCAGCCCTAGACAGCAAAATCTCCTAACAAGGGTTTCCATTCAATGTCCTTTCCCTAGTTCCAAACGTGGCAACGCATCTCCTCCTTCTCCAGGCCCCACGCAGCCCTGCTGCGGGGTCGACCCTGGCCCCTGGGGCGGTCCATGTCCAACCTCCCGCGGGCTAGGCACCCCCATAAGTAGGCGAGAGCCGAGTTTCCGAGGTGGCGGGGCGCGGAGCCGCCTCCGGACAGACAGGGCTGGGATCCCCGAGGGGAGGACGAGGCTACCGGCCCCTGGGATGGCCGCTCCCTCACCACCGACGTTCGCGCCCAAGCCACGCCAACCCCGCTCACCGTGCGCGGAGAAGAAGCCCGGCCGGAGCTCGCCGGCCCTGGAGCAGAAAGCGAGCGGCCGCGACCCCTGCGCCTACCGGCGCGAGAACAATGACCGGACAGGAAGTGCCTGGGGATGGGCTTCCGGCTCCCCAAGTCGCCAGGCCAGCCTCTCTAGGAATCTCGGAGGTGCTGTCTTCTCGTTGGGTGTCCAATATCGCTACCGACCAGTGATGGGGGCAAAAGCGCTTAGAGGAAGAGTGCAGGTGGATTGGGGAACTGAGCCTCAGAGCGCGGGGCATCCCTAGGCCGGGTAAGGCCACTTAACCGAGGCGCGCACCCGACAGCCTGAAGCTACAAAGCATCCATCTGTGGAAGGCCCTGATAATTTTGCCCTAAATGTTCTGGAAATAAACAGTACAGAGAATGGTACAACGAATCCCTGTATCCTCCTTCTGTACTCAACAATTAACACTTTGCTATGTTTGCCTTACCTCTCTATATACTGAAGACATTTTTTTAAGTTGTAATCATCAAAACACTTCATTCCAAATACTTCAATATGCATCCTTCAGTAATAAGAATAATCTCCAAACTAACAATACCATCATTACAGGTAGGAAAATTAACAATAATTCCGTGAAACCATCTAATAACCATTTTCAAATTTCCAACTGTCCTAAAATATATATTTCATAATTTTGTTTTTCCAAAAGTTTCACACACTGCATTTGGTACGGCTCTTCAGTTTTGCTTTTTATTTTGAATTTACAGATTCACAGAAAGTTGCAAAGATAATACCCTTCAACTAGTTTCCCCCAATGGGTACATCTTACATAGTTTAATATTAAAAAATCAGGAAATTGACATTGGTACAATGTGTGTACATTTTGTCATTTTATCATGTGTAGATTTGTGTAACCACCATCACAATCAAGATACACAACTGTTCCCACACCACCAAGGCCTCCCTCAGTGCTACCCCTCCCTCTTCCCCTGCTCCCTCCCACTATCCCCAACCTCTGGCAACCACTTATCTGTATACTTTCATCTGTATACTTTTGTCAATTTAGAATATTATATAAATCTGGCCATACATTTCAGATTGGATTTTTTTCACTCAGCATAATTCTCTTGGGATACACTTGAGTCACTGCAGGTATCAATAGGTCATTCCATTTTATTGCAGAGTAGTATTACATGGTATAGATATACTGCAGTTTGTTTTAACCACCAGTCAGATCTTGACTATTACAAATAAAACTGATTTTAACAGTCACGTACAGGTTTTTTTGTGAACACGAGTTTTCATTTATCTGGGATAAATGCTCAGGAGTGCAAATACTGGGTATATGGCAAGTGCATGTTTGGTTTTATAGGAAACTGCCAAATTATTCCCCAGAGTGGCTGTAACATTTCTCATTCCTGGCAATGTAAAAGATTCAGTTCCTTTGCATCCTTGCCAGCATTTGGTGTTAAAACTTTTTTTAAAAAGCTGATAGCTGTGCAGATTTATTTATTTATTTTTTTTGCGGTACGCGGACCTCTCACTGCCGTGGTCTCTCCCGCCGCGGAGCACAGGCTCCAGACGCGCAGGCCCAGCGGCCATGGCTCACACGCCCAGCCGCTCCGCAGCATGTGGGGGCACGAACGCGCGTCCCCTGCATCGGCAGGCGGACTCCCAACCACTGCGCCACCAGGGAAGCCCTGTGCAGATTTTTAACTTGCATTTCCCTAATGGCTAATGATGTTGAACGTCTTTTCATTTACCATAAATATCTGTTCATGTCTTTTGCCCGTTTTCTAATTGGATCTATTTATTACTGCTGAGTTTTGAGAATTCTTTAGTCTAGATACAAATCCTGTGTTGCATATATGATTTGCAAATATTTTCTCCCAGTCTGTAATGCTTTTTCATCCTCTTTAAAGAGTCTTTTGGAGAGAAAATTATTTTAATTTTGACGAGGTTCAACTTATTTTTTTCCTTTTATGGAGCATGCTTCTGATATGTCTAAGAATTCTTTGCTTAGTCTTAGTTCCTGCTGTGATTTTTATTTTTTGCCTATGGCTATCCAATTGCTGCAACATTTGTTGAAAGGCTATCTCTCCTCTACTGAATTGCTTTTGCACCTGTCAAAAATCCATTGGGCATCTGTGAGTCTATTCCTGGCTCACTATCTTATGGCTCTTTAGTATCTTTTAAAAACAACCCTCTCCTCCACTTTTTATACCTTTCATTATGGAAAATTTCATACATATACAAAAGCAGTACAATGAACTCTCAATATTCACCCAGCATTAACAATTATCACCCCTCCCTTTTTCCTCGTATCTTTTTGAAGAATCCAGTTTTCTTTTTTGGCCGTGCCGCTTGGCTTGTGGGATCTTAGTTCCCCGACCAGAGATCAAACCTGCGCCCTCAGCAGTGAAAGCAAGGAGTCCTAATGACTGGACCGCCAGGGGATTCTCCCAATTTTCTTACACAATATCCCATGTTTTAAACTTGTTTCTCATGGTGTCTTTTATCTTGCTCCTCTGCCTCCTGTACTTCCTGTAAACTGGCAATCAGGTCTAAGAAGCTTGATAAATTCAGGTTATACTTTTGGCTTTATTGCATTACATGTGGAGAGGCACATTATGTGAGTTGTCCCAGTCTTCGCAATGTTACATTTTGTTAAACTGATTAAGAAGTAAATGCCAACTCTCTTCATTGTTAAAGTACATCTTTCCCTGTGTAATTATTACATAATCCGGGGTGATTCTTCTGTATGGACATAAAGCATCTTCATATTCATTACCTCATAACAACTTGGTGAGGTAGATATTCTTCCTTCTGTTTAACAGATAAGGAAATCGAGGCTCCAAGAAATGAAGGCATTTGTCCAAGGAAGAGTGGCAGAATCTGACTCATAGGGTCTTCAGACTTTTAACCTGGACCCCTTCCAGTTTTCACTCTTGGTCCTTTCAGTCTAATGAGGAACCAGCCCTCAAGGAACTTTGGGGTTGAATTAATAACACTTATTATAATCAACACACCACTTCAATGCTGCTAGTATTAGAAAACACAATCCTAATATTAAGGTATTTATACTCCAGTGACAGGACTGGAGTTCTGAGAATTATAACGTAAGATTATCAAATAAAGAATATAGGAAGAAATAAATTTACAAATGTGCAAAAGGGTACAGACTGAATGAATGATTGGTTCAGTGGGAGTAAATGGGCCTGACCACTCAGAGGTGGATTCTGAATTGGTTTAATCAGAGCTTTGAAGGGCTTGGCTCTGTGTAAAAAAACTTATGTAGTAAGTTGAGTGCTGGGACAGAATGTTGTTTCTTAAGTAACAAGCTATTTGTATGTCAGTAATGATGAAATGCTGATTAGAATTCAGAATGACAGGAGCAGGGATAATCAGCTCAAGGGGTGGGGTTAAGGATTTTTTCCTGTCGACAAGGAAAGCAACGTAGGACTGTCCTTCCATTTTGACACTCTACGTCCACTAGTTTTAAAATCCAAAGGTTGAAAAATAAATTGTTTTTCTTGGCATCATACTAATAGCTGGACATACTATTTAATAAGCCAATATTTTTTCCATTAAAACAAACTAATATATTATCTCCCTTAGACATTTAAAAAGCTGTTTTAAAAAGGTCTTTTTTTTTTTTGCGGTACGCGGGCCTCTCACTGTTGTGGCCTCTCCCGTTGCGGAGCACAGGCTCCGGGAACGCAGGCTCAGCGGCCATGGCTCACGGGCCCAGCCACTCCACGGCATGTGGGATCCTCCCGGACCGGGGCACGAACCCGTGTCCCCTGCATCGGCAGGCGGACTCTCAACCACTGCACCACCAGGGAAGCCCTAAAAAGGTCTTTTTAAAGTACAAAATTCCAAAGTTAGCTATCCACCATACTTCCTCTTACTATAAAAATGAATCTTTTGAGGTGCATTAAGTCCTAATATTAACTTAATGAACAAATGTTACATTATGCCATGTTCTAGATTTTGTTCTAGATCATGTTCTTTTATCCAACTTTATTGACAACTAAATTGTTTCATAAAGTACTTTCACATGATCCTTCTACTGAATGCTCACAACAACGCTATGAAGTAGGCATTATACCAATATTTGACTGACAGAGAAACTGAGACTTAGAGGCTGACTTAATAACATCACAGAGCTAGTAAGAGAAAGAGCCAGGACCCAAACCTAGGTTTTCTGATTCCAAATCCAGTGTACTTAAGTTGTCCTCAAACAGCAGACTCTTGCCCACCCAACTCCATGTTTTATATGTCTTAATCATACTGTCTGTAGAGACTTTCTCTAGCAGTAATACTATATTTAAAATGTACAATGTATATAGACCTTTTCAAAAATGTACACTTTTTAATACCAAGATATTTTTGCTGTCATTTACAATGACACCATCACATCTTATAAAACATAACCCAATTTCTTCAGAATCTTTGATCGCTCCAAGGTCCTTTTCCAGGTTCATAACAAATGGTTTGGGACAGAGTATTTAACTAGAATTTGGCTTACGTTTTTGTAGTCTTGAAAGTCTAGATTAACTTTCTTCCTCATGCAACATACTATAAAAGGGTGATCATGATTTTTTTTTTCCTTATAAAAACCATATGCTGCCATTTATCCAACAGTTACTTAAGTAGGCGGGGATTCTATTCCATTTGACACATGATACTAGATTTTCTGAATCTCTGTCTTGGACTCATTGGCATTTTGGAGCCAAGAGAATTCCTCCACAGAATGGATTTTTTGTTGAAGATGAAGGTTTGAAGTCTGAGAGAATTCTTTTTCAGACTCATCACATTCACAGTTTTTTTCATCTGTATGAATTTTCTGATGTACAGTAAGGTTTTTTCTTTGCCTAAAAACTTTACTACAATCATTACACCCATATGGTTTCTCCCCTGTGTGGATTCTCTGGTGGCCAACTAAATTCCTCTTAGAAGTAAAAGATTTTCTACACTTCTCACACTCATATGGTTTCTCCCCAGTGTGCATTCTCTGATGTACAACAAGGTTTTTATTCTGACTGAAATCTTTTCCACACTCATTACATTTATAAGGTTTCTCTCCAGTATGGATTCTTTGATGTACCATAAGATTTCTACTAGAGGTAAGGACTTTTCTACATATATGACATTCATAGGTTTTTTCCCCACTGTGAATTCTTTGATGTTCAATAAGATTTCTGTTGTAAGTAAAGCCCTTCCCACACTCACTACATGCATAGGGCTTCTCACCAGTGTGGATTCTCTGATGGGCTATAAGGTTTGAGCGGTAACTGAAGACTTTCCCACAGTCATTACATTTATAAGACTTTTCCCTTGTGTGAATCCTCTGATGGCCAATGAGGCTTTTCTTCAGAATGAAGCATTTGCCACACTCATTACACTCATAGGGTTTCTCACCACTGTGGATTCTCTTATGTTCAATGAGGTTTCTGTTAGAGCTGAAAGCTCTACCACACTCACTGCATTCAAAGGGCTTTTCCCCAGTGTGGATTCTCCGATGTACGAGCAGGCTTGAATTGTAACTGAAAGCCTTCCCACAATCCTCACATTTGTAGGCTTTCTCCTGTGTATGGAGCTTCTGATGGACCATGAAACTCTTGCTCATAATGAAGGTTTTTCCACATTCTCGACATTCATAGGGCTTTTCCCCATTGTGGAGTCTCTCATGGTCAATGAGGTTTCTGTTAGAACCAAAGACCTTGCCACAGTCTTTACATTCATAGAGATTCTCTCCTGTGTGGAACCTTTGATGTAAAATGAGGCTCTTTTTCAGAATGAAAACTTTCCCACATTCATTACATTCGTAGGGCTTCTCCCCATTGTGGAGTCTCTGATGGTCAAAAAGGTAAGCACTCTGAGTAAAGGCTTTCCCACATTCAGTACATTTATAAGGCTTCTCTCTGCTATGCATCCTCTTATGGTCAATGAGGCTTGACTTAGAAGTGAAAATCTTCCCACATTTTTTACAACCAAAGGTCTTCTTTTCTGTGTGAACTCTCTGGTGTAAGAGGAGGCTTTTGCTTCGAATGAAAACTTTTCCACATTCTTTGCATTTATATGGGTTCTCTGTGCTGTGGAGCCGCTGATGGTCAACAAGGTAAGTGGTCTGGGCAAAGGTTTTTCCACATTCGTCACATTTATAGGGTTTTTCCCCAGAGTGGATTCTCTGGTGCAGAATGAGGCTCTTCTTCAGAATGAAAGCTTTCTGACACTTGTTACATTTATAAGGTTCTTCTCCTTTGTGGAGCCTCTGGTGATCAATGAGGTAAGCATTTTGAGAGAAAACTTTGCCACACTCATTACATTTATAAGGTCTCTCCCCAGAATGGCGCCTTAGATGTATAATAAGGCCTGAGTGCCTATAGAAGCCCTTTCCACACTCCTTACATTTATACGGTTTCTCCCCAGTGTGGATTCTCTGATGGTTTAGAAGATAAGCACTTTGAGAGAAGGCTTTCCCACATTCATTACATTTATAAGGTTTCTCCCCAGAATGGTTCCGTAAATGCATTAGAAGGCTTGAGCGCTGAATAAAGCCTTTTCCACACTCCTTACATTTATGAGGTTTCTCCCCAGTATGGATCCTCCGATGGTTTATAAGATGAGAGATTTTATTGAAATGTTTACAACATATATCACATTTATAAAGCTTCTTTCCTTCAGTGCCTATTAAACTTTCAGAAAAAGCTGAATCTGAAGTTAAGCTTTCTCCAAATTCCTTCCACTTTTGGCCTCGTTTTTCTGGTGGAGTCCTTTTCTTCTTTTCTCGTTCACACAGGGAACCCTTCTTCAGTGTATCTCTTTCCCTTGTTTCATTTCCCCACTGACTTGCTAAAACTTGCCATTCATACTCTTCCTCAAAGTCAAGAACCTGGGGAACACTTCCTTGAAGTCTTTTTGATGTTCCTTTCTGAGAATCTGCTCTTTGAGATAGGCTTGACTTTGATGTCAACTCCTCATTCTCAGTCATAGTCTCCCACTCTGGTAAAAGGAATTAAAAATGCAAATATTATCATATCCCTGTGTTAGTGAGAACAAGATCTTCAAATGACTTTGAAACAAGCCAGAAGGAAACTTTTATATGCATACAAAAAGGAAAAGATTTTTGTTAAATGAGGGTACAAAGCAGAATGCTACTGACAGAATGTTGTAAATGGATTAACATAAAATTCATTCTGAGATACTTCTAAGCTCTTTGCCTTCAGGGAGCAGATGGAAACATAGAAAGGATTCTGAAAAAACAGATGTAAGGAAGAACCAGAGAAAGAACATGGGATCTTTCGTAGGTGGTTCACACCTGAGGCTCAAGAATTTGGAAGGGACAAAAAGAACCATTTGGCTTATAAAGAGCTGTCTTTTTATTTTCTTCTTGCTAGGAAGATGGGAACTCTAAAAGAAAGAAAATATACCGAAAAACTTGGAAGGCAATCTTTAATTTTTGAAGTCAAGTGTATAAACACTTTTTAATTACTTGAAAGCAATTAACCTACAGGGAAAAAATCCATGAAAAAGCAACTTAATGCTTAGAATTCTCCTTCCAAAATTGAGTAACAGAATTTTAAAATTCATTTCACACAAATATCAGGTCTAGGTTAGACTCCCTCACTTAATTAAATATAAAAGAGAAGAAATACAGAACAAAATGAAAAAATAGAGACATTAAAAACCATGAAAACATCTTTAAAATAATGAGGCTAAACTAGTTAACCTCTTTTCTACTCTAACATTCTCAAATATTTTAAAATGTGAAATTATATATATTTTAAATGTTTTGGAAACTTATTTTCACCATCCAAATGTGAGAAAAATTATGAACTAGTTCCCCAAATTATCTAATAAGTAAAATTATGTAAATAATAGTAACATTATCTTCTATTTGAGTATAAAAACACTATTCTTCTACCTAAATAGAGAGAAAAGACATGGGAAAGGAATGTAACTATTTTACTCTATTATGAACTTCTTTAAGTTTATGAGAGTGTGAAAATAGAAAACATCCAATAAATGTTAAAGTGAACTACATTCTTAGATCAGGCCCTCATATCTCATCTCAACTGTCCCTCTCTCTGGATTTTGGGCAGGACTGCCCATCACACTACACTGCTTCACTTGGCAGTAGGGATGGGCATGTGTCCTAGGCCTATCCAATACCAGTACTCCAGTTTCCTTGTCCACAGTGATTGTATCAAGACTGGTTTCACAATTTAAGCAGGATGCTGGTGGAAAGGAAGGTTCTCTTTCTTTAAGGAAGTAGAAGTGTTTTAAGGAATAGAAGTGTTGCAAGTGGTTAAACTGAGATGGAAAATGGTTAAGAAATGAGCAACTTTTATATATACAGTAGCTAATTAGCTGGTTAAATGATCTGAAATTTTAGTATAGAAATCAGACTATGTATGGGCCTATTGAGCTTTAAGGGATTTGGGAGAAAAATATCAGAATGAGAGAGGAAGCTGGTTACTTTCTGCAATCTTTGGTGAAGGCTGCAAGAAAAAGACAGCGTTCCCTACCTCCAATACTGCCCACTCCTCTAATCCATGTCCACTCCATTGCTAATTATCTTTCCAATAAGTATATTTGATCATGTCACTCACCTGCTCAAAACAAATAACTCTTCACTGCTTATAGGATAAAGCACAAATGACTAGAACAGCCCAAGAGCTGCCTTCACCCTATATCTGCCTATTTTTCTGGCTTCACTTCTTGTTAGTACCCTTTATGCCCAGAGACTCTAGGCATGGAAAACTACATAGAGATGCCCAAACATGTCATGTTTTTGCTTGCTTCTCTATCACTGCCCTTGCCCCTTTCTCTTCCCGAATTGCTCTTCCTCATCCCAATTTGCTACCTGCCCAAACCTACAGCCTTAAAAACTAAGTACAAAAGTCACCCCCTGCCCCTGGAATTACCACTGATCTTACATAAATAAAAAAAGGATTATAAAGGAATACCATGAATGATTCTGTGCCAATAAATTGAACAACTTAAGATGAAATGGCTAAAATCGTAGAAAGACACAAACTACTAAAATTGACTCAAGAAGACATAGAAAATCTGAATAGTTCTATAGTAAGTAAAGAAATTAAATCAGTAACCAAAAAACTACCACAAAGAAAAGCCCAGGCCCAGACTGTATGACTGCTGAATTCTACCAAACATTAAAAGAATACCAATTCTTCACAAACTCTTCCAATAAATAGGAAAGGTGGGAACACTTCCCAACTCATTCTATGAGACCAGTATTACCTAGATACCAAAACCAGGCAAAGATATGACAAAAAAAGAGAAAACTACAAACATATCTTATGAATACAGACATAAGAATCCTCAACAAAGTATTAGCTAACTGAATCCAGCAACATATAAAAAAGAATTATACACTATGACCAAGTGGGATTTATCACAGGAATGCAAATGCTGGTATAACATCAGATAATCAATTAATGTAATATACCATATCAACTGTATAAGGGACAAAACTCACATAATCATCTCACAGATACAGAAAAAGTATTTGGCAAAGTCCAAAACTCCTTCATGATAAGAACACTCAACAAAGTAGGAATAGAAGGGAACTTCCTCAACTTGATACAGGACACCTACAAAAAATTTAAAGCTAACATCAAACTTAATGGTGAATGATTGAATGCTTTCCCTCTAGGAGCAGGAACAAGAAAAGGATGTCTGCTCCTGCCACTTCTATGCAACAGTACTGGAGGCTCTAGCCAGGTCAATGGGGCAAAAGAAAGAAATAAAAGGCACCCAGATTGGAAAGGAAGACATAAAACTATCTCTGTTTGCAAAATTTGTATATAGAAAATCCTGAAGAATCTACCAAAAAACTATCAGAACTAAGTAAGTTCAGCAAGGTTGTAGGATAAATATCAATATACAAAAATCAGTGGTATTTCTGTACATTAGCACTGAACAATCAAAAAACAGGAAATTAAGAAATAATAGCATCCGGGAATTCCCTGGTTGTCCAGTTAGGACTTGGCGCTTTCACTGCCAGGGCCCAGGTTCAATCTCTGGTTGGGGAACTAAGATCCTGCAAGCCACACAGTGCAGCCAAAAAAAAAAGAGACCAATATTCCAAAAGTTAAATGGGCAAAGAACAGTACTAGGTAGTTCATAACATATGAAAAGATACTCAACCTGACTAGTAATGAGGGTGCTCATGAAACCAAATTGAAACAGCAATGAGATTTCATTTTTTCACCCTCTGTAAATCCTTCCCTAAACCACCCACCCCTCCCCCACCCTCCCAGTTCTTCCATCTAACCAAGCTCCTATGTGCTCCCGCACTCATGCATACTTTTATTATATAACATTTGTCACACTGTATTGTAATTATTTGTGTAAATGTCTTTTACTCCAACTTGAATGTACTTTATGGCAGGGGCTAAGCTTGATGTGGGAGATACTTAATATTTCTTGAATAATTGCCTTCAAATCCTATTCCAATCTCTTAAATGAACATATACAAGTCTTTTACATATTGAAGAAGTATGTGCAAGCTATCTGGGAGTCTGCTTTTCTACCAGCTTATCAATGCACAGAAACTGAGTGCACAAAACTGTCAAATATGATAGTGTCACAGTCTACCCCAGGTCAAAACACCATGGGCTGTGTAGTACTTTCTCTGTCTGGGGGAATTTGGTCATGCCCAACTTTTAAACATTATAAATCCTTCGCAGGGACTAGATTCTTTAGACACATTACTTATTTTCCCTCTTTCTGAACCATTTCCTTAAGGTAGCCTCCTCAAGTCAGAATTACTAGGTCAAAGAGCATAAACACCTTGGTATCTGCTTGCCCAAAGCCCTAACAGCATTGCAGTTAGAGCATATCTTACTTATTAAAGTTGATTCAAACTTCTCTTCCCTTAAAAGAGTTGGAATAAATAAGGAGTTACATTTTCTTCTTATTTTTTAAATTTAACTCCTACACCCATCTGGAATTTATTTTGGCTTACAGCGTGAGGTATGGATCCATGGTGAGTGCTTTTCATAAAATTAATCAATTAACCCGTAAAGCAGGTTTTAAAGTTCTTCAAAGAAAAGATGAATTATTGAGTAAATAGCATTAGAACTACTGAAAGCCACTTGGGTTAAAAAAAAAAAAAAACAGGCTTCCCTTGTGGCGCAGTGGTTGAGAGTCCACCTGCCGATGCAGGGGACGCGGGTTCGTGCCCCCGTCCGGGAAGATCCCACATGCCGTGGAGCGGCTGGGCCCGTGAGCCATGGCCGCTGAGCCTGCGCGTCCGGAGCCTGTGCTCCGCAACGGGAGAGGCCACAACATAAGAGGCCCGTGTACCTCAAAAAAAAAAAAAAAAAAACAAGCAAACATACAAACTGGATTCCTATGTCATTCTGCATAACAAGATAAACTTTATTTATTTATTTATTTTTTTTGCGGTACACGGGCCTCTTACCATTGTGGCCTCTCCCGTTGCGGAGCACAGGCTCCGGACGCGCAGGCTCAGCGGCCATGGCTCACGGGCCCAGCTGCTCCACGGCATGTGGGATCTTCCCGGACGGGGGCACGAACCCGCGTCCCCTGCATCGGCAGGCGGACTCTCAACCACTGCGCCACCAGGGAAGCCCCAAGATAAACTTTAGATGGACTAAAGCTTAAATGTAAAAACGAAACAATGAAAATGTCTGAAGAAAATACAGGTGATTTAAAAACTAATAATTTTATGGAGAAGGAGACCACAAAGGAAAATATTGCTGTTTGACTACATGAAAGATTTTCTAAGACTTAAAAAATAATGATAATAATAATACCACTGAAAGGCAAACAAATGGGAAAATGTGCAACATGTGACAAAGGGTTAGCAGTTCTAATAAATAAAATATGTAGAAAAGATATGAATAAGCAGAAAATGACCAATAAACATGATAACACTAATAATCAAAGAAATGAAAGAAAAATAAACAAAAGATAGTATTCTTCATCTAGCTAGCAAAGTTTTAAAACAGTGACCAGGGCTTCCCTGGTGGCGCAGTGGTTAAGAGTCCGCCTGCCAATACAGGGCACACGGGTTCGAGCCCTGGTCTTGGAAGATCCCACAAGTTGCGGAGCAACTGGGCCCTGGGCCCATGCGCTATAACTGAGCCTGCGCTCTGGAGCCCGTGAGCCATAGCTAATGAAGCCCGCGTGCCTAGAGCCCATGCTCTGCAACGGGAGAGGCCACCGCAATGAGAGGCCCGCGGACCTCAATGAAGAGCAGCCTCCGCTTGCCACAACTAGAGAAAGCCCGTGTGCAGCAACAAAGACCCAACGCAGCCAAAACAAAATAAAAAAATTTAAAAAACCCCAAAAAACAGTGACCAAATCATAAACACATACAGGGGAAATGGGCCCTCTTGTACTCTTTTTGTATAAGTGTAAATTGGTACATCACTGATAGAAAGCAGTTTGGGAATATGTATCAAAATATAAAATCTACAAAATGTTTTAGCACCACACCATAGCTGAGACACTAAAAGACATATTCTCATATATGTAAAAATATATAGTATAAATTACTATGAACAATAAAAAATTTACTAAGGTTGCTGGGTACAAAATTAATATACAAAAATTAAATATTTTTATGTATGCAAACAATGATCAATTAGAAAACATCAGAAAAGTTTCCTATTTCAAAGAATCAATGTAACCAGAATATGTAAGATCTACCTGAATGCAATTTTAAAACAGGCCTGAAACAGAAAAAGGCAGTATGAACAAATGGAACGATATGTAATGTTCTTGAATAGAAATTCAGTATCATAAAGCTGTCAATGTAAAGCATGATACTCAGACAACGAAATACAAAGCTACTTCCTTCATGGCCTTTCCTAATCCCCAGGAACGGTACTGGTTGCTTTGTCTTCTTCATTTCCATCTCAAGAGGCTTACGTCACTCTATTACCAATTATTTTACTCTGCCTTGTTTATTCTTTTTATGTTCATCTCCCAAATCATGCTACTTAAGGGCAGAATCACGTCATTTCCATAGTTGCCATTACATGGTAGGTGTTTAATGTTTGTTGGAAACATAAATGGCTAACAGTTTTTAAAAAAATACTCTGTTATTAATCAAAGAAATCCACTTGAGAATAGATATTATAACTTAAAAAATTATATTAACAATAATTTAAAAGAATGGGACTACTCAGCAGCAATGAAGGCAGAGCCAAAGGAGTGGTTCTTACGTACAGCTGGTAAGAGCAGAGAGGACTGAGATCACTATGGAAAGCAGTTTGGCAGTATGAAGCAAGGGCCTTAAAACAATTCAAACACTTAGGCCTAGTAACTCTACTTCTAAAAAAAAATGAGAAATAAAAAAAACAAAAACAGGGGCTTCCCTGGTGGCGCAGTGGTTGAGAGTCCGCCTGCTGATGCAGGGGATATGGGTTCATGCCCCGGTCCGGAAGGATCCCACATGCCACAGAGCGGCTGGGGCCGTGAGCCATGGCTGCTGAGCCTGCACGTCTGGAGCCTGGGCTCCGCAACGGGAGAGGCCACAACAGTGAGAGGCCTGCGTACCACACACACACACAAAAAAACCTTAGGCACAGAGATAGATTATTATTATGGCAATTATTTAAAATAAAGAAATGGCTAACTAAATTATGACACAAATTATGCAGCCAATACAGATAACTGTTGCAAAGAATTTGTGATAATACGAGAGTGAGGTGACTGCAAAGAACACAAGCTATAAAACTGTATATATTCATAAATAAACACTCTCAAAACAATGTAAAAAACCTCAAACACACAAAAAAAGCCAGAAAAGTAATATATCAAAATTCTGATAGTAGCTGTTTGCAAATAGTGGGTTAAAATAATTTTTTTTCTCCTAATATTCTGTGTTTTCCAAAATAAGTATGCTACACTATGTTCATAATCAGAAAAACAAAAGCTGGGACTTCCCTGGTGGTCCAGTGGTTAAGAACCTGCACTTCCACTGTAGGGGGAAGAAAAAAAGAAAAGAAAAACAAACAAAAGCTGATGAAATTGGGGGGGAGGGAGACACAAGAGGGAAGAGATATGGGAACATATGTATATGTATAACTGATTCACTTTGTTATAAAGCAGAAACTAACACACCACTGTAAAGCAATTATACTCCAATAAAAACGTTAAAAAAAAAAAAGCTGATGAAGTCAAGGTAAGAATTATGGGAAGAAAATGTCCTTACCTAAGGAAGTCACATTTCCATAATTCTCCAGCATCACATCCCAGTACAAAGCCCTCTGAATTGGGCCCAGACATGCCCATTCCTCTGAAGTGAAGCATACTGATACTTCCTCAAACATCACCAATTCCTGAAATAACAGGTATGTGTGAGATTATCCATGCCCAGGAAGCTCCCCTACTGAAAGGTCCCTTTCACTTCTGGGGAAGACATGTTGTGAGGGCATGAGGTGGGCAAGGGATATCAGGGAGACATAGGAGACCCCACATGAAGTCTGCCTTCCAATAGCATGGACCTTGATTTAGAGATGGGAGCTGACTGGACACCCAAGCCCAAGGATGAGAGATACTCCAGCCACAATTCGGATACTTCAGCCACAATGAAATAGTGAAGATAGGATCTTAGGAAGAAAAGAGGATGCAAATCTTACCTGGGGCTGGGCTGTCAGGAGCATGAGAGCCATTAATTGATTCCTTGGGTTCTCTTCCTGGGAAAGGGCAGAAGCTTCAGGGGCAGGAGAATCTGAAGGAGAAAAAGCTGCATATGAGGTAACTGTTGTTCCTGCCCACTACTCCAAGTCCAATATCTTTATCTTCTATAAACAAGGAATTCAGAAGGACACAGAGCTCCCAGAACTAGGCAACGATGGCTATAAAATGACCTACAAATCTTTTCTGATCCCCACATGCAGGGCTGGAATAGCACAAAGAACAGCAATAGAATGGATAAAGGGGGACTTCCCTGGTGGCACAGTGGATAAGACTCCATGCTCCCAATGCAGGGGGCCCGGGTTCGATCCCTGGTCAGGGAACTAGATCCCACATGCATGCTGCAATTAAGAGTTCACATGCCACAACTAAGGAGCTGGGGAGTCTCAACTAAGGAGCCCCACGAGCCACAACTAAGGAACCCGCGAGCCACAAATAAGACCCAGCGTAACCAAACTAAAAAAAAATTTTTTAATTAAAAAAAAAAAAAAGGGCTTCCCTGGTGCTGCAGTGGTTAAGAATCTGCCTGCCAATGCAGGGGACATGGGTTCAAGCCCTGGTCCCGGAAGATCACACATGCCATGGAGCAACTAAGCTCATGTGCCACTACTACTGAGCCTGCGCTCTAGAGTCTGTGAGCCACAACTACTGAGCCCGCATGCTGCTACTACTGAAGCCCACGTGCCTAGAGCCCATGCTCTGCAACAAGAGAAGCCACCACAATGAAAAGGCCATGCACTGTAACGAAGAATAGTCCCTGCTCGCCGCAACTAGAGAAAGCCCGCACACAGCAACAAAGATCCAACGCAGCCAAAAATAAGTAAATAAAATAAATTAAAAAAAAAAAAAAAAAAAGAATGGATAAAGGGTCAGAGGGACCCAGGAAAGGACAAGAGGGAGAACAAGAAAGAGCTTGGTACCATAAGGGGTTCATATAAGGGCAGGAGAGGAAGCAACTATCTGGGAGTAGGGAGATGATCCACAGTAAGAGTCCTGAGAAAAGTCCAAAGTCATAGCCAGTAAGTTACCATGTTGAGGATCTTGGAGCAAGTTGAACACCACTGGGTCAGTAAGAGGATTTGAGCGAATTTCAGCTGATATGTGGCTGCCAGTGGGTGCATGAGGAAGTGCTATTCCTGGAGTGCTCAGACCCTCCTGGAGAGTGTCCTGATCCTGGACAAGGACTGGAACCTGGGAACAAGCAGAACAAAATAAGCTGACTCTTCTTGTACCTCCAGAAAATGGACTCACCTAACATGGACCTCTTTCTGCCCGTAATCTAGAACTGTGAGATGAGAGTGACCCACCTCAAGTATGGAGCATCAAAACAGCAGTAAAGCTTTGCCTTGAGAACAATGGAGCTGCCCTCTAGCCCCACTCATGGTACTGGTGACCTCTCCCAGAGGAGACTGAACACAACGGTGGAAACAGAAGCCAGACCTGGGTGTGGGTTAAGGAGGGAATGGGAAGTAACAAGCAATTAAGAGCTTCAGACCTCGTTTTAGATTACACCTGGGTTCAATACACTCTTCTACTTATTTACCCCTTTACTTATCCCTTCCTGCTCCAATAGAAGGAACACTACAAGTCTAGACGTTTGCTTTTGTTGCTAACTAGGTGTCTCACCTAAGAGAATGTAGTGAACCTTTTCCTGCCTCCATTTTCTTATCTCTCAAATGAGAAAGATGGATTAGTGATTAGTACTGAAATATGTAGCTCTAAATTCTTCATTTTTATGATTTAAACAAATGAGCCCATCCTTGGTACCACTCCCAAGTTATATTCCAGACTTCTTATATAGAAATGTTTCTAGTGGGCTCCAGATTGACAGAAAGAGATCTGACACATACTAGAAACTATATTAAGATCCCAATTTAATAGCCAAGGATATAAAATCTTATCAGAGGCAAGTATCTCAACCCAATCCCTTGGCTCACAGAATCCCCAGTAGGGGAAAACATGGGGAGGTCTTGCCAGATCTAGAAAGCTTCATTCATGCTTTCCCACTGCCTTTTATACTTCAGGCTTACAACATCACTCCAAACATACTTATACAAACAGTACATATGTTTCTGTTTAGAGGAACACTTACAAACATTACGTTCTTCAGATTCTTGAACCAAACTCAGCATTAGCAAGCATCACCCAAGGAGGCAAAGCAGAGTCAATGCCTTGTGTTGATTCTGAATTGGCCCAAAGACCCCAATCATAAATCCATTTCTCTCAAAAGACATTCTGTGGTCTGAACAGCTCATGAACCTGTTTTAATTAGCATTAGGGTTGCTACTGTGTTATTAATTGTTAATGAAAATCACAGCATCATCCTCTATCCCCTCTGTCCTGGGCCTACTCCCTCCTTCCACCTCAAACTCTTCCCCCTTCCCCTTTCTCACTTTTAGTGCTGGTCCATCGAGGTCTTTCTGCAGCTCCTCTACCAGGGCCACTGCCTCCTCACCACTCCCGGGGCGATGGATCTGCACCCAGGTCCGTATCTCTCCGGGCAGGATGCTCAGGAACTGCTCCAACACCAGCAGCTCAAGGATCTGTGCCTTGGTGCGTGCTTCTGGCCTCAGCCACCGGCGACAGAGCTCCCGGAGCCGGCTCAGTGCCTCCTGGGGTCCAGATGTGTCATGGTAACGTAACTGTCTAAAGTGCAGGTGGGAGGTCTCCCAAACAGAGGAGCTGCTCCCTTGGAAGCTGGTTCCCCACTTCCAGGTATCATCCTTCCCTTTAACAAGGCCCTCTTGTCTCAGAGCACTGTGGGCCCAATTTTCTCTTGTCATTGTTGTTATTTAAGAAAGGCTCCTCTCTAGGGCCCCTCAATCCTTGCTTGCCTTCTTCCTTAGAGCTTGGAGAACATCATCTATAAGACCTCAAGAAATCATTGTTAAAGTTAACCCAGAGGAACAATCAGGTTTTCCAGACCCCAGTTAGCTCTCACTAATGAAGAAACCTCCCTGAATGCAAAGTTCTAGATTCTGGGCCATGCCTCCTCTAACAGAAGCCCGGGCCCAAGGCTCTAGGGACACTAATACGCATGTTACCCAGACCATTGCTCATATCAAAAACATGAAATTCCTTTGGTCTTTTTTTTTTTTGGCTACGTGGCATGTGGGATCTTAGTTCCCCGACCAGGGATCCAAGCCGTGCTCCGTGCATTAGAAGCATGGAGTCTTAACCACTGGACGGCCAGGGAAGTCCCTCCTTTGGTCTTTATTCACAGTTTCTCCTCCACCTAATTACAATAAATCCTTTATCCACCATTCTAACAATGGGCATCCTGGCTACTCCTGTGTGACCTTGAACAAGTTACCTCACTTCTAAGTCTCAGTTTGTTAACCTGTAAAATAGGGGCAACAACAATTCCTATCTTATGGGCTTGTAAGAATTTGATGTGAAATACATTTCAGGCTTTTGAATAGTGCCTGGTATATGGATTCAAATGTTAATCATTATCTTTCTGCAACTACCACCTTTTCCTATGTTCTTAGGCTTCTGCTTTCTAGAAACAGTGCGTTCTTTAGAAATAATATGTATCTTTATTACAAAATGGAAAATCTGTAAAACCAGAAAACACATACAAAACCAAAGAACAATCACTGCTATTGTTCTGGACTACATTCTTCCAGTCCTTTCTCTAACGGGCAATTTGGATCACAAAACTGGATCCAACTGTACTGCTCCATAATTTCACACACATTGTGTTGTGAACACAATATCAAATATTCTTCATCATTATTTTCAAGAGTACATCAGCCCATGGGACTTTCCTGGTGGTGCAGTGGTTAAGAATCTGCCTGCCAATGCAGGGGACATGGGTTTGAGCCCTGGTCCGGGAAGATCCCACATGCCGTGAAGCAGCTAAGCCCGTGTGCCACAACTACTGAGCCTGCGCTCCAGAGCCTGGGAGCCATAACTACTGAGCCCGCGTGCCACAACCACTGAAGCCCGTGTGCCTAGAGCCCGTGCTCCACAACAAAGGGAGGCCACCACAGTGAGAGGCCTGCGCACTGCGGGGAGTAGTGGCCCCCACTCGCTGCAGCTAGAGAAAGCCCGCATGCAGCAACAAGGACCCAACGCAGCCAAAAATAAATAAATAAATAAATAAATTTATTTTTTTAAAAAAGAGTATATCAGCCCATGCATACTTTAGTCCCCTGTTGTTAGACGTTTAGATTATTTATAATTTTCTCCTATGACAAATTCAGCTGCAATGACCATCTTTGCTAATGAATTTTTGGTTACATTTCTGCTTATTTCTTCAGGAAAAATTCCCAGAAAAGAAATTGTTTGGCTGAAAGGTACAAATAGTTTAAACTTTTAAGGTTGTAATAGTTACATTACTATCAGTAACATGTAAGTGTGCCTCATTAATTTTATTTAACACATGGACCCTTAAAATTCATGCTTATAATGGAGCAGAGGAGGCCAAAATATAAACATAATTTCAATATAATGTGTGAGTACAATTAATAGGAGGACATATAAGCACAGTAAGAATTCATGAAGGTAATTTTGGGTTGGGCTGTAAAGAAAAAAAGACCACTGGAGTGTTAGGAAAGCCATTCCAGGAATAAAGAAACTGTAATTTCAAAAGCAAGGGAGAGACAGCACATATAGCTCTGTTAAAAAGGTTCTTTGCAAATCAGAGAAGGAAGTAAACTTTGAGGTAATTTTGTAGAATTAGAGTGAAGAGGTAAACAGAAGCCAATTCTACAGGCTACTGAGAGGCAGCCAGAGGCATCCCAAGTAGCCAGAGTGGCACTGTCAACCAAGCTCCTTCCACAGGAATTACACTCAGCATCTCAGCATCAAGCCACTGTAGATTTAACCTGTGTCTGTGAGCATCTCTGCTTTATCTAGTTTTACTTTGTGCATCTGTTAGCAAGACGCGTCCTAAGGGAACTGCTTCTTTGCTTTACATCATTTCAGCTTATGAAAGGTTTCATAAGAATACTCTACTTTCAGGGATTTCCCTGGTGGTGCAGTGGATAAGACTCCATGCTCCCAATGCAGGGGGCACAGGTTCGATCCCTGGTCAGGGAACTAGATCCCACATGCGTGCTGCAACTAAGAGTTCGCATGCCACAACTAACGAACCTGTTTGCCGCAACTAAGGAGCCCACAGGCCGCAACTAAGGAGCCCGCCTGCCGCAACTAAGACCTGGCGCAACCTAAATTTAAAAAAAAAACAAAAACAAAAATAACCCTACTTTCAGACATTAGGGGAAACCTGTAGTCTAAACAAGTAATTAAAGTTCTAAATTAAGTAGTAGTAGGGATAGAACAATTGAGAAAAACTGAGCAGTTCTTTGGTAACTGATCTAAGGGTGATGGAAAGGAATTTAAAAAAAGGATTTCTATCCCATGTTCACAGATAGGAAGACTCAATATTGTCAATGTTTCAGTGCTTCTCAACTTTACCTATAGATTCAATGCAACTCCAATCAAAATCTCAGCAAGCTATTTTGTGGATATTGACAAACTGATTCTAAAGTTCACATGGAGAGGCAAAAGACCCAGAATAACTAACACAATATTTAAGAAGAAGAACAAAGTTGAGGGATTGACACTACCCGCATCAAAACTTTCTAAAAAGCTACAGTGATGAAGACAGCATGGTACTGGCAAAATTGTAGACAAATCAATGGGACAGAATAGAGAGTCCAGAAATAGACCCACACGAATAGTCAACTGATCTCTGAGAGAGTCAAGGTAATACAATGGAGCAAATATAGTCTTTTTGGCAAATGGTGCTGGTACAACCGGACATTCACATGCAAAAAATGAATCTAGACACAGATTTTACATCTTTCACAAAAATTAACTCAAAATGGATCACAGACCTAAATGTAATATGCAAAACTATAAAATTCCTGGAAGATAACCTAGGAGAAAACCTAGATGATCTTGGGTATGGTGATAGCTTTTTAGATACACACAAAAGGCACGATCCTTGAATGAAATAATTAATAAACTAGACTTCATCAAAACTAAAAAATTCTGCTCTGCAAAAGGCAATGTCAAGAATGAGAAGACAACCCAGGAAGACTGAGAGAAAATACTTGCAAAAGACACACACTATTATCCTTCCTTTGTATATTTTATACAAAGAACTCTTAAAACTTAACAATAAGAAAACAAACAACTCAATTAAAATATGGCCCAAGGGGGAATTCCCTGGTGATCCAGTGGTTAGGACTCAGAGCTTGCACTGCCAGGGGCCTGGGTTCAATCCCTGGTCAGGGAACTAAGATATTACAAGCTGTGTGACGAGGGGGAAAAAAAAAAAAAAAGATAAAATGACTCAAAGCCCTAAACAAATACCTCACCAAAGAAGATATACATATTTCAAACAACTGCACGAAAATATGCTCCACATCATATGTCATCATGGAAATGAAAGTTAAAACAATGAGATACCTTACGTACCTATTATAATGGCCAAAATCCAGAACACTGGCAACACCAAATGCTGGTGAAGATGTGGAGCAACAGGAACTCTCATTCATTGCTGGTGGGAATGCAAAATGGTACAGCCACTATAGAAGACAGTTTGGCAGTATCTTACAGAACTAAACATAATCCTACCATAAATTCTAGCAATTGTGTTCCTTGGTATTCATCCAAAGAAACTGAAGACATACATCCACACGAAAACCTGCACATGGATGTTTACAGCAGCTTCATTCGTAATTGTCAACACCTAGAATCAACCAAGATGTCCTTCAATAGGTGAATGAATAAACTGTGGTACATCCAGACAATGGAATATTACTCAGTGCTAAAAAGAAACAAGCTATTAAGCCATGAAAAGATACAAAGGAAGCTTAAATATGGACTACCCAGTGAAAGAAGCTAATCTGAAAATCTAATATACTGTACAATTCCAACTATATGACACTCTGGAAAAGGCAAAACTATGGAGACAGTAAAATGATCAGTGGTTGCCCAGGTTGGAGAAGGAAGGGATGAGCAGGCAGAACACAGAGGACTTCTTAGGGCAGTGAAACCATGCTGTATACTAAAATGGTGGATACATTATACAAATCATTATAAATCTGTCCAAACCCATAGAATATATAAACACAGAGAGTGAACCTTTATGTAACCTATGGACTTTGGGTGATTAAAATGTGTCTGATACAGGTTCACCAACTGCAACAAAAGGTACCACTCTGGTGGGGGATTTTTTTTTTTTTTTGGATTGAAGTGTAGTTATTACACAATGTTGTATTAATTTGTGCTGTACAGCAAAGTGATTCAGTTATACATAAATATACACTCTTTTTATATTCTTTTCCATTATGGTTTAGCACATGATACTGAATATAGTTCCCTGTGCTATACAGGAGGACCTTGCTGTTTATCCATTCTATAAATAGTAGCTTGCATCTGCTAACTCCAAACTCCCACTCCATCCCTCCGGTGGTGGGGGATGTTGATATGGGGGGACGCTATGCAAGAGCGGGGGCAGGGAGTGTATGGGAAATTTCTGTATTTTCTGCTTAATTTTCCTGTGAACGTAAAACTGCTCTAAAAAATAAAGTCTGTAAGTAAATAAAACCCGGGGCGGGGGGGAGAAGGATTTCTAAATAATTTTCTACAGTAAATTATCAGAATTCTATTTACTCTTACTTTGCAGATAGATACAAATAATAAATCCTTAAACATACATTTTGTTTGCTTCTCACAAAAGGTTTGTGAGCCACAAGTTAAAAAGAACAAAAGAAGCCTCAAAGGAACTAAGCGATTCACTCAAGGCCACTCAGTTATGGGAGCAAATTCTGAACTCAGGGATTCTAACTCCAAAAGTCCAAAATAACTACATCTAAGAAAAGACTTCTGAAACCCAAACAACTCTTCTAAAGCAATGGTTTAGAATAATAATGACAACAATTCATTATAAAGCTTTAATCTGGCAAGCTGTAAAACGAAAATAAACAACCATACGTAGTCACTCACAGGTTGGCAATAACCTTTGTTGCAAAAGCCGGCGTTTACGCTGAGTTTACCATCTTAGTACTTAATGTGAAAATACATTCTCTGAAGCAATGGTGGTACGGCTTGTCTAAGTTTGTTTCTTAAATACCATTATATTACAAAATTAAAAGATGAGAACCGGTCCATACCTCAAGGGAAAAAAAAAAAGCCCCCAGAAGTCTGGGAGTCCCTGCTCCAGGGAAGTCTCAAGCTGTTTCTCAGTATCAGTCTCAGAGAAGATGGGAAAAGAGCAGAAAAGCCTGAGCTGGGGAACCTGACTACTGAGGGCGGTGTTCTCAAAGGGGCAGCACATTCTACTAACTCGAGGGCCGGTCCACAGACACACGGACTCAGGGGCGCTGTCTTCAATACCTTCCCCAAGCCGCAGCCAAGGCGTCCACCTCAACACGGAGCGGAGGGACCGCGCTGGGGGTAAGGGCCGGAGAGGGGTCGGAGAAGGCTGCGCTGCCCTGGCGAGCTCAAGCCGCACCCCGGGCCGCCCTCCCCGCGTGCCAACCTGACCCGAGCCCAGCCCGCTCACCGGGGGCTCCCGCAGCGGCTCCGGCCTTGAGGACCGCCGCCTCGGCGCCGGGACGCCGGGAGATGACACGGGAACTGGAGCCCACGGCACCTGAGGCCCAAAATAATGGCTGACCCGCGGATACCGCGACTTCCGGTCGCTCACCCCACCTCCCAGTCCCGGCTCTCTAGGAAGCCATAGCTCTATGGTTCCTAGTTTTTCCCGGTGAAGGCGAAGAAAAGCAGAGCTCCTGGACCCTTGGGTCTTCATTCCTCCCAACCAAAGAGTAGGCGTAGCTGTATTCCGGAACACAAGGATCAGCGGTGAATCACACGGTTCAGGCCCTCAGGACGCTTGTTGCCTCCTGAAGGAACTGAACCTTTTAATTTGCAGTTCAACTGAGGTTGATGGGGAGTAATTCTTCATATGTCTGAGTGACTTCGTGGGTGACTTTTCCAATCTATTCTTGAACCTAGAGCAGTTCTCACTGTAAATAACATGGCTTATAAATGACTCCCTTGTGAACTGGCTTACTGTCGAGTATCTCTTGCCCAAATGATGAGATAATGGAGCTCTGGTGTTAAATATTAATCAACCTGAAACTGCGATAGAGAGACACTGCCTCTCTGGAATGAGAAAGTTGTTGCAGTTGTCCATCACCCTGGGTAAAGTTAGGTCTGTGTAAAGGAAACTGAACTCTGATTCTCTCTTTGATACTTAGATATTTTAAGTTTGGACTCCTGGAGTCGTCAACCCCTATATGAGACAGACCAGAAAGAGGCTCCAAGAGTGTGTTGCAGGAGAGGGAAATGTCATGTCCTGGGACCCACAGGAGCCATTAGGACGGACCACGGCCAAGTGAGGGTCCTTGGCGTTGTGCAGGAAAAAATTCAAGAGCTCACCAAAGAAAAGTGAAAGCAAGTTTATTTAGAGCGATACACACTCCACAGGCCAAATGTGGACTGTCTCAGAAAGTGAGAGCGGGCCCAGGGCGTGGGGTTGTAGTTTTTATGGGCTAAGTAATTTAATACGCTAACGAATGGGAGGAATATTGCTGTTACCAGAAGGAATATTGCTATTTCTGGGAAGGGTGGGGATTTCCCAGGAATTGGGCCACTGCCCACTTTTTGGCCTTTTCTGGTCTGTCTGGGAACTGCCATGGCTGAGGGGGCTTGATTTTTAGTATTACAATGAAGGTATAATGAGCTAAAGGTCAATGACCAGACTTTTCTCAAAGCTACCTTGGTTACCAAGCAGGTTCTAGCCGGTCTTTATTTTATTTTTTTTTTTATTTTTATTTTTTATAAATTCTATTTTTAAATTTTTATTTTATTTATTTTTTGGGGGGTATGCGGGCCTCTCACTGTTGTGGCCTCTCCCGTTGCGGAGCACAGGCTCCGGACTCGCAGGCTCAGTGGCCATGGCTCACGGGCCTAGCTTCTCCGCGGCATGTGGGATCTTCCCGGATCGGGGCACGAACCCGTGTCCCCTGCATCGCCAGGCGGACTCTCAACCACTGCGCCACCAGGGAAGCCCTAGCCGGTCTTTATTGAATCCCAACAACTGCGCTCCATCTTCATTTATCTAGAGTTTGTGTCCTGCCCCTTTCCCTCCTGTATCAAGGGCCAGGGCCATGTCTGTCTGGATCCCTTGTATACTTGGCACCTAGCACAAAGCCATACTAGGTGCTAGATGAACGTTTGTTGAATGAGCAAGGTGTTATTCTGTATATATGTTCTCTCCTGGCTTTCACTGAACACTTGCCTAAACATTTCAGCCTCTACTCTTTCATTCATTCAACAAGTATTAACTAAGTACTAACCATGTGCTAGACACTATTTTAGGCACTAGGGACATAAATGAAGAGGTAAAGTCCCTAGAAGCTTACATTTCTAGTGGGGATAGTCAGGAAAACAAATACAAAATATGTCAGGGAGTGATCCATGCTAAGCAGAAAGATGGTAAAGACCCAACAAAGGAGGCTTAGAAGCAGCAGCCAACCAAGTAGAAGGAGAACCAGGAGATAGTACTTTATAGGTCTCAAAGCATGAATGGGAGATTTTGAAATAGTAATCAACGTAGCCCCTGCTCCCCCTACACTAAATCATTTTGCTTGTAACCTGAGGCCCCTTCTCCTCTCCTGCCTGCCCAAGTAGACAGAGGTTATTCACTGTGAGACTAGAAACAAAGGGTACAAAGACTATACTGTCAGGTCAATAGACACTTTTGGGAGATGGAAAGACATGCTTGCCGAACAAGTGTTTCTGCTGGGGAAGAAGAAAGGAATGAGAGGAGCCAAAATGACTAACTGGGCTGTGGATGACTGACCAGTGAGCCTATAATCCACACCCTACCAAGCAGTGGCCTGGAAGGATGTAACCAGAGTTGTCTGCCAGTGAGGACCACTAATTGCCAATGGTCAGCCTAGAACCACAGTTTTATCATTCAGTTTGTGTCCTGAGATTCAGCCTGGTGCCCATCTGACAGTCAAGGAATTTGAAGCCTCCTCATCCTCATCCCAAGATGAAAGACTTGGTTATCTTGTGGGATGATGGTGGTAGAAAACGGACACCCTACCTTTGAAGAAGATGGAACTATATGGAATCTGTTTAAAGTGGCCCAGAGAGCTGGGATGTTGGTGGAATACAACACATAGCCTGTGTTTTACGTACACTCACACATTCTTAGCACATAGAATTCCCACAGGTGAAATACACTGGATTTGGAATCAGAAAACCTAGGTTTGAGTCCTGGCTCTTTCTCTTACTAGCTCTGTGATGTTATTAAGTCAGCCTCTAAGTCTCAGTTTCTCTGTTGGTCAGATATTGGTATAATGCCTACTTCATAGCGTTGTTGTGAGCATTCAGTAAAAGGATTATGTGAAAATACTTTATGAAACAATTTAGTTGTCAATAAAGTTGGATAAAAGAGGTAATGGTCAAAATCTAGAACATGGCATAATGTAATATTTGTTCATTAAGTTAATATTAGGACTTCATGCACCTCAAAAGCAAACAAGAATTAAATGAGTTTGTTAGGGCTATACAGTATATTCAGTTAATTAGGGACATAGGCAAGAATGGAACCCAGATCTTTCTGCTCTTTCTTTTGCAACAGGTTACATGCACCTAAACTGTCCAGATACCACAGAAATTCACTTAAACATAGAACATGCCAACTCTGAAACATTCTTCTGAATAAGCCCCTACTTTAATGCCAATAAATAGCTTGGAAACTTGAGTTCTATTCTTAATATTGCAATTTCCAAACATCCCTTCAACCATTCCCATAGTTTTTAAGGGCCCAGACTCTGGAGCCAAAATCTCTGGTTTTAAATCCAGGTTCATGTGTGAATACAACCTCCTTTTTGTGGGAAAGAAAAGGACACTAAAAAATAAGAGGGACCTCGGACTTCCCTGGCAGTCCAGTGGTTACAACTCCCCGCTTCCAATGCAGGAGGCATGTGTTCGATCCCTGGTCGGGGAACTAAGATCCCACATGTGGTGTGGTATGGCTAAAAAATAAAAATAAAAAAAATAAGAGGGACCAGACGTACACTCAAGGCTGCCTCACCTTCTCGTGGACCACTTTGTCTCTGAGAAGCAAGATCAACACATCCTCCTATCTCTGTGGTTCTCCTGTTTAATTTCATTGTCTTGACTTAACAGGAAGGAAAATTGACCCTTCATTTTGGGGAGGGAAGAATTATACCAGATCCTTTGTCATAGGTCAGTCACACACCAATTTGCATTTAAAAACAAACAAACAAACAGCCCCACAACACTGGTAGAGTAGGATTTTATAGAAAGATGAGAAACACGACCTTAACATTCAGACTAGGATTTCTGTTTTAGTTGACCAGTATTCTGAGGTCTTAGCCCCATCTTAGACTATCGGTCCTCTCCCTCCAGCCTCTTCTCAAATATCTATCTATGATGTTGATTGATGCTCTTACACCTCTAATTTGGAGAGGCCCAAAAGCATACTTTTAAGACAATCTAGAATCTTCCATCCTTAGCAGTGGCTAGGTGTCTGGGCAGCAGAACAAAATGTAACTGAGGCCCTCCTCAGTCCAAGAGATTATGCAAATACTTCTCTTTCAGGTATTGGAAAATAATGGAATTAGTACTACATCGTTGAAGGGATTATTTCTAGACACTAAATTCTGAGTCAGGCATACAGAGAAGAGAGATCATGGAGCTCTTCAAGAATGCTAGCACTCCCTTTGCCAATTTATTTCTCATAGTATTGATGAAAGTTTTGTCTTCTGGACCCTCCCAGTGTGGGTGAGTAGGTCTTGAATGACAAATCCACTTTAATAATCCAATCTCCCTAAACCTTTGAATTCCACCCTGTACATTAAACCAAGGCAAGGAGGGCATTTCTGATTCATTCACAACAGGCCATCTTTTGGTCCATGTTTCAGCCAGTCAACCAAACTGTCAGAGCCCTTTCTAACTCCCAGATTTGCAGATTAAAATGCTCATCTCTTCTGAAAACAACCTCACAGACACACCCAGAAATAATGTTTTGCCAGCTTTCTGGGCAACCCTTAGCCCAGTCAAATTCAACATAAAATTAACCATCATAATAATTATCCCTTTAAGTAGTGTAGAATCTCATCTAATTGGTGTCTTCTCTTTCATTCCTGACATTGGTATTTTGTGTCTTCTCTTCTTTTAGCCTGATCAGTCTTGCTAGAGGTTTATCAATTTTATTGATTTTTCTAAAAGAACCACTTTTGGTTTCATTAATTTTTTTCTATTATTTTTATTTTCTGTTTTCTAGTTTTCCACTCTGACCCTATTACTTCATTTCTTCTGCTCACTTTGATTAAAAAATTTTTTTATTCAAGTATAGTTGATTTTAAATGTTGTGTCAGCTTCAGGTGTACAGCAGTGATTTGGTTATATATATATATGTTTCCTCATATATTGTGCCAATCAATACTTGTGTCAGTGAAGGGCTCTAACGGCCCAGACCTCTCACTTCAAGTTTGGGCAACCTTGAAAGGCCATCCCAGTCTGAGTCTGAAGTCTGAAGTAAAGGGAACACAGGTAACTCTGTGACTGCAACACAGCTATCTTCTCCCACTGCTAATCCTGCTTTCGTCCCTCTCTCTACAGATGTTAATCCCAATAACACTCTCCAATAAATTTGCTGCATATTATCCTGTCCCAGAGTTTACTTCCCAAAAAGTTCAACTTAAAACAATTAGATAACTCAACTTTTTTAATTGTTAATCTTTAAATAACTGTTCCAGGTGTACTTGGATATGTAAATACCTAATTTTATATTACTTTCTTGGTCTGGTGTTTACCAAATTTGAACCCTAAAATACCATGAGGATTGATCCATGGCTATAAATTATTAGGGAGACTTTTATTTTACATTTAAAGCCCAGGACAAGCCCCACAAGCTTCCTTAATGTCTTCCCTCTGCTCCTGACTTTTTTTTCTAATGTATGCTTTCACTGAGGGTGTAGCCCTGTAAAGATCTAGGTTTCTTGTTAATCTAGGTTCCAATTTTCCACCTCTTTGTAAACCCAAGGACTCAAATCCTGCCCTTGTGGCTGATAAAATCTAAGTCCCTTGGTGACCAAGATCTCCAAACTGCTGCATGGCACCCAAGGCCTTATCACCCACTTATCTTTCTGACTTCCATTTCCTCTTCATTCTAGGCTCTGAGGATTTATTTCACTTTCTTGAAAGCCCTGTAAAAGGATGTTCAAGTTTTATCCAGCATTTCTAGGTTGTTTCATAGCCAAAGGGCTTTGATTATCTTGTTTGCCATATTGTTCTATTATAAATTTTTAAAACATGAATCTCTGTTCAACTCTGTTGTTAAACCAACACTGCAAATGTGACCGCATTTTCTTTCACTCGGTAAACTGGTTGCTAATTTGTTATGATTATACTAATTTTGGTATATGTCTCAATAATTTTGTGACTATAGACTTTTCTGAGGGAAAATGGACAATCATCCCACAAATAGTCATGTAAAGAGTCAAGGCTCCTAATGGAGAGTTTTCTTAAATCCCCACTGCAAAAGTTTTGCTTTATATAGATTCCTACGCCCTGTCCCAGAAATGCTGATTTGCTGGGCCTGGGAAATTACTTATATTACTTCTTGTGATTCCCAGATTTGGACTTCACTGGACTTAGAGACTGGTTATAGTTTTTTCGCATCTACAACCCTTATACGTCAAATTGTGCCACGTGAATTTGAAATGGTCGGTGGAAAGAGTGTGACCTAGTCAAGTCCTGTATCTATGTTGCTCAGAAAGGGATCTGCCGTATCCTTTCTGACCCCTCACCAACCTGCCTTCTGGAGCAGAAATGGACTTCAGGGAACATGCTGGTTTTATTCAGCCAAATGACGTCCACATAATAGTATAGGTTTGAAACACAGATGAGGCCAGAGAGGGGGGTGGGACAATAAGTGGCTGTTCAAGTTCTCTAAGGAAATAACAGAAGGACACTTTCTAATGGTTAGAGCTC
The DNA here is from genome assembly GCF_949752795.1 of Hyperoodon ampullatus. Classification (NCBI taxonomy): domain Eukaryota; kingdom Metazoa; phylum Chordata; class Mammalia; order Artiodactyla; family Ziphiidae; genus Hyperoodon; species Hyperoodon ampullatus. The sequence goes on along the minus strand of NC_136923.1, from coordinate 48,347,412 downwards.
TGGTTTATGTAGAGTTGGCCTTCTGTATCTCTGGGTTCTGCATCCATGTGTTTAACCAACCACAGTTAAAAATTATTAAAAACAAAAAAAATTCCAAAAAGTTCCAAAAAGCAAAACTTGAATTTGTCACACTGGCAACTATTTAGATATCATTTACATTGTATTTACAACTATTTACATAGCACTTACATCATATTAGGTATTATAAGTAATCTAAAGATGATTTAAAGTATACGGGAGGATGTACATAGCTTGTATGCAATAGTTTGCCATCTTATATAAGGGACTTGAGCATCCTTTGAGTTTGGTATGGGGTGGGGCTCCTGGAACCAATCCCCTGCAGTTACCGAGGGACAACTCTATTATGAGTGTGAAAATAACAAGCTTCATGTTGTGTTTGAATCTCGAACAACAGAATCATTCTTTCTAAAAACAGCTGCTTAAAAGAAAAGCAAACTGGACAGTTTTCTTCCCACTCTCAATAAAGGAAGGAAGCAAAGGGAAAAAAATTCAGTGATATTTATAACAAGTAAATAACAACAGATATTTATTGGAGGAATTATAACTATCTTCTGCAAAAACAGTTTTATGACTCCAGTTTTATAACATCAGAGGTAACTATAGACAGTCTAGTTTCTAAACACAATCTAACAATATGAGCATACTATTTTATTTATATTGAATGGGAGAAAATTAAAAAGCAAGTCTGTCTCTCAGGATACAGAGCTGAAATGAAATATAGTCTTATGGGATTCATATTCAATGGAATTACTCAGCTATTTAAAGCTCTTTTTGGTTTCAATTTTCTTCTCAGTTCCTAGTAAGACCTAACATAGTACACACTATCAATGAAAAATATCTCTAAGTCTAGGGAGACACTTTCCTCTCTATGCATGATTCTTTGTCTTTCATATTTCTCTTTAATCAAGGCTACATAAGATTTTAATTTCACACCTTTCCTCACAACTAAAAAGAGACATATATATTTCTAGTCCACACCAAAGCAATTCTCAAGAACCAGGGTATCTGTGACTAAAAAATACTTGCCTCTTCATATTCCTCAGGAATATTCAGGGTACTGAAAACTAAAGTGAATAAATGTGAATGCACAGGAAGCTGGCAGATGACAAGAACAGGGATGGGCAATACACAGTAGTTTAGTGATGTACATTTCAAGATAGCTGGGGTTTTGATGGAATAGAGAAGAAATGGCCATACAAAGAGGTAAACAGGTTGGGGGAGAAAAAACTAGCAATTGAGGGACTGCAGAGGAAGCACTGCTGTTAGGGAACAACCAGGCTTCCATTAGAACAGGAAGTTGGAAAAAACACATTCAAAGAGACAGATCCTGAATTCCAGAGTGTATCATGAAAGGGCTTGAAAGGAACTGCAAAATTAAACTCTGGCTGAAGCAGGCAGCTGGTAGTCTTGAAAAACTTCTGGAGGAAGGTGGATGGTCAGTTCAAATTATATTGCAAAATATTTATATGAAAAGGTACAGAGACCATCTGTCAACATTTACTCCCGCAGCTCAAGACAGGCATCAGCCTCTCAGACTAGAAGCTAGTGAAGGCCTCCTCCAGGGTCCGCTACCTTAGTTTGTCTGGGCTAGAAAAGTGAACGTATTCTGATCTCTGGCAACCCTCCTAGAAGGTATTTACTCTTGAAGATCACAGAGTCTTTTAAGATGAAAAAGAAAGCCTATTTGAAGAAAAAATTTCAGATGCTATGACACAGTGGTAGGAAAATGTTTTGGTCAGAGAACAACACTTGCTCAGCAACATAGGAAGCACCAACAACTCTGCTCAGCAATAATAAATGCTTAAAAAGTACCACTTGACAGGCACACAGGAAGCTGTTTGCCTATTTTCTTAAAGCAGTTTTGGCAGGGCCAGGAGACATTAGTCCTGGGAGTTTCCACATAGGTAATGAGTAGGTGAGGATGGCTGCCATGACAAAAGGCATGAATATTAATTACAAACCCCTTATAGAATTTTAAAAGGACACATGACAAGGGAAAAATGATGGAAGTGCCCTTACTGCTGCAGTTCTGTTTAGCCACTGCCACATGTGGGTGACCCTACTCTCGTGTCCACCGAGACTCTTGGGGAAGTGCCTACCCAAGGGTGAGCAATGATACAAGAGTCCTACCCCCTGAATGCAGCAGATCTGTTCTAGAGCCTCCAAACCTTGCTTTGAATAACTATGCAAAGAGGGACTATTGCATCACAAAATAATATGTAAGCCATTATCCTATCAAAATAGGATGAAACCAAACAATCCCTTTTCACCCAAATATACCCTTCACACCTTCCACTTCTTTCTAGTAACAGCAAGGAAGAAATATATAATCCTTAAAACTAAATTACAAGGTGCAGAGACAGGCCATAAATCTAACTTAAAGAAGACTGACAGCATCTTCCTTATGAAACCATGATCAAATAACTGTCCAGATATAATCAACCACCTTTCACAGAAGTGGCTACTCAGGAGGATCCCAACTGGTCTCCCCCTCGCATAGAACCATCATGATGGACAGAGGCACTTTGGTATAATAAAGAAAGCATGGACTTGAAAGTCAGATCTGAGTTCACATTCTGGCTCCAACCACTTACTAGCCAGTCACCTAACCTCACTGAGACTCAATTTTCTTGTACCAATGTTATGAGGATTGGATGGAATATCAAATCCTCAGTAATCCCTGAAACAATAAATCACTACATGCATAAGACAAATGGTGTTAGGCTTGGGCATTCACTGTATACAAAGAAAGAGGAATGGCTGCGTTAAGAATGGGGAGATTCTAAGGGTTCCCAGATGGATTATGAGCTGTCTTAAAAGTTTAAAATATTGGTTGTAAACAGATTAAGGCCTTCTCAGAGGGCTAGACAAAAAGAAAGGCTTGTCACACATTTACATGCATTATCTCATTTAATCCTCACAACAACCCTGTGAGGTAGGTCATTATTCCCATTTTACAGATAAATCTGTGGCTCAGAGCATCTGAGGGACTTGTCCAAAACTGACAAGCTAGGGCACAGCAGATCTGGAATTAGAACTCATATGTCTCTGACCCAAAAGTCTGCACTTTCAGCTACGAAACTCCATGTAACACGTGAAGGCAGAGTCTTCTCCTTGTTTGAATTATGCTGTGTCTCTTTAAAGGCTTTGAAACTGCAATTGTTCCAATTTCATAAGGGGGCATTTTTTTCTGTAGACATATATTGAAAAGGTGGAGCCTAGGTGGTTCTTTATTATCTGTGGATCCTTCTACAACTGTGGGAGAGGAGAATGTAGTAAAGCTTTGCTGTTTTCTTTTAACCTAACAGTGATTAAGAAAGTGGATTATATATTCTGTTGACAACTGTAAAGTCAATTTATCTCAAAACTGCAAAAGCCAACAACTGGTGTTTATGATGTAATACACAGGAAACAGGCTCTAAAAGGAAGTGACGTGCTCAGGGTTCCCCTGTTACTAAGTGCCAGTATTAGGGTGCAATCCCAGGACTTTAGAGTCTATGTTCTATGCGCCTTTCATAACCCTGTTGAGTGAAAATGAACATGTACTCATTGTATTTAAAAAATACAAAAGTAGTACATTCTCACTGTAGAAAAATATAAAAGTAGTACATTCTCACTGTAGAAAATCTAAAAAGCATAGAAAAGTACAGAGAAGAAAATAGAAATTACCTATAATCCTATTACCCAGAGATAATCACTGTTAACATTTTGGTTTGGTATTATTTCATTCCCATTTCTTTCCTTTGCATAAATGTTTTTTTAAAATTTGGATCGTATTTCATTGTTTTTCTCTTTATCTTCCATTTCATCTAAATCATTTCCCCCATGGCATTAAATATTCTTTAAAAATGTTTACAATGGGTGCAAAACCATCATATGGCTAGACCATCATTCACTTAAACCCTGTATGGTTGAAAATCTAGTTTTCTTCCTCCGGTTATATATGATGCTGGCATGAATAGCCCTTCTGTTAATCTTTGTCTACTTCTGATTACTTTCCCTGTATAAATTCTTAGAGAATTAAGGTTGATAATACTGAAAAATTACTTTTCCAGAAAGTAGCAATTAGCCCCACTTCCAACAATATATGTCATTTATGACGTTTCTTTCTCCTCGTTATGTTTTCTCTGGTGTTGAATAAGCTGTGAGCTATAACGATAGGCTTTCCCACACTCACTACATTTATAGGGTTTCTCCTTTGTGTGGGTTCTTAAATGTAGAATAACTTGAGAAGTCTGCCTGAAGGTTTTTCCACACTCATTGCATTTATAGGGTTTCTCTCCAGTGTGCACTCTCTGATGATCAATAAGATTTCGATTAGAAGTAAAAGCTTTCCCACACTCATTACATTTGTAAGGTTTCTCTCTACGATGAAGTCGCTGATGTTCATTAAGGGTCTTCTTTAAGATGAAAGCTTTCCCACACTCATCACATTCATAAGGCTTCTCCCCAGTGTGAATTCTCTGATGGTCCATAATCTTTGTATTAGAAACACATGTTTTCCCACACTCCTTACATTTGTAAACTGTTTTTCCTTTGTGCATTCTTTGATGTTGAGTAAGGTTTGAACTACGGCTAAAGGCTTTCCCGCACTCAATACAAGTGTAGGGCTTCTCGCCAGTGTGAACTCTGTGATGTGAAATCAGACCAGAACTCCGACTAAAGGCTTTCCCACACTCCTTACATTCATAAGTTTTCTCCCCACTGTGGATTCCCTGGTGCCGAATGAGGTGTGACTTACCGCTGAAAGATTTCCCACATTCGCTGCACGTGTAGGGCTTCAGTCCAGTGTGGATTCTCCGATGAACAACCAGGTTGGAGCTATGACTGAAGGCTTTTCCACACTCCTTACACTTATAGGGTTTCTCTCCTGTGTGGATTCGTTCATGTACTGTGAGGTTTGCACTCTGACTAAAGGCTTTCCCACACTCAGTACACACATACTGTCTCTTTTCAGCCTGACTTCTCTCATTTATTGTAGGGTCATCTTTTTCAGATTCTTGGTCACTCACTTCTGTGAATGTTTTATTATCCTTAACTGTCTTCTGTTTGAAGCTTCTCGTCTTTCTCCTCATTTTCTCTTGCTTGAAGCATCCCAGTGGCCCCTTGAGTCTTCCCTTTCCCTTCAGAGGAGCTTTCTAAACATCGACTTCCTTGGCAACACCTCTGCAGAGTTCTCTTGAAAGTATGAGATTCAGATTTTTCGGGAATGATGTTTTGAAATCAATACTTCCTCAATCCCCATTTCACCATCTGACAGAAGAAAGAAAAGTTGCACATGTCACCTGCTCTCTATACTAGAGGAAGGAGAATTATCCAAGGATAACAAGATGTGGCAGAACACAAGGTCCCTCATGGAAAAGTAAGTGTTCAAAGGCAGGAGGACCTGATCAAAAAGATGAGAAAAATGAGGATAGACATAGAAGCCAATGGAAAGGCTTATGGAAATCCAGGGGCTGACAGGAGCCCAACATGTCCAGCGTCAGAATGAACGATGAATAGTATAAAACCCATCCTGGTTTCTTCCTGTCTCATGCTCTACTCCCAGAATTGGAGCCATCTAACTCCTAATCTGATCCCTAGAAAAAATGCACTGAAAGATCCTTCGTTCAGTAGCTTAAGTGACTAATCTTCAGATCAGTTTGGTATTTAGTTCATGCTGACCTATTCCCCTAGTACCAGTGATATAGTGGCTGGAACAAAATAGGTGCTCAAAAATTGTTTTATAGAATAATAACTCGTATTTTGTCTTAAGGTATGACTAAGATTTCATCTTTTGCTTTGGTCTAGGTACTACATCCCTCTTCTTAAACTTTGTTGTGATAGGGGTAACACAATTCTTCCAATATTGGAGCATAGTCACATCATAGCCTACTCTGTAGGGGCTGGTCTGTAGCTGGATCCAGCTGTATGTGCTAGTTCAGTCTGTCTGCTTTTCACCAAGCAGTCTATTGGGTGAACCTGAAAGGCTGAACTGGGAAACAGGGTTAATTAAAGCATGGCAGGGGAAACTCTAATAGGACCTTGCATGGTACAGTGGTAAAGTATCTAAAGATGGAAATAGGGTGAGAGCAGCGGGCAGCACAACCAAGAGGGGCCGATACATGAAACCAATGTCAGGGATGAGCAGGAATTTCTCAACTGGTTTGATGTAAAACTCTGAACATATAGATATCCCTAGCAGACCTCAATCTAGAGGGGGTTGAGTCATAAAAGAAAACTGAAAGATGACTCCATGATACTAACACATGACTAATTTTCCTTTTACTATGTTCCTTTTCAGACTTGTCCATATTCATAATTATATAGTTGTAAATATACAGTAGATATAATTTTGCATCCTACTTCTTTTACTTAATTTTTATAAGTATTTTTTTTTTTTTTTTTTTTTTTTTGTGGTTAGCGGGCCTCTCACTGCTGTGGCCTCTCCCGTTGCGGAGCACAGGCTCCAGACGCGCAGGCTCAGCAGCCATGGCTCACGGGCCCAGCCGCTCCACGGCATGTGGGATCTTCCCGGACCAGGGCACGAACCCCTGTCCCCTGCATCGGCAGGCGGACTCTCAACTACTGCGCCACCAGGGAAGCCCTAAGTATTTTTCCATATTGCTATTAACTCTTCATATGATCATTTTCTGACTGCATAATTCACCACCAATTAAACTCCTTACAGTTTACCTACAATTTTGCTAGTGTCAAGACATTTCTGTTGTTCCCTGAGGTTTAACCACTATTAATAATGCTATCATGATCACTCTATACATATAAAGTTTTCTTCTCATTGAAATATATTCCTAGGATAAAAGTTCCACAAGTGAGTGATTGGGTCAGAAGGAATGACGCTGTTTTGTAGTACTACCTACTGCTTTTCAAAAAGTTTGACCAGTTTTCATTATCCCATAGCTTTCTGATAAACTGAGTCAGGATCTCTGAAGGAGGGACATATCCAATGGTGAGTGCTCAAGGCCAGCAAGAAGAGAACTGTGGAGGTTAGAGTTCACATCTCAGAAGGGTGGGTGCCACCGATATGATACACAGGCACATATACACAGACTCATGCCCAAGATATGGAGGGCAGGCAGAGAAAATGGTGGGGGAGAAGGGGTTCTTGGCAGGAGCCTGAGCACACTCACATCCAGCTGCTGTTACCCTCCTAATCAAACAGGAGTTAGCAGGTGGAGGAAACTCAGTGAGAAGCCAGGGGAACTGCAGAGCAGAGTGGGACAGCAAGTGAAGCCGCCTCCAGAGTTCTGAGAAAGTTGATGGTTCTTTCTCAGCTTCTTTTCCATTTTTAATCTTCTCTGAAACTTTCTTTTCTTCATACATTTCTTAAACTAGTAATTATTGAACACTCTACCCTGTACATATCTCTGTCCTGGGTCTCACGCAGGGAAATTTTTAAAAAGCATTGTTGCAGAAAAGCGAAACCATTTGTGGTATGAATGAATGGATGGATGACTAGGTGGATAAGTTTATGGATTTGCTGTTATGAAAGCCTCCCATTTTGCTGGTAAATTGTCCTCTGCTAACTTGTGTTATTGTTTAATTCTTCTTCTTTCTACAAGTATTACGTATGAAAACTCAGGAAATGACTTTAGAGGAACAGATTCCCATAATTACTAGAACAAAGTATGTTAGAGATTCAGAATGAGACAGTGCCCTGAAGCCAGCCCCTGGATGTCTCATTTCTAGGCATGGCTGATCCAATGCTCCCCAGTTAGCTAGTGCAGTAACTATTATATCCTTAAAGGCTATTATGGAAAGATCAGTCTTGCAACCTTCCAAAAAGAGGTGTTCAGGAAAAACATTAATAACCAGGTATTTATACGACTCCTTCTTTCACAAGCAATAAATACCATTATTGAATGCAAAAAAAAAAAAAAAAAAGTTCTGTTACACACTGTGTCCCTCCAAAATTCATATGTTGAACCCCAAGCCCCCAATGTGACTATATTTGAAGATGTGAGTTCTAAGCAGGTAATTAAGGCTAAATGAGGTTATAAGGGTGGGCCCTGACCCAATAGGATTAGTGTGTCCATATAGGAAGACATACCAGAGAGTTAGTTTTCAACTTGCACTCCTGCCCCCTTCCCATCACATACACAAACCGAGGAAAGCCATGTGAGCACACAGCAAGAATGTGGCTATCTACAAGCCAGGAATAGAGTCCTCACCAGAAACTGAATCAGCCAGTCACCCTGATCTTGGATTTCTAGTCTCCATAACTGTGAGAAAATAAATGTCTGTTGTTTAAGCCACCCAGTCTGTGGAATTTTGTTATGGAGGTCCAAGGAGACTAATATAAATGTGAAATATCATACCTACTTTTAAGGAACTTACAATGGAGTGATGACAATACACTAAGAGAGTAAATTACAAATTTACAAAGTATCCTATCAGGGGATGAAGGGGGCTAGGAGAGGGAGTGAGTACTGGGGCTTGAGATGCTTGTGGAAAGGTGCTTTAAAAAGGCAGAAATTTGGCTGAACCTGAGGATAAGCAAGAACTGTTTTCTCAAAAGGATGTTAGCACAGGGTTGATGTACTCAGAAATAAGTGGGAGGTTACACTATCACATAGCTTTATGAGGGCAGGGATTTTTGTCCATTTTGTTCATTATTGTATTCCTAGCAAAGTTCCAGGCACATACCACGCACTCAAAAAAATTGTTTTTTTGTTTCATGAACAAATGAGGAAATGAAACAATAGAGTTGCGTGAAGTGATACCAGCCAGAACACTGAAGTCACGGGGCAAAAAAATATGGATATAATCTTCTGGTCAACAGGAAACAAGTTCTAAATGGAAGAGTGAAATCTACCCTTAATTTCCTCTCTGTTTTCTATATTCTTTTTTTGTTTTTTTTGGCTGCGCCAAGGCGCAGCTTGCAGGATCCTAGTTCCCTGACCAGGGATCTTACCTGTGCCCCCTGCAGTGGAAGCTTGGAGCCCTAACCACTGGATCATGAGGGAATTCCCTCTATTTTCCATATTCTTTTTTCTACCTTGCTATTCTCTTTTCTTGTTACTTTCCTTCTCATTCTCACTTGTCAAGAACAAAGTTTTTCAAGCATTACCATTAATTTCCCCTAGTCCCAGACTTCCCTCCACCCCCAGCACATTCATGTTTCTCTGGGCTTCATGAAGTGGAAAACAGGAAAGAGGCAGCTGGGGTATCCCATGAGGAGTAAACTGAGGAAAATAAAAAGAAAGAATCCAAGAGCTGTCACCTAGGAGTAGGGTGATCATATACCCTGGTTTTCCTGGAATAGTCCTGGTTTATACCTACTATTCCAGCATCATTATTCTTTATTTTTTTATTAAAAAAATTTTTTTCCAGCATCATTATTAATAGTGCCCCCCTTAATTCACAAAAGCATCCCAGTTTGGATAATAAATTTTGTATCACCCTACCCAAAAGTGAAATTAGGAAAAGAATGCTTTCGGAAGATTAGCCCAGATGGATTAGAGTTGAAAAAAAGAATGGAGGAAGGGAAATGAGTTGGGAGAGAAGTTTAGGAATGCAGTATGGGTGACCATTAGAGGGCCTGCGACTTTCTAGGTGCTGAATAAATGTTTGCTGAATGAATAAACAAATGTATGAGATAGTGAGACCCTAGTCCAGAATAACAACAGGATAGAAAACAAGTCCAGCTATTTCCAGGAAAGCATATGCATATATCAGACTGGATATAGAGGATGACTAAAGGAAAGAATTCTAGGCCATTAGATCCAGGTCTAAATATTGAGAATGGTACTATCACTAAGAAAGATGGGGATGTGGGAAAACACTTTAGACAAGAGGAGGAAGAGTATGTCAGGAATACTAATTTGAGAATAAGACATAGGGGACAGATGAAGTCATGAGAATGTATAAGCTTGCTGAAATAGAGATTGTGGTTAAAGCGCAGGCAGAGAGAAAGAGAAATGCACAAGGACGTGCTGTAAGGATGCTCAGGGTGGTTCTGGGGGACCTGAGGAGGAAGCAAGACTTGTCAGGAGAGCAGGGAGGGATAGTTTGAAGAGAGTTTGATCAAAAGGAAACCTAACTATTTGCCCTCTACCCAAATGGATGGGAAATTCCCTCAGAAATTCTGGAAGAATTCCCAGGCAGTAGGGAGGTGGGGTCTTAGCTAAAGAAGTAGGAGGAGGGACAGATGAGGCTGTAAGATAGCAAGTCACTAGGGGTATCCAGGCAACTGGGCAAAAAATTACAATCTCAGACAACCAGTAAATGGAAGAGGACCAATGAGGCCCCATAGGTCTCTGACCCACAAATCCCTGAGACTAATGGATGAGTGTCCTGATCTCAGGAGCATCATTTATTTCAGGCTGTGAGGAACCCACAAAGGGCAGAGTTCTATTCTGAGAGAGAGAGACAGAGGTTTTACCTAGAGACGTTGTATTCCTTTAATTCACCAGCATCATCAGCCTTTCAGGTCCCTCTGGGCAGTGGTCACATGGTCTTTGGTTACTGTTTAGCTGTAGTGGAGTGATGAATAGAGGCAATACCTGAAAATAAATTCCAGAGAAACAGATGAGTGAAGTGTAAAAATTTAAAGGAAAAAAAAAGAACTATTAGAAATTATCTTGGTCTCAGGGAAAGGCCTAGGCCTTAAGCATAAAACAAAAGCTGACACCATAACAGAAAAGCTGATAGATTTGATCATATAAAAATTTTTTCACTTAAAAAAAAAATTAAAAATCTGTAATATAAAATAGAGTTGCCTTACACCATAATTCCTTTTGTGTATGTCTGTGTCCCTCCTCACATGTATACTTTAAGCTCTAAGCCCCCAGAGAACAGGGCCCATGATATTCGTATGTGGATCCCACACAGTGCCTGGCACATAGGGCTCAATAAATGTTTGATTTGAAACGTTAAGTAAGTTCAGGATTCTATCTAATTTTACCTGGGTGTAGGGATGATGAGAAGTGCACCCTCCACACATGACCACCCTCATCCCTCCTCTCCACCTGTTTATCTCTTTGGTGCTTCATACTGTCGAAACACCATGACAATACTGACATTCTTGGCAGTTCTGTCTCAACAGGGCCATCTAAGGGCTTAAATTCCCTAAGAGACTGACCTAGTCTAACTGCTCAGAGATTCTCAGAATGTCAGAGTTGTGAGGAAACTCCTAGACCACCTCGTCTCATATTAAAATTTTGAGCTGGGGAAACTGGAACTTAGAGGAGAGCTGGGACTCAAGCCAAAGTCTCCTGACACCCAAAATTGAGTTCCACTACATCATCTTTCCTCACCAAAACTCTACTCCTCAGGGTCCAGAGGTCCTCCTCCCACTTCTCTGTTTCTCTCGAGAAATGCTCCCTTTCAGACCTGGTTCCCATACTCTCGAGCAGGCAGGATTCCCGTCCCCAGACTAACTAATTTCACAATAAAGATCTCACCTGCCAAAGAGAAGGGAATGGCTCACTTTCACACCTGTACACAGTAGCCTCACTCCAAAGGATCTGCCCAGCACAGACCTTGCCTCATCTCTTCCTTCGGTTTGGTGAAAAAGTTCCTAGTGGGGTCTTGGATCACTGTAAACACACAGAAACGACTTGAGTTCTCTGAGAGCTCAACTGCAAGTGGACACTCAGGGAAATGTCCCATCCCTGGGTCACTTCCCTTCCTATTGAACTGAGAGCAATAAGGATAATCATTCCCATTTTAAAGATGGGGAAATGAAGCTCCCAGAGATGGAATGACTTGCTGAAGGTCGTATGGGTAGTAAGAGATAAGCCTTCTGCGTCGGAAGGAAATCCTCATTCCATCACACCACGGTCGCTCCTTTTCACCTGTTCTGTTGATATCTAAGTCTCCACATTCTCCTCTAACTGAAAAATGCATTCCAAATGAGAAGTTCTCTGCAATCCAGCTTTCCAACAAAAGTTTGCAGAAAAGGGATGAGGGAAACTCTGCTGAGTCAAATGTCTTTAAAGACAGGAAGAAGGGCTTCCCTGGTGGCGCAGTGGTTGGGAGTCCGCCTGCCCATGCAGGGGACACGGGTTCGTGCCCCGGTCCGGGAGGATCCCACATGCCGCGGAGCGGCTGGGCCCGTGAGCCATGGCCGCTGAGCCTGCGCGTCCGGAGCCTGTGCTCTGCAACGGGAGAGGCCACAACGGTGAGAGGCCCGCGTACCGCAAAATAAATAAATAAATAAATAAAAAGGAAGAAATAAGGCTTTACATGGATGCTAGGAGAATTTTTTTATGATTATCCATCTCTCAGGATCACTAGGCCTCAAAATCGGTTTTGTGTTTCCCCCTTCAGATTCCCAGACCCCGCGTCTAACCCTTCAAGCTTGTTCCATTTCTTCCCTACCAGGATATAGCTCTGCCTTGTACACAACTGTAATCCCTGGATCTAATACACTGCAAGTTGGTGCTAAGTATTTGTTGAATGAATGAATGAGTAACCTTCGGCAAGGCTCTGCCCTCCTCTCTGGGTCTGTTCCTCACTGAGAACACAGCAGGGATTGGGTTAGTGATCTGAGCCAAATACTTAGGTGCTGCGGAGCCCTTTGAGAGCCTGGGCGGGACGTGGACCGCTTTTACCAGGGAGGCCCCATGGCTAGAAACGAGGATGACACTGTTCTGTCACCACTGTCAGCTGGTCCGAGTGAGCAGCTACGCGGAGCAGGAGACGAGACCCAAGACAAAGGGGCAGCGCAGAACAAGGGGAGCGGGGCCCACGACGACCCCTTGACCTGCCGCGCCCCCGTCTCCGCAGCGGGCAGCGGTGAAGGAGGCCTGGCCCCCGGTCTATGTGCCCCACCCGCTCCCAGAACCTGCCCGAAGCCCCACACCAAGCTGCCACATACCCCTCACCGAAAGCGCCCGACCCACATCTTGGAACAAAGCGGAGAAGGAACTACGTCATCGACTCCCCACTAACTCCCACCCTAACCCTCCGGTCCTTCTAGGCATCGGGAGGTTTCTGCATCTCTGTGCCCCCTTCGCGAGCCCTCAGGTCAGGGGACGCTCTGGCCCCGCCTCCCGCCCAGTTTTACCCTACCATTGGCTGAGAGGGCGAAAGGGCGTGGAGAGTTCAGCCAATAGGCGGAGAGACCCTGGACGGGGTGGAGCCTGGGGAAAGGACTTGGTTAGGGCGGGAAGAGGGACCAATCAACTGGGCGGCCAGACTACCTTCCTCGAACTGAAACTCTCTGAAGTCACACCCCCAGCTCTGGCTGCTGAGCGGAAAAGTCATCCTTTTCACACATCCTTCTCCTTTCAGCCTCAAAGTCAGGATCGGCTACGATCTATCGGCAGCATATAAAAATACGTGTCGAGTGCCTATTATGTCATTGTTCGAGGTTCTGCAGATACAGTAGTGAAGACAATGAACTTACTGCCCCATGAAGCTTACCTTCAAGTCAGGGAGACAATGGATAAATAAATACCTAGAATGTAGTAGTGCCTAAGGGAAGAGAGAGAGGGAGAGAGGAAGAGAGGGAGGTAGAAAGAGAGAGAGAAGGGGGTAGGTGGTGGCGGGGCTATTTTATAGATGACAGGGAAGGCAGAGACAGGTAGTGAGCAATTTAGGCATGTGGGTAGCTGGTGGAGTATTCCTGATAGATGGAACGTCAGGAAGCAAAGGCCTTAAACCAGAAGGAAGGGGGCGCACGTTTTGGTCCATAAGGGATTTGGATATGTCCCAAATAACACTGGAGGGTTTTGGGACTGAGAAGTGACATGATCTTACCTTTTTTTTTTCCTGCCACATGTTCAAAGGTTTATTAGCTATCAGATATGAATGGAGCCAAGAAACCTGTTTTTCTATAAATTCTAACTTCTTGCTTTCAGTCCTTAGTCATTTTGACATAAACCTTGCATAAAAGTTTCACTCCATGACATAACGTTTTAAAAATTTGCTCTGGCTGCTCTGCTGAGAACAGTCTGAAGGCGGGCAAGAGTAGAAGTAGAGAGATTAAGAAGCTACTGCACTATTCCAGATGAGAAATGATGGTGGCTTGGACTAACTTAGAGGTGATTTAGGTGATGAGAAATGGTCTACATATATTTTGAAGGCATGTCCAGCATGATTTGCTAATGAATTGGATGTTGATTAAGGATGACTCCATGGTTATTGATCTGAGCAACTAAAATAAGACTGTCTTTTGGAAATAGAGTAGACTGAATGAGGAGCAGGTTTAGGGAGAGGGATCAATAGTTTTGTTACAGATGTGTTAAGTTAAAGATGCCAATTAGACATCCAAGAGTAAATGTCAAACAGTCAATTGAGATAGGAGTCAGGAGTTCAGTGAAGAAATCACAACTAGAGATTTAAATTTAGGTGTCACTATATAGGGCAGGATGGGACAATCTAGGGAGTGACTGTAGGTAAAGAAGTCATCTGAGCAATGAGCTTTGAAGCTCATTAATCAATAGATGTGTATTGAATACTTAAAGCATACCAGGAGCATTCTTATCCATCAATTCTTATAGGTGGCACAACATTTTCTAAAGAAGATTGAGGCACAGAGATTCAGAGGAATGATAAGACTCGCACAAGTTCATACCCCCAGTCGATGCTGGAAGTAGAACTCAGGAGCACAACACTATTGCCACTACATCAGGAAACATTTAAGAAGAATATTCATGTACATTATGACCGTAATGATCAACTTGGTCTTGCTTTTCACCTATTCTTTTATTTGGGGGAGGAGTTATTAATTCTGATTAAAACTCTTAACTCCACCTCTGGTCCCAGGGGGTAACAATATTTCATTAATATTCCAGCCCCAGCTGGTCTCTAATTTTAGAGAGCATAATGAGGACACATGTTAAAAATACAAATTCCAGGCCACCCTATCCAACTTGTTGCCTTTATCCACAAGGATATTTATTTTTTCTGACAAAACCTATTCATTCAGTCCAGAATGATGTCACTGTTCAGAATCAGAGTATTTGCGGGGTTCATAATTGCCTAAATATTCAGCAATTTCAATCTTTATCATGACATCTGTCAACCAAAGAAATTACAACTCATTTTTGGGTAAATGAAATCAATATCTAGTTATTCAGGTCTTACTTTATTGGTCAAAATGGTGATAACACAATGCTTCCCTCTGGTAATTCACAGTCTCTTTGAGGATATGACTCTCTGGCTTTAAGAAAAGATCGGGGGGGGGGGTTTCCTGGTGGCGCACTGGTTAAGAATCTGTCTGCCAATGCAGGGGACACAGGTTTGAGCCCTGGTCCAGGAAGATCCACATGCCTCAGAGCAACTAAGCCCCTGTACCACAACTACTGA
The DNA here is from genome assembly GCF_949752795.1 of Hyperoodon ampullatus. Classification (NCBI taxonomy): domain Eukaryota; kingdom Metazoa; phylum Chordata; class Mammalia; order Artiodactyla; family Ziphiidae; genus Hyperoodon; species Hyperoodon ampullatus. The sequence goes on along the minus strand of NC_136923.1, from coordinate 48,332,133 downwards.
GCCTGCGCTCTAGAACCCGTGAGCCACAACTACTAAGCGTGCGTGCCACAACTTCTGAAGCCCGTGCACCTAGAGCCCGTGCTCTGCAACAAGAGAAGCCACCACAATGAGAAGCTTGCATACCACAATGAAGAGTAACCCCTGCTCGGCGCAACTAGAGGAAGCCTGAGCATAGCAACGAAGACCCAACGCAGCCATAAATAAATAAATAATAAATTCACTTAAAAAAAGAAAGAAAGAAAAATCAGGGACTTCCCTGGTGGTCCAGCAGTTAAGAATCTGCCTTCCAATGCAGGTGACTCTGGTTCAATCCCTGGTCAGGGAACCAAGATCCTGCATGCTGCGGGGCACCTAAGCCAGTGCACCGCAACTACTGAGCTCGCAGGCCACAACTAGAGAGAAGCCCGTGCACCACAGCAGAGGATCCCACATGCCTCAAGGAAGATCCCATGTGTGGCAACCAAGACCTGATGCAGCCAAAAATAAAACAAATAAATAAATAAATGTTTTTTTAAAAAGATCAAAGGATACTTCAGAAGTATAAAAGTGAATGGGACATTACTGCCATACACACACACACACACACACACACACAGGGCTTTCATGGGCATTAAATAATTTAAGCCTCAGAGTAATTTTATGGCTTAGTTCTGTCCTTATTTTTATTTATTTTTACTTTTAGTTTTTTTGGCCATGCCATGCAGCTTGTGGGATCTTGGTTCCCTGACCAGGGATTGAACCTGGGCCCTCAGCAGTGAGAGTGTGGAGTCCTAACCACTGGACCACCAGGGAATTCCAATGCTATCCTTATTTTTAGATAAGGAAACTAAAGCCTGGATATGTCAAATGATTTGTTTATGGTTGCACAGCTAGCAGTGGACAATTTGAAACTTGGACTGGGTTTTCTGACTGTAGATCCTGTGTTCTTTTGTCTACTGCCACACTGCCTCAAACTATAGATTACATTTCATCTAAAAGGTGTTGAGTTATAACAAGCCATCCATAATCCCTTTTTACCTTTTTCAAACTTTATTTTGAAACTTTCAAACATGCATATACCCTCTAGGTAAATTCAACAACCGTTATTTTGCCATATTCACTTTTTCTCTCCACACACACATACACATTTTATTTGTTGTTATTGTTAGGCATTTGAAAATATGTTGAAGAGATCATGAGCCTCCAACCCGAAACACTGCAGCATGCATCTCCTAAGAATAAGGACATTCTTATACAGAAGCAAAATATAACTGTCAGATTTAAGAAATCTAAACAATTGTATATTATCATCAAATGGGCCTACTATTAAATATTACATCCATTCCATATTTAGTGTCTCCATTGATCCCCAAATATCTGCTACAGCTGTTTAAAAAAATTCAAAGTTCACTCACTGCATTTGGTGGTTGTGTTTCTGAAGAGTCTCTCTTAATCTAGAACAGTTGGCCAACTTTTTTCATTTCACTGACTTTTCAAAGAGTCTAGGTCAATTGTCTTATATAGTGTCTCACATTGTACAAATCAAAAATCAGTGAATCTGACTTATTTTCTCATCATATCCCCCTATATTTCCTGTAAATTGGAAGGTAGGAAAAGAGGCCTGATTAGATTCAAGTTAAATCTTTGCTTCACTGGTGGTGTTAGAACTTATGCATTACATGCCATCCTTAATTTCTTTTTCTTTTTCTTCTTGTTTTGTATTTTGTGTGTACATTAAAATTTCTCCATAATAAAAAGTAAAAACAAAACATTAAGGCTGGCAGAGGGGGGAATTAGGGGGAGTGATATGTAAAAAGTAGGGAATCTCTTTTTGAGGTGATGAAAATGTTCTAAAACTGCTTGTGGGGATGGTTGCACATGCATGTGAATATACCAAAAATCATTGAACTGTACATTTTACAAGGATGAAGTATATGGTATGTGAATTATATATTTCAATAGAAACGTTAAAAACAAAAGTCAGGAAATCACCTCAGCGAACAATTCGTGTGCCTGCCATAGTGCTGAAATGTCCAGGTTTCAATAGAGAGTAAAATACAGATTGAGGGGCCATTTGGAAGACAACCCAGGAGGCAGTGGCCACAGTGTTCAACCTAGGGGGAAATGTGTTCACTTAAGAATAAGGCCAACTCCCCACATTAGCAGGTCAATCCAGACTTGCCCTTCCATTAAACTGATATCATGGGCTACATTGTGTCCCCTGCAAATTCGTATGTTGAAGTCCTAACTCTCAGGACCTCACAATGTGATTATATTTAGGGATAGAGCCTTTAAAGTGGTAATAAAGGGTAAATGAGATCATTAGGGTACATCCTAATTCAATACCACTGTATAAGAAAAGGAAATTAGGACATAAACTAACAGAGGGAAGACCATGTAAAGATAGAAGGAGAAGATGTCCATCTACAAGCCCAGGAGAGAGGTTTCAGAAGAAATCAACGCCGCTGACACCTTGATCTCAAACTTTCAGCTCCAAAACTGTGAGAAAATAAATTTCTGTTGGTTAAGCTACCCAGTCTGTGGAACTTCGTTATGGCAGCCCAAGCAGACTAATACACCCAACTTCCTTGAGAAGCAACATAGTTCCTTGAGAAGCAACCAACTCATGATTCCCCCAAGAAGAGGAAAAAGGGTGTTCCAGAACCTGGAGATACAGAGCAGGTGGCATGTCAGAAGATGGCTTTACCCTTGATATTAATTATGGGCCAAGACATTATAGCTTCTTGTTTGGGGGAGGGCAGGTAGAGCACAGCTTTAGCTCTGCCCCAATGCAAGATATTCCTGACTCTCATTCGAGCATATTGCTCTGGGCAAATCAGAGGCCCCCAACCAGATGTGCAACTTCCTTAGTTCTTGCAGATTTTTGGGAATTGCCCAGCTGTTCCTGATTATACAGTTCAAATAGCCCACATATTCACTCTCAGTGGAAACCTCAGGGAGCCCCTGAGAAGAGGTGAATTGTCTAGAGTTCTTCTAATGGTTCTCTTTTGAAAATCTTTTAAATAACTCACTATCTCGTTATTTCAGTGCTGCTCATTAGGACAGATGTTGACAATGGATAGCGTGGTAAGTGCACAGCTTAGCCTGGAGAATACAGTTGCCAGTGGCTTTAATTTTAGCACCATAACAGCTTCCACGACCACCTTCTTCATAAATGGCCCCTGTAGTAGGCTGCACATACCTCAAATCCTAAGGGCACCAGTAGTGTGGCTCCCCAGTGAGAGCTTGAGTGTCATCGATTTTTGCTCATTGTTGAGGCAGCCTGACTAGAGGTTTCACTAGTGGCATTTTTCTGAAATCAGGTCATGCTGACTTGCCAGGGTCCCTACAAGTATGGTGTAATTGCATCATTCTGTTCCCTCCTTCCCTAGGGAGCAACACAGACAGTCTCAGAGAGGGGATATAGCATTTTTCAATCTCACCCAAATGGAAATCAAAGTATAATGTATACAACCTGGTGGATGAGCATGTACCTATGCACCCCGTGACCCTGAACATGCAGCCGTTGTTACCACTCCTCATTTAATCTTAGAGGAATATATATTGTCCTGTGATTACTCTGTCCTTTCATCTCATTGTACTCAAATCTTGGGTGACTGTTGGCCCTGTCCCTTTCCATCCACAATCCATATGACACCAGCTTGGGAAACTTAATATCTTGTAAATGTATCATCCATACACAAGACAATGCAACTGGAAGGGACTTGGGGGAGAAGCCTGTTAGATATCATAAAATGCCAACTGTACATACATCTCTAGAAAAGTTTAAGTCATTGGACTGTGCCACCTAGGGTGGAAAAACATTATGTTTTCAGTCAGCTGCAAATTCCTAACCAAGAGTCACAGGTCAGAAAACGGGGTAGAACACCAAATATTCCTCTCAAACCGTGTTTTCATGCAGGGTATTCACAGGTCTTGAAAGGGAAAGCACTCTCATCCTACAGGGCATCCACCTGGGCAAAGTACAGGACATTGGTCCTGTGCATATATTAGTGGGAGGACTGTTGTGGTTCAGTAAGGAATCAGTCTACAATGTCCTATCCTGGGTCAAATACCTGTACCACAAGGTACTTGGAGCCAGTTGACATCATAACACCTTCCCATTATCCCCCTTGGGCAAGAGTTTTAAAAGGCCCCATCAGGCTAGAACACATCCTAATGTTAGGGGGGATAGGGGGTTTGTTTTTAATTTTCTATAGAGCAAAAGCCACCCTGTGGGTATTCACAATTTGTCCCTAACACCTAGAGTATCCTTTGTAACACTCCAAGAGGTCGACAACTTCACAGAAATGTCTTCCAGCATGGGACAGTACTCGTCAACTTGTCGGCACCCATAATCTCTGGACCTTTCCTACTGGTCTTAGAAGTTGAATTACCAGGGCTTGGGATGCAGAATATAGCTGTGGAATATTTTCTTTGTGTGTAAGAGGTAAGAGGGTAAGTGTCCAGCTCCTAATACGTTTACCACCATATTTGGTCACCTGAACTATCTCCTGGGTATAAATTTTGTCTGTTGTTTTGGGTTTTTAAAAATTTTTTTGGCTGTGCCACGCGTCATACAGGATCTTAGTTCCTGGATCAGGGATCGAACCCGTGCCCCCTGCAATGGAACCGTGGAGTCCTAACCACTGGAGTGTCAGGGAAGTCCCAAACTTTGATTTTTAAAAATAAATTGGGGGCTTCCCTGGTGGCGCAGTGGTTGAGAGTCCGCCTGCCGATGCAGGGGATACGGGTTCGTGCCCCGGTCTGGGAAGATCCCACATGCCGCGGAGCGGCTGGGCCCGTGAGCCATGGCCGCTGGGCCTGCGCGTCCGGAGCCTGTGCTCTGCAGCGGGAGTGGCCACAACAGTGAGAGGCCCGCGTACTGCAAAAATAAATAAATAAATAAATAAATAAATAAATAAATAAATAAATAAATTGGGAGCTCTATCACATTGCTTACTGTAATTCTTTACTTGCATTGTGGACTCATGAATGGAGCAGAAGCCACGTGCTATAACTAAAAGCTTTCTACACTTATTCCAGGAATATTTTTCAAAAATGTGTACAAAATAATAGAAGCTCTGGATGAATGATTTCTTGCCCTCTAAAATCCAAAACAGATTATAACCCAGGTGGGTTTTGTTATGTCAAACAAGAAAACTATAACCAAAGCTTTCCCATACACAAATAAGTAGACTTCCTCGTAAGCATAAAGTCTCTGGTGGATGTTTCACACAACTGAATGTTTTCTCACACTTATCTCAGGAATAGCTTCTTTTCTCAGTTTGGAGTTGCCAAGGTAGAATGAAGTCTGAGTTGTGACTGAAGGTTTTTCCACATTCAGTTCTTTTAAAACAAAGCTATTCGCAACAGGTAGAGCACATGGAAGGAGCCTCCGCTGTACCCATAGTGTGAAGGCTGAGCGAAAAAGAAAAGAGGGCTCTGGGCGGAAGGTTTGCAACCAGATTAGCAAAATGTTGAGCTGCTCCTTTACTTCTTTACTGCTGCACAGCATATTAGTAATATAAATTTATAACTCACCTTCTAGCTCCAAATCTAAACAGACAATTTTAACAGCATGCAAATAGAATATAAAGCAATTCAAGGAAAACCCACTTTCCCTATCTTGGGGCAAATATTGTTGATTAGTGAAGAAAAAGACAAATGAAATATGAGGCTAATAAAAACTCTCTGCAACTTGAGGCAGTAAAAGGACATATGAAAAAAATATATTCAAGGGATCTCCCTGGTGGTCCAGTGCTTAAGACTTCGCCTTCTAATGCAGGGGGTGCGGGTTCAATCCCTGGTTGGGGAGCTAAGATCCCACATGCCTCTCAGCCAAAAAACCAAAAATCATAAAACTGAAGCAATATTGTAAAAGATTCAATAAAGACTTTAAAAATGGTCCACATCAAAAAAAAAAAAAACAACAAAAAACTTAAAAAAAAAACCCCAAACTTGGCAATCATGAAAGGAAAACTGAAAGGAAACCAAAATGTAAAACATTATGGATGGGGCTTCCCTGGTGGCGCAGTAGTTGGGAGTCTGCCTGCAGGTGCAGGGGACATGGGTTCAAGCCCTGGTCTGGGAAGATCCCACATGCCGCTGAGCAACTAAGTCCATGTGCCCCAACTACTGAGCCTGCGCTCAAGAGCCCACGAGCCACAACTACCGAAGCCTGCAGGCCTACAACCCATGCTCCGCAACAAGAGAAGCCACTGCAGTGAAAGGCCTGCGCACTGCAGCAAGGAGTGGCCCCCGCTCGCTGCAACTAGAGAAAGCCCGCACACAGCAAGGAAGACCCAGTGCAGCCTAAAAAATAAATAACTAAATAAAATCTATTAAAAAAATTGTGGATGAAACACGGCTCTAACTACATATACAAAAGAGAGTAAAAGAACTTTACAGGGCTTCCCTGGTGGCACAGTGGTTGAGAGTCTGCCTGCCAATGCAGGGGACACAGGTTTGTGCCCCAGTCTGGGAAGATCCCACATGCGCGGAGCGGCTGGGCCCGTGAGCCATGGCCACTGGGCCTGCACGTCTGGAGCCTGTGCTCCGCAATGGGAGAGGCCATAACAGTGAGAGGCCTGCGTACTGCAAAAAAAAAAAAAAGAACTTTACAGAATACTAGGTGCAGCTTTATGCCACTCTCCAACAGTCCAGTAGAAGGGATGATTTCCAGATACAGATCACCAAAACTTACAGAGGTAGAAACTTAAAGAGGGCAGTAATTGAAGAAATCAAAATGTTGCTAAAGATTTATGCTTCTTGGTGCGGGGCAGGACAAAAAAAAAAAAAAAGACTTGTCCCTCTCAATTCCCTCATCCCCCAAAATGGATCAAGCCCAGTTATTTTTACTGTTCAAAGAATAATCCCCACATTATTCAAACTCTTCCAGAGTAATTAAAGAAAAACAAATACATTTTGCAAGGCAGGCAAAACTTTTTTAGTAAATTCAATTTAGTTCTGTACTTAAAACATCATTAACAAATGGATTTTATTCCAGGAGTGCAAGGAAATTTCAATTATCTAGAAACTTGCTCCCCCTAAAATTACAAAAATAAAGGACATTATCCGTAAAATTAGATTTAAAAAAAAAAGTGGTAGAACTTAAAAACCATAACAAAAACTCAAAATGCTAAACAATAGTAATTATTATAGGGTATAGTATGTGCCAAGCACTGTTTTAAGTGCCTTACACTTATGAACTAATTTAACCCTCACAGCCCAGAGGTAGCTCCATTTTATACATGGAAGAGCTAGACACAGGGAAACTAAATGACTTACTCAGGATCACACATGTAAGAAAGGAGTCAGGATTTGAACCTAGAGTACCAAGCACAAAAATCTATTAACTACTGTATTATATTGCTGCTTCTAAAAATAGGAATAGGGACTTCCCTAGCGGTCCAGTGGGTTAGACTCTGAGCTTCAGATGCAGGGGATGTGGGTTTGATCCCTGGTCAGGGAACTAAGATGCTGCATGCTGTGCAGAATGGCCAAATCAAACAAACAAAAAAATAGGAAAAGAAGAAAACTTCCTAAACCCAATAGAAAATTTATCAGAAACCAACAACGAAGTAACAATGAGACTTCCAGGGGTACACGTAGAAGATATCAATGAGGGCTTTATATGAGATATCCTATGAAGAGATGTCACTTCTATCTTTAGAAGCTTCTAGTCTGGTGGGGGATGGGGGGAGGGGAGATTGTGTCCAATTTAAGGATGATTCAATTACAGAGCTGAGTTTTCAAAAGGTATTTATTAAACTACCATATGAAAATTATTATCTATATACTAAAAGAAATAGATACTATACCCAACCTCAAAGAACCTATAATAAGTTGGTATGAACACATATGCATTAAATTGAGAATAATTTACAACGCAATTTAACAACAGTTGTACACATAGCAGCAGCTAACTCAAAGCACTGAGGTCCAATGAATAGCAGTTTAAGATGAATGAAGACGTATTTGAAGAAGAAAGTTTTTCAGAGATGAGTTGGATCTGGCAGGTTCTGGGGGACACAGATTAACAAAAGAAAAGAAAAAAGATATTCTAGACAGGGAACATAAGTGATGAGGGACTATATTAGAGTAGAAGTTCAAAAAGTAGATAAGGAGGGCCACAGCCAAGAGAAAGAATGAATGAATCAGTACCTTGGAGAACGACTTTATGTAAATGGTAAAATGAAGTGGAACAGAATAAGGAAATACCTCTGTCCTTGAGAAGTACACGTTCTGATTTTGGGATGCCTAAGTAAGAAATGAGATAGATTTTTAAACAGATGAAAAAAAAAAAGGAAAGAAACCTACAAGCACATGAAATGTGTGGTCCTTAGTGGGGAAGGACGGCACTGTTACTCCCACTCTCCCACTTTCCTGACCACCAGAGAGCATTTAGGGAATGACCCACTTTGATTAGTGGTTCCAAGAGGAGACCAGGGTGAGCATACTTCTTATACAGAAACCTTAACTCAGAGTTCCTTGCTCTCTTAGAGAATCATGTCTTAAAAAATAGACCGAGCCAGATCTGAGTGCTTTTCTCCAGTGTGAGTTCGCTGGTGGTGATTGAAAGTAGAACGCTGACTGAAGGCTTTCCCACACTCAATACATTCATAGGGTTTCTCTCCAGTGTGAACTCTCTGATGCACAATGAGCTGTGAGCTGTCACTAAAAGCCTTCTCACAATCTTTGCACTTATAGGGTTTCTCCCCAGTATGAGTCCTCTGATGTACCATAAGACTGGAGCTATAACTGAAGACCTTCCCACATTCATTACATTCATAAGGTTTCTCACCAGTGTGAATTCTCTGGTGTATACTAAGATGTGAGTTTTGATTGAAGGATTTTCCACACTCTTTGCATTTATAGGGCTTTTCACCTGTGTGAAGTCTCTGATGTCGAATGAGACATTTACTCAGACTGAATGCCTTACCACACTCATTACATTCAAAAGGTTTTTCTCCAGTATGAATTCGCTCATGGTCAACAAGTTGAGAGTTCTGATTGAAGGCTTTCCCACACTCACTGCATTTGAATGGTTTTTCCCCAGTGTGGAGGCTCTGATGTCGAATAAGACATTTACTTCGACTGAAGGCTTTGCCACATTCATTACACTCATAAGGCTTCTCCCCAGTGTGGATTCTCTGATGGTCAATAAGATTTCTGTTGGAACAGAAAGCCTTCCCACACTCATTACACTTGTAAGGTTTCTCACCACTGTGAAGTACCTGATGGTGGACAAAGCTTTTACTCCGAATGAAGGCCTCCCCACACTCATTGCATTCATAGGGTTTCTCCCCAGTATGGGTTCTCTGGTGGTCAATGAGTTGGGAACTCTGAGTGAAAGTTTTTGCACATTTGTTACATTTATATGATTTCTCCCCATTATGGAGTCTCTGGTGTTGAATGAGATGGGAGCTATGGCGATAGGTCTTTCCACAATCACTGCATTCATAGGGCTTTTCCCCTGTGTGGATTCTGAGATGGACTATGAGCTGAGAGGTCTGCCTGAAGGTCTTGCCACACTCATTGCACTCATAGGGTTTCTCTCCAGTGTGGATTCTCTGATGCCCAATGAGGTGAGAACTCCGATTAAAAGCTTTGCCACATTCATCACAGTGATAGAATTTCTGTCCCTTCAGAATTCCCTGATGTTCTGCAGGACTTGAGGACAGATCTGGATGTTCCTCAAGTTCCTTATATTCATCACATTCATCTTTTGTGCATTTATTTTTATCCTCCTGTGTTATTTCCAAGATATCACTCTTCAGTCTGCTCCCTTGTTCACCTGAGGGTTGAACTTCTAGCTTCTCTAAAGCCTCTTCACAGGAATCTCCAGCTTCTGGTCCTCCAGGAATCACTCCATAGAGTATTCCTGAGGTCCTATCACATGACTCCGATTCTTCAGAAATTTCCTGCTTTGGAGGCAACTCTGAACTCTCCATCCTGTTCTCATCTGCTGCCAAAAGAAAGAAGAAAACAACTCTTACTCACTCTAACCCTACTGAGGAAATGAACTATCAGGAGCCTATGTACCTAAAAAAAAATTCATATTATGGGTAAGGAATGAGGAGACACATTGAGAACAGGAGAGAAAATGAGAAAACAGCTCAAATTTCTCTTCATGGACAGAAAAACAATGAGGGGAAGCTGGTCAGTGGAGGAAGGCAGAAGAATAGCTATCAGGACAGAGGGATGCTGAGCCAGCACAGCCAGGTGAACAGGCCAGTTGAAAGGCAAGAGACCAGACTAAAGCATGGTGAGATCTTCCAGAAGTCACTTAGATGCGACGTCTCCTTAGTAAAATGATGAACTCTAAGGCTCTTTCCAACCATGACACTGTATGGTTCCACAGTTCTCAGCAAAGATGTTGGGGAGAGAGAGTGGTGGCCAATACCTCAAATCAAATATGAGAAACAATGTGGGCAAACCTGAGAGTAGAAGGGAAATTTATATTATGAGGATATGATTAGGAAAAAGTGTATATAAAGGAGTGATTCTGGTGTAACAGGACAGTGACAAGATTTGGAGAAGCCATGGGTAGAGAAATACTGGGGAAAAGTACTGAAGGGGAATGCAAAGCTATAAAATTGGGCATCCCCTAGTCCCTGGAGCACTTACTGGTAAGTACAATACTGCACTCCTATAAAAACTAGGAATGAGGCTTCCCTGGTGGCGCAGTGGTTAAGAATCTGCCTGCCAATGCAGGGGACACGGGTTCGAGCCCTGGTCCGGGAAGATCCCACATGCCGTGTAGCAGCTAAGCCTGTGCGCCACAACTACTGAAGCCCACGTGCCACAACTACTGAAGCCCGTGCACCTAGATCCCGTGCTCCGTAACAAGAGAAGTCATCGCAACGAGAAGCCTGTGCACCACAACAAAGAATAGTCTCCCCATGCCGCAACTAGAGAAAGCCCGTGCGCAGCAACTAAGACCCAACACAGCCATAAATAAATAAATAAATAAATAAATAAAACTAATGGGGGACTTCCCTGGCAGTCCAGTGCTTAAGCCTTCTCCTTCCAATACAGGGGGTGTGGGTTTGATCCCTGGTTGGGGAGCTAAGATCCCACATGCCTCTACGACAAAAAAACAAAACAAAACAGAAGCAATGTTGTAATAAATTCAATAAAGACTTTAAAAATGGTCCACATCAAAAAAAACCCCAAAAAACCAAGAATGGTATCAATAACTTGAAATATAAATCAAACATGTTTTTGGTATCTTGATAATCAGGAATCATAAGGAAAGTGAGCAGTTGAATATTTGCTTTTAAATTCTAGGATTTTTCAGTACAAAAACTGGGAGAAGGCAGAGCAATTATGGTTATAGTTTAACCTAAAAATGTTGGTTCCTTTCAATGACATCTACATCAGGGCTATAAACCTTCATGCTAATTTAGTGTGTGCAAGTTGTAGATGTCTGAATCTCTCACTTCTAAGCCCACCCTCTCCAGAGTAGGCTACTGTCCTAGACCGGTCAAGCCCAGAACCTGCCCTGACAACAGCTCCTTCCAGGAAGCAGCCCTGCCCCAGTCTTTCTGAAGGAGAAGCTGAGGCAACCATGCTTTGTGCCAGGCAACCCAGCTCATCCCATGATGGACAACAGGTGACTGGAACAGGGCCAAGCACTAGACCCAAGTGTGGCTTATCTGTAGATTAATTATCCGCCTCTGTGCAGGGAGGACCAAAGTTCTGCTCAAACAAAGATGTTATTTAATGGCTGAACCACCCTCGGAGTTCCTCTCTACATAAATTCTGAACTAAAGGTAGGACAAGATGAAGGAAATTACAAGTAGAAGCCCAAGCTGAAATGATGCATGGAGAGAAGGCAAGCCATCGGGAGCCAAAGCAAGCAGAACGTGTGAGGAAACAGAAAGTCTAACTAAAAAGGAGCTCTGACAAAAGATTCAGAGTGAAGAGAATGGGTATCAGAGGGAGGAAAAAACAGATACACAGCACAGCTGTCTTACAACAGTGGTGTAAAAATCCTTTCACTTTTGCTGCTGTGGCTCCCAGGCTCCCAGGTCCCTACAAGGCTTTGTTTCCTGAAGTCTGGTCTAGCTGGTCAGTTTGTTCTACGTTTCCATTCCTTTAGCCTTATTGTAAGTAACTTAACTCATTGCTTACAACAACTGAGTGGCTTTCTATTCCTTCCAACTACAAACTCTAACTAAACCAGCCCAGCTCAATTAATAAGAAAGTAAAAAGAATGTTAATAACTGTTAAAGTGGATGATGACGTAGAGGGGTTCATTATACTATTCTCTCCACTTTGACTCTTCATATTTTCATAATAGAAAGTTAAAAAAAGAAAAAGAATATAGCAAAGAATATGTAAAGAAGGCAGACTCTAAGTTACTGGGTAACAGAGTCATTACCCAATGAAGCCAGGCTGCAGCAATTTTCTGGCACGATGTTCCGGTACAGGGCTGCTTTCTGGCTGAGTGCTGGACCTTTCCACTTCTTCTGAGTATAGTCCACAGACAGGAACTCGAACTCTGCAGCCTCCTGGAATGACAAGTTTCTATTGCTCAGGGACATTCCCAGCCTGGAAAGCAGTCATTAGGGGCACCAAGAGCACAGGGTCGGGGAACCTGGTGGTAAAATGGGCGGGGTGGGGGGGAATCTGGGAAAGACAGATTAAAAGGACAAGTCCAAGGAATTACCTGGTGGTCCAGTGGTTAAGACTCAGTGTTTTCACTGTCATGGGTCTGGGTTCAATCCCTGGTCGGGGAACTATTATAAGATCCCACAAGCTGTGGGGTGCGGCCAAAAAAAAAAAAAACAAGGACAAATCTAGGACAGGACCAGCTCCAGGGGAAGCCACAGGAGCAGACTCAGAATAGGCCAGAGGCCCGGAGATAAGCTCTAGCTATTCCTGGGCCACAGACTTGGAACTCAGGAAGCTCACCTGGGGCCTGACCATCCGGAGCACAGTTGCCGCTGCTTGGTCTCCTACGTTCCCCACTTGGGGAAGGGAAGGCACCGGGGAAGCATGCTGAGCTGAGGGAGGAAAGAAAGCTCTGAGTGGGACCAGCCCTGCTCTTGGCTCCAATGAGGTCTGTATCCCAGCAAGTGGATTCAGGAGAACCCAGGTGGCTCCACACACACAGACCCTCATCCCTGTTCCATAAAGGCATTATCCTTTGTGAGCTGTGAACTTTTCCTGGAAGCAAGAAGGTCCCTGTTCAAACCGAACTGGCGGCTCCTTCCAGCCCTCTCTCTGCCACTCTCGGAAGGAAGCTACACTTCTGACCACCTTCTCTCCCGGGGCTTCCCCAGCAGCAGCCTGCCTGGCCTCCCCCTCACCTCTCTGCCCCTCATTCCCTGGCTTCTCTTCCTGCACCTGCCCTCTCATCACGGACACTGTAGGTGTTCAGGTCTCAGAGCTTCCCCTTTCCCTCTCTCAGAGATCTCACAACTCCCATTCTCTGCTCTTAAGCTGTCAGTTCTCTCTGAGACCCCTATCACAAGCCTCCAGTTGCCTATTGGACATTTCACTTGGGTGTCCCACAACACCTGAAATTCAGTGTCTAAAGTGCATGTTTCCATCTTCCTTTCCTGACTTCCCAGGTTTTCTCAGTGATTCCAAACATTGGCCAAAACCCGCTAATTCTCCCTCCTCTCCATTGTCCCATGGATTCTTCGTTCAAATATGTGTCACATCTATCACTCTGCATTCCACTCAAACCCACTCAGGCAATTACTGCCTCACATCTGCTCTACACTAGCCTCCTAGTGAGGCTCCCGGTCACTGGTCTTCACATTCAACCCACAGTGCTCATGTGCCACAGTAATCCTTCTGAAATACTGTTTCTAACGCTTCAATCCCCTGCCCCCCAAATCTTCCTGGCCTCCATCCAAAGGCCCTGCACAAGCAGACCCCAGGCTCCCAAATAAGTCCTTTCTGACCCGACCTCAATGGGGTCCAAGGAACTCCCACTTAGCGAGTGTCTTTGCTCCAGCCCTCCATGATCTCGCTCACCGTTTACAATGTCCACATGGCTCATTCGTGACGGCATCAAATGCCTGCGGACAGATATCACTCACATGTATCTTATGAGGTTGCCTCTTCTTGCACTTACGACTGACTCTGCCAACTAGATAACAAGCTCTTTGGAAGCAGTGCCGGCCTACTGCATTTCTCTGGTCCTCAACAGGGCCTTTGCCATGAAATGTGCTTGACAAAAATGTGCTAAATACACGAATGATTGGAGAATAAGCAAAAGGAACAAACAAAGTCACTAGGGAAGGAAGACACAGGGCAGGGCAATAAGGGATTCCAATGGGGTGGGAGACGGGGAGATGAAGGAAAGGAGACGCCGAAAGAGAGAAAGGAGGAATGACTTAAGGCCAAAGCGGGGGAGGTGAGTACCAGAGTGCCCACTGGGGAGGTGGTGGTGTGCCCCAGGGTCACCAGGAGGCTCCAGGTGGGCTCCAGGTGCCGAACCCTCACTAAGGAGTGAGGTAGGAGGAGATTCCTCTGTTGCACCCAAGGCTGTCATCTCCTCTGAATGCATTTCCTGTTCCTGTGCCGGAGCTGAAACCTAGAGACAAGGAAATAAAATTGGGTCCAAAAGAGCATCCTTGAAGATACAGAACCCAAAACCTCTAAGAAGCACCCCCAGGAGAGGAAGCCAGGGAAAGAAGAGCCAGAGGGTCCTCCTAGCCCCACCAGTACAGCCAACTGGGGCAAAAATGTCAAAGCAGGATCTACAGCTTATAATCCTATTTGCCATCCCTCTGTTGACCCTTTTGGTAGGAGCTTCAAGACCAGATTATATAACCATTTCCACTCTGTGTCAGTGCTTCAGACACACATTTGCTTATGAAGAACCCCCTGGAAAAAGGAGTCAGGAAGGTAATTCAGTACACTCCCTAGGGCCTCAGCCTACAGAATAGATCAATCAGGAGTACCAAGGAAGTAAAAAGTGACAGGTGTATGTACCTGTATGTGCATAAATAATGCTACTGAGGCCGACAGCTGGAGCAATACCCCAGACGGCAGCTGACAAACCTCAGCTTTTCCAACTTCTCTCAGCAAAAGTGTCTCCTCTTTAGAGAAGCCATCCCTGACCACACTGACAAAGCAAGGATAGTCACACTCTCTCAAATTACCTGGTTATGTTTTCTAGAGTGTACATTAGTTTTTAAATTATCTTATTTATACCTTTATTGTCTATTTCTCTGCCAATGAAGTGTAAGTGTTTTGAGGGTGAGCACTCTGTCTTGGTCACTAGCTCCTAGAACAATGCTTAGCCCAATGGTGGTGTTCAATTAATATTTGCTGACTGACTTCCTCTCGATATTTTGTTAAGAGTTATCTGCAAACTTGGTTTTCAATATGTACTACCTCTAACCAAAAATTTATACAAAAAGTCAAATAGAAAAAAAAATTTTTAAAGAAAAGTCAAATAGGATCACATAACACCAATCTTTAGAGACCTCAAGAATATCTCAGAGCATAGACCTTTTATCTTCTAACCCTTGCTTGTTGTCATCAAATCAGTTCCTCACAATCTCATGGTTACTACTTGTACCAGCATTTGGAGCAGAAAACCTAAAAAATTGTCTAAATAAATCACTTTTGTGTGTGTGTGTGTGGTACGCAGGCCTCTCACTGCTGTGGCCTCTCCTGTTGCGGAGCACAGGCTCCAGACGCGCAGGCTCAGCGGCCATGGCTCATGGGCCCAGCCGCTCCGTGGCATGTGGGATCTTCCCGGACCGGGGCACGAACCCGTGTCCCCTGCATCGTCAGGCGGACTCTCAACCACTGCGCCACAAGGGAAGCCCAATAAATCACTTTTTAAAAATTGAAATATAGTTGATTTACAGTGTTGTGTTAGTTTCAGGTGTACAGCAAAGCAATTCAGTTATACATACACATATATTCATTCTTTTCCAGATTCTTTTCCTTTATAGGTTATTAAAGAATATTTAGCAGAGTTCCCTGTCCTATACGGTAGGTCCTTGTTGATTATCTTAAATAAATCACATTTATAAGCTCACTCACTCTGGCATGTACATAGCACAGCATAAGGTAAAAATAACTTCTGCTTCAACAAAACACATGGATTTGCCCTACTGGGTTACATCTGCTGAGAAGTTAGGGGGCTCTCTCCTTTAGCGTATATCTCTCCAATGGAATGGTAGGTCCAAGAGGCTCCCTGCAGTCTGGGGTTCCCCGGCTCTCCCATGGATGGTTCTTATAAATGGGACTTAGAGCTCTTAAATACAGCAGCTGTGGGTACTGGCAGAAGACAGAACTTAACTGCACTGTGATAACACAACCTTGTAATTCACTGACAATTAAATCCTGATAAAGTTCCTATTCATTACCGAGGACTCATAAGTGTCCTCTCCTCACAGGCCATGAAAACCCCATTCCAATTTTCATTCCAAGATGGCATTCCACAGCAAGACATTTGGGAAAAGGTAGTGGCTTAGAATCTAGGGAGCTGGAAAATCCTGGTTCCCACACACATGGACAAAGGGACTGCTTACTAGCTCTGTCACCTTAGATGAGCCAATTAACTTCTCTGCGTTTGCATCACTTGTCAAGTGGAGATAATGATTACTATCTGCATACCTTGTAAGCCTGCTAGGAGCTCAAATTTTAAAAGATATAGGACTTCCCTGGTGGCGCAGTGGTTGAGAGTCTGCCTGCCGATGCAGGGGACACGGGTTCGTGCCCCGGTCTGGGAAGATCCCACATGCCGTGGAGCGCCTGGGCCCGTGAGCCGTGGCCGCTGAGCCTGCGCGTCCAGAGCCTGTGCTCCGCAACGGGCGAGGCCACAACAGTGAGAGGCCCGCATACCGCAAAAAAAAGATATAAAAGCATTCTGTAAATTCTGCAGCCCAGTAGGGATGCCTCTACCACTCTCTCCAGCCCCAATGTGCACACATGTGCATGCTCACTCCTGCTGATCAGAATGGCATTCCTTAATCTCCTCCTGGCAAACTCCCATGAAAAAGCCTGTTTTTTCATTTAGTCATAAAAACACTTTCTGAATCCAGGCCAGGTGAGATAGTCCTGTTCTCATGTCCTTATGTCAGAAAACTTAAGCTGATGACAGTGGCAGAGTAAGAAATGGAGTCCAAAGATCCCACTTCTAGGCTAGAGCCATGAGTGTTCAGCTGCCCTGTCAACTGTTAGTCACTCTCTTGAGTTTGTGACTCAGTCACCTTTCTTCTGAGGCTCCCTGGATAAAAGACGGTTTTAATGGAGGCTACATTCTCTTCTGCTTAAGCAAAAGGCAGCGGGAGATACGGAAATTTTCCTTCTACCCTCCTCACTAAATAGCACTCTAAACATTTCTTCAACCACTTGTCCTTGCCTATGGTTGGGCCTAGCTGCTCTCTAGACCCTACTGATACTTGATTTATCCCTGTGTTTACTTGTTTAAACAAGGAAATAACGATTGCCAATGGATCTGATACTGTCAGAGGGAACCAGCTATTACCCCTGGAAAAAGTCTAGCCCTAGGACTCCAATCAATTGGAATTCATTCCCTAGGCCTAGTATGTAATAATTTTTGAAAAAGCACTGAATAAAAATAATGTACTGGGTACTAAGGAAATTTCACTGGTACTGGTTTTCCCTGGTAAAGCACAAAGGAGGAAAAGTAGAGGGGACCCTAACCCATCCTGCTCAGTTACAAGGAGCAACTGGAGACTCATCAGGAAGAACTGACTCATCCATGGTGTGATGGTCTTTTGATGTCAGTTTAGCTCTAATCTAGGTGTTGCTGTGATGGTATGGTGTACAAGTGATTAAAATTCATAATCAGTTTAAGTAAGGGAGGTTATCTAGATAATCTGGATGGGCCTGATTCAATCAGTTGCAAGACCTTAAAATCAGAGCTGAAGGTTCATGAAGAAGGAATTCTCTTTGTGGACAGCAGCTTCTGCCTATGCCTGAGAGTTCTAGCCTGAACTTTCTGACGGCCTACCTTACAAATTTCTGACTTGTCAACTCCCACAATGACATGTCACTTTCTAGCAATATATATATATGTATGTATATATATATTTTGCTTCTGTGGCTGAACCCTGACTAATACACATAGTCACTGAACTAGTTAGCTCTGTGATCCTAGAAGCCAGATTTCCCACTGTTATGACACTGCTGACTCTCCAACTTTTCCTTTTGAGTTACCCTGGCTTAAAATTTGAGAGAACCCCAGAAAGTAGGGAAAATCAAAAATAGAATTAAAGAAGCAAAAAGATCCCAGTTGGGTTTGGAAAGCTAGAAAAGAACAAAATGATGAGGCCCAGAACTGTTACATCTCATAAGGAACCTAAAAGGCAGGAAAACAGCACAGTAACTTGGAGAAATCCGAGGAAGTAATGAGAACTTCTCAAATGAGGGCCCATGTTATCAGCATACCCTAAGGGCTACTTCTCCCTGACATGCTTCCCTATTCTAACAGCTCCTGCCTGTCAGGAGCACTGTGTGGAGCTCCAGGCTGCAGTGAGGTTCACGACACAGCACTTCACAAAGTAATTCACAGAGCATGGCTGGGATCTGCATTTTTGTTTAAGGCTAGGAGCACAAAACTCTTTCCCCTTCATACATGGCACTGGTTCAGGAGTCCCAAAGGCAAACCAGCTTAGAGCCTAGGGAATGGAGAATGTCTATTCTCAGGCTACCCCAAGCAGTATAGAATGGTTCCAGATGCCATTCTAGACTCGGCCGCTCACCTCTCCTGGTCCACTAACGTGTCTCTGGAAATCCTCCACCACAGCCACAGCCTCCTCACCACTCTCAGGGTGATGCAGCTGCACCCAGGTCCGCAGTTCCCCTGGCAGGATGCTCAGGAACTGCTCCAGGACCAGCAGCTCCAGGATCTGCTCCTTGGTGTGCACCTCCGGCATCAGCCACCAGCGGCAGAGCTCCCGGAGCCGGCTCAGCGCCTCCTGCGGCCCAGACATCTCGTGATAACATAACTGCCTGAAGTGCAGCCGGAAGATTTCACAGACAGGAGGGTGATTCTTTTGGAGACTGCAGCCCTGCCCCCAGCTCTGGCTCTCTGGCTCCTGTTTCACGGTCAAGCGCCCCTCCTGCCTCTGGAGAACAGCACCCCTGGGGATGAGGCCTGAAGTTCCCCTGCCTTGGGCAGCCATCGTGACACCAAAGAGAAGCTTGCTTCAGTTGTGGTTTGTCCGATTAAAATGATGGTCTGTAATTCAGGTCTCAGAAGCTGTTGTCAGAGTTGAGGATGTGGGGTGATGGGAACGTCACCTACAGAAACATCAAGAGAGAAATCAGAGTCCCCAGAGTGCTCAGCCCTAGGCGGATGACAGACCCTCCACAGTTAAAAAGCAAAGCTCTAGAAAAAAGAAAAAGGAGCACAACCAGGGCAGTCTCTCTAAGCATCTCTCCAAGTAACTTCTTTAAAGTTTCAGTGGCTCCCATCACCTACAGGATAAAACCTAAATGTCTATGCCTAGCATCCAGAACCTGGCCTGTGGCCTCTGTTCTAGCCACACCCCCTACCACTTTCCCCAGGTACCCACCAGGCTAGAAAGACTGCAATGATCTCCAAATGTGGGATATGCAAGATAATCCAAAAGGTGGATAAAGAAATACTAAGTTGTTATTAAACTAGTTAGTGGATATTTTATAATGTGCACTGAAATTTGTACAACAGTACATACCTTTAACTCACAAATAAACCTATGTTGGAAATGCATGCTCAAAACTCTTCTTCTCTACTCTTTTGTAATAGAGATGCACAATAAAGGAAGTTAGCGACTAAAGCTCTAAAGACACAGCTAGAAGCCACACATACTTTCTCTGGATTTTTCTGCTTCCGAAACTTTTGACAAACACCTACTCACCTGTCAAGACCCAGAACAAATGCTATTTTTCTCTTGAAGGCATTCCTGATTGCCCCATGCAGGAAGGGGAGCTGGTCACCTCCCTCTCCGTACTCAGTGTAACATTGTATTTTAACTAATTTATGCACAACTCATCACTCACCCTCTCCAAACTGCTGGATGGCCACAAAAGAAAAGGAACCCAATGGAGTAAGAAATGCCAGACCCCATAGCACAGGGAGATCAGCTCGGTGCTTTGTGACCGCCTGGAGGGGTGGGATAGGGAGGGTGGGAGGGAGGGAGACGCAAGAGGGAAGGGATATGGGAACAGATGTATATGTATAACTGATTCACTTTGTTATAAAGCAGAAACTAATAAAAAATAAAACAAAAAATAAGAAATGCCAGACCCTTTTCTACTCAACCCACTTCCCCTAGAAAGCCTTGCTGATCTCTCCAGGCTTAAGTGTGGTTACTGCCTCAGTGAACCCACAGTACCTTTTTCATTCTAACCTCTGCTAGAGCACTTCTCACACTGTGTTTGGGACTTACACGACTGCCTCCTCCACTTTATGGGAGGACTCAAAGGGCAGAGCTGGTTCCCAGTCATCTTTGTACGTGTGTGTGTACTTGGCATACAGAGGCACATATCTGGGAAGCGAACGAATGATACTGAAGTTGGGGGTGGGGGCGACTTTTATCCAGTTTACATACTGTAAAACCCTGAAAATCAGCACCTTAGTGGTAACTAGGGCATCTGTGCTATGCTTCCAATTCACCATGCATCTTGGTACCCTGGGTAAGCTACTCTCTCCAGGGCTCAATTTCTTTAAAAAGACAAAGATAGACTTAAAAATCTGTGACTCTGCTCTAAAATACATAGAAAGTTCAGGCCATTTTCCTACTTCCCTTACTGCTCTGAATGCTCAGCCCCTCATCTCATCTGGATTTTTGGCTCTCCAAGCTATACTTCACGTCTGAAATTCTGACTGGGTCTGACCCACTTCTGAGGCTTCGTACTGTCTTCCAGCGCAAGGCTGGGAAAACGTCTATCTACATTTCGCGTTCGACCAGGCTTCTGCGGCGCCGCTCACCTGGCCACGTCTGCCCTGCTCATCGCTGTACCCGCAGGTGCTGGGCTCTGTGCCAGGCACGGCTGGTCGGGGCACTGGGACAAAGAGGCGGCTCTACATCTGGCGGCTTCTGAACGTCACGGGGACCGCGCCGCCAGCCGCGGGGGCGAAGAGTGGGTCGGGCCGGCGTAGCCGACCTGGGCTGTGGGCGGCCGCAGCTCCAGCCTAGCAGCCCCGGGCCCCAGCAACACTTCCCTCCCCGCCCCGGGCCCGCTCACCGGGGCACCGCGCCCGCGACCCCCGAACACCAGACGCCGCCGCGGCCGGCATAAGCAAAAACAATGGCCGGGCCGGAAGCGAGAGAGGCCCCACTTCCGGCCCCTCCAGGATCCCGGAAGTCTCGGTTGAGAAAGTGTACGCCCGCGCCCACGCGCCCCCGGAGCCACACAGCGGGTGACACCTTGGGCGCGGAGACCACCCCCTCCTGGCCTGGCTGGGGCACAGCGGCGGCAGCGGGGAGGGGGTCTCAACTGAGGCCTCAGGGAGCACACGTGCTGCTCTCAGACCATTCTAGGTCTGGGCCACCCTGCCGCACCCCGGCTTTGCCCCTTCCCCTCCTGGTGGCCTTGGGAAAGAAAACCTAACCTCTGAGCCTGTTTTTTCATCTGAAAAATGCAGAGCACAGCGTGCGCCTGACAGGGCTGTGAGAGCTGAAAGGGGTAACATAAGGACACTACACAGCAAAAGACCTGACATATCCTGATCGCGCAGTCAGATATTATTACACTGTATGTGATGCCCAGGGCATTTTCACCCAATGTGAGTCTTAATGAAATGAGCAACAGGTATCTCCGTCTTACTAAAGAAGAAATGAGCCCAGAGATTGTGATATTTTGGCCAGCAGGTGTGGTTAATCTTTCCTAAAACAGAACAAGCACTCCGGTGTCTAAGGAGAGGCCCCCTAGGGAGGGCCAAGGAGCTGATAAAAAGTTGGAAGTTATGGAGACAACATAATATAGATGCAATTGTCTAGTCTAATATCTGGGAGGCAGGTGTTACCCAGGTGGACTTAACCTGGAACAATGGTTTACATACAGAAGCATGTGAACAGGTCCCTGCTGCTAACATGATTGAGGAGGCTCTGAAGGCACAACCTCCAAAAACGAATGATATATGGGGCTAACGAAAACCCTCTGCAACTTGAGGCGGTAAAAGGACATATGAAAAAAATATATTCAAGAAAAACTTGAGTTCCAAAGAGAAACGAAGGGCAAAGGATAACATCAGCCACATTTCCAATGGAGTTAACTATGTATCTTATGCATTGGGTTGGCCAAAAGTTTCTCTCGGGTTTTTCCATAACATCTTACGGAAAAACCCTGATGAACTTTTTGGCCAACCCAATATCTTGTCGTAGCCCATCAAGTTGTTCCTTTACAGGGTCCGAAGTAACAGTAACTTGTGCTGTCCAAGCCATCAGCAATATCCCAAGGATGTTCTGGGTCTACCTCTGGACCTGACATGTGTCCATCACATCTCTGCATAAGCCAGGACAGAAACGAAGGCATAAGAAGACCTACTGCAGGGATTTTACAGTCTTTAAAGAGGTCTCTTAGAGAAGTCTTTGCCCACTGAGCCTGATGAGTGGCCTTCTGATATCAAGGTCACCCTCTACATTTGGAAACCTCACAGGGAGGTCTTGGCTATGTGGTCCTAGCTTCTGCCTGACATTGCCACTGCGTGTGGCCCACTGGCCCATTAAGGCCTCAGAGACTCAGGGATATCAAGCAGGAAATCTCTTAAGGCCAGGCCAAATGCTGTCAGCTCTTTTTCAGGTTTCCCTGATGATGCATTGTCCTGCAGTTCTGGTTGCCTGGTATGTAGGAGACTTAGGGATCTGGAAAACAAGATTAAATTTTTTCATTCCTCAGAGCTATTTCATGCCCAGGTGGTTGGCTTTCATTGTCTGTGAGAGCCAGCTTCATCTGGGAAGGGTGTCCAGACTTCATAGGTTCCTCTGTGGGCAGCACTGTGGGTCTAACCTAATCCATGACTGGATTGGGTTCCAGTGGAGGAGACATGCTCCATGATGCCCCTCATATAGCACCTTGGGAAACCTATATTTGGGCCAAAGACAGTCCCAGAATACCTGAGGGAACACCACTCCTGACCTCTCTGGGAAACTATCACACTAGCTTTGGTATGAGAGCTAATAGAACAAGTAACCCAGTTCTATGTGCCTGAAGCAGAGCTCACCATCTACCCCAAACCCTGAAGCTCCACTCACATTCACATCACTATAAAGGGCACTATCATTCATCCAAGAGCCCAAACTAGAACCCTGGATGTCATACCATGGGCTGGGTGACCATAGGAGAGCTACTTAGCCCCTCTGTGCTACAGCTTTCTCATCTGTAAAATAAGGAGAATAATAATAATGATACCTAAATCATAGAGTTGATATGAGGATTGGATGAGATTATATATATATATATATATATATATATATATATATATATATATATGGCACTTAGAATGTGCCTGGCACATTGTAGGTATTATAGGTGTTTTCTAGTATCATGTTCACTCACACTTCTTTATACCCTGTATCCAGATAATTGCTGAGTCTTTGCCTCATTTGTATGTAATAACAATAATAATGACAACAAAAAAACAATAGAAAATACCTATACCACTTACTGTGCTGCTCTGCATCATCGCCACTGCTCACTTCCTTGTCTTAAGTCCTGCCTGGTGTGAGGGCAGCTGTGAGAAGGATGTTCCTAGGGACCTTTGGGATTTAAGGAGACCACAAAGAGAGGAGCATTGTCAGGTCTGGAGATTCTTTGTCCCCAAACTGCTCATACCTTCTGACATCATCTGTGTGGACAGTCCCCTTTTCAACAGCCAGGACACTCTTACACACCCTGAAAATAAGATGGGGGTCCTAGAACTGCCCCCTGTGGGGGGATAGTTGTAATATGGACAGGAGACCCCAGCTACTATGCTTGAATGGGAATGTATGAGGCCCAAGCTCTAGCCAAGAGAGCAAAGAGACTGTCCTATTACCTTGAAAACTTCTCCTTGTCCTTCAAGAATTAGCTGAGACACTCCATTCTCCAGGAAGATGTCCCGGGACCCCATCTCCCCACCTGGATTAGGTGCCCCTTCCTTTGTGCTCCTGTGGTGGCCTGCCATGTGCTTGTCACGGCCCTTATTTGTTGCACCAGGTTAACACTGTTTACTTGTCAGCTTCCCCCATGCACAGTAAGCCTTATGTGGGCTGCCACCATGTCTCCCTGGTTCACAGTTGGGTCCCAAGGCACAAACTGTAAGCCTGGCTGGTTTGAATATCTGTCTTGGCCGGAAGACAAGGTCAGTCCACCTTTATTTCCCTGGTGTCCAGTACAGAGCCTGGCCTAACCTCTAAGAAATGTGTCCTTGATCCAGGCTGCTGTGGAAGGCTTTTTAAGCAGGGAAAGAATCTGTTCAGTCTGGGCTTTGATTGCCAGCTATACTGAGGGGCTTGGAGGGAAAGAGATTGACACATCCATTGTATCTGCTTACCTGCTTTGCCACTCCAGTGCCTCTGTAAGACAGAATCATTAGTTTACAGGCGAGGATTCTGAGCCTCGGCAAATGTCCTGCTTCCTGGGTAACAATTTTACTGGCTGAAAAGGGCACGGAAGGCTTTGAATTCAGGTCTATAGACCACCCCCACCCTCCTCTTTTTTTTTCTGTTTTAGGATCCTATCTCTAACCCTCATTCTTTAATTACTCTCAGATTTCTTCCTGCTGGTGGTGTGTCAACGATGGTCACAGAACATGGCCTCGTGGTAGACTCGGGAAAGGCAAGGATTCTCTAGGTCTTCTGGCCTCAGTTATCCCGCGAGGAGCCAACCCCTGGCGCGGAGACCAACGAGATAAGAAGGCCTCCGAGCTTCCTAGACAGATCCGGAAGTGGCTCCAAGGGCTCGAAGATCGGAGAGAAATTCGCTTCCGGCGCATCTTTTGTTCAGGAATCTTTGGAAGCTACTGCTGGTGGGGAGGTCATCGGGCTAGTCGTGGAGCTTCCTCAGGTTGCCAGGAGTGGGAACCGTGGTCCCGGGCTGTTCCTGCCCGCTGTTGGCGCTGATATTGACCCTACTCCGTGACACACGTGATGAGACAGGCCCAGAGGGCAGCAGGAAACTTCCGGGGATACCAGCGCATCCCCGACGGGGTTTGGTGGGAACGCAGGACTGTCTCCCCGCCTCATACCGCTCGACTCTCCGTGCTTCCTTCCCGGGGTTTACCCCAGAGGTCTTCGGAAAAGCGGGGCACTGTATTCCGTGGTCTTTGTTCTAGCTTAATCCCCGTCCCGAAACCCCGAAACCCGACCCTCAGCTCAGCCTCTGGCCCACCGAACTGCAGATTTGCCAAGTGGAAAGAGCGTTTTCAGTCTATCCTACCCACAGCTCCCACAGACACCAGGGATGTTATTAGCATGGACTCGTGGATTGCACAAAGGATCCTTAGAGTCGCTGGTCCAGCCACCACCTTCCTACCTGTTACGGGTGGGGAAACAGGACCATGGAGGGATTTGAACTGAGACCTTCTGCCTCCCATTCCAGAGACCTTGTCTCTTTTTCTGAGCCAGTGTCTTGTGACCTCGAGTCTCCTAAATAATAATAAACTTGATACTATTGGCTGTAATCTTTCAGTTTCTGTGTATTATTGGGCCTTAGATTTGAAATCCAAATTCTTCCAGAAACATCTCAAACATAGATAGGAATTTCTTTCCAGCCTGTGAGTATGGCAGACCTCAACTTTGCAACTTACAATCTGGGATTTGCAATTTGGGCAAGTTATATATCCACTGAGTCTTAAGTTTCTTCATGTGTGAAATGGAAAAAACCAATCCATGCCTGCTTATCCCTCAGAGTTGGGAGGATTGAGTGAGGTAAGTTGTGAGTTTTGACATGTCCTGTTAAGCAGTATTCAAAGATTAACAAAAACACCTACACAAGAAACTTTGGATTCAAGGAGGGAGACGGAAATGACTGGACATTGGAAACATGAAGGGCAAGGGGCAGGCAGACACTGGTGACTTACAAAAGGCAGTATCTGATGACAACACAAGAGAAGTTCAGAGAGCCAAGGAAGGGATTGATCTTGAAAGGGATCAGAAGCAGCTTCAGAGGGAAGAGCATGAGTTGAGCCTTGAAGCAAGATTTAGGGAGGTTTGGGAGGCAGAAGGAACAATATGATCAAATGTTGAGAGATACACATTTCTGGGGGGGGGGGGTCGTTATTTCCGTCCAGTATTATAAGCTGTAGGGAATTTAAAAACGGCGATGAGATCTCTAGTTTAGATGTATAACACCTATGTGCCCCCTAAGCCACCATAATGTCCCCTGATGATCCTGTTCTTCCACCACTTTAGAGGACAGGTGATATTGTATTTCCATTCCTTATTGCTAGTTGCACAATCAGGAGAAAGCCAAGAAGAAGCTGAGCCCTGATACTCCAGGGAAATTGTAAATTCTCTTCCCATATTAGGCCTCCAGGATGTCTCCATCTGCACTTGGAGGGCTTCCATGACTAAGCCTAATCTTTTCTAAGAGTATCTAGCAGATTACCCTGTGCCCCAATAACACCAGTGTTCCATACACTAATGTTTCTATAGAGTAAGCATGCAGAACTTGCTAAGTGAGTGGATGTTTCCTACTTCCTCAGAGAAGGCGTTCCAGAGGGCCAGGTTGGTTCTCCCAGGAGGTGGACAGGAGTATTGTTCTCTCTTTCTCTCTTTCCTAGCAGTGTCTGGAACAAGGCTGTCTCCAAGGGTTGCTCACCTGAAATACGTTGAGCCTGTTGCCCTGTCATCCTAAATCCCTGTCATTTCTGGCTTCCTTCCATTGCCCAGAAGCTGGTGGAGCCTGGGAAGAGGATAACAGTGAAGAAAAGTCTGATCTCTGTCTAAGTACCATTTAGGGTAAAAGGGCTTGTCACTGGCATCAAGTTTACTGATAAGGGATGCACAGTAAAGTTCGGAGAGTAAAGCTCTAGTGGAAACTTCTCAATGTGAAAAGGTCAGTTGTGTATTGGAATTTAGCTGTGTTTGCTCTTTGCTTTTTGGACTATGATAAGAGCTACAACTCTTCTGTGGAAGAAGCACTTCCCTCCCCAAAGTTTTAATGTATCTTTTCTTTTAGGACTTTTCTAGCCCTCTTGCCAGAATTTTGTTTCATTTCATTAATCCTAATCACACACCTTTGTTCCAAACAGTTTCACTCTGCTGTGATGTCCTCCCAATTTCAAAACTCAGAGCAAATACTAACCATTAAAAATTCCTGGTAACACTGTCTGAAAAATGGACTTCTAGCTGGCTTCCGCATTTGTCTTTTTTTGATTATCTATTAAACTTTCTGTTTTATACAACTATATTTTATTCCAGTGATCTATGTGTCATAAAGTTTGTGTCTGATTTTCCCCTTTCTTTTTTTTATTGAATAAAAGATTCTTTAAATTCTAT
The DNA here is from genome assembly GCF_949752795.1 of Hyperoodon ampullatus. Lineage (NCBI taxonomy): Eukaryota > Metazoa > Chordata > Mammalia > Artiodactyla > Ziphiidae > Hyperoodon > Hyperoodon ampullatus. The sequence goes on along the minus strand of NC_136923.1, from coordinate 48,304,732 downwards.
AGTGCTTTACAGTTTTCAAAACTTTCACACATGTGATTTCATACAATACCATAATAACTCTTTTTTTAATCCCCTACCCCTATACTGCCCTCCCCACTTCCCTCTCCCCACTGGTACTAGTTTGTTCTCTGTATCTGTGAGTCTGCTTCTCTTTTGTTTTATTCACTAGTTTGTTGTATTTTTTAGATTCCACATGTAAGTGATATCATACAGTATTTGTCTTTCTGTGACTTATTTCACTTAGCCTAATGCCCTCCAAGTCTGTCCATGTTGCTGCAAAAGGCAAAATTTGGAAAAAATTTTGTTGAAGTATAGTTTATTTACAATATTGTGTTTAATTTCTGCTTTACAGCAAGGTGATTCAGTTATACATATATATATATTTTTTTCATATTCTTTCCCATTATGGTTTATTACAGGATATTGAATATAGTTCCCTGTGTTATACAGTAGGACCTTGTTGTTTATCCATCCTACATATAATAGTTTGCATCTGCTAATCCCAAACTCCCTGTCCTTCCCTTCCCCACCCACCTCTCCCTTGGCAACAATGTCTGTTTTCTATGCCTGTGAGTCTGTTTTTGTTTTGTAAGTATGTTCATTTGTGTCGTATTTTTATTTTATTATTTATTTATTTATTATTATTATTTTTTTGCTGTACGCGGGCCTCTCACTGTTGTGGCCTCTCCCGCTGCGGAGCACAGGCTCCGGAAGCACAGGCCCAGCGGCCATGGCCCACAGGCCCAGCCGCTCCGCGGCATGTGGGATCTTCCCGGACCAGGGCACGAACCCGTGTCCCCTGCATCGGCAGGCAGACTCCCAACCACTGCGCCACCTGGGAAGCCCTATTTTATTATTTTTAAAATTAATTTATCTTTTTATTTTTGGCTGCGTTGGGTCTTCATTGCTGCACATGGGCTTTCTCTAGTTGCGACGAGCGGGGGCTGGTCCTTCTCTTGTTGCAGAGCACAGGCTCTGGGTGCGCGGGCTTCGTTAGTTGTGGCACGTGGGCTCAGTAGTGGTGGCACGTGGGCTCAGTAGTGGTGGCTCGCAGGCTGTAGAGCACAGGCTTGGTAGTTGTGGCTCACAGGCTTAGTTGCTCTGCAGCATGTGGGATCTTCCTGGACCGGGGATCAAATTCGTGTCCCCTGCATTGGCAGGAGGATTCTTGACCACTGCGCCACCAGGGAAGTCCCTGTGTCGTATTTTAGATTCCACATATAAGTGATATCATATGGTATTTGTCTTTCTCTTTCTGATTTACTTCACTTACTATGATAATCTCTAGGTCCATCCATGTTGTTGCAAATGGCATTACAGCATTTCATTCTTTAGATTTATTTATTTGTTTGTTTCTTTGTTTATTGGCCACACGGCACAGCCCGGCATGCAGGATCTTAGTTCTTCAACCAGGGATCCAGCCCATGCTCCCTGCAGTGGAAGCCTGGAGTCTTAACCACTGGACCACCAAGGAAGTCCCTATTTCATTCTTTTTAGTGGCTGAATAGTATTCTATTGTGTGTGTGTGTGTGTGTGTGTATATATATATATATATATGTGTGTATATATATATATATATATATATACCACATCTTCTTTATACATTCATTAGATTGTTTCCATGTCTTGGCTGTTGTAAATAGTGCTGCTGTGAACATTGGGGTGCATGTATCTTCTCGAATTATAGTTTTGTCTGGGTATATGCCAAGGAATAGGATTGCTGGATCATATGACAACTCTATTTTTCATTTTTAGAGGAACCTCCATACTGTTTTCCAAAGTGGCTACATCAATTTACACTCCCACCAACAGTGTAAGAGGGGGTTGGGACTTCCCTGGCGGCTCAGTGGTTAAGACTCCAGGCTTCCACTGCAGGGGGCATGGGTTCAGTCCCTGGTTGGGGAACTAAGATCCCGCATGTCACATGGTGCAGCTAAAAAGAAAAACAGTGTAAGAGGGTTCCCTTTTCTCCACACCCTCTCCAGCATTTATTATTTGTAGACTTTAAAAAAAATAAATTTATTTATTTATGGCTGCATTGGGCCCTCGTTCCTGCACGCGGGCTTTCTTTTAGTTGCGGCGAGCAGGGGCTACTCTTCGTTGTGGTGCACGGGCTTATCATTGCGGTGGCTTCTCTTGTGGAGCACGGGCTCTAGGCGCGTGGGCTTCAGTAGTTGTGGCACATGGGCTCAGTAGTTGTGGCTCACGGGCTCTAGAGTGCAGGCTCTGTAGTTGTGGCTCACGGGCTTAGTTGCTCCACAGCACGTGGGATCTTCCCAGACCCGTGCTCAAACCCGTGTCCCCTGCATTGGCAGGCGGATTCTTAACCACTGTGCCACCAGGGAAGCCCTATTTGTAGACTTTTTAATGATGGCCATTCTGACTGGTGTGAGGTGGTACCTCATTGTAATTTTCATTTGCATTTCTCTAATTAGCGATGATGAGCAACTTTTCATGTTCCTATTGGCCATCCGTGTGTCTTCTTTGAAGAAATGTCTATTTAAGCCTTCTGGCAAGTGGCAAAATTTCATTCTTTTTTATCCACCTATGTCTTTTAATTCCCTTTTCCAGTCTACATTACTTCAAGCAGTTTCTGGAAAGTCAGCTTCATTTAGATCAGACTGTCATTACATATACATATCTGTTACATCCCAACAGATTGAATTCAGAAGCAGATAAGAGAATCCAGCCATCTTCTGTTAAAAATCTTTAGTCAGCAAATCCGTTTACCACTTCAGTCCACTCAGTGCCCTCTGATAAGTGCACCCAGAGAGCAGTAAATTCAGTCCAATCTAAAGTTATGGTCTTCTCTCTCAAATCCCCCCATATCTATTACTATACATATTCTTTGTATCTAATTTATGGGATTCTCACAAAACCTCAGGCAGATAATACCCTCTTAGGAAAGCTGTATTCTCTTCAATCTCTACTTTCATAATTCTCTTGTAGGCTCTGCTGAAAGCGGCAAGAAGTAAAGGGCACACACCAAAATTCTGAGACTTTCCTGCCATTTCCTCTAACATTACAGCTTTAGTGGGCATATGGTCTGCATTGCAATGGACAACACGTAACTGAACCAGTGCTTTTCCACTGCATAACCAGGTTCATCATCAGCATCCTACTACAACAGGGTTTCTCAATCCCAACCATTTTGAACCAGACAATTCTTTGTTGATGCATGTAGGATGTTTAGCAGCATCCCCGGCCTCTACCTATGAGATGCCAGTAGCACCCTACCTCCAGCTGTGACAGTCAAAAATGTCTACAGATGTCCCTTGGGGAGCACTACATGTTCCAAATTCTGTATCAATGAATAATTCTTTGAACAGTAACAGAAATCGGAAAAACAGCAGCTTAAGCAAATAAGAAGTTTATTTTTCTCAGTACCATCAGGCATTGCATCTGTATTGTAAGCAGGACTGAGGAGGAAGGTGAAGACTTCTCACCAGAGGGCTTTAAAAAAATTATGTGGTAAGAGACACCCCCACCAAAGACTTTCTTTTAAATGTTAGAACTGTGCATATGGCCCCCCTTAGTTCTAAGAGAACCTAGAAGACTGATTATTTGAGGTTTCTAGCCTCTATAGCAGCTCTTCAAAAGGTTCTGTGATGATGGAAATGTTCCATATTTGCTCTAATAATATGATAGCCACAAGCCACATGTGGTAAATGAACACTTGACATGTAGCTAGGATGACTGAAGAAATGAATTTCTAATTCAGTTTAATTTAATTTAGATAGCCATACATGACTAGAGACTACCATATTGGCATATGGTAGTCTAAAATAAAACTCTAAAATAAAGGAGAACAAGGAGAAAAGGGGTTGGAAAAGATGCTGGGTAAGCCAACCTAGAGTATCTGCCACAGGACTACTCGTACTTTCTTGAACTTCCCTTCTACCTTGACTTCAGGGAAACGTACTCTCTCAGTTCTACTTCTTTGACACACCCTTTCTAGTATAAAGCATCACGCAACTATGGGGCTCTCAATGTGGACCAAGCTCTTCATCCACCCCTTGAATGTCAGTGTTCCCCAAGGTTTTCCTGACCTTTTTATCTCACTTTTCACACTTTCCCTCTCTGGGTAAGTTCATCAATTGATTGTTTCACCCACCTCCCACAAGTTGATAACTTCCAAATCTAAATATCTGCTAGAGTGAACTCCAGTGTCATACATATGTCTCCTTAGTTGTCTCTACCTAGATGTTTCGTGGGCACCTCAAAACTCAGTATGTCTCACATGGAATAGTTACTGATGGAACAAATATTTGTTTGGCACTAACTGAATATCAGACAGTGGGTTAGATGTGAGGAATAAAGATACGAATAGGCTAGCTGTGGATCCTTTTGGTTCTTATAGTTTAGCAGATGGAGTAGATAGGTTCTCTGTACTCAACTGTCTTCATTTGGTTCCTCTTGTTCTCAACCAAGGGCAGGGTTTTTTTCCTTTCACAATGCCATCCTTCTAGATCAGCAGTTCTCAAACTCTTTAGTCTCAGGAAACTTTGAAACTCTTAAAAATTGTTCAGGACCCCAAAGAGATTTGTTTGTGCGGTTATATCCCTTGAGATTTAGTTATTAGAAAACTGAGATAAATATATGTATTAATTTATTTAGAAACAATAATAATAAACCCATTACATGTTAATATTTACATAATTTACAATGTATTTTTATGAAAAATAACTATATTTTCTAAAAAAAAGATTATAAGAATGTTTTATATTTTTGCAACTCTCTTTGAAGACTGGTTTAACAGAAGTTGGCTAGATTCTCATATCTGCTCCTGCACTCAGTCTATTGCACTATGACAGATATGTAGCCTCTGTATACTCCATGGTACACTCATGACAGAATGAGAGTAAAAGGCAATGACATTTGATTATTATGAAAATAACTTGGACTTCATGGACCCCCTGAAGGTGTCCCCGGGATCCCAGGTGTCCCCAGGCCATACTTTGAGAACTGCTCTTGTTCTCTGGACCACCAGAGTAATTCTCTTGTTTTAGAAGACTTACAAATGTCCCAGGCTATTGAAAAGGTGGTTTGGGTGAGCTGTGTGTGCCTCAGGTCATGTGCCCCCTGCTGGTTGACCAAGGATAGTCTGCAGGCAGCTGCTGACGAAAGACCCTGAACAGATGGCTCCTGGCACAGCAATGGGCACTTGAATTTCGTGGGGTGGTCTTGAGTCTCTGGCACAAGAACATGGTCTGGTAATAATGACGCGGGCACAAGTGGAAGCTGGGCTCACTCACATATATGTTCGCCTCCTCTGCTCGTGATTTCCCCGGTTCCAGAAGGCCCCACCAAGCTCCTCCCTCTTCATGCTTCTTCATTTCTCTTGTGGCCCTAGGTTTTTCCCCTGTCCCAGCCCTAATATCCTCTTATGTTACCTTTTTATTCAATCTGTCATTTATGAAAAACCATTGTCCCTTGTTCCTTTGATTGGCTCTTATTAATCAACATCTTAGTTTTCAAAATTGTCTCTGATGGGCAGTCCAGTCATCTGATTTGGATGTCAAAGCTAAATATTATTTCATTCCCTTTGCATTTCTGTTGCAACAACCCTAAATTCTCCCTGAACTGCCTCTAACTGACGAGGGGAGGGACACCTACGTGGTAGAATGGGGGGAAAATCAAGTCAATCAACGTTCCAAAAGATTACCCTGCCAAACAGGGAGTTGCCTACCTCCGCTCCCTGTCCCCATAAACCCGCTCCTCTTGGAGGAGCAGTAGAGTAAACGTGAGACAGTTACTGCCTGAACCGGGGTGGTGAGAAGCAAAGGGAGGATGTGAGAGACATTCTCAAGGAATAACCTAGGGGAGGGAGAGGGAGAACCACAGCTATGGGAGGTAGCCACGAGGATGCTGACATCTGAACTGCGGCTTGAGGAAAGAGAGTTGGTTTTATAGGAAGAGATGAATTTTAGACATGGAGTTTACAGTGCTGAGGAACGTCCAAGTGAAATGTACAGCGAGCAGGAGAAAGCATGGGGGAGGCTTTGGGAGAGAGTCTGGGCTCCCATTTTTTCAGAGGCCCATGGTAGTCTATGTAGAAAGACAATGTCTCACTTTACCACGTGCCAAGTCCACCAAAAATGAAATCAGCCAGCAAAAATATTTTTACCTAGGCAGGTTAAATATCAAAAATATGCCAAACATTATATTACAAGAGATGCAAGAGCAGCTGAAGCCCTGTACCTGGTAAGAACAGAAGAACAGGCGATGGATTGCCATAGCTTTATTCACAGGATGGACCGGGGGCCTGTCCTTGCTATGAATTTGACATTTTTGCCATTCTTATCATTTTGCAAACATTTTGAGAGAGGGTGTGTCTTTTTCTCTGACCATTTATAGTGGGCATGTGAATCAAATGCTTTTAGAATAGAACTGAAATGTTTAAAGAACTCTTTTCAGTTCATTTTTCACCCACGATGATCCCAATCCTCAGTTCTCTGTTTTCGTCAAACCTTAACATTTCATCGACTAATCTTAATAGTCCAGAACCTTCAGCAGTTGATTTATAAAGTTAACACATAGGTTGGAAGACAAATACAGTAATTCTTATCCTCCTGTATCAAGTGTACCATTAAGACCTTTTTATTTTGAAATAATTTAAGACTCACAGGAAGTTATAGGGACTTCCCTGGTGGCACAGTGGTTAAGACTCCTCGCTCACAATGCAGCGGGCCCAGGTTCGATCCCTGGAGCCCACATGCATGCCACAAGTAAGAACCCACCTGTCACAACTAAGACCCAACACAACCAAATAAATAAATTAATTTTTAAAAGTTATAAAAATAGTGCAGAGAGATCTTATAACCCTTCAGCCAGCTTCCCCTAATGATAACCATTTATATAACTAGAGTATACTGTCAAAACCAGAAGTTGATATTGGTACACTACTATTAACTAAATCACAGACCTTATTTGGATTTCGCCAGTTTTTACGTGCAATCTTTTCATGGTGGCGGTGGGGGGAGGTGTAAGCTGAATAATGGGTCCCCTAAAGATATCCACCTCCTGATTCCTGGGACCTGTATTATCTTATATGGCAAAAAAAAAAAAAAAAAAAAGGATTTTGCAAATGTGATTAAATTAAGGATCTTGTGATGGAGAGATTATCCTGGATCATTCAGATGGATCCTACGTACAATCACATGTATCCTTGTAAGTGAAAGACACAGAGTCGAGGAGAAGGCAGTGTAACCACAGAGGCAGAGACTGGAGTGGTGCAGCCACAAACAAAGGATAATGGCAGCCGCCAGAAGCTGGAAAAGGCAAGAAACTGATCCCCTAGAGTCTCTGGAGACAGTGTGGCCCTGCTGACACCTTGATTTTGCTCCAGTGAAACTGATTTTGGACTTCTGGCCTGCAGAAGTGTGAAAAGATAAATTTCTGTTGTTTTAAGGAACAAATTTCTGTTGTTTATAGTAATTTGTTACAGCAGCCATAGGAAACTAATAGAAGGTGTATAGTATTAAGAAATGTTATTACATGTATAGATTCATATAACCACCACCACAATCAGGATATAAAACTGTTTCATCACTACAAAGAAACCCTCCCGTGCTACCCCTTTATACTCATAACCACTGTCGCCTCAGCCCTAACCTCTGGCAACCACTGATCTGTTCTCCATCTCTATAAACTTGTTACATCAAGAGTTCCACGGGTGCCTTTACAATTACTTGTCAACAAACACAAAAAAGCAGAGACCATACAAAACATAACAAAAGCAACCCAGCATTCATCAGAAAGTTGCACCTAAACTGAGTGTCCATAAACAGGTATCTCCAACAGAGCCTAAACCTGAGATACTCGCCCAATTCTGAGGGAAACCCCCTAAGGGTATCGTCCCAGGGGGGCTGGCCTCAATTTCTTTCCCAGGAACTGGGCTTCTGGTGCCCCCTGAGTTTTTCCTTTCCCTGTTTCCCTGCCTCACACTCATTCCCTGCAACTTTCAGGGACATGTAACCAGCATGCCGCCACCCATCCCAGCACAGCTAACTCTTCCAACTCTCAAGTTTCCCAGGAAAGTCAGGATATGTTATCTCAGGATTTGGTGGCTTTTGAAGACATAGCCTCCTTCTTCACTCAGAAGGAATGAGCTGGACTGGCCCCTGCTCAGAGGATCCTACCTGTACAGGGATGTGGTGCTAGAGAATTATGGGGACGTGCCCTCCCTGTGGTAGGCCCTAGGTGGTCCTGGGAATGAGATTCTGCCCTTTAGGGCTCCCTGACTTTTCTCTGGAGGCCCTAGAATCTCAGATGATTCTAGCATAGAAATAATCACCCTCTGCCCTGCCCCCCTCATGTTGCTTGTCACCCAGCTCTCTGTTTGGGGCTGCCTTGGGACCTGATGCAGCTGAATTGGCTATGGTGAAAAGGAAAGCGAGCTGACCCTTCTTTGACCTGAGGACTGGCCCTTCTGGGATCAGGATTCAGAGCTCATTTCCTGACCTCCCTGAACCTTCCTCACTCTCCCTCCTGGGTATTTCATTTTTTTGTTGTTCCACCAACCCCCACATGAATGAACCTGGAAAGGGATCTGGGAGTAGCTCTCTGACACCTCACTCATCTTTTTTTGTCATTTCATTTCTTTGAGTAGCATTTCCATTCCCAAACCGTGTTCTTTTATCCAAACTGGAAGAAGAAATGAACCATGGAGTCCTGATCCTTACAAAGATCTGGGTAGAGAAGATTCTCGCAACCTGAGGAGAGGCAAGTGATGGAGAATGTTCTTTTTTTGTTGTTCTTTTTTCTTTCTTTTTTGGCTGTGCCAGGTGGCTTGCAGGATCTTAGTCCCCTGACCAGAGATTGAACCCATACCCTTGGCAGTGAAAGTGTGGAGTCTTAGCCACTGGACCACCAGGGAATTCCCTGGAGAATATTCTATTCTTTCCTTATGACAGTTTCTTTTCCAGTCTCCTTACATATTTAGGGCTTCTCTGTGGTGTTGATTTCCTGATGCCTCGGAAGATATGAGCAATGGCCAAAGGCCAAGGCCATGAGGTATCAGCAGACACCAGAATTGCTCTGCTGCCCAGAATTAGTCTAGGAGGACCTGACTAATATCTGGCTGGAAATGCCTTCTTGAAAAAGACATGCCAAAACCATGCTTTGGGGGGTTTCCTTTTTTTTTTTTTTTTTTTTGCCAAAAGGGGATGTGGTCTCTTCACTATAAAAACTGGTGGTTATGTTGGCTGAAGGAAAGAAATTTGATCACATAAAGAGCATATAGCTCTTTCTCCATTTTCCAGCAATTGCTTAGATGCTAGTAATGAAAAGGCTTTGCGATTTGGGGCTGCTATAACAAAAATACCATAGACTTGATAGCTTATAAACAACAGAAATTTGTTTTTCACTGTTCTGAAGCCTGGGAAGTCCAAAATCAGGTCACCAGCAGATTCAGTATCTGGTGAGAGCCTCTTCCTAGACAGCAGTCTTTTCACTGTGTGCTCACATGATAGAAGGGTAGGGGGTCTCGATGGGGTCTCTTTTATGGGCACTAATCCCATTAATGAAGGCTCCACCTTCATGATCTAATCACCCACCAAAGGCCCCACCTCCTAATACCATTACCATGGCGGTTAGGATTTCAACAAGTGAATTTTGGTTGGACACATATATTCAGACTATAGCAGGACCCAAATACAGCATGCAGCTCAGAGCTGACCATGGATATACTATTTAAAAAAAAAAAAAGCTTGCCCACTCCAAGCTCTAAGCTCACTCATGATTTTCTGTCACAAACAGGAAAGTTCAGAACCCTTAGACATGACACCAAAGCCCTCCTCCACTCAGGTTCATGCCTTACTTTCTAGCTTCATATATCCCTCCTTCTCCCCCATCATCCTCAGAGCAACCCCCACCCCATGCAGAGTGGCATCCTACCAGGGGGCTCCTGATTTAATCACTAATCATGCGTCCCTCACCCCTGTGCAACCAAAGTCTCACTTAGGGGAAAGCAGCAATCACTTTTTCTCTACCTTGGGCTTCCTTTATAGGGCCCGGTTCTTATATATTCTCTGGTTCCTAACAATCCTTAATGTTGACAAGGAATGAAGTGTTGAAATAAATTGACTGCCAGATATTTCTCCAGCAAAGATGGGTGTACTCAGGATCAGCAAAGGATTGCAATTCAAGGTCTGCAGTCGTGGCAAGCCACATGCAGTTTCCTCATATGGCAAGAGAAGGAGAACACTTTTATAGAGAGGAAAAGGAAATTGGGATGGCTGTAGTAAACAAAGAATCCATGGCTTTTCATTGGTTGGGTCCTTGCCAGGAAAGGAGTCCTTCTTTCTGTTGGGCCCTGCTATCATCACATATGGTGAGAACTCCCCCTTCTAGTCTCCCAGCTCTATTTAACTGATGTTTCTGTTTATTAATTTTTTACATTTCCCCCTTTTGATCAATATCCTTCTCTGAAAGCATCACTGGTTGGGTCAATTTTTCTAGTTTCAGTGGCTTTTTGTCCCTCAGTATCAAGAAGGATTTTTTCTGGGAGTAGTGTCTCATGTCAGAGAGAAAGTACACAGATTGGAAACCTATCCAAGTAATAAGGAGGGGTAAGAGGGAGAACTCTCAGGTGCTCTTTTTCTAAAGTTCATGTTATCAAGATCATAGAAATTTTTTTTGAGATCTGAAGCATTATATCATCAAAGGTTTGACAACAAACTTCCAACAGGCCTGGTCATCTTGGGAAAGCTATCTCATCAGATGTCATCTGCCTCAATTTGGGGAAATCTTTACTTTCAGGTCACCAGATGATGTGCAGGTCCAGTCAGGATCCAGTGCTTTCTTTAGATGTGTCATGTGAACCCAAGAATTCCTTGGGGTTTGGTGGCACAAGGGTTTGGTTAGCAGTACTTGATAGGGGCCTTTCCAGTGATGCTGCAGAGAGTTCTTCTGAAAGTGTCTTTTCCAGTAGACAGAAATCTCTAGTTTGCAAGGTGTGATGCTTAAGGTCTTTATCTCCTGAGGGTGCACTATGAAAAGATTGCCCTACTAAAGCATGGTTATTTTTAATAGAAGCGATTAGGCCTTTATGGTATTGAAGTATCTCTGTTTTTATCAGCTGTGGGTCAAAAGAAGTAGGAACCAAGTGCATTTGGCATCCTATGACTATCTCAAAGAATGAGAGTTTGAGTTCCAAAAGGGGTGGATCTGAGATTTAGAAGGACCAGTGGCAATGCTTTTGGCCAAGGTATTTTGGAGGGCCTCTATAAATTTTGCCAACTGAGTCTTAATAATATTGTTAGTGTATTGACTAGACTAAAGGAGTGAGGATGGTAAGTACAGTGAAAGTGTTGTAAAACCAGCTGAACAGCACAGACTTCTTGAAGCACCTGGCCTGTGAAATGGGTAACTTGATTACTATGAAGTTTGAAGTTACTCACATAAGAGGCAGTAGGCTGTCTGCAAGGGAAGGCTTCAGTCCAGTGTGAAAAAGTACAGACTGTGACTAAAACATATTTATATCCAAGAGACAAAGGAAGTTGTATGAAATCCATTTGCCAGACCTCGAATGGTCCATTTGGCAGTTTAAAATGTCCAGGAGCAGTATGAACAGGCTTCCCTGGGTTGTATTTTGACAAGTGGGACAAGTGAGGTAAGCACTTTTTGCAAATTTGTTAATGTTTCCCCAGCAATATTGATTCATGAAGGCTATCATTTTGTCAGTAGATCAATGGTTTAATGCATGTACAGTGGTGAGGAGTGGGAATTTTAGAGCCTCCAGTAGGACTGGATTGTTATTTGGTACAAACCAGAGCTTTCTCTTTTGAACAAACCAACAGTTGTTGAATTTCCAATCTTGTTTTTCCTTTTTTTGAGGCCAAATGTTGGGCTTCTATAGCCAGTTTTTCTAAATTATCCTTTGGTGAACTAATCTCTTTGGACCATGACAGAGGTTTGGCTGCTGTTGGTCCCTTTAAGGGCAGCATTCCTTGCAAAAATATCAGAGGTGATTTCCCTCAGCTTCCAGAGAGTCAGGTTTAGAATGCCCCAGAATCTTAATAATAGCTAAAGCAGCAGGTAAAGTGTTACATTTAGTAATTCCCGAACATAGGACCATTTAAAATTTTATTTCTGCTGGAAGTAAGGAAGCCACGTTGCTTCCACAACATTCCAAAGTCATGAGCTACTCTGAAAGTATATCTACTATCAGTATAAATATTGGCAGTTTTGTCCTTGGCTAAAGCACAAGCCCGTGTAAGAGTGTATAATTCAGTATGTTGGGCTAAAGCAGCCATAGTTAAAGATGCTACCTCAACAATATCAAAAGGAGTTGCAATATTTGCCATTGTCACCTCTTTTTTTTTGGCTGCACTGCACGGCATGTGAGATCTTACTTCCCTGACCAGGGATCAAACCCATGCCCCCTGCAGTGGAAGTTCGGAGTCCTAAACACTGGACCATCAGGGAATTCCCCATTGTCACCTTTCAAATAAGAACCATTGGTGAACCATGAGAAGTCAACGTTACCCAGTGGAATTTCCTGTAGATCATTACAGGAGGTGGTCCATCAGTGTTATGCACTTGTGAGGTACTTGATTAGTGACAAGGGGAGAAGAGTAGCCGGGTTAAGGTTAACACCAGGTAAAAGAGTTACGTGAGGAGCAGTTAACAAAAGGACTTCGTAGGAGGTGAGGTGGCTGACAGAAATGTTGAGTATGATGCGAATTCTCCTTTAAGGCCTTGAAGGCTATGTTGTCCAATTCTTCCCATTAAGTTAGGTTGGATTGTTACTGTTAAGTAAAACATACAGAGATTTGGCCATAAGAGAGAAATTTGGAATCCAATTTCATCAATCAACTAGCCCAAGCAAACCTCACAGTTAGCATTTGTTCTTGGTTTGGGGAAACTTACAACACCATGAAGTCTATTTGGTTCTAGGTATAGGTCTTGTTCTGATATCAGATGCCCTAAATATTTTTTTAATTATTTTAATTATTTATTTATTTTTGGCTGTATTGGGTCTTTGTTGCTGCGTGTGGGCTTTCTCTAGTTGTAGCGAGTGGAGGCTACTCTTCGTTGTGGTGCGTAGGCTTCTCATTGCAGTGGCTTCTCTTGTTGCAAAGCATGGGCTCTAGGTGCATGGGCTTCAGTAGTTGTGGCTTGCGGGCTGTAGAGCGCAGGCTCAGTAGTTGTGGTGCATGGGCTCCGTGGCATGTGGGATCATCCTGGACCAGGGCTTGAACCCGTGTCCCCTGCACTGGCAGGCGGATTCTTAACCACTGTGCCACCAAGGAAGTCCAAGATGCCCTAAATATTGAACCTGGGTTTCAGCAAACTGAAATTTTTCTTTGGGGACCTAATGTACTTTTAAAAGAAGCTTTAGTAAGTGTATGCTGTATTCCTGTGAGGAGGCTCGGGAAGGAAAACAAAGAAGCAGATCATCCACATATTGCAACAAAGTAGAACCTCTAGGGAGCTTTATATCATATAGATCAGCCTTCAGGATTTGTGAGAAATAAGGACTCTCAATATAAAACTGAGACATTATTGTTCAACTGAATTGTTTTTCTTTCCAAGTGAAGGCAAAAGGTATTGGCTAGCTTCATCAAGTAGAATACTAAATAATGCATTAATCAGTTACAGTAAACAATTTACTTCCAGTGGGAATGGATGTTAATAACTTATGAGAGTTAGGAACAACAGTGTGTTGAGGGATAACAGTGTTGTTTATTTGCTCTGAGGTTGGAGACAAACCCCCATCCTTGGCCCTTAGGTCTTCTCACTGATAAAATGGGAGTATTACAGGTGCTAGTACAAGAGATAATGAGGTCTAACCCTTGTAATCTATTATGGGCTTTATGCCTGGAAGGGCTTTTTTATTTATAGGGTATTGATTAATTCTGGGAAGAAATTTTGAGGGGACTATTTGAATCTTGATGGAAGGTGTGCTGTGAATTTTGCCAACATCAATTGGAGATTTTACCCAAAAGGAAAGTGGTAGCTGATTCAATAGGAACTAATGGTCAGCATTTCCAGAATCAACTTTAGTACAGTCAGAGACAGAAAAAATAAAAATATCAAAGAGTTATTCAATTCATGTGTTGGTTACTTTAATGGCTACTGTCAATTTCTAGAATTATTTCAATTTTGGGGGAGAAATTCCATCATGATACTTCTCTAATAATAAATAAATGGATGGGCTGGAGGAACTAAGGAGAAAAGGGTGTATATCTCTCAAAGAGCCTAAACAAAAGGGAATAGGTTCAGAGAAAGGAACCTCTTAGAGATCCCTACTATTTGAACGGTTTTAGTACTCCAAGCTGGGGGCTGTTCCATAGTGGTGGGGTTGAGCACCAAGTGTGGGGCTCTGGTGTCAATTAGGACTGGAAGAGATTCATCCCCAATCTGGAGAAATGTTTCTCCAACCAATTAAGAGGGAGGATTAGAAAGAGCCCCCTGTAGTTCCTCGGAACCCCATCTTTGAAAATAGGGAAGATGTTGGAAAGGCTGGTTGGAGGGCTGAAGGTGCCTAAAGTGCTTAAATTTGTAACAATCTCTTTTCCAAAGTCCTGGCTATTTGCAATAATAGCAGAAACTAGGAGGGTTTTGATTTCATTTCTGAGCCTTCATTTGTTGAAGATTAAGAATTTTGGCAGTCTTCCTTGGAGGTGACCCATCTAGAGTACGAGAGAGCTGGCTTGCCAGATTAACTAAATCTGGAGTGGACATAGTTTCCCATTCCATCCTGGTCCTTTTTACTAGAAGGGAACGGTCTCAGTTCAGCCCATTAATAGACACAGTTAAAAGCTACTTGGATGGAATCAATATCTGAAGGAAGACCAGAATTTCCTTTAAAAACAGACTTAAGTTGATTGTAATAATCATGAACAGGTTTGTTAGATTTGTGTGTAAGCCTGAATTTTGTTCCAATCAACAGGCCTTGGAAAGGCCCCAGGAATTGCTTGATGAAGTTGCCTAGCGATTGCCCGAGCCTGATCATGTAAGTTAGGTGGCTGGTCTACCAGTTGTAATTCTAGAGACCTTTCAGGACTTTCCTAATTGGTGGTTTTCATCCAAAACTGGGTCTGGCCTTCACCAACAAGCATATGAACTAGATGATATAAGTCAGAGAATCCAGGCTGACAAGTTAGAATGACTATATTAAATTCCCCATCAAATCTGTGAGGAACTTCAATTACTTTGGGAAAATCTTTGACTATGGCTCGCAGTTCAGCTTTACTCCAGAGATTATAAGAAATTAAGGGTTTAGCTTCTGGAAGCTTAGAAGGCTTAATTTTAAAGGGACAGCTTCTGACAAGTTCAGAGGAAAAGGGAGCCAGAAGAGTTTCAGAGAAAAGGGGAAGTATGGTGGGAGAATTACTAAGGGGAACTGAGGGTATAGAGGAGGAGTAAGCAGCATAGATTGCAGAGAGACAAGATGGCGCCCGAGGCAGAGCCTGAGGCAAAGAGGCCAAGGGAGAAGAGCCTGAGGCTTTGGGAACTATTTCATCTTTCTTTAATTATTTGTTTGCCTCAGTTGATCTCAGAATCTTACTTTGCAGAGAGGCAATTTAGACTCTTGATAATGTTGGAAAGCCTTAAAATATCAATTGAAGTAAGCATTCCACTCAGTTCTGGAAATTTTTGAACTCTTGTAGTCCATTTCAGTTTTAAGGAAATTAAGTTTGGGGATTTCAGAAGTTCCCCATAATGGCCATTGATATTACAAGTTGCCTTTACTCAGGTCAGTCCATTTAGTTAAAAATGCACATGAGGGGACTTCCCTGGTGGCACAGTGGTTAAGAATCAGCCTGCCAATGCAGGGGACACGGGTTCGACCCTGGTCCAGGAAGATCCCACATGCTGCAGAGCAACTAAGCCTGTGCCACACAACTACTGAGCCTGCGCTCTAGAGCCCATGAGCCACAACTACTGAGCCCATGCACCACAACTACTGAGCCCGTGCACCACAACTACTGAAGCCTGCGGGCCTAGACACCGTGCCCCCCAACAAGAGAAACCACTGCAATGAGAAGCTCGTGCACAACAGTGAAGAGTAGCCCCCGCTCTCCGCAACTAGAGAAAGCCCACGCAGCAACAAAAGACCCAACACAGCCAAAAGGTAAATAAATAAATAAATTTATTTTTAAAAAAATCCCACAGCATTGTAAATCAACTATATTTCAAGAAAAATTATTTTTTAAAAATGCACATGAGGAAGCCATAATACATAAAAACATAAAATTGGCCCGAGTCCCTGTAGGCACCCTCAAAATATTTAGATAACTGGGATCCCATTTCTCAGAGGTTTTTCTCTAGAGTAAAGAACAATTTTCAAACAGCTGCAAGAGCTTACAGCACAAACAGCTCAATTTGTATAGCTTGCAAGCCTGAATACTAGCCAGTCCTAAGGAGATAGCTTGGTCTCGGAGAAGCCAGGTGGAAAGGCTTTTTCAGCCAGTTTCCAGAGAATGGCCCTTTCCAAAGGGATAGGCCAAAGACTGAAAAACCAGCACAATTTCAGAGAAGCAGCCCCTGTTTCTGAAGGAATCAGCCAAAGGACTTTTCAGCCAGCTTTGGTTGACAGTCTGACTTCAAAATCAGACCAAAGTGCCAAACACATACAAAACAAGGCTTCAACCAGAAAGATGAAACCTTTAAGTAGATCCCAAATAAACCCTGTGGAGCTTCAAATGCAAAGAGGGCATGAGCTCAGATCCAGGAGAAAGACTTGCCTTCAAACTCCAGGGTCAGCAAGAAAGCAATGAGCTAGAAAGCTCAATAGGCTAAATTGTGGTTACCACACCTGTTTGCTCACCAGCGTGGAAGGCATGGGAGGATCTTCAATGGTCCCTGTGTGGGCTACCAAAATTTTGACCTGAAACAAATAGACTGCCAGATATTTCTCCAGCAAAGGTGGGTTTATTCAGGATCAGCAGAGATTTTCAACTTGAGGTCTGTAACCATGGCAAACCACATGCAAGTTCCTGAATGACAAGGGAAGGAGAACCCTTTCATAAAGGGAAAAGGAGTACGGTGGGTATAGTAAACAAAGAACCCATGACTTTTCATTGGCTGAGTCCTTGCCAGGATATAAGAGGAGTATTTCTTCTTCCTATTGGGCTTTGCTATGGTCACAGGGCGTGAGAGCTCCCTCTTCTGGTCTCCCAGCTCTATTTAACTGAGTTTTCCGTTTATTATTTTTTAAAAAGAGATTTATTTGGCTTTTGCTCCTTTAAGTGTGGCCCTCGGACTAGCAGCCCCCACCCATTATCTGGGAGCTCGTTAGAAATGCAGAGTCTCAGGCCCCAGCCTAGTCCCATGGAATCAATTTTCTTTTTAGCGAGGTCCCAGGTGATTTGTATGTACCCTAAAGGCTGAAAAGCACTGGTCTGGGTGGAGCCTTCTGTTTACAATTCCTGCTTCATCTCTAGGAGCCCCAACAGTCCCAAGGAGGAGAGGTTGGGACGCAAAGGGTACATATGAGGTTAAGGTCTTCTAATCAATGGCACCTGTGGACTCTAAAACCTGGGGACAGAGGGCAGGAGGCTGAAACCATTGGCCACCCTTGGGGTCAAACACAACTTAGGTGGAGCAGATTTTTATACAGCCCCACCCTCCAATTAGACAAACAGAGGAGGTTCCTATCACTTTTTCTTAAGAAATCCATGTGGAACTTTTCCCCAGGAAGCAAAACAAATTTAGGGCAGTTCTTCTCAACTCTAATGCACAGAAGGACCTTTTTAGAGCTTTGTAGAAATCCAATGCCTGGGCCCTGCCCATGGGATTCTGGTTGAATTGGTTTGAGGTGGGGTGGAGGGCTGAATTTAAAAAAATTCTCCTGGGCTTCCCTGGTGGCGCAGTGGTTGGGAGTCTGCCTGCCGATGCAGGGGACGCGGGTTCGTGTCCCGGTCCGGGACGATCCCACATGCCGCAGAGCGGCTGGGCCCGTGAGCCATGGCCGCTGGGCCTGCGCGTTCGGAGCCTGTGCTCCGCAACGGGAGAGGCCACAGCAGTGAAAGGCCCGCATACTGCAAAAAAAAAAAAAAAAAAAAATTTCTCCTGATATTCTAACGTGCAACTAAAGTTGAACTGCCAACTTAGAGGGTTTCCATTGAGATAGTGGGTTTCCAAATGTGGTGCCCCGAACCTCTGCATGAACATCACCCAGGAACTTGCTACAAAGGCAAATTCTCAGGTCCCACTCTAGACCTACTCAATCATAAACACTGGAGTAGGGCCCAGCAAACAGGGCCTCCAGGTGAGGCTGATATGTTTCAGAACCACATCATAAAGGCTTCTTTTGCCTTTACAGCACAGAATGCAAGCTGAAAGTCCCTTTTGTGGATCTTTCTAACAAACTACAAGTTCCAAAAAGAACTTAAAGGGCTTAATCCATATTCCTATTTATTTAATGTCATGGCCAGCAAGCTTCATAAGGGATTGAGTCTGCCTTGGAAAGCTGTCATAGTGCCTGTTCTTGAAGGAGTTCCGAACAAGTCCCCCAAAAGATGCCACTTTTGGCATGAGGATTATTTTGCTTAGAGGTCAGTCAAGACCCAGCAGACTCAGGAAACGCTCTTTACCTCCCCCTTAACTGCCTAAAAGAAGCAATCAGTTCCTCCATTTGTGGGGATGTTACCGAGCAAAGGGCTTGCTTTCTAATGGGCTTGGAAGCCAGTACTATAGGTCCAGCTTTTAGGCTCTCCATCTGCCTCCCCCATCCAGTGTTTGGGGCAAAATTTAAGAGGTAGGGGAATTTCAAACTTGGAAGCTGGTTGGCTAGTCCTGAATTAGTCCAGATAAGCTACTTGTGCTGCTGGAAGCCAGATTTTTTTTTTTTATTAAAGGACTTCTCACTTCCTAAAAGGCTTCAGGGCTTCCCTGGTGACACAGTGGTTAAGAATCTGCCTGCCAATGCAGGGGATGCGGGTTCGAGCCCTGGTCTGGGAAGATCCCACATGCCGTGGAGCAACTAAGCCCGTGTGCCACAACTACTGAGCCTGCGCTCTAGAGCCCGCAAGCCACAGCTACTGAGCCCGTGAGCCACAACTACTGAAGCCTGCATGCCTAGAGCCTGTGCTCCGCAACAAGAGAAGCCACCGCAACGAGAAGCCCACGCACCGCAACGAAGAGTAGCCCCCGCTCGACGGAACCAAAGAAAGCCTGCATGTAGCAACAAAGACCCAACGCAGCCAATCAATCAATCAATCGATCAATCAATCAATCGATCAATCAATCAATCAATCTAAAGGGCTTCAGTGGCAAGACTGAAGATTCTTGGTTCCAGGGTCATCGTGGAGGCCTGGGTCCCTGCCTTACACACGTGTGGTGCTGTCTCTGTAAAATAACTCAAGGTTTGATTAATCAACCACCTATTTAAAGAGGCAAAACTAGTTTAAGCTGGTGCTGTTTCACTTTGATTACAGGATTAAGAAAGGAATATTATCTCCTAAGGAGTTATCTTGCTGGCATCAGGAGAAAACTGCTCTTTTCGGTCAAGCAGTCATCCCTGAATCTTCTAAGGAGGTCTGGTTAATGTATAATGTAGATGCACAATGCACACTTAAAGGGGTTTTCCAGAAAGCAGAAAAAGAAAACCAGCACTGAGTTAAGCAGTGACTGATAAAGTATAATTTTAAAGTAAAAGATAAATTTGCACAGCAACGAAGACCCAATGCCACCAAAAATAAAAAAAATTTTAATTAAAATAAAGAAATTAAAATAAATAAAATAAAGCATAAGAACTATCTAAAAGAAAAAAGATAAATTTTTATTATTCTAATCTTGCCCTAAACATATCTTTAATATGAAAAAGGTAGCTTTTGGTATGAAAATTTAAGGCATTTTTATGACTAAATCAAGCTTTTCTAACTTCTCTGCTCTTATGCCCAAGAAAGATCCTCTGTAAAGATCTCACTCATGAACAGCTCCTGGACTTGGATTAGCCTCGGAGAAGCCATGATTGATTTCAGTTCGGGCAATGTGGAATCTTGCCTGAGCCCTGTGATCCTGGTAAACAGTGAAGGTTAAGAAATCCCCTCACACGTTTGTGTTCCAGAAAACAGCTTACTGCACAGAACCACCCTCCCATATATGACTCAGTTAAGACCCACAGACACCCTCCTTGGTACTTAAGACAAAGCAAGATACAGACTGGCCAAATTCCCATTCTTGTCTCATTAGCTGAGCTGCTTGTCCCCACTGATCAGTCAGAACAAAATGCTTGCTAGCTAAACTTCAGTCAGGCTTCTCTTTCCTCCAGGCCCCTGACCTCTGCTGTTCCCCAAGGCTGAGCAAGCACAGAAAAGTGGAACACGCCCCCTTATCAGCTTCTCCCGGGAATCGGGAGTAGGACCCCAGGGAGATACTTTTCTGTCAGACCCCACGAGTCATTTCACCTTGCTCGTCCAGCTTTCCCCCCAAAGATTCTGCTTATCTTTGCTTCCTCTTTACCCCATAAAAGAAAAACCATCTTCTGTTTGATTGGAGACACTTGCAGACCCCAGGGTCACGATCTCCGTCTTGCAAGAGTGCCCCTTTCCCTCTTGCATTAATTCTTTTTTTTTTTTTTTTGCGGTACGCGGGCCTCTCACTGCTATGGCCTCTCCCGCTGTGGAGCACAGGCTCCGGACGCGCAGGCTCAGCGGCCATGGCTCACGGGCCCAGCCGCTCCGCGGCACGCGGGATCCTCCCGGACCGGGCACAAACCCGTGTCCCCTGCATCGGCAGGCAGACCCTCAACCACTGCGCCATCAGGGAAGCCCGCATTAATTCTTTTGAATACAAGTCTCTATTTACTAAGTCCGGATTGGTTTTTCTCTGGCAGTTTCCTACCATGCTGGCCATCTTTCAGTTTGTAAACACACCAAGCTCGTGACTTGGGGCCTTTGCATGCTGCTCTCTCATCTGGTACATCCCTTCCCACCTTCTCTGACTGGCTTCACAGCCCTCCTGCCTGTCCTGACCCTGGCCCTGCTCACTGTATACCAGAGCCTAGGGTCATAGCCGTGTTCTGCACATTTGATATAAGTGGAATCATATAATATGTGGTCTTTTGTGACTGGCTTCTCTCACTTACTATATATTTTCAAGGTTCATCCATGTTGGAGCATCTATCGGTACTTCATTTTATTGCCCAATAATGTTGCATTGTATGGATATACCACATTTTGTTTAATCATTCCCAGTTGATTCCCAATTTGGGTTGTTTCCACTTTGGGGCTATCACATGAATGCTGCCACAGACATCCATGTACAATTTCTGTGTGGACATATGTTTCCATTTTTCTTTGGTATTCTATTAGGAAAACCACCAGTTTTCTCCTCCTGAGTAGGGAAGAACCCATTTCTTCCCTAATGTGTCTTTCTTTCCTGTGTGTCTCCTTTACTACTCACACAAAACACTTAACTTCTGATACTTTTGGTCACCAAATGAGTGAGGTTTCTCCCCACACCAAGCAATTCTCTGAGACACCAGTTGGGTGTCCTACAACTTAATTCTGACACTGTGTACCCAGAGATAGTGTCAGATCCCACAGATTAAGGGCTCAGTCCCACAAGACTGCCCGACCCCACTTCAGATGCCGATCACAAGTAGTAGGTCCCCAGGTTACCCACAACTTCTGTCTGCATTGTCTACAAATCAGAGGTTCCCATGACCCCCTCCTTGGGTTGGATTAATTTGCTAGAGCCACTCACAGAACTCAGAAAACACTTATATTTATTTACCAGTTTATTAAAGGATATGATAAAGGATACAGATGAACAGTCAGATGAAGAGATAACATAGGGTGAGGCCTGGGAGGGTCCAGAGGGCAGGAGCTTCTGTTCCTGTGGATTTGGGGTACATCACCCTCCCAGTATGTGGATGAATTCACCAACTTGGAAACTCTCTGAACTCCATACTCTTGGGATTTTATAGAGGCTTCCTCGCGTAGGTACAATCAATTATTAACTCCATGTCCAGCCCCCTCCCCTCTCTGGAGGATGGGGGGCAGGGCTGAAAATTCTAAGCTGCTTAGTCATGGCTTTTACTTTCCAGTGACCAGCCCTCCTCCAGGAGCCCATTCAGAGTCACCTCATTAAAACTGAAGATGCTCCTAGTGCTCTTCTTATTACTTAGGAAATTACAAGGGTTTTAGGAACCCTGTGTCAGGGATCAGGGACAGAGAACAATATATATTTTTTCATATAGTAACACTATGTTTAACATTTTAAGGAATTGCCAAACTGTTTTCTGAAGTGGCTGCAACATTTTACATTCCTACCAGCAAAGTATGAGGGTTCCAATATCTCCACATGTTTGACAACATTTGTTATTATCTAACAGTCATCCTAGTGGGTGTGAAGTGGTATATAATTATGGTTTTCATTTGCATTTCCCTAATGATTAATGGTAATGAGCATCCTTTTTATGTGCTTATTGGCCATTTGTATATATATATCTTCTTTGGAGAAATGTCTATTCAGATCCTTTGCCCATTTTTTCAACTGGATTATTTGCCTTTTTATTGTTGAGTTTTAAGAGTTCTACGTATATTCTGAATATAAATTCTTTATCAGAAATACATTTTGCAAATATTTTCTTGGGATTTTCCCTCATTCTTGAATGATAGCTTAGCTGGGTGTTGAATTATAGGTTGTAGCCATCTTCCAATGCAGGAATCAGAAAATTTTCTCTGTAAAGGGCCAGATAGTAAATATTTTCAGCTTTGAGGGTCATATAGTCTCAGTCATAACCACTCAACTCTGCCACTGTAGCAGGAACACAGCCACAAATAATACATAAATCAATGGGCATGACTGTATTTCAATAAAACTTATAAAAACAGGCAGCAGGCTTGATTTGGCCCATGGGCTGTTGTGCAGCCACTCTGCCAAATTTGGCATGTATGTTGAGATTAGTGATACCACACATTCATCAAAGGTTTATTACTCACATAATGAGGAATTCTGGGAGAGTAGGGTGACTCCCACACAGATCCAAAATGGCTTGAGGGACTTCCCTGGTGGAGCAGTGGTTAAGAATCTGCCTGCCAACACAGTGGACACGGGTTTGGTCCCTGGTCCGGGAAGATCCCACATGCCACGGAGCAACTAAGCCCATGCGCCACAACTACTGATCCTGCGCTCTAGAGCCTGCGTGCTGCACCAACTGAGCCTGCGTGCCACAACTATTGAAGCCCACGCACCTAGAGCCCATGCTCTGTAACAAGAGAAGCCACTGCAATGAGAAGCCCATGCACGGCAATGAAGAGTAGCTCCCACTCGCTTCAAAAGCCTGCAAGCAGCAACAAAGACCCAACATAGCCAAACAAACAAACAAAAAAAACAAAAAAAAACCCAGAAAGGCTTGAGAGAGCAGGGAAAGGAAATTGGTCTGAGGTTTTTATGGTGGTTCAGGATTGGGGCCAAGGTAGGGTTCTCACAGATGGGCAGAACCTGAATGGTTTGAATTTCCTACTGGTGTAAACGGAGGAAACACCTGGGATTTCTTACCAGCTTGCTCAGATGTAGGAGAGAAGTGGAAGAGGAGAGTTAGGCTTAAAAGATGTCACTTGTCAAACGTAAAAAAGATGAAGCAGACTCTATTACAGGCTGTAGTTGTCTGACCCCATATTCAAGGTTTTTGAAGATACCACATTATCTTCTGACTTCTATGGTCTTGTTGAGAAATCTGTTGTCAGTTTAATTGTAGTTTCTTTGTAGGAAGTCCTTTTTATCTTTGGTTGATTATAGGATCTCTTTAATGCCTTTGATGCCCTGCAATTTCATTACAATGTGTGTAGGTGTAGATTTGTATTTACTTATCCCATTTGGGATATGTTAAGTCTAGGGATTTCTGAATCTAAAGATTCAGCCCTTTAAACAGTTTTGGAAAATTATCGGCTATTCTATCATTGAACATACCCAGATGTTTTTTATTCTTTTCTGAGTTCCTAATTGATGTAGATGAGACCTAATTCCTTCCCCTAAGTCTCTTAGTATCTCTTTCACATTTTCAATCTCTTTCATATTTTCAATCTCTACATTTCTGTGCAGGAGGGCTTGTTTTCAGGTTATCTAATATGCAAAATTACTTGAAACAGAAATCCTGTCCCACCACTGTTGACTGATCTCGGAATGAACATGCAGCCTCAACCTGGATGTTCCTGAGTTTTTTGTTTTTAAGATTTATTTTTTATTTATTTTATTTATTTTTCACTGCATCGGGTCTTAGTTGCGGCATGTGGGATCTTTCATTGTGGTGCACGGGCTTCTCTCTAGTTGTGGCATGCGGGTTTTCTCTTCTCTAGTTGAGGTGCGAGAGCTCAGTAGGTGTGGCACGTGGGCTTAGTTGCCCCGCAGCATGTGGGATCTTAGTTCCCTGACCAGAGATTGAACTCCCGTCCCCTGCATTGTAAGGTGGATTCTTTACCACTGGACCACCAGGTAAGTCCTCTAAGTTTTTAAATTGCAACTGAGAACAGAGCTATTTGGTATGTTCTGTCAGACTTTCTGGTCTTTTTCCAGTGGCTGTTAAGACCCAGCTGCACCTCTGTTGTTCAAGTGTTTATCTAAGTTCTTTTCAGTAATGTTCCTTTTTGCTCAAACTATTCTGATCTGTGTCTCTTATGTGTGATGAAGAAAGTCCTAACTAGTGCAACGGACTATCTCAAAATTTCCAAGTTCCATTTCAGAGAGGGAGTCAGGAACTGCAGACCAAGGACAATGTGAGAAATTTGTGAGATGTGAGAGTTCTTAAAAACATTGTGTGTTCATTATCTATTGCTACATAACAAATTACCCCAAAACTGATTATTAAACAACAACTTTATTATCTCACAGTTTCTGCATTCAGGAGCAGCTTAGCTGGGTTATTCTGGTTTAGGGTCTCTCCTGAGACTGAAGTCATGATATTGGTTAGGGTTGAAGTCACGGGCCTTCCATAATGCTGCTCAAATTTTCTCAAGTTATGGAAGCTAGCTTACCTCAATGTGAGTCATCTCAGAACGACAGAGAGCAGAGAGGTAGCCTCAAGGCCTTTCTACAACCTAGTCTTAGAAGTGACACATCATCACTTCTGCCTTATTCTATTTGTTAGAAGCAAGTCACTAAATCCAGCCCACACTCAAGGGGAGGGGAATTACACTCCATCTCTTGAAGGTAGGAGTAGCAAAAAATTTTGGACATATTTGAGAAACACTACACTTTGTCATTCCTCCATGGGTTATAAAGGTGACACTACCTCCACAGCTCCAACTAGACCATTATTCCATCTGAATTTACAGCCTCTCTTCGTTTGAAGTTCTTGGTGCCAGATTTAGCACCCACTACGCCTCATGTCAGGAATTAAAACCCATGTTTTGCCATTCATGAAACCTGCATCTTAGCCATGGCTAAGCCTAGGAGGCTCGAGGGAATGTAACAGTTATTCCAGACCCCCAAAACCCTCAGATGGGTTACCCCAGACCTCATCACTGACCTACATCCCCCACAGGGTGGCAGTAGATAGTACTGACACACTTCACGCGAGTCCCCTGTCCACATCAGTCCTGACCTACCTGTTCATCAAGGAGGTACCCTGCTCCTATGACTCCCTAACCACTTAATTTCTGAATACTGTCTCCAGTCTGTCTCCTGATTTTGGAAGGAACAGTTGAGGCATTCTGACTCTATATTTACCCATTCCCTGCCCAGTTTCTACTGACTGAGGACCACACATGAAGTGTTAACTGTGTGCTCAAGAACATCTTCCTCATAACTCTCCTGGTTCTCTCATCTTGCCGCCTACAAGATGGCATCCAACTTGTACTCCATCACCCCCAACAGAACAATTATGGCCTCTACATCTCCCTGCTCTGTACACCCCTAACCCCACTGACACCCTGGCAGTCAGGTCACACAAGGGAATCTATAACTTCTGCTGGTCTGGAAAGTAAGGTAACCAAAGCCAGGCCATGTAGGAGGCCATGAGCATGGAACACATCTGTCTCTCCTTCTAGCAGGCACTCCCACATCTTCCACCCATGCAGTGAATAATTATTCAGGCTTGTGGAGAATGGATGAGGTCCTTAACCCCATTGCCCTATGATACCAGCTCTCCCTACCTTCCTTTTCTTTTTTTTTCTTTAATATTTATTTATTTGGCTGCACCAGGTCTTAGTTGTGGCACGCGAACTCTTAACTGTGGCATGTGGGATCTAGTTCCCTGACCAGGGATCGAACACGGGCCCCCTACATTGGGAGCACAGAGTCTTAGACACTGGACCACCAGGGAAGTCCTCTCTCCCAACATTCTTAATCTACTCCATCTTTCATTGCTCTACAATCACGCTAACCCTGATCATCCAAATGATCCAGCAACTAAGGAGTTAATTAGGAGATGCTCTTCTTCGGAAGGAAAATAAAAATGGAGTCTATATTGCCAAGAGAGCTCTCTAACAAGCTATTGAGGAAGCGTGACTTATGCACGTCTTAGCCTGTGGAACCTGACCTTTTGACCTAATGAAGTCATCCCGAACATCTGCCAGAAACAATATATCTACTTATTGACACCCTAAAAAACTTGGATTCCTGAGGACAAATCTTTTCCAATCATGTCAGTGCCAACCACAATTCTTGCCAGGCAACTTTTTTTTTTTTTTTTTTTTGCGGTACACAAGCCTCTCACTGTTGCGGCCTCTCCCGTTGCGGAGCACAGGCTCTGGACGTGCAGGCTCAGCGGCCATGGCTCACGGGCCTAGCCGCTCCGCGGCATGTGGGATCCTCCCAGACCGGGGCACGAACCCATGTCCCCTTCATCGGCAGGCAGACTCTCAACCACTACGCCACCAGGGAAGCCCCGCCAGGCAACTTTTAAGAGCCTCGTGCCTTTGTTTTTTTTTTTTTTAATAATTAAAAAAAACCACATTTATTTATTTATGGCTGCGTTGGGTCTTCGTTGCTGCGTGCGGTCTTTCTCTAGTTGTGGCAAGTGGGGGCTACTCTTTGTTGCAGTGCACAGGCTTCTCATTGTGGTAGCTTCTCTTGTTGCAGAGCTCGGGTTCTAGGTGCCCGGGCTTCAGTAGTTGTGGCACACAGGCTCAGTAGTTGTGGCTCACAGGCTCTAGAGTGCAGGCTCAGTAGTTGTGGTGCACGGGCTTCGTTGCTCCGTGGCATGTGGGATCTTCCTGGATCAGGGCTCGAACCTGTGTCCCCTGCATTGGCAGGCGGACTCTTAACCACTGTGCCACCAGGGAAGTCCCAGCCTCGTGGCTTTTTGTCTTTATAAACCCCTGTTTCTCTTCCCCATCAGGGAATACTCTTTCAAGAGTTACCTGAATCTGTGTCTCCCAAGCTACAGTTATTGCAATTGCAATAAGATCCCAAATAAACTTTTTTTTTTTCATCCTCCTACATTATTTTTTTGGTTGACACTTCCTACCTGGTCTCATTCTACCTGTGAGGAGGAGTTCCAGGTAGGGAGGGATATTAGGCCCCTTCAAAGACTCCAGTCCACAGACAGAACTGAAAGTGCTACTTAGGTCTCTTTCTCACTTAGGGGTAATATTTAAATTATTAACAATTTACTAGCCTAAATGGATCAAAGCAGATCTGAAGGGTCCTTGATGGGATAGGCATTAACTCTTCAATTGTTGTCTCACATGAGTGATCCGTGAGGGGTTGGTTGGCGGGGGAGCTCCTGTGGGGTTCAGCATGTGTTTAAATAGTTCAGCCACTATTTACCAACTGGAACATGGGAACTTTAAAAAATGATAAGAAAAAAATGGTTGGAACCAGAATAGCTATAACCATATGTACAAACTAAAATTTATACTGCTTTGTACCTGCTTCTCCAGCTGATAATGCCACAAAGTCTTTTCCAGTTAGAGCCTAGGAACCAGCCTGCTCTGACTTTCTGATGTGAGTTTTGACCTTCATCCTTGCCTGTTGTTCTTGATGTACTCTTGGCCTCAGTATTTTGAATCATCCCTGCTTCTCTGGGTGGTGCCCATTCTTGGACAGGGACTTTAGTTTTCATTGGAAACTTGTCCTTGAACCTAACTAGCCCTCCTCACTACCCTACCCACAAACCCCTTTCCGTAGCTTCTGGGATCCCAGGTCAGAGCTATGCCATCCCCTGCTCTTCCTCTAGATGGAGATGGAACAGGATATGATGGATGTAGTGAAAAGCCGGAAGGATTTGTCCTTGTTGGCTATTCCACTTACCCTACTTCCTAGGGCAACCCAAACCAATCTATGGCAGGCAGTGTGCTAGGAGCTACAGGAATTGTGAGGTGATTAAGAAAATATACAGGCATGGTAATCAGTCACTCTCAAATAACCCTGTTACTTTATTTCTTTTTTTTGGCCACACTGCTCGGCTTGCAGTAGCTTAGTTCCGCGAACAAGGATTGAACCCACACCCTCAGCAGTGAAATTGCGGAGTCCTAACCAGTGGACCAGCAGGGAATTCCCTACATTTTTTAACTTAGCATTTGTAAATATTTGATGTGAAGTTATTAGTGAAGTGGCTTATCAATTTTCCACACTGGACCACTGGCTCTTTTCATAGTAGGTACTTGAGTGCCTTATGTCTTCAAAGACAGGGCCCAGATTTGTGGCTAGAAAAAGGGTGAAAATCCCAGCAGGACATTTTACTTTCTGTCACTTGGCCACAGCTGATTCTCAGGCTTACATTCTGATCTATTTTCTCTGGCCACAGTCCTGACCACATTCCCACTCCCCATACCCAAACTTCAAATAGGAGGGAAAAAATTAAGCGGAAGCTTTTCCCCTTCTTTTTAGAGGCAAAAAGCTGATGCATTTTAAATTTGAAAACACACAAATGAACAAAACCCTTCAGCCTGTGGCTTTTGCACACTGCAGGGAATCAGGGTAAAAGGAAGGATCCTGCACTCCCAGGTTGTCAACTTTGGTTACCTGTTGGGATCACCTGGGGAGTTAAATAAGCAGGAACACCTGGGCCCCACCCACAAAGCTCTGCGCTTAATTGATGTGTAATATAAACGCTTTAAGAGCTCTCCAGGGGATTATACTGTGCAGCAGAATTAAGAGCCCGTGATTTACATTCACAGTTCTTTGCTACTCAAAGCCTGGTACAGGAACACAACATGCTCACACCTGTGAGTTTGTCAGACACAGTCTTTGCCCCCTCGCACACCTCCCAAATTAGAATCTGCAGTTTAACCAGTTAAGCCTGTTTAACCGCAAGTGATTTGCATTCCTATGCACATTAAAGTTGGAGAAGCTCTGCCCAGGGCTCCTGCCAAGCAAACTGGCCCAATGTGGAAGGAGGTAAAGCACTCAGGAAACAGAGCTCCAAGAATAGGCCCCCAACCGGAGGACGGAAGAGATCTCCTTGCTACAGGCTCTGTGTTGTGGCTCTCAGAGAAATCAGGTAGTGGCCGAGGTGGATTGAGCCTCAGGGAGCTGGGCAGGACTTCAAAACAGAGCTGCTCTCTGAGCAGAGCAAACAGAGCAAAAAGACTGCTTCTGCAGCGGTGCAAACGCTGGAGGGGCCGATCTGCTGGATCTGTTTGACCACACCAGTCTGGGTGCTGTCCATGTTAGCTGCGGTCCCGTTGCATAAGCACACCCCAAACACAGAACCTGCTCGAGTTCCTCTGTGATGGGAACACTGTGCTCTCAAACAGACTGTAAAACAAAAAATGTTGCTCACCATCCAGTTTTATAAGGATTAAGTCATTTGCCAATGCAGCTGCTGACCGACAGTGCACCCTAGGAGGAATTCAGGATGAAAACCAGGATGAGGTGCTCTGTGCTTTGGAAAAACAGGCCCCTTAGACAGATGTGTATCTCAGGAAAAATTTTAATGAGTCTGGATTCTTGCATTTTCCCAAACATAGAAAAAACACTAAAATAATTAACTGAGATATCTGTTCCTTGTGACCTTTCACTGAGATGTATGCTTGACAGCATATATTCCCTAGACAAAATCATATGTGTACTGGCTTCTCCTCTATCTCTGTGGAGCAGCTCTCTCAGAGCTACTGAGAGGATGTCTTCTGGGCTATAGTCCTCAGTAAAACCCAATATACCAGCTCTATGTTGTGTGTTTTTCTTTCAGTTGACGAGACAAAACTCAAAACTCTTTCCTGTGTGTGGTTGCAGATGTTCAATCCCTTACCCACTCACCCACTCCTTGGAGACAAGTTACTAAGAACATTATTTCAGAAGGAAAACCGTATAGACGAGCAGTTCCCACTTTCCTTTTTAAGTGTGTTGGATATTTTCCAGTTCTCCCCCATATTCACTCTCAATCCTTCTCAACGCTGTCCTGAGACCTGAGAAGCTGACCTTCTTCCACCAGCTTCCAGTTGAGTCATGTTGACTTAAAGAAAAACACACAACATAAGAGTTGTGAGTTTACGTTTTGTTCAGGGTCTTGCTGAGGACTAGAGACCAGGAGACAGCCTCTCAGTAGCTCTGATGAACTTCTCTGAAGAGGTGGGGGGGAACCAGTTCATATATGGTTTTTTCCTTTTCTTTTGGCTAGGAAATGCATGTAGCCAAGCATACATCATGGTAAAAGACTACTGCTAATCACAAAGGAGAGATATCTCAAGTTAATAATTTCATTGCTTTTCTATGTAGGGGAAGATGAAGAATCTGGGGTCATTGAAATTCTTCCTGAGATATACATTTAACTATCTAGGGGCCTGTTTCTCCAAAGCACAGAGTGCCTTATCCCTTTTTCATCCTGAATTCCTCTCAGGGTGCAGAGTGCAGTGGGTTGCAACTTAACCCTTATATAATTGGGTGATGAGAGATACTCTTTGTTCACAGTTGGGCCAGTGGCAGGCCCTGGCAGGAGATCAAAGGGAGAGTCAGGAAACTTATTACCCCAGCTCACTGTGCTGGACCATGGGGTTGGGCGTGTCCCTGAACTGAAGGCCACAGCTTCTGTCAGGTTGCCTGCTCCTAGGGGTGGTAATAGTTTCCAAATATCGCTAGCCCTGGGGTTTTGTACCACCTCATGTTGTGTTTTCTTAACAATTACACTTTTTTGTGCGTGTGGTGGGGGGCGCGCCACGAGGCATATGGGATCTTAGTTCCACGACCAGGGATCAAACCTGCGCCCCCTGCAGTGTAAGCGCAGAGCCTTAATCACTGGACCGCCAGGGAAGTCCCCAATTACACTTTTTATATGTTGCTGCTTGAACCCTCCTCACTTATGCTGTGCCGCTGGTTTCTCTGCCATCGCGTCAATAGCTCTCTGGTGCCAGGATCCATTCTCTCTTTCCATCCTTGGTGGCTGGGGCATTGACAAAGAACCTGGGGTGGTTCAGACGACTGGAACAGAGCCTCAGCGCACGGATGAGCATCCCTCCTACTGAAACATCAGTTGGCAACATGCTGAGGCCTGGCACTAGGATGCATGTACCAGAGGGCAACCAGAACAGCTACCTGGCCCCTTGACACAGCAGCTTGCACGTATCCTCCAATGGCAGCAGGTGGTCGTTACGGCATTGGCTCCACACCCTCCAGGTTCTCTGATGCTGTCGATGGAAGACATTTGTCCTACAGGGACTGGGCAGTCTCCTGATGTGACTTCAGCCCTTCTTCAAGCAGCCCCAAACCTACTCCTCCAGGATTCCACATATTGGCAAATAGTACCATTGTTCACCCACTAGGTAAGCCTTGTTAGAAGTCACCCATAAGATAAAAGAGCCGGAAGCTGTGGGAAGGTAGAGTTTTGTGTGCCTGTGGGCTGGGAATAAGCAAGTACCCCTGGTTGTGGTGGTGATGGGGGAAGAGACTGTCCTGGAACAGAGCCTCCCTGAGCATCTGGTTCCCCTTGTTGAAAGGGGCCCCAGGGAGTAATGAGTGGTCCCCTTAACAGCTCCTTCTGGCCAGCCTGGTCAGTATTTTGACTCCTGGCTTTGTCACCGGAAAGAGACCCATACCTGCACAGAGGCTAACCTACTTTCTCTTTTTGTTCCCACGCCACAATCTGCTAATCTATGCCACAGCCATGCTTGCTTAATAGAAAGGAAGGCAGAAGGCCACATAAGCAAAACCGAAGAACCGGCCCGAGCCAGAAAGGCCCAAGATGGCAAAAGTCAACTCTCCTGAACCACTTCTAGTCTGACCACGAGGGCAACACCTGTGCAGATGAGATGGAAGTGTGTGAAAGCTGCCCTTGCTTCATTACCATGCTAGGATCACTGCCCAAAGTGGAGACTTGTACTTTGCTAGGCACAACTAGTGCTGAGTGCAAGGGAGCCCAGAGGAATGCTCTTGCTCCTGCTGTTTCTGGAAATCTCCACCTCTTCCCCCAAATTCTGATGGCACACCCACCTCTTACCCCTTAAAAGTTGCAGGCTTCCCTCCCTCAAGGGGAAGGGGGCTTCAGAACAGGAGCTCACCCCTCCTCATTCCTTGATCAACAAATAAAGTTTCTGCTCTGCTGAACCTGGTCTCATTCTATTGAGCCAGTAGCACCTAGCAAGGAAAGACCCAGTTGGGGTCCACTCAAGCAGCTGGGGATAAGAAACAGCTTTGATATCATTCTTCTCTGGGGGGAGGGAGCCCTGGAGTGAAGCCCTGCACACACATGGGGAGGGGTGTAGGAAAACAGGACAAGACTGATAGAGATCTGGGGCACGAACAGAAGGCAGGCGTCCAGCGGGTTAGGTTAGGTGGGGAGTGTGGGGGACAAGCCTACGGGCTGGGCTCAGAGGTCGCCCAGAAAGGCACTAGGGCCTGGGAGAAGCCGAGACGTTGGCCCTCCCTGCTTCCTAGAGGGGCCTAGAGGCCCGGAGCGGCATGCGCGTGCGCGATACGGGGCAGCGGAGAGCCCGGAAAGGGGGCTGGCGTGGGGCGGGCCGTGCAGTCCGGGGACGGCGAGTCTCGCAACCGCGGGCGTCGGTGAGCGGGGCAACAGGGGGTGTCGGGGGCTGCCGTGCGGGCGCGGGGTTCCCGGGGGGCGGCGGGTGAGGCTTGGCCTGGAGGCTGCCCCCGGGCGGGGGTCTGGCCAGGGAGCCCGACCCACCCCGGTGAGGGCGTATCTGCCTGCGCTTCGCTGCCCGGGGCGCGAATTTGGAGTAATGGTTTCTGTGTTTTATCACTCCTCCCAATTATGCAAACAAAGCGTATTCATTACAGGTAATTAGATGACTCAGGTGAGCGTAAGAAAAGTAAAAGTAACTGCAGTCCGTTAATGTTTTTGTCTGGAGGCTTCCTGGCCTTTTAAAATTTGTGCATGATTATGCAAACTCTTATACGTATATGTAAATTTTAAACTACGAAACAGGATCCTACTATTGCTTAAAAATTTTCTAGTATTGTAATAAAACAGTATTGTGATAATATATGCGTAACATTTACCATATGATACATAAAAATTTACCATTTTAACCATTTAAAGTGTATAATTCAGTAGCATTAAGTACATTCATACTGTTGCTTCTTGAAAATTATATCTTCAACTTCCGGAATGCATTTGTTCCTTTATTGGTTAAAATTGACGCCAGCATTATGACACCACTGAGATATATATTTGCAAGTATAGTTAAAATAAAACATTTTGTTTGCAGTTTATTTCGTATAATACACATTACATGAAGCTGTAAATGCTGAGCAAGTGACGTTTGTGCAGAAAAATAGCAAATTCTTTATTAGGGTGATTATTTCTGTTTTCAAAATAAAAGAGTAGTGTCTATAAAATGCAGTTTTTAAACACAAGTAACAGCACTAACCTAAAACCACTCTACTGTCGTCTGACATATAGGCTTAAGAAATAAGAAAATAGTCTCCTTCCTAAGTTAAAAGTGGTGGCAAGGAAAAGAACACCATCCTCTTTCAAACTGTTTGCGGGTCTGTCACCAACCAGGGTTCTTGGCCTCCTTAATCAATAGAAATTGAGAAGAGGCCTGACAAGAAATTCAGGCAAGGCAGCAGGAGGGAGCGAAAACAAGTAACAGGTTCCCTTGCTTGCTCCCTGAAGCGGCGTTGGGGAGGGGGGGTCTTACTTGGGGTGAGGGTAGAGGTAGGTCTGGGGGTCCCAAATGAGGGGTGGCTTCGGTGGTCTACCCACCCTTGGTGGTGCTGTGTGCAGGGTACATGGGCTATACTCTGCTTTTGCTCCCAGCTCCTCAGAAGTGGCAGTTGGGTTTTTGGTCTTTTTGTATCTTGTTCATAATTTGCCCCAGCTGCGCCTGGAAGCAGTGATTTTTAGCCCCTTATAGTTTCTTTGTGTTTTGTTGGTGGAGGAGATGTTTGTCCAGGTGCAGGCACTGCAGCGAAGGGTCCCAGGTCTCAGCCTATCTCACTTCCAAACTGAAAACTCCTTAATGTTAGGTCGCTTATTTTGCAAGGAAGTAATTTGCTTAGGGATTTCAGGGAGTTTCCATTTGTTATACTCATGTGTATATGTGTGCATTTTCAGGGACTAACAAATGAGGCTGCTCTTGCATGTTGTTCTCAATGCTGAAGAAAGGCAGACAAATTTTGGTTTAAAAATAAGCCAAGAAGATGGGATTGTTTTGAAGATAAACCTCTATATGTACTTATAAGGAAGGGAAACTGACAAAAACATGAAAAATAGTAGCTATGCCAAGGTTAAGTTTTCTGTGGCTCTGGTATCCAGGAAGTATTAGTGCATGAGCATTCTATGCTGTCATTCTCCAGAGAAAAAATACAGAAAATGTGGTAAAATATAAGTCATTTTACTTTGCAATCTTCAGTATTTTTAATATCAGAAACTGTCTGAAAGAGGTCCCTCAGGTGAGTCATCATGTGCTCTAGACTGAATTTTTGAGCTTATACTTTTTCTGCCCTGATTTTAGGCCTCTTATCCTCTTTCCTTGTTTTATTGTATTACATAAGACCTGTTGCTGTCTTTATTTCATTGTCTGCTCATAAGCTACTCAAGGCCGTGCTTTTTGTCTGCTTTATTCACTGCAGAGACCTTAGTGCCTAGGACATAGTAGGTGCTCAGTAAATATTTGTTAAATTAATGAAAGAAAGAATACAAATTGGAGATGATAAACATTGACAGTATTCAGTGCCCTTATTGCCAAGTTAATCCATAATATCTAGACATTAATATTTCTAGATAGAAACGAGCACAGTAACAACTCAGACTTCTTCAGTTTAAAAACCTTTTTATTTTGGAACTTCCCTGGTGGTCCAGTGATTAAGACTCAGTGTTCCAATGCGGGGGGCACGGGTTCAATCCCTGGACAGGGAACTAAGATCCCACATGCTGCATGGTGCGGCCAAAAAAAAAAAAAACTTTTTATTTTGACTAATTGTAGACTCACAGAGAGTGTCCGAACTTTACAGAGTTCCCTTATATCTTTACCTGTTTTACCTAAAGGTCGTATCTTGCATAGCCATAGTATAGTCATCAAACTTAAGAAATTTACAGGGGTCCAATACTGTTAATTAAAGTGCTGATTTATTTAGGGTTCATCACTGTCTCACTAATGTTCTTTTTCTGTTCCAGGATCCAATCTAGAATCCCTCATTCCATTTAATTGTCATGTCTTCTTGTTCTCCTTCAGTCTGTGACAGTTCCTCAGTTTTACTTGTTTTTCACGATCTTGACACTTTTGAAGTATTTTATATTTGTAATTTTAGAATGACCCTCTCGATTTGGTTGTCAGATGTTCTCGTGCTTAGATTGAGGATGATGTCAATATGTCTTCTTACTAGTGATACTACTTTTGATCCAGTATTTCTGCCAAGTTTCATCACTGTAAAGTTGCTGTCTTTCCTTTGTAATTAGTAATTATTTTGAGGAAGACATTTTGAGACTTTGCATAGAAATATCCTTTCTCCTCAACTTTCAGCCACTAATTAGCATTTCTTGGTGGATCTTGTCTGTAGCAGTTATTATTGTAATGTTCTTCTAGGTGCCTTTCATTTCTATTTTTTCTTCTACATTTATTAACTGGAATTCTTTGTGAGGAAGAGTTGTGCCTTTTCTCCCTTTTGTTTATTTACTTAATTATATCAGTTACATCAGTGTGTGATCAGTGTTTATTTTGGGGGTTTATTGCATGTATTGTTATTTATTTTGTGGCTTAAGTTATTCTGATTTTGGCCATTGGGAGCTCTTTCAAGTTGGCTTCTGTTTCCCCTTACATGCTTCCATCCTGTTGTGTGTCTTTCTCTGATTTTCAGGCACCACAGTTACTCATCTTGTATTTTTACCTCCCCCAGCCCTGGAGTCAACCATTTCTGCAAGGATTTCTGGTTTCATTCATTGTAGAGTGGTACTTAGACACCAAATTTTGGGCACTAGGTTGAGCTTATTTTTTAATTGGCAAATTAGTATAAATATTATTTTAACATTTTAAATGTGTACTAGAAGCAATCTTTCTTTAAAAAAATTTTTTTAAATTGAAGTATAGTTGATTTACAATGTTGCACCAATCTCTGCTGTACAGCAGAGTGACTCAGTTAAACACATACAGACTTCTCTTTTAAAATACTCCTTTCCATTATGGTTCATCACAGGATATTGAATATATTTCCCTCTGCTCTACAGTGGGATCTTGTTGTTTATCCATCCTATATATAATCATTTACATCTGCTAATCCCAAACTCCCAGTCCTTCCCTCCCCCAGCCCCCTCCCCCTTGGCAACCACAAGCCTGTTCTCTATGTCTGTGGGTCTGTTTCTGTTTTGTAGATAGGTTCATTTATGCCATATATTAGATTCCACATATAAGTGATATCATATGATATTTGTTTCTCTTTCTGACTTACTTGACTTAGTATGATAATCTCTAGTTGCATCCATGTTGTTGCAAATGGCATTATTTCGTAGAAGCAATCTTTAGTGGCAATTGCCTTAGAAACTTACTTACTTACTATCAGTGTATAAAGTAAACCTTATGTACACTCTCACTGGGCAGGAAAAGCATGAGAACAAGAGACTACTTAATGAGAATTTTAAAAGGAAATCAAAATTACATTGCATATAAGATGACAAAAGAAAATGACAGAAAGAAGAAAATGTCCCTGAAAAATGCCCACATGATTGCTTGGGATTTCCCCTGTTCTTTTTTTTTTTTTTTTGCGGTATGCGGGCCTCTCACTGTTGTGGCCTCTCCCGTTGCGGAGCACAGGCTCCGGATGCGCAGGCTCAGCGGCCATGGCTCACGGGCCCAGCCGCTCCGCGGCATATGGGATCCTCCCGGACCGGGGCACGAACCCGTATCCCCTGCATCGGCAGGCGGACTCTCAACCACTGCGCCACCAGGGAGGCCCTCCCCTGTTCTTTTGAAAGCCATTTTCATTTGGGAATGAAACTGGGCAGAGAGATGAAGCTCTATGGGAGAAGAGGCCTGCTCCATCTCAGGTTGCCCCCCAGGCCTGGGGGCTCCCATTGTGGTATAATCTTAACAAGTTGATGAATGAAGCTTTTCTTCTGTCCTCAGAAGCTAGTTGGGACCTGGAAGGAACCCTGAGGCATTAGGATACCTGAATTTAATTGGGCAGTTTCAGCTCACTGGCCCCATCTCTTTACTATGCTGTGGGGCTTTCATTCAGACTTCGAAAGGCCCAAGAGGTCATTAACTTTTTTTTTTTAAAGGAATGGTTTTCTTTTTAAAATTTTTTTTGGCTGTGTCGGGTCTTAGTTGTGACATGTGGGATCTTTGTCTCAGCATGTAGGAATTGTGCTGCACTGGCTTCTCTCTAGTTGTGGTGCTTGGGCTCCATGGCGTGTTGGCTCTCTAGTTGTGGCGTGCGGGCTTAGTTGCCCCACGGCATGTGAGGTCTTAGTTCCTTGACCAGGGATTGAACCATCGTCCCCTGCATTGGAAGGCGGATTCTTTAACACTGGACCACCGGGGAAGTCCCAGGAAGTCACTAACTTTTATCCATGTTCATAGTTGCAGGGGCTGGGCTCAGAGGGCTGGAATCTTTTGCCATATACACAGGCAGTTGCCCTCATTTTTCTGTTGGTCTGTCTTCTCATCACCTCCTTACAAGTACTTCACTGACCTCTTCGGACATTTCTGCAGCAGCTGCTTCAGAACAGGTCAGCTTGGAGGCTTATGTTTGGTCAGCTTGGAGGCTTATGTTTGGTGCTGACTTCCCTGTGGGTCTCAATTTCCTGAGACAGGTCAGTGCCATTTACATTTCCCGCTGGGTGCGTTTCTTCAAAATATTTCTCTCTGGTCTCCAGTTGATTCTGTTGCGTCTCACTCCTGAATTTCTCTGCACCTGAGTGTCTTTCTCTTCCCCAGTCTGTTCTGCAAGTTTGGCTGGGAAAGTCTCTCGCCTCTTTCTCTGACTCTTAGCTCCCTCCTGAGCAGCTCCCGTTGGTGCTGCTGCGGCTCAGCAAGGCTGGAGCCTGCCCCTGCCGCTCCGGAAGCACCTTTCCTCTTCAGCCTCCTCTTGTTGTTGTGTCTTCAAGTCTCTTTTTATAGGCCTTCAGTTATGTACCTTATCACTTCTCAGTTTTCCTTTGCTTTTGTTTTCTCTGTGTATTTATTTTCCTTACCCTACCCCCTTCTTTCGCAGCAAAGTTTCATTTCTCTGCCAGAACTTCAGCAGCTTCCAAAGTAGTTCTTCAACTGATTCTCCATCCCCTTGTAGCAGCACCGCAGTTTCTTTTATCCGAGTGATGACAGGCTTTCTGGTGTGAGCCTTCTTCCCATCTCAGTTTACGGTTGTCTCTTTTTTGTCAGTCCTAGTAGTGCTCGCTGAGTCCAGGAGACATTGCCTAGGTATTGGTTTGTAGCAAATATAGGAGATGATGGACTCTGTTTTAATCGTGGATGAAGGTAGTGATTTTTTAAAAATTTGCTTAACCATGGTGGGAGACAGAGGGTTCCATGCTCTCAGGAAAAGCTAGCCGTCATCTGTGATTTGGTACACAGAGCAGTGGGGCCAGTTTGCAACAGGTGCCGAGGCCTGCTGTCAATATAATTTTCATATATAGTCTGAGGTACGGGTCTAACTTCATTCTTTTGTATGAGTACATCCAGTTGTCCCAGCACCATTTGTTGAAGAGTCTCTTTCCCCTTTAAGTGGTCTTGGGACTTCCGTCAAAAATAAGTTGGCTGTAGATGTATCGGTTTATTTCTGGACTCTTAATCTATTTCACTGGTATATGTCTATCCTTATGCCAGTATCACGCTGTCTTGATGAGTGCTGTTTTGTCAAATGTTTTGAAATTGTGAAGTGTGAATCCTTCAACTTTTTTTTTTTTTTTTTTTTTTTTGGCTGTGCTGTGCAGCTTGTGGGATCTTATTTCCCTGACCAGGGATTGAACCCAGGCCATGGCAGTGAAAGTGCCAAGTCCTAACCACTGGACCGCCAGGGAATTCCCTCAGTTTATTTTTATTTTTCAAGTTTCTTTTGCCTTGTACTGGAACTCTTGAATTTTCAGTGAATTTTATTATCAGCTTGTCAATTTCTGCAAAGGAACCAGCTGGGTTTCTGAAAGGGATTGTGTTGAATCTGAATATCAATTTGGGGAATATATGTTAGATGTGGGTTTAAAGAAAAGAGAATGTAAATTAAAGGTTTTGACTGATGTCTGGAATCATTAACAAAACGTGGGAAGATAGGAAATGAAGATAGTAAGAAGATGCGTTTTTGACACTGAGTTTATGCTACTATGGAACACCAGATGAAATGTTCAGTAGGCAATTAGAGCTTGTGTTAGATGTGGAGGAGAGAACAAGGAACTGTGAGAGCAGCATTAGAGAATGAGATTTCTGAGAGATGGAAAGGAGAACCTCTGAGACCTGAACACCTACAGTGTCCGTGATGAGAGGGCAGGTGCAGGAAGAGAAGCCAGGGAATGAGGGGCAGAGAGGTGAGGGGGAGGCCAGGCAGGCTGCTGCTGGGGAAGCCCCGGGAGACAGAAGGTGGTCAGAAGTGTAGCTTCCTTCCGAGAGTGGCAGAGAGAGGGCTGGAAGGAGCCGCCAGTTCGGTTTGAACAGGGACCTTCTTGCCTCCAGGAAAAGTTCACAGCTCACAGAGGATAATGCCTTTATGGAACAGGGATGAGGGTCTGTGTGTGTGGAGCCACCTGGGTTCTCCTGAATCCACTTGCTGGGATACAGACCTCATTGGAGCCAAGAGCAGGGCTGGTCCCACTCAGAGCTTTCTTTCCTCCTGCAGCTCAGCATGCTTCCCCGGTGCCTTCCCTTCCCCAAGTGGGGAACGTAGGAGACCAAGCAGTGGCAACTGTGCTCTGGATGGTCAGGCCCCAGGTGAGCTTCCTGAGTTCCAAGTC
Source organism: Hyperoodon ampullatus (assembly GCF_949752795.1). Lineage (NCBI taxonomy): Eukaryota > Metazoa > Chordata > Mammalia > Artiodactyla > Ziphiidae > Hyperoodon > Hyperoodon ampullatus. The sequence continues at coordinate 48,264,552 of NC_136923.1, read as the reverse complement.
TGTGGCCCAGGAATAGCTAGAGCTCATCTCCAGGCCTCTGGCCCGTTCTGAGTCTGCTCCTGTGGCTTCCCTGCCTAACTGCTTCCCCTGGAGCTGCTCCCGTCCACTGAGTTCATTGACTGTGTCTTGCCCTGGACTTCTCCTCTTATTACTGTGTCCTTTCAGCTTCCCACCCTCCCCCCACCCCTTTTGCCACCAGGGCCCCGACCCTATGCTCTCAGTGCCTCTAATGACTCTGCCCCTCAGACTGGGAATGTCCCTGAGCAGTAGAAACTTGTCATTCCACAAGGCTGCAGTGTTCGAGTTCCTGTCTGTGGACTATACTCAGCAAAAGTGGAAAGGTCTGGCACTCAGCCAGAGAGCCCTGTACTGGAACATCGTGCTGGAAAATTGCTGCAGCCTGGCCTCACTGGGTAATGACTCTGTTCCCTGGTACTTAGAGTCTGTCTTCTTTACACTTTCTTTGGTATATTCATTTTCTTTTTAAACTTTTTATTATGAAAATATAAAAAGACAAAGGGAGAGAATAGTATAATGAACCCCTCTCCATCATCACCCACTTTAATAGTTATTAACATTCTCCTTATTATTCACTGAGCTGGGCCAGTTTATTAGAGTTTGTAGTTGGAGGGAGTAGAGTGCCATTCAGTTAGTTGTTGTAAGTGATGAGCTAAGTTACTTACAATAAGTGAGCAGTTGTTGTTAAGTGATGAGCTAAGTTACTTACAATAAGTGAGCAGTTGTTGTAAGTGATGAGCTAAGTTACTTACAATAAGTGAGCAGTTGTTGTAAGTGATGAGCTAAGTTACTTACAGTAAGACTAAAGGAATGGAAGCCCTGAACAGACTGACTAGCTATAGAACAGACTTCAGGAAACGAAGTCTTGTGGGGACCTGGGGACCTGGGAACCTCAACAGTGGAAGTGAAAGGATTTTTACACCAGTGTCGTAAGACAGCTGTGCCCTGTGTGTCCGTTTTCTCCTCCCACTGATACCCATCCTCTTTACTCTGAATCTTTTTTCCCCCTCCGAGCTCCTTCTTAATTAGACTTTGTGTTTCCTCGTATGTTCTGCTTGCTGTGGCTCCTGATGGTTGCCTTCTCTCCATGCATCGTTTCAGCTTGAGCTCTTACTTGTAATTTCCTTAGTTTTTCCTACCTTCCATTCAGAATTTATGTAGAAAGGGACTCCAAGGGTGGTTCAGCTATTAAATATCATCTTTGTTTGAGCAGAGCTTTGGCCCAGGCCATGCAGAGGGGGATGACCAATCTACAGATAAGCTACACTGGGGTCTAGTGCTTGGCCCTGTTCCAGTCACCTGTTGTCCATCATGGGATGAGCTGGATTGCTTGGCACAAAGCATGGTTGCCTCAGCTTCCCCTTCAGAAAGACTGGGGCAGGGCTGCTTCCTGGAAGGGGCTGTTGTCAGGGCAGGTTCTGGGGTTGACCGGTCTAGGACAGTAGCCTACTCTGGAGAGGGTGAGCTTAGAATCAAGGAACCAAATATCTTTAACTTTCCGTATGCTAAGGTAGTATGATGGCTTGCGGCCTTGGTTAAGATGTGATTGAAAGGAACCAATATTTCTGTGTTTAGCTATGACCGTGATTGCTGTGCCTTCTCCCAACTTTTGTATTCAAAAATTCTAGAATTCAAAAGCAGATACTCTGCTGGTCAGTCTCATTATGACTCCAGATTATCAAGATACAAAACATGTATTTTGATATACGTTTCAAATTATAAAAATTAATTTTTATAGGAGTGCCTACTGGCACCTACCAGTCCAGTGCTCCAGGGACTAGGGGGTACCTAATTTTACAGCTTTGCTTTCCCTTTCAATACTTTTCCCCAGTATTTCTCTACCCATGGCTTCTCCAAATCTTGTCACTGTCCTGTTATACCAGAATCACTTCTTTATGTACACTTTTTCCTAATCACATCCTCATAATATAAATTTCCCTTCTACTCTCAGGTTTGCTCACATTGTTTCTCATATTTGTTTTGAGGTATTTGCCACCACTCTCTCTCCCCAACATCTTTGCTGAGAACTGTGGAACCATACAATGTCATGGTTGGAAAGGACCTTAGGGTTCCTCATTTTACTAAGGAGACATCGCATCTAAGTGACTTCTGGAAGATCACACCATGCTTTACAGTCTGGTCTCTTGCCTTTCAACTGGCCTATTCACCTGGCTGTGCTGGCTCAGCATCCCTCTGTCCTGAGGGCTGTTCTTCCGCCCTCCTCCACTGACCAGCTTCCCTTCTTTGTTTTTCTGTCCATGAAGAAAAATTTGAGCCATTTCCCATTTTCTCTCCTGTTCTTAATTTGTCTCCTCATTCCTTACCTGTAATGTGAAGTTTTTTTCAAGTACGTAGACTCCTGATGATTCTCTTTCTTCAGTAGGACAAGAAATGAGTGAAAGTTGTTTTCTTCTTTCTTTTGGCAGCAGGTGAGAACAGGATGGAGAGTTCAGAGTTGCCTCCAAAGCAGGAAATTTCTAAAGTTTTGAAGTCATCTAATAGGACCTCAGTAGTACTCTGTGGAATGATTCCCGGAGGACCAGAATCTGGAGATGCCTGTGAAGAGGCTTTAGAGAAGCTAGAAGTTCAACCCTCAGGTGAACAAGGGACCAGACTGGAAAGCGATTTCTTGGAAATAACACAGGAAGATAAAAATAAATCCACAAAAGATGAGTGTGATGAATATAAGGAACTTGGGGGACATTCAGACCTGTCTTCCAGTCCTGCAGAAAATCAGGGAGTTCTGAAGGGGCAGAAATTCTATCGATGTGATGAATGTGGCAAAGCTTTTAATTGGAGTTCTCACCTCATTGGGCATCAGAGAATCCACACTGGGGAGAAACCCTATGAGTGCAATGAGTGTGGCAAGACCTTCAGGCAGACCTCTCAGCTCATGGTCCATCTCAGAATCCACACAGGGGAAAAGCCCTATGAATGCAGTGACTGTGGAAAGACCTATCGCCATAACTCCCATCTCATTCAACACCAGAGACTCCATACTGGGGAGAAACCGTATAAATGTACTGAATGTGGAAAAGCTTTCAATGAGAGTTCCAAACTCTTTGACCATCAGAGAACCCATACTGGGGAGAAACCATATGGATGCAATGAATGTGGAGCAGTCTTTAGTCAGAGTAAAAGCCTTGTCCGCCATCAGGTACTTCACACTGGTGAGAAACCTTACAAGTGTAATGAGTGTGGGAAAGCTTTCTGTTATAACAGAAATCTTATTGACCATCAGAGAATCCACACTGGGGAGAAGCCTTATGAGTGTAATGAATGTGGCAAGGCCTTCAGTCGAAGTAAATGTCTTATTCGACATCAGAGCCTCCACACTGGGGAAAAACCATTCAAATGCAGTGAGTGTGGGAAAGCTTTTAATCAGATCTCTCAACTTGTTGACCATGAGCGAATTCATACTGGAGAAAAACCCTTTGAATGTAATGAGTGTGGTAAGGCATTCAGTCTGAGTAAATGTCTCATTCGACATCAGAGACTTCACACGGGTGAAAAGCCCTATAAATGCAATGAGTGTGGAAAATCCTTCAATCAAAACTCATACCTCATTATTCATCAGAGAATTCACACTGGTGAGAAACCTTATGAATGTAATGAATGTGGGAAGGTCTTCAGTCATAATTCTAGCCTTATGGTACATCAGAGAATCCATACTGGGGAGAAACCATATAAATGCAAAGATTGTGAGAAAGCCTTTCGTGACAGCTCACAACTCACTGTGCACCAAAGAGTTCACACTGGAGAGAAACCCTATGAATGTATTGAGTGTGGGAAAGCCTTCAGTCAGCGTTCTACTTTGAATCACCACCAGCGAACTCACACTGGAGAAAAGCACTCAGGTCTGGCTCGGTCTGTTTCTTAAGGCATGATTCTCTAAGACAGCAAGGAACTCTGAGTTAAGGTTTCTATATAAGAAGTATGCTCACCCTGGTCTCCTCTTGGAACCACTAATCAAAGTGGGTCATTCCCTAAATGCTCTCTGGTGGTCAGGAAGGTGGGAGAGTGGGAGTAACAGTGCCGTCCTTCCCCACTAAGGACCACACATTTCATGTGCTTGTAGGTTTCCGTTTTCTTTCACCTTTTTTTTTTTTTTTTTTTTGGCCACGCCATGTGGCTTGCAGGGGAGCTTTCCCGACCAGGGATCAACCCATGCCCTCAGCAGTGAAAGCAAGGAGTCCTAACCAGTGGACCACCAGGGAATTCCCTTCTTTCACTTTTAAAAAAAATTAAACTCTATCTTGTTTCTTAATTATTTGTCCCACAATTATATTCTTAAGGAAAGAGATATTTCCTTGTTCTATTCCATCTCCTCCATTTTACCATTTATATAAAGTCATTCTCCAAGACTCTGAGTCATTCTTTCTACCTCCTGAATGTGGCCCTTTTAAAACTACTTTAATCTAGACTCTCATCACTTGTGTTCTCTACCTAGAAAAGCTTTTCTTCCTGTTGGCCAATCTGTGTCCCTTGAACCTTTAAGATCTAGGTCATCTCTGAAGGACTTTCTTCTTCAAATGCTCCTTTTTTCCTCCTAACCTGTTGATTGACCTCAGTGTTTTGAATTAACCTGTGCTATAATTTGCAATTGTTATATAATTGCCTTGTCAATTCTCAACCTAATGCCCCTTTGTGTCCTTTTATACTAACTTCATGTTGCCTTTGAGGTTGGGTATAGTATCTATTTCTTTTAGCATATAGATAATACTTTGCATATTCTAGTTGTTAAATAGCCTTTAAAAACTCACCTCTCCAACTGAACCATGCTTAAAGTGGGCATGAACTCCCCTTTCACCACCAGACCTAAAATTTCTAAAGATGGGTATCATAGTATATCACATACAAAGGCCTCATTCATATCTTCTCCTTGTGTCCTTTAGAGTCTTACTACTGTTACCTCAGCCTCGGAGAGTTAATGGATTTCTGTTTGAGTGTGTGCATGTGTGTGTTTGTATGTATGTATCTAGGTATTGGAGGCAGCTGTCATGTTCAGTGATAATGTACTTTGTCATGAACATGGACTCCGGTTCTGTACTAGCTTTCTCCACCCTGCTATCTAAGTAAACAAGAACAGCATCAAAGTTTACTGCAAAGAAGACTCAACTTCCATGGAAATTTCAACTCCTAGCATTCTTGGATGATTGGAATGAACAGTAATGAAGTTTGTGACAAGATAATAGAGTCACACCATTCTGATTTCCTTACCAACTAGTTCTAGATGCCTGCAACTGTCATCTGATTTTTAGGTGAGAGGTGTATGCTTAATTATTGTGATTATCTTCTGGGCCAACTTTCATACCTCAAAGGCATAAGAAAATCTTTTCAGGGGATTTCCTCTTCAGTCATGTATCAGACACAAGTTTTTCTTTCCATCCTTGTAGTAGGGCCTCAATGCTAGGGGAACTTTGCCCCTGGTAGCTACCCCCTTCCTCTTAGCAGTATGACAGGATCAGCAGTGTGGCAGAGGAGGAAGTGGTTAGAGGGGCAATGTCAGGCACATAACCTAGAGGAGAGAGATTTTTGTGAGCTGTGATTTATGTCTCTGAGACAGTGGAGAAGAAGGGGAAGAGAGTTGAGGCTCAAGAAAATAAGAATTAGATATGATTCTGGGTGAGGCGTCTCAGAAAAGGTTAGAGTGTTTATTAGGAGCCTAAAAAATTACCGAACTGGAAATTTGCCATTTGTGAGTATTTTAAATTTATGTTATAGCTATATTTTTGGTGTTTATTTTCATTTTTTTTAAACCGATAGGACTTTCTTTTTTAAAGTGTTTTACTTTGGAAGCTCCCAGATTCCAGGGGAGAGCCTAACCCTATATGAACACATGGGTCCAGCCCTCTACTCTGATTTCAACATGACTGGTTATGTCTTTAGTAGAGAACCCTCTGTCGAGTATTGTAATTTTTTATCTTCTGGTTCTGCTCATACCGTACCACCCTAAGTCTCTGGAGGGAGGGATCCAGCACTGTTCATAACCCTGTTAGCTGACCACCACCCGTCCGAGTTAGGTGCTGAGTAGCAGTGAATGTCCTCACTTGCTAGAAAAGCACTCAGGCTCTTGGTTGGAGGAAAAGGGGCTATGTTTGAAAGCCACACCTCAATTTCTACTGGTTATTGCTAGTATTTTAATAATTAGTGATTTAAAAAAAATTTACTTGGATCCAGTTACCTTGCTAGATTAGTTTTTTTTTTTTTTTTTTTTTTTTTGTGGTACGCGGGCCTCTCACTGTTGTGGCCTCTCCTGTTGCGGAGCACAGGCTCCGGACGCGCAGGCTCAGCGGCCATGGCTCATGGGCCCAGCTGCTCCGCGGCATGTGGGATCTTCCCGGACCGGGGCATGAACCTGTGTCCCCTGCATCAGCAAGCGGACTCTCAACCACTGCGCCACCAGGGAAGCCTTTAGATTAGTTTTTGTTTGAAGAGTTTTTCAGTTTCATTTCCTTGCTTTTCTAGGTATACAATAAATAACGATTAGTGTTCTCTTAATTCTAATCTGTATGCCACTTAACGTCGTGCGTGAGCACAAATATTTTAAAAATGTTGAATAGTGAATAACAGGCATTCAGTGTCTTGTTCCTAACTTTCAGGAGAAAGGTTTTTTAGGATTTCACAGTTTTATATGGCATTCACTCTCATTGTTTCTGATAAATATTCTACTCTGGGAAGTTTTCTTCTATTCCTGTTTTTAGAAGAAGCAATATGTTATAGTGGTAAAGAGCACAGATTTTGTGCCTGGAAGCCTAGGTTCAAATCCTGCCTCCACCACTTTCTTGAGGTGTGTGATCCTGGGCAAGTTGCTTTGCTTCCTTTTGTCTTCCATGTGTAAAATGGAGCTACCTCATAGGGCCTTGAGGATAAAATCAGTTCTTAAGTGTAACGCACTTGAAACAATACTTGGCATGTAGTATACCCTATAGCAAATTATTATTATACTTAAGTTTTTATTAGGAATGGATGCTAAGTTCTGTCAGACTTTTTAAAATCTGTTGGTGTAATGTTATGGTTTTATCATTCTTTTCAGAATCGATTTTGCTGGCAAGTTTCCAAATGAAATTTCCTTGTGTTCCTGGAATAAAATCCATTTTTTTGTGGTGATTTTATTTTATTTTTTAAATACAGAACTAGATTCAATTTGCTTTGCAAAAGGAATTTGGAAGTTTTGTTTTTTTCTCTTTTATTACCTGGAAGAGTTTGCATAATGAGGGGATTATTCTTTGAAGCATAAAAATAACTGGGCCTGATCCCTTTTTGGGACGAAGGGGATTGGGAGGGACATATCTTTAGCAGCTGTCTTAGTTTGGGTTGCTATAACAAAATACCATAGACTGGATGGCTTAAACAACAGACATTTATTCCTTACAGTTCTGGAGGCTGGGAAGTCCAAGATCAAGTTGCCAACATGGTCAGGTTCTGGTAAAGATCCTTTGAGTCTTGGCTGCCGTCACCTTCTTGCTATAGCCTCACATTGTAAAGAAAGAGAGCAGCTCTCTGTCTCTTCCTCTTCTAATAGGGACATTACTTCCATCATGAATGCCCTACCCACGTAAACTAATCTAACCCCAGTTACTTCCCAAAGGCCCAACTCTACATACCATCACCCTGGGGATTAGGGCTTTAATATATGAATTTCAAGGAGGCAAACATTTGGTCCATAAGTTCTGAGTCCGGCTTCCCCAAATTCATGTCCTCCTCATTTGCAAAATAAGTTAATTCCATCCCAGCAGCCCCAAAGTCTTAATTCAGCATTAACTCTGAAGTCCACAAAGTCTCATCTAAATCAGATATGGGTGAGATTTGAGCTATGATTCATCCTGAGGCAGAGTTCCTCTCCAGCTGTGAACCTGTGAAACCAGACAGGTTATGTGCTTCCAAAATACAGTGCTGGGACAGTTAAAGGATCAACATTGTATGTTGAAAAAACCTGCAGTTCTTCCCTACTGTGTCACCTTCACTACTCACAACGTTTCAGTTCTTACACTTGAGGTCACCAGATGTGTGGGTGTCTTCCCCCACACTAATTCTCTGCAACACCAGCTGGGTGTCCTACTATTTAACTCAATTCTGACACTACGTGGAAATAGATCGCACAGCTTAAGGGCTTAGTCTCATAAGACTCACACATACCTCATCCCCCCACCGCATCCCCACCAACTTTAGATACTAGTTCCAAGCCCAAGTTATCACCTGTGTTACCAACCAGCTATAGATCAGAGGTTCCAACAACCCCCTCTTTGGGTTTTGCTAGAGTGGCTCACAGAACTCAGGAAAACAGTTTACTTACATTTACCAGTTTATTATAAAGGTATATGATAAAGGATACATATGAATAACCAGATGAAGAGATACATAGGGTAAGGTCTGGAAAGGTCCTGAGCACAAGAGCTTCTGTCCCTGTGGAGTCAGGATGTGTCACCCACTGGGGAGCTCTCTGAACCTGGTTCTATTGGGATTATTATGGAGGCTTTGTCGTGTAGGCATGGTCAGTCATTAAGTCCATTCCCAGCCCTTCTCTCTTATCAGGAGAACGGAACTGGGGGAAGGGGGCTGAAAATTCCGAGCTCTGAATCATGGCGTGGTCTTTCTGGTGACCAGCTCTCATCCAGGAGCTCACCCAGAGTTGCTTTATTAGAATAAAAGATGCTCCTATCACTTAGGAAATTACAAAGGTTTCAGGACCCCTGTGTCAAGAACCAGGGTCAAAGACCAAATATTAGAATAAAAGATGCTCCTAGAGCTCTTATGACTTAGAAAATTACAGGGGTTTCAGGGGCTCTGTGCCAGGAACTGGGGGCAGAGACCATTGTAATCTCACACATTCCAATTTCAAAAAGGAGAAATCAGAAGGAAGAAAGTGTGCTAGGGCCTGAGCAAGTCCAAAACTTAGCAAAGCAAGTTACATGAGATCTTAAGGCTCAAGAATAACTTTTTGGTTGGTCCTCTGCCCTCCAGGACCACTGGGGTGATGGTCCCACCTTCTGGATGCTCTGGGGAGCATCCAGAGCTCAAGACAGAGTCAGAGCTCCAGGGGAGTCTATCCCAAGGCTCCAGGTGGATCTGCACCCATGGCTTCTGTGGAAGCTGTCTGGTCTGTTTGAAACTGAGGTGGTAAACCCTGATCATCTCTGAATCACCTTTAGGGTTATTCTTCCTTTGTCTTGAAGAATAAGCACACTTTTGCAATCTGTCTTCATTTCTCATTTTAGGACTTCAGATGCAGTCAAATTGGAGGTTAGGGCTTCAACATGTTAATTTAGGGGGTACACAATTTAGTCCATAGCAATACCTCAATTCCCCTGCAATACACTGCCAGTGGTAGGCCTAGATCTGCAGCAAGCCCAGTTATCCCCAGAACTACTTTTCATCCACTGTGTTGATGTCCTCATTGCTGGCCTGACCAAGAAACAAGTTGACCAGTCCTTACATAAGGTTGTAGATCTTATGACATGCAGGAAGGGCCGACAACACTGATGAGATGCAGGGACCTGCTCAAAAGTGCAGTTTCTGGGAGCCACCTGGGCCAGTAATCGGAGTATTCCTGATAAAGTCAGCCGAAAACTGCTGTCCTTGGCAGCCCCCACCAGCAAGAAAGAGCCTCCATAACTGGTAGGCCTTCTTGGCTATCAGAGGTAACATGTATCAAATCTGGGTATTCTTTTGGTCCTTTATGTCATGGTTACCCACAAGACAACCATCCTTGGATGGGATCCCCAACAGCAGCAGACTCTAGAGGGTGTGCAAGATGCATTGGCATGGACCCCGTCATTGGGACCAATGGTGCTTGCCAGCCTTCTGGAGCTCCACATCTTGGCGATTTACTTGTGAGGATTGGAGCCTATGGCAACAAGAGGCTGCTACTTGCGTACATAGGCCCCTTGGGTTTTGGACCGGTGAATACTGAAGATAGCTGCCAGATACACCCCCTTCAAATGGCAACTCCTAGCTGGTTTTTGGCCCTAATGGAAACAGAGCTCCTGACCACCAAAGCCCTGTATGTGACCTTAAGACCTGAGCTGTCCATCCTCAAGTGAGTACTCACTTATCCTACTAATAAAATAGGACAGGCTCATCAAAATGCTATCATTAAATGGAAATACTACATCCAAGATCAAGCCTGAGTGGGGTTCCAGGGTGTCAGCCAACTCCATGAAGTAGCTGCCTTTCCAGAAAAGGCTGAACAGGCTGTAGGCTCTCGCCCCTCCCTTAGTGAAGTGCAGCCCACGGCTCAAAGATGTTCCAGCTGATGGTATGGTTTGTGTTTGTGCTTTTTTTTAATGAGTTGGTCAGTCAGATGCAGCCAGAAGAGGAGACAGAGGAGAGGCACAGGAGAAAAAAAGACCCAAACTTTATTATACTCACTGATCCTAGAGACAGCAGGCATGGCACTCCACGCTGGACCACGTGGGTAAGCCACCAGGGTGGTGAAGAGTCAGGGGTCAGGAGTGAGGGGAAGGTTTAGGTCATGGTCTTTACAGGGATTTTCAAGGGAAAGGCAAGGCAGGATTTGATGGGTTTGGGGCTGAAGGGGTGGTTCCTAGTTGCCTAGCACCTGGCCCCGGGATGATAAAGGCAGAGGAATATTGTCTCCTGGGGTGTATGGGCCAGTAGAGGTGGTGAGGCTCTGGACTGGTTAGTTTGCATATCAAAGACATGCCTCTGGCTGGGACATTTGCTACCTCTAAGAATTGGCTAGCCCTAGGAAGGGCAGTCTCCCCAGCCAGAATGGTTTTCTTGGGGGGGATGTCAAACATCATAGCATACAGAAAATTAAAAAAATATTTAAGTACAATCAGTCCCCTGAAATTTTGGCATCATGTTAACGAAAGTTTGGGGTGATGATAATGGAGATGTTTAGAGAGTAGGGCAAAGTTGCCCTAAACAGCATAGAAAAGATTTTATTACGAGAGTAGAATAGAGGAACATTCTATTCTAGAATGTAGAATTATAAGGAATTATAATGTCGAATTATAAGGAATCTCTGCAGGCCAGCCCATAACTAAGTTTCCCATTTTTATGGCATTAGCCAAGAAAAATAGATTTGAAATTTTGGGAGTCTAATATCCTCAAGGTTAAGAAAAACAACCAATCACAAACAAGTCACTGGGTTTTCCCAAATAAATTCAACCACTTCAGCTATAGCCAATCAAGCAATTTCCTTGCTTTTCTTCCTTGTCCTCTCTATAAAAAACCTTGCATCTAGCTCCTGTTGGTGGAGTGGTCCTAATTACTTCCAGGTCGGTGCTGATTTGAATTGATGTTTGCTCAAATAAACTCTTAAAAATTTTAATGTCTCAATTTATCTTTTAACAGTACCAACTGTTGGTGATGTTAAAGGGACATAGAAATTGTCATGACTCCGAGTGGAAATAGGCTGAGTTTTTTTGTTTGTTTGTTCTGTTTTGTTTTTGTTTTCTGGCCGCACCTTGTGGCTTGTGGGATCTTAGTTCAATGACCAGGGATTGAACCCGGGCCCTCGGCAGTGAAAGTGTGGAGTCCTAACCACTGGACCGCCAGGGAAGTCCCAAGGCTGAGTATTTTAGTGAGAAATCTTGTATTGCTTGGAGAACAGCGCGAACACTCAATTTGGAATGTAAAGATAAAACTCAGAATTGGTCCCTTCCATCCAGGAGCTCTCAAGCCATCAAGGGGCATAAGATCTATAAAAACATAAATATGGCATAGGCTGAATGTAAGAAGTATCACAAGAGAAAAAACCTGGCTTAGATTTAGAGAATGTTCGTTTATTTCTTCAACAAGTGTTTACTGAGCATCTGCTATGTACCAAGTGCTATTCTAAGTATTTGCTGTGTGGCTGAAGCACGGACTCTAGTTTGTCAGCTCCATTTTAGGCCTGCAATCCCCTTTCTGCATGACGGAGCTTTAGCCTACTCACAAGAAATGCGCCCAAGCTAGATATGTTCCCTATCAATTTTTTTTTTCTTTTTTCTTTTTTTTTTTTTTTTTAAATTTATTTGGTTGCACCAGTCTTAGTTGCAGCACGTGAGCCCCTTAGTTGTGGCAGGCGGGCTCCTCAGTTGCCGCTCAGCAGCTCCTTTTTTGTCGCACGCGGGCTCCTTAGTTGTGGCATGCATGTGGGATCTAGTTCCCTGACCAGGGATGGAACCCGGGCCCCCTGCATTGGGAACATGGAGTTTTATCCACTGTGCCACCAGGGAAGTCCCTCCCTATCAGTTCTTACCTTTGCCTTCCTCTGATCCTAGAACTGGAATAATGCCTTTTGCTGATACAGATGGTTAATGATCCCTGAGGAATAATGGTCATGAGTCCCCCAGGGGGAGGAGAAACCTTCAGTTCCGGTTGATATGAATGTGCTTCTTCATTAGTGGTCAGATTCTATCTTTGGCTTTGGCTCAATGTTTTACCAAGGCTCTTGCCCCAGAATCATACTCCTGCCCCTTCCTTGAATAGAAACCAATTATCTCAGTTTAAGAAGGAAGCTGCAAAGAGAAAAAAAACACGGACTTCTTAGAACCACCTAGGCCCAAGATGGCGGAAGATTTGACTTCCAGTAGATCTTGAGCCTCATTATACACTCATTGTAATACATTAGGATGCTAAAAGACACACCCACCAGCACCGTGACAGTTGACAATTGCCATGACAACAACCGGAAAAACCCATTCAAGGACTGAAAAGGCGTGTTGCATCAGTTCTGCATCCAAACCACACCCCTGTTCTTAGATAAGTCATAAATATTTCTCCCACTCTTTCTAATTCCCTACCTTTAACCTCCACCCTCCTATGTATTTGGCGTCTCTGCCCGAACTGGGTTGAGAAGTTGATTTGTGAACTAGGTTTCTGATTCTCCATTCTTTGGACATTGAATAAAGCTTGTGCTGTTCCGGTCTCAGCATCGGTTTCATAATTGGCTGCGTGAATCTAATCGGGAAAAGAACCTCCCTGGCTGAGACAAAAGGTCGCGGGTCCAGTCAACCAATTTGGTAATACTTTGAATCCCCCTGTACCTCTTTCAGCGGCGCTGAGTACAGCTGCTAATGCCTCTGCATGGTCATCTGCCTGATCCTTCCTGTATGCAAATTACCTACAACATACTTCATAATTGCACTTTATGGAGTTGCCTGCTTCATTTCTTTGGTCTCAAAGTTCCTTCTCAGTTCAGAGGTTATTGTGGAGCTTAACAATAGAACAGCCATCTTAGTCTGGGGAGGTCATTTCAAGATAAGACAATTGCACCCTCCCCCAATGGAAAATTACCAGCAGTCACAAGCAGTTGGCGGTCCTGGAAGAGTGAACAACGACACACCCAGCCCTAACCACCACATGGGTGGAACATTAATCCCAGGGTGACCAGAAGGGATGACAAAAGAAGTCCAGTTTCTCTCCCCCGGGGGCAGACCTCCTCTTGGTCTCACCCGCTGCACCCTTGCAGTGTACTCAGTAAATCTCGCTTTCTACCCTTGCTTCTGACTCGGTAAATTCTTTTACAGCTCGAGTTGCTGGCCCCATCACTTCACCCTGCGGCGGTTATCATTCCATACCCCTGCCATCCAACACTTGGAATACAGCAATAAACAAAAACAGATTCCATAGTCTTTCTTCCCCATGTCTATGGCCTGACACAAAGATAGACAGATCCCTTACCCATTACCAATAGAGTTTCAACTCCCCATGAGAGCCTTCCTGATGCTGTCTCTACCCCTGCATCCAGAGGCATACCATAATCTTTTTGGAGGAAGATAGGGGAGGGTTTAGAGGGGTAAGGGATGGGGGAAGTATGTGTGTGAATTCCTGGTAAGGGAAGGGGGGCTGAATTCCATTTTAAATCCTTTTTAGTACTACTTAAAGTATCAGTATTTCTTTGATATGTTAGAAAGTAGTTAAAAAATTCACTTACAAACATCACTTTGTAAAAGAGAACACATTTTTTGATTTCCTGTTTTTTCCCCCACAAAGAGGGGCTCAGGGTTTGTGACCAGAAGGAGTGAAAATCCCACCAGGACAATTTTCTTTCTGTCACTTGGCTACAGCTGATTCTCAGTTGTACATTCTGACCTTTCTTCGGCCACAGTCCAGACCCCCATCCTCTCTCACCATACCCAAACTTATCTCTTCACATTTCAAAATAGGAGGTAAAGGAAATTCCCTGGCAGTCCAGTGGTTAGGACTCCCAGCTTCCACTGTTGCGAGCTTGGGTTCGATCCCTGGTCAGGGAATTAAGAACCCCACAAGTCTCGTGGTGCAGCCAAAAATAAACAAAATAGAAGGTAAAAATTAAGGGGGACCTTTCCCCCTTCTTTTTCAAAGTCAGAAAGCTGATGCATTTTAAATTTGAAAACACGCAGATGAACAAAACCCTTCAGCCTGTGGCTTTTGCACACTGCAGGGAATCAGGGTAAAAGGAAGGATCCTGCACTCCCAGGTTGTCAACTTTGGCTACCTGTTGGGATCACCTGGGGAGTTAAAGAAGTAGGAACGCTTGGGCCCCACCCACAAAGCTCTGCGCTTAATTGATGTGTAATATAAACGCTTTAAGAGCTCTCCAGGGGATTATACTGTGCAGCAGAATTAAGAGCCCGTGATTTACATTCACAGTTCTTTGCTACTCAAAGCCTGGTACAGGAACACAACACGCTCACACCTGTGAGTTTGTCAGACATAGTCTTTGCCCCCTCGCACACCTCCCAAATTAGAATCTGCAGTTTAACCAGTTAAGCCTGTTTAACCGCAAGTGATTTGCATTCCTATGCACATTAAAGTTGGAGAAGCTCTGCCCAGGGCTCCTGCCAAGCAAACTGGCCCAATGTGGAAGGAGGTAAAGCACTCAGGAAACAGAGCTCCAAGAATAGGCCCCCAACCGGAGGACGGAAGAGATCTCCTTGCTACAGGCTCTGTGTTGTGGCTCTCAGAGAAATCAGGTAGTGGCCGAGGTGGATTGAGCCTCAGGGAGCTGGGCAGGACTTCAAAACAGAGCTGCTCTCTGAGCAGAGCAAACAGAGCAAAAAGACTGCTTCTGCAGCGGTGCAAACGCTGGAGGGCCCAATCTCCTGGATCTGTTTGACCACACCAGTCTGGGTGCTGTCCATGTTAGCTGCGGTCCCGTTGCATAAGCACACCCCAAACACAGAACCTGCTCGAGTTCCTCTGTGATGGGAACACCGTGTTCTCAAACAGACAAAACAAACAACTCTTTCCTTTGAGCGGTTATGAATTTTCATTTCCTACCCCCCACCCCCTTCAGCCCCACCCCTATGGAGACAAGTTATCTGGAACATTATTTGTCGAACAATAATTAGTACCAAGGCTGCAAAGAACTGTTGACTTATAGAAAGACACAAAGTTAGTGTTTGAGTTTTATCTGGGGTCTTGCTGAGGACTAAAGCCTAGGAGAGAGCCACTCAGCTCTGATGAACTGCTCTGAAGAGGTAGGGGAGAAGCCAGTTTATCTATGGCTAGGAAATAAGTGTAGTCAAGCATACATCTTGGTACAGAATTTCATATGCGTGCATCAAAAGAAAAAGATACTGCAAATCATAAAGAACAAACGTCTCAAGTTAATAGTTTTAGTGCTTTTCTATGTATGGGAAGTTTCAGAAATCCAGGGCCATTAAAATTTTTCCTGAGATATACATCTAACTATCTATGGGCCTGCTTGTTCATGTGTATCCAAAGCACAAGGTGCCTCATCCTGTTTTTTTCTTTAAATTCCTCCTGGAGTGCAACTGTCAGGCCAGCAACTGCAGTGGGTTATGACTTAACCCTTGCAGAATTGGGTGGTGAGCAACACTCTTTGGCTTAGCGATCCTAATTATTCTGTGTCCATAGAACAAAGAACTTTATTTGGGGTCTTGGGAATTGCAAATTGGGAGACACAGATTTGGGTAAAACCGAAAGAGTGTTCTGAAGAAGAGGAAGAATCAGGGGCTTATAAAGGCAAAAGCCACAAGATTGTTAAAGTTGTCTTGCAAGAATTATGGTTGGCTCTAATGCAAAAAGGAAATATTTGCCCTTAAGGAATAGGCTGTCATGAGTTATTTAGGGTAAGGGTCTGTTAAGTATCTTAAGTTTCTGGAACATTGTGCCTTTATTAAGTCAATAAGTGGTCAAAAGTTCAGATTCCATCCTGGCTGAGATGTGTATAAGTCCCACTTCCTCAGTTACCTCCTGGCTCCATTTGAGTGAGCTCTCTTAGCAATACTGACTCCATTTTTATTTTCCTTTCACATAGTTCAAAAGGAAATTCATGGACACATTAGGCATAGACGAGCAGTCCCCATTTTCCTTTTTGGGTATTTTGGATATTTTCCAGTTGCACCTCCCCCTGCCCCCCTATATTAACTCTTGGTTCTTCTCAACCCTGCCTTAAGACTTGGAAAGCTGACCTCTTGGACTGCCCTCCAGCTTCCAGTTGGGTTGGACCAGTGGCAGGCCCTGGCAGAAGGTCAGAGGGAGAGTCAGGTTCAGGTACTTATTCCCCCAGCTCACTTTGTATTGGACCATGGGTTGAGTATGTCCCTAAACTGAAGGCCACAGCTTCTGTCAGGTAGCCTGCTCCTACAGGTGGTAATAGCTTCCTATTAAAAAATGAAATTCAACGGAGCAAATTTTAAAGATCTTGTTGGCCTTATTCAGCAATTCATGAATCAGGCAGCATCCAACCTAGCATATAGAAAGGAGCTCTGAGGAGCTTTGCAAAATGAAATACTTTTATAGGCAGAAGGGAGCAGGAACAACGAAGTTATACAAGGCAAAAAAGCGGGTTGGTTATAAGGTTACTTTCCTTTACAAGGGAATGGCAGGGGTCTATCAGGCAGATTACCTAACTAGTGCTGATCAGGAAATTCCTGATGGACTGGGGCTGGTTTAAAATTCCACTTTTGGAGGAGCCAAAACTTTTTAAAATTTTTTATTTATTTATTTTGTCTGCAGCAGGTGTTAGTTGCGGTATGCGGGCTCTTCATTGCAGCATGTGGGCTCTTCGTTGCGGCATGCATGTGGGATCTAGTTTCCCAATCAGGGATCGAACCTGGGCCCCCTGCGTTGGGAGCATGGAGTCTTACCCACTGGAGCACCAGGAAATTCCCCCAAAAGTTTTAGTTAAGTTTTATTTTGGTGGCTTGGCCCTTAGCATGAGCTACTCCATTTTGGGCCTGTTGCTTTGTTTTTACCATTTCAAATATTGTTAGCCTTGGCGTTTTGTGCCACCTCATGGCCCATTTCCTTAACAGTTACAATTTTATATGTCACCCCTTGAACTCTCCTCAGTTATTCAGTTTTCATGTGCCGTTGGTTTCTCTTCCATCTCATCAATAGCTCTCTGGTGCCAGGATCCATTCTCTCTTTCCATCCTTGGTGGCTGGGGCATTGACAAAGAACCTGGGGTGATTCAGACGACTGGAACAGAGCCTCAGTGCACGGATGAGCATCCCTCCTACTGAAACATCAGTTGGCAACATGCTGGGGCCTGGCAGTAGGATGCATGTACCAGAGGGCAACCAGGACAGCCACCTGGCCCCTTGACACAGCAGCTTGCACGTGTCCTCCAATGGCAGCAGGTGGTCTTTATGGCATTGGCTCCACACCCTCCAGGTTCTCTGATGCTGTCGATAGAAGACATTTGCTCCTACAGGGATTGGGCAGTTTCCTGATGTGACTTCAGCCCTTCTTCAAGCAGCCTCTCTGCCCGCAAACTTACCCCTCCAGAATTCCACATACTGGCAGATAGCACCATTGTTCACCCACTAGGTAAGCCCTGTTAGAACTCACCTATAGGAGTTTTAAAGATGAGACAACAGGCCCAAAATGGAGTAGCTCATGCTAAGCCCCATGTGACCCAAATCAAACTTAATTTAAAGTTTTGGCCCTGCCAGAAATGGAATTTTAAACCAGTCCCAGTCCTTCAGGAATTTCCTGATCAGCACTAGATAGGTAATCTGCCTGATAGACCCCTGCCATTCCCTTGTAAAGGAGGGTAACCTTGCAATGACCAATATCCTTTTTGTCTAGTATAACTTCCTTTTTCCTGCTCTCTTTTGCCTATGAAATCTCTTGCATTGCATAGCTCTTTGGAACTCATGTCTATCTCCTAAATTGTGTGCTGTCTGATTCATGAGTTGCTGAATTAAGGCCAATAAGATCTTTATTTATTTTTTTAATTTTTAAAATATTTTTTTGGCTGTGTTGGGTATTCGTTGCTACAATCGAGCTTTCTCTAGTTGCGGTGAGTGAGGGCTACTCTTCGTTGCGGTGCACGGGTGTCTCATTGTGGTGGCTTCTCTTGTTGCAGAGCACGGGCTCTAGGTGCACGGGCTTTGGTAGTTGTGGTGCACAGGCTCAGTAGTTGTGGCTCGCAGGCTCTAGAGGGCAGGCTCAGTAATTGTGGTGCACGGGCTCAGTTGCTCCACAGCATGTGGGATCTTCCCAGACCAGGGATCGAACCCGTGTCCCCTGCACTGGCAGGCAGATTCTTAACCACTATGCCACCAGGGAAGTCCCAAGGCCAATTAAATTAATTTACTTAATTGAATTTTGTTCTTTAACAGTTTTGGTGATGACAGTGGGATCCAAGGGAGTCTACTAACATCCTCAAGGACAATGCGAAACACAGGCACTGGCACCTGCTGAACCCTTTTGTTCTCTTTCTCGCTGCTTCTGAAAGCCATGAGTAAGTTTCTCTTGGATCTGAGCTCTGCTCCCTTTGCATCTGAGCTTGCTGCTCTCTTTGGTTTTCCAGTCCAGGGTTAACAGGGCAGTCTGGACTGACAGGAGGCTCTAACAGAGCACCAGTCCCTAGCTCCTGGTCAGTCCACTCCACGATACCATTTCTTTGGTTACTGCTGACATCCACAGGTCTATTTCCTCCTCAGTTATTATTGGTTTCTGCTGATATACACATAAGGTAAAAGCATGATTGATCTATTGTTAATGGGAATCTTGGAAGGCAAAGTTGCAAAAGATGGGTTCAGGTTGAGCACCTAAAAGCTGTTTGAGCTCACCATCTAATCTAAGACACCCATTCTAGGATAAATTGGTTAGGGAATGGGTTAGATCAGTACTAGGTCACCTGCCAACCTCCAGAAAATTTTTGTGCAATGAGATGTCCTGTAAAACATAAAACATCACAGAATCTCTAACCCAGTGGTACATTCCTGTTAGGGATGAATTTGGTTCCAAGAGACCAAAGGCTTCACTGAAGAAATAGGGCCCTCAAGTTCCAAAGAACTGAGTGTTCTATCTTCTGGCACACCTGCTTATTTTACGTCTAAGAACTATGGTCCTGGAAGCTATAGATACATACAAAAATGTCAAAATCTTACTAAAGACAACCTAGATTTACAATGACCATTATGGGGAACATTCCAGTTAGACAAGGCCATTCATTCAAAAAGTACAATTGTAATCGAGCGTTCCCAAATCAAACCAACAGAATGGGATACCTATTATTTTAACTGATATGCAGAAGCCTCCAAAAGGCTTCAAGATTCCAAAATTGCTTCATTGAAAGATTCATTGCAAAAGGCTAATGAAGGGACTTCCCTGGAGGTCCAGTGGTTAAGATTCTAAGCTGCCAATGCAGAGGACATGGGTTCGATCCCTGGTCAGGGAACTAAGATCTCACATACCACAGGGCCAAAAATTTTTTTTAATAAAAGCACTAATGAAATGTTAAAGACACAAGAGTTACCCAAAACCAAAAGCTGTAAGAGTGATGTGACTCCTACCACTCCCATCTATCTTCCTTTACCTGAGTACTCCCAGTCTATTAATCCTCTATCTGAATTGCCTTTCCACTCTGAAGAGACTATTAGTTACCTTTTATTTTATTTTTATTTTTTGTTTATAGTAAACTTTATTTTCATTGATTTCATTTAACATAATTTCAAAGTAGGTCTGTACTCTAAGATAAGCAAAAGAACAGATATCCTAAATCTCATAAGGAGATCTTCTTCACACTGTTCCTCTGATCAGGACACGGGGTTTCAGGGGCCCCAGTGGTGATACCTAACATTTTATCCCTGGAGATATTACCTGTAGATACAGAAAGAACAGATAACACCAACACACAAGAATCAAACTGTATGAGGGTACTACAGGAGGAAGCTCTTGTGTTATACTTTACCCACCTCTTTAGGGTTGTAATGATAATGACTGACTTTTTTCTCTGCAAAGTTCAGTGTTGTTTTTTGTTGTTGTTGTTTGTTTTTGTTCAGTGTTGTTTTAAATAAAAAGTCAGAATATGTGAAAATGCTGTACTCATTTATCTTAATACACTAAAAATAGTGGAAGTTTAAAAATTCTTCATGATTCCAATCTGGGCCATGACTACCACGGATGGGGTTTACCCAACACACTAATTCCAAGTTTGGCGACCATCAGCAAACTGGCACCCGCAATTAAGCCTGCAGGCATAAATTTTCCAGAGTGGTAGAATCTCATTCCCATAATGCCAGCCAAGGTTCCAGATGTAATGAAGAAAACCTAAATGTTCCTTGGATCCTGAGACCCCTGATAGGCACCCAGGCCCGCTAAACCACCGAAGAGGAGCCCGGCAGCCAGAGATGGGACACTGCCTGCTTTTGCATAGCCAGTGATCCCACTTATCCCACCGGAAGCAACCAGTGCTGCGTAGCCAAAACCAATACAATATAAAGGCACTAGTGGGCTGGAGTCCTTCTGCATTGTTCTCTTTCACTCTGTCCAGACAGATTACACTAGGCCTGCACCTCCTTCCCGAAGATCTGCACTGGCCAACAAGGGCGCACATGGCTTGGAGTGGAGAGTCGCCAAAGTTAACTTCTAACTTTTTTTTTTTAATTAATTAATTTATTTTTTGGCTGCGTTGGGTCTTCGTTGCTGCACACGGGCTTTCTCTGGTTGCGCTGAGCGGGGGCTACTCTTCGTTGCGGTGCACGGGCTTCTTATTGCGGTGGCTTCTCTTGTCGCGGAAGACAGGCATTAGTGCGTGGGCTTCAGTAGTTGTGGCACTCAGGCTCAGTAGTTGTGGCTCTCGGGGGTCTAGAGCTCAGGCTCAGTAGTTACGGTGCACGGGCTTAGTTGCTCCGCAGCATGTGGGATCTTCCCGGACCAGGGCTCGGAACCCATGTCCCCTGCATTGGCAGGCGGATTCTTAACCCCTGCGCTACCAGGGAAGCCCTTAACTTTTAATGATCTCCTTTGGGTATCTTTCAGTCCTTTGTCACAGACTAAGGGCCACAGTTAAAGAATTTTTCCTAAACACAGGGAGCATCCCCAAAAGTATTTTGAAGAATTTAGAGTCCTCATCTGGGCTGTCAGATCTTCACCAGCTTGTGCACATGTAGGAAAGCCCCAGAATGGATGCAGGAGGCAGAATGGTGTAACTCCGAGAATGATACTCAAGATCCTGGATCTCCAACATGGTCCCCTTGTGGACCAGAAAAAGCTCGCAAAATAGCAGTGGATCTTTTAAAATCTCTTCTCAAGGTTTTCCCTGCCTGCAGTGGTTGCTCTATTATTCACACGTGCAAACAAAAGAAAGATGAATTTAGGGCAGACTTTAAAGCCCATCTGGAAGCTATCTTCCTACGGCATTCTGATTTCCATACAATAGATGATGCTGCCCAACCTGCTCTAACTGCCTTATTGGTAAATGTATTTTCTCCTGAGATAAGTGGATTGATTAAAAGGCAGAAAATAGATGGGAAGTCACAGGTCTGACCAAATTTTAAGATGTTTGTATATTTTGGAAATTAAGCCCTATTGGTCGCATCGTTTGCAAATACTTTCTCACAGTCCTTAGGTTGTCTTTTCCTTTTGCTTATGGTTTCCTTTGCTGTGCAAAAGCCTATAAGTTTAATTAGGTCCCATTTGTTAGCTGAGCACTTTGAAAGGATATCTCTTTTTTTTTTTTTTTTTTGGCCGCGCAGCTTGCGGGATCTTAGTTATCTGACCAGGAGTCGAACCCAGGCCCTCGGCAATGGAAACACGGAGTCCTAACCACTGGAAAGGATATCTTTTTATGTGCCCTACAATCTGTCCTTGGTATAGAAGAGGAAGAATTCCAGCCAAAAATCCCTAATTTAATCAGTTACCCTAATATCTGCGGGCTACCTCTAACACTGACATTGGGAGATTAAAAAGTGCAGAACCTATAAATATTCAGATAGACGTAACTAAACCTCTTCCCAAATTATCTCAATATCCATTAAAATCCGATGCCACACAAGGCCTCACGTTAGACCAAATCACCCAGGGGCTAACCGTTCCCTGTACCAGACCCGGTGTGTGGCTGTTAGCGTAACTGATGCCATCTTGGGCCCTTACAATTTCTACTGTTTTTCACTGACCCTACCCAGGACTGTACCGTGCAGTGAATCACTTCTCTGTCATCAAGGGCTTTTTAGTTAATAAATATCGTTTAATAATCATTAGGTCCAGGTAGCCTCTATGCTCTGTTAGTCCCCAAACAATGATGAAAACCTTCCCTGACGTATTCCCAGCACCCATGAGACTAGTTACCCGTTCATAAATCTTAAGTTACGAATGCACCTACCCCCATATCCTAGGTTAACTATAAAAAAATTGTCCCAATGGTCCTTCATTTCTATTCCCTTCTGCCTATAAAACCTCTTGCTTTGTATACTCTTCAGAGCTCCTCTCTACCTGCTAAACTGGATGCAGTCTGACTCAGGAATGTCATGGTCCCAACGCGGGTTGGGAAAGAATTTCCAGATACAAGGCAGAATGTAAAGAAGATAGAATTTATTAAAGGGAAGGGTCGCTGCCAGAAGAGCAGGCCGGCTTCCTGATAATCAGGGAGAACCGACCCGGAGCAAGGGTTACTGGTCTGTTTTTATATCCAGGGAACAAAGGAAGTTACCAGTCACCTGCTGATTGGGCAGGGTATGCATACTTCCAGTGTGCAGAGCAGGAGAACAGGGGCAAATACCTTTCCTTATATGGGTTGGGAAAGGGACAGGGCATGCTACTTGGGAGGGATCAGGGATATTGTAATGGTTGCTACGTGACAGAGTGATAAGAGTCCGGTAACTCCCTGTACCTCGATGTTGGCCCTTTGAGTTTATCTTGTCCCTTGTCCTTGGAGCACCACAATGAATTGCTAATTAAAGCCAAAAGAGCTTTAAAATTTACTCAGTTGAATTTTGTTAACGGGAGAAAACAGCTGAAAGCTGTGGTAAGGAAAAATTTTGTGTGCCTGTGGACTGGGAATGAGCAAGTATCCCTGGTTGTGGTGGTGATGGGGGAAGGGACTGTCCTGAACGGAGCCTTCCTTAGGATTTGGTTCCCCTCCTTGAACGGGGCCCCAGAGGGTAATGAGTGGCCCCCTTTACAGCTCCTCCTGGCCAGTCTGGTCATCTAGATCTTGCTGGTCCCTGATTTGACCCCTGGCTTTGATCCCGTTCTTCCCTGGGGGAAGGGAGCCCGGGAGGGAGCCCTGGAGGGATGCCCTGCACACACATGAGGAGGGGTGTAGGAAAACAGGATAAGACGGATGGAGCTCTGGGGTACCAAAAGAAGGCAGGCGCCCAGTGGGTTAGGTGGGGTGTGTGGGGACCACCTCCTGGGCTGGGCTCAGAGGTCGTCCAGCAGGGCACTTGGTCCCGGGAGAAGCCGAGACGTTGGCCCTCCCAGCTTCCTAGAGAGGCCGAGAGGCCCGGGGCGGTGACGCGCTTGCGCGATACGGGCCAGCGGAGAGCCGGGCGCGGGGCTACTGGCGCGGCCTGGGTAGTGTGGTCAGGGGACCTAGGGGCTCGCGGCCGCGGGAGTCGGTGAGTGGGACGGCGGGGCGGCGTCGGGGGGAGCGGGGCGACGTGGGTTGTCGTGGGGGCGCGGGGTTCCCGGCGGGCGGCGGGTGAGGCTCGGCCTGGAGGCTGCGCCCGGGCTGGGGTCTGGCCTGGGAGCCCAGCCGCCGCGGTGAGGGCGTATCTGCCTGCGCTTCGCTGCCCGGGGCGTGAATTTGGAGTAATGGTTTCTGTGTTTTATCACTTCTCCCAATTATGCAAACAAAGCGTATTCATTACATGTAATTAGATGACGCGGGTGAGCGTTAAAAAAGTGAAAGTACCCGCAATCCGTTGTTTTCGTTCGGAGGCTTCCTGACCTTTTAAAATTTGTGCACGATTATGCAAACTCTTATACATGTACAAATATATTTTTTTAAGTACTGGGATTATTTTACTGGTTTTTAAAGATATATAATCCATATATTTTATTTTTAATTAAATTGAGGTGTAATCCACATAGAACAACATAGTGGTTTTAGGTGTACAACATGATTCCGTATTTGTATACTGTTGCTTTTAAAAAGCTTTTTTTAGGGCCTCCCTGGTGGCGCAGTGGTTGAGAGTCCGCCTGCCGATGCAGGGGATACGGGTTCGTGTCCCGGTCTGGGAGGATCCCATATGCCGCGGAGCGGCTGGGCCCGTGAGCCATGGCTGCTGAGCCTGCGCATCCGGAGCCTGTGCTCCGCAACGGGAGAGGCCACAACAGTGAGAGGCCCGCATACCACAAAAAAAAAAAAAAAAAAAAAGCTTTTTTTAGTATTATTGTGAAAAAATGCACATAACATTTACCACACGATACATAAAAATTGATCATTTAATCCATTTTAAAGTGTATAATTCAGTGGCATTACGTACATTCATATTATTGCTTTTTGAAAATTATATCGTCTTCAACTGTGGAATGCATTTGTTCATATATTGGTTAAAATTAGGGCCAGCAATGTGACACCACTGGGACATATTTTTGCAAGTATAATTAAAAAAAAACATTTTGTTTGCAGTTTATTTTCCATAGTACACATTACATGAAGCTGTAAATGCTCAACAAGTGATGTGTATTAGGTTGATTGTTTGTTTTCAGAATGAAAGAGTACTATATAAAATACAGTTTTTAAACACAAGGTAAAGCTGTAACCTAAAACCACTCTACTGTCTTCTCACTTACATTGGCCTAAGAAATCAGAGAATGTTCACCTTCTTAAAAGTGTGGCGCAGTGGTTGAGAGTCCGCCTGCCGATGCAGGGGACACAGGTTCGTGCCCCGGTCCGGGAAGATCCCACATGCCACGGAGCGGCTGGGCCCGTGAGCCATGGCCGCTGAGCCTGCATGTCCGGAGTCTG
Source organism: Hyperoodon ampullatus (assembly GCF_949752795.1). Lineage (NCBI taxonomy): Eukaryota > Metazoa > Chordata > Mammalia > Artiodactyla > Ziphiidae > Hyperoodon > Hyperoodon ampullatus. The sequence goes on along the minus strand of NC_136923.1, from coordinate 48,239,420 downwards.
TGCTCCGCAACAGGAGAGGCCACAAGAGTGAGAGGCCCTCGTACCACAAGAACAAAAAAACCCTTTTTATTTTGAATAATTGCAGACACACAGAGCGTGTCAGAACTTTACAGAGTTCCCTTATATCTTTACCTGGTTTACCTAAAGGTAATGTCTTGCATAACTACAGTACAGTCATCAAACTTAAGAAATTTGCAGGGGTCCAGTACTATTAATTAAACTGCTGACTTATCCAGAGTTCATCACTGTCTCGCTAATGTTCTTTTTCTGTTCCAGGAGCCAGTCTACAATCCCTCATTCCATTTAGTTGTCATGTCTTCTAGTCTCCTTTAGTCTGTGACAGTTCCTCAGTTTTACTTGTTTTTCATGATTTTGACACTTTTGAAGTATTTGTAATTTTAGAGTGACCCTCTCGATTTGGTTTTGTCAGATGTTCTCCTGCTTAGATTGAGGATGATATCGATATGTCTTCTTGCTGGTATACTACTCTTTTTGTTTTTGGTTGTGTGGGGTCTTAGTTGCGGCTCGTGGGCTCCTTAGTTGTGGCAGGCGGGCTCCTTAGTTGCAGCTCGCCAGCTCCTTAGTTGTGGCATGCGAACTCTTAGTTGTGGCATGAATGTGGGATCTAGTTCCCTGACCAGGGATCGAACCCCAGCCCCCTGCATTGGGAGCGCAGAGTTTTTTCCACTGCGCCACCAGGGCAGTCACTAAATTATTCTAACTTTGGCCATTGGGAACTCTTTCAAGTTGGCTCCTGTTTCCCCTTACATGCTCCCTTCCTTTTTTGTGTCTTTTTCTGATTTTCAGGCACCACAAGCTACTCATCTTGTATTTTCACCTCCCCCAGCCCTGGAATCAACCATTTCTGCAAGGATTCCTGGTTTCGTTTATTGTAGAATGGTATTGAGAAACCAAATTTTGGGCACTAGGTTGAGCTCATTTCTTAATTGGCAAATTGGTATAAATATTATTTTAACATTTTAAATGTGTACTAGAAGCAATCTTTCTTTAGTGGCAATTGTCTTAGACACTTGTTTGTTTATTATTAGTGTATAAAATAAACCTTATGTACCCTCTCACTGGCAGGAAAAAGATGAGAACAAGAGATTACTTAATGGGGATTTTAAAAAGAATCAAAATTACATTGCATATTGCTTTGCAATGTTGTGTTGCTTTCTGCTGTGTAACAGGGTGAATCAGCTATATGTATACATGTGTCCCCATATCCCCTCCCTCTTGCATGAGCAAATATTTATTGATTACCTGTTGTGTGTCCGGTAATGGGGACCTATTGTAATAAATATGGCAGCTCAGATTCCTAATCTTATGAAGTTTACACTGTAGTTGGGGAAAAAGGGAACAATAGGCACATCATTGAAATTTCTGAATATATTATCTAAAAGGTATGTAACCTAAAAGGTATGTAAGAAAGAAAACAGAAATTCATAAATTCATAGAACACCAATGACTTAGATATAATTTAAAAATAATCCTTCTTTGACACATCTGTTGACATAGCATTTCTTAAAGATGTGTCATACTGAAAAATGGGGAATACTATAGTGCCATTCTATTGGCAGGTACTCTTGGAGATTCCCAATTAATATATTACCAGGCTCTGAAAAGTTCTGAAAGTAAGATATCTGTTCCATTTTCTTTAAGCCTTCCAAAGCTTGTATTTTTTTTTTTTTTTTTACAAATGCAGCTCTGTAGTTTTTACCAGATCATATAAAAATGTATTTGAAATACTATCATAAAGAACAGTATAAAGAAGCAAATATAAATCATCTGAAGTCACAACATCCTGAGATAACCACATAAACATTTTGCTGCTGCCATTCCTTTCTTTCATCTCTCCACATCTGTATAACGACACAGTCAAATGTGTATTTAGAGATTGTTCTAAAATACTGTCCTTATTGTATATGCACTTTTCTCTTTTTTCCTTTTCTCTCACCTCTCCATCCTCCATCCTGAAAATCACTATTAAGGATCTGGCTGTTACTTTATTCCATATTCATATTATCATTTACAGATTTTTGTGTAAGAAGATGTTAAATGGGATTGGTCCTGTACTCGGAGTGGGTTGAAACCCTAAACAGAAATGATGAATGTTAAGTGTCAAAACATTCTAACCATTTTTAGAGAGACACATTTTCACATGACTTATTAAAAGGTAAACAAAATTGGGCCTGTGAATCTTAGTCACCCCCCAACTTGAGCCTATGTGTGAATATTTATTTATATGAAGAGTGTTGGTTGGCCTGAGGGTGAGCCAGCATTTCCTCTTCCTAATATAGCAGGGGATGCTATCTTCCCAGGTGCCAACCCAAGTGCAAGAGTAGGGAGTGAGGAAGGCAGTAATAAAGTCCTTTGAGAAGATTAAAGGAGGCTTGCATAAGAAGACTCTGCCGTGTTATTTTCTGACTGGATGCTTGTTGACCTAAGGAAACTAACTCATCAGCCCAGCCAGCACCACATCCACTTCTATTACAAAAGAATTCTGAGAATATGATATAGTCCTACAAGAGTTTGGGGAATACGCCATAAAATCAGAGGCTGCTAGAATTCCCCTGACATCAGAATAAGAAGAGAAGATTGTGTTGGGAGTAAAGTACACTTCCACAGATGTGGGGCAAGAGGGTAAGTTTTCCATAAGTCAAGTGATACCATAGATGTAAGTAGGCTGAAGCTGCCTTAAAAGAATCCCCTTTCAGGGTACCTGGCAGAAGGAAACGACCCCAAATATAAATCCTTTGAAAAGGAGGTAAGAGAAAAATTTAAAAGGATAAACCAAAAGTGCATCACTCAAATTAGGAAAAGGTGGACTATAAAAGGCCACTGCACCAAGGTGCCTGGGGTGGGGGTGCCAACGAAGAATCTACAAATGCATTCTCAAGAGGAGCTAGCAGCAGTTGGATGTCTGCCATAACAGACAGCATATAAGAGCCAAGAAAGAACTCCAGACAGCATCAGATTTTGCCTGGTTGCCTCTCGTTTCTTTTCCCTGCTCTGACACTGGAAGAATCAGAAGCAGCAAGAAAGTGAGGAAGGCAAGCAGAACAAGATAGAAAAACAGTGAAAGAATAGATGATACTACATCACTACTCACCCCGTCCCTTCTCATCTTCCTCACTGCCGCTTTGCAGAAGCAAGAATCCAGCCTGAGCTAGGGGTAAGGGAGAAGATTTGAACTAGTTGAGAGATTGAAGTTTTGGTATTAAGTTAGACTGGGTTTTTTATTATCTTTTTAAAGAAATATTTATTTATTTATTTGGCCGCCTCAGGTCTTAGTTGCAGCACACAGGATCTTTGTTGCCGCACCTTTTTAGTTGCAGAATGCAGGATCTTTAGTTGCGGCATGCGGGATCTAGTTCCCTGACCAGGGATCGATCTTGGGCCCCTTGCGTTGGGAGTGCAGAGTCTTAGCTACTGGCCCGTCAGGGAAGTCCCGGTTTTTTATTATCTTAAAAAATGGGTGGAACTACCAAGAGATCTGAGATCAAGATTAATTCAGGGACAAGGAATATCCCAGAAAGTCTGTTTGGTCATCCGTGGAGAAAAGTAAGTTATTTCTTTTTTGCATTCCCTTGTGACTATCACATTTAATAAATAATATATAGATATAGATAGATAAATATAGATATCTTGTATATATGTATCATGTGTGTATCACTATTTAATATATAAAATGCAAAAAAAAAATTACATTGCATATAAGATGATAGAGCAAAATGACAGAAAGAAGAAAATGTCCCTGAAAAATGCCCATATGCTTGCTTGGGATTTCCCCTGTTCTTTTTTTTTTTTTTTTTTTTTTTTAATAAATTAATTTATTTACTTTGGCTGCCTTGAGTCTTCGTTGCTTCCCGCAGGCTTTCTCTAGTTGTGGTGGGCAGGGGCTACTCTTCATTGCGGTGGGCGGGCCTCTCATCTCACTGGCGTCTCGTTGTGGAGCACGGGCTCTAGGCGCGTGGGCTCAGTAGTTGTGGCTCGCAGGCTCTAGAGCACAGGCTCAGTAGTTGTAGCACACAGGCCTAGTTGCTCCGCAGCATGTGGGATCTTCCCAGACTAGGGCTCGAACCCGTGTCTCCTGCATTGGCAGGCGGATTCTTAACCACTGTGCCACCAGGGAAGTCCCCCCCTGTTCTTTTGAAAGCCATTTTCATTTGGGAATGAAACTGGGCGGAGGGATGAAGCTCTGGGTGAGAAGAGGCCTGTTCCATCTCAGGTTGCTCCCCAGGCCTGGGGGCTCCCATTTGTGGTATAATCTTAACAAATTGATGAATGAAGCTTTTCTTCTGTCCTCAGAAGCTAGTTGGGACCTGGAAGGAACCCTGAGGCATTAGGATACCTGAATTTAATTGGGCAGTTTCAGCTCACTGGCTCCATCTCTTTACTATGCTGTGGGGCTTTCATTCAGACTTCAAAAGGCCCAAGAGGTCATTAACTTTTTTTTTTTAAAGGAATGGTTTTCTTTTTTTAATTGTTTTTGGCTGTGTCGGGTCTTAGTTGTGACATGTGGGATCTTTGTCTCAGCATGTAGGAATTGTGGTGCACGGGCTTCTCTCTAGTTGTGGCGCTCGGGCTCCATGGCGCGTGGGCTCTCTAGTGGCAGGCTTAGTTGCCCCACGGCATGTGAGACCTTAGTTCCTTGACCAGGGATTGAACCATCGTCCCCTGCATTGGAAGGCGGATTCTTTAACACTGGACCACCGGGGAAGTCCCAGGAAGTCACTAACTTTTATCCATGTTCATAGTTGCAGGGGCTGGGCTCAGAGGGCTGGAATCTTTTGCCATATACACAGGCAGTTGCCCTCATTTTTCTGTTGGTCTTGTCTTCTCATCACCTCTTTACAAGTACTTCACTGACCTCTTCGGACATTTCTGCAGCAGCTGCTTCAGAACAGGTCAGCTTGGAGGCTTATGTTTGGTCAGCTTGGAGGCTTATGTTTGGTGCTGACTTCCCTGTGGGTCTCAATTTCCTGAGACAGGTCAGTGCCATTTACATTTCCCTCTGGGTGCGTTTCTTCAAAATATTTCTCTCTGGTCTCCAGTTGATTCTGTTGAGTCTCACTCCCGGATTTCTCTGCACCTGAGTGTCCTTCTCTTCCCCAGTCTGTTCTGCAAGTTTGGCTGGGAAAGTCTCTCGCCTCTTTCTCTGATTCTCAGCTCCCTCCTGAGCAGCTCCCGTTGGTGCTGCTGCGGCTCAGCAAGGCTGGAGCCTGCCCCTGCCGCTCTGGAAGCACCTTTCCTCTTCAGTCTCCTCTTGTTGTGTCTTCAAGTCTCTTTTTATAGGCCTTCAGTTATGTACCTTATCACTTCTCAGTTTTCCTTTGCTTTTGTTTTCTCTGTGTATTTATTTTCCTTACCCTACCCCCTTCTTTCGCAGCAAAGCTTCATTTCTCTGCCAAAACTTCAGCAGCTTCGTCAGCACGCATGATCCCAAAGTAGTTCTTCAACTGATTCTCCATCCCCTTGTAGCAGCACTGCAGTTTCTTTTATCTGGATGATGGTGGGGATATTGAATATAGCCTCTGAACTGAGAAGAAACTTTGAGACCAAAAAGTGAAGCAGGCAACTCCATGAAGTGTAATTATGACGTTTATTGTGGGTACTTACATAGGGGCAGTACGGGTGGACAACCACCAGAGGCATTTGCAACTGAACCCTGTGCTGCCAGAAGGGGCGTGGGAGAATTTACTTATTTATTTATTTATTTAAAAAAATGTTTTCTTGTTTATTTATTTTATTTATTTATTTTTGGCTGCACTGGGTCTTCGTTGCTGTGCGCAGGCTTACTCTAGTTGCGGAGAGCCAGGGCTACTCTTCGTTGTAGTGCGCGGGCTTCTCATTGTGGTGGCTTCTCTTGTTGCAGAGCACGGGCTCTAGAGCACAGGCTCAGTAGTTGTGGCACACAGGCTTAGTTGCTCTGCAGCGTGTGGGATCTTCCTGGCCCAGGGCTCGAACCCGTGTCCCCTGTATTGGCAGGCGGATTCTTAACCACTGCACCACCAGGGAAGCCCCGGCATGGGGGAATTTAAAGGGACCAAAGCTAAAGATAGAATCTGACTACTAAGCGAGAAGCACATTCGTGCCAGTGGGAACTGGGGGTTTCTCCTCCCTTCTGAGGTCTCATGAACATTATTCCTCATGGACCATTAACCATCTGGACTAGCAAAATGCATTCTTCCAGTTTTCGTATCAGATGAAGGCAAGAGTAAGAGTTGATAGGGAACTTATCTGGCTTGGATGCATTCCTTGTGAGTAGGCTAAAGCTAGAAAGGGGACTGTGGGCCTAAGATAGAGCTGACAAAGTGAAGTCAGTGTGGTCCAGCCACATAGATGGCATGCTTTCTTCATCCCATCTCAGTTTACAGTCATCTTTTTGGACAGTCCTAGCAGTACTTGCTGAGTTCAGGAGATGTTTGTAGATGATGATGGCTTCCGGTTGAAGTTATGGTTTCTTTAAATTTTCTTAACAGTGGTGGGAGGTGGAAGGTTCCACCCTTTCAGGGGAAGATGACCATCATCTGTGACTTGGTGCACTGAGTAATGGGGCCACTTTACAACAGGTGCCAAGGTCTGCAGTCTACCTCATACTTCAGTTGGAGGATGGAGGGAATGAAAAGTGCCCATTGAACTGAGAAGATAGCTTAAGACTGAAAAAGAAGGCAGGCAGCTCCGTATAATCAATGGATCAGTTGAATTAGAGGGTAATTTACTCACATGGTGAGATCAGGTGGATGAACTAGAAGCATTTGCAGCTGCACTCGCACCACTGAGGGGCCACTGGGACAGTTTTATAGTTAACCTAGGTATGGGGGTATGTGCTTGGAAATAGGAAGTGCATTTCTTCTTTCTTTTTTTTTTTTTTTTCTGGGAAGTGCATTTCTAAGTCAAGTTTTATGAATGGGTAACTAGTCTGGTGGGCTATGGGAATGTGTCAGTGAAGGTCTTCATCGTTGTTTGGAGACTGTTAGAGCATAGAGGCCACCTGGAACTAACGATCCTAAAACAATATCTATTAACTACAAAGTGCTTGATGACAGAAAAGTGATTTTACCTCATAGTACAGTCACAGGAAGGGTCACTGGAGGGACAGGAGGAATTGAATGGGCCCATGATGGTGGCAGTTATGCTAACAGCCATACATACTTCTTTGTAGACTCTTGGTTTGATTTTGTTTTAATATGCTCTTTCTTGCTTTTTTCTTTTGCATGTTGTGGTTTTGGGCAGCATTTTACTCTCTTTTGTTCTCTACCTCAGTTGTCAATTTTTATCTTACCTTGTTCTCAATTCAGCCAGCCTTCTTTGGTTTGGTTGTTGACTCAGTGGCTAAAAAAGAACAAGGGTCAGCCGGGTTTCTTTTCCCTTTTGCAGTTGCAGCCACCATCTACATACAACTGCCTTTCAAGGACATGTAACCTATTCTGCTGAGTGCCCACCTTTTCAGTCCTGGGAGCTGATACTCAGTACCTTTTTTTTTAAATTGGCTGTACCACGTGGCATGCGGGATCTTAGTTCCTTAGTTTCCTGACCAAGGATTGAACCTGGTCAGTGAAAGCATCCAGTCCTAACCACTGGACCTCCAGGGAATTCCAGTTGCTTTGTTTTTTAAGCAGAATTATTGATCACTTTGCTGATTATAAAAATAATGTACAATTCAGGGAACATAGAAGAATAGGAATGGAAAGCCCTCTAATCCCACTTGCCAGAGAAGATTAACTGCTGAAAACACTTTGGTGGCCAAGGCTTAGGAACTTTTTTGTGCATATGCAAACTGTGCTTTATTTTTATTTTGTTTAAGACATAAGTGAGCTTATAAGTGTAATTTCTAAAACTTGCCTCTTAATTTACTTTTTTGGGGGGGAAATTGGGAAAAGACAAAAAATATAAAGAAAATAACAGGCAGGCATATTTCCAACACACAGGAGTAACCTCTTCTAACATTTTGGCATATGTGCAGTCATCATTGTACAATCTTAAAAAAAAAGAAACCTTGAACATAAATGTTGTGTTAAAAAAATCAAATCACTACAAATAAAGTCTCCCTTTAACTGTTATTTTCAACCTCTCCACTCCCACATCAGTAGGAGTTTTTGTCAATCTTTTTAGGCCATTTAAAAACCTTTCGAGTGCTTTTATGTACATCACACCTAAGAAATTTACACATAAATATGATTTTAGTTTTTTTCTCCAATTATACTTAAGTTCTTTTTAACTTAGCATACGTTTTTGATACTGTTGGGAAAAGCAGTCAGGCGCAGCTGCTTCTCTCTAGCATAACTCTGCAAGAGTAGCCCTGGCTGAGGGCTGCGTTGGGTCTTTGTTGCTGCACGCAGGCTTTTCTCTGGTTGCGGTGAGTGGGGGATACTCTTCTTTGTGGTGCGCGGGCTTCTCTTGTTGCTGAGCACGGGCCCTAGGCATGTGGGCTTCCGTAGTTGTGGCACGCAGGCCCAGTAGTTGTGGCTCGCAGGCTCTAGAGTGCAGGCTCAGTAGTTGTGACGCACGGGCTTAGTTGCTCTGCGGCATGTGGGATCTTCCCAGACCAGGGCTCGAACCCATGTCCCCTGCATTGGCAGGTGGATTGTTAACCACTGTGCCACCAGGGAAGCCCCCCTTTTTTCTTCTTAGGTGCATGTGTCAATGGCCCCCAGGCCTTCCCTTGCTTTCTGTATTTCAGACCCCATGGGTAAGGGGCCAAGGTCCTTCTACTGTATCATGAAGGGTGGTGCTGGTATCTGTTCCACCTGCATGGCTTTGGCTGTGAAGTGGATCCATTGGTCATGGGGGACCAATGGATTGCAGGGGGTTGAATCTTGTACACTCTATTTTCTTCTCTTGCTCTAAGTGAATACTGTATCACTTGAGCCTAGTGTGTGTGTTGTCTGTTCTCAGGAACTTAGAATTAAGCTCTGGTCTCTTCTGTGGGTGGCACTGATCTGCTTTTTAACCTTGGCTGCATAGCTTGACCACCCAGTGAACAGTGAAACAATTGTATTGTTTCTTAAAGGTCTAGTACAGTCTTTTAAATTGTTGTGTGGTATTTCATCCTATAAAGTGCTACACTTTTATTTAGGTGTATTGATGGGCAAGTAGGTCATTTCCAATATTGTGTTATTACAAAGTACTCTAGTGAACACCTGTGTAAATGCCTGAATACCTGTGCAAGTGTTTTTCCAGGGAGCTTCCTAGAACTGAAATTTCAGGGGCATAGGTAATATGACTTTTTAGCTTCACTGCAGACTTTGAGACTACTTTTCCTAGTGGCTGTACACATTTACACTTCTGTCCAGTGGTTTGTGCTTTTGTTCTTTTTTTTTTTTTGGACAAGAGGTTTTAAAATACTGACATAGTCATATATCACCCTTTTTCCTTTGTTTTCTTAAGAAATCCTTGCCTACCCCAGGGTTCTTACTCTTTTTTGTTTGTTTTAATATTTATTTATTTAATTGGCTGCGTCAGGTCTTTTTTGTGGCACACAGGATCTTTAGTCACGGTATGCGAACTCTTAGTTGTGGCATGTGGGATCTAGTTTCCTGACCAGGGATCGAACCCAGCCCCCATGCATTGGGAGCATGGAGTTTTAGCCACTGGACTGCCAGGGAAGTCCCTGTTTGTTTTTGAAGTTAAGTCTTTAGCTAGAACTTGTTTTTTGTGTGATCCCCTGCAGGTACTGAAGGATGGTTGTAACCGTCTATCTAGGAATGGAGTTGCAAGTAGTAACTGTACGTTTAACTTAATGATGCGTGACTGTTTTCCAGTGTGGCTGCACAATTTACATTTCCACCAGCAGTGTATGAATGTTCCAGTATTTATCTCTACATCCTTATCAACATATGTTATTTTCTGACTGCTTGATTCTAGCCATCCTAGTGGATGTGAAGTGGTATCTTATTGTGGTGTTGATGTGCTTTTCCCTGATGACTAATGTTGTTGAGGATCCTATGTGTTTTTCAGCCTTGGAGAAATGTCTGTTAAGATGCTTTGTCTAATTTTAATTGTGTTGTCTTTTATTATTGAATTGTAAGTTATTTATATTTTCTAGTGACAAGTCCCTTATAAGGTATGTGATTTGTAAAATTTTTTTTCCCTCTCTGTGGGTTGTCTTTTCACTTTCTTCATGAGACCTTTGAAGTACAAGAGTTTTAATTTAGGTGAAGTCCAATTTATCTATTTTTTCTTTTTTTTGCATGTAGTATGCATTTGGTAGAATCCATTGACTAATCCATTGTCACAAAGTATTACGCTTACATATTATGATAAGAATATTATAGTTTTAGCTTCTTACATTTGGGTCTTTGATCCATTTTGAGTTAATTTTTGTATATTGTATTATGTAGGGGTCCAACTTCATTCTTATTCATGTAGACATATAGTTGTCCAAGTACCACTTGTTGAAAAGACTATTCTTCCTCTCTTTGTGTGCTCTTGGCACACTCGTTAAAAATAAATTGACCATAGACAATTTTTGGACTCTTAATTCTGTTTCATTGATCTGTGTCTGTCCTTAATGCCAGCACCACACTGTCTTGATGACTGCTGCTTTTTTATAAAGTTAAGTTATGAAATCTATTCTCCCAGCTTACGCTTTTTAGTTTTAGTGATTCAATTTTTTAATAGATTATACTCACTCAAAGTTACTATAAAATATTGCTGTAGTCCCTGTGCTGGACAATATATGCTTGTAGCTTATTTATTTCATACATAGTAGTTTGTACCTCTTAATCCTCTACCCCTGTTGTGCCCCTCCTCCCTTCCCTCTCCCCATTGGTAACCACAAACGTTTTCTCTGTTCCTGTTTTGTTATATTCATTTGTTTGTTTCATGTTAAATTTTAATTAATTTATTTATTTGGCCATGCCACACGGCATGTGGGATCTTAGTTCCCTTACCAGGGATTGAACCCACGCCCCCTGCATTGGAAGCTTGGAGTCTTAACCACTGGACTGCCAGGGAAGTCCCTGTTTCATTTTTTAGATTGCATATTTAAGTGATAACATACAGTATTTGTCTTTCTTTTTCTGATTTATTTCATTAAGCATAATACCCTCCAGGTCCAGCCATGTTGCAAATGGCAAAATTTCATTCTTATTTATGGCTGAGCAATACTCCACATCTTCTTTATCCTTTCATTTGTTGATGGACACTTAGGTTGCTTCCATGTCTTGGCTGTTGTACATAATGCTGTTATGAGCACTGGGGTGCATGTATCTTTTCAAACTAGTGTTTTTGTTTTCTTTAGGTATATACCCAGGAGTGGAATTGCTGGATTATATGATGGTTCTATTTTTAGTTTTTTGAGGAACCTTCATACTGTTTTCCATGGTGGCTGCACGAATTTACATTCCCACTAACAGCGTACTAGGGTTCCACATCCTCACCAACATTTGTTATTTGTGATCTTTTTGATGATAACCATTCTGACATGTGAGGTGATATCTCACTGTGGCTTTGATGTGCATTTTTCTGATGATTAGCAGTGTTGAACATCTTTTCATGTGCCTGTTGGCTGTCTATATGTCTTCTTTGGAAAAATGCCTATTCAGGGTTTCTGCCCATTTTTTAGTTTGGTTGTTTGGTTTTTTGACATTGAGTTGTGTGAGCTGTTTATATATTTTGGATTTTAACCCTTTATCGGTAATATTGTTTGCAAATATTTTCTTCCATTTAGTAGATTTTCTTTTCATTTTGTCAGTGGTTTCCTTTGCTGTGCAAAAGCTTCTATGTTTAATTAGGTACCATTTGTTTATTTTTGCTTTTGTTTCCTTTGCCTTAGGAGACAGATCCAAAAAAATATTGCAATGATTTATGTCAAAGAGTGTTCTTCCTATGTTTTCTTCTAGGAGTTTTATGGTTTCTGATCTTACATTTAGGTCTTTAATCCATTTTGAGTTTAATCTTTACTTCATTTTGAGTCTATTATTGTGTATGGTGTGAGAAAATTTTCTAATTTTCATTCTTTTACATGTAGCTGTCCAGTTTTCCCAGCACCACTTATTGAAGAGACTGTCTTTTTTTACATTGTATATTCTTGCCTCCTTTGCCGTAGATTATTTGATCATAAATGTGTGGGTTTATTTCTGGACTCTCTATTCTGTTCCACTGATTTATGTGTCTTGTATGTGTGTGTGTGTGCACACGTGTGCAGTACCATACTGTTTTGATTACTGTAGCTTTGTAGTATAGTCTTAAGTCAAGGAGCATATCTCCAACTTTGTTCTTTTTTCTCAAGATCACCTTAGCTATTTGGGATCTTCTGTGGTTTCATATAAATTTTAGGATTATTTGTTTTAGTTCTCTGAAAAATGCTGTGGGTTTTTTGATAGGGATTGCATTAAATCTGTAGCTTGCTTTAGGTAGTATGGACATTTTAACAGTATTAATTCTTCCAATCCATAACCACAGGATTTCTTTCCATTTCTTTGTTTCATCTTCAGTTTTCTTCAATAATGTTTTTTTAAAAATTAATTTACTGGCTGTGTTGGGTCTTTGTTGCTGTGTGCAGGCTTTCTCTAGTTGTGGCGAGTGGGGTTGCGGTGCTCGGGCTTCTCATTGCAGCGGCTTCTCTTGTTGTGGAGCATGGGCTCTAGGCCCATGGGGCTTCAGTAGTTGTGGCATGCGGGCTCTAGAGCGCAGGCTCAGTAGTTGTGGCGCACGGGCTTAGTTGCTCCACAGCATGTGGGATCTTCCCGGACCAGGGCTTGAACCCGTGTCACCTGCATTGGCAGGTGGATTCTTAATCACTGCACCACCAGGGAAGTTCCTCAATAATGTTTTATAGTTTTCAGAGTATATAGGTCTTTCACCTCCTTGGATAAGTATATTCCTAGGTATTTTATTCCTTTTGATGCAATTTTAAATAAGGTTGTTTTCTTGCATTTTCTTTCTGATTCTTCATTACAAGTAAATAGAAAAGCAATAGATTTGTGTATATTAATCTTGTATCCTGCAACCTTACTGAATTCATTTAGTCTAACAGTTTTTTGGTGGAAGCTTTGGAGACTTTAGGGTGTTCTATATATAGTATTATGTCATCTGCAAATAGGGACATTTTTACTTCTTCCCTTCCAGTTTGGTTGCCTTTTATTTCTTTTTCTTGTCTGATTACTGTGGCTAGGATTTCCAGTACTATGTTAAGTAAAAGTGGCGAGAGTGGGCATCCTTGTCTTGTTCCTGATTTTTGAGGGAAAACTTTCAGCTTTTCATCATATGGTGTTAGCTGTGGGTATGTCATAAATGGCCTTTGTTATGTTGAGATATTTCCCTGTAAGCCAACTTTGAAGAGAATTTTTATCGTGAATGGATTTAAATTTTGTCAGATGCTGTTTCTGCATTTATTGAGATCATGTGGTTTTTATTCTTTATTTTGCTAATGTGGTGTATCTCATTTATTGATTTATGGATGTTGAGCCATCCTTGCATCCCTGGAATAAATCCCATTTGATCATGGTGTGTGATCCTTTTTATATATTGTTGAATTTGGTTTGCTAATATTTTGTTGAGGATTTTTGTGTCTAGGTTCATCAGAGATACTGGCCTGTAATTTTCCCTGTTTGGTAGTGTCTTTGTCTGGTTTTGGTATCAGGGTAATGTTGGCATTGTACAATGAATTTGGGAGTGTTCTCTCCTCTTCAAAAGTTTGAGAAGAATAGGTATTAGCTCTTCTTTATATGTTTGGTAGAATTCCCCTGTGAAGCCATCCAGTCCCGAGATTTTGTTTGCTGGGAGTTTTTTTATTTCTAATTTAATTTCACTACTAGCGATTGGTTTGTTCAGATTGTCTGTTTATGATTCAGCCTTGGAAGAGTGTAGGTTTCTAGAAATTTATCCGTTTCTTCTAGGTTGTCCAAGTTGTTGGCATGTAACTTTTTGTAGTATTCTCTTAGGATTTTTTTGCATCTCTGTGATATCGGTTGTAGTTTCTCCTCTTTCATTTATTATTTTGTTTTTTTGGGTCTTTTCCCTTTTTTTGTTAAAGAGCCTGGTTAAAGGCTTATCAGTTTTGTTTACCTTTTCAAAAAAAAACACCAGACAATTCTTAGTTTTATTGATCTTTTCTGTTTTTTAAAATCTCAATTTTATTTATTTCCTCTCTGGTCTTTATTATTATTATTATTTCTTTCCTTCTGCTGACTTTGGGCTTCATTTATTCCTCTTTTTCTAATTCCTTTAGATGGTAGGTTTGGTTGTTTATTTGGGATTTTTCTTTTCTTGAGATAGGCCTGTATTGCTATAAACAACTGCTTTATCTGTGTCTCATAGATTTCGGAAAGTTGTGTTTTTATTTTTATTTGTCTCAAGGTACTTTCAGATGTCCTCTTTGATTTCTTCTTTGACCCATTGGTTTTTTAGTAGCATGTTTAGTCTCTACATGTTTGTATTTTTCCCATTTTTCTTCTTGTAATTGATTTCTAGTTTCATATCATTGTGATTGGAAAAAATGCTTGGTATACTTTCTGTCCTCTTAAATTTGTTAAGAGTGTTTTGTGGCTTAGCATGTGATCTATCCTGGAGAATGTTCCATGTGCACTTGAAAAGAATGTGTATTGTGTTGGTTTTGATGGAATGTACTATAGATATCTATTAAGTCCAGTTGGTCTAATGTGTCATTTAATACCACTCTTTGTTGATTTTATGTCTAGATGATCTGCCCATTGATGTAAGTGGGGTGTTAAAGTCCCCTACTGTTATTGTATTACTGTCAATTTCTCCCTTTATGTCTGTTAACATTTGCTTTTTGTATTTAGGTGCTCATATATTGGGTACATGTATGTTAACGAATGTTATATCCTCTTTTTTTTTTTTTGGCTGTGCCGTGTGGCTTGTGTGATTGTAGTTTCCTGACCAGGGATTGAACCTGAGCCATCGACAGTGAAAGTCCTAACCACTGGACTGCCAGGGAATTCCCACATATTTTCTTCTTGTATTGATTCCTTTATTATTGTGTAATGCCTGTCTTTGTCTTTCGTTATAGACATTGTTTTAAAGTCTACTTTGTCTGATATGAGTATAGCTGCCTCAGCTTTCTTGTTGTCTCCACTTGCTTGAAATATCTTTTTCCATCCCCTCATTTTCAGTCTGTGTGTGTCTTTAGCTCTGAAGTGAGTCTCTTATAGGCAGCATATAGATGGATCTTGTTTTTATATTCAATTAGCCACCTTTTGTCTTTCGATTGGAGCATTTAGTCCATTGACATTTAAAGTGATTATTGATAAGTATATACTTTTTGCCATTTTATTACTTGTTTTTTGTAGTTCTTCTTTGTTCTATTCTTCTGTTCATTTCTTTGTGGTTTGATGATTTTCTTTAGTAGTATTCTTGTGTTCCTTCTCTAGTTTTTGTATACCTATTATAGGTTATGGATTTGTGGTTATCATGGGGTTCATATATGTTGACCTGTAACTATATATACTTGTTTTAAACTGATAATCATTTAAGTTCAAAATACATTCTAAACGATTTATATTTTTCATTCCCCTCCCCCACATTTTGTTTTTAATTTCATATTTTACATCCATGTTTCTCCCTTAACTGTTTACTGTAGTTACAGTTGATTTTACAATTTTTGTGTTTTAATCTTTGTGCTAGCTTATTTAAGTGGTTGATCCTCGGCCTTTACTATATATTTGCCTTTACTAGTGGGGTTTTTCCTTTCCTATAGATTTTTAAAAATTAATTTATTTAATTTATTTATTTTTGGCTGCATTGGGTCTTCGTTGCTGCGCACAGGCTTTCTCTAGTTGTGGCGAGTGGGGGCTACTCTTTGTTGCAGTGCCCGGGCTTCTCATTGCTGTAACTTCTCTTGTTGTGGAGCACGTGCTCTAGGCGTGTGGGCTTCAGTAGTTGTAGCACATGGGCTCAGTAGTTGTGGTTCGTGGGCTCTAGAGCTCAGGCTCAGTAGTTACGGCGCATGGGCTTAGTTACTCCGCGGCATGTGGGATCTTCCTGGACCACGGCTCGAACCCGTGTCCCCTGCATTGGCAGGTGGATTCTTAACCACTGGACCACCAGGGAAGTCCCCTTTCCTATAAATTTTTACTTTTTATTGTAGCCTATTCTTTTCCACTTAGAGAAGACTCTTTAACATTTCTTTTAGGGCCTGTTTAGTATTGATGAACTCTTTTAGTTTTTTGCTTGTCTGAGAAGTTCTTTATCTTTCCATCAATTGTGAATGATAACCTTGTTGGTTAAAGTGTATTAGGTTGTAGGTTTTTCCCCTTTAACACTGTAAATATATCATGCCACTCCCTTCTGGCATGCAAAGTTTCTGCAGAAAAATCTGCTGATAGCCTTATAGGGGTTCCTGTATATATGACTCTTTGTTTTTCTCTTGCTGCCCTTAGAATTCTCTTTATCCTTCATTTTTGCCATTTTAATTATAACATTTCTTGGTGTGGGTCTCTTTGGGTTCATCTTGTTTGGGAGTCTCTGAACTTCCTATACCTGGATATCTGCTTCCTTCTTCAGGTTCAGGAAGTTTTCAGCCATAATTTCATCAGATACCTTTTCAATCCTTTTCTCTGTCTCTTCTCCTGGAACCCCTATAATGTGAATGCTGATATGCTTGATATTGTTTCAGAGGTCTCTAAAACTGTTCTCATTTTTTAAAAAAATCTGTTCTTTTCTTTGCTTTTCTGATTGGGTGACTTCTATTATTCTACCTTCCAGATCACTTGTGCATTCCTTTCTATCAGCTGGTCTGCTGTTAATTCCTTCTCGTGTGTTTTTCATTTCAGTTATTGTATTTTTCATTACTGACTGGTTCTTTTGTACATTTTCTAATTCCTTTTTAAAATTCTCACTGTGTTTATCTATTCTTTTCCCTAATTTAGTTACCATTCTTATTACTGATGCTTAGAACTCTCTGTCTGGTAAATTACTTATTTCTCTTTCATTAGTTTTTTTTTCAGGGGATTTCTCTGGTTCTTTCATGTGAGACAGACTCTTCTGTCTTCTCATTTTACTTAACTTTCTGTGTTTCTGTGAAATTCGGTGAAACAAGTTACCTGTCCCAATCTTGAAGGGGTGTCCTTGCGTGAGAGCGTTCCTATACAATCTGTGTGTGCCCAGTGTCTTTGGTGCGAGAGCTGGATCTGACGTGAGCATGAGTCACACCTTCCCCCAGGGTGTGCTCACAGCTCTCACCTTAGTGGGAGGTGGGGCTGGAGATGGAGGGGTTAGAGCTAGAGCCAGGTGTGAGCCAGAGCTTCTCCTATGCTCAATAGCCGACACCACCCTGTTGGGAGCAGGGGTGTGTCTCAAGTTGCTGGAGCAAAAGCCCTGAGGGTCGGGTCCAAGCCTGTTTTGTTTCTTCTAAGTATGTGCTCTCCTCCCTCCCAGGACTGGCACCCTTGCCACCCTTGCCCAGTCTGCTGCCTCTGCATCTCCAGCAATAGCCACCCTCAGATGCAGTGTCAGGTCTGTTGCCCAAGTGTGCACTCTCCTTAGCAGTGGCAGCCTTCACCCTAGTGGGGAGCTGCACCAGAGTTAGAGGGACTGGAGTGGGTGCTTGCTGTGGGCCAGGTCGCATGCTGGGGCGGTCGCGGGAAACCAGCCAGTGCCCCGGGTGGTTTCAGTCTGCTTCCTTTACTTTGTTTCTGGGAGTAGGCAAGTTTGTGCATGCTGTTCACGAGTGGAGCCCTCCTGTAAGTCCCACTGGTTTTCAAAGCAGCCAAGGGGACTCCTCTTCCTGGTGTTGGACTCCAGATCTGGGGTGCCCAATATGTGGTTTGAACCCCTCATTCCCCAGTGAGGATCTGTGAGCCCATGATTATCCCCCCTTCTGTGTCCCCTCCTCTCAGCTTAGGTCCCAACATAATTTCTTCTCCTCCCTTCCTGCCCGACTCCTTGTGGATCTTTCTTTATAGCCTTGGTTGTAGAAGAGTTTTTCTGCCCATCTCCAGCTTGTTTTTAGTGAGAATTGCTCCACATGGAGATGTGTTTTTTTTAAAAAATATTTATTTATTTATTTGGCTGCACCAGGTCTTAATTGCCTTGTGTGGGATCTTCGGTTGTGGCATGTGGGATCTTTTAGTTGCAGCATGCGAACTCTTGGTTGCAGCAGGTGGTATCTAGTTCCCTGACCAGGGATTGAACCTGGGCCCCCCGCATTGGGAGCGCAGAGTCTTAGCCACTGGACCACCAGGGAAGCCCCATAGATGTATTTTTGATGTGTTCGTGGGGATGTGAGCTCATTGTCCTCCTACTCTGCCATCCTTTTTCTACTCTGCCATCTTGATCTCTTCCCTCACTTCCAACTTATTCTTTTTCTAGATTGTGTTGTGTATTATGTGGGTCTCTTGAGTTTCCATATGTTAGGATCAGTTTTTCAATTTCTACAAAGAAGCCAGCTGGGATTCTGATAGGGATTTTTTTGAATCTATGGATAAATTTGGACAGTATTGTCATCTTAACAGTGTTTTGTCTTCTGATCCATGAACAACGAATGTCTTCCCATTTATTTAAAGTTTTAATTTTTTCTAACAACGTTTTGTAGTTTTCATAGTATAAGTTTTGTTCTTATTTTGTTAAATTCATTCCTGAGTATTTTATTCTTTTTCATGTGATTGTAGATGGAATTGTTTTCTTAATTTTATTTTTGGTTTGTTCATTTTTACTATGTAGAAATACCACTGATTTTTTTTTAAAGTAGAAAAAAATTTTTTTTTCTATTTTTTTGAGATATAATTGGTAACAGCACTGTATAAGTTTAATGTGGACAGCATAATAATTTCACTTACATACATCATGAAATGATTATCACAATAAGTTTAGTGAACATCCATCATCTCATTTAGATACAAAATTTAAAAAATAGAAAAATAATTTTTTCTTGTGATGAAAATTCTTAGGATTTTCATCTTTCTTAACAATTTTTATATATAATGTACAACAGTGTTAATTATATTTATCAAGTTGTACATTACATCCCTAGTACTTATTTATCTTATAACTGGAAGTTTGTACCTTTGACTGCCTTCATCCAGTACCCGCGACCCCTGCCTCTGGTAACCACAAATATGATCCCTTTTCCTGGTCTGCTTGATCCTGACAGGCCCCACTGTGCAAATGTTCATGAGTCCTTTTCTCAGAAATCCAAAGATGATCCTAACTAACAGCATCTACTTGCACCATCCTTCTCACATCCCTCCTGAACAGTAATGTTGGTCATTTCAGTCTCTTGCCAGTGACTTCTGATGTCCCAGCAAATGGCATTGTCCCCAGTAGTGCTGAAAAGATACTCCCGAGAGCCCAGCAGTGATACATACAACTAACGCAGACTTGCTTGCACGCTGCTGGGTAGACCTTGAACAGGAGTGATGCCTCCAGGCAGGTGGTATGCTGTCCATCCAGCTCAGGCCAAGGCTTCAAGGGAGCGAGGACACCTTCAGATGGTAAAGAAGGAAGAAGAGGATGAAAGCTACACTTCAGTGCCAGCTGCCAGACCACAGACACTCAATCGTCCTGGCCAGGAGCTGTTCCGCCAGCTCTTCAGACAGCTTCGCTACCATGAGTCTTCTGGGCCTCTAGAGACTCTGAGCCGGCTCCGGGAGCTCTGCCGCTGGTGGCTGAGGCCAGATGTTCTTTCAAAGGCCCAGATTCTGGAGCTGCTGGTCCTGGAGCAGTTCCTGAGCATCCTGCCAGGGGAGCTTCGGACCTGGGTGCAGCTGCATCACCCTGAGAGTGGTGGGGACGTTGTGGCCTTGCTGGAAGAGCTACAGAGGGACTTCTATGGGACACCATGGAGGGTGAGTGTGAGCAAGTGTGCGGTGCCCAGTGAACTCTGCCTGCTCGTGAGCCTGCTTGTGGGTGTGGGGGGGTGGGCCTCTGAACCTTCAACACGGAGGAATTCAGGGGAAGTCTTCCCTTCTCATTCCCATGGCACCTGAGCAGCTAAGAACTCGACCCTAAGCAAAGGACCATTTAGCAGGCAGCCTTTCCCTCTTTCCCAGAGGAATATAAGCTCCGGGAAGAAGAGGGTCTGCAAGTATCCATAAATAGCAATGAGGTTTTGGACACATTGACTTCCAGTGCATAAAGTACATCTCCACATACCTAACTTGACTTGTACTGACCTGTAAAGTGGGGGTGGTATCTCTTGCTCGTACATGGGGGAATTAGTGTCAGGATCCTTGGCTTCTAAGTACATCTTGAGACCTAGAAGAGCAGTCTACACAAACCATGTTACTTCTTTCTCAGTAAACTTTTGAGGATTTATTCTTTGCGGGGGAGATGGGGAAGAAGAGTGGTGAGGGGCAGCCCAGGGCTAGGAAATTGGAAGATCACAATTTTAGACTGCATTCCACAACCTCGGTGTTCTTGCCAACATTGTGGTACCTTCAGAGCCTCAGTTTTTTAAAACAAAATGGAAAACTGATCTAACAATGAGAATTTGTTACATATTTGAGTGCCTACCATGTGCTCAGCCCTGGGCTTGGTGCTGGGAAACAGAGCTGACAGTCCCAGTGCAGGCAGTAGAGCAGTGGGTCAGTTAAAGTGCACTCTGCGTGCCCCTCTGCCCCACTCAGGCCAGCCTCTCAATACTTCTCCGTACCTTTGAGGTTTTTGTGTTTTTTTTAAAGAGCATTTATCACTTTTGTAGGCTTTTAAAAAATTTTATAAAGTATGTATAATTCTACATGTATGATTCATGCATAAATGAAAGTTATTTTTAAGATTTCTGAAACATATTTGACATACTTCTCCCCTAAATTTAATATAAAAATTAGATCAATCAATTAAAACATCTGAACATTGTCTACCAGCAATAAATGGTAACAAATATTAAACAAGAAAACCTTTTGCCCAACATTGGGTACTATTTTTTAAAATCTAAAAGAACATTTATAATTTTTACTGAAACCATGAGTTGTTCAGAATGACCTAAAGATAACTTTTAAAGCAAATAAGGTACATAGTAGGTACAAAATTGTGGCTTGGGTATATTGAAGTCAGTCAAGAGCTAGGTGTGTGGTTTAAAAATCCATGAAAACATTGCCAAACGAGTGGAAAGGGCCTACCTGGTTGAAAGCTAGTTAGAAATTAGAAAACAAAAAACAGAGCCTGGAAAAAAGCCTACCAGATTCTAAAAAATGAACAGAAATGCTCAAGATGCATATAAATTATAGTTTATCAAAATTACCAAAATTTGAGAAACAGGGGTCTGAGAAAGTTTGTCCTTAAACTCATTTGTCTATGCTTCCATATTGTTACTGTTTCTTTATTCTCCCTTTGGTAGGATTTGGGAGGAACAGGAGATAAATTGCTGTGATCACTTTATCTTCTTCAGTCTGTAGCTCGGTATTAGGTACTTAATGGCCTCAGGCTAAGATTCGTCCATTTCAGTGTAGGGAATGCCTTGGCCACAGGACCAGAAAAACCTGAAGTTCACTGGCTGTAGCTTCCTATACTCACTTTTGCATCAGGGATAGCCTTGCCTCCAGAGACCAGGACTGTTTGAAGTCCCAGTACAGAGACCGCCTTTCTCCAGGTCTCTGCTTGGATGGGTACCTCCCTGTTTTTGCACCTGAGACTTTTTCTTCTGTGATTCCGTAGCTGACCCTCACAGTTAGCATTGTCTCTCTAGTGGTGTTGCTATTTTAGTCAGGTTTATAGTCTGGGAGCCTTCCTGCCTCTTTGAGGTCACTTTGCATATCATTACCTAGAGCAGTGCCCGAAACTTGATAGATGTTATCTGACTGCATCTCTGCTGTGAACTGTTATCAGTTTAACTCTCAGGGATAAATTTCTTTTCTTATTTCTAAGTTCCTGGCCAGGGGTGGGGACTGAGGGCTAGTGGGGAGGTATCCTGCAGCACCGAGGCCTGACAGCAGTGCTGTCACTGACTTGCCATTTGCTTTCCTATGTCAGGCAGGAATCTGGCTTCACCTGTCTCCCCATGGCCCGCATTAGAGCCCAGGGAGGTGGGGGGGTGAGGGGATCCTCCCTGGGCTTTCTATTCCTCCTTTTCCCACTACCTGTAGGTAATAAAGGGCCCAGCTCACCGTTCCCTGGGCCTCTACCTTTTAGAGATTGGCCATGTGGCCTGTTCTGTGAGTTTGCTTTCTGATTCCCACGAGGATCCTCTCACAACATTTTCTTCTTGCCAGGACCCAGCCCCTGCCCAGAGCCCAGATGTGCATTGGATGGGGACAGGAGCCCTGCGAGCCGCACAGATATGGCCCCCTGCTTCACCTCTCAGGAGCGGCTCAGCTCTGGGGGACCACCTGCAGCCTCCCTATGAAATAGGAGTGCGTGACTTCCTGGCTGGGCAACCCGGTACTTGCCGCCTGGCTCTAAGACCCCAGCCTATGCCACACTTCCCGAATTTCCTATAATGTTGTCTTTTCACCCTCTGTCCTCTCAGGAGAATCCCTTCTGTCCTGGCCTTGAGCTCTGTGTCCTTTCTATCCTGTGACCCATGTCTACCTACCTTCTCCTCCCATTGTACCCCCCACTTCCTGACCCCAGCAGACACCGGGGAAATGTGAAATGGGTGTTTAAAACGGTCCATACCTGCCTGTGGGCCCGGGAGTCCTCCACGTGGCGGGAAGAGTGGGCTTCTCAGTGGGATACCAGAGCTGGGCTGCCCTCTCTCATGACTCTTTCTTCTTCAGATCCTCCTGCTGCACAGGTTCCTGCCCTTTCCCAGAGAGAGGGATGTTCAGGAGACCTGCTGACAGTCCAGCCTCAGGTGAGCCACAGGACCTTCGGTCCTTCCTGATGTCCCACCGTTGCTGCCTCATGGGGTAGCTGTAGCTCCCCCCTGTCCAGTGACCTCACATCCCGAGACGCATGTCCCAGAGACCAGATTATCCCCCAGGAGCCCAGAGCTCTTCTGCTGGGTGATGATCGTCTCTTTCCCCTTTATCAGATCCATCCTGTACTCACTCAGAGCCAGCCTCATTCCCCTGCCCCCTCCTAAAAGCTGGGAGTTGGGGACTGGCTCTAAGGCATAGGACCGTGTTTTTTCAGGAGGCTGTGACTTTCAAGGATGTAGAGGTGACCTTTTCCCAGGATGAGTGGGGATGGCTGGACGCTTCTCAGAGGAACCTGTACAGGGATGTGATGCTAGAGAATTATGGGAACATGGCTTCTTTGGGTAAGGTGTTCATATCCCCGTGCTTCTACCTACCTCTACTGCCTTCTTAGTTTTCATTATGGTGCATAGAAAGGGGCCTGACCTGGGTTTAGGTCCTGTCTCTCTAACTACTAACCAAATCACTTAATCTTAATGCCTGTCATGCTAAGTTAATATAAAGATTAAAAGTCATATGTGTCAAGTTCCTAGTCCATTTAGGCATCCAGAAAAAAGTTGGCTGATTTAACCAGTTGACTTGTCATGTGGTTCTGGAGAATGCTAGCGATCCTTTTGTCTGTGGCTTCTCTCAGCCTCTCTTGTCTCTGCTCAGAGCTGTCAGAAATTCCTGTCTAGGCCTCCTGTCCTAACTTCCTCCACCTGCCTCCCTGGCTTTCCCTCCTCCCTACCAGGAGCTCAGGCCTGAGAGGGTCCTGGAGAGTAGTTCTGTATGATTCATCTACCTTCCATTCACATCCCATTTTCTTCTCTTCTGCAGTGGGGCCATTCACCAAACCTGCTCTGATCTCCTGGTTGGAGGCAAGGGAGCCGTGGGGCTTGAATGTCCAGGGAGCTCATCCTAAGGGGAGTCCAAGTGCTGCCCCTGCAGGTGAGTTCCAGAGAACTGACCAGGTCTTGCTCCTCCCGCATCTACTCTCCTCTTTCTTAAGGTCTTTTATACTAAGTAAATCATGGGGAACTTACTCCATCGTTTGCTGGAAGGAAGATCCTTAGCAGTGTTGCGAAGAGGTACTGGGTGCCTGGGCTTCCCCCCTCCAGACTGGCCAATTAGACGTTGGTTTCTGGTCCTGCCCCTTCCCCAGCAGCCCTCTCAGTAACAGCTCTTGCCCACTGAGGGCTTCACTGTCCTTGTCAGTTCACTGATGCTCCTCCTCAGCCCTGTGCTGCTCTCCCCTTCCCGCTCCTAGGAACCCTCGTCCCACTCCTGCTGCTCCTCTTTGCTTGGTCCTTCCCCCGTGGTAGGCTTGACCTCTAGCCTTGCAGCCAGTCCTCCTAGGAGCCCCACCTCTCAGCTCTTGGAGACCTTCCTATCATGCTCTGTGTCATGATTCCTCTCCCCTCTCTTGCTGTTTTAACACTCCCTTCTCAACCCTTTTTGTTTTTCACCTGGATGTGTACAGCTAGCTGCTGTACCTGTCTTGCTTCTCCTCTCCGTTTTCTGTCATCTGGAATACTCTTCCATGTTTTGCCTT
Organism: Hyperoodon ampullatus; assembly: GCF_949752795.1. Classification (NCBI taxonomy): domain Eukaryota; kingdom Metazoa; phylum Chordata; class Mammalia; order Artiodactyla; family Ziphiidae; genus Hyperoodon; species Hyperoodon ampullatus. The sequence goes on along the minus strand of NC_136923.1, from coordinate 48,215,123 downwards.
ATCCCTGACTATTTTGTAAAGGTATTGGCAGTCAGGCAAAAGCCTCATCACCTAAGTTCATGACATTTTTTGGTCCCTTGGTGCTTTCTGCAGTTCCGAGTATGGGAAAAGAGAACATTCTCCTTCCCTTCTTTTTTTTTTTTGGCCACACCTAGTGGCTTGTGGGATCTCAGTTCCCCAACCAGGGATTGAACCCAGGCCACGGCAGTGAAAGCCCGGAATCCTGACAACTAGGCCACCAGGGAACTCCCAAGAGTACATTCTCTTATGTTTTATTTGTGTCAGGAGATGAGCTCCATGTGAAAACAGACAAGTTCATCTTAAAACATGAACCTTTGGAAGAAGCTATGCCATCAGAATGTCATGGTGCAGCAAATGTTTCTGAGGGAACAGGGCTCAGAGAATCTTTTGCACAGAAGAGCAAGTTAAAGGAGCAATGTGGAAACCCCATACAAGTGAGAGTTAAGAAAGAAGAGACCAATTCCAGCCACAGGACAGGAAAAGACTGTGAAGAATCGGGAAGAAGTAACAGTCTTCATCTAAAACATATTACATGTTTGAGAGGACCCAGAAAAAAGCAGTCCCTTAAACATGGCTATGGCAAACACTTCAGAGGGAGTTCATACCACTGTGATTACAAGGAATATGGGAAAGGGCTCAGACGCGTGATTGGCGGGTTTAGCCTACATCAGAGAATTCATGCTGGACTGAAAGGGAAGGCAAAGGATGCGCACGGGAAGGACTTCAGCCTTAGTTCTCATCACCAACACGGGCAGAATCTTCACGTGGTGGGGACATTGTATAAGTGCAGTGACTGTGGGAAGACCTTCAGTCATAGCTCCCATCTTGCATGTCATCAGCGACTTCACACTGAAGAGAAACCGTTTAAATGTAGGGCCTGTGGGAAAGCCTTCAGGTGGAGCTCGAACCGTGTGCGACATGAGAAAATTCACACTGGATTGAAACCTTATAAATGCAGTTTATGTGACAGAGCTTTCCGACGCATGTCTGCCTACCGCCTACACCAGGAAACTCATGCTAAGCAGAAATTTCTTGAATCTCATCAGGCTGAAGAAGCTCTCTCTTGTGGCTCAGGGTTTGATCATCATTTGAGAGATGAAAGTGTGGAGAAACTCTTTGACTGCAGCCAGTGTAGGAAATTCTTCCACTGTAAGTCATATGTTCTTGAACATCAAAGGATTCACACCCAGGAGAAACCCTATAAATGCACCAAATGTAGGAAAACATTTAGGTGGAGGTCGAACTTCACTCGTCACATGAGACTGCACCAGGAAGAGGAGGTCTGTGATCCAGACAAATGTAGAGAAGACTTTAGGCAGACCTCCAACTACAGTCAGCCCCAGGGTGCCCCCACTGTGGAGAAAGCCCTTTTGTGTCAGCAGTGTGGGAAGACCTTTAATCAAAAGAAAGCTCTCATTGATCATCAGAGAATTCACACAGGCGAGAAACCATACCGATGCAGCAAATGTGCAGAAGAGTTTCCTCATAGGTCGGCCTTTATCGTTCATAAGAGGCAGCATGCCGTCGAAATAAAGCCTGAGGACACGGCATCGTTCAGTCAGGACAGAGCATTCCAAGTTCCTCAGAGCAGTCACACCACAGAGGAACCCTACAAATGCAGCCAGTGTGGCAAAGCCTTCCGTAATCACTCATTCCTCCTTATCCATCAGAGAGTTCATACCAGAGAGAAGCCTTATAAGTGCAGGGAGTGCGGGAAGTCTTTCAGATGGAGTTCTAACCTCTCCCGACATCAGAGGATTCACTCTTTGGGAAAACCGTATGAGTACCATGAAAGTGAAGATGCTCCAAATCTGCAGTCACAAATCCTCACTGGTGCAAAACCTTTTTGGTGTCAAGAATGTGGGAAAAGCTTTACACGTAAAAGAAGTCTTTTAGATCATAAGGGAATACACAGTGGAGAGAAGCGCTATAAATGTAATCTGTGTGGGAAATCTTACGACAGAAATTATCGCCTTGTTAATCATCAGAGAATCCACACGAAAGAGAGACCATTTAAATGTCAGTGGTGTGGGAAAGATTTCATTGGAAGACATACTCTCTGTATTCATCAGAGAAAACACACCAGAGTGGCCCAGTCTGAATGCAGTGTGGCTGGGTTGTCTTCTCGCCAGGATACAGGGGTGAGCTTACAGGAATTAAAACCAAGTGAGGAGAAGCCTCTTGAAGATTGTGAGAAAACTTGTGATCAGAACTCTGGACTCACTGGGCTCCAGGACATACCCACTGGGGGAAAGTGCCACAAATGTACCACGTGCGGGAAAACTTTTAGCAAGAGCTCACAACTCATTAGCCACAAGAGATTTCATACTCGAGAGAGGCCCTTCAAATGTAGAGAGTGTGAGAAGACCTTCAGGTGGTCTTCAAATTTGGCTCGGCATATGAAAAACCATACTAGAGATTAGCTTGGGGTCTGACAGTGTGGGGAGGGGGTCCTGGCTACCCTGCTAGAGAACCCCTGATTGTAGGCAGTGTGGGGCAGACCTTCCTAGAGGGCCCAGCCCTTTCTATTTTGGAAGCTAGTGGCAGAGAATCCTGAGGATTCAAAAATGCAGGGCAGGCACCCCATCCTACTGCTGGAAAATGAGATGCTGGGGAAGAGCAGCAACGTGTTCCAGAAGGAGGCTTGGGCCCCTAGGAGTGGTCTTTGCACAATGGCCTGGAGCTCCCCCAGCCAGATCTCCTTCTATAACTCTAAAGGGAGAGACCATTGCCCTTCTTGGTTCAACAAAATGTCCGTGGCATGGTGGGCTGTGGCTGCTGGGAAGGGGCCAGTTGGATCCTAAGTTTCCCTTTGAGTTTGGCTTGTGATGGTGCCTAGTCTCTTTGACCTTAAAAGCACCAACAGCAGCAAGAACTAGTCTCTCCTGATGCCTCCAGGGGAGTTCTGGCTGCGGCTTCAGTCTTCACAGCTGACTTTGGATATTTGCCATGGGCGTAGAGTTGTCGCAGCTGCGAGTGGAGAACAGGGTACTGGGCTTGATCACCTGGAGAATGAAGCTCGACCAGTGCCCCATCTCCATCTCCATCCCACAGGCCTGTATGGGCAGCAGCGGTTCATCTGCTAAGCAGAAATGTGCTGAGCATCTCTCATGTGCCAGGCACTGTCGTGTGTTCCAGAGACCCAGCAGTGAGTGGAACAAAAAAGTCTGCCATCTTGGATCTTTACAGACAATAAACAAATGAGATATATATAATATTTTGGATGATGATATGTGTTGTGGACAAAATTAATCAGAGTAGAGTGAGAGGGAATGCTGGATTGGGAGGTAGGTTGAGATTTTAAATGGGCTGGTCAGAGAGGGCCTCGACTGAGAAGGTGAGATTTGAATAAAGACCCAAAGGAGATCATGGAGGAAGCCCTGTAGGTCCCTAGATGCTACATAGGACCCTTCACAGGAGGTAGGGTCTTGTCTGGTCTCCTAGGGAATGGCAAGTAGGCCCCTGAGCCAGAGTGCAGTGAGCCAGCTGGAAGTGAGGAACCCAGAAAGGTGGAGGGCCAAGGCACATGAGCATCGTGGGTACTCACTGGGGCTTGGCTACGTCAAAGGGAGGTAGGGGGCTTTTGGACAGTTTTGAGTTGAGGATTATTGTGGTCTGAATCTGAACCCTTATATGTAATTACTTATATGTAATTCAGATTCAGAGTCCCATGTTGAGGGCCCAGGGTCATGGCAAGGGCCTTGGAGTCATCAGTTCTGCATTCCAGGCTTGGTGTGTCTTTTCTTGGCAGGATGATCTTGAGTGAGTCACTGAACATCAGCATCTATTTCCTTGTGTGTGAAATTAGAGTAGCTAGCTATGCTACCTGGCTATTGGGATTGGTGAAAAGAAGGCTTGGTTTACTAAGATTCTGGGTGAGGGGTCTGATCTCTAGACCAGAGCCTTCACAGAGCTGCAGCTCCCATGTTAGTTGATGCTACAAGCACAGAAATACCCCTTTACTGTCCAAATTTTTCATCCTCCCACTCCTTGTGTGCCACCTGGTACCTCATAGAGTTCCTGCCCCAATAGGGGTGTTTCTACTGCCATTTTTATGAATTGATATATATTTATTTTTAAACATTCAAATCAAATTTTAAAAAATGTAAATGGAGTAAAAATAAACAGAAATCCCTCTATACTGAGGTAAGCCTTGAATATTTGGGGATAGTGCTGATGCAGTCTGTTCAGTAACCTGAGTTTTAAAATAATTTTAATTATATAAGTAGTATGTGATTATTATAGAAATATTAGTAAATACAGATCAGCTGAAAGGAAAAGTCTGACTACTTGGAGCTAACTACTAAACATTTTGGTGTAATCAGTGTTGGGTTTAACTTCATTGCCCTTGCCTGAATGCCCCTGGGCGGACCTGCCTTGTGCTGTCTCCCTTCACCTTCACACAGAGTGCCACACCCCGTCCAAGCTGGCCCAGGTCCTCACTCTTTTAAGTCCCAGCCTTCCCTGACCTGTGTGCCTCTAAGCCCTCTCCCCAGGTCCCACCTCTCCTAATGCCTGTATGTTGCTCTGTTAGGTGTTGTCTGGGTTTCCAAAAGTTACTCCCACTACTGCAGCCGGACCAAGTACTTTGGAAGCCAGGTTTGGGTGCTTATTTATCCTTTGGCTGGGCAGAGTAGATTTTGCACAAAGTTGACTCTTTTAAGGAATATAGAACTGGATTTATTATTTCAGTTAAGTCAGGATTGGAAGTTTTTGAAGGGGTCTGTGAGTGAAATGTTGACTAGAGACCTCCCACAAGTGCGCCTGCTACTTGGGAGGACAGCCATGGGTGGTTCCGAGTCATAGGGCGCTCAGACAGTTTCTGACTGCCCCAGCTATCAGTGCTCACCTCACACCCCATCCTGGCCTGGAGAACATACCCCTTATTCCAGCCCTGCCCTGCCTTCTCTCCGCTTCCTAGGAAGAACTGAAGTTAGGGCCGGCGGGAGCCAGATGGGCTGGGACTCCGTGGAGAGGAGTGGGTATCAGGAGGTCTTTCAGGCACGTGTTCAGTGTGGTCGGTTTCACCCTTGCTGACAGAGACTGTCAGCCCAGACAGAGGCATGTGCAGAGAAGAAAGCGCAGGAAATGTAAATTGATATGGACCATCTTACACTCATAAAGTTGGCAAATTTTTAAAAGCCATTGTGTGGGTAAGTGTATGGCACATGGGAACTCACTGCCATGGGATTGGAAATTGTGACAACTACCGTGCCAAGCAATTTGCAACATCTTGTAAAATTGTGTGTACTCTACCACTTAGAATTCTACTCTTGGATAAACCCTAGAATAACTCCATGTGAAGAAGGAAATGTGTATATGACTGTTCATTGCAGCACTGTGTAGATAGTAAGACTGGGAGAAGCCTAAATTTCCATCAACAGAAGAACGGGTAAATACATGGGTTGTTTGGTACTTTGGGAAGTGAACATGAAAGAGCTAGAGTTACATCTGTCAACGCAGATGAATCAAAAATGATGCTGAGAAAGTTGCGGAAGCTATGAATACCATTTATGTAAAGTTAAACATACTGTGTATCTGTGGGCACATTATTTAAACTTGTGTTTCACTTTTTCTGTAAAATGAGATAGTAGTGCCAACCTCACAGGGTGATGGGGGGAGGGGGACAGTTAATGAATCAATGCATGTAAAGTGCTTAGAATAGTGGCTGGCATGTAAGCCTTGTTGGCATATAGTAAACAGTGTTACTCTTTTATACAATAATATATTTCCTGTGGATTCAAATTATATGAAATGAAGAGTGTAAAATCATGTGTTAGAGTGAGGTGTGAAAGCCATGCTCTGCCTTCCCAGAGCAGGAGTTGCTGATGGAATCATGGAGGGTACATGAAAGCTTCAGTTGTGATTTATTTCTTTTAAGACGTTGATGTAGATGGGTCAGCATGTTGATTTAATGGGATAAGTGGTGGATTCTTTTTTAACTGTTTAAAATATCTCAAAATAAAAATATTTTTGAGCATGGGCTCTGCCATTTTATGATTTTATAGAAATCCTGGCTCTGCCATTTATGTGATGTTTCTTAGAGCAAGCCACTCCATCTCTCAAGGCTTCAGGTTCCTCACCTGCAAAAATCAGGAGCAACACAGATGGCTCTTAGTAAAGGAGTGGTTAAACAGGTCTGATACATCCATGATAGAGAACTGGGCAGCAGTTAAAAAGAATGGGAATGTTCTCCATGTATTGACACATGATCCCCAAGGCCTGCAGTTTATAGGAAATTATAAGCTCCATTTCCTTTCATTCCTCCTTGCCTAAAAATAACAAGTGATGCCAGAAGCTGTAGCCTTATAAGTTTAATGAAGAAGTGGGAGCCTGTGAATGGAAGATGCCTGGTCATCCATTCCACTTTTTTAGGTTGGTGAGTAAATAGGTTTACATACCAACTACCCCACCTTCTAAGTCAATGCTAACCCAGCTAAGAAGAGCAAAGAGGTTTTGTGTCAGCAGGTTCTAGTCAGGAGCCAGAAACCATATTAGTTAATTTAACAAAAAACTTGTAAAGAATTGCTCACTAGATCTGTCTAAGTGACTATAAAGGCAAAAAGAGAAGGCTAAGGTATCATGGAGGAAGTAACTGTGAGAAGGAACTACCACCCAGGACTGGAGGAGCTGTGATAGAATCTGGCCTCATTTTGGATGTTTGACCACTGACAGCTTTCAAGCCCTGTCCCCATTTTGCCTCACATCTGGGCAAGCTGATAAGAAATCCCAAGCACACCCTCTCAGCTCTGAAGGGGAAGTTTATGCAAATCCTGGCCTTTTTTTGTTGCACTGGAATCCTCACCCCTAACCACAATAAAAACCAGAGCCACTCACCCCTCCTTTATCAAGGCAAACCAACTGGCTTTGGTACCTGTCCTGCTCTCTCCACAGAGCCTCATTATATGAATAATAAACTTTTTCATAACCTCTTGATGTGTGTGTGGTCATTATAGTTTCAACATCTGAACCAGTTTGGGGTGGTGGTATCATATTGATCTCGCCTCTACAGGACAAGATACAAAGCAGAAACAAGGAGAAACGGTTAGAATCGTTAAAAGGTTAGACATTGGAAGAGAGCCCCTGTGGAACTGAGCTCAGACCTATGAGGAGGATAGCACTGCTGGGCTGGTGCTAGAGTCTGAGCTCGGGGGAAGGGCCCCATGTAGGCAAAATCTGCAAGCTGGACTCTGCTGCTACCAGAAGGAATTGCCACCGCTGGGGTGAAGAAACATTGGGAACAGGAATCAGTGCCCACAAAAACTAGGAAGGAACAAGCCCCCTGTTCCTCCTTGTATTAGGATTCTCCAGAGAAATCAATCAGAGAAAATATATAGGAAGAGAGAGAGAACAAGGAATTGGCTCATATGATTATAGAGGCTGGCAAGTGCAAGATCTGCAGAGTGGGCCAGCAGGTTGGAGACCCAGGAGGGCCCATGTTCCAGTCCCACCCAAAGGCTTTTTGCTGTAGAACCTTTAAGAGCTGATGTTGCAGGTGAAGTCCGAAGGCAGACTGCTGGAGAATTCTTCCTTGCTTGGGTTGGCCAGTCTTTCTGTCTATTCTGGCCGATTAGAAGAGGCCTGCCCTCATTATGGAGAGTAATCTATTTCATTCACAGTCCACCAGTTTAAATGTTAATCTCATCCCAAAAAAAACCTCGCAGAAATACCCAGACTAACATCTGACCAAATGTCAGTGACTCAGACAAGTTGACACACAAAATTAATCATTACACTCCAACATTGCAACTTTCCTCTTGGATTCCTTGATTGCAGAAGCTAATGGAACCAGCGAGCAAAGCAGAGATGTGGATTGCAGAATTCAACCCCGTCATCACAAAACATATAGGAGGGCATGTTTGAAGCAGAGAGACAATAAGCTAAATAAATGGTGCAGCTTTCTTGAATTATTTTATTTTTTAAATTCCTAGGCTATTTGACTTAAAATTTTGAGACCAATAATATTTGTTGAGGAAATCATGTGGTGACTGGTGACTTAAAGGTATAAATTATGTCATAAGCAGTTGATTTTACCCACTGATCTTGTTAACTAGCTGTTCACTGTGACCTTACTCATCTTGCTGTAATGAACTCAATAAAAGCCGCAAGAAGAGTCTCTCAAAATTAAGAACACAGTTAAAGGTATTCCACTTTATGAACATTATTTTACAAGTTTCAATAAATTAATAAATTTAATAAAGCAAATTTGTGACTTTAACAAAACATAGCAGAATCCTAATTTGCCTCAAATGGAGCAGTGACTTGGATAAACCCCCAGCAGAGCACAGGGGAAACCAGACAGCGAAGTCCTATAGCCCTGAATTTGAAAAGAATCTTCCAATTAAAAAGACAAGGATGCCTCCATTTAAATCCATGGTTGAGCTGTCTTTGTTGCCCAAATGACCTGGGAGCACATCAGTTCGTGCCTTTCACAATTAAATCTGTATAAGTTAGGTACGGCAAGGAGAATGTATGCATCTAGTTCTACTGGTTAAGACTCATAGGCTATTAATGTGGTTTCAACAGATGGGTTACTATTTGTGTGAATCAAAGAATCTGATAAATATACTGGGTAGAGGTAGAAAAAAATTTGTCTAAGTATGGATGTTTTCCCTCTGCAACTTTAGGTTTGAATGAGAGCAGAAAACAGACTGCCTGCCCTCAGGTACATCATTGTGGTTTATTTAAAATGGCTGTGGAAGATTCTCCCTAGGTGAGAAAGAGTCCAAGGAGTCATTATGTACATAAACCAATACTAAATATTGAAGTCAGCAACCCGAGAGAAGTATACTTTTAGATTAGTGCAAACATTGCCACATACTAGTTGTACACATGAATCTTATTCATATAGAAATATAAAGTTGTTGGGAAAATCCACAAGTTTTCCTTCTTTTTGCTCCATTTACGATTAAAATAATTATACACATTTAAGGTTCTGTCATCAGATCCACAACTGAGAAGCTCGTTCTACCAAGGTGCAGTCTAATGTGAACATAAGCAGAAACTTTTATATGTTAAAAAAGAGAAACAAGTAGCAGTTATACATAAGAAGAAAGTCTGGTTGGAGTCCCCAGAACAAGCATGGTGGCTAAAATATCATCAGAAGGAGCTGTGTTAGGTAAGTAGAAAGTCTTACTACTATGATTTTAATTGTATGAGGTGGATTGAAGAAGAATGTTCCAATTGGTAAGCCTTGGTCACTAGTACTAGAGTAATCCAGTGTCCAATAACAGGTGGTGTTTTCCTGTCCTCAAATGTGTCATTCACACGCTATGAAGCTTCAACCATAGGATGACTTTTACCATTGGTCACATTATTTGGAGCTGGCAATCATTCATTCATGAGAATCGTTTTTTTGTTTTTTGTTTTTGGCTGCATGTGGCTTGTGGGATCTTAGTTCCCTGACCAGGGATCGAACCTGGGCCCTCGGCAATGAAAGTGCAGAGTCCTAACCACTGGACCACCAGGGAATTCCTGGGAATCTGTTTTTTTTAATTGCGGCAACATTGGTTTATAACATTATATAAGGTTCATGTGTACAACACTATAATTCTGTATATACTACATGGTGCTCACCACCAAAAGTCTAGTTTCTATCCATCACCATACAGTTGGCCTCCTTTACCCTTTTTGCCCTTCCCCCCAGCCCCCTTACCCTCTGATTACCTCCAACCTGTTCTTTGTGTCTATGTGTTTATTTTTGTTTGATTTGGTTTTATTTTTGTTTTTTTTTAATATTCCACATATGAGTGAAGTCGTACAGTAGTTTATTTTTCTCCATCTGACTTATTTCCCTTAGTATAATACCCTTAAGGTCCATTCATGGTGTTGTAAATGGCAAGATTTCATCTTTTTATGGCTGAGTAGTATTCCATTGTATATATATACATCTTTATTCTTCTGTTGATGGGCACTTAGGTTGTTTTCATATCATAAATACTGCTGCAATGAACATAGGGTGCATATATCTTTTCAAATTCATGTTTTCATATTCTTTGGATAAATACTCAGAATTGCTGGATCATATGGTAGTTCTATTAATGTACTGAGGAATCTGCATATTGTTTTCCATAGTAGCTGCACCAACTTAACTTTCCCACCAACAGTGTATGAGGGTTCCTTCTCCACATTCTCTCCAACACTTGCCTTTTCTTTTTTATAACAGCCATTCTAATGGGCATGAGGTGATAGCTCATTGTGTTTGATTTGCATTTCCCTGATAGTGATATTGAACATCTTTTCATGTGCCTGTTGGCCATCTGTATGTCTTTGGAAAAATGTCTATTCAGATCCTCTGCCCATTTTTCTTTTTTCTTTTGGCTACCCTGTGCAGCTTATGGGATCTCAGTTCCCTGACCAGGGATGAACCCGGGCCATGGTAGTGAAAGCGCCAAATCCTGACTACTAGACCACTGGGGAGTTCCCATGCCCATTTTTCAATAGGGTTTTTTTTTGGGGGGGGCGTTATTGTTGTGTTGTATGATTTCCTTACATATTGATATTTTGGATATTAACCCCTTACTGGATATATGATTTGCACATATCGTCTCCCATTCAGTAGGTTGTCTTTTTGTTTACTGTGCAGAAGCTTTTTAGTTTGATATAGTCCTATTTGTTTATTTTTGCTTTTGTTTTCCCTTGCCTGAGAAGACATATCCGAAAAGATACTAAGGCCAATGTCAAAGAGCATGGTTTTGTGGTTTCAGGTCTTACATTCAAATATGTAATCCTTTTTGAGTTAATTTTTATGTATAGTGTAAGATAGTAGTCTGGTCTCATTATTTTGTATGTGGCTGTTCAGTTTTCCCAATACCATTTATTGAAAAGACTTGCCCTTTTCCATTATATGTTCTTGGCTCCTTTGTCATAAATTGGTTGTCCATATATGTGTGGGTTTATTTCTGGGCTCTCAATTCTGTTCCATTGATCTGTGTGTCTGTTTTTCTGCCAATACCATGCTGTTTTGACTACTAGCTTTGTAGTATAATTTGATATCAGGGAGTGTGATACCTCCATCTTTGTTCTTTTGGCTCAGGATTGCTTTGGCTAGCTAGGATATTTTGTGGTTTCATACAAATTTTAGGATTTTTTGTTCTATTTCTGTGAAAAACATCATTGGGATTTTGATAGGGATTGAGTTGAATCTGTAGACTGCTTTAGGTAATATGAACATTTTAACAATGTTAATTCTTCCAATCCATGAGCATGGAATATCTTTCCATTTCTTTGTGTCTTCTTCAATTTCTTTCAACAGTATCTTATAGTTTTCAGTGTATAGGTCTTTTTATTCCTTGGTTAAATTTATTCCTAGGTATTTTATTCTTTTTCTTGTGATTGTAAATGGGATTGTTTTCTTAATGACTCTTTCTGCTAGTTCATTGTTAGTGTATAGAAATGCAACAGATTTTTGTATGTTCATTTTGTACCCTGCAACTTTACTATATTTATTTATTATTTTAAACAGTTTTTTTGTGTGTGTGGAGTCTTTAGGATTTTCTATATATAAAATCATGTTAGGCTTCCCTGGTGGTGCAGCGGTTAAGAATCCGCCTGCCAGGGCTTCCCTGGTGGCGTAGTGGTTGAGAGTCTGCCTGCCAATGCAGGGGACACGGGTTTGTGCCCCAGTCTGGGAAGATCTCACATGCTGCGGAGCAGCTGGGCCTGTGAGCCATGGCCACTGAGCCTGTGTGTCCGGAGCCTGTGCTCCACAATGGGAGAGGCCACAACAGTGAGAGGCCCGCATACCGTGCAAAAAAAAAAAAAAAAAAAAAGAATCTGCCTGCCAATGCAGGGGACACGGGTTTGAGCCCTGGTCTGGGAAGATCCCACATGCTGCGGAGCAACTAAGCCCATGTGCCACAACTACTCAGCCTGTGCTCTGGAGCCCGTGAGCCACAACTACTGAAGCCCGTGTGCCTAGAGCCCGTGCTCTGCAACAAGAGAAGCCACTGCAATGAGAAACCCACGCACCACAACGAAGAGTAGCCCCTGCTCACTGCAACTAGAGAAAGCCCACACCCAGCAACAAAGACCCAACTCAGCCAAAAATAAATAAGTAAATTAATTAATTAAATTAAAAAATCATGTCATCCGCAAATAGTAAACGTTTATTTCTTTTTTTGGCCACAGTGCATGGCTTGTGGGATCTTAGTTCCCTGACTAGGGATTGAACTCGGGGCCATGGCAGTGAAAGAGCTGAGTCCTAACCACTGGACTGCCAGGGAACTCCCAAAAGTTCACTTCTTCCTTTCCAATTTGGGTGCCTTTTATTTCTTTTTCTTGCCTAATTGCTCTGGCTAGGACTTCCAATGCCATGTTGAATAAGAGTGGTGAGAGTGGGCCCTTGTCTTGTTCCTGATCTTAGAGGGATAACTTTCAGTTTTTCACCGTTGAGTATGATGTTAGCTGTGGGTTCATCATATATGGCCTTTATTATGTTGAGGTATTTTCCTTCTGTACACATTTTATTGAGAATTTTTTTTTATCATAAATGGATGTTGAATCTTGTTAAATGCTTTTTCTGTGTCTATTGAGTTGATTATATGATTTTTATCCTTCATTTTGTTAATGTGATATATCATGGTGATCAATTTGCAGATGTTGAACCATCTTGCACCTCTGGAATAAAATCCCTCTTGATCATGGTGTATGATCTTTTTAATGTATTCTTGTATTTGGTTTGCTAATATTTTGCTGAGGATTTTGTCCATCTGTGTTCATCAGAGATTTTGCCCTGTAATGTTTTTTCATGTGTGTTGTCCTTATCTGGTTCTGGTATCAGGGTACTGTTGGCCTCGTAAAGTGAGTTAGGAAGTGTTCCCTCCTCTTCAATTTTTTCGGAGAGTTGGGGAAGGATAGGTATTAAGTCCTTTCTTATTTTTTTTCTCATTAAGAGCTTTAATTCCAATAAAATTTACTTTCCGTTTAACAATTATTTATATAAATTTACAATGTTTTTTGTTTTGATTGATTATAATAAGTGCAATTATAATTCAATCCAGGAGAAAAATTCCTCCTCCCCACCCCCACTGTATACTTTTTTTTTTTTTTAAGTCCTTTTTAAAAAATGTTTGGTAGAATTCACCAGTGAAGGCATCTGATACTGGACTTTTGTTTTTTGGGAGTTTTTTGATTACTATTTAAAATCTCCTTGCTAGTGATCAGTCTATTCAGATTTTCTATTTTTTCATGTTTCAGTCTTAGAAAGTTATACTATTTAAGAATTTATCCATTTCTTCTAGGTTGTCCAATTTGTTGGTGTATCGCTGTTCAAACTAGTCTCATAATCCCTTGTGTTTCTGTGGTATCTGTTGTACTTCTCCTCCTTTGTTTCTGATTTATTGAACCTTTTCTTTTTTTGTGAGTCTAGCTAAATGTTAATTTTGTTTATCTTTTCAAAGAACCAGCGCTTAGTGTCATTGATCTTTTCATTCTCTTTTTAACTCTATTTCATTTATTTCCACCCTGATTTTTATCATTTCCTTCCTTCTACGGACTTTGGGCTTCATTTGTTCTTCTTTTTCTAGTTCCTTTAGGTGTAAGGTTAGATTGAGATTTTTCTTGTTTCTTGAGGTAGGCCTGTATTGCTATAAACTTCCCTGTTAGTACTGCTTTTGATGCATCCCATAGATTTTGGTATGTCATATTTTTATTTTCATTTGTCTTGGCTTTTTTTTTGTGTGTGTGTGTGTGGTACGTGGGCCTCTCACTGTTGTGGCCTCTCCCATTGCAGAGCACAGGCTCCGGACGCACAGGCTCAGCGGCCATGGCTCACGGGCCCAGCCGCTCCGCGGCATGTGGGATCCTCCCAGACCGGGGCACGAACCCCTGTCCCCTGCATTGGCAGGCGGACTCTCAACCACTGCGCCACCAGGTAAGCCCTGTCTTGGCATTTTTTAAAAACATAAATTTATTTATTTATTTTTGGCTGTGTCAGGTCTTCATTGCTGCATGTGGGCTTTCTCTAGTGGCAGCAAGTGGGGGCTAGTCTTCGTTGCGGTGCGCAGGCTTCTCATTGCAGTGGCTTCTCTTGTTGTGGAGTATGGTCTTTAGGCGTGTGGGCTTCAGTAGTTGTGGCACTCAGGCTCAGTAGTTGTGGCTCGTGGGCTCTAGAGCACAGGCTCAGTAGTTGTGGTGCATGGGCTTCATTGCTTCGTGGCATGTGGGATCTTCCTGGACCAGGGCTCGAACCCATGTACCCTGCATTGGCAGGCAGATTCTTAACCACTGTACCACCAGGGAAGTCCCTGTCTTGGCATTTTTTAATTTCTTCTTTGATTTCTTTGTTGACCCAATAGCTGTTCAGTAGCATGTTATTTAATCTCCACATATTTTGATTTTTCCAGCTTTCTTCTTGTAGTTGATTTCTAGTTTCATGCTGTTGTGGTCAGAAAAGATGCTTGATATGATTTTAATTTTCTTAAGTTTATTGAGATTTGTGTTCTAACACATGGTCTATCCTTGAGAATGTTCCACGTGCACTTGAGAAGAAAGTGTATTCTGTAGCTTTTGGATGGAATGTTTTATATGTATATATGTATGTACATGTATATATATATACATATATATGTATATATACTTATATATGTACATATACATGTACATGTATATATATACGTGTGTGTGTGTGTGTGTGTGTGTGTGTGTGTGTCTACTAAGTCAATCTGGTGCAATGTTTCACTTAAGGCCAGTTGGATGATCTATCCATTGATGTAAGTGAGGTGTTCAAGTCCCTTACAGTTATTGTATTGATGTCAATTTCTCCCTTTAGGTCTGTTAATAATTGTTTCATATTTTTTGGTGCTTCCAGGTTAGGTGCCTATATATTAATAAATGTTATGTCTTCTTGATGAATTATCCCTTTTGTCATTATATATTGTCTTTGTCTCTTGTTAATCTTTTGTGGCTTGAAGTCTGTTTTGTCTGATATGAGTATGTCTGCACTCTTCATTTTGGCTGCCGTTTGCTCAGAGTATCATCTTCCATCCCTTCACATTGAGCCTACATTTGTCTTTACTTTATTTATTTATTTATTTATTATATTTATGTATTTGGCTGTGCCGGGTCTTAGTTGCAGCAGGCGGGATATTTTAGTTGTGACATGCGACCTCTTAGTTGTAGCATGCGAACTCTTAGTTGCAGCATGTGAACTTAGTTACGGCATGTGGGATCTAGTTCCCTGACCAGGGATTGAATCTAGGCCCTCTGCACTGGGAGCGTGGAGCCTTAGCCACTGGACCACCAGGGAAGTACCTACCTTGTCTTTAGAGCTGAGTTTTTGGAGGCACCATATAATCGCATCTTGTTTTTTAATCCATTTAGCCACTCTGTCTTTTGATTGGTGAATTTAATTCACTTACAGTTAGGGTAATTATGAAGACTTATGACTGCCGTTTTATCTTTTGTTTTCTGGTTGCTTTATATTTCCATTGTTCCTTTTCCCTTGTGTTTCTGTCTGCCATTTTAGTTTGATGGTTTTTCTATGATGTTTTTCTCAGTTTTTTTCTCATGTTTCATGTCTCTGCTCTAGATTTTTGTTTTGTGGTTATCATGTGGTTTATCTAAAATGTCTCATAGATAAAATAGTCCTTTTTCTGCTGATAGCATCTTATCTTCATTTGCCTATACAGGTTCCATCCTTTTCCTCTTACTCTTTTATGTTTCTGTTGTAATAAATTATCCCTTTTTATGATGTGACCTCTTTACCAAATTGAAGTAGCTGTAGTTATTTTGAATGTTTTTCCCCCATTTAACGTTTATGCTATAATTAAGTGCTTAACAACCTATTCTGATATAGAGTTGGAATTTTCTGATTCTATTTGTCCGTTTATCACCTTTCTCAACATTTTGTGTACTTTTGCCTTTTTGTTTCAGGTAGAAGAGCTCCTTTCAACATTTTTTTGGTAAGACAGTTCTAGTGGCATTGAACCCCTTCAGCTTTTGTTCGTCTGGGAAAGCCTTTATTTATTCTTCATATCTGAAGGATAACTTTGCTAGCTAGAGTATTCTTGGCTGACAGTTTTTAATCTTTCAATATTTTGAGTATGTCATTCTCCTCTCTTCTGGCCTGTAGAGTTTCCTCTCAGAAATCTGCTGATAGCCTAATGGAGGTACCTTTGTAGATTACTGTCATTTTTCCCCCCTGCTGTCTTTAAAATCCTTTCTTTATCATTGACTTTTGACAGTTTTAATATAGTGTGTCTTGGAGCAGGTCTTTTTTTTTTTTTTTTTTTTTTTTGCGGTACGCGGGCCTCTCACTGCTGTGGCCTCTCCCGTTGCGGAGCACAGGCTCCGGACGCGCAGGCTCAGAGGCCATGGCTCACGGGCCCAGCCACTCCGCGGCATGTGGGATCTTCCCGGACCAGGGCACGAACCCGTGTCCCCTGCATCGGCAGGCGGACTCTCAACCACTGCGCCACCAGGGAAGCCCGGAGCAGGTCTTTTTATGTTGAGATAATTGGTTGTTCTATTAGTGTTGTGGACTTGTATATCCAGTTCCTTTCCCAGGTTTGGGAAGTTCTCAGCTATTATTTATTTAAATAAACTCTGCTCCCTTCTCCCTCTTCTCTTTCTGGAATACTCATTATTTTAATGTTGCATTTTCTAATGGAGTTGGATAGTTTTTGTAGAGTTTCTTCATTTAAAAAAAATCTTAGTTCTCTCTCCTCTTCTACCCGAATCATTTCTAGATTCTGTTTTCAACTTGCTAATTCTGTCTTTCATTTGGTCTACTCTATTTCCAATGCTTTGTAATGTATTCTTTGTCTCATGTATTGAGTTGTGCAGCTCCAGAATTTCTACCTGGTTCTTTGGTAAAGTATTCCTTAGGTTCATTAATTTTATTCCTGAGCTCATTGAACTGCCTTTCTGAGTTTTCTTATAGCTCATTGAATTTCTTCATGACAGATATTTTGAATTCTCTGTCAGTTAGATCACAGTCTTCCATGACTTTAAGTTTGGTTTCTGGAGAACTGTTATTTTCTTTTTGTGATACTGTATAACTGTGGCTTTTCATGGTGCTCGATGAGTTTTCCCTCTGCCAGTGCATTTGAAGTAGTGAACACCTTTCTTATTTAGGTAAAGCTTTGTTTAATTTGATTCTAACAGTTCAAGAGATTGGTAATTAAAGGCATTTATTTTATTTTTCAGTAGGTTTCCCTATAGCACAAGTTTTTTGTTTCATTTACCTGAGCTGCCTCTGGCTACATTTGGAAATTGGCACTTTCCACCCTCTGCTGCCTGTGCCAGAGGTGTTGCTGGTGCCCTTGTTGTTGCTGCTTGTGCCTCTGGGTTTGCTGGTACCTTGCTGCCAGTGTCACTGCTGTCACTGGTGTCATTATGGGGGCACGAGGATGGTGGGCACCTCTGCTGCCTCCAGGATCACCTAGGGCATGGGCACCACTGTTGCAGTGGGGGGAGGGGGAAAATGGAGGGGGGAGCCAGGATCTCTGGCACCTACACCACATTTGGGTTTGCTGGGCTTTTGAGCTCTGCTGCTGCAGGTGGGGTGGGGTGCAGAGTCACGTGGCTAGAGGGACCAGGGTTTGGGCCCTGCCACTGCTGCTGTTCACTTCCTTGTGGCCATGGGCATGGCTGCAGTCAGGAGGCGGGTTCATGTGCGCTGCCTCCACTGCTGCTACTAGGTTCTCTGGGCTGTGGGACTCAGTCACTTCAGCAGGGGAGCCAGGATCGTAGGCACTGGTTTCACTCTTCCCCGGGTTCTGCCTCCTTTATGTGTTCCAGTCCACCCACCTTCAGAGATGCAGATGTACAGATCTTTCCGGGGTCCTGGTGTGTTGGTCAGGGGAAACTTTGTTGAGTTATAGTTGTTTTAGATGGAAAGGGAGAGACAAAGAGAGTGTCTCATGCCACCATGATGCTGACATCACTCGGCAATCTTTTCAAAATCATTTTAAATATAAAAGTAACGCAGATGGTCTGGTCTCATATTGGCTGAACACTGATAAGAGACATACCTGATTCATATTTTTGGGCACTGAACAAATTCAGTAATTAAAACGTGCTTTCTTATGTGGTGGTGGTGGTCTGAGTCAAGTTGAGAACAGATTCCTTTCCTATCCTCTTTGTTTTTTTAACAAAGTTGGGAAGAATGTGAGAACTATCAGTGAGTTTATAATTTAGTTTGAATTATTTGACTGAGTTCCTATTTTAAGTTTGATAAAAATTAACTGCAAAGCAGAATTAAATCCAAATAGTTTTGAACAGGGAATTAATTTTTACAATGGGAAGAGGCCTTAAGATTGTAAATGACTTAGAGAACTACAGTGACCCTTGAACAACACAGGGGTTAGGGGCACAGACCCTTTGTGCAGTCAAAAATCCAAGTATAATTTATAGGTCCTCTGTATTGCAGTTCTGCGTCTGCAGTTTCAGCCAGCCATGGATCGTGTACTACTCTAGTATTTACTATTGAAAAAAAAATCCTTGTATAAGTGGACCTGCACAGTTCAAACCTGTGTTGTTTAATGGTCAACTCTACTTCTAGTTTTGGAGGGCCTACTCAAAGGAAAATCATGAGGCTTAAAAGCTCTGGGTAATATTCAACTCTGGAAGTACAGTGTAAGTAACAATATTTAAAAAATATTTCTATCATGAAATGTAGTAGTATATGAAGTTAAAAATGTACAACCCAGTGAAGTTTCATAAGATAAGCTCCCCTGGAATCACGAGCCAGACTCAGATCTAGAACTTTGCGGGAAACTCAGAAGTCCCCTCCTGCCATTCTCGATCAATTCCTCTTCCTTCCCTTTCCTACAAAGTAAACTATATTCTGATGTATTGTAACAATTTCCTTGCATTTCTATCTTTTTACCACCTAAACACACTCCCCTAAACATTATAGTTTTGCTGTTCTTTGTTTTGTGTGTGATTTTACTTTAAATAGATGGGACCATATGTATTCCTTTGTGTCTGGTTCCTTTTCATCCAAACTTATGTTTGTGGGATTCATTTCTGTTGTGTACCCCTGGCTGTTTCATTTTTGCATGAAAGTGTAGGCAGCACAAGTGGTCACAGAAGATCTCAGCAGGTGAGCTTTTCAAAGTCCTGACAAGAAGACTGGAAAGTAAAGTGCCATAGGAAAGGAATAGATACTCTTTTTTTTTTTTTTTGGTACGCGGGCCTCTCACTGTTGTGGCCTCTCCCGTTGCGGAGCACAGGCTCCGGACGTGCAGGCTCAGCGGCCATGGCCCACGGGCCTAGCCGCTCCGCGACATGTGGGATCCTCCCGGACCAGGGCACGAACCCGTGTCCCCTGCATGGGCAGGCGGACTCTCAACCACTGCGCCACCAGGGAAGCCCAGGAATAGATACTCTTGATCACTCACCACCCTAAAATTTCCTGGAAGTTAAGCCTTAGTTGTTTTCATCTTTCCAGCTGAGATGAAGGGAAGTTTTGGATGTGGAAATTTTGCTGAAGAAAGGAAATCGAACAGACAACCCAGTGGAATCTTAGGAGCTATTCTCAGGACCCATATCTGTGGGGTCTGGTGGGGATATAAGGGTAAATGCCCAAGGAGGGAGAGTGGGGTTCAGCAGTTCAGGGAATATGTGCTGGATCCTGATCTTAGATGGACCAGACCTGGGGAAAGAAGGTTGTAAAGTCAAGAATCATCAGCTTAGGGAATTCCCTGGTGGTCTAGTGGTTAGGACTCAGGGTTTCCACTGCCGTGGGCCCGGATTCAATCCCTGGTCAGGGAACTAAGATCCCACAAGCCTTGCAGCGTGACCAAAAAAAAAAAAAAAAGAATCATCAGCTCATTTTCCTCGTCACCATAGCAAATGTAGCACCTCAGGTCCCGTGCTGGCTCCATGGGTGTGCAGTTGCACAGGGCCCCGTGCTTAGAAGAGCTTCACACTTGCTTTAGTGCTCTGCTGTCATTCTTTAGAAATTCAGAATAATTTTGAACATTTTGCACTTGACCTGGCAAATTATGTATCTGGTCCTGATCAGATCACAAGGCAGCCCCAAATTAATACTTCAGAGACCAGCACTGCCCACTGAGAGTGGCTTTTGTGAGCTGAGAATTATCTGAGACTTGAGGCAGCCCCTTTGGAAAACATTTTGGTGGTTCCCCAAAATGTTAAATGTAGAGTTACCATACGACCCAGAAAATCTCATGTAAAATTGTCTCTTGTGGCCCCTTTAAATACACAGAACATAAATATGAATATACAGAACAAAGAATGGAGTTTTGGAAGACAATGGTCACCCTAGCCTAGTTGAGCCAAGTTTATTTCCCGTACTGACATGTTATGTGTCTAACCAACATGTTTAGAGTAGTTGCTACTTCTACATGGCAGGTCTCATCACCATAATATCATCAGTATAATGGACCAGTGTGGTATCCTGTGGGTGGAAAAGTGATCCAAGTACCTGTAAACTAGATGGTGACTAGGGCTTTTGAGTTGATATAGCGCTGAAGTAGCGTGAAGGTGTATCCAGCTGAAAGCAAACTAACTGCTTTTAATGGTCTTTACTAAAAGGTATAGAGAAAAGATTTTGCCAGATTAGTAACTGCAAATAAGGTGCCGAATGTGTTAATTTGCTCAGCAACAAAGCTACATGTGGAAACAGCAGTTGCTCTTGGAGTCACTGCGTGATTAAGATCATCCGCTGTCCTTCTCCAAGATCCGTCTGTTCCGCACAGGTCATGTAGGCGAGTTGAATGGGGATGTGGTTTCAAGTCTTTGATGGTGGCACTAATCTAGGCAATCTCTCCAGGGATGCAGTATTGCTTCAACTTACTACTTTTGTGGGTAGAGACAGTTCTAGTGGCTTCCACTCGGGATTCTGCCAGCTGCTGAGTATGTCTGTTCCAAATATGTATTCCAGACTGTGAAAATAATCACAGGATGGGTTCACAGTAGGATGTGCCTACTGTGAGATGGATCTGAGCCAAAACTCCATTGATCACTTGAACTCCGTATGCTCATACGCTGACCAGGGGACCACAGTGCCATTCTGAGTCTCCCATAATTAGTGTCAGTTCAGAACCAGACTCTGGCAATCCCAGGAAAGTCTGATTATATGCCCTTCCCAATGCACAGTCACTCTGATAAATGTTCTTGGGTGCCTTTGGGGAAGAGGAGGATTAAAAGTATAAATACTTCTCATTGGTAGCAGGGTTCTGCTTCAAAGGGACCTGCTTACTCTTCATTCAAGCAGTTCTAGGTCTGTGAACTAGCTTAAGTCTGGAAACTGAGTGATGGATTGTAACTCTGTTTTTGTGACTCAGGTCAGACTTCTATTTACTAGACCTGGAGCTTTTCCACTTACTTAGATCAAGTAAAACTTTAGTAGGCTGCTCCATCCATTTCAGTTCTAAGGATACCATGAGCAACGAGCTAACATCAAAGGCCTCTGTGGGTCAGACTCTGCAGTTTACTCCTTTGACTCTGTTGTTTAGTACAGTAACCACACCCACCTTCTCTTTGGTGAGTGTTACCACATGGTTGCTGTCTCCTCAGGATTCCATCAGCCCCATTGCATTTAGGTAGTGATTCCCAGTCTATAGACCTCCTTGTTTTTTTCTATGTAGATAATCTGAGCAACTATACTAATGGCAGTTTTGTTTCTTCCTTTCCGATCTTTATACTTTTATTTCTTTGACACATGTTAATGAACTGGCAAGTTTTGCAATTTGAATCCTCATCTGATTCCTGATTTTAAAGGGAATTATTCTCAGATTTCACTATTAGGTATGATGTTTGTTCTATGATTAAAATACTAGCCTTATTGTGTTAAGGAAGCTCCCCTATAGTTTTAGTTTGCTGATATTTTAAAAATTATGAGTGGGTGTCTTATTTTGTCACAAGCTTATTCTGCTTCTGTTGAGATGTGGTGACTTAAATGGATTTCCTAATGTTAAACCGTTTGTGAATTCTTAAGATAAATCCAAAGATGTATTTTTAAAAGTATCTATAAGCTGTTAGATTTGATTTGCTAATATTTATAATTTTGCATCTATGTTCATGAATGAGATTGGCCTATAATTTTTAATTTTCCTTATCTAAATTTGGTGTCAAGTTTATACTAGCCATATAAAATAATTTGAAATATCTTCTGTTTCCAACTCTCTGGAAGATTCCATATACAATTGGTGTGGCAGTGACCACTAAATGTCCCCCATGTTTTGGTCTCCCTTCTTTTTCAATAGTAGAAGGCTTAGCTATTTATAGGACCACTGAAATTAAAGACTCTAGGTCCCAGCCTTTTTTGAAGCTAGGCATGGCCATGAGATGTCCACTTAGTGTTGTAGGGGTTTTCTGGGATCTTCTTCAAGAGTTAGCAGACAAAATTGTGGCTCCTACTTGAACTCTTCCTCCACCATGTGGTTTGGAATGCAGATGTCACTTTCTTGTACCAGAAGGACAAGGTTCAGTCCCTAGGGATGGCAGAGGGTGAGCTGGGAGGATCATGCATGCTCAAGGATTTCCACACAGCACATGAGATGTAAACTGCACATTTCTGGACTTTTATGTGAGCATGCAATAAATAAACTTGTATCTTTGTTAGCTTACTGTTACTCATTGGCCAACCTAATCTTAATTAACGTAATTGACATTTTCCATGCCTTGTATGTTCGCTCGATTTTTCCTATAAAGTTCCTATGACTTTGCTTTGTATGTGTGTGTGTGTATCTTTTTTTGTTTACTGGAGTATAATTGCTTTACAATGTTGTGTTAGTTTCTGCCGCCCAGCGAAGTGAATCAGCCATATGCAATGTGTATCATTTTTAACTTCTCATTAAACTTCAGTGAGGAAAGAGCTACTTAGGTTTTATATTTTTCTTTATATAGATTTTGGAAAATGAGATTGTTTCAGGAAATTGACCATTTAATCTAAGTTTTAAATATAATATCAAAAAGTTATTCAAAGTTATGTAATATCAAAAAGTGGATTTTATTATTTTAATTTTTGCTATAGCTAGACTTACACCTGTTTTAAAATTTCCATGATTGTGCTTTTTATTTTTCTCACTCTTTTAAATTGAGTAATCTTACCAGTTTTCTCACTTTCTTTCTTTCTTTTTTTGTGCTCAGAGAACCAAGATTTGCTTTTGTTGATTCCTTAGATAATATCTTTGTTTTTACTTTATTATTTCTTTTATCCTTTACCCTTTCTTTGTATTTATTATTTTTAAATCTTAAGTCAGATACTTACTTAGCCTATTAATTTTCAACCTTTTCTATTAAATAGAAAGCATTTAAGGCTATACTTTTCCTGTAAGTACCATTTGAGCTGTGTTATACAAATTTTGATTTGGAGTATTTTCATTATAATTTAATTCTGATTTTCTTATTTCCATTTTGTTTTCTCCTTGGCCCATGAGAATGGCAGATTTCCTGACTGTCAAGATCAAAGTTCTCTAAATTGGATCATGTTTAGGAATTGTGTTATTCCCATGATTGATAGCCTTACTAATTATTTTCTGCATCCTCTCTCAATTACTGAGAAATACATGTTTTTTAAACCCCTCAATGTGATGGTAGGATTACCATCCTCTCCATGTAAGTATATCTATCTTTGTTTTGTCATGTATATTTAGGACAACATTAATGAGCTGAATTCACACTTAGGATTGTTAAACATTCCTGGAGAATTGTTATCTTTTATCATTATGTGAACCTCTATATCCCTGATAATGCTTTTTGCCTTAAGGCAGAGGTTGACAAACTATGGTCCATTGGTAAATCTGGCTGCCACCTGTTTTTGTATGGCCTGCAAGTAAAGAATAGTTTTTACATTTTTAATTTTTTTAAAAAAGTTTTTGGCTGTGGCATGTGGCATGTGGGATATTAGTTTCCTGACCAGGAATCGAACCTGTGCCCCC
Organism: Hyperoodon ampullatus; assembly: GCF_949752795.1. Taxonomy (NCBI): domain Eukaryota; kingdom Metazoa; phylum Chordata; class Mammalia; order Artiodactyla; family Ziphiidae; genus Hyperoodon; species Hyperoodon ampullatus. The sequence goes on along the minus strand of NC_136923.1, from coordinate 48,191,247 downwards.
TACACTGGGAGCTTGGAGTCTTAACCACTGGACTGCCAGGGAAGTCCTGGTTTTTACATTTTTAAATGGTTGGGAAAAGAATCGAAGGAAGAATATTTTGTGACATGTAAAGATTATATAACATTCAAATTTCAGTGTCCCTAAATGAAGTTTCACTGCAACAGAGCTACACTCACTCATTACATATTGTCTATGGTTACTTTCACTCTTCAGGTCAGAGATAGCCCACAACTTTTACAGAAAGTTTCCTAACCTTTGCTTTAAAGTTTTTTGTTTTGTTTTGGTATGGGAGCTCCACCAGCATGTTTTGGTTAGTATTTTTATTGCAGACCTTTCCCCCTCCTTTTACTTTCAGTCGGTGTCCTTATGTTTTTGGTGTATATCTTGAAAATATCATTTAGTTGCATTTTTCCTAGTCTGACCATTTACTTGCCTTAAAAATATCACATTTACTGATATTCTTGGAATCAGTTCTATAATCTTATAGTGTTTTAATTTGTCCTGCTTTATCTAAGGTGTTCTTTTCTACTTTTGTTTGGATTCATTGAAGCCTTTAAATTCAGTTTTTCCTCTATACTGTTATATGCTGTTTCTACTATTTGAAAAGATCATGCATTTTTATACTATATAAACACACTTGTATTGTACTTGTATTAACTTATAAAGTTAATACATCTACCTCAATTACTTTGAAACACTATCTTTAATCACTCTCCATCTTTTAAATGTTTTTAATTTTTGAAATTATTTTTAGCCAAAAAAATTAAAATTAGCAATTATTGCTTACATAATATAAAGTTTTATAAAGAAAGAATTAATCAGATGCTCAACCAGAACTGCTTGAATCTCTCCCACTTCCTTTTTTCATTTAACAATATATCATGGACTTCCTTCCAAGTCAGTATATATAGACACCCTTTATCTTATTATCTAAATTTTTATTTTGTTTGGTTTTTATCCCATAAACTGGACATTTTTATTATTGGTTTCTACAATGTTTACTACCGATGTAGACATCTTTAAATATAGTTTATTTTTTCCTGTTTTTTTAACTTTTTTATATAAATGGAATCAAACTGTTTTCTGTCCTTCATCTTGCTCAAAATTATGTCAGTTTTATGCATGTTTCTACTGCATGTCACTGTGCTTTATTTTGTTTTATGATATTCTGTATGATAACACCACAATTGATATCCAGTCTACTCTTTTTAAAAAATTATTTTTATTTATTTTTATTTATTTTTTTATGCACTTCTTTCATTTTTAATTTTTTTATTTTAAAAATATTTATTTATTTATTTGGCTGCACCGGGTCTTAGTTGCTGCATGCGGGATCTTAGTTGCTGCGTGTGGGATCTTTAGTTGCGGCATGCGAACTCTTAGTTGTGGCATGTGGGATCTAGTTCCCTGACCAGGGATCGAACCCGTGTCCCCTGCACTGGGAGCGTGGAGTCTTAACCACTGGACCACAAGGGAAGTCTCATATCCAGTCTACTCTTGATGAACATTGGGCTCTTTCCAGTTTTTGTCCTGGCTTATTGAGAATGCCTATGTCCTATGCTCTAAAATAATGCCAAATTGGAGCAGTTCTCATTAATGCTTGATTTTTTGTGAGCTTTCTTCACATTTACCAATATGATAGATGTTACAGAAAAGCAACACCCTTAAACTCATCTTTGCTAGCAGCACCAGTGTTATCTTCTGCAAAGTCTGCCTCTTCATAGCCACAGCTAATAACTGCCTTGGCTGAGTATATAGAAGTGGTTAGTTTTCTCAGACTTGTAAGGAAAAAACTTATTCAACTGTCTGTGTATGGCAGGCCACAATTGGATGTTAACTACATTAGCAACACTCTGGATCCTTCCAACTCTCATTGCATACTGGCTAATTCCAGCCAGGGACCACTTTTCTCACAGGACTTTGCTAAGAGCAGCCAAGGAGCAGCCAACAAAACTACCATTCTGGATTCTTATTACCATTTTCTTTTCTTTCTTTCTTTCTTTTGGCTGCACCATACAGCTTGTGGGACATTAGTTCCCCCACCAGGGATTGAACTTGGGTCCACAGCAGTGGAGTCACAACAGGACCACCAAGGAATTCCCTTATTACCATTTTCTTAATGCCACAGATGTGTTCAAATTGTGGTCTCCCTTCCACACAGATGTAGAGAACAAATGTATGGACACCAAGGGGGGAAAGTGGGGTGGGTGGTGGTGGTGGGATGAATTGGGAGATTGGGATTGACATGTATACACTAATATGTATAAAGTAGATAACTAATAAGAACCTGCTGTATAAAAAATAAATAAAATAAAATAAAAAATTAAAAAAAAACCAAACAGGGCTTCCCTGGTGGCGCAGTGGTTGAGAGTCCTCCTGCCGATGCAGGGGACACGGGTTCGTGCCCCCGTCCAGGAAGATCCCACATGCCGCGGAGCGGCTGGGCCCGTGAGCCATGGCCGCTGAGCCTGCAGGTCCGGAGCCTGTGCCCCGCAACGGTGGAGGCCACAACAGTGAGAGGCCCGCGTAGAGCAAAAAAAATAAATAAATAAAAATAAAAATAAAAAAAACCCCAAACAAATTGTGGTCTCCCTTCCAAATTAAGATTGCAACCTGACCAAACATTTTAAAGCACTGGCCTTCCTGTCTCTGCCCAGCTGAAATCCGGGATTTCTATTACTAAGGAAAAGCCGAGAATGGACATTGGTGAACCCTAACCTTGTCTTTCTTCCAGCAAGCTCTGGCATCATTTTCTTTCTTCCTGAATAACACCCTTTAGACCAATGGTTTTCAACGAGGGGACATATGGCAATGTTTGAAGACAATTTTTGTTGTCACAACTAAGAAGGGTGACATCCAGTGGACAGAGGACACAGGTACTGCTAAATATCGTATTGATACAATACACAGTACTGCCCCCCAACCCCCCACAAGAAGGAATCACAGCTGACCCTTGAATAACAGAAGTTTAAACTGTGGGTCCATTTATACATGAATTTTTTTTTTCAACAGTAAATACTTCAGTAGTACATGATCCCTGGTTGGTTGAATCTGAGGATGCAGAGGCACTGTGGATACCTGGATTTTCCACTGCATGGGGGGTCCGAGCCCCTAACCCTTGTGTCTGGCCCAAAATGTCAAGGGTTCTGAGGTTAAGAAACACTGCTTGAGGCATTCCTTTAGTCTAGGTCTGATTGTGATAAACTTTTTATCTCGAAAGTCTTTATATTTTCCAATTCTTGAAAATTTAGGTGAGCACAAAAATCTGGGGTAACTGGTTTTTCTAAGTATGTTAAAAATGTTATTTGATGAAATTCCATCATTGTTGATGTCATAGGTTATTTACTTTCTTTAGCTGTTTTCAAGATTTGTCTTCAGGGTTCCATGGTTTTGCCACAATGTGAGTGTGGATGTTTTTAATTAGCCCACTTGGGATTCAGTGGAATCTCTGAGAATTCCTGTTTTGCATCAGTTTTGGAGAATGCTCAGCCTTCTATCTTTGATGTGGTCTCCTCCCAGCTCTCTGTTCTGTAATCCTCAAGCTTTCTTTCTGTGATTTGTATATTGTCTAACTTCCTCATCTCTATACCCCTGAAGGAAAATGGCACTTGAGATCCCGTTCAAGTTCACTTAGCCCTTCTGCCATCTGTGTCCTATCTTACATTCAATCTGTCCACTGAGTTCTTATTCCTAATGAGCATATTTTTTCTTTTTTAAAATGGAAAACACATAGTAGCACAAAGACTCAAACGTTGGATATTATTTTTTTAAATTTATCTAAAATAACATTTAAAAGAATTTTATGTATGTATACATAATGATAAAAAGAATTTATTAAGAAAGCCTTCAATATTAGATTTTGAGAAATTTTAAAGGTCAAACCAGGTCATGATTTGTATCAGGCTGGGGGCCTCTGAGGACCCTGTGCAGGGTCCTGTGAGTAACGCTAACAGCCTGGAATATGACTTTCTGGGGGATGAAGGATGTCACCTTCATGGACAAATTATTAAAGTAGGAATGCCCTTGAGCTGGGGGAGTGCCTGGAAGGGAGGGAAATGTAGAGGGCAGTGGCCGAGGGGGTGGTACCAATGGCCTACAGAGCAGGGGAGGGCCTGTGTCTGGCAGCGAAGGAGGGCTGTTGATGGCAGCAGGCACCCAGCCAGCGCCTGGAGAGTAGCCAGGGCTCCTTGGGCTTTCTTTTGGGGAAGCGGCAGTAGGGGGTGCCACTGGACTCCATGTCTGTGCAGGGACAACAGGTGGGCCTCTGGAACAGGGGGGAGCCACATCCCCAGCCCTAAATCCAGATAGAGGTTCATATCTCAGGCTCAGCAGAGAAGCAGGAGATGGTGCCAGAGGATCTATCTTCCACGTGGGGTAGGTGATTTGGGTTGTGACTTCATTTACCCACATAAATGTAGGTAGAGGCCGGTTCTTTGACCCCACCTGACTTCTAGACATCTAAAGGAGAGGAGAGAAAACCTGGGTGAGTTCTCCATCAGTGGGCAATGGAGGGGCCACCCATCACACAGCATGCGTTCTTACATAGCAAGGAACCCCATGGTCCGTGGGCTTCAATGAACTAACCCCATACCCCGTGGGGCTACAGCTTTTCAGAAGCTTTTGCAGGAACAAGAGAGGTCTCATAAACTGTCCAAGGTTCATTTTTAGGTTTGATCAGAACTCCAGTAAGAGAAACACTGGATGTCTCCAAGTCCACTCCTGCTCTAAATAACTGACACGTTTGCCAAAGGCTATTTCTATGCATTTATAAGTTCTATTTCTTTTATAAGGTATGAAGTGACGTTCCTTCCTGGTGAAATCTGAAAGCCCTTACCTTCTAGGTTAGAGTAGGTTTCAAGGTCTGAGCAGCTTTTCAGCTGTTAGATGCTGGGTGGGAAATGTGGGTCCGACTGAGGAGCAGTGAGAAGTCTTCAGGCCTGGGACTGGGATGCTACATGGGTTCCAAGGCCATGTTCACTGGGTCTGGGGGAAGGAAAGCTGCGCCCACTTCCCATGGGAAGTCCCCTCTCCGCCCCATGGCCCTCTCCTTTTATTCTCTGGCACTAGCACCTGGCCTTTATGACAGCAAGGTCTTCATTCAGCCAATCACAGCACTCACCCTTCGCTGTCACAGTGGACTCTCCAAGGCAATTTGTGGAGGAGAACACCTTTGCTACCAGTGTAAATATGTACCTCTTTGCTTTTGCCAGTTGGCATGCCTGGGCAAGGGCAACTATTTTAGTCCTGTGGACTTTAATTTTGGGAAATTTAATTTTGGGGAGTGGTCTATATTTTTAAGGGTGAATTTATTTCCATGATATTTAAAAATATGAACAAATAAAATTAGATCAGAGCTATGCAAGGGAATCACTAACAAGATGATTTAAGTGTATGCCAAAAGTACCAAGAGTTAACAGAATAGTTTGGTGACAAAAAAGGAACCTCTATAATTTGGGCATTTAAAAAAGTAGTCATGGGCTTCCCTGGTGGCGCAGTGGTTGACAGTCCACCTGCCGATGCAGGGGACACGGGTTCGTGCCCCGGTCCGGGAAGATCCCACATGCCTCGGAGTGGCTGGGCCCGTGAACCACGGCTGCTGAGCCTGCGCGTCCGGAGCCTGTGCTCCGCAACGGGAGAGGCCACAACAGTGAGAGGCCCACATACAGCCAAAAAAATAAAAATAAATAAAAAATAAAAATAAAAAAGTAGTCATTTTACCTGAGAGACTGTATTAGGGTTGTCCAGAGAAACAGAACCAGTAGGATGTATGTGTGTGTGTATGTGTGTGTGTATGTGTGTTTATGTGTGTGTGTATAGAGAGTTCTTATAAGGAATTGTCTCACATGATTATGAAGGCTGAGAAGTCCAGACCTAAGAGGGCTGCTGGTGTAGTTCCAGTAGATGTTGGAGGGCAAAGGCATGAGAAGACAGACGTCCTGGCTTGAAAACAGCCACACAGAGATTTTTTTCCATTCAGGCCTTCAATGGATTGGATGAGGCCCACTTTCCACTAAGTTATGGAAACAGTAGAAACATATTTAACTTATGAAACCAGTATAGGAAATATAGGAAGTCTGAATCATGAGAAATATAATATTGGTCTTAGTCAAACCAAAATATTGTGCTAACATGTTTTTAAATGATAAAGTAATAAAGACTGAATAATGCTAAAGTCCTTTTTAAAAAATTGATGCCTTATTATCTCATAAGTAGTTACAAAGGCTATTAGGTAAATATACTTTTTTTTTGGTACTAAATTACTGGTTTATTATAAAAGGATATAACCCAGGAACAGCCAGATGGAAGAGATGCACAGGGCAAAGTATGGGGAAAGGGTATGGAGTATCCATGCCCCATCTGAGCAACTGCTGTCCCAGCATCTCCATGTGTCCACCAGCCCAGAAGCTCCTAATTATACTTTCTAATGTCCGTAAATAGAAACACTTTAATAACGTTTCTTTCCTTTTTCTCATTTAGACAATTTTGGCTTTATCCAAACTAAATGTTCGTGGAGTATATGTATAACAACTGAATGCATTTTTTGATGAGTAAATCCTTCCTGTCTTCAAGAGAGGGAAAAGAGAGGAAGTGTGATAGAAAAAAATAAGAGGGAATTGGCTTTAGACAGATAGCTAATCATTTTTCTCTGTAAGGAGAGAGGAGAAAGTTTAGACATGCACACACACAAAAAAGAGTGTCATATATCTGGTTCTGACATAATTTGGTCCTTGAAAATTATATCCAGCCATGAGATATTTAAAGCCAGCACTTATTAATTCCTTATGTGTGGAAAGGAAGGAAGTAATGCTTCCTGAGTGAAATAAAATTATGTGTTGCTCAGGCAAACAAAATTAATCATTTCCTCATGAGAATTCTTTCATATTTTGGTGTCTAAAGTCTCCTTAAAATATATAACCGAATGTCAATGTTTGTTGATGAAAATTCAATTAACAAGTTAAGAAAAAAAATTTGTTCAAGCCAAACTGAGGATTATAACCTGGGAGACAGACTCTCAGAAGCTCTGAGAACCGTTCTGCCTGTTAGAAGTGGAAGGCACAGTCATACACATTTTTGAGACAAAAGATTGTACATCAAAATGACATTGACATTTTATTTAAAGTTCAACAAATATACATAATCCAGGTAACAGGTGCAAAGAGAGAAGCAAGTCACCATGACCCCTCACAGAATTGGGAAAGAATGTTCATCTTTTAAGAAGTTACATTACTAGCATCAGAAGAAAGGAAAAAAAATTGAACTTTACAGTTGAGCAGGCATTCCCACCTTTGAGGAGGTCCGGTTAATGTATAAGGCAGATGCACATTAGGGAGGGAGGGAGGAGGCTGAAACAGAAAGAATTTTATGTTTAAATTTTCCTGTCCTGCCTTAAAATATAAAGTTTATTTCATCATGCCACGGAGTGATTTACCAGCCAACATTTTTGTTTACCTAATACATCTATGATTTCTGACTTTTAGCCATTAACCAACAGTGGAAAGAGCACTGGAAATAACATCAAAAGCTAATCCTGAACACTGTCTGAAGGTGCTGATGAAGGAGAAGATTCTCATATTTTACATTAGTTTTCACTAAGTAATATTTAGGGAGGCAATTTTTGAGTTCAAGTTGTGTTTAGAATCCTTCTCATACCAATTAAGAAAGCACACCATTGGACAGTTAGAATTTTGCTTTGTTTTTTGTTCTAAGATGCTTCTCAAATGAGTAATTTTGTCCATATCAAATTTCCTCAAAAGTGGCTACTAGGACTTCCCTGGTGGCGCAGTGGTTAAGAATCCACCTGCCAATGCAGGGGACATGGATTCTAGCCCTGGTCCAGGAAAATCCCACATGCCGTGGAGCAGCTAAGCCCGTGCGCCACAACTACTGAAGCCCACGTGCTTAGAGCCCGTGCTCCCCAAAAAGAGAAGCCACCACAGTGAGAAGCCCATGCACCGAAAAGAAGAGTAGCCTCCGCTTGCTGCAACTAGAGAAAGCCCACGTGCAGCAACGAAGACCTAATGCAGCTACAAATAAATAAATAATTTAAAAAGTGGCTACTATAATTCCAAATTATAATTGCTGAAATTGAGCCAGTGAGAAAGATACGCACAGGCATTAGCATCATAGTGAGAACACATTCAGGGAGTAGGTGTTTCAGAGTTTTAGATGGATAACACCCCAGAGAACTGGGTGTGTGTCCAGAGGTGTGTAACTTTTCCTCTTGGAACTTGTCAAAGGCCAGTCATCACCAATCAGAGTTTTCAGATGCGTGGAAGACAAAGCTCTCAGAGCACGAATTTTAAGAGCTGGACACTGTGGTGAGAGCAAGTGAAATCTTAAGCTTGGTAATATTCTCAGCAAGCTGAGTTTCCAAGCTCAGTGAGATGAGGTCTGAGTTAACATTCCTGGGGGAAGCTGCCCTTGTGTGTACATGTTACTGAGTCCAAACTCATACTGCTCGCCACAAGACAGGCCAGTAAATCGAGAGACGAGTTGTTGGGGCCAGGTACAGTGACTTTATTTGCAAAGCCAGCTGACAGAGAAGATGGTGGACTTGTGTCCCAAAGAACCATCTTCCCTGAATTAGAATTCAGGCCTCTTTTATGCAGGAAGGGGAGGGAGTAAAGTCCTGGTTCCTGTCAAACTCTGGAGGGGATGTGTTAATTTCTCCCTTCCTGCAGTCATTCACAGGTGGGCCTGGTCAGGATGTTTGCTGCGAGCTAAACAGGTATATTTGCTTAATGCTGGTTACCTAGGAGGCAGGGTTCCCAGAGATGGGCCATTATGTATAATTTAAGCTTATAGACAACATCCCTTTAGTGATTAACTTGTAATAGAATACAAAGGTTCTTCCCTATCACAGACAGAGATGGGAGTGCTGGGGAAAGAAGTGGGAGACTCACTTAGGCCTAGACAAGTAGCAGGAGGGGATAAGTAGAGCCAGGGAAGGAGGAGACAGAGGGCTTTTCCCTCAACTTAGCAATGGCCTCATGCAAAGGACAGGCTCACAGCACTCCCTGGGAAGAGTCAAGGCCACAAATGCCCAGGGGAGAAAGTTGTCGGTGGCAGGCTGCTGGGTGGAGAACACCTGGGGGCATAGAGGAGACTCAGCAGTGCTTCTGGACTGCCCTCCTTCAGGTGGGCCGCACCAGGCAGATGAGAAGAGGGGAAAACCTAATGGGATGACCTGGGGCCAGTCTATGAGGTCTGCCATTCCATCTCCACCAGCGTGATGGGCTGGCACCCTGTAACACTTGGCAGCTGCTGGGTCCACAGTGTGGGGCAGCCCCAGGTCAGAGGCAGCTTGGTGAAGATTCAAGGTGGTCCTGGGCTGGGGCAGAATCTCAGTGAGCAGATGGTAACATGGGGAATGGGTCTAATTCTCAGGGAGCTGAGGCCGTGAAGAGGTTGTGGGCCCAAGGCTGAGCCAAACCCAGCTGTGAGCCAAACCCAGGCAGTGGCTCTGTGAGAAATCCCTAACTGAAGAACCCCTGGTATCCACTACGCTAAAAAGAAACTAACCTTGCCAGAGGAGGGCATCCTCCCTTGTCTGTAAGTTTATGTCCTAGAAAAAACAGACACTGCTTGTGGAGCCACACAGTGGGACTGGCAAAAGTCAGGAACTATGGGAAGGGGAAGGGTGGGTGTCAGGGACACCTCTAGGTTGGGGATATCAGACACTATGACAGAGGGGACTGGAGCAGGAGTGAGGTGTGTTTGTGGCTGTGCTGGAGAGATCTGAGGTCACCAGGTGGAATCAAGGCTGGGATAGGGTGGGAAACACTTTACACAATAAAGATTGGGTTGCTAGGAGCCCCTGGTCTTCTACTGCTCCTTCTCCTCTCTGAAGCTCCCTCCACAGACTTCTCCCCCCAACACCTCCTGACAGGTGAGTTTCAAACCCTTCATACCTTTTTAGTCCCCTAGCTCCTGGCCAGCCCCTACCTGTTCAACCCACTGAGCCCTTGCTACCAGCCACCCTGACTCTGGGAATCCCTACAGGATGTGCTGACTTCCCCATGGCCTTGTGGACCATCAGGGGAAGGTGGGGGAAACCCTCTCTTCCTGAGGGCAAATTGGAGCTTCACGTAGGATGCAGGTGTCAGGACCTTGAAAACTCGTTGACTTGGTTGATGTTCTAGGTAGTGTAACTTGATGTTTCTCAGGGGTGACAGTTACTGTCCACTTTCAAGAAGGTGAAGCAATTATCAAGCTTGACAGAAGGAAAGTAGGAAGAGTCCCCAGACTGGCTAATAGGCCCACACCAAAGGCAGGCTTACCCTGAGCTCAGGAAGAGTCAGCTTTGAAGCCTCTCTCTTGCACTGTTCCTGGAAAAGTGTTCTCATGGTGTATGAGTTTGTTGCTGCAGTAATAAATGACCACAAATTTAGCTGCTTGGAACAAGAGCCATTTACCATCTCACAGAGCCTGAGTCTGGCAAGTGTGGCTTGGTACGCCACTTAGGGTCTCACAAGACCACCATCAAGGTTTTGTCCACCCTGGGCTCTTACCTGGACACTCCGAGGAAAATCCACTTCTAGGCTCATTCATTTTGTTGATAGAATTGATTTCCTTCTCATGGTCTTCACTTGGTCCCTGCCATCATCAAGCCAGCAATGGTGGGAAAGTCCTTCTCATACTTAATCTGTCTTCCACTTCTCCTTCTGCTCCATTTCTCTGATCCCAGCCAGAGAGATCTCTCTACTTCTCAGAGCCCAAGTGATTAGATTGGGGCACCCAGGTGACACAGGATAATATCCCCCTAGTTTTAGGTCCATAATTTTAACTACATCTGCAAAATCCCTTTGGCCATGTAATAAAACATATTTACAGGTTCCGAGGATTAGCGCAAGGACATCTTTGGGGAACAATTCCACAGACTACACATGGTCATGTTTTTGTAAAATTTGTAAGAGTGATTTTTTTGTCTTCATTTATAGAAGCTCCAACATTCTCCATTCTCCTCTTAATCTCAGACTGTTTTTGAAGCTATAGTTTATTAATCATTGCTGCTTCCCTTATAAAATGAGTTTAAGGAATGGCAAAGAGCATTTTTTAAAGGAATATAGGAAAACTCAATTGCATAGAAAAATATCAGAGACCGCCGCACACAACCACTCACATTCCATGAAATTGTTATCATTCATCCATACACACATGCACATGCATTCACACACACACGCACACACACAAATATATCTGAACTAGATCAAGATGTAAAGAATACTTTTTAGTATGCTTGGTTAAAATTTTAAAATTTGAAAAGATAATTAAGAAAAGACCCTAGGGACTTCCCCTGCAGTTCAGTAGTTAGGACTCCCTGCTTTCACTGCGGTAGCCTGGGTTCAATCCCTGGTTGGGGAACTAAGATCCCACAAGCCCACGTGGCACTGCCATTAAAAAAAGAGAAAGAATAAAAGAAGAAGAAGAAGGAGGAGGAGGGGAGGGGGAGGAGGAGGAGGAGGAGGAGGAGAAGAAGAAGGAGAAGGAGAAGAAGGAGAAGAAGAAGAAGAAGACCCTCAAAATCATCGGAGCCTCCAGGTAGGCCTGCTTTTGGTCCTGGGAAGATTTCTGGAGCATCTGAGACGACAGAAGCCCAGCACAGTTTGTTTACAGAAGCCCAGGGCTGGTGGCTCCCTTTGATGCTGGTTGTGTAGGTGGAGCCCTCCCTCAGTATGGACGGCTGAAGACCCTCCTGTGTTGTCTCCATTTTCTCCTTTGCAGCGATGTCAAAGAGTCAGGACAGGGGAAGAAGCCTCTAGATACGTTTTTCTGGGTAAACGAGATAACTAGAGAAATCACCTACCCCCCGCTGAGGACAGACACACCCGCAGCTTCTCCAGCTCCGGTAGAGAAGCCAGGAGAGAGACCCACATCTCAGCGCGGGAGCGTGCAGGGGGGTCCTCCCGGCGCCCAGGGCTCAGCCAGCACACGCGCAGAAGGCCGCCCCTCCACCCCGTCCTAGGGCTTCACTGGAAGAGATTGGCTCCCGAAACTCCATCCCAGCTACGCCGACCCATCTCCCGGCCAAAGCTGGAGCCCGGAGCCCCACGCTGTTCTCAGCAATTCCTGTCACCATCTCACCGCCAGGAGGCGCTCCTCCGCCATTCGGCCCCCTTGGGCTACCGCCTCTGCCACAAGCCTCTACCTTTCCTCCCAGCCCTTCTGCGCCCCCACCTGCGCCTTCACCTGCAAGCTGAAAAACGTCCTTACTGGGAATAACCGATTTTCCTTTTGAGGCTGAGAGAATGTGCCGGGGCACGCCCTCTGAGCATCTTTCTGAGCCATTGTCCCCTGCCACCTGTACGCCTTCATGCCCTGCAAGGACCATTCTGCCTCCCCTGGAAGCACTCAGGACCCTCTGTGGAGTTCTTATAGGAATGTGCCCAATGTTTTCAAACCCCATATAAATTTAACTTAGATTTTGACAATGTTTTCTAGAACTTCCTTTACCTCTTGAGACATCTTGGTGTTTTTAACTCTTTGGGGTTCAAGAATCCAATTCTAATGTTGGCAGCAGAGTAATAGTTCCCAGCCAGAGCCAGAAGGATCCCCCACTTGGTTGAGATAGGAACAAGCCAGGATGAGTGGGACTCGAAGGCCTGGTGTCCCTGGGCACAACCTGGGGCCACCTGGGCTTGGGGGCAGCATTGAGGGCCAGCCTGGGCCCTGATCAGAAAGGAGCTAGAGCCGGGGCTGGAGGGACGGCCTGAAGCCAGGGGGCCTTTGGGCAGAGGGCCCCACCCCCAGCCCAGCTCTGTGCCTTCCCTGGTGGAATAGGCTCTGGGTGATGCTTTGGGGGGCCAGTGAGCAGCCTCTCGGCCCTCCAGGAATGGAGTGACTGCTGCCTACTGATGCAGCCATGCTGGGCAGGAGGTGGTAAGTGGAGGCTCTGAAACACACTGTCCCAGCCTGAGGATCCCCAGAAATGTCAGTTCTCTGGGCTGGAGAGTAAAGGCCTGGGGTCCAGCGTTGATTCTCTGGCTAATGGCCCTCTGACGCAGCCAGGACCCCTCCTCTCTTGGCCTCAGTTTCCCTCCCTGCATGACATGGGGGTGAGCAAGCATGTCTGCACTTCTGTTCAACTGCACAGTCTGTGACTGTGTTCCCAGGAACCAGGACTGGGTGAGGCCCCGGGGACACAGGGGGCCTGGAGGTCAGGCCTGGGGTGGGGTCAGCTGATGCCAAGGGCATGACTGCTTCTGAGAGTGGCAGGGGCCATTAGCTCCACAGGGTGGGTGGTGGGAGGACCAGAGTACACTCTCCGGGCTCCCTGCTGGTTGGCCTTGACAAAGACCTCGTTGTCATGGCTGGGGGTGCTGGCTTCTCAGGCAGAGCTGTTGGGGCCAGGCCCCCAGCCCTGACCTTGCAGGGGCTTTTAGCCTCACTCCCATCCAGCCCCCAAGAGTCCCAACAAGTGTCTCAGAGAGGCCCAGAGAGGTTCAAGCTCAGCCTGGGGCAGGGACCAGGGCTCAGTCTACACCAGTAGAGTCCCCAGGGTAACAGTGACTGTTATAAATCCCATGGACAAAACCGTCCAAGCCCTTCTGGGACAGCATGGCTTGGTCCTCTACTTCATGACCTCTCAGGGCCACTTCCGCTGACAGTGTATGTGTGAAAAATTCTTGGCAGAAGTTTCCTGTCAAGTTTGGCCTGATTGTCCACAGGGTCTCTAATCTGGAAAACCAGCCAGCAGTGGGTATAACCCTCACCTCCAACCCTCTCCAAGCAAGTGGATAACAACAAAGGCCCTGCAGTTAACGAAACCTCCAAGGCTGGAGGTACTGCTGAATCAGGTGTGCATGTCCTACTTCCTCAATGGCCTCCTGGCTCTATTTTAGAGAGCTCTCTTAGCAATACTGGCTCCATTTTTATTTTCCTTTCACAACCTGGAGATAGCATCGGATTTCACAGGCCAAGGGTTCAGTCCTACAAGACTGCCCACCCTGTCCCCCACTTCAGACACCAGTTGCAGGGCCAGGTTGTCACCTGTGCATCTGACCCACTATAGATCAGAGGTTCCCACAACCCCTTCCTCAAGTTTGATTAATTTGGTAGAACAGCTCACAGAACTCAGAGGAACATTTTACTTCCTAGATCACCAATTTATTATAAAGGGATAAAACTCAGAAACAGCCAGATGGAAGAGATGCCTAGGGCAGGGAACGTGGGAAGGGGCACAGAGCTTCCAACCCTCTCTGAGAGCCCCACTCTCCCAGCACCTCCACGTGTTCACTAACCCTGTCTATTGGGGGGTTTTATGGAGGTTTCATTACCTTACAATGGTTAAATCATTGGCCAATGGCAATTGATTCAACCTGTAGCCACTTTCTCCTCCTTGGAGGTCAGGGGGTGGGACTGAAAGTTCCTACCCTCTAATCACATGGTTGGTTTCCTGGGCAACCAACCCCCATCTTCAGGTGTTTGCAACAGTCACCTCATCAACGTAACAAAAGACACCTTTACACTCTCAGCACCCAAAAAATTCCAAGGGTTTTAGGAGCTCGGTGCAGGGAGTGGGGACAGGGATGAAGACCAACAATATATCTCTTATTATAAATCACCATATCACACTGATTGAGCAGGACCTCTTATTCCCTTTGTGTGCTAATGTTTTCATGCAGCCATCAGCCAACCCTGGGAGACCCCGAGCACCTTATGGCCCCTTCACTGGGTGAACCTTCCAATGTTATGCCAAGCCTGGTGCCTGCCCAGAGAAGGCCTTGGGAAACACTCCACAAAGGATTTCAAGACCCCCAAGACTGCAGGACTCCCTTCCTCAGGGTGCTCATGACCCTGTAAAGTACCTGTTCCCCTGGGGCTGGGCCCCTTTGGTATCCTGATCTTACCTGTTCCAGGTCACTGTGGGCTGCAGGATGCCTTTGCTGATGGGCTGACCTGGAGCCAAGAGCCCCCGGGGCCTGCACATCCCCGCTGGTGACCTGCATGGACGGGGGTCCTGAATGGGGAGGGGGCTGTGAACCTCAGTTGCTCTGACACTGGCCGCATGAACACGGGCAAGCAGCCCATGAGCCCACCCCCTGCCCCACCCCAGGTGCTGGAAAACAGGGCTGTCCTTGTGCCCCCAGCAGGTCGTCACTGAGCCTCTGAGTTACTCTGGTGGTCTGTGTTGCTTCCCAAGTGATAGAATCACCACGTCCTGATTCTGGTGAGTTCTCTGATGGTCAGGAAGTTCTTCCTCCTGTCTAGCCACTGCCTACCTTGCTTTGACTTAAGCCAATCCAAAGGTACCTGGTTAACTGTCCAGGATGATAGACCAGGATAATAGTCCAGTGTGTGAACAACATGCAAACCTCAGGCTATCAGGGGGAAAATGGCCCCAAATTCTCTGCTGCCCCCTTGTAGAGTTCACCTCTCCCCAAGGAAGCAGTTTTGGTCAGAGCAGAGTGATCCAGCCATCCCAGGCGATGGCCAGGGACAGAGGGTAGGACTGAACGGCTGGCCCTGCAGATGGGCAGTGGGGAGGGTCCTGGGCTGGGAGATGCTGGATGGCTTCAGCTGGCTCTCTGTACAATGATCCCCTGGCCCTGGGTTCCAGGGTCACGTGCAGCACAAACGACCCTGGCTTGGCCCAGTCCTCCATCGCACTTTTGGTGTGTGTGTTGCTGGTCAAGTGCACAGGGTCCTCTGTGCGGTTTCCCTGAACGTGTCGTCAGGCATGTTTCAGAGCCAGCTTTGCCCGCTATCATGCGGTGACAGGTGCTGAACCTTCCTGCCCAGGGCTGTGGCTGGGCAGAGCATAGACGGCTTGTGCTCTGTTTGTTTGTTTTGGCCACACCACTCGGCTTATGGGGTTTTAATTCCCTGACCAGGGATCGAAACTGGGCCTTCGGCAGTGAGAGTGCAGAGCCCTAACCAGTGGACCGCCAGAGGGCTCGTGCTCTGGAGCCAGTGGGTCTGGGTTTGACGACCGGCCTCTCCACTTCAGGGCATGTTGAACCTCACCTAGAGGATGGGCTGCGCCTTGCCCTGCCCCCGCTCGGGAGGCTTTAGCAAAGACTTCAGCTGGGGTCTCGCTCCAACAGCTTTCTGTGCTGAGACCACTGGCCCACTCCCTCCCTCCTGTACCTCCTGGACGCTCCTTTCAGGCTTGCCCTCCAATCCCCGTGCCTCTCCTGCTGGCTGAGAGCCGAGTGGGTGGGTCCTGCCCTGACCCCCGTGGATCACTGCATGCTCTGGGGAGACTGCTGGGTGGGGACAGCCCCCACCTGTGCCATCTCCTGTTCCAGGCCACACGGTGGAGGGGCTATCGCACCTTCCTGGTCTCATCTCGGACTTGGCTTGGTGAGACAAGGCGGGAAGTGAGACCCAGCCCGGGATGGACCATGGGTGCTGCATGGGTCCCAGAGTGGGGGACGAGGGGCTGGCCAAATGGGCTGCACCCTGAGCCATGTGGAGCTGTGCATCACCCTTGTGGGTCATGCACTGGTTCTGGCTGGGATGCACCTGATCTTGGAGAGACAGCAGGGAGTGGTAGCTTGAAGCAAGATCTTCGTTCTCTGCCCAGGAATTGGACCTGGGTAGCATGGATGAAAATCAGGAATCCTAGCCATTAGTCCACCAGGGGCTAGAGGCTGGAAGCTAAATTCCCCTGGTCCTTGCCTCCATTGAAAAATGCATTTCTCAAGAAGGCAAAAACTGTAAAAACAGGTACAAAGTTTATTATTAGAGACACAGCACAAGTGGGAAAGCACACAGAGAAACAGTTTGTATAAGACAGAAGCAAGGCAGAAATACACACCTGGAGAGGGCGTCTCCGCTACTGAGGGGGAGCACGGGAAAGAGGCAGTTAAGTCATTTATATAGGGCAGTTCTTCCGGCTCTTTGTTTATCTTTGGCCCATTATTTGGTTTCTTTTTCCACACCTGCCCTGCCCTAGGATGCTCCCCGACATGGATTCCAGCCCAGAGGCCGACGGGGGGCCTTGGCATGACCTATTATGGGGTGGCGCCTCCTCCTTTTTGACCCCCAAGGAGGCTTTCTGCGCATGTGCAGTGTCTCCCTTGCCCCAAGGATGGGAAACATGTGACCTCTTTATTTTTTACTCAAATAGGGTTTAGCCCCTCTCTGTCCCCACCATGACTGTTATCTTAAAGTGTCCTCAGGAGACAAAGTCGAGCTACTTACCCTGTTGCTGTTGTTATTTCTATCTCCTAGTGCAAACAGGAGGCTGGTTGTAAATATCTAGCCTAGAGCCCATCTGCCTGCTTCCTCAAGAAATGTAAATAGGAGGCCAGTTGTAAATGCCCAGCCTGGAGCCGGACGGACAGCCGGTGGGAAGCAACCAGAGCAGGGTTCTCCAGGGCACTCCCAGGTCCTAAAATCCCCCATGAGCCCTCTCTTGGCCTGCCTTGGCTTCACAGTGCCTTACTTGATTCAGAAGCCCTGAGTGTTTCTCTCCTGCCGGTTTATACCCAGGCAGGTTCAGGTTCAGGTTCACGCTGCAGGGCCTAACTGTGCAGACAACACCACAGCAGCTCTTCCTTCCAGAACACATTCAGGCTTCCCCCACCTGAGAAATGTCACAGAGCCTGTGAGCTTTTTTTTTTTTTTTTGCGGTACGCAGGCCTCTCACTGTTGTGGTCTCTCCCTTTGCGGGGCACAGGCTCCGGACGCGCAGGCTCAGCGGGCATGGCTCACGGGCCCAGCCGCTCCGCGGCATGTGGGATCTTCCCAGACCGGGGCACGAACCCGCGTCCCCTGTATCGGCAGGCGGACTCTCAACCACTGCGCCACCAGGGAATCCCGAGCCTGTGAGCTTTATGTCCTTTGAGGAAGAGGTGGGCTGCTGAGGCCGAGCCAGCCTGCTGTATCTCAGCACCAAGGATATAGTCAATTTTTTTTTTTTTAAATGAATGACCAGTATGCTAGCTGAAGGCTGGAGCATCTGTGCAGGATCCTCTAGGTGGGGAGCACCCAGGAGGAGCGAAGCCTGGACTCATCCCCAAGGCTGGAGGTACTGCTGAATCAGGTCTGGGTCCAATCACAAGACGGTTTAAACGGAGAAACAATATAAAAATTGGTAAATTTTGTCTGATCAGGTCACCCAAGATGGCTGTTCTCTTGCTCTCTGTATATCCCCTGCTCGATCAGCCCCTGCTTTACCTATACCTTATTCACGTGACTGACCTTCCCTCTCAGTCGTAGAGCCTGATCAGTAAATGCCTGTGTACTTGCCTCTGGCCCCAGCTGGTGATTGTTCTAATCTTTAGATCAGAACTCTCTCCACTATGCTGGTTTATCAAAGGGGCAGTGAGGGGCGTGCTCCTCTGCTGGTTTCTCTGGCAACCAGTGAGTCAGTCTGACGTCAGTTCCTCCTTTAACAGGTAACCTCTCCCCGCTCCTCTCCCGCTGGAGTGAAGACTGCCGCCATGTCCCGCCCACTGTTTGCTGCACGCCATGGGTGTCTCGCTCCAGGACCTTGCTTCAGACGTGTAAGATACTCCTATCCATTAAACCATTGAGGATGCTCTTGCTGACTCTGGGCTGCTTCTTCTGGCTTGAGGCTGGGCAAGCACAGGGCTTGCTGGCTTGAGGGGTGCGGCCCAACAACTTAAATAAAAGAATGACTGTAAGATGTAATGAAACTCAATATGGGCCTTAGGGCTGAGGGAGAGCCCCCCAGGAAGAAAAAAGCTTGGAAGGGGTCCTCTCTCAAGGTCCTGTGTTCAGGCCTCATTGGTGGCAGAGAAGTTGGCTGGGTTGCTCCTGCCGTGGCTCCCCAACCACTGGGTAAGCAGGAAGCAACTCTCTGGGGCACAAACCAGGTGCAGGCAGGTCAGCTGATGGATAGGCTTGTGGACAAGCAGAGGAGGTTGGCGTGCCAGTGTGGGCAGGAGGCCCAGAGTTTGCAGTGTGTTGACGTTACTGAGTCCAAGCTCATACTGCTTGTCTCATGACAGGCCAGTAAATTGAGAGACAATTTGTTGGGGCAAGGAATAGTGACTTTATTTGGAAAGCCAGCACACCGAGAAGAGGGTGGATAAGTGTCCCAAAGGTCCATCTTCTCTAGAATTCAGGCTTCTTTTATACTAAAAGGGAAGGGAGTAAAATCCTGGTTCTGTTCAGACTCTGATTTCTTCATTCCTGCAGCCATTCACATGTGGGTCTGGTCAGGATGTTTGCTGTGAGTTAACAAAGATATTTTAGCTTAATGCTCATTACCTGGGAGGCAGGCGTCCCAGAGGTGGGCCATTATGTATAATTTAAGCTTACAGGCAACATCCCTTTAGTAATTAACTTGTAGCAAAAGCAGTAGGATACAAAGGTTAAAGTAAAAGAAACAGATCCGATATGGAGTCAGATTTGTCTTCTCTATTACACTGTGAGGGCCACGGGTTCTGCGCCCATGGCTGGGCAGGTCTGCACCAGATGCCACCACACCTACACTTGTGACCAATCAATCTTGCAGCCTCCAAAACCAGCAGGAGGGCCCTTCTCTCTGCAGTGTCCCCATAGCGCCCTCTACTGGAAAAGCTTACCATTGTGCTCACCCTGAAGGACAGAAGCTTAAAGGAATCCTGTTCATTACTGCAGAGCATGTGTGAAAGGTGGGTTGGAAGTTGAGCAGCAATAAAGGGGAACTGGCACAGAAGACCCATGACGCAGCTCTATCCTGGAACCCATTGGCCCAAGGAGAAAAGAGAAGCGCTGTGCACAAAAAACTCACAATTAGCCAATTAGAAAAGTGAGAGGCTGGATCCAACCCAAGTGCCCAATATAGGGCAGACTCAGTAGAGGCTGGAATCATGGGAGACCCTAACTTTGGGGGTGTGAGTGGATGTGAAATAATGCCAGGTGGACTTGGCGTGACACCCACAGATGGTGGCTTCTCTCTGCAGAGTCATTCAAAGGCAGAATGAAACAAAGGGGAGTTTATAATGGTGATCCCGTCACCAAGTGTAATGGATTGCATGCTGGCTCCAAAGGATGTGTCATGTCCTAATTCCTGGAACCTGTGAATTTTACCTTGTATATTAAGGTACGTGACTTAGTTACAGATTTCGAGAGGAGGTGCTTATCCTGGATTATCCCATGAGCCCTGGATGCAGCCACATGCTTTTTTTTAAAACTTCATAGGAAGAATTTTATATTTTTCAATAACTTGTCTTTAATATGGGTGCAATTTACATCATTTTCACTTTCATTTTACCTAAAGATTTGGTCATGCTCTTTTTTTAATTAAAATTTTTTTTATTGAAGTATAGTTGATTTATAATGTTGTGTTAGTTTCCAGTGTACAACAAAGTGATTCAGATATATATATGTATACATATATATATATACACACACATATATGTGTGTATATATATACATATATATGTGTGTATAT
Organism: Hyperoodon ampullatus; assembly: GCF_949752795.1. Classification (NCBI taxonomy): domain Eukaryota; kingdom Metazoa; phylum Chordata; class Mammalia; order Artiodactyla; family Ziphiidae; genus Hyperoodon; species Hyperoodon ampullatus. The sequence goes on along the minus strand of NC_136923.1, from coordinate 48,170,894 downwards.
ATATTCTTTTTCATATTCTTTTCCATTATAGTTTATTATAAGTTATTGAATATAGTTCCCTGTGCTATACAGTAGGACCTTGTTGTTTATCTATTTTATATATAGTAGTGTGTATATGTTAGTCCCAAACTCTTAATTTATCCCTCCCCCACTTCCCCTTTGGTAACCATAAGTTTGTCTTCTATGTCAGTTTTCCCCTGACTCTTGTAGGGCACGTTCATCCCTTTCTAAGGGAAAGAGGCATAGAGTCGCATGTAGTCGTGGCATCAGGCCAGGATCTCAGAGTGAAGCACAGTTGTTGCTGTTTTATCCTCTTAATTTTAATTCAGTTTTAAAATAGGCAAAACATGTATAGGTTTCAAAAATCAAAGCTAAACACAAAGTTTACTCAGGAGTTTCACTCCCATCCCAATTTCATTTACCCCAATCGCATTAACTTCCTGTTGGCAGTCATTTTTATTCTTTTCTGGGTTGTTCTGCCTGTTTTTGTTTTTGGCAAAAATGGAAATATGTATCAAAAAATAATTTTGAAGATTTAGTCCTTCACTAACAGGAAATTCTCTCAGCTGCTCATGGGACTGTCATAGCTGAGAGTGGTGTATTATAATAAATTAAACAAAAATAAATGGACTGTTCCTAATTTCAGATCACACTGTGTTTCTGAGAAGAGACCTATAGGGATAAGAAGAAAAGTTATTATTTATGCCATTTCTTGGAGCTGTTACTTCACTAAAAGACATTTCTTTTTTCACTTAACAGTATATCCTTGAAATCACTCCATGTCCTTTCATATATATTGCCCATGTCACATTCTTTCCCCCTTTCCTTCTTTTGGTTGTGTAGCACTCCATTGAATGAAGATACCATAATTCAACCAATCTCTGGATAGGCATTTTAAGAGCCTTTTATATAGAAAGAAATTAACTCTTTACTATGAAATAACTTGCAAATATTTATTCCCAGTCAATTTTTGCCTGTAGACTTGTGTGTGTGTGTGTGTTTTCCTTAAAAATGTGTGGTTTTTTATGTGTTCTTTTTTTAAGATCTTAAAAAAATTTTACAATATTGTGTTAACTTCTGCCGTACAGCACAGTGATTCAGTTATACAGAAATATGTATATAGTTTTTCATATTCTTTTCCATTATGATTTATCACAGGATATTGAATATTGTTCCCTGTGCTATATTGTTTTTAAACTATCTTAGGTAATTGGATTTATCAATCATTTATTACTTGAGATATTCAGTCATAGTTAGGCTTTTCCCACATCTAACTCAGCCATGTTTTCTCTAGTTCTTATATGCACTTTTTTTTTTTTTTTTTTAACACACATCTCATCCCTATGGAGTTCCATGTTGTGAGGTGTGGATCCAATTTTATCCTGTACTGAGGAGCTATGAAATCCCACCATTTTTAATACTAAATTCTTTAATACACTCAATAATGTGTTTAAAAGGTCAGGATATAATTTCTGATGTTTCCTTGTTCTATTTTGTGTATAAATGCCTCTTAATATTTTTTTCCAGGAAGTCAATGAAAATTCTCTTAAGAGATTAAGTGCCTGCTTAGAAAACCTCCAGAAACCAGGCTTCAAGTCTTTGAAACCAACCCAGCTTGTGTTTTATGTAAGAGAAACAGACCAGAATTCCTCTGATGGCCAGGAACACTTAAGCACTTCTGGTACATTTCTTATTTCTCGTGTGTCCCTTGCAGGCTTGGTGTGATGTGTCCGATCTGTCTAACGTTGCTAGAAGACCTTCGGATTGAAGCCTTGTCATAGGAAATAATATCATTTAATTGAGTGTTTTCCTGGAGTTAGATTCTATTCCTGGCTGCATGTGTTTGATGAGCCATTTTTTATGTTTAAACTTTTCTGACTAGAAAACTGAAGTGTTCCTATTTCTTCCCTTCCTATTTCAGTGCTGTTTTAAGTATTAAATATCTATATAACAATTTATATCTTTAAAAAATATAGCTTACATTCTCTAATTTAGTCCTCAAAGTACCCTGTGAGGAAGGTAGAATTTGCCCAATTGTAACTTAGTAATGTCCCAGGACCATGGAGACAGAATAGGGGTCTTGAGCCCTTTAACTCTAGCCTCATGCTGTTTCTAAAATCTGATCACTCCTCATGTACAGCCTTCTCTTTTATCCTTTGTCACTGCTTTAGCCATGATCCAGTGATCCTTTAAACTAAGGATGAATGTGGGTCTGTCCATCCTTTTCGTGATCCTTGAGGAAATAACTTTATTTTTAGAATGAACTTTAAAGCAGTTTAAAGATTTACTAAGAGCTTTCTGTGAACAAATGCTAACACAAATAGCTGTCAGCTCTGGCTGAGTAAAGAGAAAAATGCTCTACTTTCAGTTAATGGTTAACTTTGAACCATTTATTAAATGAAAATAGATTATAAAACAATAAATTAGTGGGAATTCCCTGTTGTTCCAGGGAATTCCACGCTCTCACTGCCAAGGGCCCAGGTTCAATCCCTGGTCAGGGAATGACGATTCCACAAGCTGCATGGTGCAGCCAATAAATAAATAGATAGATAGATAGGTAGATAGATAGATAGATAGATATATGGATAGATAGTTAGACTTCTCCGGTGGCGCAGTGGTTAAGAATCCGCCTGCCAGTGCAGGGGACACGGGTTCCATCTCTGGTCCGGGAAGATCCCACATGCTGAGGAGCAACTAAGCCTGTGCACCACAGCTACTGAGCCTGCACTCTAGAGCCCGCGAGCCTCAACTACTGAGCCCGCGTGCCACCACTACTGAAGCCCAGGTGCCTAGAGCCCGTGCTCCACAAGAGAAGCCACCGCAGTGAGAAGCTCGCGCACCGCAACAAAGAATAGCTGCCGCTCGCCACTAGAGAAAGCCCATGCGCAGCAGGAAGACCCAACACAGCCAAAAATAAATAAAGTAATTAAAAAAATAAATTATATATATATGGAGTTCTTAGAAGTCAAAAAGAAAACAGAGTAGCTTGGTTACAAAAATGGGCAAACACAATGACTAGACAGTTCAGGAAATAATACACATAAATTGCCAATAAGCATATAAAAATGTTTAGCCTCAGTAATCAAATGCAAACTAAACTAATTAGGTAATATTTCCCAATAAAAGTTGTGTGCAGTCTGGCACAAGCATCCCACACTATAAAGTAGCATTTACATTGGATTAAATAATTAATGGAATTGATAAGAGAGAAACTGAGATTATTCCTTGACTTACCTCTTCTGAAGATAAACTATTTCTTCCTAACTTCAAATGCAGGAATTTGGATTTTCCTTTCCTCTTTCACTGACTAGAATAATTTTCCTACCAGTATTTCTCATTTTACCATCAATGATTCAACTAAAAAGTCTTTCTTAGTTTGCATGTTATAGATTCTATAAATCTATGTGACAGGCATAGCAGGTATATCTGAGAATGATTTAGATTGTGGTGATGGTCATCGTGGCAAAGAAAACACAGTCTTGTATGGAATGGTGAAAAATTAAAAACAACTTTTATGGTCATCAGTTTTGGAAGTGTTAAATAAATTGTGCTACATTGATTATGTAGATTAGTATAGAGCTACTAAAAAGAAAGAGAATGATGTATACATACAGATAATGGAAGAGTCACCAAGGTTAAATAACAAAAGCAAGTTCAAAGTAATAGATCCAGGGAATTCCCTGGCAATCCAGTGGTTAGGACTCTATTCTTCCATTGCAGAGGTCCCAGGTTTGATCCCTGGTCAGGGAACTAAGATCCTGCAAGCTGTGTAGAGCGGCCAAAAAAATTAAAAAAAAAAAAAAAGTCATAGGTCCAGAATGGTGCAGTTTATATGTTAAAAAGGAACAATTCACACTGTGGGTGTGTGCTCATGCAGACACAAAAGTGTATATATCATATATAACATACACACAAAGCACATAGAAAAGGTCTAGAGCAGTGCTGTCCAAGAGAACTTTCTGCGGAGATGTAACTGTTCTGTATGAGCGCTGTCTGGTACAGCTGGCACTAGCCCCATGTGGCTACTGAGCACTTGAAGTGGAGCTAGTATGACCAGGAACTGAATTTTAAATTTTATTTAATTTCAATCAATTTAATTTTACCAATAAATAGCCACATATGGCTAGTAACTACCGTACTATACAGTGCAGTTCTAAATGCTTGTGTACCTAAATGTTAATAGAGTTACATCTAGCGAAAGTGTGAGGTTGTGTGCCTGTCAACAGGAGACTTTTACTTTGTATATATAATTTTACAAGAAGGATGTACTTTTATAACACTTGTATAATTTTCAAAACCAATTTTAAAAATTTTTCCAAAGAAAGAAAAAAGAGTCAGCATGTTATAATGGGGAAAATGCTTGGCTTGGTGGCAGCTCAGATTTCAGCCCACTTCACGCTTCTTAACCTCCTTGAACCTCTGCTTCTTCACATTTGAAAAGAGAGATAATAATGGCACTGGTGAGAGTGTTCATTGAAAAGTTATGTAAATTCAACTAGCGCCATGTTTAATACCCAATAAAGGTGCAGGGGAACCAGTAGATTTCCTACTGTTGACGTAAGTTAGATTACTACCCTGAGCCCAGTGACTACTTGCATTAAAGTCAGATTGTGAAGTGCTAATTTTAAAATATTAGGGAATTTTGAGTCACTTCTGAAAATATTGTGTCCCTAGCTAGTTGGATGGGGGAGTATGAGGACAGTCTCTTTCAACTGTACAGAAAATTTGAGATGGGTTTCTGTGACCCCTGAGACTGGATTGGCCCCCCTCCTTGAACCACTGTCGCAGGGCAGCCTGACCCATCCTCCCCCTTCTCTTTAGCGCTGGACACCCTCTCTGGTGGACACTTGCTCATAGGAGAGCTTTTCCATCCCTTAGACTGTAGAGACCAAATTTATGAACAACATTGAAAATACTTTCAATCCCCTTCTTGGGCTGGGGTGGGTTTGGTCACTGGCGCCAAACTAGAAAAGGGAGCTGACAGAGGACTTCATGAAGATGGAGGTAGTGTGGTACAGTTTTGGAGAAGGGATGTAGTTTTCCATTTACAGATGGTTTTCCAATAGGATGAATTTTAATCAGTAATGGAGTGTTTTAAAGATTTTGATTCTATAAATGTATGAAAAGAAATGTTTTTCAAGTAAAGCAAATAATCATCTGTATTAACTGTTTGGGGGAATTATATTCTCTAGGATTTCGAGCAGTCAAATTTACTTTGCACACCAGAGATCTGCTAAGCACAGCGTTATATATTCTCAACTCCTGCAGTTTATCTATTGAACATATCCAAAGCTTGAATACTAATGTGCACTCCCAGCCTCTCAGAGAGGCGAAAAGGACATCTGACCGGCCCATCAAATGGGACAAGTCTTACTACTCGTTTACTGGATTCAAGGACCCTGATGAAGACCTCGAGCAAGTCTGGAGAATGGAAACAACCCTAACGTATGTAAGAGTTTTTATTTAACTAAACTTGTAGTTAGTAGCCCCCACTCGCCTCAACTAGAGAAAAGCCCGCATGCAGCAACGAATACCCAACACAGCCAAAAATAAAACAGAAAAAACAAAAAACATGAGCTAGAAGAGAGGGTCTCAGCCTTGCATGCACTGGGATCCAGCCCATGAAACTTCTGCTTATACCCATTGCTCTAATTATCTCACAGTGTGTCCAGATGAACAAAAACTTGGGAATGTCTGACCTACCTTTTGGTATAGAAAAAAAGTGGGATTGGATAAGTCACGGCATAAAAGCAACAATGAGAGTTGTTGGACCTGAAGTCAAGAGGCTTTAGAATAACATATTAAAGAAATTCAGCAATTAGTCTGTGGTTCAGTTGAGTGTTTCATAGGGTACAATTTTGGTCTGGAGCTAGATGTGTAGCCATCATGAAAAGATTGTCCCGGGACCCAGAACTCAGAGTTAGTCAGCTGGCGAACAATGAAAACAGACTGGAACTGGGAAAAGCTAATTCACCAAGATAAGTGCTATTCCACTGGTTCCTTGTCCAAGCTGAGTATTTATAATTTCCTTATTTGTATGTAGTTCACCCAGTAAAATTCTTCAGTCTTTAATAAAAGTAGACACTCTTACATTATATTATATTACATGTTACTAGATAATGCATTTTTAAGAGTAGGGAACATGTTTTAATCATCTTTCTACTAATCTGCTTTGTAGATTCATAAAACCCAACCAGCATTTTTATTTCACTGAATTAAAGAATTGTTGAAAAAGTGTGAATGTGAAGTACTGGAGGCTGGGTGTGGAGAACTCAAGGTTTAATATGGAAATGTAAAGTAGTTTAATACAGATGGTAGCAGTAGAAGTGACTCAGCAATGAATGTAGAGGACCATTTTTTTTTTAAAACAGTGCCTCTGTTAGTTTCATTAGTGTTGACTTAAAAGTATCTGCTGTTTTTAGCAAGAGATACATTGTCTTAAGGAAATTTTCCAGTGTACATGAGTTGTGTTACTATGAATTCTTCATTTCCTTCAGAAGTATACTTTGTTTTAAATTCAAGCTCTCATGTTGACAATTACCAGGACAAGCTCAAAACGTGTCATTTTGATTTGTCTACCCTTAAAGAAGATAGCAACATAAATTAAATAGACCACTGTTTTAGAAATTGAAATCAGTGGAAATATAACTGTCTAATTTATTGATCATTATTATCCAAATTCAGTTGTCAATAGCTATGTATCTTGTCAAAGAATGAAGTAAATCCATTCATAGCCAGATAGAACCTTTGTTTTCTTAGCTTTGACAAATGAAATTAACAACAATAAAGCATTACATGTTTTAGCCTTGTTTATAAGAGAGATCTTGCATTTGCTTTAAAACTGTGATTTAAAATTAATATTGAATTATCCTAAATGAAACAGACAGTATTTAGAGTTGCTTACAAAAGAGCTGGAATAAGGCTGTGGCTGGTTCTTGGTGTAATGCTGTTTCATATCTTTTACTTCCATATATGTTTCTTGGGCTAGAGAATATTGAGAGTTGACTGGTATCACCTTAAATCTTCCTACTCAGAGCTTCTCTTCTAAAATCGACCGGTTAGAGATTTCTGTTTTGTTTAGTTTTTGATGCTTGTATCGGAGGTGCTTGGGTTATATTTCTTGAACGTTGATATGTTAGTGACTTACCTGAACCAGATCATCACACCTCATAGAGTTTGAGTTTAGCTTATTAGGTATAATTTTAGAGCAGAGGGTCCAGGCTGGGTAGGAAAGGAGAGGACAGCTCTACACTGAAAAAAGGCAAGAAAAGGAATACATACTGCTCTTTGGGCCCTTTGGGTAAATTACAGTATAGACTAAATGCCGCAAAAAAAAATCTGTTGCCTTTACCAGCATGCTTTAGAGCGCCGATGCCCCGGTTACGACAGTTGTATGAATTTGGAAGATTTCATATCTCTTATTTCCATACCCTAACCTGGTCTCCCTGGTCCAGTGTGTTCACACAGGCCCAGCACCCCTTTCCAATCTTGACCTTTTCCCAAATATGGATGTTGCCCAGTTTGCAGGAGCCCTGATGAGGGTTTGTTCAAGGTTTTGTTTTATGTTAGTTTTTCCCAGTAAGGATTCCAGGAGCTTATGCCATCAAAGCCAGAGTGGTGTTTGTATCAGTTTCTTGTTTCAGTTATTAATTTTCTATTTGGCCATGCCACGTGGCACATGGAATCTTAGTTCCCCAACCAGGGATCAAACCCGAGCCCCCTGCATTGGAAGTGTGGAGTCTTAACCACCGGACTGCCAGAGAAGTCCTAATTTTTTAGATTTGTTATTATTTTGCAAATAATTATAAAATTGTTGAACCTTTGAGAGGTTTCAAACCATATGAATGGAGTGACTGTCCCATAGTCAGGAGATTTAGGGGCTGTAACTCGGACAAAACTTATTCACCACCATGGTCATTTTGGCCATATATGGTTTGTTTTTATTTTTATTCTTGTATTGTTTACCTCATCTTTATTAATATGAAGTTATACAAGAGGATGCATAAGGAGCACATGCTGAATTATACAGTACAGAGGGAGCATAAAAATAATTCTGTAAATTTACATCCAGCTGATCTTCACCTGATTTACAAATTGCATTCACCTGATCAAAATTTAATCTTGAAAACATGTTTTTTCTAATATTTCAGAATGTAATGTTAAAAAGAGAAAATATAAGTTTTATTTAGTGTAAACTTTCAAATAATTTTCCTTATGTTTCCGCAGAGACATGCAGGCTGAAATAAAACAGAGAAATTATGAAAATAAATTAGTTGAGTTTTAAAAAATACAAGATAGAACAATTATCAGGTCATAAAAGCTCCATTTAATCTATTTTCTTCTTATATCTGGCAGTTACATTTCAATCTACATTTTAGGACATGCTGTGTAATTTTGTATTTCTCAGCAAATTATGCTTTATCTTACTGTAAAATCACTTTATAGTGATAAAAACACTACAATGAAATGTTTAATATGTAAGGTTTTCTAATTATATACTCTAATATAAAGAATTTACCAGTCTAAAAAAAATTAGAAAATGCTACTTTGTGTTGTAGCTTTTAGTATTTCCATATTTTGCATATATTCTCTGATTATCAAATAATTTTATAACTAAAATGTATTGCAATTATAGAATTTGTGTTTGGAAGGAGACAACAGGATACATTTGTATCTAAGCAAAATTATCCCATATGTAATGTCTACCCCACTGAAAAAAAAATGTCATTGAACTATAGAAAGACCATTGAAATGCTATTCTTTTTTTTTTTGACAAAGAACATGTCATGTTAACTTTTCTTTTTTAATACAACAGGTTCTTATTAGTCATCCCTTTTATACACATCAGTGTATACATGTCAATCCCAATCTCCCAATTCATCACACCACCATCCTCACCCTGCCGCTTCCCCCCCTTGTGTCCATACGTTTGTTCTCTACATCTATGTATCGATTTCTGCCCTGTAAACCAATTCATCTGTACCATTTTTCTAGGTTCCACATATATGCGTTAATATACGATATTTGTTTTTGTCTTTCTGACTTACTTCACTATGTATGACAGTCTCTAGATCCATCCACATCTCAACAAATGACCCAATTTCATTCTTTTTTATGGCTGAGTAGTATTCCATAGTATATATGTACCATATCGTCTTTATCCATTCGTCTGTCAGTGGGCATTTAGGTTGCTTCCATGACCTGGCTATTGTAAATAGTGCTGCAATGAACATTGGGGTGCATGTGTCTTTTTGAATTATGGTTTTCTCTGGATATATGCCCAGTAGTGGGATTGCTGGATCATATGGTAATTCTATTTTTAGTTTTTTAAGGAACCTCCATACTGTTTTCCATAGTGGCTGTATCAATTTACATTCCCACCAACAGTGCAAGAGAGTTCCCTTTTCTCCACACCCTCTCCAGCATTTGTTGTTTGTAGATTTTCTGATGATGCCCATTCTAACTGGTGTGAGGTGATACCTCATTGTAGTTTTGATTTGCATCCCTCTAATAATTAGTGATGTTGAGCAGCTTTTCACGTGCTTCTTGGCCATCTGTGTGTCTTCTTTGGAGAAATGTCTATAGGTCTTCTGCCCATTTTTGGATTGGGTTGTTTGTTTTTTTAATATTGAGCTGCATGAGCTGTTTATACATTTTGGAGATTAATCCTTTGTCCACTGATTCGTTTGCAAATATTTTCTCCCATTCTGAGGGTGGTCTTTTTGTCTTGTTGATGGTTTCCTTTGCTGTGCAAAAGCTTTGAAGTTTCATTAGGTCCCATTTTTGGTTTTATTTCCATTACTCTAGGAGGTGGATCAAAAAAGATCTTGCTGGGGCTTCCCTGGTGGCGCAGTGGTTGAGAGTTCACCTGCCGATGCAGGGTACGCAGGTTCGTGCCCCGGTCTGGGAAGATCCCACATGCCACGGAGCGGCTGGTCCCGTGAGCCATGGCCACTGAGCCTGCGCATCCGGAGCCTGTGCTCCACAACGGGAGAGGCCACAGCAGTGGGAGTCCCATGTACCGCAGGAAAAAAAAAAAGAAAAGAAGAAAAAAAAGATCTTGCTGTGATTTATGTCAGAGAGTGTTCTCCTTATGTGTTCCTCTAAGAGTTTTATAGTGTCTAGTCTTACATTTAGGTCTCGAATCCATTTCGAGTTTATTTTTGTGTATGGTGTTAGGGAGTGTTCTAATTTCATTCTTTTACATGTAGCTGTCCAGTTTTCCCAGCACCACTTATTGAAGAGACTGTCTTCTTTCCATTGTATATCCACGCCTCCTTTGTCATAGATTAGTTGACCATAGGTGCGTGGGTTTATCTGGGCTTTCTATCTTGTTCCATTGATCTATGTTTCTGTTTTTGTGCCAGTACCATATTGTCTTCATTACTGTAGCTTTGTAGTATAGTCTGAAGTCAGGGAGTCTGATTCCTCCAGCTCCGTTTTTTTCCCTCAACACTGCTTTGGCTATTCGGGGTCTTTTGTGTCTCCATACAATTTTTTTTTTTTTTTTTTTTTTTTTTTTTTTTTGCGGTATACAGGTCTCTCACTGTTGTGGCCTCTCCCGTTGTGGAGCACAGGCTCCGGACGCGCAGGCTCAGTGGCCATGGCTAACGGGCCTAGCTGCTCCGCGGCATGTGGGATCTTCCCAGACTTGGGCACAAACCCGTGTCCCCTGCATTGGCAGGCGGACTCTCAACCACTGCGCCACGAGAGAAGCCCTCCATACAAATTTTAAGATTTTTTGTTCTAGTTCTATAAAAAATTCCGTTGGTAATTTGATAGGGATTGCATTGAATCTGCAGATTGCTTTGGGTAGTATAGTCATTTTCACAATATTGATTCTTCCAATCCAAAAACATGGTTTATCTCTCCATCTGTTGGTATCATCTTTAATTTCTTTCATCAGTGTGTTATAGTTTTCTGCATACAGGTCTTTTGTCTCCCTAGGTAGGTTTATTCCTAGGTATTTTATTCTTTTTGTTGCAGTAGTAAATGGGAGTATTTCCTTAATTTCTTTTTCAGGTTTTTCATCATTAGTGTATAGGAGTGCAAGAGATTACTCTGCATTAATTTTGTATCCTGCAACTTTACCAAATTCACTGATTAGCTCTAGTAGTTTTCTGGTGGCATCTTTAGGATTCTCTATGTATAGTATCATGTCATCTCCAAACAGTGCCAGTTTTACTTCTTCTTTTCCAATTTGTATTCCTTTTATTTCTTTTTCTTCTCTGATTGCCGTGGCTAGGACTTCCAATACTATGTTGAATAATTGTGGTGAGAGTGGACATCCTTGTCTTGTTCCTGATCTTAGAGGAAATGTTTTCAGTTTTTCACCATTGAGAATGATGTTTGCTGTGGGTTTGATAAATATGGCCTTTAGTATGTTGAGGTAGTTTCCCTCTATGCCCACTTTCTGGAGAGTTTTTATCATAAATAGGTGTTGAATTTTGTCAAAAGCCTTTTCTGCATCTATTGAGATGATCATATGGTTTTTATTCTTCAGTTTGTTAATAATGGTGTATCACATTGATTGATTTGCGTATATTGAAGAATCCTTGCATCCCTGGGATAAATCCCACTTGATCATGGTGTATGATCCTTTTAATATGTTGTTGGATTGTGTTTGCTAGTATTTTGTTGAGGATTTTTACATCTATATTCATCAGTGATATTGGTCTGTAATTTTCTTTTTTTGTAGTATCTTTGTCTGGTTTTGGTATCAGGGTGATGGTGGCCTCACAGAATGAGTTTGGGAGTGTTCCTTCCTCTGCAATTTTTTGGAAGAGTTTGAGAAGGATGGGTATTAGCTCTTCTCTAAATGTTAGAATTCACCTGTGAAGTCATCTAGTCCTGGACTTTTTTTTTTTTGGAAGATTTTTAATCACAGTTTCAATTTCATTACTTGTGATTGGTCTGTTCATATTTTCTATTTCTTCCTGGTTCAGTATTGGGAGGTTATACCTTTCTAAGAATTTGTCCATTTCTTCCAGGTTGTCCATTTTATTGGCATAGAGTTGCTTGTAGTAGTCTCTTAGGATGCTTTGTATTTCTGCGGTGTGTGTTGTAACCTCTCCTTTTTCATTTCTAATTTTATTGATTTGAGTCCTCTCCCTCTTTTTCTTGATGTGTCTGGCTAATGGTTTATCAATTTTATTTATCGTCTCAGAGAAGCAGCTTTTCGTTTTATTGATCTTTGCTATTGTTTTCTTTGTTTCTATTTCATTTATTTCTGCTCTGATCTTTAGGATTTCTTTCCTTCTGCTAACTTTGGGTTTTGTTTGTTCTTCTTTCTCTAGTTCCTTTAGGTGTAAGGTTAGATTGTTTACTTGAGATTTTTCCTGTTTCTTGAGGTAGGCTTGTATAGCTATAAACTTCCCTCTTAGAACTGTTTTTGCTGCATCCCATAGGTTTTGGATCATCGTGTTTTCATTGTCATTTGTCTCTAGGTATTTTTTTGATTTCCTCTTTGATTTCTTCAGTGATCTCTTGGTTATTTAGTAACGTATTGTTTAGCCTCCATGTGTTTGTGTTTTTTACATTTTTTCCCCTGTAATTCATTTCTAATCTCATAGCATTGTGGTCAGAAAAGATGCTTGATATGATTTTAATTTCCTTAAATTTACTGAGGCTTGACTTGTGACCTAAGATGTGATCTATCCTGGAGAATGTTCCGTGCGCACTTGAGAAGAAAGTGTAATCTGCTGTTTTTGGATGGAATGTCCTATAAATATCAATTAAATCTATCTGGTCTATTGTGTCATTTAAAGCTTCTGTTTCCTTATTTAGTTTCAATTTGGATGATCTGTCCATTGGTGTAAGTGAGGTGTTAAAGTCCCCCATTATTATTGTGTTACTGTCGATTTCCTATTTTATAGCTGTTAGCAATTGCCTTATGTATTCAGGTGCTCCTATGTTGGGTGCATATATATTTATAATTGTTATATCTTCTTCTTGGATTGATCCCTTGGTCATTATGTAGTGTCCTTGTCTCTTGTAACATTCATTATTTTAAAGTCTATTTTATCTGATATGAGTATGGCTACTCCAGCTTTCTTTTGACTTCCATTTGCATGGAATATTTTTTCCCATCCCCTCACTTTCAGTCTGTATGTGTCCCTAGGTCTGAAGTGGGTCTCTTGTAGACAACATATATATGGGTCTTGTTTTTGTATCCATTCAGCAAGCCTGTGTCTTTTGGTTGAAGCATTTAATCCATTCACGTTTAAGGTAATTATTGATATGTGTATTCCTATGACCATTTTCTTAATTGTTTTGGGTTTGTTTTTGTAGGTTCTTTTTTTCTCTTTTGTTTCTCACTTAGAGAAGTTCCTTTAGCATTTGTTGTAGAGCTGGTTTGGTGGTGCTGAATTCTCTTAGCTTTTGCTTGTCTGTAAAGCTTTTCATTTCTCCATCGAATCTGAATGAGATCCTTGCCAGGTAGAGTAATCTTGGTTGTAGGTTCTTCCCTTTCATCACTTTAAGTATATCATGCCACTCCCTTCTGGCTTGTAGAGTTTCTGCTGGGAAATCAGCTGTTAACCTTATGGGAGTTCCCTTGTATATTATTTGTCATTTTTCCCTTGCTGCTTTCAATAATTTTTCTTTGTCTTTAATTTTTGCCAATATGATTACTATGTGTCTCGGCATGTTTCTCCTTGGGTTTATCCTGTATGGGACTCTCTGTGCTTCCTGGACTTGGGTGGCTATTTCCTTTCCCATGTTAGGGAAGTTTTCTACTATAATCTCTTCAAATATTTTCTCTGGTTCTTTCTCTCTCTCTTCTCCTTCTGGGACCCCTATAATGTCAATGTTGTTGCATTTCATGTTGTCCCAGAGGTCTCTTAGGCTGTCTTCATTTCTTTTCATTCTTTTTTCTTTATTCTGTCCTGCAGCAGTGAATTCCACCATTCTGTCTTCCAGGTCACTTATCCATTCTTCTGCCTCAGTTATTCTGCTATGGATTCCTTCTAGTGTAGTTTTCATTTCAGTTATTGTATTGTTCATCTCTGTTTGTTTGTTCTTTAATTCTTCTAGGTCTTTGTTAAACATTTCTTGCATCTTCTCGATCTTTGCCTCCATTCTTTTTTTTTTTATTTTTTTTTTATTTTTATTTTTTTTTTATTAGTTTCTGCTTTATAACAAAGTGAATCAGTCATACATACACATCTGTTCCCACATCCCTTCCCTATTGCGTCTCCCTCCCTCCCACCCTCCCCATCCCACCCCTCCAGGTGGTCACAAAGCACCGAGCTGATCTCCCTGTGCTCTGCGGCTGCTTCCCACTATCTATCTACCTTACGTTTGGTAGTGTATATATGTCCATGCCTCTCTTTCGCTTTGTCACAGCTTACCCTTCCCCCTCCCCATATCCTCAAGTCCATTCTCAAGTAGGTCTGTGTCTTTATTCCCGTTTTACCCCTAGGTTCTTCATGACATTTTTTTTTTTAAATTCCATATATATGTGTTAGCATACGGTATTTGTCTTTCTCTTTCTGACTTACTTCACTCTGTATGACAGACTCTAGGTCTATCCACCTCATTACAAATAGCTCAGTTTCGTTCCTTTTTATGGCTGAGTAATATTCCATTGTATATATGTGCCACATCTTCTTTATCCATTCATCCGATGATGGACACTTAGGTTGTTTCCAGCTCCGGGCTATTGTGAATAGAGCTGCAATGAACATTTTGGTACATGTCTCTTTTTGAATTATGGTTTTCTCAGGGTATATGCCTAGTAGTGGGATTGCTGGGTCATATGGTAGTTCTATTTTTAGTTTTTTAAGGAACCTCCATACTGTTCTCCATAGTGGCTGTACCAATTCACATTCCCACCAGCAGTGCAAGAGTGTTCCCTTTTCTCCACACCCTCTCCAGCATTTATTGTTTCTAGATTTCTTGATGATGGCCATTCTGACTGGTGTGAGATGATATCTCATTGTAGTTTTGATTTGCATTTCTCTAATGATTAATGATGTTGAGCATTCTTTCATGTGTTTGTTGGCAGTCTGTATATCTTCTTTGGAGAAATGCCTATTTAAGTCTTCTGCCCATTTTTGGATTGGGTTGTTTGTTTTTTTGCTATTGAGCTGCATGAGCTGTTTATAAATTTTGGAGATTAATCCTTTGTCAGTTGCTTCATTTGCAAATATTTTCTCCCATTCTGAGGGTTGTCTTTTGGTCTTGTTTATGGTTTCCTTTGCTGTGCAAAAGCTTTGAAGTTTCATTAGGTCCCATTTGTTTATCTTTGTTTTTAATTCCATTTCTCTAGGAGGTGGGTCCAAAAGGCTCTTGCTGTGATTTATGTCATAGAGTGTTTTACCTATGTTTTCCTCTAAGAGTTTGATAGTTTCTGGCCTTACATTTAGGTCTTTAATCCATTTTGAGCTTATTTTTGTGTATGGTGTTAGGGAATGATCTAATCTCATACTTTTACATGTCCCTGTCCAGTTTTCCCAGCACCACTTATTGAAGAGGCTGTCCTTTCTCCACTGTACATTCCTGCCTCCTTTATCAAAGATAAGTTGGCCATATGTGCGTGGGTTTATCTCTGGGCTTTCTATCCTGATCCACTGATCTATCTTTCTGTTTTTATGCCAGTACCACACTGTCTTAATTACTGTAGCTTTGTAGTATAGTCTGAAGTCCTGGAGCCTGATTCCTCCAGCTCCGTTTTTCGTTCTCAAGATTGCTTTGGCTATTCGGGGTCTTTTGTTTCTCCAAACAAATTTTGAAATATTTTGTTCTAGTTCTGTGAAAAATGCCAGTGGTAGTTTGATAGGGATTGCATTGAATCTGTAGATTGCTTTGGGTAGTAGAGTCATTTTCACAATATTGATTCTTCCAATCCAGGAGCATGGTATATCTCTCCATCTATTTGTGTCCTCTTTAATTTCTTTCATCAGTGTCTTATAATTTTCTGCATAAAGGTCTTTTGTCTCCTTAGGTAGGTTTATTCCTAGATATTTTATTCTTTTTGTTGCAATGGTAAATGGGAGTGTTTTCTTGATTTCATTTTCAGATTTTTCATCATTAGTGTACAGGAATGCCAGAGATTTCTGTGCATTAATTTTGTATCCTGCTACTTTACCAAATTCATTGATTAGCTCTAGTAGTTTTTCGGTAGCATCTTTAGGATTCTCTATGTATAGTATCATGTCATCTGCAAACAGTGACAGCTTTACTTCTTCTTTTCCAATTTGGATTCCTTTTATTTCCTTTTCTTCTCTGATTGCTGTGGCTAAAACTTCCAAAACTAGGTTGAATAAGAGTGGTGAGAGTGGGCAGCCTTGTCTTGTTCCTGATCTTAGTGGAAATGGTTTCAGTTTTTCACCATTGAGGACAATGTTGGCTGTGGGTTTGTCATATATGGCCTTTATTATGTTGAGGAAAGTTCCCTCTATGCCTACTTTCTGCAGGGTTTTTATCATAAATGGGTGTTGAATTTTGTCGAAAGCTTTCTCTGCATCTATTGAGATGATCATATGGTTTTTCTCCTTCAACTTGTTAATATGGTGTATCACATTGATTGATTTGCGTATATTGAAGAATCCTTGCATTCCTGGAATAAACCCCACTTGATCATGGTGTATGATCCTTTTAATGTGCTGTTGGATTCTGTTTGCTAGTATTTTGTTGAGGATTTTTGCATCTATGTTCATCAGTGATATTGGCCTGTAGTTTTCTTTCTTTGTGACATCCTTGCCTGGTTTTGGTATCAAGGTGATGGTGGCCTCGTAGAATGAGTTTGGGAGTGTTCCTTCCTCTGATATTGTTTGGAAGAGTTTGAGAAGGATGGGTGTTAGCTCTTCTCTAAATGTTTGATAGAATTCGCCTGTGAAGCCATCTGGTCCTGGGCTTTTGTTTGATGGAAGATTTTTAATCACAGTTTCAATTTCAGTGCTTGTGATTGGTCTATTCATATTTTCTATTTCTTCCTGAGTCAGTCTTGGTAGGTTGTGCATTTCTAAGAATTTGTCCATTTCTTCCAGGTTGTCCATTTTATTGGCATAGAGTTGCTTATAGTAATCTCTCATGATCTTTTGTATTTCTGCAGTGTCAGTTGTTACTTCTCCTTTTTCATTTCTAATTCTATTGATTTGAGTCTTCTCCCTTCTTTTCTTGATGAGTCTGGCTAATGCTTTGTCAATTTTGTTTATCTTCTCAAAGAACCAGCTTTTAGTTTGGTTGATCTTTGCTATTGTTTCCTTCATTTCTTTTTCATTTATTTCTGATCTGATCTTTATGATTTCTTTCCTTCTGCTAACTTTGGGGTTTTTTTGTTCTTCTTTCTCTAATTGCTTTAGGTGCAGGGTCAGGTTGTTTACTCGAAATGTTTCCTGTTTCTTAAGGTGGGATTGTATTGCTATAAACTTCCCCCTTAGAACTGCTTTTGCTGCGTCCCATAGGTTTTGGGTCGTCGTGTCTCCATTGTCATTTGTTTCTAGGTATTTTTTAATTTCCTCTTTGATTTCTTCAGTGATCACTTCGTTATTGAGTAGTGTATTGTTTAGCCTCCATGTGTTTGTATTTTTTACAGATCTCTTCCTGTAATTGATGTCTAGTCTCATAGCATTGTGGTCGGAAAAGATACTTGATACAATTTCAATTTTCTTAAATTTACCAAGGCTTGATTTGTGACCCAAGATATGATCTATCCTGGAGAATGTTCCATGAGCACTTGAGAAAAATGTGTATTCGGTTGTTTTTGGATGGAATGTCCTATAAATATCAATTAAGTCCATCTTGTTTAATGTATCATTTAAAGCTTGTGTTTCCTTATTTATTTTCATTTTGGATGATCTGTCCATTGGTGAAAGTGGGGTGTTAACGTCCCCTACTATGATTGTGTTACTGTCGATTTCCCCTTTTATGGCTGTTAGTATTTGCCTTATGTATTGAGGTGCTCCTATGTTGGGTGCATAAATATTTACAATTGTTATATCTTCTTCTTGGATCGATCCCTTTATCGTTATGTAGTGTCCTTCTTTGTCTCTTCTAATAGTCTTTATTTTAAAGTCTATTTTGTCTGATATAAGAATTGCTACTCCAGCTTTCTTTTGATTTCCATTTGCATGGAATATCTTTTTCCATCCCCTTACTTTCAATCTGTATGTGTCTCTAGGTCTGAAGTGGGTCTCTTGTAGACAGCATATATATGGGTCTTGTTTTTGTATCCATTCAGCCACTCTGTGTCTTTTGGTGGGAGCATTTAGTCCATTTACATTTAAGGTAATTATTGATATGTATGTTTCTATTCCCATTTCCTTAATTGCTTTGGGTTCGTTATTGTAGGTATATTCCTTCTGTTGTGTTTCTTGCCTAGAGAAGTTCCTTTAGCATTTGTTGTAAAGCTGGTTTGGTGGTGCTGAACTCTCTCAGCTTTTGCTTGTCTGTAAACGTTTTAATTTCTCCATCAAATCTGAATGAGATCCTTGCTGGGTAGAGTAATCTTGGTTGCAGGTTTCTCTCCTTCATCACTTTAATTATGTCCTGCCACTCCCTTCTGGCTTGTAGAGTTTCTGCTGAGAGATCAGCTGTTAACCTGATGGGGATTCCCTTGTGTGTTATTTGTTGTTTTTCCCTTGCTGCTTTTAATATGATTTCTTTGTGTTTAATTTTTGACAGTTTGATTAATATGTGTCTTGGCGTATTTCTCCTTGGATTTATTCTGTATGGGACTCTCTGTGCCTCCTGGACTTGATTAACTATTTCCTTTCCCATATTAGGGAAGTTTTCAACTATAATCTCTTCAAATATTTTCTCAGTCCCTTTCTTTTTCTCTTCTTCTTCTGGAACCCCTATAATTCGAATGTTGGTGCGTTTAATGTTGTCCCAGAGGTCTCTGAGACTGTCCTCTATTCTTTTCATTCTTTTTTCTTTATTTTGCTCTGCATCAGTTATTTCCACTATTTTATCTTCCACCTCACTTATCCGTTCTTCTGCCTCAGTTATTCTGCTATTGATCCCACCTAGAGTATTTTTCATTTCATTTATTGTGTTTTTAATCGATGCTTGATTCATCTTTAGTTCTTCTAGGTCCTTGTTAACTGTTTCTTGCATTTTGTCTATCCTATTTCCAAGATTTTGGATCATCTTTACTATCATTATTCTGAATTCTTTTTCAGGTAGACTGCCTATTACCTCTTCATTTGTTAGGTCTGGTAGGTTTTTATCTTGCTCCTTCACCTGCTGTGTGTTTTTCTGCTTTCTCATTTTGCTTATGTTACTGTGTTTGGGGTCTCCTTTTTGCAGGCTGCAGATTCGTAGTTCCCGTTGTTTATGGTATCTGTCCCCCGTGGCTAAGGTTGTTTCAGTAGGTTGTGTAGGCTTCCTGGTGGGGGGGACTAATGCCTGTGTTCTGGTGGTTGAGGCTCGATCTTGTCTTTCTGGTGGACAGGTCCACGTCTGGTGGTGTGTTTTGGGGTGCCTGTGGCCTTATTATGTTTTTAGGTAGCCTCTCTGCTAATGGGTGGGGTTGTGTTCCTGCCTTGCTAGTTGCTTGGCATAGGGTGACCAGCACTCTAGCTTGCTGGTCGTTGACTGAAGCTGGGTGCTGGTGTTGAGATGGAGATCCCTGGGAGATTTTCGCTGCTTGATATTATGTGGAGCTGGGAGGTCTCTTGTGGACCCGTGTCCTGAGGTTGGCTCTCCCACTTCAGAGGCACAGCACTGACTCCTGGCTGCAGCACCAAGAGCCTTTCATCCACCCGGCTCAGAATAACAGCGAGAAAAAGTAGAAAGAAAGAATTAGTAGAAGAAAGAAAGAGAGAGGGAAAGAAAGGAAGAAGGGAAGAAAGGAAGGAAGGAAGGAAGAAAGAAAGGAGGGAGGGAGGGAGGAAGGATGGAAAGAAAGAAGGAAAGAAAGGAGGGAAGGAGGGAGGAATGAAAGCAAAAGGAAGAGTGAATGGAGGGAGGGAGGGAGGGAGGAAGGAAAGAAAGAAAGAAAGACAGGAGGGAGGGAGGGAGGAAGGAAAGAAAAAGAAAGTGGAAAGAAGAAGGGTGGGAGGGAGGGAGGGAGGAAAGAAAAAGAAAGAAGGAAAGGAGGAGCGGAGGGAGGGAGGGAGGAAGGGAAGGTAGGAAAAAAAGAAAGAGCAGGTAAAGTAAAATAGAATAAAGTATGAAATATAGTAGCGTTATTAAAATTAAAAAGTAATTATTGAAAAAAAAAACACGGACCGATAGAACCCTGGGACATATGGTGGAAGCAAAGGTATACAGAGAGAATCTTACACAGAAGATTACACATACACATTCACAAAAAGAGAGCAGGGGGAAAAATAAAAAATCTTGCTCTCCAAGTCCACCTCCTCGATTTGGGATAATTCGTTGTAAAAAGAGGAAAAGGGCGAGAAGTCTGAAATCTTGCTAAGTCCACCTCCTTAATTTGGGATAATTCGTTGTAAAAAGGGGGGAAAGTCTTAAATCTTGTCCTCAAAGTCCACTTCCTCAATTTGGGATGATTCGCTGTCCATTCATACACTCCACAGACGCAGGGCACATCAAATGGACCGTGGAGCTTTAATCCACTGCCTCCGAGGCTACACAGAGAGATTTCCCTGTCTCTGCTCTCACAACTCCCGGGTCTCAGCCTTGGACCTGGCCCCGCCTCTGCGCGTAGGTCGCCGGAGGGCGTCCGTTCTTCGCTCAGACAGGACGGGTTTAAAGGAGCCGCTGATTCGGGGGCTCTGGCTCACTCAGGCAGAGGGGAGGGAGGGGAATGCCCTCTCCTCGCGCACCAGGCAACAAAAGGGAAAAAAGTCTCTTGCCTCTCCGGTAGCTCCAGACCCTTTCCCCGGACTCCCTCCGGGCTAGCACTAACTCCTTCAGGCTCTCTTCCTGCCGCCAGCCCCAGTCCTCTTCCTGCCGCCAGCCCCAGTCCTCTCCCTGCGCTCCGACTGAAAGCCGATACCCGAGCCTCAGCTCCCAGCCCCGCCCGCCCCGTGGGCCGAGCAGACAAGCCTCTCGGGCTGGTGTGTGTCTAAGGGCACCGATCCTCTGTGCCAAAATCTCTCCGCTTTGCCCTCCGCACCCCTGTTGCTGTGCTCTCCTCCGCTACTCCGAAGCTTTCCCCCTCCGCCACCTGCAGTCTCCGCCCGCGAAGGGGCTTGTAGTGTGTAGAAACCTTCCCTCCTTCACGGCTCCCTCCCACTGGTGCAGGTCCCGTCCATATCCTATTGTCTCTGTTTATTCTTTTTTTCTTTTGACCTACCCAGGTATGTGGGGAGTTTCTTGCCTTTTGGGGGGTCTGAGGTCTTCTGTCAGCGTTCAGTAGGTGTTCTGTTGGAGTTGTTCCACGTGTAGATGAATTTCTGATGTATCTGTGGGGAGGAAGGTGATCTCCGCGTCTTACTCTTCCGCCATCTTCCTCTTCCGCCCGGTCTGCCTCCATTCTTTTTCCGAGGTCCTGGATCATCTTCACTATCATTATTCTGAATTCTTTTTCTGGAAGGTTGCCTATCTCCACTTCATTTAGTTGTTTTTCTGAGGTTTTATCTTGTTCCCTCATCTGGTACATAGCCGTCTGCCTTTTCATCTTGTCTATCTTTCTGTGAATGTCGGTTTTGCTCCACAGGCTGCAGGATTCTAGTTCTTCTTGCTTCTGCTGTCTGCCCTCTGGTGGACGAGGCTGTCTAAGAGGCTTGTGCAAGTTTCCTGATGGGAGGGACTGGTGGTTGGTAGAGCTGACTGTTTCTCTGGTGGGCAGAGCTCAGTAAAACTTTAATCCGCTTGACTGCTGATGGGTGGTGCTCGGTTCCCTCCCTGTTGGTTGTTTGGCCTGAGGCAACCCAACGCTGGAGCCTACCTAGGCTCTTTGGTGGGGCTAATGGCAGACTCTGGGAGGGCTCATGCCAAGGAGTACTTCCCAGAACTTCTGCTGCCAGTGTCGTCGTCCCCACGGTGAGCCACAGCCACCCCCCACCTCTGCAAGAGACCCTCCAACACTAGCAGGTAAGTCTGATTCTGTCTCCCCTGGGGTCACTGCTCCTTCCCCTGGGTCCTGATGTGCACAGTACTTTGTGTGTGCCCTCCAAGAGTGGAGTCTCTGTTTCCCCCAGTCCTGTTGAAGTCCTTCACTCAAATACCAGTAGGCTTCAAAGTTTGATTCTCTAGGAATTCCTCTTCCCGGACCCCCAGGTTGGGA
Source organism: Hyperoodon ampullatus (assembly GCF_949752795.1). NCBI lineage: Eukaryota > Metazoa > Chordata > Mammalia > Artiodactyla > Ziphiidae > Hyperoodon > Hyperoodon ampullatus. Next base: position 48,148,750 of record NC_136923.1, on the reverse strand, counting down.
AGCCTGATGTGGGGCTCAGAACCTTCACTCCAGTGGGTGGACTTCTGTGGTATAAGTGTTCTCCAGTCTGTGAGTCACCCACCCAGCAGTTATGGGATTTGATTTTACTGTGATTGCACCCCTCCTACCATCGCATTTTGTCTTCTCCTTCGTCTTTGGATGTGGGGTATCTTTTTTGGTGAGTTCCAGTGTCTTCCTGTCGATGATTGTCCAGCAGCTAGTTGTGATTCTGGTGTTCTCACAAGAGGGAGTCTGAAATACTATTCTGTTAGTTACTGAGATATTAGTAAATGTCAAACTTCCATTTTTTCACTTTGAAGTTTGCGCGCAAAGTTTTATTTCACTTTCATTGTCTAAGCTCTGAATCCTCTTAGTGTCCACAAAATGCCACATTGGACAATTACAATATTGGAATTATTTCTGTAGGATATTTGGAAATGTTACAGTCATGCTTTAACTCATATCATACATTTATTCAGTCTTCTTATTTATAGGCTAAGTCATTGTTTTTCAAATTATGTCATAACTTTAGTCTCTGTAACCTCCTTTAATCGGGAATGGTTCCTCAGTGTTTTCTTGTCTTCCATTACCTTGCTGTTATTTTGTAGAATGTCCCTCAATTTGAGTGTTTTGATTATCTGGTATTTCTCATAATTAGAGTCAGGTTATTCATATTTGGCAGGAATACCCGGCAAGTGAAGTGTGTTGTTTTCAATGTTATATAGGAGGCATATGATGTTGATTATCCCATTACTAGTGATATTAACTTGGATCATTTGATTAAGGTGGTGTCTCCCAGTTTTTTCCCCAGTAAAGGAACTATTTTTCCCTTCAGTTAGTTTCTTTTGAGGAGGTGATTAGGGCTATGTAAATATCCTTTGAACACTGAATTTTTACCCCTTAGCTCTAGTGCTCATTGATGATTTTTGCCTGAATCACATATTATGATGATGGTTGCCAAATGGCAATTTTCTAACCTTATCATCCCTTCAAGCCGGCTCCTATGTCCCCATCATTCTTTGAGAACTCTCTTACTTCCTGGTTCACCAAGGTGTTCCAGGCTCATCTGGACTTTCCCTGGCCCAGTGTTTGATTGAACCATTTTGCTGAGAAGCTCTGGTTCTTTTTAGGAGGGAATGATTTTTAGAAACCAAGATCTGGGTGGTGCATGTCCTAACTGCTACTGAACTTCTCAGTGGCAGAACTACGAAACATGTATCTTTGTCTTTTTTTTTTTTTTTTTTTGCGCTACGCGGACCTCTCACTGCTGTGGCCTCTCCCGTTGTGGAGCACAGGCTCCGGACGCGCAGGTCCAGCGGCCATGGCTCACAGGGCCAGCTGCTCCGCGGCATGTGGGATCCTCCCGGACCGGAGCACGAACCCATGTCCCCTGCATCGGCAGACGGACTCTCAAACACTGCACCACCAGAGAAGCCCCTATCTTTGTCTTTATATCTATAGATAGATCTAATATCTACATAGATAGATAGAAAGAAAATGCCATGTGTAGAACCTTCATTTTTAGCTTAGTGATTAGATACAAAACACAAAAATTGTTAAACTAGATCAGTTAAATTTTATACACTAAATGTAAGAATTCCAACAATCAGGTCATGAATATATGGTCATAAGATTATATTTCAGTCTGCAGTTTAAGACATTTGGTCCCCAAACCCAACCTGGTATGCCATTTGATAATTCATTTGTCAAAAAAAAATCACCCTATTACATAATTTAAAGTAAATTGATTAACAGGTATGAGTTAATAAATGAGGAAAATGTTGAAAAATTGTTATAGCTAATAATCGTGACATAAAATAAGATATTATTTTCTTATTTCTCACACAGAAAGCAGAAATAAAATCTTTACCAATATTCTTAAAGGGGGAGTAGGAAGAATTATTAATGACTGTACACATTTAGTGAATCAAAAAAATGTGGAATATAGGGAATTCCCCGGTGGTCCAGTGGTTAGGGCTCCGAGCTTCCACTGCAGGGAGCACATGTTCAATCCCTGTTCCAGAACTAAGATCCCTGCAAGACCCTCCGCATGGCCAAAAAAAAAAAAAAAAAAAGAACATCTTTAGTTAGAGGAAAAGGTCCTAATTCCTTATCCCAATGTGCAAGACCTTTTGTAATCTCACACACACACACACAAACACACACACACACACACACACATGCCTCTCCAGTCTCATCTCGCACCCCCCTCCCTCTAGGCATTGTGTGATCTGGGCACGTTGGTTCATCTTATACTTCCCTGTGCACTGGCGTGGTTGGCATGCCCTTTCCTTTCACTAATCTGCTTGGAAAAATCTGGTCCACCTCTCAGGTTCAGGTCACATATCACCTGCTCTATAGAACCTTCCAGGCAGAATTAGTTAATTCTTCCTCTGTTCTACTAGAAGCGCATATATTCTCTTCCAGTTGCTTCTCTCTCTATTCCTTACTAGATGTATCTTCCTTATATTCCCAACACAACACACTGTTAGGCTTTCAGGATAAATATTTGATGCCTGCATAATGATCTGATTGGTTCTGAGAGTTTCAACTTGATTACTATTATTTTTGTGGCCGCGCTGTGCAGCGTGCAGGATGGTTGTGCCCCGACCAGGGATAGGACCCAGTGTCCCCTGCAATGGAAGCGGGAGTCCTAACCACTGGACCGCCAGGGAATTCCTTGAACTTGATTATTTTTTAAATGTTTTAGATCACAACATCTCAAACCTTTAAAGTGACTTAATAATTAAGGAACCTTAAAAAGGTTTATTTGGCAAGCACTTTTGAGATGGACATATGAGCCCTTCTGCAGAGTTATCCTAACACCTGACCATCAGTCACTGACAGGTGTCCCACAGGGGGTGTCAGGTGGCCTGGGGATGGCGTGCTTTAGACCATTTTTCTCCTAACCCCCTGGAGCTCTCTCTTGCACGGCTGTACCAGGGCCCACTCCACCACTACCATCTTGGACCCAAAATGTTCCTCTGATCCCCGAGTCACCTTGCCATTCTGCCCTGCCTACCCTGCGGCAGCCATTCAGCCTCCTAGGCACCACCCAGGCCTCTCGTTTGTCCAGCCTCCCCTAGGGGACTAGAGGCTCTGAGCGACAGCCAGCATCCCTTGTGCCATGACCATTATAACACCGAGGAAGTGATAACCTCCCAGGGGGCCGTGCTGCTTGGTACGAGGCCACCTGGGCTGCCCTCAGCTCTTTTCAGAAAGCTCTCCCCTTCTAATCCTTATGCCGACTTTGATGTTTATTTTCTCTTTTAAGACTTCATTGAAGTAAACGTTCTAAGAAATGCAGAATTAAAAGAACATCTTTCTGCTGAGCCTATATGTAGTTGATGGGGGAAAAAATAAAGATGGAGAGAGGTGAGACTAGAGCTGGGCATTTGGTTGGGTGGAAAGGAAGCGAGGGGCCAACAGACCCACCCGACAGGAGCATGTGGATGGAGACACCGAGACTGGTGAGGTCTGACCAGTGAGAGCCCTTGGACAGAGCGCTGAGGGGGTGAGCAGGGAGGCTCAGGGTGCTCACAACCAAGATGAAAACAAAGGAAGAGACTGGATCTACCCAGTTAGAATCCACAAAGTTCCCTTCACAAGTCCCTTCATCAGGAAATACTGCCTTTTGAATGTCACCAGTACCATTAGGTGCATCTTCTGAATTGACTTTTTCACCGTCTGGCTGCACTAGAACATCATCTGCTCATTTGCTCCAGTAGGAAAAGGGTCGCCTGTAGATGACTGATGTAAGTGACGGTCTAGTATAGCCTGCCTAAAAGTGCAATAAACATAAGTGAGGTTTGAAGTATCTTTAATTCTTTAAAGATCATCCCATCTCTGGAAATCTAGCAACAGGCTTGGTGTAATTTAAATTGAATTTGTTTGATAGACAAAGGAAGTTGTCATAAGTAGAATATGATTTATCAGATGCTGGAAGTTCCCCAAGAAACCTACTTTAGAAGTATTTACTCTAAAAGAATAGACTTGGCAGCAGTACTTATAATTTGGTAAACGTTTGATGGCAAACTCGGTTTAACACTGGGGCTGCTTTAAGTCAATGAACACGTCATTCAATAGTAGAAATGTTTGCATTGTAGTTAGTATATCAAAGTGTATATCTCTGTTTTTTTCTTTCTAGATAACAATGGGAAAAGTGCTGTTAAAAAGCTGAAGAATAGTTTGCCACTTAGAAAAGAACTAGATCGTTTAAAAGATGAACTGTCCCATCAATTGCAGCTCTCGGATATCAGGTAATGAAGAAGAGAAAACCTAATTTAGAGATTAAAATAAACATGCTTTACCTATTGGTAAGGGTTTGTTTCTAACAGTTAAATATTTGCATCTTTAATTATTCTGTTAACTAAATATTCTTTTGTTATCTTTTTATGAAAGTAATCAAATGTTTATGTAAGAAAAGTAATATGAATTTCTTGTTTAAATTAGTGAAGTAAAGTTTAGATACTGACATTTTTAGCATAATAGTTTTTTTACACAATGAATTTGTAATAAAAATATCCTTTTCCATATACCCATAATGTATAAAAAATAATTATTTCCCCCTCATATACGATTGGTATTCAAGTTTAAAAAGATAAAGGGAAGCTGTGACAAAGGGAGAGAGAGGCATGGACATATATACACTACTAAACGTAAAATAGATAGCTAGTGGGAAGCAGCAGCATAGCACAGGGAGATCAGCTCAGTGCTTTGTGACCACCTGGAGGGGTGGGATAGTGAGGGTGGGAGGGAGGGAGATGCAAGAGGGAAGGGATATGGGGACAGATGTATATGTATAAATGATTCACTTTGTTATAAAGCAGAAACTAACACACCACTGTGAAGCAATTATACTCCAATAAAGTTGTAAAAAAAAAAAGACAAAGGGAGAGAAAAAATAAATGTTGTATTCTTTGGTTCTATGTTATATAGCATGACTTTTTTTCTAATTGAGGTATAATTGACATATAACATTATATTAGTTCCAAGTGTTTTACATAATAATTCATTATTTGTATACATTGCAAAGTGATCACAATAAGTCTAGTTAACATCTATTGCCATAAACGGTTACAAATTTTTCTTTCTTGTGATGAGAACTTTTAAGATCTACTCTTTTAGCAACTTTCAAAAATGTAATACAGTATTATTAACTATTGTCACCGTGTAACATGACTTTTTAAATAAGTTTTTATAAACTTAGGAATCATAGTTATATAAAGATACGTGCTGAAGTTTATTATAAAAATAGATTTAACAGCTGTTACAACCCTAAGGAGAGTGTGGTGTGATTCAGTCATGGGACTGTGCATTACAAGAACTCTGAGATATTGTCATCTGGCCTGGAGTTTAAACTTCTATTACTCTTTGCTGTAGCCTGTTTTGTTGTTTTCAGCCATCATTATCAGGACTTTTTACTTGTATTGAACCAAATGACCATTTGGGTACCATAACAGCACCTTTTTCCTGGGCTTGCAGAATACATAGAGTACTTATATGTTCTGTTCTTGTGTATTCAAATCATAGTTGTCTAAGATAATTGAAATTTCAAAGGAAAGTGTTTACTCTTGGACTGTGTGGGATGTTTGGGTTTGTGCTGATAGCTGCTGTCTTTTCATCACATCCAAGCTTTGATTAGAGGGGCCCTTCCAATTCCATAATCTAGTAACATAGACTTTACCAACTAAAAACAAAATAATAAGATCCTTGGGCTTCCCTGGTGACGGAGTGGTTAAGAATCTGCCTGCCAATGCAGGGCACACAGGTTCAAGCCCTGGTCCAGGAAGATTCCACATGCCACGGAGCCACTAATCGCATGAGCCACAACTACTGAGCCTGCGCTCTAGAGCCTGTGTGCTCCACGACAAGAGAAGCCACCACAATGAAGAAACCCACACACCACAATGAAGAGTAGCCCCTGATCGCCGCAACTAGAGAAAGCCCGCGAGCAGCAACGCAGACCCAACTCAGCCAAAAATAAATAAAATTTAAAAAGAGTAATAAAACATTATTTTACAATATAGTGGAGAAATTTCTCAGCTTTAATTCTTAATATGGTAAATATCAATAGCTATAACCCATTTAAACAAAAGCTCTTCGAGGTTCTCAGTTTTTAGGAGTGCAAAGTGGTCCCAAGACCAAAACATTTGAGGACCGTGGACGTGAATGTCTCGGCTTACTGGGAAATTAACTAAGTATCCAACGAAAGGAAGCATTGTGACTGATGGCATTGTGTGTTAAAGGAATAATTTTGAAAGCGGATTTCACTTTATCAGAAATGACGTTCATCAGAATTGGTGTTAGGATGAAGAAGGAACCTAAGTTTTCTGAAAGCCTGTTGAGCGCCTTCCTCCTTCACATGTTCATCCCCTATGATTTACACTACCTGTGCTATAAGAAGTGTCCCCACTGGGCAAGCATGAAGGGAAACCTTAGGAAGACTAGAGGCAGTTTGTTGAAGGTCACAGAGCTAGTAAATCACAGAATTAGAATTCGAAGGTTGGTTTTCTGATACCACTTAACACCGGTGCTCTTTTTTTTTTTTTTTTTTTTTTTTTGTGGTACGCGGGCCTCTCACTGTTGTGGCCTCTCCCGTTGCGGAGCACAGGCTCCGGACGCGCAGGCTCAGCAGCCATGGCTCACGGGCCCAGCCGCTCCGCGGCATATGGGATCCTCCCAGACCGGGGCACGAACCCGTATCCCCTGCATCGGCAGGCGGACTCTCAACCACTGCGCCACCAGGGAGGCCCAACACCGGTGCTCTTTACACATACACAGAAGTGCCTCTGTGACATCATGTGAATATCAAGTTCCATTTTGTCACTGAGATGTAATAATGTTCATCTATAAAATGAGCAGATTACACGATGTCGTAAAAATCATTTTCTCTAGAATATGATAAAAAAAAAATTCTGATAAACCAAACTGGAATTCCTAGTTGGAACTTAAATCTAAGACAACATCATTGTCATTAAACAATGTAAAGAAGAAAAAGATCTTTGTCAAAGTATTCCCCATGTCATCCTCTATTTTAAGAGAAACAACACAGTGTATTTGCTTGTTTTCAGTCTTTGGATAGCTGAATATAGTGCTAAGATTTTTACCCTCTGGTAAACGATTCATTTCCCATTTGGCTGCTTCTTGAAAAATGAGTTAGTTTGGAAACATGTTGTGTGTCTCCTTGAGAAAGCAACTCCTTGGCTTTCACGGGAGTCAAGCAGTGGGGGCGAGTGTGTGCCTCCCTCTGTGGGGACACGGGTGTTAATGGGCCGTGTGCTCTGTTGGACCAGGTGGCAGAGGAGCTGGGGCATCGCCCACCGCTGCAGCCAGCTGCACAGTTTAGGCCGCTTAGCCCAGCAGAACTTGGAAAGCCTTAAAAATGCAAAAGGTAAACAATTTCCATTCACTTCCGAAATCCATATCCCTTAACGGCTATACACATCTGTAAATTCTAGAGGAAAGCTACGTGTTAAAAGTCTTTGTATTGATAGATGTGACTTTGTATCAGCTGAATTTTAAAATCTGTTCCTTTGACTTAAACAGTGACATAAAATTAGGGTTTAAGCTTCTACCGAATTTAATCCTGAGTTGATACGTGAAGTTCACATAATTATTTGCACAGTGCTGAAAGAAGGAAGCCTCTCTGGACAGTGACCAAAGGTTTGTGTTTTACCATCAGGATGTACGATAATATTTACAGACCGGTCCGGGATGAGTGCAGTGGGCCATGTGATGCTGGGAACAATGGATGTCCATCATCACTGGACAAAAGTAAGAAAAAGTTTAAAAGCAAAAAAAATCTCTGATTTGTCATTGACATACTTTTGTTTCAAACTACGCTAATATGTCAGTAAACTGAAAGAAATTTGAATCATCTGTTTGCAGATCAGATGCGTAATATTTTGTAGTTTAAATTCTTAGAGGACTGATTTTTCAGTCTGTTTTTATTTGGAAATTTTATAGTCTTTTCTGAAGCATAGCCTAAAGGCCTTCATTCTGTCGTTTTGTTTGTTTTGTTTTTAGCAGATTTACTGTGGTATAATTGACTTACAATAAACTGTACATATTTAGTGGGTTTAATTTGATGAGATGTGACATATGTAAATACCCGTGAAACCGTTACCATAATCAGGATAGTGAACACATCCATCACCCACAAAAGAATGCTCATGTCCCTTGTAAACCATCTCTTCCATCCACCACCCGCTACCCAAGCAACCACTGGTCTGCTTTCTGTCACTATAGATTAGTGTATATTTCTAGAGTTTTATATAAGTGGAATCAGAGTATGTTGGGGTTAGGATCTGATTTCTTTCATTTGGCATAATTTGAGATTCATCCATGCTATTGTGTGTATTTATTCCTTTTTATTTCCACATAGTATTCCATCATATGGATATACCAGTTTGTTTATCCATTCACTTATTGATGGATGTTGGGTTGTGTCAGCTTTTGGCTACTAGAAATAAAGCTGCTATGAACATTTATCTACAAAGTTTATATGGACATATATTTCCTTTTCCCTTGGGTAAATACCTAAAAGTGGAATGGCCAGATATGTTAGGGTATTTTAACTTTTTGAGAAACTGCCAACACTTGCTATGGTCATCTTTTTAATTTTAGCCACTCTAAGAGGTGTGTGGTTCTATCTCATTGTGGGTTTAATTTGCATTACTCGAATGACGAATGGTGGTGAGCATCTTTTCATGTGCTCTTTTGCCATCCATATACCTTCTTTGGTGAAATATCTGTTCAAATCAAATATTTGGTAGAAAATATTTGCAAACCACCTATCTGACAAAGTCTTTGTATCTAAATATATGAAGAACTCTTAAAGCTCAACAGTAAAAAAATAAACAATGAATCAGGAAATGTGTAAAATACATGAACAGATTTGTCACAGAAGAAGACATATAGATGACAAATAAGCACATGAAAAGCCATAGGGAACTGCAAGTTAAAACTGCAGTGATGGACTTCCCTGGTGGCGCAGTGATTAAGAATCTGCCTGCCAATGCAGGGGACACAAGTTCGAGCCCTGGTCCGGGAAGATCCCACATGCCGCGGAGCAACTAAGCCCGTGTGCCACAACTACTGAGCCTGCGCTGTAGAGCCCATGAGCCACAGCTACTGAAGCCCATGCACCTAGAGCCCGTGCTCCGCAACAAGAGAAGCCACCGCAATGAGAAGCCCGTGCACCGCAACGAAGAGTAGCCCCCGCTCGCCACAACTAGAGAAAGCCTGTGTGCAAAGCTTTCAGGCATCTTAGTTCCCTGACCAGGGATTAAACCTGTGCCCTCAGCAGTGAAAGCACAGAATCTTAACCACTGGACCACCGGTGAATTCCCACTATTTTTAGTTTTTTAAGGAACTTCCATATTGTTTTCATAGTGACTGTACCAATTTCCATTCCCACCAACAGTATAGGAGGGTTCCCTTTTCTCCACACCCTCTCCAGCTTTTTTTCTTCTTAATTTATTTTTGGCTGCATTTGGTCTTTGTTGCTGCATGCAGGCTTTCTCTCTAGTTGTGGTGAGTGATGGTTACTCTTTGTTGAGGTGCGTGGGCTTCTCAGACCGGTGGCTTCTCTTGTGGAGCGTGGGCTCTAGGGCATACGGGCTTCAGTAGTTACGGTGCACGGGCTCAGTAATTGTGGCGCATGGGCTTATTTGCTCCACGGCACGTGGGATCTTGTCTCCTGCATTGGCAGGTGGATTCTTAACCACTGCACCATGAGGGAAGTCCCTCCAGCATTTATTATTTGTAGACTTTTTGATGATGGTCATTCTGGCCAGTGTGAGGTGGTACCTCATTGTAGTTTTTTTTTTGCGTTACGCGGGCCTCTCACTGTTGTGGCCTCTCCCATTGCAGAGCACAGGCTCCGGACGCGCAGGCTCAGCTGCCATGGCTCACGGGCCCAGCCACTCCGCGGCATGTGAGATCCTCCCGGACCGGGGCATGAACCCGTGTCCCCTGCATCGGCAGGCAGACTCTCAACCACTGCGCCACCAGGGAAGCCCTCATTGTAGTTTTGATTTGCATTTCTCTAATAATTAGTGATGCATCTAACCTTCTGTAAATCCTCTTAATCTTTTCATATTGGTTATGTTAGACGTCCTTGGAAACCTTTGCTTGACCCTCCAATCGCTTCACCCTCATGTGGCACTTAGTATGCTGAATTCTGATTCTTGTTTTGCTTCCCTGCACCCTGACCATAAGCCCCTGGGAGACAGGGACACAAATTCTTATAATCTCTATACTCCAAGGGCCCAGTTTAGTGTTTAAGTACATGGTAGGTGCTTCATAATAGAATTTAGTTGAATTAAGGGAAATTCTGAGGAAATAGATTTGCAATTGAAATATGTAGACTTTATTTGTAAAACCCTTCTTTATTATACCATTTAATCTTTCTAACCTAATTTGAGATTCTTACCTGAATATTTAAATATTAGGACTTATTTTTATTTGGAACATATTTCTTTTCTTCTGCAATCTCTTCAATTCCTAGCTAAAAGTTCCTAAGATTTAGGGTAGTTTGTTTTGAATATTAATATTTACAGCATTCCATAGCTTTTTTCTTATTGCTTACTTGAACTTCCGTTCTAGTAAAATAATTTATAATTTTCTTGTTAGAATTTCTCAGTACCATTTATTGGAGTCCTAAACTTGGACTGTTAAAGTACCATAAAACTAAATATTCCTTCCCTTTTTTTCAAAAAAAAAAATACTGTAGCTATTTGAAAGATTACCGAGTTATTTTGACCTGCAGAGGAGGCTGATGCTTCTGGAGGACCAAATAAGCTATCTTCTAGGTGGCATCCAAGTTGTTTATATCGAAGAATTACAGTCAGTGTTGACACTTGAAGAATATTACTCTCTTCTCGACGTGTTCTATAATAGACTCTTGAAAAGTCGAATACCTTTTCACCCTCGAAGTTTGCGTGGTTTGCAAATGATCCTAAACAGGCAAGTATCTAAAACAATTACTTTTATTCATTCACTCAGATGGGCTGTGTGTGTCCATGCATGAAATTGTTTTGTATTTCCATGTGTGATTCTTAGGAATTAAAGAAAGGAAGGTCACCACCTCTGTTGGCAACACTCTTTTACACATGAGAAAAGCCAACATGAGAGGATTGAAAGATTGAGTCTCTAGAACATTCTGTAAATATATTGCCACTTACAGGGCAAATCAGTCCTGTGGAAAACTTTATAGGATTATACTAATGTGAAATCAACAGTGTGCATATCAGGCACCGTGCTTAGTACTTAAATGCATTATCTCTTTAGCACTCACAACCTCACCATGGAGTGGGTTACTACTCCATCTTACAGATGAGGAAGGTCACAGGGCCAGGAGGGTGTGGTCATCCTGATAATGTGTCCCTTTGGGGACAGCAAAACTTCAAATCAATTCTGCTATACAGGAAGTCCACTACATATGAACCTTCAAGTTGCAAACTTTCAAAGATGCAAACATGCGTTCACCTGTCCAATCTCATAAGTTAGTTCATGTGTCTGCTGTACATTGTCACATGCATGCATTCTCTACAAGTGGTTGTGCTTTTGTGTATTTCACTGTACAGTACTGTAGAGAGTACAGTAGTACAGTATCTTTATTTCAAGTGTTTTTTATGTATTATTTGTGTGAAAATTATTATAAACCTACTACAGTACAGTGCTATATAGCCAATTGTGTTAGTTGGGTACCTAGGCTAACTTGTTGGACTTACGAACAAATTAGACTTAGGAACGCACTCTCGGAAAGGAACTCATTCATATGTAGGGGACTTACTGTACCTTTAAGGTAGATCTTCTTGATGAGTTCCTTTTCCATTAATCAGACTAAGAAAATCGTTTCTTTGGGGGTGGAATGGGGGTGGAGAGGTCGCTGAGTTTTCCTTTTTCGTATGCTTTATTACAGTGACAGATATGCTCCAAGTTTGCACGAACTTGGGCATTTTAACATTCCAATCCTCTGCGATCCAGCAAACCTCCAGTGGTTTATTCTCACCAAAGCCCAACAGGCAAGAGAGAACATGAAAAGAAAAGAAGAGTGAGTGCTCTTAGCCCTCTTCCTGTCTTACCATTCCGTCTAATCGTTAAAAATATTCAGGTAGTCAGAACTCATAAGTATGGGAAATTAAAACTGTATTGAACTTAGGAAAGCGACTGTATTAAACTGTATGTCACTTAGGAGTAACATATTTATTTATTCCCCCCCGGTTGTGCCAGGGATTGAATGTGGCTGTTTTCTCAGTATAATAACCTCAGTTGCATTCCCACCATGTACCTCAATTTGAGAAGCAGGGCTTGCTAATATAAAAGTCAACTCAGGAGCAGAATGAAAGATAAGAGTATCAGAAAGAAACTGTGCAGATGGAAAAGGGTGGCAACAAGGGGGGAAAACTCAGTTACTACTTGATTAATTGGAATCTTCACTGTTTAAAATTTTGAAATCTGCTGATAGAAAACAAGCCTCGTCTGCACTGTCATTAAATGGAGAACAAATCTTAAAGTGAAAAAGGGTTTTGGCTCATAAGCAGTGCTGTCTCTATGCCATTTGTATCTTTGAAGGAATCCTGTTATAGTCAGTAGTTTTGTAGGCAGTAAGATAGTGTTGAAGATGTTTCATGGATCTACTATGAAGAAAGGGAGAGTATTATATTCAAAACAGGGTGGTTTTCCTAAAGATGTGGCCTAAGGAGGTTTGGCTAGCAAGGATTCATTCATTCATGCAGCCGTCATTTGCTGTGACCGTTGTGGATCAGAAGCTGTGCAAGGAGCCACTGGTAGAAAGATGAAGGCCTGGTGCCCAGGCTCACAGGAGACGCAGGTGCCCTCGGTGTCAGGGGTGGTGGACGGAGAGGCGTCATGCGTGAGAGGAGCCAAGGCTGATGCTCTGGGAAGGGAACAGGAAGCAGAGGCTGTGGCGAGGAGGCCGAGGCTGACGTGTCCGGGGCGGAGGGTAAGGAGGGCGGGGGCAGGAGCCTGGTGGGTGGAGGACTGGGGTGATTGTCCGAGTGTGCTGCTGGGGCCCCCCTCTGGTTACTTACTTCTCTGGCCTCGCTGCCCGTTCTCTCCTCGATCTACACAAATTGCTTGTTTAAAAAGCCAAGGATGTGAAACAGAGAAAGGGTGGCCACACGGGAGGGCTGTGGACATGATCCGTTTCCCAGGAGATGATGGGGTCATTTTATGCATCAAATAAGTGAAGGAGTCACATATCTGTTTCACTTGTGGAATTGGTGACAGTTCCTGGCCAGATCCTATTTAACAAATAGCCTGCTTCTTGACTGGTTGGTGAGCAGTTGTGTTTGTGTCGTTACCTTTTCTAACCATGAGTTTGTTTTCGAACTCTATGAGTCTGTTTCTGTGTTGTTAATAAGTTCATTTGAATCATTTTTTCTTTAGATTCCACATGTAAGTGATATCATATTTGTCTTTCTCTGACTCCCTTCTTTCCCTTAGTATGATCATCTCTAGGTCGATCCATGTTTCTGCAAATGGCATTATTTTGTTCTTTTTAATGGATGAGTAATATTCCATTCTATGTATGTACCACATGTTCTTTGTCCATTCTTCTGTCAGTGGACATTAAGGTTGCTTCTCTATCTTAGCTCTTTTAAATAGCTCACGAATGTTCTGGTGCATGTGTCTGTTGAAATGATGGTTTTCTCCAGATATACGCCTAGCAGTGAGATTGCTAGATCATATGGTAGCTCTAGTTTGAGTTTGTAAAAGATCCTCCACTGTTCTCCATAGTGGCTGTTACCAATTTCCATTCCCACCAAGACGTAGTAAGGTTCCCTTTTCTCCACGCTCTCTCCTGAATTTATTATTTGTAGACTTTTTGATGATGGCCATTCTTAATGGTGTGAGGTGGTGTCTTGTTGTAGTTTTGATTTGCATTTCTCCAATAATTAGCAATGTTGAGCACATTTTCATGTGGTTTTTTTTTTTATACAGTGTGAGGAAAATGTACCTTAAGAAGCTGGCTTCCTGAAAGCCAGCCCTGTTTTGAATTCTTTTTCCTTTTTTTTTTTTAACATCATTATTGGAGTATAATTGCTTTACAATGGTGTGTTAGTTTCTCCTGTATAACAAAGTGAGTCAGCTATACATATACATATATCCCCATATCCCCTCCCTCTTGCGTTTCCCTCCCACCCTCCCTATCCCACCCCTCTAGGTGGTCACAAAGCACTGAGCTGATCTCCCTGTGCTACGCGGCTGCTTCCCACTAGCTATCTATTTTACATTTGGTAGTGTATATATGTCCATACCACTCTCTCACTTCATCCCAGCCTACCCTTCCCCCTCCCTGGGTCCTCAAGTCCATTCTCTATGTCTTTATTCCTGTCCTGCCCCTAGGTTCTTCAGAACCATTTTTTTTTTTTAGATTCCATATATATGTGTTAGCATATGGTATTTGTTTTTCTCTTTCTGACTTACTTCACTCTGTATGACAGACTCTGTCCATCCATCTCACTACAAATAACTCAATTTCGTTTCTTTTTATGGCTGAGTAATATTCCATTGTATATATGTGCCACATCTTCTTTATCCATTCATCTGTCGGTGGACACTTAGGTTGCTTCCATGTCCTGGCTATTGTAAATAGTGCTGCAATGAACATTGTGGTACATGACTCTTTTTAAATTATGGTTTTCTCAGGGTATACACCCAGTAGTGGGATTGCTGGGTTGTATGGTAGTTCTATTTTTTTTTTTTTTTTTTGTGGTACGCGGGCCTCTCACTGTTGTGGCCTCTCCCGTTGTGGAGCACAGGCTCCGGACACACAGGCTCAGCGGCCATGGCTCACAGGCCTAGCTGCCCCGCGGCATGTGGGATCTTCCCGGACCGGGGCACGAACCCGTGTCCCCTGCATCGGCAGGCGGACTCTCAACCACTGCGCCACCAGGGAAGCCCTATATTTGTTCTTTTAAGGAACCTCCATACTGTTCTCCATAGTGGCTGTATCAATTTACATTCCCATCAACAGTGCAAGAGGGTTCCCTTTTCCTCACACCCTCTCCAGCACTTATTGTTGTAGACTTGTTGATGATCACCATTTTGACTGGTGTGAGGTGATATCTCGCTGTAGTTTATTTTTAAAAATTTTTATTTAATTTTATTGTTTTTTGGCTGTGTTGGGTCTTCATTGATGCCCGTGGCCTTTCTCTAGTTGTGGTGAAGGGGGGCTACTCTTTCTTGCGGTGCACGGGCTTCTCATTGCGGTGGCTTCTCTTGTTGCGGCGCACGGGCTCTAGGCGCACGGGCTTCAGTAGTTGCAGCATGTGGGTTCAGTAGTTACTGCGTGTGGGCTCTAGGGTGAGTGGGCTTCAGTAGTTGTGGCATGCAGGCTCAGTAGTTGTGGCTTGTGGGCTCTAGAGAGCAGGCTCAGTAGTTGTGGATCACGGGCTTAGTTGCTCTGCAGCATGTGGGATCTTCCTGGACCAGGGCTTGAACCCATGTACCCTGCCTTGGCAGGCGGATTCTTAACCACTGCGCCACCAGGGAAGTCCCTGTTTATCTATTTTAAGTGTAGTAGTGTGTATATGCTAATCCCAAACTCCTGTTTTATCCTTCCCCACCACCTTTCCACTTTCGTAACCATAAGTTTGTTTTCTAAGTTTATTTGTATCATGTCTTTTTGTTACTGAGTTGTATGAACTATTTGTATATTTTGGGAATAAGCCTTTTCAGTCAAATTGTTTGCAAATATTTTATTCCAGTCCACAAGTTGTCTTTTCATTTTGTTTATGCTTTCCTGTGCTGCACAGAAGGTTTTAAGTTAGATTAGGTCCCATTTGTTTATTTTTGCTTTTATTTTGTTTGCCTTGGGAGACTTACCTAAAAAAATATTGGCACGATTTATGCCAGAGACTGTTTTGCCTGTATTCCTTCCTAGGAATTTTATGATGTTACGTCTTATATTTCAGTCTCTAAGTCATTTTGAGCTTATATTTTTGTATGGTGCAAGGGAGTGTTCTAACTTCGTTGATTTACATGGCCCTATCCAGCTTTTGCAGCACATTTTGCTGAAGAAACTGTCTTTTCTCCGTTGAATATTCTTGCCTCCTTTGTTGAAGATTAATTGACTGTAGGTGTGTGGTATTATTTCTTGTCTTTCTATTCTGTTTCTTTGACCCATATGTGTGTGTTTGTGCCAGTACTGTACTGTTTTGATTACTGTAGCTTTTTAGTATTGTCTGAAGTCTGGGGGGGGTTATGCCTTCAGCTTTCTTCTTTTTTCTCAGTTTTGCTTTGGCAATTCTGGGTCTTTTGTGGTTCCATATCAATTTTAGGATTATTTGTTCTAGTTCTGTGAGAAATGTCATGGGTAATTTGATAGGGACTGCCTTAAATTTGTAGATTGCTTTGGGTATTATGAACAATATTAATTCTTCCAGTCCAAGATCATGGGATATCTTTCCATTTCTTTGAATCATCTTCAATTTTTTAAAATAAATGTTTTATAAGTCTCAGTGTATAAGTCTTTCACCTCCTTGTTCAGGTTTATTCCTAGGCTTGTTTTTTCTTTTTTTTTTTTAAGACGCACTTTTAAAGGGGATTGTTTTTTTACTTTTCCTTTCTGATATTTTATTAGTGTAAAGAAATTCAACAGATTTCTGTATGTTAATCTTGTATCCTGCTACATTGCTGAATTCGTTTATAAGTTCTAGTAGTTTTTTGTGTGGAGTCCATAGAGTTTATACATACAATATCAAGTCATTTGCATATAATGTCAAGTTTACCTCTTCCCTTCCACTTTGGATATCTTTTATTTCTTTTTCTTGTGTTATTGCTGTGGCTAGGACTTCCAACACTCTGTTGAATAGAAGTGGTAAGAGTGGGCATCCTTGTCTTGTTCCACATTTTAGCAGGAAGGCTTTCAGCTTTTCACTGTTGAGTATTATATTGGCTTTGGGTTTGTCATAAATAGCCTTTATTATCCTGAAATATGTTCCCTCTATGCCCACTTTTGTAAGAGTTTATGTCATGAATGGATGTTGCATTTTATCAAATGCTTTTTCTGCATCATTTTAAATGATCATGTGGTTTTTGTCTTTTCTTTTGTTGATGTGGTGTATCACATTGATTGATTTTGTGTATGTTGAACCATCCTGTGACCCTGGTATGAATCCAACTTGATCATGGTATATAATCCTTTTTATGTGTTGTTGGATTCGGTTTGCTAATACTTTGTTGAGGATTTTTGCATGTATGTTCATCAAAGATACTGGCCTGTAATTTCTTTTTTGGTAGTGTCTTTGTCTGCTTTTGGTATCAGGGTGATGGTAGCTTCATAGAATGACTTTGGGTGTGTCCCTCCCCTTCAATCTTTTGGAAGAGTTTGAGAAGGCTTGGTATAAGTTCTTCTTCTTTGTATGTTTCATAGAATTCCCCAGTGAAGCCATTTGGTCCTGGACTTTTGTTTGCAGGGAGTTTTTACAATTACAGATTCTATTTCACTTCTAGTTATTAGTCTGTTCAAATTACCTATTTCTTCTTGATTCAGTTTTGGCAGGCTGTATATTTCTAGAAACTTGTCCATTTCTTCTAGGTTGTCCAATTTGTTGGTATATAGTTGTTCATAGTATTTTCTTATTGTTTTTTGTATTTCTGAGGTATTGGTTTTTATTTCTCCTCTTTCATTTCATATTTTGTTTGTTTGGGTCCTCTCTCTTTTCTTGGTGAGCCTTCTCAGAGGTTTTTTGATGTTGTTTATACTTTCAAAAACTGGCTCTTGGTTTTATTGATTTTTTTCTATTTTTTTAGAATCTCTATTTGTTTCCTCTCTGATCTTTATTATTTCCTACCTTTTTCTGACTTTAAGTTTTGTATGTTTTTCTTTTTCTGATTATTTTAGGTGATAGGTTAATTCATTTATTTCAGATTTTTCTTATTTTTTTGAGGAAGGCCTGTATCGCTATGAACTTCCCTCTTAGGACTGCTTTTGCTGTATCACATAGATTTTTGTATGGTTGTGTTTTAATTGTCATTTGCCTCGAGTATTTTTTTTTTTTTTTTTTTTTTTCAGTATGCAGGCCTCTCACTGCTGTGGCCTCTCCCGTTGCGGGGCACAGGCTCCGGACATGCAGGCCCAGCGGCCATGGCTCACAGGCCCAGCTGCTCCACAGCATGTGGGATTCTCCCGGACCGGGGCACGAACCCGCGTCCCCTGCATCTGCAGGTGGACTCTCAACCACTGTGCCACCAGGGAAGCCCTGTCTCGAGTATTTTTAATTTCTTCTTTGATTTCATCATTGACCCACAGGTTTTTTACTAACATGTTGTTTAGTCTCCATGTAATAACTTTTTTCTTGTTTCTCTTTCTGTGGTTGATTTCTAGTTTCATGCTACTGTGGTCAGAAAAGATGCTTGAAATAATTTCTATCCTTTTAAATTTGTTGAGGCTTGTTTTGTGTCCTAGTATGTGGCCTATCCTAGGGAATGTTCCATGTATGCTTGAAGAGTATGTGTATTCTGGTTTTTTGGGGGATGTAATGTCCTGAAAATATCAATTGAGTCTAACTGTTCTATTGTGTCATTTAGGATCTCTGTTGCTTTACAGATTTTTCTGTCTGGAAGATCTCTCCCTTGATGTCAGTGGATTGTTAAAGTCTCCTACTATTGTTGTATTCCTGTTAATAGCTCCCTTAGTCCATTAGTATTTGTTTTATGTATTTAGGTGCTCCTATATTGGGTGTATATATGTTAATAAGTATAATATCTTCTTCTTGTATTGATTCTTTTATATAGTGCCCTTCTTTTATGGCCTTTGTTTTAAAGTCTGTTTTGTCTGATGTGAGTATTGCTACCCCTGCTTTCTTGTCATTTCCATTTGCATGAAATAACTTTTTCCATCCCTTCACTTTCAATCTATGTGGGTCTCTTATAGGTAGCATATTGTAGGCTCTTGTTTTATTATCCAATCTGTCACTCTGTGTCTTTTGATCAGAGCATTTAGTCCATTGACATTTAAGGTAATTATTGTTAGATATATATTTATTGCCATTTAAAATCTTGCTTTCCAATTGATTTTGTATTTCTTCTTTGTTCCTTTATTTTTCTTTTTGTTTTCCTTTGTGGTTGGATGGTTTTCTTTTGTATTATGTTTGAGTTCTCTTTTTTTTGGTTTTTGTGAATCTATTATATGTTTTTGATTTGTGGTTACCCTGGTTTTCAAATATGTTAACCCATTATTGTATCTAATTTCTTTAGACTGGTAGTCACATAAGCTCAAAAACGGTCTAGAAAAAACCCTACATTTTCTTACTCCCCCTCCCACATTTTATGATTTTTGATGTCTTTTACATCTTCATGTTTTGCTGTTCATTGTAGTTGTAATCACTTTCACAAAAAATATATTTTAATCTATGTACTGGCTTATTTAAGTGATTTGCTTTCCTATTTTGATTTTATCTTTATAATAGATTCTTCTTTTCTGTTTAGAGAAGACCTTTCAATATTTCTTTAGGATAGGTTTAGTATTGCTGTATTCTTCTAATTTTTGCTTGTCTGAGAAATTCTTTATCTGTCCTTCTATTCTAAATGATAATCTTGTTGGGTAGAGTATCCTAGTTTCCCTTTCAGGACTTTGAATATATCTGGTCACTCCCTTCTGGCCTGCAAAGTTTTTGCAGAAAAATCCTCTGATAGCCTTATGGCGGGGAGGGGGTTCCCTTGTAATTGACTCTGTTTTTCTCTTGCTGCCTTTAGAATCTTCCCTTTATGTTTAAATTTTGCCATTTTGATTATAATATGTCTTGATGTAGGTCTGTTTGGGTTCATCTTCTTTGGAATTCTCTGTTCTTCCTGTATCTGTATATGTGTTTCCTTCTTTAGATTTGGGAAGTTTTAAGCTATAATTTCTTCAAATAGATTTTCAACCCCCTTTTCTCTTTCTTCTCCTTCTGGGATCCCTATTATGTGTACGTTGGCTCTCTTTGTATTATTAGAGGTCTCACATACTGCTTTCATTTTTTAAAATTTGTCTTTCTGTCTGTTTTTCTGATTGGGTGATTCCCATTATTTTATCTTCCAGGTTACTTATTTGTTGTTCTTCTTCACTTATTATTTAGTTTGCTATCCATTGCCTTTAGCTCGGTTTTCATCTTGGCAAATGAGTCTTCTAATTTTGATTGGATCCTCTTTATAGTTTCTAATTCCTTGTTACAGTGATCTGCATTTCTATTGATAGCTTTTCTTAATTCCTTCAGTATTTTTATTATCTCCTTTTTGAACTCGGGGTCTAGTAGACTGGAAAGGTCTGTTTCACTGTTTGTTCTTTCAGGGAAATTCTCTTGTTCTTTTACTTGGGAGTGGTTTCTTAGTTTCTTCATTTTCCTTATTTCTTTGACTCTGAATTTAGGAGTAACAGTTATCTACTCTGCTCCTGAAGGGCTGTTTTTATGTGGGAGCATCCCTGTGTAGCCTGTGTGAGTCTAATATTTTTGGTGTGAGGGCTGTCTTTAGTATGGATACCTCCCATGTCTTTCCTCAGTGTGTACTGGCCATTATCCCCTGGATAGGGAGTGTGATTGTTTTTGTGATGACCAGAGCCTGCACTGGATGTTGAGTGGGGCTTCTTGTTTGCTCTGTGGTTGTCACTGCCCTGTGACAGAGTCTGCTCCCCAGCTGTCAGAGTAGCAGCCTCCAGATCTGTCTCTAAGCTGTGGTGTGAGGTAGGTGAAACTGGAGTGCTCCCACTGGGAGAGGAGCTGCTGGGTATTCCTCTGCAATAGGTGTCCACTGGGAAGTGTGCTTTACGGCATTGCCCAGCACCCTTTGTGTGTGCTCACAAAGTACACTGTTGTTGGCACTGCCCTCAGCCCCGCCTCAGTCACGGGGACGCTGGCAGTTGGCCCAGGTATTCCTCAGGCACTGTGCTTACAAAGCCACAGGTGCAGATCTGCCAAAGTCTGGCACCAGACCTGCTGTAGTCACACACCTGGACCTACTGTGGGAACTATGGAATCAGCATAGACCCTGGCCCTGCCTCTGTGTGTGCGCCTGCAAAGCCCGCCGCTGCTAGTGCCGGGCCCACCCCAACCATGGAGCACCAGTAATCCACATAGATGTTCCACAGGCACTGTACTTACATAGTCAAACAGCCCCTGGGAAATGGCTCTGATTTCAGGCCCACCTCCACATGTGGGCCACCTGCTGGGCTTGTGTGCTCCCAGAGCTCATAGCAGCAGAGCCGTGCCCACTGTGAGCACACCGAGAATGAGGCTGCTATGGCAGGGACATGCCCCTCCCTTTGCCATGTGTTAACAGTGGGGCTTCTGTGGTGGACCCAGGCTCTGCCCTGCGCACACCCCCAGTTGTGGCCTGGACTACATTCTAGTGTCTTCAGGCTGTTTCCATGCAGTAAACCCCAGTCCTCTCCCCGGGTTTGTCTGCTGAAACCTGAGTTTCAGCACCCAGCCCCCATGTGCACCAGTAGATGCATGACTTGGGCTGGGGGGTGCAGCGAGGTGGCCAGGACCATCTGTGCTGGTCTCTGTCCTGCCTGCCACAAGCTGACTGCTCTCCTCTCCTCTGAGCCTCTGAAGCTCCCTTTCTGTCCTGGCTGATTTCCTTGCCAGTGAAGGGGCTTCCCAAGGTGAGGGAACCTTTCTTCTTCCACAGCTCCCTCCCAGGGGTGCAGGTCCTGTCCCGATTACTTTCTTTTGTCCTACCTGGTTATATGGTGATCTTTCTTGCAGCTTTGGATTATGAGATCTTCTCCCAGCATTCAATAGGTATTCTGTGAGAACTGCTTCACATGTAGGTGTATTTTTGATGTATTTGTGGGAGGAGGTGAGCTCCACGTTCTTCTATTCCAGCATCTTGATCTACGCTCACCTACCACCACCACCCCGACATGCATTCTTAGATGAGACAGGAGTGTTTTGAGACAGACACACAGAGGACATGGAAGGGGAAGCACTGTGACCACAGAGGCAGAGATTGGAGTGATGTGGCCACCAGCCAAGGAACACTGACAGCCCCCTGAGGCTGAAAGAGGCAAAGAAAGGAAGGGAGGAGCCTCTGGAGAGAGTGTGGTCCTGCTGACACCTTGATTTCGGACTTGTGGCCTCCAGAACTGTGAGAGAATAACTTTCTGTTGTTTTAAGCCCTGCCCAGCTTGTAATTTATGTCAGCCACAGGACACTAATACACCAGGGAAGGCTAAATGATGCTCAGCGTCCAGCTCCTCAAAGGCTCAGTCCCCGCTATGTTCCTACCACCTGCACACAGGAGGTGCTGCCCAAGTTCTCACTGAATGGCTGATAAGAAAGGAAAAGATCTTAGGAAATCTCTTAGGAAAGATTTATCCCAAACTTTAAAAATCCTGCCTGGGGTAGTGACAGAAAGAAAAACTGACCGCCTCCCAAAGATTCTGAGGGTGAAATCCGATGGCCCCCTCCCCATGTGGCTCACCACGCCCACGTGAACTGCCATGATGGACTTTGGGGCAGTCGCGTGCAAATGTTGCTTACAGAATGACACTTATGAGCACTTGTGGGGGCCCAGTGCACACCCTGGCCCAGCTTGAGCAGGGACAGTGGGGGCTGCCCGAGCCGTCTGGATGGAGGGGCAAGGCTGACTGGCACTGCCAGGTCCCTCAGGAGGAGCAGAAGGGGTGCCACCCCTCCCGGTTCTCACAACCCGAGTGGGGCAAAGTCAGCTCTGCCCCCCGCTGACCCGTGTGCATGATCATGGCCAGGACTGACATGCCTGACCCCAAGGTCACTGTCTCTGCTATGGTCCCCGCCCCCATGGGGCTGTACTGCTTGACCTGTGATCCTGTCAACCCCTGGCACTGACCTGGGGGTGGACTCCCCCAGAGCTGGGGGTGCTCCTGTCTGTGCAGATGCCTCCCAGCCCTGGGGTTTCCTGGGTTCTAATCCCACCTCTTCAGCCTGCAGCAGGCAGAAGGGCCTTGCAAAGGTTTCTGCACTATTTGGGGCCTCATTTTCCCTTTATGCAACATTTGTCAGCTTACGGGAAAAAATCCCGAAAGTGCCTGTAAAAGGCATGTCCCCACGAGGGAAGGTTTTTTAAATTTATTATTATTATTATTAGTGGTACGCAGTCCTCTCACTGTTGTGGCCTCTCCCGTTGCGGAGCACAGGCTCCGGATGCGCAGGCTCAGCGGCCATGGCTCACGGGCCCAGCCGCTCTGCGGCATGTGGGATCTTCCCGGACCGGGGCACGAACCCGCGTCCCCTGCATCGGCAGGCGGACTCTCAACCACTGAGCCACCAGGGAAGCCTGAGGGGAAGGGTTTTGAGTGACCAGTAGAACCAGGCTGCAGTGGGAGGGGCATGGAGGGAAGAGGGTCCCATGGAGTTGACCCAGGTCTGCTCTGTCTGGTCACTGGCTGCTCCACCTCCTCTTCTTCCTCGTCCAGCTGTTAAGCAGCAAGAGGCACCTGGGCTGGTGGCCAAGGGCCATCCAAGGGAGGACTCTGTTTTCCTGGGACAGACTCATTGGGTGAGAAGGAGCTCCAAGAATGGGCATGTTCCACAGATGGGGAGACTGAGGCCAAGGGAGGGGTGGGTTAGAGGTTCCAAAGGTGAGCTGGCTCCTGAGGCAGCCCTGGTTCCCCTTGCCCACCTGTCCACCCCTCAAGGCCCATAGCCCCTCTCATGAGCTCAGGGAGGCTGCCTGGAGGCAGAGGCTTTGAAGAGAAAGGAGGAAGTAGGGCCTGGGGAGACCTGTCCTGTGGACGGATGTGGCTCTGGACATACGCCTCCCTGACTGGACAGCCTGGGCAGAGGGTACAGCCCCCAGGCAAGTTCATGGCCTGGTTCTTCCTTGGGAGAGCTCTGGCCTGAGGCTGGAGCTCAGGTCCCTCTGGAGATCATTTCTGACCCAAGGCTTTGAGGTTAGAGGGGTCTCATCCTGTCCTAGTTTTCAGTGGTGGGAGAGTTTTCCAGCACTTTTATGTTCGATTGGAAGAGGAAGTCAAACAGGCATAAACAGGCCACCAATTTTTTTGTAGATTCCTTTATGTTGAAATAGTTATAAACTATTAACAAATGAATAATGAGAAAACAATTATCTGGTTAACGTATTACTTATTATGTAACAATTAGTTCTGAGACAAAGTCCAATTCAAAACATATTACTGAGGATTCTATATTAGTTGATTTTAGAAATGGCATAATCCAAACCTATATTTCCATAAATTATTATTTTTTTGGCCACACTGCATGGCTTTTGGGATCTTAGTTCCCCAACCAGGGATCGAACCCTCCCTCACCTTTGGCGGTGAAAGTGTGGAGTCCTAACCACTGGACTGCCAGGGAATTCCCTCAAATAAATTTTCCTATGTAACCTCTAAAGAATTTTTCACTCCCATCATTTGGCTCTGGAAAACTTTTATAGGCAACAACATTTTTTTTTTTTTTTTTTTTTTTTTTTTGCCGTACGCGGGCCTCTCACTGTTGTGGCCTCTCCCATTGTGGAGCACAGGCTCTGGACGCGCAGGCTCAGCGGCCATGGCTCACGGGCCCAGCCGCTCCGCGGCATGTGGGATCTTCCCGGACCGGGGCACGAACCCCTGTCGCCTGCATCGGCAGGTGGACTCTCAACCACTGCGCCACCAGGGAAGCCCAGGCAACAACATTTTTACAAGAGAAAAAAAAATAAGTACAGTTGTTAGGCACAGCTTAAAAGGGGTGATATGCACAAACTATAATAATTACAAATCAATACTTATTCAAACACACAATTTGAATTTAAAGCATTCAAATAATCATTGTTATAGATAAATTTAACATATGCTTCGAGAATCATTTTTAACATCTCTTTTCCTTTCTAACGCACTACGGAAAAAATTCCTTTCTTATTTCTTCAGCAGTTAGAGTCTCAAAAATGTTGTTACAAACCTGGATTCACCTTGTCCTCTTGAGAAACAAGCTGAAGAGGTTTTTGGATCTGGTTAAAAATATTATCCTAAGGGAAATATCCACAGAGAGAAGCCCTGTGTTTGTCTGTAGGGCTTGGGGCTGGGCTGGGTGGTGGGTCCAGGAAAGTCCACACAACTATGGACAGGGGGTGACTCAGAGGGGCTCTAACCAGTGTTCTAATCATTGGAAGACCGGGGTTGAGAGGGGTGGCAGATCCTGAATGGCCCGAATCATTTTAAACTTGGCCCTACTTGATGGAACTCTTTGAGAAACAAGGATTTTTCTGGATAGTGTTTGTCCTTCAAACAAATGAATCACCTCATTCAGTGTTTCAAAAAAATTCACTGTCTCTTGGTTATAGGCCATCAACAGTTAGACTATCTTAATGCATAGGAAAACTTTAAATTCTCTGTTTCTGGAAATGCTTTAACAAACTGTATCAGACAGCTTATGATAATGTCAATATCATTTATTCATTCAATTGCTTTTTCCCATCTACTCTCTCTTTAGGCAAAATTTGATTAACGAATTTTTACTACCCATCAGTCATCTGTTTTGGACTCAAACTGTCCATAATTGGCTGCAAAATACAGGTGTGTATATCGATACATGTGATGTAACTATAAAGTTGCACGTTGAATTGTTACAAGTGGAAATGAGTTCTGCAACTCCAGAGCTATACTGAACGAGACCTGTTTATACTTACCAACATTCACTCATAAAAAAATATATATATGTGTGTGTGTGTGTGTGTGTGTGTGTGTGTGTATATATATATATATATATATATATCTTTCACCCTGTAGAATCCTTTCTTTCTAACATCTTTTCAGCCAGTCCTGCCAATCAGATAAGAAACACTACAAGATTGGGAGATAAAACCTTTTTAAAACAAATTTCCTAATAGAAATTAATTTTTTAAAGGTCTACTTTTAAAGCAGCAGTTAGAAACTTTGTTCTTGTAACACATCAGTAATACTGTTACATCAAATTGTGGATTTAAATAAGTTTAGCAGTTTCTTATCTCTTTAAAAAATAATACAGATTTCTGTGTTATTTAATGGCTTCTCCATTCTTCCAATTCCAAGGAATACAAAGGTCTCCATCCTGCATAACAGAGTAAAAATGTGAAATGCACAGGTGCATCCCTTGTAGATAAGGCAGTGATTGTTCTAGAAGTCTCTTACAACAGTCCACCATTTGTATACTTGAAACGCTGGGCTCCTTATAAAACTTTTCCAGAGAAAATTTCTTCGTGGAAGCCTGCATCAATTCGTTTTCAATGACTTTCAACCTGTTATGTTGAAAACAAACATCTGATTGCCACAAGCTATAACCAAATAAAAGAACATAAAATGTAAAAGATATTTTTGTATATTGGGCCATAGCTTTCTACTCTCAACACTGAAAATGGTATCCACAAAGGCCAAATTATACGCTCAGAAGACTGTCCATAGGTATCTTGTAGCACCTATTATTTCCACATGTATCTCTAAGTATTTGTTAAATCTTTTTACCAGTAATGGGGTAAAGATAATTAATACAATAATTTTTTTGGCTTTTTAAAAATCTTTGTTTTTTATTTAACTTCTAATTAAAAAATGTTTTTAATTGAAGTATAGTTGATTTACAATGTTGTGCTGGCTTCTGGTGTACAGAGAAGTGATTCAGTTATACATACATATATCTACTCTTTGTCAGATTCTTTTCCCTTATAGGTTACTACAAAATATTGAGTATGGTTCCGTGGGCTCTACAGTAGGTCCTTGTTGTCTAATTAATGCATAATTCAAAAGCCTCTTATCCCTCCTCCGGGAGCAGCTGTTGGTGACTGAGAAAAGCAGAAAGCTGAGAGCACCACCGGCAGCTTCAGGAGGCCCTACAGTCCAACCCTGACCCGGGCAGGAGCGACTTCTGGAGATTCCTGAAAAACCCCAGGACCAGGGGCTGGAGGAGGCCGCCCTCCCCGCTCTCTCCCCACCAGGGCACAGGTTCTGTCTTCTGCCCGCCAAGGGTAAGACACAGGCGCTGCAAGTGAGGCAACCTGCAGAAAGTTGTGCGGGGGCTAGAAGGACAGGACCCAGATGTTAGCTTAGAACAGTGGTCTTTAAACGGCTCAGCAAGCCGAGGGTGGTGCAGAGGTGCTCTGAGGGCCCTCGTGGGTACGGACGGCCTCCAGTTCCTTTCCTCTTCAACTGGAGCACCTGCCAACCTTTATCTTTCTTTATCAATTGGGTTTCCACTTGAGAATCCACTTTATAAAGAGAGATGCAGCTCAAAGTGTCTGAAAACCACTGTCTCAGAACAGGCTTCATCTAAGGCAAGAAGGCTGCCTAACCAGCACCGAGTGGCTGCGATGCAGGCGGCCAGACTAGGGAGGGAAGGCGGGGCAGGGAGAGGAGAGAAGGCGGCGGGGAGGGGAGACTCAGCCGGGCCGGGGCAGACGGCTGCAGGGGGCCCAGGCCAAGGGGGCAGGCGGGACGGGACCAGCAGGAAATGGTTTCTTACCCTCCGTGTTGGAGGGGACAGGGATGAAGGCTCCGGAGCCCAGAGCCAGAAGGAGGCCAGGGGAGCACGAGCGTCAGTGGATCCGGTCGGTGAGTATTGACTGAAGCCTCCCATGTGCCAGGCCCCGACCCCAGCACTGGAGCGAACAAAGGAGACAAAGCCTCTGCCCTCATGAAGCTCACATGCTATCTGGGGCGGGGGGGGCGGGGGAGGAGCAGACAGTAAATGAACAAGGAAAACAGCGTGTCATAGGGAGATGGGCGGCAGGTGGGAGGGATGAGGGGAAGCTGCTGGGTGGCAGGGGAGCCGAGACCTGAGGCTGGGAAGGGGCGGAGCCTGAAGCCATGGGGGAGAAGGGCTCCAGGCAGGGGCGCAGCGCGTGTCCTTGAGGAGGTAAGAAGCTCCTCTCGCAGGAGCAGCAGGGGTGAGGGCAGCGTCTTAGGAGGCGAGTTCAGGAGGCCGACGGCGGGGCCTCGCAGGCAGGAGCACATCCGGGCTCTCAAAGGACCACTCGCTCCGGCTGCTCGGCTGAGAATCCACTGGGTGGGGGCGTGCATGCGGGGGCGTGGACACCGGACAGGGCATCACAGGATGGTGGAGGCTGAGACCCGGGCGCAGCGGGAAGGGACACGAGATGGGCGGGGTTCTGGAGAGACGGAGAACGTGGAGCTGAGAGGTCGGCCGGCCGGGATGTGGGGAATGAGGAAGCAGGACAGGAATCAAGATGGATCATGGGGTTTGATTTACCTCAGCAACTGGTGGATGAAACGCTCAAAAACTAAAATATTTGATTTTTATTTCTTTTTATTTTCCTTCCTTAAAAATCTACTGGCACTATTTCAAAGCTATAGAACGCCCAGTGTGAAAACAGAAAAAGCAGCAGATACGATGTAGCAAGATCATCAGGCCTCATAACGGAAGGTAGGTGAGACTTACAATTAATTAATTAATTAATTGATTTCTGGTTTATCCTTCAGTGCTTATTTTTTTAAAGATTTTATTGGGGTATAGTTGATTTACAACATTGTTAGTTTCAGGTGTAAAGCAAGGTGATTCAGTTATACATACACATATATTCTTTTCTCATATAGATTATCACAGAATATTCAGTAGAGGTCCCAGTACTATACACTAGGTACTTGTTGTTTTTCTGTCTTACATGTAGTAGTGTGTGTATGTTAATCCCAAGTTCCTGATTTATTCCTCCCCCCCCCAATGTTTCCCCTTGAGTAACCATAACTGTTTTTGAAGTCTAAGTCTGTTTCTGTTGTGTAAGCTCATTTGCATCATTTAAAAAAAATTAGATTCCAAATATGAGTGATAATCGTATTTATCTTTGTCTGACTCACTTCACTGAGTATGATCATCTCTAGGTCCATGCATGTTGCTGCAAATGGCATTATTTCATTCTTTATTATGGCTGAGTAATATTCCACTGTATATATGGACCACATCTTCTTTATCCACTCCTCTGCTGATGGACATTTAGGAAGCTTCCATGTCTTGGTTATTGTAAGTAGTGCTGCAATGAACATTGGGGTGCATGTGTCTTTTCAAATTATGGTTTTCTCCAGATATGCCCAGGAGTGGGATTGCCAGATCATATGGTAGTTCTATCCTTAATTTTTAAAGAAACCTCCATAATGTTCTTCATAGTAGCTGTTACCAGTTTCCATTCCCACCAGCAGCTTAGGAGGGTTCCCTTTTCTCTGCAACCTCTCCAGCTACTATAGTTTGTAGACTTTTGGGTAATGGCCATTGTGACCAGTGCAAGGTGAGACCTTGTTGCAGTTTTGATTTGTGTTTCTCTAATAATTAGGGATGTTGAGCATCTTGTCATTTTTTTTTAAACAGTGTGAATAATGTTACCTCTTGAAATTGGCTTCTTGAAATACTGCACTGATTTGAATTCTTTTTTGATTACTTATCCCAGGACATTTCTTGAGGACAGGTGTTATTTATTTACAGCCCTGCAGGCCTTGTGAATATTAAGACCTGGGCAGGTGTCACATCCCTAGAGCCTGAGCAGGCTTGGTTCCCAAGGCTGGACTGTCCTGGGGCTGAGGGAGCTGGGGAGGATCTGCCAGCAGATGAGCCCCTCCTTGGCCCTCTAGTGCCTGGTCCCCTCTGGATGGGACCACAGCCTCCAGGTCCAGGTGGGCCCTCCTACAGCTAAACCAAGCCTACTGCACCCAAAGGATTGTGGACTCTCTGGGCTGGAAGAGCTTTGAAAAGTCACCTGGTCTCCACGTCTCCTAGTGGTGGGGCTCCCACCTCCAGCTCCGTCCGTACAGTCGCCCTGCCTCTGGACAACAGCACACTCAGCAGAGCGGTTTTGCAGGGGTTGGGTATTGTCTGGGGGTGGAGGGGAAGGGGGAAGGGGCAGTGAGACAAAAGCCCTTGGGTGTTTGTTCTGGCACATTCCACTCTAATTTACAACCCAGAAACAAGAGTCTCGCTAAGGCTCTGGGTGCCCAAGGCAGCAGAGCTGGCATGAAGAAATCCTGCCGCTTTGTGGCCATTTCCCAGAAAAACAAGTTAAAAACCAGTGCTGAAGGGCACTTAATAGTCACAAGGCCTGGGGGCGCTGTAAATGACACCTGCCCTCAAGAAATGTCCTGGGATTGGTAATCGCAAAAGAATTCAAACAGGGCAGACTTTCAAGAAGCCAATTTCAAGAGGTAAATTTTACACTGTTGAAAAAAAAGGCACATGAAAAGATGCTCAACATCAGTAACTTAAAAAAAATTTTTTGTATTTTTATATTTTAACATCTTTATTGGAGTATAATTGCTGTACAATGTTGTGTTAGTCTCTGCTGTATAACAAAGTGAATCACCTATATGTATACATATATCCCCATATGCCCTCCCTCTTGTGTCTCCTTCCCACCCTCCCTATCCCGCCCCTCTAGGTCATCGCAAAGCACCAAACTGATCTCCCTGTGCTATGTGGCTGCTTCACACTAGCTATTTTACATTTGGTAGTGTATATATGTCCATGCCACGCTCTCAGTCCGTCCCAGGTTACCCTTCCCCCTCCTCGTGTCCTCAAGTCCATTCTCTACCTCTGCATCTTTATTCCTGTCCTGCCCCTAGGTTCTTCAGAACCATTTTTTTTTTTAGATTCCATATATATGTGTTAGCATATGGTATTTGTTTTTCTCTTTCTGACTTACTTCACTCTGTATGACAGACTGTAGGTCCATCCACCTCACTACAAATAACTCAGATAACTCAATTTCTTTTTTTATGGCTGAGTAATATTCCATTGTATATATGTGCTACATCTTCTTTATCCATTCATCTGTCGAACATCGCTAATTATTAGAAAGATGCAAAGCAGAACTACCATGAGGTACCACCTCACACCAGTTGGAATCACCATCATCAAAACATTTACAAACAATAAATGCTGGAGAGGCCACGGAGAAAAGGGAACTCTCCTATGTCACTGGTGGGAATGGACATCAGTAACAGCCACTATGGAGAATAGTATGGAGGTTCCTTTAAAAAACTAACACTAGAGCTATTATAATATGAGCCAGCAATCCCACTGCTGGGGCGTATATCTGCAGAAAACCATAATTTGAAAAGCCACATACACCCCAACGTTCACTGCAACACTATTTACAATAGCCAAGACATGGAAGCAACCTAAATGTCCATAGACGGAGGAATGGACAAAGAAGATGTGGTACATACATAGAATGGAATATTACTCATCCATTAAAAAGAACAAAATAGGGCTTCCCTGGTGGCGCAGTGGTTGAGAGTCTGCCTGCCGATGCAGGGGACACGGGTTTGTACCCCGGTCCGGGAAGATCCCACATGCCGCAGAGCGGCTGGGCCCATGAGCCATGGCCGCTGAGCCTGCACGTCTGGAGCCAGTGCTGCGCAACGGGAGAGGCCACGACAGTGAGAGGCCCGTGTACCGCCAAAAAAAAAAAAAAAAGAACAAAATAATGCCATTTGCAGAAACATGGATCGACCTAGAGATGATCATACTAAGGGAAGGAAGTCAGAGAAAGACAAATATGATATCACATGTGGAATCTAAAGAAAAAGTGATTCAAATGAACTTATTAACAACACAGAAACAGACTCATAGAGTTCGAAAACAAACTTATGGTTAGAAAAGGTAACGACACAAACACAAATGCTCACCAACCAGTCCAGAAGCAGGCTATTTGTTAAATAGGATCTGGCCAGGAACTGTCACCAATTCCACAAGTGAAACAGATATGTGACTCCTTCACTTATTTGATGCATAAAATGACCCCATCATCTCCTGGGAAACGGATCATGTCCACAGCCCTCCTGTGTGGCCACCCTTTCTCTGTTTCACATCCTTGGCTTTTTAAACAAGCAATTTGTGTAGATCGAGGAGAGAACGGGCAGCAAGGCCAGAGAAGTAAGTAACCAGAGGGGGGCCCCAGCAGCACACTCGGACAATCACCCCGGTCCTCCACCCACCAGGCTCCTGCCCCCCACCCTCCTTACCCTCCGCCCCAGACACATCAGCTTCGGCCTCCTCGGCCACAGCCTCTGCTTCCTGTTCCCTTCCCAGAGCATCAGCCTTGGCTCCTCTCACGCATGACGCCTCTCCGTCCACCACCCCTGACACCGAGGGCACCTGCGTCTCCTGTGAGCCTGGGCACCAGGCCTTCATCGTTCTACCAGTGGCGCCTTGCACAGCTTCTGATCCACAACGGTCACAGCAAATGACGGCTGCATGAATGAATGAATCCCTGCTAGCCAAACCTCCTTAGGCCACATCTTTAGGAAAACCACCCTGTTTTGAATATACTACTCTCCCTTTCTTCATAGTAGATCCATGAAACATCATCAACACTATCTCACTGCCTACAAAACTACTGACTATAACAGGATTCCTTCAAAGATACAAATGGCATAGAGACAGCACTGCTTATGAGCCAAAACCCTTTTTCACTTTAAGATTTGTTCTCCATTTAATGACAGTGCAGACGAGGCTTGTTTTCTATCAGCAGATTTCAAAATTTTAAACAGTGAAGATTCCAATTAATCAAGTAGTAACTGAATTTTCCCCCCTTGTTGCCACCCTTTTCCATCTGCACAGTTTCTTTCTGATACTCTTATCTTTCATTCTGCTCCTGAGTTGACTTTTATATTAGCAAGCCCTGCTTCTCAAATTGAGGTACATGGTGGGAATGCAACTGAGGTTATTATACTGAGAAAACAGCCACATCCAATCCCTGGCACAACCGGGGGGGAATAAATAAATATGTTACTCCTAAGTGACATACAGTTTAATACAGTCGCTTTCCTAAGTTCAATACAGTTTTAATTTCCCCTACTTATGAGTTCTGACTACCTGAATATTTTTAACGATTAGATGGAATGGTAAGACAGGAAGAGAGCTAAGAACACTCACTCTTCTTTTCTTTTCATGTTCTCTCTTGCCTGTTGGGCTTTGGTGAGAATAAACCACTGGAGGTTTGCTGGATCGCAGAGGATCGGAATGTTAAAATGCCCAAGTTCGTGCAAACTTGGAGCATATCTGTCACTGTAATAAAGCATACATAAAAGGAAAAATCAGCGACCTCTCCACTCCCATTCCACCCCCAAAGAAACGATTTTCTTAGTCCGATTAATGGATAAGGAACTCATCAAGAAAATCCACTTTAAAGGTACAGTAAGTCCCCTACATATGAACGAGTTCCGTTTCGAGAGTGCGTTCCTAAGTCCAGTTTGTTTGCTAAGTCCAACAAGTTAGCCTAGGTACCCAACTAACACAATTTGGTTATATAGCACTGTACTGTAGTAGGTTTATAATACTTTTCACACAAAGACTACATAAAAAACAAACACTTGAAATAAAGATACTGTACTACTGTACTCTCTACAATACTGTACAGTGAAGTACACAAAAGCACAACCACTTGTAGAGAATGCATGCATGTGACAATGTACAGCAGACACATGAACTAACTTATGAGATTGGACAGGTGAACGCACGTTTGCATCTTTGAAAGTTTGCAACTTGAAGTTTCATATGTAGTGGACTTCCTGTGTAGCAGAATTGATTTGAAGTTTTGCTGTCCCCAAAGAGACACACTATCAGGATGACCACACCCTTCCTGGCCCTGTGACCTTCCTCATCTGTAAGATGGGGGTAGTAACCCACTCCATGGTGAGGTTGTGAGAGCTAGAAATAATGCATTTAAGTACCAAGCACAGTGCCTGATATGCACACTGTTGATTTCACATTAGTATAATCCTATAAAGTTTTCCACAGGACTGATTTGCCCTGTAAGTGGCAATATATTTACAGAATGTTCTAGAGACTCAATCTTTCAATCCTCTCATGTTGGCTTTTCTCATGTGTAAGAGTGTTGCCAACAGAGGTGGTGACCTTCCTTTCTTTAATTCCTAAGAATCACACATGGAAATACAAAACAATTTCATGCATGGACACACACAGCCCATCTGAGTGAATGAATAAAAGTAATTGTTTTAGATACTTGCCTGTTAAGGATCATTTGCAAACCACGCAAACTCCGAGGGTGAAAAGGTATTCGACTTTTCAAGAGTCTATTATAGAACACGTTGAGAAGAGAGTAATATTCTTCAAGTGTCAACACTGGCTGTAATTCTTCGATATAAACAACTTGGATGCCACCTAGAAGATAGCTTATTTGGTCCTCCAGAAGCATCAGCCTCCTCTGCA
Source organism: Hyperoodon ampullatus (assembly GCF_949752795.1). Taxonomy (NCBI): domain Eukaryota; kingdom Metazoa; phylum Chordata; class Mammalia; order Artiodactyla; family Ziphiidae; genus Hyperoodon; species Hyperoodon ampullatus. The sequence continues at coordinate 48,114,611 of NC_136923.1, read as the reverse complement.
GGTCAAAATAACTTGGTAATCTTTCAAAAAGCTACAGTGTTTTTTTTTTTGAAAAAAAAGGGAAGGAATATTTAGTTTTATGGTACTTTAACAGTCCAAGTTTAGGACGCCAATAAATGGTACTGAGAAATTCTAACAAGAAAATTATAAATTATTTTACTAGAAGGGAAGTTCAAGTAAGCAATAAGAAAAAAGCTATGGAATGCTGGAAATATTAATATTCAAAACAAACCACCCTAAATCTTAGGAACTTTTAGCTAGGAATTGAAGAGATTGCAGAAGAAAAGAAATATGTTCCAAATAAAAATAAGTGTTAAGTACTAACATTTAAATATTCAGGTGAGAATCTCAAATTAGGTTAGAAAGATTAAATGGTGTAATAAAGGTTTTAGAAATAAAGTCTACATATTTCAATTCCAAGTCTATTCCTTCGAATTTCTATTCTATTAGAAAGTCTATTCCTTCAGAATTTCCCTTAATTCAACTAAATTCAATTATGGAGCACCTACCATGTACTTAAGTACTAAACTGAGTCCTTGAAATATAGAGATTATAAGAATTTGTGTCCCTGTTTGCCAGGGCTCATGGTAAGGGTGCAGGGAAACAAAACAAGAATCAGAATTCAGCGTACCAAGTGCCACATAAGGGTGAAGGGACTGGAGGGTCAAGCAAAAGTTTCTAAAGACGTCTAATGTAACCAATATGAAAAGATAAAGAGGATTTAGAGAAGGTTAGATGCATTGCTAATTATTAGAGAAATGCAAATCCAAACTACAATGAGGTACCACCTCACATTGGTCATAATGGCCATCATCAAAAAGTCCACAAATACCAAATGCTGCAGAGCATGTGGAGAAAAGGGAACCCTCTTACACTGTTGGTGGGAATGTAAGTTGCTGCAGCCACTATGGAGAACAGTAGGGCGGTTCCTTAAAAAACTAAAAATAGAGTTGCTATATGATCCAGCAATCCTAATCCTGGGCATATATCCAGACAAAACTATAATTTGAAAAGATATATGCACCCCAATATTCATAGCAGCACTATTCGCAATAGCCAAGACATGGAAACAACCTAAATGTCTATTGATGGATGGATAAAGAAGATGTGGTCCATATATACAATGGAATATTACTCAGCCATAGAAAATAATGAAACAGTGCCATCTGCAGCAACATGGATGAACCTAGAGATGACCAAACTAAGCGAAATAAGACAGAGAAAGACAAATACCATATGACATCACGTATACGTGGAATCTAAAATATGACAGAAATGAACTTATCTACGAAGCAGAAACAGACTCACAGACACAGAAAACAAACTTATGGTTACCAGAGGGGGAAGGAGGTGGGGGAGGAATAAATTAGGAGTTTGGGATTAGCAGATACAAACTACTAAATATAAAATAGATACACAACAAGGTCCTCTTGTATAGCACAGGGAACTATATTCAATATCCTGTAATAAGCCATAATGGAAAAGAATATGAAAAAGAATATGTGTATGTATGTATAATTACTGAATTACTCTGCTGTATACCAGAAATTAATACAACATTGTAAATCAACTATATTTCAATTTTTAAAAAAAGGAATAGAGGAGGTTAGCTGCATGTGGGAAAGTTTCAGGGGAAGAAAAAAGCATGTGCAAACCTGGGAGCACCAATAGGGACAAAGCAGGTTCAAAAACAAGGAGTTTGGTGTGGCTGGAGGGTGGCACACGTGGCCTAAGTGGAAGGAGGCGAGGCTGAAGAGGCAGGTGGCGCTGGGTCGGGGAAGGACCTGTGTCCTACATATGGACTCAGATTTTATACAGAAAGTTGCAGTTATATTAGAGGAGTTGAAAGGCATCAAAAACTCTGCTATAATAAAAGCAATAGCAGTATAAAAATTCTACAAAGTATTTATAATATACTTCTAACACTTTTTGAAAAACAATTTTACTACCTACTTTTCAATTTTTCTCTAAACGAGTTATTCATGTGTAAATGGTAGCTACGTTTTAAACACCTTTAATTTTGAGATAACTGTAGATTCACACGTCTTTCACCCAGTTTCTCCAATGGTGACATCTTGCAAAACTATATACAATCACAACCAGGAAACGGACATGGCTACAGTCCACTAACCTTGTTCAGATTTCATCAGTCTTACTTGCACTCATGTGTATTTAATCATATGCAGATTTATCACATGTAGAGATTCATGTGACACGACCACAGTCAAGACATAGAAGAGTTCCATCACAAGGATCCCCTCTGCTGCACTTCCATAGCCACCCCGACCCCTGCAACCACTAATCTGTTCTTTCTATAATTTTATTATTTGAAGAATGTTATATAAATGGAATCATACAGCATGTATTCCTGTAAGATTGACTTTTTTCACTTTGTACAATGCCCTTGAGAGCCACCCAGGCTGTTGCCTGTATCAGCAGCTCATTCCTTCTTACCACCGAGTGGTGTTCTGTTGCATCGATGTGCCAAGTTTTGTGTCACCATTCAAACACTGGAGGGTATTAGAGTTCTTCCTAGTTTTTTGCTATCACGAACATTTGTGTACAGTTTTGGTGTGAATATAATTTTTCATTTCTCTAGTATAAAGGCCCAAGAGGGCAGCTGCCAAACCACATGATAAACACGTGTTTACTATTATAAGAAACTGCCAGACTCTTTGCCAGAGTGCCTGTGCCACTTTACATTCTCAACAGGAACGGATGAGTGATCCAGTTTTTTTGCATCCTCGCCAGCATTTGGTGGTGTCATTATTTTTCAGTTTAGCCATTCTGACAGGTGTGCAGTGACATCTCATTGCATTTCCCTATGGTTTTTCATGTGTTTATTCGTCATCTGTATGTCCTCTTCTGTGACATATCTGTTCATGTTCTTTGCCCACTTTCTAATTGTTTATTTTTTTACTGTTGAGCTTTGAGAGTCCTTTATATATTTAGATACAAAGACTTTGTCAGGTAGGTGGTTTGCAAATATTTTCTACCAAATATTTGATTTGAACAGATATTTCACCAAAGAAGATATATGGATGGCAAAAGAGCACATGAAAAGATGCTCACCACCATTCATCATTAGAGAAATGCAAATTAAACCCACAATGAGATAGAACCACACACCTCTTAGAGTGGCTAAAATTAAAAAGATGACCATAGCAAGTGTTGGCAGTTTCTCAAAAAGTTAAAATACCCTAACATATCTGGCCATTCCACTTTTAGGTATTTACCCAAGGGAAAAGGAAATATATGTCCATATAAACTTTGTAGATAAATGTTCATAGCAGCTTTATTTCTAGTAGCCAAAAGCTGACACAACCCAACATCCATCAATAAGTGAATGGATAAACAAACTGGTATATCCATATGATGGAATACTACGTGGAAATAAAAAGGAATAAATACACACAATAGCATGGATGAATCTCAAATTATGCCAAATGAAAGAAATCAGATCCTAACCCCAACATACTCTGATTCCACTTATATAAAACTCTAGAAATATAAACTAATCTATAGTGACAGAAAGCAGACCAGTGGTTGCTTGGGTAGCGGGTGGTGGATGGAAGAGACGGTTTACAAGGGACATGAGCACTCTTTTGTGGGTGATGGATGTGTTCACTATCCTGATTATGGTAATGGTTTCACGGGTATTTACATATGTCACATCTCATCAAATTATACCCACTAAATATGAACAGTTTATTGTAAGTCAATTATACCACAGTAAATCTGCTAAAAACAAAACAAACAAAACAACAGAATGAAGGCCTTTAGGCTATGCTTCAGAAAAGACTATAAAATTTCCAAATAAAAACGGACTTAGAAATCAGTCCTCTAAGAATTTAAACTACAAAATATTACGCATCTGATCTGCAAACAGATGATTCAAATTTCTTTCAGTTTACTGACATATTAGCATAGTTTGAAACAAAAGTATGTCGATAACAAATTAGAGATTATTTTTGCTTTTAAGCTTTTTCTTACTTTTGTCCAGTGATGATGGACATCCATTGTTCCCAGCATCACATGGCCCACTGCACTCATCCCGGACCGGTCTGTAAATATTATCGTACATCCTGATGGTAAAACACAAACCTTTGGTCACTGTCCAGAGAGGCTTCCTTCTTTCAGCACTGTGCAAATAATTATGTGAACTTCACGTATCAACTCAGGATTAAATTCGGTAGAAGCTTAAACCCTAATTTTATGTCACTGTTTAAGTCAAAGGAACAGATTTTAAAATTCAGCTGATACAAAGTCACATCTATCAATACAAAGACTTTTAACACGTAGCTTTCCTCTAGAATTTACAGATGTGTATAGCCGTTAAGGGATATGGATTTCGGAAGTGAATGGAAATTGTTTACCTTTTGCATTTTTAAGGCTTTCCAAGTTCTGCTGGGCTAAGCGGCCTAAACTGTGCAGCTGGCTGCAGCGGTGGGCGATGCCCCAGCTCCTCTGCCACCTGGTCCAACAGAGCACACGGCCCATTAACACCCATGTCCCCACAGAGGGAGGCACACACTCGCCCCCACTGCTTGACTCCTGTGAAAGCCAAGGAGTTGCTTTCTCAAGGAGACACACAACATGTTTCCAAACTAACTCATTTTTCAAGAAGCAGCCAAATGGGAAATGAATCATTTACCAGAGGGTAAAAATCTTAGCACTATATGCAGCTATCCAAAGACTGAAAACAGGCAAATACACTGTGTTGTTTCTCTTAAAATAGAGGATGAAATGGGGAAAACGTTGACAAAGATCTTTTTCTTCTTTACATTGTTTAATGACAATGATGTTGTCTTAGATTTAAGTTCCAACTAGGAATTCCAGTTTGGTTTATCAGAATTTTTTTTATCATATTCTAGAGAAAATGATTTTTACGACATCGTGTAATCTGCTCATTTTATAGATGAGCATTATTACATCTCAGTGACAAAATGGAACTTGATATTCACATGATGTCACAGAGGCACTTCTGTGTATGTGTAAAGAGCACCGGTATTAAGTAGTATCAGAAAACCAACCTTCGAATTCTAATTCTGTGATTTACTAGCTCTGTGACCTTCAACAAACTGCCTCTAGTCTTCCTAAGGTTTCCCTTCATGCTTGCCCAGTGGGGACACTTCTTATAGCACAGGTAGTGTAAATCATAGGGGATGAACATGTGAAGGAGGAAGGCGCTCAACAGGCTTTCAGAAAACTTAGGTTCCTTCTTCATCCTAACACCAATTCTGATGAATGTCATTTCTGATAAAGTGAAATCGGCTTTCAGAATTATTCCTTTAATACACAATGTCATCAGTCACAATGCTTCCTTTCATTGGAGACTTGGTTAATTTCCCAGTAAGCCAAGACACTCACGTCCATGGTCCTCAAATGTTTTGGTCTTGGGACCCCTTTGCACTCCTAAAAACTGAGAACCTCGAAGAGCTTTTGTTTATATGGGTTATAGCTACTGATATTTACCATAGCTGAGAAATTTCTCTACTATATTGTAAAATAATGTTTATTTCTCTTTATGTTTAAGAAATCCTTTCAATTTCCTGATCCAATCTGCCTTCTCACATCTCTTAAAATTTATTTAGAAAAAGTTATTTTCATGCATATTAATTTGTTTTTTTATAAACCTTTAAGAAGGATCTTATTATTTTGTTTTTAGTTAGTGAAGTCTATGTTACTAGATTATGGAATTGGAAGGGCCCCTCTAATCAAAGCTTGGATGTGATGAAAAGACAGCAGCTATCAGCACAAACCCAAACATCCCACACAGTCCAAGTGTAAACACTTTCCTCTGAAATTTGAATTATCTTGGACAACTATGATTTGAATACATAAGAACAGAACATATAAGTACTATCTGTATTCTGCAAGCCCAGGAAAAAGGTGCTGTTATGGTACCCAAATGGTCATTTGGTTCAATATAAGTAAAAAGTCCTGATAATGATGGCTGAAAACAACAAAACAGGCTATAGCAAAGAGTAATAGAAGCTTAAGCTCCAGACCAGATGACAATATTTCAGGGTACTTGTAATGCAGAGTCCCATGACTGAATCACACCACCCCCTCCCTAGGGTTGTAACAGCTGTTAAATCTATTTTTATAATAGACAAAGACTCAGCATGTATCTTTATACAACTGTGATTTCTAAGTTTATGAAAACATTTTAAAAGTCATGTTATAGTGACTAAAGGTAATAATACTGTATTGTATTTTGAAAGTTGCTTAAAGAGTAGATCCTAAAAGTTCTCATCACAAGAAAAAAATTTCTTTGTAACTATGTATGGTGACAGATGTTAACTAGACTTATTGTGGTGATCATTTTGCAATGTATACAAATAATGAATTATCATGTAAAACACTTGGAACTAATATAATGTTATATGTCAATTATACCTCAATTTAAAAAAAAGAAAAAGAAAAGAAAAAAAGTCATGCTATATAACATAGAATAAAAGAATACAACATTTATTTTTTATCTCCCTTCCTCTTTTTAAACTTAAGTACCAGCCTACATGATTGGGAAATAATTATTTTTTATACATTATGGGCATAGGAAAAGTATATTTTTCACAACCCATTATGTTAAAAAAAACTATTATGCTAAAAATATCAGTATCTAAACGTTACTTCACTATTCTAAACAAGAAATTCATATTGATTTTCTTACATAAACATTTGATTACTTTCATAAAAAGATAACTGAATATTTAGTGAACATAATAATTAAAGATGCAAATATTTAACTGTTAGAAACCTTTACCAAAAGGTAATACATGTTTATTTTAATCTCTAAATTAGGTTTTCTCTTCTTCATTACCTGATATCCGAGAGCTGCAATTGATGGGACAGTTCACCTTTTAAACGATCTAGTTCTTCTCTAAGTGGCAAACTATTCTTCAGCTTTTTAACAGCACTTTTCCCATTGTTATCTAACCAGGATCTAGAAAGAAAAAAACAGAGATATACACTTTGCAATACTAACTATAATGCAAACATTTCTACTGTTGAACGACGTGTTCATTGACTTAAAGCAGCCCCAGTGTTAAACCGAGTTTGCCATCAAACGTTTACCAAATTATAAGTACTGCTGCAAAGTCTATTCATTTAGAGTAAATACTTCTAAAGTAGGTTTCTTGGGGAACTGCCAGCATCTGATAAATCATATTCTACTTATGACAACTTCCTTTGTCTATCAAACAAATTCAATTTATATTACACCAAGCCTGTTGCTAGAATTCCAAAGATGGGATGATTTTTAAAGAATTAAAGATATTTCAAACCTCACTTATGTTTATTGCACTTTTAGGCAGGCTATACTAGACCGTCACTTACATCAGTCATCTACAGGCGACCCTTTTCCTACTGGAGCAAATGAGCAGATGATGTTCTAGTGCAGCCAGACAGTGAAAAAGTCAATTCAGAAGATGCACCTAATGGTACTGGTGACATTCAAAAGGCAGTATTTCCTGATGAAGGGACTTGTGAAGGGAACTTTGTGGATTCTAACTGGGTAGATCCAGTCTCTTCCTTTGTTTTCGTCTTGGTTGTGAGCACCCTGAGCCTCCCTCTTCACCCCCTCAGCGCTCTGTCCAAGGGCTCCCACTGGTCAGACCTCACCAGTCTCGGTGTCTCCATCCACATGCTCCTGTCGGGTGGGTCTGTTGGCCCCTCGATTCCTTTCCACCCAACCAAATGCCCAGCTCTAGTCTCACCTCTCTCCATCTTTATTTTTTTCCCCCGTCAACTACATCATAGGCTCAGCAGAAAGATGTTCTTTTAATTCTGCATTTCTTAGAACGTTTACCTCAATGAAGTCTTAAAAGAGAAAATAAACATCAAAGTTGGCGTAAGGATTAGAAGGGGAGAGCTTTCTGAAAAGAGCTGAGGGCAGCCCAGGTGGCCTCGTACCGAGCAGCACGGCCCCTTGGGAGGTTATCACTTCCTCGGTGTTATAATGGTCATGGCACAAGGGATGCTGGCTGTCGCTCAGAGCCTCTAGTCCCCTAGGGGAGGCTGGACAAACGAGAGGCCTGGGTGGTGCCTAGGAGGCTGAATGGCTGCCGCAGGGTAGGCAGGGCAGAATGTCAAGGTGACTCGGGGATCAGAGGAACATTTTGGGTCCAAGATGGTAGTGGTGGCATGGGCCCTGGGTACAGCCGTGCACGAGAGAGCTCCAGGGGGTTAGGAGAAAAATGGTCTAAAGCACCCCATCCCCAGGCCACCTGACACCCCCTGTGGGACACCTGTCAGTGACTGATGGTCAGGTGTTAGGGTAACTCTGCAGAAGGGCTCATATGTCCATCTCAAAAGTGCTTGCCAAATAAACCTTTTTAAGGTTACTTAATTATTGTCACTTTAAAGGTTTGAGATGTTGTGATCTAAAAACATTTAAAAAATAATCAAGTTCAGGGAATTCCCTGGCGGTCCAGTGGTTAGGACTCCTGCTTCCACTGCTGGGGACACTGGGTCCTATCCCTGGTCGGGGAACAACTATCCTGCACGCTGCACAGCACGGCCGCAAAAATAATAATAGTAATCAAACTGAAACTCTCAGAACCAATTAAATCATTATGCATGCATCAAATATTTATCCTGAAAGCCTAACAGTGTGTTGTGTTGGGGATATAAGGAAGATACATCTAGTAAGGAATAGAGAAAGAAGCAACTGGAAGGGAATATATGAGCTTCTAGAAGGAAGAATTAACTTCTAGAGGAAGAATTAACTAATTCTGCCTGGAAGGTTCTATAGAGCAGGTGATATGTGACCTGAACCTGAGAGATGGACCAGATTTTTCCAGGCAGATTAGTGAAAGGGAAGGGCATGCCAACCACACCAGTGCACAGGGAAGTATAAGATGATCCAATGTGCCCAGATCACACTATGCCTAGAGGGAGGGGTGTGTGAGATGAGACTGGAGAGGCACGTATGTGTGTGTGTGTGTGAGATTATAAAAGGTCTTGCACATTGGCGTAAGGAATTAGGACCTTTTCCTCTAACTAAAGATGTTCCTTTTTTTTTCTGGCCATGTGGAGGGGCTTGCAGAGATCTTAGTTCTGGTACAAGGACTGAACCTGTGCCCCCTGCAGTGGAAGCTCGGAGCCCTAACCACTGGACCGTCAGGGAATTCCCTACATTCCACATTTTTTTGACTCACTAAATATGTGCAGTCATTAATAATTCTTCCTACTCCCCCTTTAAGAATACTGGTAGTGATTTTATTTCTGCTTTCTGTGTGAGAAATAAGAAAATAATATCTTACTTTATATCACGATTATTAGCTATTACAATTTTTCAACCTTTTCGTCATTTATTAAGTCATACGTGTTAATCAATTTACTTTAAATTATTTAATAGAAAGGGTGATTTTTTGACAAATGAATTACCAAATGGCATACTATGTTGGGTTTGTGGACCAAATGTCTTAAACTGTAGAATGAAATATAACATTACAATTATATATTCATGACCTGATTGTTGGAATTCTTACATTTAGTGTATAAAATTTAACTGATCTAGTTTAACAATTTTTGTGTTTTGTGTCTAAACACTGAGATAGAAATCAAGGTTCTACGCATGGCATTTTCTTTCTTTCTATCTATCTATCTATCTATCTATCTATGTAGATATTAGATCTATCTATAGATATAAAGACAAAGATACATGTATCCTAGCTCTGGCCACTGAGAAGTTCAGTAGCAATTGAGACATGCACCACCCAGATCTTGGTTTCTAAAAATCATTCCCCCCTAAAAAGAACCAGAGCTTCTCAGCAAAATGGTTCAATCAAACACTGGGCCAGGGAAAGTCCAGATGAGCCTGAAACACCTTGGTGAACCAGGAAGTAAGAGAGTTCTCAAAGAATGATGGGGGGCCTCCCTGGTGGCGCAGTGGTTGAGAGTCCGCCTGCCGATGCAGGGGATACGGGTTCGTGCCCCGGTCTGGGAGGATCCCATATGCCGCGGAGCGGCTGGGCCCGTGAGCCATGGCTGCTGAGCCTGCGCGTCCGGAGCCTGTGCTCCGCAACGGGAGAGGCCACAACAGTGAGAGGCCCGCGTACCACAAAAAAAAAAAAAAAAAAAAAAAAAAAAAAAAAAAAAAAAAAGAATGATGGGGACATAGGAGCCGGCTTGAAGGGATGATAAGGTTAGAAAATTGCCATTTGGCAACCATCATCATAATATGTGATTCAGGCAAAAATCATCAATGAGCACTAGAGCTAAGGGGTAAAAATTCAGTGTTCAAAGGATATTTACATAGCCCTAAGCATCTCCTCAAAAGAAACTAACTGAAGGGAAAAATAGTTCCTTTACTGGGGAAAAAACTGGGAGACACCACCTTAATCAAATGATCCAAGTTAATATCACTAGTAATGGGATAATCAACATCATATGCCTCCTATATAACATTGAAAACAACACACTTCACTTGCCGGGTATTCCTGCCAAATATGAATAACCTGACTCTAATTATGAGAAATACCAGATAAACTCAAAACACTCAAATTGAGGGACATTCTACAAAATAACAGCAAGGTAATGGAAGACAAGAAAACACTGAGGAACCATTCCCGATTAAAGGAGGTTACAGAGACTAAAGTTATGACTTATAATTTGAAAAACAATGACTTAGCCTATAAATAAGGAGAAGACTGAATAAGTGTATGATATGAGTTAAAGCATGATTATAGCATTTCCAAATACCCTACAGAAATAATTCCAATATTGTAATTGTCCAATGTGGCATTTTGTGGACACTAAGAGGATTCAGAGCTTAGACAATGAAAGTGAAATAAAACTTTGTGTGCAAACTTCAAATAGAAAAAATGGAAGTCTGACATTTACTAATATCTCAGTAGTTAACAGAATAGCATTTCAATGGTCTTTCTATAATTCAATGATGTGTTTTTTTCAGTGGGATAGACATTACATATGGGATAATTCTGTTTAGATACAAATGGATCCTGTTGTCTCCTTGCAAACACAAATTCTATAAATGCAATACATTTTAGTTATAAAATTATTTGATAATCAGAGAATATATGTAAAATATGGCAATACTAAAAGCTACAACACAAAGTAGCATTTTGTAATTTTTCTTAGGCTGACATATTCTTTTTATTATAGTATATAATTAGAAAACGTTACATATTAGACATTTAATTATAGCATTTTTATCACTATAAAGTGATTTTACAGTAAGATAAAGCACAATTTGCTGAGAAATTCAAAATTACACAGCATGTCCTAAAACGCAGATTGAAATGTAACTGCCAGATATAAGAAGAAAATGATTAAATGGAGCTTTTATGACCTGATAATTCTTCTATGTTGTGTTTTTAAAAACTCAACTAATTTATTTTCATAATTTCTGTGTTTTATTTAAGGCTGCATGTCTCTGCGGAAACATAAGGAAAATTATTTGAAAGTTTACACCAAATAGAACTGTTATATTTTCTCTTTTTATCATTACATTCTGAAATATTAGAAATAACATGCTTTCAAGATTAAATTTTGATCAGGTGAATGCAATTTGTAAACCAGGTGAAGATCAGCTGGATGTAAATTTGCAGAATTATTTTTGTGTTCTCTCTGAACTGCATAATTCAGCATGTGCTCCTTATGCGTCCTCTCCTATAACTACATATATAATAAAGATGAGGGAAACAATACAAGAATGAAAATAAAAACAAACCGTATATGGCCAAAATGACCGTGGTGGTGAATAAGTTTTGTCCGAGTTACAGCCCCTAAATCTCCTGACTATGGGACAGTCACTCCTCCATTCATATGGTTTGAAACCTCTCAAATGGTTCAACAATTTTATAATTATTTGCAAAATAATAACAAATCTAAAAAATTAGGACTTCTCTGGCAGTCCGGTGGTTAAGACTCCACACTTCCAATGCAGGGGGCTCGGGTGTGATCCCTGGCTGGGGAACTAAGATTCCACGTCCCACGTGGCGTGGCCAAATAAAAAATTAATAACTGAAACAAGAAACTGATACAAACACCACTCTGGCTTTGATGACATAAGCTCCTGGAATCCTTACTGGGAAAAACTAACATAAAACAAAACCTTGAACAAACTCTCATCAGGGTTCCCGCAACTGGGCAACATCCATATTTGGGAAAAGGTCAAGATTGGAAAGGGGTGCTGGGCCTGTGTGAACACACTGGACCAGGGAGACCAGGTTAGGGTATGGAAATAAGAGATATGAAATCTTCCAAATTCATACAACTGTTGTAAGTGGGGCATCGGCCCTCTAAAGCATGCTGGTAAAGGCAACAGATTTTTTTTTGCGGCATTTAGTCTATACTGTAATTTACCCAAAGGGCCCAAAGAGCAGTATGTATTCCTTTTCTTGCCTTTTTTCAGTGTAGAGCTGTCCTCTCCTTTCCTACCCAGCCTGGACTCTCTGCTCTAAAATTAGACTTAATAAGCTAAACTCAAACTCTATGAGGTGTGATGATCTGGTTCAGGTAAGTCACTAACATAGCAACGTTCAAGAAATATAACCCAAGCACCTCCGATACAAGCATCAAAAACTAAACAAAACAGAAATCTCTAACCAGTTGATTTTAGGAGAGAAGCTTTGAGTAGGAAGATTTAAGGTGATACCAGTCAACTCTCAATATTCTCTAGCCCAAGAAAAATATATGGAAGTAAAAGGTATGAAACAGTATTACACCAAGAACCAGCCACAGCCTTATTCCAGCTCTTTTGTAAGCAACTCTAAATACTGTCTGTTTCATTTAGGATAATTCAATATTAATTTTAAATCACAGTTTTAAAGCAAATGCAAGATCTCTCTTATAAACAAGGCTAAAACATGTAATGCTTTATTGTTGTTAATTTCATTTGTCAAAGCTAAGAAAACAAAGGTTCTATCTGGCTATGAATGGGTTTACTTCATTGTTTGACAAAACACATAGCTATTGACAACTGAATTTGGATAATAATGATCAATAAATTAGACAGTTATATTTCCACTGATTTCAATTTCTAAAACAGTGGTCTATTTAATTTATGTTGCTATCTTCTTTAAGAGTAGACAAATCAAAATGACATGTTTTGAGCTTGTGCTGGTAACTGTCAACATGAGAGCCTGAATTTAAAACAAAGTATCCCTCTGGAGGAAATGAAGAATTCATAGTAACACAACTCATGTACACTCAGAAAATTTCCTTAAGACAATTTATCTCTTGCTAAAAACAGCAGATACTTTTAAGTCAACACTAATGAAACTAACAGAGGCACTGTTTTAAAAAAAAATGGTCCTCTACATTCATTGCTGAGTCACTTCTACTGCTACCATCTGTATTAAGCTACTTTACATTTCCATATTAAACCTTGAGTTCTCCACACCCAGCCTCCAGTACTTCACATTCACACTTTTTCAACAATTCTTTAATTCAGTGAAATAAAAATGATGGTTGGGTTTTATGAATCTACAAAGCAGATTAGTAGAAAGATGATTAAAACATGTTCCCTACTCTTAAAAATGCATTATCTAGTAACATGTAATATAATGTAAGAGTGTCTACTTTTATTAAAGACTGAAGAATTTTACTGGATGAACTACATACAAATAAGGAAATTATAAATACTCAGCTTGGACAAGGAACCAGTGGAATAGCACTTATCTTGGTGAATTAGCTTTTCCCAGTTCCAGTCTGTTTTCATTGTTCGCCAGCTGACTAACTCTGAGTTCTGGGTCCCTGGGACAATCTTTTCATGATGGCTACACATCTAGCTCCAGACCAAAATTGTACCCTATGAAACACTCAACTGAACCACAGACTAATTGCTGAATTTCTTTAATATGTTATTCTAAAGCCTCTTGACTTTAGGTCCAACAACTCTCATTGTTGCTTTTATGCCGTGACTTATCCAATCCCACTTTTTTTCTATACCAAAAGGTAGGTCAGACATTCCCAAGTTTTTGTTCATCTGGACACACTGTGAGATAATTAGAGCAATGGGTATAAGCAGAAGTTTCATGGGCTGGATCCCAGTGCATGCAAGGCTGAGACCCTCTCTTCTAGCTCATGTTTTTTGTTTTTTCTGTTTTATTTTTGGCTGTGTTGGGTATTCGTTGCTGCATGTGGGCTTTTCTCTAGTCGAGGCGAGTGGGGGCTACTAACTACAAGTAAGTTTAGTTAAATAAAAACTCTTACATACGTTAGGGTTGTTTCCATTCTCCAGACTTGCTCGAGGTCTTCATCAGGGTCCTTGAATCCAGTAAACGAGTAGTAAGACTTGTCCCATTTGATGGGCCTGTCAGATGTCCTTTTCGCCTCTCTGAGAGGCTGGGAGTGCACATTAGTATTCAAGCTTTGGACATGTTCAATAGATAAACTGCAGGAGTTGAGAATATATAACACTGTGCTTAGCAGATCTCTGGTGTGCAAAGTAAATTTGACTGCCCGAAATCCTAGAGAATATAATTCCCCCAAACAGTTAATACAGATGATTATTTGCTTTACTTGAAAAACATTTCTTTTCATACATTTATAGAATCAAAATCTTTAAAACACTCCATTACTGATTAAAATTCATCCTATTGGAAAATCATCTGTAAATGGAAAACTACATCCCTTCTCCAAAACTGTACCACACTACCTCCATCTTCATGAAGTCCTCTGTCAGCTCCCTTTTCTAGTTTGGTGCCAGTGACCAAACCCACCCCAGCCCAAGAAGGGGATTGAGAATATTTTCAATGTTGTTCATAAATTTGGTCTCTACAGTCTGAGGGATGGAAAAGCTCTCCTATGAGCAAGTGTCCACCAGAGAGGGTGTCCAGCGCTAAAGAGAAGGGGGAGGATGGGGCAGGCTGCCCTGCGACAGTGGTTCAAGGAGGGGGGCCAATCCAGTTTCAGGGGTCACAGAAACCCATCTCAAATTTTCTGTACAGTTGAAAGAGACTGTCCTCATACTCCCCCATCCAACTAGCTAGGGACACAATATTTTCAGAAGTGACTCAAAATTCCCTAATTTTTTAAAAGTTAGCACTTAACAATCTGACTTTAATGCAAGTAGTCACTGGGCTCAGGGTAGTAATCTAACTTACATCAACAGTAGGAAATCTACTGGTTCCCCTGCACCTTTATTGGGTATTAAACATGGTGCTAGTTGAATTTACATAACTTTTCAATGAACACTCTCACCAGTGCCATTATTATCTCTCTTTTCAAATGTGAAGAAGCAGAGGTTCAAGGAGGTTAAGAAGCGTGAAGTGAGGGCTGAAATCTGAGCTGCCACCAAGCCAAGCATTTTCCCCATTATAACACGCTGACTCTTTTTCCTTTCTTTGGAAAAAATTTTAAAATTGGTTTTGAAAATTATACAAGTGTTATATAAGTATATCCTTCTTGTAAAATTATATATACAAAGTAAAAGTCTCCTGTTGACAGGCACACAACCTCACATTTGCACTAGATGTAACTCTATTAACATTTAGGTACACAAGCATTTAGACCTGCACTGCCTAATATGGTAGCTACTAGCCATTTGTGGCTATGTATTGATAAAATTAAATTGACTGAAATTAAATAAAATTTAAAATTCAGTTCCTGGTCATACTAGCCCCACTTCAAGTGCTCAGTAGCCACATGGGGCTAGTGCCAGCTGTACCAGACAGTGCTCATACAGAACAGTTACATCTCTGCACAAAGTTCTCTTGGACAGCACTGCTCTAGACCTTTTCTATGTGCTTTGTGTGTATGTTATATATGATATATACGCTTATGTGTTTGCACAAACACACGCCCACAGTGTGAATTTTTCTTTTTTAACATATAAACTGCACCATTCTGGATCTATTACTTTGAACTTGCTTTTGTTATTTAACTTTGGTGACTCTTCCATTATCTGTATGTATACATCATTCTCTTTCTTTTTAGTAGCTCTATACTAATCTACATAATCAATGTAGCACAATTTATTTAACACTTCCAAAACTGATGACTATAAAAGTTGTTTTTAATTTTTCACCATTCCACAGAAGGCCGAAATGTGTTTTCTTGTCTTTGCCACGGATGAAAGTCATCGCAATGTAAATCATTCTCAGAGATACCTGCTATGCCTGCCACATAGATTTACAAAATGTAGAACATGCAAACTAAGAAAGATTTTTTTCATTGAATCATTGATGGCAAAGTGAGAAATACTGGTAGGAAAATTATTCTAGTCAGTGAAAGAGGAAAGGAAAATGCAAATTCCTGCATTTGAGGTTAGGAAAAAATAGTTTATCCTCAGAAGAGGTAAGTCAAGGAATAAATCTCAGTTTCTCTCTAAATTTATCAATTCCATTAATTGTTTAATCCAAGGTAAGGGCTGCTATATAGTGTGGAATGCCTGTACCAGATTGCATATATCCTTTATTGGAAAATATTACCTAATTAATTTGGTTTGCATTTGATTACTGAGGCTAAACGTTTTTGTATTTTATTGGCTATATATGTGTATTATTTCCTGAACTGTCTAGTCATTGTGTTTGCCCATTTTTGCAACCAGGCTGCTCTGTTTTCTTTTTGACTCCTAAGAACTACTTGTACACTAACATTATCTTTTTGTCACTTATGCTGTATGTTTTCTCCCATTTTTAATTTATTTGTTTTTAATAATTTTGTTTGTTTGTTTTTGCGGTACGCGGGCCTCTCACTGTTGTGGCCTCTCCCGTTGCGGAGCACAGGCTCCGGATGCGCAGGCCCAGCGGCCATGGCCCACGGGTCCAGCCGCTCCACGGCATGTGGGATCCTCTCGGACTGGGGCACGAACCCGCGTCCCCTGCATCGGCAGGCGGACTCTCAACCACTGTGCCACCAGGAAAGCCCTAATTTATTTTTTATAATCTACTTTTATTTAATAAATGGTTCAAAGTTAACCATTAACTGAAAGTAGAGCATTTTTCTCTTTACTCAGCCAGAGCTGACGACAGCTATTTGTTTTAGCATTAGTTCACAGAAAGCTCTTAGTAAATCTTTAAACTGCTTTAAAGTTCATTCTAAAAATAAAGTTATTTCCTCAAGGATCACGAAAAGGATGGACAGACCCACATTCATCCTTAGTTTAAAGGATCACTGGGTCATGGCTAAAGCAGTGACAAAGGATAAAAGAGAAGGCTGTACATGAGGACTGATCAGATTTTAGAAACAGCATGAGGCTAGAGTTAAAGGGCTCAAGACCCCTATTCTGTCTCCATGGTCCTGGGACATTACTAAGTTACAATTGGGCAAATTCTACCTTCCTCACAGGGTACTTTGAGGACTAAATTAGAGGATGTAGGCTATATTTTTTAAAGATATAAATTGTTATATAGACATTTAATACTTAAAACAGCACTGAAATAGGAAGGGAAGAAATAGGAACACTTCAGTTTTCTAGTCAGAAAAGTTTAAACATAAAAAATGGCTCATCAGGGGCTTCCCTGGTGGCGCAGTGGTTGAGAGTCCGCCTGCCGACGCAGGGGACGCGGGTTCGTGCCCCGGTCTGGGAGGATTCCGCATGCCGCGGAGCGGCTGGGCCCGTGAACCATGGCCGCTGAGCCTGCGAGTCTGGAGCCTGTGCTCCGCAATGGGAGAGGCCCGTGTACCGAAAAAAACAAACAAACAACAACAAAAAAAAAATGGCTCATCAAACACATGCAACCAGGAACAGAATCTAACTCCAGGAAAACATGCAATTAAATGATATTATTTTCTATGACAAGGCTTCAATCCAAAGGTATTCTAGCAACGTTAGACAGATTTGACACATCACACTAAGCCTGCAAGGGACACATGAGAAATAAGAAACGTACCGGAAGTGCTGAAGTGTTCCTGGCCATCAGAGGAGTTCTGGTCTGTTTCTCTTACATAAAACATAAGCTGGGTTGGTTTCAAAGACTTGAAGCCTGGTTTCTGGAGGTTTTCTAAGTAGGCACTTAATCTCTTAAGAGAATTTTCATTGACTTCCTGGAAAAAAATATTAAGAGGCATTTATACACAAAATAGAACAAGGAAACATCAGAAATTATATCCCGAACTTTTAAACACATTATTGAGTGTATTTAAGAATTTAGTATTAAAAAATGGTGGGATTTCATAGCTCCTCAGTACAGGATAAACTTGGATCCACACCTCACAACATGTAACTCCATAGGGATGAGATGTAAAAAAAATGTGGCCACATAAGTACTAGAAGAAAACATGGCTGAGTTTCTTTATAACTTAGACGTGGAAAAAGCCTAACTATGACTGAATATCCCAGGTAATGAATAATTGATAAATCCAATTACATAAACAAATTTAAAAACTTAATATAGCACAGGGAACTATATTCAATATCCTGTGATGAACCATAATGGAAAAGAATATAAATACATATATAAGTATAACAATCACTGTGCTGTACAGCAGAAATTAACACATTGTAAATCAACTATACTTCCATTAAAAAAAACCTTAAGAACACATAAAAAACCACACACACACACACACACACACACACACACACACACACACACACACAGCAGTCTACAGATAAAAACCGAGTAGAAGAAAATATGTGCAAGTTCTTTCTTTCCTTTTTCTTTTTTGGTCACCCTGTGCATTTTGCGGGATCTTACTTCCCCGACCAGGGATTGAACCCAGGCCCACCGCAGTGAAAGCACCAAGTCCTAAGCACTGGACCACCAGGGAATTCCCCAATTTGCAAGTTATTTCATAGCAAAGAGCTAATTTCTCTCTATATAAAGGGCTTTTAAAATGCCCTTTCAGAGATTGGTTGAATTATGGTATCTTCATTCAGTGGAGTGCTACACAGCCAAAAGGAAAAAAAAAGGGAAAGAATATGACACAGACGGTATTTAGGAATGCACACAGAGTGATCTCTAGGATGTATTGTTAAGTGAAAAAAGAAATGTCTTTTAGTGAAGGAACAGCTCCAAGAAATGGCATAAATAATAACTGTGCTTCTTATCCCTATAGGTCTCTTCTCAGAAACACAGTGTGATCTGAAATTAGGAACAGTTTGTTTTTGTTTGTTGAATTTATTACAATATACCGCTCTCAGCTATACTGTGTTGGGGGTTTGGTGATTCACTAGAAGGATTTACAGAACTCAGAAAAGCTGTTATACTCACAGTTACAGTTTATAACAGCAAAAGGATACAGATTAACATCAGCAAAGGGAAAAGGCATGTAAGGTGGAGTACCGTAGGGACCAAGTGCAAGGTTCCAGTTGTTCTCTCCCAGGGGAGTTGTACAGACAGTGCTTAAGCCCCCAGCAAGGATGTGTGACAACACATGAGAAGTGCTGCCAACCAAGGAAGCTCATCCAAGCCTTGGGGGCCAGGGCTTTTACTGGGGCACTACATGCCCACATGACTGACCATAGCTATTCAGTCTCCAGCCTCCCCAGAGGGCCTCAGACATGAGAAAACAGGCATTCACCATAAAATACATTGTTAGCATAAACTATCTGGTGTGGCCCAAGGCCCCGGCATACAAAAACATTCTTATCAGGCAAGGATATCCCAGGGGCTCAGAGCTCATCTCCCAGGAGGCAGTGAAGGGCCAGTACTGAAGCCAGAGCATTTCTTTGCAACAAAGCAACCCAAGCCTGCTGAGTTCACCTTTTATAGCACACAGAAGTTTTAGCAAAAAAAAGGGGGGCTTCCCTGGTGGCGTAGTGGTTGAGAGTCCACCTGCCGACGCAGGGGACACGGGTTCGTGTCCCGGTCCGGGAAGATCCCACATGCCGCGGAGCGGCTGGGCCCGTGAGCCATGGCCGCTGAGCCTGCGCGTCCAGAGCCTGTGCTCTGCAACGGGAGAGGCCGCCAACAGTGAGAGGCCCGCGTACCACAAAAAAAAAAAAAAAAAAAAAAGGTACACTGGTAGAGGAGGGAAACCAGTCACCTAGTACTAAGCTTAATTTTTCCTCACACGTTGGATTTAAAAACTTTAAATTATTAAACATTAAATTAAATTGTATTAATTTATGACATCCCCAATAATTTGTATTAAATTATTACATCTCCAAGGTAGTATTTTTCTGTTGATTCAATTTACTAATTACTTAAAAAGGATCTGACTTCGAATAGCCTATATATATATATATATCAACTATCATAAACAGAATATTTTCCTAAAGCAAAGAAGCAAAACTGATTTATTTTCCATGGCAAGTAGAAAAAAGCAATACAGGGAATTCCCTGGTGGTCCAGTGGTTAGGACTCCTTGCTTAGTTGGGGAACTAAGATAGTGCAAGCCGCAAGGCATGCCCCCCCACCCCCAAAAAAGGGGGAAAAGCAACACAATAATGTTCTAATTTTCAAGAGTTTTAAATTCCTTTTCATGTTAAACCAGGTGTCAATGTTAAGGAAGATAAAAGGAACCAATGAAATTATTCCATAGCATCTGGCTTTGTAATATATTATCTAACATTAAAAAATAGTGACCTTCCTAACTAAGTTCATCATGAGTTTGTATTCCTTGAGCAGACATTAACTGATGATATAGGGAAGTGGACCAGCAGCATGCAACATAAGGAAAAACTATCTGGGCACTGAAAAACTCTCCTTGCACCAACCTTAAAAAAAAGGACTGATCAGGGTATCAGAGCCCTTAAATTTTCCTTCAAACCCTCAATTTTACCTTCAAACCTGGTACAGAAAATATGATTACTAATACTCTAAGGAGTCTACATGATATCTTTATTGCCTGCATAAAACATGACAGCTTTCATTAAAATAAAACAATAGTTTATTTCAATTTTCAGTATCTATAGTTCAAAGCACTGATTATTCTACCATGACAAAACAACCCCAATTTATAGAACTCTCTGTATTATACTGTAGCAAAGGTAAATAAACTAAACAGAAACATAGACTAAATGTTAAAAGGTAAAAAAATAATTGTTTACCCTTTCCCTGGGGTGCTGTCCAAAGAAATCTGGATGTACAGCAAAATAGAATGGCCTCAAGGCATTGACTGCTTCACCTCCTGATAAAGCTCTCGAGTAGAGAAACCAGTATGGAAATATCTTTCCTGGACATAACCTTTTTAAAAGATATGGATTTATTATTCACCAGAGCACTGACACGGACACAAATCCCCCGTGTATAAAGTAACAGTAGCATTAAGATTATTGTGTATGGAAAATACCATAGAAATAAGACAGAAACCAAAGTGTAAAATTTTGTGGGTTTTTTGAAATCTACAAAAGTTTTGAAAGCAGTGAGTGCCACATGATTTCTTTTCTTTTTCTTTTTTTAAAATTTATTATTTACTTTTTTTTGGCTGCATTGGGTCTTAGTTGTGGCACGCGGGATCTTTCGTTGTGGTGCACAGGCTCCAGAGTACACAGGCTCAGTAGTTGCAGCGCGCGGGCCCTAGAGCGCAAGTGGGCTTCAGTAGTTGCGGCGCATGGGCTCAGTAGTTGCGGCATGCGGGCTTAGTTGCCCCGTGGCATGTGGGATCTTCCCGGACCAGGGATTGAACCCGTGTCCCCTGCATTGGCAGGTGGATTCTTAACCACTCCGCCACCAGGGAAGTCCCAAGACATTCCTTTTATCAATGACTATTTACTGAGATATTCATGTACATAATAGTTAATTAAAAGTACTAATTATTGCCAAATATGTTTTAGAAATCTAAAACTTCACATGTCATTTTTATGGAACAGATCCAATTTTATTTTGGTTATATACTTTGAGCCAAATAAACACTTTATTTATCTCTTTTGAGTTGGCTACCAAGAAGCCAGAATGAAATTTGATGTTTGAATAATTGTCTCATCAGTTCTATTTTTTTAACAAATGATCTTTCTCTAGAGGGTATCTGGTCTCCATTTTGATTACCCTATATATGCCTATTACTGTGCCAATTAAATTTTACTGAACTCCTTAAATCCTTTCTTGAAGTAGATAGGGTTTAGACTATCTACTATTTACTACATAAATAGCAAATATAATAGTCAAATGACCTTACTGTACAATTTAAATGTAATGTGGTTTTCTATATGACGGCAATAGACTTGAGGGCAACATGGTAATAAGAACTGTGCTAAGGACAAACTTTATCTTTTTTTCCTCTTAAACTTTTCACACTGAACTATTTTGAAAGATGGTATTCTTTTCACCTTCTACTCTGAATGGACTCTTGGGAGAACGGACCTGGATGTTCAAATGAATTTTGTTTCTTTTTTTATCCCTGCCCTCCACTATATTATCCACAAAATAGTTAGAATTTGATAAATTATAATAAATTGAAATTAGCTAAACACCTAACAGATTCCACACCCCTCCACCCCCACAAATACTAATAACAAATGGAACCACAAAGCTTACCTCCTCACAGGTCTCAGGTGGCAAAACATTTCTGAATATATATGTAGGTCAACTTCCAGGCATCCATTAATCACTTAAAAAGTTAAGCAGATACCAGTAATGAACAAGTGGAATTTGAAATTAAAAACACATTACCATTTACATAAGCACCCACCAAAATGAAATACTTAGTTATAAATCTGTCAAAATATGTACAAGATCTATATGAGGAAAACTGTAAAATTCTGATGAAAGAAATCAAAGAAGAATTAAATAAATGGAGAGATATTCCATGTTCATGGATACGAAGACTTGATATTGTCAAGATGTCAGTTCTTTCCCACTTGATCTACAGATTCAATGCAATCCCAATCAAAATCTCAGTAAGTTATTTTATGGAAATCAACAAACTCATTCTAAAGTTTATATGTAGAGGCAAAAGACTCAGAATAGCCAACTCAATACTGAAGAATAAAGTTGGAGGACTGACACTACTGGACTTCAAGACTTACTGTAAAGTTACAGTAATCAAGACAGTGTGGTACTGGTGAAAGAACAGACAAATAGATCAATGGGACAGAATAGAGAGCCCAGAAATAGACCTACAAAAATATAGCCAACTTATCTTTAACAAAGGAGCAAAGGCAATACTATGGAGCAACAATAATCTTTTCAACAAATGGTACAGGAACAACTGGACATCTACATGCAAAAATATTAATCTAGTCACAGACCTTACACCCTTCACAAAAGTTAACTCAAAATGGATCAAAGACCTAAATGTAAAACAAAAATACTGTAAAATTCCTAGAAGAGTACCTAGGAGAAAACCTAGATGACCTAAGGTATGTCAGTGACTTTTTAGATACAACACCAGACACATGATCCACGAAGGAAAAGAACTGATATGCTGAATTTCATTAAAATTAAAAATTTTGCTCTGCAAAAGACAATGTAGAGAGAACAAGAGGACAAGCAACAGACTGGGAGAAAATATTTGTAAAAGATACACATATCTGACAAAGGACTGTTATCCAAAATATACAAAAAACATTTAAAACTCAACAATAAGAAAATGGACAACCTGATTAAAAAAATGGGCCAAACACCTGAACAGACACCTCCTGCAAGAAGATATACAGATGGTGAATAAGCATATGAAAATACGCTCCACATCATAGGTCACCAGGGAAATGCAAATTAAAACTATGAGATACTGCAACACACCTATTATAATGGCCAAATCCAAAACACTGACAACACCAAATGCTGGTGAGGATGTGGAGCAACAGGAACTCTTGTTCATTGCTAGTGGGAATGCAAAATAATACAGCCACTTTGGAAGACAGTTTGGGGCTTTCTTACAAAACTAAACATACTCTTACCATATGATCCAGCAACTACCCTCTTTAGTATTTACCCAAATGAATTGAAAACTTGTCTACACACAAACCTGCACACGGATGTTTATTGTGGCTTTATTCTTAACTGCCAAAACTTGGAAGCAACCAAGATATCCTTCAGTAGGTGAGTGGATAAACTGTAGTACATCCGGCCAATTGAATATTATTCATTGCCAAAAAGAAATGAGCTATCAAGCCATGAAAAGACATTGAGGAAATTTAAATGTATATTACTCAGCAAAAGAAGCCAATCTGGAGAGATTATATACTGTATGATTCCAGCTCTATGACATTCTGGAAAAGGCAAAACTATGGTGATAGTAAAAAGATCAGTGGTTACCAGGGGTTGGAGGAGAGGGAGGGATGAATAGGTGGAGCACAGAGGATTTTTAGCACAGTGAAACTACTCTGTATAATAATACTACAGTGGTAGGTACATGTCATTATACATTTGTCCAAACCCGTGGAATGTATAACACCAAGAGTGAACCTTAATGTAAACTATGGACTTTGGGCAAGAATGAAGCGTCGATTTAAGTTCATCGATTGTAACAAATGTACAACTCAGGTGTGGGAGGCTGTGTGTGGGGAGGGGGTATGTAGGAACTCTTGTACTTTGGTCAGTTTTGCTGTGAACCTAAAACTGCTGTAAAAAATAAAGCTTATTTTTTTAAAAGGTTAAGCAGATAAAAGGGGGAACATGATTTGAATCACATGGACTTTTCCAATAATTTGGAGCTTCAGCAAGAATTTCAACTATACTATAGTCTCCATGTCAACTGACCAAGTGATTTTAAAAATTCTATGAGCAACCTGTCTTGAAATGCCATATTATTCACACAATAATCACCAGGTAAAAAATCCTTTCTTCCCCCCGCTTATGAAGCTCTGAGCCTGTGGAAGAGTGTATTTGCTCAAAACAAACCACCACGTGGCTCAAGTTCTAGTCTGTCAAATCTTTTTTTTTTTTTGGTACGTGGGCCTCTCACTGTTGTGGCCTCTCCCGCTGCGGAGCACAGGCTCCGGACGCGCAGGCTCAGCAGCCATGGCTCACGGGCCCAGCCGCTCCGCGGCACATGGGATCCTCCCGGACCGGGGCACGAACCCACGTCCCCTGCATCGGCAGGCGGACTCTCAACCACTGCGCTACCAGGGAAGCCCCTGTCAAATCTTAAGAATTAAAAAGTTAAAAAAATTTTTTCATAATGCAGTTAATATATCTGAACCAAGGTAATGAAGCAAAACTGCCATTAACAGGATAATAGGTGTATTTAAAAGACAAATCAAGAATTACCTATTTAAAAAGTGCATTTGCAAACAACAGTGGGTGCTTCCATTTATTTTCTGGTTGACTGATGTGGCAAGACCCTCTTGGATACAGAATGTGTTTATAGGTATTCATTTAAATGTTTAAAAATGTGATTTTTATTTAACCATTCACCTTGCTATTTTGTTTAAGACAAATACGGATACCAGAAATACTCCTACCACTTGGAAAATTTCTGAGATTAAATGGAGATACAATGAGGAAGAAAGAACCATTTTGACTAAAGTTTCAGTGCTGCCCATGACCGACTGAATTCTCACTAAACGTCATTATGAAGTAACTGAACAATCTCGACTTAGTTAAGATAGAACAGGTACAAGCCTCCAAGCTTGCAAAGAAGAGACCAGAAGAATATACATATCCAATCCAGCACTGGCTCTCTTTAGGTGGTAGGATAGGAAGCCCTTTACTTTTTTTAATTTCCTAGTTTATTTACAATGAGCACGCGAAGTATGCTCTTAAAAAAAAAAATCAGTGCTTCTAGCATACAAAATTAAACAATGAAAAGGAATAGAGCAGGAATACGTGTTGTTCATTCAGTATTTAAGACAGGCCCCTGACCCTGGGAAATCTGTCCAGTGACAGCCCTGGACTGTGATCCCAATCTAGCCCAAGAAGAAAACAGCCCCTCACATTCACACACAATGACATTTCTTTTTTTTTTTTTTTTTTTTTTTTTTTTTTTGCGGTACGCGGGCCTCTCACTGTTGTGGCCTCTCCCGTTGCGGAGCACAGGCTCCGGACGCACAGGCCCAGCGGCCATGGCTCACAGGCCCAGCCGCTCTGCGGCATGTGGGATCCTCCCGGACCGGGGCACGAACCCGCGTCCCCTGCATCGGCAGGCTGACTCTCAACCACTGCGCCACCAGGGAAGCCCCTCATTTTTAATATTAGTAAGAAAATTTATGCCACTTAACTGCAAAGATACTAATAAATGAGCTAAAACTTGGGTAAGAAATGAGGAATAATACTCGAGGGGCATATGATCAACCAAGAATATGAATGGGCAATAGATGAAAATAATATGCAGCCAAGTTCTAACCATCATCCTCTTCAGCATCAAATGATCCTATAAGAAGCCTTGAAAAGTCAGAAGTACTGAACAGTGGAAAGCACTTAGGCCTACCATTGCAACAATGATGTCACCTGTTTTAATGGTCTGTTGCAGCAGTATCTTAGAAGTTCATGAAATCACAATGTCTCCATCTGACGTGCAATGTAGGTGATCCAAGTCATACTCTACTCCCCAATTCCAAAGCAAGACATCAAAACAAATAAAACAGTGAAAAGGAATTGTCATGATCACTGATTTGAAATAGAAGTTAAAGCACACTAAAAAGACAATAAAATTTTTGGAAGTTGATTTAGAAAAGACTGGCTGTCTCCAATTTGATTCACGAAGAATTTGAGAGGCAGGCAGCCAAGTTACACTGTTTAGAAATGTACATATCTAAACATCTATAAATAAGAATTGTTAGGATGGATTTCCCTGGCAGTCCAGTGGTTAGGACTCGGTGCTTCCACTGCAGAGGGCGCGGGTTCCATCCCTGGTTGGGGAACTAAGATACTACAAGCCATGTGGCCAGGCCACAAAACAAAAGTTGTTAGGAAAAGCTGATTTAGCCAAGAAAGAAACTTACAGGATTCGTCTTAAGAGTTACTTCAGAATTAGTCTCCAAAGAGTCACTCACAGCAAAGTTGCAAAAATTAGGGACTGTATCCTCAGTGACTTTCAAACATGGAGCATAAAGTATGTCATGCAGAGAATTATGGAGCATGTTTTAGAAGTGATTCTGTCAAAAATAATCAAAGCAAAAAAAAAAAAAGTTTCTATATTTAAAAGTCCGGGTCTTCAGTTGCCCAGAAAATTAATTCATTCATTGTTCACTCTGTAATCATAGGGTATAATTAAACTTAGTACTGAGCAATGACTAAAAAAGGACATTAATACTTGGAAGTGTGACAAGAGATTCTCCCAATGAAAATAAAATGTTCTCAAATACAAGTCTGAACATTAAATCATGGTTTCTAGATTTAGAAAGAACTTAAAAAAAAATTAGGCTACTATAGGTTAAAAGTTAGGTATTTTCTGACTGCTTTTTTTTTTTTTTTGGTGAGTTGGCTATTTCCTAAAAAGGTTCACACTGCAGTAAAGAGAATTCGAATCTAGACTTGTGCTGCCTAATAAGGGAGCCCCTAGCACATGTAGCTACTGTGAACTGAGATGTGTTTTAAGTGTAAAGTACCCATTGGATTTTAAAGATTTAGTATGAAGAAAATGCAAAGTATCCCATTAATAATTTTTAATCCTGATTAGATGTTGAAATGATAATTTATTAATTTCACTTGTTTCTTTTTGCTTTTTTAAAAGCAAAACACGACCTGATCTTTTGTGATTTACTACCAGAAAAATTTAAATTTTTGTGGCTCATATTTTGTATTTCTATTGGACGGCGCTGATCTAGGCCAGTTCAAGGCAAATTTAAGTGAACATGACACTGTCGGAAAGCTCAGTAATTGTGGCGCACAGCCTGTTGCTCCGCAGCATGTGGGACCTTCCCGGACCAGGGCTCGAACCCATGTCCCCTGCATTGGCTGGCGGATTCTTTTTTTTTTTTTTTTTTTTGCTGTATGTGGGCCTCGCGCTGTTGTGGCCTCTCCCGTTGCGGAGCGCAGGCTCAACGGCCATGGCTCCCGGCCGCTCCGCGGCATGTGGGATCTTCCCGGACCGGGGCACGAACCCGTGTCCCCTGCATCGGCAGGCAGGCTCTCAACCACTGCGCCACCAGGGAAGCCCTGGCTGGCGGATTCTTAACTACTGCACCACCAGGTAAGTCCTGTGCTGTTTAAAGTGAGGCATTAAATCTTCTAGGCAGTTTCAGATCAAACTGGGTAGAAAGAGATATCTAAATTGGTGGAAAAGCCAAATTATGGGTAGTCTAAGAAGTTTTGTTTAAATTACATTCGATAGAAACCACGTTTGCCACACAGAGGTCCTAGTAACTTATTTGAACAGAGTTAATATTTTCAGGCTACTCTCATTTAAACTGTGACTTTCCTTAGTAACTATCTTGTAAGGTTTTAAAAAGTAGTTTGTTCTATCAAGGAGAGATAAAAGCAGGCAACATTGCACTGCTCTTCGGTTTAACACTTCTTAGGGAAGGGAAAAAGCAGGAAGCCCTTTAGATAAATTAATAAATTGCAGCAAAGCAAAGTATCAAGGGTTTTTAAGCTTCCTTTTGTAAATCTTTTGCTATGAGATTTGAATCATAACCATATCCTAGGATAAGTCAAAGACTTCGGGGAAATATGATAGTCGGAAACAAAACCTAAATCGTCTCACGTTTCTCATTTCAAAACAAGTTAAAACAGATACCATGCGGGTACTCCGATCCCGGCACTGCCTGGGTTCAAAAGTTAGCACGTCGAGCTAAGGCGACTCTGATCGCTGTCCACCCCCTTCTGCCCCGAGCAGCCTGAAAGCACAAATGGAGCCCCTCCTGTCCTGCTCCTTACAGTTCTGGCAAGGGTCCGCCGCGAGGGCTTCCTCCTACCTGCTCCACCTCCCACCAGGTACCAGGAGGAAGGACGGTCGAACCTCTCGCAGGGCTCTGCAGGGGTGCGCTGGGCCAGGCAGGAGCGCATGCGCACCGGGGCGCCAGCCCGGCCAACGGGCGCGCGCCGCCGGGCCGGCGCTCCCGCCCGCTCTCGCCCCACCTGACGACAGGCTCTGA
Source organism: Hyperoodon ampullatus (assembly GCF_949752795.1). Classification (NCBI taxonomy): domain Eukaryota; kingdom Metazoa; phylum Chordata; class Mammalia; order Artiodactyla; family Ziphiidae; genus Hyperoodon; species Hyperoodon ampullatus. The sequence goes on along the minus strand of NC_136923.1, from coordinate 48,085,828 downwards.
CAGGCTCCTACCCGCGGTGCTCTCTGAGTCCCCACCCTAGAAATCTCAGCTGGGCGCGTACTGCTCCACCCGTCCGTCAGCGCCTGCCGCGGAGGCTTGCTGGAGAGGAGTCCGGGCTCTGGGCCGGGCCGCAGGACGCGTTCTCATTGGCTGAGACGTGCAAGGTCTTCCTCTCTGGGGCGCCTGCGCACAGCCCCAGGACGCGGCTTAAAACCCTAGCGGTTCTCAGCCCCACCCTGACGTCAGCAACTAGGTGACCGCCCACCTTCTCGCAGCGTGGAAGCTCCTGTTCCTCCTTCTTCTTACAGTCCGGCCCGGAGCGGGCTCCGCGCACTCAGCTGAAAGCTTTAGGAGGCGCGAATGAGCGCTAAGGGATAGGATGGACTAGGCGGGAGCGAGTCGGAAAATGACTGGGCGGCAGGTGGCCGGGCCTGGACCGAGGGTTTTGGTGGGGAGGGCAAGGAAAGAAGGGCGACCGAGCGTGCGCATGCGCCGGCCCCGCTTTCCGCGCCAGCCCAGCTTTCCTCCCCGGCCCGGGGAGGCCCAGCCCCCGGCGCCTGGGAGGGGAGGAGGCTGGCTCGGCGGATCAGTCCGCAGAGCGTTCGGCTCTGACGCCTTAGGACGACTGTCGCTTGAGACTTCCAGATTTTAAAGGTCTTACTGAGTATAGCCTTTGGCTTTCTTTACATAAATATAGCTAATTAAAACTATTTTCTCCGGTTTGCATTTTCCTTTTGACTTTGGCCCTTAAGGAATTCTCCACTATCAGCTTGGGGTTTTTACTGTTAGCTGTATTTCGCTTCTATGACTGGTTATTTCCATGAACTGCCACAGATGGAATAAGACAAAATAACCGCTCCTTTCCTACCTTTTAGCACCGTTGACCGAGGTGGGGGAAAAAACCCCCCCAAACCAAAAAATACCCGCAGAATACCAAAAAAACAAAACCAACCAACCAACCAACCAACCTCCCTTTGTTCCAGCCCTAAGGGTTCTTGACTTATCATTCATTAGAAACCATCTGGTCAATTTGTGGTCCGTTCCATCCAATCCCATTTTTCCTAAAAGCTTAATTTATCATCTTTCGCATCTTCATCCTTTCAAATACATCCTTGCCACCAGCATAAAGTTATAATTGCCCACTTACCGTTCTTCACTTGTCTTCAAAGGCACTTCAAACTGATGGTGGTAATCTCCGAACCCAATTTATTTCTTAGGTGCTGAATTTCAGTAATGGCAGTTAGTCACCCAATTTGTTCATACTAGAGAACTGGGCCTCTTTCTTGATGTCTACTTATGCCTTACTTCCCATATCCCATTCACGAGAGTATTCATTCCACATTTTATCATAGTAAGGCATTCTGCTAAGTGCTAGGTTTTAACTTTTTTATTCTTGTGAGGTTATAGACATTCCAGTGATGCTGCCATTACCATATTTTGGGAACTCCTTTAAGAAATACTTTCAGCCCCCTTAGTCACCACTTACTCTTTTATTACTCCCCTCAGACATTTTCTCTAAATGATTTAAATTATGGTTTAAAGTATCAAATCTAAAGTATCAAATTAAGGATTGAGGATGACCACCTTGGAGAATGACTGCTACAGATTCTGCAGATGGCTTCAGAAAAGGAGCTTAAACTTCCTAAGGTGGCTTGAAAGGTACAAGTCTTGTTTGGATAGGTTCTGGTATATTTGTTTAAAATACTGATTTCTTTAGTCATACCTAATGTAATGTACATAAATTACAAATTTTCAAGATACACATAGTATTTTAAGATACACTAAAGGAAAACTTTAGAGAATAATTTAAAATTTCTGGTATAACTCAGAAGGTACTCTGGAATTTTAGTGTTTTGAGTCATTTTCCAGTATTATTTTACTATTCTATATTACAAATATACAATAGGCTTTAGAGACTGGACTGAGTGCTCACCAAATCTACTTCATAACCCTAAAGGTTGTTCTGAAAGCTCCAGACACCTGCTTGAGTATTTTCCCCTTTATGTCTCCCTCTTATTAAATGCTGCACAATACTCAGTTTTTGATTTTTCATTGTTTGGATTTCAGAATAAATTGGGATTCACCATACTTAGATTTACATAAATTAAAGAGATGTCAAAAAGTAATTTGAAAAATCATTTGCAGTATGGGTAAAACTGTTATAAATTGCATACCTCAAACAAAATTTTTAGTGTTTGAAAACTACTGACGTACTATAAATCAATAAAGAGCAAAAGCTGAGTATAGTGAAAACTGTCTTTATTTTTATTGCCTTTTATTTTCAACAATGATTACTTGAACTTAAAAAAAAAAAGCCTTTAATAACTAATGGTTACTGAAAAGCCAAACCTTTCCAGCCCACTTCATATTCTCTTTCAACCATTTCAGGGCAGAATAATGTTCCAAACTATAAACCTGTTCCTTATTAACATTGACGGTCATGTGCTTAATGAAGAGCTTTGGATCTGATATACGAGCAGCCATAATTAATCTTTCCACTGCAGCTTGATATTCATCCTTGCTCCAAGATTTGTTTTCTTCACATCTACAAAGTGAACACCTCACAAAGTCAGAAACTCTAAAAAGAAGCTATGTAGTTTCTTCAAAAGATAGTAATTTACATTTATTGGTTCTAAGCTATGACAGTCTTTTTACTATATTCTTACAGTGGCTTTCAAACTTGTTTGACCATGACACACAGTAATAGACATTTTATATTGTGACCCAATATATACCTGCATACATAAAAACTGAAAAGTTTCACAAAACAAGACTTACCCTTATGACCCTATTTTCTATTGTTTCAGTTTTTAAAATAAAATGGTTGCAACCCCCTAAATTGATTTCACTACACAAATGGGCCACAACCCACAGTTTGGAAACACTGATCTAGAACACAACTAATAACCTCTCTCTTTGTATTTTCAAATTAATAACTGTGTAATTATTCATTATAATGCATAAAAAATATTAAATTTAATCGAGTTTGGAGTTACTAACATTCATGTGTTTTACCTTGATATGGCTATTTTAAATTATAAGCATATACTTAATTTGTAGCTCACATATGGTAACAGAAATTGTAGCTGTATGCCTTTATACTAAATTTTTATAGTATAATATTATAGTATATTATATGGTATATATATACTATAATATACTATATTATATAGTATATATATACTATAATATAGTATATTATATAGTATATTATAGTATACGATAATATTTATAGTATATTCATATCTGAATAAATTTCTACTAAGTTATTTTCAGTCCTGATTTAAGGTACTTCACTAAAGTGATGGAATTTTAAAATAACTTTTCTAACAGTCACCAAATTTCATAAAACTCATACCTTATGGCTATTTCTCCTATGGGATAGGGAGAAAGAAGTATATAAAATAGAGATGTAGCTGTTATTAGGCATCACTTTTTCTCTGTGTTCACTGCATCCTGCTCTGGGCACCTATAAGGCTCAGCAGCAAGGCCTGAGTATGAGCCTACCTGTGTTAGCACAACAGTGTGGTCCACAGAGTGGTGGGAGTAAGGACTTCCACTTTGAACAGGAATCAGTGATCATAGAGAGCAAAGATTGGTCAGGCCGCTTCTAGTACATTCTAGCTTAGGATTGGTGCCTGAAATCTGGTAGACTGGGCATACACCAACTATATGCAGTTTTTGAAAGTCTTAAGATGAATAAAAACTCTCTCAGAGGTTAATGTAACAAAGCAGGGCTTGGTATGATAACAGTAATGGAGAAAACAATATTGGTTAGGACAAAATAGAAGATCCAGGCATGTCACTAGTTATGTGGTGGCATCACAAATACCCCAAAAATTCAATAATGAATACACAGACTGCATATGTGGGGAATGGAAAGTTATGAGAAAACCAAACCCTCATTAGGATGATGGAGAGCCCAAATGCCTCATGCAACTGTAGTGCATAGTTGTAAACAGAAGGCCCTCAGGAAAATTAACGAAATTAATAAATTTTGTTAATTTTTTAAACCCACTAAAATTAACAAAAAAGCTAATTTTAGTGGGTTTAAAAAAAAAGGTGGACCTAAAATAAATTCTCCTCCCCTTAAGTGTAGGCTGGATTGAATGACTTGTTTATCTCCAATAAATAGAGCAGAAATGATGCACAACTTTGGACACTAGATTGTGAGATATCAATTTTCATGGTCCCTTGCATTTCTGGAAGTTCTGAGAGCAGAGACACTGATTACCCCTTGTTCCAGATTTCAAGGATGTTTAATATAGTGGACAACCTTGAAAGACAAAGGTAGTTTCTCCTTCAGGAACAAAAGACAGGTTTGCTTACAGCCTTACAAGGTGGAGGTAGCGTTTCCATCTGAAGAGCAAAGGGGCAGGTATGTTTATTACCCATTATAAATGATTAGGGTTCCTAAGTTCAGGATTCCTCTCATGTAATGGAACCCACTGCATGTGCAGGTATCCATCTGGGCCCAAGTGTGGGACTTGGGAGCAAGAGGAAGAGATACAAATATGCAGATAATCATGCTGCTTGCTGTGCCACGAGTAATAAAGTCCTGTCTCCAACCCAGGAGGTCTTGTGTCTTATGCCAGGATCCGTGAAACTATGGCAGGCTGACTTACAGCCTGCAAATGGGGTGGAATCTCAGAGCCTTCACAGTTCTTGATGTAGGGTCACAAAAGGCACTGTAGCTTCCTCCTTGCGTTCTCTCTCCTGGATCACTCACGCTGAGAGAAGTTAGCTGTTGTGTCATGAAGACACTTAAGGATCCTATGGAGGGGCCCATGTGGTGAGGAGCTGAGGCTTCCTGCCAACAGGCATGAGTGAGCCAGCTGGGAAACAGATCCTCCGGCCGCAGTGAAGCCGTCAAGTAGGCGACTGCAGGTCCTGACCACATCCTGAGTCCAATGACATGAGAGACCCTGAGCCACAACGATCTGGCTAAGCTACTCTAAAATTCCTGACCCACAGAAACTAAGAAAATACTTGCTATTTTAAGCCACTAAGCTTTGGGATAACTTATACACTGTAATAGATAACTAACAGAATATTCAGTCTGAGGATCTGGTTTCTAACACCAGTAAACGGAAGCAAAATTCTTGTTAAGAAACGCCAAAACAGGAGTCCCATGAGATCCTTATATTACAAGTTTCCTAGATAAAGCTGACAAGAAATTGGAGTGGTGTAAAACTAAAGTCTGGGATTTTGAACAAAATTATCTGAAGGGATGCCACTCTGATCCAACAGCTACATTATAATATTTATGCATTTATAACAACATTTTAAAATATTGAAACTAGGCTGATGGCTTTATTTTGAACAGGATTCTTGACTGAACCTAATAAATTATCATGTATTTCCCTTTTAGACCTGGTTCTTAGATCTTTTGTGTTGACCAGAAAGATAACTTTTAGGTACCTAACTAAAAACCACCAGTACACGAGAAATGTCCACACCTAAAAAAGACCCATCTTGGGCTTCCCTGGTGGCGCAGTGGTTGAGAGTCCACCTGCCGATGCAGGGCACACGGGTTCGTGCCCCGGTCCGGGAGGATCCCACATGCCATGGAGCGGCTGGGCCCGTGAGCCATGGCCGCTGAGCCTGCGCATCCGGAGCCTGTGCTCCGCAACGGGAGAGGCCGCAACAGTGAGAGGCCCACGTACCACAAAAAAAAAAAAAAAAAAAAAAAGACCCATCTCTTTGAACACCTAAACAAGATCTTTGAAGTTGTCAAAATGTTTACTGAAAGGTACTAACTTGTTTGGATTTAAACCTCAAATAGGTCAAATCCTTTCTCAATATAAATGGTACCAAAGTTTGCCAATACACACATGCACAAGTATATAAATATATAAATATGCAGTATATAAATATATAACTGTTTATATATATATGTTTATATATATATACAAATAAATGAAACATTTACATCCTAGGGCAAGTGTAGGGAGCCATGATCTGCTTTCAGGATGCAGTCAGAAGTTATTTCAACCAACCTTTTTAAAACTATCTGCAGCATCTGTGTAGAAGGTCCAGGACTCTGAATACTACTAGCATTAGATACCATGAAAATTTCAATAGCTAAAAGCATTTCAATCTCAGACATATATGAAGGAATCAGTAGAAGTTTTCGGTATAAATTTCCCTCCAATGGTGGGTAGCAACCCAATGAAAGAGCACCTGAAAGTCAAGTAACAGATTAAACTTTACTAAAACCCCAATAGGTGAAAACCTAGACTTCCAAAATATCCACAGGTGATAATTACTTTTGTTTCAGAATAATTCTTCACATTAGAAGCAGATTTATTGCATAAATTATATGGTAATGAGATTATCCTAGTACAATTGAGATCATTCTTTGTAAAATGGTTTTGAAACATTAAACATGAAGTGAGAAATTAAAAAGAAAACAAACCCTGAAAAAGAACTTCTGAGCCTCACTGTAGCAAATGTCCATTTATTTTAAGCCATAGTCAACACAACATAATTTCAGAATAACTAAAAAACCAGAATAGCTACTTGGGTTTTGTTTTAATGGGATCTGGGTCTAATAGCAACTACATATAGTTATTATATATATATTATTATATATAATTATATATATAACTACCTATCTTGAATTATGAATCCAAAATGTAGAAAGAAAATAGAAATTATAATTTGAAGATTTTACTTTCTATCATAGTTTTATAGTATTTTTTAGTATACTTATTTATAGTGCTGTTAAAGTTTGTGCAATAAATATTTGCTGTTCCTACAAATGTCTGGCATTGCGCTAAACACTAGATATAAAAATGAGTAAGATACATTTCCATCATGTAGGTGCTCAGTGTGTTGTTCTCCAATTCATGTTCTAAAAATTTTGCTTTTCCAAAGAACAGATTCAACTTTTAAACTGTTTAGGTTCTTATTACAAGTGATATACAGGGAAATCCCCTATACATCGGTCCAGGACATCCAAATTGTATATAGGCAGTATTATATTGTTGTCTTTTACTGAAACCAATTTAAATCTGTGTGTAAAATTTGTTTAAAATGTTTTATTAAGTTAAATATCTTCAATAAATCTTTCTAATATGGATAATGATGACTAATCTTTGAGGACCTACTATATGCCAGGTACCTGAGCTAAACACATAGGTTTTATCTAATTTTAACCTGACAGTTTACTACCTTTGCAATTAGGTACAACAACTCCCATATTATAGATGGGAGGCTTTGGGTAAGTGCCCTGGCCTTCAGACTCCAGATTTTGGAATCTTAACCACTAGGAAGTCCCACCTTCCTAGATCACTGCCAGGACCAACAAACTATTGACTCGTTAACATTCCTAAATATTGGTAGGTATAATTTACATGCATACCTGTTTTACTTCTGAGCAGAAGAGGAAAACAAAAGCCAACAAACTAAGTAGAAATTTACTAATATTATCTTTTCCCCTAAAATCAAACATGAAAAGAAAAATACTCCTATTTGGTTTTAGCGGGGGAAAGTAAGGAAAAGATTTACTAATAACATCTTCCCTTCCCGACTTTTCAGTTCTGACAGAAAAGCCGTATTTTTAGGACTAAGTAGCACATCAGGAGCATCAGGAAGGCAATTCTGCTGTCCCTGGATAATTTCCTTCTGATTAGTTAGGGAACACAAGCAAAGCCATCAAGAAAGTAAAAGATAACTCCTGGAATAGAAAAAAAATTGAATTCATATATCTGACATGGGACTTGTATGTAGAGTGCATATGAATAGTATGTATTTATATGTACCCCCACACATACTTAACACACTCAACAAGAAAAAACAAGAGGGCTTCCCTGGTGGCGCAGGGGTTGGGAGTCCGCCTGCTGGTGCGGGGGACATGAGTTCGTGCCCCGGTCCGGGAAGATCCCACATGCCACAGAGCAGCTGGGCCTGTGGGCCATGGCCGCTGGGCCTGCGCGTCCGGAGCCTGTGCTCCGCAACGGGAGAGGCCGCAGCGGTGGGAGACCCGCATACCGCAAAAAAAAAAAAAAAAAAAAAAGAAGAAAAACGCCTCAATTTAAAAAAGTACAAAGAAAAAAATGGGCAAAGGATTGAATAGACATTTCTCTACAAAGATATACAAATGGCTAATAAGCATGTGAAAAGATGCTCAACATCATTAGTCATTAGGAAGATGCAAATCAAAACCTCAGTGAAGTATCACTTTATATCCACCAGGAAGGCTAAAATAAAAAACTCAGTGAGGATGTGAAGAAACTAGAAATTCCATACATGGCTGGTGGGAATATACATGTAAAACAGATAGCTTCTTTGGAAAGCAGTTTGGCAATTCCTCAAAATGCTAGACATAGATTTACCATACGAGCCACCAATTCTGCTCCAAAGAGAAATGAAAACCATACACCCACACAAAAACTTGCATGTGAATGTTCACAGCAGTGTTACTTACAATAGTCAGAAAGTGCAAACAAAGCAAATGTCCATTAATTGATGGATAGACAAACAAATTCTATACAGTGGAATATTATTCAGTAATTAGAAAAGAAATAATGATATAGGCTAATGATATGGATCTTGAAAACATTGAAACCTTGAGAACATTATGTTAAGTACAAGAAGCAGTCACAAAAAAGTACAAATTGAATGATTCCATTTACGTGAAATGCCCAGAACAGGCAAATCCATAGAGACAGATTAATTGTTGCTTAGGGCTGGGTCGGGTGGGAAACATACATGGAATGGGGAGTGAATATAAATGTGTTCAGTGTTTCTTTTTCTAGAGGTGTTGAAGATGTTCTAAAATTAGATTGTGGTGCACAACTCTGTGAATAAAATAAAAATAAATGCACTGTAGGGACTTCCTTGGTGGTCCAGTGGTTAAGAATCCACCTATCAATGCAGGGGACACGGGTTTGAGCCCTGGTCTGGGAAGATCCCACATGCTGCGGAGCAACTAAGCCCGTGTGCCACAACTACTGAGCCTGTGCTCTAGAGCCCATGAGCCGCAACTACTGAGCCCGTGTGCCACAACTACTGAAGCCTGCATGTCTAGAGCCTGTGCTCCGCAACAAGAGAAGCCACCACAATGAGAAGCCCACGCACCTCAACCAAGAGTAGCCCCCAGTCGCTGCAACTAGAGAAAGCCCGCGTGCAGCAATGAAGACACAGCACAACCAAAAATAAACAAACAAATAAAAATGCACTGTACACTTCACATGTGTAAATTTTATGGTATGTGAAATTATCTCAATAAAGCTGTAAAAAATATTAAAGAAAAAAGCAAAACAAAGGCACTGGCACTACAGCCTTAACAGTGCCTTGATGAAAAATTAACTGTAAGCTCAGAATCAAATATGTACTACTAGATGTGATTATAAGGCACTGAAAGGCTTTCCTAGCATGTGTTAACCTGTGTGTGAAGATAGATCCAAAGAGAGTTCCACTGATATTTTAAATGTCAACACTGTCAGGAAATGAGATGTTCTGAAGACTGATCAGTGACTATAAATGACTCACTTCATTTTATAACTCAGGTATATTAAAAACAAAACAAAACAAAAATACTCTTTACCCTATAACCTCACTTGCATAAGTCCCGGAAGTTTCACTACATATGAAATTAAGCATAGATGTGTTAAGCTAATAAGAAAGGTACTGAATTGTACTCAGGCATTAAATGCTTTAACACATCGCTTAAAAAAGTCTTTAAAACTAAATAATTACCAGGGTTGAAAGAATTTGGGGGAATGGGGAGTGGCTCAATGCATATGGGGTTTCTTTTCGGCCTGATGAAAATGTTCTAATATTGATTGTGGTGATGGTTGCACAACTCTGTAAATACACTAAAACCATTGAATTGTACATGTTTAAATGGGTGAACTGTGTGGCATTTGAATTATATCTCAATAAAGCTGTCAATTGAAATTTTTTTAAATGATTAAGTTTAGCTGTTTTAATACAAAATTTTATTTTCAACTAAAAAACAGAAAGATTCATAGAAATCTCATTTATATGTTTCCAAGTAAACACGTTATTCCTGCGGCATATAAATGCCTTCTGATGGCATTTTTCCCAAATTGCACAATTATTTGAAAAAAATACCTCATTAACATCAATTCTAAAAACTAAAATCAAGAAGTTATAGCAAATAGTACATATATACTTTGTGGTGTGATTTCTAGCATTCTGCAGGGAAATAGTATAAGGAGTTGTAACATAACCACAAAATTGAAATGAGGTGTTATGAACAAATAATTCCACCTTGCCTCTAAATTTCTGATCATCCTTTTATAAAAATTCTGCTTTCAAAACTTTTTATTGTAACCTACAATAAGAAATACATTTTACATAATGCCCTAGCACACATATAAGAATACATGTAACTGAAATGAAAATCTGATCAAATAATATGTTATCTTACTACCTGTAATGCACACTAATAGTTTCTTTCCCATTTCACTGGGGAAAAAAAGTTACCACTTGCTAAACTGATCACAGCTGGGAACATGAAAAACACTTCCAAGTTCAGAGAGGTTTTTGTTGGTGTAGGATGGCTGGGATGTTTGACACATTTGGCACAGTGGTGACACAGAGTAGGTACTCAAATGTTTGTCATGTAGTTGATGGTGGTAGAAATGGAAATTTAAGACAAATTACTGCATGAAGGCAGAAAAGAATGCCTTTCTAGATCTAGATTCTACACAGAATTGTTTTCTAATTAAAATACTTGCAAGGAGATTGGGACTAGAGAAAGTATTCGTTTTCTAGGCTTACTCGTTAGAGAGGAGCAGTTGTAAACATTACTAGGAGCCATGTGAAAAACTGTTATATATCATGTTGCATTGTAATGACACCCTCTGTACTTCCCATGTGCCTGTTATAACATATTCTAACCAAAAAGATCAGGGATATACCAGGGATAAATATGTATTCCTTAAGCTTCATTCTACCAATTGGTTTACTCCTATATATTTATAAAATATGCCAAACTGGTACAAATTCTGTCATTTATTTCCTTTTCATATCCTCCCGTGGACATGCCAATACAGAAAGAAATAAAAATATAGCAATTAGAAATGAGAAATGGGCCTCCCTGGTGGCGCAGTGGTTGGGAGTCCGCCTGCCGATGCAGGTGACGCAGGTTCGTGCCCCGGTCCGGGAAGATCCCACATGCCGCGGAGCGGCTGGGCCCGTGAGCCATGGCCACTGAGCCTGCGCGTCCGGAGCCTGTGCTCCGCAACGGGAGAGGCCACGGCAGTGTGAGGCCCGCGTACCACAAAAAAAAAAAAAAAAAAAAAAAAAAGAAATGAGAAATAACAGGCTTCAAAAGAGCACAAATCTACTTAGACCACTATTTTTAAATGTGTATCAACTGCTCTTTTTACATATTTAATGCCCCGCCATGAATATTATACATAGATTTCAAGTTAGAAAACCAAATTCAAAACCAATATATCAAAATTTAAAATTTTAAAATGTAACTTACTTTTGTAGTGGGCTCTGGCTTTGAGCCATAAACAACTTCTTCCTAAAGAAGTAATTAATCTTCTAAGAAAGGGAAAATCAATAGGGATGCTCTTTGAAATCATGAATTCTGCTACGGAGGATGATATACCAAGACTGTTGCTTTCTATACAGGCATCTAGAAGTTTATTAAAAAGAAGGCTGTACTGTGAGACCTCCACAGTTTCTGAAAAGAAAAAAATCATTGATATAGTGAAACTGATCTATCTTCTCAAACTTCTCTCTTACTCCTTTCCCCTCTACTCTCCTTGGCCCCTTCCTACCTGCTATAAGAGTCAGAGTCACCAAAATGCAATCATCTTACATACTAAGTTAACAAAGAAACAAAAAATTCAACAAAAGCAAAACGGTTCATTCACTTTGTATTGGAGAATGTGAAAGGAATATGATTTCAGAGGCTACATTAACACCTCTGTCCATGGTCCTCAAGTGTCACTGCATCTGCACGGTTCTGTGTGCATTCTATCTACAGTGCAGACCTCAGACTTGTTTTTCCCATGACTAAAAATAAATCATCCACTCATAAATATTCACTCTCAAATTAAAAAAAAAACCCAAAACCTCCTTTCTTGGGTATGTCTACTCCTTTCTGCTTTTCACTTAGAAGAAAGTGAAGTCACCTTGGATACTTCCAACTCTTTTATCCCCTATATTCAGTCAGGTGGGTCTATGACCTAGACTCTAGGTCTTTATCACTTTAGGACTTTTTAGTGGTCTAGGCCTTATCAGGAAATTTATCTCCTTACCTTTAGTCTCTTTCTAAACATTACCACCAGAGGAACTTTCCTAAAACACCAACTCCATTATGTCACGCCCTGGCACCGAAACTCCAGTAACCCCTTACTACACATAGAGAAGAAAATTCCTTTAGCCTGCCATTCGGGGTCTTCCAAAATCTGACACAACTATCTGTTTGATCTCACTATTATACTTTGTTTCATTATCACGATAATTGTATATCAAAAGCCAGTTCTACAGCAGCCATTGTACCAGGGATACCACGATAAAGAAAACAATTGCCTTTAAGGAGCTAGATAAGAATGTTAATGACAATACAGTATCTCAGTGGAATACATGGGAAAATGGAGAGTGATAAAGCACTGAGGGGAGGCCTTCAAGTTTATGTTTTCATTAAACATTAACCCACCACTCTGAACCCATTGCCCAGCTCATTCCTGACCCAAAGCTTTTGCTGTTTCCCTTCATACAGACTCTCTCATATGACTTGCAAGCATTCAAGAGCACTGCCCGCCATTGCCCACACTGGCATTCTCTTTCTTTGAACCCATCATCTGCTTAATTTCCTCCATTTATTTCATGTTTTCCTATGTTCCAAGGTAATGGAAACTATGTTCTATGTTTGTTAAGTGATCAAAGAAAAGGTATTCTTTATTATGCTAATGCAAAAAATTATTTTAAGGTACAGTATAAAGCTTGCTGGGGGCACTTAACATTGATTGCTGATGACTTGACAGAGGTTAGAAAAGGAATGACGAAATGCTCCTTGTAGGAACTGCTGACAAAAGATAAGCATCTCTAGGTTTTTTTCTTTTTCTTTTTTTAAACCATCAGGAAAGCATATTCAATTTGCAGAGAACACATTTCACAAAAAACATCATTAAAAATATATGCTGGAATATAAAATTCAACCAAAACAGGTGGAGAACTGTTTCTTATTAAATACCAGATGGGCCAGAGATAATTAAGCTAGACTTTTTAAAAAACATACCTTGAGAATTTTGAAAACCTGGTAGATTTTGCAAAACTTCAAATGTCTGTCTGTAAAGACTCTTCGCTAAAATTTCATTTGCAATTGTACAGAGCAGATTATGCCGACTGAGCACATCCAGTCTATCACAAGGCCACAGTGGTGTATTGATGACCCACTCTGACTCTTACAAAAAGAAAAAGTACAAGTACTTTACACCATGAAAATTACATTTAACAGTATAATCACAACAAATGTTTTTAAGTATCTTTTGGAGAAAGTGGAAAAACTTAAATATGTGTACTCAGAAAGATAACCATAGCTCAAATTTATTAGAAACAACTTATATAGTGATGATCATCATCCTAAGAAGATGCAACTAATGACCATTTTGTTATTTTTACCTTTTTACTAATTCTTCATTTTTCTAAATGTACCAGTTGTTGATTCTGAAGTTAATGGTTATTTTTATATGACAAAATGTTCAGATTATAATGAGTATACATTATAAGGTAAAATATTGTTTGTGTAGACAACTTAAACAATTTTACAGTAAAGAATAATTTAATTAGTTTTGGTATTCTTGGGGAGCAGCTTTCCCCCACAATATCTGCCTATTTAAAAATTTTTAAATAAAATACTTGCTATGTACAGAGGAATATCTAACATATGGAAGTTACAAAAGCATAATAATAAAATAATAAAAAGAATCCTTAGGTACCCATCACACAGCTTAAAGAAAAGAGAATATTACCTATAATGCTGAAGTTCCTTAATTTCTGCCCTGATTTTCACATTGAGAAAAATAGGAGACTGTAGTATAGAACACGGAGGTGTTAACATGTTAGAAATGTCAGCATCTTACCATTTACCTAATTCCCTCAATCATTATACACATAATGAGACACATAATGAAACGCTGTCATGTAACATTCAAATCACGTTCCTGTGTTCTTTTTCAACAGGAGTAAGAGCAGGAGTCAATCCTTTTCTTTTGTGGCCTTCCCAGCACAGTAAATACAGAAAGTATTAAAGAAAGATTTGATAATTCAAGCATACAATGCCAAAATAAAGACTTAAGTATCGAGTAGAAAACTTTAAAGTAGGAGCTTGTTTTTAAATTACTAGAGCTCACTTGACTGGTTGACTTGATTTATACTACCTACGAGGCAGTGTTTTATAAATATTAGTGCTTTACAATCATTAACTCATTTAGACAGATACCTTCATTAATTTACTCCTAAATTGATTAAATCAATAATGAAGAGAAATATTAATACTAAAAAACAGACCAAGAATGTGAACTGGTAAGTCACAAAAGAATAAGTACAAATAGAAATAAAAAGAAAAATAGTTAAATTTTCTAATAAGCAATTAAATGCAAAACAAACCAGTGAATATCACTTTTATCCTGTCAAACTAACAAAGAAATAGGAAAAATAATAATGAATTTGGCAAGGGTGTTTCATAATACGCATCTTGAAATGCTGGCAAGATGACTATAATTAGTACAACACTTCTAAAGGCGTAGAGTACTTCTGTATTCTATTCACAGAGGTAACACCTGGAATGCAACGTTCGGAATAGCCAGATTAGGGTTTGCATAAACTGAAGTGCGCCAGTCTGTCTCGTAACTAAAAAACATAAAATTGGGCACTAACATCTGGACTGTTTATGTGCACCTGTGATCCCTAACAGGACAATGACTGTATAGACAATACCTATGCAATTGTTCTCTAAGGATTTTCTCACAAAGGGAGGCTTTCTAATAAACTCAAAATAACTTGCTGCAAATCTGAATGGCAACAAGGGCAAATTTGCCAACATTTATCAAAAAGCTTTAAACTGTTCTTACCTTTACCCAGCAATTCCATCAGAATTTATCCTAAGGGCATAATTAAGATTTAGCAGGGATGTTTAGTAGGGATTTTGTTTATCATAGAAATTTAAAAAACAGCTAGTTCAAGAAAAGTGGACTCATGGACATATCTATGTATCTATGTTTATCTATATTTGTTTATAAGATGGAAAACTATGCAGCCCATTAAGTGATGTTATAGAGGAATATTCCTTCACAGAAAGATGTCCACAGAAAGATGTTGCCTGATGAAAATGAAAGGCACTAAAGAGTCTGTATAGTAACACTGTAGTGTTATTTATAACACTGGGTGGGTGGCTGAATAAGGACTTTTTGTCATCGGTTTTGCTTATCCACCCCTTCTTATTTCTCTATAGAAATTTCTCTATATTTCATTATAGAGAAATAAGAAGGGGTGGATAAGCAAAACATATTATTAAATCGTTATAACCATGTATTACTTATATAAAGGCAATAAAAGTTATTTTAAAATTCAAGAGCAGTTTCTCAATAGCACATATAAATTTTTTTTTACAAAATTTGTATTCTAGAATGTTAAGACATTTATTTTTCAGCCCCCAAACCTTAATTATAAAATTATAGTTTTAAGTTGTTTTTTTTTTTGTTTTTTTTTTTAATGCTGGTAAGGGTATAAGGCAAGGTAGGAATTTGTTGTTCATTTGCCAGGATACAAGGTACCAATGCTGAAAAAGAGTTTAAAATGTGAAAGTGAAAATGTGTAAGGCCCAAACAATAGAGCAGGGGTCCCCAACCCATGGGCTGCAGACCGGTACTGGGCCGCACAGCAGGAGGTGAGCGGCGGGCAAGCAAGCAAAGCTTCATCTCCCACTCCCGATCATTGGCATTACCATTCCCCCACCGACCCTGCCCCCCCACCGTGGAAAAACTGTCTACCACGAAACCGGTCCCTGGTGCCAAAAAGGTTGGGGACTGCTGCATAATGGCTGCCACCCATTAAATAAAAATGTATAAAATATTCTACATTTCTCAAATATGAGTAAGTGTATGTAAACCCCCTCTTTAAAAAGTTTAGTAGGTAATAAATGCACATATTTTAAAAGGAAAAAATATAGAAAAAATATGTAACAAGTTAATATGCCTCTCATCCCTGTCCTCCAAGCAGTCAATTCTTCTTCCCAGAAGCACCCACCATTACTAGTTTCTTGTGCATCCTTCTGCAAGTATTTTAAGGGTATAAAGCAAGTATGTATGTATCCATTTTATTTTTTTACAGAAGTGGTAGCATACTGTGTACACCATTGAGCACATTCCTTTTTTCACTTGTAGTAAATCCTGGAGATCATTCCAATGAGTATTTGCAGCTCTACGTCGTTGTTCTGTTCCATCATATGGCTGTCACACAGTTTCACTAACTGGTACACCCTTAACAGACACTTAAGTTATCTGGAATTCTTTGTTATCATTGTTGATGGTTTAAAAAAGAGATTTCATATAACTTACAGTGCATACCCCTGTATACAAATATAAATGTGTTTGTGGGACAAATTCCTAGAAATGGAGTTAATAGATTAAAGGAAATATGCATTACTAAATTTTGACAGATATTTTGTCAAAAAGCCCCTAAAGACAATATATGTGGAGGCTCATTTCTCTATACCCTCACGAAAAGCATATCACAAAACTTTAATCTTTGCTGGTCTGACAGGTGTTTAGGATTTTAATGTTTATTTCTCTTAATACAAGTATTACTCTCACTTATTACAAGTGAGATCAAGCCATTTGTATTTCCTTTCTTGAGAGTGGCCTGTTCACTGCAGAACCTTTGAAGAGCCAAAAAATTCTGGGGACAACTTAACATACTTCTGTGGGCCCTTTTTTTTCAAAGAAATAAAATTTTACTTATGAAAAATGACTTTCAATTGGAATGGTCACTGCAAATGAAAATCCTGTGTTTATAACTGATAGAATTTAAAAAGATAATCTCAAAATTGAAACAACAAAATTGTAAAAATTTTAAATCTCCATAGACCACTCCACACCCCTCCCACAAACCCTCCCCCAGTCTCTAGTTTGAGAAAGACTAGTTTTGCCAGAAACTTTTAGGCAGAAGATCATCCAGGCCCATTTTTACCAACTATTTTACCCTTTCCATTTCTTGCCATATTTTTTCTTTCTCACAGAGCCTGTGAGCTCTGGCTTGCATTTTGCTACTTCTTATTTTTATAAACATTCTATTTTGTATTTGTATATTTGTATTTTGTGTGGTATCTTTCTATTTTGATTAATCTTCCCGTCCTAGGAAAACTCACTGGTTACATTTGTTAAGTTGAAGAAAAACTTTTCCAACAAGCTTTTGATCTCGAAGTCTAATCACAACCTCTATATTCCATAAACCCTCAGCACTGAACAAATACAGTATTTTATGTATATATGAATATGTATGCATGTTAGTTTTGTGTGTTAGTATAAAAGTTTTCTATTTTATTTACTTGTGAATTTATTCCATCTTCCACCTAAACTGAGATTCTCAAAGTTTCTTCATTCTTATCTATCTCATTTTATCAAATAAAATCTGCTTGATGGTCCAAGTAGCCAAAGCTACATTAGATGCTGTGCTACTACTGTGCTCTCTAAATTTTATTTACCTCATGCCAAACTAACCTTAGTTGCTTCTGCTGGCTTAATTTCATGGTAATTTCTGTTAGATGATTTGACTTACTAGGGGAAATAATCTTTATTGTCTTGGTTTGGAGCCATGGTTGTCAGCACATGCAAAGATAGAGTTATGCAGACTGCAATCAGGATTTCCCTGTCTCAGTAGCTGAAGCTTGGGCTCTGAAGCTGGACTGTCTGGGATTAAATCCGGCCTCCACTCCTTACTTGTTATGTCATTTGGGGCAAGCTGCTTACTGTCTCTGACAACATTTTCTTATCAATAATATGGGGATTGTAATAATTCCAAACTCATAGGGTTTCTATGAAGATTAATTGAGATAATCAGGTAAAGCATCTATACAGTGCTTAGGCCAAAGTAAGAACTAACTTTTCAGCAAAGGTTCACACAGTTTCTTTTTAAAGCTAGGTTAACATTCTCCTTTCATTTTATATAACAACCTCTCCTACCCACATGATCACTAGGGGTTTAGACCAAATTGTCACCCACAATTCAATATCAACTTGAGGTAACTACAAAACCAAGAATTTATAACAAGCTTAACAAATTATTTCATGCTGGCATATATCAGAACTTACCCCTTAATACCCAAATGGCACCATCTAGGCTTCCACTTTTTAGAAAAATTTCTGCTGCAATATTCACAATTTGACATCTCGGTGCTAACTTCTCAGGCCCTGTAAGTCCTTTTAAACTTGTAAAATGTATTTTTAATTCATATAGTTTATCTAAGACCTTCCTTCCCTAGAGTTAAAAAAAAAAGACAAAAAAACCCACTGAGTATCAATCATTAAGAGTATTATAGAGGTACAAAGTCACTGATAATTATATAGAAGCCAATTATGCAATTTGAATAATTCTAGACTGATGGTTGTCAAACTGCTCTAAGACTCTCTCCTTAAGCCCTTTCCTGCTCAGCCACAAAGATGGAAAGGGAAGGGTAGCAAGCCAGGCTTTGTCTCATTAACCACGCCCACCACTGGGCCCCCTTTCATTGGTTCTCCTTTCATTTGTTTTATTCACTGTGCCTCCTCTAGAGATTTCATTTGACAAAAGGATTTCATGCCTTAACGTGGAAAGCTACCCATCATATGTTTTTGCTCTTCTTCTGTTGATCACCCTGAGATCCAGGAGGGAAAGTCAATGAAAAGGAGATTATTTCATATGAAATTTAGATAAAGAATGATAAAGGGAAAAAAGGGGGATAAAATTGTTGTCTGAAAATCATTTTTTTGAGTCAATAGGCTAATTATTTCACATTGTCTACATAAAGGCTGTCTCTAGGGTGGACATCAGAAATTGGACATGTGTTATTATTTTATACCAGGGTCAGCAAAATTTTTCCATTAAAACCCAGACAGTAAATGCTTTAGGTTTTGCAGGTCACATTTGGTCAGCTGCATATTCTTTTTGGTTGTTTTTAAATTTCTAAATCTTTAAAAATGTAAAAAACATTCTTAGCTCATGAGCTGTATGAAAACAGGCTGTGGGCCAGATCTGGCTTTTGGTTTTCAGACTCTTGTTTTATATTATATTACATGCTATTTTGAGTCAGATGCATATTATGATGTCAAAGTACTTTCAATCTGACTGTATAAATGAGTGCATTTTTCAAGGGATACCTTAAGTTTAATTTCAATGGTTTTACTTTTATGTTCAAAATGGAATGTTTCATTAAAAAATTCATGCTAAGTAAGATAATAAAATACTCATTCTAAATAAGACAGTTAACATTTAAAATTAAAATACAGGCATTGGGGGGCTTCCCTGGTGGCGCAGTGGTTGAGAGTCCGCCTGCCGATGCAGGGGACACGGGTTCGTGCCCCGGTCCGGGAAGATCCCACATGCCGCGGAGCGGCTAGGCCCGTGAGCCATGGCTGCTGGGCCTGTGCGTCCAGAGCCTGTGCTCCGCAACGGGAGAGGCCACAGCAGTGAGAAGCCCACGTAATGCAAAAAAAAAAAAAAAAAAAAAATACAGGCATTGGGACTTCCCTGGCGGTACAGTGGTTAAGACTCCGTGCTCCCACTGCAGGGGGCACGGGTTCAATCCATGGTCTGGGAACTAAGATCCCACATGCCACGCAGCAGGCCAGGAAAAAAGAAAAAAGAAAAGAAAAGGGCACAAATTCACCAACCGCTTATATCCTAAATAAAAATAACCAAATAAAGGGGACTTCCCTGGCAGTCCAGTGGTTAGGACTTCGCCTTCCAATGCAGGGGGTGCGGGTTTGATTCCTGGTTGGGGAGCTAAGAACCCACATGCCTCATGGCCAAAAAACCAAAATAAAACAGAAGCAATATTGTAACAAATTCAATAAAGACTTAAAAAATGTTCCATATCGGGCTTCCCTGGTAGCGCAGTGGTTGAGAGTCCGCCTGCCGATGGAGGGGACACGGGTTCGTGCCCCGGTCTGGGAGGATCCCACATGCCGCGGAGCGGCTGGGCCCGTGAGCCATGGCCGCTGGGCCTGCGCGTCCGGAGCCTGTGCTTCGCACCGGGAGAGGCCACAACAGTGAGAGGCCCGTGTACAGCACACACACAAAAAAATGTTCCATATCAAAAATAACTCTTTAAAAAGAAACCAAATAGAATTAAAACATACTCTAAAATTTCAGCAAAATCAGTCTGAGTTTTAAAAAAGGGTCTTCTAACTAGGTAGTCCTCAAATTCTCAAGCATTAAATAGCCAAGAAATAAATGCTATGATAGACTTTAAGCTAGAATGTGAGAGCGGAGCCAAGGTACATTTTGCCCATCCCAGGCCTACCACACAATAAGTGCTAAACCACTTACAAGATGCTGGAGACTGGAGACCTTCTGTACAATGATTATTTAAAAATTATTTTCTTTTTAAAAAAAAATTCATGAATTTTGTATGTGTACCTGAGTGACCATGTCCTTAAATATTATTTCAATTGTGAAATAACCTCTTTATAAAAAGAAGGAAGGAATAAAAGATACATTTTAATAGTTGATTCAATAGTAACCCCACTCTCAACCATCTCACTCTCCATCCCTCAGCACTTTGCTCCCTATTTTGGATTTTTCTGTCCTTCACTTTACTTAACTTTATTGAATCTATAACTCCACCACCACCTCAGGGAAATCTAAACAATGATAGTACAATATGGTCTAGAATCACTACACCACTTCTATGGTGAGCTAAGCCTCAAAGGTAGACATGAAGATATATGGTATACAGTATTCCAGAGGATCCTAAGAAGTGATTTTAAAAGAGTTCTGTTCATTGTTAGTATCTCGGGTTCATCTTAAGAGAGAGCTTCCAAAATTATAATACCACCAATACTCAGAAGCTGGCAAAATAAATTCTGAATTGAAAGGTGCTTCAAATAAATACGGTATTTAGCACAGCTTCCTACGTGTTCCTCATACTGAGATTCTTCATAGTAGTCACAGATATTCTTCTCATGCCATCTCCTTTCCATATTTGCCTAACATACCACCTAATAATTCACTTATTGTGTAAGTTTCAATTTGCCACCCATAATGATTATTAGCAAATTTTTAGCAAATTAGCAAATTATCAGCAAAGTTTCAGGGTTAACCTATATTCTGCTCAAATATTTTAAATTAACACTCTATATACCAAGTCAAAATAAAATTTTGTGAAGTACCTTGGACCACTGCAACATCTTGTGGTAGAAGTACATAGCACTGATTCCGATTCTTCCCAGCAAAGTTTTATCTACTTCACTGTTTTGTGGATCTTTGCTAACTGAAACACAAAGCAGGCATATGGAAGAAAGTGAAACAGTCACTTAGAATGATGGAAAAGGCAAATTTAATATGGAATCAGTGATATTACCACAAAGACCAGGTATCGGCAAACTATAGCCCATGGGCCAAATCTGGCCTGTGGCCTGTTTTTGTATAGCCTATGAGCTTCTAAGAATGGTTTTTATTTTTAAAGCGTTGTTTGAAAAGAAAACCGTGTGACACAGATTACATACTGTGCGTGCAAGGCCTAAAATCTGGTCCTTTACAGTTTGCCGACCCTGACAGAGAATATAGCAGTGAAGAGCTGATGTAAAAAGAAAGGTCTCAAAAATATACGAATTTTGTTGACACAGCAATAGTGAAGATAGTAACAATTTAATGATTCAAAAATTCAGATGCTCCACTACAATTTCTTAGCAATAGTTTTACCAATCTGAATGAAAAGAAAAATAAGAACATGAAACATCTGATATTCTATTGACCTTTTATCATTATAATCTAATTTAACAATAAATAGATGGAAAAATTTATAAAAAGAAGGAAAAGTATCTAAAAACTGCAGTGTTAACTTATCCCCAACATGGAGATTATTAAGAGCTTTATATGTTATGAACATTGTACCAGTCAATCCATCAATCAATAATAAAGGACACTGTATCACCCTAACCCACAATACTCAGACCAAAACAGTGACATTTACTTGTTTCAGCGAATTCACAAAATGGAACACTTGGTCTCTCTTCTTTACAGTCTTTTGTCAGTGTTTCAGCAATACAAGCACAAAATCTCTGGAAATCTGCAAAGTTTTCACAGCCCAGTTTTAAGTTCATGTATAAATTTCCCAATTTGGTCCAGTCACCTTTTTCTTTATAATGCTATGAGAATTATTAAAAACAAAACAAAAAATGCAAGTTGTCATTTATGCAAACATATTATGGGGTAGGCACATGCAGGCATTAGATATACAGAAATTAATAAGACAATCTCTGCAAATCTTATAAACTTACCGACAAGTGTTACAACAGCAGTAACATGTTACTGTACAATTTGCTTTTCTGTCCATAGCAATGCCTCTATAAGCTCCAGATGTCAACATACACTTGTTTTAATTATCTAGCTCCTAATGTACTTAATGATGTCACCCTCAAACCTGAACTACACAGTGGAGATAGATTTAAGGAAAACAGATGATTAGCAGCATGATTTGAGCTACTTCCACAGCAATACTATTTTACTACTTTTAGAGATTGCATTTTACAGTTAGTTGGCCATTTATGATTTGCAGCCCACACATAATTTTGGGCATTACATTTCTTCTACAAAAGGCACTACAAAGTAAATTTCAGTAAACTTACTATCTTCCTATTATTTTCAATTCTAAACTAAGAAAGTTTCCCATGCCAACAAAAAATTGTTTCAAGGATATAAATTCTAATTTAGACTAGATCAACAATTACTAGAATGAGTACAAAAATGATCTTAAATTAAAAAGTACAGTCATCCTGAAAGTCCTCTATTTCTTATCCAGACTTTAAATGCTTGGAGAGTGCACAATGACCTTGGCTTTACCCGTCATGTCACATACTGCAGCCACCTATGGATCTCGACAAGAAAGCCAAGTCATTTGTGCACTGAGGGAGTCTGCCTAGTGACAAGAATTAAAGGCTAAGCTATAGATTATTATGGCTTAACATAAGTTAATTTTAAACCGAACTATTTCTAGAATTATTTTTAGAACAGTTCACAACTCTAGAAATTATGTTTGCATTTCAAAGTATTAACCTGCAAAAAATTAAACTTCTTTTCCTTCTTTTCTCTGTGTAACAGCCGCATTGTAAAACTTTTCTAAAACTGGGTTACTATCCAAAGTTTCTTTGTTGTTATTGGTTTTCGGAGATCCCAGAAATTTATTTAAAAGATAAGCAACATACCTCTATTTCATTCAAGGCTGACTCTAAATCACACTTCCAGTTCTTTATAAACTGCCTCATCTGTAACCTTTAACAATAAAAAAGGGTTAATTATGTTCATCACCCAAAAAGTCAATATTGCTCCTAATTCATTTGTTCTATAATTTATACCTAAGAGACTGGAGAAAGAGAGAGTAATATACTATAAAAATTATTCAGCGCTGAAGAAAATGGCAACTGCGCAGATACCTAACTTTATACTATTTCCTCCTAAACCACAGGCAACAAGGAGGAAAAAGCAAATTCCACATGAAATCATACCTTCATCCTAACTTGAAGACAGAGAATGTCAAAACTTTAAAATAATTGTGAATAAAAAGAGAAAAAAAACTAAATCTCAGCACTTGATCTCTACTGCTCCCACTTCACTCTCACTGGTCCATAAGGATTTGTGGTAAGCAAATACTGACCAAAACAAAACAAACAAAAATACCTGTAGGGGAGAACCAAAAAGGGAAACTACCAGAGGGACCTAACATTGATTAAGAACTACCATTACAAAGACAAAGTCCACACTAAATTTGAAAATGCTAAGAAAAAAACTGTCTGGGTATATTAGAACACAAACCACACAGAGGAACTTAAAAGTTTTGTATGATTTAAAGAAAGCAATCTGTGAAATGTACAGATAGCTTGTGGGAAAGAAAAAAAGACAAAAATGAAAGGAGCAGCACACTGGCAACTGGGAAGAGGAGAAGAAGAAAAGGAGAAAAGAGGAGGGTTCCATTAAACTAAGAATACTGTGTGACAGCCAACTATGGGGTCAATTTTGGTAATTAGTCCTGATGCTTTATAAATTATTCCAGAGCATTAAAAAGGAAGGACAAGTTCCTAATTTTTATCCATTCATCTGTCAATGGTCATTTAGGTAGCTTCCATGTCTTGGCTATTGTAAATGGTGCTGCTATGAACATTGGGGTGCATGTATCTTTTTGAATTACAGTTTTCGTCTTTTCTGGATATATGCCCAGGGGTGGGATTGATGGATCATACGGCAACTCTATTTTCAGCTTTTTAAGGAATCTCCATACTGTTCACCATAGTGGCTGTACCAATTTACATTTCTACCAACAGTGTAGGAAGGTTCCCTTTTCTCCACACCCTCTCCAGCATTTATTATTTGTAGCCTTTTGGTGATGGCCATGCTGACCGGTGTGAGGTGATACCTCGTAATTTTGATTTGCATTTCTCTAATAATTAGCGATGTTGAGCATCTTTTCAGGTTGGCCATCTATATGTCTCCTTTGGAGAAATGTCTATTTAGGTCTTCTGCCCATTTTTTGATTGGGTTGTTTGGTTTTCTGATATTGAGTTGTATGAGCTGTTTATATATTTTGGAAGTTAAGCCCTTGTTGGTCGCATCGTTTACAAATATTTTCTCCCAGTCTGTAGGCTGTCTTTTGTTTATGGTTTCCTTTGCTGTACAAAAGCTTTTAAGTTTCACTGGGCCCCATTTGTTTATTTTTGCTTTTATTTCTTTTGCCTGGGGAGACTGATCTAAGAAAATATTGCTACGTTTTTTTTTGTTTTTTTTTTTTTTTTTTGCGGTACGCGGGCCTCTCACTGCTGTGGCCTCTCCCGCTGCAGAGCACAGGCTCCGGACGCGCAGGCCCAGCGGCCACGGCTCACGGGCCCAGCCGCTCCGCGGCATGTGGGATCTTCCCAGACCGGGGCACGAACCCGTATCCCCCGCATCGGCAGGCAGACTCTCAACCACTGCGCCACCAGGGAAGCCCTATTGCTACGTTTTATGTCCGAAAATGTTTTGTCTATGTTCTCTTCTAGGATTTTTATGGTGTCATTATATCTAGGTCTTTAAACCATTTTGAGTTTATTTTTGTATATGGTATGAGGGAATGTTCTAACTTTACTGATTTAAATATATGAAGTTGTCCAGCTTTCCCAACACCACTTGTTGAAATGACTGTCTTTTCTCCATTGAATATTCTTGCCTCCTTTGTTGAAGATTAACTGATTAACTGTGTGTAGGTTTATTTCTGGGCTCTCTATTCTGTTCCATTGATCAGCATGTCTGTTTTTGTACCAGTACTATACAGTTTTGATTACTGTGGCTTTGTAGTATTGTCTGAAGTCTGGGAGGGCTCTGCCTCCAGCTTTGTTCTTTTTCCTCTGGATTGCTTTGGGAATTCTGGGTCTTTTGTGATTCCATATAAATTTTAGGATTATTTGTTTTAGTTCTGTGAAAAATGTCATGGGTAATTTGATAGGGATACCATTAAATCTGTAGATTGCTTTGGGTAGGATGGTCATTTTAACAATATTAATTCTTCCAATCCAAGAGCAGTAGCATTGTTTTAAATTGCAAAATATTGGGGACAACTTAAATACCCATCACTGATTGAATAACCTAAAGTATATCCATTAAATGGAGTACTTTGCATTGTTTAAAAGATGACGAATTTCTCTATGGACTGATTTAGATTGATTTCCAGGATATACTGTCTGAGTGAAAAAAAGCAAATTAAAAAAAAGGAGTATTCATTATTTTCTAAACTATATATGTAATAAAGAAGTAGATATAAGAAAATACATACACATCTGCTCATTATAAGAGGATAAAACTGAAAGACTGGTTACCTCCAGTATGTAGGTGGAAAAGGGGTAGAGAGAAGGACGAAATGGAAACGGTGGAGCAGGAGTAAGCTGGAGCAACATTTCTCATTCATCTTTTTAGTACAGCATTGACTGTTAGAACAGACAGCAATTTTTCACATACTTCCCTAAATAATTCAAACCAGCTAGGATGTGGGATAACTGAAAATATAATACAAACAGTAATAAATAAACCTAAATGGTCTATAAATGAATAACCACATTGAATGGGCATAGGGGAAAAAAAAGAACTAAACAAAGTAACTTAGGAAGCAATATTTTGGCTGAATACTATAATAACCTTATACTAAAAATGTACTAAATTTTTTTCCCACAGAGGTATGGGTTAGCAGTTCTGAAATTATTTTTTGTGGATCGTAAGACTGAATAAATGAGCAAATATATTGTAGACAATTAGAGTCAGGTTTCTCACTGTTGGAGAAAGAATTTATAAATATGAAAAAGGGAAGGCTAAGATGAACCTGTAGTGCTGGATGCGAATCAAGCTATCAGTATGTACTCATGGTTTTTGTAATATACATAAAAATAGAGAAATAAATATATATATATCTTGTGTGTGTATGTATGTTGTGTATACATACATATATTTCCTAGCCCTGTCCACTGAGAAGACCTGGCTGCAATGATACTCTAGCAGCAATGAACACATTCAGGTCTTGGATTTGAAATATCATTCTCTAATAAAAGGAACCAGAGCTCCTTGGAGAAATGGTTGCTGCCAATGTTGGAGCAGGGAAAAGAGAAGATGAGACTTAACTCTGTGGCTTCAAATAACACGAAAGTGGTAGAAAAACAAACAAAAAAAATGATGAAAGGATGTAGGAACAAACCTGAAGGAATTCCCAAAGGTCAAATTTGGAACAATTTGAGCAACAAAATAAATAACTATATTATTAGATTATAAATAACCCATAGAATAAAATAAATAGCCATGAGTTCACACTGACATAAATTTTGAATAAGTAAACAAATGGAGAAGGGACAGCTCTTCTTTACTGAAAAATTCCAATTAATAAATGTAGAAAAGGGACGGACTTCCCTGGTGGCACAGTGGTTAAGACTCCGGACTCCCAATGCAGGGGGCCTGGGTTCGACCTCTGGTCAGGGAACTAGATTCCACACGCATGCCGCAACCAAGAGTTCACATGCCACAACTAAGGAGCTGGTAAGCTGCAACTAAGGAGCCCACCTGCCATAACCAAGACCTGGTGTGACCAAATAAATAAATAAATAAATATTTTTAAAAAACCCCAGCAATAATAGCTATTAAAAATAAAGGAAGCATGCTATTTAAAAATAAATAAATAAATGTAGAAAAGGGACTTTCTTGGTGGTCCAGTGGCTAAGACTCAGCGCTCCCAATGCAGGGGGCCCGGGTTCGATCCCTGGTCAGGGAACTAGATCCTGCATGCCGCAACTAAAGATCCTGCGTGCCGCAACAAAGGCCCAGTGCAGCCAAATAAATAAATAAAAAATTTTTTAATGTAGAAAAAATGGGGAAAATACAAAATCACCATTGGGTAAATACCACAGTAGTAATCTGTAGTAAAGAGCCACTGAAGAATACTAAAATTAATGTATGAAGTTTTGAGGAGAAACAGCATAATACATAATGCTAAAATCTCTTCCCCAAGATATTTATTCATTACAATAGGACAAAGAGTAACTTTACAGTGTAGAAACTTGGCAGATAATCTTTTTAACTAAGTGATAAAGGTTAACTTAACCAGTAATAAGATATACTGAACCATGTGCATCCTACTACAGTGCAATATGATCTGTAGTGAGTTAATGGATTTATACCAAAATTAATTTCCTAGTTTTGATAATGGCACTATTATTATGTAGGATGTTAACATGAAAGGAAGCTAGATGACGGGAACATGGGAGTTCACCACACTAATTTTTGCAACATTTCTGTAAATCTAAGATTATTTCAAAATACTATTTTTAAAGTCATTAAATGTATGTTAACAAATTTCCTAGATTATATACACACCTTAATTTTCACTGATGTCCTGAATATAAATAGCAGAATTCTTTGTAGTAGCCTTATCCACTGAAAGTGAAAGCCTTTCAAATGAACAATAGCTAACTAAAAATTATAATCAAAATAAGAATGTCCATTAAAATTCATTTCCCTTGTCTAGAAACGGGTAATTATTTCAAAGAGCATCAGGAAATATAAATTCAAATATAAAATAATAAATACTAAATTTCTTTTTCCTTCTGCCTTAGGGCTGGGTCCATATCCCCAACCATGATCTATGCCTCTTAGCCACCCAGAGTTATTTTTAAATTTTTTCCTTCACTAATAAATAGGTCACCAATGTTAATACCTCCTAAAAAATACAAGGTAACTATTTTGAAGCAAGCACATAGGAAGGGGAAGAGTGCATAAGGATAC
This sequence comes from Hyperoodon ampullatus, assembly GCF_949752795.1. Classification (NCBI taxonomy): domain Eukaryota; kingdom Metazoa; phylum Chordata; class Mammalia; order Artiodactyla; family Ziphiidae; genus Hyperoodon; species Hyperoodon ampullatus. Next base: position 48,057,352 of record NC_136923.1, on the reverse strand, counting down.
AATTTTCAAAATTAGGGGTTACCAAATAAATTGTCATAATTTTCATATGCAACATAAATATTATTAACTATCACTAGGTAAAGGAATTAAAAAAATCATAGAACCTGAAGAACTCAAATGTACCTTAAATGCTGGTGTTTGAAGGGAAGTAGTATAATTAGAGCTGAAACTCCCTAACTGCACTATGGCATCCAGAGCAGAGAGCAAATTCACAGGGGCTCCTCAGGTTATTTTAAATTTTCAAGCGACATCTGTCAGACACTGTCAAACTGCTAATATTGTTTGGATTTAACTACTTAATAAATGGTACTGTTAATGTATTTATTTTGGCCTCTGGACACTGTGAACCAAGAAAGTTTGGAAACCTCTGTACTAGAGGATAATAAGAAATAAGATAAAAACAACTCTGGAAGCTCCTCTGAAGGAGCTTTCTGGGCACTCTCAAGGACTTTGGTGGTTGATATCATTTGCACTTTATCAAATCTGATTTTGTTAAAAAGTTATAGTTCATTTAAATACTTAAAATTTGTATACTTTTCTCTATGTATGTGACAGCATAATAAAAAATTTTATAGAAGTCATGGCTTTCCTTTTTCTCAATACAGGTATATTATGGTACTACTCTTACAATTAGCACAGGGTATTTTTTTTTTAAGGCCTTTGGAGGCCCATAAACTGAATAGAGAAAGTGAACAAGTGAGAGAAAGAATGAAGGAGAGGGCTTCCCTGGTGGCTCAGTGGTTAAGAATCCACCTGCCAATGCAGGGGACACGGGTTCGAGCCGTGGTCTGGGAAGATCCCACATGCTGTGGAGCAACTAAGCCCGTGCGTCACAACTACTAAGCCTGCGCTCCATAGCCCGCAAGCCACAACTCCTGAAGCCCAGGCACCTAGAGCCCATGCTCTGCAACAAGAGCAGCCACCGCAATGAGAAGCCCGCGCACCACAACGAAGAGTAGCCCCCGCTCACCGCAACTAGAGAAAGCCCGTGCGCAGCAACAAAGACCCAACGCATCAATCAATCAATCAATCAATCAATAAAAAGAATGAAGGAGAGACATTAAAATATTTTATTTAGTTAATGTGGCAAGAAGTGAAAGAGAAAAAAGAATTAAAGTAATTTGTATACACATAAGAGAGTGCATTAAGTAGAATCAAGTAAGTTGTGAAACAGAGCAAGGGAGACTTTACATTTGATCTGCCAGGTACTGAGATGAAATCAGGTACTGAAAAAGATCTGGTGAGGCTGGCCAGGAGGGTTGGCTAGAAGCAGCTGATGACAGTGTGACTAGGCCATAGCCAAAAGAAGGAGAAGGGCTTATGGTGAGCATATGAACAATAATAAGTGCTTTGCCTTCATCCTTTTTTAAGTCCCCACCAAAATACATATATTTTAGTCCTAATTATAATAATTCTTCTTACCTGGATTTCATTTCCAGAACTTCAGTTATTTCTTGCTTGGAAGCCTGTACTTGGTATAAAAGCTTAATAATATAGTTAAAGTGTTCTGGATCAAGTACCATCCCAGCTTCAACAAGCTGTAGAATAGGGAAAACAGTAGTCATTCTCATAAAAATATGAAAGAGTCAAAACCAATGTGTGTGGAAAAAACTAACAGACTGATGGAAGAAATGAAACATGAAGGCAAACAGAATTAAAATTCATTTTAAAACTTTGAAGCATATTTTTCTTCAAATATTTGAGAACCACAATAAGACTGCTTACATCAAGAATTTAAAGCAAAAATGAAAATAATACTTTTGAATGCAAACTTGAATATTCTTCCTGTTCTCCAAGTTATCTCAAGCACTTTATCAGCTGTACCTCATTTGGTGCTCATTCTGTCTTTTAGTAAGTATAGCACTGGTGGTTGTACTGTATCCCTGATGATAAAATTCCTGAGAGGTATTAAACTGAGGTTTTCTACAATGACTACAGGTGAGCAGTAATTTCTTTTTATTTTTTTAATTTTAAACTTATCTATCTATCTACCAGTTTTGTTGAGATATAACTGACATGCAGCACTGTATAAGTTTAAGCTGTACAGCATAATGATTTGACTTACGTACATCATGAAAAGATTACAGTAATTTGAGTGAACATCCATCATCTCATATACATACAAGAAAAAAAATTTTTTCCTTGTGATGAGCTCTCAGGATTTACTCTCTTAACAACTTTCATATTGAACACACAGCCGTGTTCATTCTATTCTTCATGTTGTATAATACATCCCTAGTTCTCATTTATCTGATAACTGGAAGTTTGTACGTTTTGACCACCTTCATCCAATTCCCAATCCCCCCACCCCCTGCCTCTGGTAACCACAAATCTGATCTCTTTTTCTGAGTTTGCTTTATGAAGTATAATTAACCTACAACACTACATTAGTTACTGGTGCACAACATGGTGATTTGATATTTCTGTACATTATAAAATGATAACCATAAGTCTAGTTACTATCTGTCACCATACAAAGATACTACATTATTACTGATTATATTCCCCATGCCGTACATTTCATCCCCGTGACTCATTTGTTACATAACTGGAAGTTTGAGTAATTCTTGATTCAAAAAGTTTCCAGGCAAGTAACTTTGTCAAGTTTTGTAATGTGGAACTAGAGGTATTCACTGAAATATCTGTTCATCTGCTAGAGTGGTTCCAATGCTGCTTCCTAAAGAGAATGGGTGAGAATTGGGTGTTTTCCTGCTATTAAGCCTATTCTGAAATGAATGGCTGGGTAGTACCAAATACTAGGAAATATTCAACAACAGTAAAAATTTTAATATACCTTTAAAAAGCTGTAAAATTTTTTGTTTTTCTTTTTGCTTAATGCCAAATAGAAAATTAACTCCTTGCCACCATATTCTTATCTATCTGCTTTGTTTGGTAACAATGTCCTATTTATACATTGATTTGTGTATTTACTTTTGTTATATATGACCTCACATCTTTTTGAAAAAGAAAACTTTCTTTAATCATCCTTAAGAAGTAGAGATGAGGACAGTTCACGAAGCTGAAAGAAGTCACCTCAAGTGCTTACAACTATTTAATTAAGGGGAAGATCTGTCAGTCACTGGAGTCTGTTTATAAACCCTATTTTGGGAGAAAAAGAACATTTCTGAAAACAATTCTTTGGCATTAAGAATGTGAGTAAAAGGCAATTTAAGAGTGTAAGCAGAAATCATTATTTTCTTGGTTATTCAGTACTAGAGAATAAAAGGGATAAAATGAAATCATACCTTGCAAAAGATATCAATTAAAGCAGGTACAGCATTCCTTAATTTCATAGTTGCCACACACTCAAATGTTTTTAGTAATATTTTCAGAGCAGGCTGCATAAAACAAAAAAATTACACTCATTTTCATGTCTTCTTTCAGTACACCTTAAGTTTCTCAAATTCGTTTATGCTGAAAAACACAAGTGTTCTCTACGAAGTATTCAACAAACAGAAATGTAACTGCTCAATTATACAAACAAAAAATATAACAGATAAATTAACTTAAAATATTAGAAAAATATATTTTCAGGTTACTTACCAGCATTTTAACCATTATGCTGAGGCTCATGACCTGAAATACTTCTCTCAGTAAACAATGTTTGAGTAAAGAATTGAGAAGGTTATTTAGCACTTGTAGATCAAAGTGTATACCCGGAGGGAACTTGCTGTAGTACGCCATAAACATGTTTACTAAAAAGGAAGAAGTATATATTAAAGTTATTTGCTGCTTTTAAAATATTCATCTTTCCTAAATTAGACAATCTTTCCATATTTAAAGATCAAGTAGTATAAATTCATTTTCTTAAAAGGTACACTTCCGGGGCTTCCCTGGTGGCGCAGTGGTTGAGAGTCCACCTGTCGATGCAGGGGACACGGGTTCATGCCCCGGTCCGGGAAGATCCCACATGCCGTGGAGCGGCTGGGCCCGTGAGCCATGGCCACTGAGCCTGCGCATCTGGAGCCTGTGCTCCGCAACGGGAGAGGCCACAACAGTGAGAGGCCCGCGTACCACCAAAAAAAAAAAAAGGTACACTTCCAGTATCAGAAATACTTGATGAAAATAAATTAAAGCAAAAGTTAATGGCAATAACATGTTAACCAGGATGTTAGGCACTAGATTGGGAGCTAACTCACGTGCTATCCACAAAAAACAGGGCCAAATTGCCTCATACATAATGGTCTAAATACGAACTCCTAAGGAGCCACACTCCCATGGAGACTTTAGGCAGTGGCCTGTTTAGGGGTGGATGCAGACAATTTTGACATATACCCCTTCTTGTTGTTTTAACCCCCACCAACATGTTGACCCTGGGGATATTTTTATTCCAATTTATGATATGAACATTCTACCAAAAATTATAACACTTATTAAGTTCCTTTGAGAAAGTAGTTCCTTAACAGACACTTGGGTTGCTTCACATTTTACTGTGAATAATGCTGCGATAAACATAGGTGTACAAATATCTTTTGAGACCCTGCTGTCAATTCTTCTGTGTATATGTCAAGAGAAGAATTGCTGGGCCATACAGTAACTCTATTTTTAATTTTTTGAGGAACTGTCATACTGTTTTTCCACAGTGTCTTAACTATTTTACATTCCTGCCAATAGGGTACAAGGGTTCCACTTTCTCCACACCCTCACTAACACTTGTTTTCTGTTTTTTTCGATAGCAGTCATCCTAATGGGTGTAAGGTGGTACCTCAATGTAGTTTTGATTTGCATTTCCCTTAGGATTGGTGATACTGAGCATCTTTTTACATGCTTATTGGCCATTTGTGTATCTTTGGAGAAATGTCTTTTCAAGTACTTTGCTTATTTTTGAATCAGGTTTTGTTGTTGAGTTTTAGGGGTTCTCTGTATATTCTGGATACCAATCCTTTATCAGATATATGATTTACAAATACTTTCTCCCATTCTGTGGGCTGCTGTTTTATCTTGCTGATATTGTCTCTTAATGAACGAAATTTTAAATTTTTCATGAAGTTCAATTTGTCTATTTTTTCTTTGTTGCCATTGTCTTTGGTGTAATATCCAAGAAATCACTGCCAAATCCAATGTGTGATGCTTTTGTCCTTATGCTTTCTTCTCAGAGTTTTATTGTTGTAGGTCTTACATTAAGATCTTTAATCAATTTTGAACTAATTTTTGTATATAGTGTTAGATAAGGGTCCAATTTTATTCTTTTGCTTGTGGATATTTAGTTTTCCCAGCACTAAAAAACTATCCTTTCACTAGTGAATGATCTTGGCATCCTTCTCAAAAGTCATTTGACCACATATGTGAGGCTTTATATCCGGGCTGTCTATTCTAGTCCATTGGTTTATATGTCTGTCTTTATGCCAGTACCACACTGTTTTGATTACTATAGCTCTGTAGTAAGTTTTCAAGATAGGAAGTATGAGTCCTCCAGGTTTTTTTCTTTTTCAAGATTATTTTGGGATTCCTTGGGGATCACTTGGGAAGTAATGACATTTTAACAATACTAAGTTTTCCAATCTGTGAACATGGGATGTATTTCCATTAATTTATCTTTAGTTTCTTTCAGCAATGTTTTGTAGATTTCATTGTACAAGTCTATCACTTCCTTGGTTAAGTTAATAAGTATTTTATTCTTTTTTATGCTATTGTAAACGGAATTGTTTTTGTAATTTCCTTTTCAGATTGTTCAGTGTCTGTATAAAAATGCCCAGATACGGCTTTTTAAATGTTGAGGTAGTTTCCTTTTATTCCTAGTCTTTTGAGTGTTTTTATCATGAAAAGGTGTTGAATTTTGTCAAATGCTTTTTCTGAATTAATTGAGATGATCATGTGGTTTTTCCCCTTCATTCTGTTAATGTGGTGTATTACTTTGATTGATTTTTGTATGTTGAACTATCCTTGCATTCTAAGAATAAATTCCACTTGGTCATGGTCTATGATCCTTCCAATATGCTGCTGAATTTGGTTTGTTAGTTTTTGTTGAGGATTTCTGTATCAATGTTCATAAGGGGTATTGATCTGTAGTTACCTTTTTGGCAGTTTCTTTATCTGGCTTTGGTATCAGGGCAATGGTAGCCTCAGCCTCATAGAATGAGTTAGCAAGTGTTGCCTCTTCAACTTTTGGGAAAAGTTTGAGGATTGATATTAGTTCTTTAAATGTTTGGTAGAACTCACCAGTGAAACCATTTGGTGCAGGGCTTTTCTTTGTCAGAACATTTTTGATTACTGATTCAATCTCCTTACTAGCTGTAGATCTATTCAGATTTTCTATTTCTTCATCATTTAGTCTTGGAAGACTTTGTTTTTCTAAGAATTTGTCCATTTCATCTAAGTTATCCAATTTGTTTGGCACACAATTATTCACAGTATTCTCTTATAATCATTTTTATTTCTGTAGAATTGTATTATTGTCCCCACTTTTTTTATTTTAGCGATTTCAATCTTCTCTCCCTTTTTCTTAGTCCATCTAGCCAAAGATTTGTTAATTTTGTTGGTCTTCTTGAAATACCAGCTTTCAGTTTTATTGATTTTCTTCTTATTGTTTTTCTATTCTCATTGTTCTCTATTTCATTTATCTCTGCTCTGATCTTTATCATTTCCTTCCTTCTACTAGCTTTAGGTTTAGTTTGTTTTTCTTTCTCTAGTTATTAAGTTGTAAAGTTAGGTTGTTGATTTGACATCTTTCTTGTTTTTTAACATAAACACTTATACAATAGCTATAAATTTCCCTCTTAAGTACCATTTTCACTCCATCTCATAAGTTTTGGAATGTTGTGTTTCATTTTCATTTGTCTCTAAGTATTTTCTGATTTCCCTTGTGATATCTTCTGTGATCCCTTGGTTGCTTAAAAGTATGTTCGATTTCCACAATTTTGTTAATTTTCCAGTTTTCTTCTGTTACTGGTTTCTAATTCCATCCTGTTGTGATCAGAGGAGATACTTTGTATAACATCTATCTTTTAAAATCTGTTGAGACTCAATTTGTGGCCAAACACATCGGGAAGATGCCCCATGTGCTCTTGAGAAGAATATGTATACTACTGTTGTTGGGTAAAGTGTTCTGTATGTGTCTGTTAGATCTAGTGGGTATATTGTGTTGAGTCCTCTATTTCTTTACTTATCATCTGTCTGGTTGTTCTATCCATTATTGTGAGTGGGGTATTGAAGTCTCCAACTAATACTGTAGAACTGTCTATTTCTCTCATTAATTCTGTAAGTTTTTGCTTTATGTATTTTGATCGTCTGTCATTAGGTATAAATGTTTATACTGCTGCTGTACTGAACCTTTCATTACTATATATAATGTCCTTCTTTGTCTCTTGTAACCTTTTTGATTTAAAGTCTATTCTGTCTAATATTAGTATAGCCACTCCTGCTCTCTTCTGGTTACTATTTGTATAGAATATTTTTTCCATCCTTTCACTTTCAATCTATTTGTCTTTGGCTCTAAAGTGAACATTTTGTAGACAGCATATAATTGGATAACGTGTTTTTATTCATGTTGCCAATCTGTGTCTTTTGAATGGAGAATTTAATCCATTTACTTTAAAAGTAATTACTGATAATGAAGGACTTACTTCTGATTTTTCTATTTGTTTTCTGTATGTCTCATGGCTTTTTTGTCCCTCATTTCCTGCATTACTCTCTTCTTTTGTGTTTAGCTGATTTTTTTGAGTGAAAGTTTTAACTCATTTTTCATTTCCTTTTGTGCATATTCTATAGCTATTGAGGTTACCGTGGGATTTATACCAGCTTAACTTCAATAATATACAAAAACTCTGCTTCTTTACAGCTCCATCCCCACCCCTTTCAGTTGCTAAGGTAACAAATTACATTTTTATATACTGTGTGCCCGAAAACATTAACTAACAGTTCTTTCAAATGCATCAGTCTCTTTTTTTTTTTGCGGTATGTGGGCCTCTCACTGTTGTGGCCTCTCCCGTTGCAGAGCACAGGCTCCGGACGCACAGGCCCAGCGGCCACGGCTCACGGGCCCAGCCGCTCCGTGGCATGTGGGATCCTCCCAGACCGGGGCACGAACCTGTTTCCCCTGCATCGGCAGGCAGACTCTCAACCACTGCGCCACCAGGGAAGCCCTTTTTTTTTTTTTTCTTCATCAGTCTCTTAAATAATATGGAAAAGAGGATTCGGAGTTACCAGTCAAATTTACAATAATACTAGTTTTTACACTAATAATATACTTTTCTTTAAAGGTATTAGTTTCTTAAATCATGTAAAAACCAGAAAGTACAGTACAAACCATTGTTACAATAATACTAGCTTTTATAACTATCCAAGTATTTACTTTTATTGAGATCCTTATTTCTCCATATGACCTCAAGTTACTGTCTCATGCCCTTTCATTTCACTTTGCAGGCCTCCCTTGAGCATTTCTTGAAGGGCAGGTCTAAAGGAAACAAACTCAGCTTTTGTTTATCCGGGAATGTCATACCAATAATTTATCCCTCAATTTTGAAGGACAGTTTTGCTAAATATAGGATTCTCGGTTGACAGATATTTTCTTTTAGCACTTTGAATATATTGGCCTATTGCCTTCTGGCCTCCAAAGTTTCTGATGAGAAATCTGCTTATAATCTTATTGAGGATCGCTTTTATGTGATAATTTGCTTCTCTCTTGCTGCTTTCAAGATCCTCTCTTTGCCTCTGGCTTTTGAAAGTTTGATTAAAACGTGTCTTGGTGTGTGTCTCTTTGAGCTCATCTTAGAGTTTGCTGAGCTTCTTGGATATTTATATTTACAACTTTCATCAAATTTGGGAAGTTTTCAGCCATTATCTGCTCAAATATTCTCTCTACCCCTTTCTCTTTCTCTTCTCCTTCTGAGACTTCCACAGTGTTCTGTTTCATGGTGTTCCTCAGGCTGTATTCACTTTTCTTCAAACTTTTTTCTTTCTGTTCCTCAGACCTGATAATTTCCACTCTCCTATCTTCAAGTTCTCCGATTCTTTTGCCTGCTCCGATCTGCCTTTGAATCCCTCTGGTGAATTTTTCATTTCAGTTATTGTATTTTTCAACTCCAGAATTTTTCTGGTTTCTTTTTAGGTTTCCTATCTCTCTGATATTTCCATTTTGTTCACACATTATTTTCTTGACTTTCCCCACATCTTCCTTAGTTCTTCAAGCACCTTTAAGACAGATGTTTTAAAATCACTAATTTATCTGCCATCAGGTCTTTTACAAGGATAGTTTCTGTTGATTTATTTTTTCCTTTGAATAGGCCATATTTTGCTCATTTCTTTGTATGTCATATGACTTTTTGATTGAAAAGCGGGCATTTGAATCCAATAATGTGGTAACTCTGGAGCTCAGAATACATATATTTTAAAATATTTGAAGCTAATAGCTTTTTTCAGTTTACATTTATATAAACAAATTTTTATCTTTTGTGCTCCCTTTGATTACTCTAAACCACAGAAATTATCAACTTTCAAAAAAATCTGATTGAAAATGTTAATTCTTTTTACTGAATTACCAACATACTACAATTATTCATTTTGGTGTATGCTAAGCAGTAGTAGTTTTTCACAATGTTTTTAGTCAAACAACTTCTAGAAAAAGAATTTTATGTGGAAATTCAAATATAAAACAGATAAAAATGAACTTATGGTTAAATAGGGTAATGGGGAGTCCCACCCTCTCAGTACCTCCCCTTGTGAACTAGGTGGTCCCTGAGGCCTCTCTGTAGGGCCTGAGCAGTTAGACCTATACTTTATACCAGTGATACTCAGAGTTTCTCTTTCTAAGTTGCTATCCAGTTTTCCTAACATCATTCATAAAATGAGTCTTCCTTCCCAAACCCTATGGTCTTTCTAAATGCTAAATCTCTTTATACATAATATCAAGTTTATTCTGAGCTATCTATCTGTTCCGCTGATCTAACTTTCTATTTTCACATCAAAAGTAATTTATATAGGTTTTTGCCAACTTCCTGCACTTATTCTTCACTATAGGTTTTTATTTTTGTTTGCTGTATTTATTTATTTATTTTTATTTTTATTTTTTTGCGGTACGCGGGCCTCTCACCGTTGTGGCCTCTCCCTTTGCGGAGCACAGGCTCCGGACGCGCAGGCTCAACGGCCATGGCTCACGGGCCCAGCCGCTCCGCGGCATGTGGGATCTTCCCGGACCGGGGCACGAACCCGTGTCCCCTGCATCGGCAGGCGGACTCTCAACCACTGTGCCACTAGGGAAGCCCCTGTATTTATTATTTTATAACTGAATAGACATGTATTTTTCCTTTTCCCATACTGGATATTCACACAACCAGAATTATATTTTGGGGAGTTTTGCATTTTTCCCATGTCATCCTCTTTTCTTCCATATATGTTATGGAATTATTTCTGGAATATAAATGTTCATCCATATCTAACCATATGTAGCTTCTCCTCCTTGGTTATCACAACCTGTCAGGTGACAGGTATATTCCCTATATAGGCTCCTATTACTTCTACCTTAACTACTTCCTCCTTGCTACAGCTGGATTAAGTCCAGACTACCAGTTCCCTCATATGCTTCCTCTAATCCTTAGAGGAGATGATATCACCAGCAAAACAAACTTGTCAGAGATTTTGTTTTTAGCTAGATGAGATTTTAAGCAGATGAATATGGTGCTCTGTTACTATCATACTATGTGGTTTTGGTGGCTGTGTCAGGGTGACAAATGTAAAGCTTGGTCCCTTCCTCTTGGGGCTCACAACGTAGTAGGGGGAGATGGGAGCAGGGAATGGGATGAGGCTGTGGAGTCAGATAAGGGCCTAATAGAGGAGATTATCCTATTTCCTATGAGTAAGCTTTGAAAGATGAATAGGTCTTTGCTGTGGGGAAGTGGGATACAAGAAAGGGATCCCGGGTAGAGACAGCAGTGCCCTCTCTATTATAACACAGCATGCCCTATTTAGGGAACTGCACAGAATGATGGATGGTGCACTGGCTACAAGGGATAGTGTAAAAAGAAAAGGGCTAATAAGTAAGGAAGATACAGTTTCTGAAAGATCCCTTCAGAAAGATTTTAAGCCAATTAACAATATCCTTTTTCCTGTCTTACAACTGTAAATAAAATTTCTATGTCACGAAAATATTAGTATGTGAGGGAATTACAGTGTTAGGTGGCTTATAATTTTTTTATTAACCAAAATGCCACACTTATTATTAATCCTTTCTAACACCGAGAGCTACTCTAAGGCATTCAGTTTTCATACTCAAAAGTACTGAATTTACTTTCAAACTATTAAGACAATAGCACATTGTTTGAAATTCTCATATTAATAAATTCATAGTAATCATTCCATTGTCTCATACCTGCACGTTGCAGCAAACAACGCTCGTTGATACTTATGTATTTCTTAAACACATCCATACAAACCTATAAAAGTCAAGAAAAATGTAAAATTACCTTTTTGTATTTCATAAAATCTACACAAATTTCAGTCCTATCTTTTTGCTTATTCCAATTTTTTTAAGTTAATTGAAAGCAATGGAATAAAGAAGCTGATGTTAGGTTAACTAAGATTTGAAATGTACATTGAATTCATTACAAAAATCTTATTCAGAGAATCTCTGTCAAAGAAATAGTCTAGGAAACAGAGTCAAGATTAGCAATCAACTGAGGAAGGGAGGACATCTTTTACTGGTATAAGGAGAAACACATGGACCGATGGATTAGAACAGAGATCCTATAAATAGACCCACTCATACACAATCAGCTGATTTATGACATGGTGGTACTGCAGTGCAGTGGGGGAAAGGATGGTTTTGGGTCACCTGGAGATACACATGGGAAAAAATATGTATCTAGACGGTCTCACATCATAAACAAAAATTAATTCTAGATGGCTTAGAGTTCTAAATGTAAATATCAGACAAGACAAGAAAACTTTTAAAAGGAAAAACATAAAAGAACATCTTCATGATCTTGGCAAAGCTTTCTTGAACAGCATGTAGAAAGTCAACACCATAAAAGGGGAAAAATGGATAAGATTGGACTATATAAAGATTAATAATTTTGTTTACCAAAGACACTTTTAAAAGGGTGAAAAGTTTGACCCACCTCATAGAGAAATGGAAATAAAAACAAAAATAAACAAATGGGACCTAATGAAACTTAAAAGCTTTTGCACAGCAAAGGAAACCATAAACAAGATGAAAAGACAACCCTCAGAATGGGAGAAAATATTTGCAAACGAATCAATGGACAAAGGATTAATCTCCAAAATATATAAACAGCTCATGCAGCTTAATATTAAAGAAACAAACAACCCAATCCAAAAATGGGCAGAAGACCTAAATAGACATTTCTCCAAAGAAGACATACAGATGGCCAAGAAGCACATGAAAATCTGCTAAACATCACTAATTATTAGAGAAATGCAAATCAAAACTACAATGAGGTATCACCTCACACCAGTTAGAATGGGCATCATCAGAAAATCTACAAACAACAAATGCTGGAGAGGGTGTGGAGAAAAGGGAACCCTCCTTCACTGTTGGTGGGAATGTAAATGGATACAGCCACTATGGAGAACAGTATGGAGGTTCCTTAAAAAACTAAAAATAGAACTACCATATGACCCAGCAATCCCACTGCTGGGCATATACCCTGAGAAAACCATAATTCAAAAAGAGTCATGTACCACAATGTTCACTGCAGCTCTATTTACAATAGCCAGGTCATGGAAGCAACCTAAGTGTCCATTGACAGATGAATGGAAAAAGAAGATGTGGCACATATATAATGGAATATTACTCAGCCATAAAAAGAAACGAAATTGAGTTATTTGTAGTGAGGTGGATGGACCTATAGTCTGTCATACAGAGTGAAGTAAGTCAGAAAGAGAAAAAACAAATACCACATGCTAATACATATATACGGAATCTAAAAAAAAGCAAGAAAAAATGGTTCTGAATAACCTAGGGGCAGGACAGGAATAAAGACTCAGACATAGAGAATGGACTTGAGGACACAGGGAGGGGGAAGGGTAAGCTGAGACGAAGTGAGAGAGTGGCAATGACATATATACACTACCAAATGTAAAACAGATAGCTAGTGGGAAGCAGCTGTGTAGCACAGGGAGATCAGCTCATGCTTTGTGACCACCTGGAGGGGAGGGATAGGGAGAGTGGGAGGGAGATGCAAGAGGGAGGGTACATGGGGATATATATGTACGTATAGCTGATTCACTGTGTTATACAGCAGCAACTAACACAACAATGTAAAGCAATTATACTCCAATAAAGATGTTAAAATAAAATAAAATTAGAGATTTAACTAAGCAAAAATAAATAAATAAAATAAAATAAAATAAAATAAAAGGGTGAAAAGGCCTGTTGGTGGAATGCAAATTGGTACCATTATGGAGCACAGTATGGAGGTTCCTTAAAAAACTAAATATAGAACTACCATATGATCCAGCAATCCCCCTCTTGGGCATATATCTGGAGAAAATCATAAACTGAAAAGATACATGCACCCCAACATTCACTGCAGCATAATTTACAATAGCCAAGACATGGAAGCAATCTAAATGTCCAATGACAGAGGAGTGGATAAAGAAGATGTGGTACATATATACAATGGAATATTACTCAGCCATAAAAAAGAATGAAATAGGGGCCTCCCTGGTGGCGCAGTGGTTGAGAGTCCGCCTGCCGATGCAGGGGATACGGGTTCGTGCCCCGGTCTGGGAGGATCCCATATGCCGCGGAGCGGCTGGGCCCGTGAGCCATGGCTGCTGAGCCTGCGCATCCGGAGCCTGTGCTCCGCAACGGGAGAGGCCACAACAGTGAGAGGCCCGCGTACCACAAAAAAAAAAAAAAAAAAAAAAAAAGAATGAAATAATGCTATTTGCAGCAAGATGGATGCAACTAGAGATGATCATACTAAGTGAAGTAAGTCAGAAACAGAAAGACAAATATGCTTATATGTGGAATCTAAAAAAATGGTACAAATGAACTTATTTACAAAACAGAAATAGAGTCACAGATGTAGAAAACAAACTTATGGTTTACCAGGGGGAAAAGGGGAGGGGAAGGGATAACTTGGGAGATTGGGATTGCCATATACATATTACTATATATAAAATAGATAACTAATAAGCACCTATTGTACAGCACAGGGAACTCTACTCAATACTCTGTAATGACCTATATGTGAAAAGAATCTAAAAAAGAGTGGATATATGTATATATATATAACTGATTTACTTTGCTGTACACATGAAAGTAACACAACATTGGAAATCAACTATACTCCAAAAAAAATTAAAAAAATAAAAGGGTGAAAAGGCAACTTGTAAAGTAGTAAAAGTTATTTGCAATACGTATATCCAACAAAGCATTTGTATCCAGAATATATACAGAATTCTTAAGATGGACAAGAAAAAGATAATCCTCTAGAATATAGGCAAAATACTTAAATATTTACAGAAAGGGGATATTCAAATACCCAACAAACATTGTGAAAGATGCTCAACTTCATCAATCACCAGGGGGGTTATCACTCCCCACCCACTAGAATGGCTTAAATTAAAAGGCTGATAACACCAAGAGCTGGTGAGGATGTAAAGCAACCAGAACTCTCAAACATTGCTGGTTAGAGTGTAATTTGGTAAACCACTTTGGAAATCTGTCTGGCAGTATCTACTAAAGTTGAATATATGTAGATCCTTTGACCCAATAATTCCAGTTTTAAGTATAACCCATCAGAAGATGTTCATATGTTCACCAAAAGACATGCAGAACACTACTGTATTTACCAAATTTAGAAACCACCCATCAAAAGCGGTATTGATCAACAAAAAACATTTTGATATACTCATACAATGGAATATTTAATATTATACAGCAATGAGAAAGAAACATCTACAATTAAGTAAAAAAGTACAGATGAATCTCAAAAATGTTGAGCAAAAGCAGCTAGAAACAAAAGAATACAAATTGTATGATTCTATTTATGTAAAGCACAAAATCAGGCAAAGCTCATATATTAGGAGTTGATGAAAATCTGAATTAAAACATATGACTGAGATGGTTATTAAAACAATCTCTACTTCAAAGACTTAACATATTTTACCTTTTCATTCCCTTGCTCAGGCACGTGAGCAAACTTGCACTGTGATCGCTCACAGCCACGTAATGTATTAAAATGAAATTTGCAATATCTATGGGGTATCATCAACCCTAGGGGCTTCTGGAACACCTAGAAAATTAGACAAATTCCCTTTCTGTGTTAATTGTAAAACACTTACTGCAATCAAGTGAGAAAGTATTTGAAACAACCAGAAGTATTATACATCCAAAAAAGTATCACAATAAATTGTTTGCTGACTTGATAAAAAGTAACGCCAAACAGTTTATATTTTTAAAAATTATGAAAAAAATCAATTTAAAGTTGTCTGAATTTTTGCAATTTCCTTTAGTGTAAAACTTTTATATTTCATCAAAGTTACTATCATTTTACTTTACGTGGTTTTAAAAGTTTATACTTTCCCTCCTCCTTCTCATGTGCCTGCCCTTTTAACTTGTATAAAAAGTTAATTCTGTAAATAATATGCATATTTCAGATGTATTTATTCGAACCAAAAATTTCCTTAGCTTTTCTGATTAACGGAAAAAGGCAATGAGTGAAAGGTTTTTACAACAGGCTTTTCCTATCAATTGCTTTATATGACTAGCTTTCTCCTTCATCACAGGGAACTATTCATCCTGTATTTTCTGTTTTGGATATCCCATCTCCCACCCTTTTGTCTTAAACCTGTTATACTGTTTGTGAATATCCTCTGAATCGCTACCCATTTTCTGTCCCTTACCACCAACCCCCATTTAAAATCCATAAAATATCCAGAACTGCTTAAATGATGATAGGGAAATTAATCAGAAAGCCCCAAAGTACAAGCTTATAAGATTATTATTTTTTTAAATGGGGCACTTACCCCTACATTTTTTTCCCTCTTAAATATTTCACAAATTTCAGGATCATGCGGTTTTAGAAGAGAATGTTTTTCTGGAAATCTGAAATCTAGAAATGATTAAGAATGACATTACATTCCAATATGTTACAACTTATTCCTTTCGTAACAATCAAACAGATGATTACTACTATCTGCTTTAATATTTCACTTTGGACTTCTTGTGCTCCGTTCAAGGTCTGCTGCTGTGGTATGTTCCTGTGAAATATATAGTAATTTACATCTTAGGTGTTCCTTAAGGATGTCTAGATCTGAACTTAACATTTTAAATTCATTATAAGCTAAAGATGCTTTCTTAAAAGCCTTACACAGCAGAACTGAGTATATATTCAAATGATTGTCTGTAAGTTAAACAGACAAATATTACACACAATAAACCTTTCTTAGGGAAGAAAACTACTGACAAACCCAGGTGCTATGGACCGACTGTGTCTCCCCCCAATTCATATATTGAAGCCTTAACCCCCAAAGTGACTGTATTTGGAGTTAGGGCCTTTTGCAGAAGTAATTAAGGCTAAACGGGGTTATAAAAATGAGGCCCTGATCTGATAGAATCAATGTCTTTATAACAGACACCAGAAAGCTCTCTCTCTCTCTCTCTCTCTCTCTCTCTCCCTCTCCCTCCCCCCCCCCCCCCACCACCCGCATGCACATGCACCAAGGAAAGGCCATGTGAGGACTTAGTGAAAAGGCTGCCGTCTGTAAGCCAGGAAGACAGCCAGAAACTGAACTCTACCAGAAACTTGATCTTGGACTTCTAGCTTCCAGAACTGTGTGAAATGCATATCTGTTGTTTAAGCCACCCAGTCTGTGGCATTTTGTTATGGCAGCCCGAGCTGACTATTATACCAGGGATCATTATCCCTTAATGTTAGTCTTTTAAAATGAGAATTAGGACATTTAAAAATTATTTTTTCTAAAGATAACACAAAAATGTTTTTATCTTAAGTAATTTCATTTTTCATTTTGGCAGCATCCAGATATAATTTGGGACAAGCTGATGTTTTTGTTGCATAGCTTTGCAGTACTTTTCATTATGAAACCTGTAAAGCTTTTTAAGATAAAACGTGATCATAATGGGCTTGCTGCTATAGTACACAACACCAGGCAGCATGAAGTCAGTAATGGGAGGTCCAGAAGAGTTAGGTGTGAGCTACATACACAAGAGGATTTTGTTGTTTCTAAATTAATTCTTCAATCTAGTTTATTTTTTCACAGCATTATGAATTATCAAAAAAAGACACAAATTCTAAACTATATTCTAAATTTCTAAAACACTCACTTAAAATATGAATATTTTAGGTATAGACTATACTTTACCTATACTACCACTATCGCATAAATATGGATATCTCAGAAGTTGTTCCATCAAAAGTACTAACTAAATGTACACAAACCTTCTAATCTTAGCATATCCTATACTTGTTTCAATTTTCTTCTTTTCTTTTTTTCTGGGGCCCTGCCACACAGCTTGCGGGATCTTAGTTCACTGACCAGGGATTGAACTCATGCCCCCTGCAGTGGATGTGCAGAGTCCTAACCACTGGACTGCCACCAGGGAATTCCCTCAATTTTTTTCTTAACTTTTTTGTTTTGGGTGGAAAAATCTCCTGTATCATTTCTATATTATCAAAAGCCAACAGAATTTTACTTAGAAAATTGTACCATTCATCCAGGGCTTCAGTAATGTGTCTTCCTGATGATCACTTAGATTCAAAGGTGGCACTGGCACTGATAAGCACAGAGGTTTGGGGCCCAGCGCTGCCAACTGACATTCACCAACCACATTCTCTGTATTTTTAGAATCGTTGCTGTGTGAGCAGAAAAACCAAAATCAGAATTTAAATTTATTCTAAAAACATAAAGTAATGAGAATCAAATAAGTAGAAACACATCCTAATGACAGTATTGATGTAGTCTACATACTATGCTGTGTACTACCATCATATACTATGATTCTTCAGTATTTTCAATAGGTTGTTCCTGCCTTCTTAACTAGAAGAATGATACTTGTTAAATGGCTAGGGTATGGGTAGAAGTGGGGTGGTGGGGTTAAAACTAGAGCAAAGTATTTCTGATCATGTCAGACAAAAGGTTTGAGGAGGAACTGGACTAGCATCCAAATCCAGAAAAGATCATGCAATGATTCTATTAATAGTGCAATAAAATAAATGAATTGTAAGTTATTCTTCAGGACATGTATATATAATAAATTTATACATGTACTTGAGACCTCCCTTTGGGAAGAAGGTATAAGAAATGTATTGTTCTAGGCTACTGATTTAAACAGCTTTGACTGTGTTCTAATACGTGAGATCCTATATAGCCAATTAAAAAAAACCCCTTAATTTGGAGGTCACTTACCTAGAAAAATAAATAACTTAAGCAAGGGGGAGGGTGGAAAGTACCTCAGAGCTATCAGATATAAATGAATTTACTTTTTTGGAGGAAGACTTATACCCTCATTCAGATACTACAGTATTTTACCTTAAACACATTCTAATAAAGCTTTTTCAGCTGGGGTCCCCTTGGCCAGCGGAGAGTAAGAATAGTAAGAAAAGGGGCCAATGATTATAACAGTTAAAACCTAGTAGCACTGATGGGAGTTCAATAATTTCACACAAAATAAAAATATTTGCTTCTCTCCCCAACTTGGGATATCATTGATATGTGCAATTATCATACCCCCCCAAATAAAACAAAAGCAGTAACATAACACAAACAAATATGAATTATAGAATTTTATAGATGGAAAAGATTATCTAGAAAAATTCTTTTATTTTGATTGGGTAATGAAATCCAGGGTAATGTGGTGACTTACCCAATGTCACATTCCTGGTCATTATGGCAGAGCCAAGGTGATGACAAAACTCTGCAGGTTGCAACTATTTAGCTTGTAAGCAAAATGTTTTTAATAGGAAAAAAAAAGTTAACCTTGTCACATTTTCTTTTTAAGATCTTCAAGTGGGCATGAACCATACAGGCTTCTATGCCAATCTAATTCTTACCTAGGCTTTTCTTTAACGTAATGGTTCTCAAACTTGAACATGTAGCAGGATTAGTTGGTGACCTTGTTGAAACACAGATTGATGGGCCCCATTCCCAGAGTTTCTGATTCAGTAGGTTAGGGGTGGGAACAAGTAATTTACATTTCTGACAAGTTCCCACATGATGCAGCTGCTCCAAGGACCACACTTTGAAAAACACTGTCTTAACATTAAAGAACTTGAACGTATTTGTCACCTGACCTGACTGTGCCTTGCCTCAACAGCAAAACAGGTGTGGGGGGGTGGATCAAATGACCTCCAAGTTGTCCTCTAAATCTAAATTTGGTATCTGTATATGTTCCAGTGAGTGTACTGCAGCTCTCAGCACTAATCGCTGCAGACATAGAAGATACCTGCAAATTGCAATGTTCATCTGATTTCAGCTAGTCTTACCTTCATAGAAGTCACATACACATCTTTTTCTCTTTTATTTTATCACTATTCCTCATTCCTCCCTCAAAAAATATTTTAATGGCTCCAAACACTTAGTGATAGCTTTAAGGTAACTTACAATATCCCTGACATGTGTATACACCTGACACATTAATTAAATAATACCCATGTATTGTTTACGGCATAGTAGCCCAAGTATATACAGGAGAGAATGAAAAATATGCTCAAGATACAAATTACATGAATGACTATTTTAACATTATGTAATTAAAAGTTATGTTACAGACCTTTTGCAAACTTCATAAATATCTTCTTTTTCTTCTTGAATAGTCACCTTGTCCAAAAATCTACACTGTGAAGAGATTATAGTTAAATAGTATAAGTCTCTGCATTCCATATTAGGCTATGAGGCTTACCAGATCAGAATGTACTAGATGTTAATTAAACGACTAGTTTATGGTCAAGCAGGAAAATAATTCTACTCTACATTATTTAAATTATGAACACTGATTTTAAAATTTCTGCTGTTGAGAAAAACTAATATAAATCAATACATTTTTCCCAGTTTTTGATGTCACCTTTAATTATACAAGCCACCATTTCAAATTATTTTGGACAATTAAAGTTATATTTCTTTTTATTCAGAAAAAAACAGCTTTGAGTGATTTTTATTTTTAGGTGGTATTTACCAACATAAATGTATTTTTCATTAGAAATATTTATATGTATTTAAAACACTGCTACACTTAAAGCACTTTACAATTAGTAATTAGTGTTTTGGGAATTGTGATTCTCTAATTATAAGAAAATTATACATATTAGACCTCTGAAAAAACAGACACCAAGAAAATAAACACCCCAAATCACCCATCATTTGGGCAGCCAGAGATAACCACTTAATATCCTACTTTGTATCTTTCTAGTCTTTTTGAAGTACACAATCATATTTTACAATAATGGTACACACTATATATACTATTGTAACTATAAAAATCAACTGAGTAACGCGAAACACTACCAAATAGAAAGATATACCATGTTCCTAGATGAGAATGTTAAAGGTAAAAAATGTTAATTGCCTGCAAATTGATTTATACATTTAAAAAATTACTTTACAATGTGTGTTTAAAGCTCTTAGAAGAATATAAGAATAGGCAAAAATATTTTAGATTTATAATACATGTTAGTATCTTTTAAAGCAAGCCTTTCTGTTTTTATTTTTCAAGTAATTGACAGTATGGAATTGGTACAGGACCTGAGCAATTAATGAAATAAAAGACAAGTAAAAGAATCATTCTATACATAAAAATTGAAACTATTAAAGATGGCATTTGAAATTTGTGAGGAAATGATTCAATAAATAGTAACAGAACAACAGGCTAGCTGACTGGATGGAAAAAAGCTTGGTACCAATTCACCATATGCCAAAATACTTTAGGTTCATTAAAGCTTTAAATATAAAAAATACTGAAAGTATCAAAAATAAAATAAACGTGAGTAGTTATATAATTTGGAGGCTGGAGAAAGCCTAAGCTGACACCAAAGGCAGAAACCATGAATTACGGTATCGGTAGGTTTGAATACAAACATTTAAAATATTTTCATATGCTAAGATGACAAAAGTCATCTGTCAAAATAAGAACAGAAAGGTTATATCGTTTCTACTTTTTTTCTTCCAAGATAAAATTTAAATTTATATTGATAAAAAATCTAAACATAATAAATAACACCAGAAAAGCACTAGAAAAAGATACAGGTGAACATTTTTAATCCAGAAACGGGGAAGGGTTTCTCTAAATACAACTCGTAACTCAAATATCATGAAATAAAACATACATTTGAGGGGCTTCCCTGGTGGCACAGTGGTTGAGAATCTGCCTGATAATGCAGGGGACACGGGTTCGAGCCCTGGTCTGGGAAGATCCCACATGCTGCGGAGCAGCTAGGACCGTGAGCCACAACTACTGAGCCTGCGCGTCTGGAGCCTGTGCTCCGCGACAGGAGAGGCCGCAACAGTGAGAGGCCTGGGCACTGTGATGAAGAGTGGCCCCCGCTCGCCGCAGCTAGAGAAAGCCCTCACACAGAAACGAAGACGCAACACAGCCAAAAATAAATAAATAAATTAAAACAACAACAACAAAACAAAAAAAACCACATACATTTGACTAAATAAAAATAAAAAGCTCCTTCAAGGTAAAAAGCTCCTAAACCAAATCAAACACAAATGAAAAAACAGGAAAAAGTATGGCAACATATGACAAAGAACAAATATGCTTAATATATGAAAAGTTCCTGCAAATAAAAAAAGATCAAAATCCCAAAAGAAAAATGGGCAAAGGATGTAAAAAAGAAGTTCACAGAAGAAAATGTAAATGGCTTTTACACATACTAAAAGATGCTTAACTAGACGCATAAGAGAAAAGCAAATGAAAAGTCATTTGTAGAAATGTACAGATGGACAAAAATAAAAAAATTTTAATACTGAGTTGGTGAGTGTGTGGGGGAGAAAACTGTCATTCCCATACAATGTTGATGGAAGCATAAATCAAAGCAATCTCTATGTAGGGCAATCTGAAAATTCTACTTCTAAGAATTAATCCAAAAATGCTTGCACATATGCAAAATGCCTTATGCTCAAGGATGCATAATGCAACAATGTTAAAATAGCAAAAAATGGGAACAAACCAAGTGTCCATCAACAGTGTAACTTGTTGAATAGAGTATACCCATATAGTGGATAATTATATAATTGTAAAAACAAAGTATCATTACATATATGGAAAGGAAACAATCTCCATTATACATTAAGTTAAAAAAAGACAAAGAATGATAAGCTGTCATTTGTATAAAATTAAAAAGAATACACAATAGGTCCAGTTTGAGAAATGGCAAATAAGTATCTCTTACTGTGCTAATCCTTCTTCAGGTAACAATTATAACTCTCAGATGAGCTATAAAAAAAAACTCTGCCTGAAAACACGAGAGATATGAAAAGTAGGCAGAATCTGGAGGGAAAGAGGGAATGACACTGGGTAACAGTCCTGTTTTTATGGATTTATTGGTTTTGTTTTTTTTTTTTGCGGTACGCGGGCCTCTCACTGTTGTGGCCTCTCCCGTTGCGGAGCACAGGCTCTGGACGCGCAGGCTCAGCGGTCATGGCTCATGGGCCCAGCCGCTCCGCGGCATGTGGGATCTTCCCGGACCGGGGCACGAGCCCGTGTCCCCTGCACTGGCAGGTGGACTCTCAACCACTGCGCCACCAGGGAAGCCCTGGATTTATTCTTAAAGAGACGCCTTAATTGGCTGGAACCACTGGCGAAGGCTAAACATCTGCAATACTGACACAAAGAACCAGAAGACAGAGTACAGGGCAAAGTCAGAAACTGGGAAGTGAGGCTGGGAATCCTGGAAACGGGAGAGCCTAAGAGAGAAAGCCCCCAAATCTGCTTTAAACTTGGTCCAAATCTCTAGCTGACCCTTCAACTACACCTTTGTAAGGTAGACTCCAAACAACCCAGATGACACTAAATGAACTGAATAAACATTTCAACTGCCTACTACTGCAGGGGAGTAACCTGGAGGCCAAGTCCACCCAAGTTAAAACCTAAGCATGCAATTGCCAGACAGCCCAGCAACTGCAAACCTGGGCATTTATTTCAAAATACCAAAGTTACAGAGATGGAAAACATATTAATGGTTACTAAGGTTACAGAAGTTAGGGGTAGGGAGGGATGTGTGACAAAGGGGTAGCATAAGGAATATCTTTGTAGTGATGGCATAATTATCTTGATTGCAGTGGTGGCTACAAAAATCTGAACACTTGATAATATACACAGAACTACATACACTCATTATACTAATACCAAATTTCTGCTTCTGATATTGTGCTTTAAGATGTAATCATGGGGCTTCCCTGGTGGCGCAGTGGTTGAGAGTCCGCCTGCCAATGCAGGGCACACGGGTTCGTGCCCCGGACCGGGAAGATCCCACATGCCGCGGAGCGGCTGGGTCCGTGAGCCATGGCTGCTGAGCCTGCGCGTCTGGAGCCTGTGCTCCGCAATGGGAGAGGCCACAACAGTGAGAAGCCCGCGTACCGCAAAAAAAAAAAAAAAAAAGATGTAATCACGGAGGAAAACTACTTTTGCAACTTTCTGTGAATTTACAATTGTTTCAAAATAAAAATTAAAAAGTACACTAGCATTTCAACTATCTGGGGCTCAAAACTAGAATCATTAAGCAACTACTACCATGGTAAATCTAAAAATTGTTATATATGGATTCTGGGTATAACTGATATACAAGAGAAAGAAAAAACAAGATCTGTGGAAAAGACAGAAATATATATATATGTAAAAGATCAGTAAGGAAGCATTTCTAAAAATTCACAGAAAACCATACATAAAAGCAGAAAAGTGGTATGCTAGACATATGTCCTATAAATTAACCTATTTACCCTCTAAAGTTCCTAAAATGTAAGGTGAGAGATGGATAAAGTTTGTTGATTCCCAAATTTGGGGGCCAGATATTTTAATGACAAATATTATTGACAGGATCATATATCAATATTTTCTAAAGAGTTGCTACTTTGAAGCTTACCACGTATCAGAAAGATAAAAGTATCATTGCCCTTCCCTTAAACAAATCCAAAAAGTAGTACCACACTAGGAAGCAGATAAATGATTTTGGGAATTATTTTTAAAAGAGCTAATATTGAAAATAGTCTACATCTTTAAATATTCAGTGTTAAGAACTCAGTGAATTCTGGCAAACATCTCTTAAAATCTATCCTTGCAGAATTGAAAGCAAAAAGTCTTCTCTTCTGCTTTAAGTAGAATAGAGTACAAACTGTTTATTTTTTAATGCTTTAGAGCAAAGGTTGGCAAGCTATAGCCTGCAGGCTGCCTGTTTTTGTAAATAAAGTTTTATTTGAACATAGCAATTGACATTTGTTTACATATTGTCTATGGCTTCTTTCTCCTTACAATAACAGAGCTGAGTAGCTAGGACAGCAACCATATGGCCCACAAAGCCAGACAAGTATTTTTACTATCTAGTCTTAAAGAAAAGGTTTGCTGACCCCTGCTATAGAAATCAAGGGATTCTACTGTGTGACCCTAGACAAGATACTAAGTCTCAGTTTTTTCATCTGCAAAGGGAAATAGCAGTACACACTTCATGTGCAGTAAAGGATTAACTCAGTAAATCTGGGTTGTCCATATGCCATATGTTAAAGGCCTGGCCTGTGACCTGCTCCTAGAAGGTAACTTCTAAGCCCTTGGAACATGCTGCCTAACTGTGTGTCTTTGTTTACCTGGGTGTCTGGGATCACAACAGATAATGTAAGCTAACAGTGTAATTTATGGAAG
This sequence comes from Hyperoodon ampullatus, assembly GCF_949752795.1. Classification (NCBI taxonomy): domain Eukaryota; kingdom Metazoa; phylum Chordata; class Mammalia; order Artiodactyla; family Ziphiidae; genus Hyperoodon; species Hyperoodon ampullatus. The sequence goes on along the minus strand of NC_136923.1, from coordinate 48,032,580 downwards.
AGGCCTTGGGCCACTCCAGAAAGTCTTTGTGATTTATGATGGGGTCCTTGAGCCATGTGGTATTAGCTTGACCTCTGGAGGGACTAGATGGAGACTGAGTGACTAAGGTCAGCTACGCACGTGGTCAACCATGCTTATGTGACTGACCCCAACAAAAACCCTGACCAAGCTTCAGGCAAGTCCCTGGCTGGCAATATTCTGTTTTTGTCATACATCACTCCTGGGAGAAGCAAGCAGTGTCCACGTGACTCTATTGGGAGAGAAAAACTGGAAGCTTGTACTCAGTTTCTCCTGTGCTCTGCCCTACGTGACTCTTTCTTTTGCTGACTTTAATCTGTATTCTTTCACTGAAATAAACTGTAACCTTGAGTTACAATAACAGCTTTGCTGACCTCTGTGAGTTCTTCTAGCAAATCACTGAACCTGAGGGTGGTTTTGGGAATTCCTGAACAGCACCTCCTTATATCATAGGGATAAGATATAACCAGTGCTAAGTCTCTAGCACTGGCTGGCTGGCATTTAATAAAGGTTCAATACACAGTGGCTGTTATCATCAAACCATTAAGCAAGTACTTTGTGATATTTTTATTCATGCTACAGGACACTTCTAACACTTAAAGACTATTTATTTTTTTGATGTGGATCATTTTTTAAAGTCTTTATTGAATTTGTTACAATACTGCTTCTGTTTTATGTTTTGATTTTTTGGCCCCGAGGCATGTGGGATCTTAGCTCCCCAACCAGGGATCGAACCTGCACCCCCTGCATTGGAAGGTGAAGTCTTAACCACTGGACCTCCAGGGAAGTCCCTAAAGACTATTTTCAAATGAGGTTCACATTCAATATTCATTCAACAACCATTTGGGATTTCCCTGGCAGTCCAGTGGTTGATTCTGCACTTCCATTGAAGGGCACACAGGTTTGATCCCTGGTCGGGGAACTAATATCCTGCATGCCATGCGGGGCGGCCAAAAAAACCCAATCATTTGTGTTATTACTCTGTATCAGCCACTGCTCTAGGTGCTAAAGATTCATTTGTGAGCAAAATGGACAAAAATCTTTGCCTTCATGGAGTTTCATTCTAGCAGGAAGAGACGGAGGTAAACATAAATAAGTAAATGTAAAGTATATTATATCATGATAAGTACAAGAAAGGGGGATATGAAATGTTGACAGAACGGAGAATACTGGAATTTTAGGTTGGATGGCTAGGGGAGGTCTCTCTGAAAACATGAAATTTGAGTAAAGATGTGAAGGAAATAAGAAAGTAAACTATACCTTTTTTTTTTTTTTTTTTTTTTTTAGGAGATAAAATGGCAAGGGCAAAGGCCGTGAAGTGGGAGAAAGTCTGGTTTGTTCCAAGAACAGCAAGGAGGCTAATGTGGTCAGAGTAAAATGGATAAGGAGAGTAGTCAAAGAGATCAGAGAGGTAACAACGTAGGGGAGGGGTAGGGGGAACAGATAAAGGGCCATGTAGGTCACAGCAAGGAATCTGAATATTAAAAGCCACTGGAGAGTTTGAAGCAGAAGAATAACATGATCGAATTTATGCTATGTTGAGAATAAACTACAAGAGGACAATATCAGAAGCTGGAGAAATGTTAGGAGACCACTGCAGTAATTCAGGCAGGAGATGATATTAGGCGGGGCCTGGGCCTGTGTGGTATGTGTGGGAGTGATGAAAAGTGAATAATTTCCAGACATCATCTGAAGCTAAGGCCAGCAGGATTTCCTTACAGTCTGGATATGGAGTGAGAGAAAAAGAAAGTAAGGAAATCCAAGGTTTTTGAGCCTAAATAACTTATAAAGGATACAGTTGCCTTTAATAGAAAAGGGGAAAATTACAGAAATGGCTGGTTTGTGGTAGGGTAGGGGACATCTAACAGGTCAGTTTTGAACACGTTAAGTTTGAGAAGTGTAATTGGACATCCAAGTGGAAAAATCAAGTAGGCAACTAGATAGAAAGGTCTGCAGCTCAGAGACAAAGTTCAAGCTGGAGATATCAATTTGAGAGTCTCAGCACACAGATGGCATTCAATGCAATGAGGTTGGATGAGACCATCTAAGGAGCAAATCTAGATAGGAAAAAAGAACAGACTCCTGGTCTAGGCACTGGGTCGCTCCAACATGTAGAGGTCAGGGAGATCAGAAGAGACCAGCAAAACCAACTGGGAAGTTGCAGACAGACAGGACACTAGGCATGCATGTTTAACCTGAAAGCCATGTGAAAAAAATGTTTCAAGGAAAGCGTGATCAACTGTTAAATACTGGTGATAGGTTAAGTAAGATTAAGACTGAACTATGTCTATTAGATTCAGCAACGAGCAGGTCACTGGAGAGTTTAAGACAGGTAGTTTTGGTGGAGGTGAAGGTGAGTATCTTTGGAACTGGAGGAGAGAAACTGGGGATAGAGGGTCTAGACAAGTCTTTGGAGAAATAGGACGACAGGTGAAAAGGAAAATGGGACCATGAAAGTGTATTTTTGGTTTTGTTTGAAGATGGGAGACAAGCATGCTTATGTTGAAGAGAATGATCCAGTAATGAAAGGAGAATTACTGGAGTAGTATTTTAAGAGAGGGAAGAGATGGATTCTAGCACACAGGTGAAGGGAATAGCCTTGGCCTGTTCATCCAGTGTAATAGAAGTGAAGCTGGAGTTTTGGGAACAGGTGCAGGTAGGTGGCCTAATGTATTAGTAGGAACTTAGGAAGTTCTTTTCCAATTATTTCAATTTTCTTGGTAAAGTAGGAAACAAGGTTGTTAGCTATGAGGACAAATGAGGAGGAATAAGGAGAAAGAAACATGAAATAGTTGTCTAGGAGTCAATTAAATTATTCAAAAGGTTAAGACAATCATACACATTATCTGGCAGATAACTGATACCCCAAATTTTCTCCATATCATACACCAGTGGTATGTTCCAACATCAAGTTAGGTTTAGCTCCGACTCCTATGCCTTCTACATCTGTGGTCGAATAACTGATGCTTGCATTCATAGCACTCAGGCACTATGATATTCTAAAATTTCAAAGAAGTTCAAATGATATTCAGTACTTTGTACTTAGTGAGGCAGGAAGATATGTAACAATTTAGAAAGATTTACATAGGTTTGAGAAGAACTTTGGGATTCTAAAAAGCTAAATATATAATTAAACAGCACACCCCATTTTCCCAGACAAGTGAAACTCTATTAATACTGTGCTTATGGCAAGCATCAAGCAGTATGTCCCATGGCCAGAATGACGTGACCCTTTTACTCAACAAAAAGGCCATTCCCTTGTCACCTGACAGCATGGCTAAGATGGACTTCTGTATTTACCACTATCTGGACCAAGAAATAAGAAAATGCAAAAGATTCCCTAGTACCTTTTCATCCAAGTCTGAACTTTTTGTGTGTTCACTGACGTCTCCCAGTTTTTCATTTGAAGAAGTCTCATTAGTAACTTCACCTAAGGAAATGTTTGCACCTTTGGAATCATGTTTTATCTCACTTGCTGTAAAGAAATAATATTCAACTGTAGAAACTTTAAATGACAAAATAACCAAGTCATTTAAAGATTGTTCTAAAAATGAGTTAGAATTCAGAGACTCTTTTAAAGTCCAATGTGACAAATATGAAGCAGCATTTTCAGCAAATTATACATTTATTCCTCCCTCTCTATCAAAATAACTCCATTACATGGTATAAAAAGAATTGGCAGTAAGACAAAATTGAGACATAAAGATAAATTTAAGAATCTTTCTTGATCATGTCCAGCTATTTTTCAATATATTTTTAAAACGTGGAAGTGTTTGAAATTAACTTTCAAACTATTTCCTGTAAAGATTCAGTTATTTAAACTTAGGATTAGCTATTATTAAAAAAATATTAAAAAGGACTCAGATTTAAAATGTGGTAAAGCTTAAATATATATTTCAATTTCAAAAATGAGACTACAAAAATTGCTAAGGTCAATTATCTTTTGTAGATAAAGCCTAACAAAGTTATTTATTAAATAATCAACTGGAAAATTTCTCAAAATCTGATCTGCCCACCAGGCAAAACTGAGGAAAACTGACAAACTGTAAAACGTGGTTGACAGACTCTAAAATGAAAAGTTTCCTATTTTAATGAATTCATTCTGACTATGCCTAAATAGAGATATAAAAATACTTCAATATTACACATTCTGAAAATGTCAAATTTTACCTGCTGACAAGGAAGCGCAGACCTCTGACTTCATCAATTCAGGATCCAGTACAGGGAGTTCTCTATTATAAAGCAAACAGAGTACACATTATAACATATTCTAGCAGAACTATCCACTCCTCTAAACATTACACAATACTAGCTTTAGCAGCTGGTGAACATCAGCTCAAGTCCTCCAAGGTTAGAGTACTATTCTGGGATAGCACACCCAAGCAGATTCTGCATTTGGTTCTTTAATCACATTTGCCACAATTGTTAGGGAGTGCTGCCACTCAAACTTTGTTACTCAGAGAGAACTGATGACATACACCAAGCATTTAAAAAATTTTTAAAATATTACACCAATGCAAGATAACGTTTACCTCCTACTCTTAAGCATGAGTATGTATGTCTTACCGCCAATGGAAAAGGAAGAGTGTGAAAGCAGTTTGAATCTCTTTTTGTAGTCTCTGAAGACAACCTAAGGTCTAAAGGTAAAAGCTATGGAGATCAGAGTTAAACCAACCTGGGTTCAAATATTGTTCTGCCACTTACTATGTCAACCGTGGCAAAATTATTTAAATTCTTTGAGTCTAACCATATCTGTAAAATGAGAATACCACCTACCCACGAGGTTATTGAGAGGATTAAATAAGATAAAATGTCCTTAAAGCCAATGGCATAGGCTCAACAAATGAAAACTACAGCTATAGGAGCCACTCAAAAACAAATGGCCAAACACTATTCCATTTTTAAAACCTTGGACATGGGCTTCCCTGGTGGCGCAGTGGTTGAGAGCCCGCCTGCCGATGCAGGGGACACGGGTTCATGCCCCGGTCCGGGAAGATCCCACATGCCACGGAGCGGCTGGGCCCGTGAGCCATGGCCGCTGGGCCTGCGCGTCCGGAGCCTGTGCTCCACAACGGGAGAGGCCACAACAGTGAGAGGCCCGCGTACCGCAAAAAAAAAAAAAAAAAAAAAAAACCTTGGACAAAAGTACATAAAAGTACACAGAATAAAATATAATAGGACTTCCCTGGGGGCGCAGTGGTTAAGACTCCGCCTGCCTGGACAAGAATAAAGATGCAGACATAGATAATGGACTTGAGGACATGGGGAGGGGGAAGGGTAAGCTGGGATGAAGTGAGAGAGTAGCACTGACATATATACACTACCAAATGTAAAATAGATAGCTAGTGGGAAGCAGCTGCATAGCACAGGGATGTCAGCTCGGTGCTTTGTGACCACCTAGAGGGGTGGGGTAGGGAGGGTGGGAGGGAGACACAAGAGGGAGGAGATATGGGGATATATGTATATGTATAGCTGATTCACTTTGTTATACAGCAGAAATTAACACAACATTGTAAAGCAATTATACTCCAATAAAGATGTTAAGAAAAAAAGTAAGTGCATTTATATAACTTTAAGTTTATAGACACATGTATGAAAACCAATGGCTTTTAAAATTATATGATATACTTTGTGAGAGGGATTTTCCTTCCAAGTTTCAATGTTACCTCAATTATTCAGAACCTTAATTCTGCTTTTTAAAAAAATTTTCTCTGAAAATAGTATCGTCTTTGATTTTCTGCTTTAAATTACCTTATCATTTTAAAAAACTTGTGTATATAACAAAAAAAAAGGAATCTGCCTGCCAATGCAGGGGACACGGGTTTGAGCCCTGGTCCGGGAAGATCCCACATGCCGTGGAACAACAGAGCCCATGCGCCACAACTACTGAGCCTGCGCTCTAGAGCCTGCAAGCCACAAGTACTGAGCCCACGTGCCACAACTACTGAAGCCCGCGTGCCTAGAGCCCATGCTCCGCAACAAGAGAAGCCACTGTAATGAGAAGCCCACACAACACAACGAAGAGTAGCCCCCGCTCGCCGCAACTAGAGAAAAGCCTTCGTGCAGCAATGAAGACCCAACGCAGTCAAAAATAAATATAAAATAAATAAATTTTAAAAAAGAATGGGAAAATAAAATTACAAACAACACACAAATATATACAAATCTCCTCCCCCAATTCATACCTCTTGACTCATATCTGTCTACTAGAATATCTCCATTTCAGTATTTCAAAGGTCTCTCCAACTCAACATGTCTAAATTTGACCTCATGACCAGCATCCCTCCCCAGTCCTGCCTGTTTTCATCACGGAATTGTAATGCCCTTCTTTGAAACAAGAGAAACCAGGTATCATCCTTAACTCCTACCTCTGACCTCGCTCCCATTTGATTAATCAATCTTCACTTCCTAAACCTCTCTCAAATCCACTCCCACTTCTGGCTGAAGTCACCATGTCCTTTGGTCTAATTATGACAATAGCTCCTTGCCAATTTATTCTCCACACCAGAGCTATGATGATTTTTAAAATGTAAATCTGATCAAATTCTCTACTTGAAGTAAAGTCCTTCAGTGAATCCCTATATGCTCTTGGGATAAAGTTCAAACTCACCATGAATTCTAGTTTGTCTAGGATGGTCTGTGTATGCCTCTTATCCTGGAATATTAATTATTAATACCTCCCCCCCCCATTCCCTCTCAAAATTTTTGCAATTCAGAAGATCAATTCTATGGTCATCCTATTTACAAAGCCCTGCACGACTGAGCTTTCTGAATATTCTGTAGCTTCATTTCTTGCTACCTAAACACTAAGCCATGGGATGTTATTTCTGTCTCTCAGTTGTAACATGCTCGTCCCTGCAGGCCTACCTATAGACTACTCCTTCCCTCTCAATTTTCTACTCACTTTTCTTCACCTATTGCCTAGTCCTTATTCATTCTTTAGTGTTCAACTTAAATGTTACTAGGGCGAGGAAGCCTTCAACACCTTGCACTTTTCCTATCATATTTTATTGTATTTGCTTAATCATTTGCAGCCCTTGATAGACTAAAAGCTCTGTGAGAACAAGGTCCATGTGCATCTAGTTGCTAACCATATACTCAGCACCTAACATCCTCCTGGCCAGACACTAGGGAGACGCAAATGAAGATGACTCTCTCCTGTCTACAAACTCCCAGCATAGGAGGAGGTGCACATACAAACAGACATAATATGCTGAGATCTGTGCCAAGAGAACTACTGGAACAAATCCCTAGAATAATATCTCAGATGTGATTTAGAGGACAAATGAATATAAAGAAAGGAACTTTTGGATAAAGAAACACATGCAAAAGGATTCAGATAATGACATATCGTGGAAACAGTGAGCTGCCTGCTCTGATTATCTTTTATTAGCCTCTCCCCACACTTTCCTCCCCACCAACCCCATAGCTGCCAAAGAGAGAATGGATGCAGATCCACCAAAGAGCCATAAAAAGCCATGCCAATCAGTTTAGACTCTATCCTCAGGTGGCTGAGAGCCACCGGAGCACTCTAAGCAGTCACTGGCAGATCAATTTCTACTTCAAAATATTACTGTGGAGGAGGATATACTAAGAGAGTTCAGGAAGATTAACCAGGAGCTAATTGCAATAATTTAGAAGAAATATGAATAAGATAGTAGCAGTGAGAATTGAGAGAAAGGAAAAACCATGAGAGATATTCAAGGTAATAGCATGAATAGGATTAACTGACTCAATAAATAGAGAAGAATTGAGGGCTGTTTCTAATTATACTGAAAGTTACATTCACAAATAGGTACAGCCCAGACACACAGAAGGTTATTCCTTAAAAAAAAAAAAAAGCCAAAACCCAAAAAAGTAAATAACTATAGCAAGTGTACTGCTTTAATTTCAAAGTATTACAATAGTATTTTTAATACTGCTGGTATAGTTCATAAGAGTGAGAAACTTTTTACTATGAATAAGTAACTTACAAGGAAGGTAAAATTGCACATGCCACTCTTGTTAGAAGTAATTTAGTTTTGTTTTGAATTTGCAAGACACAAAGAGATAGGAAAAACTTAAATTCATCGAGATTAGGAAAAATAAAATTGTAACCCCCATAAATATATTACAGCTTTGCATTAGTGGAGTAGAAAGGGGGAAAAATGAAGGGTAGAAAGAGGAAAGTAGAGAAACAGACTTGGGTGAGGCTACAGAATACAGGGAAGCAAAAGAGAGGATCTGAGCAAAAAGGAGAGGAGAATAAGAGAGGCTTCTGAAGAACTACATAGATTACATCAGGTTTATCCTCTAACACAGCATTTTTCAAGGGGTTGATGTAATTTAATGGGTTCCAACCAGGATTTTTAAATAAAACAGAATAAAATACAAAATATGATACTAGACCACATGTAGTAAGGGAAATACTATTTTTATAAATCTATTGTCTTACATATTCATAGGTAGGTACCAGACTGTAATGTAAAATGTATCTTTAGTATGGGTAACTGACAAACAGGTTTGGAGACGACAGTTCTAGAATAATTATTAGCAGAAAAGCGTGAAAACTGAGAGAATGTTATTGCCCAAGAAAAATTCAGAATGTTATTGCTCAAGAAAAATTCAGAAAAAATTCCTAAGAAAAATTCAGAATGCCCAAGAAAAATTCAGAATGTTATTGCTTCCTTTTGAGATGCTAACTAGCTGAATGCAGTCAATGTTCACTTATTTACACATTCACATATTGTTTGTGAAAAGGACTACCATAAACTTACTGGGGCAATTACTCTGTAGATAACAGTGGCCAAAAACAGAAATATTACAGTATCCAATTCACTGGGCCAGAGGTTCCCAAGCCTGATGCCAGGATGTGAGGTGCTCAGTCTCCTGATATTAGAAACGATAACTCCATCAAGTACAGTACCATTTATTTCAGCAAAACAAACAGTGGTTTATGTGGTCCAAAAGAGAAAAAAGTAAAAATCAGAATGATGCATCTTCATACTGCACCACCTGCTACTTTAAAGAGAAGGATGAGGGCTTCCCTGGTGGTGCAGTGGTAGAGAATCCGCCTGCTATTGCATGGGACACAGGTTCAAGCCCTGGTCCGGGAAGATTCCACATGCCGCGGAGCAACTAAGCCTGTGCATCACAACTACTGATGCCCGTGTGCCTAGAGCCCGTGCTCCGCAACAAGAGAAGCCACCGCAATGAGAAGCCTGCGCACCGCAACAAAGAGTAGCCCCTGCTCCCCACAACTAGAGAAAGCCCGCGTGCAGCAACGAAGACCCAACGCATCCATAAATAAATAAATGAATTAATTAATAAAAAAAATAAAGAGGAGGACGAGATGAGAGAGGAAAGGGGTCAAAAAGTAAATAATGTTCTGTGGCAGTCTATAGAATAATGGATTTGAAGCCATGTAAAGAACCAAAGTGCCACTCTTCCAGCATGCTGTTTTGGGGAGGGGAGGTCGACTTTGGAGCAGGTTGCCCTGTGTCCAGATCTCAACTCTGATACTTACTGTGTGTCCTTTGGAAAGTCAGTGACTTTGACTCAATTTTAAAGATAGGGTCAGTTTCAATCTCAGAATTGTTCTACTTAATGAAATAGCATAAGTAATGTATCTAGCACAGGGTAGACACTAAATGTCAGTTCTTACAATTAAGTGTAAAATTGTGCATTATAGTTAGAGTGTCTCAGATATTCAGTGGACAGGGAGAATGGAGTAAGATGAGCTTCTTGAAAGACAGGCCAAGGAGTCTAAATATATGAGGGAAAGAAAGAGAATGACCTTTACTTTTGCTGGAAACCATTTTTTGTTTTTGTTTTTGGGTTTTTTTTTTGGTCATTTGGTATTGTAAACCTGGTGACTGAGGCCAGTCTCTTGGGGAACAAACTGATTCCCCAAGATCTGAGAAAGTAAGTGGGGTGGATTTCTTGAGACAATATAATTTACCCAGGATAGATCCATGCTAGGCATGGTCTAATGGGACTCAAATGCCTGAGCAAAAGTAATAGGCTTTTATTTTCTGTACAGTGGTGCTAGGTATTTTTCCCCCTAGAAGTTTATTATTTACCGGCTCTAGAATGTACAATGGCTTTTCATGGATTTAAGTCCAAGTTGCAAAGGTGGTATAATGATCCAAACTGATCACCAGCACCAATTCTATACAAAGTTCAAATTTTGATGCCTAATTTTCCAACCTTAGTCTGGTATCACCCTACTTATCAAGTCTTATTTTTACTATTCTTAAACATCTATCTGCTTTAGAAAAAAAGGATTCACTGTCTCCATTTACATATATTCCAATGCTTGAGAAACAGCCTACAACATAGTAGGAATTGAAACCTTAATTCTCTCCCCTCCCTCAATGTATGAGTGACTGGGTTTACAAAGGCAAATGAGACATGGACATTTCCCACTCTCAAGAAGTCCAACAGTTTATGTGAACCATGGAATACAAGATATGGTACACAAAAGTTAAATATCTGTCTCACACACACACAAAGAGAAAATGATGTTCCCATGGAAAAGTGTCTGAGATATCTACTCTAAACCAACAACTTATTATAGAGGATAACACCAGAAACAAAAAGGAAAGAAAGAAAAACAGAGAATATACACAAGAGTATTATTCTTGTGCAACTGTATTTACATCAGTGGGTACCAACATGAAAATTAGCCTGTATTCAGTAACAAAAAATATGTTCTCCTCTCAAGACTTCACTGAACTCACTAAATGTTGCATCTACAAAGAAAATAAAACAAGACTAATAACTGTGTTTACATTAAAATGGGCAAATAAAACATATTTTATCAAAATTATTAAGGTCTACTAGATTAGTGTATGTTTTGTTGGCTAAAGTTAAATTTTCTGATTCCTGTTGTGTAATCAGGCCTGTACAAGGCTCTTAGTTGGCTGACTCAATCTGTTGAGTTCCTAACTACGTGAAGATTAAAAAAAAGTAATCATGTTATTTGGTTTTTTGCTATTAAGTTGTATGAATTCCTTATGTATTTTGGATATTAATCCTTCATTAGATACATGATTTGCAAATACTTTCTCCCATTCCATAGGCTGCCTTTTCATTTTGTCTAGACAAATAGTGTATGATCTCACTTATATGTGGAATCTAAAAGAAAGAACTCATAGGAACAGAGATGAATATGTCAGCTAACCTTATTATGGTAATTATTTTGCAACATATACATATATCAAATCATCAAATTGTACACCCTAAACTTACATAAGTTATATATCAAATATGTCTCCAATATGTCAAATATGTCTCAATAAATTTGGAAATAAAGAGAAAAAAGAAAAGTTAAAAAAAAAAAAAGTCCAATAGTATTAGCAGGTGAGAGAGGTAAATTATATCATCATGAAATCAGTGCCATAAGTGAGGTAGCAAAAGGTGCTGTGGGAAAAGAGAACGGCTCCTACTTCTATCCGAAGAAGTCATAATCTTCCCTGCACAACCATATTCATAGCTACCTTTACTTTCTGCCCATATTTTCTTCATTAATTTTCTACCTCTCCAAACTTTCTTCCTTCTCCCCCCTTGTTAATCTAAATCAATCCAACCATTAAGGATCAGTACAAATTTTGGCTTTTCCAAGAGGCCCTTTCAACCCTCTTTTCTAAACTACTAGTGTTCTTGTACCTCAGTTTACATATTTTTGTTTCAAACACATTAGTCCCCACTTCCCCAGCTATATAGTAATGCCCGTGAATATTTGGCAGATTCTTAAAATCTCAATGATCCACTGTATAGTATCACTTGACTGATATTTTAGCATATGTGATTGAACATAATCCTATATTCTAGTACAGATTAACTGTCCAGCACTGACTATTACAGATGTTCTCAGATCTCTAACTATACTTACAGGCTAATTCAAAAGTTTTACCTATTTCACCCATTATATATGTCTAAGGTCATCAGTTCAAGTCTTAGGGAATTATTTCTAATATGCTTCTAATGCTTTGGATTTTAATATGGACTTCTCCCACAGTGGAGACTGACAATGAATAAGTATTCTAACATAACTTAAATACCTTACAAATAAACTCATGTTTGTCTACCTGTTTTACCAATAAGAGGTAGTCCAGAGCTTCTGACAATTTCTGGGCATAGCCCTCCCATCTTCAATTTCTATTTCTGTAAAACAGAAACTCATTCTAACAGGTTTCAACCTCTCAGTGTCATAGAGTGAGGAAACAGTAATGTACTAATTAGCAACTGATTGGTAAAAGGGAGAGAGCTGACATTAAAAATTATATTTTAAGCTTCATCTAGTTCTAGAACCATTAACAATTTTCTGTATAACTATTAGCAGACCCTCTGGTGATCATGCATCCATTTTTCCCTGTTAAGGTTTATCCTAGCACTGTGGATGACTGTAAAACTGGTATTTCCAGTGCAGAAAAATGAAAATATTAAAATAACTACTGAGGAAATTTTAAAGTTTATTTAAAAACCAAAACTTCAGAAGCAGGGATGAAAGAAAAAAAAGAACTAAAAACAAGTATAATTTGTGCTCCTGCCATAAAAGGAAATGAAGTTACAATAATAGAAAAATTATCTGAAGTAAATTTGATTCTTGGTTTGTCTTTTATATCAGGAAAGCAAATGCTGCTGTCTGAAGTTAGAACACAAATTTTTAAAGTCATGATAAAAAAAACTCAAACTTTTAAATAATCTTTCTTATTAACTTGGGAGAGACTTTTAGGAACTAATTTCTTTTTTTTTTTTTTTGCGGTACGCGGGCCTCTCACTGTTGTGGCCTCTCCCGTTGCGGAGCACAGGCTCCGCATGCGCAGGCTCAGCCGCCATGGCTCACGGGCCCAGCCGCTCCGCGGCATGTGGAATCTTCCCAGACCGGGGCACGAACCCGTACCCCCTGCATCGGCAGGTGGACTCTCAACCACTGCACCACCAGGGAAACCCAGGAACTAATTTCTTGTTGTAAAGAAGTATATTGATTCAGCAGTTCCTTTAGTTTCACTTCAGTCCCTCCTTCCCCAAGTTAAACGTAAGTAAAATTAAATGTTTTTTACTAAAAAGTGGCATGATCCAACTTTTCTGAAATTATATCCACATATATGCCTAGATAGGCATACAAATTTTGAGTAATTAATTTGTTATTTTGGGTGGTGAGATTCCCTCCCTCTTACACTTTTAATATAATGAACACGTATCATTTTTATAAAATCAGCCATTATCCTAAGAAAGAAAAAAAGTATAAAAAACAAACTTTATGCCCAGTTTACAACATTTCTCTCTTTCTACCTTCAACTGCAGTTCATTGTCAACATCTTGTTAGCTAACAGAGATGTTTGCCTTTGAAAGAGTTAAAAGCACCTTTAATTAATTACCTTTTATTGAGCTCTTACTATTCACCCAGTATTACACCAAAACCTTTCCCATCCCTTCACTGATTAATCCTCACGACCTTGAGAGGCACGTACCTTCCCTTTTTACAGATAAGGTAAAATATCAATAATTTGCCTACAAGGTGACAGAGCTATTAGGGAAAGGAAAAGATTCAAAAACCTAGGTCAGACTATAAAGGTTAAGTTCTTGACCACTAATTTTAAACTAAGATAGTTCAAATCCAGATTCTGTTACTAGCAGTGTGAATTTGGACAACTGACAACTTGTCATCTTCATCTTTTCCACCTCAAAATGGGCAGATTACCATCCTCATTATGGACGGTTTTAAAAAATAACAGATAAAGCTCTTGGTCCTTCCTTTGGGATATAGAAAGTACTCTATTTGGTGATAAGTTACAAGTTATTGTCACACTAAGAACATCAAGAGGAATGTAATATCACAAAAGTAACTAAAATTTATGAATACCAGACAAATTTAAGTCATGTACTATTGAATCTTAGTGGAAAGTGTTTATGTCTGTTCACAGAACATTCTAATATTCAAGTACTGTAACATACAAATATAAATTAGAGCTTAAAGAATTATCAAAATTTAGTAAAATATGACATAATAGTAAATAAAATTTAGGCCAATCAGATAGGTCAATTTCCAAAACAAGAAGGTTATTACTTGGCTCCATTTAAAGTTGATTCAGGCAAACTCATTCTCTTTGGGGGCTAAGTCATCATTTAAAACCATCACCTTAGATGGATCTAGAGACTGTCATACAGAGTGAAGTAAGTCAGAAAGAGAAAAACGAATATCGGATATTAACGCATATATGTGGAACCCAGAAAAATGGTACAGATGAACCGGTTTTCAGGGCAGAAACAGAGACACAGATGTAGAGAACAAATGTATGGACACCAAGGGGGGAAAGTGGTGGTGTTGGGGGGATGGTGGTGTGATGAATTGGGTGATTGGGATTGACATGTATACACTAATATGTATAAAATGGATAACTAATAAGAACCTGCTGTATAAATAAATAAAATTCTAAAATTAAAAAAAAAAATAAAAATTCTATTTATGGCAAAAAAAAAAAAAAGAATCACCTTTACTTGCTTTAAACCAAGATGCCTATTTTATCCTTGCTGATATTAAAGCAACATTTACTCAAAAAATAATAATAATAATAAATTAAAAAAAATAAAACCATCACCTTAAAAGTAAAACCATGAAAAAAATTTCATGCTTTTCCCCTCTGAATATTAGTTTAACTTTTGATTCGACTTTCAAGTTCTAATTCAAATAAAGTTTTCCAAGGCTTCTCTGGTCACTGAAAAATGGATTTTTTATCTAACAAGGAAGTCACAGAAAATGGGTTAAAATACATAGCACTGTTCTTAATACGTAACTTGGCTGAAATAAAAGTATATCTGTATATTTACAATTATTTAAAAACATATGAAAATAAATCTGACTTTGGAAAGAAGCAATCTCAGTAATTTAAAAAGCCACTTTATAAACCACCATTTAAAATTCTGAACAGCTAATATGCTCCATTATAATTTCAAATATATATAATTGTTTTATTTTGATTCTAAGTTTCAGCATTAATGACATTTCCAGGTCTTAGCAATTATACACTATATTACATTTAATAAATAACTGGGTTAAAAAAATAATGGAGCATCAATGATCACTGAATAAATTAGTGACACCTAAGAGTAGAAAGTGCTTTTGAAACCTGCAACAAAAATCTGTACCAAAAGGCATACCTGAATATGCATACCTCAAGTCATCACTTGGTTCTTTTTTTTCTGGAAGTTCCATGTGCTTGAAGTCTGCTGACTGATGCTCTTCAGCAACATTGGGCTCCTGGCTTATCATGGGAACCTCGGAAGTAAATGAGGGCTCCCCTTCATTGGAGACTCCAAAGAGGTCTGGGTCATCTTGAATTACATCAATTAAGAGAACATCATCTTCATATGCTTTAAGAATATCTGGAAACCCCACTTCAATTTCTGAAAAGTTCTTAGTCATTTTTCTACCATTAACTTCAGAGAAAACTGCTTTGAATGTTTCTTGTTCACTAGAGCAGAAGGCAGGACTTTTCTTTATACACCCAGGATCACAAGAAATAGCATTATTTTCAACTGTGAGAGAAACAGTTTCCTTATTAGAAACAATATTGCCTGGTTTAGAGATGTGGTTAGATGGTTTATTATCATTACCTTGCTTTAAAAAGCTTGGAGAAATAATACAGGAATTCTTACTGCAGTATGAGTCAGAACCAGCTTGCACTGGAATTACACTATTTTGTATGCTCAAAGATTGAGGTCCTGAAGTTACTGTGGTGACATTTTCTTTAGTCCTATTCTGCCTTACCTCTGCTCCAGATAATCTGTCAAGAAGTTCTAGGGGACTATATACTTCTCTCTCTGATGACTTGCCATTTATTTTTCTTTTTTCTGTTTTGTTCTTAAGTAAGGGAATTTTAAAATTAGTCAGCCGTCCTGTGTTCAATATCTTAACCAAGTCTGGAACAACCAGTGTCTGCTTAGCAATGCATGCTTTTTGATGAAAAGTTTTGCCTGTAGAGCTATTTGCTTCCTGGCCATCCTGGGAAGCCACTGTCAAATTCAGTTTTGTTAAATTCCCTCTATCTTTTTTTTTACTTCCTGTTAAGTTTTGAGTCACATTAGTTAATGGAGTATCTTCAATAATATTAGAAACTACCTCTGACGCACTTCTGCTTAGTTTCTCTGACTTCATTTTTTTATTACCATTGATGATAGGTTCCTTTATAACCATTAAAGTAGGTTCCACTGTAGAGACTGAAGATAAACAATTTAAATTAGAATCCAATTTCTCTCTACTTGAAGATTCACTGCTTGTTTCTGTTAGAGAACTTTGTAGCATCAATTTGGAGTCAGTTAAGTGAGCTTGATTTGTTTGGTGTTTAAGAAAATCATCTTGCCTAAAACTTTCCTGAGACCCAGGAAGAAAGTTATTTGACTGTGGCAAGGAAGCCTTTTTCCAACACCAGGCAGATATTCTAGCACATGAATAACAAGGCCAAGTCCTTTTGCCAGTCATTGGTATTGTTCTTTGACAGCTAAATTTACATTCTTCAGCTTCATTCTTCGAGTCTTCCCTCGAAGCTCTCTTTTCAATAGGATGGCAATTGCTAGGTGACTTCACTATTGAGTTTTTCATCCACTTAAAATACTCCTCTGGATCCATCCTTTTACATCCTAAAGGCTCTGAAGCATTCTTTTTTTCTTCTTTTGAAAGTGGCTCAAGAGTTTTCTGAAACACAGGATTTACATGGTGTTCATGACTTGTTTTTTTCCCTGTTTCTGGAAGACTTAATAAATGATCCATTGGTGACAGCGTGTTATTGTTTACTTTTCTCAAAACTTCTAAAGGATTTTTTTTATCCTCTAAAGTCTCTGTTTCTTTACCTTCAGCACCTGTTTTTTCTTGTAACACCAGCTCATATTTGTTATACACCTTAGAGAATTTCATCTTAATAACCATTTCATCTCCTTTTTCAGACACCTTCATCTTTTTTCTGGGTTTTCTCCCAACACTGCTCTCCTCTAATGAATGTTTATTTTTTTCACTTTGAAGGCAGGAAAGCAAGTCCTTATTTTTACTTTGGTATGAATCATTTTCTTCAAGTAATAACTGATTTACTCCCATTAAGTTTTCTTCAGTTTGTAAAAGCTGAGGAATATTATTTGTGTCACTCTTATCTGCAAGACTCCTAGGGTTTTCTTTCTTTAACTCTGAGGAATTTTCTGGTACATGCATACATCCACCATCAGTTTTATATGCAAGGTTATTTTCATCATTACAACCCTTGAAATAGGGGAAACAACTGCAATCATGTAATCTTAAAATGGAGTTATTTTCTACTCCAGGTGACAAGCTGTTACAAGAATATTTTGGAGTATTCTTGTACAGTTCATCTTGGAATTCAACCTTACTATTTTGTGTAGCCTTATTTTCAGTTATTTTGAGAGGTGGCCGTTCTAAGCTTTTAAATTTAATTCGAATTCTTCTTTTAATACCTTTTACCAAACCTTCCTTACCCAAAGACTGCAAGAAAGCCATACTTTGAAATTCACTGCATTCCACTGTTTGCAAAGATTCCGAACTGTTTAATGATTCCTTTCTTACCAGGTCAATCCCTGGCTGTGGATCATCACTTGAGGCTTCAGTAACTTTTCTTTTTTCCTTGGCTGATCAAAACAACAAAACATACCAGAAAAGATTTTACACTGAGGAGGAAAAAGCAATACCACTTAAAATTTAAAAAAAAATTGTTAAGCCATCCATTTTTATTTCCCCGAATAGCTGTATGGAAACATACACTTGTTTTTAAATCAAAGACCTAATTTCTATTAAGGTCCTGTATAAACCTGTATAAATTCTAAGGCAGCTGAATAACCTCTAGCATCATGATTTCATACAAGCCAAAGTGAATCACTAGTAGGAATTCCTTTTACAGAACTTCTGAGCAAGGGATCCTAACAGGACAAACACCTTTTAAGCGAATTCCTGTTTTTTTCTCTCCGGGTCAACCCTGTGCATCAGTAAAGCCCATGTAGATGCAAGTGAAACGACAGTGGTAAAACACGGGTGCAGGAGAAGGGGTGCAAAGGCTAGAAAGGGAGTGACCCCTGCGTGCTTCCTTACTGTGTCTTCCCGATTGCAAGGGGAGCTCCACCTCCTTCGCTGCTTCGAAGCCCGGCCGGTCCGACGGGTCTGAAGAGCCCACCTGGCCCCCCAGACCCTCCACTCGCCGCCTCGCTGAGGCCTTCCCAGCCCCGAAAGCCTCACCCGACTTGTCACTTTCTACCTCTTCTCTCCCAGACGCCCGGGCCACCATCCTCCTCTTTTGCCTGCTCTCTTCGCGCCCCCCCGCCCCCCCGGCCTCAGGGCCACAGCCTCCCGCCTCACCTGGTCCCGGCCACCTGCCTCTCTTCCTCGGGCCTCGCGCGTCGCCTTCATGCCCCGGGGCCGTCACGGGGCCCGACGTCCGCGGCCGCCGCATCCGCCCCGGGCCGCCCGTCTGCCCACCGAGGCCCGCCACGCCCGCTTGCGGGAGCCCACCGGCCACGCAAAAGCTGCTCCGGCTGCCAGGCACCAGCGGCCCTCAGCCCCGTCCTGCCCCGCCGCGCCCAGCCGCCAAGACCCTGCGACCGGAAGCGGAAGTGGGGTTCGCGATGCCCGGCTGGGGCAGGCGCGGCAAGGCCCAACGGGCGGAAGGACCTCGAACCTTTGCAGCTGGCCCCTCCGCGGTTCGTTGCGGGGCGTGGGGGTGGAGTCTTCCAGTAGGCCGGACTCTCCCGGCCATCTCTCGCGCCTGGTTGCTCGCAAAAACCGAGTGGCTTCTAACTCCGCCCCAAGTCTCCTGGGGGGTGTCCTTTTCCATATGCCTTCCTGACATCCTATACGCAGCTCAAACTTCAGTTGTGCAAAACTGACCTTGTCTTTCATCACGGGCTTGCTCCTCTTGTGTTGGTGGATGCTTCACCGTCTACCCAGTTGTCTAAGTCAGAAACCTAGAAACCATCAGATACCCTTCTTTCCACTTCATCCCTCGCGTCCACTTTCATTAGGTCCGCTTGATTCGACGTTCTGTGTTTGTCAGCCACTCGCCTTGGCTCTGGCTTGCAGACTCTGACCCACTGCATCAACCTCCTAGATTTTATTCGTGCCTCCATCCTTGTGCTTTTTCAGTCAGCTTCCACCTGCCGCCGGGCCATGCCCTTCCAATGAAAGGATATCTTGGCATTTCCCAGCTTGACCTTTCATGAACCTCTTTTGCTCAAAGACTGAAACTAACAAAGCCCAAACTCTTTATTGTGGTATTTGTGGCTCTTTCTGATATGGCCCCTGAATAGTTGATTTTGTCTCTTACTGCCACTGTAGGGGAGAAGGTGTGCTTCAGTAGAAATCTATGCACAGGAGTCACCCTTCTGCATTATCTGATTCTGATTCTATGGGAGATATTTTACAACTATATAAGTTGTAAATGAGTGGTAGCATTGCAAAATAATGGTCTATAGATATGCAAATTCTCTCCTACAGAAGTTCAGTGGACTTCCCACTCCTTGTGGAAGAAGCCAGTTTTGCCTCCGTTTGCACATTCATTTCAATATTCCTGGTCTATAAACGTGTCTGTTCTTTGGACTCACCCTTTGAGTGGTTATTATAAAATCTGCCTGATGGGAGAAACAAAATCTTTAACATGTTCATTTTTACATCTATATGACAGTCATGATTTTGAAACTGAGCAGGACCCTGTGGGGCCCTCCTGCTTACAAAAGGCTTTCTGTTTTCCCATTTCTTGTTTATAGGCTTCCTCTGAGTTCCAAAAGGGCAGATTCAGACAGTTACTAATTAGAGAAGTGAGGGAATGTAGAAACAAAGGGAAAACAGTAGTGCAAGAAACAACAGTGCATTGATAAAGCAGAGTCTTAATTCCTCCTCAAGGGATATACAGAACAATCTGATATCTTTGAGTTCTACAGGAACTAAGTAGCCCACCCAGGTAGAGGATGGTAACTTCAGACTGAGCACAAGCACATGGAACCCAGCCTAGTTTGAACCAGAAGACTGATGATTAAGATTCCTGAAACACCACCCTGTTACTTCGCCACCAACCAATCAGAAGAAAGTCATGCATCCTGCGGTCCTCACCCCTAAATGTTGCTTTTAAAAACTCTTCCCTGAAGACCATCAGAGAGTTTGGCTCTTTTTCAGCATGAGCTGCCTGTACTCCTTGATTGGTGCCCTGCAAATAAATGCTGTACTTTCCTTCACTACAACATGGTGTCAGTAAATTGGCTTTGCTGTGCTGTGGGTGAGCAGACTCAAGTTCAGTAACAACTTTAATTGGGGGGGGGCTATCTTTTAACACCACACATACCCTTGCCTGCCTGCACTTAAACCACATTGGAATACTACTGAAGTTCGCTAGATTCCATATGATCCATCATGCTGATAGGGATAGAGTAGGATAGTTACACAGGTAGCTTTAGAAATCCCACTAGGGGATGATAGATAGAGAAGGAACTTTGGGAGACCATTGTAAGTTAATGACCACTCAAGAAAGTAATCAGAACATTGTGAAACAAGACAGGCCTGCTTAACAATGAAACCATGCAATAAAAGCGTTGCAGGAAGGGGGACCCCTGCCAGGGCCCAAGAGTGGGCTCTTGTCTAACACTTGGAAATGAGTTGTCCGAAGAGACACACGTGCTGACAAAGCAAGAGACTTTATTGGGAAGGGGTGCCCAGGTGGAGAGCAGGAAGGTAAGGGAACTCAGAACTGCTCTGCCACGTGGCTCACAGTCTCAGGTTTTATGGTGATGGGATTAGTTTCTGGGTTATCTCTGGCCAATCATTCTGACTCAGGGTCCTTTCTGGTGGTGGGCACGTCACTCAGCCAAGATGGATTCCAGCGAGGAGGATTCTGGGAGGTTGGTAGGACACGTGGACTGGAGTCTCCTCTCTCCTTTTGACCTTTCCCATATTCTTCCGGTTGGTGGTGGCTTGTTAGTTCCATGTTCCTTACGAGGATCTCCTGTCCTAAAATAACTCATGCAAATTGTTACAGTCTTTGCCTGGCCAGGGTGGGCAGTTTCAGTCAGTGTTTCCCCTAACAAAAGCACGAGATATGCCCCAGGCCATTAAGTGAAAAAATGAGACCTGCATCCTGCTGGTTGAGGTCAGCAAGATAATGATCCTTAGGACATGCACCTCTGCATGTACCAAGGACAGGAATAGAGGGGAAAGGTGACATTCCAAAGTAGAAGACCCTCATACTGAAACCTGAGATGATTTAACATATTTTACTGTATGTTACCACTCTTATTTGAATAGCCCCATGACATGAAGGAGGAGCTAATGATGTAAGCCTGCTGTCTACTCAAAGAATGAGGAAGAAGGTGGTCTTCTCCCCCTCCCCACTTTTCCTTGGATTATAAAAATGTAGCCCACTTAGTTATCAGGGCAGAGCTCTCTTGGCCTGCCCGCTTGTATCCTTCACAAGCACCCTATACTAATCCATCCTATACTAATAAATCCACAAGCATCCTATACTAACAAATCCACTTCTTACCACTTTGCTCCTCACTGAATTCCTTCTGTGCTGAGACATAAAGAACCTGAGCTTCATTAAGTCCTGAGATGAATTGTTCAATGCCTGTGTTTTGCTGAAAGCCTTACTTTCGGTTTCAAGGTTCATAGGATTAGCTGGCAAAAAACCACTCTACACTCAGTTAAACAAAATTTAGAGAGAGTTTATTGAATTAACAAATTGCATTATACTAATTAAGAAAAGAATAGTATAACTAACTAAGAGAGAATGGTAAAGACAGAGGTTTATACATCTCCGAATAGGGGAAGCACCTACATCCAGATCCAAGCAATGCTGGGAAGCCCCTTGAACAGCAATCTGGAGTCCCAGTTGGGAAGGTCCCGGTGGTGCGTCCACCCCACGGGTAAGACTTCAGTTTGCCACTCGAAGGAGCACAGCTTTTAGCACCAGGCCGCAGGATGATAACAATCAGCCTACGTGCAAATTTGCAGCTCTGGTAAGTTTTGGAATGTTCTTGATCCCGGGGGCTGGCCAGACCCTCAAGATGCAAGAAGTCCTATGACTGGCTCGATCTTATCTAGTGGTTTATGATGTGTGCTGGTGCCACCCTGCTGGCCTGGGTGTAGCTCAGCAGTTGGGCATGAAGCCAGCTTTAGCGTCATTGTCCAGTCAGTGAGAGGCCTGGTGCCGCCTCTGAAGCCTGAACAAGACTACTTTACTAGCTTCCCCAACAGCCTGCCTCTCTACATGCTGGTCCTGGAAATTCTTCCTTTGCTTGTCTGCTTGATGAAGTACATTTTCCCCTCCAAGATTCAGTGCAAGGATCACCCCTCAAGGAAGCTTCCCACCTAACTTTCTCCTTACACTTGGAGGGGCCAGGTGTTTCTGCCTGCAAACTCATCACTTTCAACTGTTTACTTGTATGTCCCCCTCAGGGCAGGTACCTTATTATTATTTTTTCTTTTTTTATGGCTGTGTTGGGTCTTCATTGTTACGCCCAGGCTTTCTCTAGTTGCAGGGAGTGGGGGCTACTCTTCGTTGCGGTGTGCGGCCTTCTCATTGCGGTGGCTTCTTTTGTTGTGGAGCACGGGCTCTAGGCACGCAGGCTTCAGTAGTTGTGGCTCGCGGACTCTAGAGCACAGGCTCAGTAGTTGCAGCTCAGGGGCTTAGTTGTTCCGCGGCATGTGGGATCTTCCTGGACCAGGGATTGAACGCACCACCAGGAGTCCAGCTTCCTTGGTCCCCTGCATTGGCAGGCGGATTCTTAACCACTGCACCGCCAGGGAAGTTCTGGTACCTTCTTTTAATCTGTGCATATTGTGTGTTTAAAGAGGAAGTTGGTGATTTTGAACACAATGTGTGTTATGCATTCAAGAATGGTAGGTATGGTGCAGAGACTGTGAGTACTGTGGCAGTTTGGATGAGTGGAATATCCTTAGGAGCTTCTAGAAAATAGAACTTAGGTAAAGGAGGTGTAAAAGATCTAGAAACTTTGTTTCTGCTTGTGAATACTTCCAGTGAAAGGGAAGACAGTTTAAGAATAACAGAATTTAGAAAAAGTTATTTTAGGGATTTCAGGCTACATGCTCATTCCAAGTTCACTTTGTGCCTCAGTTTCCTCATCTGTAAAATGAAATAAGAGCACCTCCTGAAGGAAACCAGAATATGTCATCCCAAGCTATGCCTCTTTGACATAAACATTTTTTTGAGCTGAAGGCAATTAAGCAGCAGGAAATGCAGGAAAAACTATCTACCCTCCCTCAATTCTGTGTGGAGGCAAGATATAAATTCTCCTTTACTGGAGATGACTCTAGACTCTTATCAGCTTGGAGATGGCACTAGAGGAATCTGCAAATAAAACTTACTCTGTTAGTTTCCTCCCATATGTTTACCTTCTTGCAGTTTGCCACCCTTAGACACCTAAAACTGCTTTCCTTTGTCCTGTAATTTCTATACAAGTTTATTGTTCCCTGTTGAAGATGCTATAGAAGGTGGAGTTCTAAGGAGTTCTCGTGAGAATTAAATGTGCTAATATTTGTAAAGCACTTAGAACAATGCCTAGCAGATTGTAAACAACAACTAGATTTGTTAAATAAAAACCTCTATATTGAAAGATAAATCCTATATAATTCTGACATTTACTACCTTCTAAATAAACATTGTTACTAAGATCTTGGTAAAATAAAAATAAAAATTCAAGAGTCCAGCTTCCTTGGTCTTAATAAAAACAGAGGGTCTTAAGGTTGGATATAGGCCCATGAATTTAGAGACTTAAGCCTGTAACTGTTGAGCAATGCATAAAAGAGAAATGGGAAGAGCTTAGTAGCATAGGAAATTGCAAAATCAAGCTCTCTGAGTGTTCTGAATAAGAAAATTATAATCTTTATTACAGTTTTAAAATTCCTCATACCAAACTGCTTTCACTGAAAACTTGAGGAGATTAGGTGTGTTTATACAAGTTTTCTTCTGTGAAATGATTATCATAATCCTATTATTGTGCTTGGCAGTGTCTGGAAAGGGCAGGCACAGTTGTTTATCAGAAAAGACTCAGTCTTCCTGGTGGCAGATCTCATACATTTGGGAGTCCAGAATATGGAGCAGAATATTTACCCATATCTATTGGACTGCACCTCAGTCCACTCAGAGTCAGCCCTTTGGGAGTCCCTTCTCTTCTAGTTCCCCTCCCCGCCTTTTAATTTTCTACCCCTTTCCCCTTGTCCCTGGATCCTGATGGACACTACTGCTTAGCCCTTGAAGTCAGCTTCAGGATCACTGCTTCAGCCATGTCCCTTGTTCATGGCAGGTCCTAGCTCTATGCTGGAAAGATGACAGCAGAGCCACATTCTCTGCATTCTACAACTATAATTTGTAGATGATTAATGCACACGACTGGCTACACAATTTGTGAGGCTTAGTACAAAATGAAAATGTACTTTTTGGAGGCCCTTTGTTAAAAATTAAGGATTTCAAGACAGAGACAGCAGAGTATTAAACTAAGTGTGGCGCCCTGTGCAACTACACAGGTTGTGTGCCCATGAAGCTAGCCCTGTAGATCCATGGTCTACAAACCTCTCTATGGCTAATATTTATCAGTGTTGACATCATAACTTCTACTCTTTATTGTGCCAGTTCTTGGTCAGTTTGAACTCAGAGAAATTCCACTCTCTGCCTCTGCCCTGCTCTGAATCACAGGGGCTAGCCCCTCAGCCTGTGTTTTCCATGCTTCTGGATCATGGGTGAGATTTGGTCAATGAAGGACACTGGTAGGAGAATGGAGAAGAGAGACGTTTCCCCAGATCTTCCTCTGCTTCAGTCTGTCTATGAGACAGCAGTTGCATCTCCTCTGGGCCTCCATCTCTTGCTGGGCAGGCTCACTGGGCTGTAGCTTCAGCCAGGTGCCCTGAGGTCCCTTTACCCTCCATCCTCAGAGTAGCAGTGCCTTTCTGTTTTTACTGATCTCTGGGCACCTCATCAAACCCTGTTTGTCTCTCAGTTCTTCTACCCCTGCATTATATTCCTCTGTTTACGATACTTAAAGTAATTTTTTTTTTCTTGGTAAGAGAACCCCTCTGTAACTAAAAGTGAGGATGAAGGAACAAAGGGGATAAAAGGAAAGACTTCTGTTCTGCCATAATGGCAGGAAATGTTCTTTTGCCATCTTGAAATAAATGTCTAAATAATGCAAGAATAACCATGGTCTTCTCCCAAGACATGGTCGCTTTTCTTTCTCCTAAGTTATTTCCAATATTTTCACCAGGGGTAGCTTCTTATTCGACTTTAGATTGTGAATCTTCCATCCAGGAATATCACCGAATCTTATATTCAGCAGAGAATAACATATTGGAACGCTTTAAATGTAAGAAAAACAAATCTATAATCCTGTTTTACCTCTAGGGGGAAAAAGAGTCAAAGATTTCAAAACTGGCCAGTGGGTCCCAAATATTTTACTTCAGGTATTAAAGCCCGGACTTGGAAACTCAATTGACTTTCTGTCCACTAGAGGGCCCCAGATCCAGAGCAGCCGAGGATGACGCACCGCTCTTTACTCTGGCTCCAGGAACTCCATGCTCTTTAAGAGCCTTTGATTGTGTCATTGAGTCAGATGAAGTCAATTACTCAATGTAATAAGTCCAAAATGGAACACAATGAGAATTTGTCAGCAGAACAGGACCTCAGAAATCATCCAGTCTCACCTCTTCATTTTACTACTGTGAGGCAAGGGAAGCTAAGTAATTTAAAAGTGCTGTGAATCAGTCATTTCCTAAGTGTTTCCGCTGCTTGCTGCTGAGTTGCCCGCACTTCCAAGTGGCCATTCTTCAGGAGACAGTCACCTCTGGTCTGAGAGAGAGAGCGAGGCAAGCACAAATTTATTCTCCTGCTTCTGCATGGGGCTGCACACCTGTCTAAGGATGTTTGTGGTGCATGTGCCCGTGTTCTAGCATCTCTGTAAGGAAGCTTGTATTTATGCCTCTCAAATTTTCCAGTTGAATTAGAGCCAACATTGTTGTCTATTATATCATTTTTGGAGGAGGGAATTCCCATTTCACTTTCCAATATGGGAAAACCTCAGAGGGGAGGGGACTCTGCCGGTAGCTACTATGTCAAAGTCAAGCTCACCAATGGATAGAGTGGATGGTTGTCTAAATGGTTTGATTTGAAGTGTGACAGGGAAGTTTTCCTCCTTTTTAGCCTTTTTCCCACTCAAGAGAATATTATACGTTTACATATACACTGATGACTTCATATCTCCAGCCCAATGGTTCGAAGCCTCTTGTCCATGCCTTTGATCAAGTGGCTGGGATAAACACTTCCTTGCAGGGTTTGACTCATTTAGCAGAGAGCAGTCACCAAGAGTTTTCCTTTCCTACCCCAGGGATTCCTCCAGTGCCCCACAGCAGACAGCTGGCTTCATTCAGGGCATGGGCAACTAGAAAGTGCAGTGATGTTAGCATGCCTGGAGAAACTCTCAGCCAGCAGGGGTGGGGAGCTAGTGGAAAAAATGGTCCTGCCGGGGCTTCCCTGGTGGCGCAGTGGTTGGGAGTCCGCCTGCCGATGCGGGGGACGCGGGTTCGTGCCTCGGTCCGGGAGGGTCCCACATGCCGCGGAGCGGCTGGGCCCGTGAGCCATGGCCGCTGAGCCTGCGCGTCCGGAGCCTGTGCTCCGCAACGGGAGAGGCCACGGCAGTGAGAGGCTCGCGTACCGCAAAAAAAAAAAAAAAAAAAAAAAAGGTCCTGCCTCCTGCCCTTCAGGCAGACGATCCTGGGGGCATTTGGTATATTTTCTCAGGTATCTCTGAAGATTTGAGCCATCATCACACATGGAAGCTACCTTGATAGCACACCTTTTTAAAAAAAATTTATTTTTTATTGAAGTATAGTTGATTTACAATGTTGTGTTAGTTTCTGCTGTACAGCAAGGTGAATCAGTTATATGTATACATATATCCATAGATTTAGATTGAATTTAGATTCTTTTCCCATATAGGTCATTACAGAGTATTGAGTAGAGTTCCCTGTGCTATACAGTAAGTCCTTATTAGTTATCTATTTTATATATAGCAGTGGATAGCACACCTTTTTATTGGATTCTCTTCCATCCTGGTCTCACTATCCCTATTCTTACCACTGGCCCCTGCATCTCCTAAATAAACGACTGACACATAGGTCCTCGCCTTGGGCTCTGTCCCAGCTAAGATAATATCTAATTGACATTTTAAATTCACGTGCCCCAAATATAACCCTTGATTCCCCCACTTCTCCCATAGCTTCATCAGCTCAGTAAATGACAACTCTATAATTTTAGTTACTCGGGTCAAAAACCTTAGACTCATTCTGGGATCCTCTCTCTCACCGGCCCACTTCTCCACCCCCATCCAATCATTAGCAAACTTGGTCTGCTTTCCTTAAAAACATCCCAAATCTCACCATTTCTCATCATCTCCACCACTTCTGTCCCCTAGTTAGGCCACCATCCTTCTTGTCAAACTACTGTAAAAAACCTAACTTATTCCCCTGCTTCTAATTTTGCCCCGCTATTCTTCACATGGTAGTCAAGTTGATTCAGTAAAATGCAAGTTGTCTCTGCCTCCAAATCCTCCACTGGGTACCCGTCCCATTTAAAATAAAATCCCAAGTCCTTCTGATGTTCCACAGGCTCTGCATAATCACGTCCCTGGCATCCCTTTGCCCTAATATTTGACCACCTTCTTCTTCCTTGTGATACTCTAACCCACTGGTCTTCTCATTGTCACTTGAACATGCTAAGTGTGTTCTCTCCTTGGGGCTTTTGTATTTGCTCTCCCCCTGCCTGGAATGTCTCTTCCCACCAGAATCAATCAGCTCCACGTCCTGACTTCCTCACATCTCTGCTGAAACGTTCCTGTGGAAAGAGACTCTCCCTGACCAAGCCAAACAAAAAACACATCTGGACTTAGCGAGGAAAGACTTCTGTTCAAAAGGATTATTGCAAGGGGGGAAAGAGGCTATTACAATGGAGAGAACACTGTGACCATAAGATCTACAAGTGCCTCCAGAGTTGGGCAAAAAGTTTGTTTTTAATTTTATTTTTTAATTGAAGTATAGTTGATTTACTGTAACTTAAACATACATAATATTCATTGAGTATTTTCTATGTGTCAGGTACTGTTCTAAGTTGTTTATATTCACTATATCATTTAACTTTATGAGATAGCTAATAGTATTGTTATCTCCATTTCACAGTTGGGAAAATTATACTAAAAGCAGATGAGCACTTGGATTCTTGGGAAACAGCAAAAACATAGTAAATATCAAAGGGATAGGAAACCACTGTATGTACAATGTATACACATAGTACCATGATTTATATACACAGTTCAAAGATGAATGATCTAGGGACTTCGCTGGTGGTCCAGTGGGTAAGACTCTGTGCTCCCAGTGCAGGGGGCCTGGGTTTGATCCCTGGTCAGGGAACCAGATCCTGCATGCATGCCGCAACTAAGAAGTCCCCATGCCACAACTAAGAAGCCCACATGCCACAACTAAGCCCCAGAGCAGCCTAAATAAATAAATAAATAAATAAATAAATATTAAAGAAAAAAATGAATGATCTAAATCACCAAAAAAACTTAATATGGGCAGGTGCTTTGCAATATACTTAAGTATTTCAATCCAAATGATCTTTAATTCAGTATTTAAATGAATAAACTTCAATTTTCTAAAGAATGCTCTTGTCTCTACTGGTCACATGTAACACTTGGAGCAGTTGAAAGGTAGGTGATACAACTGAGAAGATGAACTTTTAATTTATTTATTTTTATTTTATTTTATTTTACTTTTTACTGAAGTATAGTTGTTTTACAATGTTGTGTTAGTTTCAGGTGTCCAGCAAAGTGATTCAGTTATACATATATCTATATCTACCTATCTCTCTCTATATCTATTCATTTTCAGATTCTTTTCCCTTATAGGTTATTATAAAATATTGAGTAGAGTTCCCTGTGCTATACAGTAGGTCCTTGTTGATTATCTATTTTATATATATTAGTGTGTATCTGTTAATCCCAAACTCCTAATTTACCCCTCCCCACCTTTCCCCTTTGGTAACCATAAGTTTGTTTCCTATGTCTGTGGGTCTACTTTTGAACTTTTCATTTTATATCATCTTCATTAACATAATTTAAATTTTAAAATAAGAATAGAATAAATAAATAAAATAAGAATAAGGTAGTAGTGTAGTTCACACACTGGGAAAGTACATCGTTTCACATATTACACATAAACACATCGCTGATCTAGTCGGTGTCAATGGATTGATTCCAAGAGATTATTTACAGAGAGGAGTAAATAAAGCTAGAATCAACCAGGTTTGGGGTAGTGGGATGACAGGGTGGCGTGATCGGATAGATCGGAGGATGTCTGACCCTGAGGCCAGCCTGTTCTCAGGGGAGGTCGTATGCTGGCTCAGGGTGAGGGCGGGCCAAAGTTCAGGAACCTAAAGGGAGGAGAGAAGCTTAGCTAAAGTTTGGTAGACAAGCATTTTGTTACAATTGATCAGTGGGGACAAACAGTTCAGTTAATTATGCGGCAAAGAAAGGGAATTTTGAGCGTCTGGCCTTGTCATGGATAAATAAGAGGCACCTGGGAGTCTTATCTCAGTTATGGCGGAAAGGTTGTTCTTTGCAGTTAGCAGTTTTCTGGAACACAAAGGGTGGAGTGAGTGGGGTTTCCTTAACCTTCCCTGCTCTGCAGGATCACAGGGCTTAGGTAAACTCCAACACTGGCACCACTCAAAGATGGGATATTCCTCCCAGGCACTTCCCTAGTTTCATTCTCCTCCTGGCACTTCCAACACGTGCCATATGGTGTGCTTGTTCATTGTCGGTCTGTTCCAGCCCGCAGCTGGAGCAGGGTCTTCCTCCACGCCCTGCTGTATCCCTCCTGCTGAAAATAGTACCTGGCCCAGAGTACACGTTCATTGGATGCATGGGGCCTGAAATCTCCTTTTTGAGCAGTGTGGAATGGTGGGACTGTCAGAGTCGAGGCTCAGGAAGGCTGATCTGGAAGAGCTGAGCATGCAGGAGGGAGGTAACCAAGCAGAGGGCCCTCTCCACAGCCATTGCGTTAGAGCGAAACACTAGAAAAGCAAGTGGCAGGTTCAAGAGACCCCGAGGAAGAACAATTCCTCTTCGAGAGCCAAGAGAGTGTCTTATTGATCTCTCTTCTCCCAGCACCCAGCGTGATGCCTGGCCACTGGTCGAGCCTTAGAAGTAACAGTCAGCTAACGTTTATGGTGGCTCAAATGGATATTCAAGGGAGAGAGCTGCCGCTCTGCTGAATCCTTTCCCTTTGTGAGGAGATATTTTCTGACATAAGCCCAGCAAGGGTGGCTTCCAGGAAACCACTTGAGGAGTTTGATCTGGACTCCATCCAGTTGGGAGACCCGGAACTGAGGCCTGACCCATGCCTCAGAAAAACTAAAGTGAACCACAAATGGAGTCTGATGCCTTGCTTCCCCAGAAAACCCAGAGTGGGAAAGAGCTGACTCTCTGCCTTGGTAGTGGAGCCAGTAGGCTGGCTAGGTGGGGGTGGGTCTGGACTCCTAGAACTAGTCTGGGCGGGAGACTGGACAGCATCCACTGTGCACCAGATGGGACCATACAGGGGAGAGCTGACATAAGGGAGTCTTGGTCATGTCTAGTAGGGTCAGCTCATAGGATGGGGTGTCCTTAGGAGGAGGAGGCTGGGTGCCTGGTGGCTAACAAAAGAGTTTCAAGGACTACCTGGAAAATAGATGCACCTGCTCAGGTTCAGGGACAAGAGGAGGCTCTGCAGAGCCCATGAGAGATGACTTTGACCACTGCTTCTCTCTGAGACAACTAGCAAGGGAGGAAAAGCAAAGGGAGACAGGAAAAACAGTGAGCTGGAAAAGAGGGGCAAGGAGAAAGGGGATCCCTCTTCCCATTGGAGGCTTTCATCTGGGAGCAGGAATGAGCTGAGAGGGGAGACAGTGCAGAGCCAACTGACAACCACGGTTGTCGAGACCAAGACCATCGCGAGGGACTAGACACTTTAATTTCTGTGATCAAGATTATCTATGGCTAAGAGCAACAGAGGACTATCTGGGAGTGACCAGAAAATTCTCATCCTGCCCGAGTCTTCACCCAGGCTCAGGATAGTATTACTCCTCACTGTAGGAAGTCTGAAGGGACGGAGGAAAACAAAAGAATAGTTGTGGTCCCACACCTATGTAATGCTTGCTCAATACAGGTTATACATTTGTTAAAGAATCACGATCGGCGTGTGATCTATGAGGGACGTGGTGTTTAAGATCCCCCTACCAGCCCTACAAGGAAGGGCTTGTTGCTGCTGCAGGATGCTTGATCAGAACCCTGAGGCTCAGAGGGGTGTCCTCTCAGTGGGTTGGAGCAGGGCGGAGATTCACGCCTGCATTGCCCATCAAGTTCATCACTGAATCACAAGCCTCCCTTGAATGTATTTCTCTAGTGCTTAAGCCATCAACACATTTTATCTTTATGGTCATGCCATGAAGTGGGCCAGTGCATGGTGACAGGCCCAGTTTCGCAAAGGGAAATGATTTGGAGAGAATCAGTCTTGCTCATGGCCACTGGCTCTGTGGCCAGGTTTTGGATTCTTGCTCTCTGCTGGGCCTTCTGCATTTCTCTAGGGTGCCTTTCAGATACTACCTTTTGCTGCACCTTGAAAGATATGCTTGGAGACAATTTTCTATTCACTTTAACTTTTTTAAAAATTGTGAAATGGAACACACATACAGAAACGTATTTAGAAATGCAGCACACATACAGAAAAGTATTTGGAGCACATGTTCAGCTTAAGTGAAGGTCTGGGTAACCACCATCAGTTCAAGAAGCAACATTTCAGCACCCTAGATACCCCATGTGCCTTGAACACAACCCTGCCTCTTCAAGCAAAGATAGTCACCATCCTGTGTTTTACAGCATTTTCTTGACTTGCTTTTACAGTTTCGTTACCTATGTGTATGTCTCTAAACACTATAGCATCACCTGCTTTTCAACTTTATATTAACCGAGTTGTAATGATGTATTCTTTTGTGTCTACTTTTTACTCAACATTGTTTTAAAAGTTCATCTATATTGTTCCATGTAACTCCAGGCTTTTTTCATTGTTGTATAATAAACTTCATTGTATGACCATAACAAAGTTATTGAATCCATTTATTATTGGATAGTAGGTTATTTCCAGTTTTGAACAGTTACAGACAAGACTATGTTTCTGTATGTGCACATATGAACACGTTTTCTAGGGTGTTGTGGAATTTCTGGGTCATGGGCTGTGGCCATGGCAATATATATGCTGTAGCTCATGCTGGCCCATGAAGCCAAACATTAAATTTTCAGGAATTTTGTAATTAACACAGCTCTTATTAAAAACTAAATTATATAAACTTGCAATTAATTATATTTCTAAAAAAGACTCATCACTTCCTAGTTTTTACACCATGGAAATCAGCAAACACTATAAATTAGGGCTTTGCTTCCAGAGAGCTGGCTGTTGAACATTTCACAGCTCTCACTGGATGTGTGTCCTTAAATTTATCAGATAATTCCAAATTATTTTCAAAGCAGTTGTACCAATTTACATTCCCACCAGCAATTTCAGAGTCCCTGTACATCTCTGCCAACACTTTAAATATATTCTGGTGGGCATGTAGCAGTGTCTAATTGTGGTTTTAATTTGTATTTCGCTTCAGCACTTGTCTTGCTTATTGGCTATTTGGATATTCTCTTTCTGTGAAGTGCTTCTTCAAGTCTTCTGCTCATTTTTCTCTTATGTTGACTGTCTTTTTCTTACTGTTTTCTAGGAGATTTTTTCTCTGACAAACGATGTGGACCCCGTTGATCACGTGTATCTCTTTTTCCCACTACTTTTTTGCTTGTAAAACAGGAACAGAAAATCCACATAAAATATAGCTTAATAAATTATAAAACAAATACCCTTGCAATCATTACCCAGGTCGAGAAATAGACCTTTGCCATCTATTTTGGCAGCACTTTTGTGCCCTGTGCAATCACAGCTCTTTGTTGCTTTTCTTTATAGTTTTAACCCCAACATGTGCATCCTTATATGCAGTAATTTAGCTTGCTCCTTAAAAATAAATGTCTTTGAAATCTTTTAAACTACAGGTTTCCACCACCTCCCTTTTTCATTTTGCAATTTGAAGAAATTGAATCATTTGTCCTCTAACGCAGCGGTCCCCAACCTTTTTGGCACCAGGGACCAGTTTCGGGGAGGACAACTTTTCCACGGACCGGGGGTGGGGGATGGTTTTGGAATGATTCAAGCTCATTACATTTATTGTGCACTTTATTTCTATTATGATTACATTGTAACATATAATGAAATAATTATACAACTCACCATAATGCTGACCGGAGGTGGAGCGCAGGCGGTAATGCAAGCGATGGGGAGTGCTTGTAAAGACAGATGAAGTTTTGCTCGCCCAGTGCTCACCTCCTGCTGTGTGGCCCGGTTCCTAACAGGCCATGGAAGGCTACCGATCTGTGGCCTGCGGGTTGGGGACCCCTGCTCTAAAGTTTCCCATAGATTGGCTTTTGCTGATGGCATCCCTATAGTGTAATTTGTCACTGTCTTCTGTTCTCTGAATTTTGAGATGGTCCAATTCAGGTTCTTTTTTTTTCAAGATAATTTCATAGGCGGCAATGTCTTTTTGCATTGGGAGGCACATAATGTCTGCTCACCTCTCCTTTGTGGTATTATTAGCCTTTGATGCTGCATGCATTAGTTCACTGGGGAGTGCAGAGTGGTGATATTCTAAATCTATTATTCTTTTATGTATTAGCTGGGTAGCTACTTCCATACAGAGAAACTTCCCCTCATCAACTAGTTGGTTACCTAGTGGTTCCATCTATATAGAAAAAACAGGGACATTATTTGGTTCAATTTACTACTTTTTAAAAAGAGTTTGTTCTCTATCATGCTCCAGAGGTGACTTGTTTCCTTTTAGTAACATTTCGTAATGGATTTACTGATGACTTAACATATTTGAATGTTTCTGTTTATTACCATTATATCTTTTTATTACCGTGTAAATTCTCTCATCTATGGCCTGTGCCTCATCAAGTCCTTAGAAACACAATCTTGTTAATCTTTGATAGCTTTGATAGCTTCCTTAACTTTCTGACATGGCAAGATGTTCCAGACTCATCTAGTACATTTTCTATCCTGCCCCTGGAATCATCTATTTCTCTAAGAAGCCCTGGTTTCTTTTAACAGAAAATGGTGTTTCAAGGCCATAGTCTGGGAGCTAGGGGTGCTCATTGCTAACAGGTTGGTCATGATTTCTAGACCTCTTCAGCAGAGTTAGGAAGCTAAATGAAAATACCCTGAGTTCATGCTAATATTTTTATTTCAAATTCATGAGTGCAGGATTTTTACTTAACTTCTTTCATCTTATCTCTGTCGTTTCCTTTCTTCCATATAAGAGAATCCTGGTTCTCAAGGATACAGAAGATGATAGATTGGAATATTCGTAATTACACATTTGCCCTCCTACATCACACACACTGTACTCTCAGAGCTACAAAACCAATGCTGCTACCACCACCGAAGTGAATGCTAAAGACAGCTAACTTTTCCATGTGCTTTCTTCATTCTGTCTGCTTTTAATGGTTTGCTCTATCTATATTGCCAGAGCAAATAGATATTACATCTTGTATTCTCTCCCTTATAATCCTGATTCCCTATAAGCAGGAGCTTACCCCGGAATGTTTAGGCTAAAACTGACACTTGAGCATTTCCTATGTACAAGAACTTTACACATTAAAAAGAGCAGATTTCAAAGAAAAGGGAGGCACACTTGACCAAGGTCATATATTACACAGATGTATTTTCATCTTTGTGAACATGTACACTCTTCCCTCCCTTTAACTGACATCTTGGGTTATGCTAATTGCAGAATTAGAATGCTAATTGCATAATTAGAATGCTAATTGCATTCTAACAATCTCACTAGATGGTGTGTTATCATAAAGAATGTGAAGGTAAGATAACAGTCATGGCTGTTTCCAGGTTCTTTTTTTTTTTTTTTTTTTTGCGGTACGCGGGCCTCTCACTGTTGTGGCCTCTCCTGTTGCGGAGCACAGGCTCCGGACGCGCAGGCTCAGCAGCCACGGCTCACGGGCCCAGCTGCTCTGCGGCATGTGGGATCCTCCCGGACCGGGGCACGAACCTGTGTCCCCTGCATCGGCAGGCGGACTCTCAACCACTGCGCCACCAGGGAAGCCCCTTCCAGGTTCTTAAGCAGACAAATAACGGACATACAGAAAACTTCTAGAGTTTGGAGGATTACAAAAGGAAGGGCAATTCTTAGAGGAAGGGCACAAAGTTTTGTTTTCAAAGTTTGTATCTCTTTTAAAAAAAAAAACCCACATGCCTTTTGTTACGCATTCTAACAATATAGAAATATATTTTCAGAAAATTATTCAAACTCACATCACCCGGAGGGACTCCTAAAGTTGGAATTCCATATTGTCAATTAAAACTTCAGTTCTGATTATGCTACTTTTCATCATAACTTCCACCAGAACTTCCAACATTCTCAAAGTCACTTCAGATAAAGAAAAGAAACAAACAAGCTATACTTGGAATCATGAAAATGCAACTCAGATGTCTTGATAAATATAGTAATATGTTCCCTAAGTGGAAGCTGTCAGGAAATTACTGGTGTATTGTAAGTTGTACAATGTGGTCATCAAATGCAAGCTCTACCTGTAGAAAAGCAGAGCAGCAATTTCCCTGCCCCAATGTACTTGGTAATGCAGGTGTAAGTGACAGGAAAACAGATAATCAGGTTCAGGAAATGAAATCAATTAATCATGCAACCCCCCCCCATTTATCTAAGTTGTATTGGTGCTGACATTTGTACTTCACTCCTATCATTATCCCATCAGACAAAGCAAACAGCAGCTCAGCCGTTCTCATTTGTATACATTTTCCAGAGCCTTTGGTACCTGTTTTGACTTTCTCAAAAACCATTTACCTAAAGGGTCAGCACTTCCAGTTGGAAGTTAATAGCAAACTTCTGACTTTACACAGATACAACCCCAACTTTCTTCTGGTGTATTCACAAAAGGGAACACACAGTTTACCTCAGAGAGCTAGGCCTTTGTTGAAACTGAAATCCTTTGCTCTTCATGAAATCAGTGGCTTCAGGCAACGTAACCATCTTTGTATATACACTAACATTTAGGAAGACACCCCTATTCGCCTGCAGTTCTACCTAAGTCACTACTGAAACTACTGCCCTTTCCTATGCACAGTATTTCTGCCAATGACAAACATCCCTGACCAAAATCATCAGCCTCACCTGGGGACTTGCTAGAGTGCAAGTCCTTCTGAGTATGAAACACTGGGCTGAGGCCCTGCAATGTGTATTTTAACAAGCCCTGCAGGGGATTCCCATGCACATTCACGTTTGAGAACTGCCATCTAAGATCTGGGTGAGAAGTCACTTCCTGCATGCCTTGTGAGACTAAATGAGGTAAGATTCTGCAGGATGCTTGGCTTAAATATGCTCCAGAAGCGTTTGTTCCCCTGAGTAGAATCCAGACTTTTAAAAATCTACTGCCCTGTCACTGTGATAAGCCACATTCACACTTTATGGGTCTGTGGTTTTTCCCTGATACTGGCTTGGCCCCCAGTCACTGCTTACCTGCCCTGTGATTCACCTTGAAGTCAGCTGGAGCCACTACAGAAAGTTACAAACCAACCCTAAATCATTTAGCAGTTGCTCCCCTTTACGTGGCTTACCCACACAGGTAGCAGACCCCTTCTAAGCAGCGTGACCTGGCTTCCCCCCCGCCAATCATATCCCCCAGTGATTCTCTCTATCTGTTGCAAGTTACCCCCAAAACCTCCACCTGCCCCAGTATAACATGTCCAAGGCTTTGGTTTCAAGTGAGGCAAGGAGCCTTCTAAGTTTGGGGGGATACTTGGCCCCCCCAATTACTGCCAGAGGGGCCAGCGCAACAGGAAAACAGGGGCACCTGGCCTTAATGCTCTTCAAGCCCCATTCAATGAGCTACATTAGGTACTGTCCATGAGCTCGCCAGCTGTGCCTTCTTCCTGACCAATTTTTCTTCTGGGTCCCTTCAAGTGGGAAGCAGAGCCAGCAGGAAAGCAACTCCAAAAGGCTGTCGTAAAAGGCATCCTTCCTGTCTCCTGCAACTCCCAAGCGGTTATCCAGTTACTTTTATTGTCCCCTTGATCTTCCCAATGAGAGAATGGCAGGAATTTTGGGAGAGGCAGAGACAGGCAGCTGGGAACTTGAGACATGAACACACCAGGCTTTAAGCACATGCTCCTGTAAGTAAAGATCAGCTTCTACATCCCAGCTCTCCAGCCTATCCCTGCTCTTTGTTCTTTCCTTGGAGCTCTGCCCTCTCCTAGTCACCTAGTTCTTTATTAGGACCACCAAAGGAGTGAGGAGTTCAAACTGGAATAACATTGAGATGCTCAATTTTTTGGATCTCCCCTTCATCTTAGCCTGAGAGGTGTCTCTCCCTTCTTGACAGATTTTGCTGCCTAGACTGCTCGGCTCAGTTAGGGTTCACAGGGAACAGCTGGCTCAAGGGAGGAGTCTTACTTTACTGTCTCCACCTGTCAATCTGCCTCCCCTCCCCATCAACCCACCCCAGGTCCCAAAATGCTAGATTTCTTAGTTAACCTCCAATTCAGCATTAGTTCAGACAGTTGGATATTTCAGACAGCCCATTGTTTCTTTCTTCATGGAAATTGCCAAACCAGGATAGACATCTCCTAAGAATCACTTTTTCCCTCTCAGAAAAAGGAAATAAAGAGTTCTGGCCTCTGGTTCCTTCTGAGCAGGATTTTGTGAAGGAAAAATTTGGGGAAGAAATCTAGTTTTCAATATTGGATGCCATGATTTTTATAAGTGTGGCAAGTCTTGCCTCCAAAAATTTGATGAGTCTCTAAAATCCCCATAACTCCCTCCTTACCTCATTCTGTATCAGTTTAGATAACGGCCACTCCACTGTCGAATTGAGAATGTTACACAAAGGCAGTATGCACAGAAGGGGGTAAATGGGACCCTTTAGTTACCCATCTACACCCATCACTGTCCAGGTGCCCCTTTGAGAGAAATTTGAGACCCTTAAGTCAAAAGGACGAGTCAGCATACAAAGAACAAGAACACACCATCAGTGGCAGATTAGGGCAGAAGGTAGACTAGAAAAGTAATTCTCCTGAGTGCATAGAATGCTAGAGATGTTTGAAAGGCAAGTCCTGACACCAGTGTTACCTCTACATTCAAGACAACTTGACATAGAGATAGCAAGTTCTTTTTTATTTTTATTTATTTTTTATTAGTTTCTGCTTTATAACAAAGTGAATCAGTCATACATATACATCTGTTCCCACATCCCTTCCCTCATGCATCTCCCTCCCTCCCACCCTCCCCATCCCACCCCTCCAGGCGGTCACAAAGCACCGAGCTGATCTCCCTGTGCTCTGCGGCTGCTTCCCACTATCTATCTACCTTACGTTTGGTAGTGTATCTATGTCCATGCCTCTCTTTCGTTTTGTCACAGCTTACCCTTCCCCCTCCCCATATCCTCAAGTCCATTCTCAAGTAGGTCTGTGTCTTTATTCCCGTTTTACCCCTAGGTTCTTCATGACATTTTAAAAAAAATTCCATATATATGTGTTAGCATACGGTATTGGTCTTTCTCTTTCTGACTTACTTCACTCTGTATGACAGACTCTAGGTCTATCCACCTCATTACAAATAGCTCAGTTTCGTTTCTTTTTATGGCTGAGTAATATTCCATTGTATATATGTGCCACATCTTCTTTATCCATTCATCCGATGATGGACACTTAGGTTGTTTCCAGCTCCGGGCTATTGTGAATAGAGCTGCAATGAACATTTTGGTACATGTCTCTTTTTGAATTATGGTTTTCTCAGGGTATATGCCTAGTAGTGGGATTGCTGGGTCATATGGTAGTTCTATTTTTAGTTTTTTAAGGAACCTCCATACTGTTCTCCATAGTGGCTGTACCAATTCACATTCCCACCAGCAGTGCAAGAGTGTTCCCTTTTCTCCACACCCTCTCCAGCATTTATTGTTTCTAGATTTCTTGATGATGGCCATTCTGACTGGTGTGAGATGATATCTCATTGTAGTTTTGATTTGCATTTCTCTAATGATTAATGATGTTGAGCATTCTTTCATGTGTTTGTCGGCAGTCTGTATATCTTCTTTGGAGAAATGCCTATTTAAGTCTTCTGCCCATTTTTGGATTGGGTTGTTTGTTTTTTTGCTATTGAGCTGCATGAGCTGTTTATAAATTTTGGAGATTAATCCTTTGTCAGTTGCATCATTTGCAAATATTTTCTCCCATTCTGAGGGTTGTCTTTTGGTCTTCTTTATGGTTTCCTTTGCTGTTCAAAAGCTTTGAAGTTTCATTAGGTCCCATTTGTTTATCTTTGTTTTTATTTCCATTTCTCTAGGAGGTGGGTCCAAAAGGATCTTGCTGTGATTTATGTCATAGAGTGTTCTGCCTATGTTTTCCTCTAAGAGTTTGATAGTTTCTGGCCTTACATTTAGGTCTTTAATCCATTTTGAGCTTATTTTTGTGTATGGTGTTAGGGAGTGATCTAATCTCATACTTTTACATGTCCCTGTCCAGTTCTCCCAGCACCACTTATTGAAGAGGCTGTCCTTTCTCCACTGTACATTTCTGCCTCCTTTATCAAAGATAAGGTGACCATATGTGCGTGGGTTTATCTCTGGGCTTTCTATCCTGTTCCATTGATCTATCTTTCTGTTTTTGTGCCAGTACCACACTGTCTTGATTACTGTAGCTTTGTAGTATAGTCTGAAGTCCTGGAGCCTGATTCCTCCAGCTCCGTTTTTCGTTCTCAAGATTGCTTTGGCTATTCGGGGTCTTTTGTTTCTCCAAACAAATTTTGAAATTTTTTGTTCTAGTTCTGTGAAAAATGCCAGTGGTAGTTTGATAGGGATTGCATTGAATCTGTAGATTGCTTTGGGTAGTAGAGTCATTTTCACAATATTGATTCTTCCAATCCAGGAGCATGGTATATCTCTCCATCTATTTGTATCATCTTTAATTTCTTTCATCAGTGTCTTATAATTCTCTGCATACAGGTCTTTTGTCTCCTTAGGTAGGTTTATTCCTAGATACTTTATTCTTTTTGTTGCAATGGTAAATGGGAGTGTTTTCTTGATTTCATTTTCAGATTTTTCATCATTAGTGTACAGGAATGCCAGAGATTTCTGTGCATTAATTTTGTATCCTGCTACTTTACCAAATTCATTGATTAGCTCTAGTAGTTTTCTGGTAGCATCTTTAGGATTCTCTATGTATAGTATCATGTCATCTGCAAACAGTGACAGCTTTACTTCTTCTTTTCCAATTTGGATTCCTTGTATTTCCTTTTCTTCTCTGATTGCTGTGGCTAAAACTTCCAAAACTAAGTTGAATAAGAGTGGTGAGAGTGGGCAGCCTTGTCTTGTTCCTGATCTTAGTGGAAATGGTTTCAGTTTTTCACCATTGAGGACAATGTTGGCTGTGGGTTTGTCATATATGGCCTTTATTATGTTGAGGAAAGTTCCCTCTATGCCTACTTTCTGCAGGGTTTTTATCATAAATGGGTGTTGAATTTTGTCGAAAGCTTTCTCTGCATCTATTGAGATGATCATATGGTTTTTCTCCTTCCACTTGTTAATATGGTGTATCACATTGATTGATTTGCATATATTGAAGAATCCTTGCATTCCTGGAATAAACCCCACTTGATCATGGTGTATGATCCTTTTAATGTGCTGTTGGATTCTGTTTGCTAGTATTTTGTTGAGGATTTTTGCATCTATGTTCATCAGTGATATTGGCCTGTAGTTTTCTTTCTTTGTGACATCCTTGCCTGGTTTTGGTATCAAGGTGATGGTGGCCTCATAGAATGAGTTTGGGAGTGTTCCTTCCTCTGAAATTGTTTGGAAGAGTTTGAGAAGGATGGGTGTTAGCTCTTCTCTAAATGTTTGATAGAATTCGCCTGTGAAACCATCTGGTCCTGGGCTTTTGTTTGTTGGAAGATTTTTAATCACAGTTTCAATTTCAGTGCTTGTGATTGGTCTATTCATATTTTCTATTTCTTCCTGATTCAGTCTTGGCAGGTTGTGCATTTCTAAGAATTTGTCCATTTCTTCCAGGTTGTCCATTTTATTGGCATAGAGTTGCTTGCAGTAATCTCTCATGATCTTTTGTATTTCTGCAGTGTCAGTTGTTACTTCTCCTTTTTCATTTCTAATTCTATTGATTTGAGTCTTCTCCCTTTTTTTCTTGATGAGCCTGGCTAATGGTTTGTCTATTTTGTTTATCTTCTCAAAGAACCAGCTTTTAGTTTTATTGATCTTTGCTATCGTTTCCTTCATTTCTTTTTCATTTATTTCTGATCTGATCTTTATGATTTCTTTCCTTCTGCTAGCTTTGTGGGTTTTTTGTTCTTCTTTCTCTAATTGCTTTAGGTGCAGGGTCAGGTTGTTTGCTCGAGATGTTTCCTGTTTCTTAAGGTGGGATTGTATTGCTATAAACTTCCCCCTTAGAACTGCTTTTGCTGCGTCCCATAGGTTTTGGGTCGTCGTGTCTCCATTGTCATTTGTTTCTAGGTATTTTTAAATTTCCTCTTTGATTTCTTCAGTGATCACTTCGTTATTGAGTAGTGTATTGTTTAGCCTCCATGTGTTTGTATTTTTTACAGATCTTTTCCTGTAATTGATGTCTAGTCTCATAGCATTGTGGTCGGAAAAGATACTTGATACAATTTCAATTTTCTTAAATTTACCAAGGCTTGATTTGTGACCCAAGATATGATCTATCCTGGAGAATGTTCCATGAGCACTTGAGAAAAATGTGTATTCGGTTGTTTTTGGATGGAATGTCCTATAAATATCAATTAAGTCCATCTTGTTTAATGTATCATTTAAAGCTTGTGTTTCCTTATTTATTTTCATTTTGGATGATCTGTCCATTGGTGAAAGTGGGGTGTTAACGTCCC
Source organism: Hyperoodon ampullatus (assembly GCF_949752795.1). Classification (NCBI taxonomy): domain Eukaryota; kingdom Metazoa; phylum Chordata; class Mammalia; order Artiodactyla; family Ziphiidae; genus Hyperoodon; species Hyperoodon ampullatus. Next base: position 47,990,482 of record NC_136923.1, on the reverse strand, counting down.
CTACTATGATTGTGTTACTGTCAATTTCCCCTTTTATGGCTGTTAGTATTTGCTTTATGTATTGAGGTGCTCCTATGTTGGGTGCATAAATATTTACAATTGTTATATCTTCTTCTTGGATCGAACCCTTGATCATTATGTAGTGTCCTTCTTTGTCTCTTCTAATAATCTTTATTTTAAAGTCTATTTTGTCTGATATAAGAATTGCTACTCCAGCTTTCTTTTGATTTCCATTTGCATGGAATATCTTTTTCCATCCCCTTACTTTCAATCTGTATGTGTCTCTAGGTCTGAAGTGGGTCTCTTGTAGACAGCATATATATGGGTGTTGTTTTTGTATCCATTCAGCCAATCTGTGTCTTTTGGTGGGAGCATTTAGTCCATTTACATTTAAGGTAATTATTGATATGTATGTTCCTATTCCCATTTTATTAATTTCGTTGGGTTCGTTATTGTAGGTCTTTTCCTTCTGTTGTGTTTCTTGCCTAGAGAAGTTCCTTTAGCATTTGTTGTAAAGCTGGTTTGGTGGTGCTGAACTCTCTCAGCTTTTGCTTGTCTGTAAAGGTTTTAATTTCTCCATCAAATCTGAATGAGATCCTTGCTGGGTAGAGTAATCTTGGTTGCAGCTTTCTCTCCTTCATCACTTGAATTATGTCCTGCCACTCCCTTCTGGCTTGTAGAGTTTCTGCTGAGAGATCAGCTGTTAACCTGATGGGGATTCCCTTGTGTGTTATTTGTTGTTTTTCCCTTGCTGCTTTTAATATGTTTTCTTTGTGTTTAATTTTTGACAGTTTGATTAATATGTGTCTTGGCGTATTTCTCCTTGGATTTATTCTGTATGGGACTCTCTGTGCCTCCTGGACTTGATTAACTATTTCCTTTCCCATATTAGGGAAGTTTTCAACTATAATCTCTTCAAATATGTTCTCCGTCCCTTTCTTTTTCTCTTCTTCTTCTGGAACCCCTATAATTCGAATGTTGGTGCGTTTAATGTTGTCCCAGAGGTCTCTGAGACTGTCCTCTGTTCTTTTCATTCTTTTTTCTTTATTTTGCTCTGCATCAGTTATTTCCACTATTTTATCTTCCACCTCACTTATCCGTTCTTCTGCCTCAGTTATTCTGCTATTGATCCCATCTAGAGTATTTTTCATTTCATTTATTGTGTTTTTAATCGATGCTTGATTCATCTTTAGTTCTTCTAGGTCCTTGTTAACTGTTTCTTGCATTTTGTTTATTCTATTTCCAAGATTTTGGATCTTGGAAATAGAATCTTGGATCATCTTTACTATCATTATTCTGAATTCTTTTTCAGGTAGACTGCCTATTACCTCTTCATTTGTTAGGTCTGGTAGGTTTTTATCTTGCTCCTTCACCTGAGATAGCAAGTTCTTAAGCACAGTACTACTATATTGCCAATACCTAGCTCAAAATTGGGTTTGTTTTTGGTCACAAGTTTTTGACCATTTTCTAGGCTTGTTGATAGACATCCCCTTGGTTACTGACTACACTTTGAGGAATAAGAGGAGTCTCAAAATACCTTACAAAGAGCAAAGTACATTGAAAAAAAAAAGGCTATTTATACCACAGTGTCCCAAGCAAGCAGTTGGACGTTGTGAGCCTCGATGGAAATGACTAAGAATTAAGGAGGAAAGGGGCTCTGGAATCAACCCCCTCAAAGAGCCTTGAGCCTTGTCTATAAGCTAGAATTGCTATAGAGCTGCTAATTTCACCTCATACCCCACATCCAAAGCCCTTCGTAAGGCTGCAGCCCCTTTCCTGTGCAGGCACTAAAAGTCTCTACCTTTCTGGACTCAAGCTTTGTGTTCTCTCCCCAGGTCTGACCTCACTCCTTGAATCTGTTCAAAGAAATTGTCTTCTTGGCATCCCTACCCACCTATGCCTGAGGACCCCAAGACCGGTAGGCTCTGGCTCAGCCTACCTCTTATAACCACCTTCCTGCTGGTTAGCAGAGTCAGTTCAGCCGAGTGTGTGGCCACATGGAGCCTGTTCATAATCTGGTGCAGGGTGAATTCTGAGCTTAACTTTCTTCCCCCTTCTCCTTCCTTCAGTGTTGAGACTCATAAAATTGAATTATGTTCCATAGTTTAATACTGAAATTCTCATAAAGGTAGAAGGACTGATTTTCACTTGTTACAAACAGTTTCATGTAAACACCTAGAAACAAATCTTACCAAATAGTTTAGAACACGAAGGAGAATCAAATCTGTATTTTTTTAAAAAAGGGTTAAAATTATGCTTTTAATTGTGAACTATAGCATTCCTAGATAAAATGAATATTTTAATCCATAACTGTAAAGCACACACCCATGTGACCACCACTAGGAGCCAGAAACAAAGGGAACATTTCCCTATTATGAGAAGCTTCCCCCACTCCCATTCTTTCTTGCCTCCTGTGATAACCACTTCTTTTTTCCTTTATAGTTTTACTCCCTATGCATCTGTTCCTAAATGACCTAGTAAAGTTTTGGCTCTTTTTGAACTTTATTTAAATAGGCCATACTGAGCCATTTTCAACTTGCCAGTCTAACCACTGGCCACCCTGCTACCATGTTCACACCAGCTTCAGTGTTTATAGACTTCATATGACCTTCCTTCTGTGATTTCACTTTTCTTTTTCTTATTCTTATTTTTCAATCTACCTGAATATTCTTCCTACTTCTGCCTATGTTATTTCAGCTCAGTATTACAAGTTCTGCTCAAATGCCAGCCTTCTTGAAGACATCTCCCACTGGGAATTTTCTGATCTTCCAAATCTCTCATATACGTACCTACTTCACTCTGTCTTGTATTCCATTGGTTGCTTGGATGTTGGTCTCTTTCTCCCTCGACTACAGTTTACTTGTCGGTGTCTTTTTATTCATTTTTTTAACTACTGCATGGTCTAGCCTGTTATCGGCTTTAGAAGCATCCAATCAATACTGGTTAAACAAATGAAGTTAGTCATAAAGAGATTTTAAAAGTCTCTATTTTAATGAAGATGGAAATTACAATATAAAATTCTATTCCTGATGGCGAGTGGATCTGCACAGAGCCCAAACTCCTTGCTCGGCTTCTCTTACCTCCACGGTCACAGATTGTCCCAAAGACTGAGAGGAGGGTGGCCCAACCCCCAACCCCACCCAAAGCCTCACTGCCACTGCGTTTGGGACAGACCCTGGCGGTCGAAACCCTGTCTGCCCTCTGGGCCGCGTGCCAGGTGTTGCTGTCTCTAAGCTGAACCTGGTCACCTTTTTTGAGCAAAGAGCCCTGGGATGTGAAGCAAAGGAGACAACAGTCATACACCCAGCCGTGTGGCTGACAGGGTCCTGGTGCTCCAGTCAGGTGTCAGACCTGAGCATCTGAGTTGGGAGAGCTGAGTTCAGGACCTGGGTCCACCAGAGACCTCCTGGTTCCACGTAATATCAATCGGTGAAATCTCTCTCAGAGATCTCCGTCTCAACGCTAAGACCCAGCTCCACTCAACGACCAGCAAGCTACAGTGCTGGACACCCTATGCCAAACAACTAGCAAGACAGGAAGACAACCCCACCCATTAGCAAAAAGGCTGTCTAAAATCATAATAAGTTCATAGACACCCCAAAACACACCACTGGATGCAGTCCTGCCCACCAGAAAGGAAAGATCCAGCCTCATCCACCAGAGCACAGGCACCAGTCCCCTCTACCAGAAAGCCTACACAACTCACTGAATGAAACTTACCCACTGGGGGCAGACACCAAAAACAATGAGAACTACGAACCTGCAGGCTGTGAAAAGGAGACCCCAAACACAGTAAATTAAGCAAAATGAGAAGACAGAGAAATACACAGCAGATGAAGGAGCAAGGTAAAAACACACCAGACCTAACAAATGAAGAGGAAATAGGCAGTCTACCTGAAAAAGAATTCAGAGTAATGATAGTAAGCACGATCGAAAATCTTGGAAATAGAATGGAGAAAATACAACAAATGTTTAACAAGGACCTAGAAGAACTAAAGAGCAAACAAACAATGATGAACAACACAGTAAATGAACTTAAAAATTCTCTAGAAGGAATCAATAGCAGAATAACTGAGGAAGAAGAACGGATAAGTGACCTGGAAGATAAAATAGTGGCAATAACTACTGCAGAGCAGAATAAAGAAAAAAGAATGAAAATAATTGAAGACAGTCTCAGAGACCTCTAGGACAATGTTAAACACACCAACATTCGAATTATAGGGGTCTCAGAAGAAAAAGAGAAAAAAAAAGGGACTGAGAAAATATTTGAAGAGATTACAGTTGAAAACATCCCTCATATGGGAGAAGAAAGAGTCAATCAAGTCGAGGAAGCACAGAGAGTCCCATACAGGATAAATCCAAGGAGAAACACGCCAAGACACATATTAATCAAACTATCAAAAATTAAAAACAAAGAAAATATATTAAAAGCAGCAAGGGAATAGCAACAAATAAAATACAAGGGAATCCCCTTCAGGTGAACAGCTGATCTTTCAGCAGAAACTCTGCAAGCCAGAAGGAAGTGTCAGGACACATATAAAGTGATGAAAGGGAAAAACCTACAACCAAGATTAGTCTACCCAGCAAGGATCTCGTTCAGATTCGATGGAGAAATTAAAACCTTTACAGATAAGCAAAAGCTAAGAGAATTCCGCTCTGCCAAACCAGCTCTACAACAAATGCTAAAGGAACCTCTCTAGGCAGGAAACACAAGAGAAGGAAAAGACTTACAATAACAAACCCAAGACAATTAAGAAAATGGTAATAGGAACATATATATCAATAACTACCTTAAATGTAAATGGATTAAATGTTCCAACCAAAAGACATACACTGGCTGAATGGATACAAAAACAAGACCCGTATATACGCTGTCTACAAGAGACCCACTTCAGACATAGGGACACATATAGACTGAAAGTGAGGGGATGGAAAAAGATATTCCATGTAAATGGAAATCAGAAGAAAGATGGAGTAGCAATTCTCATAGCAGACAAAATCGACTTTAAAATAAAGAATATTACAAGAGACAAAGAAGGACACTACGTAATGATCAAGGGAAAAATCCAAGAAGAAGATATAACAATTGTAAATATTTATGCACCCAACATAGGAGCACCTCAATACATAAGGCAAATGCTAACAGACATAAAAGGGGAAATCGACAGTAACACAATCATAGTAGGAGACTTTAACACCCAACTTTCACCAATGGACAGATCATCCAAAATGAAAATAAATAAGGAAACACAAGCTTTAGATGATACATTAAACAAGATGGACTTAATTGATATTTGTAGGACATTCCATCCAAAAAAAGCAGATTACACTTTCTTCTCAAGTGCTCATGGAACATTCTCTAGGATAGATCATATCTTGGGTCAGAAATCAAGCCTTGGTAAATTTAAGAAAATTGGAATCATATCAAGTATCTTTTCTGACCACAATGCTATGAGACTAGATATCAATTAGAGGAAAAAATCTGTAAAAAATACAAACACATGGAGGCTAAACAATACACTACTAAATAACCAAGAGATCACCGGAGAAATCAAAGAGGAAATCAAAAATTACCTAGAAACAAATACAATGAAAACACGACAACTCAAAACCTATGGGATGCAGCAAAAGCAGTTCTAAGAGAGAAGTTTATAGCAATACAATCCTACCTCAAGAAACAAGAAACATCTCAAATAAACAACCTAACCTTACACCTAAAGCAATTAGAGAAAGAAGAAAAAAAACCCCAAAGTCAGCAGAAGGAAAGAAATAATAAAGATCAGATCAGAAATAAATGAAAAAGAAATGAAGGAAATGATAGCAAAGATCAATAAAACTAAAAGCTGATTATTTGAGAAGATAAACAAAATTGGTAAACCATTAGCCAGACTCATCAAGAAAAAAAGGGAGAAGACTCAAGTCAATAGAGTTAGAAAGCAAAAAGGAGAAGTAACAACTGACACTGCAGAAATATGAAGGATCATGAAGAACCTAGGGGCAGGATGGGAATAAATATGCAGACCTACTAAAGGATGGACTTGAGGACACGGGGAGGGGGAAGGGTAAGCTGAGACAAGGTGAGAGAGTGGCAGAGACATATATATGCTACCAAATGTAAAACTGCTAGCTAGTTAGTGGAAAGCAGCTGCATAGCACAGGGAGATCAGCTCGGTACTTTGGGACCACATAGAGGAGTGGGATAGGGAGGATGGAAGGGAGGGAGACAAAAGAGGGAAGAGATATGGGGATATATTCTTTTTTTTTAATATGTATAGCTGATTCACTTTGTTATAAAGCAGAAACTAACACACCATTGTAAAGCAATTATACTCCAATAAAGATGTTAAAAAAAAAAAGAAATATGAAGGATCATGAGTGATTACTACAAGCAACTCTATGCCAATAAAATGGACAACCTGGAAGAAATGGACAAATTCTTAGAAAAGCACAACCTTCTGAGACTGAACCAGGAAGAAACAGAAAATGTAAACAGACCAATCACAAGCACTGAAATTGAAACTGTGATAAAAATCTTCCAACAAACAAAAGCCCAGGACCAGATAGTTTCACAGGCAAATTCTATCAAATATTTAGAGAAGAGCTAACACCTATCCTTCTCAAACTCTTCCAAAGTATAGCAGAGGGAGGAACACTCCCAAACTCATTGTACGAGGCCACCATCACCCTGATACCAAAACCAGACAAAGATGCCACAAAAAAAGAAAACTACAGACCAATATCATTGATGAACATAGATGCAAAAATCCTCAAAAAAATATTAGCAAACAGAATCCAACAGCACATTAAAAGGATCATACACCATGATCACGTGGGGTTTATCCCAGGAATGCAAGGATTCTTCAATATAAGCAAATCAATCCATGTGATAAACCATATTAACAAATTGAAGGAGAAAAACCATATGATCATCTCAATAGATGCAGAAAAAGCTCTCAACAAAATTAAACACCAATTTATGATAAAAACCCTCTAGAAAGTAGGCATAGAGGGAATTTACCTCAACATAATAAAGGCCATATATGACAAACCCACAGCCAACATTGTCCTCAATGGTGAAAAACTGAAACCATTTCCACTAAGATCAGGAACAAGACAAGGTTGCCCACTCTCACCACTATTATTCAACATAGGTTTGGAAGTTTTAGCCACAGCAATCAGAGAAGAAAAAGAAATAAAGGAATCCAAATTGGAAAAGAAGAAGTAAAACTGTCACTGTCTGCACATGACATGATACTATACATAGATAATCCTAAAGATGCCACCAGAAAACTATTAGAGATAATCAATGAATTTGGTAAAGTAGCAGGATACAAAATTAATGCACAGAAATCTCTTGCATTCCTATACACTAATGATGAAAAATCTGAAAGGGAAATTAAGGAAACACTCCCATTTACCATTGCAACAAAAAGAATAAAATACCTAGGAATAAAGCTACCTACAGAGACAAAAGACCTGTATGCAGAAAACTATAAGACACTGAAATTAAAGATGATACCAATAGATGGAGAGATATACCATGTTCTTGGACTGGAAGAATCAACATTGTGAAAATGACTCTACTACTCAAAGCAATCTACAGATTCAATGCAATCCCTATCAAACTACCACTGGCATTTTTCACAGAACTAGAACAAAAAATTTCACAATTTGTATGGAAACACAAAAGACCCCGAATAGCCAAAGCAATCTTGAGAAAGAAAAATGGAGCTGGAGGAATCAGGCTCCAGGACTTCAGGCTATACTACAAAGCTACAGTAATCAAGACAGTATGGTACTGGCACAAAAACAGAAACATAGATCAATGGAACAGGATAGAAAGCCCAGAGATAAACCCACACACATATGGTCACCTTATCTTTGATAAAGGAGGCAAGAATATACAATGGAGAAAAGACAGCCTCTTCAATAAATGGTGCTGGGAAAACTGGACAGCTACATGTAAAAGAATGAAATTAGAACACTCCCTAACACCATACACAAAAATAAACTCAAAATGGATTAAAGACCTACATGTAAGGCCAGACACTATAAAACTCTTAGAGGAAAACATAGGCAGAACACTCCATGACATAAATCACAGCAAGATACTTTTTGACTCACCTCCTAGAGAAATGGAAATAAAAACAAAAATAAACAAATAGGACCTAATGAAACTTCAAAGCTTTTGCACAGCAAAGGAAACCATAAACCAGACAAAAAGACAACCCTCAGAATGGAAGAAAATACTTGCAAACAAAGCAACTAACAAAGGATTAATCTCCAAAATATACAAGCAGCTCATGCAGCTCAATATCATAAAAACAAACAGCCCAATCCAAAAATGGGCAGAAGACCTAAACAGACATTTCCCCAAAGAAGATATACAGATTGCCAACAAACACATGAAAGGGTGCTCAGCATCACTAATCATTAGAGAAAAGCAAATCAAAACTACAATGAAGGTACCACCTCACACCAGTCAGAGTGGCCATCATCAAAAAATCTACAGACAACAAATGCTGGAGAGGGTGTGGAGAAAAGGGAACCCTCCTGCACTGTTGGTGGGAATGTAAATTGATACAGCCAGTATGGAGAACAGTATGGAGGTTCCTTAAAAAACTAAAAATAGAACTACCACATAACCCATCAATCCCACTACTGGGCATATACCCTGAGAAAACCATAATTCAAAAAGAGTCATGTACCGCAATGTTCATTGCAGCACTATTTACAATAGCCAGGACATGGAAGCAACGTAAATGTCCATCGACAGATGAATGGATAAAGAAGATGTGGCACATTTATACAATGGAATATTACTCAGCCATAAAAAGAAATGAAATTGAGTTATTTGTAGTGAGGTGGATGGACCTAGAGACTGTCATACAGAGTGAAGTAAGTCAGAAAGAGAAAAACAAATACCGTATGCTAACACGTATATATGGAATAAAAAAAAAAAAAGGTTCTGAAGAACCTAGGGGTAGGACAGGAATAAAGACACAGACATAGGGCTTCCCTGGTGGCGCAGTGGTTGAGAGTCCGCCTGCCGATGCAGGGGACACGGGTTCGTGCCCCGGTCTGGGAAGATCCCACATGCCGCGGAGCGGCTAGGCCCGTGAGCCATGGCCGCTGAGCCTGCGCATCCGGAGCCTGTGCTCCGCAATGGGAGAGGCCACAACAGTGAGAGGCCCGCGTACGGCAAAAAAAAAAAAAAAAAAAAAAAAAAGACACAGACATAAAGAATGGACTTGAGGACACGGGGAGGGGCAAGGGTAAGCTGGGATGAAGTGAGAGAGTAGCATGGATATACAGACACTATCAAATGTAAAACAGATAGCTAGTGGGAAGCAGCCGCATAGCACAGGGAGATTAACTTGGTGCTTTGTGATCACCTAAAGGGGTGGGATAGGGAGGGTGGGAGGGAGATGCAAGAGGGAGGGAATATGGGGATATGTATATGTATAGCTGATTCACTTTGTTATAAAGCAGAAACTAACACACCATTGTAAAGCAATTATACTCCAATAAAGATGTTAAAAATAAATAAATAAATAAAATTCTATTCCTACTGTTATGGTTAATGTTTTAATTTTTTATCTTGTGATCACCAAAAAGTGCATATTCTAATTTGTACTTCATTGAATATTACTGAGGTTCAACATATTTCATGTATTTATTACTGTTGTTTCTTCTGTGAATTTGTATTCCTGTCCTTTGACAATATGGGGGGTTTTATTATTTTTCTCTATGGATTTATAGATCTCTGTATTATGGATATTACTACCTTCCTGGCTGTGTATGTTACTGGTATTTTGTCCCATCAGTAGCTTGTCTTTTAATTCTGTCTGCAATATCTTTTGTTAAACAAAACATTTGGATTTTTATGCTTCAGTCTGTCAGTGTTTTCCTTTCCACACTTGGTTTTAATAAGAACCTCTGTTCTGTGAGAAGAGAAATATGAAGGAGGCCCCCTTCCTGAGAGATAGCTATTTTATGGCTAATAAAGATTCTTAAGTAGGGTGGTGATGAATCTTTCCTTATATTTAAATTTGGGGGTCCAAATTTTCATATGCATGCTACAGACACATAATAGTATGTCAAGATTAATATTTTTTTAATGTTTCCATACATTTTTCTTCATCACTGGCTGACATTAGCATTCATCACTTGGTTTTGTGATTCACTGAATGTTTTAGGTGGTTCAATAATTTCTGTGTGAATCAGTAAGAAATTCTTCAGAGATAACCCCTTGAGGGTGCATATTCTGTCAAATTCCCTCTGATCCTTCAACTGCTAATCTAACCAAAACTAAGCAGTATTAACAAGAGAATATTGCCTATTTTTAGAATCTAAAGTCCAGGATTCATGAACATACTCTGGTAGGACTGGAGTCCAGCACTGGCTTGGGCTTTACTGTGGACTGTTGTCATTTTTTTTTTTTAACAGTCAGACATTATTATTCCCAGGACACGTCAGAATAATATAATGACGATTTTAAGGGATAACCTTGCTTTCAAGTATACTCTTTCAGCTCTCTCCCTCGTGGCACACCAGGTCAGGACCATCCCAGTAGTACTTGCTAACCCTTACCCTTATGGCCTTGCATCTGAGGGTTCATCTTTCTTTCTTTCTTTTTTTTTTTTTTTGCGGTACGCGGGCCTCTCACTGCTGTGGCCTCTCCCACTGCAGAGCACAGGCTCCGCGCAGGCTCAGCGGCCACGGCTCATGCGCCCAGCCGCTCCGCGGCATGTGGGATCTTCCCAGACCAGGGCACGAACTCGTGTACCCTGCATCGGCAGGCGGACTCTCAACCACTGTGCCACCAGGGAAGCCCTGAGGGTTCATCTTAATCACAGTGTGATCAGAGCCTTGGAAAGTGCAAATGGGGAAAATGACAGTCATTGAGCAATTCTTAAAGTGTGATGAATTGTTTTGTCATCAACTGTAGCCCTCCCTACACATTGCTAACAAACTCATTGCCCTGTTGTGGAGGGCACAGATTGTATTTGCTGCCTTTGAGTGCAAGGGTCATTTGTGTGCTCCTGAAATCTGAATTTGCATGAAAAAATAATCACCTAAAATGGTTCCTATTAGTCATTTTCCTTTGTGCTTAACTTGATTAAATGTTTAACCTGATGTAAATTCTGGGCTTTAAACTCAGGATGGATACCCTGAGATGATTATCTGGTAGTGAGGTCTACCTTACCTTAGCCTGAGAGGGTGGACCTAGTTTGTACCTGATTATCAATGGAGATCTTTTTTTTTTTTTTACTTTAGCAGCAACTCAGAAGAGTAAGGAGGACTGATCATAAGACCATCAGTAATATTTTCACATTTTGAACCTAATAATAGCAAACACACAGTGCTTACTATGTATCAGGCTCTGTACTAAGTCTTTACACATAATGACTCAATCTTCACAACAACCTTATAAGGTTGGTCCTTCTATTATCCCCATTTAGCAGATGGTAAGACTGAGGCTCAGAGAGATTATAGGGAAATGACAGAACCAGCTTTAAAATCCAGATGATCAGCTCCAAAATCAGGTTCTTAACCACTAAATGCTGCTTAATTTATTTATTTAGACAAATTGGAGATAGGATAAGAAGAACCCCATAAATTGGTGGTCAATACATTAGAACAGATCTCTCCAAAATTCGTTCAAAGTGGAATCTGGAATGTACAATGAAAGAGCAAACACGATAATAAGAGCAAAGTAGGAACTAGATGTTTTTCTAAAGTTCTTAATATATATTAATTCATTTAGTACTCACAACAACTTTATGAAAAGGGTACTACCATTCTGCCCACTTTACTAATGGATAAACTGAGGCCCAGGGAAGTAAAATAGTTAGCCTGATGAGACACAGCTTAAAGTGTTTTACTATCAACTCCTTAATTATTTCTAGCTCTCAAATCATTTGTTCTCTATAAAACTTCAAGGTTTTTTTCACATACGTCATCTCATTTTATTCTCAAAATAATAGTGTACCAAACTGTTCCATAAGTCAGGGTTCACTTTCCTTTAGCAGTTAAGGTGTGTTTTCTATGTTAAGCCATTAGGAGATAAGGAAGAGTTCTTTAACGCTCAAGGTAAAACTTCCAGTCTTTTTTGTTGAAATGGAATCAGGGCAATCAGTTGTTAGCAAGAATCACAATCCAGGGTTGCAGGGCCGGGGAGGAGACAAATGGAGTCCCCAGATGATCAGTACAGACTCCGGAAGTAAATAGAAATATTTCAAACCCAACCAGGAGGAAGGCTGGGGTTTCACATCCATTCTGCTCTTGGCTCTGGCCTTCTTTTGTAGGCCATGCATTTCAAGAGAATTGTTTAGGAGACTTAGGTGAGTTGGGCCATTTGAAATGTGGAAGAACGAGTGGAAAGGAAGAATCACCACTGTTTGATTGTTGACACAAAGGAAGGTCAAAGCACAGGTCATCTCTACTCCCCCAGGCTAGAAAGCACACAGTCTGAGATGGAGTTCCCCTCAGGCAGGATTGCTACATACTGCTAAGTACATTGTTGAGTGTACAACCTAACCAACAACACACAGTGGCCCTGCTTTTATGAAATGCACTTGGGAGAATTTCTTATTGTGTAGACCTAATTGTAAACAAATCCACCAAAAAAGATTTTCAAAATATAGAACAACTTGTTCCATTAGACCTTGTTAGTTTTATTCCAATGGGTTTTTTAAAAAATGAAATGACAACTTTACTGAGATATAATTCATATACCATACAATTAACCCATTAAAAATGTACAATTAAACATTTTAAAAAATATATTCAGAGTTGTGCAACCATCACCACGATTGATTTTAGAACATTTCATCATGTGCAAAAGAAACTCCATGCTCATTAACAGTTATTCCTCATTTCCTCCCAACCACCCCAGCCCTTGGCGACCAACCACGAATCCACTTTCTGTCTCTATGCATATGCCTATTTTGGACATTTCATAACAATGGAATCATACAATATGTGATCTTTTGTGTCTGGCTTCTTTCATTTAGCATGTCTTCAAGATTCATCCATGTCATACAGTATATTAGTGCTTTTTTCCTTTTTATTGATGAATAATATTCCATCGCATAGCTATACCACATTTTGTTTATTCATTTATTTGTTGATGGACATTTGCGTTGGATCCACTTTTTGACTACGATGCATAATGCTGCTTTGAAGGTTTGTGCACAAGTTTTTTGCATAGACATATGTTTTCATTTCTCTGGGGTATATATCTAGAAGTGGGGTTGATGCATTATATGGTAGCCTTATATTTAACCTTTTGAGGAGCTGCCAGACTGTTTTACCATTTTGCATTCCCACCAGCAGTGTATGAGGGCTCCAATTTTTCCACATCCTCACCAACATTTATCTGCCTTTTTTTTTTTTTTCTTTTGTGGTACGCAGGCCTCCCACTGCTGTGGCCTCTCCCGCCGCGGAGCACAGGCTCCGGACGCGCAGGCCCAGCGGCCATGGCTCACGGGCCCAGCTGCTCCGCGGCACGCGGGATCCCCCTGGACCGGGGCACGAGCCCGCGTACCCTGCATCGGCAGGCGGACTCTCAACCACTGCGCCACCAGGGAAGCCCTATCTGCCTTTTTGATTCTAATCATACTAGCGGGTGTGAAGTGATAATTCATTGTGGTTTTGATTTCATTTCCCTAGTGACTAATCACGTTGGACATCTTTTCATGTGAATATTGTCCTTTTGCATATCTTCTTTGGAGAAATGTCTATTCAGATACTTTGCCCATGTCTATTCAGATACTTTGATGGCTTCAGTGTAAACGAGAGCCTCTTCGATGTGGTATCTCTGTCTCTCTCTGTCTTTTTTTTTTTTTTTGTAGTTAATCTGTATTTACTGTGTACCAGATTGTATAGAGAACATGACACTTGGTTCATTCTTTGCCTTATGTTCAGTCTTTCAGAAGAATCAGAACTACACTCTCTGGATTCCCCTCTATGCCTCCAACTCCCCTCTTAGTCTCCTTCACCAACTTGTCTTCCTCCACCCCCTCCCTGCATTCTCAGTTCCTTCTTCTTGCTGCACTCCAGTTGGAGACAATATTTCTTCCCACAGCCTGTGTCATCCTGTCAGCTACAATGATGAGCTCATCAATATCAGAGATCATGTACATTATCCTCTCAACTCACAATTCCAACTGACTGTCTGGCAGAACCTTCCATCTTTTGACAGCTAAAGGGATCTTCATTTACTATAATCAGACCAAGCCATCAAGGTCCAGCATTAATCCTCCTCCCACACAGGACTTACCCGACCTCGATGTGGTATCTCTTTGCAGTACCCACCCTTGTGTGACAGCTCTGACTTAGGGGGACCCAGCATTAAATCAGATCTATAAATACTTGGGGTGCGCCTTCTAATGTGCAAGGCACTGCACTTGCCTCTAGGCATCAGGGGATGTGTGAAGGTGCAGTGGTTAATTTTAACAACTAGTGATTGAGCACCTACTGCATGGAAGGCTCTTCCAGGGCACGAAGAGGAGTAGCGCACAGTCCTTGTCCACAACGAGCTTAGAATCCAGTGTGAGATAGACAAATTGACACTTATAACCACTGTATAATTCAGCCATCTTTGTGGGCCGCTGCCATTTCGATGATAAAGTCAGCCTCAGCTGCTTCCCAAGCTGCCCCAGATAAGCACATTATCTAAGCCTAAGTGGTGTTCCCTGGTCCCTTCGTCCAACAGCCGAATCCCTGCCCAGTGGAGAGGTTCTGGAGCCACCACTGTTCACAGCACAGACACAGGCTTGGAGTTAGTTGAGTGTATCCCAGACGAATCATGGGGTGCTTGATACAAATATAGAGTCACAGGCTACCGAATCAGAACCTCATGGGCTGGGACCCAGGAACTTGCACCTTAATAAGCTCCCTAGATGTGGCCCATCATTCATGAATGATGAGGTCTGAGAACCACCTACTTAACCCCTGCTTGCAAGTGCTGTTTGAGCAGTAGTTTCTCCCAATGGCACATTAGACTCTGGGGAATGACCCTGTAGTTCCTGAAAATTACAGCCACTCCAAGTTTTCTTAAGAACCCACCTAGCATATTCTTTGTAGCCAAAGAAGT
Organism: Hyperoodon ampullatus; assembly: GCF_949752795.1. Lineage (NCBI taxonomy): Eukaryota > Metazoa > Chordata > Mammalia > Artiodactyla > Ziphiidae > Hyperoodon > Hyperoodon ampullatus. The sequence continues at coordinate 47,975,379 of NC_136923.1, read as the reverse complement.
GCTGATTGCTGGGTAAAACAGTGCATTGTTGCTCACCTGAAACCTCCCTCGAGTGATATGAGACAGCTGAGTGGAATTTTGGGTTTCCCCTCCCTTTCCGGTTTCCCTGAGCAGCAAATCCAGCCATAGGTTATAAGCTCTCTCTGGGAAGCAGCAGCCTTTGCCTTCACGGGTGGTGGGAGAATCCAGCCTGCGGCCTAGAGTCCTTTTTGAAACTTGCCGTTGATGTGAGCTTTATGGCCTCTGGAAGGTAAGTCCAGGATGAACAAATGGGTTTGTAGAAAGAGCTGCGTCTCTAGGAGTGAAGAATAGCCTAGGTCAGCTCTGTGTCTCACTGTCTCTGTAGAGATGAATTCCACTGTGCTTTTAATCTGCTCCCTGGAGAATATGGCCTCCAGCAGCAGCAGCCCCATCCATCCAAACTTGCTCTGAAGGACCATGTGTTTTCATGCAGTTACAAAGGGGAACAGCGGGGTCCTAAGCCTAAACAACCTTTTTTGGGGGTGTCCAAGGAGCCCCACCTTAGGGAGTGGTAATTTGCAATTGCCTCAGGGGAGTAATTTTTGATTTCAAGCTATTCTCTATTTTAGATTGAAGGCTTTTCTAAAATTACTAAGATGTTGAATTGTAGCTTTGTTTTTAACTCCTAAGTAGGGGGAAAACCCGCATCTAACATTAGGATATTCCCTAAAAGGGTGTAGGGCCCACATCACCTCATCCATGATGCATTCAATTCGATGCTTTGAAAATGGTGTTTAAACTTTTTTTTTTTTTTTTTTTTTTGCGGTACATGGGCCTCTCACTGTTGTGGCCTCTCCCGTTGAGGAGCACAGGCTCCAGATGCGCAGGCTCAGCGGCCATGGCACACGGGCCTAGCCGCTCCGCGGCATGTGGGATCTTCCCGGACCGGGGCATGAACCCATGTCCCCTGCATCGGCAGGCTGACTCTCAACCACTGCACCACCAGGGAAGCCCCAGGGCCTGGAGTTAAGCTGTGCAGCCTGCCCAGAATAACGGTGCTTTAAGGGAGGTTGGGTTATTGGTGTATTTCATGGGTCCTTGAGGCTTTGGTTAGAAACCGAAGTTTGAAATTGAATTGTAATGATTAGAAAAAAAGAAGTAAAATGCAGGACCATGTGGGGCTCCTGGGGACCTAGTTGCTCTACCCAAGGGACAGCCCAGTCTGCAATGGTGACAACTGAATCACTATGGAAACAATACCCAGTTGCTTTAATTTTGGTCGTGGCTATGAAGATGCCAGATGGATGCTATTTTGGTTGATAGTAAATTCCTGGGTTTCTGTTTTCAACTCAGTTCAGGTGTTGGGTCTTGATTCTATTTCCTGGCTGTAAAGTATCTGGAGACAAGCCCAGATTGAGTCCCATTAAGTTTGAGCACTATTAAATAAAAGATAGTACTTCCTTGGGCATCTGCACTGGTTTGTTAGCCCTTGCTCCAGGTCACCTATTAGTCTGGAATACCTCTGTCCTTGGCCACCCAGCCTAGGTCATCAATGCAGCTGCCCAAGCACCAAGACCAGCACAACCCCGTGCCTTGTCGAAGCCTTGCCTCTCAGTTGCATGTGCTCATCAAGACCTCATGGGCTGTTTCTCATTCCCTTCCACGCAGGCCACTGCTGCTTTGAAGGAAATGTTCAGTGAGACTTTGAACCTGGAGATATTCTTGTTTTCTTCCCCAGTATTGAGTTGGCTTTGGAGGCTGTACCCAAATTAGGAAAAAGTGGGTGGTAATGAAGCAGCCAGAGAACTTGGCTTTTCCCATGTCTGCTTGGGATATGGATTAAAAGTCTTTAACTCTGAGTTCGATTTTTGATAAAAGGAATTCTTTATTCCTAGTTTTTAAGCTACAGTTAACTCCTTGCCTTCAGATGGCCTAACGTATTGACAGTAGGGAACAGGTCGTACACTCCCATGACTCACACTGAATTAACTCAGTGCCTAGTGTGAAATAGCTACTCAAAGTGTTGATTAAAATGAGATGCAGGTTCTCTGGCATTTGAAAGTCTTCAGAAAACTTCAGCTATGCTTGAGAGGACCCTAATTGATGATTAAGGTCTACAGCAAACATGTAGACCATGCATGATCCTGATTGAAAGGAAGCTAAAAATAGGCCTAGGAGACCAGGTGCTTTGATATTGGAGAAATTGAGCTGAAAGGGGCTTAGTGATGATCTAGTCTGCCCTACCTCTCTTATTCTTTCACAAAGTGACAGGAATACTGTTTTCCCCTTCCAGACTCGACAATTGAAACCCAGTTGTCAGACTTTTCCATAACTAGTTAATGGTAGGGTAGTACTGGGGATCTGGCGTGATGCTGATCATATTGTCCATCCTATCTTGTCCACTTTCCTATGGCAGAGAGAGATGCGGTGAGTTCACGAAACTGTTCAGCTTATTTGCTTGACACCTTCCTTCAGAAGGTTGACAGCCTGGACTGTAGGAACATTTCTCTTTGGATTTTATTTCCAATTCTTAGTGTGTGTGTGCTCTTAGGCTCTTTAACAATCAGGTGCTTCATGTACAGATAGAGCTGGTAGGGGCCCAGCTGGTTGGTTTATTTCTTCAAGTCGTTAGCCTCCCTTTCAGAGGTAGTCATTTCCTTTTGGCCACCCTCCAGCTGTGGCTCCATCTAGCTCTCTTGTCTCCACCTGGCACAGGTTCAGAAAACCCTAGAAGACTCCTTCGTGATCCCAAAGGCTGTGTTGGTAGAGGAGCCCAGCTTGGTCTCCCTTCCATGTTGATTAAATTATCATTGCTTTTGGCAGAAAGCATCCGACTACATTCTTGGCATTGGTCCCCAAGAGCCAGTTGGCACACTTAAAGCTAGAGCTTTGAGTGGCACCTCTGTGGGGAGCTTCAATCTACCTCCATCACCTTTTAATTATAACCTTATGAATTATGCATCTGTGAAGATGGCAAACGCTATGTGTGAGATGTACGATTTTTCTCCATCAGATTTTCTGTAACAGAACTGCTAATGACAGGGTCACTGCCCTTCCTTTTACTATTGGTTTGATTCCCTGTTATTTTTTTTTCTAGATGTTTGAAGGCCATTCCGAATAGCAGGAGTCAGAAGACTGAGGCAGTTTGTGGAAGGGAGGTCCTTGTTTAGTACCTGTTCTCTGCCAGAACTGTGCTAGACTAGATACATTTTCTTTAATCGTTATAACTCTGCCTGAAATGTCTTCTCTATTAAGGCTCATGGAGGTTTAAATCATCCTGAGTCTTTTCATTGCATCCCTCTGGGAACAGTGTTTTCTAAATGACTACATATATATATAGTGTACATGTAGTTATTGCATTTCTAACACTGGTTATGGGAAAGTTTTGGATTGTTATCATAGCACATAAAATAGAAACCAAATCATTTATCTCCTTTCTCTTTACTCAGGAGGTACGTTGGTTGTTAGGGTCACTGGTTTTATAGCTGAGTTTACTAGAGACTAGTCCAGTAACAGCTGGACTTGGAACCCTTTGCTGTAGCTTATGTTGGTCTTGAAATGGAGTTTCAGGGTCTCTCTTTCACTAAGGTCAAGACTGTAAGTTGAGTAAACTTTGAGTCTTCTCAACTGGTCAAAACTAGAAGCCTCCATCTAGGTGGTTTGCTAGGATTTGTAACAAACTGTTGAGTTACTGATGCCATTCATTAGGCACTGGTTGGCTCCTATATTCAAGCACATACTGACATATTTTGTAACAGAGCTTGGAGATTGAAATGAAGACCATCTTGGCCTTAAGGCTCCCATAGCCTGACAGGAGATGGATCTGTGCATAGCTTGACAAAGCACACCCAGAAGTAGGTTTCATATTCACGTTTTCCCTTCCTTTGTTCTTTCTTTCTCCCCCTCTTTTTCCTCTTCTGCCAGTAGCATCCACACCATTTCTTTGGTACCCTGGTAAACACCCAGGGTAAAGCAACTGGCTGTGTGGAAGTACTCACATACTGGAGGAAACTGTCAGTGGGATCTGACAGCTGATGTCAGTGCATAGGAAGTCACATTTCTTCTTCCCATGCAGTGGATAGGCTGAGAGTCACAGCTAGCCAGCCATCTTGTCCCCTTATTGGCAGTTTGCCTATGATTTCCTTAAATATTATCAGATGTTTTAGAAAATGAAACTACATTTTTGGAGAATCCAAAAGATATTTGGGAGTCTATCGATGACTGAAATTTTACTTCAATGACATCAGATTGTTCCTATGTTAATGTCCTTAATGTTCTTAAAGCAAAATATGAATTGCTTCTTCAGCAAATAGGATGTGTGCAGATATTTATTTCCTGCATTCGGACCACACAGGGCCTCAATTTCTCCAAAATATGGAGACTACTCTAAGGAGACACAGATTAGAATAGGCCTGTTTGTATCTGATCACCTTTCTCTCTTAAATTCTACAATCCTAGGAGAAGAACCGTGGGGTCACGGTGGGATGATGAAGATCTCATTTTTCTAGATTAAAAATCATATTATCACTACCTTTAGGAAACAATGGTGCTTATTCTTCTCAATTCTTGTTAAAGCCTTTCATTCAAGATATTGCTTAGTCATCTAGGGCAAAGTCTGTAGGAGTTAAACTGGTAGCAAATGTGGGAAGGAGGCTTGCCTTAATAAGTAGGAGAGGGCTCCCCTGGTGGCGCAGTGGTTGAGAGTCCGCCTGCCGATGCAGGGGACACGGGTTCGTGCCCCAGTCCGGGAAGATCCCACATGCTGCGGAGCGGCTAGGCCCATGAGCCATGGCCGCTGAGCTTGCGCATCTGGAGCCTGAGCTCCCCAATGGGAGAGGCCACAACAGTGAGAGGCCTGCATACCGCAAAAAAAAAAAAAAAAAAGAATAAGTAGGAGATTCCTGTGAAATCCAAATGAACAAGGGGGGCTGTTGGCCTCTTAAGATAAATCAACCCCAGAGGAGTAAGAAAGAAGAGTCGAATCTAGGAACTTACAAAACAGACCAGATAATGTCTCTCTAAAACTATTGACCTATATAAACTATATTAACTGACATTCCTAAAATCACCGTGAACCATGCACAACTTTTGAGTCTGCAAAAGGTATAGTGTGATCCAACAAGCAGCTGCCATGGTCCAGGAGTGATGGATGATGGGTGGGAAAAGCCCTGTGGGTTTCAGTGGGCTACAGCTCTGGTCACCCTACTTAGGCACTTCTTTAGTAGAACGTGTGGTTTTCAGGCAGATAAGGGTAGCAGGCCTGCTGGCAAGCCTGGGCAACTGTTCATTTTATTGTTTAAAGTTCTAAATTACCTGACAGATGGCTGGGGTCTTAATGTCAGTGTATTTCATAAGCCTTTCATCCTCCGCTTAGAGCTGTCATACTGCCCAAGGGCAGCTTCCAAGCGCCTTTTCCTGGCTGGGAGGAAGGAAAGAGTAAAGGTTGAGAAAATGTCTAAATGGTTACTGCAGCTTTAAAGGATGTTGGCTTTGTCTCAGTGAGTGAGTGGCAAGCCCACTTAACCAGGGCAGAGATGAGAACACACAGAAGCAGGCTCTGTATCCACCAATAACTACCCCCCGCCCCCGCCCAGTGCTGGAAGCAGGGGGCTTATAAAGGGGCTGGAGGGGAAGATGCTCCCTCACTGGTTTCCAGATGACCCTGCAGTCTCTATAAGAGGCAGTGTTAACCTTGGGGTTCATGGGAATAAGCTTTGGGGGTCAGTGAACCACCCACAGTCAAATGTAAGATTTTGTGTGCATTTTTCTGGTGAACCAGAAACACTGGCTTCCCAGAGGTGTTTTCGAAACCAGAAAGGGTTAAAATCATCATTCTGTTTGGGGGTCCTGAAAAGAATGATGGTGCTGAAAATAGGGGAAGAATGGAAGCTTTTTTCATCTACTTTTTGCCCCTGCTCCATGGAAGTGCTGCCGCCTCCACCACTGCTCTTGGCCACTTACATTTGTGGCTGCTTGTGGGAGGGCCACCTGACAAGCCTAGATGGCTTGTTTAGCTCTAATGAGTGGTGAGTTGAGTTTCAGTGTAGGAATGTCATTGGCTCTAACACTGGTTGCTGGTGAAGATATTTAGTGCTTGTTCTATACCAGGCATGGGTATGAGCACTGCATGCGTGGGCACTTTTATCCTCACAACAAACTTGGGGATAAATGCTGTTATCTTCACCCGAGATGATGAAAAGTAGGAGGATTCATTCAAATGACGGCAGTCTGCACTGCCATCATGAAAGTCCAATGGAGGGTCCTCCCTTTGGGGAGGGCCTAGAATGCAAAGAAAAGAGGTTTCCGGATGCATAAACTCCTCCTCTCGCCTCCAATGAGTTTAACGAAAAAATAAATAAAACTAGAGCTTTTTTTTTTTTTTTTTTTTCGTGGTACGCGGGCTTCTCACTGTTGTGGCTTCTCGCGTTGCAGAGCACAGGCTCCGGACGCGCAGGCTCAGCGGCCATGGCTCATGGGCCCAGCCGCTCCGCGGCACGTGGGATCTTCCCGGACCGGAGAACGAACCCGTGTCCCGTGCATTGGCAGGCGGACTCGCAACCACTGCGCCACCAGGGAAGCCCCAAAACTAGGGCTTTTTGAGTTCTTCTAGACACCACTAGATGGTGGTGTGCCAAAGGCTATTTCCTACCAGGATGCCAACTGCCAAGGAATGCAGGTAAGTTTTGCTCTGGAGTGTAAAAATCTGCCGAATAGTTTGAAAGAAGAGTTTTAGGAGGGAGCTGGGAATCTCTCCCAACCTCCTGACCCTCCTCCCCACACACCTGGTTCCAGAACAATTCAAAGCGAACGGTTCACATTTTGGCTAAATTGTGCTTCCAGCCTGCCTCTGCCCCCTGGCCTAATTCTGGGTTTTCATCTGCAGAGCATTCGTAATGAAGGGGTGTGATCTCTGTGTCCTCAGCAAGTCGCAACTGTTTCACAGTGATGGTAAGGCATTTTATCTTCACCTCTTTACAAAGTTCTCATGGTGCACAGATTCTAAGGCATGGAAGTCTTGTGATACACTGTAGTGTGGAGCCAGCAAGTGTGTGTTGAAATATTTTATTGCTGAAGTCAGTAGGAAGACAAAAACATTATGACTCTGTACCCTTTCCTCTGTCATTCACTTTGTCCTCTTACATGAAATCCTGCTTGGGTATTCCCTGCTGTTATCTGTAGCTTTCAGGCACCTCCCCAAATGTAGACAAACAATCAAAATGTATTTTATATCACTAGGAGCCTGGTCCTTTCTTGGTTTTGTGTGAGTACCACAGTGAGACCAAAGCAATCTCATTCAATTACAAGTTTTTCTTTAAGGAGTCACACAACTTTAATGGCTGTTGCTATTTCCATGGGGTCATAAGTGTATTTTTATGGCACCCTTTCCAGCAGTTAGACACGGAGATGAGTCTCTAGTCTAAAAACCTCATCTAAAATCATATATAATTCACGTACTAAATGGCTAAACTGGAACTGCGCCACTTTTCTCTTACATAGGAATTTAAAACAGAATTATTAAGGGGTTGGATCTTCCTCTCATATGTGACAGATGAAAATGTCCTACAGTCTTGTGCAGCTTGTTTCTAGAAGAGAGTTAAAGGCCAAGTATGAATCAATGCATGTGATGTGTGTTCAGGGTTCTTTGCAATTCCTTTACAGATCCATAGCAGGGTTTGTGGTTAAGTGGAAGTTGGTCTCAATTCTAACAGGACTGTTGTGAGGCTCCCCTTAATGGTACCTGAGTTATCATATTACAGTTTCTAACAACCCTTCCTTTGAAAAACATAGACAAACACTATTATGACTTAAGATTTTTTTGCATCTACCAGAAAATATACACATTTTGCAAGTGTGAATATCAAAGTGCTTTCCTTAACTAAGTATATTTTTATTTGCTATTTCTGCAAAGCAAACTGTGCCGTTGGACTGTCTTTTAAGCAATCCTTAACATTGTCTTTGTATGCTGATCACACATAGCCTCTTTAAATTTTTTTTTAATTTTAATTAATTGGTTTTTAACTGAAGTATCATTGATTTACAATGTTTCAGGTGTACAGCAATGTGATTCAGTTATATATGTGTGTGTGTATATATACATTTTGTCTTTTTCGGATTCTTTTCCATTATAAGTTATTATAAGATATTGAATATACGTCCCTGTACACATATACTCTTTCTTTTAAAAAATTAATTATTTATTTTTGGCTGCGTTGGGTCTTCGCTGCTGTGCGCGAGCTTTCTCTAGGGCTACTCCTCATTTCCGTGCGTGGGCTTCTCATTGCAGTGGCTTCTCTTGTTGTGGAGCACCGGCTCTAGGTGTGCGGGCTTCAGTAGTTGTGGCACGTGGGCTTAGTAGTTGTGGCTCACGGCTCTAGAGCGCAGGCTCAGTAGTTGTGACACACGGGCTTAGTTGCTCTGCGGCACATGGGATCTTCCTGGACCAGGGATCAAACCTGCGTCCCCTACCTTGGCAGGCGGCTTCTTAACAACTGTGCCACCAGGGAAGTCCCCACATATACTCTTAATAGCATCTACTTTCAGACTTCCATGTTCAACCTGTTGTCTTTTTGTGTTGTCTCCTTGCAGTTGTTGAGTTGAGTAACATTTCATGGTCACAGGTTCTCACCCTTGTTCCTACAATTCACTCCCATTCCACCCTAAACTTTCTAATGCATTTAATAATATGTTCGTATATATGCTTGACTCTTTCAATGTACAGTGGAGTGGAATGTATTCCAAATTACATAAGCGGTTCCACATTATGGACCTGTAATTCTCTCCACTCATTGTTTGTTTAAGATGTATGCATGCACAGCAACATGGATATATCTTATTCATGGCATATAACGGCAGCATTGTGTGCTAGAATATTTCCTTATCTGATCCCCAAGTGATGGTCACTATATCAGTTAACATAATATTAGCTAATGGACCAAACATGACAAATTTATTATTAGGAGTACCAAAACAATTATTCCTGAGAGGAGGCATCTCTCTTTTAAAGCAGGGCTCTGAAGATACAGGCACCTATCTTTGCAGCTCTATTATCTTCAAACCAAGATTTCCAAGGCTGCCAAGGTTTCTGGTAATAAGGAAGGGGAGAGAGGACTGAGGATTATAACTAGAGGATTATCTGGGCCATTCCTAGAGCAGTGCAGATCACCTCTATTAAGTTTGGTCAAAGACCACACCTAATGCCAGGGAAGCTGGAAAGCTATTGTAAATGGTATTGTTTTTTACATTTCAATTTTTCAATTGGTATATAGATACACAATTGATCTTTTTCAATGTTGACCTTGCATTTTATGACCTAACTAAATTCACTGGTTCTAGTAATTGATTTATAGATTCTTTAAAGTTTTCTACACAGTCACCTTTGAAAAGAGAAAGTTTGATCTTTCTCTTACGATCATGATGGCTTTTCTTTGTGTTATTGCAGTGGCTTCAATTTTGAGTACAATGTTGAGTAGAAACAGTAAGAGTGGATATCCTTTCTTTGTCACTGACTGCAGGGAGAAAACATTTAGCATTTCATCACTGAGTATGATGTTAGCTGTAGGTGTTTTGTTTATGCATTTTCAGACTGAGGAAATTCCCTTCTCGTAGTATGCTGAGTGTTTGTTCCTTCATGAATTGGTATAGGATTTTATTAAATGCTTTTTCTGTATATATTAAAATAATCATGTGATTTTTTTCCCTGTTAATATGAGGAATTTTATTGAATGGTTTTCAATCATAAACCAACTTTGCATTCTGGGCATAAATTCCATTTATTCACAATATATTGATTTATTAATATTTTGCTAAGGATATTTGCATGTAATGCTCATTAGAGATATTGGTCTACAGTACTCTTTTCCTGTATTGTCTTTGTCTAGTGTTGGTATTGGGGAAATGTTGGCTTCATAAAATATGTTGAAGTGTTTTCTACTTGATTTTCTGAAAGTTTGTGTAAGACTGGTGTTATTTTTTTCTTAAATGTTTGATAGAATATGCTAATAAAACCATCTGGGCCTGGAGTCTTGTTTTTGAGAAATTTTAGTAGTTAATTTCTTTTATAGATATTGGCATTCAGATTTCTTATTTCCTCTTGTATCAGCTTTAATAAGTTGTATGATTTATAGACTTTGTCCATTATATCTAAATTATTTAATTTATCATAAAGTTCATAATATGTACTTACCCTTTTAATGTCTTTCATTCCTGATATTGGTAATTTGTGTTTTTATTTTCTTGATTAGTGTAGCTAGGGGTTTATCAATTTTCTTAATCTTTTACTAGAACAACTTTTCATTTAATTTTGTTTTTATATTTTCTCTATTAGTCTTTATTAATTTTCTCAATTTCATAAAATTATTCTCTTATTTATATTCTACTTGCTTTGGGTTTACTTTGCTCTTTGTTTCTAGCTATTTAGCATGGAACTTTATAGAGTATTTATTGAAGAGGTTTCTTCCTTTCTAAAATAAACATTTGTAGCTATAAATTGCCTTTTAGCCACGAAGCCCTGTTTTAGGTGCATCATATATATTTTAATATGCCTTATTGATTGATTGACTGATGGCAGGTTTAATAAGCAAGGGGACATACTTATGAGGCTTGTCTTGGGCAGTTGCAAGATGAGTAGATTGCCATACCTGCCGTCCAGATTCTTAAAAGTTTATATAGAAGCCTTAACTGGGTTCAGTCATGTGTACTCTCCAGATGGTCTAAACAACACATTACTCTCTCAAGGCTGTGTCTTCCTGGGGCAGCTTCTAGCATGGGAAAGGTAAGCGGAATGCATATCCAAGGACAGGGGAGTGGGTAGGAGCCTCCCATTGCCTGGGTCCAGCTCACGGGTCAGTCAGTGTTCACGTCTTCTCATGACCTCCTTCAACACTTCAAGAATCATGTTAGTGTTTCACACACTCAAAAGTAATGAATTTTTAAAAAATCACATAGTTTGAGTAGAAACCCAGCCTCAGGTTAGTTTTATTCAGAAAATCTGGGGCCTTGGCACCTAATACACTTTATTTTATTCACTTCAAAATATTTCATAATTTCCTTGATTTCTTCTTTGACTTGTTTAGATGTATGTTGTTTAACTTCCAGATTTTTTTTGTTTTTAGATATTTTGTTATTAATTTCTAATTCCATCGTGGACAGAGACATAGGATGTATGTGTGATTTTGATCTTTTGAATTTATTGAGACTCTGTGTATGGTCCAGCACATGATCAGTGTTGATCAATGTATCATATGTATTCTGCGATTGTTTGCGAACTGTTCCACAAATGTCACTTAGGTCAAATTGCTCAGTAGAATTTTTCAAATCTCTGTCCTTACTGACTGTTGGTTTTTGTCTAGTTTTTCTATCAATAACTGACAGAAGAGTGTTAAAAAAAAAATCCAACTCTGATTATGGATTTGTTTTTCTCTGTTTTGGTTCTACCTACTCTTGCTTCATGTACAGGCACACCTTGGAGATATTGCAAGTTCAGTTCCAGACCACTGCAGTAAAGCGAGTCACATGAATATTATGGTTTCCCAGTGCCTATAAAAGTTATGTTTACACTATACTGTAGTCTGTTAAGTATGCAATAGTATTATGTCTAAACAATGTACATACTTTAATTAAAAAATGTTATTGGAAAAATGGTACCAATAGACTTGCTCAACACGGGGTTGCCACAAACCTTCAATTTGTGTAAAAACAAAACAAAACAAACCACAATATCTGCAAAGTGCAATAAAGCAAAGTGCAATAAAATGAGGTATGCCTGTACTTGCAAGTTCTGTTATTTAGTTTATAAATATTTATGACTTTTTCTCCCCTGATTTGACCTGTCTATAATTTGAAATGTCCTTCTGTATTGATGGCAGTTCTCTTTGTCTTAAAGAGTACCCTATCTGGTGTGTAACCATTCTAATTTTCTTATGCTTCCTGTTTGCAGGGTATATGCTCTTCTATAGGTTTACTTTAAACCTGTATATATATGTTTATATTTGAAATGTCTCCTATAGATAGCATGTTAGGTATATCTTGCTTTTCTTAGCCAGACCATTTCTGCCTTTTTTTTTTTTCTTTGCGGTACGCGGGCCTCTCACTGTTGTGGCTTCTCCCGTTGCGGAGCACAGGCTCTGGACGCGCAGGCTCAGCGGCCGTGGCTCACGGGCCCAGCCGCTCCGCGGCATGTGGGATCTTCCCGGACCGGGGCACGAACCCGTGTCCCCTGCATCAGCAGGTGGACACTCAACCACTGCGCCACCAGGGAAGCCCATTTCTGCCTTTTAATTGGAGTGTTTAGTCCACTTACATTTTAGTCCACTTATATCTAATGTAATTATTGATATGGTTAGATTTAGGTTTGCCATTTTGCTATTTGTATTCTGTTTGTCTTAGTTGTGTTGTTTCTCTGTTCTTCCCTTTCTATCATCTGTGTTAAAATATTTTCTTCAATTCCATTTTTATCTGCTGGTTTTTATTTTAGTGGTTGCCCTAGGGATTACAATATATATTCTTAACTTTTCACAATCTAATTTAATATCACACCGTCTCACCTAAACTGTACCTTGTAGTCATGTACTTCCATTTACCTATCTTATCCTTTATATGATAGTTGTGTGTCTGTGTGTATATATATATATACACACACACACATATGTCTGTATATATGTACATGTATATATTTATGTTTATATATATGTACATAATATACATGTACATATATTACATCCACATGTTTTATAAGCCCCGTGATTCAGTGTAATAGTCACTGCTTTATACATATTGTCATATGTATTTTTTAAAGTAAGACAAAATACTGTTTCATGTTTGCCCATATATTTTCTATTTCTGGTGTTCTTTATTCCTTGTTGAAGATCCAAGTTTCCATCTGGTATTATTTTTTTCAGTGTGAAGAACATTAACATTTCCTGTGGAACAGGTCTGCTGGTGATGAATTTGAATTTTCTTAGGTTTTATTTATTTAAAAGTGTCTTTATTTTGCCTTTATTCTTGAAAGATTTATTTTGGCTGGATATACAATTCTGGGTTTGACAGTTTTCTTTCATCACTTTTAAAGATGTCATTATGTTGACTTTTTGCCTGCATTATTTCTGATGAGAAGCAAACCGTAATTTTTAATTTTGCTTCCCTATGTGTAAAGTATCCTTTTTGTCAGGCTTATTTCAAGGTTTTCTTATTCTTTGGTTTTCAGCAGTGACTATGATGTGTCTAGTGTGGTTTGTTTGTATTTATCCCACTTAGAACTAACTAAACTTCTTCAATCTGTAAACTCACATTTCTTATCAAATTAGAAATTTGGACTGCTATTTCTTGAAGTATTCTGTGCCCTATCTCTTTCTTCCCTCCTTCTGGACTCTGATTACACCCATTTTAGACCTTTTGATACTTTACCACAAGCCATATTTTTTCTTCCCGTCATCTCAAATATGCTATTAAGCCCACCCAATGAAATTCTCAACCCTTCTCACAGCCAGATCATTCCCAAACACTACTCTCACTATGGCAGTCTTTTAAAAACTACAGTATGCATTTTATATGTAAATTACACCTCATGAAAAAAGACTACACTGTTTCCCTATTGCCTACTAGATGCAGACAAAGTGTGTTACCTTGGCATTCAAGGATTTCTAGAATAGTTATGTATATTGTTTATGAAATTTTTTTTTGTAAAAAAAAATTGCTATATGATATGAGACTGATAACATTGTTTTCCTCTAGGAATGGGAACTGAGTGGTTGTGAAACAGGCATGGGAAGGAAACTTTTCAGCATTTACTTTAGAAATTTAAATCAATTTAGAATGTATTTATTCCAACAATAACATAAAGTGTGCCATCCTGTATACAATTTCTGACCAATCGTTTCTTCCATTCCTGCATAGCACATCTGCTTCTTTAGTCTGATCATTGCAGCTCTCCCTGTCCTCTCATGCTCCTTTTTCTTAACATGCATCCAGGGCCTTAACCTGCCTTCAAGACCCAACATGTATATCCATTTATGAAGCATTCTGCAGTAGGACTCTGTCAGTTGCAGGTTCCAGCCTTTTCTCAAGAAGGGGTGCAGTTGGTACTGATCTAAGGGTAACTAGACTGAGAGCCTTGGATGTCATTGGTATTCCCCAGCTTTTGTATCTACCTCTCTTTGCATGCTGATTTTGTTCTCCCAGGTTCCCTGTACTGAGGAAACTGAAACCAAAGCTTTAGGCAGCTCCAGACTTAGATTTTTCATAGTCATATGACCAGAGAGGAAAAAGAGCATTTCCTTGACAACTTCACTAAGTAGAATCCCAGGGAAGGACTCAGATTGGCCTGAATTAGGACAGGGCAAGGACATGACAAATCACTGATCAGCTCAGCCTGTGATTGGCAGGCTGACCAGAACTATATGTTTGGAGGCGGGCGGGGGAGCAATCTTCCAAAAGGAGAGGGGAGTGATGCTCCTCTCTGTGAAAAAATATCGATACACAATCACTGTTCCTTCCCTCGCAACTGCTATGCCCACTGACCTGTCTGTTTCCCATAACACTCTTTTTTTTCTTCCTTTTTTTGGCTGTATTCAGCATGTGGGATCTTAGTTCCCCAACCAGGGATCGAACCCGTGCCCCCTGCAGTGGAAGCGCAGATTCTTAGCCACTGGACTGCCAGGGAAGTCCCTAGCACTCTTTTACATCATATGTTGGGCAGTTATACAGAGCATGCCTATGTCCTTTGAAGTCTGACATGGGGTAGTCTTATTTCTCCCAATCAAATTTTACTCTCTGAGAAAATAAGGTTATAAGTGTTTAAACATCGACACATCCTGGCATAGGTGTGAACCTGGAGGTTTGCTAACACATCAAAGCTGAAGTCAGATGCAAGATGCTTTGATGTGTTGTAGTGTGACTGCTCAGAGAGCTGTCTCTGGGCAAAAGAACAATTGGAAGGGCAGGGGGTGCTGGGGCTGAGTTCAGGGTAACCACAATAGGCAGTTTCTGACTTTAGCACTGGATTAGGCTGCTTCTTCCCTGAGTCACCACCACTACTTATTAGTGACAGTTCAGCCTGTATTGAGACCACCTTATAACTTCTGTATGTGTAATAGATACATGACATAGATGTTACACTCTACTAGCTACCATGTTTAATGTCTTCAGCTCTGTTAATGCTATTTGAATCACTATCCTTATAGGAAAAAATTGTGACAGCTCACCTTCGCTTAATGGATTTGAGAAAGAAAGTGGTTAACTGAGTGAGGCTTGTTTTAGACTTAGAGATTCTTTGCTGACAAAGGTGTTTAGTGACTGTGTCTGTGTTATAATATCACTAGGAATGAAGAATGAAATTAATATATACTTGTTTATAAGGAAAGAAATGAACAAACCTCAAGCTCTTTATTTCATTCATAGTTTGCTTCTTTACTTTGCCAATGGTAGTACATTCAGAGATGTTATTACATTAAGTAGTCCAAGGTTGGAATTCCCCACCCCCATAGGCTTGGTTTTTTGTTTTTTTGGTTTTGGTTTTGGTTTTGGTTATTGCTTACCTGCTGGCAATTTTGAAAAAGGTCTTTCCCCAAGAGAAGATGAGTAGGTGGCTTTCAAATCTAGCTGGAAATAACTTTAGGTAAACAGTTTTGATAACTGGAAAAAGTTGAAACATAAGGAAGATCTTCAGGTTATCAGTAGAATAAATCCATCATTCACACCTTTGCCCAGGTGAATGTCATGGGCAAAGGCAGGCACTTTGCTGTCACCAAAGTGACAAGGAACCCTGGGTCACGTCTTGACTCAGCCTTTCCTGGGAGATCCTTGAGGGAGCTCCACACACAGGGACAAGAGGGCATGGGAGAGCAGCTGCTTCTTCAGCAGAGTCTGACATATACTCCCCAGGCCCCAAGACAGAGTCTGAGAAGGTGCGCTGGGACCTGAGACTCATGCTTGAGACCTAAATAGGCTCTCTTCTCTTAAGCCCCAAACCCAAATCTTGGGACCCTGTTCCCTCTGCCCAGCCTCATGGTAACAAATCCAAAAATGCGTAGGCTAGGGTGTGCACGAGGAAGGGAGAGAGATCTGTGTTTTGCTTCCTTTAGTGATGTGGGGCTTGTTCCAGAAATAACATTGAAAGTGACCGAACTTGGGCAGCTATCATTTTTGACAGGCAACGTGGTACTAATCTTCTGAAATGCATGAAGTGCCTTGAGAGCGTAGCAGTGGGAGGGATATGGGATGCCTTACCCGCCTCACATCCCATTGGCCTGGCCTCCGATTCCAGGCACTGCTAGAGTGTGCAGTTCCCAGGAGTCAGCACCTTCTGCTGGCAGGGCCACACCTGCCCTGGGGCTGCTCTTACATCCTGGGGGGGAGGGCTGTAGGCGCCTGCCTCACATGGCTGTGTGTGCAATCCAATGTGCGGGGCCCATGGGGCACCCCCAGCCCCAGTGATCCCCAGTGTGACCAGTCAGTGATGAGGGTGCATCTGGGGATGGCCTCCTTTCTGTCTCATGCTCCCCTTCCCCTTACTGCCGATCCCTAAAAGCCTCATCAAGTGTACAACCTGTAAGCAAGTTCTTTCTCAGCTCTGCTTTCAGGGAGCAGGG
This sequence comes from Hyperoodon ampullatus, assembly GCF_949752795.1. Classification (NCBI taxonomy): domain Eukaryota; kingdom Metazoa; phylum Chordata; class Mammalia; order Artiodactyla; family Ziphiidae; genus Hyperoodon; species Hyperoodon ampullatus. The sequence continues at coordinate 47,958,835 of NC_136923.1, read as the reverse complement.
AATCAGCCAAGGCACTTGATGTAGAAGGCTGTTTGTGTGGTGGGAAAGTGGCCATTTGGGACCATTCTTTAAGTTTTGTTAATTAGCAGCAAGGGCTCACCCTCCACCTTTCAGCTAGCCCCTCAAGACCATGACTCTTATGTCTCTGCCAGAGCACCTCCTCCAGGCACGTGCCCACCCTTGTGACAGTGGTCACGGCTCAAACTGAGAGAACAATGCACCAAGCAAGGACCCCAAGCCACCGGAAATAGAGAGTTCCCTACAGGGGGAAAGGGTGCCTCAAGCAGATGCAGAATTCTGTTTTGGGAGACACTGGAGTCTTTTCCTATAGCAATAACTTCTCTTCCTTTTTCTGTCTCTTGGAGGCTGTTGAAAGTCAGGTTTTGCATTGCAAGTACTGATTCTGGCTAACAAGCAGAAAATAAAGTAATTTGCAGGAAAGAAGAAAAGCCAGATTAGGAAGCTTCACAGCCAGGAGCAATACCCCCAAATAACATCACAGAACTGGTCCCCTGAAGGACACACAAGTGGCAAAGTATACAATACTACATCAGGTTCTGAATTTTCCAGCCACTTAAACGACTGCCATGTTGCCATCACTGGCACCAGAACAGATTCGGCTGGGTCCCCCTGGGCGACTCCCCACGGTGCTTTAGCTGGACCTGGAGGCTTTGCTTGTCTTCAACCTATAGTGCCCCCTGTAATTGGCTATCATTCCACAAAAACAAAATAGACATCAGTGTGGGCAACCAAATGAAGGGGACCCATTTGGCCACGTTTAAAGATACCATCTAATGTTACTGCATAGTTTCTAACTAGGTTTGGTGGGCCTCTGGACGCCATGTCCCCTCATTTAATCAAAATTTCCACTTTTCACCTATTCTATACATTGGGGTTCTTGTAATTTTGTCTTTAGAGTCAGTTTAGAAACCACCGCCCTGTGGAAAATAAGCATCTTCAGTGTCAAGAGACCTTAGGATGATTACCTGCCAGAGGCTCCTAAAACTGTCTTTCTAGGTGTGATCTGACCATGGAGGGAAGAGGCACCACTGGAAAAGCCCCTGATGCGTTATTACTGAAAGTGAGCCTCTGGCAGCATGGCTAAGCCTCATGCTAACCAACTTCCAGCTCCCATTCTCTGAAGTGCTCAAAACATTAAATGGACTGCCGACACCACACCAGGGGACTGAAGGAAATAGACTAGCTGTTGTAGAGAACCAAACTTCCAAAGCCTCATGACCCTAGGCTTATTCTAGTGACATGAAATCTGTTTGTCTTCAAGCACAAGACAGAAGTTAATTTTTTTTCCAGAGTTTTGGAAATGATTCTAATCTGAGTGGAACAAGGTCCTGACAAGGCCAATGTGTACGTCACAGAATGGATTCTATGGGAAGCTGATGGCCCTTATGCCCTTACTCACAGGTGTTCAAATCCATCCAAGGGGCCAGGAGAAGAGCTGTCTCCACACCTCCCCCAGGTCCTGCCTTGGTTGGCTTCCTCTCCACTCCTCCTTGCCCACCCAAACCTCTTCTTCCTACAGTTAGGAAGCAAAAGCCCCTATATGCCAGTGGATGCAAAGGGAGACTGATGGCTAAAAAAGAGGCTTTGCTCTGGCCATCAGCCCAGCTCAGCTCATGCAAACACCCAATGATAAAGGCCACTGGTCATTCACTTTGACCTTTCTTAACACTTGACCAAGGCCACTCATCATGAGTTGCCCTTGCCCTGATTCCACAAGCTCGTATTCAGTATTTCTCAGCTTTCCAGCTTCCAGATAAGAGTTTAAAATCAAACTCAGTCCTTTGAGGGTGGATGCCTTGTCACAAGGTTGCAATGAAGAATCATCAGAGTGAAGGTGATGTGAATGTACCTTCTTTTTTTTTTTAATGTATTTATTTATTTATGGCTGTGTTGGGTCTTCGTTTCTGTGCATAGGCTTTCTCTAGTTGTGGCAAGTGGGGGCCACTCTTCATCGCGGTGCGCGGGCCTCTCACTATCGCGGCCTCTGTTGTTGCAGAGCACAGGCTCCAGATGCGCAGGCTCAGTAATTGTGGCTCACGGGCCCAGCTGCTCTGCAGCACGTGGAATCTTCCCAGACCAGGGCTCGAACCCGTGTTCCCTCCATTATCAGGCAGATTCTCAACCACTGCGCCAACAGGGAAGCCCTGAATGTACCTTCTTGAGAGGAAACCCTGTGCTAGTTTAGAGGAGTTCTTTTAATTCTCAGGATCCAAAGTGAGTTTGTTTAGGACTGTAAAATTTTCTAATGGAAGCAGTTAGAAGTGGTGGAGCTGCCTACAACTCATGGTTTAGGGAGGTCACTGGCACCGTTCTGGAAGTATCCTCCTGTGGGATGTCTCAAGACAAGAGTACCCCTGGGCAAAGACTTAGGTACTGGAAGAGAGACCATGGGAAATCTCTCTGGAGAGGGTTGGGTTCCAGGCTTTCCCACCCCAACTTCTCTCTTAGGTCCTAGGGTCTCCATTTTGTGTCCCCTAGCTTCATAGACCATGGAGAACAAATGTCAGGCACATCACGAGATGAAGTATTGGGTTAACTCTTCAGTGCTTTAGTTTATAATCGTTTCTGGCTTGTCATCAGAGTACGTATAGAACTAAATGATGAATGGCCACTTTAAAAATCAGCAAGTGCCATAATACTCAATTCCCAATGACAAGGGGGCATGATGCTAAAGCTCTAGGCAAGTAAGAAAAAAAAAACACAAAACAGAAAATGTTCCCCTTCTGTGTAAAAAAAAAAAAAAAAAAAAAAAAAAAAGAGTGGGAGGAAGGAAGTGACTACCAAAGATCTGCTGCTCTTGAAAATCACTCTTTACCTTAAATCACCCAGTGTGAGTTCCTGTGCTGCCCAGCCTGTGGGACTTTGGCTTAAAGCTTGCCTGGGAATTCTTGGTTCCTCAACTGGTATAAGCCAGGAAGGCACACTTCCCTCTGCTGACAAACAGAGCAAATGCTGTACAGAAATTGTATCACCCAGGAGTGCCCAGTACAGAGCATGGCTCAGCATCCCTCCCCAGCTGTCTGCCTCATTCACTTCTCTCTCCTAAATCAGCTTCTCTGCCAGAGGGTCAGTGGCACCATCTGGGCAGAAAAAGGACAATACCTCTATACTCTGTTGCTGGCCAATCATCTAATTCCTAATTTACTAGGTTCAGCATCCACTTTATCTATTGAGGTGGGGCTATATCAGTTATCTATTGCTGTGTAACAAATTACCCCCACACCTAACAGGTTAAAACACTAAACATTTATTTCACAGTTTTTAAAAGTCAGTAATCTGGGAGCAGCTTAAGGGATTCTGGTTCAGAGTCTCTCATGAGGTTGCAGTCATCCTGAGGACTGACTGAGGCCGGAGAATCTGCCTCCAAGTTCACCTATGTGGTCATGGTCAGCCTCAGTTACTTGCAGTCTGTTGGATTGAGGGCCTCAGTTCCTCACAGGCTGTTGTCCAGAGGCTTCTGTTCTTTACAATTTGGGCCTCTCTTAGAACGGTTCATGATGTGGCAGCTTCCTTCTCCCAGAGAGAGTGATCTCCCGGGGCGGGGTGGGGGGGTGCGGAAGAAAGAGAGTGGCCAGGACAGAGCTGCAGTCTTTTTATAACCTAATCCGAGAAGTGATACGTCATCACTTCTGCCATAAGCTCTTTGTCTCACACAGATCAATCCTTGTAGAGTGTGGGAGGCAACCACCCGGGGTGTAATACCATGGGGTGGGAATCATTAGGAGCCATCCTAGAGACAGGCTGCCTACCCATGACCATCAGCAGAGGAGCTTGGACTCAAGTTCAGACACTGCTTCTGATCTCTCCACCTTCAATTTTGGCCGCGCTGTAAAGGAGCCAGTTTGAACCTCCATCTACAACCCCAGGTATATGAAAAATAACTGATTTTGAGCCTCCATTTTACTGAGTCTTAGGAAACTTCCTCACTCTCGGAGGAGTCAGGGTGTTGGGAGGAATCGCCCTGGTTTTGAAGCATCTTCCTGGAGGCTCTCTGTTGTTTCCAGACAGTAGCTGGGAATCCACCTGGGCAGCCATGTAGAATCTCATCTGTCTTGATGTACGGCATCACTTTCCCTTCTGGGATCCGGCTGCTTCCCAGGTAGTTCTTCCTGCCATGTTATGAACAGCCTCTGCCATGGGACCCCCAGACACCTCTGCTTGTTTTCACCCCCACAGCCCAGGGAAAGCTCTTTCTAGGCTATTCTCTTCATTTCATGACCAAAATACATTTCTGGAGAATTCTACCCTAGACCCAAGAGGTTCAGGCTTTGGAAACAAGCCCTGTGGAGTCCCAGGTTGCTTGTGACTTCTGCCCTATATTTTTGAAAGGTGAAAACACAGGAAGGAAAAGGGAAGATGGAATATCCTGCCACACCAGCACCCTCCCTGTGCTTCAGTTGGCCAGACTGCATTGTCCATCCCATCTCTGGGCCTTTGCTGGCTATGCTGAAATTTGGCAGACTTATTATGCACACCTGCCTGCCACTCTACCTGAGTCATGTTCTCCAGTCTAAGACTTGTCTCCTTTCTGACACCTTTCCTGACCTCAGGCTGGGGGTCATCACTCTTCATTCTGCATTTATGAAGCTGCCTTCCTCTCATCCCTTACTTGCTGTAACCTTCTCTGTGTCAATTCAGAGATCACAAATGAGCAGTGTGTTTGCTGAATCTGTCCCAAAGGTATAGTTTCACCCATGCCACTTTTTGTTTTTAATTTGAATGAGTTGCCAACATTTTAAAAATGGAGGGATGTCACATAAATTTGGCTTCTGGCTTGCACTGAAAAATCATATCTGGTAGCCCCAGACTTGCTTTCCCATGGAGTAAAAATGAGTCAGTGCTGAGCAGCAGCTGCCCCTTTAGATGGGTCCTGCTTCCTCCAGTTGGCTTCTGCCCACTTCTCTCTTGCTCATCACCTGCTAGACCTCTGTTTGTGACCTCTGCTCTGATTTCTCACCTCTCACAGGCTGATTGTTCGTTCTGGATGCTCCTTTTTTCCATTTACTGATTGCCCAACATGCTGGGCTGAGCTGGATACAAGTGCAAGAAAGTTCAAACCATGTCATCTACATATTAAAGATTAGGAAGGGCCTTACTATGCAATGGGCGCTGTTAGCTAATTTCACCCAGAATCCAAGGCTGCTGAGTAAGCAAAGTCTTCTGTGTGGTAGACAATTCCCAATTTATAATTGGTTTATAGCTAATGATCCCAGGCAGCAATTTCCCTTGTTAGTCTGTCTTGATATATACATTTTGTAATTCGTTTGCAGTAGGGGCAGAGGAGATCTGTATTATATGGAAATGCTTGTTCTTTCTACTGGAAGTTCAGCTTACTCTCCAGTATGGATCTAATCTAGGGAAGTAAGTGCAAAAGTCCTGAGGCAAGGTGCAGGGAGGCAAAGTAAGTGTGTCGGGGGGAGTAGTGGGAGATGAGGCCAGGAGTCTCACAGGAGGATGGCGTGCAGCTGCAGGTGGTCAGGTTCTGGGTTTGCCAAAGGACTGGCATTTGCATTGGCTTAATCTCAGTGAGGTCCCCAATCCATCCTGCGTGATGGGACTGAACAGGGCTCAAAGCTCATCTTTGAGAACACTCCAGGAGAAGATGAAAACACATCTTTGATATCCTGTCACCCTTGTGCAGAGCCTGTGGTCTGAGATCTCGGGAAGCTCAGCACCTTGCTCAAGGTCATAGTCAACCATGCCCTGCTCTGACCCTTAGCATCTAAAATGCAGAACTTCTGGACTCTCTTGGGATGATCTTTGCCCCAGAGCATTGTTAGAGAAACATGGCACCTCTGGGAGTGAAGGGGGTCCTTCCCTGTCCCTTGCTGGCTATTCAAAGTGAGCTGGCAATTATACAATAACACATTTTCTTGATTCCTTCTGCCCAGTTCTTTCTGAGCCTTCTGGCTTCTGCTTGTGACAACTCCTGTCTAGAATGGCTCCAGTGCAGAGCCGGTTTGACTTTGGAGGCTGTTTTGCAAAATTAAGAGGCTGCTTTGACATGGCTTCAAGGAACATGCTGCAAGCTTCAGCAGCAGCAGCGGTCGCCTCATTCAACCCTGGGAGACAACAAATGCTCCAAATAGGGCCATGCACGCCTACTGTCATGCAGCCACCCAGCAAGTGGCCATTTAATCTCAATTGCTCCCCATGGCGTGGGCCAATTAAAGAGGAAGCCAGCAAGGCAAGGAGCACTGGCAAATCTTTTGAGGGAAGGAAACCCCAGGGCTGCATTGCCAAAGGCTCTCCCACTCCATTCACACACTGTGCTAGAATGCAAACCATGGGGCTGCAAGTGGGATGGAGGGCTGCCTCAGAAATGGGAGCCGAGATGCAGTACAGATGGCAGCAAGAGTGGCGGTGACACAGAATAGTATCCCCAGGGCTCGAAACTTCCAAAATGAGATTTACAGTTCTGGCCCACCCTCTTTCGGGAGGAAACACCTGCTCCAGCAGCTTTGGAAACGGCCTCTTATTATCAACTTCTGTGCAGGGATCAGATTTTTGCAGCTAACTAGCGCCTGGTGTGAAAGAAAAGCTATTTTGAGGTGGGAGGAGTTCTCAACCTTTTCCTCAATGCATTTTTCGTCCGGGTTAATTTCTCTCTAATCCTTTATTTCCGAGTCTACATTCTTTCACAACTCCTCCTTCTCTGCCATTCTATCTACCATACTCTCCTCTCTGAATATTCGCAGCCTCTGCTTGGGAGACCAAGCCAGGTCTTACCAGTAGTTCCCAGCCCTACTTGCCCATCAGGATCACCTGGGGCCCCCAAATAGTTGTATTTGGGTCACTTTCCAAACCACTTAGGTTAGAATCTCTTGGGGTAGGGCCCTGGCATAGACATCTAAGTTACTCAGCTGATTCTAGTATACAGCCAAGGTTCCGAAATGCTGGCTACGGAAATGATGCTAAGAAATAAGATAGATTTGACTGTCCTAATCCACTGGAGCTACCTGAATCCTCACAGTCGAGTTTCTAGAAGCAGGATTGAGTCCCAAAGATGAGGTGTGAGGAATCAGATTATTTTTTCATAGCTGTTCTCTTACTGTACACATGATCCATGTTTATTGAAGAGGATTTAGAAAATAGAGACAAAAAATCTATAATCTAGCCCCTCAGTACCATTTGGTAGATATTTCTTAACTCTTATTTTTATGCATATATACAGAGAATTTTTTCAATAAAAGCAGGATTACATGAGCTATAGCCTCATAACTATTTTCTCTTAATATCATGAACTGATCTCGGAGAGACAGCAGTGGGCAGTGGCTTGAAGTGAGATCCTAGTTCTCTGCCCAGAAATCGGACCTGGGTAGCCTGGATGAAAACCGAACCTCTTTTCTTGTGAGCAAATACATTATAGAACACAATTCAGTTGATGGCATGGTACTATTTAATCGGTCTCGTATCAGTGGATTTTGGGCTACTGTTTTGTTCTCTTATGATAAACACCATGATGTCCACTCTTGTAGGCACTTCTTGGCCCTCGTCCATGATATTGGTCTGATTTTTTCCTCTGTACTCATTCACTGGGTCATCACTAGTCTCATGCCTTTAATTGTACCCCAAATACTAACACTCCAAAATTTATGTGGATTTCAAGTCACTTTTGTTCAAAAGGAGCTCTAAGGATGCCCCTCTGGTTGCCCAAACCTCGTTTCCTATCTACCTACCTCTGGTATGTTTGTTTTTTCTTCAAGCCAAAGACCTAGACATCACCCTCAATTCTTCCTTTACCCCCAGCACAGAGCCTCTCCCCACCAATCCACATGAAAGTGGTGCTGGTTCGAGTTCCATATTGTTTTGAATCAATCTACACCTTTCCAACTTGCTCTCACCTCCTAATTAAGCATCTTCATCTCTCATCTGGACTAAACTTTTCACTCTTGATCTCCTCCTATCTTTTCTCCACATGGCAACCAAAATGATCTCCTTCAGGCATAAATCAGATGATGGCATTTCCTACCTTGAAGAGTTACATGGCTTCCTATCTTCCAGAATGAAATTCAGGCCTTCCTACCATGATCCATAAGGCCTGCAAATCTGGCTCCTGTTTACCTTGCTAATCTTTTCATTCTACTTCTCCCCTTGATGACCAGGCTCCAGGCACACTTGTATTATTTCTCTTCTTAAATGTGCTAATGCCTTTCCCACCTTGGGACTTTGATACCTGCAGTGCAGCATCCACCTGATGCAAGAGGAACTATGTAAACATGTGGCTTATGCTTTTGTTCCATGAGAAATAAAGTCCTGTGATCTAAGAGTCTCCTATCTTCCACCATGAACCTGTAGCAGGCTAATTTGTTAGCTTGCAAGTAGGGTAAAATCTCAGACCCTTCACCTATTAATGCTCACCATTCCAGTGTGCTTGGGAAGATAACCTACCTCAGGAGAGATCAAATGTGCTTGGCTGTAATATATCCAATTCACTTCCCATATACTATAGTTTCCCCTCCCCCTTCCCATTATACACACTTTAAACTGAATATTGAATAGTACTGCCTTATGGGACAGCATTAAGAAATTTCAGTTGTAATAAGTGGAAGGAGGAGTGATCATCTCTCCATCTTAATAATAGTCCTATTTGGCCTAGGAGTAAAGCAGGTGGCTCTGGGAGACTAAATGTTGGCTATCATGGCTTTTCACCAAACTAGACGCAGTGAAAACTGTTAGAAAGCCCAACAGGCTAAAATTAGACAGATTTGACTAATGCTTGCTTTTCTATATAAACTTTGGGAGGAAGCCAGGCACAACTCATTTTTTAACGAAAGGAATGCAGGATCCATTCACTGGCTTCCTGCAAGGGTGCCTGAAGTCTCCATTATATGGTCACAACCCAGTGAGAAGAGATTTAGATTTGGTTGCCATCAAAAGTAAGTTGTTTTTCACACTGATGTTGTGATGATCTGCATCTCAGAAGCAGCAGTGAGGGAAAATTGGAGAACTTCAACAGTACCTACAACCAGCTAAAGATGGTTAATTCATCTGGCTAAAATTCAGGGCCCAATCAGTTCAATGCTTGGGAATAACTTGGGCCAAGACTAAGGAGATGAAAGATAGTGCTGCTTAGGATACTAAGTTTCAGTTTCTTGGAATTTGTGGGGTTTTTTTCCCCCATAGCTGACCAAAAGACTCTTGGTCTTTTCTCTTTGGAACATTAATGTAAAGAATTGTTGAGATGATAGGCTACTGATTAAATTGGGTCTGGTTGAGGATTATAGTCTGTACATGCACATTGTCAAAACTGGTTATTGGGTAATGAGTAATTGGCATTGATGAGATGCAGCTGCCTTGAAGAATGGGTGGGGGGCAGTCACATGCCTGAGGGGCTACATGACCAGCTGGCATAAAGCTGAAGCGGGCTCAAAGCTGATGATTTCCCTGAACTGAGGTCACTTGCACTCAGCCTTGTCTCTTGTGAGAACACATGTCCCAAGTTCAGAATGACTGTGCCTAGGATTTCGCTGTGCCATTGCGGTGCATGCCAGGGTATACCATGTCCTGTATCCTTTAGTAAAGCTAAGTAAACTTGGTGCTGGGTGGGGTCTATTGTGTCTTGTGAATTTGTCTGTCTGAACCCAAGTCCATTGTGGCTGGTAGAGCAGAGTGGACATTGCAATTACGTAAACCATTCTATGTTTTAAATTGTTTTATTCTTAGTCATAGTCTTAAATTCACAGCCATGATAAACACTTGATGGAAGGCAGGAAACATGAGGAACATTGATGTTGAAATACGTATTTAAGAAGATAAATGATAATTCCTCAGATATGCCTCAAGATGTTCTTCCCAGATCTGTAAGTTGCATATTTATCTGATTGAGATCTTTACATAGCAGAACAACACTGTTATCTATCACTTAAGCAACCAGTGCTAAAGAGAAAATATGGTGGAAATTACTCCAATTTAGCTTTCTATTTATTGGGAATAAATACTATCCACATCTGTAATGTTATTTGTAGAGCAACGCTTGCAAATAGCAACCTCAAACTTTCTCTCCAAATGAGTCATTTAAAAAAATCATGATGATTATAAAAAGAAGCTAGTTGATTTTTATCTCAAAATAAAAGAACTCTATACATCTAATATATTGACTTCTATTTGTCACTAATCAAGACTATCAAAAGCACTTGAAGGATTGAACATAAGGTATGAAACATTTTGAGATAGCAAAAGCAATTTCATTCAAGTCCCAGCTCACTTGTCGCCTCTTCAAGAGCCTGTCTGAACCATTCCACCTAATGTCTTCCCCTGGCTCCATCCATTTGGGTACTTGTCATGCTACAAATCAGGGTTCTGCATCTTATTACCCTCTTTTATTTTGTACCCTACCACTTCCCCCTCTAGAATGTAAGCTCCTGTGGGCAGAATCTGTCTTGTTTTATCACCATGTTCCCCCAGTGCCTAAGAACATTGCCTGGAATATGATAGATGTTCAATTTGAACATATCAAATATATTTTGATGATATATTTTTTTATATTTCAGGGATAAAAGGTAGATATTTTGTACCAATTGGCATAAATGGAGTATCGTGTGCATTTTTCCTGTGACACAGTATCTAGACAAATGCACGATGCCAAGTACTTACCTGGTCAGAGAATATATACCATGCTTTGCAGTTAGAGACCACTGGTGATTCTGTTCCAGTGATTTAAATATAGATTGAGTTTTAAAACCAAAAGTGGTGACTGTGGAAACGTGCTGCTCAGATCTCCTGCTGAGGAGAAACTGGTTGACTGGCAGCTCCAGCTGCTGCTCCTCTGGATTCACCACCATGTTTGCACTGAAATCATGCTTCCCTTGGGCTGCTCCCAGCCATTGACCAACATGGTGGGCATCCTAGTGGCATGTGGGACTCCTCTAACTGAGGAGTCCTCTAAGCTTTTGCTTGAGGACTCCCCATTGCCTGGGTTGAAACTTCCTTGGAACTACAATGTAGTCCTAGACTCTTCCTCCCCAGTCCTCCTTCCTTCCTTCTTTTCTTCTGGGAGTTCCAGCCAATGGGAGGCATTGGCAGAAATTTGAAGAGTTGGAGGAAAGGAAAGGCAAGGGTCTTTTTCTGTGGTACTTCTGCTTCCTGTGATACCTCCAGCAGCATCTATTTGTGTCTTCTTCATGTCTACATCTCCCTGCATATAATACATTCCTTCCCTCTGTGGTCCAGTTCCCTCCAGCCTCCTCCCACTGAACCTCTAGCCCCATCCAATGACCACTGCAATCAAACATTTTCTATTGGCTTAGGGATTGACAAGTACACAAGTTCCAGGAGAAAATTCAGAAAGAGATTCTAATTTCTAAAAATTTAATATTTCAAAGAATTAAGGGATTTATAATAATATAATAAATGGTGCTCATATTGGAAAAAAAAGTATGTGGACTTACTTTACTCCACATAAAAAAATTAAATCCAATAGATTGAAGACTTAAAATGTATTTTTTTAAGTTAAAACCATGCAAGAAATTATAGGAGAGTACAAGTATAATTTGGGATAATAGAAATGATTTGTTACTGTATTACTTATCTATCACTGTGTAACAAATGGCCCCAACACTTTGCAGCTCAAAACACCAAACATTTATTATCTCACAGACTTTCTAAGGATTAGGAATCTCACAGTGACTTGGCTGGGTGGTTCTGGTTCAGTTTCCTGGGAGGTTGTAGTCAAGTAGTGAGCAAGGGCTGCAGTCATCTAAAGGCTAAACTGGGGCTGGAGAATCTGCTTCTAAGTGCACACATGTGGTTCTTGGTAGGTTTCAGTTTCTCACTGGTCATTGGCAGGAGGCCTCCATTTCTCCCCATGTGAACTTCTCCATAGGGCTGCTCACATCATGGCAGCTTGCTTCCCCTGGGGTAAGAGATTCAAGACGGAGAGAACGAGAATGAGAATGAATGCACCCAAGGTGGAAGCCTCAGTCTTTTTCTAACCTAATTTTAGAAGTGACATCTCACCACTTCTGCCATATTCTGTTCCTTAGAAATAGATTATTAAGTTCAGCCCACACTCAACAGGAAGGGAATGAGGCTTCCTCTTGATGGGAGGAGTATCACGGAATTTGTGGGCACATCTCTAACACCCCCACTGTAACTAAGAGGAAAAAAACTACAAAAAATCTGATTACATGAAAATATGGAACATTTGCATGGCAAAATATTGTAAAGTTTAATAGACAGGAGACAGCTTGAGAAAACGTTTGTAGTTCAGATAAGAGAACATCTCTCCAATACATAAAGAACTCGTAAAATTTGACAAGAAATAGACAAATATGCAAAGGATATGGAATCAGTAAGGACTTTTGCTTGATGGCTGGTGACAGAGACCCGCCTGTAGTGGCTTAAAGACTTGAGGGTTTGTTTCCTTTTGTAATAGGTCCAGAGGCAGGAGATGGCTGACACTGGTTTAGGGCTGAAGTGTCTTCATTTGCTTGGCCTTTTTCTTGTAGTTACAAATGGCTCCTAGAACTTTAGACAAGACATGCCCATTCCCAGTCTCAGGAAAAAGATGGCAGGAAAAGGACAAAAAGTGTTTTGTCATTGGTTTTAGCTAATGACTTCTCTTTACATCCTATCCAAAAAGCTACTAGAAACAAACAAGTTTACCTACTGTATCAGATAGGATGCTTTTTGGTGCAAACAACAAAAAACCCAATTGAAAGAAACATTTTTTTAAATGAGGAAAATGCTTTACATACAAGTTCTGAGGCAGGAAAGTTCCAGTATTAATTCAGTGGCTCAATGTTACCAGATATCCAGATTATTTCCATTTTTGGCTTTGCTTCCCCTAGAATATTTGCTTTTTGCTCCTAGGCTATTACCCCATGGTTACAGATGGTACAGCTACTTGCATCACTTATCCACACAACAATGACCAAAGGTTAGAAAAGGCAACTCTGTTTTCCATACAAAAAACAATCATGGCAAGGGGAATGGCATTAGCATGATTGAATGATTAACTTGGACCAGAGAATCTTAGCTGGTAGGCAGTGCTGAAAGTGGGTGACAGTCCTGAGACTTTGATCCTCTCATTTCTTAGGGAAGCCTGGATGGCACCTGGGGTGCCCAGAGCCTCCCAGGCTAGTCATCTCCCAGGATAAATGGAAGCACTTAAAAGGTGTCCTAAAAAAAGCATATCCTATGTGGGCCTTGATGCAAAAAAGGATGGGAAGCAATGGCTAAGAGTAATTGACCTTCACCCCCTGGGGCTAGATAGAAGACCATGCACACTGGCCAGTAGAAACCTGAACAACACTCTGGTTCTATCAGAAGGAAAAGGGGGAGGCCACAGATTACTTGCCACAACTCTAAAAGAGCTAGAATTAGATCGAATTAAAATTTGAATCAGTATCTCTAAAAGTAAGACAATAGGGTTACTGCTTTAAAGTAGTGAAGGAAAAGAACTTTGATCTAGAGCTTTAGACCCAGTAAAACTGCTCCAGTTTGGACTCACAAGGAAGCAGATGCTGAGATGGAGATTAGCATAGGGGAGTTGCATCAGGAATCAACACTTGTGGAGGAAGGGAAGGAAGCCGGATTAGGCAAAAAGAAAAGTTAGGCTGCAATGGAGCCCTGGCAAAGGCTACAGCAGACCCCAAGGGGAGCTCTGAGGTGGGATGAGCTTCAGAGTTGTCCCGCATTGCATGGGGTCTTTCTGCTCCCATATGGACCAGTCACTGGGTGCAGGATGCCCCCAGGAAGGGGGTGCAACGTTGGATGAGACAGCTCTTGCTAGCTGAGAGACATTTCTGGAGAAGGCTAAAAGCTAAACTATGTCTGCCAGCAACACTGCTAGCTGCTGGGGGAGTAAGTTCTTCTGTCTTGAGGGAGGGATCTGGGGGTCACATCCCAACATCAAGCACAGAGATGAACATTTATTCAACAAATATGTATTCAGCACCTACTCTGTGGCAGGCACCATACTAGGCACTTGCTGCATATCAGTAAACAAAAGAAACAATGATCCCCACCCTCTTGGAGCTTATGGGCAGGCAAATTATAAAGGTAATAAGTAAGGAAGTTAAACAGTTTTGTGGCAATCAGTGGCTAGCCAAGAAAATCAAACCACTATAGGATTTTCATATGGAAGGAGTTTCGTATAGGGGATTAATACAAGTATTGAAAGAGTGGGGGAGCCAAACGGGATCTAATGTACCTCTAGGGCCAGAGGGACAAAAGGAAGGGGCAGTTTTACCAGAACCTAGAAGTTGAGGCTATTGGTGCGGGCTAGAGGATCAGGGGGCAGCCTGGAAGGCCCTGGATCACAGAGGAAGGGGATAGATGGAGGGATATGGAGTCAAGGAGAGGACAGAGATGCTGTTGGAGGTGCCCCGAAAGCAGAGAGAGGAGAAGGACCTCAGTCTTTTTCTTCTTTCCATCCTTCAACCTCCTGTCAGTACCTCCCATTGGCTGAATCTCCCAGAAGCCAGAGGGCAACTGAACCTGGGAAACTTAGTTCCCTGTGATACAGAACAGGGCAGGAGAATGGCGGGGATTAGTATGAGAGCAAATGGCCGTTGAACAACAGTGTGTTTAGAAGGTGGTAAGTTTAAGATTTTTTAATTTTGGGGAAAAAAATTGTAGAGCAAAATAAAGGGAACCAGGTATTTTAGAGTGGAAGGGAGCAGTGAGGTTAGGGAAGACCATGCTGAGAAAGTGACTTTGAGGCAAAGAATTGAGGTGAGGGAGTTGGCTGAATGATTGTCTGGGGGAAGAAGACAGTATGCCAGAGAGGAAACAGCTAGAAACAAGGCACAAGATGAGATGTCACTTGTCTATTCTTATCAGAGGAACAGTGAAAAAGGTGGCTAGAGCAGGACTAATGTGGTGTCCGTGGCCAGTGATGTGGCCAAGAGGAATGGGAGCCGCATCATGTGGGCACTTAAGAAGTGTGACTTCTACTCTGAGTAAAATCAGGAGCCATTACATGGTTTTAACCAGAGGAGGGACATTCGAATATGTGGTTTAAATGTAGGCTGTACCAAAGCTGTGGACTTAAAGCACCCCATCCCCCCCACCCCCACCCCCCGACTGTTTCTGACACTACTAGAGGCTGTAATTCAGCAACAAGAAAAATTAGTTCGGGAGGAAGCGGAGAGATGCAATGGTGAGTAAAATCTAGAGCTCTCTAAATAAGTGCTAATTGAGGAAATGTTTTAGAAGAGTGATCTGGAATTAGAATTCTAGATGATTTCAGCATGGAAGTAGGGCAGCAGGTGGTGGGGGAGAGTAGGGAGGGGTATAAAAACACAATATGCTTCTTTTTTTTTTTAATTGAAGTGTCATTGATCTACAATGTTGCATTAGTTTCTGGTGTACAGCAAAGTGATTCAGATATATATATTCTTCTTCATATTTTTTCCATTATTACAGGATATTGAATATAGTTCCCTGTGCCATACAGTAGGACCTTGTTGTTTATCCAATGTTATGCTTCTTGCTTTGTCTTGGGGGGGAGTTATAAAGAGGGACCTCATTAGAAAGATACGTGAATTAAACATTTAAAGCTTAAAATGAAAGGTTTAAAGTTTAAGGGTAAATCGCTAAGAGAATAAATATAGAATATATAACTTTCTAACCAGTGGAAGAAAAAACCGGAACTAAAGAGACTTCAACAAAAGGCAAGACAAAATGTGTGTGGATGGTAGGTAGTACTGATAGAAGAAAGAAAGAGCTTGGAAAAAAAAACACAAAAAACAAAATGAGGTAGCAGGAATCTGTTAAACATAGAGTTACCATTTGACCCAGCAATTCAACTCCTGGATATCCATCCAAGAGAACTGAAAACGTAAGTCTACACAAAGCTGTACACAAAAGGCTATAGCAGCATTATTTGTAACAGCCAAATGGTGAAAACAACCCAAATGTCCATCAGCAGATGAATGGATAAACAATATGTATATCCATATACTGAAATATTATTCAGCCACAGAAATGAAGAGTGCTTATACATGCTATAGTATGGCTGAACCTTGAAAACATTATGCTAAGTGGAAGAAGGCAATCACAAAAGACCACATATTATGCGATTCCATTTATATGAAATGTTCAGAAGAGACAAATATATAGATACAGAAAGTAGATCAGAGGTTGCTTGGTGGGGGGCAATGAGGCTGAAATGGGGATCATAGCTAAAGGGCAGAAGTACAGAGAGAAACTGACAGACAGAATGGTTAATTTCTCCATCAGCTCTCTTGCTGTTGGGTGTGTTATGTTCCCCTGCATCTTTCATAGAGTTTGCATAGCATTGGGCATTTTGCTAATTATCTGTCAAATGTTCATGGGCACTGGTGATGCCACAGTGAGTGCCATGGACCCAGGCCTAGCCTCAGAAAACACAGAACGGCCACTTGGAAAGTGTTCACCTACAGAAAACCCTGGGGAAACATGTTAAATCAGAATGGACTTCCCATGAGCAGAGTGCGGGGAATGACCTTGAACAGAGGGAAAACCAGGCTTCCATTTTAATTATGCATTCAGTATTGGTGAAATGGAATTAATTATCTTTATCATCTTTGAAAATGCTGCAGTGCACTTCCTATCTTTTGTTTCATGCTCCTTGAGATACAGGCATCCTCACAATTACTTGCAGAATGTTTAAAAACAAAGGCTGCAATGTAGTCAGTAGAGAGACAAAGCAGATGATTTTCTGAGCTTGATTAGAGCTGGCCAACCTATGGTATATATATGTACACATTTTTTTTTTTTTACTGCATTGCTTTTTATTTTTCCAGCTTTGAGAGATTATTGACATGTAATATATATAAGTTTAAGGTGTAAAATGTGATGATTTGATATATGTATACATTGTGAAATGATTATAGGTTTGGTATATTTTGATCTCTGCTTTTAAATATGAATTCAGCTGTCTGTAGACCCAGTCCTGACTCTGTCTCTGATTTAATTTCTGTGACTTTGCAAAGGTGACTTAATCACTCCTGGGTGCTGATGGCTGGATGAGTTTTCGATACCATCCATATGAAGTTGGCATCCCTTCAAAAAGGGAAAATGTGAAAAAGCATTTGAGATGAAAACAAATGAATAGACTATTTTTCATTACCCCTAGCCCAGAGTTTATAACCTGACCATGAAAATGAATCCTAGCCAATCTACTCTTTCTTCAGGGAGTCTACCAAGTATTTATACAGAGATTTGTGACCACGTTGGGTTTTGAGTATTCCTGCCCCTCCTTCTGTTGATGGGAAGACTCTGACCATAACCCACCAAGGGGCAACTGGGCATTTGCCACGTCTGTTCCATCTGGACCCACCTCTCTGGCCATGGCTGTCTGGACATTGAGTCAAGTGTCTGAATCAAGGGAAGTCCAACAGTATACTAGTCAATGACCCAAGTGGCCTGATTTGAAAGACTCAGTAGAGCCAATCCGATTCCCCTTTGGGGAACGTGGAGTTAGCCAACAGAGACTGAGGTGGACAGTATGAGGAGGAAAGAGGTGAGAAAATGTTATCAAGGGACTTCCCTGGCGGTCCAGCGGTTAAGATTCCACGCTTCCACTGCAGGGGCGGGGGGGCGGGGGCGCAGGTTTGATCCTGGGTCTGGGAACTAAGTTCCTGCCTGCCGTGTGGCAAATCAATCAATCAATCCAGAAAACGCTGCCAAGCTGAACAGGGGCTGTGATGAGCCCATGGCCAGGCAGTTAGGAGTGGGCAGAAGAGGAGGAGTTAAAAAGAGTGAGCTGGTGTCATTCACCAACCTACCAAACTGAACCGGTCTGGTTAGTTGGTGAATGTCAGGGGTGTGGTTGGGGTGTGTGTGTGAGTGAGTGAGTGACAATGTCACAACTGGCAGCCTCACTGCTTCCTAAGTCTCAGACCAAATTTGACCAAGTGTACGGGCTGTGCTAACAGAGGTTTCCCAGCCTGTCTGGAGTGGGAAAAATCCCTCTCTATCATTCTCCTCTGGCAGTTCTCCCAGCACTTGCTTGGAAGGAACCCTCCCAAGCAGATGGGACATCTTAAGGTTGGGAGGTGGCAGGATCCTTCTTAAAACAGACCAACCCCAGAGGAAAGGCTTCTATACACTGAGAGGGTGCTGGTGGCACTGGCTCCTGTGCTTTCTGATTCTTCATGCTGTTTTCATGGAAGGTGGAAGTTTCTCTTGGATGCCTCCTAATCCGTTTCGTTTTAAGCATCACTAATGCCCCTGATCAAAACCGCTTCTAATGCTAATAAACTAGTCCTAGTGTCGATACAGATGAGGATGAATTTGGTTAAACACACATCACAATCATCGTGCTGAGGCATTGCAGAGTCGATCCCACGAACCCCGGCCCAGAGGGCAGCTCCATGTTGTGTATGTGTGTGGTCGGGCAGAGCCTAGAAAGCTGCTTCTTGATTATTGGTTGCCTCTCTTGGTATCCGAGTTAGGTGGTGGTGGTGTTGTTTTACTATACATGTATTTGGGGTTTTTTTGTTTTTTGTTTTTAATTTTATCAGAATATAGGGTTTTTTTTTTGAGAGTTGAAAGAATTTTATGGTAAACGCTCACATGTTCATCACTTAGATTCTACAATTAACCTAGATTCTATAATTTTACTTTATCACATGTCACTTCATCCCTCCATCCATTCATTTATCCATCTTATTTTCGTTAATGTATTTCATAGTCAGTTGCAGACATCATTACACTTCACTCCTAAACACTTCAACATAAGACTGAGCTTTATGCAAGAAACTAGCTCTCCCTTAAACTTCGGATGTTATTGACAAGTAAAATTTGTGAACTATAATGACCCTCCTGCATGTTTTATAACTTATAATTATCTGAGCAAGATTCTTCAACAAACATTTACAGTTTGATGGGCAATAAAACAATTTGAAAGCAGCATTTTTGTATTTTTATAATGATTGGCAGGAAAAACATGACACCAACCACTTAGGATCAAACAGTTTTAGTCTTGAACGTTTCAATCTGATGGTTAACAGCCAAGTTTACTATTTAGCTCCATCTTCTTAAGTTTTCTCCATCCCGAGCACCTTCCTTTGGGGGCGGCAGCTGTGGATCTGAGTGTAAACGTGTACCTGGTCTCTACCTCGGCTGCCCCCAGGGTTTGGCCAGGTGTGTGCATCTTCCCCCAGGGGCCAGAGACTGGCTTCCAGATACTGCTGTTGGGAGGCGCAGAGAGAGACCTTCGAGTTCTAGGTCCCGAGCTCCACAGATAATTATCGGAGTGTAGTTGATTTACAATGTTGTGTTAGTTTCAGGTGTACAGCAAAGTGATTCAGTTATATGTATACATATATTCTTTTTCAGATTCTTGAGTTGGTGTTAGGGGAAGGGTGTGTCTGTTTCCATAGGGAGAAAGATCTCTTGGGAGCAAGGAGAACAAGATCCTGCCTTTCCTCCTTTGAGACTCCATTTCTCCTGTGCACGTGCTCATTCTCACACTCACAATTGGATCGTTCATTTTTTTTTTTTTACATCTTTATTGGAGTATAATTTCTTAACAATGGTGTGTTAGTTTCTGCTTTATAACAAATTTAATCAGTTATACATATACATATGTTCCCATATCCCCTCCCTTTTGTGTCTCCCTCCCACCCTCCCTATCCCACCCCTCCAGGCAGTCACAAAGCACCGAGCTGATCTCCCTGTGCTATGCGGCTGCTTCCCACTAGCTATCTACCTTACGTTTGGTAGTGTATATATGTCCATGCCTCTCTTTCGCTTTGTCACAGCTTACCCTTCCCCCTCCCCATATCCTCAAGTCCATTCTCTAGTAGGTCTATGTCTTTATTCCTGTCTTACCCCTATGTTCTTCATGACAGTTTTTTTCTTAAATTCCATATATATGTGTCAGCATACAGTATTTGTCTTTCTCTTTCTGACTTACTTCACTCTGTATGACAGACTCTAGGTCCATACACCTCATTACAAATAGCTCAATTTCGTTTCTTTTTATGGCTGAGTAATATTCCATTGTATACATGTGCCACATCTTCTTTATCCATTCATCCGATGATGGACACTTAGGTTTTTTCCATCTCCTGGCTATTGTAAATAGGGCTGCTATGAACATTTTGGCACATGACTCTTTTTGAATTATGGTTTTCTCAGGGTATAAGCCCAGTAGTGGGAATGCTGGGTCATATGGTAGATCTATTTTTAGTTTTTTAAGGAACCTCCATACTGTTCTCCATAGTGGCTGTACCAATTCACATTCCCACCAGCAGTGCAAGAGTGTTCCCTTTTTTCCACACCCTCTCCAGCATTTATTGTTTCTAGATTTTTTGATGATGGCCATTCTGACTGGTGTGAGATGACATCTCATTGTAGTTTTGATTTGCATTTCTCTAATGAGTAAAGATGTTGAGCATCCTTTCATGTGTTTATTGGCAGTCTGTATATCTTCTGTGGAGAAATGTCTATTTAGGTCTTCTGCCCATTTTTGGATTGGGTTGTTTGTTTTTTTGTTATTGAGCTGCATAAGCTACTTATAAATTTTGGAGATTAATCCTTTGTCAGTTGCTTCATTTGCAAATATTTTCTCCCATTCTGAGGGTTGTCTTTTGGTCTTATTTATGGTTTCCTTTGCTGTGCAAAAGCTTTTAAGTTTCATTAGGTCCCATGTGTTTATTTTTGTCTTTATTTCCATTTCCCTATGAGGTGGGTCAAAAAGGATCTTGTTGTGATTTATGTCATAGAGTGTTCTGCCTATGTTTTCCTCTAAGAGTTTGATAGTGTCTGGCCTTACATTTAGGTCTTTAATCCATTTTGAGCTTATTTTTGTGTATGGTGTTAGGGAGTGATCTAATCTCATACTTTTACATGTCCCTGTCCAGTTTTCCCAGCACCACTTATTGAAGACACTGTCCTTTCTCCACTGTACATTCCTGCTTCCTTTATCAAAGATAAGGTGACCATATGTGCGTGGGTTTATCTCTGGGCTTTCTATCCCGTTCCATTGATCTATCTTTCTGTTTTTATGCCAGTACCATACTGTCTTGATTACTGTAGCTTTGTAATATAGTCTGAAGTCAGGGAGCCTGATTCCTCCAGCTCCATTTTTCGTTCTCAAGATTGCTTTGGCTATTCGGGGTCTTTTGTGTTTCCATACAAATTGTGAAATTTTTTGTTCTAGTTCTGTGAAAAATGCCAGTGGTAGTTTGATAGGGATTGCTTTGAATCTGTAGATTGCTTTGGGTAGTAGAGTCATTTTCACAATGTTGATTCTTCCAATCCAAGAACATGGTATATCTCTCCATCTATTTGTATCATCTTTAATTTCTTTCATCAGTGTCTTATAATTTTCTGCATAAAGGTCTTTTGTCTCCTTAGGTAGGTTTATTCCTAGATATTTTATTCTTTTTGTTGCAATGGTAAATGGGAGTGTTTCCTTGATTTCACTTCCAGATTTTTCATCATTAGTATATAAGAATGCCAGAGATTTCTGTGCATTAATTTTGTATCCTGCTACTTTACCAAATTCATTGATTAGCTCTAGTAGTTTTCTGGTAGCATCTTTAGGATTCTCTATGTATAGTATCATGTCATCTGCAAACAGTGACAGCTTTACTTCTTCTTTTCAAATTTGGATTCCTTTTATTTCCTTTTCTTCTCTGATTGCTGTGGCTAAAACTTCCAAAACTATGTTGAATAAGAGTGGTGAGAGTGGGCAACCTTGTCTTGTTCCTGATCTTAGTGGAAATGGTTTCAGTTTTTCACCATTGAGGACGATGCTGGCTGTGGGTTTGTCATATATGGCCTTTATTATGTTGAGGAAAGTTCCCTCTATGCCTACTTTCTGCAGGGTTTTTATCATAAATGGGTGTTGAATTTTGTCGAAAGCTTTCTCTGCATTTATTGAGATGATCATATGGTTTTTCTCCTTCAATTTTTTAATATGGTGTGTCACGTTGATTGATTTGCATATATTGAAGAATCCTTGCATTCCTGGAATAAACCCCACTTGATCATGGTGTATGATCCTTTTAATGTGCTGTTGGATTCTGTTTGCTAGTATTTTGTTGAGGATTTTTGCATCTATGATCATCAGTGATATTGGCCTGTAGTTTTCTTTCTTTGTGACATCCTTGTTTGGTTTTGGTATCAAGGTGATGGTGGCCTCATAGAATGAGTTTGGGAGTGTTCCTCCCTCTGCTATATTTTGGAAGAGTTTGAGAAGGATAGGTGTTAGCTCTTCTCTAAATGTTTGATAGAATTCGCCTGTGAAGCCATCTGGTCCTGGGCTTTTGTCTGTTGGAAGATTTTTAATCACAGTTTCAATTTCAGTGCTTGTGATTGGTCTGTTCATATTTTCTATTTCTTCCTGATTCAGTCTTGGCAGGTTGTGCATTTCTAAGAATTTGTCCATTTCTTCCAGGTTGTCCATTTTATTGGCATAGAGTTGCTTGTAGTAAAGTCTCATGATCATTTGTATTTCTGCAGTGTCAGTTGTTACTCCTCCTTTTTCATTTCTAATTCTATTGATTTGAGTCTTCTCCCTTTTTTTCTTGATGAGTCTGGCTAATGGTTTATCAATTTTGTTTATCTTCTCAAAGAACCAGCTTTTAGTTTTATTGATCTTTGCTATTGTTTCCTTCATTTCTTTTTCATTTATTTCTGATCTGATTTTTATGATTTCTTTCCTTCTGCTAACTTTGGGATGTTTTTGTTCTTCTTTCTCTAATTGCTTTAGGTGCAAGGTTAGGTTGTTTACTCGAGATGTTTCCTGTTTCTTAAGGTGGGATTGTATTGCTATAAACTTCCCTCTTAGAACTGCTTTTGCTGCATCCCATAGGTTTTGGGTTGTCGTGTCTCCATTGTCATTTGTTTCTAGGTATTTTTTAATTTCCTCTTTGATTTCTTCAGTGATCACTTCGTTATTAAGTAGTGTATTGTTTAGCCTCCATGTGTTTGCATTTTTTACAGATCTTTTCCTGTAATTGATGTCTAGTCTCATAGCATTGTGGTCGGAAAAGATACTTGATACAATTTCAATTTTCTTAAATTTACCAAGGCTTGATTTGTGACCCAAGATATGATCTATCCTGGAGAATGTTCCATGAGCACTTGAGAAAAATGTGTATTCTGTTGTTTTTGGGTGGAATGTCCTATAAATATCAATTAAGTCCATCTTGTTTAATGTATCATTTAAAGCTTGTGTTTCCTTATTTATTTTCATTTTGGATGATCTGTCCATTGGTGAAAGTGGGGTGTTAAAGTCCCCTACTATGAATGTTACTGTCAATTTCCCCTTTTATGGCTGTTAGTATTTGCCTTATGTATTGAGGTGCTCCTATGTTGGGTGCATAAATATTTACAATTGTTATATCTTCTTCTTGGATCGATCCCTTGATCATTATGTAGTGTCCTTCTTTGTCTCTTCTAGTAGTCTTTATTTTAAAGTCTATTTTGTCTGATATGAGAATTGCTACTCCAGCTTTCTTTTGATTTCCATTTGCATGGAATATCTTTTTCCATCCCCTTACTTTCATTCTGTATGTGTCTCTAGGTCTGAAGTGGGTCTCTTGTAGACAGCATATATATGGGTCTTGTTTTTGTATCCATTCAGCCAATCTGTGTCTTTTGGTGGGAGCATTTAGTCCATTTACATTTAAGGTAATTATCGATATGTATGTTCCTATTCCCATTTTCTTAATTGTTTTGGGTTCGTTATTGTAGGTCTTTTCCTTCTGTTGTGTTTCTTGCCTAGAGAAGTTCCTTTAGCATTTGTTTTAAAGCTGGTTTGGTGGTGCTGAACTCTCTCAGCTTTTGCTTGTCTGTAAAGGTTTTAATTTCTCCATCAAATCTGAATGAGATCCTTGCTGGGTAGAGTAATCTTGGTTGCAGGTTTTTCTCCTTCATCACTTTAAATATGTCCTGCCAGTCCCTTCTGGCTTCCAGAGTTTCTGCTGGAAGGTCAGCTGTTAACCTGATGGGGATTCCCTTATGTGTTATTTGTTGTTTTTCCCTTGCTGCTTTTAATATGTTTTCTTTGTATTTAATTTTTGACAGTTTGATTAATATGTGTCTTGGCGTATTTCTCCTTGGATTTATCCTGTATGGGACTCTCTGTGCCTCCTGGACTTGACTGACTATTTCCTTTCCCATATTAGGGAAGTTTTCAACTATAATCTCTTCAAATATTTTCTCCGTCCCTTTCTTTTTCTCTTCTTCTTCTGGAACCCCTATAATTCGAATGTTGGTGTGTTTAATGTTGTCCCAGAGGTCTCTGAGACTGTCCTCTGTTCTTTTCATTCTTTCTTCTTTCTTCTGCTCTGCAGTAGTTATTTCCACTATTTTATCTTCCACGTCACTTATCCGTTCTTCTGCCTCAGTTATTCTGCTATTGATCACATCTAGAGTATTTTTCATTTCACTTATTGTGTTTTTAATCGATGCTTGATTCATCTTTAGCTCTTCTAGGTCCTTGTTAACTGTTTCTTGCATTTTGTCTATTCTATTTCCAAGATTTTGGATCATCTTTACTATCATTGTTCTGAATTCTTTTTCAGGTAGACTGCCTATTTCCTCTTCATTTGTTAGGTCTGGTGGGTTTTTATCTTGCTACTTCTCCTGCTGTGTGTTTTTCTGTCTTCTCATTTTGCTTATCTTACTGTGTTTGGGGTCTCCTTTTTGCAGGCTGCAGGTTCGTAGTTCCCGTTGTTTTTGGTGTCTGTCCCCAGTGGCTAAGGTTGGTTCAGTGGGTTGTGTAGGCTTCCTGGTGGAGGGGACTAGTGCCTGTGTTCTGGTGGATGAGGCTGGATCTTGTTTTTCTGGTGGGCAGGTCCACGTCTGGTGGTTTGTTTTGGGGTGTCTGTGGACTTTTTATGATTTTAGGCAGCCTCTCTGCTAATGGGTGGCGTTGTGTTCCTGTCTTGCTTGTTTTTTGGCATAGGGTGTTCAGCACTGTAGCTTGCTGGTCGTTGAGCGAAGCTGGGTGCTGGCGTTGAGATGGAGATCTCTGGAGGATTTTCGCCATTTGATATTATGTGGAGCTGGGAGGTCTCTTGTGGACCAGTGTCCTGAAGTTGGGTCTCCCACCTCAGAGGCACAGCACTGACTCCTGGCTCCTCAATTTGGGATGATTTTTTGTCTATTCATGTATTCCACAGATGCAGGGTACATCAAGTTGATTGTGGAGCTTTAATCTGCTGTTTCTGAGGCTGCTGGGAGAGATTTCCCTTTCTCTTCTTTGTTCTCTCAGCTCCCGGGTCTCAGCTTTGGATTTGGCCCCGCCTCTCCGTGTAGGTCGCCGGAGGGCGTCTGTTCTTCACTCAGAGAGGACAGGGTTAAAGGAGCAGCCGCTTCGGGAACTCTGGCTCACTCAGGCGGGGGGGGAGGGAGGGGCACGGAGTGCGGGGTGAGCCTGCAGCGGCAGAGGCTGGCGTGACGTTGCACCAGCCCGAGGCGCGCCGTGCGTTCTCCCAGGGAAGCCGTCCCTGGATCCCGGGACCCCGGCAGTGACAGGCTGCACAGGTTTCCCGCAAGGGGGTCGTGGACAGTGACCTGCGCTCGCACACATGCCTCTTGGCGGCGGCAGCAGCAGCCCCAGTATCCCACGCCCATCTCTGGGCTCCGCGCTTTCAGCCGCGGCTCGCGCCCGTCTCTGGAGCTCCTTTAAGCAGCGCTCTTAATCCCCTCTCCTCGTGCACCAGGAAACAAAGAGGGAAGAAAAAGTCTCTTGCCTCTTCCGCAGCTCCAGAGTTTTCCCGGACTCCCTCCCAGCTAGCTGTGGCGCATTAGCCCCCTTCAGGCTGTGTTCTCGCCGCCAGCCCCAGTCCTCTCCCTGCGCTCTGACAGAAGCCGGAGCCTCAGCTCCCAGCCCCACCCGCCCCGGTGGGCAAGCAGACAAGCCTCTCGGGCTGGTGAGTGCCGGTCGGCACCGACCCTCTGTGCGGGAATCTCTCCGCTTTGCTCTACCCAGGTACGTGGGGGAGTTTCTTGCCTTTTGGGAGGTCTGAGGTCTTCTGCCAGCGTTCAGTAGGTGTTCTGTAGGAGTTGTTCCACGTGTAGTTGTATTTCTGGTGTATCTGTTGGGAGGAAGGTGATCTCCGCGTCTTACTCTTCCACCATCTTCCCCGGAAGTCTGGATCGTTCATTTTAATGCACATGACATCCATCTGTGTTCAATGGCCATCTATTGTGTTGTGTTCAACTTATGCTTGTTGAGGACCCACTTGGGACCAGACACTGTGCCATGGAGATAAATCTAATGCATTCACAGGCTGGAGGAGAAGCAGTCAGTTCATTGCTTTACTCCTGGTGGTGCGTGTCTCCTCATCTCTAGAACAAGGAGTGCAGAAGTGCCTGCATTTCCCCCATTAAAAATTGTGTAAGCTGGGCTTCCCTGGTGGCATAGTGGTTGAGAGTCTGCCTGCTGATGCAGGGGACATGGGTTCGTGCCCCGGTCCGGGAAGATCACACATGCTGAGGAGTGGTTGGGCCCGTGAGCCATGGCCGCTGAGCCTGCGTGTCCGGAGCCTGTGCTCTGCAACGGGAGAGGCCACAACAGTGAGAGGCCCACATACCGCAAAAAAAAAAAAAAAAGAAAATTGTGTAAGTAGATCATGTTTCTTCAGCATCCAAAATGACAAAATATCATCCAGCCTATTCCTTTTGCCTTGGGCTGGGCTGGAGTTCTCCTCAGTGGGATTAGTCATTGCCAATGCCTCTAGGCAGCCAGACGTCTAACCGCAGGATGTCAGAGCCTGGCGTTAGGCTGCTTTGCCCCTCTCTACCCAGCCTCATCGTAGCAGAGAAGTGGTTTAGAGGGACATGTTCAGAAAAGGGTGGGAGCCTAGTTCCTCCATGGACTGTCATGGTAGCCAGGGGTTACCACTCTAGGGATCCAGCATCCATTTATTCATCACATATGAATATGTTCTAGGTGCCAGGTACAGATCTAGGGCTCCATGTACAGCAGTGACCAAGGTAGACAACGCATGCTCCCTCACAAAGCTTTCCCGAGGGACGATGGCAAACAAGTAACCAAACTGAGTGTGACAAGGGGGCACATCTGCTGAGAACAGAGCATTGGCATCCCTAGCTCTTGGCTCAGAGGGGCTGATACCCACTGAGGGGGCTCTTAAGAGGCCATGTCTCTGGCTAGAGATGTCTTCTGGAGAAAGCAGGGCTGGATTTTGGATTTGGGCTCCTGTATCAGATAGGCTTTGTCTGGGTTATTTCCTAGAGGAGCTATGTCCCCTCTCTCTGAGCCTGGACCAAGGCAGGCAGACCTCGGCTCAGCCCTCTCCAGGGAGCGGTTGGTTCTACCCAGGGTGTGGCCTGAGTTAGGGGCCCTTTCTCTCCCAGACGGCACAGCTCTCTTAAGGTATACTGAGGGGTACACATTGTGACCCCTCCAGCCTAGGTGTGAAGCATTGAAACATACAAATTTGGGACTTCCCTGGCGGTCCAGTGGTTAGGACTCCATTCTTTCACTGCACGGAGCGCGGGTTCGATCCCTGGTCAGGGAACTAAGATCCTGCATGCCGCGCAGTGCGGCCACAAAAAGAAAAAAGAAACATACAAATTTGTATTTGTTCCATGACTGTGGGAATCACAGGCTTTTGCATAAGCACTTCTCCACCGCGGCCTGTGAGGACTTGCTTCCTGTGCCTTTCCCACCTCAGGTGGGGTCCTCACCTTTCTCCCCTAGACTAGAATAAAAGCTTCCCATTCAGTCTCCCGCTCCCAACCTTGTCTGTTCCTTTTCAACCATCCTGTGCAAAGCCACGAGAGTTGCCCACTCTTAGGGGTTTCTGAAACACATCAGATTCTTTCCTGCTTCTGGGTCTCTGCCTGGGCCATTTCCTTTGGTTCCGTGCTAGTCCCACCTTTCACACCCCTGTTCCACCCTCTATACCGGGGAATGCCTTCATCCTTCAAAAGGCACCTCCATCCTCCCTCCTCTGTGCAGCTTCCCAGATCCACCAGCAAACCTGTTCACTGTCTCATCGGGGCTGGTTCTTTTTTTTTTTAACTTTAAATTTTTTTTGAATTTTTATTTTTAATACAGCATGTTCTTATTAGTTACCTATTTTATTTATTTATTTATTTATTTATTTGCGTTATGCGGGCCTCTCACTGTTGTGGCCTCTCCTGTTGCGGAGCACAGGCTCCAGACCCGCAGGCTCAGCGGCCATGGCTCACGGGCCCAGCCGCTCCACGGCATGTGCGATCTTCCTGGACTGAGGCACGAACCCATGTCCCCTGCATCGGCAGGCAGACTCTCAACCACTGCGCCACCAGGGAAGCCCTAGTTACCTATTTTTTACATATTAGTGTATATATGTCAATCCCAATCTCCCAATTCATCCCACCGCCATCCCCCCCGTCCCCCCACACTGCTTTCCCCCCCTTGGTGTCCATATGTTTGTTCTCTACAACTGTGTCGCTATTTCTGCCTTGCAAACTGGTTCCTCTGTACCATTTTTCTAGATTCCACATATATGTGTTAATATACGATATTTGTTTTTCTCTTTCTGACTTACTTCACTCTGTATGACAGTCCTTAAGTCCATCCACGTCTTTACAAATGACCCAATTTCTTCCTTTTTATGGGTGAGTAATATTCCACTGTATGTATGTACCACATTTTCTTTATCTATTCGTCTGTCAATGGGCATTTAGGTTGCTTCCATGATCTGGCTATTGAAAATATTGCTGCAATGAACATTGGGGTGCATGTGTCTTTTGGAATTGTGATTTTCTCTGCGTATATACCCAGTAGTGGGATTGCTGGGTCATATGGTAATTCTATTTTTTGTTTTTTAAGGAACCTCCATACTGTTCTCCATAGTGGCTGTATCAATCTACATTCCCACCAACAGTGCAAGAGGGTTCCCTTTTCTCCACACCCATTCCAGCATTTGTTGTTTGTAGATTTTCTGATGATGCCCATTCTAACTGGTGTGAGGTGATACCTCCTTGTAGTTTTGATTTGCAATTCTCTAATAATTAGTGATGTTGAGCAGATTTTCATGTGCTTCTTGGCCATCTGTATGTCTTCTTTGGAGAGATGTCTATTCAGGTCTTCTGCCCATTTTTGGATTGGGTTGTTTGTTTTTTAATATTGAGCTGCATGAGCTGTTTATATATTTTGGAGATTAATCCTTTGTCCATTGATTCACTTGCAAATATTTTCTCCCATTCTAAGGGCTGTCTTTTCATCTTGTTTATAGTTTCCTTTGCTGTGCAAAACTTTTAATTTTCATTAGGTCCCATTTGTTTATTTTTGTTTTTATTTCCATTACTCTAGGAGGTGTATCAAAAAAGATCTTGGGATTTATGTCAAAGAATATTCTTCCTATGTTTTCCTCTAAGTGTTTTATAGTGTCTGGTCTTACATTTAGGTCTTTAATACATTTTGAGTTTATTTTTGTGTATGGTGTTAGGGAGAGTTCTAATTTCATTCTTTTACATGTAGCTGTCCAGTTTTCCCAGCACCACTTATTGAAGAGGCTGTCTTTTCTCCATTGTATATCCTTGCCTCCTTTTTCATAGATTAGTTGACCATAGGTGTGTGGGTTTATCTCTGGGTTTTCTATCCTGTTCCATTGAACTATATTTCTGTTTTTGTGCCAGTACCATATTGTCTTGATTACTGTAGCTTTGTAGTATAGTCTGAAGTCAGGGAGTCTGATTCCTCCAGCTCCATTTTTTTCCATCAACACTGCTTTGGCTATTCGGGGTCTTTTGTGTTTCCATATAAATTTTAAGATTTTTTGTTCTAGTTCTGTAAAACAATGCCACTGGTAATTTGATAGGGATTGCATTGAATCTGTAGATTGCTTTGGGTATTATAGTCATTTTCACAATATTGATTCTTCCAATCCAAGAACATGGTATATCTCTCCATCTGTTTGTGTCATTGATTTCTTTCATCAGTGTCTTATAGCTTTCTGAGTACAGGTCTTTTACCTCCTTAGGTAGGTTTATTCCTAGGTATTTTATTATTTTTGTTGCAGTGGTGAATGGGATTGTTTCTTTAATTTCTCTTTCTGACCTTTCGTTGTTAGTGTATAGGAATGTAAGAGATTTCTGTGCGTTAATTTTGTATCCTGCTACTTTACCAAATTCATTGATTAGCTCTAGTAGTTTTCTGGTGGCATCTTTAGGATTCTCTATGTATAGCATCATGCCATCTGCAACCAGTGACAGTTTTACTTCTTCTTTTCCAATTTGTATTCCTTTTATTTCTTTTTCTTCTCTGATTGTCGTGGCTAGGACTTCCAAAACTATGTTGAATAATAGTGGTGAGAGTGGACATCCTTGTCTTGTTCCTGATCTTAGGGGAAATGCTTTCAGTTTTTCACCATTGAGAATGATGTTTGCTATGAGTTTGTCATATATGGCCTTTATTATGTTGAACTAGGTTCCCTCTGTGCCCAGTTTCTGGAGAGTATTTATCATAAATCAGTGTTGAATTTTGTCAAAAGCCTTTTCTGCATCTGTTGAGATGATCATATGGTTCTTATTCTTCAATTTGTTAATATGGTGTATCACATTGATTGATTTGTGTATATTGAAGAATCCTTGCATCCTTTGGATAAATCCCACTTGATCATGGTGTATGGTCCCTTTAATGTATTGTTGGATTCTGTTTGCTAGTGTTTTGTTGAGGATTTTTTCATCTATATTCATTTCTCAAAGAACCAGCTTTTAGTTTTATTGATCTTTGCTATTGTTTCCTTCATGTATTTTTCATTTATTTCTGATCTGATTTCTTTCCTTCTGCTGACTTTGGGGTTTTTTTGTTCTTCTTTCTCTAATTGCTTTAGGTGTAAGTTTAGGTTGTTTTTTTTTTTGAGATTTTTCTTGTTTCTTGAGGTAGGACTGTATTGCTATAAACTTCCCTCATAGAACTGCTTTTGCTGCTTCCCATAGGTTTTGGATCGCCATGTTTTCATTGTCATTTGTCTCTAGGTATTTTCTGATTTCCTCTTTGATTTCTTCAGTGACCTCTTGGTTATTTAGTAATGTATTGTTTAGCCTCCATGTGTTTGTGTTTTTTACATTTTTTCCCCCTGTAATTGATTTCTAATCTCACAGTGTGGTGGTTGGAAAAGATGCTTGGTGTGATTCCAATTTTCTTAAATTTACTGAGGCTTGATTTGTGACCCAAGATGTGATCTATCCTGGAGAATGTTCCATGTGCGCTTGAGAAGAAAGTGTAATCTGCTGTTTTAGGATGGAATGTACTATAAATATCCATTAAATCTATCTGGTCTACTGTGTCATTTAAAGCTTGTGTTTCCTTATTAATTTTCTGTCTGGATGATCTGTCCATTGGTGTAAGTGAGGTGTTAAAGTCCCCCAATATTATTGTGTTACTGTCGATTTCCTCTTTTATAGCTGGAAGCAGTTGCCTTATGTATTGTTGTGCTCTTATGCTGGGTGCGTATATATTTATAATTGTTATATTTTCTTCTTGGATTGATCCCTTGATCATTATGTAGTGTCCTTCCTTGTCTCTTGTAACGTTCTTTATTTTAAAGTCTGTTTTATCTGATGTGAGAATTACTACTCCAGCTTTCTTTTGATTTCCATCTGCATGGAATATCTTTTTCCATCCCCTCACTTTCAGTCTGTATGTGTCCTTAGGTCTGAAGTGGGTCTCTTGTAGACAGCATATATATGGGTGTTGTTTTTGTATCCATTCAGCCAATCTGTGTCTTTTGGTTGGAGCATTTAATCCATTCACGTTTAAGGTAATTATCAACATGTATGTTCCTATGACCATTTTCTTAATTTTTACGGGTTTGTTTTTGTAGGTCCTTTTCTTCTCTGTGTTTCCTACCTAGAGAAGTTCCTTTAGCATTTGTTGTAGAGCTGGTTTGGTGGTGCTGAATTCTCTTAGCTTTTGCTTGCCTGTAAAGCTTTTGATTTCTCCATCTAATCTGAAGGAGATCCTTGCCGGGTAGAGTAATCTTGGTTATAGTCTCTTCCCTTTCATCACTTTAAATATATTGTGCCACTCCCCTCTGGCTTGTAGAGTTTCTGCTGAGAAATCAGCTGTTAACATTATGGGAGTTCCCTTGTATGTTATTTGTCATGTTTCCCTTGTTGCTTTCAGTAATTTTTCTTCGTCTTTAATTTTTCTCAGTTTGATTACTATGTGTCTTGGCGTGTTTCTCCTTGGGTTTATCCTGCCTGGGACTTTCTGCACTTCCTGAACTTGGGTGGCTATTTCCTTTCCCATGTTAGGGAAGTTTTTTACTATAATCTCTTCCAATATTTTCTCGGGTCCTTTCTCTCTCTTCTCCTTCTGGGACCCCTATAAT
Source organism: Hyperoodon ampullatus (assembly GCF_949752795.1). Classification (NCBI taxonomy): domain Eukaryota; kingdom Metazoa; phylum Chordata; class Mammalia; order Artiodactyla; family Ziphiidae; genus Hyperoodon; species Hyperoodon ampullatus. Next base: position 47,926,565 of record NC_136923.1, on the reverse strand, counting down.
GCGAATGATGGTGCATTCAGTGTTGTCCCAGAGGTCTCTTAGGCTGTCTTCATTTCTTTTCATTCTTTTTTCTTTATTCTGGTCTGCAGCAGTGAATTCCACCATTCTGTCTTCCAGGTCACTTATCTGTTCTTCTGCCTCAGTTATTCTGCTATTGATTCCTTCTAGTGTATTTTTCATTTCAGTTATTGTATTGTTCATTTCCGTTTGCTTGTTCTTTAATTCTTCTAGATCTTTGTTAAACATTTCTTGCATCTTCTCGTTCTTTGCCTCCATTTTTTTCCCGAGGTCCTGGATCATCTTCACTATCATTATTCTGAATTCTTTTTCCTGGAAGGTTGCCTATCTCCATTTTAGTTAGTTGTTTTTCTGAGGTTTTATCTTGTTCCTTCATCTGATACGTAGTCCTCTGCCTTTTCTTTTTGTCTATCTTTCTGTGAATGTGGTTTTCATTCCACAGGCTGTAGAATAGTAGTTCTTCTTGCTTCTCCTGTCTCAGAGCTGGTTCTTAATCATTAGCACATTGCCACCCAAGTTGTGGAGGTTCGATCGCCACTGGCTCCTTGATGCTGTTAAGTTCCTTGCAGCAGGATTCACTACTGGCCCAGCCTCGTCTTCCAGGAGCAATATGGGCCAAGCACAAAGCGTATCATTTCAGTTTAGGTTCCCCCAGAACAGCTCCTGAGACAAGGAATTGAATTTAAATAGTTTATCTGGGAAGTGAGCCCAAGAGGCACTGGGGCGGGCACCTGGGGAAGTGAGAGATGAGGGGAGGGAGTCAGTACAGGGAGTGTCATCAAGCCAGTGATCACTGTGGGTACCTGGGAACTTGGGGGACAATGCAGAACACTGTAATGGCTGATTTTATGTGTCAGCTTGGCTAGGCCACAGTACCTAGATATTTCATCAAATATTATTCAAGATGTTTCTGTCAAGGTATTTTTTACCTTGAGATTAATGTTTAAATCAGCAGACTTTGCATCAAGCAGATTCCTCTCCATAATGGTGAGGGCCTGAATAGAAAGATGGATCTCCCCCAAGCAAGAAGGAATTCTGCCAGCAGTCTGCCTTTGGACTTGGGCTGTAACATCAACTTTTCTCTGGGTCTCCAGCCTGCCAGCCTTCCTTACAGATTTTGGACTTTCCAGCCTCTACTTCCTTAAAATGTCTCTCTGTGTCTCTGTCTCTCTCTCTCTGTCTGTCTCTCTGTCTCTCTGTCTCTCTCTGTCTCTCTCTCTGTCTCTCTCTCTGTGTGTCTCTCTCACTATCTCTCTCTCTCTCTCTCTCTCTATATATATATATATATATATGTATATACGTACACACACACAGACACACGCACCCCATGAGTTCTGTTTCTCTGGGAGACTCTGACTATTACAAACACACACGTCAGAGAAGCCCTGGTCAGTCATTGGGCATTAATTTCCCAGCACTTCCAGCCTGCTGCACACATGGACAGAGGGGCTCTGGTGGACAAAGACAGTCCTTAGGCAAAGATTTTCAGGTGCTGGCAGTGAAAAATCTGGCCCATGAGGTTGGAAAGCTGCCTACAGATCTGGGTGAGGCACTGACAGTTCCTGCTACAAGCGTGTTCATTGAGTGGAAAGCTTCTCATAAGACACTCCTTCATCACCTCATAGGACTCCATGATAGATTTCTATGGCCTGACTTTTGAACATTGAGCAGGACACCCCACAGCTTTCCCACTTCTAAAATAGAACAATAGCTCACAGGATTGTTGGAGAAATAGTTCACAATGATATAATACATACCAAATGTATGCACACTGTTTCATAGATAGAGCACACTCCATAAATGCTAGCTACTATTACCAGCCCTTGGAGCTTCAAAACTCTTTTTTCAGAGTGTGGTCCCCAGAGCAGATGTTGGAACTCTGGGTATGCACTGCTCTCCATTCCTCGTCATTGCTCCCTGTGACGGGGAGACAGAGACACATGGCAAATTGGATGTAGCACTAACATGACCACTGAGAAACCCTGCCCTTGAATTTGGGCAGCTCTTCTGTCAGTTAAAGGGCTTCCCATCAAATTCAGTCCTTTCCAACTGCCTTCCACCTTGCCATTTCTATGACTGATAAATAGAAATGGGAGGTCATATAGCCTTTGATAAAAAATAGATATCATATGATCAGTGAAAAGAAACAGACTCGGAAAATGAAGATACATTGGGGAGAGTGATGTGACCAGCATTTGCATCAGGTTTACATGAGCTAGACGCTTCCATGCCTGCATCTGTGTGAGGCTGGCAGGCAGGAGAGTACTGGGTCACCTTCCTCAGGCAGGTGGAAGGGATATCCATGTTTACTTGCTGGAGAGTGTGAAAATCTCTGCACCACAGTGTATTAACTGATTGGGGTATGTTGTCAACATTTCAATAGGTGAATTGTAGGACTTAAAGATGTTTTGAAACTGCCTTTTGAAGAGGAGAAAATGCATTTTATTTCATTATGGGGTAATTTTTTAAATTTAATTTTTATTTTATATTAGAGTATAGTTGATTTACAATGTTGTGTTAGTTTCAGGTGTACAGCAAACAGATTCAGTTATACATATACATATATCCATTTTTTTTCAGATTCTTTTCCCATATAGGTTATTACAGAATACTGAGTAGACTTCTCTGTGCTATATAGTAGGTCCTTGTTGATTATCTGTTTTATATATAGTGGTGTGTGTTTATGTTAATCCCAAACTCCTAATTTTTCCCTCCCCCCATTTTTCCCCTTTGGTAACTATAAGTTTGTTTTCTAAGTCTGTGAGTCTGTTTCTAAAATAGCATTTATTATTCCAAGAAATTGGGAGCTATCATTTCATTCCTCCCCATATTCTTCAGTGGTTGGTTATTTCATAGCTGTACTATGTGTCCCTTCCTATGGAACTGACCTGGTTCGTCAGTGCAGTAGTGACTTGCTTGGCTCTGGATGGATATTTGCTAACAGGTGTGGTGAAGGAGGCTAACTTGAGGGAATTCCACTTTCTTTCCTGGAGATAAGTAGGGTTTGTGCAAGATGAAGGTCAGAAAAACCCTCAGTACCACTCATAATGCAAATCATTAGATTCCACAGGAGGTTGGCATAGCTGATAACAAGAGAATTGTTAAAAAAAAAAACAAAAAACCAAGTATATTATGGACTTTCAGAAATTCCCAATTGGGACTTCAATGTAGATAAAGACATGTTGGTTGGAAATGAATGCTCTTGGAATATTGATGGAGACATTTATTCCCATCCCACATATTTTAGATAACTTAGGTTGCATCATACCCCATGTTTAGAATGCAATAATTTAAGTAGCAATAACAAATTATCCATGCCATTGACCATGTTCAGTCTTGATAGTGCTCAGTGTAGCTGCTCACACTATTTTACATTTCATAAATGCCTCCAGACATATTGGAAAATGTCATGACTTCTCACCTACAGGAAAATCAAAATGCCAGGCAAGCATTTCATTGTTTCTCTGAATTACAGATTGTCTTCTGACTCCAGTCTCGTGTGCAGTGAAGCCCCACTCTTTACAGTATAATAATTCCTAAGAGCCAATCAATTTATTTTGTGTTATTCTGGTTCTGTTCAAAGGCAATTTAAGCCAAGTGTTGAAAATTACAAAGGAAAAGATCAGCACGTGTACTAGTTGCCACTTATGTGGTCTGAATACTCCGTGTGCGGACTTCTCTAGGAAAATGGAGAGAGAAAAGATCAGTAGTCATTTGATCAGACCAACAGAGCTCTGGGTGGGTAGCAGTATTTTCATTTTATGATGAGAAAGTAGTTTCTGAGAGGTTAAATATCTTGCCTACAATCACTCAGCAATTAACTAACAAAGTCAGGAATCAAACCTGTATCTTTCTGACAAAAACCCATGATTTTTTTTTCACTCCATCCCTGTGCTGTCTCACTACAGTCCAAACCCAACTCTATGAGCACTTCTGCTCTTCAAAGCAAGGATTTAGGTTTTGATTTCCTGGAAGACGTTGCTGTGGTTTAAAACTCTGAACTAATGACAAACTTGGCAATCCATAGCTTAGCTCAGTGATCTAAAAAATACTGTCTGAAGCAGGAAATGCAGGTTAACTAGACACTAAGGAACAGAAGTAAAAGTGCTCCATATTGTAAATCTTGTTTCCAAATGTGTTTTGAAGAAATTCTTGTGGATCTTGAAGCCAAATCTGGCCTCTGGACCCCAACACCAAATTAATTCTCTGAGACAGAGTTTTGGGTGAAGTAGAAAAGAATAGTTTTATTGCTTTGTCAGGGAAAGGGGGCTCCAGCAAGCTAATGCCCTCAAAACTGTGTGTCTGACCTGGAGGGGGTATGGGGAGTTTAATAGTAATGGTTCAAAGAGGGCATGATCAGCTCGTGGACATTCTTCTGATTGGTGGTGAGGTAAGTAGGAGTGAGCATCACCAACTTTCAGATTCCAACCGGTCTGGGGTCCATGCACTGTGGACAGCTTACTATTTACTCCTCCCACATGGTGGGGGTTTCAGTATCTGCAGAATAGCTCAAAGATATTGTTATGTGTATCCCTTGAGGGGAAACCAGGACCCACCCCAAGGCTGCACTATTGTTTCTTTTGACTGTTCCTCCTTGGTCTCTGCATCCCCTCCCTTACATAATTAGCAACTGTTTGAACCTGCTCATTGGAACTAAGGGAAGGTCATGGAGGCTGAATGAAGCTTATTTCCTGTAATCAAGAAATGGGGGACACAGAAAGGCTTTTGTGCCCAGGAGCCCCACAGCGTCCTGCTTGCTATCAATCTTTGGAAAGGCCTCATGTTTTGAGGCAAGGCTGGTCCAGAGAGAGCTGCATATTCCTTCCTCTAGTTGGGAATAAGAAAGCCCATTGGCTGGTAGGGAGAATCCAGTAGCTACAGCGGATCCTGTTGACCGCCAGCCTGAAATCCACACCCATCACCTCCCACACACTCTTCTGGTGTTCCCAAATATGTACCTCCTCATGTTCATACATCCCGGGTTTCAGAGGAGGCTAACCCACTCTGTCCTCAGGGGTGGGTTTGACTGGTGTAATCAGAAAACTCCTATTCCCTTGAAGGAAATTGGATTAGGCAAGGGTACAGTGACAAAATGAATGTGAGAATTGGGGGCTGGGGTCTTTCTTGAAAGGCTGTTTCTTTCTTTCTTTCTTTCTTTCTTTCTTTTTAAATTGAAGTATAGTTGATTTACAATGTTGTGTTAATCTCTGCTGTACAGCAAAGTGATTCAGTTTTACAATATGCACAATTTTATATATATATACATACATATATACACATTCTTTTTTATATTCTTTTCCATTATAGTTTATCATAGGATATTGAATTTAGTTCTCTGTGCTGTACAATAGGACCTTGTTTATCTGTTCTGTATATAAAAGCTTACATCTGCTAACCCCAACCTCCCATTTCATCCCTTCCCCAACCCTCTCCCACTTGGCAAACCACCAGTCTGTTCTGTCCTTGATTCTGTTTCTGTTTCATAGATAGGTTCGTTTGTGTCACATTTTAGATTCCACATAGAAGTGATATCATATGGTATTTGCCTTTCTCTTTCTGACTTACTTCACTTAGTATAATAATCTCTAGTTGCATCCATGTGACTGTAAATGGCATTATTTCATTTTTATGGCTCAGTAATATTCCATTGCATATGTGTACCACATCTTCTTTATCCATTCCTATGTCGATGGACATTTAGGTTGTTTCCATGTCTTGGCTATTGTGAATAGTGAAAGGCTCATTCTTTAGTTGCAAGAGAGAGGCAGAGCCTCTTCTGCTTCTGGCTATTTGCCTGCTTGTGATGCCTGGGATGGTGATAGCAACTGCAGGATGAGAATTAGAGTTAGATTGAATGAGCTGGAGTGATTGAAAGTGTAGACTACGATATCATTTTTGAGCCTATCCTGGAGCTGCCCTGCTCATTTTTTTATTCTTTAGTGTGAAATAATTTCCTTGTAGTTGCAGCCAGTTGAGTTGGTTTTCTGTTACCTACAGCTTTAGGTGTTCTACTTGGGAGTGTGGGTGAAGGTGAATCCCTGGTCTTTTGGAAGGACCTTGGGGTAACCTCAAAGTTTTAAAACACCTAGTCCAGTTGAAAAACACTTCTGGACAAAACTGGTAAATTCACAAGGCTGCTGGCTCCTCCTTTATTCCACAACTGATTTCCAAGAGGCCTTAGGACCTCTCAGGTCAGTTCAGTAGTTCTGTCTTGGATGGTCCTAAAAGTGCTTTCAGTTCTGAGAGAACATTGTCTTCCAAGCACTCTCCATTTATTGGTGGTTGGTGTTTTCTGATTGCACAAGTTTTAGGTGTTAATCATAGAAAATAACAAAAAGGATGCCAAAAAAAAAAAAGAAAAATAAGAATTACTTGTAATCTTAGCATTCAACTACTTTGACCTATGTCCTGGGTTTGTGTGTGTGTTTCTGATTCATTTCTTCCCCCTTTCAAAAATGTGCTCATTATATTGTATATGTAGTTTTACATTCCATTACTTGAACTCAATACTGTAACATGAGGTTATTTTCTGTACATCATTAAATATATTTTAAAACTTAATGACTGTACATTCATTTATTGCATGAATATGTAATAAATTATAAACTGGTTATACTTTACATGAAGGATGCATTCATGACAGTCTTGCATAATTCAAGCTCTGCATAATTCAGGATTCTTTTTCATAAATAGGAACAATCAAGCGGTTTCTCCCTGTATTAATAACAAACACCACTGACATTCAGCTTTGGACCATGATTCTTGAAGAACTTAAAATTTGGAGGTGATTTACATTATTTCAAAATTTGTCAACAAATGTTGGAATGCTTATTATGGACTGGCCACCTGTCTAGGCTTTGGGGACTCTCTGAATAGTGATCTTGGAGAGACAGCAGTGGGCGGTAGCTTGAAGTGAGGTCTTATTCCCTGCCGAGGAATTGGACATTGGTAGCCTGGATGAAAACCAGAAATACTAGCCATTAATCCACCAGGGGATAGAGGCTAGAAACAAGGTTCCCCTGGCTCTTGCCCCCATTGAAAAATGCATTTTTCAAGGAGGTAAAAACAGGTACAAAGTTTATTATTAGAGACACAGCACAACAAGTGGGAGAGCACACAGAGAAACAGTTTGTTAAGACAGAAGCAAGGCAGAGATGCACACCTGGAGAGAAAGGGTGTGGGCATCCCACCTAATGTGGAGGAGCACAGTAAAGAGGTGGTTAAGTCATTTATATAGGGCAGTTCTTCCCGGTCTTTGTTTATCTTTGGCCAATTATCTGGTTTCTTTTTCCACATCTGACCTGCCTTAGGACCTTCCCCAATATGTGTGCGCAACTTTTTTCCAAGATGGATTCCAGCCCAAAAGCCTATGGGGGTCTTGACATCACCTATTATGGGGTGGCGCCCCCTCCTTTTTGACCCCCAAGGAGGCTTTCTGCGCATGTGCAGTGTCTCCCTTGTCCCAAGGATGGGAAACACGTGACCTCTTGATCCTTTACTCAGACACGGTTTTAGCTCCTCTCTGTCCCCACCCTGACTGTTATCTTAAAGTGTCCTCAGGAGACAAAGTCCCGCTATTTACCCTGTTTCTGTTGTTATTTCTATTTTGAAGTGCAAACAGGCGGCTGGTTGTAAATGCCCAGCCTGGAGCCCTCTATCTCCTGACTCAAAAGGAGTTAAGATTATAGTTGGAGACAAACAAGAAATATTATCAGATTTACCTCTTTATCATGTTTGTTACATTAAAAGGTGTGGTAAGAGGTATGTGGAAAAAGAACAAAATGGGGCAGGGCAGGACAGATCGGAAGTGCCAGTGTCTAAGAAGTGGTGCGGCCATGAGTGGCTGGATTTACAGAGCATTGAGAACCTGATTAGCCTATCCTATCAGCAAAATGCTTTGCTTTATGACTGATGCAGGCATTGACTTGTGAGCATTAATTTATCATAATGGTTGGTCAAAGAGCCTGGCAAGAGAGATGCTCAATTGATGTATCCTTAATTGGGATAAAAGCTGTCTATCCAAGGAAATCATATCCTTATCACTCCCAACGTGCCAAGTCTCACCAAATGAGTAAATGAGAAAATGGCTTCATTGTCAGACCTTCTCCCATCTAGCACTTTGCTGATGGGAGCCCCCCAAACTGAAGAACATTATTGCCGAAGGGCTCTAAGAGGTATACTAGTGCTCTCACCAAAACTCCCATTTTGTTTCCAATGAGGAAACTGAAGTGTAAAGAAACGGAGTGATTTTTCTGAAGTCATTGGATGCCCTTCCTGGTCCTCTTTACAGGCTCTTCCTCCTGTACCCAACCTGTAAATATCTGCAGTCTTAAGGGCTCAGCTCTGGGTCCTCTTCTGGCTCTCTTCCCTGGATTTCAATACTATCTAATTGCTGACTGTTCCCAATATCTCATCCTTTGACTTCTCCTCTGAGGCTTTGTCCTCAAATCTCTAATCACCCACTCAACAGCAGGCAGAACCCCTCCTGCCTTAGTCCCTTCCTGTAGTCTTTCCAATCTCTACAAATGGCTCCACGCTTCACCCACTTCCTACAACCAAAAATCAGCTGTCCTTCTACAATCCATTTGTTAAGAAGCAGAGAAGTCTTTTAAAGATTTAAAAGGCATACAGTTTGGAAATGAAGAAATAAAACTGTCCCTGTGTGCAGATGACATACTTCTCTGTGTTGAAAATCCCAAGGTATTTATAAAACTCCTAATGATTTCAGCAGGGCTCAGTGGTACAAGAGAAACATACAAAAATCAATTGCATTTCTATTTACTGACAACAAATATGTGGAAACTAAAATTTAAAACAATACCCTTTACAGTCACTCCAAAGAAAATGAAATACTTAGGTATTAACCTGACAAAACACATACAGGATCTGTGTGCTGAAAATTATAAAATGCTGTTGCAAGAAATCAGAAAATCTAAATAAATGGAAAGACATACTGTGTTCATGGATTAGAAGATTCAACATAGTGAAGATATCAGTTCTGCCCAAATTGATGTATAGGTTTAATGCAAATCCTATCAAAATCCTTGTTAGTTAATTGCTGTTATTTTTTTTTGTAGTCATACATACACAAGCTTACTCTAAAAATTTACATGGAAAGATGAAGGAACTAGAATAGCTAAAACAACTACCACAAACAAGAGTAAAGGGGGAGGAGTCGGTCTACCTGACTTCAAGATGTTTTATACAGCTACAGTAATTATATAATACAAGGTATTGCAGAGTCAGGGACACATAGATCAGTGGAACAGAATATTGAACACAGAAAGAGACCCACAAAATTCTGCCCAACTGATTTTTAAAAAAATAATTTGCTATTTTTCCATTCTGTTTTTTTTTTGTTTTAAATTTTATCTATTTTTAAATTTATTTTTTCTATTTTTTAAGACTGCGTTGGGTCTTTGTTGCTGCACGTGGGCTTTCTCTAGTTGCGGCGAGTGGGGCTATTCTTAGTTGTGGTGCGTGGGCTTCTCATTGCAGTGGCTTCTCATTGTGGAGCATGGGCTGTAGGCATGCAGGCTTCAGCAGTTGTGGCTTGTGGGCTCTAGAGTGCAGGCTCAGTAGTTGTGGCACACGGGCTTAGTTGCTCTGCGGCATGTGGGATCTTCCTGGACCAGGGATCAAACCCGCATCCCCTGCATTGGCAGGCGGATTCTTAACCACTGTGCCACCAGGGAAGCCCTGCCCAACTGATTTTTGACAAAGGTGCAAAAGCAATTTAGTGCAGGGGTGGAGGGAGCAGCAACAGATGGTGCTGGAACAAATGGACCTCTGAAAGTGAAAAAAAAAAAAAAAACCCAAAACACCCCAAACCCCAAACCAACCTTGATCTGTTGGTTGGTTTATCCATTCTATAGATTGTTGTTTATCCATTCTGTATATAATAGTTTACATCTGCTAATCCCAAGCTCCCAATCCATCCCTCCCCTACCACCCTCCCCCTTGGCAACCACCAGTCTGTTCTCTATGTCTGTGAGTCTGTTTCTGTTTCATAGATAAGTTCATTTGTGTCATATTTTAGATTCCACAAGTGATATCATATGGTATTTGTCCTTTCTGACTTACTTCACTTAGTATGATAATCTCTAGGTCCATCCATGTTGCTGCAAATGACATTATTTTATTCTTTTTATGGCTGAGTAGTATTTCATTGTCAGTATGTACCACATCTTTATCCATTCATCTGTCAATGGACATTTAGGTTGTTTCCATGTCTTGGCTATTGTAAATAGTGCTGCAGAGAACATTAGGGTGGATGTATCTCTTTTCTTTTTTGTTTTTTTTTAAGGCTATGGACAGTACTTTTTAAAATTTTTATTTATTTATTTTTGGCTGTGTTGGGTCTTCGTTTCTGTGCGAGGGCTTTCTCTAGTTGCGGCGAGCGGGGGCCACTCTTCATTGCGGTGCATGGGCCTCTCACTGTCACAGCCTCTCTTGTTGTGGAGCACAGGCTCCAGGCACGCAGGCTCAGTAGTTGTGGCTCACGGGCCCAGTTGCTCCGCGGCATGGGGGATCCTCCCAGACCAGGGCTCGAACCCATGTCCCCTGCACTGGCAGGCAGACTCTCAACCACTGTGCCACCAGGGAAGCCCCTGGACAGTACTTTTAATGATAATGTATCATAGTCACAGTAACAGAACAGTTCTCTTCTTTGGTAGAGTTAGGGAATGAGGCCCATCCTTTTGGGTGGCTGAAAATTTCTGAAGTGGAGTAAAATGAAAGTAGAGGGTTTTACATTGTTATTTAAATTTTAGATAATATTTCTAGCTCCCAATTATCTTGAAATCATAGACCTGATAACCTTCACCATTTTCTTCTAGGACATTCCCACTTCCATATATATATATACACATATATATATTATTTTATTTTATTTTACTTATTTTATTTTATTTATTTTTTTTGGCTGCACCATGCTGCCTGTGGAATCTTAGTTCCCCGACTAGGGATCGAACCCAGTCCCATGGAAGTGAAAGCGCCTAGTCCTAACCACTGGACCGCCAGGGAATTCCCCATTCCTGAAGGAGAGAGAGGACCAGCAAGCAGCCCCACAGAGCTGGAGGCAGATGTGTTTTCCAGCCCACTGTCTGGGATGCATTTTGGGGCTCATGTATGTTTTCGAATTATAGTTTTGTCTGGATATTTGCCCAGGAGTGGGGTTGCTGGGTCATATGGTAATTCTATTTTTAGTTTTTTAAGGAACCTCCATACTGTTCTCCATAGTGGCTGTATCAATTTACATTCTCACCAACAGCGCAAGAGGGTTCCCTTTTCTCCACACCCTCTCCAGCATTCGTTATTTGTAGATTTTTAAATGATGGCCATTCTGGCTGGTGTGAGGTGGTACCTCACTGTATATATAACATTCTTGAAATAATAATGTTATAGAGATAGAAAAGAGATTATAGGTTGCCAGAGGTTAGGTGAGAAAGGGGGATGGAGTAGTATATGGGAGCCCTGTGGCAAAGGAGCAGTTTTGTCTGTTGATGTGGTAGTGCTTGCATGAATTTACACATGTGGAAAAAAGCATAAAATAATACATACACATGCAAATAAGTACATGTAAAACTGGTGAAATCTGAATAAATTCTGTAGCTTGTAGTAATGTCAGTATCCTGGTTTTGAAATTGTGTTATGGTTATGCTGTATTTTTCCAGTGAAAGAAACTGGGTGAAGGGTACATGGGACTTCTTGCATGTTTTTGCAACTTTCTGGGAATCTGTAATCATTTCAAAATAAAAAGTTAACAAACAGTGATATGAAATGTTATAGATGGTCATAACACTCGTCTGTTTATAGCCCCTTCAATGTTTTTCTAAAATTTATTTTTATTCAAGTATAGTTGAATTACAATGTTGTGTAAATTACTGCTGTACAGGAAAGTGACTCAGTTATACATATATATACATTCTTTTTCATATTCTTTTCCATTATGGTTTATCACAAGGTGAATATAGTTCCCTGTGCTATACGGTAGGACCTTGCTGTTTATCCATCCTATATTATATAAGCTTGCATCTGCTAATCCCAAACTCCCACTCCTACCCTCTCCCACTCCCCTCCCCTTTGTCCCTTCAGTGTTTTTACATTGCTCTCAAGAATAATTTCTCACCATGACTTATGAGGCCTGTATGATCTAGCCCATGCCTAACCCCTCCCCCTTGCTTACTGTTCTCCTGTCCCCTAAGCCATTTGTCAGATCCTAGACCATGCCAGTCACTCTTACCAGGCACACGACATTGTTTTTCCTGTCTTGTTTGCATACATCCTTCACATGGTTTTCTCTCTCTTTTGTAGATTTCAACTTAAATATCACCTCAGAGAGGCCTTCCCTGACCATCATGTTTCTCATGGCACCATGTTACTTTCATTCCAAATAACTTGGATAATTTATCTTTTTTTATTGACTTTTTATCTGCTTTCTAACTAGACTGAAAGTTCCCCAAGAGCCAGAAAATTCCACGTCTTATTCTCTGTTACGCTCTGGCAGCTAACACTCTGCCCCGCACATGGTTCCAGCTGAACAAATGAGTAAATCCATGAATTAATGGCAGAGTTGGAATGAACACACTGGTCTGCTGTCTCTTACTGCAACACACCTTCTTCGGTCTCCTCTGCCTTACTCCTCCTAAAAACACCAGCAGCAACGTTCAGTTCCCATAAACTTAGTGACTGAAAACAACACAAATTTATTATTTTACAGTTGTTGAGGTCAGCAGTCCCAAGTGGATGTCACTGGGCTAAGACCAAGGTGTCAGCAGGGCTGTGTTCCTTTCTCAAGGCTCTAGGGGAGAATCCATGTTATCGTCTTTCCAGCTTCTAGAGGCTGCCTACGTCACTGGCTCATGGCCTCTGTTATCTTCAAAGTCAGCAACGGCTGGTCCAAGTCTTTCTCACATGGATCACGTGGTCACTCATTCTTCTGCCTCCTTCTTCCACATGTAGGGACCCTTGTGATTACATTGGTCTAGGATAATCTCCGTATTTTAAGGTCATCCTTCTGCTCCCTTAATTCCTCTTTGCCACGTAACATATTCACAGGTTCTGTGGATTAGGTTGTGGACACATGGGTAGGTCATTATTCTGTCTGTCAAACCACTAGTCTCCAACTTCCATAAAGAAAGTGACTCCTCTGTTCATATGTGGATCTCCAGGGTCTTGTATCTGGTGTTACTCAACAAACTGTTGAAACACACTTAACTAAAATAACTCGTGGGCAGCATCAGTGTCTAGCACACTGATTGGGGCAGACACTCTCATTGGGGTGGCCAAAAAGTTCGTTCAGGTTTTACGTAAGACGTTACAGAAAATATGTTTACCTACTAAAGGCCCTTCTTTTCAGCCTAGCTCCACCCAACCAAGTCAGTATGTTCTTCAAGGCTTTGCACAAAGCCACTTCTTAATATGAAGCCTCCACTAAGTGTGAAGCAAAGTCTTCCTCCTCATTTCTAAGGGCACAAATATGGGTTCCCTTCAACACATGCTTTATCAGCCCATTTCCTTTACTAGGTTCTGGATTGCTTGGATAGTGATGGTCTCATTCCTTTCTGAGCTCTTCACAGTTCCTAGCATGGCGGGGGGAGCCCTTAAGTAGTAAAGAGAAAGGGGAGAAACACAAGGGAAAGATCGGAGCAAGACAGCAGTTGGGGAGTGTGAGAGCCAAGGGGAAACCTCTCTCAGGGTCTTCCATTTCCTCTCACTAAAGAAGAATCTCCATTGCAAGGTGGCTAGAGTGCTAGCATGGGTGAACACACTTGTAGTAAGATGTTAGAATCGGATTCTTCCTCCATTATTCCCTTGTGGGAACATACAGTTCCTATGATGTCATCCATTCCAGAAACTGCAGCCCATTTGACATCTATTTCTTTGCTGACTGTGAAAACAGACCTTTTCAGGTTTGATCCCATGATGATGGCTCTGCCTTCTGATCTGGTCATTTACTTTGAGATCTCTCCAGTGTTTGGGTTTATCTATGGTTCTCTCTTGCTGCCCCCATTGCCTCTACCATCGACTTGGTATATGGAGTGCTACCCCCTTGCCTGTTTTGAAGGTCGTGCCTGTCAGCCTACACCTTGGCTGAATAGCGTTTCCTTTCCAGAAAGTGCAGAAGGTGACTTCCATGCAGTTTTAAAAAGTGGGTGTGCTTTTATTTTTCTTTTTTCTTCAAAGACACTTTAAACTCTTTGGTCAACATTTCTCATCCTTTTCCTTTCAGATACCCAAGGTCAAGTACTATTTTTAGCCATTGTTCTCCCCAATGGGGTTCTCCTCAGAGCATCCTGTCTACTGGGGCTATACTTTTATAAGCTTCTTCAAGGGATAACACATAGGTATCCACATCTCATTTCTTCCCCTTTTAAGTAGGTTAAATCTTCCACAGATCATTTGCTTGTTGCATGTCTAGTTATTCTTAAATAAGAATACTAACTGGAAAAAGAATAACAGATTGGAAGGATAAGAAGAAAAACACATAACTATGATTGCTTTGAAAGAGCCCATGATTTGCCAAATGTTCTTCTGGGGAAAGCACTGGATGTGTTTGAAAGAATTGCTTTTTAAAGTCGTTGGGAAGCAGGTGAGACCCTGAGGGGCCTGGGTGATGACAGAATAGTCTGTGAAAGAAAAAGAAAGGATTTGTGAGTTGATTTGGGTTTGGGAGAAGTGGAGATGAATGGGAGAGAGAGAGAAAGGGGGAAAAGCCAGCAGGGTGGCTGAAGGCCATACGTTCCAAGATGTGACCCTGTCACACAGCCTCTCAAATCCTTGGTGAAGTGCAGCTAAATCACAAAATACTTGACATGAGTAGATTTGTTGTGCAAACTGGTGAAGCCAGGTTGCCGTGATGTAAACTGGGAACAATTTATGCTGCCAGGTGGAAAGCTTTCAGAAATACAAGGATGTAAACCACAGAAACTTAGAGAAATTGTGGAGAGGGTAAACAAAAATCAGAAGCAGAACTTCCCCACTTGGCTCCAAGTCTCTGAGAGAGAAATATTATTCAAGGATTGTTTGTTATGTCAGTTGTGCCGCAATAGCTGACTTACACAATCCTCTTCCTGAGATCAGACCTTAAGATCCAACTCTGCCCCTACCCTCTCTAAAAAGCCTTCTCTCCTACAACTCATGTTCTTAGGGGTGTCCCTCTCCTCTAAAATTCTACTGCCTTTATCACCTTTGGTACAAACTATCTTCTATTAGTAAAGAGAAACTCAAAACCACAAAGCCTTCAGTGACCTTGTAGGAGTTTTATAGAGAAGGGACGCTACGAATGGGTCAGAGGATTGCAAACAAGTAGGAAGAGCAGAGAATTGTCCTTAGTGACTGTGGCAGAGGCAGAAAGATCAGTTTTCTGGGGGTAGCAGTGGCAACAGTAAGATTAGTGGTGATCAGGGCCAGCGTACAGTGGTGCTAGGAGGCACTCATCACTGGCTCGAATTTGGGCGCTGTTCCTGGCTCCGTACCCTCTTAGGTTAGTTTCTCAGCCTCCTTGGCATTCTTTACAGCACTCAATATCCCTTTAAAAATGTATTTCCTGCTTAAATCAGCCAAGTTAAAACGACCAGATTCTGTTGCTTGCAAAGATTAACAAAAAGTATATAACTATTATAAGCACTGCTGTGATGAAAATCCTTGAGCATCCATCCTCAGCACACATCTTTGATTATTTCCCTAGGATACATTCCTAAACCTGGTTATCAGGTTCTGAGTGAGATGGACTAAGCAGCTGCCCATCACTCCCAGTGAATGTGACTCTAAAACTGGAGCAGGGTGTATGGAGTAGGCTATCTGGGGGTTTGAAAAATAAATTGTAGTGGGCAGATTGGGGAAGAACACTAGAAACCAAAGAATCATCAACCTGGCAGGGAATGTAACTTTTTCCCCCTGCAGTATCTCCAAGTTGAATTCAGTGCATCCAGAAACTCAGAAGTGAGCACTGTAGATGGAAGAGCTCTATGGGAATTCCCCAATCCTTCTGGCTTGAGATATTGGGAAGTGAACAGGAGAGAGAGGGAGAGGGAAAGAGGGTGAGAGAGAGGGAAACAGAGAAGGAAAGAGGAGAGAAAGAGAGAGGGAGACAGGACATACTCCCAAGAACACTTGAGCAGATATCCTCCTGGATTTAATTTTTTTCTTTTCTCTTGCACCCCAGCCCCCAAGTAATCCTGTAGAGTGGGGGCAGTGGTTGAACTTTGATTCCAAGAGGGTAGGGCCAACACCTGTTGACATTTTAGCCTCTTGTCTTCCTACGACCTGGTCTAAATGCAGACACAATCATGGAAGTATGTGACAGAGTGAGATAACTACAGTCCCAAGTTTCTGGCCAGAAGACTGAAAAGTGGAGATCTAAGAAATCAGAAACTACCAGGGAGACTGCAAGAAGGAGGACCTCAGGGAAACAACTGTTTATGAACTTCAGAGCTCACTCCTGAGCTGTGAGGTGTGCATGTTATAATCAGCATAACCAAAGATTTTGAGAGCTAAAGTAATGGATAGATTATCCCCACAACTCTGATTGTGATACACATCCATGACAGACATGAAGAGCATCGCAAAGTTTTGACAAATGAACTGACATTAGAAACATAGCCTCCAGGTTGAAACTTTTTCAGCCTGAACCCCACCAGGTCCATTGCCTGCTAAAACAAAAATATCAACATTCTCTACAGCAGAGGTCCCCAAACTTTTTTGGCACCAGGGACCGGTTTTGTGGAAGACAATTTTTCCATGGACCGGGGCAGCCGTGGGGTGGGAGGAGGAGATGGTTCAGGCGGTAATGCGAGAGATGGGGAGCAGCAGACGAAGCTTCACTCGCTTGCCCGCTGCTCACCTCCTACTGTGCAGCCCGGTTCCTAACAGGCTGTGGGCCAGTACCAGTCTGCGGCAGGGGGTTGGGGACCCCTGCTCTATAGGATTTAAACAAGATCCAGAATCTTGTAACATAATGCTTAAAATGTCATGATACCATCCAATATTATTCAGCATATGAAGAACCACAAAAATTTCAACGTGCACAGGAAAGGATGATCACTAGATGCCAACATAGAGATAATACAGATGCCAGAATTCTCTGACAAAGATTTTAAGTCAGCCATTATAAAAATACTCAAACAAGCAATCAGGAACACTCATGAAACAAATGCTAAATAGAAAGTCCCTGCAAAGAAAGAGAGAACATAAAGAAGAAATAATGCAAATTTTAGAACTGAAAATCACAACCAGAATAACTCACTGGCTGGACTCAATAGCAGACAGAGGAGTCAATGAACTTTGACTTAGATCAACAGAATTTATCCAGTCTGAAAAAACAGAAAATCGATTGGAAAAAAAGGTGAACAGAATCCCAGGAACCTGTGAAATAATAACAAAAAGGCCAATAGAAAGATCAGAAATTAATAAGATGGAAACAGAAAAACAGTGGATAAAATCAATGAAACCAATGCCTGGTATTTTGAAGAGATCAATAAAATTAAACCTTGAGGAGGACTGAGATAGCAAAGAGAAGATACAAATTACCAATATTAGGAATGAACAAAAAAGAGGATAGATATCACTACAGACTTTAGAGGTCTGTGTAAAGCCTATGATAAATGGAATATTTATAAATGGAATGGAATATTTATAAGTGGAATATTTCTTGCCATATCAATAAACAAAGGAAGTCATATCACAGTCACCAACGTTTGCAGCCCTCCAACGTGAGCCAGAGATCCCTGAGGAAACTCAGGGCTGAAAAGAATACCTGTCGTCTAGCAGCCATCAGACTGCAGCCACTCCCTGTGGTGAGCCCTGAGCAAACTCAGGATGTGAAAACGCAGGATACTGGTCCCAGATAGCTGAGGTGCATTATCAAAGGAATGATTTCAGTGAGCCCAGTCTCTTGCATCTTCCCATACATAGAAAAGCGCTAAATTCCTTAACTTGAGATATCAGGTTTTCTTTTCTTTTCTTTTTTTTTTTTTTTGCCGTACGCGGGCCTCTCACTGTTGTGGCCTCTCCCGTTGCGGAGCACAGGCTCCGGACGTTCAGGCTCAGCGGCCATGGCTCACAGGCCCAGCCGCTCTGCGGCATGTGGGATCTTCCTGGACCGGGGCACGAACCCGTGTCCCCTGCATCGGCAGGCGGACTCTCAACCACTGTGCCACCAGGGAGGCCCTCAGGTTTTCTTTAACAATAATCTTTTGAGGTTCCCGACTACCTGCCCTTTGTTGCAAAACTCCTGTATATCCGGGCTCCTCCCCTCACCTCCTCGGAGCAGTTTCTCAGAGTTATCTGAAACGCTGTCTCCCGGGCTGCAGTCCTCATTTTGCCCCAAATAAAACTTAACTCGCAACTTTCATGCTGTGAATTTTTTTTTAAGTCAACACCTACATTACAAACTGCATATAAACTGGAGAACTTAGATGAAATGGACTAATACCTCAAAATCCACAACTATCAAACCTCACCTAAAATAAACTAGAGAACCTGTATTGTCCTATAACTATGAAAGAAATTATATTTTTAGTTAAAATCCTTCCAAAAAAGAAGTCTTCAGGCCCAGATGGTTTCATGGGCAAATTCTACCAAATATCAATTCTGAGCAATCTCTTCCAGAAAATAAAGAGAAGGAAATGTTTTCCAACTCATTTTATGAGTCCAACATTACCCTGATACCAAAATCAAAGATAGCACAAAAAAATAAATGTACATATGACTATTGTTCAAGAATGTAAATACAAAAATGCTCAAAAAATATTAGCAAATTTTAAAAGGATAACATGCTGTGACCAAATGGGGTTTATTCAGCTTGGGAATACAAGTGTTACCGAGTCCAAGCACGCTCTGCTTGCCACATGACAGGCCAATAAATCGGGAGACAAGGTGTTGAGGCAAGGAATATGACTTTATTCAGAAAGCCGACAGACCGAGAAGATGGCGGACTCAGGTCCCCCAAAAAACCATCTTATTGGGGGTCTGGATGCCAGTTTCTTTTATAGAATCAGAGAGGGAAGTAAAGTAAAAGGACAGAATAGAGAGGGAGAGGTGGGGAGGAAGTAACATAAAAAGGGCTATCAGTCTTGCAGAACATCTCTTGGAACGGCCAGCCTCGGGAAGGGGATGTGTTAATTTCTTTCTTGCAGCCACTCAGGTAGGTAGGGTTCCCTGAGGCAGGCCATTATGTATGATTATAACAACAAAAGTAACGGAAAGCAAAGGCTAAAGTCAAAGAAACAGATCCAACATGGAGTCAAAAATTGGCTCGTCCCTGTTACACAAGCTGATTCAATATTCAGAAATCAATCCATGTAACTCACTATATTAACAGTCTAAAAAAAACTCCACGTGATTATATCAATAGATGCAGAAAAAGCATTTGACAAACTCCAACATCCATTCCTGATAAAAATTCTCAAGAAACTAAGAATAGAAGGTGAGAAATTGTGATTTATAGTAAGAAATATATATATAAATATATATATTTGGTCTTCATTCCCTTTCCTGGCACAAAGCTCCTAAAACACTTGGAATTTCCTGGATGAGAGCTATGAAGGTTTCTTTTGTTATGTTAACGAGATGACTTTCGGAAATCACCTAGGGAAGGGGGGCTGGTTGCCAGGAGAACCAACCACATGATTAGAGGGTTGGAACTTTTAATCCCACCCCCAGACTTCTGGAGAGGGGAGAGGGGCTGGAGATTGAATTCAATTGTCAATAGCTAATGATTTAATCAATCATGCCTATGCAATGACGTCTCCATATAAACCCAAAAGGACAGGGTTCAGAGAGCTTCTGGGTTGGTGAACACGTGGATATTTGGGGAGAGTGGTGTGACCCATTCTACATACTTTGCCCTATGCATTTCTTTCATTTGGCTGTTCCTGAGTTACAGCCTTTTATAAATCAGTAATGTAAAATGTTTCTTTGAATTCTATGAGCCTCTCTAACAAATTAATCAACCCAGGGAGGGGGTGTCGGAACCTCCAATCTATAGCTGGTCAGTCAGGAGCACGGTGACAACTTGGACTTGGAATTGGCATCTGAAGTGGGTAGAGGGGGCAGTCTTTAAGGCTGAGCTCTCAACCTGTGGGATCTGATACTTTTTAAGTACCTTTTTAAGTACCCATCATACTTACTGGTAAAAGACTGAATGATTTCCCTCTAACAACAGGAACAAGGCAAGGTTGTCTACTCTCACCACCACTATCCAACATCACACTGGAAGTCTAAGATAGTGTAATCAAGAGAAAAGAAACAAAAAATAAAAACAAGAAACTGTAGAGATTACAAAGAAAGGATCTCCTTTCACAAACGGTATGATTTTCTATGTAGAAAATCCCAAGGTGTCACTAAAAAAATCTCTAGAACTAATAAAGATAAGCAAGTTTGCAGGATGCAAGGTCAACACACAAAAATCAGTCATATTTCTATATACTAACGATGTACAACTGAGAAGAAGAATTTTAGAAATATAATTTTAGGGAATTCCCTGGTGGTCCAGTGGTTAGGACTCCATGCTTTCACTGTTGAGGGCACAGGTTCAATCCCTGGTGGGGGAATTAAGAACCCATAAGCCGCATGGTGTGGCCAAAAAAAAAAACCAATTTTTTTTAATAGCACCCCTTCAAAAAATACTTTTGTATAAATCTGAAAAAAAATATGTGCAGGCCTATTTACAATAGTCAGGACATGGAAGCAACCTAAGTGTCCATTGACAGATGAATGGATAAAGAAGATGTGGCACATATATACAATGGAATATTACTCAGCCATAAAAAGAAATGGAAGTGAGTTATTTGTAGTGAGGTGGATGGATCTAGAATCTATCATACAGAGTGAAGTAAGTCAGAAAGAGAAAAACAAATACCGTATGCTAACACACATATATATAGAATCTAAAAAAAAAAAAGTTCTGAAGAACGTGGGGCAGGAAAGGAATAAAGATGCAGATGTAGAGAATGGACTTAAGAACACGGGGAGAGGGAAGGGTAAGCTGGGAGGAAGTGAGAGAGTGGCATGGACATATATACACTACCAAATGTAAAATAGATTGCTAGTGGGAAGCAGCTGCATAGCACAGGGAGATTAGCTTAGTGCTCTGTGACCACCTAGAGGGGTGGGATAGGGAGGGTGGGAGGGAGGTGCAAGAGGGAGGGGATATGGGGATATAAGTATACGTATAGCTGATTTACTGTGTTATACAGCAGCAACGAACACAACAAGTAAAGCAATTATACTCCAATAAAGATGTTAAAAAAAAAAAGTATGTTCAGGGTCTGTGTGATGAAAACTATAAAAAGCTGATGAAAGAAAGTAGACCCAATGAATAGAGAGATATATTGTCTTCATGGGTTGGAAGACTCAAAAAAGTAAGTATGTCAATTTTGTGCAAATTGACCTGGAGGTTTAGTATAATATCATCAAAATCCCAGCAAGGTTTTTAGTAGATGTAGACCAAGCTATTCTAAATTTTATGGAAAACAAATAAATTGGAATAGCTAAAATAATTTTTAAAAAGAAAATAGTTGGGAGAATTACACTACTTGATTTTAAGACTTTCAGTAATTAAGAGTATGAGATTGATGAAAAGATAGACACATGAATCAATGAAACAATGATTAGAGAGTACAGGAATAGATCCACATAAGTATGCCCAATTGATTTTTTAATTTTTATTTTATACTAGAGTATAGTTGATTTACAATGCTGTGTTAGTTTCAGGTGTACAGCAAAGTGATTCAGCTATATATATGCATATATCCATTCTTTTCCAGATTCTTTTCCCATATAGGTTATTACAGATTACTGAGTAGAGTTTCCTGTGCTATATAGTAGGTCTTTGTTGATTATCTATTTTATATATAGTAGTATGTATATGTTAATCCCAACCTCCTAATTTATCTCTCCCCCCACCTTTCCCGTTTGGTAACCATAAGTTTGTTTTCTAAGTCTGTGAGTCTGTTTCTGTTTTGTAAATTCGTTCCTTTGTATCAAGTTTTAGGTTGCACCTATAAACGATATGATATTTGTCTTTGTCTGACTTACTTCACTTAGTATGATCATCTCTAGGTCCATCCAAGTTGTTGCAAATGGCAAAAATTTTTTCCTTTTTATGGCTGAGTAATATTCCATTGTATATATGTACCACATCTTCTTTATCCATTCATCTGTTGATGGACATTTTGGTTGCTTTCATGTCTTGGCTATTGTAAATAGTGCTTCAGTGAACATTGAGGGTGCATGTGTTTCTTCAAATTCTGGTTTTCTACAGATATACACCCAGGAGTGGGATTGCCAGATCATATGGTAGTTCTAATTTTAGTTTTCTGAGGAACTTCCA
This sequence comes from Hyperoodon ampullatus, assembly GCF_949752795.1. Lineage (NCBI taxonomy): Eukaryota > Metazoa > Chordata > Mammalia > Artiodactyla > Ziphiidae > Hyperoodon > Hyperoodon ampullatus. The sequence goes on along the minus strand of NC_136923.1, from coordinate 47,904,211 downwards.
TACTGTCCTCCATAGTGGCTGTTACCAATTTACATTCCCACCAACAGTGAAGGAGGGTTCCCTTTTCTCCACAGCCTCTCCAGCATTTATTGTTTGTAGACTTTTTGATGATGGAAATTCTGAGTGGTGTGAGGTGATACCTCAATGTAGTTTTTACTTGCATTTCTCTAATAATTAGTGATGTTGAGCATCTTTTCAAGTCCTTTTTGGCCATCTGTATGACTTCTTTGGAGAAATGTCTATTTAGATCTTCTGCCCATTTTTTGATTGGGTTGTTTTTTTTTTGATATTGAGCTGCATGAGCTGTTTATATATTTTAGAGATTAATCCCTCATCGGTCACTTTGTTTGCAAATATTTTCTCTCATTGTGTGGGTTGTCTTTTTGTTTCATTTATGGTTTCCTTTGCTGTGCAGAAGCTTTTAAGTTTAATTAGGTCCCATTTTTAAATTTTTGTTACTCTAGGAGGTGGATCCAGCAAGATATTGCTGCGATTTATGTCAGAGAGTGTACTACTTATGTTTTCCTCTAAGAGTTTTATAGTATCAGGTATTATATTTAGGTCTTTAATCCATTTTTAGTTTATTTTGGTGTATGGTGTTAGAGAATGCTCTAGTTTCATTCTTTTACATGTAGCTGTCCAGTTTTCTCAGCATTACTTATTGAAGAGACAGTCTTTTCTCCATTGTATATTCTTGCTTCCTTTGTTGTAGATTAATTGATCACAGGTGCATGGGTTTATTTCTGGGGTTTCCATCCTGTATTGATCTATATTTCTGTTTTTGTGCCAGTGCCATACTGTTTTGATGACTGTAGCTTTGTAGTATAGTCTGAAGTCAGGGAGCCTGATTCCTCCAGCTCTGTTTTTCTTTCTCAAGTTTGTTTTGGCTTTTCGGGGGTCTTTTGTGTTCCCATACAAATTTTAAAATTTTCTGTTCTAGTTCTGTGAAAAATGCCATTGGTAATTTGATAGGGATTGCATTGAATCTCCCTTGGGTAGTATAGTAATTTTGACAATATTTATTCTTCCAATCCAAGAACATGGTATATCTTTCCATCGTTTGTGTCATCTTTGATTTCTTTCATCAGCTTACAGTTTTCAGAGTACGGGTCTTTTGCCTCCATATTTAGGTTTATTCCTAGGCATTTTATTCTTTTTGATGCAATGGTAAGTGAGATTGTTTCCTTAACTTCTCTTTCTGATATTTTGTTATTAGTGTATAGAAATGCAAGCGATTTCTGTGTATTAATTTTGTATCCTGCAACCTTACCAAATTCATTGATGAGGTCTAGTAGTTTTCTGGTAGCACCTTTAGGATTTTCTATGTATAGTATCATGCCATCTGCAAACAGTGACAGTTTTACTTTTTTTTTTCTGATATGAACTCCTTTTATTTCTTTTTCTTCTATGATTGCTGTGGCTAGGACTTCAAAAGCTATGTTGAATAAAAGTGGTGAGAGTGGACATCCTTGTCTTGTTCCTGATATTAGAGAAAATGCTTTCACTTTTTCACCATTGAGAATGATGTTTGCTGTGGGTTTGTCATATATGGCCTTTATTATGTTGAGGAAGGTTCCCTCTATGCCCACTTTCTGGACACTTTTTTATCATAAATGGATATGGGATTTTGTCAAAAGCCTTTTCTGCATCTTTTGAGATGATCATATGGTTTTTATTTTTCAATTTGTTAATGTGGTGTATCACACTGATTGATTTGTGGATATTGAAAAATCCTTGTGTCCTTGGGATAAATGCCACTTGATCATGGTGTATGATCCTTTTAAAGTATTGTTGGATTTGGTTTGCTAGTATTTTGTTGAGGATTTTTGCGTCTATGTTCATCAGTGATATTGGCCTGAAATTTTCTTTTTTTGTGGTATCTTTGTCTCGTGTTGATATCAGGATGATGGTGGCCTCACAGAATGAGTTTGGAAGTGTTGCTTTCTCTGCAATTTTTGGTAATAGTTTCAGAAGTATAGGTGTTAACTCTTCTCTAAATGTTTGATAGAATTCACCTGTGAACCATCTGGTCCTGGACTTTTGTTTGTTGGAAGTTTTAAAATCACAGTTTCAATTTCATTACTTATGATTGTTCAGTTCATATTTTTTATTTCTTCCTGGTTCAGCCTTGGGAGATTGTACCTTTATAAAAATTTGTTTATTTCTTCTAGGTTGTCCATTTTATTGGCATAGAATTGCTTCTAGTAGTATCTTATGATCCTTTGTATTTCTGTGTTGTCCATTGTAACTTCTTTTTCATTTCTAATTTTATTGATTTGAGCCTTCTCCCTTTTTTTCTTGATGAGTCTGGCTAGAAGTTTATCAATTTTGTTTATCTTTTCAAAGATCCAGTTTTTAGTTTCATTGATCTTTTCTATTGTTTTCTTCATCTCTATTTCATTTACTTCTGCTCTGATCTTTATGATTTCTTTCCTTCTACTAACTCTGGGTTTTGATTGTTCATCTTTCTCTAGTTGCTTTAGGTGTAAGGTTAGGTTGTTTCTTTGAGATTTTTCTTGTTTCCTGAGGTAAGATTGTATTGCTATAAACTTCCCACTTAGAACTGCTTTTGATGTATCCCATAGGTTTTGTTTTATTTTTTTGTTTTATTCCTCATAGGTTTTGGATCACCATGTTTTCATTTTCATTTGTCTCTAGGAATTTTTTATTTCCTCTTTGATTTCTTCAGTGACCCATTGGTTGTTTAATAGAATATTGTTTCACCTCCACGTGTTTGTGTTTTTTACATTTTTTTTCTTGTAGTTGATTTCTAATCTCATAGCACTCAAGCCCTGCTGGCCTTTAAAGCCAAATTCTCTGGGGGCCCCTCTTCCTGATGCCAGACCCCCAGGCTGGGTAGCCTGATGTGGGGTTCAGAACTCTCACTCCTGTGGAAGAACCTCGGCGATATAATTATTTTCCAGTTTGTGGGTCACCCACCTGGTGGGTATGGGATTTGATTATATCATGAAAGCACCCCTCCTACCATCTCATTGTGGCCTCTTCTTTTTCTTTGGGTGTAGAATAACTTTCCTGGTACGTTCGATTCTTTTTTGTCGATGGTCATTCAGCAGTTAGTTGTGATTTTTATGTTTTCATGAGAGGAGGTAAACTCAAGTCCTTCTGCTCTGCATCTTGTCTCTCCCCTTCTACCACAATTTGGAGGTCCTAGAGAGAGAGTCACTGCATGCCAGGCAAGGTCACAGGACAAAACACCAGGTGGTCAGGGGGTAGAAGACAGAAGTCCCAAATGATTTTTGACAAGATCCCAGAGTAATCCAATGGGGGAAATAATAATTTTTTTTAACAAATGGTGTTGGAACTATTGGACATCCTTAGGCAAAAAAAATAAATTTGAACTTAAAGCTCATACCTTACCCAAAAATTAACTGAAAAAAAATCTAAATAGAAAACATTAAACTATAATGTTTTTAGAATAAAACAGAAGAAAATCTTCATGACTTTAGCTTAGGTTAAGAGCTCTTAGACATGACACCAAAAGAACAATCCATAAAAGAACATATGATAAATTGGACTCTACTAAAGTTTAAAGCTCTTGGTCTGCAAATAACACTGTTGAAAAAATTAAAACACAAGCTACAAATTGGTAGGAAATATTTACAAATCACATATCTTACAAAGGAATTGTATTCAAAATATATAAAGAACTCTCAAACTCAAAAATTAAAAAAAATTATAAATTAACAATAGACATGGATATTCTATTGACTATGATATACAAGTAGCAAATAAGCACATGAAAACATGTCTTGTTCAAATCATTAACCATTAGGTAAGTGCAAATTAAAACGATGATGAGATATCACTAACCTATCAGAAGGCAAAAATTAATAATAAAATTCTGAGTGTTGATAAAGACACGGAGCAACTGGAGCTCTTTACATTGCTGATGGGAATGCAAATCTTGAATATAGTTTGTTTGTAATAATACAGTTTCTTATAATGTTAAACTTGTACATACTGTATGGACCAGCAATCACACTCCTGGTTATTTACCATAGAGAAATGAAGACTTAGGTTCACACAAAATCTGTACATGAATGTTTGTACAGCTCTGTTCATAATTGCCAAAAACCGTAAATAACCCACGTCATTCAATTAGTAAATGGATAAATAAATTGTGGTTCATTTGTATAATGCAATAGTACTCAGCAATAAGAAGAAACAAGTTATTGATAAATGCAACAACCTAGATGAGTCTTAAACACTGTGCTGAGTGAAAGAAGTTTACATACTGTGCGATTCCATTTAAATGACATTCTTGAAAAGATGAACTATGGGGATTGAAGAACAAATCAATGGTGGTTAGGGACTGTAAGGGGAAGAGGGTGGCTCCAAAAGAGTAGCACAAAGGAGTTTTCTGATGTACCCTTACTGTGTTGGTGGTTATACGAATCCATATATGTATTATACTTCATTGAACTCTACACCCCCAAAATTTCCTAAACATGGGCTTTTTTGGAGCATCAAAGAATATGCATCTATTTAAGTCTTCTGAAACATAGTTCCATACTGACCTTCAGAAGGGTTGTAATAATTTACATGCCAGTCAGCAGCACCTAAGGGTGTCTGTTCACCATCACTGGGACGTACTGTTCTTTATCACCTTTTCCAATTTGATAGGTATAAACGTTAGATGAGATTTTTAAAAATGTGTGTGTATCTAGCAAGCAGTCTTCAGCTCTAGTTTTGAGTTGCATGTCCATCTCAGGCCATCTGAATAAAAGGTATTGTTAAGTGCCTTTTAATATTACAAAATGCCTGTGCTTGTTCCTAAGGAGGTATGGAATAAATCTGCTAACACTGTCACTCCAGGAATAAGTTAGATGATTTCTGCTGCTGGATTTTTTGGGCTGTGAGTGGGGAATAAAGGGCCCTATCAGAGACTCCTGTAAATTTTTTTTTTTTATTCAGACAGAAAGTCACAAAAATTATAATCATCCCCATGAGTTCACTCAGTCCCATGTAATTAATTTTTTTTATCTTGATCTTTTGTTAGCACTTTTATGAATTCATCAGTTTTCCATTAGAGTTCTGAAAATGCTTATTCATTCAGTTCAGCAGTATAGTCAGTTACCAGAAACCTGTACTTGTCAGAGTCTTTTCCATGAATTCCTTGAAGATGAATCCCTTTTATAGGAACATTTTTGCAAAAGCATCAGAGTACACCCAGAACTGTCTGTGAATGACAAAAGACTTTAAAATGACCACGGTTAAAGATTTGATGAAAGTTCATAATAATGCAATTGACAAGGAAATTTAGTTAGTTCTGAGATATACATTTTAAAGTAAAAACTAGAATTATGACTTATTATACCAGAACATATAAGATTTTTAGAAATTTCATGTAATGTCTGAAACATTTATATTAACATATTTCCATACAAATAACCCAAAGAAAGTTTGGTATTAGTTGTTTTTCTTGTGTTTTTTTTTTTTTTTGCGGTACACGGGCCTCTCATTGCCGTGGCCTCTCCGGCTGCAGAGCACAGGCTCCGGACCCGCAGGCCCAGCAGCCATGGCCCACGGGCCCAGCCACTCCGCGGCATGTGGGATCCTCCCAGACCGGGTCAGAACCCGTGTCCCCCGCATCAGCAGGTGGACTCTCAACCACTGTGCCACCAGGGAAGCCCTGTTTTTTATACTGCAGGTTCTTATTAGTCATCAATTTTATACACATCAGTGTATACATGTCAATACCAATTGCCCAATTCACTACACCACCATCCCCACCCCACTGCGGTTTTCCCCCTTGGTGTCCATACGTTTGTTCTCTACATCTGTGTCTCAACTTCTGCCCTGCAAACTGGTTCATCTGTACCATTTTTCTAGGTTCCACATACATGAATTAATATACGATATTTATTTTTCTCTTTCTGACTTACTTCACTCTGTATGACGGTCTCTAGATCCATCCACATCTCAACAAATGACTCAATTTCGTTCCTTTTTATGGCTGAGTAATATTCCATTGTATATATGTACCACATCTTCTTTATCCATTCTTCTGTCGATGGGCATTTAGGTTGCTTCCATGACCTGGCTATTGTAAATAGTGCTGCAATGAACATTGGGGTGCATGTGTCTTTTTGAATTATGGTTTTCTCTGGGTATATGCCCAGTAGTGGGATTGCTGGATCATATGGTAATTCTATTTTTAATGTTTTAAGGAACCTCCATACTGTTCTCCATAGTGGCTGTATCCATTTACATTCCCACCAACAGTGAAGGAGGGTCCCCTTTTCTCCACACCCTCTCCAGCATTTGTTGTTTGTAGATTTTCTGATGATGCCCATTCTAACTGGTGTGAGGTGATACCTCATTGTAGTTTTGATTTGCATTTCTCTAATAATTAGTGATGTTTAGCAGATTTTCATGTGCTTCTTGGCCATCTGTATGTCTTCTTTGGAGAAATGTCTATTTAGGTCTTCTGCCCATTTTTGGATTGGGTTGTTTGTTTCTTTAATATTAAGCTGCCTGAGCTGTTTATATATTTTGGAGATTAATCCTTTGTCCATTGATTCGTTTGCAAATATTTTCTCCCATTCTGAGAGTTGTCTTTTCATCTTGTTTATGGTTTCCTTTGCTGTGCAAAAGCTTTTAAGTTTCATTAGGTCCCATTTGTTTATTTTTGTTTTTATTTCCATTACTCTAGGAGGTGGGTCAAAAAAGATCTTGCTGTGATTTATGTCAAAGAGTGTTCTTCCTATGTTTTCCTCTAAGAGTTTTATAGTGTCCGGTCTTACATTTAGGTCTAGAATCCATTTTGAGTTTATTTTTGTGTATGGTGTTAGGGAGAGTTCTAATTTCATTCTTTTCCATGTAGCTGTCCAGTTTTCCCAGCACCACTTGTTGAAGAGACTGTCTTTTCTTCATTGTATATCCTTGCCTCCTTTGTCATAGCTTAGTTGACCATAGCTGTGTGGGTTTATCTCTGGGCTTTCTATCTTGTTCCATTGATCTATGTTTCTGTTTTTGTGCCAGTATCATATTGTCTTGATTACTGTACTTTGTAGTATAGTCTGAAGTCAGGGAGTCTGATTCCTCCAGCTCCGTATTTTTCCCTCAAGACTGCTTTGGCTATTCGGGGTCTTTTGTGTCTCCATACAAATTTTAAGATGATTTGTTCTAGTTCCGTAAAAAATGCCATTGGTAGTTTGATGGGGATTGCATTGAATCCGTAGATTGCTTTGGGTACTAGAGTCATTTTCACAATATTGATTCTTCCAATCCAAGAACATGGTATATCTCTCCATCTGTTGGTATCATCTTTAATTTCTTTCATCAGTGTCTTATAATTTTCTGCATACAGGTCTTTTGTCTCCCTAGGTAGGTTTATTCCTAGGTGTTTTATTCTTTTTGTTGCAATGGTAAATGGGAGTGTTTCCATAATTTCTTTCAGATTTTTCATCATTAGTGTGTAGGAATGCAAGAGATTTCTGTGCATTAATTTTGTATCCCGCAACTTTACCATATTCATTGATTAGCTCTAGTAGTTTTCTGGTGGCATCTTTAGGATTCTCTATTTATACTATCATGCCATCTGCAAACAGTGACAGCTTTACTTCTTCTTTTCCAATTTGTATTCCTTTTATTTCTTTTTCTTCTCTGATTACCGTGGTTAGGACTTCCAAAACTATGTTGAATAATAGTGGTGAGAGTGGACATCCTTGTCTTTTTCCTGATCTTAGAGCAAATGCTTTCAGTTTTTCACTATAGAGAATGATGTTTGCTGTGGGTTTGTTGTATATGGGATTTATTATGTTGAAGTAGGTTCCCTCTATGCCCACTCTCTGGAGGGTTTTTATCATAAATAGGTGTTGAATTTTGTCAAAGCGTTTTCTGCATCTATTGAGATGATCATATGGTCTTTATTCTTCAATTTGTCAATATGGTGTATCACGTTGATTGATTTGCATATATTGAAGAATCCTTGCATCCCTTGGATAAATCCCACTTGATCATGGTGTATGATCCTTTTAATGTGTTGTTGGATTCTGTTTGCTAGTGTTTTGTTGAGGATTTTTGCATCTATATTCATCAGTGATATTGGTCTGTAATTTTCTTTTTTTGTAGTATCTTTGTCTGGTTTTGGTATCAGGGTGATGGTGGCCTGATAGAATGAGTTTGGGAGTGTTCCTTCCTCTGCAATTTTTTAGAGGAGTTTGAGAAGGATGGGTGTTAGCTCTGCTCTAAATGTTTTATAGAATTCACCTGTGAAGCCATCTGGTCCTGGACTTTTGTTTGTTGGAAGATTTTTAATCACAGTTTCAATTTCATTACTTGTGATTGGTCTGTTCATATTTTCTATTTCTTCCTGATTCAGTCTTGGCAGGTTGTGCATTTCTAAGAATTTGTCCATTTCTTCCAGGTTGTCCATTTTATTGGCATGGAGTTGCTTGTAGTAGTCTCTTAGGATGCTTTGTATTTCTGCGGTGTCATAACTTCTCCTTTTTCATTTCTAATTTTATTGATTTGAGTCCTCTCCCTCTTTTTTTTTTTTTTTTTTTTTTTTTTGCGGTACGTGGGCCTCTCACTGCTATGGCCTCTCCCGTTGCGGAGCACAGGCTCCGGACGCGCAGGCTCAATGGCCGTGGCTCACGGGCCCAGCCGCTCCGCGGCATGTGGGATCTTCCCGGACCGGGGCACGAACCCGTGTCTCCTGCATCGGCAGGCGGACCCTCAACCACTGTGCCACCCGGGAAGCCCGTCCTCTCCCTCTTTTTCTTGATGAGTCTGGCTAATGGTTTATCAATTTTGGTCATCTTCTCAAAGAAGCAGCTTTTAGTTTTATTGATCTTTGCTATTGCTTTCTTTGTTTCTATTTTATTTATTTCTGCTCTGATCTTTATGATTTCTTTCCTTCTGCTAACTTTGGATTTTGTTTGTTCTTCTTTCTCTAGTTCCTTTAGGTGTAAGGTTAGATTGTTTACTTGAGATTTTTCTTGTTTCTTGAGATAGGCTTGTATAGCTATAAACTTCCCTCTTAGAACTGCTTTTGCTGCATTCCATAGGTTTTGGATCATCGTGTTTTCATTGTCATTTGTCTCTAGGTATTTTTTGATTTCCTCTTTGATTTCTTCAGTGATCTCTTGGTTATTTAGTAATGTATTGTTTAGCCTCCATGTGTTTGTGTTTTTTACATTTTTTTCCCTGTAATTCATTTCTAATCTCATAGCACTGTGGTCAGAAAAGATGCTTGATATGATTTCAATTTTCTTAAATTTACTGAGGCTTGATTTGTGATCCAAGATGTGATCTATCTTGGAGAATGTTTCATGGGAACTTGAGAAGAAAGTGTAATATGCCCTTTTTGGATGGAATATCCTATAAATATCAATTAAATCTATCTGGTCTATTGTGTCATTTAATGCTTCTGTTTCCTTATTTATTTTCATTTTGTATGATCTGTCCATTGGTGTAAGTGAGGTGTTAAAGTCCCCCACTATTATTGTGTTACTGTCGATTCTTTTAGAGCTGTTAGCAGTTGCCTTATGTATATTGGGTGCATATATATTTATAATTGTTGTATCTTCTTCTTTGCTTGATCCCTTGATCATTATGTAGTGTCCTTCCTTGTCTCTTGTAACATTCTTTTTTTTTTTTTTTTTTTTTTTTTTGCGGTACACGGGCTTCTCAGTGTTGTGGCCTCTCCCATTGCGGAGCACAGGTTCCAGACGTGCAGGCTCAGCGGCCATGGCTCACGGGCCCAGCCGTTCCGCGGCATGTGGGATCTTCCCAGACCGGGACACGAACCCAGGTCCCCTGCATTGGCAGGCGGACTCTCAACCACTGCACTACCAGGGAAGCCCCTCTTGTAACATTCTTTATTTTAAAGTCTATTTTATCTGATAGGAGTATAGCTACTTCAGCTTTCTTTTGATTTCCGTTTGCATGGAATATCTTTTTCCATCCCCTCACTTTCAGTCTGTATGTGTCCTTAGGTCTGAAGTGGGTCTCTTGTAGACAGCATATATATGGGTCTTGTTTCTGTATCCATTCAGCTGCCTGTGTCTTTTGGTTGGAGCATTTAATCCATTCACGTTTAAGGTAATTATCAATATGTATGTTCCTATGACCATTTTCTTAATTGTTTTGGGTTTGTTTTTGTAGGTCCTTTTCTTCTCTTGTGTTTCCTGCCTAGAGAAGTTCCTTTAGCATTTGTTGTAGAGCTGGTTTGGTGGTGCTGAATTCTCTTAGCTTTTGCTTGTCTGTAAAGCTTTTGATTTCTCCATGGAATCTGAATGAGATCCTTGCTGGGTAGAGTAATCTTGGTTGTAGGATCTTCCCTTTCATCACTTTAAGTATATCATGCCACTCCCTTCTGGCTTGTAGAGTTTCTGCTGAGAAATCAGCTGTTAACCTTATGGGAGTTCACTTGTATGTTATTTGTCATTTTTCCCTTCTTGCTTTCAAAATTTTTCTTTGTCTTTAATTTTTGCCAATTTGATTACTATGTGTCTCAGTGTGTTTCTCCTTGGGTTTATCCTGTATGGGACTCTCTGTGCTTCCTGGACTTGGGTGGCTATTTCCTTTCTCATGTTAGGGAAGTTTTCGACTATAATCTCCTCAAATATTTTCTCGGGTCCTTTCTCTCTCTTCTCCTTCTGGGGCCCCTATAATGCGAATGTTGCTGTGTTTAATGTTGTCCCAGAGGTCTCTTAGGCTGTCTTCATTTCTTTTCATTCTTTTTTCTTTATTCTGTTCTGCAGCAGTGAATTCCACAATTTTGTCTTCCAGGTCACTTATCCGTTCTTCTGCCTCAGTTATTCTGCTATTGATTCCTTCTAGTGTAATTTTCATTTCAGTTATTGTATTGTTCATCTGTGTTTGTTTGTTCTTTAATTCCTGTAGGTCTTTTTTAAACATTTCTTGCATCTTCTCTATCTTTGCCTCCATTCTTTTTCCAAGGTCCTGGATCATCTTCACTATCATTATTCTGAATTCTTTTTCTGGAAGGTTGCCTATCTGCACTTCATTTAGTTGTTTTTCTGGTTTTTTTTCTTGTTCCTTCATCTGGTACATAGCCCTCTGCCTTTTCATCTTGTCTGTCTTTCTGTGAATGTGATTTTTGTTCCACCAGCTGCAGGATTGTAATTCTTCTTGCTTCTGCTGTCTGCCCTCTTGTGGATGAGGCTATCTGAGAGGACTGATGGGAGGGACTGGTGGTGGGTAGAGCTGACTGTTGCTCTGGTGGGCAGAGCTCAGTAAAACTTTAATCCACTTGACTGTTGATGGATGGTGCTGGGTTCCCTCCCTGTTGGTTGTTTGGCCTGAGGCAACCCAACACTGGAGCGTACGTGGGCTCTTTGGTGGGGCTAATGACAGGCTCTGGGAGGGCTCACGCCAAGGAGTACTTCCCAGAACTTCTGCTGCCAGTGTCCTTGTCCCCACGGTGAGTCACAGCCCCCCCCACCCCGCCTCTGCGGGAGACCCTCCAACACTAGCAGGCAGGTCTGGTTCAGTCTCCCCTGGGGTCACTGCTCCTTCCCCTGGGTCCCAACGTGCACAGTACTTTGTGTGTGCCCTCCAAGAGTGGAGTCTCTGTTTCCCCCAGTCCTGTCGAAGTCCTGCAATCAATTCCCACTAGGCTTCAAATTCTGATTCTCTAGGAATTCCTCCTCCCGTTGCTGGACCCCCAGATTGGGAAGCCTGATGTGGGGCTCAGAACCTTCACTCCAGTGGGTGGACTTCTGTGGTATAAGTGTTCTCCAGTCTGTGAGTCACCCATCCACCAGTTATGGGATTTGATTTTACTGTGATTGCGCCCCTCCTACCATCTCACTGTGGCTTCTCCTTTGTCTTCGGATGTGGGGTGTCTTTTTTGGTGAGTTCCAGTGTCTTCCTGTCGATGATTATCCAGCACCTAGTTGTGATTCTGGTGTTCTCACAAGAGAGAGTGAGAGCACGTCCTTCTACTCCGCCATCTTGGTTTCTCCCTTCCTGTAAATTTATTACTCTTTCTCTTAGAACTTAAAGAAACCTCTGAAATATAACCTTGTCTATCATTGTGGCTGCCACAGAATGCCATTTTAGACCCGTGAAACATAAAATATAACCAAGAGAAATGTCCAGGTGAGGGTGAGAGTTTTTTCCTGTGCAAAGGATCACATGAGTAAGTGCCACAAGTAATCACCTGGGAGCTCCTGGAAAAATTTTTCAAGAAGCCCTCTGTAAACCAATCTTGTCTGCACTCCACCCATGTCACCTTAGATTCATGTACCATTTTTATGCGTTTGGCTTCCCAGTATGTGTTTACTCCCAAAGGCCAGCACCTGTGCCTGTATGTTAGAGGGCTGCTTGCAGGCTGCTGGACCTGCTCTGCTTACATACTTGGACAGCTAGAAGTGCCAGGGGATTTACACTCTTCTGGGGGCATCCCTCAACTGGCAAGTGCAGCGTGTGTAAATTCTCCAGCTCTCTTGCCTATAACTGTGACCTATACTGTCCCCAGAATTCCCCTGGAGGACTTAGCTACAGTTACCCTCACGGGGCTTTATCTGATATTAAACCCTTGCTTGGCCATCTTCTCTTCTTACCCCGTTACCAGTTTTTCCTGGGAATATTTTCTAATAAATCATAAGTCACTTTGACACGGATCCTCATCCCAGGGTCTTTTGTGGGAAATCCAATCTAAGAGAGACATTTTTCGGGACTTCCCTGGTGGTCCAGTGGTTAAGAATCCGTCTTGCAATGCAGGGGAGACCGGTTCCATCCCTGGCCAGGGAACTAAGATCCCACATGCTGTGGGGCAACCAAGCCTGCACAACACAACTAGAGAGCCTGTGTGCCACAACTACAGAGCCCACACGCCACAACTAGAGAGAAGCCCACGTACCACAATGAAGAGCTTGTGCCCCACAATGAAAGATCCCGCGTGCCACAACTAAGACCTGATGCAGCCAATAAATAAATAAATTAAATATTTTTTTAAAAAAGAGAGACATTTTTCTCTTTATCCGTGACATAGTTTGAAATTTATAATCCTATTGCACTCTAAGGAATTGTATTCTTTAGAATATTGGTTTGATTGCTCTAACAGGAACCCAAAATGACTTGGCTTTCACGGATAGAGGTTTCTTTCTGTTCATGAAACAGAGTGAGCAACTCCATGATATTGATGATTGGGATCCTATATTGTTTTTCCTACATTCCTCAGGTGTGGCCTTCATCTACATGGCTTCCCACCATGTCCACGCAGGGTGATAGGGAAAGGGAGACATGTCTAAGAAGTTGTGCACATTATTTATGTTGACACCCCATTGGCTGGAACCTAGCGGCAAGGCCATATTTAACTGGAATGGTGGCTGTCTGGGTAGACATGTGTTCAGTTTATAACTGAACATATTGTGCTCCATGGTTGTGAGGGAGAAGAGAGACCATATCTTGGGATAGCTAGGAGCCTCTGCCATGGGTGTCTGCCATGTGTCCATAGCTCTGGAGAGAGGAAACAGGGGCACCTGACTAGGTCATGTTCTCTGTTCTGTTTTAGCTTATTCTCCTTTGCCCTCATCCCCATGCAGGCTGAGGTGGCAAATGGCGAGTTCACCTGTGGCATAGTTGAGCTTCAAGTAAGTAGGTCCTTTCCAGAAGTCTAGAGGATTCACTTGAGGTTCGTTATTCACTTTAAAGTATAACATGTACTATCTATACTGAGATCTCAGAGCCTTGGGTACAATGGTCTTAGGTGGGATAGCCCAGAAGCAGTGACTTTTTAAAAGAGCAAGCCCCCAGGAGAAATCAGTAAGGGAGTGAGGGAAACACTTGGCAAAAAAGGAGATGCAGCTCAGAAAGGGGCAAGTTTGGGCAAATTCACAGCCTTGACCTGATCTCACAGAGGAACTCTGGAGCCTCAGTTATGCTGGAGGCAAGGGAGCTGAGCCTCCATATTCTTGCATTAGTTCTGCACTGACTGATGGTTTCCTCAGGGGACAAACTCCCAGTGCCTGCAGACAAAACTGCACCAGTAGCCCCAGCACAATATTTCCAAGAGAGTTAAGGGTACAGACCTTGAGAAGCTCCAGGAGGGGTACACAGAACCAGTTAAAGGGATCTAAGGGGATCTAGGAAGAGCTGCGGCAGTCTGCTACAGGTGAGATTGATCGATGAGCCCAGAAACTGCTTTTATGGGACTGCCTTCATGGAAGAGATGGCCTTCCAGCTCCATAAGGAAGGGGGTTATGCTTGGTGACAGCTCCTAGACAGTCATTTAAGCCCCAGATCAGGGTTTTCCCTCCAGACTCCTCTTGCTCATTTGTGAGGCAGGAGTAAATTGGCATGGGTTCATGAAAACCAGAGCCCTGAAGATTATAGGGAATGGCTGACTTCATTCTCTACCCATAGGGACGAGGCAAATGTCATGACACTGGGGCTCCCAACCCAGGCATATCCCATCAAATGAAGCGGGTAGTTGATGCAGCTTAAGTGATTCACCCATGTGGCTGCTTCTAGGTACATCTTTTAAAATTAGTTGTGCTTAAATTAGCAACGCTTTACTTTTAATATTCCTCTCTCGAAGCAGCTAGCACAGTTTCAAGCAGGAGCCTGATTGATATGCAAAAAATGATTTGTTTTGATTTTGGTCTAGCAGGGTTTTTTTTTCTTTTTCTTTCCCAGGCAACTTCTTTATCAAATTTCTCTGCTTTTAAAGGATGAGAAGAAATGTATCTTCTTAAAGTCAGAGGGCATAGTTTCCTTGAAATTGGAAATGGAAGGCTCTCTGGGAGCTGGTCTGAAATCTTAACAGCATAACTTTGCCAACGGCAAAACATCTCTTGATAATTTTCAGTCTATCTTCAGGTGTCATCAGCTCCCTGATGATGCCATGCAAAACCTTGTCCATTGGAAGCTGCAATTGACATAGTTGTTCTATCAAAGTGTTTAATATTTTGCTGCTTATTGTATGACCTTGGGCAAGTTACTTAACATCTCTAAATCTGTTTATTATCCTTAAAGTGAAGATAACACCTACCTGTTGGGATTTTGTGCAATGTAAATTCATAATCCCTTATCCAAAAACTTGATTCATTTCCAAATTCAGAATTTTTTGGATTTTTAGGAAGGTAATTCAGCATATATATCATATTACTTAACACTCCCAGTGGAGCCTTCGGAAGCACCCTGTAATCAAACACATTAATATTTCTGCAGCCAAATCCATGAATATTCATATAGACCAGCATAAAGACTAAAAATAGCCTCTCATTAGTCCAGGGCAAGGTTTGTAACCAAATGAGTTACAAATAGATCTTTCTCTTTTCAGAGCTCTTTAGATTTGGGGATTGGGAATCAGAGGCTGTGGTCCTGTGATAAAACAATCTCTGTGTCCATCCACCCATTTCCCAACTGGTTCCAGTAACGACTGAGGGCAGTGTGGTGATGCATGTGGAAAGTCTGGCTCCCAGGATGTTTCGGTTTGCCTCCCTGCTTGTGATGTGGGTGGGCTCTTGTGAATTTTCCTTTCTTCTTTGACATTTTTAATCCTGATTCGCTTCTTCCAGGGGTCTGATTTCAGGCACAACTCTACTCTTGTGACACTAATAGAAGAGGGCATGCTTGACAAAACAAGTTCTAGGGAGAGAAAAACAATAATATAATCACTTAATTGGTAGGCCGATTAAGAAATAGAATTGCCTAAAAGCTTGGTAGGAAGTTCTAAGAAATTCCCCAGGTGGCCAATTTCAGGAAGTTCAATAGTAAATATACAGCAAGAGTTTGTCAATATACACAAAGGTCTGAAAGCCCATGGCAAACCCTCAAACCTACCATGGTACCCTCTCTGCTTGCCCACTCTCAGCAAGCCCTGCTTAAAAATGCCATGACTATGTTTAATTTTTACTAACTATGTCAAAACATATAATATATAATACTTACGATAATAAACCTAAGAAGATAAATCTTCTACAAAATTTATTTTCACCATATACGCTCCTGGAATTTTCTTGTGAAAATTTAAATTGGGGTAAAATGTTGCCAAAGGGATATTAAATCAGTAGCCTTGACCACTTTTGCAGGTGTTTTCTGCCTTCACTACATTTGTATTGGTCTTAGTAGAAAATATTAATAGTTTGCATTTATTGAGCAATTACTATATGCTAGGGACTGTTACTAGTACCTACATTTACAGCCCACGATATCTTGTCCAAGTCCCTCAGGGCCAGATGCATTTCTGAGTTTTAGAAAGGCAATGTGTGGTAGGTGCTGACTGTACCGTTACACCCCTGTTGCGGGGGGGATTTGTGGCACTGTCGCCCAAATCACACACAGTGATATTTCAGTAGGAAAGTGTAGGAAAATTCCCACTAACTGTAATGTAAGTTTTGCCTCTAAATGATTTCTGATAAAATTCCAGTCTTCAAAGCATTTGGGATTTCAGAATTGCATACGTGGGAAGATAGACTTGTGTTATCTCACTTAATCCTCACAATGACCCCCTGAAATAGGAACTGTTATCCCTTGTGTAGAGAAGAATTAACCTTACCCAGCAAGTGGTCTGGCCTTTGCCTTGGCTCATGGAGGCTGATTTCTAGGCCCCTGGAATGTCCTGTCTGCAGGAGTGTCTTTGTTTTCCTGGAGGCTTTGGTTATCAGACAGTGTCACAATGTGATTTATGATGGAGGCTTTGGGTCACGTGTTATGAGTTCTGATTTCTAGAGGAACTGGAGACTAAAGGTATTAGCCTGACTTTTTTTTTTTTTTTTTTTTTTTTTTGTGGTACGCGGGTCTCTCACTGTTGTGGCCTCTCCCGTTGCGGAGCACAGGCTCCGGACACGCAGGCTCAGTGGCCATGGCTCACGGGCCCAGCCACTCTGTGGCATGTGGGATCTTCCCAGACCGGGGCACAAACCCGTGTCCTCTGCATCGGCAGGTGACTCTCAACCACTGCGCCACCAGGGAAGCCCAGCCTGACTTTTGAGAGGGGCTGTGGACTACAGGTCAGCCACCTGGGCAGTAGTGATCAAGCTCCAGTAGATACTCTGGACACCAAAGGCTCGGATGACCTTCCCTGGCTGGCAATACTCTGTTTGTATTGTCACACATTGTGGCTAAGAAAGGGTAATGCCATCCAGAACTCCCTGGGGAGAGGACACACAGAAGCTCCACATCTGGACTCCCTCCCAGATTCTGCCCTATGAGTCTCTTCCTTGGGCTAATTTTAACCTGTATCTTTTCCCTATAAGAAACTGGTAATAAACTGAGAGTATAATAGCTTTCAGTGAATTCTATAAGTCCTCTCAACGAATTATCAAACCTGTGGGTGGTTTTATGAACTCCCCCAACTTGCAACTGATACCAGAAGTGAGGGAGGTCTTGTATGGAGAATTCTTCCCTCAAGCCGTACCGTTAGGTAAACTCATTTCACCCCCATTTTCTAGATGAGCAAACCAAGGCAAAGAAGGTAAATAACTTACTCCAGGCCACAAGGCTTGTAAGTGGAGGAGCCAATTCAAACCCACTTTTGACAGAATTTATAATCCTTGACCATCGTTTGTTCTGGACTCAGTTCATACACTACTCCTGACCCAGTGGGCCCTGCCTCCCCCTTCCACCACGGGCCATGACAGCTTTCCGGGAACAAGTGTCACACAGTGGTTAAGGACAGGTTTGGCTCTGGAGCTAGACAGCCTTCCCTGTGGAAGGGAGTTAGGTTCACTAGTGCTAAAGTAATTCTGATTCTAAACCTGAACTGCAATTCTTTACGGTTACATCATGACTTGTATTTTTGTAAGACATTTTTACATTTATAGTTTCATTTCTTCCTCATACCACTCTAAAACAGGCAGGCAACAGAGCAGAGAGAACAAAAATTGGAGCCTAACAGATATCAAGCCATTTGCTGGATGAGTAATATGGTGTGTTGCTCAGCCTCTCTGAGCCTCAGCTTCCTTGGCTGTAAAATGGGGGTGTTGATGGTATGTCTGCTAGAGAGATGGATGTGAAATTAGGGATGTGTGCAAGTCACCTGACACATCACAGGTATTCATTAAGTGATGAATTATTTTACAGACAAGAAGAGTGAGTCAGAGATGTTAGGTAGCTTCCCTCACTTATATGAGGCAGGACCTAGACTTTGATTCAAGTCCCATAGACTTATGAAACACAGGGGTAGAAAAGGGCCTTAAAGATAAGCTGGGTGTAAGATTTTCAAAGTTTTATTTTAAGCTTCAGAGAAAACCCTGGAAAACCCTCTAATGGGAATCAGATAAAGGTAGGGCTACACTAATTCAGGTGGACCTGGTCTCCTCTCCCCTCCCAAACTGCTCAGTAACTCATAATGGGGTTGTGGTACCTGAGGGTTCCTTGGAACACTACTTGGAAATCTCTGGTCTAGTGCCACCTCTGCTTTACAACTGAGGTTGCTGAGGCTCAGAGAGGTCATGTTACTTACCCAAGGTCACACAGTTGGTCTCTGGCAGGTGTGGGACTTAAGCCTTGTTGACAGAATCCACGCTTAGTGTTCTCCCTCTCTACCTCATCACCTCCTTGCGGCAAAGACATCTGACCCCGATGAGACAGTGCCATCTGATGATACTGACAGGTATGTTGCTTTCCAGCCCAGGAACTGTCTGTGGGTCCTCAGCCTCATTGACATTCTCCAGTGTTCTCCTTTGCAGTCTGTACTGTGAAGGATGAAAGTGTGGAGCTGCATTTATAGTTCATCTTGCCAATTGGGTTCCTGTCGGTCTTTGCCAATGTAAGGCATTTGCAGGAGGCTAGAAAGAGGGAGGGGTATAAGCCACTCTGCTCCTGGTTCTGGAGCTGTGAATGGCTGAGGGTGACTTGGCAGATTTCAGCAACATTCATGTTTCTAGGAGCAGCACCCATGGAAACTACTTTTTTTGTGGTCTCATGGCAATCTCCTCATTTTCCCACTATGACATTTTTGAAAGTACCAGCTACTTCCCCTGGCTAGGAAGGGCCAAGGGAATATGCTGTACTCTTCAGTGGTTACCCAGTCAGGGAGGGAGAACACAGATATATTTTGTTTCCGCATTGCGTCTCCCTGGCCTGCTTCTGATTTCAGCACCATAGTGATGGACAGTTCCAAACCAGCTGATGGTGTCCGGCAAGCTTTCTGTCACTTCAGCTAGTCCTATGGGCAGATGCTAAAGCAGGGTTAGATGAGAAAGAGGTTTGCTAGGGGCAATGTCTGTGAAGGCTAAAGGGGCTGGAGGTGGTGATGGTAGGGGAAGTAAAAGTAGGCAGGGAGAACTTCAGACCACAGTGTAGTTCGGAGACAGTCTTGGCCTGGACATTGGGGAGTCTCTGAGCAGGGTGCCCTTTAGAGGAGTCCTTCACTGGGCAGGAATGGCCCGATTCTAGTGCTCCTGTTGGCTGGGGACAACCAGGGAAAGTGTGGCCTTGGGGTGAGTGCTGAGGCAGATCCGAGAGTGCAGCAGCAGGAGATGCCTTGTAGCAGTTTCTGCTTAAGGCGATCTGAGTGGCAAACCTCCATGACTGCCATGAGTGGTCCCCAAAGCTGCTCTTTCATTTTCTGCCTGAGAGCATGCTCCAAAGCTGATAGAGATCCCTGGGCCTTTACATACACGTAACCCAGAAGTGCAAGGGGAGGGGTGGGGCACTATGGAGAATCTGTCTGGGGCAGATTCTATACGGTTCCTCAGAAGGTTCCCAGCAGGATTGAGACTCATTGCCCACAGCACTAACCTGCTCATTAATGCACCCTTTACTGTCATTTCTTCTATTTCCCACCACCTCCCTCCTGCTTCATGAGACCACTCTACACATACACCACCCTCATACAAGCCCTTATCTAAGGATCTGCTTTGGGGGAGCTCAGAATAACACCTCTGAGAAGCTGAGCACCCCTGAGGGTCAGTGGCAGTGCTCAGAGTAAGAGCGCCCTAAGAGGGAGTGACCTTCCATGGTGCAGTGCTGAAGTTCCCTCCAGGGTGAAACTCAGGTGGTGCCAGACTTGTTTTTGTAAGGGAGGCTGGGTTACCCAACACACTCTATTTTATTTTATTTATTTTAATTTTTTTTACATCTTTATTGGAGTATAATTGCTTCACAATGGTGTGTTAGTTTCTGCTTTATAACAAAGTGAATCAGCTATACATATACATATGTTCCCATATCCCCTCCCTCTTGCGTCTCCCTCCCTCCCACCCTCCCTATCCCACCCCTCCAGGCGGTCACAAAGCACGGAGCTGATCTCCCTGTGCTATGTGGCTGCTTCCCACTAGCTATCTACCTTACGTTTGGTAGTGTATATATGTCCATGCCTCTCTCTCGCTTTGTCACAGCTTACCCTTCCCCCTCCCCATATCCTCAAGTCCATTCTCTAGTAGATCTGAACACACTCATTTGAAAGTGTCTCATCTTTTAAAATCACGAGGTGGCTGCCTCCACTTCCACAGGTCCCTGGTCACATAGTGTTTAGCCTCTTGGCCTCGTTCATGCTGACAGTGTTTCCCAACTTTTAAAAACCCACGTTTTTCCTTTGTAACCACCAAACCTCTTAGGATCTGACACCTCTCCCAAGAGAAGATTACATATGGCTCACCAGCGTGGGGATCACTCCTCTGTTTTCTGTGTACGGCAGACAGTGAGATTTCCCTGAATTTTTCTTTCTATACTTGTATTCGAAAAAAGCAGTACACTCCAGCCCCATGTGAAATTGTATTACAATGGTTTGGTACCAGTTGTCTTCCCCTGGAGATCCCTCTTTCTCTTCCTTCATCTTGAGAATCGCTATATTAGAAATATGGTGATGAGGGTGGATTTTCTCCCTTCCCCTCCCTTCTTCCCTTCCCTTCGTCTCACTACAGATAGGAAGCAGTCTTTGATAAAAGAGTAAAGAGGCAGAGAATGCTATTAACCTAAGAATCTGAAGCTCCCTTTGCTGGTGCCCACGTCCTCTTGCCCTTAACATCCTGCCATCAGACTTCTGGCTGCCTGCCTCTGCATTTTTTTGTCTAAGGACTTGTTTTGGCAGCAGAGGACATTTTCCCCAACCATGGGCAGGCCTGAAGTCCCAGGGAATTAACAACCCCTGGGAGTGGGCTTCAACTAATGAATACCCTAGTTGTTTGAGGTGTTCGTTCTCTGCTAGTTCCCAGTGTGTCCCTGTGGGTGGCATAAAACTCTAGTGGTCCTCAGGGGTAACTAGCTTGATAAGGAACCCTCCCCTGTCCCATTTTACCATTCCCCGAACACTGTTTTCTAGGATCACTTCCCAAGTAAAATTTCTTGCCCTCACATCCTTGTCTCAGGATCTGCTTCTGATAGAACCCAAAA
This sequence comes from Hyperoodon ampullatus, assembly GCF_949752795.1. Lineage (NCBI taxonomy): Eukaryota > Metazoa > Chordata > Mammalia > Artiodactyla > Ziphiidae > Hyperoodon > Hyperoodon ampullatus. The sequence goes on along the minus strand of NC_136923.1, from coordinate 47,882,929 downwards.
TAAGACATAACTCACCCAAGCTCTGCTCTGAAGGGAGTTGAGTGACCCAAGGGGAAAGTGTCTTCAATACACAGAGCCAGAACTCCAGCAACGCCATGCTGCCTCTCCAGGTAGAGCAAGGACCCAGGAAAGGAAGGAAGAGAAAAAACTATGGGGTTTGGGAAATCGGGGGAGGGAGGAAGGCAGCTGGTGGAGACAGCGATGTGGTGCTTCTGGGCAGCCATCTGACGGGAACTGATGGAGGTGTGGCAGAAAAGTAAAGCGAGGTGCTCAAATGAGCCCTTCCCGGAAATAGGCTTGACTTACCTCTTCTTTGGGACCAAGCGGGCTTAATGAGAGGTTATCTGCCATGTCTGTGTGTGGACTTATGGCTCCTTCCACACCTGTGGCATAATTGGAGGATGAAGATGGGAACATATTGGATACCTGTCTCTAACTGGAATTTCAGGGCTTCCTGACCTCAGGCCCTTCCCTTCCTATTGGTTTAATCTGCAATGTAGTCTCAAATACATGTCTAGAATAGGAGGCTTCTGTTCCCTAAAGTCTCTCTCGCAATCCCAGAGTGAAGGAGCAAGGTTTTGCTTAGGTGCCCATAGCGACAAAGCAGCCTCTGGGTGGTGATGCTGGGCAGGGTCATGGTGAAAGGTGATCACTGCATCACTATGTGTCTGTCTGTCTGTCTCGTGAAACTTTTTGAAAAATTTCTTTTATCATTAGCTATTTTGAATCTGATATTTTTAATTTTTCTGAATCTTGACCCAAATAGAGATGATTGTGTGTCAAACTAGAAGCTGGGAAGCGTGAGGTGGAATATTTCTGAGCAGAATTAACCAAGAATATGGGATGGAGGTGGAGATGTTCCCCTTCTGATGCCATGAAACTCCCAAGGACTTCTATCTGCAGAACATATACCTGTCATGTCCATGCCAAACACCTCCAAGAGGCAGCCTGTGTGTTTCTTCTGTTACTCTTTGATGTAATAAATTTTTTCTTTAGGGGGTGTGCATTATAGCTAGCTCATAGATCCAGAATATCTGTAAATAATCATGAATAATAATTCATGCAATAGAATAGAAATGAACAAACTGGTTTATTTGCGGGCTTTTAATCCTTGCGGTACACGAGTGTCTGTGAAGCATCAGATTTTGCCTTTGACAGGCAAAGCGGCAGCATTCTCTGATCTGCTCAAATGTCTCTGGGAGCTTAGGGCAGAGGTGGGCATAGGGCTGTCCTTGGGACACCTCTCTTTGAGAAACACTAATTTAAAGGAACAAAGTGAGAATCCAAAAGATGACCTTTATTGGAATGACCAGCATCCCAGCTTTACAAAGCCTAAAATCAGCCTCCTGGAGTGGGGCTGGAGAGCTGCCATTTAAAAAGCCCCTCCCTTCCCCACCACTCTCATCTATACTAAAGTTGGAGGCTCTCTGCTCTGCGTAGGAGAGGGTACTGTGGGTGAGGCAAACCTCTCTTTAATTTTCCGATTCAAATATTCTATCGCACGTGTCCCGATTTCTTTTGCTCTTTTCTGAACACACACAAAGCAGCCTGTGGACTAGGAGGGCACAGAAGCCAACAGCTTAAATAAAATCGAGGTGTTTCATATTAGAGGTCGGGGAATGGGACTCAGATTCAACATGTCGGCAGGTGTGTGGCCCCATTTCTGTTTTTCTAAGCTATGGATGCATTACGGGGTGGAATATGAAACTTTCAGCTGAAACAGGATAGTCGAAAGAAATGTTAAGCCTGGTGGAGGTGTGAGCGGAAGGAACACCCTGCTCCCAGCTACCCCTTAGGCAGCCAAGGTGCATGTTCGCTGCGCTCCTCAAATTGAAATGGAAGAAATGGAATGGAAAATATCAGTCACGCCTTAGTGAATCTGATCACAGTGTAGTTTTATTTTCGGTAGCTGAGGTGAGTTAGATCTAGGGAGCACAGGGGCTCTCCAGTGCAGAGGTGGGTCTCTCTTTGGGCAGCAGGAAGGACCAGGAGCCTGAAGGGTGAGGGAAAGACATCACTGACTGCATAATTTTGTCTGACACCTTACCTGCTCTACTCAGCCTCTCCTGGGGGCCAGAGGGGAATTTTATTAGAGAAACTGTTCTAGAAGGTAGAGTCTTTCTCAGTGATCCATGTGAAGATCAAGAAGTTGGTGGATGATCATCCACAGCTAAATTTAAGCCCAGATTAAGAGGCCTTCTGGCTCAGGGAATGGAGAGCCCCCAGATGTACAAAGTAAACCCACAGCCAGACTCCACTCTACCCCCAAATGTGCATCAGGTGTAACGAGTGTATTGGAGGTTATGTAAGTGTTTGCTGTGTGGAGAGCTTGACATGCATCCTCATTCCATCTTTCCCAAGCCATGAGGTGTCGTAGGTTGGGTTCTCTTCAAAGCAGACCCTGAGACAAAGTCCCAGGTGGCTTATTTGGGAGGTGATCCCAGGAAGCATGGCGATGGTGTGGGAACGTGAGGCAGAGAAGGGAGGAAAATGATACACGTGCAAGACAATGCAGTGGGCACCCAGGGCTCCACCCCGACGGGGACCCACCAGAAAGAACTTGTGGGACACACCTCACAGCCACCACACCAGGGGCACGGAAGCTGCCACCAACCCCTGTCCTCGCTGGTTGAGGCTACTTTTGGAGCGTTAACCCTTGGGCATGTGTGGGCTGTCCTGCACATTCAGTTGAGCTCACTGCTGTGGGCGGGGAACACTCTTGGGTAGGAAGCCATGGGCTTTCTGAAACTGTCCTTAGGCAATCTCCTGAGGAAGCCACGTGGCTACGAGCAGGACCCCAACAGCATCTGCTACAGGTGCGCCTCACTTTCACGTGAGAGATGACAAAACAGAGACTTTAAGGAACTCCCACAGTCAGACAGCTTGGATCTGCTCAGATCTGCTGGACTAAGACACTGCTCGATGTCCTTTCTCTTAGAACACTTTCCAAGATGAAGTGCTAGTGGGACCCAGGGCCCACTGAAACTTCATCTCCACCTTCAAGGTGATGCCAATGGCTGCCAGGGCAAGGAAGTGATGACTGTAGCTGTGATGTGGCCCTGCTGTGGTCCTGGAACCTCTGTCACCTCTGTGGCACCCCTGGTGGCAGCACCCCCAGGCAGGAGCTGTCCCACAAGAGCCTTTGTCTGTCCCACAGAGCCTGGTGCCTAGAAGGGCACACACTTCAGGGGGACCCACACTTCTGACCCAGAACAGAGGCCAGCCTCAGAGGCCCTCTTCCAGATCTTGCAACAGAATGGTAGATGTTGATAGTCCTGGGGGCTTCTGATGGCTGCCACACCAGGCTGGGGGACAAAGAGCAGACAAAGAGCTGAGACTAATAGACGAGCAGCCAGCCCTATCATCACCCACCAAGTCAGAGCTCACCCCCTCCCTGCTCCATACATACCTCATCTGCGCTTTAGCCACCCTCTTCTTGGACGAGGTGGTCCCAGGTGATCACTTACATAGCATGATGCCTAAAAGTACACATTCAGGAGTCACACAGACTTGGGTTCAAGTCCCAGCTCCACGGCATATCAGCTGCTTGTGCAGGTTACCTAACTATGGCGATGGGGAAGCTGGAGTCTCTTGTCTGTGGACCGTACATGACAATGGCCCCTTGGAGAATCATTGTCAGGATCAAATGAGTCAGACACTCGTATATATTAAGTGTTCAATCAATGTGAGCTGTTAGCGTTGTAACAAGTATAATTGAATCACCTGGGGGAGGGGAGAGGCATGATGTGATTTGTCCAGTTGGCGTTCCTCAAGGATGGTCTGTAACCTCCCCTCCGATATAATGTTAACCACGACTGAACCACCAGAGCCACATGACCTCTGTCTAAACCCTTGCAAGTCTCGGGGGGACGCTCGCGGCCCTCAGATGTCACCTCTGGGCTCTATGCTAATGAAGGAGTAAAGAAGCCACTGAAGGGGTGTGGAAGGCTCAGGGTCAGGGAGGCTGCATGGTGAAGGCTGCTGCGAAATGAGTTCTCCCTCTGGCCCTGAAAAGTCAACTCCTTTCCGTGTGTTGCTTTGCTCCTTGGGGGTGCTTTCCAGGTGGCTTGGTTCTCTGCGGCAGGGCTGTGTGGATGGGGGGCCTCACAGGCCCCCATAGACTCCCTTTGTCCCGAGCGCGCTGTGGAAAGCTGGGCGGGGCTGGAAGCGGGTCCTCCTTCGGCATCAGCACCCTGTGCCGGGGCCCGGTTGTTAGCACAGCACCCTGTCTTGACCCGTGGAGTAGATCACACCAAGGGAAGCTTCTGGTCTCCCGGGAGGAGCTACAGCTCTCAAGTCCACCTGGGCAGTGGACTTCCCACAGTGCCCTTTAAACCTTTTCAGTGACTGCAAATCGAAACCCTGGAAGACTCAGGCGGGCGATGGAGGAGAGCCCAGACCCCTGGGCTGGTGTGGCTTTCTCTTTTCTAGGAACTGCCTCTTGCTGTCTGATTCCCAGGGCTGCACGGGCCTTCTCTTCTCTCCCTCCCTTCCCAAGGGTATTTTCTATGTGACTTAGAATAAGTATTCGGTCATGTGGATGTTACTATGGCAACCAATGTTTTAAATAAAAATAGTCCTACACCCCCGGTAGCCTGTCAGTGTGAAATGAGCCGATAGGCAGTGAGAGGCTGTTGGGATCTGCATCCCTTCAATTCCCAGCAGCAGCCTCCTGGCAACACCCCCCCTCCCCCCAACCGGGGCCTAGAGGGCAGAACCTGCAGCTGTGTACACAGGGCGGGGCTCCTGGGTCATTTGGGGAGGAGGCAGGTAACTTGCGCAGTTTCCCCACCTGGCCAAGGGCTCTGCCTGGCGCTTCCTTCCTGGACCTCTGCCAGCAGCGGATGGATGCTGCTGTTCTCAAAGTGTTTCTGGCGAAAAACTTTAACTAATTCAAAATGGGCTTCGTCTTGAGGTCTCCTTCTGATGGAACGAAAACTGAGACAAGGATTTATGGGCAAGTAATTTAATTGGGAGGGGATCCAAGGGAACTCCAGCAGAGCAGGGAAGGGAAGTCAGCTGGTAAAGGTGCATTTTCAAAAGAGACTGCTGTGCACAAGGGGAGTTCAGCCCCGGAGGAAATGTGGGAGCCCCGTTATCCCCCCAAGGGGCAAGGAAGCTGGTGGATTCATCTAGCACATCTCCCTCTGTCCTTGAATGAGGTCTCCTCCCAGAGGCATTAACTCTCTACATTCCCAGCTTGACCTGTGAGAAATCAGGATAAAAACAAACATAACGCCACCAAAAGTCCTTAGGCAGAGTTGCAGGTGTTGGCAGGCGGCAGCCTTCAGCATTTGAAGGTGAACACCTTCCTAGAGGATACGGGAAGGGTACCACATCACCTGCGCTGGGCCTCCTGGCTGAGTTGTGGGCCTCCTGGCTGAGTTGTCAGCCTTCTGCGTATCAGTGAATTTCCTCAACTATCCACAGTGCTTTAGGGTTGGGCTAAGGAGCTTCATCTGAAAAGTTGAAGGAATGTAACATAAAGATACTAATATAAAACAGACCTTTGAAAGGTTGCCAGAGGTTCCAGAGAGCCTGGTGATGAAATTGGTACAATCAAGGCCAAGGCCCATTGGCCTCTGTCACAGTGGAGAGTGGGGGAGGAGTTGTCCTCCTGCTGGGAAGGCAGCTTACTATATCCCAAACAAGTGTTTTTGAAAAAGTTTGAGTACGTCCTTCTTGACTCTGTATCTGATCCTTTGGGGGGTTGAAAAGTGTTAAGATTAGGCACAGTGACATTGAACCCAAGAAACTCAAACCCTTTGGGAGGAACGGATGGTGGTTTAGGCAAAGAGTGAGCAGGTGGAAATGCATTGGAGATACATCACTTTGAACTCTTGGCAAGAATTGGGGCAGGATGCATTTTCCCCTCTCTTGTTAGGTTCTATTGAAACTAACAGCCATCTGACAGATCCATTCACCTTTGAATGACATGCGGCTTTGGATGCAGAGTCAGTGGGTACCTTGATCTTGCTTTGGATGCAGAGTCAGTGGGTCTGTCCATCAGTGGAAGGAAAGTTGCTTCCCAAAGTGCCCCACCACCTCTTGGGTCAATTAGACACCTTCTTCCTGGAATCCGAATCCTGAGTGGGATGTTACAAGGACTGAAATCAGACTGGAGCTCATTGATGTCAACAGCACAGTCCTGAAGAAACAAAGTTGACTAATTCCGGGAGATGGTGAGCTCTTGGGGCCCCATCCTTTTGGAGACAATTCTGTAGCCTTTCCTGAAATTCTCTGGGTATCCCATAGCATTCCAATAAATTCTTGTTCCTTTTCCTATGAAATTCGTGAGGATCCGTTTCTATGCTTGCCATGGGAAGAGCCCTGACTGATTCTGATTCCTTTGGAGGAATCCCGCTGGGATTAATACTGTAGAGGCTCTCAGACGAAGCCCTGTGAAAACTTCTCTGTTGCTGTTCCTTCGTGCGGGAGGTCCCTCCAGAAATAAGAGAGGAAGGGAAAGATGTCTTAGCCTCATCTTCCCAGAGGACTGAACTGAGAGGGAGACAGGAGTGGAAGAGGATGGTTTTGGGGGCAGGGGGTGGGGGAGTGGATTGGGCAGGAAGAACCTCAGGCTGCCAAGTAGGTCTGATGATGTCTCAGCCAGGTCCGTGGGGCATTCCTGAGCAAAGATTTCCCCTCAGAGAAGTTCCGCGGTGGCAAGAAGTGGCCGAGCCTCAGCACTGGCTAGGGGCTGCCGGGAAGAGCATAGCCTCTCCTCAAAGGCTGGGGCACATCTGAAGGCGCCGTGTCTGGAGTCTGTCAGCTCACTGCACTCCTGGCAGCTGAACGGCAAGTTCCTTCTTGAAGGGAGATCACAGCATCACAGCTCCACGGCTGCCTCGGAAAGAAAGGGCGGGCGCCTTCTGCTGAGCACACACCAAATCAGGCACTTTCTCCATTTTATCTTCCTTAGGCCTCCCACCAGTCCTGGGAGGTCAGTGTTAGTTCCACACCCAGAGCTGATGAAGTGGAGACCTAGCAAGTTATTTACCCTGAGGTTGCCGTGCCGGTGGCTGGCAGAACTGAGATGTGAACCCGCCTCTGTCTGGCTTGAATGCTCCCGCTTCAATGTTGTATGGCGGCGGCCACTGGCTTTAGCTGGCGTCATCCGCTGTGAAGGACTTGGGCTCTGCAGCTGCAGTGGCTGCTCGTTGCCCCCAAAGCATATTTTGTGTCTGGGCTGGTGTGTTTGTACAGTTGGCCCTCTGTATCTGTGGGTTCTGCATCCTGTTGAAAGTATTCAGGGACAAAGCTTCCAGAAAGTTCCAAAAAAGCAAAATTTGAATTTGCCGTGCACCCCGGCAACTCTTTACATAGCATTTACATTGTATTTACAACTATTTACATAGCATTTACATTGATTAGGTATTATAAGTAATCCGATTTAGAGTATATGGGAGGATATGTGTTAAGTTATATGCCAACATGATTTTACATGAGGGACTTGAGCATCCTTGGATTTGGGTATCTGTGGGTGTGTGTGGGAGGGGTGCATCCTGGAACCAATCCCCCGTGGATGCTGGATCCTGAGGGAGGACTGTATGTGCACTTGGGTCTGTCTTGGGTTCGAAACACAGCTCTCTTCTCCATGTGCCTTAGTTTGGGTTCTCGCAAAGGCAGATGCTGAGAAAAATAGTTTAATAGAGAGGAGATCCCAGGAAGCAGGCTTTGAGGAGAGGAATTAGAGAGGGCAGGAGCCTGAGCCAATGAAGAGGCATCAGTGAATCGATCTTCAAGGGCAAGTGGGGCTCGCACCTGCTGGTGACTGTGTGAGAAGCCGTGCAGAATGTCGGGACAGTTTAGACTTCCATTCCTCATTGGTGGCACTGGCTTCCTGGCACTTCCTGGAGGATGTGGCCAGCACGGGGGCCCAGGGACTCCAGTGGTACCAAGAAGAGCCTCAGGCGCGCAGCTTGAGAGGGGATGCAGTCAACGTGCAGGGAACTGTTCATCACAGCCACAGGGAACCAGAGGTGGCCCAGATAATGGGTGGGTGTCCACACTGAGTACTCAAGGCTTGTGGAAAGAACCTGTCTCCAGTTTCAGGGTATCTGAGTCCTGAAGCTCAGGATGCAGGAGAAACAGCAATGATCCCCACACTTATGGGGGCATCTTATTAGGCCAGTTCAAGCTGCCAAAACGAAATACAACAGACTGGGTGCTTTAAACAACAGAAATTGTTCTTCTTATGGTTCTGGAGGCTGGAAGTCTAGGATCAAGGTGATGGATGACAGGCTTAGTTTCTTCCGAGGCCTCATTCCTTGGCTTGCAGGAAGCTGCCTTCTTGCTGTGTCCTTACATGGTCTTTCCTCTGTGTGTGTGCCTTCCTGGTGTCTCTTCCTCTTCTTATAAGGACACCAGTCCCAGCTGATTAGGGCCCCACCCTTATGACCTCATCTAAAGTTCATTACCTCCCTAAAGGTCCTATCTCCAAATATGGTCACATTCTAAGGCATTGGGGATTAGGGCTTCAATCTACGAATTTTAGGGGGACACAGTTCAGTTCATAACAGGCATGAATGGCTGGCAGGATCTGGGCCTGAGCTGTATTGCCTCGCTGTACTGGTCTCGGAGACAGGGAAGTGAGAAGCTTAGGGTCCCACAGCTTGAGTGGCAATGCAGTGCTGAGTCAGAAGCAAATCTGTCTGCCTGGGGTGACTTCCAGACCAAGGACTGCTCATACCCATGGCCTTCAGGGCATCATGCTCCCGAGGTCTCCTGGCCTTGGGAACCCCTGGCACCTGTTCATGGCTCCCCAGACTCTCCTGCATCTTGGTGCTTCTCCTTCCCTGATGGGTGCTCCAGGAGGGGTCAGGATGCAGGGCCAAGGGGCCTGGCTCACAGTGTTGAGGCCCAGCTCCCAGGCTGGCTGGGCTGTGTGGCCTTGTGCAAGGACTTCTTCCCTTTGTCCCCTCATCTGGGAACTGAGTGGGCTGGGTTAAGCTGCCATTCCTGTTCCCCTAGTCTATCTTTTTTTTTTTTTTTTAAGTGTGGGTGAAAATTTCGTGGGGGAGATGGGCACTTGTATCTGCTGGAGGGATTATACATTGGAATAATCCATCTGGGAAGGCGATTTGGTAGGATACTTCAGAAGCTCTAAAGAATGTGCACGTCCCTTATGAAACATTCTTAGAAGGGGAACTGCTGGGCCACATTTTAGCTACAAGGGGGGAGTCATTAGTGTTGATTTTTCACTCTTCTGTTATAAATATCAAAATGCCCAACACCAAGGGACCAAAGAAACAAATCATGGTACACTATTCAGTGGAATACACGGACATAAAACATGATTCTGCAAAGAACATTTAATGATTTGAAAGATTTTTCATCATATCAAATGGAAAGGGTAATTACAGAACAACCCATAGTATGATTTCATCCATGTTAAAATATATCAAGATCTAGGATAATAAACCAGGAATAAACAGTGGTTACTTCTGTGTGATGGGATTGTAGAGATTTAAAAATCTTTATTTTTCTAAAGTAACAGTATATGTTCATGGCTTTTATAATAAGAAAACCCACAAAAAGTTATATTAAAAAATAATTTACAGGGCTTCCCTGGTGGCGCAGTGGTTGGGAGTCCGCCTGCCGATGCAGGGGACACGGGTTCGTGCCCCGGTCCGGGAAGATCCCACATGCCGCGGAGCAGCTGGGCCTGTGAGCCATGGCCGCTGAGCCTGTGCGTCCGGAGCCTGTGCTCCGCAATGGGAGAGGCCACAACAGTGAGAGGCCCGCGTACCGCAAAAAAAAAAAAAAAAAATTTACATAGTTTTGGCAGATATTGCAGGCTGGCTAACTCTATAGCTATTACTGACTCACTTCTCCCTTGCTGCTTCAGCTTTTCCAATCTTTATCATTGAATTCTCATCTTTCTAGTGTCCCTGACTGCTAGGGTGGCCAATGATGGGGTTCTGGCCAGTGATATTTAAGTGGAGGGAGGAGGTGGAGGTTTCTAGGAAGGCTGTGTCTCCTGATGAAAGGAGGGGGATAGTACTGGCTCCTCCACGTCCCCTTTCCTCTTCCTGGAAGGTAGAGGTGATGCCTTGAACAGCAGCAGCCCTCTTGTGACTGTGAGGTGATAAGGGTGGTGGAGCAGAAGGGTAAAGCCTGGGCTTTTGATGGTATCCTTGAATCACTTCATCCTTCTGGACTCCTCACCTCCAAGCTTCTTGTTATGGGTGATAATTCTGATCTAACAGTTCTGGTTAGACTGGCTATGAATGCTGTTGGCTACAGGTAACAAAGTTTAGGTCTCTCCTCCAGGTCCTAGATTACTCCTGCCACTCCACACTGACTCCGTGGAAACAGGGGTGTCTTCACCAAGACACTTTCTTCCTAAGCTGGTGGTGCCATCTATTTGGCATTAGACTCTGCATTTGTCTGGTGGCTCTGGGAGCGGAGGGGCATTGAATGTCTTCTGTAGGATGGGAAATGCAGTAAGCATCCCCATCTGCCAGAACAGAGCAGGGCACCGTGCGAACAAGTGGGTCAGCTATCCCTCAAAACACCTATGTGCCAGGCACTGTGCCAGGTTTTGGGGAGGCCGAAAGAGCAAAACAGACCTTGGCGCTGTGTTCCTGAAGCTTACTGCCTGATGGAGAAATAGGATATTGCAAAGTCATAGTTAGTTCTTTGCTTGTTTTTGAAGTACAGGGTGCCATGTGAGTAATGGGGGAGCCTCACCTGGTCTGGAGCTCAGGGAAGGCAGCCTAGAAGCCGTTTCTTCTGTCCTTAAGCTCAGCAAGATGCCCCAAACCTCCTGGGCTTGTCTCTGACGGCCTCTCATCACAGTGCCCCAGGGAAAGCCTTCTTCCCTTGGCGAGAGCTCTCACCTGTGCACTCTATTGTCCATATTCGATGAACCTTCAGCTTCCCAGAGCTTGAGTGACATATGAACACAGCTTGGAGGAAGCCACCCCCAGGAACCGTGCAGATGCAGGCTGGGGTGGCAAAGCTGGGCTTAGAAGTGCTGTTTACTTCCCGGACTCAGCAAGGATGGGGCCCACGGTCTCTCTTTCAGCAAACATGTATTGAACACCTACTGTTTGCTGAGCGCTGCAGATACATCAGTGATCACAGCAGGCAATAATGCCTGCCCTCGGGAGGCTCATGGTCTAGAGGTGGAGGAGACCAGATCACAGGTAGATTATGTAGGACCCTGAAGGTGATGCGTGCTGTGGAGATGAGGCAGGGCAGGGTCCAGGGATGGGAGGGAGGGATCGTGCTGTGGACGGTGGCATGTAGTCAACTGGAAGGTCAGGGTGGCTCTCAGTGGTGGGAGGGAGGGGTCAAGCTGACAACTGGCGGAAGAGAAGCCTCTGCAGGGAACAGTGTGTGTGAGGCCTTGGGGGAAGACAGTGCAGGGAACAGCAGAAGTGGGAGTTGGTGGTGGATCCCACACGGCAATGGGCAATGGAGGTCAGAGCCCTGTGGTCTGACTTGTGTTTCTAAAGGATTGCAGGTCAGTCCTTGCCTGTTCTATTTATTCTGAATCAAAAATTAAGAGGGTCAGTGGCAGGGAGCCCTGGTAACCCAGGTGGTGAGCTGCATCGGCGGCTGTGGCCTCAGACCCTGTGCCTGCCAAGGAAGCCTGAGCAGTGAAGCATTTATTTACTTTCATTTTGCTGTATCTTTAAATGCGTGTGGCTTTTGTAATCATAAAAAAATATTCAAAAAAAAATTTTTAAAGTGGTTATCTCTGGGGATAGAATGATAAGGGACTCTCACAGTCTATCCTGTACATCTGTAATCCTTTTGATTTTTGAACGGCTTGGTCCTGGAATAGTGTCTTCTTTTTTCCCCCGTTATTTGTTTCGTGGCTCTAAACATTGAGGGATGCTCCTCTAGGCAACGTACAAAAAGAAATGGTGCAAAGATAGAAGAGAATGGACTGTACTTCACAGTTGTAAAGTCAATTACACACACACACACACACACAACCCGTCTTCCACTTGTCAGGGTCCGAGGGAACAGCCTTGGAGGCTCACTTCAGGAGGGCGTGGCTTTTCTCCCCCGACGTCCAGGGCTTTCTCTCCGCGAGCTCCAGTGTTTCAAGCAGAAAACAGCTAGGAAATCTTGAAGGCAGTCAGTCACACGGGTGTAGGCTGCTGGCAGGTGAGGAGGGCACTGCCCGGGAAGGAGGGAGGGGATGAAGCCCCTCAGCAGGGTTGGAAGCAGACTTTTGGGGTCCCGATAGCCCACTCACCAGCTGGGAGGCTTTGAGCAAGAAAGCCTTTCTGAGCTGGTTCCTCACCCGAGAAATGGGAATGATGCCGCTGCTTCCCTTCCCAGGGCTGCTCCGAGCCTCAGTGAGATGACACTGGCCAAGTGCCAGGATGCGGTAAATACCAGCAGGGGAGGGGGGGTCACTGTCTTGGTTCTGAAGCACAGAGACCTGCGGCTCTGGAAACTGAGGGCCAGGCTGTGTGGCCTAAGGCAGGTTACTTGACCTTTCTGGGCCTCCGCTTCCTCAATTGCAAAAATGAGTTGAAATGGGACAAGGCCAGGGGGAGGCGTTTCCAGTCACAGGTACCCCTTGAAGCTATGACAGCAGCCCCTCTACTCGGCTAAGATGGCGGAGCTTCCCAGATCTGAGGCCGCTCCCATCTTTCACCTTCTGCTGGGCCTCAGCCTTAGGTCTCCTTGCTTCTGGCCCCTGTGCCACCCCCTGGAAATGAAGAACAGTGGCCCAAGTCCCCCGAACTGCCCCAGTATGCAGGAAGCCGGAGGGAATGTCAGAATTAGGTTTTACTGCTTATTTATTTTGATCCATTTTTCTACCAAAACTCCCTTTCATGCTTGGAGTTGCTTTACAATGTTGTGTTAGTTTCAGGTGTACAGCAAAGTGAAGCAGTTACACATACAGCCACTCTTTTTTAGATTCTTTTCCCATATAGGCCATTACAGAGTATTGAGTAGAGTTCCCTGTGCTATACAGTAGGTGTCCATTAGTTATCTATTTTATATACAGTAGTGTGTATATGTCAATCCCAATCTCCCAATTTATCCCTCCCCCCTCGGTAACCAGGTTTGTTTTCTACGTTTGTGACTCTATTTCTGTTTTGTAAATAAGTTCATTTGGGGGCCTCCCTGGTGGCGCAGTGGTTGAGAGTCCGCCTGCCGATGCAGGGGATACGGGTTCGTGCCCCGGTCTGGGAGAATCCCATATGCCGCGGAGCGGCTGGGCCCGTGAGCCATGGCTGCTGAGCCTGCGCATCCGGAGCCTGTGCTCCGCAACGGGAGAGGCCACAACAGTGAGAGGCCCGCATACCACAAAAAAAAAAAAAAAAAAAAAAAAAATAAGTTCATTTGTACCATTTTTTTTAGATTCCACATTTAAGCAATATCATGTGATATTTATCCTTCTCTTTCGGACTTAGTATGGTCACCTCTGGGTCCATCCATGTGGCTGCAGATGGCGTTATTTCATTCTTTTTTATGGCTGAGTAATATTCCACTATGTATATGTACCACATCTTCTTTATCCATTCCTTTGGCAATGGACATTTTGGTTGCTTCCATGTCTTGGCTACTGTGAACAGCGCTGCATTGAACCTTGGGGTGGTCTGCTATGCCTTTTAAACTAGCAATTTCAAACTCTCTTTTTGGTCTGTGTGAGGTTCTTTATGAGTTTTGGGGACAGAGGGAATGATGGAATGGATTTTTATTGCCCCTCCTCTTTCCCAAAATACATCAACAATCAACACTATTGTGAAAACCTTCCACTTCAACTCTGTGAGGCCCATGGACTCTTCCTGAAATTTCAGTAGCACGTGTGTGCACAGCTTTCCCTGCAGCCTTACTGCCATAGGTAAGATGTGATATGTGGGAGCTCTTGCTTTGTAGCAGCACAACGAATAGGAACCCTCAAATTACTTTATTTGGGAGAAGCCACAGCCCTGGGGTCTGTATCAAGAGACAGGTGCACGGGGCTGAAAATATCCTTGGCTGTGGCTTGCACAAAGAATGCATAAAAGACCACCTGTGGGGCTAAAGGTAAACGTCTAGTGATGACTACAAGCAAAGTAAAACAAGAAAATCTACCCTCCCCTCACCATCAAGAAAGAAACCCACCTCAAGGTAAATAACAAAATTTTCAAATTTAAATGAAACGACTGTCCAGTGTTTCATCTTTATGGCATTACGTTTTAGAGCCAGGGTTTCCCCAAGTTGGCTGCCAAATCCTAAACGGCTTCTAATTGTTTAGACAGACACAGGGTGCTCTGAGCTGGCACGGCTGACTTTCCTGGTCCCCAGTTGTTCCTTACAGAGGTAGCCAATCAAAGGCAGGTCCGAGTGTGGGTCTGGGGGCACCACGGGGCTCCAATCTCTGTTCCTGCAAGTAGATGCCTGTCATTCCTAGGGGCAGGTTCCTTAACCTCTCTGCCTGTGGTTCCTCTTCTTAAAATGGGGTTGTTGGGAGCTCTGATTAAAGGCATATAAAGCCCTGAAAATGTGCCTTGTACTGTATTAATAATTCAATCAATAAGGAATAAAAACCTAAGCCTTAAGCCTTTAAGTTGGTGGAAAGTAATTTTATCTTCCAGTGTCCCTGCTGTGAGGGATAAAAAGACGCTCTGGGGATGTTTTTTTCAGGTGAAGAAGGGAAGGGTCAGGTTTCCACAGCCCAGAACACCGGGGGATTTACTTTAAAAATTCAGAAAAGTAGGTTTAAGAAAAATTATTATTCAACACACAGTAAATGCCCTAAACTTTCCACACTGCTTCGAATGGCCTGCATGGGCACTTCACGACCTTGCCCTTTCCACGTTTGGTAATGAAGACGGTTCTTTTCCCTTTTTTACCCTATTTTAGTGGTTCTCAAACTTGATGCACTTCAGAATCCCCCGGAGAGCTTACTAACACACAGATTGCTGGACCTCCTCCCCAAGGGTTTCTGATTCAGCAGGGCAGTGTGGACCTGGAAGATGTGTGTGTCTAACAAGTTCCCAGGTGCTGATGCTGCTGGTCGGGGGACCCCCACTTTGAGAACCGTGGCTCTATTTGATATTAAATATTTACTCAGGAAACCTCCTTTCCAAACCCAGCTCTTGCCAGAAGCGCTGACCCATGAAGGTAACTGAGGAACACCTCGGATGAATTCACCAACTTAACAACAAAATTAAGTAGAGTTTCCTCTGGTTCTTAAACAGTTTTTTCTCTCTCTGGACTTGACCCTATTTTATATTTCATTAGGTTTATAATCAGGTTCCATTATGAAGTGCTTTAAACAAGATTAGAATCTAACCTTTTCGAAAGGTTCAAACAGGAAGAATACTGCCCGGTCTACTAGGTTTCAGAGACCAGAGGGAAGCCTCTGAGAATGGAGAGGGTTGTTCTGGGTCCCTGGGAATCTCCATGTCCAGCTTTGTCCCCCCTTTTTAAAAAAGTATAGTTGATTTACAATGTGTTAATTTCTGCTGTACAGCCTACTGATTCAGTTATATATATGTGTGTATATATATGTATCTACACACATTCTTTTTAATATTCTTTTCCATTATGGTTTATCACAGGATATTGATTATAGTTCCCTGTGCTATACGGTAGGACCTTGTTGTTTATCTGTTCTATATATAATAGTTTGCACCTGCTAACCGCAAATTTCCAGTCGATCCCTCTCCCAGCTCCCCTTTCCTGGCAACCACAAGTCTGTTCTCCATGTCTGTGAGGCTGTTTCTGTTTTATAGATTGGTTTGTGTCGTATTTTAGATTCTACGTGTAAGTGATATCATATGCTATTTCTTTCTCCTTCTGACATACTTCACTTTGTATGATAATCTCTAAGTCCATCCATGTTGCTGCAAATGGCTATTTCATTCTTTTTTGTGGCTGGGTAGTATTTCATTGTATATGTGGACCACAGCTTT
The DNA here is from genome assembly GCF_949752795.1 of Hyperoodon ampullatus. Classification (NCBI taxonomy): domain Eukaryota; kingdom Metazoa; phylum Chordata; class Mammalia; order Artiodactyla; family Ziphiidae; genus Hyperoodon; species Hyperoodon ampullatus. Next base: position 47,867,048 of record NC_136923.1, on the reverse strand, counting down.
ATCCATTCATCTGTCGGTGGGCATTGAGATTGCTTTCATGTCTTGGCTATTGTGAATAGTGCTGCAGTGAACACTGGGGTGCATGTATCTTTTCGAATGATAGTTTTGTCTGGATAGATGCCCAGGAGTGGGATTGCTGGATCATAATGGCAACTCTATTTTTAGCTTCTTGAGGCACCTACCTACTGTTTTCCATAGTGGCTGCACCAGTGGCCATTCCCACCCACAGTGAAGGAGGGTTCCAGCGCTGTCCCCTTTGGTTCCTCTCAGCAGCATGGAGCCAGACAGCCTGGGGTAGGGTTATGCCAATTACCAACAGTATGGATGGTGTGGTCCCACTACTTACACGACGGGTGGTTGCACGACCTGCCACTAGGAGGAAACTGACTGGGTAAATGGCTATGCAAAGGGCTCAGAGCGGTGCATGCCCCCGTTTCTACGCCGTAAGTGCCTGCTGCTGTTGTTACGATGCCACTGGAAGGAAACAAAGACACAGCGCTCCAATGGGCCAGAGAGAGCATTTGACTTTGAAGGACACTCAGAGCTCAGGCTGTGAACAAATATATTACCGAGCCACTACTCAATGCCAGACACTGAGCTCGGCTAGGGGTGTAACAGTGAATGGAGCTGAAGGGTCCCTGCCCTCAGGAAGCATCCAGCCAGTGGGGAAGACACACATTCAGCAAAGATTCCCACCAGTGAAGGCATAATGACAAATGGGACGTGTGCTCTGAAGGAGCAGAATTCAGCTTGCTCTGAACATCGGCTTCCTTACCTGGCCTGGCCTTCCGGGCTGGGGAGTCGGTGCTGGCTGAAATCTGAAGGATAGGTAGGCACCAGTCACAGAGGATGCTCGGGGCTGGGAGCATTCCGGACGGGGCTGAGCTGCACAAAGGCCCTGGGGCAGGAGGGAGCTTGGAAGGTGTGAGGGTCTGGAAAGGGGTCTTGGGGCAGGTGTGCCAGAGGGAGGAAGGGCGTGGACTGAGAGGTGGCTGGGGGTGCATGCTACTCGGGGTGCCAGTGTTAGGGTGAGGCCAACTCTTCCAGCAGTTTTAAGGCAGAGGGTGGAGGGATTCACGCGATGTAGGTGTGTGTTTGGAAAAGACCGTTCTGGCTGGAACATGCAGAAGAGATGGGGTTGGAATGGAACCTGGAGAGGATGTGGGGAGACCAAAAAGGGAGTGGTCACGATTCTGAAGAATCCCCTTGAGGGCCTGTTGGGCCTGTTAACACCCAGTCCCTGAACCCAGGCTGTGCCCCTGAGATTGATGCAGCAGGCGTGTGGTGGGGCCTGGGATGCTGCCTTTCCAGCATGCTGATGCCGCCACCATGGACCACACTGTGAACGGTACCCACTTGGGACTCTGGTGGTGGTAGGGGAACCGGTTAGTGGATGGATGCTCAGAGATATGCCGTTTATATGCTTTAAGGAGAAGGTGGGAAGACTGTTCTGAAAAACTGGGACTCTTTTAACTTTAAAGATACTTGTCCCCAGGCATAACTTACGTAACATTTCAGAGATGGTTTAGTAGTTTGGGGTGAGGGGCAGAACTTTGCAGAAGCAGTAGACTCACCTCCCAGAACTTCAAGGGGACAGAGGCCCAGGGCCGCTTTGCTTAACCCAAGCTCTATGTAACCTCATTCTGTGTAGTATTCGCACTGGGCTTGTTTTTGTCCATCCCTCTGGCTTCCTCGCGGACGGCAGCACAGCACCGAGGTTACACAGACAGAGCCTGGGTTCATTGCAGTGGCCCTGGCTCTCTTTCTCTGTGCCACAGAAAGCCAGAGAGATGGGCATCCTCCTTTTTCTTAGTGCTTCGAGAAAGGATTCTAGCCAACCAGCCACCCTGTCTTTAAACTCCTCCCTTGGCTTTAAAACACAGCAGTTTCACATGTAAGATTTACCTTAGGTACTTAAACATGAAAACACTCCAACTCTGGAGACCCCCATCAGTTTTTCAACCCTGCCAGGTCCCTGGCTGTGGGGGTCCCAGGGAAAGGAAGTCCGCCTGTCACCACAGGTGACAGATCACATTACCTAGGACGTGAGTGTGTGACACACTGATGCCCTAGGAAGGGTCCTCCTGTGTGTGGCTCTCATCCAGCATGGAGACACGTGCTGATGGCGGGCAGTGGAACTCTTACCCTCAAAGGCACCCAGGACAACCTAGGAAATAGATGCTGCCAGGAGTAGCTTTTTCCTTTAAAAGTGGAGCTGCCTGTGCTGGGGCAGAAACAGCCTCAGGGCCTCTGTGTTTGTGGTGGTGTCCGCACAGCATATGCACAATGAACCAGAAAGTCACCTGCTGTGGTTCTGGGGGGCTTGGTGGTGCCCCAGCGATGACCGATGGCCGAGGTGCGGGTGTGATGGGGCCAGTGCCCGGAGCGCTGCCTGTGGTGGGGTGTGACCCTGGTGTTGTGAAGTAGCCGTTCTCTGATTGGCGACGGCCTGATTCACAACACCAGCTGCCCCACCGCACCGTGCCGGGGAGGCTGATCGATGGTCGTGGGGTCCCCTCCTCTGTGCTGCCTCTGGAGTCTGGAGCGGGGACAGACAGCAGCCACGGGTTAGAAGCAGAGTGCAAGCAGCTTCAACATTTCATCTCCCCATGTATCTGCACTCCATTGGCTTTTCTTCATCTGCTTTTCTAACTTCTCAAATATGCCATAGTTCTTTCCACCACAGGGCCTTTGCACAAGCTGCTTCCTCTGCCTGGAATGCCTCACTCCCCATTTCGCATAGTTTAATACCAACTCCTCCTTCAGACTTCAACTCCAAAATGACTTCCTGGACACCCATCCCCCAGACCAGACCTGACTCCTCTGTAACGTGCTCTCCAGGCATCTGGTCCCCTTCCTTAAGGCACTTACCATACAGTGTGCATAGAGCTGTCTCCACTAAACTCTAACCTCCCCAGCATTGGCCACGTGGGGGGTGCTTGATAAATACTGGTTGAATGAATGCATGATTTAAACTAAGGCTTGTGGGGTCCAACTACTCTTATCTACGTGTTTGGAAAAGGAAAAATAAAAATGGCACCAAGTATCTTAAGGACATACACGGTGCTGTTTTGTAATGAATAATTTTACATCAATAGCTGACTGCCAGATCTCCTAACTCATCTCCCTGCCTCTAGGCTAGCGGTACCCTGATGCACAGGGAAATCAGACAGATTCTTCCAGAGGGTCAGTCTGATCTGGCTTAACCTCTCCAAGGTTCCTCGTCATGCTCACGAGTTCCAGATCCTATGGTTTCTCACTTCCCTGCCTGCTGCTGTGGATCTGAATACCCCTGCCCCTTTCTACCCAACACACTCCTGCTCATGCAAGAGGGCTCCAGAGTCAGCCACCAAGAAGGCCCCCCGGCTCCCTGCTCAGCCTGAGCTCTGGGCCTGGTATCTAGGATTCTTCTACCTTTTGTGTCCTTCCATTACTGTTTCACTCATCAGTCTGTCATAGGAGACAGTGATCCCAAGGACAGAGGCCGTCATGGAGTCCCCTGGCAGGCCAGTACTGCAGAGTAGCTGTAACAGCAAGACTTGCAGCTTGGCTGTGCTCTCAATCAGTGAAGGAAGTCCTGCAAAGTTGGGGGAGGTGTAGACGCAAAACAGATTTGTCCTTAATGTCCCCTATGAGTCATCAGAATGGTCAATATTTTGCCACTGAAGTACATTTCTCCGTCTCCATGGCCGTCCTGCACCACCAGCCCGGCGCTCCCGCCCCTGCCCCGCCCTGCCTCTCACCTGGACGATGCTCTAAGTGTCGCTCTGATTCATTCTTCACGCTGCAGCCTGAGTGATCCGTCTAAAATGTGACTCAAAGCATGTCATTCTCCTGCTTCAACCCTGGTTCCCATCCCACCCAGAATAAGATCCAAAGTCCCCGCAAAAGCACACAGGTCCCGGTCGTCCAGCCCTGCCTACCTGTCTACCAACACCTCCCCCTTTCCGTGCACTTAGCCGCGCTGTTTTTCTTTCAGATCTTGAAACACAGAGCTAGGCCATATGGCACCCTCTACAATGTAAAAAATCAGGCCTTTCCTGTGGATGGAGCCTTTTGTGAGCTCAAGAAGGTCCCCCTTTTCCTGGGCAGATGCAGCCCTAGAACAGGGCATGTGACCTGGTGGGTGGCCTTGGGCTGGACCCCAGACAGGGGGCTCTTGCATCACTGAGCCACACAGAGTGGCCCTGCTGGAACCACCTGGTTTCCTCCCACCTCAGGGCCCTTTTACCTGCTGTTGCCTCATTAAGCACCTCAGCTACCCCAGGGGCATTTGAAGAGAATGTTAAGATTTCTGGTGTTCCAAAATTCTGCACCCATTTTAACCAAAACCTTTTATCTCTTTATTTCACACTTTGGCCTGTTTATGTTAGTCCTTCTTCTTATTTGCCTGGTAAGGTCAAGCCAGCTAATTCTACTAATTCATTTTTTTAAACGTCACATAACGATCACTTGGCGAAGGCGATCGGAAGGGCGTGACAATTATCTAAGCTTTGTAACATCAGCGGTCTCAAATCAACAAACTATTTTCCTGCCTGTTACTTTGGGGAAAAGTTGACAGCAATAGAAACAGAGTGGGTTTCCTCATCAACCATCTCCCACGCTGACCACGAGTCGCTGCAGATTCCCTGAAGCAGCTGACATCCCCCCAACCTGGCTAGCTGGCTCAGGATGGGAAGGTGGGATTCAGGGCTCCATCCCCACCACTCAAAGATTCTGCTTCAGTAGGTTTGAAAGCAAAGCCCAGGAATCCACACCCTCCCCCCACCCCCAGGGATTCTGATAAACCAGATTTGGGGACTGCTGCTCTGAATCTAGGGCCTTGTTAAAAACGGACACTGCTAATGAGCCTTAACACAGTGGGAGTCTGATGGGGCTTCAGCATCTTCAGAGGAATATGAAATCTCACTCACGTGGCAGGTGCTGGTGGTATCCAGCACCACTGTTTCTATTCACACGGTACCCTCGGCCGGGGGGCTTCCTTGGGTCAGGAAAAGCAGCAGGCGTGTGGTCAACCTGCTGGGTTAAAAAGGAGTTAACAGGGCTTCCCTGGTGGCACAGTGGTTGAGAGTCCGCCTGCCGATGCAGGGGACACGGGTTCGTGCCCCGGTCCGGGAAGATCCCACATGCCGCGGAGCGGCTGGGCCCGTGAGCCATGGCTGCTGAGCCTGCGCGTCCGGAGCCTGTGCTCCGCAACGGGAGAGGCCACAACAGTGAGAAGCCTGCGTACCGCAAAAAAAAAAAAAAAAAAAAGGAGTTAACAGCCCTCATCAGTGATGCATGGGAACTGGTGGAAAAATACCTGCTCTCCTGCCCCGCATAGGCTGGCAGAGGTCCCCACCTGCCCACAGCAGTAACCCGGAGGATAACTCCATCTTTACTGGTTCCCTTCCCTCTCACCTGCCCAGCCTCTTCCTGGCCCTGCCCTCCCCTCAACACTCAGCTGTGCATTAGTGACCGTGTGAGTGTATTTAAGCGCACATGCGTTTTGAATGGGTGTATCTTACATTGTTCCCACGGTCACTTTCAGCAGGACCAGGGTGAGGCACTCACTCTCAGAGGCTGAACCTGCTCTTATAGGAGCAGGACCCATGAGCACCTTCTGAAAATTTATGTCCTGGGCTGTCTTACTTGCTCACCCTCGTCTCGCCCTGACTTTCAGGCAATCAGAGTACACAAATCAGGCAAAACCACCCATTCCAAGGAGGTATTTTGTAGAGTGTGTTGTACTTAATGTTTCTTCATTGTTTTTCAGAGACAGTCACCTTCTGAATGGAGGACCCTTTGGCACCAAAACCCCGAGGCATTAGGATCATTCTGCATGGTCAGAATGCTGCTACGGTTATGTAAGACGGCACAACTATTCTAGGACGCTGGCAAACATGAGCCTAAAGGCAACCTGGGAAGCCTGCTTGCGTTAGCCCATCTTCGCTGGAAGACTCCAGGTGGGCTTTAAAATAAAAAAAATCCTGGTTCAGAGAGGACTGCGGGGCCTGCCGAGCCTAGCCCGGAGTTTATTAGCACAGTTAATATTGCATGCAAATAGATTTCCCCGCTTTGGTCATGCCAGTCCATTAATTCTGCCCCTTGTCTGCTGTATCTTTATCCCTGGCAGGTTAATCCTGCCAAATGCCTTTGCTGTAGCACATGTCACGCCGTGCCTATGGCCAACAATGCAATTTTGCTAATCCTGTTGTATCAGCTTTGTGGCCCTGTCTGCTCAATCCGATGGTGGAAACAGCACACACAAGGTTTTTTTGCCAAGATCTTTCTCCTGCTCTGGCACCCACCCCTTCCCCTTTTTAAAAAATATGGTTTCAATTAAATGGTCTGAAAGTCAGCCACAGTGCTTGGACAGCTGCCAATGCCAGTGTCTTTCAGACAAGGATGTCAGGCCTCTCAGCGGGCCTCCAAACTCTACAGCAGCCTCACCCAGCCGTCAGCTGACTGTGCTAAATGGGAAGGGTTAAAACAGGAAAATCCACTCAAGACTTATTTTCCTGGGCCTTGAAGATGACTGAATGGAGGGCATCCGTGTCAGCCGGTATTTCTGGTGCCACCACTTTTAGAGTCCAGTGGAATCATTCACATGAATTATTAGAAGAGGTGCATCCTTACCTGCAAACACCTTTGCCGGGTATCCACCTGCCACAGGGAAGAGAAGCACCTCAGGCCCCACGGTGTATTGCTCTTCTAGTCTGTGGCCTTGTAGCCAGATTCAACCAGGTTCAAACCCCGGCTGGACCACTTCTACCTCTGCAACCTCAGGCAAAGTCCTTTCCTCATCTGTAGAATGGGCAGAACCTGTCGCATACGATTGCTTTGAGGGCTCAGGGACCAGAAAGGTGCTGGCACACGCAGAGCAGGCACTGGGTAAATGGAAGCTAATATGAGCAGAGACTGAAATTCGTCAGAACTGTCATTTGCAGCTTACTGTAGCACATATGTGAAGTGCATGGTCAAATTCCACATGGACCTGTCTTTTAGGGTCTTCAGATGTAAACTCCACTCTTTTGCCAGCTAGTACAGAAAACTGGCTTTGAGGAGCCCTTTCCTGTCCCCCTACCACTGGTCTCTGTGTTACCCCTGGCAGCTCTGGTGGGCAGGAAGAGGGGTTCTAGGTAGATGAGCACAGGATCTGTGATTAGATTCCCAGGGACCGAGTCCTAGCCTGTTACTATGTGACTCTGGGCAAGGTAGTCAACCTTTGAGACTTACAATTCTGACCCTAGAAATGGGGGGACTTGGTTCTACATGGCAGGTGAGGATTAAGTGAATAAGCACGTGGGAGGTGCTTGGCACACTGCTAAGAACACAGTGATGGCCCCGTAAGTAACGGCTATTAGGGTTATGGAGTCTCCCGCAAGGTGCCAGGTTTCCCTCTTCATTCTCCATCCATCTGCCTCCTCGTCGCCCCTCAGCTTGCATGGAGATGTTGTGAGAATCACGTGGGATCACGCGTGGAAAGGAGCATAGGGTCTGGCTTCCAACACAAGCTCAGGAGATGAAGCCACGCTCACTGTTGTTAAACCATAGTTCTCCCTGGATCATTTCTTACCCCAATCGTCCTCAGCTCCGCATAACCCCTTTTGCATTAGTCTGTGCATTGGCCTTTAGTCTGAGCCCTGCTAAGACGTGTGAGTGGTTTGTAAATGACAGTGTGCATGTGTAGGTTTAAAACTGCCCCTGGTATTTGGACAGAGCTGAATGCGCATTCTGACATGAGCACTTGGACATTTTCGTGATGACCTCGAGGGTGGAGAATTAAACCTATTTGATACTGGATGTGTCAGGACAGGATTTTTGCCCCGGATGTGAAGAGAATTTTCCAACTGGGAAGAGCTGTATTATATGCTTTCCTTGGCAACCCAGACACTGAACACACTCCTGCTTCCCCTGGATCCTGCTAGATCTTCTAACAAAGTCTAATAATAAAGTAAGTTGAGAACTTACTTTGTCCTTGTTATCAGGCTTGATACTCCACATTCATTATCTCCTTGAATTCCAGTTGAGGTGAGACGGTACTGTTTTATTGATTTCCCACTTTAAGGAAATGGAGAAATGTAAGTACTAAACTACTTAAAAAAAAAAAAAAGAAAAAGGAAAATGAAAATAGAGGCTCGGAAATGACAATGAACTTACCAAAAGTTGCAGCTACAAAGTGGCTGCAGAGCTGTGGTTTGAGCACAGGGCTGCTGGCTCTCCAGGCCACTAGGCTACATCATACATCTTTGGTGTGACGCCGTTGCTTCTGCTGAGCATCTGAGTCCACGGTGGACCTCCTGAATTACCAACTCCCTTTAGCATTTATTTGTTCCAATTTACAGCTGTGCCAAATGCAGTATTTTCCCTTTCCTTTTATTTTTATTCTTTATAAATCCTGTAATTAGGTTTTTTTTGGGGGGGATATGGCCAAAAAAACCCCCTCGACTCCTTTTCTGCAAAAATTAGGAAATTCCAGCCTCTAGCATTTCTCTAGTGATTAGGAAAACCCTATATATCCTAAGCTTACTGCTTAGATCTTAATCTGGTTTTCACTTGCCAACATCTTGAACAGAATGGGTTTGCAATACTTCATGCTAATTAAAACATGATGGAATCAGGCTATTTGCAAAAATGAGCAGTTTTGACCCTCTGGCCTCTGTGGCTCAGGTGAGTCCACCCAGGCACACCTGTGTGCTGCCTTGGCGAGAATTCCTGCCGAGCGCAGCCCATCCAGCTAGGGTCTTGAGAGAGCCCTGCTTACCTAGCAGAATGCAAACAGCTCTGAACTTTGCTTACTGGATAAAAGGCAGCCTCAGCTTCCCATTGCTTTTCGGGCAGCAGGATCAATCACACATCCCCGCTCATGATTAATCTCTCAGAGGCGAAGCTCCTCCTTGGGATGGATTGCTGTATCTGAGTGCGGTCTTCTGCGGGGAGAGGTGGGAGGAAAATAAGGGCTGGGAACAGAATAATAAGCGCCCGACGTCTGAGGAGGCTGCTCTGTGCCATGTGCTGCAGGAAGCTTTTTTCAGTGGTTGATCCACTGTCAGAAAATTCGCTTTTGCCGTGAATGCTATTTAGCATCATGGAGGGAGTGTATGATTTCTTCTTTTCTACTGCATGAATTTGGTGCCTTAGTTAGGGGTGCGTGAGTGTGTGTGTTTCCTGTTCTTTTGCAGCCAAATCAAAGTTGGCTATTGTAAAGCAACTCTACTCTAACATCAATTAATTAAAAAAAAAAAAAAAGACTGAAAAAAGTTGGCTAATTCCTGCCTCTTTGGTGGTTCTAGAGTTGCACTCAGCACTGACATCCTGTCAGAGGAATAGAAAGTACTTGGGTTTCTTTACTCAAAAGGATTTCACCGTGACAATTTCATATAAGTGACAGAGACCTGCTTTGGACTTTGCTCTGTGGACTCTGCTTTTCTAATTCTTTGCTGAATTTGAAAACGCTTGAGGGTTGTTGAATTTTTAAAAACACTGTGGTCATCTCAGTTCCTAGGTTTCTTGTGAGGGTGTGTATGTGGGTGAGGGATGATGATAGGTGACAATCCCACAGGCTCTCATCAGAGGAGGCTACGGCTTGCGGCACTAAAAACTTCCAAAAGGGTTGTCAGCTTCTTGACCTTCCCTGAATAATGCTGTTTGTTACTATTTTAGGAACCAAGCAAAATGCAGAAAAAAACCCCTTGTTTTAAAGAAACCCAGTAGGCAGAAGCCTCTATTTATACAGAAACCACCTAAGGAGTGACTTCTTCAAGAGACCGAGGACTCCGTTACAAAGCACGTTTCCTTGATGCCTTGAATATCACGTGGGAGACACACATACTTCCTTGCATGGACAGGCCCACTGTATCAAGAGAGGCACATCTGCATTTATCTCGGAAAAGGATTTCTTTTGAGAAAGCACCTCCCTTCCCTGCAAGAGCCCGGAAGACATATTGACAAGAGCAGGATTAAGCCACGTTGACAATGGGAGGATTATTTCCTAACCTGGTGTGTGACAAATGCCTATTAATACATGAACCAGACGGACCTGTCTGCATTTTCTCCCAAAGCCCCCTCATCCACTGACCAGAGCCGAGGCGTCCATGCAGTCACTGATGTTTCCTGTCCTGCCGCCTGCCCAGGCCCCAGGGAGAGTCCTTCTGGGCGCATCTGAGACCCCGGGGGCCTGGGCCTCCAACGCCTGGGTCAGGGGAGCTGCTTGACTGCCTCCTGGCAACGCCCCTCTTGCTTTGTTCTTGGCATTTCCATTGACAGAGGACAAAATGCTTTCTTGTCAGACAAAAATGCACACTGGGGAAGCTTGCCCAAGCAGTTTTTCTCAGGGAAGAAAAGGAGTTGTTGTGTGAAAACCTTAAACTGGCATTGAGACCTCAGAGGCCTGACTGGGCAGCTCTGGTTCTCAGCAGACCTACTTTTTCTGTTTTGAAAGTCCTGTTTCCTCCTTCACTTCCTGGCCGTGGAGCTCCGGGGACGTTCCCCTTCAAGGTTCTAAGGCCTCTGTCACCACGGGTCTGCATTCTCCTCTCTCCATAAAAAAGAACAAGATAATGCCATTTGCAGCAAGATGGATGGACCTAGAGATGATCATACTAAGTGAACTAAGTCAGAAAGAGAAAAACAAATACCATATGATATCACCTATAGGTGGAATCTAATTAAAAAAATGGTACAAATGAACTTTTTTACAAAACAGAAGCAGACTCACAGATCTTCAAATGTGTGGTTACCAAAGGGGAAACATGGGTGGGGGGAGTGATAAATTAGGAGATTGGGATTAACATATACACATTACTATATATAAAATAGATAATCAACAAGAACCTACTGTAGAGCACAGGGAACTCTACTCAATATTCTGTAATAACCTATATGGGAAAAGAATCTGACAAAGAATGGAGATGTATATATATATATATGTATAACTGAATCACTTTGCTGTACACCTGAAACTAACACAACATTGTAAATCAACTACACTCCAATAAAAAAAAAAATGCAGCAACTAATGTCCTAAGGAGCCCTTTGAATGAAACGTGGTTTAACACAGTAGCAAAGGGAGGTTCTGCTTCTGAACAGAACGAGTTACCGCTACGACACCAGAAAATACTCAGGAAAAGATAATGAGGAACGGTAGAGGGTAGGGGGTTATTCAGAGGAGCAGGAAGGTGGTGTGGATCAAGGCAGAGGGTAGAATTCAATGGTGGGGTGGGGTCCATGCAGCTTCCTTGGAAATACTATTTAAAAAACTTCTTTGTGTAATTATTTATTGGTGAAATTAAATGAGGACTACTTAGACAAATATTCCTGAGCCTTTGCTCAAAGTAAAGGTATTGAAACCATAGGTATTGTAAACATTTAAAGACAGTATGGTGAGAAGGGGTCCACGACATAGAAAAGATCAAGGACTCCTTCCCCCTAAGGATGTGGATGCCTTGGGAGGGTGGAGATCAGCATTGATGTAAAGACGCAGCCTCACCCTCAGCTGTTGCCGCCACCTGACCTTGCTGCATTCAAACAGTCTGGTAATACTGTCCACATGCTCTGGCTTTACTCTGTGCCTCAGTTTCCTTCTTGCTGAAGCAGGAATAACAACACCCTTGAACCTCAAGGTCAGACATCATGTGCCTTGCCCGCGGCCATGGTTACAGCCAACTCAGAACCCTAATCATGAGGCCCAGAAAAAACCCTACTGACCTGTAGGCACTGTTGAGCCTCTCTGGTCCTTATTCTGGATACAAAACAGGATGTCCAGCCTCCTTCATTCTGCAAGAAATTTCCAGAAAATGGTCACCCTCATAGATACTCTAACTTCAGACTCAGCAAAGGCAACCTTAGGGCTCAGCTGAATTTCATAGGGACTATTGTGGCCCAAAGAAGATCCACCTTTATCATTGACCTGCTGTCTTAAATCTGGGCTGAACAACTGCGGGTGGACGTGGGTGTGCATGAAGGTGGGGAATCCTGCCAGCCTGGGAACTCACTGCCGGATTCTCTTCTGCACTTGCGTATTTTTAAAGACAAAGTGACAGGGCACAGCTAACATTATCACAGCACCCTTAAGTGCCTCTTAGCTCTTGTTTGACGCAATGCTTCTAGTGACGTGCTTACCTGGGTCTTTTAAGCATAGGGAGCAAACGGACGAAGAAGAGTTTCCCGTTTTAGGGCCCAGGCGCTCTCATCCACCCCACCTCCCCTCACCCCTATTCCACATTATTAAGGAAAAAAAATCAGGCAGGACGATGATGCAATACCCTTTAGACAAAGTACCAAGCCTGCAACCTAACTGATGCCATTCCTTTGTCCTCTTGCTCCCAGAGGCAATAGCTGTAGACCTGGAGGCTCTGGAGAAGGCGGGGCGGGGCTTTCAAGGGAGGCTCTGGAGAAGGCGGGGGTGGGGGGTAGGGGGGTGGCTTTCAAGGGAAGCGGAAGAGAATGGGGGAAACGAGAAGACTCTTTGCAAAGCTTGTCTTTTCAGCTGAAGATACACCTGACCTCCATTCCCCTTGTCTTCAACAGGTACTAAAATGGGAGAAGGGGAATGGACCACGGTTTATGCCCATTTTGCAGACGGGGAAAGCTGAGGCAATGGGGCCTAAAGCAAACTTTTCTGGGGGCGGGCAGCCTATCAACCTTTATGAAAATCACAGGTTGGTGGGGGCCATACATATTTTGTAAATGTCTTTAACTTTTCTTTGAAGCAACTTTCATTTCATAGTTAATGTTTCTTATTTTCTTTACTCCTATGATGAGTTCAGACTAGCAAAGTGAAGAGGAGATAAAAAAATGAGGTGGCTCGTCTGAGCCACAGCATTTATTCAGACTGAGTCAGCGGGAAGTTCGGGGCAGAGGGCTACCCTCCAGAAGGACTTGGAGGGAAGACTTGTCACAGTGATACCCAGAGTGCCGACAGACGTTTCCCAGTATCACTTCTACTGCCTTTTTCAGTTTGAATCTCCTGTTAATAGGATGATGGTGAGCTTATGGGAGGATATGAGATCATGACTTGCTTCCTCAGGGGGAGCCCTGGAGTCAGAAGGCAAGAATTGCCGTCACTTACCCTCACGTGACCCTGGCCACTTACTCATTTACCCCAAGCTTCAGCTGCATCACGTACAACAGGAAACTAGGTTGTCATATCTGAGCAAGGCAATATGTCCAAGTAAGGCTTTGCCCTTTGCAAAATGCTCCCCCGCATCCTCTCCCAAGCACATTTAGCTATGAAACACTGCCCACCTTTTGTGGCTGGTTCTGAGTGTCTGACCACCTTGTACTCATCAAATAGAGGGCAGTGTGGCTGGAGGCCCGGGGGAACTCACCCAGAGACCCCCTGGGTACCTGGGGTGGAAGGGTAAAGGTCAATGAGACAGACTTCCAATGATTAGCCGACAGTTTCCTCATCTGTAAAATGGTGACAACGGCAATTCTCCTCCTTGGCCACTAGAGGGAATAAAAGACAGAATCCTTGGGCTTAACAAATACACACAGCCATCATCATGAACAGCATCGGCAGCTCACCAGTTGGTGCCCCTAACCCTACAGAAATAGGCCCAAATACCGCAGTGGGCAGTTCCTATAGCCAGCTCTTCTCAGGGAGCCCTGGGGGAGTGCTGTACACTTGGCACACTCCTTCTAAATAATGCCTCTGTGCTCAGAGTTCATTATGCCAAAGACGACATGTGGGTAGACCCATGATGGTTTTGGAAGTGTTTTTCTCCAATATCAAAGATTCGGAAGAGAGAGAAAAAAGGATCAAAGTAGAGGCATCCAGTTGATTTATAGCCAAGACAGGCTACACAGTGTTTAGCTATTTATAGTAAAAGCAAAGAAAAATAACGGAGTAAGGAAACATTATACAAATAATGTTGGTAGGAGAGCTGGTCAGCAATATTGAGAAAACGTTTTGATGGCCATTAGGTCACGGTGCCACCTTGTCCCTATAAGCGAGCAGGACCCTATGGGGCCTTCTTGGGACAGACCCCGCCCCCACATCCTCTGCTGTAGCTCCTTTTTGAAGTACCTAGGTAACAGTATCTGCTACATGTTTCCTGAGTTGTCTTGCAGATGCTGAAACCCTCATCAAATGCAAGAAATTAACACATCCCCTCTGGAGTCTGGCAGAAACCAGGAAGTATGTGCAACAACTTAGTGCCTTTTTACTTCACCTCACCATCAACCAATCAGAAACTTGTGCATGAGCTGCTCACATATCCTGGGACTCCCCTCCCTTGCCTGGCCTTTAAAAAGGCTTTGCTGAAACCCATCGGGGAGTTCAGGCTTCTTGAGCATTAACTGTCCCAGGCTCCTTGTCTGGAGCCTTACAAGAAACGCTGCACTTTCTTTCAGCAAACCACGTGTCAGTAGGTAGGATTTACTGCGTGCACGTGAGTGGACCCAAGCTTTGGTTCAGTAACATCCCTGTCCGTGTCTTCTGCTACGCAGTGACCCCATCATCCCTACTGAAACATCTCAATGGCTGCATCCCCCTGGCATGCCCAGCCTACAGAGTTCGGCCTCCCCAGAGCTCTTCGGAGTAGGAGTGGCTGGTGCCCCCTCAGTAACGTGTTTCACAAGGCCTGAGCAGGGGGTGTCTTCTGAGCCTGTTTTGGGGACAAGGTGAGGAAGTGGGTGTGCAGGGCACATATGAAAAATGCACTCCAGCCTGCCAACCTCGCTAAGCCTCTGATGTCTTCCTTCTATGCTATGCCAGGGACATTCTAGAGCCTCACTGAATGTAGACCCATTGAGGCCAACTTTCAGCCAACCAACAAAGCCATCTCTTAGAGCCACTTCCAGCTGCTTGAGTGAACACATTCCATCCAGAATCTCTCTATTTCATCCTCCTTAATCTAATTTCCTTAGAATCCATTCCTACCTGTGTTCTTCAGGTTTTCTAAATTAGCAAAATCTTGCGGTTCTTTTGGAGGAACGCCCCTTCTGGCCTCTCCCCACGTCTGTGCTCTGGCAGCCATGCTCTGGGGACCAGACGCTACCCTGTCCACCCCCTGAAGGTCTAGGCTGAGGCAGGACTCCTGGGCCCCCAATCTTTCTGCTCCCCCACTTACCACCTGTGTTTCTGCCTGTAGAGACAGTTCTCTGGGAAGCGGAATTTGCTAACAGAGATGCTCAACTCGATTTCGGTGTTTTTTTTGCCAGAGATTTTACTTTGATTTTGAAATTGAAGAATCCTTTTGATCAGGAAGAAGTCCCAGAAGACCGAGTCTTAGGAAATGCCCAGAAGCCCTCTGGCCAGACAGGGCTGCTTTGCGAACTGCCTCTCGTATCACCTTTGCAGGAGGGGTTTCAATATTTACTGTAAAACTCCCACCTTGGTACTCCCTCCAGATGCCGAAGACCTGGAATTGTTATCAAAGACAGACTGTGAGCTCAGGTCTGCTGAGGAAGGTGGCGATGTTCTGGACCAGCCTGGGGGCTTCTGGAAATGCTTCTGTGGCCGTAACCACTTTTCACCAAGCCTGACTGTGCCGGGTGGCCCAGTGGCTCCACACATTTCCTGTCCAAGCCTCCCAGTAACCCAGGGAGGGAGGTATCGCCCCCTCTTATGGATCAGGAAATGGAGACTGGGTCTCACCCACGTGCTTCCCCGACATCCATATGTGCTCCCAATGGTAGCGATGACAAGGCAGGGAGGTTGGTTCTGTTCTCCCCAGATGACAAGACAACAAAGCTGGATGGTGGAGGGGGGTGAGGTGAGGTGAGAGGAGAGAGTGGGCTTCTGGGTCAGTCTGGGGGGACATGACTTGTGCTCTGGCCGTGGTCCTCCAGCCCCCAGACACTGGCAGGAAGTGTCTCTCTGCCTCTTCTCACAGACTGGCAGCTTGCCTACTCTCTATTGCTTTTCCAAATTCCCTGGATGCAGAAGGGAGACCAACTCAAGCCATTCCAATTTTACTCCTACTTTAGAAGCACCTCCTTAAATGTTAGCTTTGAAAAGCCTAGAATTGGCAGCAACATGGATCTTTCAGATTATCTAAGAGTTGAAAAACTCATGCTGCTTCTGAAATGTACACGAGGAAGTGCATGAACTTCTACATGCAAAGCAATCCTCTGTCGAACAGACTCAGACTCGGGCTCTCGGCCGCCATGTTAGATGCTTTCAGACTAATTACTGACCAAAAGGACGCTAAGTTAAAAAATTTTAGAACAGTTCAACACCAGTGTATAAGTGTAATGAGAACTACTTCTTTCCCCAATCATCTTTTAGCAAGTAACTTCAATTCTAAATTATTTGAAAATTGTTGGAAATACTTCCAAATAGTTGGAAAATTTCTCAAAGATAAGGCTTTGGTGAGAGAGCTGGGACTTTGGGTCAGACAGACCCATACGCTTGATTCTTCGCTGTGCGGTGTCTTGGGAAAACCATGAGAGTTCAGTCTCTTCATCATATAATGAGGATGGTAACCCCTTCAGAGGACTGTTGTAGGGATCAAACTAGGTAAGTATAGGGTACAAATGTTATTAATTAACAGTGAGGACAGTTGAGCCCAACACACCTCACCTTTTATTCTCTTTGCCCTTGGGACTCTCACTCTGGTCACAGAGAAGAGAATTTTTGCACATGTCCTAAGCATTCCTGCAAGAGTTTCCTTCTGATTCAATGTCTTAAAAAAATTGGCTTGGACACAAAACCATCTGGTAACCAGTGATTCAAAAAAACAAGCAAAAGACAGGTAAGCACCAAAGTCAAGTTAACAGCCTGGTCCTTGGTACTTGAAGGGAAAACCAATTTAATCTACTAGACTTTGAACACGGAGGCTTCCTTCACCATGATTGCTGGAAAGAGTGTTAATTGTTACCTACACAACCGTAAAATTAGTCAGCAAATTCCAGTTAAAGCTCCTATGCCAAACAATAAGAGAATTAGCAGAAACTAAATCCTCCCAATCAAGCTGAAGAACAGGATGAGAACTAAGGACACGGCATATGCCAGTCATGAGGAAGGTGAGGATTTAAATCCCTGGGGGACAGAATTCTGCCGGCGCTTCCGTCTTTATCCTGCTCTTCTGATACATCCCACACTGGGAGTTTACAATGCAAAGTTGCAAAGGCAGGGATGTACGGGGAAATGAGAAATCACAGCTCGGCCTGTGGGTTAGCAGTGTCTGGTTTCTGTCAGGATGGAACCCAGTGGGAAGGGGACAGACTCTAAAAGTACAGCTATTGAGACTTGGTTTCAACATCCCAGCTGAACCGCAGCTTTAGACGCAGCAATGCAGCTGCTCACTTTCCTTCCACGGAAATTGCACCCGCTCGACAATGCAACCTACATGCAAAGAAACCCTCCTCCAGGTGGAGGCTGCTTTGAGCCTAATTAACTGACAACAGGTCATCTCAACATGGCAGCCTGATTTTGTTTTGGGTTTACTTTCAGTTTGGGTTGTCGTGAACCGAATCCGTCGGGAAGGGATTACGGAACACTCTTACCCAGCCCTCCTCTCCACACACACAGAGCCTCCTACCCTTCCCCCATGCCTAGTCCTTGCTGCTGGGACTAAATCTACAAGCGTGCAAGTGCCATTAACTGACATTCATCAAAACACTCTCCATTGTTCGCAGACATGAGCGGCCGAGAGGTGGAAATTACTTGGCATTTCATTTTAATCTGTATTGAAGACTTGCCTGACAAAACATATTAAGTGTAAGAATTGCCGGCTTGGGAATGAAGCTATGTTTATGGCCTGCCCCCATCTTCCTTTGCTAAAGGAACGCAACGACACTTCCCCCATCCTTCCCTACCTTCTACAGCTTATCTGCCCCTACCCCGCCATCATCATCCACGAAACCTTAACACTGAATTTTCCTTTGCGAGTGCAGCTTTTGTTAGCAGTGCCTGTAAAACTGTAATCAACGTTCTGTGCCTCTGCAACCAGCATTTGAGATGAAAAACAACAAGAACCCAACAAACTCTGCCTTTAATATGGTGTTATCGGTGGCATCTCCCTCAGCGTGCTACTCTGTGGCCACGTAGCTGCAGACCACAAGGCTGTGTGCTTCTCCGGAAAGAGACTGTCACCAAACGCCTCTGACAAAGAATGGATGCCATGCTAATGGATGCGCATAATTACCAAGGGACCCTGATTCCCCCTGCTGCATCTGACGGTTGCCGAATGCAATAGTGTACGTACAGTGCTTGCCACGCTAGTGCATTTTCTGGGGATCCTCAAGTTTACACTTTGATCGTTCATGGTAATTTCGCATGGTATTGAAAAATAAAAGTAATTAAAGTCTCTCAGGTATGGAAGCCTGTGTATTTTTCCTTCTTTTTCCAGTCTCTTTCTAGATTAGGAGGCTGCTCTTGGGGTAAGGCACAAGGTGAGTGGTCCACATTTTCTATTGCTGTAGCTGGCCAAGTTCAGACCCAGGGACCCGGGACAAAGAGAAATGATGGCAGACCTATGGCACAGAGGGTGGGGGGCTATTATAGGTCAGCAGGGGACCACAGGGACAGCTGGGCTTTGCCCATTTTATGCCTTCTTTGCTCAGGAGCCTACTGATGGTACCAACTGGTGCTGCCAGAGCATGGGTGGGGTGGAGAAATCCTGTCTATGTATTTTACTGTGATGAAATCTGTGCCCTGGGCCATTCCGGAGTTCTGCTTTTGGAAGAACTTTGTATTTCCCAGCTTTGAAGTGTCACAAGCTCCCCCAGGCAGGAAGTTTGACATTTTGGCCTTGCTTTGTTGACCTTGGTGAGGGTTATGCGGGCCATGGTCTCTCCAGGGAGGCCTCTGTTGTCCTCCACCTTGGCTGGAAATATCTAAGAGGTGTTCATTTCAGCCCTTCCATCGGGCCTTTGCCGTTTCCAGGATTTGGGGCATCAGGCGATCAGAGCAGAGGAAAGGAGAGGAGAGACGTGCTTCATGTTCTCCCCCAGGGAAGGTACGGGCATCAAGGCCTCAGCCAGTGCTCCCCTGGAGGGCGCTCCCCCATCCCTTCAAACTGTGAGCCCTGGGTGGGCCTGGCCAGGGCTGCCCGCGCGGTTCTCGTGATGGAGTGAAGACCACAGGAATCCCAAGGTGTGTGCGTGGGGGGGGGTGGGCGGGGAGGAGCGGCACTAGGGGAAACGACTTCAGAGTGATGGAGAGGCCGTCCACCTGGGTGAAAGCCTGTGGCCTGGATGCCCTGGTCCTATCCCACCACAGGCATCAGACCTGCCTTGCTACCTCGCCCCCAAGTGAGCATCATCGGTCAAGTTCTGGTGAAAGCATATACGTTTTCTGCAGGGTGTGTGTGTGTGCTTTTCCATCATAGACAAGATAAAGCTGCTCACCGCTGAATTCATAACGCGACTATCTCAGGCTGACACCCCAAGAGAAGAACCCATTTTGTTATGAGGGCTTGGAGGCTTGGTACCAGTCACGCCCTGAACAGATCCAGCCTTTCTTTCCTCTCACGCCCCATCCAGGTTACTATGATGCACCTGAAAAATTCATACCTTTGCAGCTCAAAGATGTGACCTTTTGAAAAGATCTGAGAAGAATAACACCCACCCTGCTTTAAGGCATCATTTCAGTCTGTTACCTTTGGATTTGCAAGATAAATACTATAAGAGAGACTTGCATATGGCCCGTTTTTAAGGGCAGATGTGAATGGAATGGTAATTACTTGCTAAGAGTCACAGAGAATCACTGGAATGAACCACGTGGTATAGTCACATCGTGTCTAGAAAGCATAAGCAAGACAACGCTTATTCTACTAAATTTGTTGTCCATAGCTTTGATTCTTTGTCATATAAAAAGTACATTAAACAAATAATAATGCTCTATTAGCTTCCCTTGGAACAAACGGAAAGTCTTTTTCTTCAGGAAGGTAATTCCGCAGATTATCAAATGGAGTCTTGTCCAGTTCCTTGACCCCTGCCTGTAAGATGAGGGCATCCAACTGAGACGGCGACTGGGGAAGCCGGGTGATCACCCTCACCATCTCCCACTGCCTTTCATGCTGGCCTGTTTGATTCTCATCACGGTGCTTGCTGCCATCTGGAACTATGTCCTCCTGGCTTTACTTACTAGCACATCACGTGACTCTCCACTGGAGCATAAGCCCTGTGAGGGTGGGAATCTGGTCAGACCTGTCACCTCTGTATCTCCAGCTCCAAGAGCAGTGCCTGGCCTAGAGCAGATGCTCAAAGCGTGCTTGTTGAATGAATGAATGAGAAGCAGCAGCACTGTTCCACAGAGCTGACCACGCTCCCTTTGATCTTTGCAATCCCCCTGGCTTTGCACAGAGCAGGGCTGAGGAAGCAGTTCAGGAGGGTCTCATGGAAGCTGAAGGAGAGCAGGGGAGAACCTAAGCTCTGAATTAATTAAGCTAAGAGCTATAAAATCAAGAAGAGGCACCAAGTTATCATGGTTAAAAACCTCAAGATCTGGGTATCACGGCCTAGGGACAATTGCTGTGATGCTTCCAGTCTGAGTTTTTAAGACTGGGAATAAGTGCAGAAAAACAGGAAAGGAAAGAGTTGTAGAAAACAATGAAGGTGAGCACCAAGCAAAGAGTCACATAGCAAAGCCCAGAAGAACCGTGTGATGCTGTCCAGGGTTTAGAATGTGCGTGTGCCTTTGGGTGTGGGTGAAACTGGCCCACCCCAGTGAAGGTCCTGGAGGACTCGGACATGAACCTCTTCAGTTTCAAGGACAAGAAACTGACCTTTGCCTATTTCTTCTTCCAGATCCAACCATGGGTAAACATAAACTCTCACACGCATGTCACGTATTTCCCACAAAAATTTCTCTTAACCTAACCCATCTTTCAAAACCTGGGTGTGGCGTAAGTTTTGACTTGCAGACAAGTAGGCTATAGATTTAATTCACTGGCCTGCATGTGAACATCCCTTGTAAGTCTTATTCACTGGTTTCTTTGCCTTGCCAGTGATGTTTGCTTGTGATTCCCAGCCCTCCCATTTATCAGCCAACCTTTCTATAGTTAAGCAGCTAAAGTTGGTTATCAGTTTAAAAACTTAACTTGCTCATAACTACTAGTAATAGAAGAACATTTACAGAGCTGAAATACTTTTGGTAATGTATGGGGCCTTTTCTTTCATGAGCTTTTACATCTCTAAAACACTTAGAAAGGGGAGGGAAAAAATAGGTTTTGGGCTGAAATGGTTGCTTTCCTATCTTGGAATGAGTCCCTGGATACTTTGTTAGGAAATGCCTACTGTGTGCTGAGTGGGGATACACCAGAGGGCTGAGGTCAGAGCCCTTGGCACATGGCAGGGCTGCCAGCCACGCCCAACCACAAGCCACGGTCGACCCAGCCACCATTTGGGGTGACAGGGCTCTGAGGTTTGCTAACCATCTTCCACTGCATGATCCTCTTACGAATTTAGACTATTTAAAAGAGTACTGCAATTAATGATGGAAAAATATGTCTTCATCTAATCATGAGGAAACATCAGAAAAACCCCAAATGAGGGACATTCTCTGTTCTCTCTTAATGTGTCAAATGTGACAAAAGACAAGAAAGGCTGAGGAGCTGTTTCAGATTACATAAGATCAAAGAGACATGACTCCCAAATGCAATGGGCACTACTGGACTGGATCCTGGATGTACTGAAAAAGAAATTGCTTTCAAGGATATTATTGAGACAGATGGCAAAATCTGAATATGGATTGTGATACTCCATCAATGCAATCAACACAGTACTAATACAGCAGCATCAATACAATATTATTATATTAATGTTAAATCTCCTGAATTGGATATTGTATTTGATTATGTTGTCAGGAAATACAAGCTGAAATATTTAAAGATAAACTAATTCTCAAATCTTTTAGGAGAAAAATGTCTGTGTATATAAGTACGTGTATATGTGTGTGCATATATAAATGTGTATGTGTGTGTGTGTGTGTACAAGAGAGGGAGGGAGAAAAGTGATAAAGCAATTACTAACCTGGGTCCAGAGTATATAGAATTCATTGTACTATTCTTACAACTCTTTCTTAAGTTTTAAATTATTTTATTTTGGAGGGAATAATTTTTCATTTTCTTTTTTACTTTCTCTTTGGAAATATGTCATCTGTAAATACACGCAACTGTGGGTGTTTCTTCTTAATTTTTTCAAGGAGGTGGAAAAAAGTCATACCTGAAGTAACTGACATCACACTGAACGTCAATTTATTTATCACGGTATTTCTTTAAACTCTAATATTATATAACCCCAGTAATTACTTCATGTACTACACAATCTTAAACTGTTTCTTAATTTTCCATCTTGTTGAAAAGCTGCTTTGGGAGGAAATATATTTTACTTTTATGTGGAACTAGATAAAACAGATGGTTTATACAGTTTTCCCCTTAGTATCATGTGGCTTAATTAAAAAGGAAGGGCATTATGTGATTTAAGTAAAAAAAAAAAAAATTCCTAGTAGTCACTCAACGCGTCTTCCTGCCCCTGCCCCTACCTGGCAATTTCGGGAGCTAGTGGGGCTGGATGTCTTTGGGAAGGCAGGCTACCTCCCTTTTATGTCTAGTCATCAAGGGATATTCGCTTTTAGCAAGCAAGGTCAACACAAATGTTGCGGATTTGACACTAAAACATCCTTTCTTCCATTCAAATGGCAGATGATCAAAAGGATACAAGCAAGAATATTTTGCTTGGCACACGGCCTAAAAGTTCTAAATTTATGTATTCTATTTTTGCTTCTTTCTCAAATTGGATTAGTTACTAGGCAACTGAAGTATTTAATTTCATTTGCTAATAGTTACATTTTAATAGAGGCAGCTAGTGTACATGACCGATGCTGCCAATACAAACACAGCCCCGGCTCCAGCCTTGTCGGGCAGCAGTACGCACCCCTTCATTCTGGTTGCAGACAAAAACACTACTCGTATTCTTGCCTTTTACTTATTTGACTTTTAAGTACAGGAAAAGGGATGTCTATTTTGGAATTCTTTACAGAAAGGATATTTTAAGTGATTTGTTTTCCTCACTCAAAAAGCTACCTGTTTGACTGGCAGACACAGAGAACAGACTTGTGGTTGCCAAGGGGGAGTGGGGGAGGGATGGACCGGGAGTTTGGGGTTAGCAGATGCAAACTACTGTATATAAAATGGATAAACAACAAGGTCCTCCTGTATAGCACAGGGAACTATATTTAATATCCTGTGATAAACCATAATGGAAAGAATATGAAAAAATATATATATATACGTGTGTGTATATGTGTGTATACATATGTATATATACATATATATATAAAACTGAGTCACTTTGCTGTACAACAGAAATTAACACAGCACTGTAAATCAACTATACTTCAATAAAATAAAATTTAAAAAACCCAACAAGCCATTAAAGAAAAAAATAAGCTACCTGTTTGTGGCATCCTAAACCCTCTTTTAGATTTCTGGTTCAAGATGGCAGACTGAGCACATGTTTTCTTCCCCTCAGCAAGAAGGAAAATAAATCCTTAGTAGCACTGAAAGGGCACCATCAGTGACGTAGACATATTGGTAGGTGGGACAGGTTGATAGAAAAACTGGAGTGGGGAAAACTGCTACCCCAAACAAGCCCAGCACAGCAGCAGGCTTGGTGGAGTCTTCTCAAGGCTGTGTTGAACCCCTCCAAATTTAGGGAGAGGGCAGACCTCGGGGGCACTTAGGAGGGAAATGAGGTACAAGATAGGCTCTAAACGACCTGGACCAACATTTCCTGCCCCTTCCCCCAGTGTGTAGAAGGCTGGATGCAGTGTGTTGTGAACGTAGCTCTTAAAGAAGGCTGGGAATTGGCCAGGGTAGGGGCTATCCTCCTGGATTCTGAGTCTAGATCATCAGGTAGGGAGTAGGAGGCTCCTCAGCAGGCAGAGTCGAGGGTAAGGAGAGGAAAATAGAAACATGACCCTGCACAGAAGTCAGCTATGGGAAACTGCTTCACCTCAGGGCAAAGCTTCCCTGCGGGGCCCCATGAGGGTTCCCAGCTGGCCTGCCTGCTCTCTTCCTAAATGCCCTAAAGGGAAATCTGCTGTCACGCCCCCCACAAACTGACTTACGGGTCTTAGCCATCCCTCCCATTCAGAAGAGGGATCTGCAGTGGAAACCAAGCATATGATTGCTGAGGAAACACGTGACAGTTACCAACACCAATCCACACCTTTCTGCATATTAAAGAACTAGGAGACATTTGAGGAAACAGTTTCCATAATAGAGAAAGACGAAAACAACCTGAACTGGACTCCAACACAGAGAATAGAACTTACACACACACACACACACACACACACACACACACACACACACACACACACACTATTGCTATCTTCAGAGGGATACTGCACTGAGAAAACCCAGAGTAGGCTGTCGTGAAAATGGAGCCGTTGAGAGCAAGAAAGAGTCCTTGGAAGCTAAAAACAGGTAAAAATTTGCTCAAGATTTTGTCTTGTGGGAAGGGTAGGTTACAAATTCTGATTTAAATTACATTTTCCTATAAGTGATGAGAGTTTGATGCTCTGCTTTAAACAACTAAAGAAGAATAGGACATAGAAATTCCAAAACACCAAAGGAAAAAAAAAAGAAAAAGAAAACATTATGAGTACAACAATAAAGAAAAGGGAGGCATGTTAAGTAAAAAATGAAAATGACGAGGATAAGTTCAAACATACCAATATTTATAATAAATACAAATAGTTTAATTTTCCTATTAAAGGACAGACTTTGTGATGGGAAATACTTAGAACTGAGCTTTATGTTATTTACAAAAGACTTAAAATGGCACAAAACAGAATGACTGGAGATAAACCTAATACATGTTATCAAAAAGAAAGCCAAGAAATTCAGTCTTAATATTAGATAAAAATAGAATTCAAGGTCAAAAGCAAGGGGACTATTTTACATGGATTAAAGATACAATCCAGAAGATAACAGTCACAAAGCTTTGTCACTGAACACCACAGCATGGAATTACCTAACAAGGGTTAGAAATGCAAGCAGAAACTATTAAATCCATGATCATGGTGGGAAACTTTAGCACGTCCTTCTCAGAAAGTGACAGATCAAGTAGACCAAAAAAATAGGTAAGGATACAGATGATTTGAATACACAATCATCAAGCTAGATGAATTTCAAATTTAAACTCAGTTCCCAACTAACAGACAGCGTATGTTTAAATTTTCATGGAACAGTTAAAAAATCTGACCAATTATTTGGCCACAAATAAAATCTCAATAAAACTCCTGGAAGAGAAAGAGTACAGGCCTCTTGGAACCCTAACCCAAGAATTAATTTATAAAAGAAAATCAAGCAGAGGGTGAAGGGTAAGCTGGGATGAAGTGAGAGAGTGGCATGGACATATATACACTACCAAACGTAAAATAGATAGCTAGTGGGAAGCAGCAGTATAGCACAGGGAGATCAGCTTGGTGCTTTGTGACCACCTAGAGGGGTGGGATAGGGAGGGTGGGAGGGAGACGCAAGAGGAAGGGGAAATGGGGATATATGTATGCATATGGCTGATTCACTTTGTTGTACAACAGAAACTAGCACAGCATTGTGAAGCAATATGCTCCAATAAAGATGTATTAAAAAAAAAAGAAATAAAAATAAATTGGAGACCACGTAGCAATGAATGATCATGAGAGCACTCAGCTCAAAATCAAAGAGGGACTCCATGTTTCACGTGCATTTGGAAAACAAGAAAGATTAAAATTGCACTAAAAAATCATCTCAAGAAATTTTTTAAAAAGAGCTCAACAAAGTAGAAGAAAGGGAATCAATAAAGATGAAACAGAAAACAAACAAGTCAGTTTAATCATTAAAACCAAAAGATGTTTATAAAGACCAACCAAAGAGACCAGACTGTGGGGGGAAAAAAGTAAACAAAATAAAATTAGGACTAATAAAGAGGATATAACTATATATGTGGATTTCATTTCAAAATTATTAGAGAATATATATGCAAATTCCAATAGATTAAAAAAATAAATTTGAAAATAGAAATAAAATGATTTTCTAGGAACATATAAATGACTACAATGACTCAGTAAGAGGCAGGAAACCTGAAAAGACCAGTAACTATAGGAAAAGAAAATTGAAAAGGTAGTCAAAGTTTACCTCTTCCACCTCCAACCCCATCAACCAGGTCCCAGGACCAGATGGTTTTACTACTCACTCCTTCTTTTTTCTCACTTTTAACACCTTTAAAGTTTAAAGTACATGTTAATTCCTGTGCTAGACTGCTGTGGAATGTCGAAAATATGTAAAGATTCTCAATTTCTTCTACAAACCTAGTATAACCTAGATACCAAAAATGGATAGGATGGCACTAACATAGCACACAGACCAGCAACTCAAAGTGCCTATGAAAGTCAGGACATTTAATAAAAAGAAATTTAATATTTAATAGGAAATGTAGTATTTAACTGAGTGACCATAGGGAGTGGTCCAAGGCAGTATGGAGAATGTAGGCCCCATCTAAAATAGGTCATCCATTTGGTGTATAGCAGGGATTAGAAGCACAATCTTATTAATGCATACATGAGCAAAAATCCTAAATACAGTAACCAATCAAAATTAGTAGTGACCAAAAAAAAAAGTAAAAAAAGAAAAATTAGTAATGTCTTAAAAGAGTAATACACCATGACCTAGGAGGGTTTGTCCTATGAATGCAAGGAAGACTCAACATTAGAAAAATTTATTACTATAATTCTATTATTAATAGATCAGAGGAGAAAAAACACATGATCATCTTGGTAAATTCAGTAAAGGCATTTAATAAAACTGCACATCCATTCTTAATAAAAATTCTTAATAAGTTCAGAGAAAACACTGATAAAGGATATAAACAGAAACCTACAAAACAATCTACTTAACACAAAGATTAGAAGCAAGAGAAGGATGGATGCCTGTCATTGTCACTGCTCTTCCACATTACACCGGTGGTCTTGGGCAAGGCAGTGGTGGAATAGGAAGTGAGGTGTAAATTTTGGAAAAGAAGAGAAGAAGACATAGTTCTTTTCAAAGTATGTGACTGTTACCCTCCAAAATCCAAGACCATCATTTGAAAATGATTAGAACTATTAAAATTGTTTAGTAAGGATCTCTTTATCCGTATCTCTATATCTCTACATCATGGAGATAGAGATATGAAAAGTGGAGAAAAGAAAGGAGACTGGCTAGGGATGTTGGGTGCCAAAGAATGACATGGTGGTGAGTTTCCTGGGTTGTCTTTTTGCCTCATATATTCCAGACTTGGAGGTGAAGAAGCCAACAACTTGGAAATGTCAATAGGTACAGACAAAAATGCTACAAAAAAAGCTGCTCTTCACAGCCAAAGGACCAGAAAGGGGCATCCTAGCAAGACAGAAAACTTTTAGACAGTAACCGATCTACTCTAGCCAAACATTGCAGAAAAAACTGGGACCCCACTCCCACCAGCAAAGACCAAGTGGGAAACCTAGACTTTCAACCAGGCCAGGCTGTGCTAGGTACCCCCAATATACCCCACCTCTACCCCTGCTAGAGCGGTGTCAGAGGAGGCTGAGTAGGGAGCCTGAACTTTCATTACCACCCATTAATAATGAAGTACACCTCTTCCTCCATGCTGGGGTGGAGTCAGGGGAGGCCTTGTGGAAGGCAAGGACTTTCAGCAGGGGTAATGAGGCAAGCTACTCTCCCCAAACTGAGGTGCCAGTGCTGGCCATATGAAGAGCAACAAAAGGCACTCATATCCTTCCCAGACAGGTGATATCAGGCTTAGTGGGGAGTTGAAACCTCCACCCCTGCCCAGAAGGAGCTCCTTCTTCCTTTGGGTATCAACAACAGGGCTGAAAGGGAAACCTGGACTTCTACAGTCACCTGGCAGTAGCGAGGTGATGCCATTCCTTCCCCTGCTGGAGCAGTGTTAAAAGAAGTCACCTAAAACAGAAAAGGCTTTGAATAAGATTCTGAGTCTCATAAAACCCGAAGTGTCCTGGTCTCAATCTAAACTCACTTATACCAAGAAGCAGGAAAATTTCAATTTGAATAGATAGATAGATAGATCGATGCCAACACTGAGATAACAGAGATGTAAGGATTATCTAACAAAGATTTTAAAGCAGCCATCGTAAAAATGCTTCAATGAGCAATTAGGAACACTCTTGAAACAAAAAGAGAACAGTCTCAGTAAAGAAACAGACCTATAAAGAATAACCTAATGGAAATTTTAGAACTGCACAATACATTAATTGAAATAGAAAGCTCAGTGGATGGGCTCAACAGCAGAATGGAGGGGACAGAGGAAAGAATTTCTCATCTGAAACCAGGGAGGTCAAGTAGAAAGTGGCACAACATTTTTCAAGTGCGTTTCAAAGAACTGTCAACCCAAAATGCTATACCAGTGAAAATATTCTTCAGGGATTAAGGGCAAATCAAAGCATTCTCAGATGAAGGAAAACTAAGAGAATTTGTTATTGATCCTATAAGAATGGATAAAGGAAGTTCTCTAAACACGTAAGAAATGAAGATGAAGGAACCTTGGAATTAGGATGAAAAAAATGGAAAAAGTAAAAATATGGGTAAATACATTATCCCTCTCCTCTTGAATGTTCTAAATTATGTTTGATGGTTGAAAAAATTATAGCACTGTCTGATGGGTTCTAAATGTAGGTAGAGGAAATATTTAAGACAATTATAAACAGGGGAGGGTAAAAGGATATAAAGGGAAGTAAGGTTTTATACGTCACTCAGACTGGTAAAATGCTGATACCAACAGATGGTAAATTACATATATACACAAGTACACACATATACATACATACATAGAAGCTTGTAATACCTAGACAATCCACTAAAAAATCTATACAAAAACACACTCACAAACACTATAGATAAATCAAATGGAATTCTAAAAAAAAGTTCAAGTAACCCACAGGAAGACAAGAAAAAGAAAATAGAGATGAAAAAGAGAGGGAGAAAGTACAAGCAGAAAGGAAACATAAAATGGCCAACTTGAGCCCTAACATATCAATAATTACATTAAATGTAAATGATCTAAATACACCAATTGAAAGTCAAAGATTGGCTGAGTGGATAAAAGAACATGACGCAACTATATGCTGTCTACAAGGAACTCCCTTCAAATATAATGTTAAAGACAGGTTAATAGTAAAAGGATGGAAAAAGATATATTATGCAATCATTAATCAAAAGCTAGCAGGAGTAGTTATATTGATATCAGGTAAAGTAGGCTTCAGATTACCAGAGACAGATGAATATTACATAACATCAGAAGGGTCAACCAATCAAGAAAACATAGCAAATCTTAAATGTGTATGCACCAAACAACAAAGCTGCAAATATGATAACCAAAACCTGACAGAACTGAAAGGAGATACAGAGAAATCCACCATCAGAGTTGGAGACTTCAACATCCCTTTCTCAAAAGTTGATAGAAAAACTAGACAGAAACAAGCAAGGGTATAGAGGAACTCAACATCATCATCTACCAACAGGAACTAATCAACGTTTACAGAACACTCCACCTGACAGCAGCAGAATGGGCATCCTTTTCAAATGCTCATGGAAGTATTCAAAGAAAAACAATACTTAGAGCCAAATGTCAACAAACTGAAAAAAACAAAACAAAACAGAAACCATACAGAGTATGTTTCTGACCACAATGGAATCAAACTAGAAATATTGTAAATAACAAAAAGATAACTGAAAATTCTCCAAACACCTAGAAACTAAAGACTTCTAAGTGATCCATGGTTGAAAGAGGAAGCCTCAAGGGAAATAAAATACATAGAACTTAATTAAAATGGAAATACAACATATTAAAATCTGTGAGACACAGCTAAAGCAGTGCCAAAAGAAAATTTTTTAGCACTAAATGCTTATTTTAGAAAAGAGGAAAAGTCTCAAATAATCATCTAAGCTTCTACCTCAAGAACCTAGGAAAAGAGCAAAATAAACCCAAAGCAAGAAGAATAAAGGACATAATAAAGAGCAGAAACCAGTGAAATTGAAAATAGAAAAATAAAGAAATGAGAAACAAAAGTCTGGTTCTTTGAAAAAGCTTAGTAACACTGACAAATCTCTAATAAAACACTGATAAAACAAAAAAGAAAGAAAACACAAACTACAAATATCATGAATTAACACAGAGGCTATTACTACATACCCTGAAGGTATCAAAAGGATAAGGAATTACTATGAATAAATCTACACACATAAATTTGACAACTTAGATAAAATGAACCAATTCCTCAAAAAATACAAACTACCACAAACTCACCCAATATAAAATAGATCATTTGAATGGCCGTATAAGTATTAAAGAAATTGAATTTGTAATTTTAAATGTCCCAAAGAAGAAATTTCCTGGCCCACGTGGTTTCCTAGGAGAAGTCTACCAAGGAAGAATTAACAACAACTGTATATATTCTCTTC
This sequence comes from Hyperoodon ampullatus, assembly GCF_949752795.1. Taxonomy (NCBI): domain Eukaryota; kingdom Metazoa; phylum Chordata; class Mammalia; order Artiodactyla; family Ziphiidae; genus Hyperoodon; species Hyperoodon ampullatus. The sequence continues at coordinate 47,836,668 of NC_136923.1, read as the reverse complement.
CCGTAAATAGAAGAGGAGAAAACATTTCTCATCTTATGAAGCCAATATTATCCTAATACCAAAACCAGGCAGGGACGATATGAAAAAGAAAACTAGAGATCAATAGTCTTCACAGAAATAGATGCAAAACTCCTTAACAAAATATTAGCAAATAGAATTCAACAATATATAAAGGAATTACACACCATGACCAAGTGGGGGCTTATTCTAGGGATACAAGCCAGTTCAACATTCAAATATCAATCAATGTAATCCACCATATTAACAGGCTAAAGAAGAAAATTACAAGATCATATCAATTAGTGCATAAAAAGTATCTGTCAAAATTCAACACCCATTCAAGATAGAAACACTTGGAAAAACAGGAACAGAGGGGAACTTCCTCAACTTGAAAAAAGGCATCTACAAATTGTTGTATAGTTAACATAACTTCATGGTGAGAGACTGAATGCTTTGCGCATAAAATGAAACAAGGCAAGAATGTCTGCTTTCACAACTCCTGTTCAACACAGCACTGGAAGTTCTAGCCAGTGCACTAAGGCAAGAAAAAAGAAATTTATAAAGAACAAAAGGTAAGAAATAAAACTCTCTATTTCTAGATAACATGAGATTATGCACAAAATCCCAATCAATCTAAAAACAAAACAAAAGAAAAATGAACAAATAACTCCTGGAACTCATAAGGAATTTCAGCAAGGTCACAGAATACTAGATAAATATAATAAATACACAAAAATCAATTGTATTATTATATGCTAGCAATGAACATGTGAACACCAAATTTAAAAATATAATACCATTTACAATTGCTCAAAAAAAAAGAGAAATACATGTTAATCTAACAAAACCTGTACAGAACTTGCATGCTGAATACCACAAAATGCTAATGAAAGAAATCAAAGGTCTAAATAAATGGAGAGACATACTGTGTTTATGGATTTGAAAATTGAACATAGTAAAGATGTCAATTCTGCCCAAGCTGATATAGGTTTAATGTAATTCTTTACAAAATCCCTCAACTTTGTAGCTATAGACAAGATTATTCTAAAAATTTTATATAAAGGCAAAGGTACTAGAATAGCTAAAACAATTGTGAAAAAGAAGAAAGTAAGGATCACTCTGCCTGATTTCAGGACTTACTGTAGAGCTATTGTATGGTATTGGCAGAAGGAGAGATACAGAGAGCAATGGAAAGAATAGAGAACCCAGAAATAATTCTACATTACTGCCTAACTGATTTTTGACAAAGGTGCAAAAGTAATTCAGTGGAGGAAGGATGGCTTTTTTAGCAAATGATGCTGAAACAGCTGGACACCCACAGATAAAAAAATCAACCCCCTGAACTTAAACCTCACACCTTATACATTAATTAACTCAAAAGGAATGACAGACTTAAATATAAAATATAAAGCTATCAAATATAAAATATAAAACTATCAAACTTAGAAAAAAACATGGGAGAAAATCTTTGGGATCTAGGGCTAGGAAAAGAATCCTTAGATATGATGTGACACCATAAAAGAAAAAAAAAAGTTGATGATTGGACTTTAACAAAATAAAAACTTTGTGTTATATAGGCTGGGAGAAAATATCTGGAAGCCACATATTCCACAAAGGAGCATTATCTAGAATATACAAAGAAATCTAAACTCAATATTAAAATCTCAAACAATCCAATTAGAAGGTGGACAAGAGACATGAACAGACAGACATTTCACTGAAGAGGATGCACAGAGAGCAAATAAGCACAGGAAAAAACGTTCAACTCAACTATCCGTTAGGGAAATGCAAATTGAGACCATGATGAGCTATCACTACACACCTATTAGTCCAGATGAAATTAAAAATTGTGACAGCACAAGATGCTGGAGAGGGTATGGGGACATCGCCCATACATTGCCTATGGGAATGTGAAACGGTATAGACGCTTTGGAAAACAGTTTGGTGGTTCCTTCAAAAAATAAACACATATTTGCTGTATGACCCAGCAATTGCACTCCTGGGCATTTGTCCCAGAAAAATTAAAACTTATGTTCACATGAAAACCTGTACACACAATTGTTCGTAACAGCTTTACTTACAATAACCCTGAACTGGAAACAACCAAAATGTCACCACATAGGTAAATGGCTAGACAGACTCTGGCCCATCCATACCATGGAACACCACTCCACAGTAAAAAAGGAACTAGCTAATCAAAACTACAATGAGGTATCACCTCACATTGGTCAGAATGGCCATCATCAAGAAACCTACAAACAATAAGTGCTGGAGAGGGTGTGGAGAAAAGGGAACCCTCTTGCACTGTTGGTGAGAATGTAAATGGATACAGCCACTATGGAGAACAGTATGGAGGTTCCTTAAAGAACTAAAAATAGAATTACCATATGACCCAGCAATCCCACTACTGGGCATATACCCTGAGAAAGCCATAATTCAAAAAGAGTCATGTACCACAATGTTCATTGCAGCACTATTTACAATAGCCAGGACACAGAAGCAACCTAAGTGTCCATCGACAGATGAATGGATAAGGAAGATGTGGCAGGTATATACAATGGAATATTACTCAGCCATAAAAAGAAACGAAACTGAGTTATTTGTAGTGAGGTGGATGGACCTGGAGTCTGTCATACAGAGTGAAGTAAGTTAGAAAGAGAAAAACAAATACCATAGGCTAACACATGCAAATGGAATCTAAAAAAAAAAAAAGATTTTGATGAACCTAGGGGCAGGACAGGAATAAAGATGCAGACACAGAGAATGGACTTGAGGACACAGGGAGGGGGAAGTGTAAGCTGGGACGAAGTGAGAGCACGGCATTGACATATATACACTACCAAATGTAAAATAGGTAGCCAGTGGGAAGCAGCTGCATTGCACAGGGAGATCAGCTCGGTGCTTTGTGACCACCTAGAGGGGTGGGATAGGGAGGGTGAGAGGGAGATGCAAGAGGGAGGGGATATGGGGATGTATGTGTACATATAGCTGATTCACTTTGTTATACAGCAGAAACTAACACAACATTGTAAAGCAATTATACTCCAACAAAGATGTTAAAAAAAAAGGAACTAGCTATTGATAAAACAACTTGGATAGATCTCAAGGACATTACGCTGAGTGAAAAAAAAAGCCAATTAGAAAAAGTCACATACAATATGACTCCATTTATATAATGTCCTCAAAATGACAAAATTGTAGAGATAGAGAACAGGTTGCCAGAGTTAGAGAAGGTGAGGGGAGAGGGGTGTGTGTGACTATATAGGGGTAGCATGAAGATCTTCGTAACGATGAACAAGTCTTCGTCTTAACTGCGGTGATGGTTACACAAATCTACAAATGCAATTCCATATGGTTGGTTTAGATAACGTCCTATGATATTGGGGTAAACTGGATAAAGGATGCACAGGACCTCTCCATACTAGCTTTACAACTTTCTGTGAATCTATAATTATTCTGAAAAAAAGAGGGGTTTTTAAAAAATTACTAAAGGTTAAAATATAAGCTATCCGAAACCAGGGACTGCGACAATTCTTGCGTGTTGTATCCTAAGCACCTAAACAGTGCCTTGTCTATAGTAGGTGCTCAATTAATATTGGGGAACTGGCTGAATACTCATGTATGAGAGTCCCACCTTTGGTTTTTGTTTGTAAAGGCACATGATTATAAATGGCGAATGGTGGTTATTTCCAGAGATGGGGAGAGATGAAGCAGGGAGGACGTGAGGAAAGGGAGATCTTCTAAACAATGCAGAAAAACAGAGTAGAAGTCCGTTTTCCACTCATTTCTACCTCCATCATTCTAAAAGAGGATCTTTCTCATCTTAACGATTTTTTTTTTTTTTTTTTTGCGGTACGCGGGCCTCTCACTGTTGTGGCCTCTCCCGTTGCGGAGCACAGGCTCCGGACGCGCAGGCTCAGCGGCCATGGCTCACGGGCCCAGCCGCTCCGCGGCATGTGGGATCTTCCCGGACCGGGGCACGAACCCGTGTCCCCTGCATCGGCAGGCGGACTCTCAACCACTGTGCCACCAGGGAAGCCCCTTAACGATTTTTAAAAACTGTAATATGTGCTTATCCTAAAAAAGCAAATAAATACATATATAAAGAAATATCCCCCACATCTTCCTTCTACTGTCCTGACAGACGGCAAGTGGAGTAGTCTTGTGGCAAAAACACAGGACAGTGAATGAGTTACGGCAGCAACCAGGCTGGGGGCACCATAGTATTTTCCAGCTGTAGTTATCTCCCTGCTTTCCAGGCTGTCTCTGAATACACACTGGTCAAATTCAGGGTGGAAAATGCATGTTACATATGAAACAAGTCCAGGTAACTTAAAATATTCATGAATTCTTAGAATAGAAAAATTATATTATGTAAATAATATCTACCCATTTGAGAATCCGTCTCTCTTCCCAACGCCCCTTGCCTTTCTGTCTTGACGCACAGTGCAAGGCATTTTTAAAGCACCGACTTGAGTGATAGTGGTCTTTCAACCAATTAATTGCCCTCTGCAGGGGGTGATGTAAATTCCCCTTACCATCAGGGAAGAGGCACTGAAATGTTATCTGTTATATTATTAATTTCCCTTTTAACTTCTGTTCTTCCGCTAGATCATGGCTTAAATGTGCCTATTTTAGGGCAGCCTCGTACCCAAGTACAAAAAGGCCGCAGCAGACAGTGAACCCTTAATTAAATAACATTTTAATTTTACATTATATCATATAGTGCTTCAGGCTTTTCAGCGTGTATTCACCTACGTCTCTTTGAAACCACATAATAGCCCTGTGAGGTAGGCAGTATAAAACAATTTCAAGAAATGAAATATTATACCTAACATTTCACGTTCAGAGAGTGTATGAGTCAGAAACTGAGCCAGAGATTTCGTCCTCCCATTATCCCAAGCTTTTACGTGTTCTAGAAGGCGTACTGGTGGGGAAATAAACACATTGTTTGTTACAGCCTTATGAAAAAGGAATGCCTAATTGCAATGGCTGTTTCACTTTGTTCTTCCTGTTTCACGTAATACCTTGACTTTACACCTGTTCTTCTCTCCTCAGATGTGAATCTTAAAAATTGGCAGATATTTATTAAAGCCCTACTTGTAAGAATTTAGAGACCCAATATTCTAGGGGTAGAAGGGCTCAACTCACTTTCTATAGAAATACTGCTGGGAAAATTCTAGAATAAAGGAATCTTCTCCCACGCCCCCGCATCTTTAATTTTAAAAAATTACAATCTTTTCAAAAGCAAAGCCAAAGCACACCCTTGGTTTTAGAAAAAAAATCTGGTGAAGTACAACAAAATAACTACAATGAAATTGTGACATCTTAGTGACTACTGTTAAGCAGCCGCATAGCACAGGGAGATCAGCTGGGTGCTTTGTGTCCACCTAGAGGGGTGGGGTAGGGAGGGTGGGAGGGAGGGAGATGTAAGAGGGAAGAGATATGGGAACATATGTATATGTATAACTGAGTCACTGTTATAAAGCAGAAACTAACACACTATTGTAAAGCAATTATACTCTAATAAAGATGTTTAAAAAAAAAAGCCAGCAGATTTACTAAGCTGGACAAAAGGGTAAAGGTCACATACTGCTTAAAGCTTTAAACGATCTTCTTGGTGAGAAACGTGACTATTAAAGGTTGTGTCAGCCGTGGAGGAAAAATGGAGCTGGCAAAATGAAATGTGTCACACACAAAAAAAATCAGTGGTAAAAGTATAGAAAACCTGGAGATTCTACTAAATAAGTGGGACTAGGAGGCAGGCAGGCATTATTCTGAATGACACCTTCCCCAGAGCTGTCTTGGGAGGTGCCCTGAGATCAGTGGCTCTCAAACTTGGCTGCACGGTGGATTCCAGGGGGCTGTTTGAAAAAGCACAGCTGCCTGTGTCCCTCTCCCAGTGAGTCAGTTTAATTAGTGTGGGGCTGGTCTGGGGAGAGGGTTTTATAAAAGCCCTCGCCTCTAGATACTATTGATTGCGGGTCTTTTCCATATACCTCCACCCTGTGCCTGGCCCTGAGGTGACTGCAAACCTGGGGCCCCTGGAGAGTTGACAACATGGGAGCCGGAGGGCCAGGCTTCCCAGGAGGAGCAAAATGCATTGTGAAGCAGCTTGGGGAGCCCCGCACACTCCCTGGGGTTCAGTGTGCCTCTTGTACCTCTGGGTTATAACTCGGTGATCCTGAAGCAAAGTGGAAACCAGGCGATGTCCACTGTGTCTCGTGGGCGGCCAGCTGCAGGGTGGGAAATGTGCTAAAAGTGTGATCCTTATGGTCTCTTTTTAATTTTTAGGGACCCCCTTTTCATTTTCTTTTGTAAGGAAAAAAAAAAAAAGAACATGATCGTTAGCAAGGGTAATTCATCACTACCCAATCTGGATTTGGGAAAATCAGCCTTATAATTAATCGGCCAAGAATCACATTTTCCCACATTGACTGGCAAGACCATTTCCAGCGTCACAGCTTAGACACCTTTCTTTAAAAAAAAAAAAGAAAAAAAAAGTGACTCAGGATTAAGGGAGGAAACCATCCCTTTCCCTTGCTACCACTGTGAGTAAATTCTGACACTTTTGGTCCAAGAAGCAAAACACTGTGAACACCCCAGACTAAATAAGGTAGTTTGCTGAACAGAAAGACACACGGAGGAAGGCAGTTAAACCATCACAGCTATCCATAAAAGGCTGCTGGAAAAATCTGCCTCAAGAGGCAAACTTTTTAGGCCTGGCCCAAGGAGGAACAGGAGATGAAGGCCAAGGACCCAACTGCAGCAAGAGCACAGCGAGTCACCTAACATCAGCATCATCCGGCTTAATTATGCAAGAGGGAGAAAAGAAGCTTTTGATTAGGGCCTTCAAATACAAAGGCAGAAATCACCAAAGCTTTCATCTTTCCCGTGCTTTTTTCCCTCCCCTCTTCTCGGGCCTTTATTAAGAAACAGATAAGCAGAGAAATGCTGCGATCCTGACCGGCACCATTCCGGCTGGCCACTCGACTTCGGAGCTGCCCTCATGTCTGTCTGATTGGCTGAAGACCCACGGAGCCCTCTAGAACTTGTTTTGCATCTACAAGGTGATGTGAGCACTTCACCACAGTTGATTTTACCTCTTCTAATTAAGTATTACTGTTGTAGTTCTTTCCCCGATTCATTATTCATTGAGCATTAATCCCCTTAAAAGTGGTCTTTGCAGGGAAACTTTGCTTTTTAAAAATCAGTATGTGTTTAATCAAGGGAGTGGGTCCCGGCTTTGCTGATGGGCAAGCAGCTCTATAGAGGCAAGCTGCGGGCCTCCCCGCTTTTCTCTGCTTACACTGTCAGCCCCCCATCTCTGCCACTCTATGAAATACGTTTTCTGCCTCTCTCAGCTAATAGACTCTTCAGAAATGGAAGTTAATCCTTGGGCGAAGCAATGTTAAACCGCCCAAGGAAGAATTAAATATTTCAGAAGAGAACATGGTAAAAAATGGCATGTGCTATTTTAGATTCTTTGAAAATTTAAGCAGAAGAGCAAAAAATAGAAAGCAGCTTGTCTGCAGTACAATGGCTCTAAGTTCACTTTCGTGAGATTCTTAATAATGTGGAGGGAGACCGGGAAAACAGCCATGTGCTTGGATGCAAACAGGGGACCTGGCCACTCCAGTCAGAGGGGGCCCCTCACATTATTAAGAACCTCACAAAAGTGAAGCTAGATCCACTGTACCAAGTATAAGACTGTCCCAACCCCTTAGGTGTGAAAAGAACACGCGATCGAAAAATGGAGATTGACCTATTTCCCTTCCCCTCGCAGTAACGGAACGAAAAGCAAAACTTTCACCCTTGGGAGGAGTGGGCTCTGGTGTTTGATGCTGTGGGTTAGGATCCTGGTCCACAGTCACCAGCCTGTCAACTTGGAACATTGCTTGGCTTCTCAGCTCCTCGGCTGACGCCTCCGAAAAGCAGAAGTGCCAGGAGCCCCTGTGGGTGGGTAGCTGTCGGGGTGACATGTGACAGAGCCCTGTGTCTTGGTGAGCGGTGAGAAATCAATACAGGCTGGATTATAATGGTATAGTAATGAAACGGACTTAACCTGGATACATTTTTTTTTTTTTTTTTTTTTTTTTGCGGTACGCGGGCCTCTCACTGCTGCGGCTTCTCCCGTTGCGGAGCACAGGCTCCGGACGCGCAGGCTCAGTGGCCACGGCTCACGGGCCCAGCCGCTCTGCAGCATGTGGGAGCCTCCCGGACCAGGGCATGAACCCGTGCCCCCTGCATCGGCAGGCAGGCTCTCAACCACTGCGCCACCAGGGAAGCCCTGGATACATTTTTTAACCGAACCGCCGAAGTACAGAGAGAAAGCACTCTCGCCTCTGCGGACCGAGGAACACCAGGTAATTGTCAAAATGCTGCAATCTTTTTTCTATCCTGCACTTTTACGATCCAATTTCTTGCTCTGCTCACAGCTGCTTTCCAGAGCTCACAGACTGTGGTTAAAACATATTAGCTGGAGTCAGATTAGCAGGCTTGAGTATGTATGTATTTATGTGTGGCTCAAAGAGGCGCAAGTGATGTGACTTCAATTGTTTTAATTTGCTAGGCTTTCTCTCCCTCTGCCTCGGTGGGGATCGCAAGAGACAGGAGCTCCCTGGTGCCTGGGGCTCCGCACACTTATGCAAGGGCCAGCGGGGAGAGCGAGGGCTGCTGTGACTGTGCCGCTGGCCTCCTGGGGATGTTCTACCCTGGAGGCTCACGCCACCCAGGCAGGGGCTCGTGAAGGTCCCCAAAGCACCTCTACTTCCAACACCATGCAGGTGTGGGCTCAGCGCTGGATCTGGCCTGGACTCGCTTTGGTTCCCACGTGGTGAGGGCAGCTCTCACTGCTTCCAGCCTCTGCGGTTTTGGGACTGGTTTCGGGTCCCCAGAACAGGGGTCAACAACGGTGTGGCAGAAAGCCCAGGTAAGGAGCAGGGTCTCTCAAGGGTACCTGCTGGGGTTTCACTCCTCACTTGGCCTTGGGCAAGTCCCTTAGCCTCTCTGGGTCTCAGTTTCTCCATCTGTGAAATGGAGGTAATAAAACCTACCTTCGAGGGTGAGGAGAGGAATTGAGGATGCCTCCAAAGTGCTTCGTGGTTTAAGACTAGATATTGGTTCTGATGTTAGAGGATTTAGATGTCTAGTCCTCTCCAAGGCCACGTGGCCACACAGCTGCAGGCCCTCAGATGTCCCTGGACTGACTGACACTCTTCAAAGTCTTGCAGGGGGAGACTCCCTGCTTCTACTGGCAATATCCCACCCCTTGGAGGCTTTGCCCGTCTGAGTGCTACTGCCTCATTCCAGCCTTTTCTCAAATGCCACCTCCTCCTTGAGGCTTCCCAGGTTGCCTGCCGGCCAGCTCTCTCCCCTTCCTTTCCTGGCCTCCTGTCGTACATTATGAAGCCACGTGGCGTGCGTTATGGATGGACACGTGTCATCATGGGCCCCAGACATAGGGGTTGTGTCTTATTTATCCCTCTGGCCTTTCCACTTCACCCTATCCACGGCTTGCACGTAATAGGTATACCCCATGCTCTGGCTGAACTGAAAGTTTGCTCACCTGAACTCAGCAACCCATCTTTCGGAGATCCCTGACTCAGGGTCTGACAGTTTATGTAGCAGGTGCCCAACTCACTCAGACATAAACAAATGCACCAGATCCAGCCCCTCCCAGAACCTGACAAGAGCCCTGCTGCCGCGGGCACTGGGAAGGATGCCTGACCAAGAATCCCTCGGTGTCTCTGCAAGGGTGCACAGTGGCCTGGGGCAGGAATGGGACTTTTCATGGTAGGAATGTGTCTATGTAATAGAGAAGAACAAAGCTGAATCCATATTGAGTCTATTTCTTTAGCTCTAACCTTTGTGTTCTGTTGCCTGTGCTTAGTCATGCTGACTCTGCACCTTTTGTAAAAGAAGTTGCCTACAGCCTGAAATATGCAGGATAGCCCATTCTTCAGGCTCTGACCTTTAAAGGTATAACACTTTCCATTTCATACAGAGATAAAAAGTTGCAGAACAGAAAAATAACATTTGTCTTGTTGGAGGTTTATAGGGGCACTGAGACTGGACCTAGTGGACAGCTGCAAGAGCAAAGGAATCCAGCACCAAGTTTACAGCAACCAGTCACACCCCCTGCCCTTTTAGAGTAAAAGAAGCCTGAATTCTAACTCAGGGAAGATGGTTCTTCGGGACACTAGTCCACCATCTTCTTGGTCTGCTGCCTTTTCGAATCAAGTTGCTATTCCTTGCCCCAACGAATTGTCCCTTCATTTACTGATTGACCTGTTGTGTGGCAAGCAGTATGAGCTTGGACTTCATAACAGCTAGACAAAAGCCCTGGAGGTAGATGTTTGTGAAGCACACAGGGGAAGGCACAAGATACCCAGTTCTCCCTTGGCACACTGCAGACACCGTTCGTGTGCAATGTTCTAACTAAGGGGCTGTTCAAATTTGGGTCTCCTGAACTGCCAGGAGTGCCTCTTGAATTTCCGCCGAGCATATCTGATGAGGGTGGAAGCTGCTCAGGCTGCCATTAACACTAGACAGGAGTGTTAGGAACCCGGGTTCTGGTGCTGGGCAGGCCTAATACCGCTGTTCCCAACTGAGTGCCCCTGATCAAAGGTACTGATACAGGTATGTCCTGGTCTTCTCTGTGAAGTGGGGAAAGTGACATACCCCACCTCACGGAGTTGTCTGGCACATCAATGAGCGATTGCATGGAAAGCCCTGGTACAGCACATGGTAAGTGCTGAGTAATGATCACTAGTAGTGAAATATTGCTGCAGTGAGGAAACGATTCCACTTGGAGTGAATTAATTTTCTATAATCTAGGGTGAACCAGAGATTATGGGTGACCCTGTTTTGCTCGGTGAGTTTGAACGGGTGTGAAGAAATCAGGAAAGAGAGAAGAAAATGACGATTGGACCCAGGTGTATCCAGACCACGACTGCCGGCAGATGCTGCAATCTGCTTTTTAAAAAGACAGTTCAAGAAGAGGCAGTGGAATGGGGTGGGGGTGAGAGTAGGGCTTGAGGGAGACATTTGAATGGGTTTTTCTACCTCACTGACCTTAATTTTCAAAATAAACTTATTGTCTCACGACACTAAGTACACCCTAGCTCTCAGCTCATCATCCAAAGATTAGAACTAAATAATAATAGATAACAAGTGAACACTTGTTGTCCTGGGATGGGCTTACTCTCAGCCAAGGAGGGCCCTAAGTGAGGGTCTGAGAAATCTGCATCCTCAAGTGCCCTGTGCTTTTTAAATCCAGTAGAACTACAACAGCCCTCTTCAGTTACTGTGTGAAATGGATGCTGAGGAGCTGCCTTTTCTGAAATTTATTGGTACAGTCAGAGGCGCAGGAGGCCAGCCTTGCAGAGAGTGGTGTTTAGGAGGTGTTTAAAGGAGCTCATGAACTATCTGCCTCCACCCATGGATGCAAATCATCTCAAGAAATGGAAGGAAACCATTTTGAGTGTGTGCAGGGGACCAGGGAGAGAGGGGTGGTGGTGAAAAGTCATCAAGGTATGGACTAGAGAATCATTTCAAGAAGAAGGAAATGGGCAAACCACTCTGGCCAATCTATTTAAGGGGCCACTGCAATTAACAGGTAATTTACAATGTGCAGGAGAGGTTCTGCCTCCAGGAGCACCTGCTTTTAAGCAGTACACAATGTGTGCACAGTGGAGAATATCTCCTGGAGATGCAGGGCTTTATATGTTCAGAAAGGCGGCAGAGGGTACAGGTGAGCTCACTGCTTTTAAATGCTTTTTTTTTTTTTTTTTTTTTTGGTATGGATGTTTGCAATCTGGTTTTCATACCTGTGATGAACTCACTGCTACTAATCACTGAAAAGGCCTCCCAGGACCTCAGTACCCACAGTGGCTCCAGACACCATCAGCACCTCACTGAGGAGTTGGTAGAAATGCAGATCCTCAGGCCCACCTCTGGCCTGTCGGATTGGAACCTGCACTTAACTCCCTGGGTGAGCAAAAGAAAGCTGGAGGAGCCCGGCTGGAGGGCAGATTCTGATGAAGTGAAGAGTGGGAGACAGGCTGCCTCCTATCAGGCTGTTTGTTCAAAAATATATTCTCAAGCACCAGTTGGGTCAGACTTTCAGGGAAAAGCAATTCAGTGCAGGTAGAGTTTGGAAATGCTGGTTTCTGCTAATTTCATAAAAGCCAACTCATAGACTAGAAAGGCTCATCAATTGCTGGGAACTCACTTTGTAGTTTTCATCACTATTACTCAGTCTTCGTGGGTTACACATCTATTCCTTCTTTTCTCTTTAATGATGCTTTTTCTGGAGGGAGGACTGACCAGGGACGCATCCCTGTGCCTGATTACTGGACTCCAACCCACCCCTTTCCCAATTTGGTTGCTCTCCCGTCATCTTCCACTCCTCCCCTGCTCACGGGTGTGCGCAGCTCAGCTCTGAGCCAACAACCATCATCTGCTTAGGCTGTTCAGCCTCCCTGCTCCCCTCCGCTTCGGCTCTTACCATCTCTCCATTAACCCACCACTGTGTCCGCGTCATCTCCTGCCTCCCTTACCCTGCAGCTTGGCTGTGGGCATGCCATGTCTTTCGCTTGCCCCTCTGGATCCCCTCTCCTCCCTTTGTTATCCAGCTCTGGGATCTGGGAGGCTGACACAGAGTGGGCACTTCATCAATGGCTCCCTTCCCTCCTGAAGGGAAGGTGAGGGAGGGCAAGAGAGTGACGCCCTGGGCTCAGCCTCTGCCGGGTCCCTTGCCACACCACTCTCTGTCTCAGGGTCTGGGAGCAGCTCCCTGCTCTGGTCCTGGCAGGCTGGCTGCCGCTGCTACAGGCCCTGAGTCTGCACCATCTCCGTGGTTCTCCTACACCCCTGCCCACACCTCTGCACACCATCCCTTGATTAAACTCTCCTCAAATGACCCAACTTGAGTAGACCATCTGTCTCCTCCCATGCCCCTGACCCCTGATACACAGCGCTGCTACCCTACGCATCCTGCATTCTTAAAGGTCCCCATGGCCCTCTGAAAGACAAAGCCAACGGTGCTTTCTTTTACCTTCATTCTCTTGCTGCTGCATCTGATAGATGGTTCCCCTTGGATCCAGCCCCCACCCATACATCACATTCAGGATGTCTGAAATAACTCATTTTGTTCCCCAAATGTGTTCCCCCTACCCCCTTCTGGGGGCATCACGACTTGCCTGACCCAGGCTTCAACCCTACCATCACCTCCACGACCCCTCCCAACCTCTGTCAGGGAGTTTCAGAATCATCAAGCTGGGGGAGACCTGAGACTTCCTGGTCCACCCCAATGGGACACTGAAGCTTGGTGAGCAAGCTGCCCAAGAATCCGACCTGGCTGTTTTAGGATGTCGGTCCTCATATGAAAGGTTCAGGCTATTTCCATCTCCCTGCCTCCCCTTTCCTGACATGGGTGCTTCAGGGTGATGGGCACCTCTGCTCATGCCCATCTCAAGTTCTTGATTCTCCCAAAACATCCTTCATCAGCTCCTTGGATGGTTTGTTTCTCCAGCCCAGTCTCTCTCACTCTAAGTCATTCCACCCACTGGGACAATTAAGTCGTCTGAAAAATACCATTTTGAACATATCACCCACCAGCTTCAAATAGCTCCTGGCTTCCCAGCTTGCACAAGCCCCTTGCCCGGGCACACAGTTTGGTGTTCTGCCACCTTTCCAGCCCTAGGACAGCCCGCCACCTCCTCTCTCCTGTGGAAATAAGTCCTCCACCGAGGCTCCAGGGTGTGCACACTGCCACCTAGTCCACCACACCCATCCTGCCCCCTACTCCTGTTCACACTCTTGTCCCAAGCCCAGTATCCTTCTAGTGTTCAGATCTGGCTTGGGAAACCCTAGAGGGTTCTCTCTTTCTCTCATTTCCTACAGTCCCTTATTTTCTGTCCCATTTATCATTAAACAATTAGTCATGTCCTACTTCTGGCTGCCTTGATCGGCTATGAAAGACACACGTTTAACTCTTCAGCTGCCCCTACCTAATGATTCCAACTAGATCCGCAGTGCTCTAATCGTTGTGTATCTCTACATCTCTCTTACCATCTAGCAGAGTGGGATACAAACAGAAGGTGCCAGAAAGACAGCATGCCACCCTCCTCCACTTCATGACAGGAACATAGATGAATAAAAGATGGTAAAGCCCTCGGGGAGACTCTGAGTACCTGGGAACCAGAGAAGGTGCAGTGACAGTCATTCAACTTCTGCTGTCCTCCAAACCATCTAAAATGAGGTCTCCAATTTCTGTGTTTTATATAAATCTGGCCTCATTACAGCTCATTAAATATATTGCAAATTCTACTTAAATAGAGGTTATGACATCCAGATGTTTTACTCATCCAGAGATGCTGAAATGTTTCTATATTCTGACTGTCATGTGAGACCCTCACGTGAGACCAGTAACACTAAACCTGCTCAGGTACAAGCCCCGGCCCCCCACGCTACCCACTGGCTGCCTCTCCTTACTGTCGCCCAGTCTAACCAGCTCCACGCTGCAGCAAGATTGACTGTGTCATTCTCTATCACCTTGACCCTTCAGTTCCTCGAGGCCAACCCCCGCTCCCGACCCCGCTGTCCCGTCAGGATGGCTCACCCCTCCCCCAACTCCTTTTCAGCACCCCTCTACCTAGCAGATTCGTTAACCCATCCTTCAGATTTTTTCGTAAATGTCACTTAGTACCTGTCTACAGGCCCTCCTGCTCACAAAACATAAACTAAGCGGCAGAGATTTTGGTGCAATTCTCTCAGCATCTGGAAGTTCCTGCACATAGTAGGTCCTCAACGTGCCTGTTTCACTTGCCTCAAGATAAAACTGTAACACGGCGGAATTCACAATGAGGCAGCCATTCCACATGCCAAAAAGTTCATTCTTGTCTCAAATTCATCTGAGCTATAATAGCAGGAAAACCTGCTCTGACCCTGCCGTGGAATCCTCAGCTGGCGAGGAGGTAACAGGCTGAGTGAGGGCTCCTGGCACCTGCAGTGGCAGCAGACACCTCTCCTCAGGCTCTTTATTGGCCTCACCGGGGACACCTAACCACTGAGCAGCCTTGGAGAAGTTACCCAGATATTGGGCCTTGGTTTTCCTCCTCTTTTTAAAAATCGTAGTAAAATATATACACATATATAACATAAAATTGACTATTTTAACTATTTCTTTTTGTGTGTGATTCCTTTTGCTTTATTTCAGTTTCTTCTAGTTCTATGTCATGTTATTTTAACCATTTCTAAATGCACAGTTCTGTGCATTCTCATCTCTATGCAATCATCACCGACATCCACCTCCGGAACTTTCTCATCTTGCCAAAGTGAAACTTTGAACCCATTAAACCCCAGTTTCCTCTTCTCCCCTCAGCTCCTGGCAAGCACCATTCTACCTTCTGTTTCTATGATATTGTCTACTCTAGGCACCGTATACAAGAGGAATTGTACAGTATTTGTCCTTTTATGACAGGCTTATTTCACTTAGGAGGACGACCTCAATGCTCATCCATGTTGTAGCGTGTTCCTTCTTTTTTAAGGCTGAATAATATATTCCATTGTACGGACAGACCTCATTTTGCTTATCTGTTCATCAGTTCAGGGACAATTGGGTGGCTTCAACTCTTCCCCCAGCAAAATGTAGCAGGTACTGCTGCTATCCTGCCCATATACCCTTGGCACTTGCTGGTGCCTCCCAAGGCTCCTTGCCCTGGATTCTCTGCCTGAGGCTGCAGGGGACAGGCTGGACCTGCTGGTACATTCACAGCCCCAGGAGCAGCCCTCATGACCCTGGGAGTTGGTGGGTGAATGCCCCACCAGCACCCTCACCCTCGGTGGCTGTACATACCTGCTCTTGAATGAATGCCCGCTGTCCTGGCTCCCTTCTCTGCCCGTCTCCTCTCTCCTCCCCCCACAAGCAGCGCTGCCTGGGCTCACCTCCCAGATAAACCAATTGCTCCTGAATCTGCCCTCAGTGTCCACCCCTGGGGGAATCCAAATTAAGGTCTCACTCATGCACAGAGGCCACGATGGAGGAGGTGCCGGACACACAATATGTACTCTGCGGATGGAGAACCCCATTTTCACCCACAGGGGCAACGATCCCTGCCCTGCCACCCAGCGGCATCTCAGGAGAGGGATCCTGACCAAAATCACCCCGGAAAGCCTCCTGGGAAATGAGTGAGTGGGGGCCCTTTCTGCCTGCCCCAGGCTCATGACAGCAGCTGTCTGCTCCGGCTGAGACCAGCCAAGCTGCGCTCGGGTTCGTGACGTCCCCACCCGACATGCTGAGTAATGTCTCCCTTGCACAGGGAGAGACTCAAGGGCAGTCAGGCCCTAAGCACACCTCACTCCTGTAGTCAGGAGCCCGCCTTCCTCTGGGGGCTCGTCACACCCTCTGTGCCAATGCCAGGATGTGTCCAGGCAGCCGGGGGAGGGGCTGGCTGGCCGGCCGGAGGTATGGGTCCAGACCAAACACCAAGCCTCCCCCACTGCAGGGGCACAGGACTAGGTGTTTGTGTTTATTTTGTTTTTTTTTGCGGTATGCAGGCCTCTCACTGTTGTGGCCTCTCCCGTTGCGGAGCACAGGCTCTGGACGCGCCACATGGCTCACCGGCCCAGCCGCTCTGCGGCATGTGGGATCCTCCGGACCGGGGCAAAAACCCACGTCCCCTGCATCAGCAGGCGGACTCCCAACCACTGCGCCACCAGGGAAGCCCCAGAGGACTGGTTTTTACTTTGGGTCATCGAAGCCTCCTGGCTGCTTTCCTCTCTCTTTTCAGCAGCAAGGCTCGTTCTGCCCCACTAACCCTTTCCTGCAAACAGCAGAAGATTCAGTGACATAGACCCTGGGCTCTGGTGATGCCAAAAAAGGCAAGAACTGGGGGGCGGGGCTTTTAAAGCAGCAGCCATACCCGGCGCCCAGCTACAGTCGCCTTTATCATTGTAAGTGGACGTCCTGTCGTTACTGAGGTCACAAATCACGCTCCCCTCCATTCTGAGTCAGTGTCTGCCTGTGGGAACATGACGGCTTTTCACAGATTCAGCTGGGATGGACCCGCGTGGTTGCAGGGCTCCTGGCTGTTTCGTTTAAGGAACCACCATTGATTATAAAATGGAACTTACTAAATTCCACAAAGCCCACACGTTCCTCTACGTCTTTATCCATGGACGGCTTACTCCACCCTGCCCACCAAGGCCAGGAGCAATCCCTATTTATTCAACAGGTATTTATTAAATACCCTCTCTCTGACCTATAGTACTGGGTCTGGGAACGCACAGGGAAGCCTGATACAGGGAGGGGCGTGCCGTCCGGAGCGTCCAGTAGAGTGAGCGGTGGACCCGTCAGGACCCACAGCAGCGAGCGCTGACAATGCGTCACAGCTCTTCCAGATGCTTCCGTCTGTTCCATCCTCCAGCAGCCGTCTGCACATCAGGAGTGAGGAAGCGACGGGACCCCACTGTTCCAATTCAGCCGGGGTCACCTGGCTGTCCAGGGTCAAGGCAGGGTCCCACCCAGACAGCAGGTCCCAGCACCACACTCTCAACCTCTGTGTCACATGGCGTCCCAGAAGCCCAGCCGAGAGGTGATCTTTGCTTTTTGCATGGTCACTGTCTCTGCATCTGTTGTCTCCTTTCTGAGCCTCAGGACAGAGCTGTCTCACTGCCACAGGGAATCCACGTGGAAAAACAGATGTCCTCTCACCTTTCTGAACAGGCCAGGCTCTTCTGACCCCTGTTCAGAGCAACTCTGCATGAATAATGGCTAAAGTCGGGGTTTTGATGGAGAGAAACAAACCACAGACCTCTTATGAAATGTTAATCGGGAGGGTCAGGGCTCTGAGTTTTGATGGAGGCCTTCCTGGACGCCGAGAGGAGCCCCTTGACAAGGCCCTGCCATCTTGCTTTCATGAGTCACTGAAATAGCCTTACCCCACTCTCCTTTGCCAAGTTACAAATGTTTCAAAGTAATGACAATCACGATAAAATGGCCACAACAGAGTATGTGTAGAGAAATATCCATTCACGTATGCAAGCCCCTACACTCACGCCTTGCATTTGGATTGTTTCAACACAAAGAATCTACACATCTCTCATCAGAGGCAGAAAAGACGTGGACATTCACACCGGGCACTGTGCCGGGTACTCAGAAGGAGGCAATGGTCTCCGACTTGAGGATCTCAGAATCTAATGAGAAAGAGAGACCACCAGAGAATTTGCTTTAAGATGCTATGATGAGGGCACTGGTTATCATCATAGCATAGGGAGAGGGGCCACTGATCCTGCCAGGAGTGGGGCGGGGGCGACTGGGAGTCAGGGAGGGGTCCCCCAGAAGGAGACTGATGGTGGGGTCTCGAACATGAAGTAGTAGTAATTTATAGTTAATAAAAAAAGAGACAAGGATGCAAGGCAATGCACTAATGAGGAAGGGGCATTTCCTAGTCAGGGATGTGAAGGCAGGAGCTCAGGGTGTGAGCTAAGGAGCTTAGAGGCCTCGATTTGGACCCCTGTCCCGACCTGCTGGGCCTGGGACCTTGAGCAATTACTCCACGTGTCTCCTCACCTGTGGAATGCTGACTGCACACACCATCTCATTTACTCCTCACTACCATCCTTAGCCAGCCCAGTACCTGTTCAATCACCTGCTTATTAGAATGGTTCACGAAGTCACTGTCTATTTTCAACCATGACAATGTCACTTTGATCTAGCGAAGGTTGAGAAGTGCCCCTAATCCAGTGTCTCGGAGTTCTGCAGCATCCTGGGCTCCCAATCTGGGTCTTGAGACATCAATAAAAGATTACTCTTTCGTTTTCCTGTACCATGCTTCCTGGCAGAATAATATATGAGAATACAGAATAGTTGACATGCTACCATGAACAGGAGGGAAAATTCAGCAGGCTCCAACAGAGCCTGTTATTTAAATGGTCATATGCTTTGAGGGAGGTACCGTGCGGTGGAATGGGATGGGGAGCTTGGCTTGAGGGAAAAGGCAATTTCCACCAAACCGGCAGTTAATTGTAGTGAACTGCAGAAAACCCAGAAGAGGAGCCCCCGTTGCAGAAAACAGTCCGCAAATAAATTGGCAATCAACACAGCTCCAAGTCCACGGCAAAGTCCTCTTCAAAACGGCGCAGGAAAGGAGCGAGGGAAATTTATGATCTTTTCTTCCTGGGCATATATCAGCCTATATTTCTGACAAGTGGTAATGGAAAATAGGCTTACTGCATGCTCCTATTCTCCTGGCTGTTGGTTCTCTGACTTGCTTTCTGCCTCTCCCTGCTCTGGTAACATTCAATCTATTTTGTGATGCTGACATGTCTAGTGACCCAGACTTGCATGAGGCTGGCTTAGAATTTTAACTACAGCTCTCTTCTTGACTTTTCCTGGCTTATCTGTTTCTTCAGTGTTCCTGGCCTCTGGTCCTTGGCACGAAAGAACCCAGAAGGCAGCAAATATGAATGAGCAGTGGCCTTGACTTTGGCGGGACTAGAGACCAGGACCGTCTTCAAGACAGGCTTTCACAAAAGGAACTGGGGGGAGAATGACAGGGAAGGTACAGGAGAGTAACAGTGGTTTCAAAGGCACTGAATTCGAGGCTCCTAGAAGGTACCTTAATAAAACCTACAGAAAAATGGTGATGGAGGAGAACCCAGCTTCTCTGTCCCCCGACAAGATCAACAATTAGACAGCTAGCCATGAACAAAACAGCTCTGGGAGAGTCCAGAGTCCATTTAAGAAATTTCACCAACACAGTGCAACAAATACCCTGAGAAGAACCACACAGAAGGCAAGGAAGAGAGCTTCATTCTGCCTGCGGCATCCCATCCCCCCAAGCCGACACCAGGAGGGAATGTCCCAGCCAGAAAGAGTTCCCACACCCACCAGGAAAGGAAGAGTAGAGTGAGCAGCTAGTTTCCCCAGCTTTTGGGGGGCACTGTATAAAGGTCTCGCTTTGATTTCACCCTAGTAGATACTTTATAGAACCTTATAGAACCGTGCTTCTCAAAATTTACTGTGCACACAAACTCCCTGCAGATTCTGATTTGGCAGGTCTGGAGTCTCAGGTTCTGTGTTTCTAACCAGCCCCTATGGACCACACTTTGCAAGATTCTAGGTAACCTAATTCAACCCTCTCATTTTCAGATGAAGACACTGAGATCCAGAATGGGGCAATGACTTGGGGAAAGATGGTTAGAGAAAGAAATGAGTTGAGTCTAAAATCTGGGCCTGTGGTTCCTAGCCTTGCGCCCTTTCAGAGGAATCACTTAAGTAACCAGGGAAACAACAGGGGTGAGGGGCCTGCCCTCCCCTCATATTCAGTCTTAGGTAGCATTTTACTTGGCTATGTCGCTGAGTTTTGGATCGTGGTAAGTGAAAGCCTTAAGTGGGAAATACAAACTTCAGGGTAACTGACTTCTCTGTGCTGAACCTATTTCTTTGTTGGGGCTCTGGAAGGAACCAAGGAGGGCTGATTTTATCAGGTACAGTGCTCTTAGGGCCATAGAAAAGGAGCTGTCTCCTGTCCCCTGAGGTCACACAGTAACAAGAAATTCTCAGATTCTGCAGGAATGCGAGGCTCTTGCCTTAATAAGAAGACACTTGATAACACTCTGCACACGCTTTAATGCGACCGTGTCTTCCTGATCTGGGTCACAAATAATCAGAGGGTTAGCAAGTATCAGCATCTGGAATAGTCTGAGTGTCACTTGAGCGGAGGAAGGACGGGAGGTGAAGTGACTGAGACCAGTGGTTCCCAAGTGAGCTGGCCTCTAGCTCCACGCACCAGTCATCCAGGAACCTAAATGTGCAGCAACTCCGCAGCGGATTCTAACACCCAACCAGTTTGGGGGACCAGCACCTTAGCTGACCCCTCAAACTGCCTTTCAGCCTGGGATGGTGCAACCACCTGAAACAAGGGCTGAGACCAGGTGGCTCATGTGCCACCTGGTGAGGAGGGGGATAAGGGCCCCTTCTCATTATTAACAAAGCGGGTAACGGGGAGCGGGGCTGGCATCCCTGCCCTCTGCCTCTGTTTGAAAAGGACCAAAGCCACCCAAGATAAAGAAGGGCCACTGATGAGCTGCCATCGTTGTGAGAGAAGGGCGATCTGGATAGCTCTGAATTTCTCAGAAAAGAAAGGGAGCAAAACTGAGGCTGTGATCTCAAAGTGTCCACGGAGGCACTTCTAGAAAAAACATGCCTTTGAAAAGCTCTTGAGAATCGAATGAAAAACATCTGACGTGCGACAGATCTTCTCTGAAAATGGGAGCTGCTTGCTGGGTGAATTCTGTGCTGGGGGAAAGCATGGTTATGGGGATGGCGTATGGGGGAGGGGCGTGGCCCTCCAGGCTCCCCCACTGCCTGCAAGGGGGAAAGGGCAGTGAAAGAAGATTCCAGCAAATGAGCCTCCAGGGAGGGGTAGGGGGCATTATGGACCTGGTTCTGACCCTCCAGCCCTGCTCTTTGCCACATGAATTTGCCGACTCCTTCCACTAAAGAGGGGAGGGGAGCATGGCCGTGTGACTTGCTTTGGCCAGGAGACCGAGGCAGAGTGATGGTGTGCAGTCCGGAGCCTAGATCACAAGGGGTCTGATGTGTTTCCACTTGCCCTCTCTCTCCTCTGCCTTTGCCAACGAGCAGAGCTTGCCTGGCTACCCCACTGGTCCACAGAGAACTAGAGATGTGCAGAGCACGGCCTCCTAGCTGCCACATCTTGAAGCACAGGGGCCCCGCCGAGCCAACCCTGCATCAGCTGAGCCCCAGCAGCCCTGCAGACACGGGATAACATGAGTGTTGCCGAAGCTGACAGTTTCTGGGGTGGTTCCTCGCGCAGCCCTAGATAACCAAGGAGACAGGCAACAGGCAGCCGACGTACATCCTGCCAAGTCAGTGCTCTGCGGGGCAACTCCTTACACTGGAAGATAAATCACTGAGTCACTAATTGAGGGGACAGGACAATGCCACTAATGGTCATCGCTGACTCCAATTTCGTGATCTCTTCTGAGTTTCAGCCCTTTGCTCAGATCCCTACATGTAATGAAAGAGAAACTGGACTTTTAATCATGGTGGTTGGCTGGAAAGTGACACTTCTGCTAATAATAAACACACGATGGTTAACGCTTTACCGTGTCACACACCTTCCGCCCAGGTCCCTTGGTGCGCCATAAACACTTGGTCATTCAGCATTTGGAGGCCCGAGGCTTCTGCTCACTCCCGCAGCAAGGAGAGGCAGCTAACTCCTGGCCTCGGGGACAGTTCCCAGGCTCCTGAGTTAATAGGTTTCTCAGAGGGAAGAAGAAGGATGAGGAATTACCCACAGCCTTGTTGGAGAAGGAAGGCATTGACTGTAAATAATTTCCTATCCATCCAACTGCTTGCCACGTCAGAGCCTGGCTTGGGTCTTAATCCGGCTTACCTTCTTTCTGACTGTGTTAACTTAGGAAAATCAAATTTTCAGAGCCTCAGTTTCCTCAGCATGAAACCTTAAGAGTTGCTGTCAGGGTTTTAGATAATAACTATGTAAGAAAAAATTCCTGGCCTTATGATTACACAAGTAGGTACTCAAGGGTAGCTATTTTCTTGGTCAGAGCACAGAGTTAAAGCAGGGTTGCCATGTGCCATTGCATAGGTTGTTAACTGCACAAAAACTCCTAGCCAAGGAGGGACGGGGGCTGAAATCCATCCTGGGCTCTGCAGGCCAAGTCTTGTCTCCTGTGTGGTCTGTACCTGTCAGGGAAAAAGGGTCCCTGCTTGTAATCTGCACAAAGGCTCTATGGCAGCCCTGAGGGCAAGCTCAGTGTACTTAAAGTTAAAGCTATGTTTGTGCTGAAACTTCTCTGAAAGACCGTGGAAAAAAATGATCACCTAACTGGGTAACTTGCAAATACTTACAGAACTTAAAAAAGAAAAAAAAAAAGCCAATTGATTTTGCCTTCACCCTGGAGATTCTGATTGAGTAGATCTGGAGAAAGGCCTTGGAATCTGTATTTTTAGTCAAAGTCCCAGGTATCTGCACACACCAAGGTTCACTGTAAGGTTTCTGGTCTCCTTGACCCAGGCCTGGGCTCCCAGGAGCCAAGAGCAGGTCAAACAAACAAACAAGAAATAATCTCCAGCAGTTCACGTTTAAATCTCAGAGTTAAAAATCCAGAATTAACCCCTATGTCTTGTTAACAAAGGTTTCGGTCAGCCAGGACCTCCCAGAGGTTGGGGCACGGAAAGGGATGCACGGCAGAGGGGGCAGCTTGGGAGGTGGATCTCTGACAAGTATCCTCTGGTGCAGACTAATGACAGGACAGAGCTTGGCCACCAAAGGCAATTACAGAGGATGAGACATCCCGTGCAGGCCAGCGAGTCGGGGGACTGCGGGGGGATCTTATTATCTCTCTGTCTCGCTTAATAGGAATTAATAGTTGGAAGGGGATAAAAGAATGGTGTGTGAAGTTTAGTGCCAATCCAACCTAATATGCATGCTATGTTTTTATTGCAAAGAGGATAAAGGCCCAAATTTTATACTGAAAACAAATGTTAAAAATTAATTATAAAGAAGACACCAGAGGGCCTCAAGCCTGTTCCCTGGGTGACTGATTAAATGCCTGCCTCATTTAGACTGGTATAAACCCAATCTCTTGGAGGAAGACCAAAACTATTTGCCAATGTCCACAGAGACTCTCCAAGAAAATGATCCTGGTGCCAGGAAAGAGAAAAACATACCTGCCACGGCTGCCCGGAGCCAGCCACCGCCAATGGCGTGGCATCCAGTCATGGGCAGGAAAGCTGAATGATTCTGCAAGGTCAGTGTGGGTGAAAAGCATCCTTCATCACCTGAAATTGACCATCGATGAACCAAACCAATGATGCTGCTTGGGCCTGTGAGAAAGTGGCCTGAGGAGCTTCTCCTCTCTATAGGCTTTGAGGGGATGGGGGCTTTTTTTTAACCCCTGGATTTTGTTGGGTTTCAGAGAATATCTTCCCAATTCTCGGAATGGGCAGGCTCTAAGTGAAAACTGCCGAGCTAGGATGTAAGCCAACGACTCCATTATCTTTTGAATTTTAAAATTACATTTTCATGTATTGAGATGCTCCTATGTTGGGTGCATAAATATTTATAATTGCTATATCTTCTTCTTGGGTTGATCCCTTGATCATTATGTAGTGTCCTTCCTTATCTCTTGTAACAGTCTTTAAAGTCTATTTTATCTGATATGAGTATTGCTACTCCAGCTTTCTTTTGATTTCCATTTGCATGGACATGGGGGGGCAGGGGAGGGTGGAACGAACTGGGATATTAGGTTTGACATTAATACACCTACTATGTGTAAAACAGATAGCTAGTGGGGACCTGCTGTATAGCACAGGGAGCTCAGCTCAGTGCTCTCTGACGACATAGATGGGTGAGATGGCGGGGTGGGGGGGCAGTGGGAGGGAGGTCCAAGAGGGAGGGGAAATAGGTATGCATATAGCTGATTCACTTCATTGTATAGAAGAAACTAACACAACATTGTAAAGCAATTTTGCTCCAATAAAAAAAAAAGTGAAATTACATTTTAACGGCAAGATAACAAGATAACTTGTTAAAATAAAACTGAAAGATTACCAAAAATTGCTGAAGTCCCCCTTCAACACTCCCCATCCCCCTAAACCCTAGTTCTTTCTTTTTGCCCCAAAGGTAACCACTGTTAGCAGTCTGGTGTGGTCCTCAGACCCACAGAGAACACCAACAAACAGAGTTGTTCTGTGTAGGATTTTTCCACTGGTGATATCACACTGGGCAGATTTTTCTGCAACTTGCATTTTTCATTAAATGACAAGCCTTGGAAATTGATTCATGTTGGTACATATGCTAACCACAGCATAATATTCCAAAATACAGATACAATTATTCCATGTTCAATGGCAAAAACATCCATGTTCCTTAGGCTGTTCATAATAAGGTCCCAACCTACATTTTCTACTTTATTTCCCTCAGGTCCCCCCTACCACCTCCATGGAAACTATACTCAAACCAGAGAACCCACCTGCAGTTTCCTACAAGGGAGGGGCGGCATTTCAGCGGAGTCCTGTCTGCATCATCAGCTCCCAGTGGGCAGGCATCACACCTCCTTTATGTGCCCCTTGCACAGGGCCCTTACCACCTCCGCTGGGCATCTATTTTCACTGTCCCTTCTTAGTAGCGAGCTTTGTAGGAGTATGAGTACGGACCAGGGACATAGTCGGTGCTCAACAAATTTTTGTTTTTAAGAAAAGGAAACAAAGTCTTACTGATTCTCTAAACTGCTATGGGAGGAGGATAGAAAGGTCAAATAGAAGTTGGACTGTGGATACATTTTCCTTCTTTCCATCATCCATCCATCCATCCATCCATCCATCCATCCATCCATCCATCAATCTAAGCTCTATTCATCCATCCATCCAGGCATCATCCATTCATCCACCATCTATCCATCCATCCATCCATCCTCCATCCATTCACCCATCATCCATCTATTCTCCATCCATCCATCAATCCAACCTCTATACATTCATCCAGCCATCATCCATTCACCTACCATCTATCCATCCATCCATTTTTGCTTCTTTTTCTTTTATGCATCCTTTCACCTCTCCCTCCATCCTTCTTCTTTGGTGGCGGCTATGAAAATGTGCCTTTCAGATCTCTCATTATAGGGAGCATACTGATAACCTGCATTGTGGGTTAATTCATGAGAAGCATGAGACTGTGCCTGCCACACAGATGTCTGGCAACCCCCTGGTCACTGCTGAGGTATGACAGTGTGGTAACAATGGCTCACGTCTGCTGGGGCGCCTCTCTGAGCCATGTCCCAAGGGTGCACCATTCCTGGAGTCCTCACACAATGGGAGAGCGCCTTCCACTTTTGTTTTATCCTACTGTGACCCGGGATTTGATCATTCCTATTTTAGAGTCAAAGGAAGTGACCGCATGGAGAGACCCGTGGTTTGGCTGAGGAGCCGCACTCGGTGCCCACACGAGCCCAGATGCTCAGACCTCTCTGAGCTCCTCCAGCCTGAAGCTGTGGAGGCCAAAGAACAGCTGAAGAGTCATTAGAACAAAACTGGTTTCCTGATTCCTCTCAACTCCGTCTGGCTGCCGCTTGTCTAGGAACATACAGTATGCCCAGTACATACTGAAAAAAGTTGGATTTTAAAAATTTTCTTATAAATTTATTTATTTATTTTTAAATTTTTGGCTGCATTGGGTCTTCGTTGCTGCACGCGGGCTTTCTATAGTTGCGGTGAACAGGGGCTGCTCTTCGCTGCGGTGCGCGGGCTTCTCACTGCAGTGGCTTCTCTTGTTGCGGAGCATGGGCTCTAGGCATGCGGGCTTCAGCAGTTGTGGCTCATGGGCTCAGTAGTTGCGGCTCATGGGCTCTAGAGCGCAGGCTCAGGAGTTGTGGCACATGGGCTTAGCTGCTCCACGGCCTGTGGGATCTTCCCGGACCAGGGCTCAAAGCCGTGTGCCCTGCATTGGTAGGCAGATTCTTAACCACTGCGCCACCAGGGAAGCCCTGGATTTTTTTTAAACCAGTCTATGCCACACAGCAAAGATGGGCTCCTACTCCTTAGAATTTTCTAGATTCTGAGATTCCACAGCCTCCTTGGCACACCCTCCTTCAGTTCTAGACAAGCGTTTACAGCCTCAGGTTCTTTCACCCAGTCTAAGAGCTCTCCCTTTCCAAGTATCAGCTTGAACAGCGGTTCCCCAACCTCAAAGGCTGGATCGAAGCCTCTGCCTTCCTTACTGTGTAAGTTCCCATCACTTAAACACTGATGCCGCCATCGCCTTCCTGACTGTATCCCTGGAGGAAAGTGAGACCCTGGAGGGCCAGAAACAGGCGATGGCACTGTCACAAAGCGGGCTGGAGACAGTGTGCAGGGTGACTCCTCAGAGGTTGGGCTGCAGGCACTCTGTCAGGTCAGCTAAAAAAGGCAGATCCACTGTATGTGTACATACACACACACACACACACACACACACACACACACACACACGAATACTACTCAGCCATAAAAAAGAATGAAATAATGCTATTTGCAATAACATGAATGGACCTAGAGATTATCATAGTAAGTGAAGTGAGTCAGACAGAGACAAATATCATATGATATCACTTGTATGTGGAATCTAAAAAAAACAATACAAACGAACTTGTTAGGGGAAACACTTGATGAAACTGCCCGCCCTGGCCAGGCAAGATAGTAGCCACTTGCATGAGTTATCTTAACAACAGGAGGTCCTGATAAGGAACGGGGAACTAAAAAGCTACCACCAACCAGAAGAATTTGGGAAAGTTCAAAAGGAGAGAGGAGATGCCAGCCCATGAGTCCTACCAACCTCCCAGAATCCTTCTCTTGGCTGAGCGATGTGCACACCACCAGGAAAGACTCTGATCACAATGACTGGCTGGAGAGACAACCCGGAAATTAACCCCAACACCATAAAGCCCGAGACTGCGAGCCACGTGACAGAGCAGTCCTCCTGGGCTCCCTTCCCCTCCCGCTCTCCACCTGGGTGCCCCTCCCAATAAAGTCTTTTGCTTTGTCAACAGGTGTGTCTCCTAGGACAATTCATTTCTGAGTGTTAGACAAGAACCCACTCTCGGGCACTAGAAGGGGTCCCCTTCCTGCAACAAACTTATTTACGAAATAGCAACAGACTCACAGACATAGAAAAAAAACTTATGGTTACCAAAGGGGAAAGGTGAGGGAGGGATAAATTAGGAGTTTGGGATTAGCAGATACGCACTGCTATATACAAAATGATAAACGAGGTCCTACTGTATAGCACAGGGAACTATATTCAATATCCTGTAATAACCCATAATGGAAAAGAATCTGGAAAAAAAATATATATATATATATAAAATATATGAGTTATCTTAACAGGAGGTCCTGGTAAGGAACACAGAACTAACAAGCTACTGCTTGTTATATATATATTATATATAATATATATATAACTGAATCACTTTGCTGTACACCAGAAACTAACCCAACATTGCCAGTCAACTATACTTCAATAAAAAATTTTTTTTTTAATTTTAACAACTTGAATCCAACAATATAATAAAAATATAACATATCATAAAAAAGCAGCTCCGTGTAAAGGAATGGCCAGCCCTCTCTGGACCGTCACCCCAAGTCTATCCTGCTCACCTCTTCCGTCCTAGCTTCCCTCGGCTTCCAGGACTGACTCTCTCTCTCAGACAGCAGTGGCTGCCCTCTGTGTCTGCCCACCCTTCCAGGCCTCTGCAGATATAGATCATGCCTGGTGTCCCCATTTCCCAGTTTCCCCTACATTTATTTTTGGGAAATAGGCTTTTAAAAGCATGCCTGCTTGTCAGCATCCCATCAGCCATTTTCCTGGCTGGTTGCTTCTTCTTTTCTACATTTCTACTCATATTCTCTATGACAGGGACCCTGTCCCCACTGCTCACACACCCCCTGTGTCTCCCACCTCTGCTCCTTCTAATTCTCTCACTGCCTGTTTGGCACACTTGCCCTGTCTCAGACCTCCGTTCCCATCTTGCCTAAGTGGACAGGCCCCTGTGTCCAGTACAGAGCTGCCTATCCAGGGGGCAGCCCTGCCATGATCCTGACTGTGACAACCTGACCCCAGATCCAGCTGAGCCCCTAGGCAGCTCTAAACACACCATCCACTTTCAGGGATGCAGTCATCATATTTTGGCAAACAAGTGCCTGAGGGCCAGCCTGGGAGTTACTGGGCAGGAACCAGCCGTTTGAAAGGACTGAAACAGACACAAACAAGACCTACCCAAAGTGTTTTAGCTGACGGAACTGGCGAATAGAGAGGGTACGTCTGCATATGGAGAGAAAAACTAATTTTCATCCATTTTGTTTTTCACACCCCAATAAATGAGCCATGGGTGCTGGCAATGATAATAACACGAAAAGAATGAAGGTTAAACGAATAAATTTCACTTTGAAAAGTCAGATGAATATTAACTATATTCCTATTTTAATGATTCGAAGATAAAGTAGAATCTAGGAGAGAATCTAAAGCAAATAGTCATTTGTGGTGCTTTCCAAAGAAAAAGGTAAATGAAGTTTTTTTTTTTTTTTTAAACAGAAGAATTAAAATTCCCCATAAGGGTTAACTTACTCTTTTAATTTTTACTTCAAGTGTACAAGAACACAAAAAAGTTACCCTGATCTTGATGTGGAAAAGACAAATTATTTCAAGTTCGTGTTGCCTTTCAGATTGTTGCATACGCCCCTAAACAATTTGCAGGGTATAAGGGGTGGCATCTACCACCACCCTAACACCCAGGAAAAGTCCTACCCCTGGGACTTCCGTGGCGGTCCAGTGGTTAAGACTCTGTGATTCCAATGCAGGGGGCTTGGATTCGATCCCTGGTGAGGGAACTAAGATCCCGCGTGCCACGCGGTGCAGCCAAAAAGAAAAAAAATTCTTTTAAATAAAAAATAAAAATATGTATATTAAAAAAAGAAAAGAAAAGTCCTACCTCCGCCTTATATTTTATTCATCTTTGAAGAGACTAAGACATCACAAATTCCCCAGAGCACGAGGTGACAGCGCCGTTTTGCCCTTGCCCCGCCATCGTTATCGTTTCAAAATGACTGCATTTTAAACGTGGCTTTCTCTGTCAGCTGAATGAGAAGTTCGATTCTCCCCACTGAGAGATGAGGCTACCCAAAGAATCACCAAAATGTGTTCCAGAAGCCTCTCCTGGCATCACAAATGAGCAGCCCTCGCCCGGCTCCGGGGTGCGCTGGGATCCGACAAGAACCAGCTCTTTCACTTCACAGGCAAAACCAAACTGGTCATCCTTTACAAATGTCAAGTAGCATGATAATTGATTCAGGCAAGCTTAAGCCCCCCATCTTCCCAGGCCACCAATTATTGCTGGTTTTCTCTTTTCTTTCCATTAACTCTTCTCACAGTGACCCTCCACCCGAGGGCTGGCATTTCTACTCGTGTGTTTCTTGGGGAAAGTATCCCTCCCTTTTCTGAAACAGCATCCTTCGAAACTGCAGGCAACGGGTTTCTAGGATTGCTTGTTCCTGCCAGGGAAGCGAGAAGCTTAAGTGAGCTCAGACCTTCACTGGTGTGGACTCACATCCTTCAACCTGCACACGTTTTCACAGATGAAATGCAAGCCATCATTGTCTTGGCAAAGGGGCATCGATGTTATCCCTGTTGTCCCATTAATCATATTTAATGCATGCGTCTAATAGTATTATCTTTGCTCCCAGTTCCAGAAGCCTATAATTTAACCTGAGCACTTTTCCCCAAAGTGTGAATCAGGTTCATACACTATCTCTCTCAACTTCCTTTGTGCTTCTAAATTAGAAAACCAAAATGTCACTTTTCTCAGATATGATATACTCTCAAGGTCAATGTAAAAGAATAAGGCAATTAACTTCCTGGGTAAATTGCAGTATGGTGGGAAAAACACCATACCTGAAAAAGTGGTTAAAAAAGAAAACCCTTTCTACAAACGACATCCCTTGCTTAAGACCAAAATGATGAATGCAGGTCCCGAGGCTCCTATGAAATGAACAACGGAGAAGGAGTCTGCACCCCGATCTGCTGCCAGCTGGCCACAGCAATGTGCTGTTTTTATGCTGCTGGGCACAGTGACTGGAGCGGTTGCTGAAGCAGATCTGTGGCTAGTTTCTTTGCTATTCTTTCTTTTCCTCCCCTTTTGATAACTTCTTTCAATTTTTCTAATAAAACAAGTTCCATTTCTGAATTTCCACTGGGGCCATTGTGGTCTCACAAATAATGGGAACTCTATGCACTGACTAAATACACTGCGTTCTGTTAGTGAGTCTAGTAATTATAAAGAACCAGACCTACACAGAAACAAAGACAGAGGCAAGGTTCCAACTAGTTGCTCAAATCTTGTGAGTTTTCTTCCACATTTGATTACAGTTGGGGTTTAAAATTTTGCTGTCTCCTCCTTCTGCATAAATAAAAATGAAAACACATTTTTATTTGTACATTTCTTTATAAGAGTCACGTTGTGACTCCAAGGTTGAAAAGATCTGCTTACTGTATTTGACTGAATTTCTGAACCACGGTCTGGGGCACACTGGGCTGGCCCAGAGCCCTGGAGTTCCCACAACCACAGAGGTCAACAGCCTGCCAGTGACTGAATTTCCTAAAACCTGGCCAAAGGCGTCAGTGGTTCTGTGGAGGAGCTTGACCTCTGACTATAAAATAGCCTTTGGAGCACGGCTGCACCTGGCAGACCCAGGTGTGCCCCGAACACAGGCAGGAGGCACCCCAAAAGCAGTTTCACATCAAGGTACGGGTTGGTCCTATCACCTTAACTCGCTTCAGTAACAGGAGTGGGGCACGCTGAACTGAAGGCCTATGCCAGCATCATCTCTTCCCAGGCCCCTGGGTGGGCACAGGTGTGTCCACGTGGCTGTGATCGTGGGTTCTCATTAGACTCTGGGGAAAGGCAAGCCTGTGGCTCAGAGTCCCCCTTCAGTGAAGGCCCCTGAAGAACTGGCCATGGCTTCTAAAGAGATATGGATACACACAATCAGGCTCGGGCAGCAGCTCCCCCAGGCATGTGGAGGCATTTTAAGAACTCTCCCCAGCTGCTCCAATCCGCAGTTCTCCATCAAGTCACTCATTTTCATTGCTCTCCAAACCCATCTCCCACCAAACGTCTAGGTATTCTCCCCTCCCATCAGTGATGGTCTCCCCTCTCATTCCAATCTCCCTGATGAGTCCCACACTTCCTAAACCAGCTATGAGCCTGCCTGAACACATCTCAAAAACAGCAGGCTCTGGGCTTCCCTGGTGGGGAAGAGTCCGCCTGCCGATGCAGGGGACATGGGTTCGTGCCCCGGTCCGGGAAGATCCCACATGCTGCGGAGCGGCTAGGTCCGTGAGCCATGGCCGCTGAGCCTGCGCGTCCGGAGCCTGTGCTCCGCAACGGGAGAGGCCACAGCAGTGAGAGGCCCGCGTACCACACACACACACACAAGAACAGCAGGCTCTACAAAAGTCCCCAGCTTCTGCCACAGGGATGCCCTAGGCCCCAGCCCCACAAAGGACTGTGCACAAGTCTCCTTCCCGCTCCTCTGGGGTGCAAGAAGACAAACAATGCTGAAAGCAAGGACAGTGTGGCTGGAGGAGGTGACCATGATGCTAAGGACTGGAGGGGCTGCATGGGGACCATAAAGAGAACAGACACTGCCTGCCCGGTGGCACTCTGAGCCCACCTTTTCCTGTGATCCCCAGTTGCAAATCTTCTCAGCCGTTCTGCAGGCACTTTTCTAATCTCTACAGCCTCGCTCCGCAGGGCCACACCCTCCTGCTGCTTCCCCAGGGCTGTGATGAAAGATGCAGAGTGACAAACTCAAGGCTCAGTCTCGGCACCTGGGGCAAAAGCAGCCCATGGCTGGTTCCTGCAGCCCCAGCTGGCAAATAAAGCCTTCGGGACTCAGATGAGCCCAGCAGGGTACGCGGTGGGCCTGTGTCTGCTGGGAGGTGGTGGGAGCGGCCCAAGGGAGGGAGACGATCACGCCTACCCCTGGGCCCCCCCGCTGTGCACGAGGTCTGAGCAAAGGGAACTGGAGAGCGGAGCTTTGCGACCAGCTCCACATGGCGCTGGCAGGCTCTCTTTCCCTGTGACTCATCCCGCTTCACTCTTAGGACTTCTTAATGTCTTTTATCTGCCACGAATGTTCTCATCAGGGAGCTGGTAGGTGTTAGATGTTCAAGCAGACTCAGGGGTGTGAGCACACACACGTACACACACACACACACGCCATCTTTTGAAAAGCACATTTGTCTCACTTAAAAACAAACAAAAACAACACACCTGCCTGCCTTAAAGTACTTCTCTGGGAATGGACAGCCTGCCCCTGACTTCTGAGCTCCCGTTTCACTGCCTCTAAAGGGATGAGCAATTTTCTCCTCAAAAGGAAAGCAACACCTTAGGCCTAGCCCCACATCCCACTGGAGCAGGTACACCGGCAGCAGGGAGGTGGCACAGAAATGAGGACAGGACAGCAGACGTGCGGGGCTGAGCAGATGTTGTTGATGCTGCCCGACCTAAAGCCCGGGCATCAGGGCCAGCCTGATGCAGGACCACTGGGGCAGCGGGGGCAGGGATAGCTGGAATTCTCTGCAGAAACGGTGAGGCAAGAGGGAGAATGTTAGTGAAAGCAAAATGTGATGAATAACCAACGCTCTCTATTCCCTCCCTCGCCTTTAACAATTGATAACGTAAGGGGGTTTCCCAAATTTTCAAGTCACATTTAAGATACTCTGAGAAGGCCATCTCATCTGAAAAGCCTGAAGTCGTCACCTTCTAGGACCCCAACCAAATGAACAGATTCAACTCCACTCCACAAACCCTCTGAGAAGAATAAGGCACGGCCCTTGGGAAGCTGATGGCTTCGGGAGGGAGGAAGGCAAGTACAGATCTTCCTCGACTTACGATGGGGTTATCTCCCTATAGGCCCATGGTAAGTCGAAAATATTTAAGGTGAAAATCCATTTAATCCACCTAATCTACCCAACATCACAGCTTAGCCGAGCCAGGCTTAGACATGCTCAGAACACTTCCATAAGCCTACAGTTGGGCAAAATCATCTAACACAAAGCCTGTTTTATAATCGAGCATTGAATCTCTCATGTACTTGATTGAATACTGCACTGAAAGTGAAAAAGAGATCGGTTGTCTGGGTACAGAATGGTTATAAGTGGACTGGTTGTTTACCCGCACGAGCGTGTGGCTGACTGGGAACTGCGGCTCGATGCCCCTGCCCAGCATCACGAGAGAAGATCGTACCACCTATTACTAGCCTAGAAAAGATCAAAATTCAAAACCTGAAGTCCGGTTACTACTGAATGCGTATTGCCTCCAAGCCAATGTAAAGTCAAAAAACCATAAGTCTAACCATTGTAAGTTGCTAACCATCTGTATACGAAACCACAGAATAAGATAACTGATATAAGGGACTTGCCTGGCGGTCCAGTTAAGACTCCACGTTCCCACTACAGGGGGCATGGGTTCGATGCCTGCTCAGAGAACTAAGATCCCACATGCCGTGCGGCGAGGCCCCCCACCCCAAAAAGTCACCAATGTAAGAGTGGTGCCCAGAAAACGTGATGAAACACATAAGATAAACTATGTTTGACAAGGGAACCAGGGAGAGACCGCCCAGGGAGGTGGCATTTGGGCCTCACAGAAGGGCCGGGCAGGGGAAGGCAGAGGAGAGTGCTGGGGAGGGCCTCCAGAGATCTGGGACCGACAGGCAGGCGTGGGGCAGTCACCTGAGACTGGAAATGGGGCTGGTGTGCCTTCCTGAGACCCCGTGGGAGTGGATGGTGGTCAGGTGCTTCCTGGAGTGAGATGACGCCTCCAGTGTGGGAGCGGTCTATGGGGGAGGGGAGAGGAGGACTAGGGTGAGGACAGGGGAGGTGGAAGGGAATGGTCAGAGCTGAGACACATTTTGAAGGCAGAATTCACAGGACAGGGGCTTGAGGGACGAAGGAGACAGAAAGATGCGTCTGCCAGTGAGAGGCAGAAGTAGGGGCCTGGGATTCAGGGTACCATGGACGGTGAGGGCAGGGGAGGAACCAGGGTGGGAAATACACAGAGAAAAGAGGAGCATCTGTGTCTTCCCGTTTTGGAGCCCCGTCAGGAGACAGCTGCCTTCTTTGCTGCGCCCTGCACACCTCAGTGAGGCAAGGGTCAAGTACGGTGAGAGGCCAACGCCAGCCGTTACAAACAACACAGCACCATCCAATGTGATGGGGCTGAAAAATACAGGCTAAACGTGAGGTTGGAACAGGGACCTACGTGCGGTCGAAAATGAAATGGGGGCACGAGAGACCATCGTAAAAGCCCAAGAAAACTGAGGGGCCCTGTCAGCTTCCTGCCTCGGAAGCCTGGCACTTCAGCACTGCTGACGCGAGGGCAGTTCAGAGGTCTAGGAAGGCTGGTTCTCTCTTCAGCAGGCAGAGGCACTGCTGTGTTGCTCTGGTCCCGGAAAGACCAGGGAGGATTAAGGAAATGGGGTCTCTCTCCAGGAAATACCAAGCACTTTACAAGCCTTATTTTCAGATTAATGCACAGATGCAATTACTAGCACCGATTCCCAGCAGGACGGGGCTGTCGAAGCACGCGTACTCCCCGTCCGTTCTCTCGCTCACCTCTGCCGCCCTCCCACAGACGGTCCTCACTCCTCCATGTTGAAGCCACAGCTCCACAAGGCATCCCGCAGGGGTCCCGAGCAGCAGCCCTGGGTCCCCAACTCCCTGCCCCCCACTCATCCCCGGAACCTCCACAGTGGGCCCCGAGGCACACGGCCTTCTCAAAAGAACCCAGGGCCATGACGTGAGGTGATTATCCAAGATAAAACGACCCACCTTTCTGCCTCGCGTTACAAATTGTACTTAAAAAGGGGGAAACGCAAGACATCTTCCAAACGTGCTCTTCCTGGCACTGGCTGAGCTTCTGCCTGACTCACCCTGCCTGTCTTCTTTGCCACAGAGGGAAGGGTGGGAAAGTGAGGAAAGACCACAATTGCACTTAATAAAGAGACTTGGTTTACTTACATAAACACGTACTTCTGAGTGGAACATGTCATCAATTCCATGACTGCAGGGTATTCTATCTTACGTTAACTGCAATTAGGTAAATCCTGCTTGTCTTAAGAAATGAAGAATAGCTGAAAGAGTGCAGAGAGACAGTCTCTCCCCAAGGCTACAGTGCACAGAATCCTGATGTCTCAAAACAGCTCACAGTTTCAGGAAAAACAACCCACTTATCCTATGGGTCTATTTGAAACCTTCTCCAAAGATCTATATATTTAGCTTAATCTGGTGACCCATCTGGGACTTTTCTCTACCCTCGTCTTTTACCCAAAACATTACTTTGTGCTTTTTGAGGGAAAACATCTAGCTGCTTACAAAACAAACAAACACAAAAGAAAACAAACAATACTTATAAACTGCTCATCGGGTACTGAACAAATATCTACAATACCAAGCAATCTCAGTGCCATGCTGGTTTTATTTTAGGTGTCTTGTAACTAGTGATTGCTTGTATTGTAATCAATTATATTTCATGTTCTATCTCTGGAATTAGATGGTAAGGGATTTGAAGCAGCAAGGGAGTCTTTCCTTTCCACAGTCTCCCACATACTGGCCTCTCGTACCATGGAGTGAGTTTTTGAATGAACAACGCACAACTGAATGAGCGGCCGAGTCAGTTTACTGCAGCTTTGTTAGGACCAGCTATGTTTTTCCCTGTTTTACGTGAATGAACATCTTCTCAGGTTGGGGGCAGGGGGAACGGATGGGTGGATTTGGAAAAGACTGGTCAGGAAAGATGGCAAACACATGACACTTGAGCCATTCCTCCTCCTCCTGCCCTTGGCAGACACTAATAATCAATTACAGGACTCTCTGCTGAGCGTTGATTAGATCTCAGATTTCATCATGGACGCCAAACCCAATCAATCGCAGTAGCCACCCTAAGCGTTATGTAGTGAAGGATCTATTTGCCTTCTCTTTGTTAGATCCAGATTTTTTAAAGCATCACTTTACTAAAAAAACAAACACTTCTCTGGTCTTAAGGTCACTTCTTTATTTTTAAACCCCTTCTTCCTTCCTGTGCTGATCTTTCCCCCTCGATATCCTACCTCATTCTGTTTAAACAGAACTGTGTGTGATAATCCAGCTGACTTTCCTTGCGATGATCTTTGTTCCTGTTCTCCTAGATTGAATGGCTAAATGTCCTGGACTGGGGGGATGCACTGGCCACCTGAGACCTAAGACATCCTTACAAGGGGAGGATTGGAAAGTGACAGTCAATGAGGTTGATGGGCAAGTCTTGGGCTAAAAGGTCCTTCCTACAGCAATATGCTATGTGCTGCTGGCACTGTCCTGGTGAGGGAGAGAGGACAAAGCCAGCGTGGTGTACGTAACTTCAGGGTTTCTTGGAGGGGACTGTGACCCCATGCCTCCAGGGTGCAGGGTGAGGACTGGAAGGGTGGGCCCTTGGGCTGGGGGAGGCTTGTGGCTCCAGAGGCTGGTCCTGCATGGGGGAGAAAGGAAGACAGACCTCCTCCGTCTTTTGGGAGCTGGCGGGGTGCCCAGTGGGTGGTGCCTGTGGAGGGATGGTGCCTGGTGCCTATCCAGGGTCCACTTTTCCTTTTCCCTGTTCCAAGTCTCTGAACTGCTGACCTGGGTTTAGATGTGGCAGGCTGACTGCAGCTGTGCTCGGGGGAAAGGGGTGTGAATGAAAGGAGAAGCAGGGCCACCCAGTGGCAGCATCACTGCCAGGGAGGCTGGTGGTCCTGGCCTTGCAGGGAGGTGAGCTGGAGACAGGCAGGGACCCTTGGGAGGGCAGGGGTCAGCGCACAGAATCAGCACCAGGCTCAGGCAGAATGGATCTGCGAACCTCCCAGTGTGGTCCCAGTCTCGCCACTGGGGAAGCTGGTCAAGTGGCCTGGGGTGGGTGGGCCTAGAAAGGATGAGGTCTTGATTCTCCCCCAGGCTGGCGGGCGGCATGGCATCTGCTCTGTACACCCTGCATCTGTCTCTAGAGCCCTTGGGTGAGAGAATGGGTCCTTGCTGGGCAGACGCTGCTCTGGGCATGGGAATGGTGGCCCAAGGCATTGGGGGGAGGAAGGGCTGCTGCTCGGAGCCCGCCCTAAACCCAGAGCTCTCCCTGGGCTCCAGGCACCCTGGACCACAAACGCAAACGTTTTGGCCTGAGAGCGTTTAATAGCAGACTGAACTCATTGGGATAAACAGAGGTCTCCAGTTTCTCCCTCTGTGGGTGTCCTGTGGTCACCATTTCCTCTGCTCTCCTTGAGGGGATTAGGAGCCCATTGATAAATTAACCCCAAGGGTTCCCACCAGTGGAACTCAGAGCTAAGTCCTGGGGGAGGGGAGCCTGTACCATTTTCCTGTGTGGGCTTCTCTCCGGCTCCTGGCCCCTCCTCCTCGTGTCTTCACCCCACGAGGCCTCTTCTGAAACCTGTGCTGGGGGCCTGAGACACCACCCAGCTTCCCCGCACTCCACATCCCCTTAGACCTGCAGACTCTCCTTCCTCCTCTTATTCCCCAAAGCAAGGAGGAGCCCGATAAACAGATTTAGAACGTGTTATCTAGGAAACCAGGTTGCATTTGCCTGGTTTCTTTGCAACTCAGAAGACATACAGTCTCTACCTTGTAAAGAAAAATCTAATTGCATTTTGGATCATGCTTCTGTTTGCTTCTCTGTAACATAAGATCCAGGCAAGTCTATAAGCTACCCTATAGTCCTCAAATGGACTGCACACCCCACACGCTACAGAAGCTTATGAAAGAAAAAATATATATAAAATTGACCCCAAGCTCAAGACGAAACACGCTTCCGCAGCCGCAGATGCACAGGCCTTCTTGCACCAGCAGCGTCGCGCAGACAGTGGGGATTTGTTGGGCAAAGTTATATCAGATTCCAACCGGGGGCCCCCCTGCCCCCCACCCAGCTCTGTCCTTTGTGCCAGCGACAGTGCAGATGTGCTGACTGGCGACGGGTGGGGAGAGCAGCCACATCAATGCTGGAGATGTCTGGGGGTGCGCTAAGGACTAATTCAAAGCCGGCAATGGCTCGATGGAAGGCCCTTTGTGATGGGCCCCTCCCCAGGGGCCGGGATATAAGGACCAGGCATGAAGGACCCATTTCAATTCAACAAGAATGTACTGAGGTCCCACCAGGTGCAAGGCACTGCGCTCAGCCTGGGGAGAGGCCGGCCGAGAGGGACAGAAGACAGACCGTGGTGTCAGGGCTGCAGTCAGTCGAGCCCCTGGCATCGAGCTGCACCGATTGAACAGTGGGGATCTTTGCACCCATTGTCCCCGCACGTCGAGCTGCTCACCCGAGTCGGGGGAGCTGGGGACTCAGAGTCGCTGAGGAATAAATGGGCACGCTTTTGCTTTCCGCTCAGGACAGTCTGCTCTACTGCATCTCGAGGTGACTGACTGCCCCTCTGCAGGTGGCACCCAGGGGGTGCCAACGTCCCCACCCAATGCCCTCTCCCCTACACTCCTGCAATCTCACTTAGCACGGTCCACAGAGCACAAAGTGACACTCTCCCCAACCGCCCTTGTATTTTCACACGTGTATCTCAGCGGCTTAACGATATGTTGATTTCTGAGTGGAACTGAAGTTGATTTTTGAAATTGGATTAAGCATTTCAATACTTGAGAGTTAAACCATCCTTGAAATGTGAAGACTAAAAAATGATATCTGATGGGTTTGTAGATAAAATTCCCTTAAACGTAGGAAAAAGCTTTCTGCCATGAGCCAAAAGGGTCTTTGTACAATGATGTATAAAAATAGCCATGGCAAAGGAAGTCAATGAAAGTACCTACCTGTTTACTCTAGTTCAGAATTTTATGCAAAGGCACAAGTGGGCCAAAATCATAAATGAAATTTTATCCCCAAATCAAATCCTCTTATAAAAACGAATACCAGAAGATCTCCATTTAGCAGTGCTAAGCCCCAGTCAATACTGTGATGCCTTTGTGTTTTAGCATAAGTGACGAACCTAGACAATCTCCAGGAGTTTGGTACTGTGGGGTTTAATCTGTATTAAAAGTTCTTATCTCCAATGGAGAGATTTGTGGGGGAAGTCCTGATCAAACTAGACAGCTCTGCCTACAGAACAGCAATCAACTCAGATGCCAATCTGGAAGATCCTTCACAGAACCAGAGTCTGTGCTACTGAAAAAAACTTTAAAAATGCAAGATGAACAGAGTATATGGTAGAAAAGCTACCTTTCATTTGGGAGAGGGAAACCTAGGGTCAGACACTGCTGAATTCAGAGGCTGATTCCTGGTGTTCTCAGGCGAGTCCTTCATTAACAGGACACCTCATCCAGGTGTTGTAAAAGCCCCAATGGCTGGCTTCAGGTGTTTGGTGGGATAGGTAGTATATATTCTAGTGGTAGCTCTGGGGTGACAGACTGACAGCAGGTTATCACCCACGGAAGACATTACTAGTTCACTCCTCATTTGCGACCATGGAAGACATTACAAGTCAATCTCATGCAACCTCATACCTCTCAACACTCAGGCAGCAACTTACCTCAGTAAGGTCCCCCTACTGTGACAATGAAAACCCCCCAGCCCAAACCCAGAAAGCAATTTCCTCATCTATAGTTTTCAGACCAGAAACTCAGGGTAGAGCTGCTAAGGAAATAGATTACAAAAGCTTTATGCTTAACGACAGCATTCAGATGGCTCCCAGCAGCCATGTCTAGAATTCCAAGAATGGACTGGTATGAAGAAGGCTAGCTCAACAAACTTGGTAAAAATACCAACTAAACCCAATACACTGGGCCCTTTGTTTATCTGGGCTGTTCATAGAGGAATGTCCCAATTCAGAAGTATTTATAAAGAGCTGAAATGACCATTCACCAAAGACTCCTTGGGTTGCTCTGAACTGGTTAGCAATGGAGAGTCGGCCACGACAGAGGACTGATAAAACGTGAATTATTTGGAAGCCAGAGCCTTCCTGTCAAACTGCATTCCAAAGATAACCGAGTCACGGAGGCTGTAAAATCGCTTATGTGTTGGCGGGATTACCTGTTCAACCTCCATCACAAGCCTCTGTTGGCTCATAAAGGTGGAACCCAGAGACCTCTCTAACGATGGAAGAAAACCCTGCTGCCTCTTTAACCCTGGGAACTAGACGCTTAACAGAGGGATAGGAATCCATGGCTGTCCACAAACATGTCTGCGCTATTAACTAACCAGTGTACGAGAAATGTGGTTCCAAAAATCCAGAGAGGTCCCTATAGTTCCTAAGCCCTCTCCTGCAGAGGTGGAGGAGGTTTTGCTGGTTAGAGATAATCAGCAGAGAAGACTGATGATCAGAAGGGGATGATCCACAGCTAAACTTCCGAGGCATGGTGCTATATCGGGCAGTGCCTTGAAACTAGTAAGAGTTCATCAAATGTTAACATTTTAAGAATCCGGTTTGCTTTTAAAAATAGCATTGTCAGGTCTATCCATATAATCACATCCCTTGCATCCCGATGAAGCGTTGGAGTGGGAGTGAGGGGGTGACTTTTGGTGACTGCCAGAGAACTTCTCGGAGCCGGCAGCCTGCTTTGTCTATGCCACTGCCCACAGTGAGTACCCATGAACCTGGTCCTGTTAATAGTGATGGCAATTACCAAGTACCTTTGTGCTTTACTCCCCTGCCTGAGATTTTACTGTTATCTCTGCTGGAATCTAAGGATACCCACAGAAATATACTTCACTTGTCAATGTTACTGTGCCTGTGATTGGGGTGGGGGGAGAGGAGCAAGAATTTCCTCTGAAGCAGGACTTTCCTGGCGGTCCAGTGGTTTAAGACTCCGAGCTTCCATTGCAGGGGGCACGGGTTCAATCCCTGGTCAGGAAACTAAGATCCTGCAAGCCGAACTGTGCGGCCAAAAAAAAAAAAAAAAAAATTTCCTCTGAAGCAGTCGGAAATAATATCTTGATGGAGAACTTGGAACTGGACAGAGGAAGCTGCTGCTTGGAGCAGCTGTTTATAGCTCAGCCCAGGGAGCCCAATGTCCCACCTGGCTGGGAGGAATTCCAGGTTCAGTCAAGTCTATGCATCTTCCAAAGGCTTCTCACCTCAATATGGTTTTCCAGGGTGTTATTAGTGCTGGAAAAAGAAGGCATTCCCTGGTCTATCATGGTGTGTGCGGAGGCTGTATTTCTCACTGCAAAGCACGTGATGGGTTTTTGGATTTATAGAGAAATGTAAGCAACAAGGGCGTAGTTTCCAGGGTCTGAGTCTCAGAACCAGGAAGCCAAACCACCACCAATGACCTTCATGATCATTACCCTGCACCCATTGTCTTATTCTCACCTCTCTAACAAGGAAAAAAATACAAATGAAGTGAAAACACTGGGGTTATAAAACACTGTTCAACATACCCATAACTTGGTAAACCAAAAATGAGGCATACACTTATAGACAAATTTCTGAAACATGCAGCAACATAGTAATGGTGGTCCCCTTTACCACTTTCCTCTGAAGTTTTATATCATGTAGAATCATGGCATTGACTGTGTTGTACTCCCCCTAGAAAGTTCTTCATTCTATTATGCGCATACAGAGGCGAACAATAGAGTATGTAAAATATGACAGCTCACACTTAGATTTTTGCAGGAAATAACCCAAGTGTTACTAAGGGCCCACCAACACACCATACAATGCTGTGAGGGAAATTACCGTACTTGATTTACACAACTGATGCTTACTTTGAAATCTCTTATCATTTTTATCCACTCAAGTGAAAACGGACACTCTCTGTTCTAGATTAATGACAGTTGGCTAACACAGTAGCCTCCAAACTTTGCTGAGCACACAACCCCAAGAGTGAAAAAACAAAAACAAACAAACAAAACCCCCCAAAACCTGTGATCCTGCCATGGATAGATGCATATTTATTTATGAAGTGGGTGTATGCACTACTATACTAACATATTGGGCCCATGAACAAGTGTATGAGAACAGAACTTTTCTAGTCTACTGATCTGCATTTTTCCTGCACCACAGTGGGCGATATCTTGTGTGTCCCCACTTAGGAGAGCTAAAGTTTAGACAAATGAGAAGAAAGTGGACAGCATGACATGGCTGATGTTAATTTGCCACCTGGGAGGCTCCATAAACCCCCCACTCAGGCCTCTCACACGTAGCCCAGCCATGCACTGGAAACCCCCAACAAGATGAGCCT
This sequence comes from Hyperoodon ampullatus, assembly GCF_949752795.1. NCBI lineage: Eukaryota > Metazoa > Chordata > Mammalia > Artiodactyla > Ziphiidae > Hyperoodon > Hyperoodon ampullatus. The sequence goes on along the minus strand of NC_136923.1, from coordinate 47,793,880 downwards.
TGACCACCTGTACCTGGTAGGTCACCAGCAGGAACTCATTCTTCCATGGGCTGAAAGTCCCTTCCCACGGCAACATTCACAGAAAGCTCTGCCTGGGGACCTCAACGCAGCTGGCTGAGGCCCAAGAACTTCTGAGAATGAAGCATTTCCCTATTTTTTTCAGATGGCTTGTCTACAAGATGATGAAATAGAAAAGCTTCAGTGATTCTTTTTCTGCTCAGCAAGCTATAAATACAAAGAGATAGCTGTCAAGAGTAGTCATATCAGAGGTTTCGGAATGTTTTTAAAGAACTCTGATGTTAATTAGGACACTATGGAAAGTCAAAAAACCTTGGTGCAATGCTGCATCCAGATCTGTCTTTAAAATAGTCAATAAGAAATGCTGAGAATGTGTGTGATTTTCTGTTTCCTCCACACAACTTCTGAGTGGCATGGGAGAGCTCTTTCAAGTTCAGATCTGGGGGAGGAGTGATGGAGATAAGAAGTTAAAAAAAAAAAAATCAACCCCGAACTACGTGAACCCAAAACAAAGTCTCATAAAATGTTTGCTAACCTCAATTCCATCTTTGCTAGGTGGAGGCTCTGAACAGTCTCCAGGATTTGTACCACCTGGTCTAACATCCAAGAATTAGCAGAAAGCAGGAATGCAATACCTCTGCTGAGGAATGAATGAATGAATCATGAATGAATGAACAATCCCCCAACACTCTGAAGTACATCACCGAGGTGTAGGTCTCAGCCTGCACACTCTACTGATTTGTTTTACAGACACTGCAGCCTTCCGGAGGCTCATTTTTTTTCTTTCTTAAACTACATACTGGGAACACAGGTGAAATAGAGACTCCTGGCCTCCAAGAGCTCAGGGAACAGTGAGGAAGAAAGACGATCAGCACAGAAGGTCAATTTAGTGTGCTCCCTTAAGAGTCTGAACAAACTGCAGGAGGTCGTGGATGAGCAGAAAGGCTTTGGCTTGAAGCTGCCCTTGGGCTCGTGGTGGTGGGTGAGAGGAGCTGGACAACAAGGAAGGTGGAGGGAGGGAGGCTCCCAGCACAGGAAGCAGCTCCTGAGGACGCGGGGAGGCAGGGCAGAGGGTGTCACTGGGGAATGGTGCCAAGTTCAAGATGCTCAGGCCTGGAAAAGGCGGCTGACTGCCTGGGAAGGACCTTGCAGTAGAAGGCATTTTCATTTTATCCTCTAGGCGATGAGGAAACAAGCTGATTTTAAGTAGGACACAGACTTCTTTGGTATTTTTTGAAAACATGACTGAATTTGAACCAAAAAAAAAGAGAGAGAGAGCGCTCTAACAATGTGAAAATAGGAAATATCCAAAAATAATTCATGAGCTCAGATATGTTAAAATATCACTTTTGTTCTTCTGTATGAAGACCCCCCAATTCCAAATCATTACTAACGGGGCAGAGTACGTTTTGATTGGTCAGAAGGGGGCCTGCTTCATGGGGCAGAGCTGAGCAGAGCAGTCTGTATGTACATCCCGTGTACATCCCGTGGACGTCTGTTATGTTGAACAAGATGAGCTTAAGATTCCGGTAGAACCAAGTGAAAGGGGTCCCACTTTTTATACATGTTACAACTGAGCATCCCCTTGAGAAACTATGGTCGCCTAGAAATGTGTGCTGGACAATGTTTCAGTGGAAACAACTGTATGCAAATGACGACTGAGATTTATCCAGAAGGATACAATAAAGACGTAAGGTGACCAGTCTTGCTACGTTAAAAACCAGAAAAATAAGAAAGAACTTTATGCACATCCACGAGGTACCACAAAAACGATGTCTCTGGCTGCCTCTGTCCTTTAGAGTCACCCAGGAAAAGGGAGGAAGATGCTCAGGAGAGAGCATGGTACAGAAACGCTGATGCCTATTGGTTGGAACAAACTGCCATCAGCCATCCCGAGCAGCACGATCTCATGACACTAAGAAAGGAGGTTGGTGTGTTGGACTCGGGGTGGGTGAGGCTGGCAGGTTGGGCATGACTGGAATTCAAAACAAGCTCCAGTCTGTAGAAAGTAGGAGGGTAACAGGTAGGGACCTTGAAGATGGTGTTCTCCAAGCTACAGAAAGGGCCCAGTTCTGTGAAGTCCCTACACCAAGAGGGGCACAGCATCTAGGGCTTGTGGGGAGGCCAGAAGGGAGGGGCCGCCCATGGCGGGATCACTCCCATCATTTAAGGTGCTGTGGGCACATGGCCACAGGGGCACGAAGGGGACAGTGGGCTCTGCTCTCCGCTGCCCCTTCTGGGTACCCAGGAGCAACGAAATTGGCTTCTAACTGGCCAGTTCCCCTCCTCATCCCGGCTCCCCAACACACGTGCCCACCAGCTGTACCAATATTAATGAGGAAGATGCCAAGCAGATTTTTACACTCCTCACCCACTGACAGGCTTCTTCCCAAATTTGGAAGCAAACATTGGAGGTAAACTGATGAAAGTTTATTGCTAAAAGAAAACAGGGGTGGGCAAATTAGGTGTCACAAGCCCCTAGCGAAACTGGCACCATTTTGGGGGTTGCCTGACCTCCTCAGCCACAGGAAAAAAGTTTATGCCAATATCACAGAAAGAGAGATGCACGGTGGCCCGTGTGGAGCTGAGCGTGCCGCCTCTCTACACAGCCGAGAAACCAACATCGCAAAGCCAGACGATCATCGCACCACCCGCCCTCGGGATGCAGAGCAGCTTTTGCTCACCAGAGGAGCACCCCAGCACCCTCAGGAGTGGGCGGGCAGGAAACATCTCCTAGCACTGCACACCCCCTCTTTCCTGCACGCGTCTTGGGACCTGCCCTCCTCCACACCAAAGGTGCTGAGGCAGACCTGCAATGGCAGAGAACCCCGCTTTCTCTGTGAGGCTCGGATCATTAACATTGTCATTGTTATTGCCAGACTCTGTTCATTAGTGAAAGGTGCTCTTCGGAGGAGGAATTTTGATCTGAATGAGCAGAGACACACATGACTGGGAACAACCTGCTTAATTCCCTTCTTGGCTGACCTCTTCTGGCCTTCCCCAACCTTTCCTGCTTGTGATATGTGTCACCGATGCCTTGCTGCTTTGCCATCAAACACTGGCCCTGAGGTCAGGCTTTGCTTTTACAGAGCTGCTTTGTGAAGAAATAAAGGTCTGATCTACCGCCAGAGCCGAAGCTCCCACCTGTGCCCTGTAAGAAGCAACTCAGAGCGGCTACAGAAGGTTGACACAGGCAAGGGCTTGCCATCTGGCTGAGGAATCAAGATGGGACAAAGACCCAACGGAGTGACGTAGATTGAATTGAGGATCCTGATCTGCCCAGAAAGGTAGACGCTAGTCCCAGAGGTCACCTTATCCAGTGAGGGATCCCCACAGGATAGGAGGGGTAGGTAAAACGGGGAGACTTGAACTTCGTGAGTCAAGGGCATACAAAGGTTCTCCAACCTGACCAAAGCAGCAGCCAAGTACCACAACTGGAAAGCCCCTTACGAATAAACATGCAGCCCTTTCATTTTGTAGATAACTAAGTTGCCTCCTACTCTGGGCCTCCGTTTCCCTAATGTGACACCATAAGCGAGCGATCGGGGCTGAGTAGTGGGCACAAGAATCTTGGGTGTCCTGCTTACTGAGTGATTCTTGTTACCAACCCACCAAGCTGCTTCCAGAAACGGATAATCACTTTTCACCTCCCAGCTCAGAGAATGCCTTAAAACACATTCAAATCGTATGCAGTCTAAAAGCTTGATGACAAGACTCTGATTTTGGCAAGCGATGTGAATAGACAGTTCATAAAAGAGCTCATTCAAATAGCCAATAAACACAGGAAAAGACGCTCAACCTTAGGAGCTGTCAGGGAAATGCAAATCACGGCAACAATCAGCTGTCACTTATCACTCTTTAATTTTTACCAATCTGATAGGTGAGAAATCCCGTGGGTCAGGAGGGGTGTGGCTCCAAAATCACTGGTGGAAATGCAAAGTAATTCAATCCTCTTAGAAAGCAATCTGACAACAGACTCCAACTTAAAGAACACATTCCCTTACACTTAAGACTCAAATCTCACTCCTGGCAATCTTTTCTTTGGTAGACACTGTTGGGTTGGTTTCCTAGTCAGCATTCATTTCTCCCTTCCTCTTTCTAACAGAATGCCAGGTTTCCTCAGGATCCACCTCTGCCCCCATTCAACTCACCCAATCCTCACCCATAGCTCCTTTCAAGGACCCAGGAGGTCCAAGAGTAATCCCATCTCCCTTGCCTGTGACTGGCGCTCCAGAACACAGGCTTAAGCCAAATCAACTCCTGGCATTCTCCTGGTCCCATGGCTTGGTCCAGGGCTGGACAATGTAACCTACACTCTGGGCCAATGGGACTGAAGCCAAAGTTTTCTAGGGGCTTCTGGAAAAGAGGATTCCTTACTCTTTGGAGACATATCAGAAGCCTCTCTCTTCCTTTGGCTGTTGTTACATGCAGTGGTGGGCCAGAACTGACTGCACCCATCTCGCTTTCAGTCTAAGAATAAATCACAAACATGGAGGAGGACAGGGGCCTGCCTGAACCACATCTGCCACTGACCTTTCTTGCCAATGAATCTCTTTTGTTGGTTTTCTTTGTAATTTATTAAGTATTTTAAACACAGAGAAAGGTATACAGAGGATAAGGGAGAATACATCCAAGTGCCCACAGCTCAGATTTCAGAAATGTTCACATTTTGCCATATGCTCCAGTTCTGCGTGTTAAATCAAACTTTAGACACATTTGAAGTTCCCTTTGTAGGTTTTCCTGACTCAGTTCCTCTGTCTCCCTCTCTAAAAGCAATCACTATCCTGAAGTTAGCAGCTATCCTTCCCTTCACCTTTTAATCTTTATATTAGGTATGTATTAGATTGAACTATATGAATTGGTCAATATGAACCATTTTTACCTATGTATTGATATTCTATCTACATATACCTATTTTATATAGTTCAACCTAATGCATTTTTTAATAAATGGCATCACTGTATACATAATTTAGCAACTCTAGTCACCAATATACTTTTGAAATTTATCCACGTTGATTCATGTCATTTTAACTGCCACTCAGAAGTGCACTGACTGCATGCGTCATAAAGCAGTTTTCATCTTTTACAGATGGGTGTTTAACTTGTTCTCCTTTTTTTTTTCCTATCACAGGTGCTGCATCTCCTAGTGCTCATGGGGAGTCTCTTTAGGGTAGAACACTGAAGTGGAGCTGCTGGGGAGGGGCAGGATCTCGAGATTTACTAGGTGTTGTCTGCATTTCCAGTCCTGCCATCCAGTAAGACAGGTCCTACTTCAAAGCTTCCTCTCCAAAGCTTGCTCCTTTTGGCCAGCCTTCAATATTTGAGCTAATCTGTTGGCTGTGGAACGGTTGCCTTTTGAGGTTTTAATGTGCATTTCCCTCATTACTAATTGAGCATCTTTTCATATCTTTATGGACTATCAGTTTTCCCCTTTCTGCAAAGAGCTTCTCCCTACACTTTGACCACCTCTCTATTGGCTTGTTAGTGGTTTTCTTATTGAATGCCAGGAGTTCTTTGGGTAGGCTGAATTAGTTCCTTGTTAGGCATTGCAAATATCTCCCAGTGAGAGGTTTGTTCTTCCCCTTTCTAAAAATGGTTACTGCTGTCATTCATGAGTTTGAATTTTTGTGTTGTGAGATTTATCAATTATTTCCTTTCTTCATTTGTGCTTTTTTGTGTCTTGTTTAAGAAATCCTCCCCTTACCTCAACATAGTAAAGGCCATATATGACAAGCCCACAGCTAACATCATACCCAAAGGTGAAAATCTGGAAGCTTTCCTCTAAGATCAGGAATAAGACAAGGATGCCCATTCTCACCACTTTTATTCAACACAGTATTGAAATCGTAGCCAGAGCAATTAGGCAAGGAAAAGAAATAAAAGGCATCCAAATTGTAAAGGAAGAAGTAAAACTGTCATCATTTGCAGGTGACATGATATCATATATAAAAAACACTAAAGACTCTACCAAAAAACTCTTAAACTAATAAATGAACTCAGTAAAGTTGCAGGATACAAAATCAATATACAAAAATCTGCTGCATTTCTATACGCTAATAATGAACTATCAGAAAGAAAAATTAAGAAAACAATCCCATTTACAATTACATAAAAAGAATAAATACCTAGGAATAAATTTAACAAAGGAGACAAAAGACCTGTACACTGAAAACTATAAGGCAGTAAAGAAAGAAATTAAAGAAGACACAAATAAATGGATATTCTATGTTCATAGATTGGAAGAATTAATACTGTTAAAATATCCAAACTACCCAAAGCAATCTACAGATGCATTTCAATCCCTGTCAAATTCAAATGGCATTTTCACAGAAACAGAACAATCATAAAATCTGTATGGAACCACAAAAGATCCCAAATAGCCAAAGCAATCTTAAAAAGAAGAACAAAGCTAGAGGCGTCACGCTCCCTAATTTCAAACTGTATCACAAAACTATAGTAATCAAAATAATATGGTATTGGCATAAATACAGACACTAGATCAATAGAACAGAATAAAGTGCCCCAAAATAAACCCACACACATATGGTCAATTAATTTATGGTAAAGGAGCCAAGAATATACAATTGGGAAAGGGCAGTGTTTTTGATAAATGGTGTTGGGAAAGCTGAACAGCCACATGCAAAAGAATAAAACTGGACCACTATTTTATACCACACACAAAAATTAACTCAAAATAGATTAAAGGCTTGAATGTAAGATCTGAAACCATAAAACTCCTAGAAGAAAGTATAAGGTGGTAAACTCCTTGACATTTGTCTTAGTGATGATCTTTTGGACTTGACACTGAAAGCAAAGGAAACAAAAACAAAAATAAACCAGTGGGAGTACATCAAACTAAAAAGCTTATGCACAGCAAAGGAAACCATCAACAAAGTGTAAAGGCAACTCACTGAATGGGAGAGAACATTTGCAAATCATTTACATAATAAGAGGCTAATATCTAAGATATATAAAGAACTCATGCAACTCAACAGTAAAAAAACCAAACAATCTGATTAAAACATGAGCAGAGGATCTGAATATACCTTTTCCCAGATAGCCAAGGGGTACAAGAAAAGGTGCTCAACATCACTAATCACTAATGCATTGGATTTCAAATGCAAATCAAAATCACAATGAGATATCACCTCACCCCTGTTAGAATGGCTATTTTATATATATATATATACACACACACACACAGAGAGACACACACACATAAATGAAGACAAGAAGTAACAAGTATTGGTGAGGATGTAGAGGAAAGGGAACCCTTGAGCACTGTTGGTGGGAATGTAAACTGCACAACCACCATGGAAAACAGTATAGAGGTTCCTCAAAAAGTTAAAAATAGAACTACCATATAATCCAGCAATTCCACTTCTGGGTATTTATCTGAAGAAATGAGAACACTAACTTGAAAAGATACCCCCATGTTCACTGCAGCATTACTTAAAATAGGCAGGACATGAAAACAACCTAAATGTCCACTGATGGGTGAATGAATAAAGAAAACATGGTATGTATATATACATATACACACTCACACACACAATGGAATATTATTCAGCCATAAAAAAAATGAAATCTTGCCATTTGTGTCAACGCAGATGGACCTTAAGAGCATTATGCTAAGTGAAGTAAGTCAGACAGAGAAAGACAAATACCATATGATCTCTCTTACATGTGGAATCTAAAAAAAACAAAAACCCCACAAAAAAACCCCCAAAACTGAGCTCATAGATGCAGAGAACAGATTGGTGGTTGCCAGAGGTGGGGGGAAGGGGTGGGAGAAATGGATGAAGGAAGTCAAAAGGTATAACCTTCCAGTTATAAAATAAATAAGTCCTGGGCATGTAACGTGTGGAATGGCGACTATATTGTATTGCATATTTGAAAGCTGCTAAGAGGGTAGATCTTAAAAGTCCTCATCCTAAGAAAAAAATATATTGTAGCTATGTGTGGTGCCAGATGTTAACTAGACTTGTTGCGGTGGTCATTTCACAATATATCCAGATATTGAATCATTGCATTGTATATCTGAAACTAATATAGTTTAAATAGCTCAATAATAATTAAAAAAGAATGTGAGATGAGGTTGTCTCCAGCGTCCCTCCAGCTTTCAAAGTCAAGGGTTCTTGGCTTTAAGGATAATACTTCGTTACACTGTTACTAGGGCTGGTTCTCAGCTGCTTTAGTTATGGAGGAAAGTTTTAAGAAAGAAACAGAAAAAGACCGCCCTGAGGTCATAAAGATAATTTGCCTGGTTTTCTTCTAAACACTGAAAAAATTTGTCTTTCATATTTAGGTCTTAGATCCATCTGGAATTTATTTTTGTGTGAGATGTGAGAAAGCGATCTCAGTTTACATTTCCCTGCATGAGAAATCAGTCATCCTAGTGCAGTATATTGACTTGGCTTCCTTTCCCACTGATTAATAGCTCCACCTCTGAACTGTAACTCTGATACATACTTAGACCAAAGGGACAAACTAGAGAACACAAATACATCTCTGCAAATACCACGTTATTTTAATAACTGTATCTTTCCAAAAACACCTCTCTCATTGTGCAAGGCCGCCTTCTCTATTCTTTGTCTTGGGTTTTTCTTAGCCCTTTACTCTTCCACATGAGTTTCAGGATCAGCTCATTAAATTTTGTGCAAAATTTTATCGAAGTTTTTATTGAAAATTGTACTGAATTAATATATTAATTTGGGGAAATGGATATGTTAATTAGTTTGTCTATTTAGCCATGTCTTTGTCCTTTGATAGTTTTAAAATTATTTGCATACACATCTCATACGTTTGTTATTAGATTTATTTCTGAGTTTCTGAGTTTTTGTAGTTAATGGCATCTTCTAAATTTCACTCCCTACTTAGAAGTTGCAAGTGCTCAGGCATGCTACTGAATCTGTATTCAGAAAAGTTTCCGAATTCATGCAATAGTTCTAATTGTATAGATTATCTTGGATTTTCTAAATTGACTACCATAAGGATTTCCAAAAAATGATACACTTGTTCTCATTTCAATCCTGAATAGCCCTTATTTCTCTTCGGTTGCATCTTAGTGGCTAGGACTGCTAGTAGAGATGTCAAAGAGAACTGATCCAGCCACTCTGTGGTCCAGCAAAGTGGTACAGCCTCTTGGCTGTATTTCTGCATGTAACATTTCTACAGGGTGTTTACTGCAGGTTTTTGACAGATGCCCTTTATCAGGCTGTCTATTCACATGGGTCAAAACATTTTCAAACACTGGGAATGAGAGTAGAATTTTTGCTTTTTATGCCTTAATTGAAATGCTTGAACTTTTTTTCTCCTTGGATCTGTGACTGTGGTCAATCCTAATAGATTTTCAAATGTAAAGCCATCCTTGCATTTCCTTGTGTTGATGTATTCTTTACTAATAAGTTGCAGGATCCATTTCACTTATGTATTACCTGGGATTATTGTATCACTTTTACCATGTTTATTAAGCTCTTCCTTTTCAAGCCAGTTTAAGTCAGGTCTCCTCTTACTTACAGCAGCAAGGGCTCTAGCTGGCACAATCCCACTGAAATGAAAGCAGGTGGGCACTGCTATAAGCACATGCACGTCTACCACAGCAGAGGCTGCTCAGGGAAACACGCTGCCTGCGCTGTGATACACCCGTTCCCGTGGAATCTTCCACCACCGACAAGGACGGGTTAGGGTTAGTAATTCACTGTAGGGATCAGCCCACTTTACGAAGCGACAAAAGTAAAATGCAGAGAAGCACGTATAGGATGACTTCACTTGCCTCAAACAATGACCAAATTATGTTTTCTCTCTGTTATGCATATGTGACTATATATCTGTGGAGAAAAGTACGGAAGAGAACTTCCAGGCTCTTAATGCTGGTTGTCTTGGAAGTGGCAGATATGGGAAAGGAGAGAAGGGTCGTTTAAAAAAAATATGTCCACAATTTAAAAAATCACACAGAACGTATGATAGGATCCCCTTTGTGTAACATTTTTTTAATACTTTTCTCTAGCATCAGAGATTTTTAGAGTAAATTGTATTTATGGAGTGAGAAAAAGTTTAAAGATTATTTTCATAGTAGACTATTACAAAAGATGCCCTGGAAAGCCACATTTATTTGATTTCATCTGAGAACATTATGTGCGTGTCAGAAATTACCCTCACTGAAGCCAAACAGCTCAGCTACCATAACAGTATTTGCCAGTTGGATGGCTCACACCTGCAGGGCAAGGGCAGGGGCCATAGTAGGAGCTGGAAAGGGCTTAGGTGGGCATGTTCCACACTGACCCCGCAGCACCCCGGGGTCTGTATTCTAGCGGCCAGTTCAACAAACGAGAAATGCTGACATTTTATCCACTTCTCAGAGATGCCACAAACCAAGAGGGAAAAACCCTGAGCTGGTTTCTCACCACCTCCAAGCCCCAGGCAGGAAACAGAGAACAGATGTCCTCAGTGGACCCATTTGCTCCTGGCATCTTTTCTTCTCCTTGTTTTTACAGCAGAGGAACACAGGAGATGGAAGAACTTAATTTTTTTCACTGGCTCCAGAGGGAAGTCACTTATCCTAAGAAAAGGACTTACAAGGACGGCAAGGCTGGAGTGGCTGCTGGGAGTAAGAATATGACACCACCACCAAGCGTCTCTGTGGATTACCCGAGGACATCCAGCAGCCACTAGTGACCTTCTCTCTCTACAGCTTCTTTGTAAGGAAAATGATGGACTCAGAAAACATTTGCTAGCACTTGCTCCAGGCCAGAAACCTGGCTAAGCACTGGGGATCGGCAGGCCCTGCCTTCCAGGAGCGTACAGTCTACTGAGACATTCCACCACTTAAGCCAAGGTTTTAAGTCCTAGAACAGAAAACTGCAGAGTAGTATGAAAAACCACACATAGGAAAAAACAAAAAAAAGGGAAGAGGCTTATCTCTAGATAAAATGAATCCAAATGAATTTCACAGGGCAGCATGGCTGAAGTCTTCTGTCAAGAATGTGGGCAAAGATGTCTAATACTGTGGAAGGTGTGAGGGAGAGAGAAGGAAGGAAAAAATGGAATGAAACAGAAACAGGAAGAGGAAAGTAACACCCAACAGTTATCACCCATGGCGTTGGGCACCACTGTAAATGCTTTGCATCCATTCACTCATCTACTCACAGCCTCCCTGAGGTGTATTATTATCCCTCTCAGCTCCACGGAGAAGGTGGGAAGTGGCTGAGAGGCACAAAGGGTTAAGCAACCCCCTTCAGCTTGGTGACCTCTCAGCCGCCAGCTCTACTTCCTCAGAAAGAACCCTCGGAAAGCGACATTTTCCCAGAGACGCGTGGGTCCCTTGGGTGGGAATGAGGGAGCTGGTCTAGAAAGAGTGTCTTTGTGTCCAGCTGCAGACTGAGCTATGTCGGTGCCCAGGGCAAGTCGATGAACTGCCACCTGTTTAAATCCAGGCTTTAAATATTGTTGAGCATTTCTTAGAGGCAAGGTTCCCTGCAGCCCCGAGGGAGTTTTGCAGAGGATGGCAGTGGCAGAGATCAGCATTTCCTCGAGGGTCCCCGGGAGCAGCAGGTGGTGGCTGCCATCCTCCTCATCATCATCAGTGACCCTCATACAGACTGAGTGCTTTCCCTGTGCCAGGCGCTGCTCTAGCATTTAACATTCATGCTCATCAAGCTTGGAAGCGAGTATGTACTGTTATCAGGTCCATTTTGCTGATGAGGCCCTGGGAGGTGAAGCAACTCACCCAGACGTACACAACCAGGGCTCGAACCTGGCTGCTCTGTCCGAATTACTAGGTGTAGGAGGCCTCACTGCCATGCAACTCTGGCCTCAAACCTGCACGGCCCGCACAGCAAACCAGAGCCGTGCAATTAACTGGCCTCTCGCACTCTGGACGGCAGTTCATTGGCTATCTGCTGTTAACCTAGCCTGCTCTTTGAGAGATCTGGGGGTCCTCACCTCAGCATACCCCAAATGGCATATCCCAGAAATCCTTCCCACCACATACACAGAGGACATTTTTTTCCATCATGTTAAATTTCCCTACAGTGGGAATGCACTTGGGGGGCCATCCAACCTGACTGCCCTTATCTGGCTGTGTCGGGGGGAGAAGGCAGCGACTCTGGCCTCACCCATCCACCCCATGTGTGTGTCCACTGACCCGATGAGATGCAACCTAGAACTGAAGCAGATGTCCTTGGTTCCAGTCTCAGGCCTGCCTTTAACAGGCCGTCTCCCCAGGGAGATGACGCAGGGCTTAGTTTCAGCTTCGTAAACTCAGCAGGTTGGACAAGATGGCCCAGAAGCTTCCCCCACCTCCCAAATCTCAACTGTACACCTTAACTGAGGCCTTCTCTCTCCACGCTTTGGCAGCCAAGCCTGAAACAACTTGTTCGCTGGTTTTCATAAGCCTCTGTCTTCAGGATTGCTCCTCTTCTTGGTAAGAGAACTGGAGAAAGCCAGAGTGGGGGGATGAGGGGGACGAGTGGGTGGGTTATGGCTTGTAATGGATGACAGCCCATAGCGCTCTCTAGCCCTGAGCAAAATGTAAGAGCAAAACACAACCCAAACCCAAAGTAGCAGTGACAGTTCTCTGCCGACTTTAAACATAAGCTCTAACCAGCAGAGTCAGTGCTGTCGGTTACCGATCCCTAACCTTAGTTTAAAAGGGAGGAACAGACAAAACCGAACCCAGTGGCTCTGTGTTCTATCGAAGGATGTTGGCAGCTCTTCCTTTTAATTATCTAAGAGAAAATATCACGAAGAGCCAAAGCTCTGGGTGCAGGCAAGCCTGGGATCCAATCCTGAGTCCACCCTGACTCTCTGCGAGACTGGGCAACCAGCTCGGGTGCTCGGAGTCTCAATTTTCTTAGCTGGAAACAGCAGCATCTCCATCACAGGATGCCCACAAGCATTAAATTAAATCATACATAATAAGTCCCCAGTAAATGCTTGTTTGTGTTTGAATACTCACAAACAACCTAGAGCAAAATTAATTTTGAGAGAACTATACAAGGAGCCTTTAAACATGACCTAATGCACAGGTATGTCCACATGTAAAAATGTACACTATAGATCTGTGTGTTTTACTGTATGTATAATATACCTCAATCTTAAAAGTTACAGGAGAAGAACAGGGCCATTAATAATGACATTTACAGAACCAGTCTGCATTCTAGTGAAAAATGGAAACAAACATCCAGCCGTAGGTGAACAATGAAATAAATTCAGGTACTTCCACATGGTAGAACACTGTTTGTCTATTAAAATTATGTTTTCAGAGAATGTTTAATGTCATGAGAACATTCTCAAAATAAAATGAAAAGTGGGAAGAAAACAGAATATGAAAACTGTGTGTAAAAAAAAAAAAGTGTGTGTAAAATAGAATTCCAATTTATAGCTTATATCTGCACAGACCAAGGCTAACGAATCCGATGAAGGTGTTATCAGTTGTCATCCCTGGGGGTACAACTGTGGGTGGTATTTATTTCTCCTTTATCATTTTCTGTATTTTCTAAATTGTCTAAAGTGAACCTATATTACTTTTAGAATCAGAGAAAAAAAACACAGTAAGAGATAAATGCATGCCATATAGCACTTATAAGAAGTGGTGACATTATGGAAATAAGGCTTCCTCTAAGGTACTGCACTCCCAAACGGGCGCGGAGGTTATTGCAGAACAGAAAAACTTCGTGCATTCTCATCACCTGAGAAAATAGAGCCTTTGACTCCAAATCCAGGCAGAAAAGCTGGAAACTGGGTTTTAAGGTGATCAAAATGATTAACCAAAAGCCCAAGGCTTCACTTAAGCACTCTGATTGGGAAATCAGGGACAACAGGGAAAGAGAGAACAACCTTGAGGATTATTTCAGAATTTCAATCCTTAAGACACGAGAGAAGTTTCTCAATGAGAAAGACCTTGTTTCTAAACAATTATTTTTCGGTGACACAGAGACTCAGTCGGGAATCCCCTTACTGTTTTATTATCATTATTACGATTATCACATTATTTTGTAAAACAGTAAATTGTCTGACATGTGAGGATGGCCTTCCATTGTTGAATTTAAAAGATGAGAAATCGGAGTTTATCTCCAAAGAAAAAGATTATTAAACCTCTGCAACAATGAGGACTTTTGCTGTGTGGGTTTTTACACTTGCATCCTTCCTCTTTTAAGAAAGATGTAAAATAGAATATCATCTTTGATTTTTGGTCTTTATCTCAAAGTGTCTAATATTCCTGAAGGGATAACATGAAAGGAGGCCAGAAAGTGAATTCCCTCTTATCCCAGCAAGTGCTCCATATGACACTGGGGGAGGGGGCTATTTAATTATTGAGGTGGAGTGGTTTCAAAGGGAGGGTGGATTGAGGAGAACCAAGGGCACTGCCAGGGGATGGGCATCCCGGTCCCTAAAACCTCCTGAACTCATGGGACAAAGCTCAGCGTGCAGCGCTCAGCCACCCCTGTCCACCAGCTCTCCTCGAGGGCACTGCCAGTGATGCTGTGCCCACCCTGCCTTCACCAGATGTCAGGTCAGACTGAGACCCGGCCAGGAGCTGCCATGGGTTTGAGACTGCATACACCCCAGGAAACGGGCAGGGGTCCCAAGATGAGGGTGGGAAAGGGAGCACAGCTGGGCAAAAGGCAAGGGGGACACCTCAAAATTCCAAGGACAGGGCAGGAAAGGGACCCCAGTAAAAAGGGCCAGCTATGCCCGCTGATTCTCCAGACAGTACCTGTGCAGGTAACAGAGTGTGGATTTTAGCCAAAGGCTTTTGATCTTTTCACAGTTAACAAGCTGGACTGGGGTACTTATTCCCTGTCAATAATATCTCAGTAAAGCTGGGAAAACAAGACCAAAAAAAAGAAGTGTCTTTCACGTTGAGATCTGAAGAATGAGAAAAGAAAAGAGGGGCAGGATTTCAAGGCAAGATCTCCAAGTTGGGGAGAAGCAAGGTTCATCCAAGGAAATGAAAGAAAGTGGGCAAAGTTCCAATGGTACAAGGCCCTGGGAGCAGTGTAAAAGATTTTGGCCTTCCTTTTTAAGGTAATGGAAAGCTTTGAAGAGACTGCTGGCTCAATTCTCCCAAGAATAGTTTATAATTTGTACCATCCTAGATGCATCAGAGAACAGTTAACTCATTACCGTCATAGATGCCTTAAGGGCTAATACGTTCAAGGAACTGATTGAGAAAGGCTGAGTCAGACTGTATTTCAGTAAACTCCTTTTGTTATTTTAGTAACCAGATCCCTCATTCGGGGGGCTAAGGCTGAATCTGCTTTAGGCAAACCTCTACTGTTCATCCTGGGGGAGACAGAAGAGCCTACTGGTCACATACACTTGGGTTGGAATCCCAACTCCGTGGCTCACAAGCTGCATGACCTTGGCAAGCCACTTAACCTTCATGTCTCAGCTACTGCAGTACTTACATCATTACCTACTTACTTCTTCCAACAACCCCAATCAATAATTCATATAAGGAGTTTGACACATGTTTAATCTGTTGACTGGGCATGTACTATTATATTATTATTATCACATAGTATTTGAGGAAGGACCTCCCATGTCATGTGAGCTAGAACTGCACTCCTATCTTCCACAATGGTTGAGAAGCTACTTCATTAAAACGTATCTTTAGTTCTTAGTCTGTATTCAAGGCTAAGTTACAGTCTCCAGTAGGTGAAAATAATTTGGGATATTCTTTTTCAGGGACTTGCGTTGGTCAAAGTTTTCTGGGCATTCTGGATGAGGGAGGCATGATGAAATCCCCACCTTGGGGCTCAGCTACAGGCAACACGTAGCAGTCTCTGTTGGGGTTTTCTGGGAGCCACTGCTGTATGATGTGACCAGGGAAAGCCCATCCTTGCTACTTGCTGGGTTAGATGGGCTCTGAGCCACCAGTTATCTCTTGGGAAGTATCTTCTGTAGACAATTCTGACCAATATTATTTTAAGGGTCATCTGAAAAGTGGCAGACATCAGTCAGGCATTATTCTCTCCATGGACCAAACCACAATGCATCTCTACCCACTTTGGTCAAGAAAGACAGGAAAACCAGTCTTGGATGTGTCCCAAGCACCTAGAACGGTGGGTGTTCCATATATATTTGTTAAAGGAAGGAAGGAGTTGGGGGTTATAAAATCTTTCCTGGCATTTTGATGTGGGAAAATGAAGACTGAGAAGGGGATTCTACTGGGAACAGAGTAATTTTAGCATCCTGGGATGTGTGGGCAGGATCCACCTCAATCTTCAGACTTTCAGAAGGAGGCTGAGAGTTAAACCCACTAATTCAACATCCTAGTCTGTCTCATTTCATGGTTCCCAGGGCCCTTTCCCACATGTTCTTTCAGTTCCTGGAACAACTCTGAGAAATAGATGTTATTACCTTCTTTTTTAGGGATGTGAAAACTGAAGCTGAGAAAAGTATGCAAACCAGGGTGCTAGTCCCAGCCCCTAGAGCAGTTGTTAAGATGCAGAATCCCAAGCCCCAGCCTCAGACCTACTGAATCAGAACCTCAGATCTGGGGAGGGGGTGGCCTGGGGATCTGAATTTATAATAATCACCCCTGGTGCTCTCAGCGCAGTGCAATTCAGGAACCACTAGGTCCCTGGGTGACCACAGTGCTGGGAGCCCTGCCTGATACTCTCCTCCTGTGTCTTCCCATTCATCTCCCAGTGACCTGTCCCTCTATGGACCATGAACTATTCTCATCTGGTAACTCTATCTGGACCAGATTTTTTTTTTTTTTTTTTTGCGGTACACAGGCCTCTCACTGTTGTGGCCTCTCCCGTTGCGGAGCACAGGCTCCGGACGCGCAGGCTCAGCGGCCATGGCTCACAGGCCTAGCTGCTCCGCGGCATGTGGGATCTTCCCAGACCGGGGCACGAACCCGCGTCCCCTGCATCGGCAGGCAGACTCTCAACCACTGCGCCACCAGGGAAGCCCTGGGCCAGATTTTAAACCACCATCCTGGGAACCAAGCCAGCAAATGGACTCATAGAGTCTGTATGGGGCAACCTAAGCCAGCCTATCTTTTTCTCCCCACATAATGCAAATTTGTAAGGTATTTCAGTCAATTACACTGATATTGGTGTGAATTTTAAAATGATAACCAAGAAGAACTGATGGATTTTTAGAAGAACT
Source organism: Hyperoodon ampullatus (assembly GCF_949752795.1). Classification (NCBI taxonomy): domain Eukaryota; kingdom Metazoa; phylum Chordata; class Mammalia; order Artiodactyla; family Ziphiidae; genus Hyperoodon; species Hyperoodon ampullatus. The sequence goes on along the minus strand of NC_136923.1, from coordinate 47,776,733 downwards.
GATGGATTTTAGAATGGTACTGATGGATTTTAGAATGGTACTGATGGATTTTAGAATGGATTTTAGATAGTGCATGGCCAAACGATCAAATGGAAGAGAGGCAAGGAAGTCAACCATTTCACATGCAAAGGGCCTCTCAACAGTGCCCAGGGCCAACCCGCCTCCTTCTGTTGAAAGTGACTGGGAATAATGGAGAATGCATTTGAATGAATCACTCAATGTGGTGGTCCTGTTCTATGTATTTACACCTATGTGTTATGTTATTGGTAATTATGCACGTCTGGTTTGAGGACCAGTTAACAGACACCTTTCCACATGCTTGCTTCTCCTTCTCACTTCTAGGTTTTTAGAAAATATGGTTAAGAAAACAAAGCAGAAGGTGAAAATACTTGACATAGAAAACACCGGGACATTTCCTCAAATAACATGGAGGATAGAGTCACAAATAAACTGGGGCTATAAAGTCTAGAAAAGATTAAGAGTTGGCCTGATCTACAAATGATCTTTAGCCTACTTGTAGATTTTTACTCAAAAGATGTCGATTGCTAGTTTCCGGCAGAAACACAACACAGTCCTGTAAGTGATGTACATACTTTGGCAGAAGGAGAGGGAGATGAAAGACCTGCTTTTGCAAAATCTGACTTGATATGTTAATAAGCAAGAGAATAACAGAATTGTGAGCAAGATCTTAAAGGTAACGCTAAAGAAAAAAACCTCAGAAGATAGCCAATAGAGTCAAATTCCTCCAAAATACGGGGTAGTGGGATATTCAGATCTATAGGATTCCAAGAGGCCCAAATGGAAAAACCAATGTTATTTTATAGTTCTCTCTTCTGGGCATGATGGTATGCCTAGGAGAAAAATGACTGTTCTGGTCACTCATGCCCCATAAAGACCCTGGTACCTTCCATCAGAGTCGAGGACAAAAGTTGGGAGATTTGTTTCTCAAAGTGTGACTTTGGGGCTTCCCTCGTGGTGCAGTGGTTGAAAGTCTGCCTGCCGATGCACGGGACATGGGTTCGAGCTCTGGTCTGGGAGGATCCCACATGCCGCGGAGCAACTAGGCCCGTGAGCCACAACTACTGAGCCTCCGCGTCTGGAGCCTGTGCTCCGCAACAAGAGAGGCCACGACAGTGAGAGGCCCGCGCACTGCGATGAAGAGTGGCCCCTGCTTGCCATAACTGGAGAAAGCCCTCGTACAGAAACGGAGACCCAACACAGCCAAAAATAAAAATAAAAATAAATTAAGAAAAAAAAAGTGCTCTGTAAACTTAAAAAAAAAAAAATTGTGACTTTGTTTTGCATTAGAAATCCAAAGTCAGAAGAGATACCAGGATGATCTATCCCTCGCCTAGTCAAAGATTCTACCTTCTGCAAAGCAAGGGCCTGGAAAGAAGCAATATTTTATTTTCAATGTCAATTATTTTGCCTGATGTTTTTATTCCTTGGTTTTGTAAATACCATCAACAGCATATAACTTAAAGCTACCTCTGAAGTGTTCTTTATTCTGATGCATCTGAGCTCTGTGTGGACAGGAAGAGCATTATCTAGCAAGTTAGGAGTCCTACCCATTGAAGGACACTGGCAGTCCCCCCAAGTGAACGCTGAAACGGGAAACTCTGAGGTGTGCCAATCTGTCATAACCACTGGCTTCTCGGTCACTCACCGCCTACCTGGAGCACCCGGGGCAGGAGAAGTCACTCAGCATTTCTCAAAGCTAACATCACCCTCCAGTTCCAACTGTTCTGCAGCAATGCAATGGACTTTAAGAAGAGATGGGCTAATGCCTATGATTGTAGATGCCCAGAACAAAGGGAAACCCATGTCAGGCCTAGGGAGGGCAGTGGGAGTTAAGGGAGAGAAGGAAAGGAAAGACAATAGTGCCTCCATAGTCTTTGACTTAATAGAGGCAGGGAGAAAACAAAATGGCAATTTCCTCTATTCAAAGGTGCAATACAATAGCCAAGACATGGAAGCAACCTAAATGTCCATCGGCAGATGAATGGATAAAGAAGATGTAGTACATATATACGATGGAATATTACTCAGCCATTAAAAACAATGAAATAATGCCATTTGCAGCAACATGGATGGACCTAGAGATGATCATACTAAGTGAAGTAAGTCAGAGAAAGACAAATATCATATCACTTATATGCTGAATCTAATTTTTAAAAAATGATACAAATGAGCTTATTTACAAAACAGAAACAGACTTACAGATATCGAAAACAAACTTATGGTTACCAAAGGGGAAACGTGGGGAGGGGGTGGGGGAATAAATCAGGAGCTTGGGATTAACATATACGCACTACTATATATAAAATAGATAAACAACAAGGACCTATTGTATAGCACAGGGAACTCTACTCAATATTCTGTGATAACCTATATGAGAAAAGAATCTAAAAAAGAATGAATATATGTATATGTACCACGGAATCACTTTGCTGTACACGTGAAACTAACACAACATTGTAAATCAACTATAATCCAATAAAAATTTTTTTTAAAAAGGTGCAATAGAGAAGATGGGCCCTCCCCTGGATCCGCCCCAATGCGGGTCCTGTCCTCACATCCTAACGACTGTTATGAAAAGAATAATCACACTTGATATCCGCTGAGTGCTTACTGGGAGCCGGGAGTTCTCGGCACTTTAAAACGCTATCTTGTTTAATCCTTAGAATACCCCTGGGAGGTGGGCACTATGATGACAGAAGGGAAACGGGGCTGAGAGGGGCAGGAGCACTTGTCCTGCTCACAGGGCTGGACAGGGCGGTGTAGAAGTTCCCTCTCTAGTGTCTCTGTGGTATTGGACCACAGAAGCGGAATCCTGAGGACAGAAGGAAGTCCACATAGCTGGCCTAAATGCCAGGGCCAGCACCACAGGCAATACCCGTAGTCAACAGGGCAAAATGAATTAGTAACACCTGGTCACAGCCTCCTGGCACCCTTGGGTGCCGAAGTCACTTTGGGAGATGTAAGAATTCAGGGAAAGAAGGAAAGGCCGGGACAGAGGTACTCAGAGGAGGGACTGAGGCTGTTGGCAAAGGCCTGAGTCAAGAGCCAGGAGAGTGTGGTCATGAGGGGAGGTTAAGAGAGCCAGCCTGGATGTGGTTCACCTGCACTCAGCTCTGCCACTGACTGCTGTGACCTTGAGCCAGCTAGTCAATGTCATCGTGCCTCAGTTTCCTCATCTGTTCAATGGGGATGACAGCTCATAGGGTTGCTGGGAAGGTTAAATGTTTAGATTTAAAACTGTAAGTCCTGGGCTTCCCTGGTGGCGCAGTGGTTGAGAGCCTGCCTGCCAATGCAGGGGACACGGGTTCGTGCCCCAGTCCGGGAAGATCCCACATGCCGCGGAGCAGCTAGGCCCGTGAGCCATGGCCGCTGAGCCTGTGCGTCCGGAGCCCACGCTCTGCAACCGGAGAGGCCACAGCAGTGAGAGGCCCGCGTACCGCAAAAACAAAAAAAACAAAAAAAGCAAAAAAACCCTGTAAGTCCTTATTCACTGTTAGCTGTTACCAAATCACCTGGGTAGTACAGCAACTCACTGAACAAGATTTTAGCTTAGAAAAAGATCACCAAATCGATGGCACCTTCATTAGCCTGAGTTTCCCCCAAGACCACTGCCTGCGACAGGACTTCGCAGGAAGACGGTTTAGCAGGAGTGGGACATGAGGGTGGGAGGAGGTCAAGGAAGTACGGGATGCATCACCGGGTTGGCTGGATCTTACAAGGACAGTCCAGGGAACCTCAAGAAACACTGGCAGAGGATGAATGAATAGGGAAAGAGATCTCCGCCAGCCCTCACCCTCGTGGACAACGTGCTATCAGGGGGCTGGAGAGGCAGAGACCCCCTCGGACAGGGCGTCCCTGGCTGCTCCAGCAGGAAGCTGCCCACAGCTGCTTGGGACCAGGCTCTGCAGTGGCTGCGGTTAAGAGGGTTCAGAATGGTGCATAACGTGTCCAATGTGTCCAGCCAGCAAACCCATACTAAGCCCCCGCTGCATACCAGGCAGGGAGAACGCAGCAAAGAACAAGCCAGGCAAGGTGTTTGTTCCCTCTTCCACTGACGTGAAGGAGATGACAAGAAGCAAGGAAACCACAAGTCTGTTCTCTATGTCTGAGGTGGAGTTTGGGGTTGGCAGACGCAAACTAATACATTTAGAATGGATAAACAACAAGGTCCTACTGTATAGCACAGGGAACTATATTCAATATCCTGTGATAAACCATAATGGAAAAGAATATAAAAAAGAATGTCTATATGTGTATAACTGAGTCACTTTGCTGTACAGCAGAGACTGGCACAACATTGTAAATCAACTATACTTCAATTAAAAAAAAAGAAGGAAAATAAGTAATTTTAGATAGGGATAAAGTACTTGGAAGAAAATAAAATGGGCTAACAGGATGAGGAGGGAGGCTTCCTTTAGACAGAAGGACCAGGAATGGCCTCTCTGAGGAGGTGAAATTTGAGCTGAGGCTCCAGTTGCAAGAAGGAGCCAGACAGAATGCAGAGGGCAAAGGCAAAGATTCTGAGGTGAGTTCCACAAACCTCCCCGGAGGCCTGCTGGGAGGAAGCGTGAGCTGCGGGACAGCTGGGAGGTGGGGGAAGGGCAGGCAGGGGCTGGGTCCTGAAGGACCTCAGAGGAGGCCAAGGTGTAGAGCCTGGATTTTATTCTGAGCCCGCTGAGAAGCCAGTGGAACATTTTGTAGGCAGGGGAATTCCGTGATCTGGTTGCTCTGTTAAGAAGGAGAGCAAGATAAGAAACTGGGAAATGAGTAACTGCTGGTTTTGTGGGTCAGAAATGGCTGAATGCTGGCAATTCATCTGGTTCACCCTGATTCCTGTCCTGTTAGACTGTCACTGAGAACAAGAGCAATGTCTTAATAAGGCTCTGTTGGCCGCTACCACCATGAAGTCTTCCATGGGAGCACCAGGGACCATGGCCCTGAACCAGGAGGGGGAACTGAACCTCCCAGGTGGCTGGAGGTGGAAGCACAGCAGAGGGGTCTCGCTGTGTCCCTGCAACCCACACAGTGCACAGGGAATGATCCCTGCTACTGTTTCTGTTCTACCATCTTCCCAGGTACTGAGTTATTCACGCTCTGCCAACACACAGCACGCTCGCCACCGATGCCCTTGACCACCTGTGCTTATCTGCTCAATCACAGACACAGAGAAGGGAGGGCCTCAGCCACGGCGCTCCTCCCTGGCTCTTATTTCTCCTACTGCCTTTAGCTGCTGCTTTTTTTTTTTTTTTTTTTTTTGCAGTATGCGGGCTTCTCACTGCTGTGGCCTCTCCCGCTGCGGAGCACAGGCTCCGGACGCGCAGGCTCAGGAGCCATGGCTCACGGGCCCAGCTACTCCGTGGCATGTGGGATCTTCCCGGACTGGGGCACGAACCCGTGTCCCCTGCATCAGCAGGCGGACTCTCAACCACTGCGCCACCAGGGAAGCCCTGCTTTTTTTTTTTTTTTAATTTTTATTTGAGTATAGTTGATTTACAAGGTTGTGTTACTTTCAGGCGTACAGCAAAGTGAATCACTTATACATCATATATATATATATATATATCTCCATTCTTTTTCAGATTCTTTCCCATATAGGTTATCACAGAATATTGAGTAGACTTCCCTGTGCTAGACAGTAGGTCCTTATTAGTTACCTGTTTTATGTATAGTAGTGTGTATATGTCAATCCCAATCTCCTAATTTATCACTTTCCCCCGTTTCCCCTTTGGTATCCAGCAATCCCACTCCTGGGCATATATCTGGAGAAAACCATAATTCAAAAAGATACATGCACCTCAATGTTCATCCTAGTTTCTTTGGAAGAAGGGAAATTCTTCAGAGCAGGAGAGAGGAGTCTGGGTAAGAGGTGACCACAACCACTGATTAGCGTATCTGTTCCGTACAGTGACAAGCCTCCATCTGCATCTTGAACAGGTTCCAGTCTTAAGGATTTTGTGGTTAAGCAAAATGCAGATTGGTGAACTGCCAAGCCTGATTTAGCACTTGGACCAGATTAACACATTCCTATGCTTCTATGCATCCACATTTTACTTTGGTGCCTGTGACGCTCAGTTCCACAGTGGTATGAAGGTGATGCTTTAAATTCTGTGTGAGAATATGGCACCAAAGTTTATCTTGGGGCTGTGTAACCGATATCTAGTATCCAGTACTTGCCATGCATTTTAAGAAATTTCATGAGGTTACCGTTACCATTCTTCATTTCCAAGACCATCAGCTGTCTAGTAATCAAACAATAACTTGACGTTATTGTACACTTTGGTTTTTCTGTTTTTATCCTTGAAGCACAGAGGGAACGTGCTTATTTAACGCCTCAGCCATCTGGAGACTGTTATGGAGAAATCCTCTGGGGCAGAGACAATGAAACTTCACTGTAAATCAAATCCCACGTGCATCATTATTGATTATCAGCCAGGAGGGCGCTGTGTTTGGGATAAAGTTTGAAGAAAGGGCAAGTACTTTCTCTTTGAATCTATTAGAAATTGGTTACTGAGGGCCTCTGGGGCTGCCCAGAGTCATTCTTAACTTATTCTAAGATCCGTTGGGTTTGTTAACATTGGTCAATCATCTAGAGTAGCAAAATAGGCCACTGACCTGAAACAGAGAGCTTAAAATATGTAAATTATATAAAGATGAAACCACTAAGGTATTTTACTGTCTCCCTGGAACTGAGTTCTGCAAAACTACACCAAAATCAAGTCCTTTTCAAGTACACAGAAGATGTGGTTTTTTGGAGGGGATCATAATGACCCCAAAATGATAATGTTAAGGGAGCCTAGAGACAGCTTTGTCCCAAAGGTGGCTAGAAGTCAAATACTGGCTACAAAGGGAGGCCAACTCTACCAGCACAAGCAGGCTTTTTCATTCCATCTAATTTCTCAGGGGAATTCAACACATCCTAGTGGGGTAACTGGGACATCCCAGTTACCCCAGTGCATAGGAGATCAACACCAACAGCCAAAGAATTCCACCCTACTTTGAGCTACATTTTAAAAACAAAGAAAAGGTTTGTGTGTCAGTAAATATCGACACACATAATCTCTAATACTCCCCAGTCATTTCATTCCCGACATCACCCTTGATAAACAAGAGATGACCAATGGTATCTGCAAAGTGGAAATGACTTTTCCCCTGCTTCTGATTCAATCACGACAGACCAATACATCATTTTGTCCAGGTACAGGCTTTTATATTAAACATTTCCCTTTCAATTATTCACCAAAATAAAGGGAAAAATACATATGTGAATCCTTGTATCAATCAAATAGGAGGTTTGCCTCAAATGTTTCTGATACTGAGGAATATTCCATTTGCTGTTCTTTCTTGGGACAGAAGCCTAAACAACCAACCAAACCAAAAAAAAACCTTTCTTGGGCTTCCCTGGTGGCGCAGTGGTTGAGAGTCTGCCTGCCGATGCAGGGGACACGGGTTCGTGCCCTGGTCTGGGAAGATCCCACATGCCGCGGAGCAGCTGGGCCCGTGAGCCATGGCCGCTGGGCCTGCGCATCCGGAGCCTGTGCTCCACAACGGGAGAGGCCACAACAGTGAGAGGCCCGCGTACCACACACACACACACAAAAAACCTTTCTTTTTTTTTTAACTTTTATTTTTTTATTATTATTTTTTAAATATTTTGTTTATTTATTTATTTTTGGCTGCTTGGGTCTTAGTTGTGGCATGTGGACTCTCTAGTTGAGGCACACGAGCTCAGTAGTTGCAGTGCACGTGCTTAGTTGCCCTTCGGGATCTAAGTTCCCTGACCAGGGATTGAACCCGCGTCCCCTGCATTGGAAGGCGGACTCTTAACCACTGGACCACCACGGAAGTACTGAGGGCTTCTGAAAGTACTCTTTCTATTCATCAAGAGTTTCTGGTAGGGAAAAGGTCACTTTCCAGGTTAAAAAAAAAAATCACAACTAGTGATCTGACGGTAATGTTCTTGAATGAGCTTGAAAAAATTCCCTGTAGTCTTTTCAGTGAATTGAAAGAAGACTGCACAAACACTTGTTTGCATGTGTTACTATCTAATAAACGTGTGCTCATACGTGTGTATCTCACAGAAGCACAAGAGGATTCAGACCACCAGTAAAAGATTATATACACCATCATCATCCCCTGGGATTTAGTGCCAACTCCACATACAATGAACAAAAGGCCACGCAGACAGTGCCACGAAAAGGGGGGGGTGGTTATTACTGTGGTGGTTATTATTTCAAGGCAGAGTATCTCTTTGCTCGGGGGAGTCAACCCAGCTCACTTTAATTCTTTCCTTCCTTACATTCTCAGTGGTAAGTTTCTACTGTCCCCAAGACCTCAGAAAGATCCATGCACTGCTTAGGGCGCTAAATGTATTAAGTTGTTACATATTCATTCTGTGTTCGATAACACCAGAGCCGGGGCTCACAGATAATGGTAATGTGCCTCCTGTAAAACAGGCACAAAGACACACCAAACACACTCACGCCTACTTGCTAGAGTCGCTCCCATAAGCTTAACAGTCACATCCCAACTCATCCTCTGTTGTTACTCTTAAAAATGTAGCCTCACGCCATCTTCAGAATATCAAGTCTGTAATTACTTTTCAGCCATCAACGCATATCAAAAATGTTTGTAAAATGGATAACTAATAAGAACCTGCTGTATAAAAAAATAAATAAAATTCAAAAATTCAAAAAAAAATGTTTGTAGTAAAGACATAAGATAGAAACACTTATATTCCCTAGTTAACATTTGGTCTTCTCATTTTTACTGAACCCCTCCAACATGAATATGATGTAATCAGGAAAAGCTTGTTTAAGAACTGAAGCAGAAGAAAAGCTTTGGGGTCCCTTTTCATGCTGGTTACTTATAAGTTATTGATCTGGGGTGGTTTCTCTCTTGCTCTTTCTCATAGAGGCAGATGCTTCATTAGTCTCACCCTAATGGCTGTCGTTTCTACCCATGGATTAAATCATACGTGTGTATGGCACAGTACGTTCATCTATTTTATGTATAATATGAATTGGCAGATTGAAAATTTAGATCATTTTTAAAAAATTAAAAGAGGCACATCAAACAGAATATACAATAAGTCTGTAGAAAATATAAACCCCAAACAAGTGTTCCTGTACTTTAGCTATTCATTCCTGCATGACTCCTTCCCCCTAAAATACAAGAAATGCATACTTTTTTCTAGAGTTTAAAATCAGAATAATATTTCATGGGGTGAAATTTTTATTGCTGTTCGATCAGTTATTTCCATTAAGGAAATGTATAATGATTTAATCACTAACAATACAAATATCTTTTGTTAGAAGCACATTTTACATTGATTAGAACTCCTTGGGTTGAACAGGCTTTTAAAGTACTGAATCTAAAAACAGTTCTATCAGGATCTGTAGAGACATTTTTGCTAAGTGCTCACTGGCCTAAAAATATCTTTTAAAAACAATTTAGCTAATTTGACTGGGGGGTTCACATGAACATATTGACCCACAGACTGTGATTTCCTGTATGACAGAACCTACCAAATTAGTAACACAATCCAGGTCAAGTTTATAGGCATAATAGAGTTCCTGAAAAATATAAGCAGGTCTATGGAGATAATTTTTTTTTTCAATGATGGGGTTAAGTATGGATGAGTAGAGGGCTGGGAGCATGGAAAGATGAAAACCACAGTTGAAGAGTTGAAGTGATGTCTCCCTTTTCACTGCAGTCTCCTTTGTAATGAAAGGCAACATTTACGTTCATGTACCTTGATGGGAACATGCTGTTGACTGTTTCACAGAAGTAACAGCAATCCTGGAATCATCCTCAAACTTAAATAACAGACCACACTGTCCAGTCTTTACCACACACCCCAGAAGAAGTTACTTCTCAAATGTTGAGCTTTTCAAAATAACTGCATGTTTTATTTACAAACACTAATATTGAATTCAGTGATTCCTCTGGGTGGGGGGGAATGCCATTCCTAACTAGCTTTCCATAAAACAACAAAAGTCAGTGGTCACTAGGTAGAAGATGAAGGGGTGGGGCGAGGTGGGACGACCACCTTTGTCTTTCATCCTTAGCAATGAACATGTCTGGGATGCGCAGACGTCTCCACGACTTCAGGATTGCCTAATTACTAAAATAAAACACACTTTACACATAAATCAATAAATCAACCTGCAATGGCAGGACTGGTAGCCGGTTACTAGACAAAATGAATATGCATAAGCACCACCTCCTAGGAGAGCTTCTGTGCCAGGGCGGATCACAAATTCTAAAAGGACGGTTCCAGGAAGGCGGCCGGCAATGCCCCGTGAGAAATGACACGTAATTTTACCCGCCAGAGAAAATGCCCTGCCAAGAAGTCGGGAGGAGGGGACGTGCTCAAGCCGCAGGCGCCCCGGTGAAGACCCCTTACCTTGGGCAGGGGTCGGAGCAGGCGGGCAGCCGGCTGGGTCCCCGCCGGCCCCGGAGCGCACCCGGCCCGAGCCGGGCGAGGACCGCGCACCCGGCTGCCGCTCCGAGCGCCACTCCGCTACTTACCCCGTCGGCGTTATTAATAGATGTTAATGGCTCCCTCAGATCCAGGAGAAATCTCTTTCTTTTTGTTATCTGTAAATTCCAAGTTAAAAAAAAAAAAATCCCGAAGCAGCAGTGGGCTCCCTGGTGCCGTGGATGCCAGTCCGCATTCCGCCCCCAGCCGCCTCCACCCTCCGAGCCGGCCCCCAACTTGCTGCATCGGCGGCCAAAAATCAATCCGAAGCCGGAGCGATCGGGCGCGCAGGCAGACAAAGACTTCACCTCGGGCAGGGCCGGAGTCTGGCTTTGCTTTGAAAGCAGTAACCTTGCCAGTGGCATTACAGAGAGGGGTCCTACATGTTGTTTTTCTCCAGAGGATTCTTCTATGACATGCAAAAATACTCAAGTCCTGACACCGTCCGGGACGCTGTCCCTTGACTGTGGGACAATCACGTCCCATGATCTTCCAAAAAAAGATTCCTAGTCCCCTTTGTGTGAGACCAGAAAGCACTTGGCAGTCTCCTGGCCCCCATACTCCTGACACCCTGTGTTCTTCCCTGACACACCCACCCTACTGGCATCCAGTCCCAAAGGACCTTCCTCTCTTGCCCAGGAACAGCCTTCTAGGGTCCCTTGGGTTTGGGGAGGAAGAGGGGAGGGAGGGAGTCCGGAGGGAGAAAAGCGGGGAGGAAAAAAGGAGGAAAGGAAGAACGGAAGGAAGGAATTAGGCTTAGTCCATTCAGAGGTGTCATAGTTAATATCAATCAACTTTTGCTGCTTTTAGTTCCAAGACAAACTATTTTACTGAATAGGTGAAAAATTAAAAAAGGAAAAAAAGTATCCGGTGAGATTTGGTCTGAATGCACTTTAGCGGCCGGCATACAAAGCACTGTTGTGTCCGCCCCTTTGGCTGTGTTACTTAGCCCCCAGATGAGCCAGACCATCTAGGTGTGTCACATACCAAACACCCAGCAAGGCCTGCCATATTGGTGACTGAAGCAACCCATGTTACCAATTCAGCTGGTATCTGCCAGAAAAGTATGTAGTTCAACTCAGCTAAGAACTCACTAATTTTACAATCTGTGATAAATCAATCTGTGGAGGTGGGCCATGGGTAGGGGACTAGCTGACTTCCAACTTTCTTGACACTCAGGATCTAACACGCTTGGAAAAGGAGGCCCCCTAAACTAACAGCCTTTGTTTCTTCATTGTGTCTTCCAGTTCTTGGTCCAGAAATCGTCAAAGGACCTTTGTAGTTAACACAGAACCATGTTAAACATGCCTGTTATGAATTTTAATTATTTTAATTAAGTTACCTTTTTCTATTTCTTAGTATTCATTCATATCTATATAACTTTCTCCAAAGTAATAAAACTCCATTAGTATAATTACTATTTTTCAGTAAATCTGATTTCCCTTTTCACCATGACTCTCAGTGAGAATTAATGGTATGATAACTATAGAGGTTGCAACTGAAGACACAAATGAGAGAAAGACTGGGAATTTCACTAGAACCTTGGAATAGTTTTATCAATTCCTTATTCTCTTGCCCTTCTCCATCCACGGGCCCCACAAAGAAGGACAGGATAAAATGCGATAAAGTTTCAGAATAATGGATATTTTGAGAGAGAGACATACTTTATAACAGCCAACATTTCTTTTTCTTTTTTTAATTGGCTTTTAATGAGCAGCTGCAAAAGTTCAACAACCTATTAACCACTTCAGGGTCTGCTTTATGAGAAATGTGATCTGCCTACACAACCCAGAGCCCTGCAGATTCCAGTAAAGAGGGGTAATACAGTTTTAAAAATAAATCAATATACCAAAGTAATTGCACTGGGCATGCATGGTCTGGGAGGTGAAGGTGGTAGGGAGAGCAAGGTAGACTGAGATTCACCTTCTTATATGCAGATAAAGAACCACAGCTATTTCCTTGTTTTCACCCAAAGAATGAAAAATGTCATTAATTCCTTCAAGACAAATGCAAGCAACTGGCTTTGTTGCTGTTTCTCCCTCCCTCCCCTTCCCTCCCTCTCTCCCTTCTCTCTCTCTCTCTCTCTCCAGCTTTAGAGAAAGGCAGCGGTAAGATTATAGCAGCGATGGAATCACAGGGTCTGGCTATATTAGCAGAATCACAGACAGCACTAGGGCGATGTCTTCGCTCTCCAGCTCTCTAATTATTTACCCAGATCAAGCCTGACTGCTGGAAAATCAGCTCTCTCCAGGAGGTAACCAAGCTGAAAGGTTCTTTTCACTGAGAAATGATGGGCTGGTGGCTGGCATCCAGCCTACAGGCCAGTGCGCCCTTGTGGGCAGTGTCACGAAATAAATACCCAGGACCACACCATTTCCTTCCTTCATCCCCAGGAAAGTATTGGTCAGTTTCAGAAAAATCAGCAGAGAAGAGCATGTCTGTTGTACAGAAAACACACAAAGATTGAGCCCCTACAAGACACTGTTCTTCAGAATTAATTTGGTGAAATGAGGAACGGAGCAAGCTGAGGTTGCTGGTATTTTATAGCTGGAGTGTCCGTGCAAAGTCCCTACATGCAGACAAAGCCGATTGCTTCATTGTTCCCACTGACGGGTGCTGTTTTCTCTCGTGCAGGTCTCCAGAAAACAGAAACTGTTCGGGCAACATTTATGTTCTAATTTGCTTGGGCTCTCGTAAAACAGAAAGCCACTAGCCCTCTGTCAGCTCCCATGCTCCTCCAAAGCTTTGGGTCACTCTCTTGACTCCACAGAAGAAAAGATTTTTAAAAAATCAATTTAAATCAATCTCATTTATATTTGTCTGTTTCTAAAAGCTTTGTTAGAAGCGACACAATTCAAATGCTTTGCACTTTCTTATTTGCTTTCCTCGGACTGCAAAACTACTGTTTCACACATGCAAATTTTTAATTTGTCAGACCCACGATGGGATGGATCACCTTCAGATTTCTTTATTTTTCACTGCTAACAGACGAACATGGCTGCCAGCGAGGATCTGTCTGAACGTGAACGTGAACGTGGGGGCCTGGCACTCACATTACCCCTGCTCGTTTACCTACACACTTCAGAAGGTGCAATGTCAGGGTTCATCCACCAAATCTATAACAGGTCTGGGGAGACAATGTACATATTGTTGACTGGTATTTCAACTTTATGTTGTGTTTATTCTAACGCTATAATCAATTTGTATTCTCTGCATATACAGCCACCTCTTAATAGTACATTTGAGGATTCTTTTTCCCTGCCTCTTGGTCAGGAGTGGAATTCCAAATCTGCTGTGGTCGGTTAGACTGCCGATTTTTAAAAACAAACTTCCATTTAAAAAATCCCTCTTTTGGACAACTGACATTCTAACTTGAGCTTGAGAAACCATGGAATTTTATTCCTGAATTCAACATCTAACCAAACTACTTCCTTTGAGTTCAGCTGGGATTTGTAATATATTCATCAAATTTCTATCATGAAACATTTGCATCAATATTACAGTTTTCTACGTTCAGGAGAAGGGGCTCAATAAATTCATTATTTAGAAAGTAAGTATGGGTCTGCTAAAAGTCTATATCGAGTTTCTTATTAGACACCATAGAAGCACACCAAGAACCAAGTATTAAGAGAAAAATTAACAGAATTTTGAAGAGGGTATAAACTAAACCAGGTGGGATCATGGGGTCATCTCTATTTCCAATATAGGAATCACTGCTCAACTGTCTGATGATATCATTTAAAATAGGGAAAAGTTGATCTTAGTAGGAGGGGAAAAAGCCCTTACCCCATCTCATGTTAACAAGTTGTTTTATAGGAAAAAAGAGAATAATTTATATTAAATTATTATTCATTGGGAGAATACATATTAATTATAAACAATTTCCTCTTTGGTATTGAAAAAAAATTTAGATGGAATGTAGAGAAATTTCCCCCAAGTTCTAAGAGAAAATAATAACCTCAGAATTCTCAAAACCATCACACAGACTATAGACTACAGTGTCCAAATTTGGAATTTTTTATCTTCTATAGAAAAATGTTTATTGTAGTGATTGGAGTTTAAAAAAAGCCCCTCTTTGGACGCTGGGGACATTTCCACTGCTCACAGGGTTTGCAGCTGTTTAAACATTTTGAGCTTTTCGTCTCAACTGGGTCTGGCTCTACTCAGACCAAAATCACTGTTTTATTCACCTGAGTGCAGGGAAAGTTCCACTTTCCTTCTTGGGACTACTTAATGGTCCCCCCTCTATTTTTCACACAACAATACCAGATATAAAGTTATGGGAGCATTGATACATACCCCTAAAACAAATGGACTAAGGCAGGACCACCCCAGCCTGGAGAAGAGCCATTTGATTTGCTTTATGGCCAAATTATTTCAGGATGGAGAAGCAGCATAGTCACCTGCATGGGGGCATCCCTGGAGGAGTGCAGACCACCTCACAGCCGATGAACTGAGCTTTCCTCCTGGTCTAGATTCCCTTGGATGTTCCTTTCCTTGGCCTTGGTGCTAATCTTTATTGGCTGTGTGTGATCCTCATGTTTTCACGGAGGCGGTCCAGTTGGACCACGAGTGCTTTGTGAGTTGCTCATGAGGAATCACAAGATAGTAATTATAAAAACCAATACTACCTTATCGAGTTATGGGGCCAGAGCGGCCTAAGTCATTAAAGTATCAGTGTTTGAAAGGAAAATGTAGTAGACCCGAATGTAGTTGGCATTTATACAAACTTGACATGGCAGCACTGCAGCATGCGAGGGTAGGGGGCTGGCCTATTTTGCAGAAGAGGCAAAGTGACAGGGATGAAGTGACACAAGAAGCTCATGTCCCGGTCCAGGATTATGTCTACTGAATCAGGGTGTCTCCCTCAAGAGTCTGAAGCTCTGAATGTCCAGTTAATGCTGGGATGGGATTGTCCCCTGGTTTTTCTGGGAAGCAAGGGCCTCTTGTTACTCTCTACCATCTTTCAACCCTAATCCCCATTCACCTTCACCCTAAAGGCTACTCCCATCCCCTGCTCAGGCCAGCACTGTCAGTATCAGGAGTGCTGCAGTTGGAGCCTGGATCTGAGACTCCTTTATTTACATAAGCGCAGGTAAAGGTGACCCCTGTGTGATGCCACACTCTGGCTAGGATTCCACCCGTGTGGAGAATGGAGCGTGAGTCTGTCCGACCAACACCAGCATCTAGAACTGGGGCCTGTTCATGAGCAACAACTGAGACATGAGGGTGCGACTTGTTTCAGTCAAGGTCAGGAACCACCTCTACTTCTAGTTTTCTGAGTTCTTTGGTCTTTCCCCTTTGACTACCATCTTATAGTCTTTCTATCATGGCCTCGCTATTACAGCTGCTCCAACCAAAACTCCATTTTACTCCAACTGTCATCATCTGTGAAGATCCTGTAACAGGGAAGAACAAAGCTGGCTCCATATTGGATCTGTTTCTTTTACTGTAACCTTTGTTTTCTATTGCTTTTGCTACAAGTTAATCACTAAAGGGATGTTGCCTATAAGCTTAAAGCATACATAATGGCCTATCCCGGGGAACCATGCTTCCCCTGCCCCTGGTGTTAAGCTAAAACACCTTTGTTTAAGCTCACAGGAAACATCCTGACCAGGCCCACCTGTGAATGGCTGCAGGAAAGAAGAAATGAACACATCCTCCCTGGAGTCTGGCCAGAACCAGGAAATATCTGCAACAACTTATCACCTCCCCCTCTTTGTTCTATAATAGAAACTAGCATCCAAACCCAGGCAAGATGGTTCTTTGGAGCACAAGTCCACCGTCTTCTTGGTCTGCTGGCTTTCCAAATAAAGTCACTATACCTGACCCCAACAACTCGTCTCTCAATCTATTGGCCTGTCATGCAGTGAGCAGTACGAGCTTGGACTGGGTAACAATCTCACCTCAAAACCCTCAGCTGCTGATGCGGACACAGGCAGGGCCAGGTCCTGTAGTGGGAGGTTTCGGATCCTGCTTTTCTTCCCACCTCGCCTGCTCTTTGTTTTTCTGATGCTGTCAGTGCTCTGTCTGGAGACTGACCACACCTGACCTGTTGTCAGACCTCGAGAGCTCCAGATGAGAAGACTGGCCACGCCACTTACATGCCGATGAAAGTCAACACTTTCCTGGACAGACCCAGACAGTCCCCAGATTCTTCGGAGGAAAAACTGTCCACCTGGCTTCACAGACCATCACCATATCTGAACCGTCCTCACTGAGGGACCTCGTCTTGGCCGTGAACTGGAGATAAAGGGATTTGATCCCATTATGGCATATAGGGTTTGCACACTTGCTTCTTTCTAGCAGTTAGTTCTGCTCAGGCTTGGCTGATAGACCGGGCATGGAATGGAGAGGGCAGCATCCAGCTTCTCTGAGCCTCAATTTCCTCATCAGTTCCATGGGAAATGTACAACCAGCCTCACAAAGTTTGGGTAGAGATGAACTGAGATAACGTGTGAGAAATCTGGCACCGAAGGCAAATCTTTGTTCATCCTCTCTAACCTACCCAGGATTTCGGCCACCAGGAAGTAGTCCATGGTCACCATCTTTTTCCTGGTGAGAAGAGACCTGTCCTCCAAGCTCCCCAGAAACATGTGCAACAGCTGCCTTGGGGAGGCCCTGGCCAGCTGTCAGGGAGAAATGGCAGGTGGGTGGTGGACAGGGGGGCTTCTTTCTCCACCTGCCTGTACCAGCCCTGTTACCTCCACCAGGTCCTCCTGGCTTCTTAGTAGATGGATTCCCAGACATTCCTGTCTTTAGACTCTCTCGGGTTTACCTCTCTGTCCACCCAGAGCCACAGCCGTAAGGCCACCCTAGAGGTGAGCAACACACACACAACCCTGCCAGTATGGCCCTTACCAGCTAGTGGGGACAAGAGGGACAAAGCAGATCACTGAAACTGCAGAGCATTATGAAGAAACACAGGAAGCTGGAGCAGGTGGCCGGCGAGAGGGGAACAGGAGACATAACACGATCAGAGTCGTGTTTCTCAAGCCCACCCTGGATGCTGTATGGCCGGAGATGGAGCAGAGGCCGGGGACAGGCAGACCAGATGCAGACGGAGGCCGGGGTAGGAGCCTGAAAAGGGAGGTGGTGGCCTCTGCCTGGGTGGTGACTCTGGGGATGAGGTGGTTGTGGGCGAGAGGTAGACAAAGGTGCCAGCAGGCTTGGGGCTTGTGCAGTCAGCTTGCTGGGGCTCCTGGGGCCTGGCAACTACAGGGGAGAGTTTCGGTCCCCTGAAATGCACCCACATCTTGGCCATGAGGCTAAGAATATCCCACAAGGGAACATCTGAGGCAGGGAGGGTTGGGTGGGGTCCCTGAACCACACCCCTTACTGTACATAATGGCCTGAACCCTTGGGCCACCGTCTGATGTCTGTTTCACACGTGGCACTTGGACGGGGCAGAAGTACCTGTGAGAAACCTGAGTTGGCCCCCAGGTCCCCAACTGGCCTACAGAGGACCACACCACTGGATGAAGCCTTAGGTTGGGATCACAGGGGGGGTTTTCTCAAATGGGGCAAGAGTCATGTAAACATGTGTCTTTCAAAAAGACAGGGAGGTAAACTGGAAGACTGGGGTTGACATATACACTCTACTATACATAAAATAGATAACCAACAAGGACCTACTGTAGAGCACAGGGAACTCTACTCAATACTCTGTAATAGCCTATATGGGAAAAGAATCTAGAAAAGAGTTGATACATGCATATGTATAACTGATTGACTTTGCTGCACACCTCAGACTAACACAACATCGTAAATCAACTATACTCCAATAAAAATTTAAAAATAAGTAAATGGAACTTGAAAACAAACCAAAAAATACAGGGAGGTACACAATGGCAGGTGCCACTCCCCTTCCCCTCACCGCTGGCCTAGGGAGTCACAGGCAAAAGCAATGAACCAAGTACAGACAGACACACAAAGAATGGTGTCACTCGGATAGGACAGTCCATCTTCCCGAACTGGCGCCAACCCCTGACCTAATCTTATTCACCAAGAAGCAACAGCACATCCAGAGAGAGCTGACAGAAGACAGCCCAGACCCCGGGTGCAGCTCGGCGTGGCACAGATGCATTAAATAAACAGTAAATCACATCAACTCCCTGAATGCTGTGATGTGAATCTTCTGATTTTAGGTTGGCGCCTCACTAGAGCTGTCAACCGTCTCTGCCTCTATAAAATAGGAATTACTACTGCTTTTCATTGGTTGGAAAATATCCCCAGCTGTTCCGAAGAGTGCTTTCCAGAAACCAGTCAGTTCTCGCTGCAACAAGGCTGAGCCCCTAATACATGCCAGGCGTGGTTCTCAGGGCGCTACACGTACACACTAATTCGGTCCTTGCATCCACCCTGGGAGGCAGTACCGTTATTTTACAGATTCAGAAACTGATGCACAGAGAGGTTAAGGAACTTGATCAAGGGCACACAGCAGTGACCAATGGCACAGCTGGGATTTGAAGCCAGGCCGTCTGAATTCAGGCCTGTGCTCCATGGTTCTCATGAACAGGCTCAGGAGCTCAGCCCTGTGCTGCGGGCTTCAGCCACTCACCCTGCCTCTCTTCTCCCCCAGCCCTGAAGCCTGTGTCCATCTACCTTGGTTTCCCATCTTGCTAATGTGGGTACCCGGGGGGATCAGGGCTCACAGGTATTGTGTGCCCCCGAGCAGGAACCCATTCCCCATTTTTTCAGCATTTCCCTAGCTAAGGCTGCCCTGAGACAGATGCCTGATTATTATCTGGGATAAAAAAATTCAGGGTGGATACTCCTCAGAAGCCAATATCCAGAGTTGAGAGCATATGGTTCTAAATTTTGCAGAGACAGAAATCTAATATTGAAACAAAAAGTAATTCTGCAAGTCTTTGAAACACTTCAAAAACTGATCTGCAGAGGCAGACATAAATCATTGTGAAGGAAACTTTTCTTCCTAATAGGAAAAAAAAAAAACTAAGGGGAAAAAAAAAGTTGAGGAAATGACTCACTGATCTGTATGGAGGCGAGAGAAAATGGGCCCTGAGGAGCCACATGGATGGTTTACAGAAGCCCGGAGGCCCAGCTAGGAGGAGGAAGCTGGGAAATGAGGCCCCTGGAACACATCTGAGCTTCTAAGTTGTTCCTTCTTTTTCTTCTTCCACAGCTCACGATTCAGAAACACCTGGGGAAGGTGGTGAGCCGGGCCTGGGAGCCTGGGCTCAGGCTGCTCAGCGCCCAGGCCTTGGAGATGCAGGACAGCAACAAGGACTGCCTCCACCTCTTCCTAGCTGTGTGACCCCCAGCCACTGGCCTGCCCTCTCTGAGCCAATTTCTTCATTTGCAAAATGGTGATAGCAGTACCTACTGCATGGGTGGTCATGAAGATAAAAGAAAGCACCCACACCAAGGGCTGAGGAAACACCACAAAGGGATAGCTAACAATGGCAGTAATAATAAGGCTGGTAAATCCCTTTCTGTCCTGGATCACGGTGCTCAGGGACCAGGTGGCCAGTTCAGGTCCAGCCCCGAGGGACAGAAAGCACATACCTTGGACATTCCCGATTCAAATGATGTCCCTGGAGCTTGAACCAACTGTGGGGCGTGATCCTGAACTGAATGGGACCCCAGGATGCTAAGCACCGTCTCCTCACTGGGCCCTCGGGTCAGAGCAAGTATTGCAGGCCTGGGGGGCCAGGAAGAAGTGGCGGTAGGGCAGGGTTGAGGGGTAGATACAACCAAGTAAAGAAGGGTTTCCAGGGACTTTGGATCTTCCTGCATGTTGGACTAGCTCCAAAACTGTGCCGCATCTCGGTCAAGACAATTCCTTCAGGCCAACCTGTGTGACCAGTTCAGGGGGTGTCCGTGGGATCCCCTCACTGGCTGATGGAGCATTCATGCCAACGACCAGGGTTACAAATAACCATTGTCCTTCCCACGTGGGGCTCTAGTTTCCAATCCTGGGACCTTAAATCATGAACCAGCCTGCTTTCTCTCTGATTTGCCTGAGTGGGTGGGAACGGCTCCCCACCGCCCACACGGGCTGCCGCGTCATCCTGCAGAGGGACCCCGGGCCGGCTGGGCCCGTCACATGCTTGCGTCCAAGAGGCAGCCCACCACCTCCGCCAGCCCACGGACTCCACGGGGAAGGCTCTGCCAGCGTCGCCCGCCCACTCAGCAAACCCAGGATCCAATCCCGGGCTGTTGGCCCAGGCCATCGCGCTGCCTGGGGACAATGAACCCTCTCGGTATGGCCGAATAGCCTTCTTAAAGCAATGCCGCTTGACCATTCTCAAGTACAGTAACTCCTATCAAGAAAGACATAAATGGTGCTAAAGTGAACGACGGGGCCATCGTCGCACATAAAAGGACTTCTCTGTGCAGGCTTGTTGTGAGTTGTCCTTTTGCAGCGCCTTGACTGTCACCCAGAGATTGACAGCAGAGCCGAGAAGGCACTGGCCGTGTTCCCAGAGGGGCCAACCAGAGTCACCCACGTCCTTTGAGGCTGCGGCCCTGGGGTGGCCTGGGAAGGTGGGGTGCCCGTGTGGCTCCTGGCCCTGGGGGGGCTGCAGCGGAGGAAACCTGAGCGCGGAGGGGGAGACGGCCTGTGTTCTTTCCCCTAAAAGTTTGCCGAAGGGACTCTTGGCTGAAGGCCAAGTTTGGAATGCGCAGCAGCTCGTCCTCGGGCCACAGTCCCCTGGGGGCTTGGCTGTCATTTCTGCTCTAGGGGTGAGCCCCAGTGGACCCCTGGCCTGACTGTGGGCATAGCCACTGCCGCAAAGGTCTCCACGTGGTGGGTGAGGCTCAGGGGTGGGACAATGACAAGGCCCAGGGGAGCCACAGTCGGGAGCACCAGCGTGGCGGGATCAAGAAGGGAACGTCCCCAGCAACGGCCCGTGGGGATCTGCAGCGCTCGCTGAGTGGCCGCTCCCCTCTGCCCTGCGGCTGTGCCCTAAGTCCCGCTGCTCAGTCTCTGCCTGTCCCACCTTTACATCCACCCCACTCTGAAATACTTGACATGTTTGTAGTTCCTTGAATAAGCCCAGCCTTCACACCCTCCCTCGGGCCTCTGCGTGCATCTGTGGCCTCTGATGCCCTTCTAGTTCCTCCTCCTTCACCGAGATTGAGCTCTGGAAGCTTCTCCAACTCGGCCCGGCTGGGTGAGGCCCTCAGCATCTTGGCTCAAGCCCTCCCAATGTTCCTCCCTCTCCTGATGGGCCGCCAGCCTTTCTCCCCACGGCAGCGGGTGGCAGGACAGCGCCCTTCATCTCTATGCATTTGTCCACAGCAGGGGCCTGGCTGTCCTCTCAGTCCCCGAGGGATCTCCCGGGAAAAAGCAGGGAGGGGATGGCTTCAAGGGTCTGGCTCAGCCATTTGAGGCTACCCTCAAAGCAGCTGCCCAAGAAAGGGGCTCAGGATACAGCCAGGTGGGCTAAGCCAGACACAGGGGTAGAGGTGGGGTGGGGACAGATGACACAGGGAGGGGGCAACAGTGGGAGGGTTCCTGGCATCCTTTTCCCTCGACTACAAAGACGTGCCAACTGTGTCTCAAAATTCTCATTCCTTCCAAGAAGACCGGGGTGGAGAAAAGTGTTTTCCCAAAGTACCACCAAGGAGCTGGGAGGCTGCTCTGAGAACGCAGGGATGAGTGAGCAGCTCTGATGGGGGGTGGGCGGGGGCCAGCACATCCACGCACAGGGGAAAACCAAAGGCCTGCTCACTGCCAAGGGCATCCAGTCAAGGGCACTTAAAAATGCCACAGGCACCTGGGTGGGAGTATGTGATGCTGACAGAGCTTTGCAGGGGGCCTGTCCTTGGATGTAGGGACTGACTGTGGCTGCAGGATGGAGTTGGGGGGTGGGAGCGGGGGCCCTGTGAGCAGCTGCATATGAGCCCGGGTAGATGAGGAAAGAGAACCAAGAACCAGAGGTGCAGGCGAAGGTGTGTGGATGATTGGTTTGGCCAAAAGCATTGAAGGAAGCTTGCGGGTGACCTGTGAACCAGGCCTTGAGGGAGGTATAGATCAGCAAACACAGAGGGGGACGAAGAACAGGGGGACCACGCCCTGAGGCCTGGGCTGCAGGGCACAGAGGGCCCGGCTAGCAGTCTCGGGTGGCCGGGGGCCGTGAAAGCAGGGTTGGGTGGGTGGGGGAGGTGTGGACGGCGCTTTCCTCATCAAGATGCCCTTAGGAGCTTTGATGTGAGTTCTGTGAACTGACCTATGGTTCCACAGCTGAGGAGGAATAACTGGAGAGGAGAGCCATCTAAGCAGGCAGAGGCCAACTCAGAGCCTTTTTGATCAGGCCAGGCATGAGACGGTGCAGGTCTGAACTCGGTCAGCATCAGAGTGACCAGAGGACGTTGCAGGGGGACCAAGGCCGCAGGACTCGGGGACCGCACTGGGGGAGGAGGAGCAGCTGAGGTTTGCACCCTGATTGCCAGGGAGCAGGGTGGCACGGGGAAGGGGACTTGGCCCAGTTTCACATCACTGAAGGACACACCCGGCCGGAGCTGCAAAGCAGGCTATGGAAAGGTCACCACAGGCCCAGAGGTCATTTGCTCAGTGGGCAGAGCAGAAGAGATGAGACTGCAAAGAAGGCAGGAAGAGGTGAGGGGCGAAGATGCTGAAAGCCAGCATCACATCGAGGGTGGCTGGACGCATAGCAGGTGTCCAACAAGTGAATACAAGCTAAGCGGGGGCGACCCAGCTGAAACTCCTCCTGCACATCCTGAATTCCTCTGTGATGGAGCCAGATGCAGGCTGCATCAGCAGGCGCCAGCGGAGCTTGAAACTCGTCAGTGTCCAGGCCTCACCCCCGAGATTCTCACTCAGTCTGGTGGGGAACCCTGACGGCAGCATGTCTTGAAAACCCCCTAACCGTGAAGACGGGGTTGAGAGAACTGAAAGAAACGGTCTAATTCTACACATGAGGGGTGGGGCTCAGGAATTTGCTTATGAACATTTTTTCCTGAAGCATCTCCTAGGTGATTCTGAGGCAGGACCAGATTGGAGGATCCTGGGTCTGGGGGAGATGGTGGGGTGCAGGCTGGGAGCTTCCAGAGGACAGAGCCGCTCACCCACCTGTGCCCACCACGCTCAGGCTGGCTCTCCCCACACAGATGGAAGCCTCCTGGGTATGCCGGGCAGCATGGGGTCCCCCTGGGGGCACAAAGGGGATGGTCACAGCTGCAAGGCACACTTCACCCCGTTTCCCTCCCACTTGCCTACCGCTAAAGTCTTAGGATGGTGGGAGCCAAAGAAACCAAGCTCCACCAGGACAAGTCCACTCACCCAAGGACTCTGTCCCAGAACAGGCTCTGAAAAGGTCACAGTCAATTCAGTCAGAAGACCCTCTCCAATTATAGAGGAAGCTTTCACCGCCTTTAGGAAGAGGCCTGTCTGTGGGATGAGTGAGTTGTCATAACTTCTTAACAGGTCTCGCCTTGACTGAGGGGGTCCATACCCTTAAGCGCACTGGAGGTAAAATCCTTCCAGACACAGAGACCCCGGTGTAAGTAGACGGTGAAGCTCTAACCATGGACAACAGGATAAAGTGACAAAAAAAACAAGAAAGAAGTGGTGGAAGAATCTTCTATAAGGGCAAATCCAGACTTTTGCCCATAAACCTCTTATCCTAAAGCCAGAATTCTGAGAGGACCTCAGAGGTACAGTCACAGCTAAACAAAGTAGCCAGGACCCAGAGAGATTCCGGGACAACAGAGAGACTGCCCAGTTGGAGACTGGGTCTCAGAGAAGCAACAAAAGTCAAACTCATGGAAGCAAAGAATGGAACAGTGGTTGCCAGGGGGGCGGGGGGAGAATGGTAAGTTGCTAATCATGGGTATGAAATTTCAGTTATGCCAGATGAACACATTCTAGAGCTCTGCACTACAGCATGGCACCTACAGATAACAATACTGTACTGTACACGGAAAAATCTGTGAAGAGGCTAGATCTCATTATAAGCGTTCTTACCACAATTAAAAAAAAAAAAAAACAGAGCAGTAACAATATCATGCACTGGGCCCCGAACTGGGAGGACTCAGTTCTATTTAAAAATGTGGGGAAAAGAATCTTAAAGAAAAAAAAAAATGGATACATGTATATGTATAACTGATTCACTTTGCTGTACACCTGAAACTAACACAACATTGTAAATCAACTATAGTCCAATAAGAATTTAAAATAAATAAATAAATAAAATGTAAACATAAGACAGCACAGCCACGATTTGCCTGGCAGCTGCACGTGGAGAGTGCACAGTGGTCAGCACTGACCCGTCCCCAGTTTCCGGAGTGTGCATGGCCCTTCGCTCATAGCATCCACAAAGAGGACTTTATGCAAAGCTGACTCACTTTCCTGACTGTCAGAGGCAACACTGTTCAATACATACAGCCCCCAGCTACATGTGGCTTTTTAAATTTACATTTTAATTAAAATTAAGTAAGATTTTAAAGATGCAGTTTCTGAGTCACATAGCCACCTTTAAGCGCTCAGTAGCTACATGTGGCGCATGGCTCTGTACTGGACAGTACAGACAGCGAACGTTTCTGTCATCACAGAAAGTTCCATCGGACGATGCTGCTCAAGAAGTCTGCTCTATAAGGGATCCAGTCAGCCTCATGTTCAGAACTAGAAAAATTAAGAATGATTAGTCATTGTGGTCACTGGTGGCGACATCCCTGGACTATTACAGAAGAGAATAAAAAGAAGAAAACCCTGGAATTTGGCTGATTCTCCTGCATTTACTGACATCTCTAAAGAAACAGGAACTCTCTCACCTCTATGCATCTTCACTTTGTGCTGGTTTTTTGTTTTGTTTTGTTTTTGTTTTTATTTAGCTGTCAACTTAAATCCTTGCCTAAAGAGTGTCTGTCTGTCTGTCTGTCTGCTTTAATCCAGCATCCCAGCTCTGCAAAGCCCACGTAAGATACCTCTCCTAAGAAGCGTTCATAAAGACCTGAGTTAGAGTTTTGCCCAGGCTGAAAATTCATGTCCTCCAGGTTATCTCCAGAGATTGTATGAGAGTGGAAAAGCCTGACAATGTGGGTCTCTAGTAGGTTTCATATTTTTAAGTCTTATCTTGAATGCTTATCTTTTATTTTTAACAAAAGTAAAGAAAAATGATTTTGAATAACTTGTGGAGAGGTATAGGTGTGTTTGCAGGAGTATAAGAAGAGCATGGCAATGAAACAATGATCTGAAGAGGGTGTGGCCAGCTTGCTGGAGAATAACATCAATTTCAAATTCTTGGCTTGGGAATAGAATTCAGAGGCTGGTCACTCCCTCTATTTGGCTGAGACAAAATCAAGTCCATCAGACGATGGGTCTGCATGTCCACACTTGTCAGTGTGACCAAAGCCCAGTCTTAAGGGAGGCAAGGGCACACCAAGATGAAGAAGTTTAACCTGAAAGTGGGATTAACTTGTTTCACTTGATTTTTTTTTTATTTTTAAAAATGAGACTCTCATTCCTTAAAGCTACCCTCCTCCACTCAAAGCACACATACCAAAACCAAAATAGTCCAAAAAAACCATCACACATTACCCTTTCGCCAAATTCAGGCATAACCTTGGTGGATCAGCCTATCAGTAAGAAAATGACTTTTGCCACAGCATGTATTTCAAGCCAACACTAACCTGGGGAAACAGTTAAGCCTAATTTCTTTAATGTTATAGGACATTTGGTTATGTCTAATTCTCAGTATTGTTTCCAGTTAAACTGAAATGGTTTAGGCTTGTTTGAAATGGTATATATGTTTAACTATTAATAAATAAAGCATAACAATATACTTTTAATACGTATATAATATACTTACATGATATAAATAGAATATATTATTAACCTATCAATAAACATTGGGCTGGCCAAAAAGTTTGTTCGGGTTTTCCACAGCATCTTGCAGGAAAACCCGAACGAACTTTTTGGCCAGCCCAACGTGAGATGTCATCAGCTGACTGTGAGCCCCAAGTTATCCCCTCTCATATGGGGGATATGGATTTTTTTTTTGGTATACAATATAGTGATTCATAATTTTTAAAGGTTGTACACCATTTAAAGTTATTACAAAATATTGGCTATATTCCCTGTGTTGCACAATATATCCTTGTACCTTATTTTATACCTAATAGTTTGTGCCCCTTAGTCCCCTATAGCCCCTCCTCCCTTCCCTCTCCCCTCTAGTAACCACTAGCTTGTTCTCTATATCTGTCAGTCTGCTTCTTTTTTGTTGTGTTCACTAGTTTGTTGTATTTTTTAGATTCTACATATAAGTGATATATACAGTATTTGTCTTTCTCTGTCCAACTTATTTCACTGAGCATAATGCCCTCCAAGTCCATCCACATTGCTGCAAATGGCAAAATTTCATTCTTAAGAGGAACATGGGGGTTTAATAAACCGAACTTGCTCAAAGCTCAGCAAAAGTTCTATGCCCTAAGCAAGTTATTTGAGCATGAGCAATTAAACCTGAAAATAAACATTTTATTAAATGTAAAACTAGATTTATTAAAAGTAATATATACCAAACTACTACTTCACTGATAATTGAATTAATACACTGTAATTTGTCTTTACTTTGCCTCAATGTGTTCTTTATGAAAGTGAAAAAACACCAACTTTTAAAAATGCGTATTACCCTTAATCCATCGCATCAGCCTAGTTATTTAAATCATTGTTGAAAGAAAAAGTAGTCTCACTACTGTTCTTCTATTAAATGAATATAACTTTAAATGAGCTGCTTCTAACAGAAGAGAGCTCTGACTCTGCCTTCTGAAAATGTTGCAGTTGCAAGAAAACAAACATCCAAGAGTTCCAGTTACTTCCTAATGTTCACTTAGCATATGTAGAAATCAAACATCAGAAACTGTAATGTCTCTTTCTGTGAAACGGCTGCCAATTCAACTCGGTTTTCAAAATCTGTGTTGACTAAAGATTTTTAAAAAGCAATGTAAAAACAAAAAAAAAAATGTAAAAGCTTTACCAAGTACCTGGTGAGTATACTGATGTTGTTTTTAGTTCTACTGACATAAAAGATATGTGCTTTAACTTGTTTTGTCTTTAAATATTCTCACTGTAATATGGTAGGAACTGGTAAGAAAGCAATCTATTAAACCTAGGTATTTATATTACCAACACATAATCTTGAATATCTTTTAATCAGAAAACAGCTTGCGTAACTTCTTCTTGGTTCATTTCCTCCCTTCAGTTTATTAAAATAAATCAGTAAAATGATCCAAAATTTAAGACAACAGTAAGGCCTGTAAAAGCACATTTCAGACTTAAATTTCTGTGGGAAATTTCTTCCTTCCCATTCTCTCTGCCCTGCGATTTTTCCTTTCGTTGGTGACACCCAATAAGTCCAAGTTTTAACATTTGCAGACATTCATTTCTCTGTAGGTTAAAAGTTAAGAATTTATTCAAATAGCTAATTCCCGAGTTTAAAGTTCTCATGTAACGTTGTTTTGGCTAAAATCTCAACAGCATAATTCCCCAAGCTTAAACAATTGAATGTGATTGCCTCTCTTTGTGCAAAAAGCCGCATACTATAAATAGTTTCTGTCATAAAACAGTATACATATATCAGGGACTATATAGATAAAAGATTTTACTTATAAAAGATATTACTAAAATCTATAGCTCCCCTATAATCATATACTGTTGAATCTCTGCAACTGGCTAGTTCTCAGATAATCCCATTTTCTTAGCAAACTTTGCATGCTCTCTTACTGCTAATCAGAAACCTTAAAAAACAAACCAGAAGCATTTTAATGAAGTAGATGAAAATAGGCAAAAATTCCTGAAGACCTACAGAAAAATAGCAGATATGATCAGGGCCTGATGTCACATCTTTTATACCGTAATAGCCTCACTTGTCCTATTTTCACACACTCTGTGATAAGTAGGTTCTTCCAGTTGTCGGATAAGACCTGAGATTTAAAAAGTGAAAACTCTGCCATAATATGCTTTTAAAAATCTTGAATACCGTAAAGGAACTGGAAGAGACACTTGTCTAGAACGTGATTTAGTTTTTGCCATAAAAAAGCAAACTAAAACCTGATAAGCAGGACTTCCCTGGTGGCGCAGTGGTTAAGAATCTGCCTGCCAATGCAGGGGACACAGGTTCGAGCCCTGGTCCAGGAAGATCCCACATGCCGTGGAGCAACTAAGCCCGTGAGCCACAACTACTGAGTCCACATGCCACAACTACTGAAGCCTGCGTGCCTAGAGCCCATGCTCTACAACAAGAGAAGCCGGCGCACCACCATGAAGAGTAGCCCCCACTTGCAGCAACTAGAGAAAAAGCCCGCATGCAGCAATGAAGACCCAACACAGCCAAAAAATAAATAAAAATTAAAAAAACAAAACAAAACAAAAAAACCTGATAAGCAAAAAGCGCATTGACTTCATTCACTTACAGGACACCAAGAATTCCCGACGGCAGATAGGCTGCACCCCAGCCGGTGGACTTGGAGAGTGTAATATACCCCACACCGTCTTGGGGTGAAGCAGGATAATAGCTCCTACAATACCCCACACTGGGGCCAGATTCCACACAGACGACCAACGGCAACAGAGTCAGAGACAGCTACAGAAAGTAACCAAAAATACCACTTTCCCAGAAATACTTGCCATCACAATCACTGCTCTATCAGGAAAAGAGATTTTGAAGAATTACCCCTAAAACTTTGAAGTTGAGATTCCTTTACTTACCATTCAATAGGAAATTTAAAAAGGAAAAAAAAAAAAAAAAAGATTTCACTTTCCTAACGCATGGCTACTCCTCTGCTCAGTTGTTCTTAAAAATAATTTATGTAAAGCAGGATTTTCTCTAAATATACCGTGCTCTCCCATGTACACATTGAAAATATTTGCATACAGCGAGTGTATGCACTGATACACACATGGTAAAAAGTTAAAAAATATGGACTGCATAAATCAGTAGCTGATTTTAAATGTACACCAACTTAAACAGATTTGTTTGCAATTTCTGAATTCCTCAGGTAGAAAAGATCTTTCTTGCTGGCTGCGATTCTAGAAGATGTTTATACTCTAGAGGGTGTGCAAAAATGCTTCCCCATATAAACAAAGAAAGAACGGTCCCAGGATCTTGGTATTCTAACCTTGCCTTTGCTATTAAATATCCACCCCATGAATGTGAGGAGACTGGTGGAATCAGTCTGTCATGCTACAGTAAACATGATATTTTGCGTGCTGCCCAAGACATCTTTTTTCTCACGAATATAAGTCGCCTGCCATTTATTATGAGATATTTTTCCCCGACTGACATCCCATTATGTATATTCAGTCAAGCTCAAACAAGATTTCAAGTGATCAATATACTATTTGTGCCAAAAGTCTATTAGCCGCTCTAGCAATAAACTCTGCAGCAAAACCAAAAATGGAGAAATATTTAGTGAACTGAATTACGTGGAAATCCATGTTTGCGGCAAGGAAACAGAGACAGGAGGCAGAAAAGCAAGGGGAAGAGAAGGCAGTGGAGATGTTTTTCCTAATAAAAATCAGCTTTCTAGAGCCTGACCGTTGATGAAATGCGTTAAATGCCTAAAGATTTTTCCAAAATAGCTTAAATTACATGTTGAGGTCTCTACAGAAGCAGGTAAGGATCTTCCCCTGGGTCCCTTTCTGAGAACAGAGAGTCAGGAGCCATCCTCAGGAAATCTGTAGAATCCCCCACCATCCAATGTCTTTGTAGAAAGAGTAATGGCCTCCTGCATATTTTAACACTTTCCATTTTATAACTGAAGTGTACCAGATCCCAACAGTGTGACCTTCATCAGTTGAGCTAAAGAAGTATTTTGCTTAATGGATGTGGCGGGAAAGCTAGCTCGATAGCAGCCATAGGATTTCTTCTGGCACAAAAGAATGCTGCTCCTGTATGTACCTACATATCAAAATCTGTTTGCTTGAGCCAGGAGAAGATTAGAATAGGCAGGGCCACCCAGAAAGATGTGACATCTGGGGAAGTGTCGAAAGTGTCAGTTCAGCATTGCCCAGACACCAAAGGTTCCTATTCTATTACCAGGAAAATAATGTGGTGAGGAGGAATAGAGAATAATACCAACGGACGGCTGTCATGGCGGTTGTATAAAGTTACATTGCTGTACAGTGAACAAATGTTGGTCTAAGTTGGGTATCCCTCCACCTACCCAAGGGGGTGATATCACCTCCTCCTAGCCTTTTACTTATGAGGCTAGAGTCTTGGTCAGAAGGAATGAAAATGGGAAGAACTGTTCTGCATAGAGCTCCAGAATTACCAATGTTTGATTATTTGGTTTGCTGAACTTACATTTTGAACCACTCGCAGGCAGAAGAGCAGAGTCACCATCCACTGTATCAGAGGAACACCTGTAAGATCAACATATTTAGATCATTAGCAGTCTGGGTAGTTTCCAAATTCCATTAGTAGCAAAGATGATTTACCATAATTTGACCAAAGGAGATGCACCCTGAGCTACATCTGGACAAAAGCTGTTTCTCATGATATTTCTAGTTCTAAAACCTAGAGCATGACTACTTTTAAATTGGCAACCTAAAGGAAGACACATTGTAAAAAAATATACTTTACTCATAATAGGAACTATTGTATGTGTTCCTTGCCTCTTCTTGAGGGTCCTAAGCACTAAGATACCCAAGCAAGGCAGAATCAGAGCCCAACATCCACCAGGGAAGAAACAAAACCTCTCCCCACTACCTCAAGTCTCTGCAAAATAAGTAACTGAATAATTCTAAATAGCAATTCTAGTTTGTGTAGGATGCATGCATATGTGGCAAATTGTGCATACCAAAGTGTATTCTTTCATTTTGCAGAGATGAATGTGCAAGTATTTAATGTCACATAATTTTAAGAGCAGCGATTTCCAAATGGTTTTTTAAAGGCAACTCCTACTAATACTCAACCCAACCCAATAGTCACATACCCCCAAATGTACGAATTTTTCATTTTTACATACTTAAAGCCAAAGATGTTACTAATGTTACTAATCTTACAACTCCCTGTAATAAGTGGATTAGCAAAGTGTGTTCTCTTTTATTTCCTTCAAAAATACACATAACCTCACATTCTCAAAAGGGAAAAAGGTAGATTTTTGGAGGCCAACTCTAAAGGAAGTCAGATATCAGACAGCTCTCTCCATCCTATAAGGCTCTCTAGTGTCCTAAACAAGCTTGGTGTACATTAACACTATCTCGTATGGTGAAAAATGAGACTTGCTGGTGGGCCAAAGAAGCCCAGGTGTTTATTCAGGCAGCACATTCACTTCACCGGGAGGTGGGTGTTCTGGAATGCTGCTCATACAATGCTGTGTACACATTTACTGTCGGAACTCAAGGAGGTACTGTTCTGGAACCCTCCTGCACTGCAATTAACTATGTAAGTGGGCAGAGCTAACTTCCACGAAATAATCGCTGCAAATCTTAGGACAAGTCCCTCTTTGAAACCAGGCTACCAGGGCACCAGTGTCTGAGCAAAGCACCAGAGACATCCTCTGGCAATTTGATTCTTGAAGCTGAAGATGAAATCTATTTTGATTTTAGAATGACCCGCAATCAAAGGCAATTTACCTGATTGTGTGTTCCTGGTGAACTCGCAAAGCCTTCTAGGTGCTAGGATTGATAGGTGTGGTTTGTGGATTTAAAAGAGGGGAAAGATAGTATTAGAAAGAAGGAGAAAAGCAGAAGGTGGTTTCAGCAGCTTTGAAGTTACATTCGTTCCAAACAGAACATGCAATTTTCACCTGGAGTCTCACTTCAGACTGGAATAACTATTGATACAGTTATTCTGTTATATAAATGGTCACCATATCCAGATTTAGAAGTGCATTAATTCACTCCAGCCATCAGGGGAAAAGTAGAATTTTCTCTTCTTTAAATGATTTATATGCCTTAAAAAAATGGTAACATCAAGTGGGCATCCTTTTGAAATTCCTTTTTTTTTTTTTTTAAAGAAAAGGGAAGAAGAATGTCTTGGTATCTCTGTTCCTCATGGTCAGACTCGCTGTCTGCAGTAGACGATGCGGGTTAGCATGGCTATGACAATAATGAATTGTGAATTTATAATGAATGCCTTTCTTCAGAGCAGATCAAAACATTGTCTTTCCCATAGATTTGAAATAAGGTTTGAAATCTCCTCGCCTTGTTGCAGAAATGGCCTTCGTCTAATCTGACATGACATGACTGGGTTCTGATTAAAGGACCAAGCAGCGGAAGGTAAACTCATTCATCTGTTTCCTGCTGCCATTGTGCATCTCTGTTCTGAGATGCCCAGTGCTTGTCTATTCCACAAGCAGGTTTATTGCCTGAAAATGAAACCTCTCTTTCTAAAACACTTACTTTTATAAAGAAATTCTATTCAGAATACCAGAGCAAAAATAACTCTTTTTGGCTTCACTAAATGCTTTGATATTTGTCCTTCCGAGCACGTCTTTTAACCCCAGCATCTTAAAATTGGGAAGCAGCACCCACTTCAGATCCCTTTTCTATCCAAATCAACCTCTCAAAGTTAAATGGATATTTTAACAAGCTGACAAGTGAAACCACATAACACGGTGCTTTTTCAAGACCCCCCTATGGATTAAAGCCTAACCCCCTCCAACCTTTTAGTAATTATTTAAATAAATGTTAACACCCAAGTCTAGAAACTGCCTCTCTGTGCACCACTGCAATTGTTGAATTCCTTTCCTGGCCTTTCATGCAGATGCTCAGAAACAGGGTGGGGCTCCCTGGTCCTGCATGCCATGTTAAGGGAGTCTGTGCTGCAAAGAAAACTCAATTAATCAGTCATTGTCCGGTTTTTCGGCATCCTTCACAAATACCTTTGAAATAATCATATTGGTAGGAATGCCACTATTTCTAATGTCAAGATTTAGGTGAAAATCTCTGGTGTCAACCCAAATGTTCTGTGCACAAGCATGGATGACAGGTACTGAAATGAAGGTGACAAGTCAAGGAATCGGGAAAAACCTCCCTGAAGAAAGGATGTGAGGAGGAGACGAGTTTTTCTGTTTATGGATATCTGTGTTAAAGATTTTATTTTCCTTAAAAAAAATTTTTTTTTTACAGGTATGGTTATTTAGATTGTATAAGTAAAATCCAACCCTCCTAAGCCATGCTGGTTTCCTTATGAGTCAGCAGGCCATGAGCAGTTCAGACAGTTCAGCCCAGAGTAAATGGGCAAGAGCTGTCTTTGGACACACCCATTTTGCTAATAGTGACTCCGATTTTTTAAAAAATCGTCGTTATGCTACTTGGTGTCTGACCGCAGAACTTGCATCAAAAGCTGCACCCTTCCACCTCCACCTACGAGGACTCAGGCTCCCAGGTGGGATCACTTCCCTTCAGCTGTTTTACTGAACACAATTGCATTTGGGCTTATTTCTTCCTTGATGGGCAACTCCTGTTTCTTTTTCTCTCTAGTCTGCATGTTATCAGCTTGACAATCCCTTCAGAGGCATATGACAAATCAAATTGGCCATCATCGCATTCATCGAAGAAGGAGTTTTCTACTTCCAAGGACTGGTTTCCTCCACTCCTCTTACAATCATGGACACACCAAAAAAGCCCATGTCTTGGGTTGGCTTTTTTTTTTTTTTAAAGGGGGGAGGGTGGCAAGAAATACTGAATAGATACAACTCACTCTAAGAACAGAAAAGCAATCAACAGCCAGAAAGCAAAGGGCACAGTCTTAGAATGTGATTTTAAAATACCTGGTGCCTACACCTTAAATTTAAAGCATTTATTCAAAAACTATCACTAGCTTTGAAAAACTTTACCAAAAAATGAAGTGAATTATTTTCATTATTTCATTATTTTCCTGTTCCATGTCTTTTTGCATGATTCAGCACTTTTAATACACAATCCTGCCAAGAAGTTAAAAGGTAAATGGAATATTTTCTGGGTGCCTTAAAGCCTCATACACTCTTTACTGAAGCCACCTGCTCTCCTGCTACTACAGGAGCATATCAGAAATACGGGGGTCACCGGTTTGCTGCTGTAACACCCAGTGACCACCTCGGAGCAGCGCAATTTCCCTCTTGGGTATCTAAGTGGCTTTGGGGGACGGAATGACCCGCCGCAGAGGCTTCGCCCCATCTCGGGCTCACCCTACTCGCCCGGGAGCCACACACGCACAGGCAAACTCGAATGCACCTGTCTAATCCCCATCAGCTGTAGCTACACCCTCCACCTGATGTGTCTTTTCAACCTTTGTCAAGTATCTCAAGACAAGAATTTCCCGAAGCCCTTCCCCCCAAATCTAGGTTTTCGCTGGAGCCCCCAACCCGCAGGAGCAGCAAGAGGAGGCCGAGATGGAGAGAGAGCTCGGACTCGCTCTGCAAACTTAACCTGCGCATCGCACGGACCCGCGTCCTAATCTGAGGACCCGCACGTCCCCCTGCACTCTCCCCGCAGCACCCCACGCCCACACTGCACACTCACCTGACGGTAGGCGAGCCGCGCGCCACTGCGGTCCAGCCTCCCGTCGCGACCTCCGCGGGCGAGCCTCCGCGCTGGGTGCCGGGGACCGCCGGCCGGCTCCGGGCAGGGCGGCGGGACACTGGGAACCGGCGGCAGGAGTGCGCCCGGGCGGGTCCGCGCCGAGCCCGAGCGAGCGGGCGAGCGGGGCGGGAGGGGCCATTTGTAAGCGAGCAGACGCTACCACCGCCCCTTACTCGCGGGGGGCGGGGGCGGGCGGTCAGGTGACGGCGGCCCACCCTCCGCCGCCGAGCCGGGTGGTTCCTGCCCAGGAGGAGCCCCCTGGCGCGCTCTGATTGGAACTCCCGCCGCAGTGGCGGGGGAGGGGGACACGTGACAGCCCGGCCCCGCGGCCCGGCGCGCCCCACCCACGCTGGGCACCCCATCTTCCTCCTGGAAAAGCCGGGGGACACAGGGAAGGCGGGGGAGCACACGGGGTGCAGGAGAGCCTACCAACCCTTTTTGCCGCCGCCCGGGGTGCTCCCGGTCGCTGAACCCGGAGAGGAAGGGTTCCCCTGCGGCCAGCCGGCCTTCAAGGTCCTCCCACGCTGCCCTGGACCGCAGTACCCTCCCCCACAAGTCCAGGCACAGGCAATCGGTATAGACCATCGCCACTCCATGGATGCCGGTGGCACTTAGGAGTGTGTTTTGTTTTGTGTTTTTCTCTCTGCACACCGGCACAATGTGCCAGAGAACCCACGACGAGGCATTGCAGACACCGCCCAGCTCGGAGGCCCGGGAGACCCCCGGGGATGTCTGACGGCCCCCGAACTACTCGCAGAGGGTCTCGGGGCCTACTTCCTCTGGAGGAGGAGGAAGGGGCGCCGCAGGAGCTGCAAGTCCCTTACCCTGCCTAGGAAGCAGGCCGGTGGAGGGGGGGAGAGGACGGCCATCGGGGTGCGAATCCAGTTTCCAGCCTCTGGGAGCACGTTGTTAATAATAAGGGTCAAATTAAAACGGCTAAGCTAGTGGTGCTGGCAGCGACGCGCCGTAAGGTCGTGGGAAGCCCGGCTATTAATCACCCATAACCAGCATTGCTTTTCTCACGTGGGAGAATGGGGCCGTGGGAAAGCCCCCGGAGTTGCGCGCTGTTCTAAAGCCCCAGTGGTTCCGCAGAACGAATGGATTCCGCAGCCTCTTCCCCACCTCCCTGAGGCCCTCTCACTCGGCTGCACCACCCGAGAAGGCAGGGATTCAGAGAAAATGCGGTGTCACGTTCCCCACGGTGCCCGCTGACGCGTCTGCGCCAACTCCTGCAACACGTGGGGACCGCGAATCTGGGTGCCTGATCCCCACTTGGGTGGTTATGTGGGTATACTTATACGATAATGTGTTATAACGAGACTGGAGGAAGTCTGTCTTTACATTGGATTCTCTCAAACTTTTGTCCAAAGGAATTTCGTACTCTATTAGGGCGGAGAATCGGTTTCTAGCCGAGGTCGCCGCGGCGCTCAGCGGAGTCCAGGAAACCGCCGGGAGGAAGACGGAGGCCCCTTGTCTCTGGATGCTGTAGCCTCTGTTCGCCACTTCGGTCAGCCTGGCAACCCGTCTTTCGCCCTTGAGGGCCTATTCTAACAGGAATGTGACAGTGTGGAAGTCAGGGAACCTTGACCCATAGGTACCTGGGCTTCGCTGGGCATGGGACAAGTGGTGAGCAGGTTTAACCGTAAAGCTTCTGGCACAAAACCTAGGTAGGGAACCTTTGAGGAAGCTGAGAATATAATCATTGTAAATTGGGTAGGGAAAGGGAGAGAAGTATCTGTTCTAAAAATAAAAGCCTTGCGGCCGTTATGTCCCCCACCCTACCCCCCACCCCCCGCTTCTCCAAACCACAAAAGGTTGCGGAAATCGCATCAGTAAAGTGTAAGTCCGTCGGGAAAAAAAATGCTCGGTTAAAAATCAACACCTCTTTACTAGGAAGATGGGTACGTTTTCCATTTCCAGGTGTTAATGATACCACCACATTAAAAGGTTGACTGTGACAAAAGAATTGCAGCGCACAGGACGCAGACAGCATTTTCACAATCGAAAATCAGCAGTCTTCCTCCTTGCATTCACACCCATCCGGCCGACTGGGGACCGGAAAGCTGTAGCGCAGGGTAGGCGGCGGGACCACTTGTTGCGGCACCGCCAGAGGAGGTAATTTCCAAGCGGATCTGCGGATCTGGCGGAGATGCAGTTAAAATCCCTTCACCAGGATGCGGACGCTCCAGAAGCCGAGGCAGGCGGCGAGCACTGACTCAGTGCCTCGAGATGCGTGTGTGTCTGTGTTGTTGTTGGTGGTGGTGTTTTTTTTAAACTAGAACGATGGACCATCTTTGCCTGAAATGCTTTGTCTTGCACGTCTGGGAATTTACTTTGTGCTGTTAAATGCTTACCGCGCGCGCGCACACACGCACACACACACACACACACACGCAGGGGGTCGCCCCGCATGGGGGAAGGTGAGTGGCACAGATGCTTCGGACTTTCATGGACTCTGCCCTTGGGAAGCAGAGCGAGGGGGACGGCCTCGAACCTGAGTCAGGTAACTCCGAAAGGCCCTTCTCCCGCCGCTCGGGGAGTAGGGAGCTGGGGACCGAGGTACCAGGGCGGTCCAGGTGCCCACACAGCGCCCGCCACGGTGAAGGGCAGAGATGTCGGGAGGCAGCTCGGACAAGGGCAGGCGGGTTCTCGATTCATTGTCTACCAGGTCACGCTCTGTTGAGAAAATGCGCGATACCCGAGCGGGGGGAGGGAGAGAGAGGGGGAGGAGGAGGGGGGAGAGAGAGGGAGAGACCAAGTGTGAGAGAGAGAGAGAGAGACCAAGTGTCCGTGCAGGGCCGACCCGCTCGCCTGGGGAGGGGGACGCGAGGCTCGCCTCGCGCGGCCGTCTCACCGGCGCCGGGCGGCCACCGGGACATTGCCTTCAGCGTCCTCCGGTGGCATCCTCCCGGGTTTACGGAGCAAAAAGCCGAGCACAGGAGCCACTGGCTGTGGGTTTCGAGTGACCACGTCTTAGGGCCATAGAAAGCTGCCTCTGGGGTCTTGGGGACGGAGAGGTTAATAGAATGACGAATTTGTCCTGGTTTTTCACATAAAATTAGGCTGGTAATACCGAGCGCTTAAAAGACTGCTAAGAATTTGGAGGTGTGTGGGGTGAGGGCGGGAAGGGGTTAATGCTAGGTTTAGGACTACTATGGGAAATGCCCAATTTAAAGATCTCCCCATCTTGGGTCGCGCTCTCGGAAGCTCAACCCAAGTGGAGGCGCCGCTGTGCGGGCGGTCACCTCCCCGCGTTATGACACCTGGCGGTACCCTGCAACTCCCACGTCCCCACGGCCAACCTCTCCGCGCCGGCTGGAACCCGCAAAAGTCTTTGCCCGCCCACGCCCCTTTAAACGGACTCTGCCTTTTCCTTTTATTCGGAGGACAGGTTAACGCCGACACGGGCCGCAGTGTGGCCCGCAGGCACCACACCGCCCGCCGCCGCCTCCTCCGCGCCGGGCGGGGACTGCGGAGCTGCTGCGGCAGCAGGGCCAAAGCCTTCCGGTGCCTCCCGCCCCCTCCCCCCGCGGCCACACCTCAGTCGCGGACCGCCCCCAACCATCCCAGCCTCCTTTCCCTCCCCCGCGCGCTCGCGGCGCCAGCCCCGCCACCGGCGGGTGGCAGCCAGACGCTGTGTGCCCGCGTTCGTGTGCTGGCATAGGGAACCGCACGCGACGGCGACCGGCGACCCCACCACTGCCCCCAGCTCGGGGTCCACCCATGTGGAACCCACCGGCCCTCGCGGGTCCCCGGAGCCAGTCTCCGGAGCTCGGCTGCGAGTGCAGTTCTCGGAGCCCCTCGGCGCTCCCACCAGGCTCTGTCCATCCCAGTCTTTCCCCCATGCCAGGGTGTGGCAGGCAGGGAAGCCCCTTCATCCCCGCCAGCGCTCCCAGACATCCCCGGACAAAGCCGCCGGGCTTCCCGCACCGGCGCGGGAAGGAGGCCCCCCGCAACGGGGAAGAGAGGCGCGCGGAGAGCGCCTCCAGGCGCCGGGCCTCGGTGCGGTCCCCGCCCCTGGCCTGTCAGCTGGGTGCCGGGCTGGGGCTGCGGGGGCCGCCTGCACGGGGCGGGCACCCCACCCGCGGTTCCTCCATCGCCGGCACCCGGTCGCCGCGGCGCCGCAGGAAGGAGGCCCAGCGGCGCGGGTTGCTCCACACCCACGTGCCTCGCGTGTGCGCGCCCCCGGCCCGCAGACGCTACCCGGCTGGCGCCGCCGGGATTTCTGGGCGGCCCCACCCTCCCCGGCCGCCACGCTTCGCTCTTTGCGTTCGGAGTCTCCTTGGCGTCTCGGCTGCAGCATCCAAGACCGGGCGCCGCCTCTGCCAGCCGGGCTGCCCAGCACGCCTTCGGGCCGCTACTCAGAGGCCGCACCTCCCGCGCGTCCCGCACTCACCTTTTCCTGTGGAAGGTGGGGTTCAGTCACTGCACCCCGGCTGTTCAGCCACCGCCCACGGCCTCCTGGAGAGTGCAGAACGAAGGCGTTCCTGAGGCGCCAGCACCCTCCTTAAACCCTTCCCTGTCTTTCAGCACAGCACCTTCATCAGCTGGCCACCCTCCCCGACAGTAGGGAAGGCATAGCTCTCCCTCTGCTTGCTCTTTTTTCACCATCACACCAGTGCCCACCTATAGACACACACACCTGAACACCGCGAGGCCACGACCAAGATCGCTCTCCAACTCCTAATCCCAACACTATGCAGTGCACATCACGTCGCTGACAGCAAGGTGAGGGAGTGGCACTCAGGAGCTAGGTGGTTTCTTAAAAATTATGAAATAGATTTCTGCCCCTGACCATGACATTTTTAAGAGGATTATACTTTATTTTTTAAAAATAAATAGCCTAGAGGCTATTTAAAATAATATTAAAATAGTTTGAGATTATCATAGATTCACGTGAAGTTTCTTAAGAAACAATATAGAGAGATGTTGTGCTCCCTTCACCCAGTTTTCTACAATGGTAACAATTCCCAAAACTGGTACAATGTCATAACCAGGATATTGGCTTTGATCAAATCCACCGATCCTATTTAGATTTGCCCAGTTTTACTTGTACTCGTGTGTGTAGGTATTTAGTTCTATTCAGTTTTATCATATATGTGGGTCCATATCCACCATCACAGTCAAGGTACAGAACCGCTCCATCACACAGGATCCCTCTTGTTGCCTTTTTATAACCACACCTGGGGGAGGGGGGTCTGATAACCACTAATCTGTTTTTCTATAATTTTGTCATTTCAAGAATGTCATGTAAATGGTATTATACAGTAATGTCATCTTTCTGGACCGCTTTTATTCACTCAGCATAATTCCCTTAAAATTCATTCAAGTCACTGTATCAGTAGATCCTTCTTTTTATTGCTGGGTGGTATTCCATGGAATGGAGCTACCACAAAGGTAAACAGTTTGTTTAACCATTCATTTGCTGAAGGACATCTGAGTTGTTTCCAGATATGGGCTGTTACAAATAAAACTCCTAGGAACATTTGTGTACAGGATCTTGTGTGAAGATAACTTCATTTCTCTGGGACAAATGCCTGAGAGGGCAATTGCTGGGTCATATGGTAAGCATATTTTTAGTTTTGTAGGAAACTGCCATACTCTTTTCCAGAGAGCCTGTGCCAACAGCAATATATGAATGATTCAGTTTCTCCTCATCTTCCACAGCATTTGGTGTTGTTATTATTTTTTATTTTAGTGATTTTGATAAATGTAGTAATATTTCATTGTGGTTTTAATTTGCATTTACTTGATGGCTAATGATATTATTTTTTATACGCTGGTTTGTCATCTCTATCCCCCTTTTTAGGTGTTGTTTGTTCACATTTTTTGCCCATTTTCTAATTAGAGTTTTTTGGGGGTTTTTTACTGTTAAGTTTTGAGAGTTATTTTTTTAAAGCACTTTATTGAGGTATGATTGACATACAAAAAGTTGTGCATATTTAATGTATACAACTTGATGACTTTGGAGATAAGTATATACCTATGACACTCTCAACCACAATCTATGCCATAAACATATCTATCACATCTAAAGATTTCCTCCCACCTTTTTTATTATTAGTTTGTGATAAGAACACTTAAATAAGATCTACCTTCTTAGCAAATTTTTAAGTATACAACACAGTATTGTTAACTATAGGCAATAGATGTATACAGTATATATGTTTAGATACTAACCCTTTATCAGATACATGTTTTGCAAATATTGATATTTTCTCCCATTTTGTAGGTTGTCTTTTCATTTTGTTGATTGTTTACTCTGCAGGAGCTCTTTAGTTGGATGTAGTCCTACTTGTCTATTTTTGCTTTTGTTACCTGTGCTTTTGGTGTTATATTGAAGAAATCATTGCCAAGACCAATGTCAAGAAGCTTTTCCCCTATGTTTTCTTTTAGGAATTTTAGGGCTTCAGGTCTCCTGTTTAAGTCTTTAATCCTTTTTGAGTTAAATTTTGTGTATGGTGTAAGGGTCTGATTTCATTCTTTGTGTGTGGATATCCAGTTTTCCCAACACCATTTATTGAAGAGACTATTCTTTCCCCATTGTGTATTCTTGGCACCTTTGTCAAAAATCAGTTGACCATATATGCGTGTGCTTATTTTTCT
Organism: Hyperoodon ampullatus; assembly: GCF_949752795.1. Taxonomy (NCBI): domain Eukaryota; kingdom Metazoa; phylum Chordata; class Mammalia; order Artiodactyla; family Ziphiidae; genus Hyperoodon; species Hyperoodon ampullatus. The sequence continues at coordinate 47,735,133 of NC_136923.1, read as the reverse complement.
GGTCTCTCTATTCTGTTCCATTGGTCTATATGTCTGTTTTTATGCAAGTACCAACAATAGTGTTGACTATTTTTTTTACTGTAGCTTTGTAATATATTTCGAAGTAAGGAAGTGTGCTGTCTCTGGCTTGCTCAAAATTGCTTTGGCTATCTATTGAGGATTTTTTGTTTTCTTGTCTTGTAGTGTCTTTGACTTTGGTACCAGTGTGATGCTGCCCTCATAAAATGAGTTTTTTTGGTTTGTTTTTTTTTTTTTAGTACGCAGGCCTCTCACTGTTGTGGCCTCTCCCATTGCGGAGCACAGGCTCCGGACGCGCAGGCTCAGCGGCCATGGCTCACGGGCCCAGCCGCTCCGCGGCATGTGGGATCTTCCCGGACCTGGGCACGAACCCGTGTCCCCTGCATCGGCAGGCAGATTCTCAACCACTGCGCCACCAGGGAAGCCAAGCCCATAAAATGAGTTTTAAAAGTGTTCCCTCCTCTTCTATTTTTGGGGAAGAGTTTTAAAAGGATTGGTATTAATTCTGCTTTAAAAGTTTGGTAGAATTGACCTGTGAAAGCATCTGGTCTGGACTTTTCTTTGTTGGGATGTTTTTGATTACTGATTTAATCTCTTTATTTGTTATAGATCTGGTCAGGCTTTCTATTTCTTCTTGATTCAGTCTTGGTAGGTTGTGTGTTTCTAGGAATTTATCCATTTCTTCTAGGTTGTCCAATTTATTGGCATGTCTTTTCATCCTCTTCACATGAACTTTTGCAGAGCAAAAGTTTCCAATTTTGAAAGATATAATTTATTATCCTTTCATTTTGTGGATTTTGCTTTTGGTACCAAGTCTAAGGACTTTTGCCTAGCCCTAAATTCAGAAGATTTTTCTCCAACTTTTAAATAAATTTTATAGCTTTACGTTTTAAATTTAGTTCTGTGATTCATTTTGAGTTAATATTCCTGTAAGGTGTGAAGTGTTGGTTGAGATGTATTTTTGCCTATGGTACCAAGTTGTTCTAGCATCATTTGTTGAAAAAGCTCTCATTCCTTCATTGAATTACTTTTGCACATTTATGAAATGTTGGTTGGCATATTTGTGTGGGTCTATTTCTGTGTCCTCTATTCAGTTCCATTGACCTATGTGGCTATGTACCGATACCACACTGTGTTGACTTCTGTAGCTATGTAGTAAGCTTTAATATCAAGTAGAATGATTCCTTTCACTTTATTCTTCTTTTTTAAAGATTGTTTTAGCTATTCTAGGTCTTGTTCCTTTTCATATAAATTTTAGAATGGGCTTTCTGTAACTACTAAAAGAAAAAAAAAACCTTGGTGTGATTTTGATAGTGCTTGCATTAAGTCTATAGATCCTTTTGGGGGGAATGCTGACATCTTTTCCATGTTGCATCTTCTAATCTATGAACATGGTATATCTATTCCTTTACTTAGGCCTTCACTGATTTCTTTCATCAGCATTTTGCAATTTTCAGCATACAGATCCTGTTCATGTTTTATTAGATTTATACCTAAAGGTTTCATTGTCTTTGGATCAATTGTAAGTGATATTGTACTTTTAATTTTGGTTTCCACATAAGCATTGTTAATATAGAAATGCAATTAATATTTGTGTTTTGATCTTGTATCCTGCAACCTTGCAGAATTTACTTATCAGTTCTAAGAGTTTTCTATGTGACCGTTATGTTATCTGTGAGGAGGGCCAGTTTTCTTTCTTTCTTTTCAATCTGTATACCTTTCCTTTCTTGCTTTATTTCAGTGTCTAGAACTTCCGGTACTGTGTTGGATAAGAGTGGTGAGAACAAACATCCTTGTCTTGTTCCTAATCTTAGAGGGAAAGAATTCAGTCTTTCACCTTCAAGTATGTATTGGCTATAGGGTTTTTGGAGAGGCTTTTTTTATCAAGTTGAGGTAATTCTCCTCTATTCCTAACTTGCTTAGAGTTTTTACAATGAGTGGATGTTGGATTTTGTCAAATTGTTTGATATCATCATATGGTATGGTAAATTCATATCACTGATTGGTTTTTGAATGTTGTACCAACCTTAAACACCTGGAATAAATTCCACTTGGTCACAGTGCATAATTCTTCTTGTACATACTTTGATTCAATTTGCTAATATTTTAGTGAAAGCTTTTGCATTTAATTTCATGAAAGGTATTGATGTGAACTTTTTTTTTGTACCACATTTGTTTCATTTTGGTATCAGGCCCTCATAAAATGAGTTGAGAAGTACTCCCTTCTCTTCTATTTTCTGGTAGAGATTGTATAAAATTGGTGTTAGCTCTTCTCTGAAAGTTTGGCAGAATTCATTGGGCCTGGACATTTTTTAATGAGTTTTACTTATGAATTTAATTTCTTTAATGGTTATAGGACATTTCAGGTGATGTATCTCATCTTTGTTGAGTTTTGGTAGCTTATGGTTTTCAAGAATTTGATTCATTTCTTCTAAGTTTTTTCATCTCTTCTAATAAGTTGAGAATGAAGTTGTTCATGGTATTTCACCTTTTCTTTTTAATGACTACAGCATAGTGATATCCCTAGTTTCATTCCTGACATAGGTGATTTGTTTCTTCTTTTTATTTTTGTACATCTTGCTGGGGGTTATCAATTTTATTGATTTTTTGAAGAACCAGCTCTTTGTTTCATTGATCATTCTCAATTGTGTTCTTATTTTCAATTTCATTTATTTCTGTCCTTCTATTTATTTCCCCCTTCCTTCTTCTTGCTTTACTTTTCTAGCTTTTTGAGATAGGAAGTTACATTACTCATTTGAGACCTTTACTTTTCTAGCTTTTTGAGATAGGAAGTTACATTACTCATTTGAGACCTTCCCTATTTTCTAGTGTAAGCATTTAGTGCTATTAATTTCTCTCTTGGAACTGCTTCAGTTGTGTCTCACAAAGTTTGACATGTATTCTCATTCTCACTCAGTTCTATTATATTTAAATTTTATTTTGGGAATTCATCTTTGATCCATGTTTTTTTTCAGAAGTGTGTTATTTAATTTCCAAGTGTTTAGAGTTTTTTTCTGTTATCTTTCTGTTATTGATTTCTAGTTTGATTTGATTTATGGTCAAAGAATACACTTTGTATGCTTCAATTCTTTTAAATTTGTTGAGGTTTATATTATGAGCCAAGATATGGTCTATATATCATGGGCTCTTGAAAAAAATGTGTATTCTGCTGTTGTTGGGTAGAGTTTTTCATTAATGTCAATTAGATCCTATAGGTTAATGATGTAGTTGAGTTCTTCTATGTCCTTAATGATTTTCTGGCTAGTAGTTTTTATCAGTTACTGAGAAGGGGATATTAAAAGTCCCCAACTTTACCTGTGGATTTGTCTATTTCTCCTTTAAGCTCTATCAGCTTTTGTGTCATATATTTTGAGGCTCTGTGGTTTGGTGCATATACATTTAGGATTGTTATGTCTTCCTGGTAGATTGATCCTTTTCATTACCTAAAGTCCTGCTTTGTCTCTAGTAATTTTCTTTGTTCTGAAGCCTACTTTGGTATTAATGTAGCCATTCCTGCTTTTTAAAAGCTTAATATTTGAATGATATATATTTTTTCATCCTTTTAAATTTCAACCTTCCTATATCATATAATTTGAATATTCATGCACTTTTCTAAAGCTTTTTTTGGCAGTCAACTGGTGAAATTCTAAAAGTTATTTTGTCCAATAAAAAGTTTATGGTTTCATGGCATTGGATTTGGCAATGATGTTTTGGTTATAACACCAAAAGCACATGGAAAAAAAGAAAAAAATAAATAAATTCACCAAAATTTAAAACTTTTATGCATCATAGGATACTATCAAGAGAGTGGAAAGACAGCCCGCAGAATGGGAGAATATATTTGCAAATCATATATGTGATAAGGGATTATATAAAGAACTCCTACAACTGAACAACGAAAAACCAAATAACCCAATTCAAAAATTTGCAAAGGACTTGAATAGACATTTCTTTAAAGAAGACAAACAAATGGCCAATAACCACATGAAAAGATGCCCAACATCCCTAGTTATTAGGGAGATGCAAATCAAAATCATAATGAGTTATGACTTCACACCCATTAGGATGGGTATTATAAAGAAAAACAAAAACAAAAAACAGAAAATAACAAGTGTTTCTAAGGATATGGAGAAATTGGACCCTGTGCATTGCTGGTGGCAATGCAAAATGGTACAGCTGCTGTGGAAAACAGTTTCGTCGTTCCTAAAAAGTTAAACTTAGAATTACCATATGAAGTAGCAACTCCATTTCTAGGTTTATACCCAAAAGAATTGAAAGCAGGGGCTCAAACAGATATTGCACATCAGTATGCATAGAAGCATTATTCACAATAATCAAAAGATGGAGACAACTCAAATGTCCATCAACAGATTAGCTGATAAACAAAATGTGGTATACATAAATGGAATATTGCTCAGCCTTAAAAAGGAATGAAATTCCGACACATGCTATAACATTCATGAACCTTGAAAATATTATGCTAAGTGAAAGAAGCCAGATACAAAAAGACAAATATTATGTAATTCTACTTATATGAGATACCTAGAATAGGCAAATTTATAGAGACAGACAGTAGAATAGAGATTATCATGGGCTGAGGAGAGAAGGGTATAAGGAGTTATTGTTTCATAGGTAAAGAGTTTCTGTTTGGGATGATGAAAATGTTCTGGAAATGGATAGTGGTGATGGTTGCACAACATTGTGAATGTTCTTAATGCCACTGAACCGTACACTTAAAAATGGCTAAAATGGTAAAATTTACTTACCACAATAAAAATTATCCAAAAAAAGAGAAAAGCTTATGGTTTGATTTGTCAGAAATATTTACCTACGCTACAAAGGTGTTTCTATACAACTTGGAAAGGCTCACTGTCAAGAGGTCCTCCCCATCTCTCTCCCCACTCCAATTTTGTTATTGTTTACTTTTGGTGACCTAAATCTGTTTCACCCAGGTTTCCTTGCTGCGTCAATTAGAGGGTATTTTTTTTCCACCCTACGATGACAAAAATGAAAATAGCCAAGGTATATTGATGCTTCTGGCTCAGGAAGTATCTTCTCCTCCTCTCCCCACTTATGTGGTCACTGAAGGCAACACTGACCTTGGCAAAGAGTCACCTTGCCAGTCCTATTGACTTGCCTCTTCAAAGACAAATACGAGAACTAAGTGAAACCTGCATGACTTCTTATTTTTCCTTCAAGTTTTTTTTTCTCTCTGAACCTTTTTAGCTTTCACTATTATTATGGTTATAGCATCACAAATATAAAATGCCTGTATCACTCCTATCGAAAGGCTTAATATTTTAGAGATGTTTTTTAAAAAAATGATTGTTCTCTGCCCCCAGGATTTGCTACATATTTGTAGGGCCCTGTGAAAAATGAAAATGCAGGCTCCTTGGTCAAAAAATAAGAACTTCCAACTGGAGAAACCAGTTACTTAAACCAAGTGCAAGGCCCTTCCAAGCATAGGTCGCGTGCTGCCTGTCCATGTCAAGAGTCAACCCCACCCCCAACTAACTCCTGGGAAAACGTTTAAGTCAAAAGAGCAGCCTGAGTACATTGAGAAGTTATGTGTGGGTTGCATTTTTATACACAAAAAACACAAACAGGAGGCAAATCTTCCAACCTGCCATGTTGTTAGTCCCTCACAAGCAGGGTGTGCTAATGAGTAGTCCCTGCTGAGCTCAGAGGCAGCACAATGAAGTGAAAAGTCTACAGAACTGGCCAGATAAAAGACTCAGTTCTTCATTTCATAAATATTTATTGAGCACCAACTAATGAACTTGGCTCTGGGCCAAGTTCAATTATCTAAGTGTTCTATCTGCCCTGGGCAGATAGATCTGTCACCCTGGGCATTTCAGTCGATCTTTGATACCTTGGTTCCCCGGGTTGTTTGATGGGAACAAAAGTATTGCTCATCTGAGAACCTTCAGGAAATAAGATGACTCCAGAGGTTGAAGTTGAAATACTAGTTATAGTCATTGGTTGTAAGATTTTAATAATGACATCTGCTAAAAGTGACATTATCAAAAATAGAGAATGAAGATAGATTATAAGGTCTCAGAGTAGCCTGTGATTTTTTCTTTCTTAGCTTTCTTTTATCTGAACCACTCCATGGGAGATTCCATTTCCAGAAACCATAACCGGGTCCTCCAATATCTTCTATGAATCTATAGAATTTCATCCTTGAACTTCAAAAACACTAAAACCAATAATGAGGAACTTTCTGACATACCTGGCTTTACACAACGGATGCATTCCTTAAAAAAGAGTCAACTGAATTGTTGGAAACTGAATTATATTTGAAGTACACTAGAGAACTTGGATATTAAAAGAAAACTTCCATTGGATCCTTTTGTACAACAAAGAATAATTTTTATAAAGTAAAAAATTTCCTCTAATTTGCTTGATGTGAACACTGAGGCTTAAGCACAGAGAGTTTTGTGACTGTAGAAATGGAAGCCCATTTAGCCTGTACAATGGTTCCCCATCTTCCTTTTCAGCTCCAAGGATGTGCAGGTGTAAAGAAGAGGTGGAAAGTGTGGGAGGATGTCAGCATCCTTTACCAATGTTCATAATCCATTTCCTACCTGAATGAAAAGTGTTTTCCTAAGCACAGTAGGACAGTAGGACCCAGAGTCTTTGATGGGATCAACTCTGATGTGACAATGGGAGCACTTTTCAGGAAACACACTGTGAAGAATAACAACAAATATCAATTAAACTCATAATTTTAGTCAGCTGGCGTGAGGTGTGGGGTATGGGGGTTCACAGGTCATCAAGCCCTTGGCTTTCCAACTGGAGCAGCCAGGTAGCTATCAAGCAATATACAGATTCTGAGACCCCCACCCCATTCCAGAAGGGACAAAAACCATATTTCCCCCTGGTCAAAGGGATGCTCACTGGTGGTAATAAGGCCAAGTGAACTTTGGCCAAGAAGCTTTGGAAGGGATAGAAGGGGAAGCCGGACTGAGGGCATGAGGAGAGAGAATAGGCAGAGAAAATATGATTCTCCCTCCCCCCCCCACCCCGCCTTGGGGTACACACCCTATATAGTCCTCTCCCATTGATTGTGAACAGGATTTATGAACATGATGGGATATCACTCCCATGATTAGGTTCTGCAGTATAGCAAAGATGTAATTAAGGTCCCTAATCAGTTGACTTTGAATTAACCAAAAGAGAGAGTTTCTTGGGTAGACTGATCTAATCATGTAAGTCCTTTAAATATGGGGCTAGAATCAAAGACAGAAGTCAGAAAGATTAAAGCTACAGCAGATGGCTTCCTGCTGGCCTCAGAGAAGATGGAAGCCATCATGAGTTCTACCGCTGCAAGGAATTAAATTCTGCCAACAAGCTCAGTGAGCCTGGAAGATGACACCAAGCTCCAGATGGGACCATAGCCCTGGCCAACTCCTTGATTCCACACCTAGAACACAGGATCCAGCAGAACTGTTTCTGGGCTCCTGACTAACAGGAGATGTTAAATTTATATTGTTTAAGCCACTAAGTTTGTGGAAATTTGTTACACAGCAAAAGAAATCTAATACACTAAGATACTTCTATTTGGAATAAGGAAATTTTAGAAGAAAAGAGAGATGGGAGGAACTTGAATTACAGAGAGCACCAAGATGGAGCTAAGTCTGCTGAGGCCTGTGGTGTTTGTGAGCACTGGGGTTTAGGTGGTCTACTAGCTGAAACACATCAACAAATATCCCCTTTGAACAGAGAATTTAGGCATGCCTGGGGCTGCCTCTGGAACAAATTACTTCCCTTGGAGCACATGGGTGCTACAGTCTAGTGAGTCATTAAGGACAAGTGATGTCCAAAGGGCACATTACTCCTCCATCTTTATGAATTTCAGGAAGAATTATATCTATTTCACCATCATTATTCAGTTAAGCCAGAAGAGAGACATTCTTAGAACAAAAATGATTTGATTACTTATTCTGATTACCTTCTATTCACTGTGATGGTGAAGGAGAGATTTCCTGCCCTAAGTAGTACAAAATCACTGAACACCAACATCTAACACTGATACATGCAACTGGCAGCAGTTTATTAGTCATGGAAACTCAGCCCAGTGGAGGAGGACACCACACATCACATAGGGCCACACAAGGGCTCCGTGGGGGAGCAAGTGAACCTGGAAGTGGGGTGGGGTAGGAGGCAGCCTTTGTAGTAACTGGTGGTTGGGAGTGCTGCCTGGTTCTTGCAGAAGGGCATGATTGGCTTGTTTGAATAATTCCACAGGCTGACAGGGAGGTGAAGCCCATGAGATTGAGGACTAGGTGGGGTGCAGCTGGTCTGGCTGATAGAGGAACTAGCCCAGAGGGAAGCCTTTCCTGCTGTGTGTGGGGTGTATATCCAGAGAGAACAGGGGAACTCATAGAGCCCTGTGCAGCTCAAAGATGTCAGGGAGCAACTGAAGTTTGAGGTCTTACACTACATGACTAAAGGCTCCTAAACCTAAATTTAAAACGAGATCTGGAAAAATTAACCCAACAGATATGGACAATAAGTGTGCATATCTTTCTACCTTAATCTAGTGAATACTGATGTCAATTCCAAGGAAGTGAAATAAAATTGTTGATTATTTTTCTATTTTTGCCACAAACAATTAAGATTATATATGTGGATCTTAGAAGTTAGGTTATCAGTTATTTTACTTACAATGTCTACTTTCAAAATTTATTCAAATTAATAAGAGGTTACAGCAAATATGCCAGATAGAATAGGAGCAAAAATTATCAATAACTTTCCTTTAAACCAGCAATAACAAATTAAAGAATGAAATAGAAAAAAAATCCCAGTTACAATAGCAATGTAAAAAATAAAATTTTTTTTGCCCAGCTGCTCTGTGGCATGTGGGATCTTCCCAGACCGGAGCACGAACCCGTGTCCCCTGCATCGGCAGGCGGACTCTCAACCACTGCGCCACCAGGGAAGCCCAACAAAATGTTTTGAAACAAATCTAAGAGGTGTAAAAAATCAGTATGTAGAATATCATAAAACTTCACTGATATATTTAAAGGATGTGAATTAATGAAGAGACATACTCTGTTCTTGGACAGGGTGCCTTAGTATAATGCAGATGTTTGTTTCAATGAATTTGACTGTAAGTTCTATATAGACTCAAACAAAAGCCCAACAGGATTTGTCCTAGAATTTGACAAGCTAATTCTAAAATTAATCTGGAATGGAAAACGAATAAAATAGTCAAGGCATATTTTTGAAAAAGAAAAATAATGAAGGATCCCAAATATCAAAATATACTGTAAAGCTTTAGTAATTAAAAGTATGATATTGGTCTAGAAATAAACTAATTAACGGAACATTTAAGAGTTCAGATACAAATTCATATATTTAAGAATTCTGTATAAGAGAAATCCAGCATATTTAATTCAGTGAGGAAAGTATGGACTACTCATGCTTAAGATAATTTCCTAACCATATGGAGAGAAATAAACTTAGATTTTATCTCTTGTCATAACAAAAATATTTCAGGTGAATTATGAAGCAATTCTTAGATAAATATGGAGCTATGGATTAGAATGTTTATAGCTTTGGGAGTAAATTTAGCATTGTTAAGCAAGAGACAAAACATAAAATATTGAAAAATTGTCTGTATTAAAAAACTACAGTGTGATAAAAGATGTTATAAAAAATTAAACTGCATGTTATTGACCTGAAAAATTGCAATGTATATAACAATGAATTGATGTAGAAGTATATAAAAAATTACCAATCCAAGAAAAAAGTCAACACAGCCCAATTAAAAATGGGAAAAATATGAATAGACAGTTCACAGAAAAGGAAAGACAAATGGCCAATAAACATGTGACAATGCTCAATCTCAACAGTAGTTGGGAAAATAAAAATGAAAACAATGAAATATCAGTTCTAACCCATCCAATTATTTATATGTTGATAAATGTCCTGAATGGAAGAGGGTAAGGGAGAATTTTATACTCTTGTACATTGTTGTTGGGAGTGAATGTTGATAGCTTTTTTTGAAGTCTATTATGTATTATGTTTTAAAATTTAAAAGAGAAGAAATTAATGAAATAGAAACTGCCAAAGAATAGAATAAATTAACATAGCTGAAAGTTGTTTATTAGAAGATATCAACAAAACAGCTAGACAGTTCAAGGAAAAAAAATAAGAAAGAACACAAGTTACCAATATCAGGAATGAGAGAAAGGATATTGCTACAAGACCTAGAGGCATTAAAAGGATAATTAAAAAATAAAAACAATTTTATGCCAATATATTTGATAAATTAGATAAAATGGATAAATTCCTTGAGAAATACAAGTTACCAAAATGGACACAAGATGATATAGAAAATCTGAATAGTCATATAACTAAATATAACTTGAATTAATCATAAAAAACCTCCCAACACATAAAATTCTAGGCCCAGATGGTTTCACTGGGGCCCAGATGGTTTTATTGGTGAGCTATATCAAACATGCAAGAAATAACACCATTTTAATCAAACTCTTTCAAAAAATGAAGGAGGTAATACTTTCCAATGTATTAGTCTAACAGACTCTTAATAAAAAAATCTCACATAGTTATTACCAAAAAAATTGCAGACTAATATCCCTCATGAGTACAGATACAGATATTCTTAATAAAATATTAGCAAATTGGGCCCAACATTATACTAAAAGAATAACATATCATGATCAAGTAATGTTTATCTGAGGAATGCAAGGTTGGTTTAACATTAAAGAAAATCAATCAATGTAATTCACTGCATTAATAAAATAAAGGAGAAAGCTCATATGATCATCTGAATAGATACAGATAAAGCATTTTACAATAGTCAACATCCAACCATAATAACAACTCACAGCAAGCTAGGATTAGGAAGTTATCCCTCAATCTGATAAAACAAACCTATTGAAGACATATAGCCAACATCATGCTTGATAGTAAAAGTTTGAACATTTTCCCCCAAGACTGGGAATGAAATGAAATGCCTACCTTCACCACCTCTATTCAACATTGTTCTGGAGATGATCGCCATTGCAACAAGTGAAGAAAAAGAAATAAAAGACACATAGATTGGAAAGAAAGAATTAAAACTATCTCTATTTACAGATAACATGATTTTTTGGTGTAAAGTTCTATGGATTCCATAAAAATAACTATCAAACTCAGAAGTTAATTTAGTAAAGTCACAGGATACAAGGTCAATATGCCAAAGTAAATTGTATTTTTACATAACAACAGCGAACAATTGGAAATGAAATTTTTAAAAATTAATTCCATTGTTTAAAAAATATTAAAGTAAAATATTTAGGATAAATTTTAACAAAAGCTATACAAGAACTTTAGACTAAAAACTGTAAAACATCCTGAGCTAAATTAAAGAAGATCTAAATAAATGGAAAAATATATCATGTGAATTAATTGGAAAATCTACTGGTTTAAAATAGTAATTATTCTTAAATTAACCTACAGGTTTCTCTCCATCTCAATCTTAATCCCAACAGATTTTTTAAAAAGGAAACTGACAACTAGATTTAAAAACTTGTATGGTAATGCAAATGACATTGAATATCCAAAGCAAACCTGAAAAGGAACAACAAAGTCAGAGCATTTGACTGTAAGAGTTACTATTGTGCAGAATGGTGCTGGGATAAAGGTCAGCAAACAGATCAAAAGCACAGAACAGTGAGCCCAGAAATACATCCTAGTTTATGCAATCATTTGATTTTTAACAGCGGTGCTAAAATAATCCAATGTAGAAAGGAAAAATTTTTTTCAACAAATGGAGTAGGAATAAATGAATATCCATATGGAAGGAAAAATGAAATACTATTTCTACCTCACTCTACTCCAAATTAATTTAAGATGGCTCCTAGACCTAAAGATAAAAGCTAAAGCTATCAATTGTTTACAAGAAAACATTGAAGACTATCTTTGTGAATTGTGGTAGAAAAAAGTTTCTTAGGCAGTTCACAGAAAGCAATAACTATCTTTAAATTGACAAATTAGATTTCATCAAAATTGAAAACATCCACTCATCAAAAGACATCATTGAGGAAATAAACAGGCAAGCCACAGACTGGGAGAAAATATTTGCAAAACATAAAACTGACAAAGGCCTGGTATTCAGCATATACAAAGAATTTTGACAACAATTAAGAGACAAATACTTGAGAAAAAATAGGCAAAAGTTTTGAACAGATACCTTACAAAAGAAGATGCTATATGGCTCCAATAAGGACTTGCAAATGCTTGATGACAACAGTCATCGGAGGCTTACAATTTAAAACCACAATAAGATACTACCACACACCTCTCGAACGGGTTCAAATTAAAAAGTAACAATACTAAATGTTGGTGAGGATGTGGAACAATGAAAATCCTTACAAAAAGAATATATGGAGTATGACTTCATTTGAATGAAGTTCTAGAACAGGCAAAAGGATGGAAAACTATCAGAAAAGTAGCTGCTTCTGTGTGTGTAGGGGTGAGAAGGGGCATGAGGAAACTTTCTTGGGTGCTGTTTACGTTCTATATTTTGAAGGAGTTTGGTGAGACACAGGCATACAATTTATCAAAATTCCATGAATGTTCATTTAAGATCTGAACATTTTCTTACACATAAATTCTACATCAAAAGAAATCAAAACTCTAAAAAACATTTAACACTAGTCAACTATATGCAAGTTGAAGTAGTTAGGGGAAAGTGTACTGATTTCTCAAATTTACTTGTAAATACATCAGAAAATTAGGTGGATAAATGGATTGATAGAGGAATGGATATATATATGATAAAACAATTATACAAAAATGTTAATGGTAGATAGTGACATACTGGTGCTCACTTAAATTTATTTAATCTTTGCTGTTTGTTTGAAAGTTTTATAATAAAGTGTTGGGGAAAAAATGGGCACACCCTTTGACCCACTCCATTTATGTCTAGGTATTTATCCTAGAGAAATACACTTTAGACATGTACCAAAAGTCATACATAAGGTTAGTCACTGCAGTATTGTTTGTAACAGCAGAAAAAAAAAAAAAAAAACCACCAAAAAAACGGTGGGGTTGGGTGGGGCATGTGAATGCCTATGGTTAAGTATACTATGGTATATCCATAAAATAGAAAACTATACAAAAGCTTAAAAAAAGAATAAGGTAGACCTATATGTACTGATACAGAAAAATCCCAAGTTATATTTTAAAGTAAAAAATAAATTATAGAATAATACGCATGGTATGTTCCCTTTTGTGTGAAATTTTAAAAATTAACAGTTAACATGGCATATGTATAAATATATACATATATAAATGCTTAGAAAATGGTCTAGAACAAGAGTTGGTATATTTTTCTGTAAAGGGCCAGATAGTAAATATTTTAGGCACTGTCACTTCTGTTGCAACTACTTAATTCTGCCATTGTAGTGTGAAGGTAGCCATAGACAGTACATAAAGGAGTGCGCTTGGCTGTGTTCCAATGGTGGTGGGTCAGATACAGCCTGTGGTCCATAACTTGCCAATTCTGATCTAGTAGTGTGACTGATTGCAAGGATGCTCCCAATTCTTCACCCCTTCCTGTATCTATACCGTTTGCTGTATATCTTTGTTTTCTCCTCTCCTCCCGACTCTGAGCTCAGACATGTGATTTGCTTTGAATCAATAGGATGTTGTAAGTGGGACACAGTGGAAGCTTTAGAGATACTGGTACACTGGGGCTTGCTTGCTCTTGTGCCTCTTCCGTCACTTAGAGAAGATGCCTAGGCTGGCCTGCTGGAGGAGGAGAGACACCTGGAGAAGTGTCCAGTCTCCACGGTTGTCCCAGCTGAGGCCACCCTAGATTGGCTGATAGTCAGCTGACCCTCAGACTTGTGGGCAAACCCAGTCAAAATGAATAGAGCTGCCAAACCGACCACACCAGACATGTAAGCAATGCATACCTATTGTTGTGTGCCACCCAAGTGTGATTATATAGCATCAGTTAACTGATACAGAAACAAAACACACCCAACTGATAACATGATTCTCTTTGAGAAAGGGAGAGGAATAGGGATGGCTTTTGCAACTGAAAAAAATTTTTTTAGCAAAGAAAAACTGTATAGTGATATTCCAGAATTCAGAAAATCTAAGTTCCGATGAAGTTTCTTTGGAAGGTCAGGCAGAGGCACAGATACAAGTAAAGGACCAAGGTCTATTTGCCATTTCTTTTCTTCTATCTTTAATATCTTTCCTTTTTTTCTTGATCCTTAGCCTATAAATATGTTCGTCTTTTGTATGCTAAAAATCCTCTCTTGCCCTTATAACCTTGGTTAGCTTTAGAGCTCTTCTTTCTTTTTTAAAACTTAATTTTATAAATAACACACATGCCAATAAAAATTCAGGCAGTACAGAAAGCCCAACATAAAAATAAAAGCCTTCTTTCCTGCCCACCACCTTTCTACTAGTACTGCTCCCTGGGACCAATAGCTTTCAAATGATTCTGCTTCTGCTTCTTTTCATTTTTTTTTTTCTGGTAGTTATCCACGTTTTTCTAAATCACTGCTTATACCTCTATTTTTGGACTTGTATATTTTGGATTCTCTGTAGGAAAGATACGGCATTTAGCTGATATATTCTACCCCTCTGCCCTCACCCTGCCTTCACACAAATTGTCTTTTGAAATTTTTAGTTCTTCTGTTTTTATATATGTTATGGCTTTAAATAATATGCTAAAACATCTAGTTCCTTTATTCATAGTGGCTTTTACATTTTTATCAAAGTAATATGACCACCCAGTTAAAAGCAATAGCCCAGTCCTTTCCACCTTCTGGGCCCCACCTTAATTCCTCCAAGAGTCAACCACTTCTAAATGCCAGATGTGTACACAAAGCACCTGGGGCTCTATTTATCTATCATCCATCTATGTATCTATGTATCTATCTATCTATCTATTTATTTGCCGTGCCATGTGGCATACAGCATGAGGGATCTTAGTTACCCGACCAGGGATTGAACCTGTGTCCCCTGCATTGGGAATGCGGAGTCTTAACCACTGGACCACTAGGGAAGTCCCTGGGGCTCTATTTAAAGGTAAACCCTAATTATAGGTCTATAGGTGGGACCAAGACTCTGCATTTCTAACAAATTCACAGGTGATGCTGATGATGCTAGACCATGGACCACACTTTGAGTAAAGATGTGTAGAGGCTAGCAAAGGATCCTCTTAGTCATATGGGCTTGGATTCTGAGGCAGAATTTTAGTTCCTTTGGGGATTGAGTTTCAGACAAGGAATGGGAGGCCCAAACCCAGCCTTTGGGACAGGGCCAGTGTGACAGGGAAACTGAGGGGGCAGTCTGTGTCCTTCCAAAGCCTGGTTCTTTATCTGGACCAACAGTCCCAAAGTCTCCATTCTACTTAATTCCTGGCAAAAGTATCATTACACAAACACCTTCCTGGTGGCCTGGTTTGACCAACTTGACTTCCCTAGGTGAAGAATAAGTTCCAAGTTCTAAGGCAACACTTGTAACCTAAGGAAAACAGAAATGCTGTTTAGAGGCAGGGACTCTTCTCTTACTGCATTAGCTAAATCTCTTTCCTCTCCATCAATCTAATTCCCAGCTTCTACCATTAGGTCATGGTATATAATTATAGCATATCAAAAATTCATATATCTAGCACTCTCCCTTATGGCCATCTTCTATAAAAATAAGTAAATAAAAACTCTGGATGGCCATACTAGAACTAAAATTCTGCCTCATACATTTGTCTTCGTTTGGTCTCCCCAGAAGCAGACTCTAAGACAAGGACTCAAGTACAAATAGTCTATTTGGAAGGTGGTCCCAGGAAACTCCAGAAGGGGAGTGGTGAAGTGAGACAGGGAAAGGAAGGCAGTCAACAAAGGATGTGGAATCAGCAGGTTATCAACGTGGGCACCTGGAACTTGGTCCCTTTGAGAAACCCTGGGAATAAATGTAAAACATGCATCTTGGATCTGTCCCACCTGAGGGGGAGGGAGCTGTGTTTATGCAACAACCCCTCGGGTGAGCCTTGCTCCTGGGGGGAGGGGAGACCCTGGCACTCAGGGTCTGCTGTGTAGGCGGCAGAGAGAGCCCCCAGGAAAAGCAATGTGGGTGCAGGCAGCTGGAAGTCGGGTCACAACCTTCTACCATATCAAACAGCTCCCTCCAGAGGAGGGATCCCTCAGACCAGCACCCAAAACCTGTTTACTTCTCCTTGACCCTATCTGCACATAAGATGCTGCATATTAACAGCAGCAGGGCCGGAGGGCTACAAGTCTGTCCCTGACAGGTCAACTGTCTCACACTAGAACAAGGGCAGATGTGATCCAGGTGTCCTGCAACCAGAGGTTGGAGAGCAACCCCAAATGGGTTGTGGAGACCCCTGGTCCGGGATCCCTGGGGTTTTACACTGTGGAACACTCAGATCTGTTCCTTTTCCCATACAATCTGCCCTGCACCCTGATCATCGGCTTTATTTCCCCAGGAATATATGTCAAGGAGATAGATCTGTGGAGAAAAGCCATCTGGAGGGGCTATTTTCATAGGAACTATTTTAAGGCTGTCCTTCCCGTCCACCACATCCTGACATTTGGTATATTTAGCATCATCCATAGACAGGGCTAATGGATTTTTCTTTGCAAATCATTATGATTCAAACCACTGCAGTCTTTATTCTTTTTTAATTGCAGCAAAGTCACGCACACATACACACAACACACACATTAATAGCTACCTTATATTTATACACGAAAAATGCTTCCCAGCAAAGCAACTCTAGTGTAACTTACAAGCCTTTGCCACTGAACCCTTTTATATGGAGGGGGAGGGACTAAGGCTGCAGGTTGGCGGGTATTGCCTTCACACTGCACATGAAATGCACATGTATTTGGTCAAAGAAGAGAATGCACAAAAGGTGTTTAAAATTGACAGCCCAAGACAGGAGTAATTTAACATGCCATTCTTTTTCTGATGCTCCTGTAGGTAGAGAGCACTGCTGATCTGCCTCACTGAATACAAATTTATATCATCTCTGCCATTAATATGGTTTCTTTTCATCCCATGAATTAATCTCCTTTTGCCAGCATGATAATGGCTGTGGAGGAACAAGTTCCAATGTCAGGAATCAAAACTGCAGTAGGCTCAGGCTTTCTGATGCAGCCCCATGGGCTGTGTTCATTAACGGCAGATAAAATAGGAATCACAAACAAAAGCAGTGTCCACAGTTCACCTCTGCCCTGGGGCCACCATGCCAAGGCTTGACTTCCCACTTCCTCTGATGACTGATTTGGTGAGTTTCTGAGATACTAATCCAGGCATCACACTCTCTACTGTTTTGTTTTTTTCTTTTTAAAAAATTTTTTCATTCTTTTCTCTTAAAAATTTATTTTATTTATTTTTGGCTGCATTGGGTCTTCGCTGCTGAGAGCAGGCTTTCTCTAATTGCGGCGAGCGGGGGCTACTCTTTGTTGCGGTGCGCAGACTTCTCATTGCGGTGGCTTCTCTTGTTGTGGAGCAAGGGCTCTAGGCACATGGGCTTCAGTAGTTGTGGCACGCAGCCTCAGTAGTTGTGGCACACGGGCTCAGTACTTGTGGCTCACGGGCATAGTTGCTCCGCAGCATGTGGGATCTTCCCGGACCAGGGCTCGAACCCATGTCCCCTGCCTTGGCAGGCGGACTCTTAACCACTGTGCCACCGGGGAAGCCCCTCTACTGTTTTTAAAATCAGCTGCTTAGTATCATGGTTTGGGCCTGGACTTGAATGCTCTACCCTAGGCTGGACCCACATTCTCCAACAGTAGACATTTGGTCTTACAGTTTTCTGTATCCCTGCAGCCTCTTGCACAGTACTTGACAGATAGATACCCAGGAAATACAGGCTGGAGTGCACATACGGTATATGTGAGTACACTACACACTATAGCAGGAGGATATGTGAGTAAACTACAGAGCATAGTAGCCACACCGGGATTCAGCTCCCTTGGGGCAGGCAACCTACATAGGAATAGACCTTACTTTTTTGATAAGATGGATCCATTTGACAAACATCTTCAACAGCATGATGATAGGGGCTCCAATTACTGAGCACTGAGTAGGCACTACAGCAGTGGTTCTCATAGGTGGTCCTTGGATCAGCCATAACATTACGGGAGACTGGTTAGAGATCTAAATTCCAGAGCCTCGTCCAGACCCTAGAAGCTCTGAGGAGTGGGGCCCAGCAATCTGGGTTTAATCACCTTCTGGGTGATTCCAGTGCACAATTAAGTTTGAGAACCCCTGTATTCAGATTAAGAACTCGGGCTCTGGAACCAGAATGCCTGGGCTACAATCATAGCAGTTTGACCTTGAATACATTCCTCAATGCCTCCATGCCTCAGTTTCCTGATCTGAAAAATGGAGAGGTGCTAGTTTGTATTTTTCCCAAAGCAGACCTACAGACAGAGATTTGGGCAAAAGTAGTCTGTTTGGGAGGTGATCCCAGGAAGAGGAACTAGGGAGCATAAAACAGGAAAAGAGGGGCTTCCCTGGTGGCGCAGTGGTTGAGAGTCCGCCTGCCGATGCAGGGGACGCAGGCTCGTGCCCCGGTCTGGGAAGATCCCACATGCCGCGGAGCGGCTGGGCCCGTGAGCCATGGCCGCTGAGCCTGCGCATCCGGAGCCTGTGCTCCGCAACGGGAGAGGCCACAGCAGTGAGAGGCCCGCGTACCACAAAAAAAAAAAAAAAAAAAAAAACAGGAAAAGAGGCCAAAACAGATCCTGAGGGGCAATGGGGGTAAATTCCACTGGGGACTCCACAAAAGAGTGCGGGATGAAAAGCCCAGTATTTATCACGGTGACTGTGAGTTGTGTTCTACAAATTCCCCTCCTTCATTGATTAAGGGTCACTCCTTTGGTGTTAACATCCTGGCACCTATAGGACATAATAGAGTAAAACTGGCAAATATAAGGACCTCCTTCAAACCTTACACAGAAGTGACAAGGCCTGGGTGAGATGAGGAGTCACATGTCTAACAGCTCGGTGATCTGCTTCTGCTTAGCCTACTATGCAACGATCCACTTTGGCAGCAAAATGGCAAATGCATAGGCATTATTTTGAGTTGGGTTCCCCCAGAGGCACATTTTGAGACAAGAATTCAAGTGCAAGTGGTTAATTTGGGAGGATATCTCAGGAAGTCCCTAGAGGGTAGTGGGGAAGTGAGTCAGGGAAGGGAGGGAGGCCCATGCAGGATGCTTTTTGGAGCAGGTCTCCACTGAGGGCAGCTGGGGCCAGGCCCACTGGGGTCCAGCACACACCTCAGAGCTGTCCCACTCTCACTGATGAGGAAGCGGGCACAGTTATCCACTATCTCCCGTTGTCTTCAGCACAGGGCCGCTTCCAGGGCCATTGACTCTCCACCCTTCCCTGTATGTGCACAGAACAAGCTCCCATGACCGTAAGATGCACTTAGGCAGAGTTGTGAGTGTTTACCCAGCAACTTGCACATGGGGGTGAGCGCCATGCCACACGGGTGGACACCAGTCCCTTCGGGTACCCGTGCCGGGATATTTGGAGCTGCATGCAAATAGGAAAAGCTGCAGGTGTTGCCAGGATCCTGGTGCAGTTGTGCTTGGTTCCGTGAGAATGAACTGGAAGGGAGAGAAGCAGCACTAAGCCTGGAGTCGGGGTGCTCTGGCTGGCAGGGCCATTCCCTCTCCTTCCACGCTCAGGATGGAGAAGCGGGGGAGCGTATTTTCTCTTCTATCTCTGTCTCACTCACTCACTCACATGGCGGGGGCGGGTAGTGGCGAGACTCTGCACCTCACCCCACAGCAGTCCTTCAAGAAACCCAAAGCTTTTAATTACAAAGGGCAAAAGGAAAAAGACACCTTTTGTGGCAGGAGGTGCAGGGCTGAGATCTCCCTTCAAGGAAAGGCAAGCCATTCAACTGGGAGGAGGCAGGCAGCTGAAGACCCCCAGCTGTTATTGCCTTCATTGGTGGGGTGGAGGAGAGAGTCGGCTTCCGCCTTAAAGGGCCCTCACTTGCCAAGCAGCCCCCAGCTGGGGACTGAACATGGTGAGGCCCTAGGGCCCAACCATTTTGCCCAACACAGCACTTTTCTAATGGACAAATTTGTTCTGGAACTCTCTTTGGGTCGGCCCAAACTTTGGCACACTTGCGTGGCAAGTGAATGTTCTCCCAGCTCCATCCCGCCTCCTTGCGATCTTATTGCTCCCAGGTGTTACCTCTCAACAAGCTTCCTGCTCACACATGTATGGGGGAGGGGAGAGAGGGGTACAGGAAGTGACAAGACGCTCCCAATGTTAGTAATTGGTGAAAAGCTGAATAAAGCGTATATGGGTGTTCCTTGTCCTAGCCTTGCAACTTTATATTTGAAATTTAAAAAGTAAAATAAAATTTGTAGGAAGAAAAACATACGAGAAACGGGAGACCTCTCAGAGAATCACTGTCCAGGGTGGCGGATTAGCTCTGGGGCCTCTTGCCCTCCTGCAATGGGCCTGAGCGTCTCCTGGGCAGCAGTGGATACAAGATGAATGAAGTATTTGCCTTCTGTGGAAGACTGGATGCTTCATGCTGGAGCAAAACCCCAGCTCAGTCTAGAAGGCACATGGGGCACCATCCAACACATTCCAACAGCAAAGCCGCAGAGCCCAGCACGGCCCCTCTTGTCTGTGTGAGGAGCTCCGGGAATGGGCTGGGGGAGGGTCAACGCATTCACGGAGCCTTCCCAGTGGGCAGAAAACCCTCTGCAGTGAGTGCAGGTGCAGAATGCAGGAATTAACCTGGAAGAGGCCAGCCCAGAGCAGAACCTAAAAAAAGTGTATTGGATATCTTCTTAGGATCCTTCAGTAATGTAAAAATGTAAACACAAATCTACTGGGAGCGGTGAGAATGTAGTCAGCTCAGGTCTCCCGGGGTGACCAGATGCCCAGGGTACCTGTTACAGTCCTGTTCACCCCTCGTGTCCAATCGCAGACGTGTCCTGGTTTGGATGGTCAGTGACGTGGTCACCCTACTTCTCTCCCTTCTGATCCTTCTTGCCATTCATTGGGCAAGTATTTGCTGTGGGCCAGGCTCGGAGCTTATGCACGACAGAGTGAACAGCATGGTTTTTCGGGCTCAGAGAGGATGCCGCCCTGCCCTTCCATCCCCAGTGGTGGAGGAGCAGAAAGAGCGGGGGGTTTGCAGTCAGACACAAAGGGGTCTGGATTCTGTCCCTGCAATCAGCTCCCTAGACCTGACTAAGTTACAGAAACCCTCCATGACTCAGTATCCCATCTATCAAATGGGGACATTGCACCTCACCCATCTTTCAGAATGCTGTAAGGACGAACTGTAGTGAATGAAAAGTGCACGGCACATGAAATATTTCCAATAAGCGGTATTTTTCTTATTAATAGGGAACCTCCTCAAGGGTTCTGCAGCTCAGAGCCCCTCCCTTTGTGGAGAGGGCCACCTGTATGAGATTGATGTTCCCATTTTACAGGTGAAGAAACTGAGGCCAGGAGAGACGTATGGCGATAGGGAGCATTGTTACCCACTAAAATTCCTCTTAGGGCACCGTGGGGTTTAAACGAGTATAGCCACGACTGGCTACTTAATGGGAGTTGGGGGCCCGGGGGGGTGACGCAAAGAAAATGTGGAGCCCCTTATTCAAAAATTATTAAGAATTTCAACATGCTGACAGCAGAGCATTAAATCAAGTGCGGGACCGTTTTGCACATGAGGTCCTGCACCTGTGGCAGGCCCGTGAGGCCAGCCCTGAGTGTGGTCCTTGGGGACGTAGCCGCAGGGAGCAGGTGAGACCCCCAGGGCAGACTGAAGCACCCGAGCACCGGCAGGTACCTGCCGCGTTGCTGTGCTCACCACACGGAGAAGGATTTGCTTTTGCTCTGATGGCAGAGGAAGGTGTCTCCACGCTTGGGTCTTCAGTGGAGTCTATTCAAACACTCAGCGACTGATAGAGACGGAGCAACTCAGAGGCAGCCCCAGGGGCATCGAGAAAGTGGGACTCAGGAATCCATAGAAACCACGGGGAGGGCTGCGGGCCTTCTAAGGGATTGGGGAGCGGAGGTGTCTGCTCAGCTCTCTGCACGAGGGGGAGGTTCTGGGGCACGTGTCTGCGGGGGCAGTGGGAGGGGCCAGTGGGGGGCCCAGCTCCTCCCCTCGTGCTGTAACTGAAGCAGCTCAGCGCTCATCTGTCTGATATGGGGTTCCACTTGGAACACACCGGCTTGGGGGTTATGCTGCTTGGGCTCCCTGAGCAACCTCTGGGCAGTGGGTGGAGGACTGTCCCCTGCGCCCTTTCCACAGGCGTGGAGCAGCTGCCTGGGTGAGAGAGTCTGCAGTCTAGGCTCAGCCAAAGCCGGCTTCCCAAGTCATCCCGGCCTCATGGAGAAACACAGCCTCTGTGGCTGTTCTTGCTATCTTTAGTTTCAGGCGAGGCCTGCAGTACCGCTGGAGAAACCCAGTGTCAGGTAAAACAAATACGGTCTCCAGCATCTCTCTGGAGTGGTGTGGACCATTGCTCCCAAGGCCTGCAAAGTTCACTGAACATCAGGACTTTCTCTGTGAAGCTTTTAATTCGCTTGTAAGAATTGTCTCAAAGACTTCAGGCCAGATCCAGCTCATAACTGATGTGTTATTTGGCCTAAACAGTGTTTTTTAAAAATTTAGACACAGAATTTAAAAATCAGTGATTTCATATAAAATTTTGAATTTCTGGCTCCTGTTGAAAAAAGTGCCTTTTGTCAGCCCTGGCCATGATTCTACATGCAGCTACACTTACCTGGAACACTCAGCAGGTGCCTTCTTCACCTGGTCCAGGTTCGCCACTCACCACGGTCCCCACCCAACCCATGTCACTCACTTTATCATGGCCTGGACCCTGCGAACATTTGCTCTTGCACGGGTGCTGTGCTATGAACACACCTGGTGTCCCCAGTGTCTCCCATGGAGTTACTGGACCTCAGATGTCATTTAGCACATACTTCATCTTGCAGCATGGGTTTCTGGCCAGGGCTTAGAACTCTCTGAGTTTGTTTAATTTTAGAGTTCAATATTTAATCTCTTTTTTTTTTTTTTTTTTGCCTAGGAGAGATTTTGGTGACATAAGTGTGTGCTGTGAGCATAGGAAGTTAAGTCTGGATTCCTGCTGGGTCAAGGGGCTTACACTTTGCTCACACTTTTCACCAACCTTCCCTAGGGCTATCTGAGCCCATTCCTGGTGCTTTGAATCTTTGGGCCCCATTCTCCCTCTCTGGCTCCATCGCTCCATCTCTCTCTCTCTCTCTCTCTCTCTCTCTCTCTCTCTCTCTCTCTCTTTCTGCAAAATGAATACAACACGAGACCTGTGTGGCAGATTATCTCATTAGCAGAGCCCTCGCAGGAGAAGACTGGATGGATGCTGAGCATGTTGGTAATTACGTCCTTGGTTTGAGGCCAGAGCCCCTCAGCCTCCCCGGCCGCTTGCCAGCTCGAGGAAGAGACCACAGGCTTCCAGCCCCACCCGGAGAGCTTGGAGCCTGCCACTCTGGAGAAGTGAAGCTATTTCTGTGTGTGTATGTGGGAAGGGTGGGAAGACGGAAAGAAAAGTGAGAAAATGTATGTAAGCAAATATTTCAAAGAAAAGAGGGGGAAGCTCATCTTTAAACAGCATGATAAAAGAATTGACAGGATCCTGCCAGACCCCCAAATGAACAGCAGGCCCCGTGTCCCTTTGTAGCACTAGAGAGAGACTCTCATGATTGCCAGGTGAAGCCTGAGTGCAGCCCAGAAGTGCTCTGGAAAGTAAGCCAACCCCGGTTGCCTTCCCACCTGCCTGGAAATGATCAGCGGGCCCTGAAGCTGTGCTCAGAACCAAGTCCCAGAAGATGACTGTGCTCTATTCCACTGCAGCCTTCCTGGGTGATGCCTAGAATTTAGCACGTTTTGTGGCAATGCCCAAATGACTTCACTATGATTTACTTATGGGAACAAAGGCTGAAGAGAAGAGGGGCAGGCAGGGCAATCATAGAGCTGAGTTTAACATGCAGGAGAAACAACCAGAAAAGGTCGCAGCTACACAAGAGTCATTTCTTCCTGTGGACTCTTCCTGTCTACACATTTAGTAGATTCTAAAACTAGCCCCCACCCCGCCCCTCCTCCTCTACCTTCAAGGGGAAAGTTGTAAAAGGTAAAGGAGGAGATGGTGAATGAATAGGGAATGAAGAGGAATGAGGTGAGGACATCATGACAGAACCCAATCAGCTGCTCACTGGGGACAAATGTCCACAAGTGACTCACACCAAATAAAACTGCACCAAAAATCACTTTCAGTTTTGAGGCAGTTTTGACATCCAGGCTTTTCTTTGTTTCAGTCATTTCGGAAAGTGTAGCTTCTGTTTTCTGTTTCTGATTCATGTTCCAGTTCAAAGAATTTGGATTTGGTTCCATTTGAATTTAAAAAACTAGCGTTTTTTTTTCTGGGTTTGGTTCTCGGTGGGTTAAGTTTAAGACCCAGGCACACGGGCTCAGAAACGTGCATTTCAACATGGAAAGCTCAATGGAGCCAAACAGTCTAGTTATGATTAGAATAATTAAAATATCAGAATCTAATGGATAGGCAGTATGGAGAAGAGCTTATACGTACCCACAGGGAACTGAAATAAGGCGGTGGAGAAACCCATTTTTACGACAAGCTGGGAACCAGTAGTGCTAATGCCAAGAACCACACAATAAATTTTAGTTCATGGTGAGTTTAGATGTGTTTTTTGGTGTCAAAAAACATGTGGATAAAACATATTCATGTGGATGAAGACAGGCTGAAGTTTGGTATTTCCTTCCATGGTGGATGCTTTTGGTACCCCACTCCGATCCCTTTACAGCACAAATGCACCTGATCTCTGGCTGCTGGGAGTGTTGGCTGAGAACAGCACACGGCTCCCGCACCCTCACCCCACCCCTGCCCACTGGCCTGAGCCTAAGGAATAGGAGCCATGCCACACCTCAACCTCCCCCAAGGTTACAAGTCACCCTGACCCCCACAAACCGGAGCAATGACTAAATGACATGGTATTACAAAGGTGCCCCTCTGCCTTATGCTGGGACAGCTCTGGTGCGATTCATGCTCCAGAGCTCCCCATGGGGCCAGGCTGAGATGGTCTCCAGATGGAACCACATCCTTGCTTGGCTCCTTCCCCTGCTTCATACTGCTCCCCTGAGAGCACCCCCAGACAAGAACCCCCAGCTCAGGCTCTCTTTCTCCCACGAACTATTTAGTTCAGGATGCCTATCGTCTTCTGAAGGAAGTCCTGTCTGGATCAGATGTGCTCTGCTGAGCTCCTGTCCAATACCTCAATATTATGTTCCGGTGACCTTAGAATTGCTTTCGGTTTAGAAAATTGACCCTGCTCTCTGGGATTGGTGCCTGTGAACCCACTGTGGGCTGATCTTCCCTGTCTAGGGCCCTCCAGGTGAATAGGTGTTTCCAGTTACTAACAAGAACAATACAGTCAAAGCAACACTGGATTTCCTTCTAAAAGCTAAAAAGAATTTCTTTTCAAGTAACATTTCTAACCCCCCTCTCTTGTATCCTAAAATGCAAAAGAAAACAAAACAGTAGAAAATGCCTCAACCCAGCAATTCTATTATCAGCTCTTAGACAGCTCTTTCTCCCTCCCTCCCCCCACCCCCAATTGCTCTTTATCTCCCCCTTATATATTTTCTACACAGCTGGAAAGACCATTGAATCCAGGAGGAAAATCAACAAAACCATCCAGTTTTGTCACAACAAAATGGCACTTCCTTCCTGGACATCCATGTTTTAGCTCTTTTGCCATTTGTATGAAGATGCTTGGGGTGTGGTTCCTGGTTGGACACTCCATCCTGTTCTTGGAATTTTTATGTGGGTGGGAAGGAGCTCAAGACCACAGTGACCTAAAGACACAGACCTACTAGAGAGTGGACTTAAAGATATGGGGAAGGGGAAGGGTAAGCTGTGACAAAGTGAGAGAGTGGCATGGACATATATACACTACCAAACGTAAAATAGATAGCTAGTGGAAAGCAGCCGCATAGCACAGGGAGATCAACTCGGTGCTTTGTGACCACCTAGAGGGGTGAGATAGGGAGGGTGGGAGGGAGGGAGACGCAAGAGGGAAGAGATATGGGAACATATGTATATGTATAACTGATTCACTTTGTTATAAAGCAGAAACTAACACACCATTGTAAAGCAATTATACTCCAATAAAGATGTAAAAAAAAAAAAAAGACCACAGTGACCATCCTTTCAATCTCCTCAGTAGAGCAGAATCCTATAATAATACAGGATTGTGGAGCTACACCAGGAAAATATCAGTGGCTTAGATCACCTGGGTCAGAGTGCGAGACACACTGATCCCTCAGGGGGATGGGGAGTATGACTCCACGCCCACCCACTCTAACCATACCGTGGGCAAAGTGCATCACTTCAGATAGCAAATAAGTGAATAAATGTTGACCATCTCAATGGAAGCAATGTGTCTCGGTTGGAATGGGCTTGGTAAAATCTTTCCACTATAAAGCCCAAGATTACTGATGGCTCCGTCTTCTGATACGTTTACATTTGTAGCAGATGCTGTTGATGCCCTGACTGAGGGCTTTTTCCCACACCACAGGAAGTTGTTCAGCTGCAAGCAGGGGAAACCAGGAATGCAGGGAAGTAGGACAGTTCCACCAACCAATGGGGGCTGGGAAGAGTAAATAAAGGCCTCGCTCTTTAGTCTGCTGTAAGCCCCCTCTGAGCCATGCTCAATAAGTTCCTCCTCAGGGAGTCCCCAGTGGGTGGGATTAAGTCCCCAGTTTCCCCCCAAGGCAACATGCTCATTTATGCACCGTTTATTGACTTTTCTCCCTTCCCTCTTTTACTTTCCCAGCTTATTACTGCTTCCTGAGATCACCTTTAGAAAAACTACTTGCATCCAAGTCCTCACATTGGGTCTACTTTGGTGGAACCCACATGAATGATCTATCCATGTATCCATCCATCCCCCTACGATCCCCTCTTAGGTTCCAGCTACTGTACTGGCATGGGTTGGGGGGCGGTGGAAATCAAGCAGAAAATATTCTTCCTCCCCGCCAGGGGTCTCTCAGTCTACCTGAAACAGATGACCGTCATATGATGGGCCAGTGCTAGAACAGATAGAGACAAATAGCTAGAAGAACACAGAGGTGAGAATAACTAACTGCCTGGGCATCCAGGGAACCCTCAGTGGGGAGACAGTGTGTCTGCTGGACACACTTGCAGGACGAGTGGTACACTGGAAAGCTGTCTTACTAAAAGAGGGAGGTTCCAGGGTTGGCATAAAAGGTAAAAACTTACATACAGTGGAAAGTACACTTGTGATACTAGAATCTCTCTCAGCTCAGCATCAATGGCAGTGTCTAAAATTTTCTCTCTTTCAGCAAGACAATTTTTTGTCAGTTAAATTCTTACATTATATGAGTCCCATATTTATCCAATGAACAAAGAAAGGGCAAGGATTTCTAGGTGGAGAGAGGATAAGGGGAAAGGCATGGAGGCACAGACGCGTGGGGCAGTTAGTTAGGTTTCGGGGTGTAGGGTAAGTGGTGCTGATTAAGCATGTGGAGGCCAGATTGTGAGACCCGCTAAATGCCATTCTAGGGAGGTTGGACTTTTTCCTACGGGCTTATGGCAACCTCAGAGCTTGCTGAGCACAGGAGTGATAGCTCTAGAGCAATCTTTCAAAACATTTAAATTGGGTTTTTTGCAGACAACATATATGATTGGGTCTTTTTTTTTTTTATCCACTCTGTCAGTGGATAAAGCTCTTGTTTTAGTTGGTGTATTTAGACAACTCACATTTAAAGTGATTATTGACATTAGGTGGTTTAATGACTCTCATATTTAGAGCTATTTCCTATCTGTTGTTCTTAATCCTTGGTGTTTTGTTTTTTTTTAATGGTACGCAGGCCTCTCACTGTTGTGGCCTCTCCCGTTGCGGAGCACAGGCTCTGGACGCGCAGGCTCAGCGGCCATGGCTCACGGGCCCAGCCGCTCCGCGGCACGTGTGATCTTCCCGGACTGGGGCACAAACCCGCGTACCCTGCATCGGCAGGCGGATTCTCAACCACTGCACCACCAGGGAAGCCCCAATCCTTGGTGCTTTAAAAAAAAAAAATCTTCCCCTCTTTTTCTGACTTCTCTGATTTTAATTCAGCATTTTGTATGATTCCATTTTATCTCCTCTCTTAGCGTATCAATTACATTTCTTTGTGGTTGCCCTAGAGATTACAATATGTTTTTACAACTAATTCCACAAAGCCCCATTTCCCCACAAGGCAACTCTTTCAAATAACACTATCCTACTTCACAGTAGGAATGCATTTATTTCTCCATTCTTGGAATCTGGGCTCAGCCACATGACTCCTTCACCAATGGGACATTGACCAATGTGGCCCAAGCAGGGACTTGCAAAGTGCTCCTGCACTGGGGCTCGGCCTCTTGTAAGGTGCTTAAAAGCTGAGTATCATTTCTGCTGAAGGCCAAGCTTAGTTCAGTAACAAAGAAACCAAGAAACCTCCCCTTTTGCATGTTCTGGGCTGTGGTCTGGGAAGATCAGACCTGCTGTGCTTCCAGAAAAGTCCCCTCTTCTGCCCACTGGCCCTGCTGGGGCTGCAGTCCAGCAGCCAGTGCACCAGCCGCAACTATCACAGGCTCTTTAGCTACCGTGTCCGTTTTCTGGAGGCTGCCAGCAGCAAGCCCAGCCCTCTGTTCACGGACCTTTTAATAGCATTAGGAAAACCCTGGCTCCAGTCACTACTCTGGTCCTTGGTATTCAGGAACACTCACCAAACTATCTATTTTATTAAGAAACAGCCAGGATATAGTGCACCCCGTCTCCACCACACACACACATCTTAAACAGAAAAAACAAAACAAAACGCAGGGCCAGAGGATTTATGGCTAGTGATTTGCAACGCAGGAGAGAGCCCAAAGGAGCAACGAGACGTCCTTGGCATTCAGGCCGGGCAGAAGTCGGCTCACCAGGTACCGCCTGCATCCTTCCCGCCCCCTCCATGGGACGCGCCTCCCTTCCGGCTTCCCGTAAGCTGCTGGCACCAGCCGTACTTTATCACCACGTTGCCATGTATAAAAATTTTAGGAGTCTGCTGTCTCGAAGAAATGAATCCCAGATCACTTTTTAATACTTCCGCCCCCACTTTTGTTCCTTCTCTTTTTCTCTCTCATCAAGCCTTATTTCACCAGGGAGACATTTCTGGAGCATGTTCTGAAGAAAGCTTTAGGTGGGGTGTAGGCAATGCTGAGCTCTCCGGAGCTGGGACAGTTGCGACTGCCCAGGTGCCAGGTTCATGTTGCCCATTTGAGGAACTGGAGGAAGAGAGTCCGGCCCTTCAAAGGCGCTCGTGATCCTGGCCAGGGCTTCCCATGGTTTTGCCCAAGGTACTTGGGGAGTGGCGAGCAGGCTTCATTGGAAGGTTTGAAGGGCAAAGGGAGCCTGGCACCATCAGTGCCCTGTCCTCAGCCAGGCCTGTGGATGCATCAGAACCTGTCCAGCTCAGTCTCACAGCAGGGGAGATGCTCTGAACCACATCCCCCAGAGTAGCTAATCTGTCAGGGCAGGCAGGGGCTCAGTTTCCCTGGTCTTCATCGGCGAAAGTCAAAACCAACATTTGTGCTGGGGCCTTAGCACCGAAAGAGCTGACAGCTGGATACAGCAGACCAGGAGGCCATGTGCAGGCATGGTGCTAGGAACGTGGCCTTGGGGGCAGACACGCTGGAACTATTAGCTATGTGGCCTTGGCCAAGTTACCTGACCTTGTGGAGGCTCAGTTTTCTCATCCGTAAAATGGAGACTGATGTCAGCACTAAAAGGAACATTAAAAGTAAAGCAGTTGTGGTATTTATACCACATTGATAGATAATCAATGAGGACCTACTGTATAGCACAGGGAACTCTACTCAGTATTCTGTAATAACCTATATGAGAAATGAATCTGAAAAAGAATGGATATATGTATAAGTGAATCACTTTGCTGTACACCTGAAGCTAACACAACATTGTAAGTCAACAAATCAACTATACTCTCATATAAAATAAAAATTAAATTAAAAAATACTTTAAAAAAGTAAAGCAGTTGTCACATACACACTCAGCCAAAGAAGGCAGAAGCAGTTGATGCTGTTGATATTATGCTTACAGTAAAATTGCTACCACTACTACTGTTATTATTATTATTAATGCAGGAGACACCAAATCCGATTGGGACTAGTGTGTAAGCTGCAGTCCACGCGCAACAGGGCAGAGTCAGGATGCAGGCATTAAGGAGGGGCCCGTTGAGACAGGGCAGGGACAGGATCTCCATCTGGCCCCGCCTGATTGTCACCCCCTTCTGTTCCTTTCCTATGCAGGAACCCCACCCCCAGATTCCTGGCAAGTTCTCAGTCATTTGCCTCAGTTTCCCCGCACACGTGTTTAACAGAGAATGAACTTGGCTGTGGGAGGCTGGCTGTGCTACAGTGTCAACGGATGACCTTGAGGTTGTGGATGACTCTTGGCGATTCTCCAAAGTGTCTCTGTGTGTCCTGGTCTTAGAGTGTCCAGTCTCTCGTGTTTACCAGGGTGGAGCTCTTACCCTCCAAGCACAACCCCTCCTGCCACTGCACACAGCATCCTAATAAAGAAAAAGAACCCCCCCCCAAAAAAAAAGAAACCCAATAAACCAAATCAAACAGCTGTTCCCAGAACTGCTGGGGCAGGAAGAGGCACAGGCTCCATTCATTGGCAAAACCAGTCCTGGTGATTATCTTTAATACATGGGCTGAGTCTTTATTGCATTTTAATCTACTTCATTCACTCTTTGCCGGCCCAGGATTTGATTCAGAAATCAGGTCAACAATTTCAGGATTGCAATTTGTTGGAAAAGTAATGGTTTTAAAAATGCTCCCATGTTGTTCTTCTGGCGCGGTAGAAAGAACACGTGGCCTAAAAGTCTAGAGGTCGGATTTTGAATTCTGATGTAGCCACTATCTGGGTGATCATAGGGAAGGCATTCAAAGGTGACTTCATTTGGGTTCCTCCAAAAGCTGACGCCAGGATGAGGACCTGAGTGCAGGAAGTTGATTACGGTAAGGGAGTGGGGAGAACAAGATGGGGGTGGAGAAAAGACAGCAATGGGTGTGGCAATGGTGGTGCTCAATGCCGCTGGGGTCAGCCAAGGAGCCATGCCGCCCACCCTCGGAATTCTCCCCTGAGGGCTGGGAGCCTGGGGCACAACCCCACTGCCTGTCGGACCCCCTCTTCTGAGGGTTGCTGCAGGCATATTAACTCCTCCAAAGTTTAGCTGTGTTTGCATGTGCCAGAGGTCCTCATGGTGAAAGACTGAAGAAAGTCTCAGGAAGAGAGAGGAGACTTGTGATCACCAGAGGTGGCTGCAGTCATGCAGGAACTGCCCCCTACAGCTGCAGGTGAGCTCAGGAGGGTGGAGGGGATGGGCGGACATGGGAGTGGGTCAAATAGCAGTTTAATGCTCAGAACGCACATGGGATCTATTTTATGTTCTCTAACCACCTTCGGCTAAGTGTCCGCAATTGAAAGGTGATCAGCAAGTTTGCTGCAGCCCGGGCGGCTGGTTGAACCCCACATCCATTGCCCTTCTTCCTCAGTAATAGGATTTCTAGCCGGGCACGTGGTCACACAGAAACCAGACTACATTTCCCAGTCTCTCCTGAAGATGGGCGTGGTCACGGGATTTAGCCAATGGGATGGAAGTGGAGTTGTGGCAATTTCCGGAAATCTTCCATCAAAACAGCTGGTGGTGCCTTTTGTCTTTCTCTCTTTTCTCTTGGGCCCTTCCTCCGTCCTGGGCTGGGATGGAGTGTGAGGGTCACCAGCTTGGACCACACTGGCTGGCACTGCGGGGATCTAGAAGGAGCCCGGGTCCCTGAAGACTTGTTGGGGGAGCTTGCTCCACTAGCCCCCCAGCTAGAAAGCTCCAGCCTTTATCACGAGACAGGAATAACTTTTTTTTTTTTTTTTTTTTTGTGGTACGCGGGCCTCTCACTGTTGTGGCCTCTTCCCGTTGCGGAGCACAGGCTCCGGACACGCAGGCCCAGTGGCCATGGCTCACGGGCCCAGCCGCTCCGTGGCATGTGGGATCTTCCCAGAATGGGGCACGAACCCGTGTCCCCTGCATCGTCAGGCGGACTCTCAACCACTGCACCACCAGGGAAGCCCCAGGAATAACTTTTTATCTTGTCTAAGCCATGACGTTTTGAGTCTCTTGATAGTCACAGACTAACTTCATCCTAATGGATATAGTCCCTCACCGTTCTAATTTTTCCCCTGAATCCAATGTTTATTTTCTTTACAAAGGGAAGGGAATACTTGCTGGTCTCCCCTGCCCCCTTTTGGGGGGCTGCAGCCCCCTTCCCATGCGTGGCCGGACTTCCGTGCAGCCCCTGACTGCCTGCCTTCTTGAATACCTGAACTTTTGGGCTCCACCTGGGGCTGTACCTTCACCTGTCACTGAGGGCCACCAGACACCTCCAGACACCTTCACTCTTTGGAAGGATCATGATATTGGTTTCCCACATGCTGTTGGAACCACTTGCCTCCAGAGCTCTAGGTAGGTGTAGTAGAAGCTTCGAGTCCCCCTTCCTCCTCCACCACCCATGCCTCTCCCCCTTGGAGTTCACCTGCTGCTGGGAGCACTCCCCACGTGTGATAGCTGCCACTCCCAGCACCTGCATGCTCCTCCCTGCCCAACGCCTTCTTGGGCAGCACAAGAGTTTGCTCAGCCTGGGCACGGCAGCCTGCCCATGCTGGGGGGTTCACACCTGAGGGGCAGCTCTCATCTGAACTGGGGAGATGTAGGTAAAGCCAGCTTTCTTCCCTCGTGGGACAATCCTAAGGTGTGTTCTACACAGTCCCTCATTTACTCACCCCGTCCCTGAGATCACCTCTGCAAGCAAACCACATACACCCAGGGCCTTATCTCAGAGGCTGTTTTTTTGGGGGGGTGGGGAATTGGACCCTACCAACTCCACAGCCTAGAGAGATCCAAAGCCCTACCCAGAATCACCAGTAAGTCCTAGGAGCCACCAGGCTTCTCCTGCTCACGGCTCACCCATCCAGACCTGCTGTCCTCATCTGGCCTCGCATCAGCCTGTTCCCATAACGCAGCCCCTCACAGACACCCATTCCCACTGAGTTCTGTGGACTGCAGTGCAGACTCTGGGTTACAGGGCTCCTATGCCCTCCCCTCTCTCTTCCCGTCACCTCTGCTCCCACCCCCCCATCCCTCCAGGTCACTCCAGGGGCTCTCAGCTCTCCTCCAACCACTCTGCAAAGCAGTCCAGCCTGCACACTGCTGCTTCCACACCCAAGGAGCCAAAGCAAGCCTTTGAGGTTGTTGGCAGCACAAAGCCCCTGCCTCCCCACCCCCGGCCCCTACACAACTGAATGAGACCCACTTTCCTTGGAAGATGGGCTTTGTCTGTACTTTACATGTCAGGAGACCAGACCCAGGGTCACAGGGCTAGTAAGAGGGTGTATTAGATGCTATTGGAGCCCACCTGTATCCTAACACATATTTTCCCACGTGGCACCGCCCTGAAATTTCTACCTAAGTGCCCCCCACACCCACCTGGCACAGAGGACAAGTTGAAGTGCGAGAGAGTTAATACCCTCAACTGATGATGGAAGGGTGTCGGTGGACACATCCCCCGGCTCCCTTGCCTCTAGCTGGGAACAACTCTGCATCTCATTTCCCACAGTGCTAACTGCTGGATAACTCACTCTGTATCTTTTGCCTTCCCTTGCTTCCCCACCCCAACTGGTGTTTCTTGGGGTTATCTCCCAAATTAACTACCTGCATCCAACTCCTGGTCTTTAAGGCTGTTGGTGGAGGGAGGGGGAGGATCTCAAAAGAAGACAGTAGCAGAGCTGCAATTAGAACCCATGTCTGACTGACCCCAACATGATGCTCTTTCCAACATGCCATGGGTGGCCCTGACCCAGTCTCCCAGGCAATTTCTGCCTGTTGCCTGGTTCCCAGCATCTCTTCATACTCACGATGCTATTCAGTTCCTGACTCACTGTCCCCTTTCTACCAGGGTCCTGTCTAGTTTCCAGTCACTCCCTACGCTGACTATCTGGCCTTGCTTGGGGACCACACACTGAGCCGGGAGCTCTTGTCCTGAGACCGTGGGAAACACTCCCCACCCTGAGACTGTGGAAGTATAATTATTTGTGGCTGTGGTTTGCCTGTGGCCTGGACTTTTCCAAGCTCTTTGCAGTTGTTTAGTTTCAACCTGCCCAGCCTTTCTGTGATGTGGCCATAGGAAATTGCCTCTTTGTTTTCTTGGCTGCCTCCTCAATGACTTCGAAATGGGCCACCCTGGCCCAGTTTACACTTTGCATGGCTCATCTGTCTGTGGTGACACAACATTTTCCCCCCCCTCCTCATGAGAAAAACTAATCAAAACTATAACTCTGCATTCCTGAGGAGGGGAGTCAGTCATACTTTTGGCAGGTCCTGCGAGGGTCACCAGGGCAGCCAAAAGGAGTATGGATCAGAGACACCGTGATGTCATGCCTGGTGACTGGGACTTGTCCCTGATTCACACACTGGCTGTGTGTGGTCCCTCCCAGGGGCTCTCTCTGCCACAGGACACTTTACACACTCTCTCTGTCCCTCACTGTGCAGAAATCTGCTCCTGGGCCAGAGGAGGCGAAGTATGATAAGGTATCAGCGGCGATGATGGAGAGACCCAAAGAGCCGGTTGCAGAGATGACCTTGTAGAGCACAGCCTTTGTGGGCTTTGCTCTGCAAACCCACTGAAGCTTTACCGAGAAGTCCTTTAGGCTTCTTCCATTTGTCAGCTGGTCCCACTGAGGAGGGTCCCTGTCAGAGACAATGACCGTGTGGGCCAGCCTGGGGGCTCCTGGAGGACAGGGCATTAGCACTGGCCCTTCCACAGGTGAGGAGCAACGGGGAAGCCTGGAGAAGAGCCTGGGTGCCAGGTCAAGGCTACTTGCTATTTAGGGAATGAGATGCTTCCTAACTGGATACAAAAGTTCACCACGTGGCTTAGCTGGCAGGGAACAGAGTGCACAAACAGAGGAATTTAGCTGGGATATGATTACTGGATATATTATACAAATATAATAAAAATACCAGGCAATCTAGCCAGAGCACCTCGGTGTTTGGCTAAGCATGACTGTCTGACAAGAGAGTCTATTAGAAAGTGGGTTCTGGGTGCCCATAAATTCATACTTGCTGAAAATGTAATGGATTTCTTAGTTTCTCTAAAGCTTTCTGAAACCTCAAATCCTATTTTCACTTTGAGGGCCATTTCTTGAATGACGGATATCCTGCGTACAAGGGAGATGCAGCAGACAACTTGTCTCCTGTCCCTTCTCCTGACCAAACAGATTGTCCCTTATATTCTTGTTGAGTGGGTCACATTGGCGTTAATAATCTAGGCAGTTAAAAAAAACCATTCAGCATTGCCGGTAGGAATGTAAAATGCGGCAGCTGCTGTGGAAGACAGTATGGAGGTTGCTCAAAACCTTAAAACTAGAATTTCCATAGGACCCAGCCGTTCCTCTCCCAGACAGATAGCCAAAAGGATTGAAAGCAGGGACTTGAACAGATATTTGTGCACCAGTGTTCATAGCAGCATTATTCACAATAGTCAAAATGTGGAAATATCCCCAGGGTCCACTGATGGATAAATGGATAAACAGAATGTGGTATATACATTCAGTGGAATATTATTCAGCCTTCAAAAGGAATGAAGTTCTAAAACATGGTTGAAACTTGAAAGTGTAAGTTATACTGAGTAATATAAGCCAGACACAAAAGGATTCCACTTATCATATGATTCCACTTATATTAAGTATCTAGAATAGTCAAATTCATAGACAGAAAGTAGAATAGTGGTTACCAGGGGCTGGGGGAAGGAGGAATTGAGGAGTTACTGTTTGACGTGTACAGAATTTCAGTTTGGGATGATGACAAATTTCTGGAGATGGATAGTGGTGATGGTTGCACAATGATGTGAATGCACTTAATGCCACTGAATTATGCACTTGAAAATGATTAAAGTGGTAAATTTTATGTTATGTATGTTTTATCACAACAAAAAAGTTTTTAAAAAGTCATTCAGTGGGAGTGTTTGTGATGTATCCTTTCATTATGCATACAAAAAGCATTTTATGTACTCTTTCTAGTTTCCCTGCATACATTACTACAAAGCACTAATAAGCTTCTACTTTGTGTCCAGAAGGGCCTCTTTGCCAAGCAGACACGTTCATTCACCACATGGTTTCACGGTTCTGAACTGATCATCAGCTTTTCTTGGGTGGTGTGGTTGGGAAGGGGTGAGAGTGCTGTGGGTTCCTTAGGCTTACTCCTTTATTCTGTCAATGATCCGCCTTCCCAGAAGAAAAAAAAAAGGTTGAAAGATGCTGACAAAGACTACAAAGATTGCCTAAGTATCTTGGGTAACAAATGGCTCATAAAAAGCTGGAAAAAAAAGTGTGCTTTGATGAGTATGGTATACATGAATCAGAAGCACGGGAAATAAATACATCTGAAATCTAGGTAGGTTTAAAAATGAAGGGGAAGTGGCGCTTAGCCAAGTTATTTATGGTTTTTCAAACTCAGATCAAGAACAGTAGAAAATTGTTCCAGATGTTCAGTGAAATTTGGAACAGAGCCAACCCAGTGCTGTCTGACAAATGGAGAGGGAAAGGGAAGGAAATGAGGGAGGAAGAAGGAGATAAAAAGGGTGGTGGGGTTGCTTCTGGTGTGTATATTTAACTGTGAAGCTAAATACAAATGATAAAAGAAGCCAAGTACTCTGAGCCGGCTACACGATGTATGCCAGGTCACCTGAGTTTCTGAATTTAAAATTACAGGATACGGGTTTAAATTAGCTCCCATGTTGAACACTTGAGGATCTTTCCTCCAGAGGAATTCAGGGTTAGAAAGATTCTTGGATTCTTCCTCTTTAATTGCACTTGGATTACTTTATGTAGTTCTTAATATTTTGGTATTGTTTTCTGAACTGAAAGTCTTGTCACGTTAATTTATTTATAATCTAACAGAGGCTGAAGATGCACAGATTGCTACTGATGAGCCACTGTAATTAATGTGCTGCTGAGTTTGGGGGCGCACACAAGAATGCTGTGGGGGAGTTGCTGGTAGTTGTCGGTAGTTGCCAGAAGATTGGGTTCAATCAGCCCCCTACAGTCCTCTAGAACATATCTGAGGGCAGAATTAACATGGTTGTTAAGTGTAAGCCACTAGATGAAGTTTAAATAAAAAAAAAGAAACCCCACTACCCAAGAGTACAAAAAACTCCACCAGCTCTCCAACACTGAGATTGCTTTATGTGCCAAAGCAACGGGATAGTTCATTCAACACTTGCTATGTGCCAGCCTTGTGCTAAGTGCTAGCAAAGGAAGACTCCTGCCTTTACAGCACTCAGTCTAGTGGGGGCTACAGACTATAATCAATCAACTATCATATAATTTCTTAAGTGTTTTGACAGAAGCTTGTACACAGTGCTGTAGGAAATCAAGAGAACTAGCAAACAGTTTTGTGTGCAGGTATGTATATGCGCGTGCGCACGTGTGTGTGTGTGCGTGTGTGTGTGTGTGTGAACAGAGAAGGCTCCACAGAGAGATACTTGTCCTCTGTGTTGAAGAATGACTAGAATTTCAGAACGCAAGGGTAGGGGCAATTCCAGGTAGAGGGAACTGCATGAATAAAATAGATTTTGATTCAAGCCACAAAATCGTTTTTGTGATGGAAACAGGATAGATTAAAAACCAAAAAACAATTTGTCCTATTCCTCTTCTCCGTTCACTTCTCCCTTTTCTTCTCTTCTCTTCCTATTTTTCTCTTCCTTTTTTTTTTTTTTTTTTTTTTTGTGGTACGTGGGCCTCTCACTGTTGTGGCCTCTCCTGTTGCGGAGCACAGGCTCCGGACGCACAAGCTCAGCGGCCATGGCTCACGGGCCCAGCCACTCTGCGGCATGTGGGATCTTCCCGGACCGGGGCACGAACCCGCGTCCCCTGCATCGGCAGGCGCACTCTCAACCACTGCGCCACCAGGGAAGCCCTTCCCTTCCTTTCTTGAACAATTTATCCTACAGCCATTAGCTGGGGCAGAGCAAGTAGGCATCCATGCCTGATGAAGCCATGACAGCCCAGAAGAGTGTCACAGCTCTGCCACACGGTAGGAGGGCACACATGGGGGGTAAGGATTCCCATTTTTCCACATCATTGCCAACACTTGACATTATCTGTCTTTTTTACTATAACCATCCTAGTGGGTATGAAGTGTTATTTCATTGTGCTTTTGATTTGGTTTGATGCACAAGAACATGTCGAGCAACTTTTTATATTTTTTTCATTGGTTATTTGTATATCTTCTTTGTAGAAATGGCTATCCAAATCCTTTGCTCACTTTTAAAGTGGGTTATTTATCTTTTGATTGTTGAGTTGTAAGAATTCTTCTTTATATATTCTGGATGTGAGTCTCTTTTTGATATATAATTTGCAGTAATATTGTCCCATTCTGGGGTTGCCTTTTCAATTTCTTGATAGCGTTCTCTGAAGCACTAAAGTTTTTAATTTTGATGAAGTCAGATTAATCCATTTTACTTTGGTTGCTTGTGCTTTAAGTGTTACACCTCAGATATCCTTGCCAAATCCAAAGTGCAGAAGATCTACACCTATGTTTTCTCTTAGAATTTAGTTTTAGCTCTTAGATTCATTTTGGGTTTTTTTTTTTAACATCTTTATTGGAGTATAATTGCTTTACAGTGGTGTGTTAGCTTCTGCTTTATAACAAAGTGAATCAGCTATACATATACATATGTTCCCATATCCCCTCCCTGTTGCATCTCCCTCCCACCCTTCCTATCCCACCCCTCTAGGTGGTCACAAAGCACCGAGCTGATCTCCCTATGTTATGTGGCTGCTTCTCACTAGGTATATATTTTACATTTGATAGTGTATATATGTCCATGCCACTCTCTCACTTCGTCCCAGCTTACCCTTCCCCCTCCCCATGTCCTCAAGTCCATTCTCTAAGTCTGAGTCTTTATTCCTGTCCTGGTTGGGTTAATTTTTGTATACAGTATGAGAAAAGGGTCCAAATTCACTCTTCTGCATGCAGATATTGAGTTGTCCCAGCACCGTTTGTTGAAAAGACTATTCTTTCCCCCATTGAATTATTTTGGCCCCTTTGTCGAAAATCAGTGAGTAAAACATGGAAGGGTTTATTTCTGGATTCTTCACTCTATGCCATTGAGCTGTGTGTCCCTCTGCTGATACCATACCGTCTTGATTACTGGAGCTTTGCAGTAAGTTTTGAAATCAGAAAATACTTCAACTAGCAACATCAGCAACACCCTTGACCCCTCTCCTTCCTGGTGAAGCAAAGCAAAAGCACAGAGCTCCTTCCTGGAGGAGGCTCCTCCCCAAAGGCTTCCTTCCTTGAATATAACAAAAGCAAACAGGCACTGAGTCAGGCCATCCAGTTACACTGTCTCATTTAACCCTGACAACAGCCCACTTTACAGATGAGGAAGTGGGATATGCCAGATATGTTCCCATCAGCCCTCCAGACCCACATTCTGTGCTCTGGAGAACGGCCTTTGTGTCCTTGCTCTGTGGGCTCCTCCCCCTCTGGCTTCTGATTGGGTTTGGCAGGGGAGCCCCTCCAGGAGGTCAGAGGGTGGGGTGCCTGAGACCAGGGCTTTTATTCCCTGGCTCCCTCTCCATGAGGGTGCTTCTGGCTGACCTTGACCCTTCCTGAAGGTCACAGCTCCTCTCAAAGCAGCTTGCTCTACATGACTTTCTCCTTCTGGGTTCTGGAGACCTCACCCTCCCCAAGGAGTGTGCATGCATAGGAGTGGCAACACCTTCTGGGAATTGCAGCTTCTCCCCAGGTGGGCTGATGGGTCTTAGAGCTCTTGCTGAGTGAACGCATTCTGAGTGTTGTCGGTTCAACAGGGTCAGGAAGGTGCACTCTTGAGGAAGGCCTAAGGGAAGACCCACCCGATATGCCAATTACTACAAGCACTTACTCCGAGGTCCTTTGCCAACACATGTAATATTAAAGATAGTAGTAGGTGTAGCAACTCCCAGGGATGAAGTTTGGGAAAACATAATGGAACATTCAGATGCAAAGTGCAAGACCATGAGCTTGTTGCTAAAGACTTTGCCTTCAAAGGCTAATTGGACTCTGCCAAGTTTGGAAAACCACTTAGTCTTTCAAAGTAAACTGACAAGGAGGGACAGTCATAAGTCAAATGTCAAGGTAACTTCTAGTAGATGAACCCATTAGCAATACTTCTGAGACATGCATGTTTTCAGAACCTTTGCATGATTTTGAAATGATCTGGGCAGAATCCAAGGATCTGCATGGAGATATGCTTTGTGGAGAAGCAGAGGGAAAACCTATGCAGAGCTTGAAAAGTATGGCTACCACTTCATCCTCTTCCTACTGAGTATCCCAGTAGGCCTACTGCATGAAAACAGCACATTTATCCAATGTAGAGCCTTTAAAAAAAATAACGCTTTTATTTAGGAAAAAAAAATAATATCAGACCTGCTGAGAAACTGCAAGAATATCACACTGGACTCTAACATATTTTTTGCATAGAGTCACCTATTGTTCACATTTTGCCATTTTTGCTTTAACTCTTTTTTTCTCTCTTTCAATTTATAAGGTTGAGCGATATGAAATATATACACTATTTATTCCTTTTTATTCTTTTGCTAAACATTTGAGAGTAAATCACAGAGACCAAAATCCTAAACCCCTTATTACTTTACATGTACCTCCTAAGAAAAAGGACATTCCCTTACATAACCACAGGTCAAAAATAAAAATTTGCGGAATTAACGTTACTCTAATTGCTAATTGCTCCAATACCGTTTTATAGCAATGTTTACTCCCCCGCAGTCCAGGATGCAAGCCAGCATCACGCCTGGCACGTAGACAACAAGTTTAGAGCCTTTTGTTCAGTGCTTGAGTTATGTGGGATTTAGCATAGTTTCAGGTCTTGGCTTGTTGGTTCTGGATGGCAGGGAAGCAGTTATTTCCCTCTAGAGGAAGAAGCTTTCAACCTACCTGAGATGAGACACACCCTAAACTCCAGGACTCAGAGAAATCCAAGGGCCTTGGATGACTCTCCAGAGAGGCCAACACAGAAACACCGGGAAAAGGCCTTCCCTGGTGGCGCAGTGGTTAAGAATCCACCTGCCAATGCAGGGGACATGGGTTCGAGCCCTGGTCCGGGAAGATCCCACATGCAGCAGTGCAACTAAGCCCGTGCACCACAACTACTGAGCCTGCGCTCTAGAGCCTGCGAGCCACAACTACTGAAGCCCACGTGCCTAGAGCCCGTGCTCCTCAACAAGAGAAGCCACCGCAATGAGAAGCCTGCGCACCGCAACGAAGAGTAGCCCCCGCTCGCCACAACTAGAGAAAGCCCACGCACAGCAACGAAGACCCAACGCAGCCAAACATAAATAAATAAAATAAATAAAAATTAAAAACAAAAGTCACTAATGACTTAGTATAGCTCACCTCTACTTTGGATTTATCTGTATGCCACCTCTTTCATAGACACACTATTATTTCCTAGTGAGGAAATCTGGATGAACTGTTAATGTGAAAACTGCATGAAAATAAACTACGTAGTTCATATGCTATTTGTGCCTTTAAAAAAAAAAACAAAAGAAAGAAACACCGGGAAGGAATATTCTTGCTCTGGGTCCCCACTAAGTGGCCCCACAATTTGCATGGCACCAATGTGCGTCCTGATTTCACAGCATCCCCCCTTGTCCTGACTTTGCTTGAGGAGAGGGTCATTGGACCAGGCAGTCGTGCTGTACACACTCTAGCGCTTCACCCAGGAAGGCTCACGTGGGAGCGGAGAAGCAAGGCCAGCAATATTTGGACATTACCCAGAGGTTTGTCTTAAATGTAGCAGAGGTTGGGAGGTCAGAGGATAGGCAGGAAAATCCATCGTCATGGAGCCCACCCCAGGAACTTGAGATGACCCCAGGAGGTGGGTGACCCCAGAGAGAAGTTGCAGAAGCCCCCAGGGAGTATCCAGATGCCCTGAATTGGGGGGTCTGGGCATGTGTGCTGCGTGAGGGCTTCGATTACTCATCCTGGGGCTCCCCTCTTCCCCACCTTAACAAAAAGCTCGATTCAATGCTCTTCAGACATGGTTTGATTTTCACATTCTATGAGTCTGTGCTCCTCCTTACAGATGCCTGGTGATGGGGAAGAGCAGGAATGAGAGTGAAAGGGAGGAAGGGAGAGGCATGCAGGAGGGAGGGGGTGGCTGTTTCTGGGGGTATCAGGACAGAAGAAAGACTCCGGCATTTGCTGTTTTGTGTAGCAAGAGGTGGGTGATGGAAATGTGACAGCAGAGCTCCCGAAGAGGCAGGAGGCTGGATACCGGGGTGTTATTATTTCCAGCCCATCAGAAAAACCAGGAGGCTCATGTTTCTGCTTCTTCCTCAGCGGTCTCCACCTGCTGATTTAGGGCATCACATGGT
The DNA here is from genome assembly GCF_949752795.1 of Hyperoodon ampullatus. Lineage (NCBI taxonomy): Eukaryota > Metazoa > Chordata > Mammalia > Artiodactyla > Ziphiidae > Hyperoodon > Hyperoodon ampullatus. Next base: position 47,692,521 of record NC_136923.1, on the reverse strand, counting down.
GCTCTGTGTTTGGGCTTCTGTATTCTTATTTGGGTTTCCTCTTACTTGTTTTTCCAGCTAGAGTGTCAATCCTGTGCTCCTTAACTCCCGCTCAGCCTCTAGGATGGAGCCAGGCACGCCATGAGCTGTCAGCCTATTTACTGATTGCATTTGAGGGAAGTAGATTTTGGTTGAGGTCTCTGCCTATTGTTTACATCGTTGACACTTTGCCCTTGTTAAGGCATGTGACAGCTGCACAGGAAGCAAGTGTCAACAGTCAGCGTGACCATGACATCCAAATATACACCTCCAGCCCACTGTGCCTCTACCTCTGGCCCCTAAATCCAGCTGCGCCTCTGCCCTCAGCACCTCCACTCCTATGGCTCAAAGCATCTCACACACAACACGTCAAGGACCAAACTCATGCTCTCCCTACCCTCCACCACGAACCTTCCACCAATTTCCCCAAATGGCACCAACACTTACTCTGGACATTTCCCTCACCCTCACCCTTCATAACACACCCGTTCCTAAAGCCCATTAATACTTACCCCCTAAATATCACTCCCCTCCATCTCCATTGCAAGCTTTGCCCACCCACTGGCTTTCTCACTTGTACCACTCAACAGTTACTCTCATTGGTGCTTGCTTGCTGCCAATCTTTCCTGCATACAGAAGCCCAAGGTATTTTCACAAACAAACAAAAATGGGATCATATTTCTCCATTGCTAAGAACCATTCCATGACCTGCTATCACCTTCCAAATAAAGGTCAAAATGGCAATTGTGGGGACTTCCCTGGTGGCGCAGTAGTTAAGAGTCCGTCTGCCAATGCAGGGGACACGGGTTCGAGCCCTGGTCTGGGAAGATCCCACATGCCGTGGAGCAGCTAAGCCCGTGCACCACGACTACTGAGCCTGCACTCTACAGCCTGTGAGCCACAACTACTGAGCCTGTGAGCCACACCTACTGAAGCTCACGCGCCTAGAGCCCATGCTCCACAACAAAAGAAGCCACCGCAACGAGAAGCCCGCACACTGCAACGAAGAGTAGCCCCTGCTCGCTGCAACTAGAGGAAGCCTGCACGCAGCAAAGAAGACCCAACGCAACCAAAAATAAATAAACAAAAACAAAATCGCCATTGTGGCCTCAAGGAGCTTTCTGGCCCGGGATCATCACTTTTGCCTCAACTTGTTCCTAAATGATCCGTGCTTTTGAAGGATCAGCCACCATGTTGGCTGTGAGTTTCTCAAACACCCCCTATGCACGCTCTCCTTGGGTCTTTGCTCCTGCCTAGGACGCTCTTCTCCACCTCCTCCTCCCTCATCACCTCCATGAGTTCCTACTCAAACATCTCATCTCACTTCAAAGTTATTTTCCCAGGGAAGCCTTCCAGTCCCCACAAAGCTCAGGCAGGCGCTCCTGTTACATTCTCCCATAGAAACACAGAGTTTTTCTTTGCTGCATGTATCACAGTTACACAGGCAGACCTCGGAGATACTGCAGATTTGGTTCCAGACCACTGCAATACACTGAAGGTTGCAATAAAGCGAGTCACACAAATTTTGTGGTTCCCCAGTGCATGTAAAAGTTACGTTTGCACAATACTGTAGTCTACTAAGCGCACAGCATCATTATGTCTATGAAAACAAGGTACATACCTTAATTTTAAAAATACTTTATTCTAATAAAGGCTGCCCATCATCTGAGCCTTCAGTGTCTCGTAATCTTTTTGCTGGTGGAGGGTTTCACCTTGATGTTGATGGGTGCTGACTGATCAGGATGGTGGTTGCTGAAGGACCAGGTGGCTGTGGACAATTCTTAAAATAAGGCAATGAACTTTGCTGCATTGATTGACTCTTCCTTTCACAAATGATTTTTTTTTGGGGGGGGCATGCAATGCTGTTTTTACCCATAGTAGAACTTCTTTTAAAACTGGAGTCAGGGCTTCCCTGGTGGCGCAGTGGTTGAGAGTCCGCCTGCCGATGCAGGGGACACGGGTTCGTGCCCCGGTCTGGGAAGATCCCACATCTAGCAGAGCGGCTTGGCCCATGAGCCATGGCCGTTGAGCCTGCGTGTCCGGAGCCTGTGCTCCGCAACGGGAGAGACCACAACAGTGAGAGGCCCACATACCGCAAAAAAAAAAAAAAAAAAAAAAAAAAAAAAACTGGAGTCAATCCTCTCAAATCCTGCAACTGCTTTATCAACAAAGTGTATGTAGTATTTGAAATCCTTTGTTGTCATTTCGACAATATTCACAGCATCTTTCCTGGACGTAGTTTCCATCTCAAGAAACCATTTCTTTGCTCATCCATAAGCAGTAACTCCTCATTCATTCAAGTTTTATCATGAGATGCAGCAATTCAGTCACCTCTTCAGGCTCCACTTCTAGTTCTAGTTCTCTTGCTATTTCCACCACATCTGCAGTTACTTTCCCCACTGAAGTCTTGAACCTCTCAAAGTCATCCATGAGAGTTGAAGCCAACTTCTTCCAAATTCCTGTTCATGTTGATATTTTGAGCTCTTCCCATGAATCACAAAATGTTCTTAACGGCATCTACAATGGTGAATACTTTCCAGTGGTTTTTCAATTGACTTTGCCCAGATCCATCAGAGGAATCAGTATCTATGGCAGCTAAAGCCTTGTGAAATGTATTTCTTTTTTTAAAAAAATAAATAAATTTATTTATTTATTTATTTATTTTTGGCTGTGTTGGGTCTTCATTGCTGCACGTGGGCTTTCTCTAGTTGTGGCGAGTGGGGGCTACTCTTCGTTGCAGTGCACAGGCTTCTCCTTGCAGTGGCTTCTCTTGTTGTGGAGCATGGGCTCTAGGCACACGGGCTTCAGTAGTTGTGGCACACGGGCTCAATAGTTGTGGCTCGCAGGCTCTAGAGCACAGGCTCAGCAGTTGTGGCACACGGGCTTAGTTGCTCTGTGGCATGTGGGATCTTCCTGGACCAGGGCTTGAACCCACGTCCCCTGCCTTGGCAGGCGGATTCTTAACCACTGCACCACCACGGAAGCCCAAACCTTATGAAATGTATTTCTTAAATAATAGGCCTTTAAAGTCGAAATGCCTCCTTGATCCATGGGCTGCAGAATGGATGTTGTGTTGGCAGGCACTAAAACAACATTAATCTGGTTGTACATCTCCGCCAGAGCTCATGGGTGACAGGTGTATTGTCAATGAGCAGTAATATTTTGAAAGAAATCTTTTCTTCTGAGCAGTAGTTCTCAACAGTGGGCTTAAAATATTCAGTAAACCATTTTATCAACAGGTGTGGTCTCATCCAAGCTTTACTGTTCCATTTATAGAGCACAGGAAGAGTATACTTAGCATAATCCTTAAGGGCCCTAAGATTGTCATTATAGTAAATGAGCACTGGCTTTAACCTAAAGTCACCAGTTGATTTAGGCCCTAACAGGAGAGTCAGCCTGTCCTTTGAAGCCAGGCATTGATTTCTTCTCTTTGCCTATGAAAATTCTAGACGACATCTTCTTCCAATAGAAGGCTGTTTCGTTTGCATTGAAAATATGTGGTTTAGTGTAGCCACCTTCATGAATTAACTTAGCTAGATCTTCTGGATAACTTGCTGACAAATCTTCCACATCAGCACTTGCTGCTTCATCTTGCACTTTTATGTTATGGACACAGCTTCTTTCCTTAAACCTCGTGAACCAACCTCAGCTATCTTCAAACTTTTCTTCTGCAGCTTCCTCATCTCTCTCAGACTTCATAGAACTGAAGAGAGTTCGGGCCTAGCTCTGGATTAGGCTTTGGCTTAAGAGGATGTTATGGCCGGTTTGATCTTCTATCCATACAACTACAACTTTCTCCACATCAGCAATAAGGCTGTTTTGCTTTCTTATCATTCGTATGTGCAGTGGAGTAGCACTTTAATTTCCTTCAAGAATTTTTCCTTTGTATCCACAGCTTGGCAACTGTTTGACACAAGAAATCTAGCTTTCAGCCTATCTTGGTGTTCGACGTGGCTTCCTCACTAAGCTTAATTATTTCTAGCTTTTGATTTAAAGTGAAAGACCTTTCACTTGAACACTCAGAGGCCAATGTTGGTTACTAATTGGCCTAATTTCAATATTGTTGTATCTCAGGGAATAGGGAGACCCAAGGAGAGGGAGAGAGATTGGGGAATGGCCAGTTAGTGGAGCAATCAGAATACATACAACATTTATCAACTAAGTATGCCATCTTACATGGGTGCAGTTTGTGGCACCCCAAGACAATTACAATACTAACGTCAAAGATCACTGATCACAGATCACCATAACCAATAAAAAATAAAGGAAAAGTATGAAATATTTCGAGAATTATCAAAATCTGCCCTGAGGACACAAAGTGAGCAAATGCTATTGGAAAGGTGGTGCTGAATAGACTTGCTTGATGCAGCGTTGCTACAAAACTTCAATTTGTAAAAATCACAATGTCTGCGCAGTGCAACAAAGTGAAGTGCAATAAGACAAGGTATGCCTGTAATTCGGTATTTGTGTACCTATTTGATTAGTATGTATCTCCCCTTCTTGACTGAAAACTGCATGAGCACAGGGAATGGTTCTGTTTTTGCTCCCAACTAAATCCCAGCCATATCTAAAACACAGTGTGTGGCAAACAGTAGGTGCTCAGTTAATACCCTTTGGAAAGTGAAAGGATGATTGGGCGAATGAATGATGAATAGTCAGAGCCTAGATTCTCTTTTTTTTGTTGGGGGAAAATGCTGCCCCATTGTACATTACCACTAGCACCAGCAACATCGGAGGGTTCCAAATCCTTCATATCCTCACCAACACTTGATATTTTATATATATATCTCCATCCTAGTGGGTGTGAAGTGGTATTTCATTTAGGTTTTGATTTGCATTTCCCTAATGACTAATGATGTTAAGCATCTTCTCTTGTGCTGATTGGCCACTTGTATACCTTCTTTGGAGAAATGTCTATTCAATCCTTTGCCCATTTTTAAACTGGATTGTTTGTCATTTTATTGTTGAGTTGTAAGAGGTTAGACCCTTATCAGATACATGATTTGCAAATATTTTAGAGAAGTCTTTATGCTTGCTCCCTCCTGGAACTCCCCTAAAATGACAGCAAGGGAATAAAATTAGATTCATTTCAGACAGAGAGAAAAAGAAGCAAAAAGACATAGACAAAAGATTTCTAAAAATCTTTGGAAGCAGACAGCATTTGGAGGCATGGTCTCTACCTTTGCACATGGAGGTGGTCACAGCCCAAGTGCTGAGAAGGAATGAGACAGCCCACCCTACAGAATTCTGGAAGTGCCCTAAATCACCAAAAGTGCAGAATTTGGAGGGCAAGCAGGGGTAAAGCTCTAGCACTGTCTATATCTGGAGTGGTATAGGTCTCGCCTATTGTCACCCACAGGAGATGACAGATTTCTTTTCTAAAGAAGAAGATTCCCTTCATACATTTCAGATTCAGGGGACATGGGCACAGTGGAGGGGGCAGAGAGGTATGGGACCCACAGTAGACAGATTAAATAAAAGTCTGCATCCTGACTGGGTCCCTCTGTTGTTTTCTTAGCATGTCCCTAAATGTAGGTATCTGGGCACCTCTACTTCGGGCAGAAGATGGGAAGGTTCTTCTCTAGAGAATCTGCAAAGCTTCAAAAAAGAAAAAAAGCCTCCTGATCCTGGCAGTGGGGGCAAGGCCAGGCCTGAACGCAGGTAACCTGGCCACCAATGCCCCCACCCCTGACACTGAGCAGTCCACAAACCCTGCCTGTGCTCAAAGTGGAGAAAGACACCTGGACCCTTCCCCTAACCACGTGAATATACCTACTCACTAATTTAATCCTCTTAGAGAGAGAAGAAAATAACATTTCAGCTCCCCCACCCCCAGAAACTAACAAACAAAAACAAAATACTATGGAAAATGAGCAACAGAGAATATAAAAACAGCTTTGAAAATTTTAAATGTAACTAAATTAAAAGAAATTAAATAGAAGAACTAGAAGATAAAGTATAAGAACTCTCCTGGAGAATAGAACAAAAAGTTAAATATATAGGGCAGAGAAGATAAGAAAATTATGCAATCAATGTGGCATTCCAGAAAGAGAAATGAAAGAGAAAAAAGGAAATTATTAAAGAAACATTACAAGAAAAATTTCCAGAAGTTGAGAGAGCATAATAATCATCCAGTTCAGGAAACTGAAGGGTGATCTACGTAAAGGCACATCAGGGAAAAACTAAAAGATTCTGAAAGCTTCCAGAGAGGGGAAAAAAATAGGTCCCACACAAAGGATTGGGTGACATAATGGCATTGGATTTCTCAAGAGCATAATGGAAGCAGTACATTTAAAAGTATAAGGAAGAACAATTTTGAATCAAATGATTTATATTTCCAAGCTATTAATCAAATTTGAGAGCAAATATTTTTAGATGAGTACAATCTCAAAAAATTTGCTTCTCAAGCAAGCAATATTGGGAAGCTACTGAGGATGTACTTAAGCAAAAGAACAGAGCAAACCGAAAGGAAAAAAGAGGAAAACTTTAGATCCATCAAACCAGAGAAACAACCCAGAAGGATGAGGGGAAATGTGAGATATAGTCCACACCCAGTCCAGAATAAAGGAGAAGGATAGAGAGCTGTGGAAGAGAAGTCTTTAGGAAATCATGAAGCATCTGATATGCTTGCTCATTTAGAAAATGTTATTTGTAGACACTTGACAGATCCATTGGAAGATACGGGGAAGAAATAGAAATTGAAACATAGAAAATGAAGCAAATGGAAAAAACTGAGGCAATGATAAACTCCAGGAAAACCAAAACTTGTACAAGAAATGAAAAGATGAAAGTGTCTCCCTGCTTCAGCAGTGATCAATATGAACAAGGTTGTAATAATGTAAACATTGGCTATAAGTTTAATTCTGGAAGTAGCATATTAGGAGAATGGGTAAAATGGAAAGGGAGGGTGGTGATCTGTAAGAGTGCTAAATCTTTATTTAACCTAATAGGAAGTCAATAGATCATTTCTAACACTGAAAAATCAAGACATTTCAGCAAAAGCATGTTATTTAGAAATAGGAGAGTGAGTTCCATGACAAACAACTGAACTAAGTGGTTGCCTCTGGGTAGTGGACCTGCAGGTTGGCACTGGGGAATGAAGGAACCCATGGTTCTGATTGCCCAATGTGCAGTATTATTTCACTTAATTGAAAATCAATTACAAAACCATAAGGAAGTTCCCTTAGAAATGCGTGCTGTGAAACCAAGAATTGAAAGTTTCCACTCCATATATTTGCAAGAAACATGACAATGACATTCCTAGCCCCACAGGATTTTATCATTAAATTCCCACCTCATCCCCTCCTCCAATACACACACCTCTGCATTTGTGAAAACCTTTGTGCTTTAGAGAAAAAAGGAGAGAACAAGTGTGTGGAACTCCAAATAGCTTAACTGGAAAATTCACAGTCCAAAGCACATATTATTTGTATCACAGACAAATCCTCAGATTTGGTGGGAGAAACTTAAAATCATTAGTGTCTACATTAGTGTCAAGGGTGTTACCCACAGTGTTTTCCAGCAGAGCAGCACATGGTTCAGAAGTAAGTGGGAGACCAAAAGGAAGGAGCCAGAAAGCCAGGAAGTGTGACTCAGACATTTGCTTTTGACTTTAATTAGTAAGTCCTGCCAATTTACTTCTTGGAAGGGGAAGCACATCTCCTACCTTCTTTCTTCTAAAGAGATTTCAAGTGAGTCTCACCCAAGAAGTGAGCCACTTTGTTACCATTACACATCAGATGAGACCTGCTCACATGGTACTAGTTAGCATCCGAGCAACACACCAGTCAGCAAAAATACATTGATCACTGTTTCTCTTTATCCTCACACCCTTTGGTTGGACTCCCTAATGCTAGGGATTTCTCAGAACGAATCCAAGTCCCAGAAGGTTTCTCAAAGAAATGATGGTGTGTATTTGGCTCAGAAACATAATTGCAAAGTGCTTTCCAGTTGGTAGATTTGCAGAGAAAATGCAAAGAGGAGGGCATGCACAGAAGGGCAGTGCAAATTTGATTCAATAAATATTTATTGAGTGCCGACTGTATGCTGTTCTTCTGGGATATAGAAATGACTAAGACCTGGGACTGGCCCTCAGTTACCCTTATATCAGATCAGAACTCTCATCCCAGGCCCGTCCATTCAGTTCCACAGTTCTGGGCAAGCCCCACACTGCTCTCTGGGCAGGAGGGGAAAATGAAGGGAATCCACCAGTGTCTTCAGCTTTGGGGTTTCTTCTGTTAGAGAAATGGGCAGAGTCCACCAGAAGTCAGTGGAGTGTGTGTGTTGGGGGCAGGAGTGGTTGCCTTCTTTAAAATACAGCTTTGCTAGTTTTCTGTATCCTAAATACAAAGTGACCCCGGTGGTGTTTTAACCAGGAGGAGTTCTGGTCTGAGCCCCCCAAGCCATAGAGACCCAGAGGATTTGTTTAGCTAGCTTTCCTTGTTAGGAGTCTAGGCTTTCAGAGTGTCCCTCATGGGCATACCTTCATTTCCCATTCTCACTGCTCAAACCTTCCACATTTTCTCAGTAAGCCCTTGTTCTCCCCCTCCCCCAGGATATGCCACCCCTCCCCCCACCCCATTAAAAAGTCCCAGTAGCAGCTCCCAGCTCTCCCTCAGGCATATTTCATTTGGATGTCAATGGTGTTTCTTCTGTGCAGGCTTTTTCTGGGTTTTGGGGAGGAAGAGGAGGAGGTCCTTCTTACGGATGGCTGTAGCCTGGACACAGCTACTCAGACCCTTAAGGCCTGCAGGCTCCTATGTGCCTGGCAATTATCACAGCAAGGATTTCTCCCATCTCAAAGGCAGAGAGCATTCAAAGCATGAGGGAGATGGGTTTCCAAACCCTCCAGTTAGGGTTTCCAACTTCTTGGAAGGGTGTTAGTTGGAAGTGTCAGTTACCAGAATGTTAACATATAAAAAACCTTGACTTTGGTCATCTGAACCATTATGGTACATCACTCATGGCCCAATCCAGACAATAGAAACCATCTAGGTATTTCAGAAAGAGAGAATTTGATACAGAAGTTTGATTACAAAGGTATTGGAAAGTCTGGAAAAGTAATGGGGAGAAGGAGTGATCCTCAGAGATCAGAAAGTTCTCACACCCCTAGGCTGGAACCCATGAGCTTACAGCTGCTTCTGTGGTGGGAAGTTGCTGAGTTCCTAGACCAGGGCTGGGACCTGCACTGGGAAAGCTGCTCTCCTTGACTCTCTCTTTGACCACGGTCAAAGACCGTAGTGGGGCAATGTCATCCTGTAGAGCAGTGGGAATTTGGGGCCCTAAGGCCTGGGGGGACTCAGCCTTTCAGCTGGAAGGTGCACATGAGTTTTCTAGATATTTATTAAGGTGGCTGTGAAGTCAATTTAGTATAGCTCCATAAAAAAGACAAATAGGAAAATCCATTCTGTCTCTTAAATAAAATTCTTTAGAGGAACAGTACAAAATATAAACAAAATTGGCTCTTTGTATGCCCCAAAGAAAACATGTTTGTCCAGTTTGACTTTGTTGCCCCAAACCAGCTCGCAGCCTTGGGGGAAATGTGTTTCAAAAATACCTCTCTTGGGGCTTCCCTGGTGGCGCAGTGGTTGGGAGTCCGCCTGCCGATGCAGGAGACACGGGTTCGTGCCCTGGTCCAGGAAGATCCCACATGCCGTGGAGCGGCTGGGCCCGTGAGCCATGGCCGCTGAGCCTGCGCGTCCGGAGCCTGTGCTCCACAACGGGAGAGGCCACAACAGTGAGAGGCCCGCATACCGTAAAAAAAAAAAAAAAAACCTCTCTTTTCTGAGAGTCAGATGAAATATAAAAACACGAAAACACCACTTAAATTTTTTTTTAATATAAAAGTACATATTAGGTTTATTTTCGGGGGGTAATTTTAAATTTTTTATATTCACAATTAGAAAATATTAAAAGCATAAAGAAAAAAACAAATCACCAGAAATATATAGAGAATTTTTCTGATATATAAAGAAAATATCTATAGGTTTCTTTTTACAAATATTTTTTGCATAAAAATAAATTATGTATGAATTACTTTGTGAATCTTTTTCTGCTTAACAAGATGTCATTAAATCTACTTTTGCAACATAATTTTTGAGTGGTTCTTTGTATTCTATCACAAGGTCTGTACCATTATTTATTTAACCTATTTATAGTTTGACTGTTTAAATTATTTCCTCTTTTTTTACTAATGTTACGATGAACAAATTTTTTTGCACGACTTTGATTATTTCCATAGGACAGATTCTCAGAGATAGAATTGCTGAGTCAGAGGTTATGAATTATTTTAAGGCCTTTGATGCACAGTGTCAAATATCTTCCAGATACACTGAACCAAGTTCCAGTCCTATAGCCAGTGCACCAAAGTGGTTGCTTCCCCAAACTCTGGCCCATTCTGGGTTCTATCACTTAAGAAACAAACAAACAAACAATAACAACAGAATACTCACCAAGGCCATGTAAGGCATGTTTTTCACTTGTCCGAACAGAATCAGAAAAGTTAAATGCCACATTTCGCTAATTGTAAGATGTAGCCTTTTTTTATGTTCCTATTTTCACATCTCTAAAATCAGTGGGGCTGAGCACATGTTTTGGTTTCTGCTCATTGTTCTTGTGTAATTATTAATAGTACTACCTCTCCTTCTTAAGGCTTCTGGTTTAGATGATAGATGATCTAATCACCCCGATTATCCAGTCGGGTGGCTGCTTCCTACCTTGGACAGAATGGGGTAGTATGGGGGCCCTTTGGAAGGGACCCTAATCCTGTCCAAGAGAACCAGGGACAGATAAACTGAGCCTGGAAGGATGGGAAGGGGCTAATCTGGTGGAGGTCATGGGAAGAAGAAAGGTGAGGTCCAACAGTGAGCCTCACCCAGGCCAAGGCTTGGAGGTGGCTGAGGCACTCAGGGACTGAGGCACGCAGGGAGTAGCTAAGTCAGTAGAACAGTGTTTTTGGCTATGGGTCTACCTTCCTGTGCCAACAATCACTGTGGATTTGACTTTGTGACTCTGACCTGAACTAGGGTAAAGCTATTAATACACATAGTACAAGGTGAAGGGGGGACTGCAATGAACTGGTAGAGATGACCGAAATGATGGCAGCATCCTCCCTTCGGCCCGCGGGTTCTACTCAGCCCCTGAAGAAGGAACTAACACTCCAGCCCATTCTGCAGGTCATCTCCCAGCTCTCTGAACGGTCACAGACCCACATCCAGCAGCCCCCGGAAGTAATTTTTAATTCTTGAGTCAACCTCGTTAGAGAAACACGATAGAGATGTTGTTTATTGACCCCAGAGGTGTTCCACTTCTTTGATTTTTCTAGGATTTCTTTCATGGAGCAGGGTCGTGTCTCCAACAGGGTGGAGCGCCCATCTCCCTTCAACTCATCAGAAGCCCGGCACCGTTCCCATTCCCCCACTGACTAAGTACACAGTTGGATTAAGTCACTTGAACTTTGTTCCCTCGGTAAAAGCGGTAGTGAAGCATAAATTATATCCACATCACCGGCAAATAAAGGAAAGTGATTACCCAGGAATGCGCACACGTGCGCACGCACACACGCGCACACACACACACACACACACAATTACCCAGGAATAAATAAATGAATAAACAAACAAACAAATCAACCATTCCTGCCATGTGTATTTCCACTGTGTCTGCATTACGGTGAAGGAACACTGACTGGGGTATTTCCTGCTCCTACTCACGGCACCACTGCACACAAGCCCAGCACAGATGAGGATTCTGGAGGCAGAGTCTGGCTCTTTTACTGACCAGATGCATGGCCTTGAGTAAATCTTGAAGCTCCTCCGAAGCTGTTTCCTCATCAGTAAAGCAGAAATAATAATACGGAGGCAGACACTGCTCCCCCTCTACTTCCAATCCCCCTCCAGTTTCACCAACAGAACCCTGACCATGTTTGGGAGACAATGTCCCAGATAAAGGGCTCCCATTCCCCAGCTCCCCTGCACCCAGTGGTGATCATATAGCTGGTTCCTGCCAATGAGATGTGACCAGAAGCCTGTGGGGGTGGCTTCAAGGAGATCCACTGCTTTCCTCATAAATACGGGCAGACTCAGCTGACACATGCCTTTTTCTCTCTGCCCTTCTTTTTATTCTTGCCTGGGGCACAAATGCTGTTGTTGGGGGAGGAGCAGCCATCTTGTGACAATGAGGATGGAAGCCACATACTCAGGGATAGCGGAGCAGAGTCCTGGGTTCCTGACGACGCCTCCAGCAGCTGTGCCAGCCTTGGGCTGCTACTTCTCTGGACTTTTTGTCACATGAGGGAAATAAAACCCTTATTTTGGTTAAACCACTCTAGTTGGGTGTCTCTGAGCCATACAGATACCTTCCTCACAAAGTGGCTGTAAGGAGGAAGTATGAGACAAGGAGAGAAATTGCCAACTTCACAGTCAAGGGGACTACCCCACAGGAGATGCTCCAGTTTACCTCCAAGACACTGGCGGATGGATGACACAGATTTTACTGGAACCCACAGGACAAGTCATTTCCAGCTCAGAGTGACATCTGCATCCAGAAATCCTGATCTGCTAGTCTCCAGCCCTCTGGGCCTCCACCTTCCTCTCCTGGCTTTCCTACGGGTTGCACTGGCCCTATTGTGAGTGAAGAAATGTTGCTTGCCTCATCAGTAAACAAAGGATGTTGCAGCTATGAAGCCATCACATTACAGTCACCCCGACAGGGAGCCCTGAGGAGATTCAGGGTGAGAAGCACAGGATGCTGGCCCCAGATAGCTGAAGTGCATATCAAAGGAATTATTTCAGTGAGCCCAGATTCTTGCATCTTCTCATACATAGAAAAGCACTAAATTCCTTAACTTGAGCTCTCAATCTGGTTTTCTTTAATTAATAGTAATCTTTCGATGTTCCGACCACCTGTTCTTTGTTGCAAAAACCCCTGTTTATCCCGGCTCCTCCCTTACCTCTTCAGAGCTATCTAAAAGGCTATGTCCTGGGCTTAAATCCTCAGTTTTGGCTGCCAAATAAAACATAATTCTCAATTTTTAGGTTGTACATTTTTTTTGCAGTTGACACTATGTTGAAACAACTTGAGGGTTCTGTAAAAATAGTAAGACTTAATTGGATGGAGAACTTGAAAAGAGTGTTAATTGGGTAGGAGTCTGGGGGTCTTCTGAGGCTAAATTAAAGAGTGGACCATTAGGGTCACCGATTAGAAGTGCCAGCAGTGAGGAGTGCTTAAACACACCTCAGAAAATGTGCTGGCTGTTGACTCAGGCTTCCAAACATGGCATTGTGTGTGACTGGTAAAATGTAAATTAGGCTTAGTTCTGGGAAAAAATAAAAAAGACTGTCCTCAAATGGAGATAAAATACCCTCATTCTAATTTATCTCTATTGAGATTCGTTACAATTGAAAAAAAGTCATTGGCCCCATTCCTGCCAAAGAAGGTGGACCTGGAGCAGAAATACATGACCAAGACTGGCTGCACTGTATGTGTTTCTGTCATTTACTTGTGAGAGGTGACATACCCGGACCACCAACTGTAAGTCCCGTCAGCTGGCCAGAGCTGAATTTAGCGGCTACTGTTGCTGAAATTTTGAAACAGAAAAATGTATAATGAAAGGAGTGGTTTATGATCTAAGGAATTAAACCACTTAAATTGCTGCTGGGATTTTCTGGTCCAGAAGATTGCATATAATGGATGTGTGTAATTACTTTTATTTCAGATGGAAGAAAATATATGTTTATTAATAGAAAATTGGTTTCTCAGAGGCTTTCCAAATTAAATATTGCACAGATATTTTTAAAAATATTATGTGACATCGTGCCAAATTAATAGCCTAAATGCCTCGGAAGAACTTACTGGAGAGAATCATGATAACACCTGGCAGGGACCAGTCCTTACAGGTGCACCGCATTGTTCTAAGCCCCTCATGTAGGTTAACTCATTTAAAACTAGAAACAATTGATGAAGTACAGTTATCATTCATATTTTATAGATGAGGTGCACAGCTAATAATAAAAGTTTTGCTCTTTCATTTTTAAATATAATCCTTAGTGGGAAGTACACAGCAACAAAGCTAAAAATGCCAGCCTGTGGCTCAATTAACAAGTGTTTCCACTCTCTCTATTTTGTTTTTTTTTTTATTTGCCTCCCTTTAACCTAGAGTATATTTCTTCTGCTTTAATATAGCTCACACATAGCCTTAGAGAGAGCAAATTCACAACTTGGTCACAGAGAAAATGAGGTAGGAAGCAGTGGCAACTTTCCTTGGCTCTGGGGGGATTAACTGTCATGGATATTTAATTTAGGATTAATAGTTGTTTCAACCAAGCCATTTAAAAATGTGCCAAACCAGCAAGGAAGAAGGGAAATGAATTCGTGATCTGAAATTTGGGGAATAAAGCTTTTCTCATTAGCAAACAGCTTTCTCTTTGTAATGTGAATAAATCTAATGAGGGTCAATTATACGTTTTATTAAATTTTACAAAATCAGTGTTACTGATCCCCCTCTGCTTTATGTTCCCCTGCCTTGCCTCCTGAATTTTTACTCTAATTGCTTAGGTTTTCTTCTGTTAGACTAGCAGTGTCATTCACTTCTGATCTTTACTTCCCATTAACCTTTTATTTTGGAGATCTCTTGGATATGATTATCTGGAAAATCCAGGCCCAAAGCAAATTCCAACAGTAGCTAATTTGGTCTTGAGAAACAAGCCCCCTGAGTCGTTTGTGGGTAGGGAGTGGGAAGAAGGAAAGATGGGTAAGAGGGAGAATTATGAAGGAACTTCAGCTTCCCTTTACCCATTCAGCCATTAGACCCTGAGCATACGCCACGTGCTAAGCCCAGCACGGTCATGAGAGAACAGGATGCAGTCCTTGCCCTTCAGAAACTCACAGTCTCATGGGGATTTATGGCAGGTTAATTTCCTTCAATGAATGAAGATCATGTAGTCATGGTACTGTTTGACTAATCTAATCAAAGCCTCTCCCAGCTGGGGAAACTGGAGAATAGGTTAAAGGTAATCAGCAGTGACATGACAACCACATAATTTTGCCTTTGTCTTCTGGATGATCTGGAGAATTCCCAAATGATGCTTGCTTTGCTTTAGCAGTGGGTACTTGACTTGTCAAATCCAATGCCCTGCTTTGCCAGAAGCTTCCACCACTATCTCTGCTGTAAGAAAATCTGAGTCTCGCTTTTGCCAAGCCGGTGACTCAGGGGTCTGCAAAAATCCTTTCTCCTGAATAATATTGGCTTAATTTCTGTTTGGAAGGGAAAACAAGAGGTTGAAAATTCCACTCCACTTGCCTCTGTGACTAACTAACAGGACTGAAAATGCTACTAGATATTTTCATGCCCCTCCCCAGTTATTCACCTTTGTTGTCTTATTAAGTGAATCTCTCTTTCCCTAGATGTAATATGGAGCATCTCTGGATTCCCAGACCCTCAGCCTTCATAAATATTCATTAAGAAGGAACCACTGGCCCACAGTCAAGCAACTAAGTACCTTGAATGCAATTCAGTTATTCTGAATGCAATTCAGTATCTTCTTGGTCCAGTCAGCATTTTCACTCTCTTTGCAGCAATTATTTTCTTCATTATTATGATCTTTCCTTGTCTTTTGTTCTTAGCCAGGTAAATAAAATTCCTCTACCCCCTGTAAGAATTTCTAGTCTGCTTTCTCTTCTCTTCTGACTTTTCAGCTATTAGAAGAGTTCCTTTAAATGAATTGCTCAATAACTTGAAACAGTGATTAAAACAAAAGAAAACAAAACACGGAGCTTCATGCACAGGCAAAGGCCTAGGTGAGCATATATGAGTTCAGTAACGCTGTTCTTAGACCTTCCTCCATCCTGAAGTCTCAGCTCTGTATAACCTTCTTTCTGAAGCCACTTTTCATCCTCTGGTAGGATTTCCTTGGCAGTATGGAAAGAAGCATTTTTGCTTCCTCTGATTATGGGCCTCAGCTTCTCTCAGGGACTTGGGAGAAAAAGAATTGGAAGCATGCCCTCCTTGGTGACAAGGCATTTTCCGTGCTATACTTGGAAGACAGTGAGTGGAATGTTGATGCTTCCTGGCTCTCACCAGCATCACTGTAGGGGGCAGGCCTGCAGGACTGAGGCGCTAGATCAAAAGTCAGCTGTCGGGCTTAGAAAAGGCACAGGACTTTTTTTTTGGGAGGGGTGGTGGATCAGTGGCCAACATGTCCTTAGCTTATGTCTGTTCTCATCATGACTGTTCTTGAAATCATAATTTTCCACTTTTCCTCCCCACTGACATCATTTTTCCTGGGCACACGAAGGTACTCAAAATTAATGGCAATAGGTTATTACTATCATTAAGCTTCAGTAGGGCAAGACCCAGATTTGTTTCATGATTTTGGAATCAGCTCCAGTTCACGTGGTGTCAGATGCCTCTTGAGCCCTGCCTCATCCTCGCCCAGCCTTGACTGCAGTCACGGCCATGGTGAGCAGTCCTGGGTGAGCTTCAAGTCCCCTTGCCACTTTGGGCCTCTAGCGTGTCTCTGCAAGCTGCATGTTTTCTAATTCCTTTTCTGCAGCTTCCCTGGCCAGGAGGGGAGGAAGGCAGGCATGGCACCTACACATGCTGTGGTAGGTCTGGCTCTCTAGAAGCAGGGTAGCATGCGGGATACTTCTTAGGGAGTGCTCATCAACCCCGGAGGAAGGGTGGTTGTGGAGGCAGATGTGGACAGAGGAAGAAGTCATCTATGATAAACTCCTTGGGATGCTCTGGAGCTGGGATGGCCCTGCAGAGTTGCCAGATTTAGGGGGATGAGTCAGGCCCCTACATTCCAGTGTTGACAGAGTGTGGGTTTCCCTGGAAGGAAGTGCGTCTGTGGATGAGCCACAGACATCTTCCCCCAAGACATCTCCAGGAGGGCTGACAGCTGAGGGCCATCTTTGGGCAGCACCTCCAGCAGCTGGGAGTATAAGTCTTGTCTCTGCAGGGGAATCTGGGGGTCATCACACAGCAGCCACCACGCACAGCCCAAATGTGCAGGAGAGTTTCAACCTATGGAGGGTGAGAGCTAATGGATAAACGTTTCTATCCATCAGGGACAATTCTGAGAAACACCCTTTAAACTCCCAAGAGTGTCCCAATGGTGTCTTTAGTTGCACCCAAGTCCTCATCTCAGGGTCTGCTTTTGGAGTAGGGAGGACCCAAGCTGTAACACATATGCAGGTGGATGTTAATAAAGACTTAGTAATGGTAGTGGTTGTAGTTCATGACTTTGTGAAAATGCCAAGCTGAGACTGATCATCAGAGAGATGATTACCAACCATGCCATTTCTTGAATCAAACTTTCCAAAAAGCTGAAAAGGGAGTGGTGGTGAGAGAGGGCAGGAAAGAGATTGTGAATGAGAATTCAGAGTTGAAGACAAATTGGACTTCCTGAAAATCTGAAAATTTTGCACATGGACAGCCAACAACAACAGAATAAAAAGGCAACCCACAGACTCGAGAGAATAGTTGCAAATCATATATCTGATAAGGGATTAATATTCAGGCTATATAGAGAATGTCTATAACTCAACAACAACAAACTCAATTCAAAAAGGGACAAAGAAATTAAATAGACATTTTTCCAAAGAAGATATATAAATGGCCACTAAGCGCATGAAAAGATGCTCAACATCACTAATCGGTAGGGAAATGAAAATCAAAATTATAATGAGGTTTATAGAGCTACCTCACACCCATTATGGTGGCTACTATAAAAAAAAAAACAAACACATGAAATAAGTGTTGGCGAAGATGTGGAGAAATTAGAACACATGCTCTGTTGGTGGGAATGTAAAATGGTACAGCTGCTGTGGAAAACAGTATGTTTATTCCTCAAAAAATTAAAAATAGAATTATCCATATGATCCAGCAATTCCACTGGGTATATATCCAAAAGAATTGCAAACAAGGTCTAGAAGAGCTATTTGTACACCCATGTTCATAGAAGCATTATTCGCAATAGCAAAACATGGAAGCAACTCAAGTATCCATTGACAGACAAATGGATAAGCAAAATGTGGTCTATCCATACAGTGGAATAGTAATTAGCCTTAAAAGGGAGGAAATTCTGCATTATGCTACTACATGAATGAAACTTAAAACATTATGCTGAGTGAAATAAGCCAGTCACAAAACAACAAATACTGGTTAAAAAGAATAAAAATTGTAAAGGTGTCTTTTTAAATTAGCTTGCAAATTAAACATGTTCACACTGTGCCTGGTGCCCAGTAAGAACTGTATAAGTGCCAGATAGATAGATAAATAGATAAAATAAAAATGGATTTTTTATGATGGGGTTAGAAAGAGACAAGCTTGTTAGTTTATATGAAAAAATAAACCAAGAAAATTCTGAAAAATAGCTATAGTAATTAAAAGTTTGATGTTAGCACAGATTGAGTAAACAGAATGAAGAATTTAGAAATAGACCCAAATGTTTATGGGAATTTAGTATATGATAAATGTGGCATTTCAACTCAGTGAGAAAATTTTTTTAAAAGTCAAATACTGTATGATTCCACTTCTGTGAGGTACTTAGAGTAGTGAAAATCATAGAGACAGAGGTTGAATGGTGGTTGTGAGGAGTTGGGGGAGGGGGAATTATTATTTAATGGGTATAGAAGTTCACTGTTAAGAGAGTTGTGGGGATGGATGTTGGTGATGGATGCACGTCATTTAATACCAGTGAACTGGACACTTAGAAATGATTAATATGGTAAATTTTGTTATTATTTTTTAATGGGGAAAAAAAAAAGAGTTAAGAAACTAGAGGTGGGGACAGAGGAAGAATCAGCCAGAAATGAAAATCCAAAATTGACCTGGTTTCAAATCTTATCTAGTTTTTAAAATTCTGGATGGGCAATTAATCTCTCAGCCTCAGTGGCACCACATCTGTAAAATGGGACCAATGAGAGAAACCCCCTGATCGGGTTGCTGGAGGGTCATACGGGTGAAAGCATTCCCTGCTCCTGGCAGAATTGCTGTCATGCAGTGACCCTAAATGGGAGTGTCATGGAAACACTCTTTCTTGGGCTATTAGCTGATATATTTTCATTTTCTCCTTTATCATTTCCTTTTGCAGCTTTCCACTTCTAAGGCTAACATGAACCATGAGGTTTATTGCCCCCGAGGAAGGAGGAAAAGATGTTATTGATCAGTGTTGAGACTCAAAGCTTGTCCATGTTAAGACAATGGTCTTGAAATTCGGATTTTAGGGAGAAATATCTTTTTAAGGCCTTTAAACCCTTAAGAGCAAGACCTGGTAGACAAGTTCCCTAAGGTTTTATTATCAGCTCAGAGTAGAAAGGCTCAGAATACAATGGAGGGAGTGGGTTGCTGCCCACCAGGACCCGTGTGGATCATGGGAAGCAGGAAGCAGAGGGGGGAGCAGAGAGCGAGCTACATGGGTCCTGTCCTCCCTCCTCCAGGCGAAAGTCTGGAAGGCCCTTGCTGTGCTATACAGGCAGGATGGAGGGGCAGGAGGAGAGGAGGGGCTTTGTTTCCCTCTGGGGAGGGGGCCTTGCTGGCCCTGGCTCCTTTGCCCTCCCATATCCACATCACCCTTTGCCTCGTCCTGCATCTCAGCAGGGCGTCCTGCATCTCAGCAGGGCGTCCTGCATCTCAGCAGGGCGGCCCCGCGGGCTCTGTCTCCCAGGCTCCAGTGTCAGCTGGGTTCAGTTGATAGGATGCTCTGGGTGGAGGCTAGCGGCTGGAGGAAGGGAAAGGCCAGGGTCTTTCTCCCTTGCCTCTTTGCTTCAGGCTGGGTCTCCAGCAGCTTCTGTATTGCCTCTGTGGCTTCAGGTCTAGCGGACAGGCCAGGGGTGGTTTCTGTTCTCCTGGGGACCAGAAGGCCCTGGGCTCTGCTCACCTCCCCTTCTCCTTTTGTCACGCAGCCTGAGGGTAGTGGTGGCATCACACAGGTGCTAATCTTGGGGTGCCTCACTCTGCCCTGTTTGGCTTTTTAGCTCTTCCATCATCTGTGTCACCACTGGCCAGTATTAAAATCCCTCTGTTTTACATACCCAAGTAACTTCTGTTTTCTGATGAAATGCTGACTGCTGCTGTAGGGATATGGGAAGAGAATGTTTCTCACCCAGCACCCCTAGGGGACATGCCACTGGGAAAGGTAGTGGTGCCATGTGCTCTTGGCAGAGAAACCTTGAGCTTCTCTGAGCCCTTGGGTTGTCACATACCTTAAGGGGCTGAGATTTGGTCACAGCCATGGGGGCTAGAAAGCTGGTCACTGGGGCCAGGAACTGAGCCTCGGGGTCTACAGCAAGACAGTGGGAGGACTACCAGCCTCTTAGAATCAATGAAAAGAGAACAGGTCCCAAGCTCTAGCAGCCACAGCCTTGGCCAGTGCCAAGAGGGCAGGCAGTGACCAGGTGAACAGGGGACACCAGGTCTCCAGAGGCCGAGGAGGATCCAGAGTTCAGTGCAAGGGAACTGAACACAGGTGTCCATCTCTATCCTCCTCTGCCATCTGGACACAGTAAACGTCCCGTACATCCCTCAGCCTCCTTGGAAAGGAGGAGAGCGTTCAGCAGAAACTCAAAGGAGACTGGTTAGATCCAGGGGCACTGAAATATCACTCTTTTTTTAAATTTTTCTTTTATTTATTTATTTTTGGCCACGCTATGTGGTATGTGGGATCTTAGCTCCCTGACCAGGGATTGAACCCATGCCCCTTGCATTGGGTGTAGAGTCTTAACCACTGGACCGCCAGGGAAGTCCGAAATATCACTCATGACAAGTTTAGCTTTCCTTGCTGCCTAGTAGAGAAAGGGCACGTGAGGAAGGATAGCTCAATGTAAAATTAAAAAGCTAACTTTTCCTTGCCAGAACTATTATTATTACAAGCCATTATTAATAATAGAGTGAGCACACAACCAACACTTCCTACCCTCACCCCATTCCTTTATGTCCTTTGGAGCTCTTTGGATACGACCTGTCTCTCATGGTCTCTCTCCTATCGTGCCTTCTGTGGTTTGCTACTTTCAAGCCCTGAGACTTTGGTCAAACCATTTAACCTCCATGAGCCTCAGTTTTCTTATCTGCAAAATGGGGGGAATCCAGAGCATCTTTGTAACCTGAGTTTTCTTTATTTGGGTCCTCAGAGGAACAGGGTTGCATTGCAAGCAAAAGTAAATCTAATGATCAAATAGTCACTTCTGAACGATTATTTATGAAATGGGTTCCCATTGAAATGTCCCTTTTTGAGCTTGTAATGCACATGCAATGCAGATTAATTGCAAAGAGAAATCACAGTATCTACAAAGATACAGAATTTCACAAAGTTGAGGAAAGTGAAGTTGGAGAATTGCTAAAGTCACACACAAAGTCAGCAAAAATGAAAAAATCATGCAGGGATAGATCATGTCTATTTAGGTCTTCTGCCCATTTTTTCTCAGTTTTAAACTGTTGGTGGGAATATACATTGGTACAGCCACTATGGAAAACACGATGGAAGTTCATCTAAAAACTAAAAATAGAACTACTATATGATCCTTCAATCCCACTCCTGGGTATGTATCCAGAAAAGACAAAGACTCTAATTCAGAAAGATACATGCACCCCAATGTTCATAGCAGCACTATTTACATTAGCGCAGACATGGAAACAACAGACAGACAATTGGCTTAAGAAGATGTGGTGTATATATACAATGGAATGTTACTTAGCTATAAAAAATAATGAAATATTGCCATTCTTTGGGCAATGAAATATGCGATATGGATGGACTTAGAGAATACTTAGTGAAGTAAGCCAGACAGAGAAAGACAAATATTTTATTACACCACTTATATATGGAATCTAAAAAATAATACAAATGAGTCTATATACAAAACAGAAAGAGACTGACATGTAGAAAACAAACTCACAGTTACCAAAGGGGAAAGGGAGGGGAGAGGGATAAATTAGGAGTATGGGATTAACAAACTACTGTACATAAAATAGATAAGCCACAAGGGTTTACTGTATAGCACAAGGAACTATAGTCAACATCTTATAATAACCTATAATGGAAAATAATTTAAAAATCTATATATATATAACTGAATCACTTTGCGGTACACCTGAAACTAGTACAATATTGTAAATCAATTATACCTCAATTTAAAAAATTGAGAAAAAGAATGATGGAAAGCTCTGGGGGAAAAGTAACACAATCCATTCTTTTTTCCTTCTAAGAGTTGATCATCATTTGTTCATTCACTTATTCAACAGGTATTTATTGCACAGTGGCTGGCTGTGAGCACAAGTGATACAGCAGACCAGAGTTGCACTGAAAATACAATTTTATAAAATATGAGACAAAACATATCTTCTTAATTTTTAGTTTCATTTTTCAAGCTTAAAAAGACACCATTCTAATTTTTTAAAACTACTTGAAATGACAGTTTGGTTCTCATTTTAAGTGGGTTGACTTTAAGGGGTCTTTTCCAGATGCAAGTTACCCTGTTTCCATTCTTCCTAACTCTAAGAGTGTTTTAGAGAATCAGAAACATTAGGTACCTGTCAACACTTCACATTTTCTTACCAACATGACAGGGAAAAGTGGCTCCCCCTGAGACCGGCTCTTGTAGTTTGGTGTGGCTTATTGCAGAAAAAGTTGCCCCCCCCCAAAGAAAACCTATTATTCCCATTATTTTAGGTGTAGAGAGATCTCAAGTTAGAGCATATCAGCATCGTTGCTCTGTAGGAGTTATCACTCTTGTTCAATTGATTTATTTTCCTTTTTATCCCTGATCTCTTCTTCTATTCCCTTCTTCCCACAGGCATCCACTCCAATGTGTTTGATAAAAGCCCTCGGATAGGATGCTTCCTTGTAGAATATATAGTGTCATTTTGCGTTTTAATTTGTATATATAGTATTGGGTAATGGAACTTGCTCTGTTGCCTTCTTTTTGAACTCAGTGCTGTGCTTTAAGACATATACGCGATTGTACAGCTAATGTGTTGCTAGCTGCTGCAGACCATGCCGTGGTGTGTGTCTCTACCACTTTACCAATTCCCCTTGAGGATGGGCCCCTGGATCGCCTCCAGCTCACTACTACCCAATCAACACAGACATGAACACCCTTACACACGCCCGCTTACACACCTTTATCCAGGAGAGGGGTCACTGGTCCTAGGGCATATACTAGATAGGTTTCCTGAATGACTGTCTCAGTTTACCCTTCCACCAGCAGTGCACAAAATTTCCCATCTCCTCAAAACCTCATGAAACCTTATGGTTAATTACCTTTCTATTTTTCTTCTCTTCTGATGGGTATAATATATTACATCCATTGTCTTAATTGCATTCCCCTGATTATTAATGAGTTTGAGAATCTCGTCTGTGAATTCACTCTACATATTCTTTGCTTATTCTCTATTAGGTTTCCTGTCTGTTTCTTGTTAATTTGCAGAAGTTCTTTGTAGAGTATAAAATTAATTGTTTATCTTTTTTTTTTTTTTTTTGCAGTATGCAGGCCTCTCACTGTTTTGGCCTCTCCCGTTGCGGAGCACAGGCTCCGGACGCGCAGGCTCAGCGGCCATGGCTCACGGGCCCAGCCGCTCCGCGGCATGTGGGATCTTCCCAGACCGGGGCATGAACCCATGTTCCCTGCATCGGCAGGCGGACTCTCAACCACTGCACCACCAGGGAAGCCCTATCATTTTTAATCATTGCAAATATCTTTTCCCAGATTGACACCTGGTTATCATATTTATCTATTGAACAGAAATCTTTTTGCTTAACATAATCAAATCTATTGATTTTGCGGAAGGGGCGAAGTCTTTTGGTTGCCCAACTCTTGGTTATGAACATATTCTCACACATTTTTCTCTATTACTATCTTTCCTTTCACATTTGGAAGTTTAATCAATCTGGAGTCTCCCTTTTCAGTGTGTGAGATAGCACTCCAGGCTTACTTTATTGCACATCCTTTATTAGTTTTTTAAAACTCCAGTTTCCTTATCACCATCAGCTAAACAATCCATCCTTTTCCCGTGACTTTGTAGTAGTATGGTCATCAGTGTACCAGCTTACCATATAAAGACAACCCTAGTTCTATTATGCCATCTATTCTGTTCCTTTGCTCTATCATATTTTTTTGACACCTCACATTTTATCTTTAAAAAATCTTTTGGGTTTTACATTTTGTTTCTTAATATCATATTTACTGTAATATAAAACCCATATTTTAAAAGTCATGTATTTAAGTTTCAAGACCACTTAACCTATAAATAAAGAGCATGGTCTCTGCAGTCACAGGGAGCAGGGTACAAATCCTGCCGCTACCACTCGCCATCTGTGTAACATGTAGCAGTTTCCTATGGCTGCTGTAACAAATCACCACAAACTTAGTGGCTTAAAGAAACCCAGATTTATTATCCTATACTTCTGGAGATCACAAGTCTAAAATGGTTGACAGGGCTGTGTTCCTTCTGGAAGCTCTTGGGAAGAATCCATTTCCTTGCCTTTTTCAGCTTCTAAAGGATGCTCATATAGTCCTTGACTTGTGGCCCTGCATCACTCTGACCTCTGCTTCCCAGTCACATCTCCTTTTCTGACTCTCCTGCCTACCTCTTTCCCTTATAAGGACTCTTGTGATTGTACTGGGTCCACTATATAATCCAAGATAATCTCCCCATCTCAAGGTCTTTATATTAATCACATCCACACGTCCCTTTGCCTTACAGAGTAACCCAGTCACAGGTTCTGGGGATTAAGACATAGACATCTGGGCTTCCCTAGTGGCGCAGCGGTTGAGAGTCTGCCTGACGATGAAGGGGACACGGGTTCGTGCCCCGGTCCGGGAAGATCCCACATGCCGCAGAGCGGCTGGGCCCATGAGCCATGGCCACTGAGCCTGCGCGTCTGGAGCCTGTGCTCCGCAACGGGAGAGGCCACAGCAGTGAGAAGCCCGCGTGCCGCAAAAAAAAAAAAAAAAAAAAAAAAAGACGTAATGGCACCCCCCTTTGGGGGGCCATTATTCTGCCTACCACACCTCAGCCAGGTAACTTAACCTCTCTGAGTATCAGTTTCCTTATCTCTAAATTGGGGATGAAACAGTAAGTAGGTGGTATTTGTTTGGCACAGTGTATGGTACATAGTGAGTGCTTAATAACTTGTGGATATTTTTATCCTTGCAGTGGTCCAGGAAGGTGCACCATGTACTACAGTTGGAGCAATTCAGAGTAGATGAGGCATTTTGTAAGAGAAATGCTGAATTACTGAAAATAGTCATAACAGAGAATTATATTAGTATTTCAATACTAAGCCAAGCGTCCTATTAAAGACCAGGGTTTGTCTGGTTGTCATTTTCTAATTGCTATTCTGGTGAGTAAAGTCAGGGTGATTTACTCAGCATTTGAATCACATGACCTCTGATGTTCCCTGAATTCCCTGAATTAATAGGGAACCAAGATTTGATCACCAGCTCTCTTTTGCTTGAGAGCTGGCCTTGCATGGTTTCAATAAAGAAAATCACAGAGGACTGAAAGAGTCTGGTGTTCATAAATCAAGGTCTGTGTGTGAGATCTCAGGGGATTTAATTTGGCAAAAGGAAGTTCTCTGAATCGAGGCATATTACAATTTGCGTCTTATCAGCTAAGGAGATCAAGGAAGAGGGACATCTTGTCATCCCTTGCAAGGCCGTACATTTCCAGAGCAGGAGCCATCGGTGGGAGAAGGTTGTCCAGAGCAGGATGGGAGCACAGCTGGGGGATAAGGAAACGACCAAGTCCAGGCATATCACAAGGCTGGCACCAAGAGCATTGCAACTGCAGAGAGATTTCCTTCTGGTGCAAATCTCAGCATTTTAGAACAGTGAGAATTTAGTTTCTGGCCCTGGAATTAGATTGCCTATGTTTGAATCTGATATTTACTAGCCGTGGCCTTGGGCAATGTTTTAATCTCTCTGTGCCTCAGTTTCTCCTATTTCCAAAATGCTGATACTATCACCCACATCACTGGTGCCTATGTAGATTAAATGAGCTAACCCATTCAAAGTGCGTGGCCTCCACTCAGCCACAGCTAATTATTAGAATTGTTTTGATTGCCTGTCTTTAAAATGAACTGGGTACTCTCTGAGGCTCATAGGGGTTGCGTGATTCATGCATCATCCTGCTAATAATTAGGAACAGGTAATCCAGGCTCCTCGTCTAAAGCCGCTTCCACTGGAGAAAGCTACAGTAAATTTAGAGGATGTTATGAAATTTCATAGGGAACATCAAGGGCAATATCTCCCTATTGTATAATGATTGCAGAAGAGGCCAGGTTGCAAGTCTTAAAAAGTGGGCCTCCATTCACTGCTCTCTGCAATCAAATTCACTTTGCACTAAGTGGATTTAGAGTGTGGCTACCAGGCCAGTTTAGCATGAGAGATGAACAATGTACTCATTGCGGTAGGTTTGCTGCTGTAACAAACACACATTTCTGTGGCTAAACACAATTATTTCTCTGCTAAGTTAAGTCCAACATGGGTGTTCCTGCTGGGTGGGCAGCTCCCCCCCCACGTGGTGATTAGGGACCCAGGCTCCTTCCATCCTGAGCTCTGGAAATGGTGCAATCCCTTCCACTCATATCCCATGGGCTGCAATTGTCACACGGACATGGCAGACTGCAAGGCAATCTGGGAAATGTGGTCCTGCTGTTGTTTCCAGAGAGAAGAGGAGCTAGATTTGATGACTAACTAGTTGGTTTTGCTGCAGGAAGTGACGCTTTTTCAGAGGACTGAATACAAACTCAGACCAGGTTTCATCGACCAGCTTCCCCTCAGGAGAGACCACACCACCATCTCCCCTTAGATTCAGTGAAATGTCCAGCCGGGAAAAACCAAGGCTTGCCATCTGCCCAAGACCACAAGTATCCTAATGAACCACCAAGGATTTGGAGTTGATGGTACCTTTTGTTTTGGGGGGGGGGTGGCAGGGAGAATGAAGGAAAGACCAGGAAACAGAGGATATTAAGGTAGAAAAGGTGGGAAGGGGAAGGGGAACAATTGTTTTGAAATTTAAAACATGATTTTTATTATGGAAGTATTTAAGCATGGAGAAAAGTCGAAAAATAGTTTGTTAATGTAAATAGTTAAAGAGGGAAACATCATACTTCATTATGGAAAAGTGGCAAAAGAAATAAAAGAAAAATATCTATAATTCCACCACTTTAGTATAGCCAGGTATTGCTATGGTGTATTTCCTTCTAGTCTTTTTTCCCCTTGATCATAAGCTTTTACACAGAGTTGTAAAGAAGAGAAATGGTTCTATCAGGGACTTGGCAGTATGCCCTTACAGGGAGAAGGGGTGGATTTTTCTATCTGGTTTTTCCCAGATTCCCTTGCTCTGTATTTCTCGCTTTGGGGGCATTTCACACTTTTCCAGTTCTCTAGCAGGTGAGGAGAGCGGAGGTGGGAGAGGAGGGTAGAAAGAGAGGAGGCATAACCCCAATCAGTTATATGTTCAGTTTGTTAGCAACTTCCTAGGCTTGAACCTGGGCTAGGTATGGTACTAGTTTAAGGGCTGACCTGAAGTCCAGCAACTCAGCAGTTTTGAGAGGATGGGAGTGTATTTCCCACCTTCCATGCCTCTCAGGTTGCAGGGTGGGGGGGGGTCCCTAGTCCCCCAGACGGCGCCAGCTTGACTGTGCCTGTTCCCCACAGAGGTAAACTGCTCCCCAGAGCACCCTAACACCTCCTTCCCTGCCTGCCTCAGTGCCTGTGGTGGCCCGAGCATGCGCCCAGCAGACTTGCCTCGAACCAGAGGGGAACAGTGACCCGGCGGACGGCTGCACCTGAGTCCCCGCACTGTGTTTGTGCCCAGGCCGTGCTTCCCGTGGGCTGCCCCTGTCAATGACTGGGTGCAGCAGGGACTCTAGGCAGGTTCCTAGGAGACCTGGGACACCTCTGAAGCGGGCTTGGCTCAAATATTTCCCGATGGGTCTCCCAGCTTCATCTGACATTTTCCCCTAATAAAATCCTTGCATGTTAATTCCTCCTGGGCATCTACCTTCCCCGACTCATGTTTCCTGGAATCACCTTACCAATAAACAACTTACACTCAAATCTCTGTGTCAGTGTCCGTTTCTGGGGGACACAGCCTACACTACGGGGCACTCGAGAGAAACTACACACATCACTGTCACTCATTACCCTGGAGCAAAATCCTGTCACAAGGCCACACTGAGCAAGGGAAGCTGGGCCACACAGTGCCTTCTGTGATGACCATGCAGGGAAGAATGGTTGTTACGGGGCCTCTGGCAGTGTGGCCACCCCTCCTGGCTCAGCCTTCAAGGCCTTTTCAAATCCCTTCAAGGTCAAGGTTCTGGAGCAGCATGGGTAGAGGAAGAGTCTTTGGATAAATCTGTGCTGACATAAATCTATCAAAACCAACCCAGGGCTTCCCTGGTGGTGCAGTGGTTGAGAGTCCACCTGCCGATGCAGGGGACACGGGTTCGTGCCCCGGTCCAGGAAGATCCCACATGCCGCAGAGCAGCTGGGCCCGTGAGCCATGGCCGCTGAGCCTGCGCGTCCAGAGCCTGTGCTCCGCAATGGGAGAGGCCACAACAGTGAGAGGCCCGCGTACCGCAAAAAACAAACAAACAAAAAAAAACCAAACCAACCCAAATCTAACTTCATACTATAATGATTACTGTGTCTGCTCCAAGGCAAACTTGTAAAGTGAGTGAGGTTTATGCCCTGAACCTAGCCCACCTCTTGAGCCATAGCCCCTTCTTTCCTTTTCAAATTCCAGCTGCCCAGAGCCCCGATTACAATGTCTCACCCCAGGCATTGCTGCACCAGCCCAAGTTTCTCCTCCTTGCCTTAACGCGTACCTGTTCCATTCCCCAAGGTTCTTCACATTACTAATTTGACAAGTTAATTTAACATAAAGATTCATGATGGTTAAGGCTTGATTGTGGTAGCAACCAGATGAACATATCTGGCCTCTAACCAGAACCTGGTAATGCCTTACCCAGAGGATGGAATGATAGTTTGCCTGGGGAATGCCACTGAGTCCTGGATTCCAGGCAACAAGCAAATATTTAGACTTTCCTTGCCACGCAGATAGGATAAAGCATGAATAAGTTACCCCACAGGAAGGATCTTGTAGCTCAGCTAGCTGAGATTCCATAAACTCTGTGGTCTGATTTTACTTTGGGCTATGTTCCTTGGGATTTTCTTTTTTCTGTCATGTTCAGGAAAGAAGCACTCGTTTCCTTTGATTCAAACTGTTCACAGTAGTATCTATCCGTAGAGAGAGAGATCGTAGTGGGCGGGGGGCTGACAGTGAAAGGGCACTGCCACTTTTTATAGCTCTAGAGGGTTTGAAATTTTCATATAAAGCATACCAAGTTTCGTAATTTACAAGGCATTTGCCTTGCCCTGTGGTATGGACAAGGCCCCTGCTCTATCTATTCCTGAGAAGGTCTCTTCAGCTTTGGTAACTGATGATAAATCCAGTCCTTACAGCCTTCTCTTCTATCTCGGGAAAGCATTTGGATCCTTCGTGCTCTTAGCCTTCTCTGACATGATGCAAATCGTCCCTCCGGCCTGGTTTCTGTGTGCCCCGTGAGTCAGCTGTTCTGATTTCTTTAAAACCTTAATTTTAAGTAAAATTAGAATGGAGACCACGTTTATTTACCTGCAGTGCCTCAGCTCAGTGTCCGTATAAAGTTGACATGTTATAAATGTTGTTAAATAATGGCTGAGCCCTCAGGTTAGTCAAGGAGCTCCCCAACGATTGCTGAGGTGTTTCAATATGGCGGGGCGAGCCCTCAGCTCCTTGAAGGACTTTCCCTGGGTTGTCCACCCAGATGCCAGATGTGGCTGGAAAGAGGATGTGGCCTCCTGACTGATGGTGTAATACTAAAATTAGGAGTAATATCTGTGAAAACAACTGCTTATGTCCTACTTCCCTAGTCACTAGGCAAGGCATGTTAGGCCTCAAGGGGAAATTACTGGCCAGAATCTCAGACTTCTCCTGCAAGCTTGGGAAACCAAAAATAAAAACATAATCAGGGCTTTTGGTTTTGTGTTTGACAATGGTATCTGTTGGGCTGTGTCGGCCGAATCGACACTCTCTGAGATGACTTTCCTGACTCTTTGTTTAGCCGCATTATTCTACTCAACTTTCTGAAGTGATTTCCAAATGTCACACCTCCGAGCCCCCTGCCACTTCTGCCTACATTGTTGTCTGTTGTGAGAGAGGAGCTGCCTCATGTCACAGCATGCACTGGTGACAGCAGACAAAGTCTGACCCCTGGGTCTGCCAGACCTTAACTCACTGAGCCTTTCTCTTCTGTTAAATGGTATTGATAATGATAGCTGCCTCTAGGGTTGTTTTAGGGATTAAATGAGATAATCCACTTTTTTTTTTTAAAGCACAGGGTACATAGTAAGCATTCAATAAATGGTAACCATTGTCATCAACATCATCATCAAAAGTTTATCAAAGAGGGTCAGAAGGACCTGGGATGTAGCCCAGAAATTCTTTCAGGCCAAAGAAGAATAATACTACTCATTAGAGTTCTGCTGTGTCATTCTTCTGGGTCCTCAAGTTCTGTTCTTTGCAGAGTTGGGAAGTGGGCAGATTGGAGCCTCGGAGTGGGGAGGGGGGCTGGGAAGGCAGAGGGAAAATGAGGACTGCTGATGGTAGGTTGGTGGTTCAGAGGCAACAGCGCCAGCAGGAAGGAAACGGGAACTATCAAGCGCTGAGGAGTCCTAGTGCCAGCTCTCTGCTGATAATTAATGAGGCTGCCGTGCCAAAAAGGAGGCATGTTGTTAATATATAGACCTGTGGGAGCACAAGGGAAATGCAAAGAAAAGTTGTGCCAGAAAGGGAGTGAGGTCACATCAGCTCCAAAGGGGGACCGCATTATCTGCAAGACTCTAATGTAAGGATAAAGAAAACAAAAACAAAACAAACAAAAAACCAAAACCAAACAAACAAAACACCACCACCAAGAAGAAGAAAAAGGATAAAAAATGGATTTCAAACGCAGGACCAAGAGCTACAACATACTTAGTGGGCTTTTAACATTCTTGTCTGATTACTGTACTTTTGTCTTTATTTTTTTCAAAGTTTGTTCAACTGGTCAAATTCACCTGGTAACGACAGCGAAGATCCCAAAGGAATTTTAGCGTTCAGGATTTTAACATACTTTCCATAGGAGGCCCAAGAGAAAACTTTTAAGACTGGCTTTATTTTATTGTTTGAAGAGCTCTGGGTTGCTGAGAAAAAGCAATCTTGAGCCTACATAAAATTTTTGTGATTTTTGTGCCTGATGTTTCCATCATAAAAACAAAAACGATGATTGATTTTTTTCATGGAAGCGTTCTCAATGGAGAATTCAGTTTTCTTTTTAAAAGGCCTTTTTGAATCACCCGGTGAGATGGACCAAGGAGATGGTGCCTGGGGCTGACCGTGCGGTCCAGGCGGAGGCAGGAAACGGAGTACGGGTTGCCGACACGGTCCCCTGCGGCTGTGGCTGCGGACCAGCGGGAAGCCGAACGCCCAGCATCGGCATCGTTTGATGCAGTCGCTCTAGAAGGTTGCGAGCATTTCCCCAGGCACAAGCCCCAGCGCCTTGGCTAAGCGGCCGGACAGAGGTGGCTCTGCGCGTTGGCCCCACACGGGGACGGAGCTGACACGCTGGTCACCCTTGGGGGCGGGGATGGCGAGGGGGCAATACAAAGAGGGGACTCTGGCCTCTGCCCGCCCCCCCCCCTTTGTTAACCTACCCCTCCCTCACTGCTCGCCTTGCTCCTCTCCATCTTTCCTGGCTTTTTTAGGCCGGGCAGTGACCCTGAAAAAGCGCTTGGGAAGCGAGGCGCTGTTGGAGGCGGCAGGATGTGAAAAAGGTCTGTTTTATTTCGTTCATTTATTTTTCCTTTTCATTCTGCCGCTGCCTGGTGTTTGGAAAGAGCGAAAAACGTTTCAGATGGGCCTGTTAAGCCCGAGCGGATCCACCAAGCAGGGACTGAGCCGCGGCGGGTCCACGGAGTCGCGCGTTCGTGGGTGGGCGTGCGTGGGCGTGGGGCGAATGTGCGCGCGGGCGTGCACGTGGAGCGCGGTGCATACGTGCGCGCGCGCATTGTTTCTGCTTCAAACAGGGTCCTCACTGGGCACTGAGGTCAAACCTCTGTGCGTTTCGCGGGGCTCTGCCCGGCCTCCCGCCACCCCCGCCAGCAGAGCAGAACGTGCCGGGGCTCTGCTCTGCCAGGCAGGCGATGAGGTTGCAGCTTCTAGTGAGAGGCAACACTTACTCTCCTTCAAGGCACCGATCTAAGCACTTTACTCGGATTCACTCAGGTCACCCTCAACAACCCAGAAAAGTAATGTATTATTACCTTCAATTTCCGGATGAAGTGAGGCACAGAGGGGTTAAGTCACCCAGCTATAGACCTCAGTCCCTGTCTACATCGTTATTTCTTAAACGCGAGAGCTCCCGGACTCCTGTTTGAAAAGCACTGGTTAAGGGACCCTTTCACTTCCCTCTATCTAAACACCATCATTTCAGTTAATCTAAAACCCGCAGGCAGCATGCAACAGTACCTAAAGCATCAAAGTCATTGACTCTGGCCTGGCAAATGGAATCTCTCAGACGGTACTTGATCAAGTGAAGGGAACGTGCATTTTAAACTGACTCCTACCATCTTTTAGTTTAATGTAACAATACGTATACTTTGATTCCCACACTTGATTCTTTGTTTCTGAGTTATTATTTTCCTAACTGCAGGTGACGTGTTATACTGGAAAATACAGGAGAACACAAAGAAGAAACTAAAAATCCCCCATATTCTCAGCTCCCCTATTTACCATATGATGTTGAAAATCATTTTTCAACATTTTCAGTCATTTTTTCCTAAGCATACGTATAATAAAATTGATTTACAAAAAGAAATTTTTAAAGCTATCATAATGTACATTCTGTTTTTTATTTAACAATACATCTCGAACATTTCCCCATATCATCATCTAGGGGGAAAAACAAGTCTGTTTTTAATGACTGCACAGTATTTCATCGTATGAATTTGCCAGAACTTAACTAAGCGCTTGTCTTATTTTTGACATTTAGATTGCTCCCCAGCTTTTGCTATTATAAATGATGGGCCCCAGAATGCAGCAATCTTTGACACACCATGACTATCCCTTAGGACAAACAGAATTGCCAAGTCAAAGTACGTCACTTTTAAAGGGGCCGAATATCCTCCAGAAAGGCGGGCTCAGTCCATACACCTCCAGGTAGAATGAATGTGCCCACTTTCTTTCCCAAGTCTGGGTGTCACTGCAAGAGAATCTTTATTAACAAACCAATTACATCCCTAAAGAAAAAAATACCTCGATAATGTCATTGGAATGTGCTGGGTTTCAAGAGGAAGACTTTTTATGATTGCAGATTTTTGAAACATTTGGGAAATTCAGTTTATTCAGATAGTCCCCTGACTGAATGGGACTCTGCAAAGGACATGATAAGACAGGAACATTATGGAAAAAGAAACTAGGGAAGTTAATTCTCACACCATTTTTTTTTTTCTAAAGCAGGGAGACAGACACTGTTTATAAAATGGGAGGAAAAAGGTATTAACTGTTTCTTTTGCTGGGTCTTCACTCCCTGGCAACTTACCCATTGGCAGGTCAGAAAACATTGGTGGTGCTGCCTGCTGCAGAGCTATTGCAGAAATATTCAAGGCAGCAAACCTAGGCAATTAGAGGTTTCTGTTAATTTGCTTCCCTTTTCATTCTACCAGCTTCCCCTCCCCCTCCCATAGCAGCAAGTTGGAGTGACAAATATTTAAAGTCAGCCAGCCACGCATGAGTGGCGCAGCTGTGTGAATGGGTGATTTCTTGACGTTCTAAGCAGCTTTGTGTGTGCGCGTGGAGACCTGTGGACCCTCAAACCTGCCACCATCTGACTTACAAGATGCCATTGGTTTGGTATTTGAGGCCATAGTGGGGGTCTGGGCAGGTGGCAGTTTATGACCAGGAAATGCAGAGACCTACAATCTGCAGACATTTTTGGAATATGCATGTTTGTCGCAAAGGCCTCTAGGTGGATTTCTGCAGTGACAAAGAGAAGACTTTTAGGGTGTGGTTTAAATTCCTTCCCCTGCAAAGCTTGCTCTAAAATCACTTTTGCCTAATGGGCTACAGACCATGATGTCCTTAGTGAATCCAGGAGATACTTTTGGACCTGACTGGCCTTTTTTCTCCCTACTCAGCATTGCAGCAAGAGTAACAGATGCCTGTTTAGGGAAGACACGTTCCCTTTTTATATGCAAACCTTGTTGCTAAAAATTCTCTTTTAGATGAATTATTAAACCCACTTTTTAAAATAAGGACAGTACAGATTTCCTCTTGAACTATTCTTTCCCTTTGATATGTGATACCCATGTCTGCTGGTGGAGAAAAGCAGAGAGAATATGAGAGGCTGGGTAGGGGTGAGAGGAAGGTGGAATGAGTAAATAAAGGTCATTTTAGAGCCTCAGAAATTCCCTGAATGCTTGGACCCCTTAGGGTGCATTTGGAATTCTTTAATCAGCACATAGAAATGCACAAAAACGTAATTATTTTCGTAAACCAGATTTCTCCTCACGGTCTAATGAAGTAGGAATATTTAACATATCAAAATTCCTTTAAGAAACAGTACTGTCTTTGTTTGGGAACAGGCATTGATCTGTGTTTGGGGCATTAAGGTAGGTGCTTTCAGGGGAGAGAGTAGGTTATTCTTTTTGATTCGAGGGGAGGGATTTTTGTGTTGCTTTTGAAGGAGCCTCCGCAGGAATGAGACTAGAGGAGTTGAGTGGACATACAGCCACAGAAAGTAGTGGCCTCTGGATGTTCTGAGATTGGGGACACCTGGGGTGCTCATCTGGTTGTTTAGGTTATAAACTTAATGGGAGGTGTAAACCATTCCCCCACCTGCCTTATGAAATCTTCGGTAACAGATACACTTTCTAAAAGCATAAAAGCTTTGCCTAATTAATATCCTTTTTACATTGTTTAGAAGAGCTTTGTTACAGAATTTATATCCCTTTTTGCAGTGCATGAATTTTTATAGTAATTAGCAAAAAGAAGCTAGCGATGAAGTTGATACATCTGAGGACAGTAAAGACCCTGTTCCACACAGCCTGAAGCCCACGCCTTCCCCACCCCAGCAGAAGCTGGGAGTTTTACCCTCTGGAGAAACTGATCCAGGCAGCTCCCAACTCAGAGATGCCAGGCACAGCTGGGGATGGAGGTGAGGCCATGGACAGAAATGAGATTAAGTGAAATTGTGAGGCTTTGCCCCCACTTCAGTCCTCCTTCCCAAGTAGGCTGCCAGAATGCTGACTGTCAGGCATACATCCACCAGCCAGAAACCAGAGAAAATGCCAGTATATTGAATTTTGGAGAATCTTCCCAAGGAACAGCAGGCCCTGATCATCCTCAGCAAAGCCCAGGTGGCAAGCCCATCCCCCACGTAATGAGCTTCCACTAGCCTTTGATTCCACCTTCCTAGTATAAAGGGACAGGCGAAGATCACAAGCAAAACTTCCAACGCAGAACGCAAATATCAAAACAAACAAGAGAAGAAAAGGAACTAAGCAAACAGGGATAATGTTGTCCTACCCTTGAAGGGAGAGAAGGAATTGCATCTGTAAGATAAGAGTATTCAGAGGACAGTAGAGGTATTGAAAATGAAAACAAAACAAAGCAAAACAGAACAGAAATAAATACAATAAAAAGGATGGGACTAAAGTCAAGGTAATCTCTCAAAAGTGTGATAAAGAACACTGGGGCAATGTAAGAGGTCCAAAAGAAAATAAAAGGTATTCCATGGAGAACAAAGAGAATGGGGAAGAAAAAAATTTATCTAAGAAAACAATGTTTTAAAATATGCCAGAATTTAAAAATACCATTTTCCAGACTGAACAGGCTCGGGTAGTGCCCAGCACAATGAATTTTTTAAAGGGGAGGAGTACCCACCAAAGCACGTTTTCATGGAATTTTAAATATTGCAGGGATAAACAGCAGATCTTAAAAACTACTCTCAAGTCAAAACTACAATAAGGTATCACCTCACACCAGTCAGAATGGCCATCATAAAAAAACCTCTACAAACAATAAATGCAGGAGAGGGTTTTGGGGGAAAAGGGAACCCTCTTACACTGTTGGTGGGAATTGGTACAATCATTATGGAGAACAGTATGGAGGTTCCTTAAAAAACTAAATATAGAACTACCATATGATCCAACAATTCCATTCCTGGGCATATATCCAGAGAAAACCATAATTTGAAAAGATACATGCATCCCAATGTTCATTGCAGCACTATTTACAACAGCCAAGATATGGAAGCAACTTAAATGTCCATAAACAGAGGAATGGATAAAGAAGATATGGTACATATATACAATGAAATATTACTCAGCCATAGAACAAAACAAAATAACGTCATTTGCAGCAACATGGATGGGTTTAGAGATTACCATACTAAATGAAGTAAGGCAGACAGAGAAAGACAAACATCATATGATATCACTTATATGTGGAATGTAAAAAATGATACAAATGAACTTATTAACAAACAGAAATAGAGTCACAGATGTAGAAGACAAACTTATGGTTACCAAAGGGAAAATGTGGGGGGAGGGATAAATTAGGAGACTGGGATTAATATATACACACTATTATATATAAAATAGATAATTAATCAGGATTCAACACAAAATAGAATCAAAGGGAATTCAAGGTTTGGTAAGTGAAGCTCTAGGATGACCACTGGGCAGAAAGGATGGGGACCCACCAACCCAGATTGGAGCAGGAAGGACAGCTCCAGGAAGGATAGCTCCAAA
Source organism: Hyperoodon ampullatus (assembly GCF_949752795.1). Lineage (NCBI taxonomy): Eukaryota > Metazoa > Chordata > Mammalia > Artiodactyla > Ziphiidae > Hyperoodon > Hyperoodon ampullatus. The sequence continues at coordinate 47,655,666 of NC_136923.1, read as the reverse complement.
ATACAGACGGAACTGATGTGTTTGAATATAAAGTCAACGATTAACTCCAGGGAAAACAAAAAGTCATATATGAAAGGAAATATAATACTTCCCTGAGCAGCTTGACCAATGTTTACTCAGGAAAGATAATATATTCATTGAATATTGATTTAACAAAAACGTGATATGATTCCATGGGGAGGATGTAGGAGAGAAAGGAGACAAGGTGAAGGTATATGTGCTAAAACCCTCATCATAGCAGGAAGGCAGGAGATTATGTCTAAAATGGAAAAATCAACACAATAGTATAATTCCTTTTGCTCAGAAAAATGAAGGTAAATAAAAAACTATCTGCTAAAGAGTTGGGACTTGGGGTGGGAGGCATGAGAAGAGGAAAGCTATTTTTCTTCCTGGCCTTAGAGTACTATTTGGCTTTTTAAAACGTGTATGTATTACTTTGGTAGAAATAGAATTAAATTTTAAAATGATGCAGAGCACAGCACCTGGCCCATGGTAAGTTCTGGCCAGTGTAGGGAAGCTATGCTTCCCATCCCTGGCTCTAGCCCCCTTGGCTTTTCTCAGCAAGCTCTGCAAAGTGAGTTTTAAAAGTTGGCCTTTTTTTTGTGTGTGTGTGGTACGTGGGCCTCTCACTGTTGTGGCCTCTCCCGTTACGGAGCACAGGCTCCGGACACGCAGGCCCAGTGGCCATGGCTCACGGGCCCAGCCGCTCTGCGGTATGTGGGATCTTCCCGGACCGGGGCACGAACCCGTGTCCCCTGCATCGGCAGGCGGACTCTCAACCACTACGCCAACAGGGAAGACCTAAAAGTTGGCCATTTTGAATTTTTGTAACTTTATCTCTCACTCCTGCACTCAAGAGACCCTCCTGTATCATTCCCTTCTGTTGTTGTTTGTCTTAGCACAGGGTGCTGTAACAAATGAGCAGAGACTGGGTGGCTTAAACATTTATTTCCCACAATTCTGGAGGCTAAGTCCAAGATCAAGGTGCTAGCAGATGTGGTTCTTGGTGAGGGCCTTTTTCCTCCTTTGTACATGGCTACCATCTTCTTGTTATGTTCTCAGATGGCCAAGACTTAAAGGGCTAGGTCTGTTCTCTTCTTATAAGGACACTAATCCCATCATGGGGGGCCCCCCTCATGACCTAATCACCTCCCAAATGTCTCACCTCCAAATACCGTCACATTAAGGGCTGCAACATATAAATTTTCGGAGACACAAACATTCAGTCCACAACATTGTTGTGGTTGGTTTGTTTTTGTTCTTTTGTGTGTTTTGCCCACCAAGAGAAGGTACTTTAAGCTGTGCTTCACTGGAGAAACTCACAGTGCACTGGAAACTTTGAGAATGTTTTTTTTTATTATTTTTTTGTTTTTTGCGGTATGAGGGCCTCTCACTGTTGTGGCCTCTCCCGTTGCAGAGCACAGGCTCCGGACGTGCAGGCTCAGCGGCCATGGCTCACGGGCCCAGCCGCTCTGCGGCATATGGGATCCTCCCGGACCGGGGCACGAACCCGTATCCCCTGCATCGGCAGGCGGACTCTCAACCACTGCGCCACCAGGGAGGCCCTTTGAGAATGTTTTTGATGCTGCTTTAGTTATTGAAATAAATGACTGGTGTTTAAAATAAGAAATCTATACTTTTTATCTTATATATAACTAGGGATTTCTCTGATAAGTATTTTTGTAAGTGAAAAGTCAGAATGTCTGTTGGAGTACTGGAATGGATAGATTCAAGGTTTCCTGTTGAAATAAAGAGTTGGGACATTTTTGCGTAACAACCCCTTGACTTATGCCCTGTGCTGGCGGGGGTGGGGGCAGTAAATTGAGGATGTTATGTGGGGCTGGGGGTTGTACTTGATAAGAGTGGATTATTTTCTGGAAATCAGGTAAAGGGCTGATATTTTGCATCTGGACTGCTGAGAGGTGTAGGAGACAATATCCTGGATTCCAGAGGCAGAGGGGTCTGGGTGAGGGGGCTTAAGTGCTGGGAATTTGCAGAGATCTATGGAGGACATGGGGCTTGATCCCTCACTGTGAACTTGGGGGTCTTCAGTCCTCTTACCTCCACAGGGCAGGGCCAGGGAAACTAGGCTGACATTGGGCTCATAGGAGTTTCTTGTGTTCCTCCGTTACATTAGCACACCCTTCTGCAGAGGCTGTGTTCACCTCTGCTGAGGAGAGGAGGGATTGGCATTTGGGTGCAAGACAGGCTTGCTTCCAAAAAAGAAAGAAAGGAAGGAAAGGAAGGAGGGAGGGAGGGAGGAGGGAGGAGGGAGGGACGGAGGGAGGGAGGAAAGAGGGAGGAAGGAAGGGAGGAGGGAGGAGGGAGGAGGGAGGGACGGAGGGAGGGAGGAAAGAGGGAGGAAGGAAGGGAGGAGGGAGGAGGGAGGAGGGAGGGAGGGAGGAGAGAGGGAGGGAGGGAGGGAGGACGCAAATGACCAAAGTGCATTTCTTCTCTTAAAGTCACTTTCCCTCCCTCCCTTCCTGTAACCAAGATGAAGTTATACGACACCCAACAGGGTACCCCTCTGCACATCTCAGTTCAGCTCCTCATCTGCTGTGACTTAAATAGCAAAAATAGAATTAAAAAAAAAAGTTTTGTCATCAGTCTTGCTTGATCCTGAGCAGCACCACTCCAGCAGATATGACAAAAATCCTCTCACAGGCCAGCTTGCTTTGTTCTGGAGGCAATTTGTGCAGAAAGCAGCCAACTCCCTGATGCTAGAGGGCAGGGAGACGGACCTGCCATGCTGCCACTGCGCCCGGGAGGGGCGTGCGGGTGTGAATGTGTGTGTGTATATACGCACGTGTGTGTGTGAGTGTGCAAGTGTCAGTTAGCATGTGTGTGTGGCCAGAAGGTGTGGTGGGTGGGGCTGAGGCAGGAGGAAGGAGAAAAGATGCTTAAGAGGTTGAACCCAGCTATCTGGGCATATTCTATTTTTTAACAAAGAGTGACATGTTCTGTCTTAACTATTCAGCTTCTTGGTATGAAAATCCCAGCAAGCTTCCACCAAATTTCTTTCTTAAATCCTTGTCATTTGAAGGTGGACTTCAGAAAGACTTCCTGTCTGCACTGGGGGTGATTGCAGATCATTTCTTTTTCGAAATGAATGCCTTGCCCTTTCTGCAGGGGAGAGAAGGCGATTCTCGTCCAGAAAGCTGTCACAACAGGAGGCATGCAGCCTTTATTAGCTACACGACGATACGTTATATTTTATGGAAATAGCGGAGGTAGTTTGAGAAGGAACATGCTCCTGTCTGGTGTGTGTTTTCCGTGTGTCTGGAGTTGCTGCCGTGTGACTACATGGGTCCTTATTTTAAGGACAGCCCTCAGACAATAAAGCGAGTGTCCCTGAGCTGAGCGACTCCACAAATGACTCAGTCCTTCTCAAAGGGGCCTTCACAGGCCACGGGGGTACCAGAGCTGATTTTAGGTGGGACATGGTGAACACTTTTTTTCTTTTTTTTTTTTCTGGCCGCGCCCCGCAGCTTGGTGGGTGTTAGTTCCCCAACCAGGGATTGAACCCAGGCCCTTGGCAGTGAAAGCATGGAGTCCTAATCACTGGACTGCCAGAGAATTCTGGGAACACTTTTATTTTTAAAGGTACGTGTTTATTTTAATGTGATTAGAAAGGTTAAAGCCAGCATATCAAGTCCACGATGACACAGAGACATAAAATTCCCATAAAACAATCATTTAGATTTTTAAAATGTGAGTTTGTTTAGGAAAACACCACTTAAACAGTAATTCAGGAGCGTATCACCCAGAATTAGGTAGGAAAAAGAATTCTCCCTGGTCTCCATGGCAAAACTTGATGAAGGGGCGGCCACATACAGATTCCTGGGACAGGGTACCGGGAACCCTAAATAATGCTGAAGTCTCTGAGAGTAGCCCCCGGGGTGGCTGCTACCACCTGAGGCCAGAAGGGTCAAGGGAGGGAACCGGGCCTCACTGAGAGATGGAGCTACCGAGGGGTCCCAACTGTGGGCAGAGCCAAGGCACCCAAGTGAGGAGGGCAAGGAGGAAACACCCCAGCCTCTCTCCCTCCAAGGTCTCATCTCCTGCCAGCATCTTCCATGGGCCAAGTCACCTGGAGGCCAGTGGGCTAGGGGCCGGGGGGAGGTCCACCGGTCAGCCTCCCTGGCAGTACAGATCTGGGCAGAAACTGGATCTGGGTTGGGGCAGGGCTGGAGCAGAGAATAACCAGCATAAAGTGGGATGTGGGCGTGGCAGGAATTGCTAAGTTACTTGATGGTGGGAGTTTGGATTCTCACAACAGACCAGTGAGGTTGGTATAATTATCCTTACTTTTCAGGTGAGAAAGCTGTGCCTTAGAAAGGTTAAGAACTTACCCAAGCTTACACTGCTGGTGAGTGACAGAGCTGGGTCTCAGGTCAGATCTATCTGATCATAGAGCCTGGGCTCTCAAACATTACTTTGTACACACCATGCACGCACGCACGCACACACGCGTGTGCACACACACACACCATGCATACACACCCCACTTATACAACAACCAGCAAATGCTGATACTGGAACTGTGTCCACAATGGATTTAGACAGTAAAGCACGTTACAAAAGCAAACTTGACATGCTGACATTTCATTCATCCCCATGATCTCTGTGGCCAGGAGCACACTTGGCCATTGCACAGCATCCTGGTAGTTTACCCCAGGCCTCATTATTCCAGCCACAGAAACATAAACCCCATTTATCCAAGTGCCAGAGTCTGGTTGGCTCTCCTCAGAGTTCATAGTCAAGGACAGGGCTCCTGGCCAAATTAAAGTGGGGCTTTGGAGAGTCCAACTGCACTTAAAAAATAATAATAATTGCATGTACTTTCTTTAATGAGCTCTCATTCCCACTTGGCAGCAGTAACACTAAATTCAGTCCATTCCAGCAAAGGCCAGTCTAATCCAATAAAAATGTTAGTCTAATCAAGGATTTCAATCACGATCCGGTTCAAAGTTCCCTCTCTGCAAGGTGCTGCCCCTCCTCCACCTGATGGGAATATTCCAGAGGTTTCCTACAGCCCACAGCCTAGCAAACAGGGGCAAGGTGAGCCAGAACCCAGTGGTGGCGAGGCTGCATGGCATTCATGGCTGCTGTTCTCACCTCGGCTTGGTCCCGTCCAACTGCCATCTCCATGCACATTTGATGGCTCCGGGCTGTCCAGCTGGACCTTCTGCCTGAATGCTGAGCATCTACAGAAGCACAGTGGCTGCTACTACTCCTTTCCCCAAGCAGGCGGTTTACCTCCCAGCCTCTGCCAGTGAGTCACTCTGTTCCTCTGGGCAGTCTTTCAAGGTGAGGGAAGTAGCCCACTATACTTTTGAAACTGACCTTTAAAATTGCTATGGATGAGAATTGAAAAAGATCCCTACTTAGATTCACACAGCCCAGGCTCCTCTGAATAGAGAGCATGAGGCAAGGTGTAAGTGCTAGTGTGTTATTGGAAGGTACAATCCCAGGGCAGCAAGAGTGAGGGGCAAGGAAGGCACCAGGAAGGATGAGGAGAAAATACAAGGTGGTTCGTTGCTGAGCAGATCTTGCTTCAGGAAGAGACATGGCCGGACATTTGGCCATGGGGGATGTCTCTGAACAGACAATATAGAAGCACCATGCCTAGAAATAGTCCATTATGGAGGAATGGAGAGGGGATTTGTCTTCTGGCTCTCCACAGGCTCTTGTCCCTCACTGGGTAAGGCTCTCCCCATAAGAGTTAATTTCCCTGTGCTTCTGGATTGCATCACATGGCTCCTTCAGGTGCCACTGTGAAAACATGATCCATGCCCAACAGCACGGGTGGTGGGGTCATCTGAGTCTGGAAGTCATGGGAGCAGCCAGAAAACTCAGGTGGCAGAACCAAGTTGCCCTCCCAGAGCCCATCATGGCAGAGGCTGGCATGGTGGTAGCCACTTAAGAGAATCTGAGATAGCACATGAGGTGTCTGACACAGTGAGGCTGTTTTTTTAAAAATATATTTTCTAGAAGAAATCAGGCTGAACTGACATCTAAAATATTTCAGTATAAAAGATACATGATGGGTGACTGGGACAGGAGCTTCCCTTTAGAATGCCCAGAATCCTATCTGCTCCATTCCAGGCTGTGGAGGCACCTGTGCCTGCCCAAGAACCATGGGAACCCTCTGCAGCACAGAGACCTAGAACTTCTTTCCTTAGTGTGAGTTGAAGCTGTGGTGTGTCAGTGGTTAGACACTTAGACTGTCCTGATACCCAGGAGGGAATGACAGCTGTATTTAACTCAGAGTTTTTATTTTATTTTATTTTATTTTATTTTGCTGTACGCGGGCCTCTCACTGTTGTGGCCTCTCCCGTTGCGGAGCACAGGCTCCGGACACGCAGGCTCAGTGGCCATGGCTCACGGGCCCAGCCTCTCCGCGGCATGTGGGATCTTCCCAGACCGGGGCATGAACCCGTGTCCCCTGCGTCGGCAGGCGGACTCTCAACCACTGCACCATCAGGGAAGCCTAACTCAGAGTTTTTGTGCAGAGTAAGTGAAATAATCCAGGGTTTTCCACATTTGGGGCATTTGCATACCACCTTCACACTTTGCCCCCTTATCCGTGTACCATGTGTTTTATTACTTAGTTGATGTTTTAAGTTGACTCCATTCTAAACTTTAGCCTCATTCTAAGGAACAATATCTGTGAATTCTCCAGGTTGATATACTGGAGCTTATATATATATATATAGATATAGATATAGATATAGATAGATATATATAGATATATATAGATATAGATATTTATTTATAAGCATGTATATTAGAATAAGCATGTTAGTCTTAAATGGAGAAAATGATCATCATGGACTACCTGACACCATCGTACCTATAGAAAGTAGTACAGTGCCACACTCTGATGGACACTGAGCTAATCTGCACATCCAGGCAGTGTCTGGTGTTCAGTAAATGTTCTCTGGGTTGCTTCTATTCAACATAGTATTGAAATTCTTAGCCACCGCAATCAGACAAGAAAAAAGAAATAAAAGGGAATCCAAATTGGAAGGGAAGAGGTAAAACTGTCACTATTTGCAGATGATATGTACTTTATAGAGAGAACCCTGAAGTCTCCACACAAAAACTATTAGAACTAATAAATGAAGGTAGCAGGATACAAGATTAATATACAGAAATCTGTTATGTTTCTTTACACTAATAATGAAATAGAGAAAGTAAAAAAAATCCTGTTTAAAATCACATCAAAAGAAAAAAATGCAAAACATAGAAATAAACTTAACCGAGGGGGTAAAGGACCTATATGCTGAAAACTAAGACACTGATGAAGGAAACCGAAGAAGAGTCAAAGAAATGGAGAGATATCCTGTGCTCTTGGGTTGGAAGAATTAATATTGTTAAAATGACCACACTACTGAAAGCAATTTACAGATTTAATGCAATCCCTATCAAAATTCTCATGACATTTTTCACAGAACTAGAACACATAATCCTAAAATTTATATGGAATGACAAAAGGCCCAGAATTGCCAAAGCAATCCTGAGAAAAAAGAACAAAGCTGCAGGTATAACCCTTCCAGGCTTCAGACTATACTACAAAGCTACAGTAATCAAAACAGCATGGTATTGGCATAAAAACAGACATACAGATCAATGGAACAGAATAGAATCCAGAAATAAACCCACGCTATGCCCAATTAATCTATGACAAAGGAGGCAAGATTATACAATGGAGAAAAGACAGTCTCTTCAACAAGTGGTGTTGGGAAAGCTGAACATATATGTGTAAATCAATGAAATTAGAACATTCACTCACAACATATTAAAAAATAAACTCAAAATGGATTGAAGACCTAAATGTAAGACATGACACCATAAAACTCCCAGAAGAGAACATAAGCAAAACATTCTTTGACATAAATTGTAGCAATATTTTCTTAGATCAGTCTCCCAAGGCAAAAGAAATAAAAGCAAAAATAAACAAACAGGATCTAATCAAACTTACAAGCTTTTGCACAGCAAAGAAAACCATTGACAAAGTGAAAATACAACCCACGAAATGGGAGAAAATATTTGCAAACAATATATTTGAAAAGGGGTTAATATCCAAAATATACAAACAGCTCACACAACTCAATATCAAAAAACCAAACAACCCAATCAAAAACAGGCAGAAGACCTAAAGAGACATTTCTCCAAAGAAGACATATAGATGGCCAACAGGCACACAAAAAAGATGCTCCACATTGCTAATTATTAGAGGAATGCAAATCAAAACCACAATGAGGTGTCACCTCACACTGGTCAGAATGACCATTATCAAAAAGTCTATAAATAATCAGTGCTGGAGAGGGTGTGTAGACAAGGGAACCCTCCTGCACTGTTGGTGGGAATGTACATTGATACAGCCACTATGGAGAACCGTATGGAGGTTCCTTAAAAAACTAAAAATAGAGCTACCATATGATCCACCAATCCCACTCCTGGGCATATATCCAGAAAAAAATGAAAACTCTAATTCGAAAAGATACATGTATACCAATGTTCATAGCAGTACTGTTTACAATAGCCAAGACATGGAAGCCACCCAGCTGCTCTTCGACCAACATTGGCTTAGGAAGCTGTGGTGTGTATAGACAATGCACTATTCCTCAGCCATAAAAAGAATGAAATGATGCCATTTGCCACAACATGGACAGACCTAGAGAATATTATGCTGAGTGAAATAAACCAGACAGAGAAAGGCAAGTACTACATGACATCACTCATATGTGGAATCTAAAAAATAACACAAATGAATCTAGGTACAAAATGGAAACCAACTCACAGACAAGAAAAAAAACTTATGGTTATCAAATGGGCATAGAAGGTACAAATTAGGAGTAATGGATTAGCAGATACAAACCACTTTACATAAAATAGATAAGCAACAAGGATTTACTATATAGTACAGGGAATTATATTCAATAGCTTGTAATAACCTATAGTGGAACATAATCTGCAAAAAAACCCCCAAAAAACCCCTGAATCACTATGCTATACACCTGAAACTAATGCAATATTGTAAACCAACTATACTTCAATGAAAATTAATTTTAAAAAATGCCCTCTGTTAGGCTCTTTCAATCCTGGCCAAGGATGTGCCCTGTACTTCCTGAGTGTGGGCTGCTCATTTTGTCTCCAGCTCTTCCGTCTGCCTTTGCAGTCAGTGGAGCAATGGCTGTCTGCCCCTGACTCTGCAGTTGCTCATGGACACTGCTTTTCCATCCCCATGCAAACACCTCCTTCTTGAAGTTTCTATCATCAAGCTCCACGTTCCTTTCCCCTCCCAGTCGCTATCTTCCACCAACCTCCTGATCACTCCGTCTCTTTTCCCGAAAACTTTGGCACCTGCCACTTGGTTTTCTTCTCCACTCCAGGTTCATCTATACACCTTATGGCTTCAGCTTTCATGCTGACATGCATCCAATGTCTTGTCTCAAAGGTCCTTGACCTCTTCTAATAGCTCCAATAACACTATTCCACCCCCTTCTTTGGCAAGCCACTACATCCTACATGACTACATCCTATGGAGCATGCCACCTCCTAGAACTGCACAATCTCAGAAATCTTTCCATCTCAGACTTCAATCTCTACCCCTCCAATGCTTTGTGCCCTTATTCCCAGTGTTTCTGTTCTTCAACTTCATTAGAACTCCATCTCCTTGATCCTCCCTTTTCTTACAGTTTCTCATCCATCTTCCCTACCCAGTCTAGGTCCCACAAGGCATTGTTTAGCAATTTGGAAGTTCCTGGCCACTTTCTGTTTCTACCACACCCATCTCACCAACCCCCAACATTGAAGCATCAACCTACCTGCAGGCCAGTCCTAGAGGTGGGAGTGGCATGTGGGCTGAGCACTGTTGAAGAATATCTGTTCATCCTTTTCTCCGAAGTTTGTTGTGTTCTTATTTCCCCATTTTTGGTAATGTTTCTGTTGGGTAAGGCTGCTGGAGAAGCAAAAAAAAAAAAAAAAAAGTTGTAAGTGTTCTGAAAACTATAAAGTGCTTTTTTCAAAAGTAAAGTAGTCTTTTTCATAAAAGACCTGACATTCCGCCACTGAAGGATTTACAATCCATCCATTGTGAGAGCAATTCCCCTGTACCCATGCAGGTCCTACACTTCTGTTTGGAATGCCCTTCCCCTTCTTACTCAACCTTCAAATTGCACTGGCATCATCTCTAATAGGAAACCTTGTCTGAAACCCTGGATTTGGTTAGGTGGCCCCCTCCCTCTGTGCTCCCAGAGTGGTTATCACAGGATCTTGTAATGAGCTGTTTGTGCCTGTCTCCCCCATTAGACTGGGATGCAGAGGTTTTTTGTTTTGTTTTTGAGGGGAAGGACCTTTGCTTTACTCATCTTCATCCCTCACAGTAGCCACTTGTTCACTTTACAAAACTGAAATGAACTAAAGCCAGAAGAAGAACTTCAAGGTCTTTTGGAGAGCAAAAAAGAAAATTAATTGCAATAAGATGATAATGAGCTGCAATAGACAATGTCTTGTCTGCTTAGCATTCCACCTTCAGAGGGGAGCATGTTTCCCACTCCCACCATGTGGAATGGAAGGTAACAATCATAGGATCTCTGCTCCTTTGCCCCTGCTGATTGGCCTCGGCTGGGCCAATCAGAGCACTTCCTGGGACCTTTTGAACTGGAATTAGAATGAGGGATGCAGTTCCTCTTTGTTGGTGAAGGTGTAAGGCTGGCGACCATGTTCAGAGGAAGCCAGTGTGCAGTGAGAGAGAAGGTACCCAGGGAGAGAGGGAGTCAAGGGACAGAAATGAGTCCCTGGTTCCCATCACCGCTGGTGCCAGTCTGTGAGACATATAGTCCTCTCATCAAATTCCTCTTGAACCTAAGCTAGACTGAGTTGAGTGTCTGTCTTTTACAGTCAAAAGGAGCCTGACTAATTCACGTGCCCGTCCTTTGCTTCTGAGTTTTACTTTTCTTAGGACAGCATAGCCAACTTAAAAGAAAAAATGGTCAGAAGAAATGGATTGGTGCTTGGTTTAATAATTTGATGACCCTCATTTTATTCCATTTATTTCATTAAGGTATAATTTACACAGAGTAAAAATCTCCCTTTTCGGTGTATAGTTCTGCAAGTCTTGAGAAAAGTATAGGGTCATGGAATCTCTACCACAATCCAAATAAAGAACAGTTCTCATCATCCCCCAGAATTTCTCTGTTCTCCTTTGTGGTTTAATCCCCACCCTATTCCCAGCTACTGGGATCCACTAATCTGTTTTCTATCCCTATAGTTTTGCCTTTGCAGGAATGTCATGGAAATGGAATCCTACAGCATGTAGGAATTAGCGTAATGCACATGACATTCATCCGAGTGAACAAGTGTTTCAGGGGTTCAGTCCTTTGTATTGCTGTTCAGTATCCTGTTGTACAAAGTACTACACTTTGTTTATCCATTCCCCAGTTGTAGGACATTTGAATTGTTTCCAGATGGGTTTTCTCAATCTCTTTCCACCTTCAGCTTCAGGATTTCCTGTGCACCTGCAGCTGAGAGAAGATGTCTCTTCTAGCAATAAGACACTGTCACTTGTCACTTGACACTGGTTGTCCTCGTCATAGAACGTGGGAGGGAGAAGGGTGTTGTTCTGATTTGACCTCAGCCTTGGGCAGGCACGGTGCCCTGTGCCTCAGGAGAGAGGTCTTCCAGGAGATTCTGCAGTGCCCCAGCTGTAGGAGACCTTTCACAGTCTGGGTCCAGGATGTATCTCTGGCTCTTCCTCCAGGGTGGAGATTTTTTTTTTTCCTGTTCTCTTCCTTCAGCTGCCCTGGGTGCTTGAAAGCAGTAGAGTTTGCTGTCCTTCCCACAGCAGCTTAATGCTGTGTCATGGGGAAGGACTGCTGACCCTTCCTGCAGAAGCTGCTGTTCCCCTGCCCAAGAGCCGCACCATGGGGACGCTTTCTCAGGACTCTTGCTCTGCCCCCGATCTTTCTTATGAGCACCTGCTAGGTCAGCAGAGAGGAGCCTGTGGGTGGGGGGGGACGAGTCCCTGTGTCTGTGTCTCCCAGGGAGGGGATTCCCAAGTTCTCACGATACCCGCACTTAGCCCGTGGCAGTCACTGCAGAGCTGAGGCGGATTTTTCTTACTCGCCAGTGTGATGTCTGTTGACGTCTGTTCTAGGCAAGCAAGTGCTCCAATCACGTCTTTCCTTGGAGGTGCCTGTCTTTAGATTTTGAGTTAATCATCTACCCAGTGTCCTCAGTTTTCTTATGGGTTCAAGGGAAATTGTGAATTTGTACAATGTTTAGTTTTTTCTTGTTGTAAGGGTGGGAGTGATGTTTTCCCAGCTTTCTACATCCTAAGCGGAAGCCAGAAGTCCATCCCCACTTTTTTCTTTTTTTATTGAAGTATAGTTGATTTACAAAGTTTCAGGTGTACAGCAAAGTGATTCAGTTTTATATATATGTATATATATATAATTCTTTTTCAGATTCTTTTCCATTATAGGTTATTATAAGATATTGAATATAGTTCCCTGTGCCATACAGTAGGTCCCTGTTGTTTATCACGCTCACTTTTAAACAGAAGATGGGAAAACAGAAGCCCCATGCAGGGTGGAGCGGCTATGACTTCAAGTGGGGAAGGGGGCCAGCACCCAGTTACATTTATGCTGACCCACAGGTATTTGGGGGGGAGGAAACTTGGGTTGGCTTCTAGTGTTTTAAAAATCTGAAATTTTCTCATAAAAAATTTGAATTTGGGATTTCTCTTGAAAAAAGCTGCCCACCAAGATAATCACCAGGCTGCTTCCTGGATACTGGGCATCATTCTCCAGTTCCCCACCACCCCCTGCCCACATGCGACCCTCATCCTATTTCAAGCATCTTCTTAACCTGCCTGACCCTGTGGGCAGGGATGGGGCTGAGCCTGGATGCACTGGTAGAGTTGTCTCAGTGGTGAAAAACGTCAAAGTTCTTCCGTGCCATTGGGCAAATAGCCAGTGCCCTGAGGCCCCGGAGAACCCTACCACACCAGCCATGCTGGCATCTCCCTTAAGACCCTTCATTCCAAAGGATAAAGCTAGCAAACCCCACAGCCCTGTGGCAGGGCCAGGAGCAGTGTCCATCTTGACCGAATGATGCCTGCCCTGTTCTGGTGTTAGATGCCCACAGGCAGGGCGACACAAAAAACATTGAAGTTTGCAACTCCTATCTTAAAAGGACACAACCCCCTGTCCCTAAGAAGGTGGAGGGGGGCAGAGAGATGCTGTTTAAGGTGTCAAACAATAAGGCTTTCGAGGGCCTGGTTGGAGCAGTCAACGCAAACAGCAGAATGTGCCTTGGGATACTGGATTTGGGAGCGTAAGGAAGAGACCAAGAACAAACAGGATGTGCTTAAGCAACAGGAAAATCAAGAAGCAGGGCTGATACGCTTTGGTGATAAAGTGGAAAATGGCTCTGCCTGAGGGTAGCCCGTTATCAGGGATTTCTAGCCTCTTTCTACCTTAACAAGACATAATTACAATAAGGTAATTAACTGTTTTGTAATTAAATACCAAAATAATTAAATTTGAAATTAAACATGATAACATCAAGTTGTTCAGATGGGATTAACTTGTGTCTTAATCTGATAAATCATTTTCATTATTGTGAGGATTAAGGATTTGAGAAAGAAATTGTAAAAGGAATAGTTCCTATGTTCCACAGAGAAAGACTGCCTGGGCTTTTGATTCCTCATCTACAGAATTCTCGCAAAGGTCAAGTGCTGGACGTACTTTTAAGGCATGAGTTGGAAGAATGAGAGAAAGCATTCTTGAAAAGACTCTTTTGCTTATATTTGAACATGAACTATTTTGTACTTAGATTTTGAAAATAGCCAGTTTCCTCCTAAGGTCCTACAAATTTTTGACCAAAAAAAAAAAATTTTTTTTAAACTGAGGCCCAACAATTAGCTAAATTCATAGCTACCCATCAAATAACAAACATCTGGTGTCTCCTTTGTGCAAAGTACTATGCAAGAAAACATCAGAGCGTATGCAAAGAGACATAAAACACCGTCTCTTCTCTCAGATGCAGGACTCTCTTTCTTTGCTATGGAGAAAAAGAATGTCTGCATGGAGAAGATAAAGTGCCAATCACAAATTCAATAATAATAGAAGGTACCTGTGATAGTTAATTTGGGGTCCATTTGGCTAGGCCCCAGGACCCAGATATTTGGTCAAATATTATTCTAGATGTAGATGAGATTACCATTTAAATCAGCAGTAAAGTAGATTACTCTCCAGAATGTGGGTGGGCCTCATCCAATCAGTTGAAGGCCTTAACAGAAAAAGACTGAGGTCCCTGGGAGAAAAAGGAATTCTGACAGCAGACTGCCTTTGGACTTGAACTCTTCCCTGGGCCTTCAGTCTGCAGCCTCCACTGCAGATTTTGAACTTGCCAAGCTTTCACAATGGTGTGAGCCAGTCCCTTAAAATAAAATCTCCCTCTCTCTCCCTCTATCCCTCCCTCCCTCCCTCTCTCTCTCTCTCTCTCTCTCTCTCTCTCTCTCTCTCTCTCTATATATATATATATATATATATATATATATATATATATGCATCCTGTTGGTTCTGTTGCCCTGCAGAATCCTGACTAATACAGCACCAAAGTCAGAGGTGTCTCAGGGAAGTTCACTCTCTCTTTGGCAGACTCTATTATTACAGCAGCAAAGCACTGCTGGATGGCTGAACCCACAGTGTCCTAATAAAACTGTACTTAGTAAAACAGGCAGGCAGCCTGTGGGCCATACTTTGCTGATTTGATTTTCTTTCAATATTGCCTGAGATGATTATTTCCTTTGCTTACCCTGTGTTTTTCTTTTTTGGTATCCCATAAATTTGGCACTTAAGGTGAATGCCTTGCTTGCCTCATCCTAGTCTTGGCTAGGCTCTCAGCAAAATGACCTGAATGATACCTGTGAGGAGGGTTCAACTAGCAAGGCCAGAATGTGGCATGGAAACGCTGGCAAGGTGGCCCTGCTGTCCTGTACAACCTTGAATGGCCTTGGAGTAGGCTATGACCTAAGCCGGGCCAAGCAAAACCTGTCCCTAGGGAATTCCCTGGTGGTCCAGTGGTTAGGACTCCGTGCTTTCACTGCTGAGGGCGCAGGTTCAATCCCTGGTCGGGGAACCAAGATCCTGCAAGCCACACGGCGCAGCCAAAACAAAACCTGTCCTTAGGATTTTGTAAACTAGCAGTGAAACCAAAGGCCTGTCCCTCCTTGGGGGTGAAACTGTACGTTGGAGACAGGGGAGCTCTTTCCTGCCAGGCGCAGGGAGCTTGTTCTGGAAGGACAGAGCCAGAGAGAAGCAGGAATGGGCATCAGAACGTGAGTTCCTGGTGGGTTTCAAATCCCCAGTCCACATCTTCCCATGTGACCCACCTGTACCCCAGCGTCACTCCTGCAGTTGTATGATCCATCAAACAAACCCCACTTTGGGCTGCAGCTAGTTTCAGGGGTGCGTTAGTTCGCTAGGGCTTCTAGCCTCTGGAATTTTGAGAAGGTACACTTCTGTTGTTTAAGCCACCCAGTTTGAGACCAAGGTATCAACAGGGTTGGTTTCTTCTGAGGCTTTTCTCCTGGTTGTGTCTTCTCATGAGCTTCCTGCTGTGCTTGTCTGTGTCCTAACGTCTTCTTATAAGGACATCAGTCATATTGGATGAGAGCCCACTCCAAGGACCTCATTTAACCTTAACTACCTCTACAAAGCCCCTGTCCCCAAATACCTTACTTCTGAGATACCAGGAGTTAGAATGTCAGCATAGGAATAGCGGGGTGGGGTGAGGAGGGGAGCGGGCCACCATGCAGCCCCCAACAAGGGGTTTGAGTTTCTGTCACCTGCAACTGAAAGAGCTCTGACTAATATGCATGTATATTCATGGAAAATAAAACCTGGGAGAATATTTACCAACATGTTAGCAGAGGCTATTTCTACATGGTGGATTAAGACTGATTTTTATATTTGCTTACCTATATTTTCTGGTTTTCTTCTGCAATGAACATGCATTCTTATTGTAAAGAAACAACGTTTTAAAATATCCCAGAGCCTTGCGAGGGCAGTGGGAGTGAGGGCATGGGTGCTGATTACCCTGGATAAACTCTGCAGCCCCGCCCCAGGCAGCGGGGGAGGGGGAGAAGTCACAGAGATGTGCCTGGAAGAATTCGGAAATAATAAGACATCCCTCTGCCAGTTAAACCATAAAGCCAGCAAAATGGATCCACGCAGAGAAAAATGCCAAGTCACCTTAAAGAGGCAGGAGGGCTCCAGCCCAGACTTGATTTGATTGGAGGAATTCAAAAGCTAGAGGAAGAGTCACGGGTGTGTGTGTGTGTGTGTGTGTGTGTGTGTGTGTGTGTGTGTGTGTGTGTCTGTCGGGGTGGGAAGAGCCGCGGAGCTGGGGAAGAGGGGACCACGGAGGCAGATGAGGATGGGAAGGGACGCTCTTGCTAAAACCAAGCTGCCATTTGAGCCAGACTTCCTGGGAAAAAGTCCCTCTTAGCCTCTTGGACTGTGCTGTATTTTTGTTAAAAAAAAAAAAAAAAAAGAAAGAAAGAAAGAGAGAAGGAAAGAAAGAAAGAAAACAAGAAAAAAAAAGAAAACTTAGGGGAGGTTTTCTTTTTTTTTTTTTTTGATTTATGATTGAGAAAAGTGAAGGCCCTGGGCCTGGACCAGGAGGAAAGGGGTTAAGACAGTGCAGCAGGGCATGATGGGGTCACAGGCCCTGAGACGTGCCTGCTGTGGAGGCCCAGTGTGGTGGGAAGTGGCGAGTGTGCCCTGGGTGCGGTGTGGGTGAGGGTCTCACAGGGGAGAGGCTCAGCAGCGCTGAGAGAGAGAATCCTGGGGAGACCGAGGGCCAGTGAAAGCCCCCGAGCATCAGGAAGGCTGGCAGCTTCCAGAGCCCAGGATCTCCAGGCCTGCACTGAAGCCTGTTTCTCATGCTGTGCTCTGTCATAATCCCCTCTCGGTAGCCCCAGACCTCGAGTAAAATTCCATGACACACAGGAGCATCCTGTTGGTGGCACTTGGGGGAATGAAGGCAGAGGGCTGGCCACTGCATCAGGGAAGGGGTGGGGAGAGGAGGCAGTAGCCTGGCCCAGGGGTTGGGGCTGGAGGTGGGGCGATAGGCTTCAAGGAGCACTCTCTTAGGAGTGGATTGAGACGAACGCCCTTTCCTCACAAAGAAGGAGAAAACATTGCAAGGCTAGCCCTGAGGAAGACGCAGGCGGTAACCAGTGTCACTCACTGTTTTCCCAGTGACAGTCCCCTCAGGTCGAGCAGCGACCCCTTGGCTCTGTAAGGAAGCAACCTGGGACTCTGGTTTTGAAATCACCTCCACAAAGAGTGGGATGACAGTCATTTCAGCCAGATCTTAGGTGATGAGGCTCAGAGAGGCCAGGTAGTTTGCCCAAGGTTACACAGCTGGTACAGGAAAGAGGCAGGATTTGAACCCTGCTCCTTTGGACTCCCAAAGGCAGGCTGCATCTCACTACCCCACACTGCTGCTGGCAATGCCAGGAGAGTTAGTTTCCAGCCCCATCAGGGCAAGGTGGGATCCTGACCCATGAACACCCCCCCATCATCCTTTTCTTATCACCACTGAAGCGCCGGGCCATCACGAAATGCAGTCAACACTCCGGCCGAGTGCGTCCTCAGCCTGCAATCTCTGTTTTTATGGCAGGCTTTCCTCCCTGGGGAATACGGGCTGATCCCTGGACATGAAAACCGGGAGTGCCTGCTGGTTCTGTTTCTCCCTGGAGACGTGGCAATCTATTGGGAGTTTGCTTCACATGAGCCAGTCCCCAGCAGCCAGCCACCTTTGGGTGTTGTACCAGCTGCTGTTCATGCTCTTCCGAAACCTCTCGGGTCCCCTTACCATGTCTGTGTGCAGTGGGACCCCTCCTGCTTTCTCTCCAAGAGCCAGCACCTGAGGATGGATCGCAGGCTGCTGAAACCCACTTTGCCTGTGTGTGTGGACAACTGGAAGTGCCTGGGAATTTGCATCCTCTTGGGGCCACCCTTGACCAATGACTGATAAATCCTCCCTGTTCCTTTGATCCTGACGGAGATCCTCTGAAGTATGACATGCCCTGTCCCCAGTGAGACTGAGCCAAACTTACCACCCAGGCTTAGTGTCACAACCTTGCTCCTTGATCCCACTTCCCCACTCCCCTACCAGTTTTTCTAGGAAACACTTGCTAATAAATCATTCCCTAATAAATTGCTTCCATATGAACCCTCATCTCAGGGTCTGCTTTGAGGGAACCCAAACTAAGACAGATATATCAACAAATCGAAGCGCTGAGCCTCCAAAGCTGAGGGCCAGCAGATTGGTGCCACCCGGCTGAGTTTGGCCTGCAATGGTGTTTTGTTCCGAGTGCCTCCCCCGTCCCTCCTGGTCCCCCCTCAAAGCAAACATTGTTTCCACGTGGGAATAAAATCCTTGACCTTGGCTAATGGAGTGCTTATCAACTGCATTGAACATTCACAAAGAAAAGCAATGAGTGTGGCTACAGCACAGCAAGTGCTTCAAGAGACAGGGTATTTCATGCAAGCCTTGCAAGAACCTGTGAGTTAGGAGCTATCACTACCCCTTTAAACTGATGAAGATTCTGAATCACCAGGGCTCCTTTACTCAGTCACGTATCTAGGAAGCAAAGAGAGGGAATTTGTACTCAGGCAGTCTGACTCCAAAAGCTATGCCCCAACCACTGTGCGATGGAGAGACCCACAAACCTACACCTACTCTCCTGCCACCCAGCTGAGGGCATCTCATGGCTGGTGGGACTTCTGATCTGCTAGTCTGGTCTTGCTAGCCTCCCTATTCTTTGTTTCCTCCCTTTCAACAGCTTAGGTCTTGATTTGGGAAGGCACAGGAATAAATAATGATGTAGAGCCATGCATTTTGGGAGGGATTTATATCTTTCTTTAAAAGAAAAGATTAAGCAAATGCATATATTTAAATTCTCAAATTGCAGCGTGGTAGTTCCCGGGAACCAGCACTTCTGCAAGCCAGCTGAGGTCGTTCCAGAAATTGGACCTCTGTGTGTACAGGGCTGTGGGTGAGCCAGAGCAAGCGACCAGGAGAGGAAGTCAGCCCTCCCCCTCCCCCCACTTAGTGCCATCCCTCCTCCAACAAGCTGTCAACTCTGCAGTGGAGAACAGTGCCAGCCTGCAGGCTTTCTGTTCCCAGAGCTCAGTGGATGACTCAGTTACTGAGCAATTTCCTTTTTTCATGAGCCTACCATGCAGAGATTTTCAAATTATTTCCCTGAAATGTTCCTCCCCTCTCCTTGCTGCATGCCTTGTCCCCAGAAGGCACAATTTTCAATAGATTCTTCCTAACCACATCCCAGCCAGCATCTATTAGGTTCTTACTAGATGCCAGGCACCCAGCTCAGCATTTTACATCTGCCTTCCCAGCTCACCCTCACAACCACACTGGAGGGTCTGCATATTAGTGTTTCCATTTTCTGGATGAGGAAACTGAAGCCCAGAAAGGTTGCCCAAGGTCATTTGCCAAGACGTAACAGAGCTGGAACACAAACCCATATCAGTTTATGTCTTTAACCACCATGCTATACTGTCACCTTACTCTGAAAAGATGCACATTATTCGAGGTAGGTTGTGTTATTTGTCCTGAAATTCTTCCTTCCTTCCCTTGACATGACTTTTCCACAGGCAGATTTTCTACCCTCGACTTTGGACTTGGCCATGTGACTTGCTTTGGCTGATGGGATGAGGATACAAGTGAAAGTGTGTCATTCTGAGCTGAGGCTGCATGTGACATGGCACATTTCTGCCAGTCCTCTTGCACCTTCTACACTCTGCCACCAAGAAGGCATGTTCATTAAGCCATTGACTCTCAGCTTGAACCTCAGTATAAAGACCTGTGGAGGGGCCCCGACCCCAACCTGAAGCGTAGAGTTCAACCTGATTCATCCATACGTCACTGAGCCCAGCCAAGATCAGCCAAACCACAGCCGACCAGCATACTGTGGGCCCAAAATCAGCACTGTAGTTGTAAGCCACTGAGCTGTTGGGGCTGTTTGTTATGGACCATTATCACAGCAAAAACTTCTCACTGTTGCATGGGATAGCAGTCTAGTCTAGCCAGCATTGCCTGGGCCGGCTCTCAGCATTGTAATGGAAGAGTGCAGGGTCATGGTCTTAGGGAAGAAATGAGCCTGTGACATCATCCGACCCTGCCCCTCCTCTGCAGCCTTCATCCTTCCCTGTCTCCTAAGGCAGCCCACTTCCTCTCTGAACATGCTCAAAAGTCTTCCCTAGATTGAACCCTGAAGACCCAGGCTCAGCTAACATTAACAGTTCCTTTTCTCTCTTTCTATGATCAGCACCCTAGTGCCCCACGACCTCCGTCACTCTCTGAAAGGACACCTCTGGTTATCAACGTCCCTCTTAAATAATGGCCAGGGCCATTTACCTGTTTGTTCTCACATCCCTGCCCTGCCCATTCTTCTCTGTACTGTAGGGGGATGAGTCCTACAAATAAGTGTCCCAGGAGCTCTCACTCATGAGCTTCCAGTGGGATGTAGCTAATGGGAGGGGAGACCCTGGTGAGAGATGGGAGGGGAGAGGAAGGGAACAGTCAGGGTAGTGCTCCCCTCCCCTGCTTTGGGTGGTATCCCAGGCAATGGCTGTATTTCCTTTATGGTTCCAGCCCTGCCCCCCATGGGCCCTCCTGCTGTGGTCCCCAGTCCCATCAGGGGGCCCCTAGACCCTGGTCTGGAGACATCCTCTCATCTCTCAACCCCTCTGTCCCTAGGGGTGGTGGTGCCTTCCAGCTGCAACTAAACCCTGGATTGCCTCACCCTCTCCTGTGTCCTTCACAGCCCTTCTGGCCTTTGTGACTAGCTCCTCCCTTCATCCACCTCCCCATTTCAATTATATGACCCAGGTTCTGTTTTGCCAACAGACTCTGCCTAATACAGCCTCCTGACTTCTTAAGGCCTCATCCTACATTGTATACAGCCTGTCCACACCTCACACAAATAGACTTCACAGGTGCCAATCCCATCCAAGTTGAGTGGCAGTTGACTTGCCAACGAAATGTGAAATTTTGTAGCTGTTTAATTTAATTTCAAATAAAGTTTGGTTTTTTTTGCCTTGTGTAGCCAACAGTTTCCGCCCCCCCCACCAGCCCTTGGGACATTTTTGCAGCCCTTGGAAAGCTCCTGGGCCCTGTGGAGAAAATGGCTCTGAGGGTGGTGACTGAAGGGAACAAAGTGTCCCAAAGGGCAACCGTAAAGGACTTTGCTCAGGACAGTTGCTCCCTCAGCAAAAAGCCAAGGGGAAAAGGAGCCCCAGGACAAAGGTGCTCATCGCTGGAACCATTTTGCCCAGTGATCCTCCCCT
This sequence comes from Hyperoodon ampullatus, assembly GCF_949752795.1. Classification (NCBI taxonomy): domain Eukaryota; kingdom Metazoa; phylum Chordata; class Mammalia; order Artiodactyla; family Ziphiidae; genus Hyperoodon; species Hyperoodon ampullatus. The sequence goes on along the minus strand of NC_136923.1, from coordinate 47,634,265 downwards.
TTCCCATCCAACAGGATGGAGTCTTTATCCTTCAAGAGGCCTGGAGCTCAGAAGGACTCTGTGTCTATGAGATGAATTTTCTCCATGGGCTGACAGGCAAGAGGATCTTAAATGTGTCAGTGGAATTCAGATTTCCCAAGTTGCCCAACCACTAAGATAAAGTTAAAAGCACAACTCTGCTGGAAGGCTGCCGAGACTTTAATGCAGGATGCCGCACGGCAGCGAGAAGACAAATAGGGACTCTGAGAGCCCCTCCTCTGCAAATGGATTTGGCTGCCCTGAGCTGGGCCCTTACAGCATGGGTGAGACTCAGCCCTGCTGCTCAGCTGTGTGTCACCCTTGTCAGGGGGATGGTGCACCCAGCAGAAGAACCCTGCTGAGGTCTGAGGGCAGCACCCAGATGCCGAGCACTGTTTTCTCATGAGGCCCATGGGCAGTTCAAATTCCATCTTGGTCCATAGAAAACAAACTCATGGTTCCCAAAGGGGAAAGGGGGAGAGGGAGGGATAAATTAGGAGTTTGGGATCAGCAGATAACACTACTGTATATAAAATAGATAAACAACAAGGACCTACTGTATAGGGAGCATATTCAGTATCTTATAGTAAACTATAATGGAAAAGAATATGAAAAAGACATATACATATATATGTATATGTGCCTGTGTATGACTGAATCACTTTGCTGTACACCAGGAATGAACACAACATTCTAAATCAACTATACTTCAATGAAGAATAAAATAAAAGACTCCGTCTTGGTCTTGTGACCAGCTCTGGAGTGGCTGGGCCCCATGGTCTACCTCGTGAGGCCAGATGAGGAGCCAGGTCTTGGCAGGCACATGGGGAAGCGGCCAGTACAGTGGGCACAGCAGGCCTTGGTGTGGAATGCCACTAGTCTGACTGGTCGCCCACCCACCCCTCCTCTGGCCTTTGACTGGTGATTTTGGGGAACTTGGTGCTGTGACACCCACATCACCCTCCTACCCCCTACTGTGGGCAACACTGAGAATGCAGACGAAAGCCTCTTGGTTGGAGATGGACCTACTGGGGATCGGTCTGAAGAGAGAATGAAGATAACACAGGGCATCACGTGAGGAAGAAGCAGGAAACAATGCGGGCCTGGCTCCCAGGGGAGCCATTAGCCACCTGAAGGACACTGAGCAAGGAGGCTTTAGTGAGCAGCTATCAAGTGTCTACCATGGTAATCAGCATCCCTCGGGGCTGCTGACTTCCCTGAATTTTCCAGAACACTTGGTATTGACCCAAGAACAGCCTGGTCAATCAAAATGTCATTGTATCATGTGCTTTTGTTTATACACTAGGGAGAAGCTGCCCGGGGGTGGAGCCGGGTAAAGAGGCAGAGGATGCCAGCACCAGGAAGCCAGGCTATCAGAGGAGCCAGAGGTGGAACAGAATGGGGAAAATTGTATTAACAGGATTTTCTCAGAGCAAAGCCCCTGAGCAGCAATGTGTTTGGAAGGAATCCTTTGATAAGCTGCTTGGGAGGAAAGTACGCTCCTCAGGGCCATGGTGCAGTGGCCTGGTGGCTGACACAGGTGGTCACTCAGTAAGCATTTGTTGAAGAAATGCTTGAGAAACACTAGAAGGGTCCCTAGACTACCTCCCAAGTCAGGTGGGTCTCCTTAAATAAAGGGCCCTGGTTTAGCTGAGTGGGAGGTGCAAGCCGGGTTCCTGCTAAGGAGCTTCTTCCCCACCACAGAGCTCAGCCCCTAAATCAATGTTGAACAAATATTTACAGAATATCCTATTGATGGAGACCCCCCTCTTTGCCATCCCAGATCACTTAGGTTAGGCACGGTCAGAAGTCAGAGTTCAGGGATGAGAAGACTGAACTCTGCCTCGTGCCAGCTGTGTGACTTTGGGCAAATCACTTAACCTCTCTGGGCTTTAATTTCCTTCTCTATAAAATGAGGAGCTAAGACTTGGGCTGAAAGGCCTTGCTGAGACCAGGCAAGCAGCTCTTGCTGGAGACAATGCTTTGGGATCCCCAAAGAGGCTGGCAGGGAGGAGGGGAGGGCGGGGGCCACAAATGAAAATGATAATAACTAACATTCGTGGAGCATTTCCCACGGCCAGCACCACAGGAGCACTGGACACCTATTAACCTGCTTGCTTCTTACAATGACACCCATATTAATCAAACACGTCTTGCATCCCAGAGTTTTTGATAACCCCTGCACTGTGGGTGTGAGGCTAGCATCAGAGCCCCATTTCACAGGTGGGAAAATTGCGGGTGGAAAGGGAAGGGCATTTACCTAAGGCCAGAGGGGGCAGAGGGCATGCAACTGAGGCAGGACCACCAGGTCCTGACTGTGCTCCTGCCTACCTGACCACAGGGCCTGCGAGCTGGCTGCTTCCTTCCTGGGAGTTGACACCCCTCAGATCCTCCCTCTGCTGGGAGAGGCCTCCAGAAAGAGAAGAGCTTCACGCTCACAGAGCCCGCCTAACTCCTGTTTACCACTTCATCGTAGCCAAATAGAGTAAGTGCAGTATTGATTAAATGCACTTTTTTTTGGGAATACATATTCACCCTGATGTTTTATCATTAATGCATTAAGAAGCTGAACAAGCAATAAGACCAAATGGACTTCAAAACGCAGCAGAATTTCCATCCAGTGTGGTCTGATTTACAGCCATTACCTCCTGGCAAAAGACAGCTCCCGCACCAGCCCACACCTTGGCTGAAACTTGAGAGCTCTTTGTTCTTGACCTTATTTATTTATTCTCTCAAGAGAGTGGATGGACCTCAGGCTCTGTGCCATGGGGCGGGCCCTGCTTGGTGATGGGGGACACGTGTAAATTAGGGAGGCAGGCAAAGAAGGAATAAGATTTTCACTGCATGCTTCTGGAGTGACTGTTGATCCTGACCTGGTTACTGGGGTGAGGGGGCGGGGAAGGTGGAGAGCTCGCCTCCCTCATGCCCTCACCTGCAGAAAACTCCAGAGGGAGGGGTGGACTCCAGGGTCACGTGACTCTGCCCCACCCCCCCCTATCAGTCCATCCCAAGTGATGGGCGACTGGTGCAGTGCTTCGTGTATCCCCATGGCTGGGTTGGGGCTTTGGCTCTGTCACTAGCTGACTGAGGAAAAACTGGCCAGTTTTTTTTTTTTTTTTTCCCTGTTTGGGGGCCTCAGTTATTCATTTGCAAAAAAAAAATAGCCCAAACTGGACAATTTCTTAGAGCCTTGAAGATCCAGCAGTTTATGACTCTCCCCCTTTCTCTCCCTTCCTTCCTCACTCCCTCCTTCTCATTCTCCTCCCCCTCCTTTCTGAAACAATTTCATTCCTGCAAAGTCTTGTCAAAAACTCTCTAGATGAACTGACAAGGACAAAAAATACCTTTAAAAAAGCCCCACCCAACAACAAAAGTCTCTTTAAAAAGCACTTCTGCAGTGCTCAGATGTCAACAATGAAAGCTTAGGAATGGCACCATTAAGAGAGCTGGTGTTTGCAAAATTTAACCTAAGACACTCCAGACAGCAGGGAGGGGCTTTGAGTCAGGATGGGGGTGGGTTAGAAACTCTGCCCACAGAACTGGCCACCCCGGAATGAGAATTCTCTCCCTCCTCTGCCTTTTCTCCCAAAGCTCTGTGGTCAGCCCAGTTATCAGCCTGATGAGGTTTCCCCTCCCTGGGTTCTCAGCAGCCCCCTTGGAGGCTGGATGTGGCACCTTGAGCCCTTGGTTTTCCCCTGCGCTGTGGAGGCCGGTCCCATGCAGAAAGCCCAGCATTGAAACCCGTGTTGGAGGAAAGGGCTCTGAGGCTTGCCCGCTCATCCCTATTTTCAGAGTTGTTTGTGGAGCCTTACTGTGTGTTGGGTACTTCCTGGTGGCAGGTCCTGTGCTGGTTCCGAGGATGGCATCTAGAGAAGGATGGACGACGCCTCAAGAAGCTCACCATCTAGCAGGGGAACTAGACAAGCAAACTGCAACTGGCCAGCGTGCTATGGATGTGGCAGAGGTGAGCCCAGGATGCCAAGGGAGCCCAGAGCAGGAGGTTGAAGTGGGCTGGAGGGAAGGCTCAGTGAATTTGGAGCTGAATGGCAAAGGCTCAGTGGGAGTTAGTCATCCAAGCAGGGATTGGGGGCATCCAGGGGAGGTGTGAAACCTACAAAGGTGTGAAATGTACAAGGCAGGGAGGACTGAGAGACCATGGCTGGGTCTGGAGAGTAGGGAGGGAGGGCAGCGATGGAGAGAGATGACACTGGACAGATAGGCGAGAGCCAGGACCTGCGGTTTTACACGGTAAGTAATGGAGCTGAAGGTTTTATAGCAGGGGAGTGATGTAAGGTGCACGGTTCGCATGGAGGGGGAGAGATAAGAAACTGCATTGGGCTCTGCACTAGACCAAGGAAATTCCAAATATGACACCTGGTTCATCCCTCCAGCCAGCCCTGGGAACCTGCAGAGCCACCTGGTTGAGGGCAGTACCTCTTAGCTCCACTGGGGTCCCAATCCTAGTCCCATCACCCATTAATCTGATGATTTGGGCAAATTGCTTAACCTCTCCGGGCCAAGTCTCCCCATCTCTAATGTTGTGTATGGATCCCACAAGGATTCACGGATGGTGCTTGAGCCACACAAAGGCCCACTTTGACCGTTAAGACCCCGTCGGGAAGGAGGAAAGTGACTCATGCAGGGGCACCACATGGTTTGAATCCTGGCTCTTTGCTCCAGGCCGCATCGTCTCCTGATTGATAACTGATGCTCTTATGGGAACCCGGTGGGAGATGTGTGACATCTGGGACTGAGTGAGGGGAGGTGACAGGTAATGGGTTGGGGAGGATTTCCTGTTGTTTTCACAGGTAAACCATGCTGGCTTCCGGCCCAGGTATTTGTGATTACAAAGAACAGTCGTCCCTTGGTATCAGTGGGGGATTGGTTCCAGGACCCAAAGTGGATACCAAAATCCGCAGATGCTCAAATCCCATAGTCAGCCCTCCATATCCAGGGATTCAACAAACCATGGATGGAAAACGTCACACAGGATATGTATTGAAGAAACATCCATGTATAAGTGGACACGCTCAGTTCAATCCCTATTCAACTCTATTGAAGTTGAATCCCTATTCAGCTTGGGTTATTCAACTCTAACTTGGGTCAGAGGCCACATGTCAGATGCACGGGGCAAATGATCTCTGAGGCCTGTCCTGTGCCCCTTCCCTGACACATAACCTTAAGTCATGGAGCATCCAACTCCCCAAGAAAGCAGAGCGAGGCCAGGCAGCCCTGCACTCCACCCAGGTGGGCAGGGGGCCCCAAGTCGCCCAGAAAACCTGTGGTCAGCGTGCCCTTGTAAGCCACTTACCTCAGACCTCACTGCTTTTTGGGAGGGCTGTGTCGGCAGGCGTGTCACAGACAACCTCCTCTGACTTTTGTCCCTGTGTGGCCACGCTCACCCCTTCCAACAGCCCCAGTCTGGGAAGAGTGTACCTCTGACCATCTAGAATGCTCCTGGGGGACTTGGGAGCCCATGCTCCTGTGGACTGGCGGATTGGACTAAATTTGTTTCCTTGGGAAGGCACCCAAGGGGGAGCTTGGAGGGCCCAGTGAGATAGGCAGGTGAAGGCTGTCCAAACACAGCCCAGATGCCCTGTTTTCTGGTGCACCACATCCTGGCTGCCCAGAGAATTGCCTCAGGCTGACCAGGAACTACCTGGCCCAGGAGTTTTGCCCACCGGCCCTGCAGCTCATGGCCCTTTGTCTTAAGCCCAGACTACCCGGTGCTCCAGAGCCCCTGGTGTGATCTGGTTGAAGCTAGACCCAGGGCGAGACCACATGCTGGTTTCACTCCTTCCCCCACCCCTCCCACTGCCCTCACTGCCCTTCTCCAGCAGACACGCCCTCAAGAATCCTTGTCTCAGGCTCTGCTTCTGGGGAAGCTGTGGTAAGAGACCCTGCAATACTGACATTGCTTCTCCCACCCAACCCAACCCCCACCAGACTGTTTTCCAGCAACATTCCAGACCCTCTGAATGAGCAGTCTTCTTGTCATCCTTGTGCTTCCTCATCCCTAATCCCCAACCTGGGGCTTTGCAAACACTGTCCCTCTGCCTGGAATGCCCTCTCCAGCGTCTTAACTCTGTGAAAAAGCCCAGTTTGAACATCCCACCCTCTGTGGCACTTCCCTTCAGCCAGCAAGCACTTGGTATCTGCAGCTGCCACAGCACTCATCTCATGGTGTGGCTGTCACTTGTCAGTGGTGGGGTGTCTATCTGACTGAACTCTGAGCCCTCGGGGCCCCTCACTCCTGCCAAGATGCCCAGCTCCCTCCTGGCTCACTGGCTGCCATGAATAAATCCCCTGCCTCTGGGTAGCCCCTGGAGTCTGTCTGTCCCCCGTGGGCCTGTCTGGCCTGTTTCTGCCTGGTCCTGCCCTTTAGCGCCCTGGAACCCATCTGGTCACCAACCCTGCCTGCTGCATCCTCAGAAGGAAACTGAGGCTCACAGGTGTGGTGTGACTGGCCCAGGCCACACAGCCAGCAGGAAGGAGACCAGAGCTCTTGACCTCAGGACACCTTTCCTTCACCCTAATTTGCATCACTGCAGGGGAGGGGGAGAGGCATGTGGTTCTGCGGGAGGCCAGGAGATGCCAAATGCGGGTGTGCGTCTCATGGTGAGAAGTGGAGACTGTTTCTCCTCGGGTGATGTTTGCATTTACAGGTGTCACCTGCTTGCCCTTCAGAGGAGGGGGCCTCATGCTGTATCATTCAGGGGCTGCGTGTGAGACAGAACTCACCCCAGATGGTTCCAAAGAAGAGGCTTTAAGGAAAGGGATACTTCCAGAGGGGTGGGCAGGGCTAAGGGAACAAACAAGGGATGCTGAGGCACCCAGAGACTGGTGACAATAGGAAGCTGTTATCCCGAGGGCCGAAGGGCAAGAGAGGGACGAGGGTCATCAGCGCCCCACGCAGGGAGGGGCCCTGTGGAGCAACTTGGGAGAGAGAGAGGCGGGCAGGAGCACCCCAACCGTTCTCTGCCCACCCCCATCTCCTACCAGGGTCTGCTCTGACCACATCCAACTCGGAGTCAGAGCAGGGCCAAGAAGGGCAGAGAACCGAGCCAGGGGTCAGGGAGGCAGATGCAGACCGACTCACAGAGATGATGCCTCCTTTTCATGAACCAGCGATCGGCGGCCCCCCAGGACGGCGCAGAAGCGGGTGTGCAGGGAGATTCATGGCCATCTTAGCTTCTCACTGTATGCCTTTCCCCCCACTGGGTTCCCAGAAGTCATCAGAAGGTGTCTCAGTGGAGCCACTGCCACTCCTTTGTCATGAGGCCCATGAGATAATGGGGACTGAGCTGGAGGAACATCTAACCAGGCCCCCAGCCAGGGTGGGTGGGAATTGAACCTAGGCCAGCCCTTGGGTCAAGTTGCAGACCTCTGTTGAGTCCATGTTGCTTTCAGAATATGGGGGGAAAGGGTCGCTAAGGCCTGGCTGAGGCTGTCTGGTGACCTTCCCCCTTCCCAACCAGCGGACACTCTGAGGCATATGAAGCAACTCTTCCAGAACATGGAATGCTCCCTGGCCCAGGATTCACGGCAAAGGGACACTCCCTGACTTTGGGGGATTTGGCTACATTTCTGGGTAGGAATGGAAGACCCTGGAAGAGCTAACGCCTCTGTGGTCGGTAGAAGCATGAGCTAGGTAGGTTGCAAGGAGAGTCAGAAGATAAACAGAAAGCACTTTCTGCAAAGCACTTCCGCAGTAACCCTCAGGACACCAGGAGGAGAGGAATGGACCTCTGTGTAGGATGCTATGTTTCTTCTTTTCCTTTTTTTTTAAAGAATCCATTTAATTAATTAATTAATTTTTGGCTGCGTTGGGTCTTCATTGCTGCATGCGGGCTTTCTCTAGTTGTGGCGAGCGGGGGCTACTCTTCGTTGCAGTGCGCGGGCTTCATGTTGCGGTGGCTTCTCTTGTTGTGGAGCACGGGCTCTAGGCACATGGGCTTCAGTAGTTGTGGCTCGCAGGCTCAGTAGTTGTGGCTTGCAGGCTCTAGAGCGCAGGCTCAGTAGTTGTGGCGCACAGGCTCAGTTGCTCCGCGGCATGTGGGATCTTCCCGGACCAGGGCTCGAACCTGTGTCCCCTGCATTGGCAGGCGGATTCTTAATCATTGAGCCACCAGGGAAGTCCTGCTATGTTTCTTCTTACTCCCCACTTTCTGCCAGTCATTGGGAAGGGACCTGAAGAGCTGTTAGCGTGGCACTGAGTCAGGGGCCTATGCTCTCTGTCCCCTCCCTCTGTTTATATCCACCCCTCCCCAAGATACCCTAATGAATGCCTCCAAGTCTGGGAAGAATAATGTGATAACCGATTATCATGGCACTTGACTGTATACAAAATCAGATTTGCAAATTCCATTGTTTTTAGTTCCTATCTTGCAACACTTTTGCAAAAAGAGAGAGAGCCCCCAACCTGGAAAGGGTATGGGTATTGGTGGGTGCATGAAGATGGGGACCTACCAGTCCTCCAGAGGGAAAGAATTTGGGATGCACAGGGAGGTCCAGCCCCTGAGGTTTGGGGGCCCCATGCTCGGCCTCAGCAGGCTCATCTCAGCAGGGACAAGCTTAAGCAGAAGACAGGAGGCTCCTTCCAGAATGCTGTGCTCTCACTTGACACCAGGACCCCAGTTTGCCTTTGGCGGGAGGGAATCAAATTTCCCTTCAACTCCATGGGAGTTTATTTATTAAAGAATGAATAAGATGTTTCTTGCCTATCTGTGGTGCAAATTTAAAACCACTGAACAGTTACTGCACACTACATGCCCTAGGCTTTGTTCTCATACAGGACAACAATGTTGAGTGATGGGGTTAGAACCCTGGCCGTGTGTCAGACTGCCCAGATCCATTTCCCAGTAACCACTAAGCTGCTGGGTGCCCTTGGGTAACTCAGCAGTTTTGAAACTCGGGGAACAGAAAGGCTTTCCGGGGGTACTTTGCCTGGATAGTATCGTAGATGATAAAAATGGCCCAACTTCGCCCTTCTCCCTGGGGTCTGTTTCCCCACCCGTTGATTCTGGACGGGCCTTGTGCTCTGGGCAGTAGAATTTGGCCGAAGCAAACTCCTGCCAATGGGCAGCCCCAGCAGGAGCCCAGGGTGCAGGAGAAGAGAGCATTAGGGTGCCTGCTCCCCTCTCTCCCTGCCCTGGCTGGCCCTCCTCCAAGCTCCAGCTCTACTACACTCAGAAGATGCATTTCCTCTGTGGCCCATTAGCCTAGAAGGTGGCGTCTTAGGCAGGGTTCCCGGAAGCAGAGGGAGAGATGGGGATCCGTGCGAACGTGTTGTATTAGCTAGTGCTCCCCGGGAACTCCACGAGGGGAGAGGGAAACAAGACCAGGAAGGGAAGGAGGCCCAGCAGGTGTGGGAGGGCTGGGTGTGCAGGTCACACCTGGAGTGTCCCCCCACCGCATGGACAAGGAACCCCGCACCCCATCACCCGTCAGTCCTTGGCCAAGGGCTACCCCAGGGGACGCTCCTGGGTCTCCCTAAGCACTGGTAAAGCTGTATGTCAAGGGCAGCCAGCCTTCTGGTAGAGAGACCCAGGTGCTGGATGCAGGGCTGGATGCAGTGTGGAATCCCCACACTTAGGAACTGCACCCCACACCTTTGGTTTCCCAGTCTTAGCATTCACAGAGGTGAGCAGTAAGAAAGCTTTAGCTTTAATTTCTCCAGAATAGTGCACCCTCGCACAAAAAGCAGAAGGAATGGGTGTCCCCAAACAGCTTCTCCCTTCTGCACTGGAAAAGGCCCAGGAGAGGAAACACAAAGTGCTCTGTTACCTTCCTGAAGTGTGGGGAGGGAAGAAAAAATGAATACCTCTAAGTTGTCCTGCCACAAATGTGTGTTGAATTGAACTGACCTAGTAGAACATGGGCCCTGGGGTCAAATCCTGGCTCTTCCATGTTCTAGCTGTGTGAACTTGAGCTGGTTATTTAACGTCCCTGTGCCTCTGTTTTATTGCCTGTAAAATGGGGATAACAACAACAACAACAACAATGCCAATAATAATAATCACCATTTCACAGAGTAGTTGTATCAAGTGAGTTAACATATGTAGGGCGCTTAAAACCACACTCTGCCTGAAACTATCAGCACAGTGCAAGCTCTAGCTGCCGTTATTATAAATCATTAGAACAGTCTCTTTTAATTTTGAACTTGCATGTTGTAAATAGTTTTCTTCTTTAAAATGGTTTTGGGTGAGCAGACAAAACTTCCTGCCTTAAACAAATGAAAGTTTGTACTCTTCCCCTGAATTGGTGAAGGAAAGACAATTCAATCCATAGATGGATTCTCAGGTGGGCCTTTTAAGGTGACCTCTGGGTTGGGCTGAGGTTCTGAAGGCTGAACACAGAGCAGGACCTGTGCTTTCTTACTGCTTACCTCTGTCAATGCTAAAACACAATGCTAAAAACAAAGGTGGAGGGCTTCCCTGGTGGCACAGTGGTTAAGAATCTGCCTGCCGGTGCAGGGGACACGGGTTCAATCCCTGGTCCGGGAAGATCCCACATGACGTGGAGCAACTAAGCCCATGTGCCACAACTACCGAGCCTGTGCTCTGGAGCCCGCAAGCTACAGCTACTGAGCCCACGTGCTATAACTACTGAAGCCCGTGTGCCTAGAGCCCGTGCTCCACAACAAGAGAAGCCACCGCAATGAGAAGCCCGCACACTGCAACGAAGAGTAGCCCCCGCACGCCACAACTAGAGAAAGCCCACATGCAGCAACAAAGATCCAATGCAGCCAAAAATAAATAAATAAAACAAATAAAAACAAAAACAAAAAACAAAGGTGGAGGAGGGGTGCTCCTAACCGGGGGGTCCCAGGGTGAGTGTGGCTGCCCCTCCCTTCCAGGCCTGTGAGTTGTGCTCAGTAAGCTTATTCTGCTTCCTTCATATTCATTCAAGAGGCGGCAGGGCTGCAGTGATCTCTGCAGAGAGGCAGCACATCGAGAGGTTAGCAGCGCTTATTGATTTAGTAATTCGCACGCACTTTTCCGGCTAGATTATCTTCCCCGAGACTCTGATAGCGGCAGCCAGCTGCTAATGCAATGCGGGGCTGCAGGCGGGGTGGCAGGGAAGGAGATAGGCCCGGAGACCTGGGGAGGATGACTAGAGGTGGAAGAGGAAGGGAGGCTTCCCCACCCTGCCTGGGGCCGTACAGCAGGGAGCAGGTGCTCCCCAAATTCCCCTTCAGACACGACGATTTACTACCCAAGTCGCTAGAGTGAGGCCTGAAGATGCCCTCAAGTGCCAGCCCTCCTAGAGGCACCTCCGGTACAGCAAGCTGCCCCATCCAAGGTCCTGCCTCTCCCCGGGGCTGTCACATCCAATGGCTGAGCGGTCCAGAGACATACAACTCCCCCCAACTCAGGAGCCAGACTCCACAGCCCAGAGCAGAAATCTTCCCCCCATGCTCTGTGTCCTCCCCCTCCCCCTGCAGGTGTCAATCCCCATCCCAGCCACACCCCTACTAAAGGTCCCACACACTAACCTGGGGCTCGGTGTCTGCTTCCCTGGAGTCTGCCCAGCGGAGCCACCAACACTGCGGAGCTCTTTGATTTTCGTTATCAAGGCCTGTTTCCACAGGTGGTTTTCATACAGAGTGATGGTGGGGGATTATGGAGATTAGCCCCACCTTCAGGTCCTGGCCTGGTAAAAGCGGCCCCAGGTGAACTGCCTTCCTCATCAACCTCACGACCCCCCATCCAGGGCTTTTCTCTGTTTTCTGACCTTCTGGAGCCCCGGGGCTTTCCTGGTCCAAGGTTCCCCTCATTTGGGGAGAGAGCTCTGGACCAGCTCCTCGGTCCCAGAGCTGCTCAGGTGTTACAGCTCCTGGTGAAGCTGGGCCAGAGAGGGCCAGCGGGGTGCATGGCGCTGAAACAGGAGAGTCATCTCTGGGGCCGAAGTGCCGACACCTGGCGTGAGTACCAGGAGGCGGGGGCAGGGCGGGCACGGTGGTTTAGGATTCACATCTCTGGATCATTTATGCGTTCCAGTTTTCCTTCCTCTATACCTTTCCTCATTTCCTCAGTCATAAACTCACCCAAGGATAAGTGACTATCATGTATCTTATATCACTAGGCATCAAGAATGCAAGAGGGGGGCTTCCCTGGTGGTGCAGTGGTTGAGAGTCTGCCTGCCGATGCAGGGGACACGGGTTCGTGCCCCAGTCCGGGAAGATCCCACATGCCACAGAGCGGCTGGGCCCATGAGCCATGGCCACTGGGCTTGTGCATCCAGAGCCTGTGCTCCGCAACGGGAGAGGCCACAACAGTGAGAGGCCCACGTACCGCAAAACAAAAAACAAAAAAGAATGCAAGAGGGAAGCAACGACAGAAGGCCCTGCCCCAGACCGCCTGTCCCACAGTTTTAGGGGAGATGTCCATCCGTTCATCCATTCACTCACTCAATTATTACTTATGCAGCACCTACTAGGAACCATTACTTAGATAGATAGATAGATACATAGATAGATAGATAGACAGACAGATAGGTAGATAGGTGATAGATAAGTAGATAACAGATAGGTAGATAGCTAGTCACTACTGGGTTCTTTTTTTTCACACTCACACCCCACTGAGGGTAGAGACTATGTCTATTCCCCCAGAACCTCTTCCGCAGGCCCCATGAGTGGTACTGACCATCAGTGCTATAAGTGCAGAGAGAGGAGAGATGATTGTGAGGCGGGTGTTATAACGGGAGTCCCATGGATGCAGCGGCACCTAAGCTTGACCTTGAAGGAGTCATGAGCTTAAGGTTGATCCACAGTGGGCCACCCAGACCATCTGCCCTACCAAATTCTGGGACTGGAAGCAGACACAACACGTTGAGGGTCGTGGAGGAGACAAGTGCAACCAGAGCCCTCTTAGAAAGAGCGTCTCTTCCTCTCTCTGCAGGCCAGCCACGGAGGGCTCATTCATCGGCTCCCCCACTCAGACTGTGATGGGGAGGGCTTCCTGGCTACGAAGCTCCTTTGCCCAAGTATCCCCAGCCCTCTGAGCCCATGGCTCCCAGGTTCACGATCTGCTTTCAAGACCCAGACTCCGTGGAGTGTCATGCACATGGGTGCTTCCATGGTACCTGGTCGTGGCTCACCCACAGCTGACTGGTGGCCTGCAACTGCTCTCCCACCCTGACTGGCATCCTCTGTGCACGACGGGCTCTGCCTGCCTTCGTGGTCTCCCGCTGTCCACCAGCCCTGCCTCCGCTCCTGGCGCCCGTTTCTGGATCAGTTAGGGTCCTGTGAGCAGGCAGGAACCACTAGGTATTTGAACAGAGAGAATTTAATATGGAGATTTGTTTTTAATGATTTAATGGGAATCTTAATTTTTCTCCAGTTTTATTGAGCTATAATTGACATATAACATTGTATGGAAGAATTGTTAACTGTGACATTAAGAAGGGAGGGAGTTCCCTGGCAGTCCAGTGGTTAGGACTCTGTGCTTCCATTGCATGGGGCACAGGTTCGATCCCTGGCCAGGGAACTAAGATCCCCCAAGCTGCTCAGTGCAACCAAAAAAAAAAAAAGGTAATGAGAACTCTAAGGTATTGCAGAGGTAGCAACTGCAGGGAACAGCTCCCTCCCCCTCGGGCTGGGTGGGCACCAAGGCAAAAAACTGGAATTATTAAAACACTTAGAAGCTTGGAGGGGGGACCTGACAGGTATCTTGGTGGGGGGGGTGGAGGGGTGAAGGAGGCAGCCAGCTGGTGCTGGTGTCTGTGCTCAGAGGCTGCCCCTGGGGCTGAGACCCAGACTCTGAGAAGGGGATGCCAGACGGCTTGTGCAGTGTTTCTGGCCCGGGAGTGAGCAACACAGCTAGTTCTGCAAGATAGAAAATGGAAAGACTGCAGTGTGGATTTCGTGGCTGCTTTGGGAAGGAGCTGCTGCGGTCGGGGAGAAGAAGAAGCCTCGTGAGGCACGCTCACGGGAGCAGAAAGCAGACAGGGATAAGCATCCTCCTCCTCCAGCCTTCCAGTCTCTCGAGTGCCCCCTGGTGGCAGAGCCTATCAGGGATGCTGGCAAAGGAGAAATTGCGGTTTGCCAGAGAAAAGTGGTTTGCAGGTTTGCGGCAAAGGAGAAGCGTGGGGGGCCCAGCATCACAGTCATAGCTTCATGCTGGCGCCCCAGGTGTCCTCTTGCTGAGATGTCCTCCTGCTGACAGTATCACACAGGACCCCCAAAGTGACAAAGCCCAGAGAGATCTATGATGGTGGGAAGTACGCTAGCTCCTATTTTGTGCAAAGCGCTGTTGTGTGACTATTTCATCTTTTCGCTGCTCTGACCAGGACACGGATGCAAATCCACAAGGATGGGTCTGTGCAGATGAGAGACACCAGAGATGGAGGTCGTGTAACAGGAATAAACTTATAACAAAACAGCAATGCCTATTGGAGAGAAATCATCCTTCCAGGCAAATTGACTTCTGGAGGGACCTTCTCCCAGTTGACAGAGTCCATTGGAATCCCAGTAGTGGACGTTGCTCAGGACCAAGGTGGGCCCCATACCCCACCAACGACACTGCAAGGCAAGCAGGCAAGGGCTGTCCTTCCCATCCTAGAGCCAAAGAAACTGAGGCACAAAGGAATCAGCTAGTCAGACAAGGGGAGGCGTTAGCAGAACTCCTGAGCTCTTGCGGGGAGATGGTTACTTGATCTGCTGGTCCCAGCAAAGGAGGAGAGGGAGTCTGCAGGGGTTCAGTGGGGTTTCCAGCTCAGGTTGGCCCCTGCAGAAAACTCAGACTCCAGGCAGGGCTGGCTCTCCATCCACACAGCCCAGGTCGGGAAGCTGAGGGCACGGGCCAGCTGGCTCCCAGAAGGGGCTGCTAATTGCTCTGATTGCAACTCCAGGGCACAGTGTTTCTGGAACTGCAAAACTCCAACAGAGGAGGAACTACCAGTGGAACATTTTTGATGAATAATTCAGTGAGCTGAAATGGGAAATGAGAAAGTTTTCTCTCCACTAAAGTGGAATTTGAAAAAACAGAGAAAGAGAAAACAATAATAGCAGCAAGCCTCATCATTCTGGTCTCCCCACAGTAAGACTTTTTCTTTGCATAACCGTGAAGGATGGCTCACTGTGATTTGTTCTCAACAATCTATAGAACTTGAGCCAAGGTAAGAAAATACTCGGGTCACCTGGGATTGATGGTAAATTTGATCTTATCACTGCCACCTTCCCTTTCAAGCATTTATTCTACAAATATTAATTGGGCAACTACCCAAAGCCAAGCACTGTGCTGGGTGTTAGAGATTCTGGCGTGAAGAAAACAGACATTATTCTTTTTTCATGGAGTGTGTGGGAGGGGAGAGGGAGGTATTCAGATAGTAGATTAAAAGACACAGCAGTTGATACATTTATATCTACAATTTGAGATACATGCTGTACCAGGAAGAGAGAAATCACTGAGTATATAGGTCAGAGAGGATTGAATGCAGGAGATTTGTTACTTACAGGAGTGATGGAGATGCTGAGAAGTCTGGGACAGTGAAGGAAACCAGAGATTATTAGCAGCAGGAAGCCATTCAGCGAAGGGTCAAAGAGAGGAGGGGATATTATCAGAGTCCAGCCCCTGGGGCCATTTGGGAGAGGGCAACTAGAATCAAGATAGGAGCTACCCAAGGAGGACTGGGACCATGGAACGAGTGGATGTCTAGTATGAATGGAAGACACAGGGGAACTTAAGTCTTTGTGCAGATGAAATCAAAGCCAAAAGAGAAGGGAGAAAACCTGACCCTGCCCCCTCCTCCTGCTTTTCTGACAACCATCAGTATCTCCCAAAGGCTGAGCCTCTGTAGATGTCAGGAAGCAAGGAAGCCTGAGAAATATAGTCCACAGGAGTCAGTCCCCCAAAGGTACAGAGTTCTCCAGGGGAAGGGTAGGGGGGATGGATCTGAGGGCAAACAGGCCAGGAAAAAACCAGCATTCATTCTCTGAAGGAAAAGAACAGGATCTTGCAGGGAAGAATTAAAGGGATAGCGTTCTTAAACTGGATGATCTTGGGAGGCCTCTGAGAAGGTTAGGTTGAAACATAAAAGATGACAAGGTATTCAAGCAAAGTGGGGGTGGGCAGGAGAGGAGGAGCTTTCCAGGCATGTGCAAAGGCCCTGAGGCCAGTTGTAGATGGTAGTAAAGGGAAGCGTATGGAGAGTTGAGGGTGGAGATGTCGTTAGTCCAGACGATGTTAAGGAGATGTTTGGGGTGTCAGAGAAGGAAAAATTCACAGGTGATTGCCTTCAATAGAAAAGAGGTTTTGAAAGGTTTAAAAAAAACAAAAAAAAAACCCCACATAGTGTCTGTTTACTTCCAGACAAAGCAAAAACTAAAAACTTTCCAAACCTTCCAGGAATATGTAAACAGATTTCCTTTGTGAATGCTGTATTCATGGTAGCTCCCTCAGAACAGATAAAGCTATGCCCTGACAATCTGTGAAGAAATATTTAATACAGATTTTTCTGGATCAGTTTTTTCCAAATCCCCTAGGTCACAATCTATGAAAATGAGTAACAATTCTTGACTCCATTCTCACGTCTGCCACCAACTTGACTTGCTTGCACCCCCTTCTCTCACCTCCTATGGGACCCTATCAGACTTATTTAAATGCCTGTGAAAGTGTGACTTGTTTCAAATGCATTTAAAACCACACTTGTATGCACAGTTAGTCTTATTTTGTGCTTCTTGTGAATATATTTTAATCTATTGTGCATTTTAATGAGGTGGAATTCTTAGGAATAGATTGATCCATAAACTGCAATCTTCCTTGGTGACTAGTACCATGTCATGAAGGCACATGTGCATGCAATTTTTATGAGTCATAGCTCAGTAGATCAGTATTTGATTAATTTTTTAATTCAAAATTTTAAACTGTATAGCCAGAATACTGTTAATTGATATGGGTGTTAAAAATATATTAGGAAGTTCTATTTCTAGCCGTGATGGAGTAACTGGGACCAGGCTTATCTTCTCACTGTTGAGAACTATAAAACTGAATAAAATATACAAGGCAGCAGTTTTCAGACATTAGGCAACACTCATCTCTGAGAAAAAGATCAAACAAGATGAGCCTCTTATCACCCTGGCTTTCTGTCTGGAGGTGTTTTCTGCAGAGAAGGGAATCCAAGCAGAGCATAGCTCTTTCTGAGTTAAAGAGACAGGGGTTGTCATTCAGAAAAGATGAAGGGGCTGGAAATTCGAGACATAGTACTGGACCGAGAGATGCTACTTAAGTAAATAGCTCCAGAGAAGTGTACAGGGATCCCCTGCGTCTGTTGCTGATTATTACATCACATAAACATAGAATGAAGATCCACGAAGCTATGGAAAGAAAAACCAGGGAGCTGTAAGCGAAACAGTTCACAGGGCTGAGAGATGATCAAATTCTGATCAGTTGGAATAGGGACGTCTCAGATTCTCAGGTTTTCAGTGGATACCCCAAGTGAGTCACATCTTAGTAGCGGAGCTAAACTAATCTTAGAATTAAACCTACTTATGACCCATCCTAAGAAAATTAAAAAGCTTAAAAAAAGGCCTCAGAAGGATCAAGCTGCTCTGCAAGTAACTTCACTGCCTGCCATAAAAAGGTCCAACACCCTTTAAACAAAATCCAGCACTCAACAATGTAAAGTTCAAAATGTAAAGCATCCAGCTGAAACTTACTAGATATATGAAAAACAGGACAGTGTGACCCAAAGTCTTGGAAAAATTCAGTGGAAATAGGCATAGAGAGATAGAGATGGTAGAGTTAGACAAGATCTTTAAAACAACTATTTAAAATGTTTTCAAGGATTAATGGGAAGGAAGCCCATGTCCCTAGTGACTATGAGGCCACTGTGCCAGCTCTGATCTGGGGTCTTTAGACTTGCTTTAAGTGACATAAATAAGCAAATCCCCTATTTCACCTAAGCTGCTGTTCTTTGGGCTTTCTCTTATATAGGGCCAAATCTAATTTTCATTGATAACTTTTATCCTTTTCATAGGTATATCTCCAGGGCCTTAGAATAGCACCTGGATCATCATGGATGCTCCACTAATATCTGTTGAGTGAAAGGATGGAATCTAACCTCTCCAGATAACAGATGAGGGCCTTGAACCCAGGGAAAGGAAACAATGTGCCCTTGTCACATAGCTGGTAAGGGGCAGGCATGGGATCATGTCCATTGCCTGCTTTGCCCTGCTTCCCATGGTGCAATGGCTGTGGCAGAAGGAAGCCACCTGTTCATCACCTCCAAGGCCCCACCTGGCCCCTTCTCTACCCCAGTGCATCTGGCTTAACCCTCTCTCCATAACTGTCACACCAACTTGGTTGAGGGACACAGTCTTCCAAGGATGCGGTGATAACAGCAGCATCCCAGACTGCCCTGCTCACCTGCCTGCCAGGACCCACTTGACTCTACCACGCTGGCCAGGAAGCTCCCTGCTGGTCCACGGTCCCCACCCTCCCTGGATCATGCCTTTCCAGCAGGATTTGCTACAGGTACAGAGTGTCCTCACCATTTAAATGAGATCCGGCCAGGGGCTTGGAAATATCATCCTGCCCACCCACCTGGAACACCAGGGACACGATTAGGAACGCCACCTTATCCCCGTGTCCGATCTAGAGCTGGCCTCTAATTGAATGGCCCCCAAGAGCTGCATTCTTTTGCTCCCTGCAGGACAGCGTGAGGTGTTAGACAGAGGGATGCCATGATGTCCTTAGATAAGCTCTTCCTTTTCTGCCCTATCCCTCCATACCCAGGCATGGGAGAGACAATTTGGGTTCTTGCCTGTCACCCTTTCACAGGTATATAAGGGAGAACCCTTTCCCCCAATTCTTAGGTCTAGGTTATTATGGGAAATACTTAAGGCTCTTGTCAAACCTGAGTCAGGTTGGAAGTGTTAATGCCCAGATCAGCAGATCCTCTTCTATTTAATTGACTGCAACTCAGTTCATTTTCTCCCTGACGGACAGAATACAAGATGGTAGCAGAAATAATAATATTGGTATCAGTAATAATATCAGCTAGCATTTACAAGTGTTTATGAAACTCCAGGCATGGTGCTGTTTTACACAGATAATCTCATTTAATTTTTGCAATAACCTGATAAAGCAGGTATCATCATTCCCATTTTATAGGGAAAAAACAAAAGAGGCTCAAATAGGTAACCTGCCAAGGCCACAGTCAATAAGAGGAAGAAAGGAAATTAAGTCTCTGGACTGAGTGCTTACTTCCATGTGATACCATCTTTCCATGAGGGGAATCTGTGAGCCCCCGCATCCCTGTTATCCCTAGGAAAGAGAACACAACCCTCTGCTTGTCTCCGTTCATTCATTCAGCCTTTACTGAATACCCACCTGTGGCAGGTGCCATGCTAAATACTTGGGTTTTAAAGACACATAGTCCATGGCCCTTGCGAGGAATTAGATTATCATGTAGCTTGTATTCATCCCTCTCCCCCTCTACCTTGGGTACAATATACCTCCTTGCCTCACTGACTTGGGGCATGGCCATGTCGCTTACCTTGGCCAACAGAACTTGAATGGGTGTGATGTGAGCAGAGTGCCTGCATGGGTGGGCTTCTCTTGAGCTCCTGCCATTCACTATGAGAAGAGCATGCTCCAGGCAGCCACTGGTACCAAGGGGATGCAAGACGTGTGGAGCAGACCTGGATTCAACCTACAGCTTGCAGCCAAGGCCAGCTGACCTGCAAAACTAAGGAAGAGAAAAACAAGCTTGTGTTAAGCACTGACCTTTGGGGATGGTTTGTTATGCAGCATTATTGCAGCCATAGCTGACAGATGCAGTTCCTGCTGTCAAGGAGCTCATAGATTAATGGGGAATATGGACAGCCAATTACAACCCAGTGTAATAACAAACCAGAGTGGAAGGATATACACTGTGCCCTGGTGAACAAAGGAGGGCTCCCATACCAGCCTGGGATAGGCTGAGCAACGAGAAGAGAGAGTTAGATGACCCAGGAGGAAGCAGGCCCCGTTTGCCTGAAAGAGAATTCAGGGTGCTCAGAGAGCTTACAGTAGAGGAGCTCGAGTGTCCTGGGGTAAGGGAGGCTTTGATGAAGAAGTGCCATTCGTCTGAGACTCGATGAATAAGTGGGAATAATCAGAAGGTGGGAGGTGGAGAATAATCCAGGGGGAAGCCCAGGGGCAACAGTGTTGGGCGTCAGCCAGCAGGGAGAGGCCACATTTTGGTGGAAACTTATCTAGGATACCCAGCACTGGCCTCTGCACAAAGACCTGCACCCAGAAACCCAGCAGGGTGGCACCTTACAGACAGGACAGGGACAGATGCCCTGAATAAGCGTAAATGTAGACGATCAAGGTGGAGACCAATACTTGGTATCTGTACTTCAGACTCAAATGCTGCTTCACAGACTCAACTTCCTCCACCATGGCATGTTTCCTTTCTCAGCCCCCTCCCCGCCCTCCCCAGGAAAGTTCCCTGCTTGAAATCCAGCAAGTGGCCACCCCTTTGCCATCTGAGATGCCAAGGAGCCACCCCCGTCAGCAGGCAGAGACCAATCCCTCAACCCACTCCTGCTCCTGCAGGAGAAGTATGGGGATAGATGAGACTTATGATGCTTCCAGTTTACATCTGTCTCAAAACCAAAATCCAAGTTCACCTTGCTTCCTCTCCGCCATTATTGTTGTCCTCTCCCTGTCTGCCCAGCCTCCTTGGGGGCAGTCTCTGTCTGAGGTTTAATGGGGCTGTGGATGTGGACACACATGTGCAAACACACACACAGCTCTGGGACTGTAAACACAAGTGTATAGAGCAGGTAGTGGAGACTGCAGTAAAAATGAAGACTATTTCCCTTATCAACCATACAAACGGGTTGGCGGTGGTGCTGAAGCTTTGAGCTACAAACAGGTCTGGGTGTGCAGCTTTCTGCTCCTCCAGCATTCCGTGACATCTCCAGTCTTGTTTCTCTACCAAAAGTCCCCTGGCCTCTGTCCTGTCTTGACAAGGCACCTTGAAATGCTGCCTTGGCTCCCATTTTGAGTTGCATCATAATCAATCAGTTTCTCTCAATCACACACACATGCAAACCATAACTCTGGGCTTAGATAATCATATGATAATAACAACAAAAACAAGTAGTGTTTCAATGAGCACTTACTATATGCCGGTCACTGTGCTTTAGGCATAGATTGTCTCATCAACCTTCACAACAGCCCTATGAGGTGGTATTATTATGATGATCCTCATTTTACTGAAGAGGAAACAGACACAGAGAAGGGTACTTAACCCATCGTGCAGGAAGTAAGTGGTCAGGATCCTAACCCTGGGGGTCCAACACAGAGTCGTACCCCTAATCACTATGCTCTCCTTCCCCCCACCCCGAGTGGTATGGCATAGATTTCACCCTACAGAGGCAGGGACACCTAAATACGTACTCCTGGCTCCTCCAGAGACTCTCAGGTGTGCTGGAGACGTAAGGAAAATATCCCCACACAGGGCAAAAACTCTGAGCATTGACAAAGGCCTTGCCATTCATGCAGGGAGGGTCTGATGGGGCTGCAGGAAGGCCCTAGCAGCAGTTCACTATCCACTCTGTCTCCCAGGGGCAGGCATATGGCTGTCCGCCATATGGGCTGTGGGATATGGATGGAAAACCAGCTCTTCCAAGAGTTTTCTGGACTTGGGTGAGTGTCACTCATCCCCCACAAATAGCTCCTGCACCAAGAGACAGGAGCAACCATTGCCCACAGAGACAGGCCTCCTTAGTCTTTCCACTTATTAATGTGGAAAATAAAAGTCCTGGACAGTTGTCCCCTTATGTCCTAGGATCCATTATGCTCTAGACACCTGGGAACAATGGTTTCCAAACTGGGTAGGTGAAGAGCCCCTCATCACCCCTCCCCCCAGAAGTTCCAAACTAAGCCATTTCCTCCTCACTGGGGCAAAGGCTCCTTCGCCCCAGGGCAGTGGATGTTTATAAGGTGATTTCTACCCTTGGAGGGGCTAGAATCCAGGCCAGGAGGTTGGTTCACCACTGCTGTGGTGAGGGCAGGTCCGGGCCTAAGGTGCTGCTGGGCAGAGATGCTGCTTCCTAGAGAGAGGCCAGAGTAGGACCAGGGGTGAGTCTGCCCTGGACTGTAGAAAAGCCCTTTGTACCACCTGATGTGAATGCCTATACGAAAATAATTAGAAGTTTTGAAAAGTCAAATCCTGGTTGAAAAGGGTAAAACAATTCAGGACAGCTATGGCTGTGACCTTGGGTGAGACTCAGTGGGAGGCTATACATGAAAATGGGTTACTGCATTTCCTGTTCATTTGCTGGTGTGTTAATGTACTCTGAATTTGTGTGTATGCGTGTCTGTGTGTGTGTGTGTGTGTGTGTGTGTGAGAGAGAGAGAGAGAGAGAGAGAGAGAGAGAGAAAGAGAGAGGAATATATGCCTCCCAAATGTAGTGATTTTTGCAATGACCTGAATTTCTTACAAATGTTGCTTTCATGTGCTCAGGGACTTCATCAAGACATCACTCAAGAGAAAGAAAACGTTGCAGGCTGGTCTAAGGCATAGCGACCTGGAAAGTGTAGGACTTGATTTGCTTCCTCTTTGCAGATAGAAAAATTCAGATAAGATACAAGCTGGAGAAGCTTTTCAAAAAAATAATAATTAAAATATGGAGGCATCAGCGTGCCTGTTCTCCTCTCTGAAACCAAACGTAAACAATGGGGAGAAAGAGGACAGAAAAGAAAGCTACTTCTTTGATAAAAGAAAACAATAACCCAAATTCCAAACCACACTCCTCAAGAAGAGCTGCCATCTTAAAAACGGGAGCCCAAGAGAAAGAGTTTATGTCAGATGGTTTAGATGGAACAGGTAAAGGGAACTGAGGAAGAGGAAACAAGGCAGAAGGAATGTGCTTTAGGATTGGTGTGGCTTTGGGATGGAAGAGAGCAGCATTTATCAACCAGCTTCTGCCCTCATTGGCCATGGGTTGCCCCATAAGATGTTAACTCACACACTCTATCTCTGCAAAAACAAGGCTCTCCATGGGATAGGGCAGGGAATAAAAGCAAACAAGCAGCCCTGTATTTGATGATGTCAATTAGGTGAAGACAAAAACTATTGGTCATTGCAAGAAATGCATTGAGCTTCAACCTGCAACAGGAGGACCTCCTGTTAACCTGAAGCAAACCCATTCCCCCTGGGGGGAGTGTTGGTGAAAACGTATTAGAACCCATCCACCCAAACCCAAGCGGCGTCTGACCCAGTTTATTCCCCTGATCCCTTGTCCCAACACTGCTCGACTCTTACAACAAAGGGCTGACCAAGAAAGCATTCGCCTCCATTAAAAAATGAATAATAACATGAAAGGAAATAGTGCGAAATCTATACAAAGGTGCCACAAGAATAAAGATACAAGCATGACAAACAACAAGCAGATAAATAATGATAAATAATTCATGCCCGAGAAGATGCAACAAAGCAGAGGAAAATTTATGGATCAACACTTCTCCTTGCAAAGAAACAAAAATCATATATAGTTTTAATGAAAAAAAGAGCTCAAAAAAGAGAAATAATAAACATTCAAAGAAGGGGTGACATGGTAACAGAAGAAGATGAAAAATGATATGGCAGATCTCAGGAAAAAAATAGGTGGGAAAAAGAAAAGTATTACAAAAATAAAAGTAGAATTAGAAACAGGAAAAAAAGAATGGACCATTGTGAAACACAGCGATAAAAAAGTGTAGCTAAGTTTTTTAATCTCCAGATTCAAATATTCCTTCATTTCAGGAAAGTTTTTTCTACTATGACTTTGAATATTTTGTAATATTTTATATATGTAGACAATGGTATCAGCTGAAAGTTCAGAGGAGAGTCACAACTAGAGATATTAACCTGAGAATCATGAGTGAGATAATCTACAGGCAGTGAATGAAGAATGTGGGTTGGGACACTGCAGTATCTAGAGGACTGGATTTGCTAATATTTTATTTAGGACTTTTACATTGATGTTCAGAAGTGAATTTGGTATATAATTTTATTTCCTTGTATTGTCTTTGTTTACTTTTCATACCAAGATTATGCTAGCCAGTTAAATGTTGTACTCTTTGGATTCACTTTGTTTATAATCTCCACATCTCCCCACCTCCAAAGATACCAGATGCATTTCTAAACCTTCAAAGAATCTTAGCCAACCAATTTTTTAAAGACACTCCTTTTAGAGCAGTTTTAGGTTCACAGCACAATGGAAAGGTACAGAGATTTCCCATATGCCCCCTGCCCCACACATGTGTACCCTCACACATCATCAACATCACTCACCAGAGTAGTACACTTGTTACAATTGATGAATCCACACTGACACGTCATAATCATCCAAAGTCCATAGTTTACCTTAGGGTTCACTCTTGGTGTTGACCATCTGTGGGTTCGTTCAAATATGTAATCACACGTATCCATCATGGTAGAGTCATACAGAGTATTTTCGCTGCCTTAAAAATCCTCTGTTCTCTGCCTATTCATCCCTTCCTGGAAAACCACAGATCTTTTTCACTGTCTCCATAGTTTTGCCTTTTTTAGAATGTCATATAGTTGGAATTATATAGTATGTAGCCTTTTCACATTGGTCTTTAGTAATATGCATTTAAGTTTCCTCCACGCCTTTTCATGGCTTGATAGTGTATTTCTTTCTAGCGCTGAATAATAGTCCATTGTCTGGATGTACCACAGTTTATTTCTCCATTCACCTACTGAAGGACATCTTGGTTGCTTCCAAGTTTTGGCAATTATGAATAAAGCTGCTAGAAACTTTATCTGTGTGAACATAAATTCTTAACTACTTTGGGTAAATATCAAAAGGTATGACTGCTGGGTAATCCATTTTTTATGTGAGTGGCTATGGTTCATACAGAGCCACCCAAGTGGTGGGTTGCAGCTCACGGGGAATGGGCTGCAGCTTGCTGACCTCTCAGCTCTCCAGGCAGCCTGGGGTTGCCAGAGCCCCTGGACAGTCACTTCCAGAGCCTTTTGAGGAGGCAATGTTCTAGGAGCTGAAGAAGCTCAGTGGGGCCAGTGCCAGGTAGCGACAGGGAGGCCTTGAGGGAGGGTGGGGAGCCCTGGCAGATGCAGCTTCAGGTGAGGAGCTCAACATCTCTGCCTCTCTGCCTTCATGGGAGTTGGCTGCTGCCCTCTGTTCTTCATCCTGTCTTCTTTTAGTGGTGAGCAAGCAGGTGCAGGTGTCTGCCCTAACAGAGCACATGCAATCTGCACATTAGCATGTTTGCTGGTCATAAAATGCTTCATATGATAAATTTGTTTTTTACAGGCAACCTTTACAAATCTCTCTGTACTCTGGAACCACAGAAGGACTTTAGACTGTTTTTAATCTGACAACCTGTGCCTTCTTAAATGTCATTTTTATGTAGTGATTCTTCCTCCTTGTTTCTCTTCTACATCAGAAATTAATACCTCTATTGCTGTTGTTCTATGCAGTCAATATTTGTTTAGACTTGCCCGTATGTTTGTGCAGGACTTCTACTAACACATATGGCATTATTGTGCAAATTAGGAAGAGGTGCTTCTTTCTCGAAACACTTTATTTCCATCTGTGGAAATAACTTATCACATAATTCAATAATATACATACACTATACAATAATAAGAGTGCATAATAAACATACAAGCTACACTGTCTACCAAACAACTGGCATCCCCAGATGTTGCACCTCTGTGCAGTACACAACCTCTAAAACAGCCCTTGGCAGTCTAGGTTTGCAGGATCTTTAAGCCCCATTCTGCATTGTAGCTCAGTTCTTCCTTCTGGTTTCAATTTCTGTACAAAAGGACATTCTTTATAAGTTCCATAAGTTCAGGTTTCTCGAAATAAATTCCTCAGTTTTTTGTTAGTTTATAAATGTTCTTATTTTACCCTTGTGTTTGATGATAGGTTTAAGTATTTTAAAACTCCATGTTAATAGTTATTTTGTTCTCAGCAGCTTGATGATAATATTTCACTGTCTTTTGTTTTTATTACTATTAATGAGAAATCTATGGTTGATCTAATAGTTATTCTTTGTAGGTAGCCTGTCCTTTCTCTTTGCTTGCTTTTACATTTTTTTGGTTTGCCTTTGGAGTTCTGCCAAGTGTGCTACCTATGGCTTCCCTGGTGGCACAGTGGTTGAGAGTCCGCCTGCCGATGCAGGGGACACGGGTTCGTGCCCCAGTCCGGGAAGATCCCACATGCCGTGGAGCAGCTAGGCCCGTGAGCCATGGCCACTGAGCCTGCACATCCGGAGCCTGTGCTCCACAACGGGAGAGGCCACAACAGTGAGAGGCCCGTGTACCACAAATAAATAAATAAATAAATAAATAAATAAATAAATAAATAAATAAATAAAATAAAGTGTGCCACCTAGATTTCATAGTGCTCTCTGAATCTTAGGATCTATTTCTTTTATCAACTTTGGAAAATTCTCTGCTATTATCTCTTTGAATATTTGCTCTGCCGTGGCCACTCTTTTGTCTCTCTAAAATTAAAATTAGACATATATTAGATTTTTTCAGGCTGTTTTTTGTGTCTCTTATATTTTCCATCTGTTTGTAAGCATTGTGTTCTTCTTTTATCTGTCTTCCAACTTACCCATTCTCTCTTCAGCTGTGTTTAATCTCCTATTTAACCTATCCACTGAGATTTCTATGACTACATCTTTAATTTCTATAAATTATATTTGGTTATTTTCTCAATATGGAAAATATTTGAGAAAATATTTTCTTTTTGATAGAGTATCATTCCTATTTCATGTCTCCTAGTCATCTTTTCTTTTAGAAATATCTTAAGCATACTTGATTTATTTCCCATATCCTATTGTTGTGTCATGTAAACAAAATTGGGGGCTTTAATTCTATTATTCGTTTTTTCTACTGACTGACTCTTGATATCTTGGTTCCTTGTGAACTTTGTGATTTCAAATTTAGAGCTCATTTTCAATGGCCTTTATCTGTGAAAAATTCATGAGGCCTGACTATACACATGTTCTTCTAGAGTGAATATGTGTTCCTTCCAGGCATCCCAGAGATGTTACCAAAATGAGATTGATATTACAATTTTTCTAAAGGAAACTTTCAAGCATACACAAAAGTAGAGAGAAAGGTAACATAAATCTCCCCTGCACCCTTTAACCCAGTATAGTATTCATCCTAAGACATTGTTATCCTGAGATTTTAAATGAAGGCAATGTTGGGCCCTTCTCTCTTTGCTAAAAATAATTCCATCCTTGACAGAATTAATGCCAACTTGAAAAGTAGGTTGTTATTTTTATTTTTAAATGAATGGGCTCTTGTTTGTTCTTGTGTGTGGTTTAAAGATTTTTGTTTCTCTCTCCTGCATCATGGATCTATATTCTGTAAAGCTTCCACCTTGACAGGGGGGTGAGGTGGGAGGGTCTTAGAACATATAGACTGAAGGTGGCTCAGACTCTAGGTGAGGGAGTTCTCTCCAGACAGTTCTGCACAACTCCAGACCATAACAAAATTAAACTTCATTTACCACGAGCCACCCACCACCAACCAGTACATGAGCTCAGTGAGGGCAGGAATCTTTGTGTTTCTCTTCACTTATGGATCCCAAGACATAGAACAGAGCCCAGGACAAGATTGGCTCTCAGTACAATTGTGCTGGATAAATGAAAATAAAAATTAGAAAAATAAAGGCATTCATTAGTTCTCCCTTACAGATTCCAAAGTGTTAGCCTGTTTGTATCATGCTTAATTTTTTAATGAAAATAGCTCCTTTTTCTAATAATAACAATGACATAAGCTCAGAGAAACATTTTCAAACAATGAAGACAATTCTAAAGAAAAAAAATTAAAGATCACCTCAGATCTTATCAAAGGAGATAACCATTATTAACTGGCAAGATACCCTTTCAAATAGTTCTCTGTGAGCCCACATCATATATGTCACCCTGTCATCTCTGTCAATAAAAGTGGCTGTACTTCATCATTTTTAATGGTTGCATACACACACACACACACACACACACACACACAGTCCATTCTTATTATTTGCAGGAGTTATATTCTGTAAAGTCACTGTAAACAATGAATTAACAAATATTTACCCATTGTTTATAGGGAGTATTTACAAGGTTAGGTTCCTGTGAGCCTCTGGTCAACTTTGATCAACCAATCAATATATAACCTTGTTTTATGTGTGTTTCCATTTAAAGACACCTTATTTAATATATATCGTTGATTCATTAACATTGAACTCACGGCCAGCAGCCCTGTAACTTGTGCCTGAATGAAGCTTATCTAACTGACGAATTTTCTCCATAAAGCACATCAAAGCCATCTCGCACTTAAGAATACTAAATAGCACTTCATCACTACGTTTGGGGGCCATTCAAAAAGAAATCACCAACAAGGAGCCAAAAATGCAAACAGGTTGTGCTAAATACACTATGCAAAGGACCCTGTTTCTAGTACGAGACCTGAAACCAACAGGCAGAGAGTGCCCTGCTCGACCTCAGCTGGGAATGTGCACAGTGGGCGACTCAAATTTTCAATGGCTCTGCACGAGTCTACAAATGACCACAAAAGTGCCACGAATATTGGTTTTGGGGTTACAAATAATTTTAGCAAGTAGGCAAGTTCGTAAAAAAAAAAAAAATTGCAAGAAAAGAATCTGCAAATAACGAGGATCACATGTGCGCCTGTGTGTAATTGACTTAGCCAGTTCCCTGCTGATGACCATCGAGATTGTTCCCAACTTTTTCCTCCCCTTTCGAGCAGTATCACCAAGACCTCCTTCCCCTCGTCCACCCCCTCCCTCCACTTCCACCTCTTCTAGTCCTCCTGCCTTCCTCTTTCCCCTGCTGTTCTCTTCCTTCTCTTTTTCCTCTTCCTCCTTTCCTTGTCCTTATCATCTGTTGTTGAAGAAGAAGTTTCAAAATAATGGAGGAAAGAGAAGAAGAAGCTTGAGGTGGAAAAAGTAGTGGGAGGGTGAAAGGAGGGTTGGGGGGTTATGCAAATATGAAGCCAGGTCAGCTCCCTCCTCCCTCCAAGAGCATTCCATGTGCAAAGACCACTAAACTAGCCACTTTAAAGACTTCATTTTAAAAAGTATTAAAATCTTATGTTATAAAAGAAGAAATTTCCCCATCAACAGATGAATGGATAAAGAAGATATGGTACATATACACAATGGAATATTACTCAGCCATAAAAAAGAATGAAATAATGCCATTTGAAGCACCATGGATGGACCTAGAGATGATCATATTAAGTGAAGTAAGTCAGACAGAGAAAGACAAATATCATACGATATCACATATGTGGAATCTAAAAAAAAGATACAAATGAACTTATTTACAAAGCAGAAATAGACTCACAGACATAGAAAACAAACATGGTTACCAAAGGGGAAGGGGGGGAGGAATGGATAAATTAGGAGTTTGGGAAAAACATATACACACTACTACATATAAAATAAACAACAAGGACCTACTGTATAGCACAGGGACTATATTCAATATCTTATAATAACTTATAATGAAAAGAATCTGAAAAAGTATATATATATATATATATATATAGAGAGAGAGAGAGAGAGAGAGAGAGAGAGAACTGAATTACTTTGCTGTACACCTGAAACTAACACAATATTGTAAATTAACTATACTTCAATTTTTAAAAGTGGTTAAAAAAAAAATAAGAAATTCCAAAGGAAATCATAGTTCACATCTGTGGTAGATAAAAGCTGCCTATAAATTATTCGACATCCCCCCCAGCAGGAGATGGGGTCCCTTTCCCTTGAACCTGACTTGGCCCTTTGACCGCTTAACAGTAAAATACAGTGGAAGGGACACTGCTCAAGTTTCCAGGCTCAAGTCCTAAGCAACGGCAGCTCTCAATGTCTCAAATAATCTCTTGGGATCCAGACATCATGCAGTTGGGAGCCCAGGCGACCAGTGGAGAGACCCCCGTGGAGGGAAGCAGAGGCCCTAGCTGACGGCCCTGGCTGACGGCCCTGGCTGGCTCTAGGTCAACAGCCAGCACCAACTTGCTGGCCAGGTGAGTGAGTCATCTTGGAGTGGATCTTTCCTCCACAGTCAAGCTTCCCCAGGTGCTGCCACACAGAGCAGAGAAGAGCTATTGCCTCCAAGGTCTTCCTAAATTAAAGATTCAGATGCAAAATAAATGACTCTTGATAATTTAAGACACTAAGCTTGAGTGTTTTATTACCCAGCAATATACAACTAGAATAATATTATGAGTAAAATCTGCCCTGTGTAGCAATGAAGCCATATTTGTAGTATTTTTACCAAATCTCTGCTTCTTGTGTGTTATCCTGCTTCTAAGAAGGTGAATTAAAGCAGTGTTTAGTTTAGGGTTTTGAGGGTTTTTTGTTTTGTTTTGTTTTTGGTGCCTGGATGAATTCTATCAATCCATTCATAGAATTATGTTTTTAAATGCATAAAACAAAATGCACTAATTAATAGAAATGCAGTTACCAAAATATTAAAATGTTTAATAAAGGAATATATGTGTGAGATAATAGAATCTAGTGGAGAGTCTAATGACTGCCGTAAATCTGAAGTATGATGAGCTCAAATAATTTTTCTGGATATCTGCAACACTTTAATGTGACATGGAAATATCTGTTATTTTTTTCTTGTACATTTTTTAAGTTAAAAAATGAGAAAGTACAAATATAATGTGATTATATTTCATTTTAACTTTCTCTTGACCCACCTCCCCTATTACTTTGTTTTCCTTTATAGAAAAGATTTTTTTTCCTTCCAGTTTTATTGAGGTATAATTGACATACAGACTGTATAAGTTTAAGGTGTACAGCATACTGATTTGACTTGCATACGTCATGAAATGATTATCACAATAAGTTTAGTGAACATCCATAATCACAGATACAAAATTAAAGAAACAGAAAAATAAAATTTTCCTTGTGATGAGGACTCAGGATATACACTCTTAATTTTCATATAAACATACAGCAGTGTGAATTATATTTATCATGTTATACGCTACATCCCTAGTACTTATTTTATAACTGTAAGTTTGTACCTTTTGACTGTCTTCATCTAACTCCCCTCCCCCTACACCCTGCCTCTGTTAATCACAAATCTGATCTCTTTTTCTATGAGTTTGTTTGTTTGTTTGTTTTTGAAGCATAATCTACAATGCTATGTTAGTTCCTGTTACACATCATAGTGATTCAATATTTCTGTACATTTCAAAATGATCAGCATGATAAATTTAGTTACGATATGTCACCATACAAAGATTTTACATAGTTATTGACTATATTCCCCACACTGTACATTTCATACCCATGACTCATTTATTTTAATTTTTATAAGTGGATCTTGCTTATATGACTATGGTTTGCTACCCACATGAGTAATTAAAGGAAATGCTAATTTTCAGTTAAAGATTAGTGAAAATGTAGAAGTAATTTTTTGCCCATACATATCCACAGATTCCTAAATTTTATTCTTATACTTCAGATTAAGAACTCTGAACCACCTGGTTGTACAGCGATAGAATAACTTTGCATTCCTCAGTAAAGACACCGAGATTGAAAACAATCTTTCTCTGAAAGCACAGTGAAATGATAGAAGCTGTCAGGACAACAAACCTCCATCTACCCACTCATTAGCCAGAATTTCATAAGCAACAGGGAAACATGTGACTCCTTTGAAAGTCCTAGGACAATTGTACTTTCCAGTCTCCAAGGGCTTTATTGCGTGGAGTCAGGTAGCATCAGCCTGAACCCAGACGTGCTCACACACACCAGCAGGTTCTGCTTAAACCCAAGGACAGTTGATTCGTTGCCATCATCAGATGCAAAGTTATCTGTCATCCATGTAACACAGTAAATTATTCTTTTTCCTGAGTATGTGCCACTCCGAGGCTACTAACAGAGTAGTCTCTGGTACTGATGAGCAACTCAGCCTTGCTTAAGCAAACAAGCAACAAAAGCTGGGACTTGGGAGTGGTGGAGTGGGCAGTGGATGACTCACAGGGATGTGGCTGGGTCCCAGGAAACACTGCAACCCGGCTAGCATGCAGAATGTTACTCCTTCTATCTCTTGACTTGGCTTCTCCCCGCACATCTTTTTCATTCCCATCTTTTGGGGCAGATTGCCTCTCTTTGCTCCTCAGTCCATGTGGCAGCAAACATGGACAATAAAGGCTCTCAAGTTTTATGTGCTGTATCTTTATGCAACTGGAATGATGCTGACTGACCCTCTGAGTCCTACGTCCAAAAATCACAGAGATATACTCCGATTGGCCAATCAACTGTAGCCAGAGGGGACGGTCATAGTTTGCAAAGTGGCTTTTCCCATAGTAACCATGCACCTGGCCGAAGAGGTGGAAGTGCGGGCGGGGGAGGGGCAGGCCATTCAACTTGCCCAGCCTAAATATAAAGACGATGTGGATGGGAGGGGCCACACTCACATTCACATGCTTTTTGAAGATGGACTCTGAGCCCATGATGGCGGCTGTGGAAATTTACCTGCTACAAAACTGAATGGCTCCTCTGCTTGTGGGTGGCCTGAGAAGAACCCATGACACTGTCCCCTTTACGGGGGACTTTACTGAAGCCCTCAGTCTCAGGGAAAGCTCCTCAGCCTTGCTCTGGAAAATGAAAGCAAGCAGGGGACTCTTTCCTTGAGAATAGAAGCTATAGTCTGAGGTCTCCTTTGGAAATCCATTTTAGGAACCGGGAGAGAAATAATGATTAAAAAAACTGAAATGTATACTGTGCTGTATGGCAGTGGTTCTCAAACCTTTAGTGTCAGGAGCATTACACTCTTTAAATTTCCTAAGACCCTAATAGAGCATTTTTAATATGGGTTTTATCTACTAGTATTTACCATAATAGAAATTAAAATATTGATTTTACTAGTTTATTTTAAAATATCATAAAATCATTCCATGTTAATATAAAATGACATTTTTCTAAAAAGATCATATTTCTGAAAACAAAGAAAAATGTAGGGAGAAGAGCAGCATTGTTTTACATTTCTCAAAGCTCTTTACTGGGTGGCTTAGCAGACAGCTGGTTTCTCCTGTCTGCTTCTGCATTCAGCCTGTTACAAAAATGTTGTTTTGTCTGAGGTAGACATGGAGATGGAAAAGGGAGGAGTACTAAAATAGCCTTTTCAGAAAACTGTGACTATTCTTTGATACTACACTAAAACTCGACAAATGGTTGTAAATCATACACTTGTTCATTAAAATTTTCCATTTTCAATGGATCTTTCACCCAGGCATGATTCTGTAGCACCATGTATTGGCCACCTGAGAAATACTGGTCCAATGAACTCATTGCAGATCTTTCAAACCTTGAAACATTGCATTATGTTTGTTAAAATGGCATCACCAAAGTGTTTAAGCATTGGAACACTGCCAAGCTCAGAAAGGCAAATACAAATTTTCCAAAACTCTAGTTTTTGCATGAAAGTTCAGATCTTGTCATTGATAACAGATACTGTCATTTATTTTCCTTGAAGTGACAGGCTTGCTTCATTATTTTTGAGAAAATGTCTGCCAAATACCTAAGTCTGTAAGTTGTCCATTTAAGTAAAAATCGTGTTGCATGAAAAAAGTGGCTAGTTCATATCAAAACTCAAATAATCATACAGTTTTCCTTGAGATGAACATTGCTCTTCAGAATGCCATGTAAGTGCTTTATGTGTAATTCCCATCTCATCACATAGAATATTAAAAAGATGTATATTCGAGAATTGCAATTCAATAAAATTAATTCTTTGTGCTGATTCATCAAAGATATTCTTAATTGCAAAATTTTTTCTCTTCAAGTAGGTGAAGAATACACTGACCACTAGTACAGTCTGGTACACGGACTTAATTCATGCCTAAGTGCCAGCATTTATACCCACCATTGCTCCTGCACCATTAGTGCAAATGTCAGCCCAGTGAAAAAGGCAAATGAAGTCTTAGTGTTATTTTTTAAATTGTTTTGACCTCTGAGACCCTTTGAAAGAGTTTCAGAGCCCCTCTGGGGGCCACAGACCATAAATTGAGATCCAATGATTTACGGTTTATGAAGTATTGAGTATTTTCTTATAAATACCTTTTTTGGTTCTCACAGAAGCCCTTTGAGATGAGCACTCCTGGGACACCCCCTTTGTAAGGACAAGGTAAATGAGGTTCTAGGAGATTAATTGCCTTGTCCCTGGCCTCAGGGAGCAAGGAACTTAGAGGGACAAAAAGGAAATTCTTGTCATCACTCCCATGGATCCTGGTAGAGCATCACGATGGGAAAGGCTCCATCTCCATTCCAGCTCCACCTGTTGATTCCTACAGGCTGCCACTAGCCAGCCTTGGGAGGGAAGGAGGATGCTCAAACAAATGGGTGTATTTGGGGCAGCCCAGGATTGGGGGATGAGTCAAGGCAGCCTTGCGGGGTGGCCCCAGGATCAGGCCATCAGTGGAGCAGACACTCCTCCCCACCTTCTGGGCCCCTGATCTCTGATGATGACTCATGAAAGATTCTTGGAGGCCAGTATGGCTGTCTTCTCTCTCCATCCATCTCAAAGACGAGGGAACTGCAGTGCAGACAACAGTGAGGAGGAATACACTAGTAAATGTTCATCTTCAGAGTTATAGTTATTATTATTTTAGTTTTTAAAGTTGCCCAAGACTTGTCTATCCTGCCAGTGTAAAAACATAGCTCAAGTGGAGAGAGATAAATTAGGAGTTTGGGATTAGCAGATACAAACTACTGCATATAAAATAGATAAACAACAAGGCCCTATTGTATAGCACAGGGAACAATATCTTGTTATAAACTATAATGGAAAAGAATCTGAAAAAGTGTATATATATGGAACTGAATCAATGTGCTGTACACCTGAAACTAACACGACGTAAATCAACTATAATCTAATTTAAAAAAGAAAGATTTTTTAAAAAAGAGGGTCTTATTAAACTGATAAAGGATAAATGTTAACAGTGATGATATTAAATAAAAGTAACAAATAAAAGTTTATTGATAAAACAACAAACTACTATATATAAAATAGATACACAGGGCTTCCCTGGTGGCTCAGTGGTTGAGAGTCCGCCTGCCGATGCAGGGGACACGGGTTCGTGCCCCGGTCCAGGAGGATCCCACATGCCGCGGAGCGGCTGGGCCCGTGAGCCATGGCCGCTGAGCCTGTGCGTCCGGAGCCTATGCTCCGCAATGGGAGAGGCCACAACAGTGAGAGGCTTGCGTACCGGAAAAAAAAAAAAAAAGATACACAGTAAGTTCCTACTGTATAGCACAGGGAACTATATTCAATATCCTGTGATAAACTATAATGGAAAGACTGAAAAAGAGTACATATATATATATATATATATATATATATAAAATATATAATATATATATACACATATATAGATGTACGTATAACTGAATCACTTTGCTGTACACCAGAAACTAACACAACATTGTAAATTCACTATACTTCAATTTAAAAAAAGTAAAGGTGAAACAAGAAAAAAACAAAACAAAACAAAAAACCCATAGCCCAAGCCAGAAGATATGCAGCCTTCCCTAAGGCTTTCCTATAGCTACATTCAGGGGTGGGAGATGCTTGGAAGATCCCTAACTCTGTGAGTTTGGGGACCCTGCTCTGCTGGCACATTCCTGGATGGCCTGGGAAGCCAAAGGAAGGAAAGAAAAGTAGGCCACCAAGCATCCCTGGGGCTATGGACCAGCAATGAGGAGACGTGTCAGGCTGGAGAACTCTGTGGAAGAGAAACATAGAATGGGGAGCACTGTCTCTAGGAATAAGGAAAGAAATGACAGAGACTGTGGGTAAATGACACTTGCACATTTCCTTGGGGCTGAACACCTCCAGTTTTCTCTGTCTTGTGTGATCCAGTGGGTCCCCAGGAGAAGGAACTGGTTGCCGAGACAGGCAGCAAATGAAATGGCAGCGACATAGGACACGACTGAAAAATGTCAGAGACTCTCTACAGCCTGGCCAAGACAAGGTCTCTTTTCCAACTTGACTTCAGACTTGTTTTCCAACACAGGGAGCCAGAGAGACGTGGGGGGACACAGAGATGAGAGACACAGAGAGGCCACAGCAGAGGCCAGAGGAAGTTGGATCCAAACTTCCATCTTTGTCATTTGCCTTAAGTATGTTTCAGCTGGTAGAGAAGAGAAGGCCAAGTGCTGAGGGCAGAACCCACATAGACAAGGCATTATTCATCCATCCCATCAACAAACACAGTTCTGACCATGTGCTGGTGGATTTACTCTCTAACAAAGGAGAAAAACAAGCAAAGCAATGCCTGACAGAGTGCTGGCAGCTCTGACAGATGTACACTGGAGTCAGTGAGGAAGATCAGAGCAGGGACCAATGCCAGCCCTGAGAGGTCAGGGAAGGTTTAGGGAATGACAGGAACCAAACACGCAAAGTCACAGAGAGAAAGAGTATGTCTGGGTTCAGGGGGCCCGCAGTGGCTCCATGTGGCCAAGTTCCAGGTGGAAATGCACAGAAACCCCAGTGTGACCTTGACGTTTTCAAGCAGCACTAACCTGGTGTTCCTGACCTGCATCTTTCCATTGCAAGGACCTGAGACCCATCCAGGACATTCTGCAGTCTTGAGGGAGGGAAGCAAAGTCACAACACTAGATACAAGGCACAGTGACAAGGCAAGCACTGGTCCCGGAGTCGGGGGTAGGAGCAACACAAGGCCTCAACGATTGTTTCCACCTCCTCAGTTTCTAGAAGCCAAAGGTAGAGGCTGACTCATAAGGCAGGACACGAGGCTCTAGATGGTGCATGAGGTCAGAGAGTGACACAAAGAGAGGGTGACTTAACGGTGGGTCCCCAGAGCCACAGGTCATGTCTCCTCAAATATCCCCTAACCAGGGACCCTGTGAGTCATCACCCAAGAATGGAGGTGGTGAAGAGCCGGCAGCTTTGTGCTTGTGTGTGGGCATGTACGTAGGATGGATCCCAAGAAATGGAATTCCTGGTACAGAGCTATGCCCCACAGCGCCCCTAGAGGCTGTTCACTTTACACTCCTCCCAGGAACCAGACGATCCATTTCCCTCCATCCTCAACAACACTGGACATTTTACTTCTTCACCAACTGAGGAAAGCTCTTTGACAATCATTTAAGAAGTGTTCACAGGCCTAACTCACAGCACCCACTAGTCAAAGGACAGACCCTCTGATAATAGGAGAGGAACCAGAAATTGTCTCTTGCATGCTCCATACTGGGGATTTTTAACAGGTGTGAGTAGGAGACTTCAGAACTATTCAGTCTTGACTTTGTACATGCACCAACTTTGTCTTCTAGCACCCCTGTTGTTGCTGATAGGAAATCTAATTGTAAAATACAGCCTAGATGCAGGCCTAATTTTTGTCATTTGGGAGATTGTGTTGTCTCCAATAGCCTTTTATTTTGTTTTATATTCAGCAGTTTTACTCTGATTGTTTAGGTAGGATCTTTTTGGTATATTTTCTTTTGCTTTTGTTTTTTTCAGTTTTGGGTGTTGGTTTCATCCTGTCTTTAACTCAGTGTGATTTTTCTATTTGGGGAATTCATGCCTTTCTCCAGGTCTTGAAAATTCCCTTCCATTATCGCTTTGAGACCTGTCTTGGAAGAGTCCTCCCCAACAGTGGGACCATAGTGGTCTTTCTTCAAACATAAGCCCATGCTCCCAGCAGTTGAAGTAAGAAGACCTGTGTGGGAGGGGCTTAGAAATTTCAGCATCTCCACAAGGCAGACAAGTCCTGGTGGGAGGCAGGCTGGCAGTGAGCCCTTTTGGCTGAGGTGCAGGCAGGCGTGTCCAAGAACACGGGCCACGAGATGGTGGACAAGAACATGCGGCACACAAAGGCAGCTGGAAAGAACATGAATGTGGAGACCAAAGAGCTCTGTCTCCATCCCAACTGGTGCACCCACTACACAGGTGATTCTGAGCAAGCCCACATCAAGGTCATGATGTAATGATGATGCTCGCATGGCACTTGACCATTCTAAAAGGATCTCATCCGTGTTAACTTTTTGTAATTCACAGCAATGCTGATGGAGACTGGTTACTCCATCTGTAAAATGGAAGTAATGATTCGGCTTCACAGAGTTGCTGTAGGGATTGGACTGGGAGAACCTTTGCAAACTGAAGAGTATCATGTAAACGTAGGATGAGTAGATCAGACTTGTATTTTGCCCAATTAGAGATGAGGATGCTGGGGCTCAGAGGATTTCAGTGACTGGGTAGAGGTCAAGCAGACTTCTAGCGGTGTGGGAACAAACCCACACTTTCCGACTATCCATTTCCACTCCCTTTGCTGTGTTCTTTCTCACTTCTCTTCCCCCCTTTGAGGAAAGACAGCCTGGCGGTGAACAGCACGTGGTTTGTGGAGTCAAACCAACTTGGGTTCAAATCTTCCCCGCAGTGGGACCCTGAGCCAGTTACTTAACCTCTCCAAGCCTCAGTTTTCTCCTGTGAAATATGGGGAGCTAATAGCACCATCTCCATCTCACAAGGGGATTCAGCACGATGATGCAGGTAAAGCATGCTCGTCAAATGGAAAACACTCAAGAAACGAGACCATTTATAATTATTTTTGCTTCCACAGAAAGACGAAATGGAGGCAGCTTGACTTAGCAGGAGGGCAGGCTCTCCTACAAGAGACTCCCTGGAGTATTCAAACAGAGCCTTCCCTGCCTTTGTGTGTGGGGTGGGACGGCGGCGGGGGCGGATCCCAGTGCTTTGGACAAGAGCTGCGCTTCCTGTACACCATGGGGAGGGGTGCTGATGATCCTATGTCAAAGTCACATGATGCTCACACACACTTTGCCATTTGAAAAACGTATTCTGCTCCATTAACTTTTTAAAATTCACAACATGCTGTGATATCTGAGTTGTAATGATAAGACTGTCTTTATTACTACTCCTACTTACTGATGAAGAAATAGGCCCACCGGTTTGCAAGGCAGAAATAGAGACACAGATGTAGAGAACAAACGTATGGACACCAACGGGGGAAAGTGGCAGGGGTGGGGTGAGAGGGTGGTGGGATGAACTGGGAGATTGGGACTGACATATATACTCTAACATGTATAAAATGGATAACTAATAAGAACCTGCTGTATTAAAAATTAAATTAAATTAAAAAAAAGAAACAGGCCCAGAGAAGGTCAATGGTACAGCTTATTAAAAATATTTCTTAATCTTTCATGGAAACCAGGTTGAAATACTTTTCATTTTGTTTTCCAGTGTCCCTTAGATAACTGTCCATCAGAATAAATCCCTTTTAGAATTTAATGGCAGATAAAGACCCAGATACTTAGAAGTCTATGACCTGGATTTATTTTCCCCTTTGGTCTTGGCAATCAGAAGACTATGGGAGATATTTAGTTCTCAATCTCAGTAGTTATATATTTTGGTATTTTGCACTCTGCTAGGACCAGGGAAGACTATGAGAAATGGAGGGCAAGAGTCTGTGCTCTGCAACAATTACAATTTTGTGGGACAGCAAAGTGGTAGTCCAAGACCCTCCCAGTGGGTGCCACGTGGGGACTTCCCTAGGCTGGGCAGCTTGGTTCATCTCAAGGTGCTTGGACTGGGGCTTCTGATAACCCCTGGCCCTCATGTCCACCTTTCCATAGACTTCCTGAAGTCCTGTAGCCAGTACAGCAGTGTTCAGACCTCTGGCCTTTTGTAAATACGCATCAGACAGGAACCAAAGAGAAGAAAGCAAGCCCTCAAGACGACCCTGCGTGGTGCAGGGTCAGAGCTCTACAGCCAGCAAAGAATTTCCTTCCACAAGCCTCCCAGCCAGCTTCTGGAATTGAAATCCACAGGCTTGACATCTCACCAAGGCAGCCCATGCTGGGAAGAATGAAATTAGGGCCTGTGAGTGGGCCGGGGATCACTTAAGAGGCCAGAAGCTCCCAATTTCTTCTCAGCAGTCTCTGCTTGACTGGATTCGGAAATTCTGAGATTTTGTTTGATTTCAGTCGTGCTGCGTTTCCAACGCACCAAAGACCCCCGCCCCCCCTCCGCCTGTCTCCAGTGATGCCATGGGCTCGGGGCCCTCACCCCAGATAGCCTGCCTTTCCAGGTGGGTAATAACCGTGGGAGGGGCCCGGACCCCCCAAACTCCTGAAATTTGTTCCAGCTGCCAGCTTTCTCACAGCAAAGCTGTTTCTTCCAGCAAGTGAAGCCTGCAGTTGATTTATGGCTCATTTTCAGGACACAATACTGTAATTTTGTGAAATGATAGTAGTATCGATTCCAGAAGATTTTCTCTTTGCTGAAACCCCGGGACCGAGGTGCTAAATGGAGCCTCGGTGTGAGGAACAGCATTTCACACTTCATCGATTTCACCGGTCAGATCCTCCACTTTGATTCAAATGTCGAGGGCCCCCATCAAGCTCTTTGTTGCCCTGTTCACAGGCCCTGATTTCTGCAGAGGGCATTGACTGTCATTATACAGCCGACTTGCCAACGATGCAGAGGGTCCAAACAGGGTCATAAGGAACGTATTCACTTTGGTTGTTGGGACACTCAAGGCCACTGTGAGGAATGGCTTTTGGGTCCTCATTCTAAGTACACTTACTGTCTTCTTCGAGTTCTGATCTCAAGATGGGAAAGGAAGTACTCCGTTCAGGATTGAAATCAAAACAGAATGAGTGAATCAGCGAATGAATGAATGAGAGAGAGAGAGAGAGAAGGAGAAGAGAGGAGAGGAGGGAAGAACAGACAGAGAAACAAGGGAGGAAGACAGAGAGAGATGGAGCGAGGGAGGGAGCAAGAAAACTCTAAATCCAGAACAAGCGCTGTCAAGGCAGCGTGAGCCATGATTTTGAGCAGAATTGAACTACCTGCCAGTTCCAGCATTAGCTTGAGATTCTTTGTGGTGGAGTTTGAGAAGGAGGCTCCCTGTCAGAATCACGGGGCTATCTTCCCATTACCCTCAGTACTGGCCAGAAATATTTTAAAACACAACATACCATGCTGGGGTTCTCAGCTGAAAGGAGATTGGTGATTTTGTCGGGGGGAACTACAGCAGTCTGGGAGATTATTAAAGGGTTATAAATTAGGTGTGACAGGCTAAAGGTGCTGGGATATTAAGACTGAAAGAAGACGTTTTTGAGGGTGTCTTGATGGATAAAATCTGCTTTCAGTGTCCAGGCGGAAGGAGATGGCACCATGATCCCACTAATTTATTCCCTCAGCAGATACTTATTGATCATCTATTATGAGCAGACACTGCTTGTTCTTCTGGAGCTTACAGACTAGAAGGGGAAGTAAATATTAAATGAATCAATTCAAATGTGATTACAATATGCCCTAAATTTTTTAAGGAAGAAAGCTAAGTTCTACGAGAGACAGAAGCAGGGGGCCCCAATTAGTTGGGGGTGGGCCCAGCATCAGAGAAATCCCTCCAGATCTGAGGAATGAGGAGAGTTTAGCAGATGCCACTGAGAAGGGCTGGTCCCTGCGTTTGTGAAGTCCCCAAGCTGGTTGCTTTCCAGGGGCCACAACAAGGGTAGAAGTTGGGGGGAAAGAGGGGAAGGGCAAATTCGGCCATGGGGGAGGGGGAGTGGAGACTGGAGGGCAGAATTAGCAGTAATCAGGAGTCTGAAGGCTGTCCTGAGTATGACGGGACAGGATGCCATTGGTGGGTTTTAAACAGGGGATGGTATCCTTTGCTATGCAAAAGCTTTTAAGTTTAAGTAGGTCCCATTTGTTTATTTTTGTTTTTATTTTCTTTACTCTAGGAGGTGGATCCAAAAATATATTGCTGCGATTTATGGCAAAGAGTGTTCTGCCTATGTTTTCCTCTAAGAGTTTTATAGTGTCCAGTCTTACATTTAGTTCTTTAATCCATTTTGAGTTTATTTTTGTGTGTGGTATTAGAGAATGTAGTAATTTCATTATTTTACATATAGCTCTCCACTTTTCCCAGCACCATTTATTGAATACTGTCTTTTCTCCATTGTAAATTCTTGCCTCCTTTGTCATAAATTAATTGACTGTAGGTGTGTGGGTTTATTCTGGGCTTTCTATCCTGTTCCTTTGATCTATAAGTCTGTCTTTGTGCCAGTACCATACTGTTTTGATTACTGTAGCTTTATAGTATAGTCTGAAGTCAGGGAGCCTGATTCTCCCAGCTTTGTTTTGCTTTCTCTAGGTTGCTTTGGCTATTCAGTGTCTTTTGTATTTCCATATGAATTTAAAAATTTTTGTTCTAGATCTGCAAAAAATGCCATTGGTAATTTGATAGGGATTGCATTGAATCTGTAGATTGCCTTGGGTCAACCCATAGAATAAGAGAAATTATTTGCAAATGATGTGAATGACAAGGGATTAATCTCCAAAATATGCAAACAGTTCATGCAGCTCAATATCAAAAAAACAATCAACCCAATCAAAAAATGGGCAGAAGATCTAAACAGACATTTCTCCAAAGAAGACATACAGATGTCCACAAAGCATATGAAAAGATGCTCAGCATCACTAATTATAAGAGAAATGCAAATCAAAACTGCAATGAGATATCATCTCACACTGGTAAAAATGGCCATCATCAAAAAGTCTACAAACAATAAATACTGGAGAGGGTGTGCAGAAAAGGGAACCCTCCTACACTGTTAGTGGAAATGTAAGTTGGTATAGCCACAATGGAGAACAATATAGAGGTTCCTTATAAAACTAAAAATAGAGCTACCATATGATCCAGCATTCCCACTCCTGGGCATATATCTGGAGAAAACCATAATTAGAAAAGATACATGCACCCCAATGTTCACAGCAGCACTATTTACAGTAGCCAAGACATGGAAGCAACCTAAATGTCCATCAACAGATGAATGGATAAAGAAGATGTGGTACATATAGACAATGGAATATTACTCAGCCATGAAAAAGAACAGAATAATGCCATCTGCAGCAACATGGATGGACGTAGAGATTATCATACTAAGTGAAGTAAGTTAGGCAAAGACAAATATCATATGATATCACTTATATGTGGAATCTAAAAAAAAATGATACAAATGAACTTATTTACAAAACTGAAACAGACAGACTGAAAACAAATGTATACTTACCGAAGGGGAAAGGTGGAGGGAGGGATAAATTAGGAGGTTAGGATTAACATATACACACTACTATACATAAAATAGAGGGACTTCCCTGGTGGTGCAGTGGTTAAGTATCCACCTGCCAATGCAGGGGACACAGGTTCAAACCCTGCTCCAGGAAGATCCCACATGCCACGGAGTAACTAAGCCTGTGAGCCACAACTACTGAAACCCATGTGCCTAAGGCCTGTGCTCTGCAACGAGAGAAGCCACCACAGTGAGAAGCTCAAGCACCACAACGAAGAGTAGATCCCGCTCGCCGCA
The DNA here is from genome assembly GCF_949752795.1 of Hyperoodon ampullatus. Taxonomy (NCBI): domain Eukaryota; kingdom Metazoa; phylum Chordata; class Mammalia; order Artiodactyla; family Ziphiidae; genus Hyperoodon; species Hyperoodon ampullatus. The sequence goes on along the minus strand of NC_136923.1, from coordinate 47,590,869 downwards.
ACTAGAGAAAGCCCACACGCAGCAATGAAGACCCAACGCAGCCAAAAAATAAAATAAAATAAAATAGATAATCAACAAGGACCTACTGTATAGCACAGGGAACTCTATTGAATACTCTGTAATAACCTATATGGGAAAAGAATCTGAAAAAGAATAGGTATGTGTATATGTATAACTGAATCACTTTGCTGTACACCTGAAACTAACACAACATTGTAAATCAACTATACTATAATATAAAATAGAAATTAAAAAAATAAATGAACAGGGGATGGTATGATTTGATTTGCGTTTCAAAAAATACCTCTCAGGCCACAGAGTGCAAGCTGGGTTGGAGGGGAGCTAGAGGAGTGGGGAGGCCAGTTAGAGGGTGGCTTTGGTCACCCAGGCAAACGATGATGGTGGCTGTGCCCGAGGTGAGAAGGAAAGACAGGGAGAGACTGGAGCTCTAAGTTGAGGTGAGTGGACAGGAGTAGGTGATGGGTTGGCCATGGGAAAGGCAGGGCAAAGGAGAGGGCTCTGAGAACTCTAGTGGAGGTGTCATTTCCTACAAGTGGGAAGACTGAAGGGTTGAAAAAGACAGAAAAGCTTCCTTCCCAACCCTGGAAGCCCACAAGTGCTCCTCTGTGCAGCCAGGATGCACTCTTCCAAAGAACAGATTGCTCCATTTCTGCAGACTTGGTGATTGTCCTGTCCACCAGCTCCCTGGTTCCCACACCCACCTGCTGGAGTGGGTGGGCTGAGTGGCACTGAGGAGATGGCCCTGCCAATGCCAGGGCTTCAAACCCTGCCAGAGAAGAAGCCCACACATCAGTAACATGGAAGGAGGAGCTGGATGGGACTGAGCTTTGTAAAAATATATTAATATCCTCTGTGGTCACTTCAAGACACTTGGGAGAGGAGTCCCAAGTCACTGCAGGACTCATTATGGGACCATGATTATGATCATTTATTTACATAACCTACTTTTAAAAACTTGTACAGCCACATCCTACTGACCAGACTGTTATAACTCTGCTGGATCCAAGAATCAGAATTGCAAAGTAGGAAAGAGCCTGAGAGGTCATCCATTCCAAATCCTTCTCTCCACCTGAATCCCTTGCGGTCTCCCACTAGGGATGGCCATTCTAAATCAGGTAGTTCCAAGCATCCTACAAGCGACTCAAGGCAACATGACCCACCTGTGGCACCATTAGACTGTCTATGCAGCGATTTCCAAAATTTTTAACTGCAGGCCACAATGAGAAATACATTGACATGTCATCCCACCACACACACACACACACACACACACACACTACCCTGAAAAGCACTCTGCATGCAAAACACTCTGATACTTTACTGCAAAGCAAAGCACTGTGATATTTTCTATTCTGCTTCACTGTAGAAACTAGTGGTCTCAGTTCACTAAATGGATTTTACAGCTAATGGGTTTTGACCTAAAATTTAAAAAGCACTAGCCTAGGGTACAAAATTCCAAATGCTCAGGTGTCAAGCAGACAGAACAACAAACACAATTTTATGCTTCCTTGGTTTCTCTGTTCAATTTAATTCCTTGGAAGCAGTCAGATTTTGATTTATATTTTGTTTTAAACAAACATAACTAATTTGGCTTTTACTTCTTCCTTTTGGGGGATATTTCTCCTCCATAGAAAAGTTGTTGGTGCTTTTATCACCTTGTCTTGGATGCTTCTCTATGATATAGAATGTAACCATCCACTAAAATTACAGTTGCTTTATGTGGGCAATTGATGCCTTATTGAATGCAAAGTTTCTTTAAAAAAAAAAAAGTCATGTCAATAATTGGTCAGGGCTGCAAATGATGTGACCGACAAGGGCTTAAAAAAAAGAGCTCATGAAAAGATGCTCAGTGTCGCTAATTGTTAGAGAAATGCAAATCAAAACTACAATGAGGTACTACCTCACACCAGTCAGAACAGCCATCATTAAAAAGCCTACAAATAACAAATGCTGGAGAGGGTGTGGAGAAAAGGGAACCCACCTACATTGTTGTTGGGAATGTAAGTGGGTGCAACCACTGTGGAAAACAGTATGGAGGTTCCTAACAAAACTAAATATAGAATTACCATATGATCCAGCAATCCCACTCCTGGGCATACAGCCAGACAAAACTATAATTCAAAGAGATACACGCATCCCTATGCTCATAACAGCAGTATTCACAATAGCCTAGACATGGAAACAACCTAAATGTCCATCACCAGATGAATGGATAAAGAAGATGTGGTACATATATATATAATGGAATATTACTCAGCTATAAAAAAGAATGAAATAATGCCATTTGCAGCAATATGGATACAACTAGAGACTATCATGCTTAGTGAAGTCAGAAAGAGAAAGACAAACACCGCATGATATCACTTATATATGGATCCTAAAATATGACACAAATGAACCTATCTGTGAAACAGAAACAGACTCACAGACACAGAGAACAGACTTGTGGTTGCCAAGGGGGAGGGGTTGGGGGAGGGATGGAGTGGGAGGTTGGTGCTAGCAGATGTAAGCTTTTATATATAGAATGGATAAACAACAAGGTCCTACTGTATAGCACAGAGAACTATATTCAATATCCTATGAAAAAACATAATAAAAAAAAAGTAGGAGGTTGGTAAGTAAAGGTTGTTATTTAACATAAAAAAATAATAATTGGTCAGGGTGATCTCTTGGTTTCCGAGTTATTTTCATTCTCAAGAAAAATGTTTTGTGACTCTTCAAGGAGGGGGAAATGGTAAGAATATGGATCTGGGTTCAGAAACTATTTTAATAAATAGACATTTTAAATTTGGATTTGTTTAAGCAGATACTAGTTCTCCTGAGCTGATGCCACCAATCTGAATGCAGCCAAGTGCTGGGAGCCTGGGGGAGAGATGCGGAGAAATGGGGGCGTGGGGAGAACATTGCAGAGTTAGCTTATGCTTGGCATCAATCTGGCCTGACCTTTAGACACAAATGCAATATACCTTATATTCTTAGTTGGCTTAATTTTTAAAATAGAGCCTTTTTATTTCAAAAGTTGATAAAGACGTATTGTAGAAAATGTTACCAATACTAACAAAGCATAAGAAAAAAGAAAAAGGAAGGAAGGAAGGAGGGGAGGGAGGGAAGGAGGGAGGGAGAAACTAAGGAAAAGGGAGCAAAGAGAAAAAGAAAATGAAACAACCAAAATCCCATCCCCTGGAGAAAACCACTCATAACATTGTGGTGTATATCTGTCAGTTAATTCCTCAAATCGCTTCTGATCTCACACACACACATTTTTCCAGATTAGTTCTTGTTCTTTCAGCTCAATAAAATTCTCCTCGCCTTCTCTCTGACCTAAGGGCTTCACTTGAATTCTGGTTTTACAGGCTTGTGAAGACGAATGAGCTCACTATGACTGCATCTCATCAGCCTTTCTTTAATATACATATGGGGGTGGATACAAAACCTTTGATTCACTCCAAACTCAGCCTTGGTCCAAAAATTCCTCTATAGTGTGGGGAGTGGAATGAACTGACACCTAAGTTGTTGTTGTTTTCCACTGGACTTCTAAAACAAAGAACTCCCTAAATCTTATTAATATTATACCCCCAAGACCTATCACCATGCCAGGCACATAGTAGGTGCTCAATAAATGTTTGTGGAGTTCAACTCAAAAATGCTGAGTTCATTACTAAGTCACACTCAAGGGCAGACAGAGAATATTTATTTAGCCCAGGCAACTGGGCTTTTAGAATACGTGAGTCAGGCTAGAGTGATTAACCTCCCCCAAAAAATAAAATGAAGGAGGTTTCAATCTTGTCTGTTGGACTGCCAAGAAAGCCATTATATTCCCTGATGGGAATCTAAAATTCTCTGGTCTCAAGACGGCAGAAGACCTTCCAAGGCCCTGTGCAGAAATACAGCTGAGATGTTCACCCTAGAGGGCTCTGGGGCATCCAGGCCCAAACCCTCATGGAGACCAGGGTGTCAGCTGGGAGTTAAAGGGAGATTCCTACACCTCTCTCCCTCTCTTTTCTAAAAACATTGGCTGAGAGTTTGGCCTCATTCTTGTAACAGGGACAGGTTTAGCACATTTGTCATAGTTTGTGTCTTATCTTTAATCTCCTTCAATCTGCAATGGCCTTTACGTCTTTGGCTCGGATTTTCAGGCTCTATCATTTGTTCTGGGCTTCACAGGTCTATCTGCTGTTGGGTCCATTGGCATGAACTCATGAGCTTACTTCTTAAGCTGGGTACTGTCTCTGGCTGCTAAGATTAGCCATGAGGGAACTAGCTTCTAGTTACTAGTGCCTGCCCTATGACATCTTTTATAATTGATTTAGGGAAATTCAACCCCTAGAGATTGCTTCTTTCAAGATCAGTTTCTTCCCAATGACTGCTGCCATCATACACCCAGCTAATTTCATGGGGTAGTGGATGCTCCTTGGATGGCTTCCTCATTGACCCCCAGGCTGGCTCCCCCGGGTGCTTTCATTCCCAACAGCCAGCACCTGCTAGTTTTTCTTGGAAAGCTGCCCTCAGGTTTCTGGATCCCCTTTGCCTGTGTGCATGGCAAACAGGAGGTGCCTGGATATTTGTCTTTCCCCAGAGTCAGCTCTTAGCCAATGGCCCATGAGTATGGGAGTAAAGACCCTACGGCTCCTTTGCCCCCAGTTGGCAAGACCTACACTGTAGCAGAGCCTCCTGCAGGACGAGGCAAAGCTACCCTTCCTGGGACTCTGCTTGTTATAGCACCTTTGCCTGGCCCCCTTCCCTTCTCCATTCTGCTTCCTCACTCTCCTGTCAAAAGTTCCTGGGAACACTTCCTATAAATCCCTTGCACATGAATCCCCATCTCAAGGTGGGTTTCTGAGAATCTCAGCCTAATACATCCGGCAGCATGGAATACCTGAAGTCTCAGTGGTGGCCCATAGGCTAGATTCAGCCACATGCATGTTTTACTGGCCACTGGGGGCTAGCCAGCCTACACAGTGGTTGTTAATTTTATTTAAATTATTTGTTGACATATGTTAAGTTGGGGAAAAGGAATCAAAACATGGAGGACATATTCGAGAGGTTACAGGAGGAAAACCAGCAAGTTTTCTTATCCCTGAAGCTCAAAAGGGATCCTCAGGCAAGGCGAGCACGACAGAGGCAGAGGGAGAGAGGCCATGGGGTCTCAGGTGGTGGAACCAGACCTGAATGGTGTCAACAGAGAGCTGTGGAGGCAACATCTGGAGCCAGCAGCCAGCATGACCTCCCAGGAGTCATGTGGAGGCTGAGGCAATGCTCGCCATCTGACCAGAGTCTACTGGGAGAGCATCCCACCCAGACCATTCTGAGGACCAGTGCTAGCTGTTGTGCGACGAGCATCCAGCATGTCCCCAGTGACACCTCCCTGAGCCCCATGACTCTGCTGGTTCCTATCTGCCTTGCCCTGTGGGCACCCTCGTCATCTTCAGAATCCCAGGATGCTCACAGGCCCTGCACACCTGGAGGAGTGGTGGGGAGGGAGAGCCCCAGGAGGGCTAAGGGATGGGAAGGCTGCATGGGACAATTCAAGCTCAAACCCCTCTCCCACCCAGAGCCTGGACAGTGGCAACACCCTTCTTTCCTCTCTTGTAGCCAGTAGTATCATTCCATCTCATGATCTGATTAGCTTTTAACCTGATCCTTGATCAGCTCTGTTTGAGGACCAAGTCCAGCTACAAATATCTCAGCAAGTGACCTTCTCTACCCAGAAAATTCAGGTAGAAAATTATTCGAGGCTCATCCGACGCTGCTCCAAAGACCTTGATGCAAGAGTTCGGGGTGTGGGTGGAGGAGCTGAAACCCTTCACCTGATGGCCTGGGTTTGCAGTGCAAACTTGCAAACCCGGGCTCTGCACAGATCTCCTCCACTCGTGGCCTCATGGGTCTCCCTAGCCCCACGGTGGTCCCTGCACAGTGACGGACTCCCCTCTTGGACTTATTACCCCAGGGAGGATAACCTGGGCCGAGGAAGCAGCTGAGACCATAGAGCATAAACTTAGGCTTTCAAGTGCAGCCTGGTGAGACCCTAAGTAGAGGGCACAGCTTGTGAACTAAGTTGGAGGGCTGGGGTTGATTGATCCCTGTTACAGATAGAAACCAAGTTTAGCCCTTGGCATGCTCCTGGAGGGGAGGCATGGCTGCAGGCTTAGGGCCAGGTGAAGGCTTGCCAGTGTGCTCCAGCCAAAGGCCTCCGGGATCCCCTGCAATATAACAAGCTGTACTTATTACTCATCCCAGGGAGGGAGTGCACACAACATGGGGGACCATGTAAAAGGGTCCCAGTAAAAGGGTGCTGGGAAGGACTTATGGTAGGACTTGGAGAGGGTTTGAGGAAGCTGGGCTTTGCTCTGGACTAAATGCTGTCAGGAAGTGGGGAACCAGTCTCTGATTGGGTATCTTAATAAATCACATCTAGAGGAATGGCAGACCAGAGTGAGCCTCCAGGTATAATTGGGAAGGAAGCAGCCATCACTCATATCAGCCAGGATAGGGGATGCTTGGTGATTCCTGTGGTTTGAACAATGCTCACATTTTGTCTATGTTTGGACATTACTAGAGAGTGACCTTGTTTTTATTTTGATCCATCATGGTCACTGAGAGGTCTCATCTGCTGTTGATGTGAACATTTCTACATTCCAAGGAGAACACCCATGCCAGCTCAGGAGCAACGCCAAGGCCTAGCGATAGCACCAGGCCAGCTCCAGGAGGACAGGGGCTGTTTTGTCTGGCTTCTTTCACTTTCCATAATGTTCTCAGGGTTCATCCATGCAGTAGCATGTATCCATACCTTTCCTTTTTATGGCTGAATAATACTCCACTGTATGGATAGATCACATTTGTTTATCCATTCACCTGCTGACAAACACTTGGGTTGTTTACACATTTGGACTATTATGAATAACGTTCATATAAACATTAATATACAGGTTCAATTGTTTCCACGTTTTGGCTCTTACGAATAATGCTGGTATGAACATTTGCGTCCAGTTTGTACAAGTTTTCATTTCCCTAGTGTATATAACCTAGGAGTGGAGCTGTTAGGCCATGTGGTAACTCCATGTTTAACATTCTGAGGAACTGACAGTATTTTTCAAAGCAGCTGTACCATTTTACACTCCCAGTGTATGAGTTCCAATTTCTTCATATCCTCACCAATACTTGTTAATATCTGTCTTTTTGATTATAGCCATCCTGGGGGACATGAAGTGGTATTTCATTGTAGTTTTGATTTACATTTCTCCCGTGACTAATGACGTTGAGCATCTTTTCATGTGCTTATTGTCCATTTGTATATCTTCTTTGGAGAAATATCTATTCAAATCTTTGCCCATTTTAAAACTGGGTTGCCTTTATTGTTGACTTGCAGGAGTTTTTAAATATATTCTTCACACAGGTCTCTTATCAGGTATATGATCTGCAAAAATTTTCTCCCATTCTGTGGGTTTGTCTTTTCACTTTCTTAATGGTGTCCTTTGAAGCACAACATTTTTAATTTTGATGATCCAATTTGTCTATTTTGGGGGTCATTTATAAGGTTTAGTGTCATGTCCAATAAACCATTGCTTAATCCAAGGTCATGAAGATTTACTCCTATTTTTTTCTTCTAAGGGTGTTATAGCTTTACCTCTTATATGTAGGCTTATGATCTATTTTACGTTAAATTTTGTAAATTGGATGAGATAGGGGTTCAAGTGCATTCTTTTGCATGTGGATATTCAGTGGTTCCAGCACCATTTGTTGAAAAGACGATCCTTCCTCCATTGAATTGCCTTATATTTCTGCCTCATTAATGCCAGGTAGGGAGAGAGGCTCAGTTCCCCACTGGGCAGGGGATCGGGATGAGGGGGGAAGGGAGAGGCTGAAGGGTAGTGGTATGGAAAATCAATTGACCATAAATGCAAGGACTTATTTCTCGACTCTCAATTCAATTCCATTGATCTACATGTCTATCCTTATGTCAGTACTACACTGTCTTGATTACCGTAACATTGTAGGATGTTTTGAAATTGGGAACTTTGTTCTTTTTCAGGGTTGCTTTGGCTATTTTGGGTCCTTTGTATTTCCATGTGAATTTTAAGATCAGCTTGTCAATTGCCACAACTAAGACAGCTGGAATTTTGATGAGGATTATATTGAATCTATAGATCCACTTGGGCACTATTGCCAACCGTATTAAGTCTTCTGATCCATAACATGAGATCTTTCCATTTATATCAGTTTTCTTTCATTACTTTCAACAATGTTTTGCAGTTTTTTAGTGTACAAGTCTTATACTTCCTTTGTTAAGTTTATTCCTAAGTATTTATTCTTTTCATGCTCATGTAAATTTAATTGTTTTAATTAATTTTATTTTTGGATTGTTCATTGCCAGTGCATAGAAATATAATTGATTTTTGTATATTGATTTTGTATCCTGAAACCTTGCTGAAATCATTTATTAGTTCTAGTATTTTTTTTATTCTCTAGGATTTTCTATATATAAGGTCACATCATCTGCAAATAGAGATAGTTTTACTTCTTCCTTCTAATCTGAAAGCCTTTTAATTATTTTTCTTGCCTAATTGCCCTGCCTAGAACCTCCAGTATAGTGTCATACTGAAGTGGTGAAAACAGACATTCTTGTCTTATTCCTGATCTTAGGGAGAAAGCTTTGAGTCTTTCGTCATTAAATATGATGTTATCTGTGGGCACCAGATAAACTCAACCAAAAAGTTTTAGCTTCTGGCTTTTCTGTCTAGTTAAAACAGACTCCTCACAGTTAAACATACATTCACCTAAAATTTTCTCTAGGATCTTTATAATTTTATTTTTTATTTCACTTAGTATTTTTCAGTTTTATAATTCCCTTTTGGTTCTCTTTTTTTAAAAAAAAACTTCTATTTCTTTGCTGAGATTTTTTATTTTTTAAATTTGCTTCGTGAGAATGTTTCAAAACTTGCTAATGTATTTTCATGATAGCTGCTTTATAGTCTTTTTCAGATAATTCCAACATCTGATTTATCTCAGTATTAGTGTCATTAGTATTTGTGTCTCATTCAAGTTGTGATTTTCCTGGTTCTTGGTGTGATAAGTGATTTTTCTCTTGTGTCCTGGACATTTTGGGTATTATATTATGAGACTCTGGACCTTATTTGATCTTATTTTTTAGCAGGCAGTCCTGCTGTGGAGGTGTGACATGTAGATCTCCTCTCTGGGCTCCACTAACACTACCCCAGCAAAAGCAGAACACTGATTCTCACTGCCTCATTGCAGACAGATGGAGTGAAAGTTTAGCTGGCCCCTGGTCCCATGGAGAGCTTCCCAGTGGAAGTGGGGTACTGACTGGCACCACCTTTTTGCCTCTAAGTAAGTGTGTAAGTTCGGCTCCCCACTGGGCCCCGCAGACATCAGGAGAGGAGACGGGGGTGGGGTGGGAACAGAGTGCCAACAATTCCCACCTCCCACCATTCAATCCATTTCATGATGCCAGGTGGGTAGGGCTAGAGGATCAGCACACCCCTGGACCACCCTGACATTACCCAGGCAGGGGAATCAGAGCACTGCCTCCCTCTACTGGTGGGGGATGGAAGATCAGCTCCCCAGCCAGTCCCAGCAGGGGAAAAGAAATAAGTTGCCTACTTCCACTCAGTAGAGAATAGATCAGCTGCCCTGCTAGCAGGAGAACTGGAGTTCTCCTCCTGTTTCCACCCTGTGCAGGAAGAAAAATTGCTTCCCTGTTGGCCCGGCCCACTGACACCACCAGAGCACACCAGAGGGGAATCAGAGCACAGAGGTTCTTAGGCAGTCTGCCTTTTTTCCACCTTTCAGAGTCTTCTTATGCAAATGTGTTGTGATTTTTAGTTGTAAGAGGGAGGAACTGGGAGGGATGGGGCTATTCCATCTTGGCTGGAAATGGAAATTACATAATTTTATTTTTTACACTGAAGTCTTTAATACATCTGGAATTTATTTTCATATGAAGTGTAATGTAAGAGTCCAACTTTATTTCCCTGCTGATGCATAATCAGTGATGTCACCGTAACTTATCAAATGAAACATCATGGTCTCATTCCATCTAAACACCACCTGTTCTGTACATTAAATTAAAATATATACTAGGATATATTTTTAGCTTCCTTATTCTGTTTCACCTATTCCCTTGTTATTACTATACTGTTTGGACAACAAGAGTCTTGTAATATATTTTACCATCAAGGGAGGCAAGTACACCGTTACTCTCCTTCATTTTCAGATGATTCCCGGTTATCCTTGGATATATATCCTTCTTTACGCACTTTATAAGGCCATTGTGTTATGAAGGTTAACTTCAGCAAGGTGGAAATGGCCTGAGCTGTTTTACTGAAATAAGAGTTGAGTCTTCATGGCACTGACCCCTGGTAAAGGCATGAGATGTCCTGATTAATAATGTTGTTCTGTAACCATGGTTCACAGATGCCCTTTCTGCTTCTGTTTCATAGACTAAACCTATGGTCATGCCTAAGTTCAGAAGGGCAAAGGGGTATTGATGACTATTAATACACCTGTTGTACTAGTCTACTTGGGCTGCCATAACAAAATGCCATAGACTGGGTGGCTTAAACAACAGACATTTTTTTTTCTCATACTTCTAGAGGCTAGATGTCCAAGACTGAGGTGCCAGGCTTGGTTTCTGGTGAGACCTCTCTTCCTAGCTTGTAGACAGCCACCTTCTCTCTGGGGCCTCACATGGCCTTTCCTCTGGGCTCTTGTGGAGGGAGAGAGGTGTCTGGTGTCTCTGCCTCTTCTTATAAGGACACCCATCCTACTGGAGTAGGGTCCTATATCCAAAAACATCACACTGGGGACTGGGGCTTCAGCTTATGAATCTGCTGTTGGGGGAAGGGGGACACAACTCAGTCCATAACACCTATAAATGGATGCTCTGGTGATTGCCCAGATCCTCCTTATGGACTGGGTACCCTTTCCCACAGTTGCTAATGACTCATAGCTGAGTCCCTCTCCAGGAATTTCCCAAGGCCAAAGGGAACTGCCTCACCCAATGTCATACCCCATTCTGGGGTCATCTTGCCTCCAACTGGGACAACTCCAGGGCTTCAGTGTAGGACTGGCTGAGGTCACAGCCCATCTCCTCCCTCTGCCCACTGTTGCTTCCTCTCTCTCCACCCCACAGGGTTTGATCCCAATAAATTCCCAATAAACTTCCTATGTGTTCATCTCCATCTCAGAGTCTGGCTCCTGGGAACCTGACCTAGGACAAGCCAAGTCCACTTGACTTGAAAGCACAAGCTCTTAATCACTAGTCAATTCCACTCTCTGGGCACTTTTCTCCCACCCAGGCTGCCTCTCACCTTTCTGGGACCAGTCCTGCTTAGTCTGGGTGGGATTATGATAAACCCTTTCCTTTCTGTCCTGAAAGATGTATACTTGTCTGTGAGTGACATTTTATAATTAATTATCTATTGAGATTATGGGATTGCAAGTCCACTGTGGCATCTTTGTAGGGAACAATTTGAGCAAATAGGGGCCCGACTTCCTCCCCCCTCTTTCCAGGTGGAAGCCTGGGGGAAACTGACACCTGGTTATAGGTCTCCGTGCTCTACCCTTCAGAACAAGCAGGTGGCTTTGTCACTGGGATGACCTGGAAACTCTGGGGCAGCCCATTCTCACACTTGGGGCTGGTTAATCATTGCACAGAAAGGACCATGTTGCAACTTAAGATCATTAACTTCTGGTAAGTACCTAATGGTTAAGTACAAAGCAGAAATCTTAAAATCTCAAGGTAACTATCTGAGACTTTCTGTCTGAGCAGGAGCCTGAGTTCTTCCTCCAGCCCCCTCAAAAAGAAAACTGTACATTACATTGTAATTCATCTTCAAAATACTTGGGAACTTCAAGTATAACGGCTAAGTCATGAGCCGGACTGTGCAATTCAGTGCCAGGTCACCTCCACCTCGGCCCTTCTTCGGGGCCTCTGCAGACAATGACTCTGGGGCTGATGGGGGCAGGGAGGAGAATGTGGAGGAGGAAAGCAAGGAACAAGCTTATCTTAAAGAGACTATTATCCATCATCATATACATATACGTGCACACTGACAAAGTAAAAAATTAGGCCTCCCACCATACCTGAGTCCCTCTGGCCAGATTTATTTAGCAATTTCTCACTGAATCTCAAATCTGGGCACTGGATAGACTTTCAGAACGTCACCTGGGAGGTAAGATGGACTGTTGGACCTCTGAGTCCCTCTTCAGGTGCCCAGGTCACAGGGAAACAGAAAGAAGCTGGTTCCCTCTCTACCATGTCTGTGAGGGTAGTGTCTCCAAGACCTGGCTACTACAGCAACTCAGAGACACAGTGAAATCAGGGACCCGGGACCACTGCTCAGGTTTAAGTCATCCTAACCTCCCAGAATTCCTTGGGGCTGGAACAAATCTCTCCTGAAATGCTGCCTGTTGGACTGTTCATCACTGACATTTGTTCTGATCCAGCCCAAAGTCAGAGAAAAGATTCACTCCTGAGAATCTCTGAAGACCCAAGAGTAGCAATGGCTGACACGTACTGAGCTTTTACCGGGCCCCAGACACAGTTCTAAGCCCTTTGGCTGTATTAACTCATTTAATCCTCCCCACAACCCTATGGGGGTAAGTTTGTATGTCATCCTCTAGATGAGAAAACCGAGGCATAGAGAAATTAAGTAACTTGCTCAAGTTCGCACCAATGTTGTGTGTTGTGTGGGGAGGGTGTGTGCCTAAGTGTTTTTTTTTTTTTGTGTGTGTGTGTGTGTGTGTGGTACGCAGGCCTCTCACTGCTGTGGCCTCTCCCATTGTGGAGCACAGGCTCCAGACGCACAGGCCCAGCGGCCATGGCTCATGGGCCCAGCTGCTCCGCGGCATGTGGGATCCTCCCGGACCAGGGCACGAACCCGCGTCCCCTGCATCGGCAGGTGGACTCTCAACCACTGTGCCACCAGGGAAGCCCCCTGTGCCTAAGTTTTGAACCCAAGGATCCTTGCTTCAGAGCTCATAGTCTTCCCCACTGTGTTACCTGCCTTTCTCTAGAAAAGCTTTACAAGGCTTTGTGTGGTTTTTATTTGTTTGTGTTTATGTGTTTTACTGTAACACTTGTTTGCAAAGCGATCCTCTCTCCTTTGGGTGCCTAAGCTCCCCCTTTAGATTCAAGTACCAAGAGAGCTTTGAAGGTGCCAGCCCTTCACAATTCAGTATGAATTAATGCAGCCAATGGCCTTTGGGGAAGGGGAGTGAATTTTAAAGGCTGGGCCTGTCTCTTTGGAGAAAGAGGTTAACCGCGGATCAGGATGTGGCAGGGCAGCCAGAGGCCATGCAGCGGGCCCTGGGAGGCTGGGGAGGAGCGGCTGTCACAGCTAAAGAGGCATCCCAAGAAAGGGGGGCGGGCCCAGAGAAAGCCCACCCGATTTATAAACATGCAGGGAAGCTCAGGCCACTGAAAGCCATCTCGTGTTCTGCCTGGGCATCCTGCCCTGAGTGCCGCTGGCTGTGCTCTGCTTCAGTCTTACCTTCCACGTCTTAGAGATTTCTGCTTAAATTAGGGCTAGCGATCAAGGTTCCAGCTAGACCACACCTGTCCCTGCAGGGATACAGCCCTACCAGTTCCTCATGCACAGACGGCCACAGTCCGCTTCTGTCCTGCTTCCCGCTCCCCACCCCGCCACCTCTTTGGCCACTTTGACTGGACCAGGGGAGGGTACCTCTAGCGAAATTGTCAACGCCCTGCTCCCACACTTGGCCACCTGAATTCTCAGCTGCGGCAGGCAGTTTCCAGCAGCTGACACCTTCCCACCTCTGGAATTGTCTTTCTTCTTTGCCTGGGGGCTTCCTCTGGCATAGGGAGCTTGGTCAGAGCAATGGGGGTACAAGTGGAGTGAGGCTTAATGCCCCAGGGTCAACCCTCAACCAGCCTGGCTGGGGGTTTGGAGACAAACGCTCCAGACGCCTCCCTCCTCCCCCTCTCCAGCATGGCGGAGGGTCCCCCGAGGTGGGGCCCTTGGTGCTCCTGGTGGGCACCTTCTGCTTAGCACACTTTTGTTAGATTTCCACCTTTCCCTGTCTCACTCTCCTGTTTCCCAGAAAGACCTGAGGTTAGGACTTGGGTGCAGGTGGTTGATCTTGGGGCTGATTCCAGGAAACACAGTGAGGATGTAGGGAAGCAAGAAAGGGAAGAGAGGAAAACCCAGAAAGGATGACACATCACAAATGAACATGTTGCTTCCCGGGAGGTGTTTGTTTGTTTGTTTGTTTTTTGCGGTACACGGGCCTCTCACTGTTGTGGCCTCTCCCGTTGCGGAGCACAGGCTCCAGACGTGCAGGCTCAGCGGCCATGGCTCACGGGCCCAGCCACTCCGTGGCATGTGGGATCTTCCCAGACCGGGGCACGAACCCATGTCCCCTGCATTGGCAGGCGGACTCTCAACCGCTGCGCCACCAGGGAAGCCCCCAGGGAGGTTTTTGAGAGTGTATATGGAACATACCTCTGTATCACCCCATAGAGACCCAGGGAGGCTGGGGGATTAGTACCCCCAATCCCTCGCCTTGTTGGTAAGAGTTGCCACTGGGAGGGAGCATTAAGTTCCTGGCACTTCTGTGCCATCTCTGGCGAAAGCTTCAGGCCTTCAGGCAGGACAACCCAGAAAGCCATCAGTGGGCACAGGAAGGTCTGCAGTGATCTCCAGGTGGGCCAGAGGGGTGTGGGTATGGCCCTGGGGTCTGCGGCATCCGTGAACTAATGAGGCCTTGAAGCTAAAGCAAAGCAGAGGTCTGAGGAGCAGAGACTTACATTACATCCCTAACATAGAGCCCGTGCCCTATTTTTGCTTCTGATGATTCCACTTGATTTCTAAAGGCTGGCACCCAGAATTTGTCCTGTGTTTCTGACTCTACAGGCAGAATCGTGCTCTGCTCAGCTGATAATTATGCCCTCTTAGACCTGCCTTTCTTTCAGTTTACAGAGATTTGGGTCTCTCTTATGCTGAAGGAAGGAAAAAACAAATCAACAAAGAAATGGAATACTTATTCCGGCATTAGAGGTAACTGTTGCGAGATATTACACCATATTTTTTTTTCTGGTGAATTATTAATAAAGCCTGTTTTTGTTTAATGCCTGCTAATAATTTCTAAAAACAGATCTACAACTTCAGCTGTAAATGCAGTTCCATGAATCACTCTGCAGAAAACCCAGTTGTATGGTTAGCAAAAACCTCTGACAAAACAACTTCATCTTTTCAACCTTCCTCCCTGGAATCTCTGCAGAATGGAAGACAAACCAAAGCAAGACCCAGGAAGACAAGAGGGGGAAGTTGAAATAAAGCTTCCCAGGTGAGTCTTCAACAACCTTGTTCAAGGAATAATGAAGAGGATGAAAATCTGGGTAAAGGGCGTTGAGACAAGCGACTTTCTGACTGTGAGTCAGGAAGGGAAGGGCGGTCAGTCCCACATGCCTTCTGTCCAACACCATCAGATGCCCAGCATTTCCCCAGATCAACCCTAAGGAATAGGTGTTCTGATCCCTAATTAACAAAGTAGAAAACTGAGATTCAAAGAGGCCTGTCCAATGGCAAAGCTAGGATTCGGACCCAGGACGGTATGATGCCAGAGCCTTGGTCTTGCAAGGACTCTTTACTGCCAATCAAATGGCCTTAAAATTCATACAGTTCATCTTTCTGTGAGAGGAAGGAATAAAATATTCACACATCGCCCTTTTCCCCCAAGAAGGAATCTTGAGGTTGGAGGTAAAGCCACTGGCAAGGTTTACTTTGGAAATCCTCTCAAGGAGATTCTGACCTCTGTTCCCATCCTCTCATTAAGAACCTCTGGTTTTATGCTCAGCGAACTGACCCAACCCCAGTGTTATTGGATAAGATTATTCTCAGGTGGAGTCCCTCATTCAGTGGATATTCATTTAGTGCCCACAGTGGCCAAATGCTGCGCTGGGCAAGGGTAGGGGGGTGCCCAGTGGGGATCCAAAACAGACATGGCCCCTGATCCCAGTCTACATACGGCAGGAGTAGGCATAAATCAGATAGAAAGTCATCTCCACAAGGCCAGGAGAGTTCACCTCGGGGAATGTGACCCTCAGGAAGTGATGACTGAGTTAGGATCAGAAATGGAAGAACAAGAGAATAGAAGAAGAGCATTCCAGGCAGAGGACCTGACGTGGACAAAAGCCCAGGGGTGGGAAGAAGTATAGCTGAACGCAGGCCAGTGAGGTGAGGAGGGAGGGGCTGTGTGTATGGGGGGTGGTGGGAGACTGGAGGAGGCCAGGCCTGCGAGGTCTGCAACCTACCATCAGGAGAGCAATGGGGAGACAAGGGTCACAGGCAAAGGTGGGACATAATCAGATTTGCACTGTGGAAAGAGTCCTCTGCAAGGTGAACACTACAGCAGAGAGGATGGGAAGGGAGCCAGTCCCGGGCTGGGAGCAAGAGTCTAGGGCAAGGCAGTGGCAGCTTGACTCATGGTGGGGTGATAGAGACAGAGCACCAGAGCTGACGTGAGATTTAGGAGATAAAATCATCCAGTCTCAGGGAAGGACTGGGCCATGGGGGAGGGCTTGGGGGAGGGAGAAGAAGGTATCAAGGATGTCTCTGACCTTTGCAACTGGATGAATAAACTGCAACTCACTGAGATTCGGGAAAGGTCCAGGCATGGGTTTTTGTTGTGGCTGGGGGAGTCATGTGTCCAGTACGGACTCTGAAATGCTTTGAGATTTCCAAAAGAAAATGACAAATAGGCAACTGGAAAGATCTAAGCTACGGAAAACAATGTGTGCCGTCCCCTTAGTGGTGGAGCTTAAAGCTGTGGACCTGGCAATCACAAATGGCCAGTGATTTGATCAACCATGCCTGTGTGATGAAGCCTCCATAAAACCCCAAAAGGACGAGGTTAAGACAGCTTCCAAGTTAGTGAACCATGTATTTACGTGTGCTGTGCCAGGCCCCAAACTCCACGGGCACAGAAGCTCCTTTGTTTGGGACCTTGCCCTCTGTATCTCTTCATCTGGCTGCTGATTTGTAGCCTTTAATGTTCTTTGTAATAAACCGATAACCTAGTGAGTCAAAAAAAAAAAAAATCAGTTGTGGGCCTGGATGGGTCCTGGGAGAGGAAGAGGCTTAGAGGGGCCTTGTCTCATTTTCAGGCCTACGTGCTCACCCAGAAGATCCTCAATTGGCATAAAGGCAGGAGAGGGCCCAGAAGTTGGCGATGTCCTGGAATCCAGGAGGAAAGAGTGTCTGAAGATGGAAGTGTTTGATGCTATGGAAGAGACCGGCATGGGGAGAGTTGAGGAATGTCCGTCAGACTGAGCGCCGTGGAGCTGAACTTGAGGGGGCCAGTTTTGTCAGGATGAAGGGGAGAAGTCTGATTGAAATGGGCTGAGGTACCCGTGGGAGTGAGGAACAGGCACGGTGACCACGGGTTTCACTTCTAATTGGTTTGATACTGAAGGGAGAAGACAGAAGGAAGGGGAGTGTGGAGGGTAAGTGTTCAAGAGAGGGTTTTGTTTAAATGGGAGAACTGGGACGGTGTTTAAAACAAGTGGAAAGGACCCAGGGGCCTGCTTGATAGAGACATGGGCACAGGGGGAGCAGCAGAGGTCAGGGGTGCCAACACCACATCCCTGCAGCCCTCACAAGGCTCCTGCAGCTACAGCCAGGGTCTTGCAAACACCCCTCCTGTTAAGGGCCACGTAGTAAGTATTTCAGGCTTCGTGGGCCATACAGTCTCTGTTACAATGATTCGACTCTGTCATGGTCGCTTGAAAGCACCCACGATCGGTACATGAATGGGCAGGGCTGTGTGCCAATAAAATTATTTACAAAAACAGTCAGTGGGCCACAGCTTGTGCCACGCCTTTTTTTTTTTTTTGCGGTACGCGGGCCTCTCACTGTTGTGGCCTCTCCTGTTGTGGAGCACAGGCTCTGAACGCACAGGCTCAGCGGCCATGGCTCACGGGCCCAGCCGCTCCGCGGCATGTGGGATCTTCCCAGACCCGGGCACGAACCCGTGTCCCCTGCATTGGCAGGCAGACTCTCAACCACCGCGCCACCAGGGAAGCGTGCCACGCCTTAGATTAAGATAAGGAGGAGGGTTTGATCTGGTGGCTTCAGAAGTGGTGCAGTTACAGTGAGGATGAGGTCCAGGCTGCAGCCAAGAGGGGCCTGAGAAGAGTGAAGGAGACAATTGCTGCAGAGGAGGTTGACAGGCTGAGAGGCCTGGGAGTTGGAAGCTGACATCTCCCAGGACAAAGGCTAGAGGAAGAGAATAATCCTGGTTGCTCAAGTCTTGGATGAATGAGGGGAAGGTCTGAAAGTCCAGCAGCTGATGGCGGAGAGAGGTGGCCGAGTGCCATGAGTGGGTTACCAGGGAAAGCAGGAATTGTCTGGAAGTTTCCAGAAAGGAAGAAGATAGACATGGTGGAGGATGTGTTGGCAGCAGGTGAGGTGGCCAAGGGACTGGTCCCATGGAATGTCAAAGCTGTGCGTTCTATGGTTTGAGATAAATTTCCCCCTCAGAGACCTGGAGAAGCTGCTAATTATCACAAAAGCACCTCCCTTCTCTCCCCATTCCCAACCAGATTAGTCTTCGAGAAGCCTATTTCTAACTGTGCCTCTCCCCCTGCCCTAGAGCCATCTATGGCTCATCATTGCCTAGCCAGTAGACCCCAAACTTCTTAGCAAGACATTGAAATCCACCACTGAGGTCTCTTCTCACTCGGCATGATGCTTCAGCAAGCAGATGTTTACTGGTTTCCATACCTACTCCACAAATTCTCACTTCTTCCCATGTACCTTTAGCAGAAAGTCCCTTTCTCTGCACCTCTGTCAACTCAACACCTGCCCTAGCTAGAATGGCACGTCCAGGGTGAACCTTTCCCCAGCAACCTTGGCAGGAGGTGACCTTGCCCTCCTTCCTGTGCTGCCAGAATGGGATTCGGGAGAGTTTACAGCCTGCACAGGCTAAGAATGTGGTGTCCCTTTAAACCTGACATTTGCTAACCGTTTGTTCAAGGCAGGGGTGCCACGGAGGGAGCAGAGAAGCAGGACAGCGGAGGGGTTAGCTCAGGCAACTCCACACACCACTTGCACTTCAGAGATGCTTTCTGTGCCCCGCGCTGCCTTTGGGCATTCTCCAACCCACACAACCACTTCTCAGAAGCTTCCTCCCAACTTTGCAAACCTCTCCTAAAAGACATTCTTGTAAATACCACTTTCTCCTGCCCCAAGCTCCCCAGGCTTGGTCCTGGACAAGCCCGACCGCCACAGGGATGTTCTCAGGAAGCTCTGGAGCTGGCAGCCCCCAGAGCAGCCTGCGGGCCTGCAGCCCCGGCTCCCCCACCAGAGGCCTCCCCAAAGGCGCTGGGCCTTCCAAAGCACAGGACCAAGGAAGGGGCAGCAGCTGCACTGGAAGGCAGCCCCTCCCACCAAACCCCCCTGGGCTCCTGGGGGCGGGTTTTACCCTGGTGACCTGACACTTTGGTGGGTGTGGACGTAGCTCTGGGCAGGGTCCCGCTCCCTGCCCTGGAGCTGGAATCATGGAGGCACCCACAGGGCCCAGCTCCCCTCATCAATTCTGCATCTTCCTGAAAATGTACTTTTAAGCCCCTTAATTGCATTTCAGAGATAACCCTGCAAGCAAAGTGGCAGGAAGAGAAACCATAGAGAGAGGTTGGTGGTCAGGCTCTTTGTTTTAAATCAATCAAACATCTGCGACTAATGCAGCTTTGGGCTGCTCCTCAGGAAGCATTAGCCCTATTAGTGGGCGCTGGCAGGAACACAGAATAAGATATTTATGGGCTGGGCATGTGTGCGTGACCCCGGGGATTGAGTGGCTAGGGAGGAGGATGGTGCAGGTCAGCATGTCTGCTGCCTCACCTTGCCTCACCTTGGGGGGTCCAGGGACAGCAAGCTCAGGTCCTCCGCCCCCGCGCCACCCGAACATTCACACACAGCAAGGAGGACTCTGCCTTCCAGGCCCCGCTCTGATCAAAGCTGGGGCCTCGGCAAGTCACCCCTTCACCCTGGGCTCTGGGCCTCGGTCATACAATGACAGATCTGGGGGGATGCCCTCCGAAGTCCCCTCTCTGGGAATGCAAATGTGTGCAGTGAGACGGGGAGAGGGTTTGCCACAGCTGACTTCTAAGCAGGGAAGCCTCTGGTTGAACCAAAGACCCCTGGGCAGTCGAGGAGCTGCCTTTGGGAGTCAGGAGTGAAGTGACAGCGAGAGAGAGGACTTCAGTGCTCTCAGGACGAGGCCGAGGAGGATGGGAAGAAGGCAGAGGACAGCAGAAGATGACACATGCTGCTACCAAGTGGGACAAAGTAGCTGGTGAGCAACTGATGGTTAAGGACAGGACACCTGATACGTGATTTTAGCTTGTCTGAGAGCAGCATTTGACAAGACTCTTCACAATCCACAAATCGTTCATAAAGATTCTGTTACAAGCGGCTGCCTTGTGCTTGTGGTTTCTTAAGGAGTAGAACCAAGAAACAAGTGCGCTCCATAACGGATAAAAACAAAAGTGAAGGTAGTGGAAGAGTCGCAGAGACAGAGCAGAGGAGACGGAGAGGAAGAAATCCCAGGAACCTTGAACCAGGCCTCAGGGGGCGGCCGTGTTGCGGGCAGAGCTGGGCGACCTCAGCCGACATCGGGGTTTATCCAAGCACTGGCAGGTAAAGGCAGGCCAGCCTCCCCCTCGCGCTCTCAACATCTGTCTGACTCTGTGCCCTCCTCGTCGGGGCAGTAGACAGAGCCGGGGCAGAAGCTGTGGAGACGGACCCACTGCCTGCCTCTGTGAGTTATTCCCTCTGAATCAGGCTCCATCTAAGACGTAGAAAAATGCTTTCTTCCCAGCATTGTCGTGCCTATCAAATGAGATGGTGGATGTTTGCTAGTCTGTATCAGTTAGCTACTGTTGTGTAACAACCCACCCCAAAACACGGTTGCTTAAACAATCATCTTTTGCTCAGGCTCTGCACTGTGGGTGGGGCTCAGCTGGGCGGTTCTCCCGTTGGTCATTCCTACGGTCACTCATGAAGTGTTACCCATCGGAGGCTCAGCTGGGCCTGGGGAGTCCACGGTGCCCTCGCTCACGCACCTCGCACCTGTCAAGCTGCCTGCTAGGGCGCCAGGCTCTCCTCCCCAGGGTCTCCCTAGCTGTGCAGGCCAGTGTTCTCCAGAGGCTGTGGTTCCCAGAGGGGCGGCCTTCACGCCCAAATCCTTATCAAGGCTCTGCTTGCACCATGTTTGCTGATGTCCATTAGCCAAAGCAAGTTCCACGGCCAAGCCCACGGTGCGCGTGGGAGGTGATTACACAAGGGGGTGGGTGACAGGAGGTGTGCTTCACTGGGACCGTGATTGCAACCATCCACCACCATCGCTTGGCACTGTGCTTGGTTCACAGAAAACGCTCAAGAAATGTTCATGCTACAGTTATTTCTTTTTGCATGCCGGCAGCATCCTCACTCCTGCACACTTGGAGGAGGGGTCTGGGAGTAGGGGGAGCTATGTCCATGCATGGCCTCGCTCAGCACAGCTCAGCCTGGCCCCAAGGACCCAGTCTGGTGGAGAGCCCAGTGGTGATTCACATTTCCAGAAACACGGAAGGGAGATGCCCGTGATGCGTGTCTGTGGGGCTGCTTTCCCACTCAGCCTGGGGGGTGTGGTGGGCAGGGTGGGCGGGGCTCAATCCACACCAACCAGCCCCCTCTCACCACAACTCCCCTTCCCTGGGGCCTTCCCCAGGTACCTCTGCTGGGCTTCATAACTGGGACCGTGACAGTGCATGTACCACAATGGCCCTCAGGGCTACACACTCAGAGCCCCCAGCCCCCAGCTCCCTTAGAGAAGGACAGAGCCCAGGCTTCAGCGCAGAGCCATCTGTCTGCCCCTCTGGAGGGCAGGGGAATTGACACAGGGACTGTTCACTCCCATGTACGTGGTGCCACCTTGGGGCCTGGCCTCCATGCCAGGGGAAGGGTCTCTGTTGGCACCAGTGCCATGATGTTGGGGCTAGCCTGGGTATAGACCAGGCCCATAGGAGTGGGACTAGGCTGGGACACTATCACACCTACCCTTCCCACACCCTCGCACTGCTCCTAACGGTCCCAGCTCCACCCGTACCTGTCTCTGGGGATTTCTCCCACCTCCCAAGCTTGGGGCTTCACCTTGGGGCTTTCACGCCTAAGATTCCCTCTCCCCCAACAGCCTCTGCCTTCCCTCGGCTAACTTCTCTTCCTCTAGGTCTGAGCACAAATGTCCCATCCTCCGAGAGTTCTTCCCTGTCACCCGTCCCTCCGAGCTGAAACTGATCACTGGTCATCCTCTCCTGAAGCACCCTGGGCTTTTCCTCTGTGGCGGGGATCTCAGCCTGCTATTAGGTGTGTATGTGTGTGAGTGATTGCTAAGCCTGTTTCCACATCTTGCTCCCAGCTCCCTCGGGGAGAGTGGGTACTGCCTCTGCCTTGTTCCTCGCGCTACCCGAGCATTTAGAGAGTGCCGGGAATCCAGCTGGCACTTAATAAATGTTTGATGAGTCAATTGACTAACAGATACACATGGAGCTTGATAATGGATCAAACTGCCATTCACACCCTTGCTGACAGCCTGGGAAGCGGTAAGGAGAGAATGGAATAAGATGAGGGTCAGGGTGGCTGGCGGGTAGGGGTGGGGCAGAGACTGAGACTTGCCCAGTCGCTCTGAGCCCTGCCCAGCACTGGGGTGGGGAGTGAGGGGCGCTGGGGTCCTCAGCTTTCAGTCACCAGCCTCTAGCTGCAGCCCAGCTTCATTTTACCTCGTGTTCCATTCTGGGTGATAGACCAGACACATGCCCAGGTGCAGAGTGGATCTTATTCTTCAGCAAGACCTGAAATCGACTGTGAAGTCTTACTGGTCTAGAGGATCTGAGTGGCCAAATCACCCCGCAAGCAGTGAGGAAGGGGGGTTATTGCCATCCCTATCTGCTCAGCCTGTAGGCTGAGGGCTCCTGTGGAGAGTTCATGCATAAAGAAAAGCATCATGTTCCATGGTGGTACTTTGTGATGCACATGGTGCCCACCTTGCTGGAGGATCTGCCGGGACCCATCTACCCCAGTGATCTGTGGCTCTTGCTGTTCAACATCAGCTCTAATTTGCTGGGCAACATGAGGTGAGTTGCTTGGCCTCTCTGGGCCACAGTTCCTCATTTGAGTAGCAAGAAGAAAAAAAGGTTGTTGTAATATGTTGGCTGCATTTGAGCTAAGAGAATATTTCTCTCAGAGGAATTTCTTCTCTTCTGGGAGGAAAAACTCATAAAAGGACCCCCTTGTCTGGACAACTATCCAAGCAAAAGAAAACAACTAGAAGTCCATCTCCAACATGAAATTAATCCTCTAGAGCATGAAATTAATCACCCTTCACCACTGTCATTTTGCTGCTCAGAAAATTTCCGGGACTTCCAAGAGCTGTTGTATTCATCCCAGATTCCTCACCAGGGGTCCCAGTCACATCTGCCACATCCTCTCTCCAAACCCTTGGCCCAGGTCTGGTTCTCCTGCCAGTGACCAAGCTTGACTTGTACTTCCGAGTATGTGTTCCTAGGCTCCTAAAATCTCACCTCCCTGCCCTGTCTCCTCCTCCAGGAAGTCCCCTGGATCATCGCCATCACTTCAACCAGATCAGAGCTCTCTTTCCTCTGATGCCTTTGTCTTCACTCCCATACAGCCTAGGAAGGAAGCTACCCCTCTGTGGGGCTCCCTTCCTCAACACTGCTGACCCTCCTGCAGAGACCAGCACAGGGCCTCCCCCACCTTCACAGTGTTCCTCACACTTTCTACTAAAATATCTTTAACGGCAGAGGACGATGTTGAAGTCCCCCGAGTCCTTTAGGGAAGCAGCCCCAAGGGACCTCGACCCCCGCCTCTTTGCTTTTAACATTAAAATTCATGAACTTCTGGGCTTCCCTGGTGGTGCAGTGGTTGAGAGTCCGCCTGCCGATGCAGGGGACACGGGTTCGTGCCCCAGTCCGGGAGGATCCCACATGCCGCAGAGTGGCTGGGCCCGTGAGCCATGGCCACTGAGCCTGCGCGTCCAGAGCCTGTGCTCTGCAACGGGAGAGGCCACAACAGTGAGAGGCCCGCGTACCGCAAAAAAAAAAAAAAAAAAAAAAATTCATGAACTTCTGCATTCCACACAATCGTGTAGAAGTATTTGTTTTCATATAAAAATCACGATTTCCCCCCATCCCAATCTTCTAGCCCTCTCGATACTCTGAGAAGGTGTACAACTTCCTGTTATCCCCGCACGAGAAGGCTAAGGCTAAGATGCCAGTTGTTGAGGACATGAAAATAGGACTGGACACACAGTGGCCAGAGAAGGCTGCCTCCCTACCCGGACAGCTGAGCTGCGGATGATTGTGAAGAAGGATGTGGGTTTTAAGCGTGCACTTCATTCTTTGGCAAAGCCCTGGACAGCCTGTAAAACACCTTCACGACGGGAATGCCATCACATTTGAGGTCACAACGAAATGGAAGGGCAGGGAGGGCAGGAGTTCGTAGCCCCATTTGACAGAGAGGCTCTGGGCTACCTGAAGCCCAGCAACCAGAAAAGGGTACAGGCAGAGCTAAAACAAAACAAAACCAACCCTTTCTTATTCTTCTAACATATGGAGCTTCCTGTTATCAGGACAGCTGGTTAACCAGCACTACCTGAAGCAAGAATTTTACACTTCACTGAGTACACATGGAGATCACTTAGAGCCCTACCGAGGGGGGACTTACCCCTCAACCCAAAACACACAGACACATACACCCCACCTCTTAGGCTCGCAAACTTATGCTTCAAGATCAAAGTCTTAGGAACTCCCTGGCGGTCCAGTGGTGAGGACTCCGCGTCTTCGCTGCCGAGGGTGCGGGTTCAATCCCTTTCCCCACTTGGGGTTATTAAAAACAAAGGATCAAAGTCTTCAGGGGCTCCTCTCCGACACCCTTCCAAAGGTGTCATCCGTGCCAACTCAGAGCCTCTACACACACCCGGAGCTGCAGGGCCTGCCTTCAGGCCGTGGGACCCTAAGGACAGCTCTGAATAGACTGGAAAGGAAGTTAGAGAAAGAAAGAAGCTTTTTCTAACAGTCCTTCACGCTCCTCCATCTATTCTCTCTTCCTGGCCCGCTTTCCACTTCCTGTCCTGCAGAGGGAGTGGCTCCTGAATGATGGCCTTGAACTGGAAGTGAGGGTGAGTATAACTGACTCTGTCTCCAGCTGAGTCCCGATCCAGTGCTGAGTGCTCTGAATGTGGAAGCTGAGCAGGGCCTGGGCTGACTGGGCCACTGGTCCCCAGGTTGCGGGGCAGCCATGGGCACGTGAACCCTCTGGAAGGGGGCTCTGGGCGCCAGGTGTGCCTGTGCTAGGCAATCAGTGCCCCAGGGTCGATACCCCTGCCGCTCCACCAGCAGAGTTGCTGTGGTCATCCCCGCAGGGGACAGTGCTCCAGAGGGAGGCTATGCCTGAAGGATCTTCCCGTGCTCGTGTGAGCTGTGTCACCCTGGGAAACCGCTCTGAGACCCGGTTTCTTCGTCTTCAAAACGAGCTATATCACTGGATCCACTCAGCCTTCCTTGGGTCACGGACGAGGGGAATCACATCTCAGTATTTGTCTCCAAAGGAGATTAAATCCTCGAGCCCAGGCAAGAGGAAGGACATATAAACTAATGCCCGTAAATGGCTGCAATCCATGTGGCATAAACAGATCATTTCAATACAGGGTGGGAAGGAGAACGCCAGGCTCACCTCTGCAGATGCAACGTGAGAGCTCACTAAGTCAGTGGACCTGGAGAGCCAGGCATATACATGGGGTTGCAAAAGGGGAGAGGTAGGGACTGTGGCCCCCCGAGATGACACACTCTCTCCATGACCACGCAGGGGCTCAACCCGGTGTCCCCAGAGCTTTCAAGAGAACCAGGAAGACTGGGCTTATATGTGAAATTTCCGAATTTTTAGAGGTTGGCAACTAGTTCCATTAAAATAGTGAAATTATCTAGCTAGCGCTTCATGGACCCAACCAAATGCATCTTCTCTAAGTGCGTGTGACTGCAGGAAAGTGGACCCTCTGGGTGTGGACAGATGCCTGTGCATGTGATGGAGAGGGGAAGTCAGCTGGTGGATCAGACTGTGCTGAAACCTTGCAGGGACTTCTAGGTGAAAACAAAAACATGTGAGCTCCCTTCCCCCACCCCCCTGCAGCCCTGCAGCTGCGCAGGATGACTTGCAGGTTTTGCTGGCAAAGCATCCTCCCTCCTGCTTGGGGCAGAGAGCAGCTCCTCCAGCTGCTGCCCACCTTGCCAAGGCTGCCGGACCTAGGACAGGACTGTGAGGCAGGGGTGGCATCCGCTGCCCCCCTCCCCCGGCCCTCCGCACCCCCGCCTGCAAAGCCCAGCGTGGCCCAGCCAGTCCAGATCTCCCAGTCTTTGGATTCATCCTCCCTCCCCTGCCAGATGGATCTCTTTACAGGCTCTGCTTCCCCAGTCATTCCCAGACAGAGACATGGTCCATCCTAGTCAGTGGATATTGGCTAATTGATTGAGGTTTTGTCACTTCTGCTCCAAAGGCAGTCAGGAAAATCCCCAGACATCTCTTTGAAGGGAAAAGATGACTAAGGTGGAATTGTTTCTAATTGTCCTAAATCATACTCTCGTGGAACCGGAGGGGGCTTTCTAATGCACCCCCCAACCCCTGTTTTCCCATGAAAACAGAGAAGTGGGAATCCACCCAGGTTCCCCCAACCTCGGGAGAAAGGCCCCCTCTCTGTCCTCTAAGGCAAGGGGCCAGAGCATCCTAAAGGAGTCTCTGTCCTTGCACACAATGAAGACAACTCCCCACTCCCTTCACTTAACTGAACAGAAATGTTTTCCTCTCTCTGAAAAGTGGGATTAAAAAAGCCATTTCACAGCTAAAAAAACAGACTTGCAAACAGAGGATCAGTCTGCTCTTAAGAAGGCTTTGTTGATTCTCCAAAATATTCCAAAGTGTTGATGTAAATAACGACTGCTAAATTACATGTTGCAAAAATAAACGATTCAAGTACACGTTCCTTCCTGGAGCCTTTCTGAATTTGCAAACTTTAGACTTCACCGTGAAGTTTACCCTGTAAGTTTTTAACAAATTCTCCTTAAGATACTTCAACAGAACTCTCATCCCCCAAATAAAGAGTTTTAATCCAGAAGAGTGCATGGCTTACAGCACCCAATTTCCTTCTCATATAACTACTTGTTGTAATAAAGTTAATAAGATAAAAGCACTGCTGTTTTCCATTAAATTGTATTGCTCTCAAAAGAAATCAAAATCAAAACTTTAATTATAAAAATCCATTCCAAAATATGGACGTTAAGAGACCTAGGCTGGAATACTGCTCCCAGGGCTCAATACATAAGGAGACCTAACTTCTCTAAGCTCCGCTCCAGTTTTCTTTAGGCAAAATGAGGTTAAAATAATAGTCCTTATGACGATTCAGAGGGCTGTGCACTTACAAGATGCACAGTTTTCTGTTTGTATGTTATACTTGAAAAAAGCATTTCATATATATATGTAAACTAGTCCTTGTTCATACCTATTTCCCAGGAATAGTGGGAGAATCAAAGAGGGTGATGTGCATGGCAATGACCAGAGACCTCCAGACCACCAAGGAGGACAACCATTATCACAGAGCAGGTGGCCTTGCACATGGGACCGCGGGCAGAGAGAGACTTGGAGGAAGACAGGTTCCACTCGCACCAGTTGTGCTGCTTCAGCAACTATAGAACTTCATCCCAAGTTTATCTGGCTGTAAAATGGACACAGTGACCCTTGTTTCACAGGATAAATGCCAACAGCGGGTGCTAACTTTACAAATACCACGGCCCACATTTCTCCTCGCCCCCACCCGGCCCCCATTTCTCCTTGCCCCCACCCGGCCCTGTTGCCTGTCCACGTAACCGGAGCCCCGCCCCCACCCCGCCCCTTTGCCTGTCCATGTAACCGGAGCCCCGCCCCCCACCCCAGTGATTTCCTTCCTTGTACTCTCAGGGGCCGCTACAGTCTGCCCAGCCCCCCGACACACCTCCTGCCTGCTTATCCCGCATGGGGGCGCCTTGGGGGCCAGATGCCTGAGCAGGATGACACGGACCAGGCACAGCAGAGCCAGCCCTAAGGGGCCACCCTGGTGTCTCGATTCCAGGCCTTCTCAGCCTCCCATCTCCCCTTCTCTGTTCACCAGTCACCCTCTTGCCCTATTCGTGAAGGGGCTTCACCTCCCCCAAGCCTCAGTATCCTGGCGTGGAAAACACAAATAAAAGAAATAGCAGATTGAAGAAAACAGATTCTGATTCAATTAACAGATTCAGGCAGCCAGGCCAGAGGCGAGAACCTTCACCGTTTGGAGCACTTTTTTTTTTTTTTTTTTTTCTGCGGTACGCGGGCCTCTCACTGTTGTGGTCTCTCCTGTTGCGGAGCACAGGCTCCGGACGCGCAGGCTCAGTGGCCATGGCTCACGGGCTCAGCCGCTCTGCGGCATGTGGGATCTTCTCAGACCGGGGCACGAACCCGTGTCCCCCGCACCGGCAGGCAGACTCTCAACCACTGCGCCACCAGGGAAGCCCTGGAGCATTTTTTTCTGTCTCTCAGTGGTGAAGCGATGCACCCAGGGCCACCAAGACAGAAAGTGGCAGCCAGGATTTGAGCAGGATGGGGGCAGCCTGATGCCCAGCTCTTATCCCACTCATGGAGCAGCTGAAGGTGGCCTGTGTTGCAGGGCCTAGACCCCCATCATCCCTATCTTCCCCCAACATCCAATCTAAGGACAAGCAGAGGGCTTGCTATGACCCAGCTGAGGCCACCAAACCTGCTTTCTTCCCGCCGCTTGGACGCGGAGACAGGAGCTGCCCCGCCAGGGAGGGTGTGGAGGGTGGAGCTGACGCCCGTCTCTCGGGACCTGCCTCCCTGGGTCCCAGTATATGCAGGTCACCCTTCACATCCCTGGAGTGATGACTCACCGCTCCCCTCTGCCACAGCCCGATAAAGAACTCAAGCCATTAAGAAATGGAACAAATTATGAAATGGGAGGCACAGGAGAAAGCCGGGATTAAATCAGTTCATTATTTGTAAATCAGAAATGACTCTCCCTCTCACTGGTTCTGGTCCCTCTCTGTCTGTTGGACTTGAAACTGCAACAGCCTCTGACAGGCAGGAGGGCTGGGGCTCAGGACGCTCCGTTCCTCCTGAGTAGGACCCCACCCAGGGGAGGCAGCCACCTTCAAGCTGGGGCACCAAGAGCTGGGCTGGCCCAGGCCACTGTTATTGGCTGGCTGTCGGCTGCTCTCTGGGCTGCAATCTCGCAACTGAGGAGCCGGGCTTATAGGGTGGGCACTGTGGGGCCTGCTGTGCCATAGGCATGGTTCTGATGCCGAAGTGGCTGGGTAGGGCTGAGCTCCAATGGGTATGTCACCTCTGTGGGGTGAGAGGTGTGTCACCTCTTCAGAGCGTATTACATCTTCAGGGTGTGTGTCATCCCTGGTCCGTGACACACCTTCTGATGGCTGTCTCATGTCTGATGGGGATGTCTCATGACTGAGAGTCCCTTGATGCCTTCCTGTCCCAGCTGGAGACAGGACCAGCCTGGGTCTCTCCCGGGGACTGTCCTGCTTGGAATGGAGCCAGGAAGGAGAGAGACCAGCCAATCCAGTGCCAAGGATGCCAGGGCATCTGTTCCCCAGGCTGGGAGGAGCTCCCCGCCCTGCAGTCTACCAACCACAGGAGGAAGCAGCCAGGGCCCTGTCTCAGGAGGGCTGGGAGGCGGGAGGCAGAGACTGGGAGGAGTGTGGAAATGGACACGAGAGAGGTGCCGCCCCCTGCTGGTCACAACTGGGAAAGGCATGGCAATACACAGGGCCCAGGACAGGGTGTGAGGGAGAAGAAACTTGCCAGTGGTTTTTTTGTTTTTGGGGGGTTTTGTTTTTGTTTTGTTTGTTTGTTTTTTTGCGGTACACAGGCCTCTCACTGTTGTGGCCTCTCCCGTTGCGGAGCACAGGCTCCGGACGCACAGGCTCAGCGGCCATGGCTCACAGGCCCAGCCGCTCCGCGGCATGTGGGATCCTCCCGGACCGGGGCACGAACCCATGTCCCCTGCATCGGCAGGCGGACTCTCAACCACTGCGCCACCAGGGAAGCCCTTGCCAGTGGTTTGTGCAGACATCTGCTTGTTGCCTTCAGTATCACCCCACCTGGAACACTATTTTGATAATGTCTGACTCCTAGGCTATGGGTCAGGGGTTCCCAAATAAGCAGCAGTATTCTGGAACTATTCGTGTGAGGGTGTTTTCCCCTCACCAGAGCTTACTGGGATTGTGCAAACGGTTAGAACTACTCCCCACATCATCCTGACATCTTTTCTGCCTCTAAAGGGTCGGCTGTGTTTTAATGGTGAGTGGGGGGGCAGGGAGGTGAAAGTGGGGGGATCAAACACTCAGCAGTGCGCTGGGTCCCTGCCAACAAGAAGTGAGCACGAGTTCTTACCTAACAGCAGTGAGGGTCATTTGCTGCAGGCTGGTCAGGTGCCAGCTGCACCTGTGCTCCCTGGATCCAGCAGTGACCCCGTGCTCATTTCACAGATGGAGATACTGAGGACCAGTTAGTGACTTGTCCAAGCAAGGGGCTGAGCCAGGATTTTAACCCAGGTCTGAAGAGCTTCCAAGCGCCTGCTTTTTTCATGTCACCACGCGACCTCTGAATCTGGGCCCATTAGGGAAACCAACGTACTCTTATTCTACGGTGGCCAAAGCAGGCACTGGCAGAGCCCCGTTGGTCTTGCCACACTGTCCTGACTATGCTGACATTCTAACTCGGTGGAAGGTGAGATTTTTCCATTTTCTCAGTATCCCATTTCATCTTGTCCACTGTGATTCTCGGATTTGCTCACTTCCCACCCTGCGTCCCTCTTGCTTAACTGTTCCCTGGGTGAAATTCCTGTCTTAGCCAAAAGGGCACTGTTCCTACCGAAGCCAGAAGTCAGGACCTCCTCCCTGCAGCCTCCCTCAGCTCCTTTGCAGCCGACATCTCAGAATCCACCTGCCTCTGACATGCGGAAACAGGGCCCCGGCCTGTCACTGAACCTCACTGGGACCCCGCAAGCCATCTGACTTGACACTGATTTTTTACAGCTTTGCAAATAGTTGCCTTAGTTCCCTTTCTCTGAATGCATTAGAAAGTTAGAGAAAAAGAAGTCTTTTAAAGATTCCCCAGCTATCTTAATTAACATGCAGAATGCTTTTCTGGCAGTGCACAGGCTGTGTTAAAATGGGAAGCTTCTTCACACAACATATATTTAATCTGTGGCATTCGCGTCCACATGAAATTCAATCAGACATTTTAAGGGAGTTAACGAGGGCTCTCATCGAACTGTGAATAAACGCAGGTGTGATAAGCACACTCCAGCTCCTGAGATGTTTTATCAAGTGATAAAGGTGTGGAGTAGAGTGGGGTTGAAGGACAAACCTTAATTCTAATTCTGCGCATTGTCAAAGGGGGTAAGAGAATTTACTGGACAACGCTGGTGCAATCTAATGACCCATTGCCTCTGAAAAATCAATTGTGCTTGCTCATTTGTTCTGTTGCTGAGAACTCTAATTCGGGCCTGCTATGTGTCAGGCACGGGGGAGGCAGTGACTGGTGAATGATGTGGTTCCTGTCTCCGCCTGCCTGGAACTCACATTGTAATAGGGCGAGACAGACAGTAAGTACGTAAGCAAGTGCAAGCAGTAATTTCCAGTTGGGTTAAATAGCAGAGCAGATGAGACGGTATTCAGGTAAGGCATCTGCGAGGCATATTTGAGGTAAGGCCTAAAGCATGAGGAAGGGCCCTTCATGCAAAGAGGGAACAGCTCATGCCAAGAAGGACCAGCATTTGTTTGGAGAGGTAAGCCTTTCAGCTTCTCCTGTCTTCTTTCCAAGTAAAGGTTACATCTTACAGATCAGTGGGGAAAGGATGATTTGGTTGCTGGTGTGAGGACAGTAGCTCACCCACAGGGAGAAAGATAAAGCTGCATCCCACATCACACACAACAGGGAACACCTGACAGGTCCAAGGCTTCACTCTGTGAAAGCTTGCAGAAATATGGAGTTATTGGGAAAGAAAGGAGCAGAATATCTTTGTGTTGTTGGAATAAGGAGGCCAGATCTCTTAACATAATCCAAAAAGCACAACCTTCAGATGAAAATTGGATGCATTTGACTACATCAAAAGTAAGTATTTTGTTCAAAAAAAAAAGAAAAAAAAACTTTAGACAGAGCTAACAGCTGGGTGAAGATGTGGAAAAGATTTTGCATTGTCTAAAATGAAGGGATTAATCAGGGAAATGCAAATCAAAACCACAATGAGATATTCCCTCACACCCGTTACAATGGATATTCTCAAAAAGACACTAACAAGTGTTGGTGAGGGTGTGGAGAAAACGGGATCCTTGTGCACTGTTGTTAGGAATGTAAGTTGGTGCAGCCAGTGTGGAAAACAGTATGGAGGTGCCTAGAAAAAAATTAAAGCAGAACTACCATATGATCCAGCAATTCCACTTCTGGGTATTTATCCAAAGAAAATGAAAAACGCTAATTCAAAAACATATATGCACCCCTATGCTCATTGCAGTATTATTTGCGATAGCCAAGATATGGTAGCAACCTAAGTGTCCATCAATAGATGAATGGATAAAGAAGATGTAGTATATATATACAACGGAATATTACTCAACCATAAAAAAAAATGAAACCTTGCCATTTGCAAAACTCAGATAGACTTAGAAGGTATTATGCTAAGCAAGTATGTCAGACAGAAAAAGACAAATACTGCATGTTTTATACATGGAATCTTGAAAACAAAACAAGTGAACAAACGAAACAAAACAGAAGCAGACTCACAGATACAGAGAACAAACCGCTGGTTGCCAGAGGGGATGGATGTGGGAGTTGGGTGAAACAGGTGAAGGAGATTAAGAAGTACAAACACCCAAAATGGCTTAAAGACTTAAATATAAGACACGACACCATAAAACTCCTAGAAGAGAACAGAAGCGAAACATTCTCGGACATAAATTATATCAGTGCTTTCTTAGGTCAGTCTCCCAAGGCAATAGACATAAAAGCAAAAATAAACAAATGGGACCTAGTCAAACTTATAAGGTTTTGCACAGCAAAGGAAACCATAAACAAAATGAAAAGACAACCTATGGACTGGGAGAA
Organism: Hyperoodon ampullatus; assembly: GCF_949752795.1. NCBI lineage: Eukaryota > Metazoa > Chordata > Mammalia > Artiodactyla > Ziphiidae > Hyperoodon > Hyperoodon ampullatus. The sequence continues at coordinate 47,557,609 of NC_136923.1, read as the reverse complement.
AATATTTGCAAATGATGTGACTGTCAAGGGATTAGTCTCCAAAATTTACAAACAGCTCATGTGGCTTAATATCATCAAAGCAAACAACCCAATCAAAAAATGGGCAGAAGACCTAAACAGACATTTCTCCAAAGAAAACACACAGATGGCAAATAGGCACATGAAAAGACGCTCAACACTGCTAATTATTAGAGAAATGCCAATCAAAACTACAATGAGGTACCAATTCACACCAGTCAGAATGGCCATCATCAAAAAGTCTACAAATAACAAATGCTGGAGAGGGTGTGGAGAAAAGGGAACCCTCCTACGCTGTTAGTGGGAATGTAAATTGGTACAACCATTATAGAGAAAGGTATGGAGGCTCCTTAAAAAACTAAAAATAGAGCTACCATATGATCCTGCAATCCCACTGCTGGGCATATACCCTGAGAAAACCATAATTTGAAAAGATACATGCACCCCAATTTTCATTGCAGCACTATTTACAATAGCCAGGACATGGAAGCAACCGAAATGTCCATCGACAGATGAATGGATAAAGAAGATCTGGAACATATACACAATGGAATATTACTCAGCCATAAAAAAGAAAGAAATAATGTCATTTGCAGCAACATGGATGGACCTAGAGATGATCATACTGAGTGCAGTAAGTCAGACAGAGAAAGACAGTATCATATGATATCACTTACATGTGGAATCTTTAAAAATGGTACAATTGAACTTATTTACAAAACAGAAATAGAGTCACAGATGTAGAAAACACACTTATGGTTACCAGGGGGAAAGGGGGGTGAGGGATAAATTGGGAGATTGGGATTGACGTATACACACGACTGTATATAAAATAGATAGCAAATAAGGACCTCCTGTATAGCACGGGGAACTCTTCTCAATACTCTGTAATGACCTATATGGGAAAAGAATCTAAAAAAATAGTGGATATATGTATATTTATAACCAATTCACTTTGCCGTACAGCAGAAACTAACACAACATTGGAAATCAACTATATTCCAATAAAAAATTTTTTTAAAGATACATGCACCCCAATGTTCATAGCAGCACTATTTATAATAGCCAAGACATGGAAGCAATCTAAATGTTCATCAACAGATGAATGGATAAAGAAGATATGGTATATATACACTATGGAATACTATTCAGCCATAAAAAAGAATGAAATAATGCCATTTGCAGCAACGTGGATGTACCTAGAGATTATCATACCAAGTGAAGTAAGTCAGAGAAAGACGAATATCATATGATATCATTTATATGTGGAATCTAAAATATGACAGAAATGAACTTATCTATGAAGCAGAAACAGACTCACAGACATAGAAAACAAACTCATGGTGACCAAAGGGGAAAGGGGGTGTGGAAGGGATAAATTAGGAGTTTGGGATTAATGGATACAAACTACTACATATTAAATAGATAAACAACAAGGTCCTGCTGTATAGCACAGTTACAATATCCTGTAATAAGCCATAATGGAAAAGAATATGAAAAAGAATATGTATATATGTATAACTGAAATCACTTTGCTGTACACCAGAAACTAACACAAAGTTGTAAACACCACTATACTTAAATAAAAAATAAAGAGGTCCAAACATCCAGTTATAAAATAAATAAGATATGGGGATGTAACATAGTTACATGAATATAGTTGATAATATCGTAATAACTTTGTATGGTGATGGATGGTTACTAGACTTATTGTGGCAATCAATTCATAGTGTATATAAATGTCAAATCACTATTCTGTACACGTAAAACTAATAATGTTGTAGGTCAAGTATACTTCAATTTTAAAAAGTAAAATAGGGGCTTCCCTGGTGGCACAGTGGTTGGGAGTCCGCCTGCTGATGCAGGGGACGCGGGTTCGTGCCCCGGTCCGGGAGGATCCCACGTGCCGCGGAGCGGCTGGGCCCGTGGGCCGTGACCGCTGGGCCTGCGCGTCCGGGGCCTGTGCTCGGCGGCGGGAGGGGCCGTGGCAGTGAGGGGCCCATGTACCGCAAAAAAAAAAAAAAAAAAGTAAAATAAAATGAAGGGATTAATATTTATTTAGAATAAGAGTTGGCAAATTACAACCCACAGGGCCAAGTCCAGCAGGTTGCCTGTTTTTGTAAATAAGGTTTTACTGGAACACAGCTATGCCTGTCCATTTATGAATTGTCTGTAGCTGCTCTGTGCTATATCAGCAGAGTTGAGAAGTTGTGACAGACCATGCAGCCTACAAAGCCTGACATATTTAATATCTAGCCCTTTACAGAAAAAGTTTGTTGACCCTGATCTAGAATATGGAGGGAATGGGCAAAACATACACCAGGAAAATTTGCCAAGTCTATAAATAGGTAATTCACTGGAGAAGAAATGAACTGGCTGACTATCCATGATAAAATGAGCATTCTGTCTGGAATTCAAGAGTGCAAATTAAAGCAATAATGAGATTAGGAAGGGTGGTAATACCAAGTGCTGGTGAAGATGCCAAAAAGTAAGAACGCTTGAGCCATCTGGTTAGAACGTAAAGTCGTGTGACCTTTCACAGAGCATCTGACTGCATTTGGTTGAGCAACATGAAGTTGCTGATACTGAACCTGAGGAGTTCCTAGGAAAGCCTCCTGAGCCCTGTGCCCACCCCAGCCAACTGGACAACAATATCGTGTGTGAACATTATTGTCTGTCCACCCTGCATGAAGCTCCCCTGTGCCCACTTCTAGGAGCACCCTGATGTGCTCTTCATGTATTCCCCCTAGGGAAGCAGACCCCATCCCCAGCTCCAGGATTGGGCTAGATGGGTTCAGAAATGGGCACATGGCCAAATTCAGGCCACTGAGATTCAAAGCGAGGTTTGTCAGCAGATTTGGGGGAAGTTTACCTTACTCTGCTGAAAAGGCTTCCTGAATCAGTTCTGTATTACTCTCTTCCCTCGAATGTGAGCTGTAGATGGGCTGCCTGGAGCATTCTGGGCTTTACCTCTTCTTGAACAGAAGATGATGCCAATACCTGGAAGAGGGTGAAGCAAAAAGAACCCCAGGAATCAGAGTTGGGACTCAGACTAAGTTAACACTAAAGCCCACCCATCCCCTGGGCTTCTAGATGAGTGATCCCGAAATTATTTAAGCTGGTTTGTGTTAGGTTTTCTTATGTGTAGCTCAGGACATCCTAACTCATAGAAATTATTTGGGAGCTGTAGGGATTTGAGAGGCAAGGGAGTGGTTAGAGCCTCTTGGGGATGCTAATGAATAACTGGTGACTAGGGGACTCTAGAGAGCTCCAGGATGGGGGCTGGTGGCCAGAAAGACCAGCCGTGATTAGAGGGCTGGAGCTTTCAGCCCCACCCCCTAACCTCCAGGAAGGAGAAAAGAGCTGGAGATTAAGTTCAATCATCAGGGAATGCCGTGCTTTCACTGCGAGGGCCCGGGTTCGATCCCTGGTTGGAAAACTAAGATCCTGCAAGCCGCGTGATGCAGCCAAAAAAAAAAAAAGTTCAATCACCAATGACCAATGATTGAATCACTCGTGCCCATGTAATGAGACTTCCACAAAAACCCCTACATGATGTGGTGGAGAGCTTCCAGGTGGGCGAACACAGTGAGGTCCTGAGAGGGTGGTGGTCCAGAGAGGGTGTGGAGCCCCTGAACCTCCTTCTCCCCCATTCCTTGCCCTGTGCATCTTTTCCATTTGGCTATTCCTGAGTTGTAGCCTTTATAATAAACCAGTAAGAGTAAGTAAAGCACTCTCCTGTGCATCATTCTAGCAAACTGTCAACCTGAGGGGGGTCATGGCATCCTCTACATTTGTAGTAGGCCAGGCAGAAGTGTGGGCGGCCTGGATACCCCATTTGAAGTTGGCCTCTGAAGTAAGGGCAGTCTTGTGGAACTGAACCCTTAAGCCTGGAGTCTGGCTCTGGGGAGTCAGTGTCAGAACTGAATGAATTGTTGGACACCCAGCTGGTGTTGGAGAATTGTAGAATCGGTGTTGGAAAAAATACAGTGCATTTGGTTTCAGGAGAAAGGCCATCACACCACCTTCAAGCAAGGGGACGGGTTGGTACACTCATCAATCAGTCATGGCTGTGGGTTGCCCTGAGGAGGAAGACCTAACTGTCCCCTCCCCAGGTGAGGTGTTTCCCATCAGCCATGGACAATTCTGGAGGAGGGCAGCTGTGAATTCTTAGCTTCCAGTGCTCAAGCACCTGGGGGATGAATGCACTGGCCCAGAGAAAGTGTTCTGGATGGGACACTGAAACCGAGCAGGGTACTGTGGGGCTCCTGGGCATGGAGGTCTTTCTGTGTCCCCTGTTTCTTGTTTGTAGGGAACAGACTCCAGCCTCCATGACCTTCCCTGAGTTCCAAAGGGCAGATTCGAACAGTTGCTAATCAGGGAAGGGCAGGGATACAGAGACAAAGAAGGAGCAGCCAAGAAACAATAGTGCAGGCTTGGGGTAGGGTCTTGGTTCCACCTCAAGGGATACACATAAAAATATCTTTGAGCTCTTTACAGAACTAACACCCCCAACAAATGGAAGATGTCAGCATTCTTCATTCCAGAGAAGACCACCTGATGCCAGATTAAAGGAACCAGAGAAGCTCCTCAAGAGACTACCTGAAGCCAGATTAAAGGAGTATAGGCCCTGCACACACCCTGATCCTTCTCAGCAACCCCACCCTTGAACCACTGTTATAAAACTCTTCACCAAATCCTCCCGGGTTGGGACACACAGTTTTTGAGGCAGAAGCCCTCTGTGCACCCCTTTGCCTGGCAAAGCAACACAGCTACTCTTTCTACTTTACCCAAAACTCTGTCTTTGAGGTTTGATTTGGCACCAGTGCACAGAGGCCAAGTTTTCAGCATCTGCACCAACAGCATCCAGTATAGTCAGTAGAGCCAATTATCCCTCTGAGAAGCTACTGAAGGAAGTGACAAGAGGAACCAGTGGCAAAGCCTGTAGCCAAAACAAGGAGAACACAGCAGTAGATCAGGAGACAGGACTGTTGGCCATGGAGGGACAAGGACGCCATGGCAGCTGTCACTGTGGCAGAATGTCAACGTGCATTGTCACATCTGGAGCTTGTCATCCAGGGATGCCAGAGTGGACAGAACCAGATGCCATCCTTACCACCATCAAGGCCTGGACACCGTCACCCCGGCACTCTCCCTGAGGGCAAGGGCGTAGAGAAAAAGCCCTGAATTGACTAAAATTTTTTCACCACCTAGATGGGACTCCAGGGTAGAAACCAGAAATAGTTAAAGAAAGTTACATTGGTTTGCCCACTGGGTGATCTGCAGTCACCACATGTGCTCCTAGCTAAAACATGAAAGAATGTCGTTAACAGGACAACACTATTAGCTAGTTCATTAATCATGGTCATTTTCACACTTCCATTGTCAACTACAATCCTGGTGGTTTGAACTGAGACCTCTCTACTTAATTACAGTGTTTATCAATTAGCAGTTCATCCCCTACCCTGGGCCTACCCTGGCTTTCAGTAAAAGATAAAGTGCTTGGATTTCACAACTGTTCTTTGTAGGGGTCCCCCTCTTTTTGGGCAAACAGCCACGTTTAGTGTTACCAGGGCAATCATGTGTTGCTGAGTGAACAGGACCATTTTCAATGATGTTGCTAATGGCTTGGCCTTGTCTATGAACCCAAGGTGATTTCGAGCATCAGGGATTTCCAGGTGCCTCACGGGGCAGCTGGGAGGCCGTTAACCTCAGTTTTCTCATCTGTACAATGGGGATAATAATAGAAAATTCCTCAAAAACTGAAATGACAAAATGCACGTAAAGTGGCTAGGAAAGGGCTTGGCATGTAGCTAGCACTCAATTAATGTTAGGTATTAATATATTGTATGTTAAATATTTTTTTCTTTTAGAGATATAGTTGATGTACAATATTATATAAGTTACAGGCATACAACATAGTGATTCACAATTTTTAAAGGTTATACTCCATTTATAGTTATTATAAAATATTGGCTATATTCCCTGTGTTGTACAATATATTCTTGTAGCTTATTTATTTTATACATAATAGTTTGTACCTCTTAATCCCCTACACTCCCTTCCCTCTCTCCATAGGTAACTACTAGTTTGTTCTCTATATCTGTGAGTCTGTTTCCTTTTTGTTATATTCACTAGTTTGTTGTATTTTTTAGATTCCACATATAATTGACATCATACAGTATTTCTTTCTCTGTCTGACTTAGTTCACTTAGCATAATGCCCTCCCAAGTCTATATGTTAAATATTTTAAAAACTTTTATTGATGCACCCTTACAGAAAAGCGCACATATCATAAATGTATGACTTGATGAATTTCCCCAAACAGGACACACCAGACAACTGAGGAAACATTGCCAGGGCCCCAGAAGCCCCTTCCCACATCCCTTATGTTAGTACACCACCACGATGGTAACACTGTCCTGATTTCTCATAACGTAGACTGGGTTTTGCCAGGTTTTGTATTTATATAAATAGACTCACATTGGGTGTACTTTTTGTGCCTGTCTTCTTTCACTCCACACCATGTGCCATTCATTCACGTTGTGTATAACTGTACTTCATTCATTTTCATTGTATTATACTGTGCCACTGTGTCAATATACCACAATCTGGTTATACTTTCTTTGGTTTTATGGGCTTTGAGGTTGAAGGTGACTATGAATAAAGCTGCTATGGATATTCTTGCCAGAGTCTTGTTTTTCTGTTAACTTTTTGGGATCATTGTACATCCACATGCAGTTGTAAGAACTTATACAGAGAGACCTGGTGTGCCTTTTACCCAGGTTCCCTTGGTGAGAACATCTTGCAAAACTACAGTACAATATCATAACCAAGATATTGGCATTGATATAATCCACTGTGGACCTGGTTCAGGCTTCCCCAGTTTTATTTGTACTCATTTGTATGTTGAGTTCTACACACTTTTTGTAATTTTTATTTTTATTTTATTTTATTTTTATAAATTTATTTATTTATTTTTGGCTGCATTGGGTCTTCGTTGCTGTGCCCAGGCTTTCTCTAGTTGCGGCGAGCAGGGGCTTCTCTTGTTGCAGTGCATGGGCTCTAGGCGCAGGGGCTTCAGTAGTTGTGGCACGCAGGCTCAGTCGTTGTGGCTCGCAGGCTCTAGAGCACAGGCTCAGTAGTTGTGGCACACGGGCTTAGTTGCTCCACGGCATGTGGAATCTTCCCGGACCAGGGCTCGAACCTGTGTCCCCTGCATTGGCACGTGGATTCTTAACCACCGTGCCACCAGGGAAGTCCCAACATTTTTTAAAATTTTTGTCCACACCGTGTGACTTGCAGGATCTTAGTTCCCCAACCAGGGACTGAACCCAGGGCCACGGCAGTGAAAGCACTGAATCCTAACCACTGGACCACCAGGGAATTCTGGTGTTCTACACACTTTTTATCATCATGTAGGTGTACTTGCCACCAGTCAAGACACTGAACATTTCTGTCACCAACAGCCCATGAGGAACACATGAGCAAACTTGACAGTGAATCACATGTTGATGGCAACTTTGTGAGAGATCCAGAGCCACCCAGCCAGGCCACCCTGGATTCCTAACTCTCAGAAACTGTGGGAGATAATGTTTTGTGGTTTTAAGCTAAGTATTGAGGTAATTTGTTTTACAGAAATAGATAACGAATACAAATACCTACATCAGACCCTCCTTAAAAATGTAGATCTCTGAGCCTCACCTCAGGCATAGAACCTGCCTTGTATAAACTCCTCCAGGCAATTCAATCACTGCTCTGCCACTAACTTCACTCCATTTATTTCACCCTTTGTCCCAGCCTAAAAAGTGGGTACAGTCATGCCTACTTATGAGTGTTTTTGTTTTTGCTTTGTTTGATGTTTGGGTTAGGGATGACGTACATACAGCAGGGTAGCAGGCCCCCCTTGGTGCCCCGTCCATATCGCCTCACCACTTCAGGGCACACCTGGCAGGTGGTGGGAGACTGCAAGTCCCTGCACTGCTTTGTGGGAAACCTTTCTCTTGCCTAGAGCTCATTTTGCTGCCTCAGCAGCAAGCCTGAATTGCTGGGGATTTGACACCCTCCCTGCCCCCCCAGCCAACGACTGACGGCAAATGTTGTATAAACATCCCGGCTCCCTTACCTCTCTGGTAGGATGGCTCTGAGTCCCACAAGTCTCCAGCAGAATTAAGTCACCCTCACGTAGAGTGGTAACTTGATGGATAATACACCGTTTATTGGCTGCCTCCCCTTACCCGATCACACCCTATAAGCATTGTCTTCACGGCCCAAATAAACTACTCCCACCCATGTCCTTGTCTCAGGGTCCACTCCAGGGAGAGGGAAACTAAGACAAGTACCTCACAGAGTGTCGCCACATAGTATGTGCTCAGTTAATGCTTTTGACTATATTTAAACAACTGCATGTCTGGTTGGTTAAAAGGACATGGGAGAAAATTTCCACACTAATGACAAACTGAGGTATTTGCAGTGTCGAAAATCCAAAGATACCTATCCAGACTCTCAAATATACAGTTGGTTACAAACCAACAACTATAACACCACCACCAATTTTAAGAGGAAACAAAGTGGTAATCAAGCAATACACAGGAGGGGAGACCAAACAGCCAACAAGTATGTGAAGAGTAGTTCCAGGTCAGCAGTGATCAGAGGAATTCAAATTCAAACAAGAGGTCCTCTCACACCCAGCAGAGAGGCTAAGTTAGAAATGTGGGGAGGTGGGAACCCTGCAATGCTGGGAGGGGAAAGCTGTAATCACCTCTCTGGACAGCTTGCAGGCAGCATTTAGCAAAATGCAGAATCCATTGTCTCCATCACCCAGCAATCCCACTCCTGGGCATGTAAGTCCCAGGGAAATTCTCACATAGTACCAGGTGGTTTATCATGGTGTTTGATTTGGAGGATTGGGGATTTGGAGGCAGGCTGGTAAACTGTGACCTGGGGAAATGGATAAGTAACTAGGTCCCCACCCCTAACGGGACACAGACCCCAGAGCTCCCAGGGGAACAGAGTCAACTGGGAGCCTTCCCTCCGTGGGGTGTCATTTGATGCCACACATTGCACCCCTGCCCAGCTCCCTCCCTGCCGGGTCCCACTTCCCTGGCCTCTCCTGGGTTTTCCTGGGAGCATTTCCCAGTGAAACACTGCATGCAAAGGCTCTGCTTCTGAAGAACCAGACGTGAGACATCCCTTGGCTGTAAGTGCCAGAACCTGAGTTCAAATTCAGGTTCAACTATTCACTGTGCAAACTGCCTCAAACAGAGCACCACCCCAGCAGAAACAATGACACCAATATAACAGCAAACCCCCATATGGACGGAAGACCTAAACTAGAACCCTTGCCAATGCCTAGAACTCTCGCCAGTGCTGGCTGTGAGAGTCTCCGCCCGCAGGCCGCCTGGAGCTTTAACACCGCTCGGGGAGTCCTGCAGACAGACAGATGCTGGTGTGTCTTCCTCGGACAACATGCCCGGCATAATTACGGTAGAGAAAGTTGCTAGAGTTTTGGAAGCTAGGGAGGCTTTCCTTAGCCTAGTGATTATTTTTTTCTTTCAAACCTCTCTTGCGAAGAGTGTAAGTTAATTCATCAGCCTAAAGTTCTGTGCTAGATTCCGTTGCTCCCTCTCCTGCAGGCAAAGGAAAGTGTGCAGCTTTTTTAAAAATTAATTATTTATTTATTTTTAACATCTTTATGGGAGTAGAGTGTGCGTCTGTGATGTGTGTGAATTAACATCTTCTACAGGTCCTCCCAGTCACCAACAGAAGGAAAACGATACCCACGAGGCACTTGCTGTTCATACCCTTTTTTTTTTTTTTTTTTGCGGTACGCGGGCCTCTCACTGTTGTGGCCTCTCCCGTTGCGGAGCACAGGCTCCGGATGCGCAGGCTCAGCGGCCAGGGCTCACGGGCCCAGCCGCTCCGCGGCATGTGGGATCTTCCTGGACCGGGGCACGAACCCGTGTCCCCTGCATTGGCAAGCGGACTCTCAACCACTGCACCACCAGGGAAGCCCTGTTCATACCTTCTTGCACCAAAGCGGTGCTGAAGCAAAGGCCAGAGCAGAGAGAGCTTTTTCCCTGTCTCACCATTTTTGGGGAAATTATCCCAGAATAGGGAAAACAAAATAGCACCCTTGTTATTATAACCTTACGTTGAAAAGAAAGGAATGTGTCCGGTGACTGTCACCATGGACCTGAAAATCCACCTACCCAGTCTTCCTTAGAAATGCTGGATCCATGAATTTGAGGAACGGCGCTCACTTCACCCTACCCCTGCCCTCCAACTCTCCCCCAGCCCACACCCCTCCCCCACCGCACTCTCCACGCACAACCAGAGAACTTTTGTGGAAAGGCTTTGAAGGTGGCTCCTGAGTAAGATGATGTAGGGATTATGTGAGGGAAGGGGACCTCAGAGATTGGCTGAAGTAAAGAGAAGAGTTTAGAACATTCTTTATTTTACTTGGGGGGAAATTCTACTGTGCAGAGCTAAAGCCACATTCTAGGTTCCTCTTTTCCTCCGGCTGACTCAGAAGCAAGCACCTTTCATAGGGACAGGGCTTCCTTCAAGAGCAGTTACCATCACAGATTTGCTTCACTGGTGGAGGTTTGCATCAAGAACAAACTTCAACCAGACAGACCCCTGATCTGGCCTTGCTTACACATGTTGAGTACTTTGTTTGCTTCCCAAATACTTCTTGTTCTCATCCCTCTGTGAACATGATGGGACTACACTCCTGGTCCCCTCTGGTTGTTTGAGGACACGTGACCAATTCTAGCCAATAAGTTGCAAGTGAAAGTGACATTTAATTGCCAATGCAAGGTCCTCCAAAGCCCTCTTTTCTCCCTGGTGTGATGACTAGCGATGTTCAACATGGCGGTGCTTCCTTTAGACTTTGATTCCTGAATGACCTCTATGAGCAGAGTCTTCCCATATCTATAATGACCCACAGTGGACATGTGAATAAGAAACTAATCTTAACCTTTTTTTTTTAACATCTTTATTGGAGTATAATTGCTTTACAATGATGTGTTAGTTTCTGCTTTATAACAAAGTGAATCAGCTATACATATACTTATATCCCCATATCCCCTCCCTCTTGCATCTCCCTCCCACCCTCCCTATCCCACCCCTTTAGGTGGTCACAAAGCACCGAGTTGATCTCCCTGTGCTATGCGGCTGCTTCCCACTAGCTATCTATTTTACATTTGGTAGTGTATATATGTCCATGCCACTCTCTCACTTCATCGCAGCTTATTCTTCCCCCTCCCCATGTCCTCAAGCCCATTCTCTACATCTGCATCTTTATTCCTGTCCTGCCCCTAGGTTCATCAGAACCTTTTTTTTTTTTAGATTCCATATATATGTGTTAGCATACGGTATTTGTTTTTCTGACTTATTTCACTCTGTATGACAGACTCTAGGTCCATCCACCTCACTACAAATAACTCAATTTTGTTTCTTTTTATAGCTGAGTAATATTCCATTTTAAGTCACTGGGTTTTTGGGGTTCTTTGTTACTGTGGCTTAACCAAGCCTGTCCTGACTGATACACCCTGTAATCTATAGTTTAGATAACTAAATTCAATGGCAGTTGATGTTGTATTTCCTAAAGAATGTAGATAAATTATAACTAAATATGTAATAATAGGGAGATATCCTTAGGAAAAATGTCTATCAACAAATGGGAGGGCATTCCCTGGAGATCCAGTGGTTAGGACTCTGTGCTCTCACTGCCAAGGATCCAGGTTTGATCCCTGGTCAGGGAAATAAGATCGCACATGATATATGGCATGGCCAAAAATTTTTTTTTTAATTTTAAGAATGAGAAAAAAAAAAAAGAAGGGCAAAAACTGATGTCAGATTATATTAAAAGATAAAAGCAGGCAACCTGAAGGGACAGAATTTGCCATGTGGATGAATTTTACCAAGGATCTGGCTGGCTCCAGAGGTGTCTCTATTGGGAGGAGGATTTGGGCAATAAAAACACCAACACAGGTTATATTGCCCAAATGTTGGAGACCCAGAGAAGGAAGGAACAGTGTAAAATTGCTACCAACAGAGCTACGGCACCTCCTTTGCTGTTACCAGCAGGAGTCAACCAGTCAACGTCACTCAGAAAATTAGCACAGTGAGAAAGACACGATTATATGATACTCATTTTCCCTTTGTTTGTTATTAATGAAATCCTAGTTTTGTCCTGATTAGCAATGGTTTCTATTTAAAAACACTCCTTTTTCCAGACTCCCTTGCAGCTAGAGATGGTCAGGAGACCAATTCTAGCCAATAGGATGTAAGGTAAAGGGTACCAGATGGAACTTCCAGGAAAGCTATCATTTCCCTAAGGGGACAGACCCAGGTAGCTCATGCTTTCTCATTTTGCCCTTCCTCCTAGCAGAAACAGGAAGTGATGCCCAGAAATGCTGCATCCTGTGAGCATAAGGATAAAAGTCACAGACGCAAAAGAGTTGGGCAGAAAGATGAAGCAAGCCTGGGTCTCTGGCAGCAGCACTGTGGAGCTGCCACATCATCCAGTACTTCCTCCTGAGGAGGAAGGAACAGTGTAGAGAGAAAGCCGATTCCTGCATGCTCATGCTACCCAGGCAGGTATCTGTTACACACAGCTGAACTCACTCCTGACCAGTACGCCTGGGAAACCCCAATTCACAGCTAGGAGCTGACCCACAAATGTGTCTTGTTTGACCAGCAGTGTTTGAAGTAATGGTATTTAAAAAGTGGAACCTAGGGGCAGCACAGGAATAAAGACTCAGATGTAGAGAATGGACTTGAGGACACAGGGAGGGGGAAGGGTAAGCTAGGATGAAGTGAGAGAGTGGCATGGACATATATACACTACCAAATGTAAAATAGATAGCTAGTGGGAAGCTGTCGCATAGCACAGGGAGATCAGCTTGGTGCTTTGTGACCACCTAGAGGGGTGGGATAAGGAGGGTGGGAGGGAGACACAAGAAGGAGGGGATATGGGGATATATGTATGCATATAGCTGACTCACTTTGTTGTACAGCAGAAGTTAACACAACATTGTAAAGCAATTATACTTCAATAAAGATGTTTTTAAAAAAATAATAATAATAAAAATTAAAAGTGGAGAACTGCATTCAAAAATCCAGATTTCTGGGGCTTCCCTGGTGGCGCAGTAGTTGAGAGTCCACCTGCCGATGCAGGGGACACAGGTTCGTGCCCTGGTCCAGGAGGATCCCACATGCCGTGGAGTGGCTAGGCCTGTGAGCCATGGCCACTGAGCGTGCATGTCCGGAGCCTGTGCTCCGCAGCGGGAGAGGCAACAACAGTGAGAGGCCTGCGTACTGCAAAAAAAAAAAAAAGAAAAAAAAATTCAGATTTCTGGCTTCTTCTGAAAACCTAAAAAGTATGGAAATTTTTGGCTTATATTCCTCCACGGCTGAGCAGTCCTCCTGCTCCTATGACCCCTTCTAATTTAGGGGAGGCACCATATCATCACCCCTGAGCTGATTTTCTCACAAATCCCCCAGACCTGCTTCCTCTACTGTGTTATGTGTGTGCTCCCAGCAGCCACAGGAGCTGGTGAGCCTTGGGTAGCAAAGAACCTGGGTTAGCTGTCCATCTTGGTTTGGACCCCTGATCTCAGTCAGTTATTCAACATCTGAGCCTCTGTTTCCTAACACACATAATAATACCTACCAGAAGGGATGGTGTGGGGTTAAAGGAGAAAATGTGAAAGCATTTCACATGTTATCTGCTATTTTAAATAAATCACATCGCAGCTCCTCAATAAATATGAGTTCCTGTCCCCTCCTCTGTAGGTTTTAGACACCAATCTTCCCACGAGTGAGTAACTCAAGGATGTGATTGCGCAGGGATTAAACACACCAGATGTCCCTTTTGGGGGTGACACCCCTAATTTGGTGACTACATTCAGCCTCAAATTTCTGACTTACAGGAGGGCTCCCTGGCAGAAGCTGCCTCACAAACATCAGAGTTGGAGTCTGAAAACTTCAGTTCAGTGAACATGGGCCTAATGTGACCCAAGGGTCCTCCTTCTGGCCCCCCCTTCCACCCTGGGACATTTGTCTGTGTCCCTTGTCCATCATGGTCTCCTAGGGTTGAATGGTTTTTGCTAATCCAGGGCTGCACCCCTTTCTCTGCCCTTCCTAAGCCAGATGAGGCTGGGGGTTGGAGTTAAGTTGAGGTGGGAGAGTAGGGGAAGAGGAGACGGGGTACAAACAGACAGTGGCTGACCGAGGGGCACAGTCACGGCATCAGGCGGGAGGTTCCGAGGGTCCCTAACTCTCGTCCCCACCTCCCCGACTCCCACCGCTGCATCTGTGACACACTGTGTCCTCACAGCCTCCAGTCCGGTCCCCGGTGTAAAGCCACCCCTAACCTCCCCGCCTCTCCTGACTCAGAGAACCCCGGCATGGCCCCCCGGGCCAGGCGCCTTCAGGAGTTAACCAGCCTCCATCCTGACTAGATCCTACTTCTCCCTTGCTGGGTGGGTCACCCTCAAGCTACCAGTGCCCAAGCCCACACTTGTGCCTCCTAAATAATATTTTTCTCCACAGAAACCTTCTCCCTACAGCCGCAAAGACATATTTGCACTTGAATAGCACCATGTGGGAAAGCTTTCACACCAGCAGGACCAGAGAGTGCCGTTTATGGTTGGACTCGGGAACCACACAACTCCACTGAGGGCCCCCTGACCCCCTAGCGGTGACTGCCCAGAGGGGTGAGGGGGCTTCAGAGGCTGCCTCTGACCCTGGTACCAATGAGACCAAAAAATCAGGGTCTCAGGCCTGTCCACCAGTCCCGCTCCTGGAAGTAGAGGGGCAGGTGGCATTGGGAAGTGGGGAGAAACGATTCCCGCCCCCCCATCCAGCTGGCAGAATGGGGGCTCATTCCTCTGAATCCCAGGGTGGAGGCAGTGAGCAGCTGTGATTTCTCACAAGCACCAGGGCTGCAGGCACAGCCTTCCTTACCCGGGCTCCAGCCCTGTGGAGAACTGGGCAATTTGTAGCCCTCACTGAAGGTTTTTGGTAAGAGATTTAGGCCAGTTACTAATTAGCCATAAATCCTAAGAAATCCCATGATCTGTAATATCGAAGTTTCCCTGGAGACCCTCTGTATTGCTTTTTGCCACAGCCAGGAATTATGACATTTCTTTGTGAAACCCCACCTATGTAAGATACACAGACAGATAAAATTGAAAATAAACATGCTGACCGCCATTTACTGAATTTTTCTGTGTGTGTTAAATATTTACACGATTTCCTCATACGTAACTTGAAACTTCTTCACACTTCTCATAACTTCGCCCAACAGGAAGGGCTGGCCGCTCCCATCCACACCCCAACGCCAATGCCCAGGGTGACCCCTGCTACCTCTATGTGTGCCAGGCAGCCACGTGCACCCGTTCACTCTTTCACTTGTTCACTGCACACTTCTAACTCTGTGCTATTTTCCAGATGTTGGAGGAAAACGCTATGAACAAGCCCAACAGAAAAACTAGCCCCAGGGATCTTCTCCATGGGTAGAGAGAAAAAACGACGACCTTCAAAGAGCGGTGAGGGCTATAAGGGAAACAAGCAGGTGCAGGAGGAACTGTGGGCAGAGCGGGGAGGGTCTCTCTGACCTTGAAGCGTGTCTCTTCAAGGTGACCTTTCCTTCCTTCACTCCTTGAAGCAAGAAAGATTTACTGAGCATGTATTCTCTGCCGGGCATTTGGCCCTGGGGATACAGGATGAAGAAAAGAGGCCAGAACACCCGGCCTTGTGGTGCTTGCATTCTGGTAGGAGAGACAGAAAAATGAAATAGAAACTTTGTCAGAATGGATGAGTGTGGTGAAGGACCACAGAGGAAGGAAGAGGAGGGGATGTGCTGGACATGGCCAGAGAGACTCACCAGGTAGCAGCTGAACAAAACGTCCATCGATGGATGAATGGATAAAGAAAATGCAGTGCATATATACAATGGAATATTATATTATTCAATATTATTAAAAAGAAGGAAATCCTGCCAGTTGCCACAACACGATGCATTTAGCAGATATTATGCTAAGTCAATTAAGCCAGACAGAGAAAGGCAAATACTGCCTGCTACTACTTACATGAGGAATGTAAAAAAAAAGAAAGGCGAACTCATAGAAACCGAGAGTAGAAAAGTGGTTGCCAGTGGCTGGCGGAGGGGGAAATAGGGAGAGGTTGGTAAAAGTAAAAGGGTATAAATTTTCAGCTATGAGATGAACAAGGTCTGAGGATCTGATGTAAAACGTGGTGACTCTAGTGAATAGCACTGTATAGTATAATCGAAATTTGCTACGAGTAGAGCTTAAATGTTCTCCCACACACAGAAAAGGTAAATATGTGAGGTGATGGATATGGTAATTAACTCACTGGGGGAATCATTCCACAAGGTGTACGTATATCAAATCAGCATGTATGCTTTAAATATCTTACGATTTTATTTGTCAAGTAGACCTCAGTAAGGCTGAAGTGGAAAAAAAAGAACAGACAAATGGGAGGGAGCCACAGGTGAGTGGGGGAAGAGCCTTCCAGGCAGAGTCCAAAGGTGCTCTAGGTAGAGGCCTAGAGGGTTTTGAGATAAGACCTAAGAGATAAAGCGTCAGCCATGCAAAGAGCCAGGGCAGAGAGCCCCGGGCAGAGGGAACAGCGTGAGAGGTGTGTTCAAGGAACAGAGAGGGTCCAACCAGGAAAGCAGAGCTGGCAGCTCTTGGTGGGGTCTTCCTCTGCCCTCTCTCCTTGGGCGGAAAGACTCACTCCCTCTTCAGAGCGTCCTCACCGACAGAGCTCCAGCCACATTAAATAACAGTTAGTCTAGTAAGAAAGACAGTATTTTAATATCCTCAGCAACCGCTCAGTGCCTGGAGCTTAGTAGGTGTTTGTAAGATGAATGTTTGTTGACTGACTGACTGACGGACTGACTGGTAGACGACAGGCTACTTCTATCTGACCACAGACAGCCTAAGAGGAATAATTTCTGGTTCTAGCTTTACTCTCTGCTCTTGATAGTTTCCCTTGTGAGACCCTATTCCCCTGAGGCAGAAAGCAGCCAAGACACCAGCATATTCCTCCCTTTGAGCGTCCTGCCCGTGGCGGAAGGAAAGGCAGCAGGTGTACGCACTCCTGTGTGTAGTTTCTCTCCTGCCCAAAGCGGCAGTCATGACCCCACCTCAGTCCTGACCTTGTTCCCGAGTTTTCTGCCTTTTCTGGTCCTACCATCCCTCAAACCGCCAGCTCCTGCCCCTTCCCTGCCTCTTACTGCCTTTTACTGCACAGAGGAGGCAGAAGCCACTGGAGGGAAGCCCGCAGCCCCTCTCCCGCCCCATCCTCTGCGCTCTTCCTCAGTCCCCTCTCCTTCTGGTACTGGAGAGGGACCTTCGGCCCGAGTCCCCATCTCCTCTCTCAGTGCTTCACACACCGGTAACTCTCCCCTCTCCACTGCAACCTTTCACCGCCACACAAACATGGTCTTATTTCTTCTCTTTAAAAAACAACGGGGCTTCCCTGGTGGCGCAGTGGTTGAGAGTCCGCCTGCTAATGCAGGGCTCGTGCCCTGGTCCGGGAGGATCCCACATGCCGCGGAGCGGCTGGGCCCGTGAGCCATGGCCGCTGAGCCTGCGCGTCCGGAGCCTGTGCTCCGCATCGGGAGAGGCCACAACAGGGAGAGGCCCGCGTACCGCAAAAAAAAACAAAACAAAAAACAAAAATGACCCTCTCCTAGCCCCACTTCCCTCCCAGGTGTTGCTCCATTTCTCCTCCCCTTTGGAGCCCTGTCCTTGAAAAGCTGCGTGTAATTCTGTGAGGGAACGAAACCGCCCGCCCGCCCGCCTCAGCCCGGCACGAGGATAACCACTTGCCTGAGGTGTCTCACGACAGGAGGTCCAGACAAGGAACACGGAGCTGCCTTGGAAAACTAACCAGCAAGAGTTGGGAGGGGCCAGAAGAGGGCGGAGACGACCAACCTCCCAGAGTCCTTTGCACCGGAATCCATCTTGGCCGAGAGACGCGCGCGCGCCACCTGAAGGACGCTGAGTCAGACTACAGGTCAAGCAAGAGGATGGGCCAGAGGCAACCCGGAAACTAACCCCATTACTGTGAAGCCCGAGACTGCGAGGCACGTGGCAGAGCAGTTCTCCTGCGTTCCCTAACCCTGCTGCTCTCCGCCCAGGCGCTCCTTCCCAATGAAGTCTCTTGCTGTGTCAGCACGTGTGTCTCCTCAGACAGTTCATTTCCGAGCTTTAGACAAGAGCCCACTCTCAGGCCCCGGAAGGGGTCCGCCTTCCTGCAACAATTCCTCTCTCCAGCTCGCCTCCTGCCCATCTGCTGTGAGCTAGTGCCAATCAGCCTCTCACCACCACCCCCCATCACAGGTCACCAGAACACCCGTGCCCTTGCTGGTGCCAGGACAACTCTGGGTCGAGCCTGACAGATTTGCCCCTCTTCCTGCCCCATACACTTGCCTTCCAGGATCCCACATTCTCTTGGCTTCCCCTGCCTCCCCAGGTCCCCCTCATCCCTCTAACATCTACACACTGAGGAAGCCCCAGGGCTCAGTCTTTGGACTTCTTTCCTTTTCAATTTATACTCACTCCCTTGGTGACCTCATCTAATCCCAGAGATTTCAGTGCCACCTACATGGAGCCCAGTACTCTTTCTTTATATTATGCAGCTACCTACCCGGCAGCTCCACTTGGAGGTTTATCAGTCAGGATAAATTAGATTACAACGCAGATCAAACAACTCCAATGTCTCAGCGGCTTAAAACCACAGAGGGTTATTTCTTGCTTGTGCTTCCTGTCCACCACATGTCAGCTGGGACTTTTATTCTTACCCATCAGGGACCCCGGGGCTGATGGAGGCTCTACTGTCATGAACAGCCATCATAACACAAAGCCTCCGAGCGTGGCCCAACAGGGAAGAGAGCATGAAGAATCGTGCATTTTCTTAGCCCCCAACTTCTGGCATGTCTAGCTAGTGTCCTCTCTGCTGTTACCTTAAGCAAGGGTTATAGGTACTTACATGCACAAATAAATGTCTGCTTCATAATCTTTATACACAACAATCCACACTCTCCAGCAATGGAGTTAACATTACCACAACCTGCTACACCTAAGAGGGGGTTATAATAAAGTCTTGTAGGCAGTAAAGATTGTGCCTCCAGCAAGGGATGGCTTTCACCAGTGAGGTGCTACTCGTTCAACAACCAGCTCTCCAAGAAACCGAAAAGCCCTGATTTGTACTGTTTGCCAATTACCATAGTGTAAATACCCCCGCCATGGCTGATTTGAGGTCACCAAGATTCTAACAGCCAGCTTACAAATTTACTGAATACTTAATCAGTGGCTCTTGTGAGCTGAATCAGTGGCTCTTGTGAGCCAGCTCTGTCACACCACTGGTTTTACCCCAAACTGCTTCATCACACCCCCTGACCTACTCTCTCGAAAAAGAATGAGTAGTGGGGGGACACGCATACAGTCACTGGGACGACATTTTGTATGCAATATTTAACTTCAGACTCGTATTAGTTGGTATATTGGTTCTACTTCTTTCACAAAAAGACCTCAAATAACTTGTACACCAATGTTCACAGCAGCATTATTCACTATAGCTAAAAGGTGGAAACATCTAAATATCTATCAACAGATGAATGGATAAATGAAATATAGTATATATCTACAATGAAATACTGCTCAGCCTTAAAAAGGAACAAAATTCTGATACATGCTACAACATGGATGGACCTTGAGAACATTATGCTAAGTGAAATAAATCAGACAGAAAAGGCCAGCTGTTGTCTGATTCTACTTATATGAGGCAAGTAGATGAGAGGTTACCTGGGGGTGAAGGGAGAGAGAAATGGGGAGTTATTGTTTAAGAGGTCAGACTTTCTGTTTGGGATGATGAAAAAGTTATGGAAACGACAGTGGTGATGGTTGCACAACACTGTGAATATCCTTAATGCCATTGAATCATACACTTAAAATGATAAATTTTATGTTATTTATATTTTATGGCAATAAAAAAAGTTTTACAGAGAACTCAAAATAATAGAGGCTTAAATACCATTCCTGTCACTCATAAAAGGCTAAACAGGTGGTCCAGGGCTGGTAAGGTGACCCCACAATTGCCAGGTGACCCGAGGTTCCTTCTATCTGAGTACTCTGCCACTCTTGACATGTGGCCTCCCCCTTATGGTCTGGATGGCTGCTTCTGCCCCCACCATCACATCAGCATTCCAGCCAGCAAGAAGCCAGAACATGGGAAAGGGAGGAATGCTCCTTCCCTTTAGGAGTATGGCCTGGATATTGCACACATCACTTCCACCTTCATCCCATCAATCAGAACGTATTTATCTAGCAGCAATAGAGGCTGGGAAATGTTATCTTTCATCCAGACAGGTATGTGTCTGGCTAAAAATTCTAAATCTATGTTAAATGAGAGAATGGGGTATAGTTAGTAATCCCTGTCAAAAACCATAATAACCCTATGAGGTAGTCACTATTACCCCCATTTTAGAGAAAAAAAGACTGAGGCTCAGAGTGTTAACTACCTCACCCGAAGTCACTCCACAGTGAGTGGCAGAACTGAAAAATCCTGCTGTTTCTGACTCCAAAGCCTGTGCTCTTTCCACTATATTATGCTCTTTCCCTCCAAGAAGTGAAGTTCATCTGATGATACCTCCAGATACTGCAGAGGAGAGCACAGGCTGAGGGTGGGGGGAAAAGGGGCCACACAGATCATCTGTTATTGTATCTGAACCCACAGACTCAACCCTAGTGGCATTTGGGATGGTGGCTATGAAGTGACATGGAATTGCTAAATGGCCATACATGTGGCACCGTGCTGGAGCCGGCTCTTCCCTGCCCCATGAGAACTGCTTATTAAATGTTCAGGAATTTCGTGAGCTGGTTGTTAAACACATCCATTATAAAATTAAATTATATACATTTACAATTAAATGATATTAAAAACAAAGGTAATAAATTCATCACTCCCTAAGTATTTCACTATGTTTTTCTGTTCTCTGTGCTTTGAGGTTATTTATGTTTATTGTATCGGAGTGGTGGATATACTATAAAACAGTGAGCTGCTGCCCATCTCTTGTGTTCAGTAATGTCACCTTGGTAGCTTGATATCAGCCATGGGGGGAATGTTTATAACACGGAAATCGGCAAAGGCTACAAATCAGAGCTTTCAACCACTTACTAGCACACCAGTACACACATGTGCAAAGGTGATACTACTGGGGTAACAGGGGAAACTGCTTGGATTGCGTTAGAGAAGACACACACTGCTTTCTGTCTCCTCTGGTATTCTGACCTCTCGTTAAAAAGACATGCATAAGAAAGTTTCCTGATGGTATTTTTATTATTAACACTTTAAGTTTTAGGTTCACTTGCAGTTCTATTAGGTTTTTTTAAAAATTTAATTTAATTTATTTTTTTATACAGCAGGTTCTCATTAGTTATCCATTTTATACATATTAGTATATATATGTCAATCACAATCTTCCAATTCATCACACAGTTCTATTAGTTTTTGATGCTCTGTTTTTAGGTACCTACACATTAAGGATTGTTACTCTTCCTGGATAATTGACCCCTTTGTCATTATGAAACACCCTTCTTTATTCCTGATAACTTCCCTTGCTTTGAATTCTGTCTGCTCTGTCTGAAATTAATGCAGCTACTCCTGCTCTCTCTTGATTCGTGTTAGCATGGTAAATTTTTCTTCATCCATTTGCTCTTAATCTATATGTATCTCTAAAATGGGTTTCTTGGGACTTCCCTGGTGGTCCTCTGAGTGACCATTGCAGGGGGCACGGGTTCCATCCCCAGTCAGGGAGCTAAGATCCCACATGCTGCGCAGTGGGGCCAATAAAATAATAAATTAAGTGGGTTTCTTGTAGACAATAATATAGCTGGGTCTTGTTTTTGATCCATTCTGATAATCTCTGTCTTTTAATCGTTACACTTAGACCATCGATGTTCAAAGTGATTTTTATATAGTTGGATTAATATCTGCCATATTCTTTACTGTTTTCTAATTGTCACCCTTGTTCTTTATTCTTGTTTTCCATTTTTTCTGCCTTTTGCAGTTTTAATTGAGCATTTTACATGATTCCATTTTCTCTCCTTTCTTAGAATATCAGTTATATACTTCATTTCTTACTTTTAGTTGTTGTCTTAGAGTTTGCAATATATGTTTACAGCTAATCCAAGTACACTTTCAAATATTATTAGTATACCACTTCATGGGAAGTATGAGTACCTTATAAAAACAATCATCCTCTCACCAAAACAGGTATACAAGGAACGTATCTCAACATAATAAAAGCCATTTACAACAAATCCACAGCCAACATAGTACTCAACAGTGAAAAACTAAAAGCCTTCTCACTAAATTCAGGAACAAGACAAGGATGCCCACTCTCACCACTTCTATTCAACATAGAATTGGAAGTCCTAACCACAACAATCAGACAAGAAAAAGAAATAAAAGGCATCCACATTGGAAGGAAAGAGGTAAAACTGTCACTATTTGCAGATGACATGATACTCTATGACATAGAACTTTATAAAGTCTCCACACCAAAACTATTAGAATAAATGAATTCAGCAAGGTAGCAGGATACAAGATTAATATACAAAAATCTGTTGCATTTCTTTACACTAATAAAATCATCCTATTTCCGCCCTCCCATTCCTTGTTTCATTGCTGTCACTCATTGCACTTATATACTGATATAAGCATACATAAGCATATATATGTACATAAGACAATTATACATCAGCAAATACATTTTTGCTATTATTTTGAGCAAATTTATCTGTTAGATCAATTAAGAATAAGAAAAATAAAAGTTTTTATTTTACCTTTATTCTTTCTTTGATGCTCTTCCTTAC
This sequence comes from Hyperoodon ampullatus, assembly GCF_949752795.1. Taxonomy (NCBI): domain Eukaryota; kingdom Metazoa; phylum Chordata; class Mammalia; order Artiodactyla; family Ziphiidae; genus Hyperoodon; species Hyperoodon ampullatus. The sequence continues at coordinate 47,534,669 of NC_136923.1, read as the reverse complement.
TTTAGGTAGATGTGAGTTTCTGACCTCTATTATTTTCCTTCTTAGAGAGGAAAAATGTCTTTTAGCATTTTCTTGCAAGGCAGATCTACTGGCAACAAATACCCTCAATTTTTGTCTATCTGAGAAAGTCTTTATTCCTTCATGTTCAAAAAATAACTTCACAACGTACAGAATTCCAGGTTGGTGGTTTCTTTCTCTCAACACTTTAAATATTTCACTTCACTCTCTCCTTGTTGCATGGTTTCTGAGAAGTTGGGTGTAATTCTGACTTTTGTTCTTCCATAGGTAAAGTGCTTTTTTTCCCTTGTCTTCTTTCATGAGTTTTTTATCTTTGATTTTCAGTACTTTGAAAATGATATGCCTAGGTGTAGTTTGGTGGGGTTTTTTTTGGGGGGGGGGGCGGAATTTATCCCTGTCATTCTCTAAGCTTCTTGGATCTGTGGTTTGATGTCTGAGATTATTTTGGAAAATTCCCAGCCATCATTTCTTCAAATATTTTTTCTGTTCTTTGCTCTTCTCCCCCTGGTATTCCCATTACACGTTATACTTTTGTAGTTGTTTCACAGTCCTTGGACACTCTGTTCTGTTTTTGTTCTTTTCGCTTTTTGGTTATTGAGATACCCTCAAGTTCAGAGATTCTTTCCTCAGCCATGTCCACTCTACGAAAAAGCCCATCAAAGTCGTTCTTTATTTCTGTTAGTAGTTTTTAGCTCTAGTGCTTCTTTTACGGTTCTTGCTTAGGATTTCTCTCTCTGCTTCCGTTGCTCATCTGCTCTTGTGTGCTATCTTAGCTGTTAGAGCCCTTACCATATTAATCCTAGTTGTTTTAAACTTTAACATCCCTGCCATGTCTGATTCTGATGCTTATTCTTTCTTTTCAAAGTGTTGTCTTTTGGTATGCCTTGTATTTTTACTTCATAACCAGACATGATGTACTGGGTAAAAGGAACTGCTATATTCAGTTAAAAAAAAAAAAGGAACTGCTATAAATAGGCCTTTAGCAATGTAGTGGGGCAGGGCAGTGTTCTATAGTCCTGTGATTAGGCCTCAGTCTTTCAGTGAGCCTGTGCTCCTGGTCTGTGAACTTCACAAGAGTTTGTTTTTTCTTTTCCCCTTAGGTGGGACAGGATGGCTTGAGTGGGCTGGAGTTGGGTATTTCTCTTTCCCCGGGTCACTCAGGCTCTGATAACACCCCAGCAGGTTAGGCTCTGGTTAACTAGCTTCTCCTGGGGGCAGTCTTGTTAAGGCATATTGCAGAGTGTTTTTTTCCCTCCGCCTGCCAGCCTCCTGAGTAGGTTTTTCTCAGATATTTATTGTGGGAATACTGGTAGAACTCCTAGAGGTAAATCTCACAGTGTCAAGGAGTCTTTTACCCCTAGACTTTTGGGGCTCCCCTGGAGTTTTTAACTCTGAGTTGTCCACAGTGAGCTCCAATGATTCATCAATTACCTTGAGATTTTCCTACCCAGGCACTGGTTCCCGCACTGGTTTCCACTCATGAGTCTCTGCTCAGCTAAGCCAGCACTCCCTGTATTCACCTGTCTGCCGCTGCCATCTTGGAGGGCAGTGGTTTGACGGCGTCCTCCTCTCTTATGGATCCAGGAGGAGTTATTCAGTCTATTCAGCTTTTTATGTATTGTTAGGACAGAATGGTGACTTCCAAGCTCCTTACATGTGAAGCTGAAACACTAAAATCTCTGCATATATAGAGAGTGAATTTCTGAAAAACAAAGTGTTCAGGGATTGACATAGAAAAATGATTTGGGCTGGTATCCGCATCCTTATTGTTACATGGTCCTTGTAGCTTTCTGAGGCTTCACTCATGGCTGCTTGAGCCCTGTTCCACCCCTTCCATTCTCACCAGAAGCTACCGTGCGGATGTGGATAAAGTGCCCTCTTTTTTCCCAGAAGTTGGAGGCAGGAGCCAGGAGGAAGTTGTGATGAGTGGGGACAAATGGCTCCCCCTGCCCTTTGAATGGGTATGGTCAGCTTCCCTCTCAGACTGTGAATCAGGTGATAATGTGGTGCCCCTGCACAGTGCTGAATTCATTCTGTTGCCTGCAGGCAGCTGGGGGCAGGAAGATGAGATGTATAGCCAGGCAGAGGCATGAGTATGACTTGGCCAGGGTAGGAGGATGCTAGTTCCCCAGGAATCCACCGTCCAAGAACTCTGATTCTCCCTTATCAAGACACATGTGCAAGCACCCACTCCTCACCTTCAAAAGAAAGAGCAAAAACCAAAACAAGCATTAAAGATGGGGAGGCCCCTGATTCATTTTTCTGTGCTGAAAACAAAAGCAGCCTGGAGTAAATACTACCTAGAATGCAAAGCTGGGCTCCCTCAGCCCCTAGTTGCAGCATTTCTGTCTCCAAGGACTGTCTTCACCGTCCAAAGACTTTTCTGGTCTCGCAAAGGGCTCTGCAGCAAGGATCGCCTGGCAGCATCCACATTTGACCCACATGGCCAGGCTTTTATGCCCCTGGCTGGCTCAGGTGCCGCATGTGCTGGTGTCCCACCTTGGGTGAGGCAGATGTGAAGATACTCACGGCTTGCGTCCTGCAGCTGGACAAGTTCTTCCCCAACGGGACTCTGGACCGCTCAGTTCCACGGATGCTGCACAAACCTGTAATATGCTGACGCCATGTGCAGGGCTGCAGCTCTCAGCAGGGCTTTACCTTCCCAAACTGACAAGGGTTTGGTTATTCCCTTCACCACTTCCAGCTGTGCGGCCTGAGCACAATTACCCATGAGCGAATACATTGTGGGTGATTACGTTGAGCAAATGTATCTTTTTGATCCATTTATAAGAAAACTAAAAGTTTTTTATTTTACCTTTACTTATTCCTTGATACTCTTCCTTACTCTATGTTGACCTGAGTTTCTGACCTATATTATTTTCCTTCTTGGAGAAAAATGTCTTTTAGCATTTTCTTGCAAGGCAGATCTACTGGCAACAAATACCCTCCATTTTCGTTTGTCTGAGAAAGCCTTGATTTCTCTTTCACTTTTGAAAAATAGTTTCACAAAGCACAGAATTCTAGGTTGGTGGTTTCTTTCAATGCTTTAAATACTTCACTCCACGCTCTTCTTGCTTGCATGGTTTCTGAGAAGTTGGATGTAATTCTTAACTTTGTTCTTTCCTAGGTAAAGTGCTTTATCCCTCACTCTAAGCCTCTGATTCCTTTTTCATAAAATGAAGTGTCCAGCTCCCCAGATCCCAGGATCAAGGCCTTTTAAGAGAACAATCGATCAAGTCCCCTCCCTTGGCGACTCCCTGTTCCCCGACTTAACCCTCAATGGTGTCCCGGAACTTGCAGGGGTGTTAGCTCCCTATTGCTGCTGTGCAGATGACTACAACGTTAGTGGCTTCAAACAACACACAAATTCACTGTCTTCTAGTTTTGGAGTTCAGAAGTCCAAAATGATCTCTCTAGACCAAGATCAAGATGTCCGTAAGGTTATGCTCCTTCCCAGAGGCTCAAGGGGAGGATTCATCTCCTCGCCTTTCCAGCTTCTGGAGGCTGCTGTTCTCCTTGGCTCGAAGCCCTGTCCTCTGCCTTCAAAGCCAGCAGTAGCTAGTTGAGTCTTCCTTACATCACTGTGATGCTGACTCACCTGCCTCCCTCTTCCACATTTGAAGACCTCAGGGCCCACATGGGTCATGCAGGCCACTGTCCCTATTTTAAGGTCAGCTGATTAGCAACTTAATTCCATCTGCCACTCAATTCCCCCTGACCACGTAACAGCACATCCACAGGTTTCAGGTATTAAGACATGGCCTTTTTTTTAACAATTTTTAAAAATTTATTTTATTGAAGTATAGTTGGTTTACAATGTTGTGTTAATTTCTGCTGTAGAGCAAAGTGATTCAGTTATACATATACATACATTTTTTTCTTAAACTTTTAATTTTATATTGGAGTATAGTTGATTAAAAATGTGTTAGTTTCAGGTGTACAGCAAAGTGATTCAGTTATACATATGCATGTGTCTATTCTTTTTCAAATTCTTTTCCCATTTAGGTTGTTACATAATATTGAGTAGAGTTTCCTGTGCTATACTATGGGTCCTTGTTGGTTATCCATTTTAAATATAGTAGTGTGTACATGTCAATCCCAAACTCCCTAACTATCCCTCCCCCCGACCCTTCCCCCCGGTAAACCATAAGTTCATTCTCTAAGCCCGTGAGTCTGTTTCTGTTTTGTAAATAAGTTCATTTGTGTCCGTTTTTTAGATTCCGCATATAAGCGATACCATGTGATATTTGTCTTTCTCTAAGACATGACTATCTTTGGGGGAGTCCTTATTCTCCATCACACAGGGCAAGGTCAGAATACCCTCCCCAGGGTCATCTCCATACAATACAGCCAGAGGGGACTTTCAAAAATAAGTCAGTCAGTCATCCCCTGTTTACACATCTCCACTGATAGTAAGAAAAATATCTTTTAACCAAATCCCTAGGCCTGGACTGTCTGGCCCCAGCCACCCCCTTTGACCTCCTCTCAGGCCACTCTCTCCTCCTGACCTATCAGGCTTCAGAGAGTTCATCATTTCCCCCACCCCACCCCCACCCACCCGGCCTCATCCTGCTGCCTGGCCTCCGCAGGGGCCGTTCCCTCTGCAAATGTTCAATATACCTCAGCCTCCCAGTCTTGGCATAAGAGTCGCTTCCTTGGGGAGCGCTCTGACCTCCCTGTTGAGGCTCTCCACCTCTCCTCCCTCTGCATTTGCTATGACTTAACAACTAATCACAAGTGAAAACTGCCACGGGGACAGTGTGGTAGGTAGATTGATCCCCCCACTTCAAGCTGTCCACATCTAAATTCCAGGACCTGTGAATATGTTACCTTAGTGGCAAAGGGGCTTTGCAGGTGTGATCAAGTTAAGGCTCTTGAGATGGGGCGATTAGCCTGGATTATTGGCGGGGTGGGGGTGCAATGTAATCCCAAGGCTCCTCATAAAAGAGAGGCAGGAGAGTCAGAGATCAGAAAAAGGAGATGGAAGGACAGATCAGGGTTGGAGTGATGGGTTACACTTTGAAGATGGAGGATGGGGCCACAAGCCAAGGAATGCGGGTGGCCTCTAGAAGATGGAAAAGGCTAATAACAGATTCTCCCCTGAGGCCTTGAGAAGGAACCAGGCCTGCCCACACCTTGATTTTAGACTTCTCACCTTCAGAATCATAAGGCAGTATGTTTGTGTTGTTTTAAACCACAAGTTTGCAGTAATTTATTACAGCAGGAAGAGGCAGCATCAAGATAGAAGCTGAGTCTGTGTCTGCCCAAGCCTGGAACAGTGCTTCCTTATAGAACAGGGGCTCAATAAATCTTTGATGAGTGAACCCAGCAGCTGCTAGTGAGTAAAGCACCCTGCGGACAGACGGTAACAGCCCCCAGCTCTTCACTGCCCTCCACGTGTCCGCTTCCTCCACCATTACAGATCCCAAAGGATGAAATGTGGGTAACACTTCTCAGAGTCAGCATAGGAAAGATGAAAAGGAAGGCTAGAAAAACAGGCTGCGGTGTGGGGAGGGACCCAGAGATGCTGCCTAGCTTCCTACTCTCGAGCCTGAAGGGACCACAAATCACAGCCCGGATGCCTCTGGTACCAAGGAAGAGGCTGTCCTACAGTGAAGACTTTCTCAGGTCACACAGCCCATGGGGCTGAGCAGGAAGAGTGTCTAGGGCCTCTGACTGGGAGGGGGGTGCCCTTTGAGGGACACGGTCACAGGCTCACAACAGGGAGCCACCTGGCCAGGCAGAGGCTGCCTGGACAGGCTTATGGTGGGGGAAACCTCTGCTGTACTGGATGCACAAATAAATGAAGTTCATGGCTACAATTCTGACAACTGCTTCTCTCATAGGATAAGAAAGCAGTGAATGAACAGCGGTGAGTGTGACAAGAGGCGGGTGGGATGGAGAGAATGAACTGGAGGGGGCAGGGTTTTAAGGAGGGAATTCAAATGTATCCATGTTTATTTCCTTAAAAATAAAAGAATCTGGGGACTTCCCTGGTGGCGCAGTGGTTAAGAATCCGCCTGCCAATGCAGGGGACACGGGTTCGAGTCCTGGTCCAGGAAGATCCCACATGCCGCAGAGCAACTAAGCCCGTGAGACACAACTACTGAGCCCGTGCTCTAGAGCCCACGAGCCACAATTACTGAAGCCCGTGCTCCTAGAGCCCGTGTTCTGCAACAAGAGAAGCCACCGCAACGAGAAGCCCGCGCACCGCAATGAAGAGTAGCCCCCGCTCGCCGCAACTAGAGAAAGCCCGTGCACAGCAACGAAGACCCAACGCAGCCATAAATAAATAAATTAATTAAAAATAAATTAATTAATTTAAAAAATAAAAGAATCTGAACGTAGCAAAATGCTAACGTGTTGAATCTAGGAGTGGGTTATATTATTCTGTCCTTTCTGTGTTTAAAATATTTTTAAAGGGATAGAAAAATGGAGAAAGAACTGCTCTTCGATGTGATTACATAAATGAATCACACAAACCCTCCATCACACACACACACTGGTTTTGACATAGGCTCATGGTCCATCCCCTCTCCCTTTCCTCCTATCACTAAAATAATTTTCTCTGTTATGTACAATTTACATAATCACAGTAAGTAGTCAGGGCTTTTAGAAAATTCCATGAGTTTTCTTATCAGTTTAATTATTTCAGCACATTGTTCGTTAATTAACTTTCATTGAGTTGATGTACTTTTATAGTCCAAAAAAGGTTTTTAAGCTCAACAAAACGATTTGTAGAAGTCTTGAACATAAAATTGCTTGTTTATATTGAAATTCTAGTTTTAAGAATATTTATCTCTATTTTCCAATCTCCCTGCCAGCTCTCGCCCAGACATAAACTCTTTTAATATTTTGTATGTTTCCTTTCGACTGCTTTTTTTTAAGTGCAGGTGAAAATATGTGATTTATACAAATTTGTATTCTTTGTTCCCCTTTAGACAGCACCATAAGCATTTTATCCTATCATCAAGAACGTTTTCTAAGTGGAATTTTAGTGGATTCTCCACATTCATTTTAATAGATACCATGAATTGTTTACACACTCGCTCCTTGCCAGCATTTTGCATATTCTGGCATTTCCTTATCACTGTAGTGTGAGGCAAACATGTTTGGGTGTGAGCCTTTGACCCCAACTGTTTTTCTCATGGCAGTTTCCTAGAGTTGGAGTTCCTAGGCAAAAGGGTACAAGTGTTTTAAGGTTCTTGACATTAGCTGCTAAACTGCCTTCCAGAAAGGATGTAACAGTGTGATGTGGCCACCAGAGAGAGTCTTTGCTCCAGCCAGCTTGGAGAGAATTTAGGAAACCTATCTCGGGGGTTTAATTTGCTTTTCTTTCATCGTTAGTGAACTTGAACTTATTCCCACAACTGTTTTGAGCATTTTTATGTCTCCTCTTGCCTATCCATAGTCTTTGCTCACGTTCTCTCTGGGGTCTGTATGTTCTCCGCATCATGGGTGTCAGCCCTTTATCTGCTAAAGACAGTATCCTTTTGTCTATTCTATCTTTGAAGACCATTTGCCCCAGTTCACCATTTGCTTCTGCCCCAGGTAAACAGATCTTGGCTGTGATTCTTTGGATTTGCCTGTCTGTCCAGGTTCTGAAGTGGCTGTTTGCCCTGTGACCTCAGTTCTGTGATGGGTCCAAGAAAAGTCACGGACTTTCAGTTTTTTAAAGCTTTTTCTTAAGGATGGGAGTAATGACTTCCAGATTCTTTACATGTCAGAGCTGAAACCAGAAGAGATTTATTTTTTCAGGAAATTTTGAACTCTGAATTCAATTTCTCTAATGGTTAGAGGACCATTCAACCATTAAAGAAGTTGAATTTGTAACCACAAAGATCTCCAGGCCTCTGCATTTCACTGGAGGAGTCTACCAAACATTGAAGAGTCTGATAACTTTGATCTGCTTTAAAAAAAAAATGCTCTGTCTGGATGATTTTCTAGATCTTAATCCTCTTTCCATCAGCACAAATTTTCATTTTAACCTAAAATGTATTTCTAGTTTGTGTGTCTAGTTATATATTTGTATCTTCAGTACTGACCACTAGAATATAGGCACAGTTATTCTGACTTTGCGTCCTTAATCACCATATTCATTCTGCGTATTTTAGCGTATTTTCTTATTCTTCCATTAGAAGCTTTAATTCCCTTTCCTTTCTCTTTTCTATATGCTTTATGACCTTGCTGATGGAATTTTAAACATGTGCAGATAGAAGTGAATGATCCCTTGTACCAATTGCCTTTGAGAGTGGCCTAACATGGCTCCTTTGGATTTTCATCAACATCAATGAAAAACAAAACAAAACAAAACAAACACCACCACCACCACCAAAACAGCAAGACAACTCTTCTTTTTAATTTTTTGACAAGAAAGTAGGATTTATTGGTGGGCACGAGTAAGGAGGGGACAGCACCAAGTCTCTTGCGAGCGCACGGCCCGCCATAGAAGGCCACGATTAGGGATGTATATGATGCCACAGCCATCCAGGATGAGCTGCTTTTCTGCCACCACGTTCTCAAATTCACCTGCATTAAACTCAGTAAATCGCCACTTCTTGGAGATGTGGATCTTCTGGCAGCCAGGGAACTTGACCTTGGCCCTGTGGAGGGCCTCAATCACATGCTCCTTATTCTGCAGCTTGGTGAGGATGGACATTATGACTTGGCCAATGTGGACTCTGGCCACTGCACCCTGGGGCTTTCCAAAGGTACCTCGCATACCCGTCTGGAGCCTAGACTGGGGACAGCATGCCAGTCATGGTGTCCACTGGAAAGGGCTGTTTCCAAGGTCCCTTAGGGCAACAGGCTGCATACACTATTAAGGAGGCTGCTGTTTGCAGCCATTGCACACTGGGAAGACAACTCTTAATCACTTTCCTGCTTTGCCATATTTACTCCATTCAAGGGCTGGATTCCCGAACTTTGTATCTGCCTGTGGAGGGGCATGTAGCTGGTGCCATGATTTAAACATTGCACTGGGGGCTTCTGGAGGCAGGTATCATGTCCTAACCAAGCACTCCTGGTTTCCCTCTTCTGGACTGTAGGACAGTCAGGCACACAGGACAGGAGCAGCGGGGCAGCGTGGGCAGCTTGGGGCAGTCATTTCAGCTCTGCTCTAGGGACAGTAATAATCCCTGGAGGTCCGCTATGTTTGGATTTCCAAACCAGGCTGTATGTTTAAAGCACCCAGGAAACCCGTCGGATCCAGATTTTTGGCCTCCCTGCCAAGAGAATCTGATTCCGTAGTCTGGGCCTCGGAACTTTTAACAAGACCCTGAGGTCGTTCTGCTACATTACCAGTTTCAAAAACCTTCAACCCAGTGCATTCATTGATCTCCAGGAAGCAACCCACCTATACAGGTCTCAGAACCTGTGAGTGGTCTTCTTTCTCTGGTGATCTTTTTTAGAAAACTACTTCTGGTTACTCATCCTGGTGTTATTCAATTCATAAACTTTCCTGAGCAACTCATTCAACCCCTGAGTACACAGCCAGCTCCGGAGCAGGACACCCATGGGGACTTGAGTCAAAGCAAGAGATGAGAAGTTTGAGTTGATTTTCTGGGTGAGCCATGTGAATGCTATTGCCGCATAATGGATCCCCAGCTCCACAACCAAGATGAGGATTTTAAAAGTAGCTGGTGGAGATGCTGCTGTTTTCACCAGAGCCAGGCCTGTGTTTTTCCTTTGTTAGGTGATGCCCATGGTCCTGCCAAGCAGGCCAGACCCTGGCAAAGCAGTGGCCTTCCCCATCTCCCACCAGGACCTCCCTTGCTCTGACTTCTCCTTTTGTGGCTCCAAGTCCATTTCTCCAGCCTTGCCTCATTTATCCCCCAACTCCCGAGCATGGCACCCTTGTCCCAGCACTTGCTGGGCAAACTCCCCTGTCCAGAGCAGAACTTCTCGTGATGGTCTTTGCCAACAGCCTGGAACTTGTCAGACGAATGAGTTTTGCATCTTTCTTACCCAGCCTTAGTCAAACCCGCTGAAAGCAGCAACCACTTTAATCTCTCTCCTGTACCTTGTCCTGATCTTGACCTGCTGGAGCAGCTGCTGTCAGGAGTGGCCAAAGTTTACCTTGGCTTTACTGCACAACTGTGTGTCCAACTGGCCCAGGAGCCCAGGAACGGAGTTCCAGGAAAGTGAGAACGATGACCTTCTTGGTCCTTTCTGAGATGCATGATTCTGCCTCACGAGGGTTTCCCTTCTGTACTGCTGACCCTGCTTCCACGGTGGAGCAGAGCTGGACAGGCCCTACAAAGCAGGGAGGCCAAATTCCATGAGACCAGGTCACCGGGTGGGTCTGCCTTCATCATCCTCTGGGAAGTAATACATTGCACGATCCTGACAACTGCTGAGAACCTGATATTCTTGGAAGTGCATTACCTTTCAGCAAGTGAGGGGCCCCACCCCACCCCTACTTTCCTTTTCCAAGGCCCTTTCACAATCTGTCATTCCCACCCCACCAAGGAACAGGGTGCTGTCTAGGGCCTCAGCACTTAGCCATTCCTAGGGTAGGACAGTCTAGATTGGAAGGTTTGTTTTCTTTTAATCTTACCCTCAGGACTGTCATGTACGGTTGTAGAGTCTGTGCACTGCACAACTCCGTGGGATGCCATTTACACAGCCTGAGGTGAATGAGGCAATGCCCTGCTAACCCTAATCCTTCACACTTCCTGTCTCACCCCGACCCCTCCTGATTCACCTATGTTATATGACTCTAAATCAGGGGTTGGCAAACTATGACCCACAGAGGACTTAGAAGTTTTACTGGGAGGGTATTTTGGTGTTTTGTCCTGTTTGTTTTATTTCCTCACTTTTTTTTTCTTGGCTGCGCCACATGGCTTATAGGATCTTGGTTCCCCAACCAGGGACTGAATCCGGGGCCATGGCAGTTGAAAGCACCAAGTCCTAACCACTGGACCGCCAGGGAATTCCTCCCTCACCTTTTTTTTTTTTATTAATTTTTCTTTTTTCCGGAAAGAGCTCACAGGTGGTAAGCTTTCTAGGTCCAGGGGATTGTCATGGTCATATGAACCTGGGTAGTTGCCTGGGGCCCTGCATTCAGAAGAGCCTCACACTTGGTTTAATGTTCTGATATTGTCATCTTAAAATTCTTAACATTTTTAAACAAGGGGACCCACATTTTCATTTTGCACTGTGTCCCACAAATTATACATCCAGTCCAGTCTGGCATTTTGCATGTTCAAGGACATTGTTATTTTGTTCTCACACTTAATGATAGTAAACTGGGCACAGAAATTCTAGGTTCAGAATCATTTTCCTTCTGAATTTTGTAGATAGCTCCCACTTTGAGGACAAGCAATCAGATGCCAGTCTATTTGTTGAAACTTCACGGGTATATCTCCCTCTCGAAACTTGTAGGATTTTCTCCTTATCCTTAGCCAAGGATCTTTGGCATCTTTAAGAGGTTGAAACTTACTAGGTGATGTCTGTGTGTGACTTTTTCCCCCGTTATTGCTTCTCACAACCTGGGGGCACCTCAAAGCAATTCACTTTAAAAAAACAAAACAAAACAAACAAAAACCCCCCACTATTTTCTATGCCCTATTAAAATAGAAAAATTTTAAAGTCTCTCCTTCTGGAATGTTTATTAGATGGAAGATAGATCCGGAAACTCCAATATTCATACCTCTCATCAGCTTGTTTTTTTCCTATTTCTTATCTCTTTGTCAGATTTCCTTGACTTTGCCTTCCAGATTACATCTCCAAGCAAGGCTTCTTCTGTCAACCAACAGTACTCCTCAATAGAACGGTCAGGGTGAACCAGCTGACAGCCATGCCAGTAGAAGCTGACTCACCAAAAGCCACATGGGCACTGTCATCAGTAGCATCTGCTCTAACAAGTTACATCTGTGAAATAACTGTATATTTCCCCAGGGTTAAATAAAACAATGTTATCAGGCTTAAATAAAACAATGTTGCAAAGCTTCAAGCACACTATTAGTGCTCCATAAACGTTAGTTCTTATGAAAGATGAATAGTATTTAAACACTGGCTTCTTAACACCAGCTTCTTATGCCACCTCCCTTTTCCAGTTTTCTGATCCCCCCAGGCCAGATGCAATTCCTCTCCCTTTGCAACAATGCAATATGTTTATCTTACAGTAAGTTAACAAAAGCACACAAAAGAATGATAAGCAGAAATAGATTCCCAAAGAGCTTATGACCCAGTAGGAGAGGGTGTACACCTTACTCATTGTCCTGAATGTGGCCTGTACTGTTATAACATTTGTTTGAGCACCTTCTATCATAGAGAAACTTGTAATCATTCTGAAAATACCTACGTACTTCTGCCTCACTCGGGTGCTGGCAGTTTTGTGAGACCTAGATCAAAACTTAGCTAATCAAATGACCTTTGTCCTGTCTTTAGTTTTCTGTAAAGATCTTGCCCACTCAAACACATGGCAGGGCAAACCTGCACATTATTTATAATATTTGGCAACATTACGCAGAAGGAAGTCCAAATGAAAAAACTCTAAAGGGAATGAGACTATTTTGGTTCCAACGTCCTGGCTGACCACTCTTTAGCTGTATGACTTTGGGCAAGTCATTTAACCTCTCTGAGCTTCATTTTCCTCCTTTTGAAAATGGAGATACCTTTCAAATGTACCTGGTTCCATCCTCCACCTTCCCCATATACTTCCACATCTATATATTGTCCTTAGAATGAAATCCAAAATCTTATGCGGTACCCAGAACAGATAGTTAGGATGAGGTAAGGTACTTGTGGTACCTTTATAAAAGTGCTGTGCTTTCCCCATTCTCATCCACAGGACCCCCATCTTCCTCCAGTCCTCTGAGATGACCATCTTTCCATTCCTCAAAAACATCAGGTTCCTAATTGTATATTCTCTGCCAAGCTCATCATGAGGTCACCACCACTGAACATTCTTTTAACTCCTCATTTACAGGGAGGGGACCTACTGCTTTACCAAGAGAGTGGATCTCTTGGGAGTTCCATCCAAGGCCATGATGGTTAGAGCTGCCATGAAAACATAAAAAGCTTATATTTTAAAATGAACCAACTTACTCTTTGCTGTTGACTCTCTCCCAGAAAATAGGCTAGGAACCAGGAAATCCTTGCTTTTATGTGGATTAAAGCCACACATCAGATTTAAAAAGAGCCGTTTGGAAGTGTGGTGAGAATGCCAGCTGCTCGAATGCTGAAGGAGGGTCTCTGCATCTTCGGACATCCAGGGCTTTATGTGCAAGTCTTGGTGGTGTCCATTTTGAGCCCTCAGGCCTGATTCCTCTTCCTTGGCTCTCAGCTGTGTCACTGATAGTGGAGGCTGCGCAATAGGTATGTGTGTGACACCTGCCTTAATGGCTGGCTGGCTCCTGTCCCCACAAGCCAAAGATGAATGAAGGATGAGCTGGATGTCAGAGCTCCAATTCACAGGTCACAGGACTGTGATTCACAGAATTCCATATTATATTAGTACATAAATTCCATTATTTTAGTAAACAAACCCCTTAGAAGAGCCAGCTTATTATTTCCAGATTCCTTCTTTACCAGCATCAGGGAGTGGAGATATGGAGGGAATGTGTCAGGAGCATTACTTCTTAGGGTTCTTATGGGTTAGTTTAGAGAATTATGAATCGTTTCCATCAGCAATGCAGAAGTTTAAAAGCATTCATCCCTCAAGAGTTTTGCTGACTTCCAGACTAAAAAGATTTCATTAATCTCATTCTACAGTTGGTGCCATGGGGTTCTGGGCAATGCAGAATACTGGGGTACTTTACTATCTGAAGTTGTCCAAACCTTCCTGATTTATGAGAATTTGGCATTTCTTAAGAATTTAAGCCCTTTGGTTTTGTTGGCTTAGTAGAAATGTACAGCACTATGGCTATTAGATGACAGTGAACCAGCATGGCTCCAGCCATAAGTATGAGAAATATAATTCTAGAGAGGGCAAAGGACTCAGAAATCATGGGCCAACAAAACACTGCAAGCTCTGGAGCCACTGGTGGGCATGGTAAGCAAGGCCTATGAGGCCAGCAAAAGCTAAAGATAGAAAGGATTAAAACGAAGCTACTTTAGGGAGATGAGGTAGAAATGGCAGTTTCCAGACGGGATATTGACTGCAAACTATATTTGGTTTTCATCTCAGCTAGTTTTGGGCCAAACTCTCTAAAAGCAGTACAAATACCACACCACATTTCCTGCTTTGGCTAATTCTTGTTGACATTTCTACAGTAAAGTGAACTCTCCACAGATTGCTAAGTACAGAAGTAAGATGCAATTTTGTCTTTCAGTGATACAAGCCTCTTCCTAGCCAGGTCTCAAGCTTGTACAAAAGAAACACTAGACAACGGTGATCTCAAAGTCTGATCCAAGAGTTCCACTTCCAGAAGAGCTAGGGAAGATCCTACTGGGGACCAATAAACCCACCTATAACAACTATAAACTGGACAAGACCAAGAAACAATACTCTGAAAGCACTAGAGAATGATCAAAGGCAAGCAGAGTCAGGAAGGAACTTGATACTTGGAGTAGAGAACGGCATTTTCACAGCTCTTAGCCTGAGGGGATGTCACAACCCAGGGCCCAGAACTCTGGGAGACAACGAGCAGTCTTTCTGGCTTCAAGAACCAGAGAGTTCAGGGCAAGCAAGGTCACTGCAAAATGACAGGGAGTCCTGGAAAGGGGAGAACCAGAGAAGGGAACCTCAAAGTCTGGATATAATCTCTGCCCAAATTTCCAGCTGGCTGTAAGGGCCAGACTGTAGCTAAGGATACAATGACTGAACTGAGATTTCAGCTGCCACCAAGAGACAGCGTTTGTAGCAGTTTGAGTCCAATCAAATTAACTGCCTGATAAACCAAACAAAAAACCAACGCTCCTGTGTCAGATGTATTGGGGGTGGGGGTGAGGATGTCAAAGTGTAAATTCCCAGGCCACACCCACAGATCTGCAGCATCAGCATCCCCTGGGGGTAGGGCCTCAACTCTGCACTGTCAAAAGTGACAAAGTGAGAGAGTGGCATGGACATATATACACTACCAAACGTAAAATAGATAGCTAGTGGGAAGCAGCCACATAGCACGGGGAGATCAGCTCGGTGCTTTGTGACCACCTAGAGGGGTGAGATAGGGAGGGTGGGAGGGAAGGAGACGCAAGAGGGAGGAGATATGGGAATATATGTATATGTATAACTGAGTCACTTTGTTATAAAGCAGAAACTAACACACCATTGTAAAGCAATTATACTCCAATAAAGATGTAAAAAACAAAAGAAAACAAAACAAAACAAAAAAAAAAAGGAGCTTCAATGACTCGAGCAGAGTTGGAGCCTCACTGCTCTGAGAGCTGATGTAGTCCACACCGCATGCTCAGACGTTGGCTGAAACAGGCTGCACTTGAAGAGACGGTGTCTGTCTGCCAAGGAAGATGTGTCAGCTGCCCACATCTTTCGTGCTGGCCACGGGAAGCTGAGAAGTCACTTGGAGACACAGAGGAGATACTTCCCTTCTTAAGATCATCACTGAAAACTTTTAGGATATGTCCCGTCACACAGAGACAGGACACTGGTCCCTCGGTAGTCTCCTGCATGTCAGCACAAGGCGTCCCTCTGCCATATTTTCCCCTCCATATCCCCCGAACCCCGCCCACCCCACCCCATGGAAAGCAGCATTTTCAAGACTTGAATAGATGTAGGTTAAAGATCTGTTGGAGTTTTTGCAAATCTGCAGAAATATAGCAAGCTGGTTGGCACAGGAAGGTGAAATACCAATCTTTTTTTTTTTTTTTGGGGGGGGGGCGCGTACGCGGGCCTCTCACTGTTGTGGCCTCTCCCATCGTGGAGCACAGGCTCCGGACGCGCAGGCTCAGCAGCCATGGCTCACAGGCCCAGCCGCTCCGTGGCATGCGGGATCTTCCCGGACCGGGGCACGAACCCATGTCCCCTGCATCGGCAGGCAGACTCTCAACCACTGCGCCACGAGGGAAGCCCGAAATACCAATCATTTGTGTCTGGCATCTTAGTCTCAACATTGTTTCCATTGCTGTAACTTCCAATTATAAAAACACTCACAGGTAAAAACTAGGAAATAGCTCATAATGAACACAACAAACATAGCAGTAATGTCTGTAATGCACTTAATCCCCCCACCCTGGTCACTGTGACCAATACGTCTAATTTTACCAAGAAGGACATGGGCCCAGTCATTTAGCTTTTCATACCTGTCTTCAAAACAAGTGTCCCAAGTCATACAGTGTGACAAACCCGATTTATAACTCTCAGCCCTCACATCTGTCAGCTAAGTCACCCTTCTCTCAAAATGGATTCAATGTTTAATAAGGAAAAAGGCTTGGGTTATTCTAAATTTTCAAACAATTAATGGCCACTTCATGGAAACTCTCTAAGCCTTAAGTGAGTATACAGAAATTTTTTTAAGGATTAAACTATATGGTTGAATAAAATTCTTTACCCATTTATTTAGTAAACTACTTGATAAGTGTTTTTCAATTTTAAATCTGGGAGCTAATCTAATTAAGTAATCCTAAAAGCCAGACTACAGAAAAAAAGATATTCTAGTTCTAATTAAGTATAATGTTACAAAATTTTTTCTAAAGATTGGTTTTAAAGGAAGTAGCAAGAGAAATACAGGAGTGCATATGAGATGGGGAGAGACAGAAATAGAGGTAGAGCTTCATAGATACGGAGATTTTTTTGTTTTAATCTCATATTGGTATCTTTTAATAAAAAAAAATTAAAAATCAAAGAAAAGTACCTGGCCAGGGCTGGGATGAGACAAACAGGAACACTTCAGAATCCAAGGCAGAGGGAAGGCTGTTTGCCCCTTTAGAGAATTGTAGGGGTGTGAAAAGGGAGAGACAGATCATGCGCAAAAGTACTTATAAATTACACACCCAACTCCCACCCCCTCAATAAAAAGAGAAGAAAAAGCCCCATCACTTAACACCAAATAGCAACATTATCAATAAACCCTTTCTCTGCTGCCCGTCAGGACTTATTTGAAAGAGGAGGGCTGTGAGGAAACGTGAAAAGAGTAAGGGTTAGAGGGAAGACCTGCACTTAAGTCTGGTTTCCAACTGGGAGACAGATATTCTAATTCAGGTCACCCTTTCAACAAGTTTAAGCAAAAGAGAGCAAATGAAGAGGGCAGTTTCAAGTTGGGACTGTGTTTCTATCTTAGGTCAAAGACCAGTTATAACTTTATAGCTCAATTTTCAACAATTTAAATTACTGAGACTTACAGCCTTCCATACTCTGAACACCTGTCCCTCGCCCCCCAGTCTGGGTCTACACATCCACACAGAACACCGAGCCAGTAAGCCCCTTCAGTTATTTTCTTAACTATTTCATATGTAAACAAGACTTTTTCTATATTTTATAGGGATTTTATTAAAACAAAGAATGCGCAAGGATCCAAAATTTACAAAAGCATATACAACAGAACAAACTGTCCCCTTCAAAGCTAATCATTATTAACAAACTCACGTACATGTTTACCCTCCTCAAAATGTCTATATATATGAGTACACGGTAAGTGTATTCTGTATACATATATTTATATGTCTGTGTATGTATATATATATATATATATATGGAATACTAGTCTGAATTTTGGGGGGTTTCCCCTTTGTTTTTTTCCATTAAAGATATTCTGGAAATTTTCCATATTGTCACTTATAGATAGACCTATCTCATACATTCCATTTACTGCAACCTTATTGACATATAACATGAGTAAGTTTAAAGTGTACAATATGATGATTTGATACATGTATATATTGAGATCCACCTCATTTTTAAGGCTGCATAATATTCCAGTGTGGAATTTAATCAGTCATATATCGGGTTCCAGATTTTTAATCTTACAGTGCTGCAGTGAACATCTTGTAGCTGTCTTGGCACACTGGTGCTGTTGTATTTGTGGGACTGAATACTGGAAATGAAAGTGCCATGTCAAGTAGTATGGGGCACATATAGCTTTACAATATATTGTAAATTATTTTTCAAAGTGGTGATTACCTATTTACAGTCCCACCAGCAGTGTGTGGGAGTTCCTAGTTGCCCTTAGCCTTGCTAATACATCACTCCAACCATTCTCTCCTGCATCATCATTTTCCCCCTCTCTGCCAAGTTAATCATAAGGTTCCCCTACCAGCTATTACATACTTTTCTGCTCTCTCTTTTTATTTATTTATTTATTTATTTATTTATTTATTTATTTATTTTATTTTTTTTTATTAGTTTCTGCTTTATAACAAAGTGAATCAGTCATACATATACATCTGTTCCCACATCCCTTCCCTCATGCATCTCCCTCCCTCCCACCCTCCCCATCCCACCCCTCCAGGCGGTCACAAAGCACCGAGCTGATCTCCCTGTGCTCTGCGGCTGCTTCCCACTATCTATCTACCTTACGTTTGGTAGTGTATATATGTCCATGCCTCTCTTTCGCTTTGTCACAGCTTACCCTTCCCCCTCCCCATATCCTTAAAAAAAAAAAAAAAGTCATGAAGAACCTAGGGGTAAAACGGGAATAAAGACACAGATCTGCTCTTTCTTTACTCCAAAAAAAAAAAAAATAGTTGTCTATACTGGCAACTTCCAATCTCCCTCATTCTCTCATTCTCTTTTATTCTTTAAATTTCTATTATGGAAATTGTCAAGCATGCATAAAAGTAAAGGAAATAGAATAAGAAACTCCTTTGTATCTCACTCAGCTTCAACATAACATTCTGCTCATTTTCTCTATTTCCTGTCCCCTACCTTTTCCTTCTTGGAATATTTTCAAGTAAATCCCAGTCATAATTTTAACCACAAATACTTAGTATGTATCTCTAACAAATAAGAGCTTTAAAAAAGACAACACAGTCACTATACAATTATTTCACCCAGTGAAATTAATAATTCCTTAATATCATCTGATATCCAATCCGTCTTAAATTCTCCTCTAATTGTTCCCCAAAATGTCTTTTTAGGTTGGTTTTGTTCAAATCAGGATCCAAACAAGTCCATTAAGTTTCTCCAATCTTTAAGTCCCACCACCACCATCTTTGTTTTACACATTCAATTTGTTGAATAAAGTGGATTATTCGTCCTGTGGACTTTCCCACATTCTGGATTAAGCCTGTTGTTTAACATGTTCCTCAGTATCCCATGCTTTCACAAATTGATCGTTAGATGTAAAAGGCTTGCTTAGATTCTGGTTCTATTTTGTTTGTTTTGGGCAACAATTCATCATGGCTGGTGTTGGGTTGCTGCTATTGCAACACGTCAGAGGCATGTAACTTCTGGTTGTTCCTTTTTTAGTAATGCTAAGGTTGATCACTGGGCTCAGATGTTATCAACCTGAGCCATCCAATAAAACATTTCCCATAAATTTTTTTTTTTTTTTTTTTTTTTTGCGATACGCGGGCCTCTCACTGCTGTGGCCTCCCCCGCTGCGGAGCACAGGCTCCGGACGCGCAGGCCCAGCGGCCATGGCTCACGGGCCCAGCCGCTCCGCGGCATGTGGGATCCTCCCGGACCGGGGCACGAACCCGTGTCCCCTGCCCCGGCAGGCGGACTCTCAACCAGTGCGCCACCAGGGAAGCCCCATCCCATAAATTTTTTAAAAATTTATTTAATTTATTTATTTTTGGCTGTGTTGGGTCTTTGTTGCTGCGCACTGGCTTTCTCTAGTTGTGGCGAGTGGGGGCCACTCTTCGTTGCGGTACGTGGGCTTCTCACTGCGGTGGCTTCTCTTGCTGTACAGCACGGGCTCTAGATCGCAGGCTCAGTAGTTGTGGCGCATGGGCTTAATTGCTCTGCAGCATGTGGGATCTTCCCGGACCAGGGCTCAAACCGGTGTCCCCTGCATTGGCAGGCAGATTCCCAACCACTGTGCCACCAGGGAAGCCCCTCCCATAAATTTTTTACCTAATACTTTCAGCAGCCTAGATCCATTATTTCACTACAGGTGACAAAAGGGTGATTTCCTAATCCTATCAATTCTCTGGCATTTAGTTATGATTTTTTTAAATTATTTAGTTTTTTGAATTTTATTTTACTTATTACACAGCAGGTTATTAGTTATCCATTTTATATATCTTAGCGTATATATGTCAATCCCCATCTCCCAATTCATCCCACCGCCACCACCCCCTCCCCCCACTTCCCCCCCTTGGTGTCCATACGTTTGTTCCCTACATCTGTGTCTCTATTTCTGCCTCACAAACAGTTCATCTGTACCATTTTTCTAGATTCCACATACATGCGTTAATATACAGTATTTGTTTTTCTCTTTCTGACTTACTTCACTCTGTATGACAGTCTCTAGGTCCATCCACGTCTCTACAAATGACCCAATTTTGTTCCTTTTTATGGCTATTTACCATTGTATATATGTGCCACATCTTCTTTATCCACTCGTCTGTTGATGAGCATTTAGGTTGCTTCCATGACCTGGCTATTGTAAATAGTGCTGCAATGAACATTGGGGTGCATGTGTCTTTTTGAATTATGGTTTTCTCTGAGTATATGCCCAGTAGTGGGATTGCTGGATCATATGGTAATTCTATTTTTAGTTTTTTAAGGAGCCTCCATACTGTTCTCCATAGTGGCTGTATCAATTTACATTCCACCAACAGTGCAAGAGGGTTCCCTTTTCTCCACACTCTCTCCAGCATTTGTTGTTTGCAGATTTTCTGATGATGCCCATTCTAACTGGTGTGAGGTGATACCTCATTATAGTTTTGATTTGCATTTCTCTAATAATTAGTGATGTTGAGCAGATTTTCATGTGCCTGTTGGCCATCTGTATGTCTTCTTTGGAGAGATGTCTATTAAATGGTCTTCTGCCCATTTTTTGATTGGGTTGTTTTTTCAATATTGAGCTGCATGAACTGTTTATATATTTTGGAGATTAATCCTTTGTCTGTTGATTCGTTTTCAAATATTTTCTCCCACTCTGAGGTTTGTCTTTTTGTCTTGTTTATAGTTTCCTTTGCTATGCAAAAGCTTTTAAGTTTCATTAGGTCCCACTTGTTTATTTGTTTTTATTTCCATTACTCTAGGAGGTGGGTCAAAAAAGATCTTGCTCCTATGTTTTCCTCTAAGAGTTTTATAGTGTCCGGTCTTACATTTAGGTCTTTAATCCATTTTTAGTGTATTTTTGTGTATGGTGTTAGGGAGTGTTTGAATTTCATTCTTTTACATATAGCTGTACAGTTTTCCCAGCACCACTTTTTTTTTTACATCTTTATTAGAGTATAATTGCTTTACAACGTTGTGTTAGTTTCTGCAGTACAACAAAGTGAATCAGCTATATGTATACATATATCCCCATATCCCCTCCCTCTTGCGTTTCCCTCCCACCCTCCCTATCTCACCCCTGTAGATGGACACAAAGCACCGAGTTGATGTCCCTGTGCTATGCGGCTGCTTCTCACTAGCTATCTATTTTACATTTGGTAGTGTATATATGTCCATGCCACTCTCTTACTTTGTCCCAGCTTACCCTTCCCCCTCCCCGTGTCCTCAAGCCCATTCTCTACATCTGCATCTTTATTCCTGTCCTGCCCCTAGGTTCTTCAGAACTTGGTGTTTTTTTTTAGATTCCATATATATGTGTTAGCATAGGGTATTTGTTTTTCCCTTTCTGACTTACTTCACTCTGTATGACAGACTCTAGGTCCATCTACCTCACTACAAATAACTCAATTTCGTTTTTTCTTATGGCTGAATAATATTCCATTGTATATATTAGCACCACTTATTGAAGAGATTGTCTTTTCTCCATTGTATAGCCTTCCCTCCTTTGTCACAGATTAGTTGACCATAGGTGCGTCGGTTCATCTCTGGCCTTTATATCCTGTTCCATTGATCTATGTTTCTGTTTTTGTGCCAGTACCATGTTGTCTTGATTACTGTAGCTTTGTAGTATAGTCTGAAGTCAGGGAGTCTGATTCCTCCAGCTCCGTTTTTTTTTTTTTTTTTTTTGCAGTACGCAGGCCTCTCACTGTTGTGGCCTCTCCCATTGCTGAGCACAGGCTCCGGACACACAGGCTCAGTGGCCATGGCTCATGGGCCCAGCCGCTCCGCGGCATGTGGGATCTTCCCACACTGGGGCACAAACCTGTGTCCCCTGCATCGGCAGGCAGACTCTCAACCACTGCACCACCAGGGAAGCCCCAGCTCCGTTTTTTTCCCTCAAGATTGCTTTGGCTATTTGGGGTCTTTTGTGTCTCCATACAAGTTTTAAGAGTTTTTGTTCTAGTTCTATACAAAATGCCATTGCTGATTTGATAGGGACTGCACTGAATCTGTAGATTGCTTTGGGTAGTATAGTCATTTTCACAATGTTGATTCCTTCAATCCAAGAACATGGTATATCTCTCCATCTTTTTGTGTCATCCTTGATTTCTTTCATCAGTGTCTTATAGTTTTCTAAGTACAGGTTTTTTACCTCCTTAGGTAGGTTTATTCCTAGGTACTTTATTTTTTTTGTTACAGTGGTGAATGGGATTGTTTCCTTAATTTCTCTTTCTGACCTTTTGTTGTTAGTGTACAGGAATGCCAGAGATTTCTGTGCATTAATTTTGTATCCTGCAACTTTACCAAATTCATTGATTAGCTCTAGTAGTTTTCTGGTGGGATTTTCAGGATTCTCTATGTATAGAATCATGTCATCTGCAAACAGTGACAGTTTTACGTCTTTTCCAATTTGTATTCCTTTTATTTCTTTTTCTTCTCTGATTGCTGTGGCTAGGACTTCCAAAACGATGTTGAATAATACTGGTGAGAGTGGACATCCTTGTCTTGTTCCTGATCTTAAAGGAAATGGTTTCAGTTTTTCACCATTGAGAATGATGTTTGCTGTGGTCTGTTGTATATGGCCTTTATTATGTTGAGGTAGGTTCCTCTATGCCCACTTTCTGGAGAGTTTTTATGATAAATGGGTGTTGAATTTTGTCAAAAGCTTTTTCTGCATCTATTGACATGATCATATGGTTTTTATTGTTCAATTTGTTAATATGGTGTATCACATTGACTGATTTGCGTATACTGAAGAATCCTTGCATCCCTGGGATAAATCCCAGTTGATCATGGTATATGATCCTTTTAATGTGCTGTTGGAATTGTTGGATTCTGTTTGCTAGCATTTTATTGAGGATTTTTGCATCTATGTTCATCAATGTTATTGGCCTGTAGTTTTCTTTTTTTTGTGACATCTTTGTCTGGCTTTGGTATCAGGGTGATGATGGCCTCGTAGAATGAGTTTGGGAGTGTTCCTTCCTCTGCAATGTTTTGGAAGAGTTTGAGAAGGATGGGTGTTAGCTCTTCTCAAAATGTTTGACAGAATTCATCTGTGAAGCCATCTGGTCCTGTACTTCTGTTTGTTAGAAGATTTTTAATCACAGTTTCAATTTCATTACTTGTGACTGGTCTGTTCATATTTTCTATTTTTTCCTGGTTCAGTCTTGGAAAGTTATACCTTTCTAAAAACTCGTCCTCTTCTTCCAGGTTGTTCATCTTATTGGCAAAGAGTTGCTTGTAATAGTCTCTTATGATGCTTCGTATATCCGCAGTGTCTGTTGTAACTTCTCCTTTTTCATTTCGAATATTATTGATTTGAGTCCTCTCCCTCTTTTTGTTGATGAGTTTGGCTAAAGGTTTATCAATTTTGTTTATCTTCTCAAAGAACCATCTTTTTTTTTTTTTTTTTTTTTTGCGGTACGCGGGCCTCTCACCGCTGTGGCCTCTCCCGTCACGGAGCACAGACTCCGGACGCACAGGCCCAGCGGCCATGGCTCACGGGCCCAGCCACTCCGCGGCATGCGGGATCCTCCCGGACCGGGGCATGAACCCGTGTCCCCCGCATCGGCAGGCGGACTCCCAACCACTGCGCCACCAGGGAAGCCCGAACCATCTTTTAGTTCTATTGATTTTTGCTATTGTTTTGTTTCTATTTCATTTATTTCTGCTCTGATCTTTATGATTTCTTTTTTTCTACATACTTTGGGATTTGTTTGTTCTTTCGCTAGTTCCTTTAGGTGTAAGGTTAGATTGTTTGAGATTTTTCTTGTTTCTTGAGGTTGGACTGTACTGCTATAAACTTCCCTTTAGAACTGCTTTTGCTGCATCCCACAGGTTTTGGATCATCGTGTTTTTGTTGTAATTTGTCTCTAGGTATTTTTTGATTTCCTCTGACTTCTTCAGTGATCTGTTATTTAGTAACGTATTGTTACTAAATAGGGTGATTTCCTAATCCTATCAATTCTCTGGCATTTAGTTATGATTCTTAAGTGAAAAACGTTCTCTTATCAGGTTAACCTGATACACAAAGAAATCAGGATAAATACTTCATTTTTTCCAGTTAATTTTCAAAATAGTAAGTTAGTGCCCTAATAATCTCCAAAGGTGACTAATAGATTTTTTTAAACTATCATTATGACCTCATAGATTTTTATATACTTCATGTCAATTGTTATTCTTTTTGATGCTCAAATTGTTCCATCTTTGGCCAATGGAAGCCCCTTCCAGTTGGCTCCTGGGTCCTTTTGACATGACCTTACTCTGATTGCTTCCTTGCTTTCAGACACAAGATGGTCCAGCCTCATCTTGTCCCTTCCCTGCCCCTTCTAATGGGACAGTCTTGGTGCTAGGGTATGCCTTGCCACTGACTTCTGATTGCTTCTAGGACTTTTCAGTGGATAAAGCTATGCAACATGTATTTTTTAGGAAAAATAAATCACTGTATTTTGCTGGTACTTCCAATTGAAATATACAATTACAGGGTTTTTACTTAATTTTATTCTTGTATCTCTTCTTTCTTGTACTAAAAATCTTGGCTCTTACTTCGACTTAATATTTGCTTTATCATATGTAAATACATAGAGTTTCAAAAGGACAACACCAATATCATTGCTAAAAATAAAAATACTAAATGCAGTTTAAGTTTTCATTGTAGTTCACAGGATATATTCCATTAGCAAAGTGCAGACAAACGCTGGGCTTTAAAGTCACTTGAAGTAATCGTTCTGTGTGTGGTTACACCACTAATTTGATAGATAGTTAAGTTTTAGTTTTAAGAGTTGCTTTTTTAATTATAGAAAACACTGACTGGGTCCCAAAGTAAAAAGTATAAAACAAGATACAGACCTAGGTGCCATCTCTGGCCAGCTCCCTACCACCACTCCCAAGGGAACTGATTTATTAGTTATTGATGTAATTAATCCTTCCATTCTTCTTTTTCTTTTTTTTTTTTTGCAGTACGCGGGCCTCTCACTGTTGTGGCCTCTCCCGTTGTGGAGCACAGGCTCCGGACGCGCA
The DNA here is from genome assembly GCF_949752795.1 of Hyperoodon ampullatus. Classification (NCBI taxonomy): domain Eukaryota; kingdom Metazoa; phylum Chordata; class Mammalia; order Artiodactyla; family Ziphiidae; genus Hyperoodon; species Hyperoodon ampullatus. The sequence goes on along the minus strand of NC_136923.1, from coordinate 47,509,339 downwards.
GGCTCAGCGGCCATGGCTCATGGGCCCAGCTGCTCTGCGGCATGTGGGATCCTGCTGGATCGGGGCACGAACCCATGTCCCCTGCATCAGCAGGCGGACTCTCAACCACTGCGCCACCAGAGAAGCCCCTCTTTTTTTTAACATAAGTAAATGCATGCTCGTTTTTTCATTTGTCTCCTCCTTTCTTACACAATCAGGTAGCACAACAAACCTGCTCTTAACTTTCACTTCCTCTACTCTGAAGAGGACTCCAGGACAGCATTTTTTTTTGGGGGGGGTAGGGGGCAGGAGTTCAAGATTGTTTTTATTTTCAGAGCCTGCAACAGTTGGTTAGCAACGCCAGCCAAGCTGGTACAATCCGAAGGCCATCCCACCTCCCTTTTCAGGCATTCAACTGGCAGAATCCTCACAAACAAGATTAGAAACCAACTGAGATGTGTCTCCATGTGTGTGTGGTTCTGCAGCCTTCTCCCTCTTCCCTCCTGGAGATGTTCCCTCATTTTTTTTTTAACAGCTGTGCAGTATTCCACTGTATGTATGTGCCAGGTTTCTTCCATCAATCCCCTCTAGATGGAGATTTGGGTGGCTTCCACTCTTTGGCTGCTATAAATAGAACTGTAATGAAGATCTTTGTGCATACACCATCTCACATTTTTACCAGTACACCTCGGATAGATTTTTAGAAGTGAGACTGTTGGTTGAGGGATAAACTCATATTTAATTTTGATAGTTATTAACAAATTCCATCCACAGGAATCTGTACTTTCTGGAGTGCTTGTTTCCCCACTGTCTCACTAACAGAGTGCACTGTGTAACTTGGACTTTTCACAATCCAACAGGCAAGAAATGGTATCTCAGTAGTTTTAATTTGCATTTCTCTTATTATGCATATCTTCATACGTTTAAGAGCTACTTACTTGCAATTTATTTTCTATGAACTGTCCATATCTTATTTATTTATTTATTTGGTTGTACTGGGTCTTAGTTGCGGCAGGCGGGCTCCCTTGTTGCGGCTTGCTGGCTCCTTAATTGTGGCATGCGTACTCTCAGCTGTGGCATGCATGTGGGATCTAGTTCCCTGACCAGGGATCGAACCCGGGCCCCCTGCATTGGGAGCACGGAGTCCTACCCACTGCGTCCGCAGGGAAGTCCCTGTCTGTATCTTTTTGCCCGTTCTTTCTGGTTCTTTTCAAAGTTTAGAAATTCTTCACATATTAGGGCTATATTAGCCCTTTGTGATAAATGTTGCAAATATTTTTGCCAGCTTATTATTTACTTTTTAACTTTGCTTGTTTTGGCTATCTAAATCTCTTTCGGTTAGATATAAACTCCTCCTTTTATTGCTTCTGGATTTTCAGTTATAGGAATGTTTTCCCCACTCTCAGATCATAAAGGAATTCACCTATGGTTTCTTCCAGTTATTTAGAAGGTTTCATTTTTACAGTTGGGTCTCTAATCCACTTGGATTTTATCCTTCTGTAGAGTGTGAGAAATGGATTCAATTTTACTGTCTTCCAGGTGCTTAACCACATTTGTCTCGACACTGTTTTTTAAGTCTTTTTCTCCACCAGTAAGATGATTCCTTTATCATATACTAAATTCCTGGACTTTTTCTCAATTTTTTATAGTATGTTATAATATCTAGTAGTGTTACCCTCCTTCCTTTATTTTCTGTAAAATAAAGTACGTTGTACATAATTTAGCAAAGATCAAATACTGAAGTAGATTTTTTTTTTTAAAGAAAACATTTAGGACCCACTCTATTTTCAGGAATTCAAGGATTGGGACCTTCTGTGTTAGCTCAATCTTCACAAAATTACATATACAATAGCCCAAGGTAAAATTCACCTTTTAAAAAGAATTATGGCAATATTTTTCAAAGGAACCAAAATTAGTTGTTAGGAAAATAAGTTCCACTTGACACCTGCGTACATCTTTTCCCTGAATCACTTCACACGTCTATGGCTAGAAGCCCCGTCTACTAAGTGAACCTAGTAACTTCCCTCTAAGGTCTGAGACCACGTTTCCTGTGCAGAAACCCTCCTGTACGACTGAAAACTGTCATTCACCCAGCAAAGGAAAATTAAGAGAGACTGGAGAGTGTGTCAAATAAAAACACCAAAAATGACCCAAATTATCTGCACCACTTATAGGTTTGAATCTGGCCATCCAAGACACAAACTAAAAAAGTAAAGACTACTTTCATTCTCAAGGTAGAGAAATCTGACTTGGCTCTCCTGTTACCTTCTGCACTAACCTAGTCCATCCCACAACTGAGACAAATTGCTCACTGGGAAGCTACTTGTCGTGCTTCAGTGAAATGTTGCCTATTTTTTGGCCAGGGGAGATATTGTTGAAAACAGAACATTCGTCTTCCTCACAGTTAATCAACAGTGATACAACCTTACATTTCCTAACAACTAAATATTTCCTAATTAATCATTTTTTAAATGCAACAATCAAAACTATGAAGTAATTATTTGCTCTAGTTCACTGTTTTTATTTACATAACCACCTTTCTCCTAGACAAGCAACATTAAGCAAAACATAAGGCAAAGATGACTTGCTGGTGATCATCCTATTCAACTTTCTTTTGCGGAGGGTCTTCTCAGTAGTAGCCAGTTACCACATGGAGTTTTTTCACAGTTTCAGATAAGCTTTCCTTGTATTAAAAACAGCAAGAAAGTGCTACACTTGATGGTAGTTACTGTCAAATAGTTCAATCAACCTTGCAGAATTTTTGTAATATAACTTCAAGTATGTAAGTTATTTAATCAACACAAAACTCTTAAAAAAACAAAACAAAAAAAACCCCAAGTACTAGCTGACTTCTGGTGCCATGAGATATAACAGCACCACTGATTTTTATATTTTAGTGGTAAAAATGTAATCCAGTTTTAGCACCCATCTACAAGAGTTAGATGAAAATATATGATTTGGCTTACTGGAAGGTAACAGTCTTAATGACTCCTCAGTGAGGAAATCTATTCCTTCTGCTGCATGCTGGCTCAAAGAAAAGAATAAGAGTATTAATGGGGGAAAATAGGATAGACTTTCAGTTAAGGCTTTTCAGTACTTGAAATACTTAAGGATGGATCACATTTAAAACAGTGAACATGGCTTTGCAGGCTTAAATAGAGAACAGAGGAAAAAAAGAAAAATCAATGCTAGAAATCAACTCCCATCTTTTTAACCAAAACCCTGTCTCAACACTCCATTTCAAAAACAAAGTGAAGCATTCTAAGAAAGTGACAAATTTTTACATAAAAACACACCGAGTTTTGTTTAACTCTATCAGTTATTAGACATGGTATATATAAGCAAGGAAAATAAGGTGCACCTTTACATCATATAAAATAATAAACCCAGGAATCACTTTTTAAAATTGGCAATACAGACTGCAATATAAAAAATACTTGATATAGCAAAGTTAGATAGAAATAAAAATTTCAGTTGAAAAATTACAATATTTCAGTACAGCAGAGGGACAAATAACCTTTTATTAAAGCTACTAGATTTGGAGACTCTTGTATATTTTGATTTTGGAGAAAGGAAAATCATTCTTCTAGAAGGCACTACCTGGCTTAAATGTGCTAGCAGCTTCATAAAGAAAACATGGGGAAAGTAGAGTCAAGAAGACTGCCTGGTTCTCATGTGAGATTCCTTACTCTGCATCACAGACTGTAAATTATTGCTGAGGAACTGTATTAGCCATGTGCATTTCCCACGTCATCTGCAGTGTGCTCAGTCCACAGTGTCACAGATCTCCTTCACTTTCTGGTTAAAGTCTTCTGGTTGATCTGCATACACATAATGCCCTGCTCCGAGAATGGCCTAGGAAAGGAAAAGCAGTCAGATGGTCAGTGAGTAAAAGCATTTAATAAAACACAATGACACACACAAAGACACTTAGCAATGAAAGCGAGAACAGCTATATATAAAACATAAAAGAAAAAGCAATATTGATCTGTAGTAACTATTATATACTTCATTAAATAAAGGATCTGAGAATAAAGAGAAAATCCAGGGAACCTTACTAAAATTTTCATATGCAAAAATAACATTCTAAATTGACCTCTAACAATAGGGCCAACAGAAACACTGAACAAAGTAAGAATGTGCTGCCTTGGGAGGTGGTCGCAGTGCTATTGGACCTGTCTGTCCCTCATTCAGTCTCTCCCACTGCGGAGATGCTGTGGCTCTAGGACAGACAAGGGCCTAAGAATGGGGATTCGCTGTCTGGACATGAAGATTTGTATGGGTCAAACCCTGCCCCCGTCACAAGTGACAGCAGGTCTCTGACCAAGGCTGCAGGTATAGCTTAGATGTGAAAGCACAGGGATGACCTGAAATCTCACTGAAAGCAAAGATAATAGAACAGACTTCGCCTACAACTATAAACCAAAAATAAACCACACACTTACTATCGTCTTCACATATGAATGTGGTCGTAATGACTGGATGCTGGTGCCAGAATTGCCATCTATGCAGGATCGGGCGCCATAGATCACAGAAACTGGAATGTCAGGGTGCATTTTACCAATTCGCTGCAGCATTGGTCTTTTTGCCCATCCATATGGGACAGTCATATTTCTGAACGCAGTCTCACCACTTAAAGGGAGAAAATCATATGTATGATTCTGGGGGATAAGTATGTATCACACTCCCACCTCTATCAAAACACACTCATATTTAGCTTCTCCCCCTTTTAAGAAAAACAGCAGCTTACATAGAAAATAATTTACTAGGAAATGTAAGGAACAAACCCCAAAGAAGGTATATGCTTTTATTAGATAAACAAGGATGCTTTAAACTCTAAAAAAAATGATCATCTTCCAAATCAAAACATGCAACCCTAAGTCCCTATCATAAAATCATCAAATTTCCTGTGGGGATAGCTGAAATATGTTTTTTCACTCTAACTTATTTACAAGGCAGCTTTTCCACATATTCATCGCACCAGCATTTTACCTACAATGGCAAAACCAATACCAAGATAAGAACAAATTCAGCTTAAATATTCTTTGTGTATTGTTTATATTTAAAATTTTCTGCCTGTTCTGATGTTTGCCATCTTTAAAAACCTTTCCGGGAGCTTTCCTGGTGGCGCAGTGGTTGAGAGTCCGCCTGCCGAGTCAGGGGACATGGGTTCGTGACCCAGTCCGGGAAGATCCCACATGCCGCCGAGCGGCTAGGCCCGTGAGCCATGGCCACTGAGCCTGCGCGTCCAGAGCCTGTGCTCCGCAATGGGAGAGGCCACCGCAGTGAGAGGCCCACGTACCGCAAAACAAAACAAAACAAAAACAACAACAACAAAAAACCTTTCCGGCTGGGGAGAGACAGCCTCCTGGAGCTAGCCAATTCGTAGAGACAGCAAAGGACTCAACTGGGACTGCCTTAATATGCAAACTAACCAATCCAGAGCTGCACCTCTTCTGTCTGGCTTGCACATCCCCGGAGGCAATGTTCCTCTGCCTTAATCATCCCAGGGCCAGGTGCCAGACAACTAGAAACCGCCCCTATATCTTAGTGCCCACCGAAATTATTCCACTAGCAAATCCTAAACTGCCTACCCTGCGCTGCCTTGCCTCTCCTGCAGAACCCAGTAAAGGCTCCTGCCTGGACTTCCCCTCACTCCTGTCTTCTGCTACCTGACCAAAATCTGGTGCATCCCCCGTGACCCTTCACAGCATTCAGTGACCCCCTCTCTAGGACCTGTGAGTATACTAAACTTTGTTTTCTTGAGCCTCTCCTATGTCTTCTCTCATGGCCACAGCTGACTGACGATCACATAAAATACAGAACATTTGGCAAACTCCTAGGACAGATCCATTCTGCCGTCATTTCTCTTCTTTCCTTGTACTAGGTGTGCTTCTGAACGGCCGTTTATGAATTCAAGTTCCACCACAAGAAAGGCAACAAACTAGGATTACACAGGCACACGTAATCATGAAATGTGAGTAACTGAAGAACAAACCACTAAGACCATGCAGGAAAACAGATGATGTCCCTGGAACAGGCCACTAAAAATTGTTGAAACAAGTCAATGAAGTGTGTAGACCTAATCCACCAGACCCAACTGCCTGGTGAGTCACAAAACATCAAACCCTTGGGGGACCCCCAAACCTCTCCAGCCTCCCTCACCTTTGGCAGAGAACTTCTAACCTGCTTTATTAAAAAGACTGAGGCTACAGCTATATCTCAAGTGCTCTCATGGCCTCAATCTTTTTAATAAAGTAGGTGTACATATTCTCTGACAGAAGTGAGAGAGGCACAAAAAAAAAAAAAAGTGAAGGAGGCTGTCTCTTTGTCTCACCTCTCAGCCTTTCACCCAAGTTTCAGACTTAGAAAGGATGAGGTACCACTTTTATATTTTAAAGTATGGTCTATGGCTAGAATCATCTGAAGCATTTGTTAAAGATGCAGCCCAGAACTGCTGAATTAGAGTCTTAGAGACAGAGTTCAGGTACCACTTTCTTTTTTTTTTTTTAATATTCAATGGTCTTAATTATAATTATTTTTTTTACATTTTTATTGGAGTATAATTGCTTTACAATGTTGTGTTAATTTCTGCTGTACAACAAAGTGAATCAGCTATATGCATACATACATCCCCATATCCCCTCCTTCTTGTGTCTCCCTCCCACCCCCCCATCCCACCACTCTAGGTGGTCACAAAGCATGGAGCTGATCTCCCTGTGCTATGCGGCTGCTTCCCACTAGCTACCTATTTTACATTTGGTAGTGTATATAAGTCAATGCTACTCTCTCACTTCGTCCCAGCTTACCCCTCCCCTTCCCCATGTCCTCAAGTCCACTCTCTACATCTGTGTCTTTATTCCTGTCCTGCCCCTGGGTTCATCAGAACCATTTTTTTTAGATTCCATATATATGTGTTAGCATACAGTATTTGTTTTTCTCTTTCTGACTTACTTCACTCTGTATGACAGGCTCTAGGTCCATCCACCTCACTACAAATAACTCAATTTCGTTTCTTTTTATGGTTGAGTAATATTCCACTGTATATATGTGGCACATCTTCTTTATCCATTCATCTGTTAACGGATACTTAGGTTGCTTCCATGTCCTGGCTATTGTAAATAGTGCTGCAGTGAACGTTGTGGTATATGTCTCTTTTTGAATTATGGTTTTCTCAGGGTATATGTCCAGTAGTGAGACCGCTGGGTCATATAGTAGTTCTATTTTTAGTTTTTTAAGGAACCTCCATACTGTTCTCCATAGTGGCTGTATCAATTTACATTGCTACCAACAGTGCAAGAGGGTTCCTTTTTCTCCACACCCTCTCCAGCATTTATTGTTTGTAGATTTTTTGATGATGGCCATTCTGACTGGTGTGAGGTGATATCTCATTGTAGTCTTGATTTGCTTTTCTCTAATGATTAGTGATGTTGAGCATCCTTTCATGTGCTTGCTGGAAATCTGTATATCTTCTTTGGAGAAATGTCTATTTAGGTCTTCTGCCCATTTTTGGATTGGGTTGTTTGTTTTTTTGATATTGAGCTGCATGAGCTTCTTGTATATTTTGGAGATTAATCCTTTGTCCATTGATTCGTTTGCAAATATTTTCTCCCATTCTGAGGGCTGCCTTTTCATCTTGTTTATGGTTTCCTTTGCTGAGGCACCATATTTTTGACAAACTCCTCCAATAATTCTGGTACAGAACCCAGCACAAGAACTCGAGCTCTCATCATCATACTCCATTCTTTTTTTTTTTTTTTTTTTTTTTTTGCAGTATGCAGGCCTCTCACTGTTGTGGCCTCTCCCGTTGCGGAGCACAGGCTCCAGACGCGCCGGCTCGGCAGCCATGGCTCACGGGCCCAGCCGCTCCGCAGCATGTGGGATCTTCCCGGACCGGGGCACGAACCCATGTCCCCTGCATCGGCAGGCGGACTCTCAACCACTGCGCCACCAGGGAAGCCCTCATACTCCATTCTTGATCCTCTCCCTAACGACTGTAGACTCTGTCTTCCAGGCTCCTCCCAGCTCGTCAAGACTTTCAGCCTCTGTTTTCCCCACCGGTGCCTCGTGCACAACATCCACAAGTAATTTAAAAAAAAAAAGAAAAAGAAATACCTTTGCTTGGCCCTCTTGCTCCCTCTACTATGCTCTCTCTCATAATCACTGTCAAAATTCACGCAGACTCCCCTTCCCCTCACCCCTCACTTACTCCTCACCGCTGCAGCAGTGTTTCTCATGCTGACATACAGACGTGAAGAAGTGCTGAGTAAAAGAAGAGCGCGATCAGCAAATGAACTTGAAAATGCTGCCTAGTATCTCCCATGCACCTGGGAGATTCAAAATCCTTCGGCTTGGGCTTTCCTGGTGGCGCAGTGGTTAAGAATCCGCCTGCCAATGCAGGGGATACGGGTTTGAGCCCTGGTCCGGGAAAATCCCACATGCCGCGGAGCAACTAAGCCCGTGTGCCACAACTACTGAGCCTGTGCTCTAGAGCCCACAAGCTACAGCTACTGAAGCCCGCGAGCCTAGAGCCCGTGCTCCACAACAAGAGAGGCTGCCGCAATGAGAGGCCCACGCACCACAAGGAGGAGTAGCCCCCACTCGCAACTAGAGAAAGCCCGCATGCAGCAGTGAAGACCCAACGCAGCCGAAAATAAAAAACAAACAAACAACAACACCACCAAAAATCTTTGGCTTAAAAAACGGTTCTAAGAAGATCCATGGTACAGAAAACCATTCTTGTTTAACCCAGAACTCCTTTTTTGTAGAACATTCATACTCATTTGGGAATGCTGCTTTGTTTGAAATGCTTCTTTCTCTCTCAACTCTGACCACCTTAATGAGATGCCCAAGACCAAGACTTCCCTCAACTATCCACAGGCACCTTAGGGGAAGAAAGTATGTCTGGCTTTTTAATCTCTCATCAGAATCCAGTACAAAGTTTTACATAGTAGGTGCTCCTTGAATAGATGAGTAAATTAGGAAGCGTTAGTCATTTAACTACTTGTCCTTTTAAATTTAGTTATTTACATACTGATAAAAACCTCCTGGACTATTCATATATTTTCAAAAAATAAAAGCCTAAAACACAAACACAGTAAATTTAGATAAATCTTACCTTGGAGTCTGGACATTACAGTGGTAAATGTATTCTGTCACAGTATCATCTGCAAACATTGAAGAATACTTCCGTTTGAAATCAGGCCTTAAACGCTGTACTAGACTTAAACCTATTTAATAGAAAACAAACATTTTAAATTATATGTATGTTTTAAATTATAATTTAATTTATTTACAAATATAGAAGGGTTTAGTGTTTGCTTCTATAATGAGCACTACATGCTACATTACACATGTATTCAAATATGTATTTTAAGTGGAAAAAAGCACAGATTCTAGAAACTGCTCTCCTCAAGTTCCCTAAGGAAAGATTAAAATAAGAATAGAAGTCTGTCATATGTTGACTTACTAATATGCTTTAGGAGCTCAAAAACAGTTGCCTAAGACTTGTTTTTGTAGGAAAATAAATTCTATTAAACAAGGGAGGTGAATAGGACAGCTTATACATAAAATTAACTTAATAATTTGTATTTCTTCCACAATTACAACACATTAGCATCTATATGAAGTGAATTGGTATATAAATATTTCTTGGGAAAATTAATTCAGAGTTTCTGCTTGGGACACTAGCAGAACTCCCCACTAAGGCCATCCACAGTGGCTCCCACGGTCCCACCCCTGAGGTGAGAGACAGGGGCAAGGCCCCCAAAGGAAAGAGGATGAAGAGCAGGAACTTTTGTCTGGTTACTGTTTTCCCTTCGGGGACCCAGGGACTGGCCGGTTTCCCTCTCTGCTATCACTGCCCAATACTCTAGCAAGATCTTACTTCTTCACTGGCCCTGCCTTCCCATCTCTGAAGGAATTACACAGCTCCACCAAGAATTCTCATGATACAGTGGACATTCTGCATCACCCTCACCACCATGTGCAAACAACAATGGGAGGCAGAGGACATGGCTTTAAAGGGCCCCTCCTAGGCATCCTCCTTCCCCCATCTTTATCTCCTAACTTCTTTTTATGCTTTATTTTTCCCCGTAATTGCTACCTGTGTAACTGTGATCAAGCAAAATCCACTTACATGTCAGGACTATAAAGCTCTTAAGCAGCTCATCAAAGGAGGACCAGGCACCTAAGAAGGTGTGGCTCTATTGGGGGGGGCGGTGAAAAGAGGCTACCTACACAAGTACTGAGGGCATATAGCGTAGTCACCAATTCAGTCCCTGTGCCCTCTTCTCATTGCTGCAGTCCCGCTGCTCTCCCAAAGGGATGGCACTCAGGCAAGGGTGGGGGCAGGCCTGGACAGGGGGTAGCAGAATCTACAGTCACCTATGCAGCAGGTATTGCCACACCCTCACCCACCCACCACACCTCTATTCTTTTCTTGCTAAGAGAACCTGACTTTTGTGTATCATTTAGGCAGCAACGTGCCCAGGAAAGCAGGCCCCTCACTCCAGCCCCTGTAAACAAATGATGATTGATCAGTCATAGAAATTTCTTCTTCTTTGCTGATGGAAGAACTAGGGGTGGGCAGAGACATAAGGAGAAGTGTGCTGGGGCTCCCAGGGAAGACCTCCTTCCCTGACAAAGAGCATCATTGCTTTTCTTCTTGTTCGGAGAGCTTGTGAGATGATGCTTCCTGTCCTAGCAACCACTGAACAACTGTGAGGTAAAAGGTCAAGAGAATCACATATACAGACCCAAACCCCAACATCAAGGAGCTAGCTTTGGGAACAAATGCTAAAACCACCTGCTTCCAGACTGCTTGTTAAGGAAATAATAAAAGGCTTTCTGGTTTAAACCGCTGAGGTCTCCAGTCACTTTCAGCCAAAAGCCCTCTTAACTGACATAAGCTGTAAGAGGGAAAGGCAGAGGTGCAGACCATCACCATCTGTGACAACGAGGGAAGGAAATTCCCTTGGCTGTGAGGCTGAGACAGAAGAGCTGAGGGTCAAATAACTTAAATCAGAGACTAAACTCAAAATATGACCAGAAACACAAATCAGGAGTCCCCCAAATCTTTGTGGGAAAGGATGACTTTATCGTCTTAACACTCTTACATTACAGGGCAAGAAAGGAATCTGAGTGATGGTACCTGTCATCCCACGGTTGTCGGTCAGGTCAGGCTTTGTGACCTGCCAGCTGGACATCACTAACTGGCCAAAGGCTCCTCAACAGGACACTGGGGCTAGCAGATAAACTCCCATGCCTGGGGCTAGCAGGTAAACTTCCCCAAGACACTGCTTGCTTGGCTTTTTTCAGAATGTTCAAGGTCACCTAACCTCATCCTTAGCATTGCCCACCTCCTCTGCTTGCTAATTATCTGTAATGTTTACAATATAAAGACCCTTTTTTAAAAAAAATAAATTTATTTATTTTATTTTTGGCTGCGTTGGGTCTTCATTGCTGCGCATGGGCTTTTCTCTAGTTGCGGTGAGCGGGGGCTACTCTTCATTGCGGTGTGCGGGCTTCTCATTGTGGTGGCTTCTCTTGTTGCGGAGCACGGGCTCTAGGCACGCAGGTTCAGTAGTTGTGGCTCATGGGCTCTGGAGCACAGACTCAGTAGTTGTGGAGCACGGGCTTAGTTGCTGTGGCATGTGGGATCTTTCCGGACCAGGGCTTGAACCTGTGTGCCCTGCTTTGGCAGGCATATGCTTAACCACTGCGCCACCAGGGAAGCCCTAAAGACTCCTTTTTAAGGAGAGGAGCCTGGTTTCATTCACCTTTGTGCATGGACTGGTACTTTTTAGAGGAGGAGGAGAAAAAGTAAGGTTCAGTTTTTTTGTTTGTTTTTAAGATTTTAACTAACAATGGTGATCAGCAAATACTCCTCTATTGCTATGTATAAACATTTTGCTTTCCTAGGATACAGATACAAGCAAGCACTCACCAAAGGGTCCTGCAATCCTGAGGCTGGCTAAAGGGTTAAAGGGAGTCAATGCCGCTCCCAAGACTCTGATCCAAATTGGAATTGGTCTCTCTTCATCAGCAAGGTCTGGTCGCTCAGGAAAACCCCAAGGCTCCACTAAAATGAGATGACTAACCCTGTTGGGGAAAGAAAAGACTTCAGATCATTTGGCAAATTCACCCTAGGACTATAAAGAACTTACACGATTTATAAAGTAAAAATAGAATGAACTTCCTTCAAAAACCTTGCATTAAAGAAAAAACTAATGACTGAACAGGTTACATCATGCTCTTATTATGCATAAATTGATGAGATTTGGTAGGATTTGAGAGTTGTTATGGTAGAAAGAGGGCTTCATTTTTAATCTGTCTAAATGTGGATAGTAACAGATGTGTGAAAGGGTATATGATAACTGTGGTTATTCTTGAGAAACAAGAAAAGACAGCATTTGTTGTTGTTTAAGCTATACTCTGGCAGATGATGTAGATCACTGACCATTCAGAAAAATCCAATGTTTCCATGTATCTCATGGTTGACACTGCAGAAATGACTGGAGATTAATATTACACTCATAAAATAGCTTCGGACACCAACAATAGTTATCTCCTATGAACCAAATCATTCTAAAAATTTATGAGGCATTAGCACTTTTCGTGGATTCAAAAGGACTTTGAATGAACGTTTGACAAACACGAAGATAATGTAACAATATGGGGTGAAATGATACCCCTAGTCTCAGATTTCAGTTTGGTGAACAGGAACACATTTACCCTATGCATAACATCATGATATACTGGCATGAGATTCTGTTCCTAATCCTTTCCTAATCTTCTTCTTTACTTCAAAGAGACAGAAAAGCTTCATTCCAAACTCATATAAAAATTGTTTCAGGTCACTAATAGTTTTAATTTTTCCATCTTAGGAAGCATCTTTCTGATGAGGGAAAACCAGAACCACGTCCTTGTGATTGTATCACGGTATAACACACCATAAAGATCTTCAACAAAACATAAATGTCCTGACACAAAACGATATTCAACTGTAGCCAAAACAGTCAACAACTGGCAGCAAAAATCTCCCAAGGGTGAACCAACACTGATTCTGAAGTCCCTTTCTTAAGTCATAATTGAAATAGAAAGGTAAAAAAACCAGAACATGGGAACAGACAGCTATTATTTTCCCAATATAAGAAGTTTTCTTATTTTTGTCAGTATAGATAAGGATGAGTTAGTAATGAATCCTTTGCTCTGACTGCATTTTCTCAAACAGAAAGCTTCAGAGCACAGACCCAGAGCACAGAGCTCCAAGGACCCTTGTAGAATACTCAGCCCAATCTTTCATTTCATCAGATGAGAAGAAAGCTGAGATGTACTATGTGACTCACTCCAGAACCTAAAGCTAGTCAATGCAGAACTAGGGCTATGATCCTTATTTCCCAACCCCAGTACTAACAGATGCCGACAAGCCATCGGGCAGAAGGCTCTCTTTCCTAAGAATAGGCCAGCCGGGGCTTCCCTGGTGGCGCAGTGGTTAAGAATCCGCCTGCCAATGCAGGGGACACGGGTTCAAGCCCTGGTCTGGGAAGATCCCACATGCCGCAGAACAACTAAGCCCATGTGCCACAACTACTGAGCCTGTGCTCTAGAGCCCGCGGCCACAACTACTGAGCCCATGCAGCACAACTACTGAAGCCCACGCGCCTAGAGCCCGTGCTCCGCAACAAGAGAAGCCACCGCAATGAGAAACCCACACACTGCAACGAAGAGTAGCCCCCGCTCGCCACAACTAGAGAAAGACCGCGTGCAGCAACAAAGACCCAACGCAGCCAAAAATAAATTAAAAAATAAAATAAATAAATTTATAAAAAAAAAAAAATAGGCCAAGCAACATAAGATAAACATATTAGTAAAGGTAGAGCTTAACTCTTATCAACTCTAGGCCAGTCCTAACAGTATACTCTAAATTTCATAGCATCCAGAAGATTTGTAGAATGTAACTATGAATCTGTGTGAAGATATGTCAAATGTGAGATTTCCATATACTTAGAGTGACATCACTGCTTAAAAGTTTTATAAGACTATTTTCTAATAGTGTATGGAAATGGAGGTGAAAATGAATTTTTTTAAAAAAAGTTATCTCTCATATTCTGACTGCCTCCTAAATTCCTGACAGCCCACAGTGAGATTTGAGGGTCGGGGAGGGGGACACATGCCAGAGGTATGAGTGGAATTAATGAAACAGCCACCTAATTGAAAGCAGCAAAGATTCATTTCGGGGAAATAGCTGGTATTATTCACTACTGACTTACCTAAAGAGAAAAACGAACTCTTTATTAAAACATACTGTACAGGAAAAGATGATTAAGTTTTGTTACAAATTTGTTATGGGATTTTGCCCAGACTGCTCTGGGCTCTTACTGACCTGCTAACCCAAGAAGGGGCAGGACAAAGGAAACTTGAGGGAGGAAAGTCTCACCTATCTCTGGTTAACTGATGGTATTGTTTTTGCCTTAGTTTTGGCTTGCCTTGTTTAGTATGGATCTATGAGATTTTAACAAGTTACACAGACTATATATACAGGAGCAGATAACCTTTTTTTTTTTTTTGAAATGGAGTAAATTGCCCCAACGGTTAGTTGTTTGATCCTATGCCTTCAGCCTAACACATGGTAGATGCTCAGTAAACATTTGGAATATTGTGCTTTTCCAGTTTCCTTTTGATCCTTGTCTATAATGATGTACAAACTTTATAAAGTATAATCAGAGTAAGCATAGGAGTTAGTCCAGTCTGAATTTTTCTGGTCCCCTGGATGACATTAGAACATCACTGTTATTTCTCATATTGATCTTGCAGGTCATTACTCATTAGTGGGTAGTAAAATCCACTTACAGAGTCAGAGCCAGTCTGCTTTTTAATAAAATTGTATAATTTGGAATAGAAAAATGTACCATATAACAAAACTTTTGTTTCAGACACACACATATAATCCTTACTGAGGGCTGTAGTCAAAAAAGTTGGAAAACAATTTTTTAAAAGCTCTGCAACAACGTCTAAACTGTAGTTATATATCATCTGCCTCCACTCGTAAAAAACCTCAGAAAATAACTGTCACTTATTTTTGGTTGTAAGGATTTTAAATGAGAGACCATGCAAAGCACTTAGGCTGGCGGCTATCAAATAACAAATACCCAGTAAATGCTAGCTAGTTATAGTAGCAAATACAGGAAGATTACTAGAGAATAATTCATTCCAGAAGCATGGGAAGACAGTGGCTGGGACCATGTAAGGAATGAGTAATTTAACTTTTTTTATTCTTCAGAAAAGCTTTATCACAGGCTTTGGCTCACACTCCTTATAATCCTGCACCAGACCAAGTTCCAGGCTATCTTCTCACCTGCTTCTCTAGTAAGAAGATTATCTCCTCATTTGCCAGGCATTATTTAGTTTTAATATATATCCAAACTCATATACGAATTCAGACTTGACCCTCTAATATCCCATAGAGGATAGCCTGATGGGATTGTTAGTTCACATCTAGGCTTAAGGAACAGGTCTAGCCAGACAGCATGTGAGTCATCCTATCAGACATCTTTATCAAGAATCAGAGGCTAGGGACCTCCCTGGTGGCGCAGTGGTTAAGAATCCACCTGCCAATGCAGGAGAGACAGGTTCAAGCCCTGGTTCGGGAAGATTCCACATGCCACGGAGCAACTGAGCCTGTGCACCACAACTACTGAGTCTGCGCTCTAGAGCCCACGAGCCCCAACTACTGAGTCCTAATGCCATAACTACTGAAGCCCACGTGCCCAGAGCCCGTGCTCCACAACAAGAGAAGCCACTGCAATGAGAAGCCCGTGCACCACAATGAAGAGTAGCCCCCACTCTCCACAACTAGAGAAAGCCTGCACATAGCAATGAAGACCCAGCGCAGTGCCCCCCTCCCCTAAAAAAAAGAAAGAGAAAAAAAAAAGAAAGAATCAGAGGCTAATGTAAACTACAGGAAAAACAAAGAACCAGCAAAGCAGGAATACGAGAAGAGCTCATCAGTTTAGAAACATAATGAAGCATTCTTCTCCAGGTTAGTCATTACAGTAGGTCTTGAGTTTGAAGATGGTGAGCAGATTACAGCCTACGGGGCAAAGAATTAGGTAACACCTGCTCCAACATTCTGGGACAGCTGAGTCTAAATGCTAACAAGTCTATGGAAACCTGACTTTCACAAGACTTAAAGTCAGCAACCAGCCAGAAATAATACAACAACAGGAATGACCAGACCCAGAACCAAAATGTACAAAGGAGTTTACAGGACCTACTAAGGAACAAGGAAAAGAACCAGAAAGAACTCGAGTCAGTGCACAAATGAGGCATTCTCAAAAAGAAGTCAGCCCCAGATAGTTCCCATTGGTTCCAAGCCACTGCGGGGAGGATGGGGCACAGAGCAATAAACTTAAATACCTCCAACTTCGAGTCAAGTAGAACAGTCTTTCTTCTCAAGACAGGCTGATAAGAAATGCTCAGCCCAGCTCCACTTAGTCTGGAGACAGGAGACAGAGCCAGGCAAGGTCAAAAGCAAGATGATCTGAAAAGCTTTTAGTAGAGAAGACCAGTTGTAACCTATACTGTTGTGACTTGGAATGGATCTCTTTGCTAAACACTTTCTAAGTTAATAAAAGTTTTCACAGTGTCCTTTTCCTTAGTTTATAACAAATACCTATAAAATACAGATAGTCTCTGTATGGCATTCTGAACAGCAGGGGCCAGAATGAAAAGGAAAATTAAAAGGAAAAACTGAGTACACAGATGAAAGAAAGGAGATGGTATCTTTGGCTATTATTGCTGGTTTCCTCTATTCCCTTTGTTCCCCCCTTAAGGTGATCAGACACTGCTTGATGAAGAAGAGTTTACAGAGTGGCAGCCCAAGACACCTCACACAGTGGTCCTGTTTAATTAATGCAGCACATTAATCTACAAGTAAAATTACAGACAACATCTCTAATTATCACACATCACGGTAAGAGAACGGAGACGAACTAAGGTCATTTTAGGGGAAGGAACATGAGGTTTGTGCCTCCATTTGGAGTTATCTATTAATCAGTTCATAACTTCTCTGCCCACCAACCACACGGCCTTTCCAGAATGGCCCAGACGTCCCCCTAGAACGGGGCCTTTGCAATTTTTGTCCCTACTGCCTAGAATGCCCTCCTGCTACATCCCTTTGAGACCTCCGCCTCAGTTCAAATTATACTTCTTTAGGGTACCATAATGGACCCAAGACTGGGTCAGATATTCATCAAGATTTCTCACAGCTGTCATGCTCCTCATGTGGTTATTTGTGTCTTTCCCCCCAATGCACTGTTAAGCCTTACAAGCACACAAAGTCACTCAACATTATTTAAACAGAACCAACCTGTTTATTTCAATGGAGGACTCATCCAGGTACTTTTACATAAAGAATCACAATTGCTGAATACTCAGTTTTTAATCAATATCAAGAATCTGGGGAAAAAATGGGATCACTGCCACAAGTTAGGCTACAGAACAACTTTTATGGACAGAGGCACTCTGCTGCTCATAGAGATGAAGCACACAGGTTGACCTCATGTACCAAAAATTGGAAAAAATTAGTTTTTATTTATTTTCTATTATTAGGAGCCTTCCTGAACAAGTACATTAAACTAGGCATTTTCATGCTTCTCCTCAAACTGTCCTATAAAAATAAACAAAGAATGAAAGAATGGGGCTGCCCATAAAAGATTAAGGGCAGAAATAGGTATGGATTGGGACATAAGTCCCAACAAGTATAAAAAGTGTTGTCTTTGTGTTTTTTTCCTCCATGCACAGAAACAACAGAAATTAAAGAGCTGTGGTTTTACTTAGGAGAAAAAAAAAGTACAGATTATATCTGTCATACCCGAGGAGGCAAAGAAAAAAGTCATATTCTCAAAGTCCACTTGAGAAAAAAGAGAGAAAGAGAGATAAGAAAAGATGCACAGTGAGTGAAGGAAATTAACTGAACCTCATTTGGTCTCTATTAGACCATTTTTTCCCCTCCTCTCACCCCACCCCACCAAAATCTTCCTGAAACTCAAAGATTTAATCTCATGACAGCATAATAGAAATGGTCCGTGTAGGGGAGGCTATGCATGTGTAGGAACAAGGATTACATGGGAAATCTCTGTACCTCCCTCTCAAAACAGCTCTAAAAAAAGCTTTTTAAAAAGGTAGCTGGATCAAGTTAAAGTTGGATAAGTGACATTTAGAGTAGGTAGTTACTTACAGTACAAAACAGACCACTCCGCTGCACCAGAGAAAATATGTGTATGCCACCAAGCAGCTTTTCTGGCTCAGGTAAAACCTCTCAGATCACACAGATGGAGACCCTGACAACCACCCGTCTGCTAAGTAGGAGTGCAACTTGAAGAAACAGCTAATGGTAAATCTCTCACTATGAGGCTTGCTATAATTATGAACACTTATACTGGTAGCAATCAATTGTGTTTAACTACGTTTGGATCTGTGAGTCTGCTGAACTGTGCTATTAACCATAACATCTGATCTTCTATGGAAATCTAGATGAATTTGCTTAGTCAGGATCAAGCAGAAAATGTTTCTGTAAGGTAAGAAATTAACACAAATGGGGACCATTACGGAGCAGTGAGGACGTCTGCAGCAAAGGAGATGATGTCTCTATAAGAACAGAGACATTCTTATTCATTGATCTCTTTCTTCTCCGGTAAAAGAGAAGTGCTCCAAGGAAAGCCATCCCGAAAAGCAACATAGGAAAAAAGCTAGGGGGAAGGAGAACCCTAGAGGTTAACTGCCGCCTTCCTATACTGTGTGCTACACTGCGGTATCATCTGGTCTATACTTACTAATCATACAAAATATGATTTTGTGACCTCCCCCCAGATTAGCAACATAAATAATAGGAAATAGCATAAGAAAATAAGGTAAAGAAAGGAAGAGATGTTACAAAGATTCTGAAGTAAACAGCAATTAATTCAATGACTCAGAAAAAAATTCTATAGCAATAAAGGTTAGGGCACAGTACAATAATTTTTAAAAAGCTAAAAGATATTCTATGCAGGTGTATTTTCTGTAGCTTAGAGATGAGGAAACTAAAATTTAGAGATTAAGTGATTTGCTCTAAGCCATAAAGAAAGCACTAGCACCTACGTCTTCTAATTTCTAACCTCTGGTTTCCCACTGCAGCTTACTAAAACCTGGAAAAGGTTAGGAAAAGCCTGCTGGATCCATAGGTCTAATGATAATAGTAACTGTAAACAGTAACAACACAACAGTTTTTACTCGTGGCTTAAATTGTGCACATTCTAAGTCTAACAAATAGAAAGTCCTTTCACAAGCCTCCTACCAATGTGTAGCATATGTAATAGGAAAACCTGACAACATTATTTCTGCTACTAAATTGGCCAGCAGTTGTGGCTATTCAGTCTACAGGGTCCTTTAAGACAATGTCTCTTATAAGGTTCAGACACCAACAACTACCAGAGAGGGGAACTGGAAACCAGCTCTTGGGTGCCTCTCTTTTGTCACCATCACTTACCTTGATGGGTACTTCAGTGAGTAAGCAGCAGCCAGGAACCCACCCAAGTTGTGTCCAAGCAAAATCATTTTGTCCAATCCTAATGCACATCTCCAGTCTTCAATGGATTCCACAAACTGATTCTCTACTTCTTCTGCATCATTGTCAAATCTGGGTCTGCTACTTCGTCCAAAGCCCAGCAGGTCAAAAGCATAGACAGGTCTATTGGTGCAAAGATCTCCAAAATTCAGTGCCCAGAGTCCAAGACCTCCTCCAAAACCATGGAGGAGGACAAGTGGAGTCTTATCTGCAATATTATGAGAAAGCTTCAGTGTCCATACTTTATTTCCATTAGATATACGAACAGGTCCTTTTTTGTATGTGCAGGGGACACCTAATGGAAACATAAAAGAGAAATTCTGCTTAGTGTCACTACTTCTGAGAAGGTGAGTATTCTCAGAGCAATCAGAAATTAATAATCTAGAAACCATCTGGTATTCATTTATATGAGTTTAGCCTTTATTATATCAGTCCTAAAAAAAAAGAGTGCACATTTTATCGAAGCAATTATTTTTCTTTAATTTTATTTATTTGTTTGTTTGTTTACTTATTTATTTTTGGCTGTGTTGGGTCTTCGTTGCTGAGCGCGGGCTTTCTCTAGTTGCAGCGAGCGGGGGCTACTCTTCATTGTGGTGCACAGGCTTCTCATTGCAGTGGCTTCTCTTGCTGAAGAGCATGGGCTCTAGGTGAGCGGGCTTCAGTAGTTGTGGCATGCAGGCTCAGTAGTTGTGGCTCGTGGGCTCTAGGGTGCAGGCTCAGTAGTTGTGGTGCACACACTTAGTTGCTCCACAGCATGTGGGAGCTTCCCGGACCAGGACTCAAACCCATGTCCCCTGCACTGGCAGGCAGATTCTTAACCACTGCACCACCAGGGAAGTCCCAAAGCAAGTATTTCTTAATTACCATATTTTACATCTTGGTGGTAAGATCTATCTCAGACAAGTCTCAAGCAACTGTGGCCTAGGTTTTCTGGCAAGTCATGTCAGCTCTTTGGACTTCTTTCCATATCTATCAGTTGAGGGTACTGGAGTGGAACTTAGTGGCTGCTGAATCCATTATTTTAAAGTCTCTAGCTTTACAGACAATAGAATACTACCTTGTATGTGTAGAACACTTGAGGATTAAGCAATGAACATTGAACTCAGACTCAAAAGAAACATTTTTTTCCTAAAACATCATCATGAATTTAGGGAAGGATTAACATGTATTAAACACATAACTGAAATCTTAAGTCATCATAATGTTTAGTAGAAAAAGATGGCAGGAACTCCTCAGCATGAGGTGCCAGGTAGTCTGAGTTCGTATCCAACAATCTCTCTAGAGAAAGCAAATAATCACAATTTTGTAGATAAAAAATCTTTCTTGCCCTCAATGCTACAGGACTAAATGCTTTAAATCTCCCCCAAAACTGACTAAAGAGGAAACCAATTTGAAATTCTTTTACACTAAATTATCAACTGAATAGCTACACTTTAGATATATCGTAATTATTTGTGCATATACATCTGCAGTGGACAAACACGGAGAACCAGGAGTTTCTGCCCTTTAACCAAATAATCTCTAGTTTTGTACCCACATAGTGGCAGAAGGGGAAACCCAGCACTTGTTCAGAATATTAACAGAGCCCAGAGTGAGTGGAAATGACACCAGTTTAGAAAAGGAGGTGATCCGGTACTAGTGCCAAGCCAAACCACATTCTGAACACAGATGTCTGTGTATTCCCATAAAAACCATGTGTGACCTCTATGAGAGAGCTCACCCCACTGTATTAGTTGCTTGCTTCCATGTCTGATATTAAAGCAGGGGCCAATTCTCACTCCTATTTGCATCCCTAGAACCCAGCAGTAGGAAATCAGTATGTTTGTTAAATACATGAATTGAGTATCTAGCACCCTTTTGTTTTATCTCTTGACAAGAATTTTTTCATTTAGTAAATCACAATGACAACTTTGCCAGCTTTGTAGAGAACAAGATTACCCAACCATACAGAGTAGAAATCCATTTTCATGGTAAAAATCCATATAAGATGGCTAATTCTCCCCTTCTTTGGATATATCCAGTTATGGTCACTTACTCCTGAATCATTCAAATGCACAAACAAAATTCATTTGTGGCAGAGAGTATGAAAAACAGGTGTGGACAAGTATATGCACAAATATACATAATAATCATGTATGTGCACTGCACCACTTAAGCTCTTCCTCTAAACAAAACTGCACAGTAAACACCATTACTTCAAAGTATACCCACAGATATCTGGGAACACTCTGGCAGTACAAGTGTGGGTAAATTTCAGTGCTCACAAGAAACAAAAAAGATAAAGGTTTCCACACTACTATAAATGTAGACATAAAGAATCCTAGAATACTAGACTAAGGATCACCCCACCCACTCCTCTTATGGGCAAAAACTAGGAAGGTGAGAAAAGGAACTTGCCCAAGACCCCGTAACCCATGGACTGCAGCCCTGGGCCTAGAACAGGTTACCTGGATGTAGTCCAGTATGTGTTCTACTAGACAAGGCTACTTGCTCTGTGACACCTACAGCCTGCTCTCAGAGCAGTCTGCGGACCTCTGGTGAGCCAGAGATCCTTTCAGGAGGTCTCAGGAGGTCAAAACTATTTTCATAACAATCTAAGACTTTATTTGCCTTTTTCACTCTCATTCTCTGATGGGTATACAGTGGAGTTTTCCAGAGGTCACATGATAAGTGATTACCAACAGTCTGAATGCAGAAGCAGATATGAGAATCCAGCTGCCTTAGTTAAGCCAGGTATTATAGAGGTGTAAACTTGTAAACAATGTTACTCTTTTCACTACATTTGTTTAGAAAGCAGTTATTTTTAGAAAACATATTATTTATTTTAACCTGCAATGGGTTTATTACTATTGTTTTAAAATAAATTAATAAGTTGACATATCTTAAATTATTCAGTTTTAATTTTTAATACAGTAAATATTGATAGCTATAACCTCTAAACAAAGTTCCTTGGGGTACTTCCTAATTTAAGAGTATAAAAGGGACTCAAGACCAAAAAGTTTGAGAACCCTTGCCTTCTTCCCACATTTACACACTTACTGATGACATGTAAAAGGAAAAAAAGTTCTTTTGCCGACAACTAACACACCACAGAATCTGATCTTCAGTTTCAAGGTGATGCTTTATATTGGCCCTATTTTAGTAAATGGCTCAGTTAACTTATAAGAAGAAAACCTTACATTTCAAAATTTTCTCTTCAGCTTCTTTAAGGTGTGATGTTGACGTAGGGCACCATGTGGGAAGCCAACCAGTTAGCCATCCTGACCTGCAGCATCAAAAACAAAATACAAATAAGTGAGTTAATGCTCTTCTCAACTCCCAACTGTTACATAGAGAGAAGAAAAGCAGAATAGAAAGATTACTATCTGTGTGAGGAGGAAGCTATCTATCTGTATGTGACAAATTCACCTAATAGGTACAAAGCATTGTGATAAAGTACTGGGATACAGATACCTTCAACCTGAGAACCTACAAGTAGATCTCCACGTCCATCTTACCTTCATGGATAGTCAGATTCCACATAATCAAGCAGAGACTAAAAATGGGCAGAACAAGAAAAGACAAAAAAGGCCTTCCCCCACCCCACTGCAAGACAGTTTCTTATCAGGGTGGAAGTACAAAAAAGTTAAAGACCATGAGTACGATCATTTCAATGGCAGGTTCACAGCAAGTACAAAATATACCTACTATGAGGGCTGAGAGAAGAGACATCTTATTAAAATATGAGATTTTTTTTAAAGCTTCAAATCTCATGGTTAAGTGTAGAACATACCCCTAGTACAAATGCAGAGGACGGGCCCATGTCCAATCTACCTAGCATGAACCGGTTAACTTTTGAAAGCTTTGGATTCCAGCAAACAGTAGATGATAAGAAGGCCCCAGGCATCTGGCAGAAGACAGCGAAACAAAGAGAACAAGGAAGCAGGCCTTGCGCAAGAGGAGACAAAAGGCATAGGGAGGCTGGAACTGACACACTTTGCTCGTAGCCAACCAAGGAGAGGGTGAGCCTTCAACTCCTGGTCTAGCAGACCCCAGGCATATCCTAACAATCTGAGATAATGCAGGGCATTAGCAGTCATCTGACAGTTAGCAAGCGCTCAGCATATGGCCAGTATCACTTAAAGTGAGAACTTTATCAAAGAGAAAATGAATTAAAGAAGAAGAGAAACCAACTACTGCAGATTCCAGATGAGAGGTAAGAGCCAGAACGAAGGCTTTGGCAACAGGGATGGAGACAAGAAGATGAGGAATATTTAAAAATAAAACAGGCTAAGGGTACAAACTTACAACTAGGAGATGAGTAAGTTCTGGAGATCTAATGCACGGCATAGTGATTATAGTCAACAATACTGTATTGTAGACTTCAAAATTGCTAAGAGACTAGATCTTAAATGTTCTTACTTCAAAAAAAAAAGATAATTATGTGAAGTGGTAGAGGTGTTAGCTAAAGCTATTGTGGGAATCATATTGCAATATATAACTGTAAAATCAACACATTGTACACCTGGAACTTATACAATGTTATATGTTAATTATATCTCAATTTAAAAAATAAATAAAGCAAAGAAAAAACTAATGGAAGAAATAGGTGACTCAACAACTGTAATACATGATAGAATTAATTCACTCTGCAGTTATTTATCGAGCACTTACTATCTTTGAGAAACTATTCTACTCACTTGGGGCATATCAGTTACCAAACAGAGGTAAGAGTGATTAATTCTCCCTTAAGGGATTAGAGTTGCTTTTGGACTGGATCTTCACAGATAAACAGGATACTTCAAAAATGAGGTGGGACCTCCCTGGTGGTCCAGTGGCTAAGACTCCACGCTCCCAATGCAGGGGGCCCAGGTTCAATCCCTGGTCAGGGAACTAGATCCCACATGACGCAACTAAGAGTTCGCACGCCACAACTAAAGATCCTGCGTGCTGCAACTAAGACCTGATGCAGCCAAAAAGAAAAGCTGGAGTGGTGGTTCAGGCATTCCCAGGGAAGGAAAGGGCATGAGCACATGCACAGAAAGAAGTATATCATGCGTGTTGTGAGGTAACAAGGGCACTGTTTCCGATAGCAAATCACCACAAATTTGGTGGCTTCAAGCAACAGAAATTTATTCTATCACACTTCTGGAGACCTGAAGTCTGAAATCAGCATCACTGGGCTGAAACCCAGGTGTCAGCAGGGCCACACTCCCATTAGAGGCTCTAAGGGAAAACCCTTTCCTAGTCTCTTCTGGGTCTGGTGTCTGCTGGTATTCCTCACCCTGTGGCAGCGTCACTCCAGTTATCTGTGCCCCTTACCACAGTGCCGTCCCTCTTCTCCATACGACATGTAGAAACCTTCAATAAACAGTAGTTGATATTATACTGATGACAACAATAACAATGGTTCACTAATACTTATGAGGCATAAAATAGGAGTTTTATATAAGGTTCAGAGGGAGTTCAAAGATAAGAACTGACAAAGAATCGTCATTTTGCATCACTCCTTGCCTCGAAGGTAAGGCTACTTCTGGTTGACCTACAATGGGAAACTCAGCCTTTTACTTGACACTCTAATATCATTTTTGTTATTTCTTATTCTCTATCCTCTAGACATACAACATTCTCTGTCCTCTTGCTTCCTGGCCCTGAATATCCTTGGAATATGCCTCTCCCTTATTTGCATGATTCATTATACTTCTTACCAACCTCAGATTAGATTCCATTTCCCCTTTGCCCACATACCCAAAGAGAATTAGATCAAGGTGACACAATGGCACTCTGTACTCAAGCTCTATTTTCTTAATTCTCAAGGTGTGTCATCAAGTTCATATTTACTCATCAGTATCCTCACCTAACTATAAGATCCTTGAAGGTAAGGACTCATTGCATTCTCGGTTTCTATCCCAATACCTACCATATTAATATGCATTCATGCTATGAATGAATAAAGTTATTGCTTCATCCGAGGTGTACTGGTTGCAATGAATTACAAGCAGATGATAGCGAAGCTCTCCATCTTAACATACAATTGGATTACAGAGATGTATGCATATATGTCAAAATTTAACAAATGAACACATAAAACTTTAGCGTTTCATCATAATAAAATTTTATACCAAAAAAAAAAAAAAGGTAAAACAGTCTGGATTTGATAATTGGTTATAAAGAAGGTATAATAGAGGATTCCCAGGCTTCTGTCTGAGGTGCCACTAATGACAGAGAACACATGAATAAGAATAGCTGTGAATAGAGAAATGTGCTAAGTTTTGAATGGGTTGATATAGCATCTACCTTTTCTAAGCTTTGTAGGCTCATCCTACTGCATTTCTCTTCCCTGTAGAATTTCTCTGGGCATTATGCATAACAGGCGCTCAATAAATAATGTTTGCCGAATGATAAGTCACTCACAATCCAAGGTACTCTCAGTCCAAGCTACACCCATTTTACAGATGTGAACACTGAGGTTCAGAAACGTTAAGGACCAGGCCCAGGAGTATTCAGCTACTAAGTGACATAAGCAGAGATGTGACCTGAATTCTGAGTGACTTCAAAACACTTTTTTTCTCAGGTGACTATCTTCCTTAAAATGTCTGAGGAGTTGTCATTACCTACAGAATAAAATCACATTCCTTAAATCTGCACAGAAGATGCTTTACAATCCATCCACAGGTTACTTCGCCCCATCTTGTCTTTACACATTGTACTTTTCAATACCTCATAACTCCCAAAATTTCATGTTATTTTATGCCTCTATGGCTTTTCCCTCTGCCCAGAATACCTTGTCTTTTCTGAGATACTGTCCCTGATCCTGATGCCAAGAGCACAGGTGATTAGTCAGTCCTCTGGCCCTTGTTACAGGTATAGTTACTATTGCTGTGGTTACTTGTCTACTATTTATCTGCCCTACTGCACTCTGAGCACAGTGAATACTAAACCCACGTTAAAAGTCATTCTTAGGGCTTCCCTGGTGGCGCAGTGGTTGAGAATCTGCCTGCTAATGCAGGGGGCACAGGTTCGAGCCCTGGTCTGGGAGGATCCCACATGCCGCGGAGCAACTAGGCCTGTGAGCCACAACTACTGAGCCTGCGCGTCTGGAGCCTGTGCTCCGCAAAAAGAGAGGCCGCGATAGTGAGAGGCCCGCGCACCGCGATGAAGAGTGGCCCCCACTTGCCACAACTAGAGAAAGCCCTCGCACAGAAACTAAGACCCAACACAGCAAAAATAAATAAATTAATTAATAAACTACTACCCCCAACATCTTCTTAAAAAAAAAAAAGTTATTCTTATATTGCCAGTGCCAAACACACTAACCGGCTTGTGGCCATGTGAGTGCCTGGTAACTGTGTGTGTGAAATGAAGGCCTTGGTCAAAAGAAATACAAGAAGCGGATGGAGGAAGGCAAATGAGGTTCATTTCTATAGGCAGAGAGCACTTACAGTTCCACTAGTTCTTTATTAGGCGACAGGATATGGGCAAGATGCGGGCTTGAAACCCCCAAAACAAAACAAACAAATGTCAATGCAAAAAGATCAGTCAAGAAAAGGGTAATCAACAGAATGAACAATTTACGAAGGTGATGAGAAGCAGTGTAACTCACACTTTTTCTCATATATATAAATTTTTCCTTTTTATCTGCTAGTCAACTTTCTTCTTGTCTCTTTATCTTCAGATATAAAAACTTCCTAGTAAGGTCCACAAGTAAGCATGTATATATGTATGTATGCACATACACACACACACACAAACACAGGATTAAAGGACAGGACTATAAGCAGATGTATTTGGTCAGGTTTTCATGGCATGTGGGTTATACTACGGAGATACTATGTGGAAAAAAAGAATGTGGGGGCTCCAGTTCAAGATGGAAGATCCTGATCTCACCTCCTCCACAGTCACACTGAAATCTACAGCTACATATTCAACAATTTCCTCTGACAATAACCTAAAAACTGGCAGAGCAAGGCCCTCCACATCACCCAAACCAGAGAGAAACCACATGGAAGCAGGTGGGAAAGGCTGAGATGCAATCTCACCATAAACCCCACCCTGGTGCAGCGACCCACAGTCAGGAGGGAACTCAAAACCCAGAGCTTCTCCCTGAGGAGCGAAGGGCTCATAACCCACATTGGGCACCCCGATTTTTAAGACTGGCAGCTGAAAGATGAGCCCCCAAAATGTCTGGCTTTGAAGACCAATGGGGCTCAAGCCCATGAAATACATGGGGTGTGGCAAATCGAGGAATGGCTCTTAAAGGGCTTGTGTGCAGACTCACCTGCACTCACCAGCACAGAAGCAGCCCTTTGAAAGCACCCGGGCTTTACGTGAAAGAGACTAATTTCCTAATTGTAAAGCAATGGCCGAAGGAGCAGGGGCCTGCTGGGATGCTCTCCAGGGATGGAGACTGGTGGACACCGTCTTCCTGCTCCCCCTCTGCCATTTTACGATTGGTGACCCAGTTTTTATGTTTGCTACCCAGAGGACACCCCTTGTTCACCTGGCTCTGGCAGTCAGAGGGGCTTGTGTTCCTGGGTCCCATGGGACTGTAACAAGCAGAGAGACAGTTCTTGGCAGACTGCCACTCTCAGGACACCGCACAGACAGTTGACTGAAACACATCCCTAGTCTCTCTGACAAAGTGGCCTATTTATTTGTCCAGGAGTTTTGGCCTTAGAAGCAGGTTTCTGGTTTGGCACACATTAACGACTACAGAGGTGCTTTCATGGAACAGAGGCTGGGGAATGCCATTTTGCACTCACCCTCTGCCTTGCTATAGCTCACCAATATCTCCCAGAAAGGAGCTTGTACACTCCTCTGGAGCCCTGATTTGTGTGACTGCTGCCCAGGCGACGCCTCCAAACCTGGTTGCCAGAGGTGGAAAATGGGTAAAATGGGTGAAGGGGGTCAAAAGGTAAGAGCTTCCAGTTACAAATAAAGTAAGTCATGGGGATGTAATGTACAGCACGGTGACTATAGTTGATACTGTACTGCGTATCTGAAAGTTGCTAAGAGAGTAAATCTAAAAAGTTCAGTTCACAAGAAAAAAATTCTGTAACTATGCATGGTTACCTAGACTTACTGGGATGATCATTTTGCAATATATAAAACTATCAAATCATTATATTATACCCCTGAAACAAATATATGGTATATGTCAATTATGCCTCAATAATAAAAAAAAGAATGATAGAACAGAAGATCCATAATAGCCTACATTATAATAAGGCTCTAGTCTAATGTTCTCTGCTGCCAGTTTCAAATCTTTTGAATTAACAGGAGATAAGACCTCTAGGCATATCTGACAAATGTTACCTGTAACTTATTATCAAGGTATCAAGATAATGGAAAACATTACTACTATTAGTTTATGGTAAATATATAAACTATTTACAAATTATCAAGGAAAA
Source organism: Hyperoodon ampullatus (assembly GCF_949752795.1). Taxonomy (NCBI): domain Eukaryota; kingdom Metazoa; phylum Chordata; class Mammalia; order Artiodactyla; family Ziphiidae; genus Hyperoodon; species Hyperoodon ampullatus. The sequence continues at coordinate 47,480,365 of NC_136923.1, read as the reverse complement.
ACAACTCAAGCCTTCAGCAATGAAATTTTCAATTTATTCAACAATTTTTTCAATTGTTGAAAACAGCAGTTTAACGGGCAACTAAAAGGAAAGAATCTCATGATCTTTGGAGCTTAAAATAAAAAAAGTCCTTGACAACATGGTTATCAATGTCTATGTTCGGTCACAAATATATGAACTAGTACCAACAGGAATTTACTTACAACTCAATCTCATCAAGTTTTTTCAACAAATATCTCTCAAATAATAGCACAATCCCTGGTCAAAGAGAATCAGAGATCAGTACAACAACAAATAAAAGTGAAATGAACTATAACCTATTACTGTTCCCACTTACATCATAGACATGCTGGGGCAGAGAAAACGCAAATGCAATCTTTGTTTCAGTCTTCAAAAAAAATAATATTAAAAAAAAATTCAGTCTCTGAATACCTACTATGCACAAGGCACTAGAGTTTAAAATGTGATATATCAGCCGGTAATACAGGACTCATGCCTACCTCCACCTATTTACCACTCATCACAAAACCTACTTTCAAAGGATAGGATTGTCTTGTCTATGCATTTTGCCTCTTAGTGATTGGCTTAACTCAAAGAGAAGGGGCAAAACAATGTTTTTATGTTTGCAAGGCTACTGTATTACATTAAAAATTAGGGCTCTTCAACCACAAGAGGCACCAATACTCTCCAAGTTTTTACAGCAGCTTTTTCATCAAAGTAGATAATTTTTTTTAAGTGGAGCTTTTCTAAAGTATATTTAAACTGAAAAATCTATATTTAACAAAACATAGTAAAATATTTTATTTTCACTGTTAACGGAACTGTAAAGATACCTCTCTCCCCTAAGCCACGATAATGTTTCTATCTAATCAGTTTTTGCCTTAACCAGATGACAATGTTTTATATAAACTGCCTTTACTTCTTTCTTAGAGTTATTCTACAGGATTGTTAGCACATAGTAGGTCCAAAGGAACATTTTTAAAGAGTGAAAAGCAAGGGTCTATCTTTTCCACCCTTTAGGTTATCACCCTTTGTTCACTGAGTTCCCACACCTTAGCTTGCAACCTCTATTGCTTCAACCCTCTGAAACAGCGATCCCCAACCTGTTTGGCACCAGGGACCAGTTTCATGGAAGACAATTTTTCCACGGACTGGGTGGTGGGGGGCTGTTCGGGCGGTAATGTGAGCAATGAGGAGCGGCAGATGAAACTCCGCTCACTGGTCCACCACTCACCTCCTGCTGTGCGGTACAGGTCCGCAGCCCGGGTGTTGGGGACCCCTGCTCTAAAACACCCATCCAACCTCACTTCCTGTCTTTGGGGTAAAATGACCTCATCTTCAAAGAAACCCTCTGCCTCTTCCACAGAATCTCCTATGCCATTCAGCGTTGTTCTGCATTTCTAGGCTTCGTGTGTGGAAGACTGCAACTAAGCACATGAGATTGGAAGTAAGGACACAGACTGAAGTTTGTCAGATATCCAGCCATACTTCTGAGGTCACAAAAACCAAAGTAAAAATTAAATTTACCATGGCCACAATACAGTGAACAAGATACAGGGCTGCCTCCTCAGAACTTTGGAAAATACACAGAAAAGCAAAAATTAACTTCTCTAATTTATTTAAGCAGATAAAAAATAAACACCATCATACATTGCTGAGGCCCTAACTTCAGAAGAGAAGAAAAGTGTCAGTCGCAATGTAAAGATAAGCCATTCACTACAGGAACTATATCTATCTATGGCATCAGGAAGGCTTACCAATGTGCACCAAAAGGTTTTCTACACTGTCCATTTGTTGAGAACTGACCTCATTAGGAAGGTTGATGATCTAAGCCCTAAGGCATCTTATCAAAAAACTAAATAATCTTGCTTTATAACCTGTAACAGATATAAGGAATCTTTTTAGTGAGCAGATTTCTGAAAGCTTTAAAACACTACACTAAAGGTGGCAACTGTAAGGAAGCCAAACAGGATGTGCTTAGCATATTAACAGAGTTTATTAACTTAAGAATGTGATTTTAAGTATCCTGAGTTTGAGAGATAAAACTGAATTTTTTTTCCCTTAACTTTTTTTTTTTAATTAATTTATTTTTGGCTGTGCTGGGTCTTTGTTGCTGCACGCAGGCTTTCTCTAGTTGCGGCAAGCAGGGGCTACTCTTTGTTGCGATGCACTGGCTTCTCATTGCGGTGGCTTCTCTTGTTGCAGAGCACGGGCTGCAGGCGCACGGGCTTCAGTAGTTGTGGCTCTAGGCGCATGGGCTTCAGTAGTTGTGGTGCACGGGCTTAGTTGCTCCGCGGCATGTGGGATCTTCCCGGACCAGGGATCGAACCCGTGTCCCCTGCATTGGCAGGCGGATTCTTAACCACTGCACCACCAGGGAAGTCCTCCCTTAACTCTCTATGTAATCTTTTGTTAAAAAAAATATCATTAACATTGTACTTGTATCCTAGGACATCAACATGTAAATTGGCTAATAATTCCTGTTTTGTTCTCTGACTATCTATAGTATTACTAAATCTGATTTGCACAATCTGTAAATATTGTGAAACAGTGAAAGAGGTTTCAAAGTATTCTGAAGAAAATATACAGAAGTCTGGTCAATTTCCACACACTCTTGGCCACTTAAATAACATTTCTAATTAGGTTATAAGTAAACAGGATTTCATTATATTACAATTTTGTTTAAAATGGCCTCCCTCCCTATACTGGTACTGTCAAGAGAGAAAAACTATGTTTATTACTGCTCTCTATAAGCTATTCTAAGCACTCTACGCACAGTAGTCTATCTCATTTAGAGAAACTATGAGGTTTTGATTTTATTATAAATATCCAAATTTATTAGACGTATGAATATACACGTTCCTCTGAAATAATTCCTCAACCAATGAATGACTGAAAACTTCCAAGCTGAAAATGATAACACACTTGGGCAAATAAAGACCTTCTTTCCTGGGAAATGACTTCTTAAATCCTATCCTGGAAAAGAGGAAGAAAAAAAAAATAGAGTATGTCTCACACAATCATAATTTAAGCGACTAATATGCCATTTTATTTTAAATAAATAATACTAGTGATTCAAATTATCATAACCATTAGACCAATGACAACACAGGCCCTCTAGTATATTTTAACACATTAATTAGCATTCTTTTAACTATTTTTCATTTCTAACCTGTAACTTTTACTTTTTTTACTATTATTTTTTAAGAAAATTTTATACAATTTTTAAACATTACTGTCCTAACCTGTGACTTTTAAAGACCTAGAGCTGGAGAATTGGTGTTTTAGACATAGCCACGTGCTGGTAATATTTTCCCCCAATTGTTTCCTACCTTCTTGCACACAGTAAACAAGCCATTCTAGAATCAGACACATCATCATCCAACATACATAATTAAAGAAACTACATGTGTACTTTTAGATTTACATTGTTTAATAAATCCAAGTGATATTTTGTGTTAATTCCAAAATAAGTTCATCCACTAGATAAAGAAAATAAAAACTAAAAACCCTAAGTCTCAAACTGAATAATAAGTTTTAATAAAATCATCTTTCTATATAATTTTTTTTTTATGATTCACAATCAGGAGTGAGAGATTATAGAACTGTGGAATCAGACTAAAAATCTAACTACACAATGTTTCTGAATGGCTATTATAAATAATACAGACTTTAAGGACTCATTCAGAGACACAGTTGATTCTGAAATGTATTATTCAGTGTTGTTTTTCCTAAGTGTACCATCCACGGGACTTTTTTTTTGCGGTACACGGGCCTCTCACTGTTGTGGCTTCTCCCATTGGGGAGCACAGGCTCCGGACGCGCAGGCTCAGTGGCTCACGGGCCCAGCCGCTCCGCGGCATGTGGGATCTTCCCAGACCGGGGCACGAACCCATGTCCCCTGCATTGGCAGGCGGACTCTCAACCACTGCGCCACCAGGGAAGCCCCTACACTCTTTTGTTAAGTTCTTTGTCATAGGAATGAAATCTGCATTTGCTGGTCTGTAATTGGCATTTTGGAGAATAGGCGAAACAGTGAAGCATGGTTCCCTGTTGGTTCATCCAAGGTCAAGGAGAAGAATCATATTCCCAACTCCTCCAATATAATTTAAGTTCATGATCCTAATGGCTCAAACTCGTCCTAGTCAAGTTCAAACTTTGAATTTCTTATGAATATATCTATTGATGTCCTTTGGATATTTTATGATTAAAAAATTTAAATCACAAACTGCAAAATGAATAATCAAGTACTAGGTTTTTGATCTTAATGTTTGTGTCAGCCTAAGTTTACAACAGCTGAAGTGTTTGATTCTTAAAAATGTATTGAAGCTTTCTATTTGTAAAGCCTCTTTAGGTTCTATCAGACATTTGAATAAGACAAAAGCTTTGTCCTCAATGAGCTGACAAAACAAACATAGAAAAACTATACTACAAGACATGGTGAAGATGCCATGAAGAAAGTTTTGGAAAATACCATGGACCTTTAGAGAAGGAACATCACAATCTGTTTTGGGTCAGAGAAAACAACTTGAACCAAGTCATGGGGAAATGGGAAGTGAGCAAGAAACATGTTTATGAAACAATGAAAGACACAGCTTGGCTAGAGCCCAGCGCACAGGGAGGAAATAAGACTCCAAAGACAGGAGCCATGCCGCCTGTAAAGGGCTCTGAAGTCAGGCTGAGGACATATAATAAAGCCACTGTGTGTGGCTGTGCTACAAGCAAGACTGTGCCTCTTGAGGGTGTGAAAGTTAACAAACAAATTACACTGAAAGCATAGGGACAGAACGTATTACTAAAGCCTGCAATAAATCAGAAAAGGGAGTAACCGGGATCTGAACCAGGTGGCCCCCAGGTGACAGTGGGAATGGAAAGGTGATGTTGCACTTAAAATCTACTGCACGTGGTAAAGGAGTTGGCATCTGGAGCAATGAAGGCAGGGGAGGGGGAGGGGAAGCCGGTGCCACAGTTCTTAATCTGGATGACCAGAAGAAACTAAATACCTAAGTGCCCTAACAAAAATAGGAAGTCAAGGGGAAAACTGAGCTTTTTGTATTGTTAGTTCAGGGGAAGGTGGTGCAAATGTGATTCTGGTCTGGACTTGTTACATTTGAGGAATCAGTTGCAAACATTTGCCACACAGTTAGAAACATCACTAGAGTACTGAAGAAGGCTCCATCCTGAGGAGATTTCAGCCCTCTCCACAGACAGGATAGTTAAAAGGAGTGTGAATAAACAAGGCAAAAATGAAAACATAGATGGAGACAGATTGCAGAATGACTCCATTTAGAGAATGGGGGGGGCAAATAAAACTAACTACTGATCTCAGGTAAGACAAGAAGCAAAATGTCAGAAGATGGCTCTTATCAGACATTCGCTAGAGTGTCTGATAAGAGTCTCAAAAGCGAGTAGCTATCTTTAGTGTCAAACACTAAAAAGGACCCAAGGAATGTAAGTATTGAGAAAAATAAAAGTCCACTGGGATGTGGCACTGAGAAGTTCTGTGATGTTTAAGAAGTCAGGAGGTAACGATTTGGAAAGGGGAGATGGCAACAGAGAGGAGCCACTTATCTTAGAAGTCTTTTAAAAGATAGGAGAGTGGACTTCTCTATCTTATTTCCAAGGCAAAGAAATACAGTAAAACTCTAATGAAATCCAGTAGTGCAAACCCACTGGAGGGGAAAAAAATCCCTTATTTATTACTATTTGATGATTTCCATGGTGTAAGTACTACCACCATGGCTGATTTCAAGATGCCAATGGTTGGCAAAATTCCTGAAAATTTAGTAATAACTCTGGACCACCACTGCAAACTGCTACTCTGTGGTCTACTCTGCAACTCAGCAATTCCGTGACAGCCTTCCTCTAAACTCAACTGATACTTAATTACTCTCTGGGACAACCTTGCAGCAATTCACAGATGTCTACACAGCTCTTGTTACATATTGCTTTCTCAACTGTATTACAACTGAAAAGGGTTAGATGTTGAAAGCCAAACGGCTCCCAGGCATGCCTGTCTTCACTAAGAAGGAAACAACAAGAATTATATACTCCAAAAAGCCTTCAGGTGACCTTTTTTATAATTGTTTCCTTTGTTAACGTCATCATCCCTTATAAATCTGAGATGTCTTGAGAATAGGGAACTTGATTCAAAGACTTCAGTTTTCCCACAATCCACTTGGCTCTTGGGATAGTTCTATTGTTGATTAACCAATTAAAAAAAATTTTAAGTGAGCTCTGTATCAATGAAGGATTAAATAATGAAGTGGAATAAGCAAAAGAAACATGAACCAAACATCCTAGTAAGCCCAATCGCGGTGAGAGGCAGCAGAGATATGTGAAAGCTCCTTAGACTAAATCCAGATACCTAGGGGGCTCCAATCCATCCCTGCTACTTGCTGGTGGGATGCTAGCAGCAGTCCCAGTTGCAGTTCCACCTGAAAAATGGGAACAGTAATACCCAGCACACAGGGTCAACCTTAAGGTTTAATACGAACACATTAGGGAACACCCAGCAGGAACAGGTACTTGCTTGGTACAGTTCATAATGCCATACCAGTTTGCACACTGGACATTGCTCAACTGTATTGCCAAGAGCACCAAGGAGGCCCACCTCTAACAAGGAACTGCAGCTGGTTAGCTGCTAAGGATAGTTTATAGTCTGCCCCAGTGACCTCCTGCTATCACCCAAAAGCACAAATTCCTTTCACGGTTGTGCCCTGGACTCCCAAGTCCCACAACAACATGGAGGCCAAAGAGTCCTCCTAAAAGCAATCTGAGAGCCAAAAATGTTGTGACAAAGGAGAGGGTAACAAGCTAACAGGTTCTGACTTGTATTCACACGGCCTGCAGCATCTTACCTTAACAAGGAAGTTCATCAACAAACCAAAATAATGGACTTATTCATCATATAAACAAAACTCAAGGGAAGAACCTAGTTTCTAATATTTCACAACTTTTCCCCTCTGTCATCTTTCCAAATACCCCCGTCTATTATGATACTTTATATTCCCTTCTGTCATTTAGTTTATGTTTCATATGCTAATTTCTCACGACATCTGAAATAGAATTGTTGTCAAAATATTAAACATATATGGGGGGTAGCACAGAAGTTTATTTACTTTCCAATCTGAATGACCGGCCTTGAGAAATACAGCAATAATGTTCATAGCAATTTAATTTTTCCACTAATTAACTGCTATTCATCTACTGCCAAGTGCATGAAGTTACAGGTGCAAAAGAATAATACAAACAGTATATTCGTATATCAAAAAGTTTCCCATTAGAACCCTCCTAAACTGTTGATGGGAACGTAAATTGGTGCAGCCACTATGAAAAATAGTATGGAGATTCCTTAAAAAGCTGAAAATAGAGCTACCATATGACCCAGCAATCCCACTCCTGGGCATATATCCAGAAAAGATGAAAACTCGAATTTGAAATGATACATGCACCCCGATGTTCACAGCAGCACTATTTACAACTGCTGGAAGACATGGAAGCAACCTAAACGTCCATCAACAGATGAATGGATAAAGAAAATGTGGTATATATATACATTGTGTCTGTGTATATACACAAACACACACACACACAATGGAATACTAGCCATAAAAACTAATGAAATACGAACGTTTGCAGCAACATGGCTGGACCTAGAGATTATCATACTAAGTGAACTAAATCAGAGGAAAACAACTATCACATGATACCACTTACACGTGGAATCTAAAAGAAAATGATACAGATGAACTAATTTACAAAACAGAAGCAGATTCAGACATAAAAGACAAACTTATTACCAAAAGGGAAGGGGGGAGGGATAAATTCGGAGTTTAGGATTACCAGCTACACACCACTATATATAAAATAGATAAACAACAGGACCTACTGTATGGCACAAGGAACTATATTCAGTATCTTGTAATAACCTATAGTGGAAAAAAATCTGAAAAGAATATGTGTGTGTGTGTGTATATATATATGTGTGTGTGTGTATATATATATGTGTGTATATATATATATATATATATATATATGCACTGAATCACTTTGCTATACACCTGAAACTAACACAACATAGTAAATCAACTGCACTTCAATAAAATAAAAAATTATTTAAAAAAAGCTTCCCGTTAGACATCTGTCCCCCCACTTCCATAAAGCTTCCTACACATATGTGTCTTCTGAGAAGCAAACGCACACATCTCTCCAGTAAGGCCAGAACACTTGGAAGCAAAGGAAGATCTCCATTTGAGAGATTACTGACTCTGAATTTGCTACCTGTATCGTGTTAATTTTCTTTCTATAATTAAACGTTCTCTGAAAGCTCAAGCCACAGACTCACTCCCCCAGCCCCTTTCCCCCGTTCTGGGCTCCTCCTTCCCCCGAGCCTCCCCTTCCCTCCCGCGGCTTCTGGGGTGAACCTGGGCTCGCCATCCAACACTGTCCCGAGGAAGCGCCGCCCCTTCCTCAGGCTCCCGAGACGCTCGGCCGGGTGGCATCTCGCCCCGGACTGGACCGAACACAGCGCGTACCTGAGGTCCGGAGCCGCGCTCGGAAAGTGGACAGAGTGACTCAGCCGTTTCCCGTGACTCGAGTCAGGTGCAGGGACGCCGGTCAGCACTCGCGGGCCGCGCTGGGGCAGGGCTGGGGTCCGCAGCCGTCTCTGCCCGGAAGGAGACCTCAGCGGACGACCAGCCCGGACTGAGTGCCGGGTCACCCCCGCCGCCCGCCCCGCCGAGCCGCTGACACGACCCCGCGGCGGCCCCTCCGCGCGGGGGTCAAGTGGCCTCCCGGCGCTGCCTGGGTCACACTCAGACCCGAAGGGCGCCCGCCGTGGGCAGAGCGAGGCCAGGGCTTCTCCTCCCGGCGCCGCGCGGATTCGCGCCGGGGCCGGACGACAGAGCCGCCGGGCGAGTTAAAGAGTCCTCGGCGCTGCCCGCGCGCCCGAGCCTGACGCAGCCCCCGCCGCACTTACTTCTCATTAGCGTCCGCAGAGTCCACCTCCACCTCCTCAGCCGCCATGGCCGCCGTCGCCACGCGAGCTCCCGGCCGCACTTCCAAGCCGGCTGACAGGCCGACTGGGGGACCGGGACCCGCCGCCGCCCTTAAGGCCGCCGCCAGCGTAGGCGTCAGCCGCCCCCTCGCGTGACCGGGCGGTGCGGCCGCGCGCCTGCGCGTGCCGGGCCATCCTGCCCCCATCCACCAGTCACGCATGCGTCCTTCCGTCCGACGTGCTCGGGTGTGGGCGCTAGGCGGGGCAGTCAACCTGGAGGAACCGAGACTCGCCCGGGAGAGTTAGGTGGTAACTAGCTTAAGTAATAACCGTGTTAATGCATCATCCGCTGATTGTCAGGTGCTGGGCACTGGACAGGCACCTAGCAGTTCCCTGGGGAATGAGGCGCGACCTTGCCCTGAAAGAGCCTATGTAGTATTCGATAGATGCTGCAATAGCGAATGGAAATGCTGTAATGGAGGAGCTGTGTGGCCTGCCGCCGGCCCTTCCTCGCAGGTGGGTGGCCTAGGGGAGAGGGCGACCTTTAGTCAGTTGATGTTCACTGATGTGCGGGACACTACGCCAGACCCTGGAGTTACTGTAGTGACCAAAACCAGCAACTCCCATCCACCCCGCGCTGTGTACACACAGGAGGAGTGTAAAGAGTCAGCGTTGAGGTATTTAGAGTTCTTGAGAGGACATCACTAATGTAAATATCAACACTTCTTGACCTGTTTTCAAGTCTTTCAACCGTCAGATACTACCTGTTTTTGTATTTATATCACTTCCTGCCATTCATTCATTTTATTTACCATTTGCCTACTATGTCCCCACTCTGTTCTAGGCGCTTAGAAACAATGGATTGAAGTAGGGCTCGCTCCTTTACGGAGCCTACGCTAATATATTACCCTTTATTTTATTTATTTATTTATTTTTGCGGTACGCGGGCCTCTTACTGTTGTGGCCTCTCCCGTTGCGGAGCACAGGCTCCGGACGCGCAGACTCAGCGGCCGTGGCTCACAGGCCCAGCCGCTCCGTGGCATGTGGGATCTTCCCGGACCGGGGCACGAACCCGTGTCCCCTGCATCGGCAGGCGGACTCTCAACCACTGCGCCACCAGGGAAGCCCTACCCTTTATTTTAGACGCAGTTCATCCCTCTCCTTCCCTAACTCTCCTCCCTCTCTGCAGCCTCTTTTTCTCTCCTCTGAGTCCCCCTAACCCAGACAGTTTCTATCACTCATCTGACACTCAGATTCTCAGCCTTGTCTACTTGTTGTGGCTTTTTAATGGACGTTAATCAGTATTCTTCCAACTACACTGGAAGTTCCTTGAGGATAGGGATGGTGTCTTCTGTGATTTAGGGGGGAAAAAAGCAACTCATAATCCCTTGGGCATAGCAATAACTAATAAATATTCTTATTGTATTTGATCCAATTCGTAAGTATGTTAGGGAAGACTAGGACATATGAAAACACCGTTCCAGGTGTTGCCAGAGACTTGCAGTGTGTCTGCAGAAACTGACTCTCGACTATCTCCACCTATCAGACCATATCCATACTGGGGACACCTCTTTCTATATGGGCCAGACAGGTAATTGAGGACTCTACTGCATGGAGTACAGTCCCAGCCCTGTGGTACTGAGTCCAGTATCAAAACCTAAGAATATGGCGGCAACTCCTGCAGCACCTTCAGAAACTTGGACTGGCAGGTATGCGCCCTCAAGACTTTGTGGACCTGGAGCCCACTCTCATAGATGCCTATGGCTGCTGCGCAGTTTAGAAAAAAATCATTGATCCAATGCTGGAGTTTATCCAGAAACTGACAGAGCAGTGCATAGGGCTATGGGATTTCATGACCTTCCCCAACTCTGGGGATATCTCTGCCCAGGCTTCACTTTGCTGCTGGTGGAGGAGCTGTCCTTGACTATGGCAAGAAGTCCAAGCTGGTATCACCCAGCCCCTGGGTGCTGCCAGCAGTGGAGGAACCCCTGCTGCTCCATGGTGACTGCCACACCACCCTGGAGTTCCTGGACTGTGTCTTCTTGGGAGACAGTGAGACCAACATCTTTTGAGGTAACCTGTACCTGGACAGCTCCTCCTACACCACCCTCAGTCACTGCTTGGCCAGACCTCCATCACTGCCTCCCTGTACTTTGGTGGTGCCCTGAGAGCACACCTCCCAGAGTTCCAGGCCAACCTGGTGCCCTCTTTCCAAATCCACTTCTTTTTGATGATGTACTAACCAGTTACTTTGATTAAGCAGTACTTATGTTGGGGGATCACTTGCGCCTACTTTGAACTCTCTCTCTCATCAGATGGTCAGATGTGACACTCATCAAGGCAAATTCACAGCCTGCTCTGCCTGCGCTACCCCAGGGCTGTGGCGTCCAAAGAACTAATGCTGCTATTACACCACAAAGACCATTATACCACCATTATACCAGTGTACCATAGAAGTTGATGACTGGTGCCCCACTGCTGTCAAGATTGGCTTTCATTTCTAGCCCCTCAACAGTGATTCTCCAGGAGAAATGCTGAACACCACCACGGCCATCAGAGAGGGCTGGGCCTTTATCACAAGTCTGCCAGGCTAGCACTTGCAAACCAGAATGAGGATAAGGGCATGAAGGGTTTTCTGAGGACTTCGATGGCCTTGCTGCCCTGTAAATGTTGATAAAGTGCTTGATTAAACAGAGTAAGAAAGCAAGTGTGGCAGGGAAATAATAAGGACATGGGATAGTAAGGGAAAATGGTAGCTGGATCAAGGGAAGGGCTGGATACCAGTCAGCTGTATGACCTGGGGAGGTTTGGAATCACATGATTAGGGCTTCTCAGACTCTAACCTGCATCCACACTTCCTGTGGATCTTGTTAAATGGCAAATTCAGCCTCTGTAGGTCTGGGGTGGTGCCTGGGATTCTGTATTTCTAACCGGCTCCCGGTGATGCCTGTGTTCCGGCTGCCGGTCAGCAGACCACCCTTTAAATAACAAAGCTCTTGAGCAGCCCTGTCCACTAGAACTTTCTGCAATCATGGAAATATTCTAAATCCCCACTTTCCAGTATAGTAGCCATGAGTCACATGTATCTACACAGCATTTGAAATGTGGCTAGTGTGACCGAATTTTTCATTTTAATTAATTTAACTTTAAAGCCACATGTGGCTAATGCTACCATGTTGGACAGCAAGATCTAGATTTATGAAAGTGAGAGTTTGAGACCAGACAATTCCCACGGTCCCATCTGATGTCCTGTGGTTCCAAGATGTTGTTTTCAAAGTGTGTGTGGAGGGTGAGGATAGGAGTTTGATGAGGGGACGGATGTTAAAGTCTGGAGTAAAGCATGAAGGGTTGGCAGTTCCACCAAATGGAAAATAGTTTGAGAGTTACCTGTTTAAAATGTAGAATATTTTGTCTTTTTGTACCTAAGTTGTCAAATTTATTGGCATAAGCTCTTTGTAATATTGCCTAATTATCTTTCTAATGTTAGGCTCTGTAGTGATAGCCTCTTTTCAAACCTGATATTGTTCACTTGCACTTTCTTTGTTTCCCCTGGTCAGTTAGCTAAGAATTTATCAATTTCATTAGTCTCAAAGAACCAACTTTTGGCAATTTCATGGATTTTGCTTTTTCTACATATGCTCTGGAGAGCTTTCCATAGTAGAGTGCATATAGATTTACCTCATTTTTCTTAATTGCTACCACAGTATTTCATATTATGGGGGTACTGGAATTTATTTAATCATAGGCATTCTCATTAATTTTTCTTTTCTTTTTTTCTATTAGAATACTGAAGGGAACCTTTTACATGCCTCTATATGCACATGAGAAAGGTCAGGACCTTCCCCTCCCCCGCAGTTATATAAATGGAATCATACAATGTATAACCTTTTGAAATTGACTTTTTTCCTCTCAGCATAATTCCCTGGAGATTCATTAAAGTTGTCAAGTGAATGAATAGAATAGTTCATTCCTTTTTAGAGCTGAGTAGTTTTCCACAGTTAGTTTAATCAGTCACCTGTTGAAGGACATCTGGGTTGTTTCCAATATTTTTGGATATTACAAATAAAACTGGCATAGACGTTTGTGCACAGGTTTTTGTGTAAACCTAAGTTTTTCATTTTTCTGGGATAATTGCCCAGGACTGTAATTGCTGGTCACATGATAGTTGCATATTTAGATTTTTTAAAGAAACCGCCAAATTATTTTCCAGAATGGCTGTACCATTTTCTGTTCCCAACAGCAAAATGTAATTGATCTAATTTCTCCATATCCTCACCAACATTTGGTGTTGTCTCTATTTTTTATTTTAGCCATCTTGATAGACCAGTAGTAATGTCCCATTGTGGTTTTAATTTGCATTTCCCTGATGACTAGTGATGCTGAGTGTCATTTCACATGCTTATTTGCCATATGTATGTTCTTTTCAATGAAATATCTGTTCATGTATGTCTTTTGCCCATTTTCTAACTACTAAGTTTTGAGAATTTTTAATATTCTCTAGCAACTAATCCTTTGTCAGATATGTGGTTTGCAAATATTTTCTCCCACGTGCAGCTTGTCTTCTTATCCTCTTCACATGGGCTTTTGCAGAGAAAACATTTTTTAATTTAATGAAATCCAATGTATTGATTTGTTGTATGGCCTATGCTTTTGGTGTTGTCTAAGAATTATTTGCCTAAACTGAGGTCTTGAAGATTTCCTCCTTTGTCTTTTTCTAAAAGTTGTATGGTTTAACATGTTACATTTAAGTCCATGATCCATTTTGAGTTAATATTTGTATAAGGTGAGAGGTTTAGGTCAAGGGGTTTTGTTATTTGCTTATGGATATCCAATTGTTCCAACACCATTTGTTGAAATCGCCAGTGGTTTTTTTTAGTTTTTAAAAACTATTTATTTATTTTATTTTTGGCTGTGCCGGGTCTTAGTTGCGGCATGCAGGATTTTCATTGCCGCACACGGGCTCTTTGTTGCAGCGCATGGGCTTAGTTACCCTGCGGCATGTGGGATCTTAGTTCCCCGACCAGGGATCAAAACCTTGTGCCCTGCATTGGAAAGCAGATTCTTAACCACTGGACTACCAGGGAAGTCCTGAAATCACCAATGGTTTTTAATGTATTACTAGGTAGCCTCTTTTTTCTTTCTCCTATATTTTTCTTTTTTTAAATATTGAAGTATAATTGATTTACAGTGTTATGTTAATTTCTGGTGAACAGAATATATATTCTTTTTCATATGATTTATTCCAAGATATTGAATATAGTTCCCTGTGCTCTACAGTAGGACTTTGTTGTTTATCTCTTTTGTATATAATAGTTTGTATCTGCTAATCCCAATCTCCTCATTTATCTGCCCCCCCTTTTCCCTTTGGTAACCATAAATTTGTCTTCTGTCTGTGAGTCTGTTTCTGTTTCGTAAATAAATTCATTTGTATCATTTTAGATTCCACATATAAGTGAACTACTTATACTAGGTAACCTCTTACGCTCTTACAAAGGATGTCTGATGTGTGAATGATGATAGGTGTTTTTCTGGGTTAGGAGATTTGTAGTGGTGCACATGGAGGTGGGGTGCTCAAACCCCTCTTCAAGGAAGGACTTATTACCCCAGCTGCTGTGAGAGTTTCAGTAGAAAAGCTCCCAGCTTACAGTCCTTTCAGAGAGCACATCAGCTACAGAGAGCCGCCTCACCAAGGTCATGCCCTCTGAGGAAGGCTCACATCTAATGAAGGATGGAGGTAGAGATACTAAAGGACCAACCATTTCCACCCAAAGTGAGATGATTCTGTTGAGCCATTTCTGCCCCAGAACTCCCTGTGGCTGAGGCTGTCTAGCCTGCATCACGGCTCAAACTTCTCCCTCTGTCGGATCCCACTTTTCCCCCTCCTTTCCACAGGTGTGATCTTGAGGGCACTCCCTGAACTTTATCTCAGAGACTGCTTCCTCCAGATTCCAAACTGTGATACTCGTTTTCATTTTTCTTTAATGATAAGCATAACATTTGGCTTAGGTACTGAGAATGGTGAAAAGGTTATAACTTGATGGTCTTTACACCACTATCATAGGAATCAGTAACAACAGGAAAACTTTCATCAGAAACTCTACTCTCAAAACACACCACTGCAAAAAAGAAGTGAGCTGAATGGTAGGGAAAGGATAGGTATGAGAGGAAAGATGAGCACAGGCACGCATATGAGACAGATCACAAGCCAGATAGAGTGAGAGTTTCATGATGCTGTCCCCTCCTCTGTCACCATAGAGGTTCCAACACTAGAAAGGTAGATGTGTGGGTGAGTATCCAGACGTACAGCAGACCAAATCTCCCCATCAACGTGATCAAAAATCAGGTAGGCATAACCCTTGAAATCATTTCCATGCTTATACCGGTTCCCATTCTAATGTGTTTCTGATACTTTTCATGACTTCTTAGGAAACCCAAATGTGGATAGAGAGGGAAGTCATAGACGTGATTGTCCAATTTCAACCTCAAATGCCATTGGAGTTGGAGTCAGGAAAGAGAGAGAGGAAAAGAAGCCAGAGGGGCTAGCATTCAATTTGCAGTCATGTCCCCTGGCCCCAGGAGATTTGAAGTCATGCTGATCTGGGGACAGAATTTTAATGGTGTCCCTTTTCTCCACCTTCCACTTCATTTGATTACAATTGAAGAGTCCTAGATTTTTATTTTCAGTAGAATCAGTGTTTTTATTTTTATCTTATTTATTTATTTATTTATTTTGCGTTACGCGGGCCTCTCACTGTTGTGGCCTCTCCCGTTGCGGAACACAGGCTCCGGACGCGCAGGCTCAGCGGCCATGGCTCATGGGCCCAACCGCTCCGTGGCATGTTGGATCTTCCCGGACCAGGGTACGAACCCATGTCCCCTGCATCGGCAGGCGGACTCTCAACCACTGCGCCACCAGGGAAGCCCCCAGAATCCGTGTTTTTAAAAAGGATTTTTGTCACACTATTTCACATCTTTTAACTTTTATTCTAGTTGTTTTTTTTCTGATCAGCCCATGCTGAACTAATAGGCATTCTCATAAACCAGGAAAAATGTTGCCCTCCAAACTGTTGACACTGCAAATGTCAGTGGCCTTTCTGTGTTTCAACTTCCAAAAGCAAAGCTCATCTATGTAGTAATTATGCCGCTGAACATTTTCAGCAGGGGCTGGTTTATACAGTAGTAGAAGGTGTTCATACCTATAATTCCCTCTGACATTTATGTTGCCTGTTTATTTACCCCCTCCCCATTTTGAAAATGCATCCTTCAGTTTAAAACAGTTTACTGAATATCCATTCCGTTTAGTCTGCACTTAGGGCAGAAAACAAACAGCAATGGGTGTCCTGGCTCTATTACATTTTCTGACAAGTGGGAAATATCTGTTTGTAATGCAATAAATACTTGGTTCTAAGTAATTCAGCAAACCGGCTTATTTAGCTTTAACTCTGAAGGGATGCACAGAGGGAACAATTTTCACCCATCATTGATTCCACACTGAAATATGTTATGATTGCATGCCCGCAGCTGGGGGAACTTTGTGGTGGTATGAGTGAATAAGCAGTTAATGAAAATGCTGTTCTGAGTCAGTGCAAAACTAGCAAAGACCTTACTGCTTACTTGGATGGCTGGAGCTGGCTCTTGTCAGTTCACGAGCGTCTGCTGTTAAATATTCAAGAGTTTTGTGGACTTCCCTGGTGGTGCAGTGGTTGGGAATCTGCCTGCCAGTTCAGGGGACATGGGTTCGAGCCCTGGTCCGGGAGGATCCCACATGCTGTGGAGCAGCTGGGCCCACGAGCCACAACTACTGAGCCTGTGCTCTAGAGCCCACAAGCCACAACTACTGAGCCCGCGTGCCACGGATGCTGAGGGCTGCGCGCCTAGAGCCAGTGCTCCACAACGGGAGAGGCCACCGTAGTGAGAAGCCTGTGTGCCACGGCGAGGAGTGGCCCCCGCTTGCTGCTGCAGAGAGGGCGTGCACATAGCAATGGGGACCCAAAGCAGCCAAAAATAAATAAATAAATAAATAATTTTTAAAGTAAATAATTGTTATGGGTATTGTTTCTAAAAAAATTAAAAATAAAAAGTTTTGTGAGCTGGATGTTAAACCTTGCGGGACTTTGAAATTGGGAGTATTTACACCCCAGAAACTGGCAATCACTTCAAATCAGGGCTCTTTTTTTTTTTCTTTTGAGAGCTGGTTTACCAACACACCATTGCCTACTCTATCTCAGTGTAGGAGAATTATCAATACAAAGCAGATGGCAGGCCAAGAAATTAAGTTTTCACAGGGAAGAGGGAATAAACACAAGTCAACTAAAAATACACAAAGCAATGGATGACAAAGGTATAACAACCTTCTGTAAAGGTACACGGGTATAGATTAGCACATTTAAGCACTGGAAAGACAGAGACCTGGTTATTAGATCAAACAAGTGTGGTAATGATTTATGAAAGTGAGTCTCATAAGGCTTGTTTTCTTTTAGGTTGAAGTATACAGCACAGATCATAACGATTATCACAAAGTGATAACACACCCACATAAACACAATCCAGATTATTAAGCAAATTTTCCAGGAGAAAATGGGACTCTTTGATAGAGATTAATGGAGTGGGCAATCCAGGAAGGCTTGCATCAGAAGAGATGGCTTGCAGCTTCACAACACATATGGAGCTTCAAGAATTTCACCTAAGCAATATAACCTACTCTGGATTTTTATTTTATTTTAATAGATGCTGCAAATCAGTTTATGAAGATTTTTTTTTTGCTGTGCTGATGAATATACATTTAATAGCTAAATTTAGGGCTTTTCTCCTTTGAAATTTGAATGTGTTGCTCAGCTACCCTCTGTTTTTTGTGTAGTCTCTGATTTACTATAATTTCTTCAGCTGCAGGTGAGGAAAATGGGCTGTTATTAAATATCTTACGAGTTCAGTAGCACATGCAATGTGTATATTGCTCTCTGATACTTTCGTGTTATTAATGAATTAGTCTCCCAAAACTAGACATTTAAACTGTCATTTATGTACATATGTGCATTATTTTCTTGGGGGGAAGTTGTATGTAAACAAAAGGGATAATTTTTGTGATGACACATGTCTATATGAGATTTAATCTATCATTTTTTGTAATAAAAATTTGTTTTTTCAGTACAAACCTTTCAAACAAAAATTACACAGTAACATGAGATTATGCTAAAATGATTTACCTAAATAATTAAACTCTCAAAAGTGAACCCATCTTACATGCCCAGTTTTCCTTCCTTGAGTCCAGTAGACCTTCCTGTTCATCACATCTGAATCTGGTCACAGAGCATTGGAGGAACATCAGAGTCCTAGTCAGTGGCTGCAATGGTTATATTTTCATTAGTTTGCTTACCAACTTACACTGGGGTTGGTCCTATCTCACCTGAAGTATAATAATTCCTTGAGAATAGAAATGTGTCTTATACTTCCTTTATAAGTCCCAGAAGTACTTAGAACTTTATTGTAATCTATATACTGTGGGGACCAAATAAACCCTTTTAGTTGACTGAGTTACAACCAGATTTAAATAACACCTGCAAGGAATTAAAAATGCTACCTGATTAAGCCAACTGATCTTCCCATCGCTCTCAACAGCTCATACAATTTCCATAATACAAAAGAGAAATCAGGGATTAGAGAGGTTCCATTGCTTACCAACAATTATACAGAGAGAACGAAGAGGACTTTTCTCTGTCTCTTTGTGTCATGTGTCCTAGCATGATGGTGGCTGTCCCGTGAAGTGACAGTGAGTTGATAAAAGGCTATCCCACCACACCCCAACTGCTAAGGCACTCTCCTGGAGTTGTGTTTCTAACAGTGGTAACAGATTTGCATCTATTGCAGTGCAGCTAAAAGGAGCTAGCAATTACGGCTTTATCTATGAACCTGACAAGACTTGTTTTGTTGGCCTTCTTAGTGGGAAGCAATAACCACTGGTATACCAGCTAAAGATACACTTTAGAGCCATAATGCAACTGTCACCAGCCAGAGACTCTGTTCCCACTGCCAGTCAGCCCATGCAAGTAATGCTGTAACTAGTAAATTAGAACAACTGAGACCTCAGCTATCAATTACATTTGTAAATCAGTTATACACTTGGGCCATTTAATTATAAGAATGCTGAATCCTCTGTTTTCGCCCAGTTTCACTTCTGAGGATTGGAGCAGATGGATTATTTTTCACCCTAATTGGAAACTTGGAAATCAAGTTGGTGTAGTCATATAAACATTATGTAAAAATATCACCAAAATCTGCTAAATAAAAACGTAGGCTCTTAACCATAAATCTCCCAACCTGTTAGAAAATTAGGAATGATCTCCAGATTTAGGCCATAGAATTTCATTTAAAAATAAACTAAAAATTTACTTTGATTATGATAGATGATAGATTAATATCTACGATAAAGACGTATGTAGATATAGCCACTGTTTTTTTCTCCTCATGAGTATCTTGTCAGCATAACATTATCTTTTTTTTGGTTGAAAATGAAAGAAAAGAAAAGAAAGCAATTATCTCTAGACAAAACATATAGAATCCTAGTTGAATTCCAAAGCAAGAGAGAATTTAGGTCTCTCATATTAATTTTTAACCATTTTAACAACTTACAGAAAAAGTGATTGCCAAGCTAACAATTCAATCCCCCAAATCCAGAATGAGATGTTTCATTCTCCTTTTAACTGTGATTCTTAATCTTTTCTTAATTTTTGAATTATCACTGCAGTTTAGCCTTTATTCAAGTGGAAGACTTTTTTTTTCTCTTGCGAGAAAGAAAATAAAGAGACGTTAAGTACATTTTTTTTGGGGGGGGCTGTGTTGGGTCTTCATTGCCGTGCACGGGCTTTCTCTAGTTGCGGCGAGAGGGGGCTACTCTTCTTTGCGGTGCACGGGCTTCTCATTGCAGTGGCTTCTCGTTGCAGAGCACAGGCTCTAGGCGCTCGGACTTCAGTAGTTGTGACACATGGTCTCAGTAGTTGTGGTGCACGGCCTTGGTTGCTCCACGGCCTGTGGGATTTTCCCAGCCCAGGCCTTGAACCTGTGTCCCCTGCATTGGCAGGCGGATTCTTAACAACTGTGCCACCAGGGACGCCCAAGTACTTCTTTCTGAAGTACTCAAAATATAGGTTTAATTCCCAGACCAATGTTTGCACTTTGAAGAGCGTACAAATCAGGATTTGAATTTAAAAACACTGAACCTATGACAGAAAGATAGTATTGTTCTTTAACATGTAAATAAACTACATTAATTTTTTTTGTCATCTCTGCATGCTCTTGCTTCCTTGGACTTATTAGATTAAAAATGTACTCAAAACAAAACAAAACAAAAAACCCAGTAAGTAACACTGAAAGCACATGCTAGAAACTCTTTATCATTGTATCATTAAACATCCCCAGGTTGGGAAATATAAAAGTAAACTTTCAGAGAGCAGTCAGCTCCCCATGTTGGTTACAGTGAGTGCGTTACCCAACTTTACTCACAATGATTTGAATAATATAATCACCCTTAAACTAGTTGGTTGAATTCTCAGAGTTGGAGCTATGGCCAAACAGTAAATCCTGAGAATTTTGCTGGTGCCTCATACTCTATCCTTGAGCAGGAGCAATATGTTTTTAGAGAGGTGTTGATAAAGAGAGTGGAAAGTAAATGAAAATGGTGACAGAACAGTTAATTAAGAGAAATTTATTGAGTTTTCGGTAATAAGCTGCCTTAAGAATCACAGTACTAGAAAGCCAAGATTTTTCTTTAAAACCAAAAAAAAAAAATATTTTAAAAGATACTACCTTTTTTCCCTCATTTAAAATTTTTTCTGCTGAAATACATATACAGAAAAGTGCACAAAACAAATATCCAGACCAATGCTTTATCATAAAGCAAACTCTCATGAAACCACCACCCAGGCAAGAGATGGAACATTCCAAACATCCCTAATACCTCCCCCATATGCCACTCAGTCATTACCCCTCCTCTCTAAAGGTAACTCCTCTCTTAACTTATAATACCACAGTTTCGTTTTGCCTGGTCTTGATCTTTACATCAGAATATGAGCTTTGGTGTCTGGCTCTTTTCACACAACATTCCTTCATGTGACTATAGTTCTTATAGATGTTCCTATCCATTGTACAAAGACACCACAATGTATTGATCCAAGCAGCTGCTCTTTCTTCAATGACTTGCTTTGTGACTTTAGATCTATTTTAATAGGGTTTTTTTTCATATTAGCTTATGATCCTTCCTGTGCCTTGATGAACTGTCCATTCCCATGGAGTTTAAAAAATATACCTTAAGATATATTCATCTTGATTGTTCAAATTCTCTAGAGGCAATTTCAAAGCTATTTCCAATATAACTTGTACTATTATGATAGTTCATATTGTTTCCAAGGACTATTTAAATAGCAGCGGTTGTGCGCTCTTATGGTGGGTTTTACCTAGGTGGAAGTGGGACCAGCAGGCAAAAGAGAAAGAAGAAAAATCAAAATATGAATATAAATACAGAATACTTATGTTTAACCCTGGGAAGAAACAGCAAAATGTCCAGATTGAATACACATCTTATAGGAAAGAATTAAGGGCTGTGTAATTTGTTTAGATCTTCAAATTTTCCCACACAATAAATAAAAACATAGCTCTTTCAAAGTTGAAATTTGTGAGGCACTGATACTCTCTGTACCAGTTCAGTTCTTTGGCTTCAATCATAGCAACTCCCTCGGGCCATCGTGAGCTAGAAGAAAGGTACCTGAAGGATACCAGGGGCTATAGCATAGATGGGAGGCTGGATAATGGGGTTAGAATAAAGGCTGTCCTAGATTCCAGAAAGATCCTCAGTAGCCATTTGATAGCAAGAAGAATATGGGCAAGTGCTACGAGTCAGATGGAATTAATTTAGTTTTCAGTCTCTATTCTTCAGCTCAAGATTCACATTCCAAGGTGGGAACAACGAATTGCTTTGACTTGGGTCAAATACCTTCCCTTTAGCTGGGCAGAGGGGGTAGTGGGAGGAGGAGAACTTCAGTGACAGCCCCACAAAACCCCGCGCACTAAATATATACCTAAGAGAAATGAAAACTTATGTCTGAACACAAAAAAAACCCTATGCAGTAATTGAAGGGTAATCCTAATAAAGGAAACTGAGGGGCAGATAGGAAAGGGAAATGGATGCAAGGAAGCCCCAACTCTATTTTCTTCTGGTAGCTCATTTAAATCCTTTTAAACTAGTTTTATTGAGATTTAATTCACAAACCATAAAATTCACCATAAAATGGTGTTTAAAGTGTAATGTCCAGTGGTTTTTAATATATTCATGGGGTTGTAAAACCATCACCATTATCTACGTTTAGAATATTTTCATAGCTCCCCAAATGATTTGAATATGTGATTCATTTGGAGTTAATTTTTTACATGGTGTTAGGTAAGGGTCCACCTTCATTCTTTTGCTTGTGAATATCCAGTTGTCTGAGCACCAATTTTTGAAACAACTATTCCTTCCCCATTGAATTTTCTTGGCATTCCTGTTGAAAATCAACTCACTGTAGGTGTAATGGTTTATATGTGCACTCTCAATTCTATTCCATTGATCTATATGTCCATCTTTATGTCCGTACAACCCTCTCTTGATTACTGCAGGAAGTTTGGAAATCAGGAAGTGTGAACCCTCCAACTTTATTCTTCTTTTTCAAGATAGTTGGCTATTCTGGATCCCTTGCCTTTCCATGTGAATATTAGGACCAGCTTATCAGTTTGTGCCAAAAAAAAAAAAAAAGGGCAGCTGAGATTCTCATAGAGATTACATTGACTCTATAGATCAATTTGGGGATATTGCCATCTTAAACCTTCTGACCTAAGAATGTGAGATGTTTTTCCATTAATTTAAATCTTCTTTTAAAAAGAAGGCTGTTTTGTAAGAAACGCTGGCTTATTTATAGTCCTGGCCCCCTTTCAACTCTGGAGGAGTAGAACCAAAGAGAGATACAAAGCAGTCCTGCAACAGCCAGCTCTAGGCTGTGCTGTAGGAAGGAGGGAGATAGAATCTGCTTCTGATGTTATTAAGGGTCAGGCCAGGAAGATTCAACCATAGAAATGTTGAAGCCTAATTGGAAAAAATAAAAATATTTTTCACATTTATAACTCAATGGGTTAAGACTTCGGTAAACCTGTTCGCACAAAGCTGAATAGGAGAAAACTCCGCTCTCAAGAAATTCATCATCTTGCCTGCTGCAAGTGACTTTGCTAAGGCTGCCTCTAGCCCCTGTGACATCTCTGTGCTAGTTTAGAAGAAAAGCCCCATAGTTTCTCAAGACACTTTGCTTCCATCTTCAAAAAAATGTTGTAATAAATTGCAAACCTACAACATCTACCATATGAATGGTGCCCCTTCCACTGTGATATAGAACATGCAATGCACAGTTGAACACGTGACTGTTCTTAGAGGAGGAATTTCATAAAGTTTTACAGCATATCTTTATGACATAAGCTTGTTATCGTTTTAGCTTGCTTTTTAAGTCACCTTGTGTAGGTTTTTCTTCTGTGCAAGATTATAAATTCTGTGAAAGTGAGGACAGTGTAGGACACAGTAGATATTTATTATTTGTAGACTTGGGTTGGATAAAACTGAATAAAGTCTTTCTTTTTTTTTTTTTTTTTTTGCGGTACGCGGGCCTCTCGCTGTTGTGGTCTCTCCCGCTACGGAGCACAGGCTCCGGACGCGCAGGCCCAGCGGCGCGGAACCTTCCCGGACCAGGGCACGAACCCGTGTCCCCTGCATCGGCAGGTGGACTCTCAACCACTGTGCCACCAGGGAAGCCCTGAATAAAGTCTTTTGAAAGACGTTATGAATAGTCCTTTTATCCTAAACTTCGTCCAAATTTCACATCCATTATTTCACCTAATTTTATTGACTTTCAAAAATATCACATTTAGTGCCAAACACCTTTTGTGCAAGAAACAGAATGTTAATTGAACACAGACTTGCTGGCATATCAGAGGGACAAGGAATAAGTGATGGGATGAGCACTTACTATTTACTTTATCAAAAGGTGCTGCCTGAAGGAGAACGCTGTTGTGTTTCTTGTCAAGGAAATTAACACAGGTGTTTGTTATTATAAATACAGCTTCCACGAGTGAATTGGAGGCTGTTGACTTCTTTCAGAGATAGGAAATTGCTCATTTGTTACATTTTAATATATACAACTTAATGTACACTATTTATCAGACAGGAAATAAAAGAAGCTGAATTAACACAGTCAGAACACAGCTGACTTAAGATAATTATGTAGGGCTATGGGGAAATGCTCAAAACAGCCTAAAACCTAGAAAATAATGATCCAATACTTTAATTCTTGCATGTGTACTTTCCCTAAGCCCTACTCTAATCCCTACCCAGAAACCCTTTGATGACAGTCTTGCCTTTTACTGAAGCTATTTTTTTAACTTCCACAAAAGAATTTCTGATGGCATTTTTCCTATATAATTCTTCATGATTTACCCCCCAAAAGTTCAAGTTACTGCAGCTTGTCTTTTTTAAGTTTGATTTCCTGTTGCTTCTTTTTCTAACCACCCAAAAAGGCCACCAGACGATATCCTTGATGATTTTGCTCTGTAAATCAATGGTTTTCCTCAATTTTCAAAACATTTTCCTTTCCACTACTTGTTATTTTTCTTATCTTGCACCCACCATGTCCTTTTACTTATGTAGGACATTCCAAACACCTCTGTCTCCAACCCAGATTCTGTTGTACTTGGTGAATTCTGCGTCTCACTGCTCAGCTCCACTACTTGTGAAATCCTCCATCCTCATGTGGCGGTGTGTGTGTCAGTCACAGGATGATATGTATGTATATGGGTAAGAAGGACTTTGTCAGGTTATGTGTGTGTACAGCCATAACAGGAGTCATGACTAACTCAAAGTGGAGAGGACAAGGGACTAGTCTTATAGGCAGACATCAGCACTGGATACTTTAACATAGGGTATGCATTCTTCTTTTTCTTCCCTAACAGATTTATTGACATACAATCTACATGCCATAAAGTTCACCCTTTGCAAGTGTCCAGTTCAGTGGTGTTGGGGATATTCACAGTGTTACAGGCCTATCACTAGTATTTAATTTCAAAACATTTTCATCTGAACATTTGCATGTTCAAAAGAAAACATTAGCATCTCTCCTTCCCACAGCCTTAGACAACCACTGATTTATTTTCTGTCTCTACAGATGTGCCTATTCTGGATATTTCATACAAATGTTACCACACAACATTTGGCCTTTGGTAAATGACTTCTTTAACTTAGCATTTGCCCATGTTATATGACGCATCAATACTTAATTCCTTTTTATGGCCAAATAATATTCCATTGTATGGACATACCACATATTATTTATCCATTTATCAGTTGATGGACATTTGATTTGTTTCTGTTTTTTAGTTACTATAAATAATGCTAATAAGAACCTGCTGTATAAAAGAATAAATAAAATTAAATTTAAAAATTAAAAATAAATAAATAAATAATGCTGCTATGAACATTCATATACACATTTTTGTGTAGACACATGGTTTCAATTCTCTTGGGTATATACCTAGGAGTAGAATTTCTGGGTTGTATAGTAACTCTATTTTGAGCACTTTGAAGAATAGCAAAAATGTTTTCCAAAGCAGGCACAGCATTTTACATTCCCACCAGCAGTGTATGAGGGTTCCAGTTTCTCCACCTCCTTGGAAACACTTGTTATTGTCCTTCTTTTTGATTAAAACCACCCTACTGGATGTGAAATAATATCTCATCATGGTATTGATTAGCCTTTCCCTAAGTGCTAATGATTTTGAGCATCTTTTCTTGTGCTTGTTAGCTCTTTCTATATCTTCTGTGAAGAAATATCTGTTCAAATCCTTTGTCTATTTTTAAATTATTTGTCTTTTTTATGTTGAGTTGCAAGAGTTCTTTATAAATTCTGGATATGTCTCTTATCAGATAAATATCCTGCAAATACTTTCTCCCATTCTGAGTGAGAGCTTTATTAATGGTATCATTTGTCACAAAAAAGTTTTAAATTGTTATGAATACCAGTTTATCTATTTTTTCTTTGATTGCTTGTGCTTTTGGTGTCATATCTAAGAAACCATTACCTAACCCAAGGTCATGAAGTTTCAATCCTATGTTTCTTTCTAAGAGTTTTATCGTTTTAGCCCTTATGTTCATGTCTTTGATCCACTTTTAGTTAATTTTTTTATATATGACATGAGATAGGGGTCCAACTTCATTCTTTTGCATGTAGGTATCCAGTGGTCTTTGCATTATTTGTTGAAAAAACTATTTTTCCCCATTAGCTCCCTTGCCAAAAATCAATTGACCATAAATGTAGGGGTATATTCCTAGACTCTCAATCCTATTCCATAGATTTGTCTATCCTTATGCCCATACCACGATGTCTTGATTACTGTAGCTTTTTAGTAAATTTTAAATCTAGATGTGTAAATAAAAGAAGATAGTTTTGACTCTTCAGGGTTCATTGCATTTCCATATGAATTTTGGGATCACTTGTCGAACATTGTGAAAAAAGGCAGCTAGAATTTTGACAGGAATTGTTTGAATCTATAATCATTTTAGGGAGTAAAATGTGAAATGAGATGTATTTCCATTTATTTAGGCCTTCTTTAATTTCTTTCAGTGATATTTTGTAATTTTTAGCATCCAAATATTCAACTTCTTTTGTTAAATTAATTGCTAAGTATTTTATTTTTTTGAAAAAGTTGCATATGAAATTGTTTTTTTAATTTCCTTTTCAGATTGTTCATTACTAGCATATAGATATACAACTGATTTTTGTATATTGATCTTGTATCCTGCAACCTTGTATCCTCCTAACTAGTATAAGTCTTGTATTAATTCTAATGGTTTTATTGTGAATTCTTTAAGATTTTCAATATACAAGGTCATGTCATCTGTGAATACTCCTTCCATTTTAAAGTTATTGTCTTTTATTTCTTTTTCTTGCCTAATAGCCCTGGTTAGAAATTCTAATACAGTAAACCTGTTAATAGTGAGCCCATCACTAATATCCAGTGTAAACTTTAATACGGTTTGACAGTAAATAAATGTGAATTTTTTCAAGTTAAAAAAAAAAAGAAATTCTAATACAATATTGAGTAGAAGTGGGAAGGTGGACTTCCTTGTCTTGCTCCTGATCTATGGGTGAAATCATCCAGTGTTTCACCAACAGTGTGATATTAGCTGTGAACGTTTCTTAGCTGTCCTTTATCAGGTTAAGGAAATCCCTTTGTATGTCTAGTTTGGGGAGCGTTTTTATTTGTAAAGGCTTTTGCCAAATGCTTTTTCTGCTTCCACTGAGATTATCATGTGGGTTTTCCCTTTAATCTATTAATAATGTGTGTGTGTGTGTGTGTGTGTGTGTGTGTGTGTGTGTGTGTGTTTATTGGGTGGGCCAAAAGGTTCGTTCGTATTTTTCCATAAGATGGCTCTAGTAGCACTTAGTTGTCTTTTTTAAAATTATTTATTTATTTATTTATTTATTTTTGGCTGCATTGGGTCTTTGTTGCTGCACACAGGCTTTCTCTAGTTGTGATGAGCAGGGGGCTACTCTTTGTTGTGGTGCACGGGCGTCTCATTGCTGTGGCTTCTCTTGTTGCCGCACAGGCTCTAGGCACATGGGCTTCAGTAGTTGTGGCACACGGGCTCAGTAGTTGTGGCACACGGGCTCAGTAGTTGTGACTCGCAGGTTCTAGAGCACAGGCTCAGTAGCTGTGGCGCATGCATTTAGTTACTCTGCAGCATGTGGGATCTTCCCAGACCAGGGCTAGAACCCGTGTCCCTTGCGTTGGCAGGCAGATTCTTAACCACTGCGCCACCAGGGAAGTCCCACTTAGTTGTCTTTAACTTCATTCAAAACAGTTTTGTTAGACTGTATGTGACAGCTGTCATATCAAAGTGCATTTAAAAAAAAAGACTTATCAGAATTGGTGAATTATCGTGTAGCTATTTTAATATTGAAGATGGAAGGAAAAAAGCAACACTTTCGGCCTAATATGCTTTATTATTTCAAGAAAGGTAAAAAAGCAACTGAAACGCACTTAAAGGTTTGTGCAGTGTATGGAGAAGGTGCTGTGACTGATCGAACGTATCAAAAGTGGTTTGCAAAGTTTTGTGCTGGAGATTTCTCGCTGTATGATGCTCCACGGTCGGGCAGACGAGTTGAAGTTGATAGTCATCAAATTGAGACATTAATTGAGAACAATCAACGTTATACCACGCAGGAGATAGCCGACATACTCAACGTATCCAAATCAAGCGTTGAAAATCATTTGCACCAGCTTGGTTATGTGAATCGCTTTGATGTTTGGTTTCCACATAGGGTAAGCAAAAAAAAACCTTCTTGACCATATTTCTGCATGCAATTCTCTACTGAAACGTAATGAAAACGTTCCATTTTAAAACAAATTGTGACAGGTGATGAGGAGTGGATACTGTACAACAATATGGAACGGAAAATATTGTGGGGCAAGCGAAATGGACCACCACCAACCACACCAAAGGCCGGTCTTCATCCAAAGAAGGCGATGTCATGTATATGGTGGGATTGGAAGAGACTCCTCTATGATGAGCTCCTTGCAGAAAACCGAACGATTAATTCCAACAAGTACTGCTCCCAATTAGACCAAGTGAAAGCAGCACTTGACAATAAGCATCCAGAATTAGTCAACAGAAAATGCATAACCATCCATAAGGATAACAGAAGACCACATGTTTCTTTGATGAGCAGGCAAAAACTGTTACAGCTTGGCTGGGAAGGTCCGATTCATCCGCTGTATTCACCAGACATTGCACCTTCAGATTTCCATTTATTTCGGTCTTTACAAAATTCTCTTAATGGAAAACATTTCAGTTCCCTGGAAGCCTGTAAAAGGCCCCCTGGAACAGTTCTTTGCTCAAAAAGATGAAGTTTTGGGAGGAAGGAATTATGAAATTGCCTAAAAATGGCAGAAAGTAATGGAACAAAAAGGTGAATACATTGTTCAATAAAGTTCTTGGTGAAAATGAAAAACATGTCTTTTTTAAATTTTATTTTTTTAATTTATTTATTTTTGGCTGTGTTGGGTCTTCATTGCTGCGCCCAGACTTTCTCTAGTTGCAGCGAGTGGGGGCTGCTCTTCGTTGCGGTGCGTGGTCTTCTCATTACGGTGGCTTCTCTTGTTGCGGAGCACAGGCTCTAGGCGCGTGGGCTTTAGTAGCTCACAGGCTCAGTAGTTGTGGCTCATGGGCTCTAGACCGCAGGCTCAGTAGTTGTGGCACATGGGCTTAGTTGCTCCGCGGCATGTGGGATCTTCCTGGACCAGGGCTCAAACCCGTGTCCCCTGCATTGGCAGGCGGATTCTTAACCACTGCACCAACAGGGAAGCCCTGAAAAATGTGTCTTTTATTTTTACTTAAAAAACCAAAGGCACTTTTGGGCCCACCCAATATATATATATTATATATTATGTAATATATAATATGTACATTATATATAATATAATATAATATATATATACACTTTATGTATGTATGTATATTTTACAGGTTAAACCACCTTTACATTCCTGGGGTAAATCACAATTCCTCATAGTGCATATTCCTTTTAATATGTTGATGGATTTGGCTTACACTATTTTGTAGGGGATTTTTATACATCTACATTCATAAGGGATGTGGTCCAGTTTTCTTTGTTTTGTGATGTCTTTGTCTGGTTCTCTTATCATGGTAATATTGGTCTCATATATTTAGTTGGGAATTGTTCTTCCTCATATTTTTGAAGGAATATGTAAAGACGTGGTGCCAAAACTTCTTTAAAGGTTTGGTAGAATTCACCAGGGAAGCTATCTGGACATGGAAAAAATTTTAAATTACTAATTCAATCTCTTTACTTCTAATTGATACAGATTTTAAATATTTTCTTGAGTTAGTTTTTGTCTTTCTAGTAATTTGTACATTTCATCTAGGTTATCTAATTTGTTGTCATACAATTGTTCATAGTATTCCAATATTCTTTTTTTTTCTTTTCTTTTTTTTAATTAATTAATTTTTTTTTTTGGCTGCGTTGGGTCTTCGTTGCTGTGCATGGGCTTTCTCTAGTTGTGGCGAGCAGGGGCTACTCTTCGTTGCAGTGCGCGGGCTTCTCATTGCGGTGGCTTCTCTTGTTGAAGAGCATGGGCTCTAGGCACGCGGGCATCAGTAGTTGTAGCGCACAGGCTTAGTTGCTCCACGGCATGTGGGATCTTCCCAGACCAGGGCTCAAACCTGTGTCCCCTCTGTTGGCGGGTGGATTCTTAACCACTGCACCACCAGGGAATTCCCAATATTCTTTTTATTTCCGAAAGGCTAGTAGTGATGACCCCTCTTTCATTCTTGATATTAGTAATTTGCATCTTCTCTCTTTTTTTCTTGTACAGTCTAGGTAATGGTTTGTCAATTTAGCTGATCTTTTCAAAGAGCCGATTTTTGGTTTCTTTGATATTCTCTGTTGTTTTTCATTTATCTATTTCATTTATTTCCACTTTAATATTTATCACTTTTTTCCTTCCATTTGATTTTTGTTTAGTTTGCTCTTTTTTTTTAATTTCTTAAGGTGGAAAGTTAGGTTATTGATAGAAAATCTTTCTTCTTTTTTAATACAGTTAGTTACAACTATAAATTTTAGTCAAAGCATTAGCTTTATTCCATAAGTTTTGCCATTTCATGTTTTCATTTGCATTCATGTCAAGTTATTTTCTGATTTCCCTTGTGAGTTTTTCTTTTACGTAGAGTTATTTAAGAGTGTATTGCTTTATTTCCACATATTTGAGAATTTACCAAATTTTCTTTTTTATTGTTGATTTCTATTTTTATTACATCATTGTCAGAGAATATTCTTTGTATGTTTTATATTATTTAAAATGTATTGAGTCTTGTTTTATGGCCTAGCATACAGTAAATCTTGGAGAATGTTGTACGTGCACTTGAGAATAATGTGTATTCTGTTATTGCTGGGTGGAGTATTCTGTAGTTTCTGTTAGGCCTCATTGGTTTATAGTGCTATTCAAGTCTTCTATTTCCCTGTTTATCTTCTCTCTAGTTGTTCTATCCATTATTGAAAGTGGGATATTGAAGTCTCTAACTATTATTGTTGATTTTCTCCCTTTGATTCTGCATTTTGTGGCTCTCTTGTTAACTACGTATATGTTTGTATATGTTAAGTCTTCCAAAGGGATTGAGCCCTTTATCTTGTAAAATGTCCTTCTTTTGCACTAGTAACAACTTTGGGCTTAAAAATCTGTTTTTTTTTCTGATATTAGTATAGCCATTTCAGCTCTCTTTTTGGTCTTGTTGACCTGCTATGTGTTTTTCTATCCTTTTACCTTCCATTTATGTCTTTCAATCTAGTTGAATCCTGTTTTTGTACCAATTTTTGCCTTTTGATTGGGATATGTATTTCATTTGCATCCCATACTATAACTGATAAGGTAGGATTTGCATCAACCACTTTACTTTTTCTTCTGCACGTCTGATGTCTTTTTTGTTCCTGTGTTCCTCTATTACTGCCTTCTTTTCTGTTAAATATTATATAATATATCGTTTTAATTCCCTTATTTCTTTTACTGTATTTTGGGGCTATTTTTCTCAGAGGTTGCCTTGGAATTACAATGAACATCGTAACTTAAAAATATCTAGTTTGGATTAATACCAACTTGATTTTAATAGTATACAAAATTCCAACATGGCTCCAATTAAATGTTGAACAAAACTCCAGCATAGCTCCATTCTCTCCCCCTTCCTTTGTCTATTATTGTTAGGCAAATTACATCTTTACACATTATAAGCACATCAACACAGTCTTATAATTATTGCTTCACGAGTTGTCTTTTCAATCTGAAGAAAAGTACATTTATACTGTCTTTTATGTTTACATATGTATTTACCTTTACTGGTGATCTTTATTGCTTCATGGGAATCCGAGTTCCTGTCTAGTGTCCTTTCATTTCAGCCTGAGGACTCCCTTTAGCATTCTTCTATGGTAGGTCTGATAGTGATTAATTCTCTCAGTTTTTGTTTATCTGGGAGAGTCTCAATTTCTGCTTCCTTATTACAGGTTAGTTTTGCTGTATATAGAATTAGTTGACACTTTTTTTATATATATACATCTTTATTGGAGTATAATTGCTTTACAATGGTGTGTTAGTTTCTGCTTTATAACAAAGTGAATCAGCTATACATATACATATATCCCCATACATATATCCCCATATATCCTCCCTCTTGTGTCTCCCTCCCACCCTTCCTATCCCACCCCTCTAGGTGGTCACAAAGCACCGAGCTGATCTCCCTGTGCTATGTGGCTGCTTCCCACTAGCTATTTGGTAGTGTATATATGTCCATGCCACTCTCTCACTTTGTCCCAACTTACCCTTCCCCCTCCCTGTGTCCTCAAGTCCATTCTCTATGTCTGCTTTTTTATTCCTGTCCTGCCCCTAGGTTCTTCAGAACTACTTTTTTTCTTTGTCTAGATTCCATATATATGTGTTAGCATATGGTATTTGTTTTTCTCTTTCTGACTTAACTTCACTCTGTATGACAGACTCTAGGTCCGTCCACCTCACTACAAATAACTCAATTTTGTTTCTTTTTATGGCTGAGTAATATTCCACTGTATGTATGTCCCACATCTTCTTTATCCATTCATCTGTCGATGGACACTTAGGTTGCTTCCATGTCCTGGCTATTGTAAATAGAGCTGCAATGAACATTGTGGTACATGACTCTTTGAATTATGGTTTTCTCAGGGTATATGCCCAGTAGTGGGATTGCTGGGTCATATGGTAGTTCTATTTTTAGTTTTTTAAGGAACCTCCATACTGTTCTCCATAGTGGCTGTATCAATTTACATTCCCACCAACAGTGCAAGAGGGTTCCCTTTTCTCCGCACCCTCTCCAGCATTCATTGTTTGTAGATTTTTTGATGATGGCCATTCTGACTGGTGTGAGATGATATCTCATTGTAGTCTTGATTTGCATTTCTCTAATTAATTGACAGTCTTTTTTTCAGTACTTTGACTCTATCATTACACTGCCTTTTGGTTTCCATGGTTACTGATGAGAAGTCAGCTGCCAATCTTGTTGAGGGTCTTTTGCACATGAGTTTCTTCTTTCTTGCTGCTCAAGATTTTCTCTTCGGCTTTTGACAGTTTAACTCTAATGTGTCTAGTTGTAAACCTCTTTGAGTTTGTTATAATTGAAGCTGGTTGAGTTGCTTTGATGTGCAGATTAATGTTTTCATCAAATTTGTGACATTTGGACCATATTTTCAAAAAATATTCTTTCTTTCCTCCTTTTTTCTCTATGCTCACCTTCTGGGACTTCAATTACGTGTATTTTGTCCCTTTTATAATCATGGGAAATAAAACTCCTGGAACCTTCTGTTTTTACATTATATAATAGTGAGAACCTTACGATATATTCCCAAGGTCAGTAGTCACTGAAACAAAGGTAAGTCATAACTTTGAACATGACTCAGCAGTAGAATAATAAACCTCACATGCAAGTTTCCCACTGGTCAGCTAAGCAACTTATAACTGGCAGAGCTATTTGAAAACCTTTGCTAGAGCCTTTTAAAAGCTAAGTACAGAAATATCAGGGTAAAGAAATATACTCAGGAAATAGCATTTGGGGCTTGGCTGTAAGTGATGGGACTAGGGATTTTGTTTTTTAAGCAAAGATACCAGAGCCTGTACTTGCTCCTGTCTGACTTCAAAGCAATCGCCCCAGAGAAAATAACAGCACAAAGCATTTTAGAAATGCTTTTTAGTGGAATTGTCTTCAGAGGCAGAGAACACTATCTTTAGTGTCCTAGGAAGAGTTCAACCTTAAGCCTTTGAAGATGGACTTGATTTGTGAAACCAGTCACAAATTAGACCAGAGCCTTATATAGTAAATTAGGAAGATAATCAAGATAAATAATACCACACTGGATTTCTAAATGAGGTGTGACCTAATTGAGTGTTTTTCAGCTTTACTTCATAAAATTTCTAATTTGGGGATGGTGGAATGGAACCATACTGCCTACCTTTTTGCTGATAGGTTGGTGTGTATTTGTGATGCCGTTGGTATGTCAGGCTCTGACAGGACACAGACTGCATGCTCAAAGGGCAGAGAGGCATAAGTGAAAATGGTATAGGAGGACCTTTTTACAGTGGTGTGGGTGGGACTGAGACAGCAACTGGGCAGGACAGAGCATGGATCTGGAACAGCCAGTGGAGGACCACGCATGTCTACCATTGTGAGCATTGTTCCTCTCTATTCCAAATAGTGAAGGAGTGGTTCTATTCTAGTATTTAACACTAGAGTTAAAGTGTCTATTTGTGGATCTCATTTCTCCCCAATGTTTGTTCCTTAGTCTCTGTGTGCTGCATTATATCAAGTTAATGTCCAAAAATAAATCAAGTTATTCCTATCTGAGGAAAATATGGGCTTTTTAATAAATGATGTTGGGACAGAGAGAAAGCCATCTGGAAAAGGATGAAAGTGAATCTAAATCTCACACTGAAATAAACTCCAAATGAATCAGAGACCCAAATGTAAAACATGAAACCAAAGACCTATGAATTACAGGTGAATTATTTTATAGCCTGGAAGTGAGGAAAGCCTCTCAAAATCCAACAGTAACATAGGGAAAAGACTGATAAACTTTACTACCTAAAAACAAACAAGCAAAATGAAACACCATAAGCAAAATCAAAAGACAAATGATAAACTGGGAGAGAATATTTGCAAGTTATTTCACAAATGAGGGCAAGTACACAAAGAGCTCTTAAAAATGGAGAAGCCCCATATATCCGGAAAAGACAAAAGCCCTTCACTCAAAAAGATACATGTTGTATAGCACAAGGAACTGTGCTCAAGTTTTTGTAATAAGCTGTAAGGTAAAAAAATCTGAATCTAAAACTGAATCACTTTGCTGTATACCTGAAACTAACAAAACATTGTAAATCAACTATACTTCAATAAGAAAAAAAAAGATACATGCACCTCAATATTCATAGCAGCACTATTTACAATAGACAAGACATGGAAACAGCCCAAGTGCCCATCAACAGATGAATGGATAAAGAAGATATGTTTTATATATATATATATATATATATATATATGTATATATATACATGTATATATATATATATATATATATATACACACACACACAATGTAATATTATTCAGCCATAAAAAAGCATGAAATAATGCCATTTGCAGCAACATGATGGACCTAGAGATGATCATACTAAGTGATGTAAGTCAGACAGAGAGAGACAAATATCATGTGATATCACTTATAGGTGGAATCTAAAAAAATGATACAAATGAACTTATTTACAGAACAGACTCGCAGACATAGAAAACAAATATATGGTTACTAAAGGGGAAAGAGGGGGAGGGATAAATCAGGAGCTTGGGATTAACAGGTACACACGACTATATAGAAAATAGGTAAACAACAAGGACCTACTGTAGAGCACAGGGAACTATGTTTAAAATCTTGTAATAACCTATAATGGAAAAGAATCTGAAAAAGAATCTGAATAAATTTAAAAAATATATATATATAAACTGAATCACTTTGCTGTACACCTGAAACTAACACAACATTGAAATCAAGTATACTTCAATTTTAAAAAATGGAGAAGCCCCCAAATTGGGCAGAAATATGGACAAGAGCCATGAACAGAGAGGAATGTGGTAACAGAGAAAAATAAATGTAAGTCGCTCCTTACATGTATGAAATGATGCCCACTTTCCCTTATAATAAAAGAAACACAAATTTGAATTCTCCTGAATCTAAAAGTTTGCTAACATACTCTGTTGAGAGTGGAAGTGCAAAATGGAACAAACCCTACAGAGGGGATTTGGCAAATTCTAACAAAATTACATACGCATTAACCTTTGACCCAGCAATCCCACTTTTAGGCTCCTACCCTGAAATTTCCATAAATTTGCAAAAGGTTATGCAACATTCTTCATAGAACAAAAAGATTAGAAGCAACCTAAATGTTCACCAACAGGAGAGTGGGCAAATAAACTATAGTTCATAAATGAGTTGGAGACCAGGCAGTCATAAAAAGACAGGAAAATGTGAACTGAAATAATCTCCAGAACATACTTTTAGATGAACAAAGCTAGCAAACCTCAGTATATAGAGTATGCTATATTTTGTGTTT
Source organism: Hyperoodon ampullatus (assembly GCF_949752795.1). Taxonomy (NCBI): domain Eukaryota; kingdom Metazoa; phylum Chordata; class Mammalia; order Artiodactyla; family Ziphiidae; genus Hyperoodon; species Hyperoodon ampullatus. The sequence continues at coordinate 47,444,119 of NC_136923.1, read as the reverse complement.
AGGAAAAAAAGGAGGACAAGAATATATTTAGATATTTGCTTATATTTTCAAAAAGAAGCAATAAAAATGGTTACCAAGAGGAGATGGGAGGAATGGAGTGAAGAGAGAGTTGGAATTGATACTTCTGTGAGTTTGGTTACCTTCTCACACAGTTTTTCTCCTTTTTATTGATTACTTTTTATTATATAAGTTTCAAGTATACAGAATTATAATTTGACATCTGTATATACTACAAAGTGATTACCACCACAAGTCTAGTTACAATCCATCATCATATAGTTGACCGCCTCTTCCCATTTCCCCCAATCCCCTTTCCCTCTGATAACCACTGATCTCTGTATCTATGAGTTTGGTTTTGTTTTATTTCGCCTGTTTTGTGTTTGTCAGATTCCACATGTGAGTGAAATCATTTGGTGTCTTTCTCTGGGTGACTTATCTCACTTAGCATAATACATTCAAGGTCCATCTATGTTTTCACCAATGGCAGGATTTGGTTATTTTTTATGGCTAACATTCCATTCTATATATATATATATATAAAGAATATAAATAAACAGAATATAAATAGAATGTAATATATAATTATATACATTATATACGCATATTATATATAAATATATAATATAATGTAGACTATTCCTTATCCATTCATCCTTATCCGCATCTTTGTCATCCATTCATCCATTATTGGACACTTAAGTTGTTTCCATATCTTGGCTATTGTAAATAATGCTGCAATGAACATAGGGGTACATATATCTTTTCAAATTAGTGTTTTCATGTTCTTTGGATAAATACTCAGAAATGTAATAGCTGGCTCATATGGTAGTTCTATTCTTAATTTTTTGAGGAATCTCCATACTGTCTTCTATATTGGCTGCATCAATTTACAGTCCCACAAACAGTGTGCAAGGGTTCCCTTTTCTCCACATCTTCTCCAACATTTGTTATTTCTTGTCTTTTCAATTGTCATTCTAACAGGTGTCAGCTGACATCTCATTGTGCTTTTGATTGCGTTTCCCTAATAATTAGCAAAGTTGAACATCTTTTCATGTGCCTGTTGGCCATCTGTATGGCTTCTTTGGAATAATTACTATTCAGGTCCTCTGCCCATTTTTAAATCAGGTTGTTTGGTTTTATTTGTTGTTGAGTTGTATGAGTTCTTTATATATTTTGCATACTAACCCCTTATTAGATATATGATTTGCAGATATCTTCTCCCATTCATTAGGTTGCTTTTTCATTTTGATGTTGATTTCCTTTGCTATTCAACTTTTCAGTTTGATGTAGTTCCGTTTCTTTATTTCTCCTTTTGTTTCCCTTGCCTTTAGAGTAAGATCCACAAAGACATTGCTAAGACCAGTGTCAGTGAGGTTACTGCAAATTTTTTTTTCTAGGCATTTTATGGTTTCAGTTCTTACATTCAAGTCTTTAATCCATTTTGAGCTAAACTTTTGTGTATAGTGTGAGATAATTGTCTAGTTTCATTCTTTTGCATGTCATTGTCCAGTTTTGCCAATGCCATTTATTGAAGTGACTTTCCTCGCTCCATTGTATGTTCTTTGCTCCTGTGTCATAAATTAATTGTCCATATATGTGCGGGTTTATTTCTGTCCTTTCATTTCTGGTCCATTGATCTGTATGTCTATTTTTTGTGCCAGTACCATACTGTTTTGATTACTATAGCTTTGTAATATAATGTGAAATCGAGGAGCATGAAACCTTCAACTTTGTTCTTCTTTCTCAAGATTGTTTTGGCTATTTGGGATCTTTTGTGGTTCCATAAAAATTTTAGAATTGTTTGTTCTAGTTCTATGAAATATGCCATTGGAATTTTGATAGGAATTGCACTGAATATATAGATTGCTTTGGGTAGTATAGATATTTTAACTATATTAATTCTTCTAATTCATGAGCACAGAATATCTTTCTATTTATTTGTGTCTTCTTCAATTTCTTTTATTAGTGTAATAGTTTTCAGTGTACAAGTCTTTCACCTCCTTGGTTAAATTATTTCTAGGTATTTTATTCTTTTTGATGCAATTGTAAATGGAATTGTTTTCTTAATTTCTCTTTTTGATAGTTTGTTATTAGTATATAGAAAGGCCACAGATTTCTGTATATTGATTTTGTATTCTGTGACTTTACTGAATTAATTTATTAGTTCTAACAGTGTTCTTTTTTTACATCAATACTGTGTCAAGTTCTTTAAACATGTTAGTATGGATAAGGGCAACAAATGGTTCCCTTCACTCAGTATGACAATCTCTAGGTCCATCCATGTCACTGCAAATGGCATTATTTCATTCTTTTTTATGGCTGAGTTAATATTCCATTGTATATATGTACCACATCTTCTTTATCCATTTCTCCACTGGTGGACATTTAGGTTGCTTCTGTGTCCTGGCTATTGTAAATAGTGCTGCAATGATCCCAGTTCAGAATTATAACACTATAATAAGTCCCCTACATATGAATGAGTTCCATTCTGAGAGTGGGTTCATAAGTCCAATTTGTTTGTAAGTCCAGCAAAGTTAGTCTAGGTACCCAACCAACACAATCAACTATATAAATAGTACTGTACTGTAATAGGTTCATAATACTTTTCACACCAATAATACATAAAAAACAAACAAACACAAGAAATAATGAAAATATTTTTAATCTTACAATACAGTACCTTGAAAAGTACAGTAGTACAGTACAACAGCTGGCATACAGGAGCTGGCATCGAGTGAACAAGCAAGAAGAGTTACTGACTGGAGGAGGGAGAGGAGGTAGGAGATGGTAGAGCTGAAGGACCGTCAGTAATAGGAGATGGAGGGCAAGCTGCAATTTCACTCATGCCTTACATGATTGGACATGGGACACACTTTTGCATCTTTGAAAGTTTGTAACTTGAAGGTTCATATGTAGGAGACTTACTGTATTAACAATACATTTCTGAGTGAAGTTTCAGATTTCATTCTATTCATTTATCTGTAGATCATATCCCACAAAGGGTGGATAATCAGAGTACTGAAATAATTCTGTTCTCTGTGTAGCTATGTTGCCACATTTCAAATAAAGTTAGGCTCATTTGTCGCAAATTGTTTTCCACTTTAGGGGTTTATTTTTATCTTTTTAAAAAATCTTTTGGGGCCTCCCTGGTGGCGCAGTGGTTGAGAGTCCGCCTGCCGATGCAGGGGATACGGGTTCGTGTCCCGGTCTGGGAGGATCCCATATGCCGCGGAGCGGCTGGGCCCGTGAGCCATGGCCGCTGAGCCTGCGCGTCCGGAGCCTGTGCTCCGCAACGGGAGAGGCCACAACAGTGAGAGGCCCGCGTACCGCAAAAAAAAAAAAAAAAAAAAAAAAAAATCTTTTGAATATGTAAGATATTTACATGATTCCAAAGTAAAATCTGTGTGAAAAGATGTCCTAGCCACAGTAATGAAGCAAAAAAAACAAAAAAAAAATGTTATCCAAATAAGAAAGGAAAGAGAAAAACTGTCACTATTTACAGATGATATATAATATATAGAGAGGACCCTAAAGACTCCTAACTTCTCCATGATTCTCTTGTTTTTATTTTATTTTATTTTATTTTTTTGCGGTACATGGGCCTCCCTCTGCTGTGGCCTCTCCCGTTGCGGAGCACAGGCTCCGGATGCGCAGGCTCAGCTGCCATGGTTTACGGACCCAACTGCCCCGCGGCACGTGGAATCTTCCCAGACCGGGGCACGAACCCGTGTCCCCTGCATCGGCAGGCAGACTCTCAACCACTGCGCCACCAGGGAAGCCCAATTCTCTTGTTTTTAATTGACACCTTTCCAATGGAGAAAGAGGCTCAGGTTTTGTTTTTTGTTTGTTTGTTTGTTTTTTGGTGTGTTAGTTTCTGCTTTATAACAAAATGAATCAGTTATACATATACATATATCCCCATATCTGCTCAGGGTTTTTTTTAAAGTTTTTGAGGCTCCCACTATATTAAACAATAAACAAAAAGTCAAAGCAGTGTTATAAAATGTTTAAATTGTTAATTAAATACTTTAAATATCCAATTTAATGGAGTGCATCCTTTAACACAAAAGTACAAGACAATATAATTATACTAATTACAAGATAATGAAAAATATTAAATTCATCATATATAACCATTACTATTGTGCTCTGTTAAAGGGACACAAACTAAAAGTTACTTGATAGACATGTTCTTTCAATCCTGTGTGTATATCTCTATAACTACTTCTGTACCCTTAGAGATGATGTTTTACTTAAATCTGGAGACTTTTGTGAATGTAGATTATGCACCAAAGGACTCCCTAGGCCCTGTTAATGACCTTTGTAGCAGATGCAGGCATAACCCACCTATATCCCCTCCAGGCTGTCCAATGGCCAGCACTGCATCTGGTAGCCTGAGGGTGCCTCTGGTGCTCCCAACAGAAACTTTAGCTAAAATACCAGAGAAGAAACCTCTTCCAGCCAGCAGTCCTCAGCCAGCTCCCTCATCCATCAGGCAGGAAACTGTGGTGTGTTCTCCACTGGCTCCTAGAGTTGCCCGGGAGTTTCAGCCCCTTCTACCCACAGAGCCACCTGCTTGACCACACCCCCTGCATTCCCCGTCTCCCTCCTTCACTCTCCCACCTGTGCTCCCTGGCTTTCCTCCCAAATAAACTGTTTGTTGTGAATCCTTGTCTCAGGGTCTGCTTCTGGGGAAATCCACACGAAGACAACACTGACTTGGGTTTATGTTTTTTGCTTATTTGTTTGTTAAGCATTCACCACATGAAAATATTTACCTCTCACACACTGGGCTCCTCAAAAAGAAGGTGTCAGAGCTCCCAAATTATAGGAACAAAACAAACCAAAACTATAAGTCACATCAAGTCAAAGACCTTCAAAACATTCCCTTTTTCTGTTTCATCTATTTCATATCCCATTCTATTTCTATAGGTTAAATGACTATATTTACTTTATAAAAGTCAGAATTCATTTTTGTCTATGGACTTAGGTGTACTGGACAATACTTAAATAGAGAGTAATAGCTGTAGCATATATTGGAAGACGTCAGATGAAAGGATTTTAAATTATGTCTGGTATACATGAAAGAAGACAAAGAGATGAGTAGGGCTTTCCAGGGTTCAGCGCACCAACGTTTGATGTGAGTGATGAGCAACAGTGGAGTCTCAAGTTAGCCTTAGGCTCAGAAACTTTTGCTTGCCATGAAGGAAGTAGATGCCAGTGACAAGGTGTCCTAAATGATGCCTGAGTTGTTACACGTGGGTTCAGGACCCTTGTCTTGTGGTGGGACCAAAGTGATCATTTTTGCCGCACTCATGCCCAGGAAGACCATGATTGGCAGCAGCATCATGTGTGAGCCCTCACCACGAATGACTCCTCCTTCCATCCCTTACTTCCTCACCTACCTTCTGCCCAGCTCCATGGACTGCTCCTTGTTTCCCTATTGCATGATTTGCTTTCCTGCCTCTGTACCTTTGCTCATGTCTTCCTTCTTCCTCAATGCCTGTCTACTCCTCCACTCCCCACCCCCTGCCCAACTCACACATGTCCCCATCTCCTTTCATTGAAGCCACCTTGGGTGTCACATCTGCCATCGATCCTCCCAGCAGTCCCTCCAACTCTGAGTAATTTATCCCTCCTCTGATCTCCTATAGTACATTTATTTTTCCTGCTCTACCTGCAGTTGACACTTGAACAATACAGGTTTGAACTTCACAGGTCCACTTACATGCAATTTTTTCTCAATAAATATGCACTACGTTACTACACCATCTGGTTGGTTGAATCTTCAGATACCGAACCACGGATACAGAGGGCCCACTGTAAAGCTGTTCACAGATTTTTGACTGCTGGTGGCCATTGACCCCTAACCCCAGCGTTGTTCAAGGGTCAACTGCATTCTCTATATTATAATTGTGTGTGTAGGCGCCTTGCTCCCCTACATGTGTAAGCTCAGTGAGTGGTCACCAGTGGGGAATGCATGATTAAGGGAATGCAGGAATTTTGAAAGTCACTGGATGGAACTGGAGTGTTTGGGGTTTTAGATTTTTTGGTCTGTCTTAATTTTTACTGTTTTTGGTGAGTGGGGATGTGTGAAGAAGTAAACAAGATTCTAGGTAAAGGAAAAACGTGAATATACACACATATCCAACAGCTGTTCATGTTTGTGTTTGCGGATGGATGGATGGATAGATAGATAGATAGATAGATAGATAGATAGATAGATAGAAAATCTCCAGAAAACTCAAAATAAGCCAGTTTCCTCTGGCGAGAGAAACTGACTGGTTAGGGCATAGGGAGAGAGACCTACTTTGTACTGCCTACTCTCGTATAGTTTTTTACTTTTGTACTAGTATTTTTTTTACTAGTTTTTACTTTTGTGTTATCTAGTTTAACTTTTTTTTTTTAACTAAAAGACATGTAAAGAAGAAATCCAGTAATCTTTTGTCCTCTTATAAAGTGTGTGTAACTCTGAGGTTTGGCTATATGTGCAGGCTGTAGGATATACTTCCATTGGGAAAACTCAGGAGTTGGGCTGGTAGCAAGGCTACTCCTAATTGTTGGGAGATAATTCTACAGGGGTGTGTGTCTGCATATCTTCTGAGTAAAGGTAGTTTGTTCCAAGCTATCTTTTTGAAAGATGTCTGCATAGCAAATGGCCTTGAGATTGAGCTGGTTTCTCCCTGTGGAGCAGAGGGCAGACCTGTTTTCTGTCTAGGATAATAAAGATAATGTCTCCCTCAGGGGTCAAGTTTGAGCAGGCTTGCTACCAGCCCCTTAGAAGTCTATGGTTACCTAAACTCAGAGTTTCTTAGCTATGATGCAAACCTGATGAGTGTGTAGAATCCACTTGGGCTGCTCCATATTGCTCCTATGGGACTTGGGGACAAGGGGAGTTGACACAAACGTGGAGCTCAGACTCATGTGCAATGAGTAATAAAGTCCTCTGTCTCTGACCCAGGAGTCTCTTGTCTTCTGTTGGCATCTATGAAACTGATGAGTTAACTTACTAGCTCACAAGTATAGTAAGATGTCATAGCATTTGTAGTTCTTGACACTAATGATATAGATTTTGATAGTTGAAGATACTCATCTTAATCAAAACCTAATATTTAGGATGAGCAGTTCTCCTCAGGTGAGCAATTTCATAGAGGAATTCTGTTACTTCAATGGCTTTATTCCAGGAGTGTGTTAGATACACAGAAGACACAGAAAAGACTCATGAGCCATTATGCCTGCTCTCTGCTAAGACAAGAAATTGAAATATTGTGTCCTTGGTTACTAGGCAGATGTCAAATGGTCATTTCTCTATGTTATAGGTTTCTGGTAAAAATAGAGTGGAAATAAAACAACACTTTCCCCAGGATATTCAAAATACTTATATGATACTTCATCTACTCTAGCAAATAGGTGCTTGTATTCAACACTTACAGGAAGGATGGAAACAGTTTATATATTTCTTTCTAGGAGGATGAGATAAGTCTTTCAATATGTGAAAGTAAATTTCAGTTTTTCATTTTTAGATATCAAAATGGAAAACATCAAAAAAAATTTTTTTAAGTCACCTGTCTATGATTTTTTGTTTGTTTGTTTTATAGCAGCCAGAACTGACTAAAACACTCATCTTTGACAAAACAAGGAGACACTGAAGCTCCAAACCATACAAAACTGATGGCAGTGGTCCCCAGGGCAGTGAGGATAAGTAGGAACACTGGCAAAAGTGGAGAGAGCACACCCATATCATGAGAGCAGATCTCAGATGGGGCTGGTGGATACTCCAAGGTAAAGGGCTCAGGGTAGACGGTGCACAAAGCCAAACTCCAGCTAGAGGAGTGGCATGCAGAGAATAAAGGTCGAAGCAAAGAGGGCAGGGCTCAGTGAGGACACAGGCAGAAAAAACATATATTTGCAGGAAACAGCCTGCCAGCGAACAGGGAGAGGGGAGGAACGCACTGTGAGCAGCCCTCCAGCTGCCTATTTTTTCACTGATGAGAAGTAAAGGCTGAATCTATTCACTCATCTAATACTGAGCCATAAGAAAAACTCCTTCCAGCCAGGAACCTGGACCCTACCAATATCTACATCCTGCAAGTAGCTCACGTGAGAGAAGGTGAGACGGAAAATAAAACATGAACCGGTAGCACTTCAAAAAGAAGAGAAAGGAAAAAAAAAAAGGCATCAAAGAATTGAAGGAAAACTGGAAGCAGTCCATGAAAGAACAGACACTAAAGAAAACCCAGCAAGGGCCATGGAGAGCAGGAATGAAAATAGCAAAATAGAGTTTAAAAGGATTAGACAGAGTAGGTTACAGTTAAATAGGGAGATCAGAGTAGGACTCATTGAGGAAATGACATTTTGAACAAAGTCTTAGAGGATTGAAGGAGTAAGCTGTTCTCTAGGAAAGAGTGAGCACCTTAATGTCAGATATAAGATAAGAAGGAAGGAAGGAAAATTATAATGGTTTTCAGATTATGTGACTGTAAAATTGGAGATCCTAATGGAATAAACCACTTATAAACTGCAAAAGATTTTATTCAGGGTATAAAATTAATATGCATAAATTAATATTCATATAACAGGCAACAACCAAATAGAAGCTATAATGGAAGAAAAGATCTCATTTACACTAGCAACGAGAAAGGTAAATTACCTAGGAATAAACTTCATAAGAAATGGGCAAGATTTATATGAAGAGGTGCTAGGTATAGGTGTTGGAAGCCTAAAAATAGCATCAGTTTCCCTTGTTAGATGCACTCACTTGAGATCAGGTAGGTGGGAGTTAAGAAACCATCCTGCTGTGGCTCCTGGCCTTGCTACTGGAGAAGAAGGGTGTGGTTTCTTTGCAGCAGCTAGTTCCTGTCTTTATCCTCAAGCTTCCTGGGTGTCAAGAAGCAGCAGTGGTTGTGGCAGCTTCCTGATCTAACTCTGAGATCCTAGGATCACAGGATAAGGCTGAATTCTCCACATTCAGCCAGTGGCTGTGGCTCCAGCCCTGGCATGGATCAAGTAGCCTCAAAAGTTGCAGCTCCCGTGGTGTACCAGTTCAGCAATGTTGCTCCCTCCAAGATATACGCCTACAAGTGCTTTTCCAGCACTTCCCGATGATTCGATAAGGACTTAATTCCCTTTATTAAATCTCTTCCTGTGTAAAATACACAGAGTGATTTCTGTTTTCTGTACTGAAACTGGTCTGACATATTTGATATTGGAAGTGGTTGCAGAAATCAGGCCCTCAAGATGGGAATCTGGGATTGGATCTGACCCAGCTAGGTTTGAAGATAATGGTGAACTTGCCACCAGGGGAAAATGGGATACTGCAAATCTAGGGCATGCAGTGGAAAAAGTTCTGTAATCACCTGTGGTTGCCTGGAATGAACAGTTTACTGAAGGCGAGGAGGCTTCAGTGGCTGCCCTACTAGATAGCTATGATGGGAATGAGGGATTCAAGAACTTTTGGGATGGGTTGGCCTTTTCTGACTGTATTGGAGGGTTTAAAGAAAGAAAATGATATATTGTGAAAGTCCAAAAATACAGAAGTAAATTTAATTATGATAACAATGACATTTAAAGTCAGTTGGGGAAAGACGGATTATTTAGTAATTGAGGTTGGGCAAATGCGTAGCTATCAAGATATCAAAGTTGGATCCACTGTACTTAACTCACATCAAAACAAATTCCTGAAGGGTCAGATTTTTAAAGGAAAAAAGCAAAATCATGAAACATCAAGAAGAAATCATGGAAGGATTTTCAAAGTAATCTAAGAGAGGTGAAGTCCTTTCTAAGTCTAATATACCCAAAAGTAGTAAATAGTAAAACAAAAGCCAGATAAAAGTTGACCAATTAGAAATGAAAAATGTCTGCATGGCCAAAAAAACAAAACAAACAAAAAACCAACCCAACAAACAAAAAAATAAACGAGTAAAACAGTGTAAGAAAAGTCAAAAGACATGACAAACCGAAAAAAAGTTTTGACATTCATTTCTAAGCAAAGGACCATTCTTACTATTATATAAAGTGTTTCTATATCCAGTAGAAAAGTGGACAAAATACATAAATAGATACTTCATGGCAAATGAAATACAAATGTGCTTTATCATTCATAATAAGAGAAATACAAATAAAAACATTTTTTCATATATTAAATTGATCAGTTCCAGTTCTGGCTGAAATGGACTATATCCACTGCAGCCTATGTCCACCACAGATGACTATTAAAACTTCTGGACAAAATATGAAAAAAAGGCTACCGCAAGCTGGAGAAAGGGGTGAAAACTCCTGATTGCTTTTTCTTCTCCCCACTCTGTCCTGAGGCCAGTCCCAGTCACAGAGCTTCACTGCTATAGTACAGTGACGTGGATAACTAGACCTTGATAGAAAACCTGTCCCTCTGGTCAGAGGAAATGGGAAAAAGGACACTTGCTGTGCAGAGTATGGGGAGAATCCCTGTCATTTTTTCTCTCTTTCCCCTCAATATTGTCCCGAGGTCAGCCCCAGTTGCACAGAGCAGCACAACAGATATAAAGTATGGCAGACTCCAGAAGAACCCTATATCTCTGGCCAGCAGAACTGGAAAAAGGGGGTTCTGGGTGCCAGAGATTATAAAGGAAATGCCCAAAAGGAGAGTGATGCAAAAGGGAATCCTTAATTCTGTGTAGTGGTTTGTTACACAGCAATAGCTAACTGATACAGGAATCCACGTCATTAACTGAAGTCTGCCCTTTGTGTTGTCCAACAGCTAATTTGTCATACTTAACACAAAGTTTTAATGTGCTAATTGTGGAGATGAAAGGAGACCATCTGTGTGAAATGCATTTTTAACATTTCCATTCAATCTTTTTTCCAATCCTTCCAGTCATATAAATATCAGAAGATGACATTATATGGAGGGATGGCCATAAATTCAAGGAATGAGAAGTTAGGAAGAGTGCAATTTAAAAACAAAAATGTACTGAGTAATCAATGTCTAAACCTGTTGAAGCTCATAAACAATTTGTCCAGATTTTCAGAAGAGAAAGAACATCTGGCCATACCCATGATGACCACAGGGGAACTGGCCAATAACGTTGTGAGCTGCTATGACAGGCATCTAGAAAGATCAACAAAGGGCCCCTCGCAAGTAATTAGGCTTCTGTGCCTTGCCCCTGGTCTCCCTGTCTCCTGTCTTGAGTCTGGAAGACACAGAGAAGGGGCAGAGGATGGAAAAGCAGACACGGCTTTTCTGGCGTTGTAGGACCTCGAGGCATCTGTCTGGACTGAACTGCGTGTATGGAAGGAGAAAGGGTTCATGCATTGTTTTCTTTCATTCCTTTGAGTTATTGCATGCCTACTGTGACTCTAACGCTGTTCTAGGCATTGGGGATGTATCAGTGGATAAAACAGACAAAAATCCCTGCCCTTGTGAAGCCTACATTCTAGGGAAAGACTGACAATAAATATAATAATATAAAACGTTAGAAGGTGATGAGTGCTGCGGAAAAAAGAAATATGCTAACGTAAGATAGTGGGGTAGGGAGGAGAGCAGGTATTAAATAGGATGGTCAGAAAGGGCCTCACTGAGAAGGTGAGATTCGGTTCCCGCTTCCCGTGAGGGAAGGGAGGAAATAAATCATCTCCTTAATTAACGAAGAGCTTGCAAGGCATTGCGAACACATTCCCAGGGCACAGATCCCGAGGTGGGCGGGGGGAGGCTGTCTGGTGAGTTCTGGGCAGAACACGGAGACTAATGTAGCTAGGGCGGAGAAAAAGGGAGAGTAAGAGGTTTTCTGAGAGGTAGTGGGAGGCGGGGCTAGGAGACCCTATAGACCTCTGTAAGGTATTTGGCTTCATTGGATATGAAGTTTTACTAATATATTGGAATTGGGTTTTTCACTGCCTGAAAGTGAATTACAACTAAAATGAGACTTGTTCTTATATTTGAAAGTGACAAGAAAGTTGGATTCTGGACGTTAAGAGACGGAAAAGAGGAAAATGTGAACGGACATATTTCTTTGCAGGTCGCCCCCCCATACTCTCGGAGTGACAGCCCAGCCCCGCGCGGCCCCGCCTCTCCACCGTGGTGCCGCCCCCACGCGGAGTGACAGCCCATAAGGCACGCCTCTTCCTTAGCAGTCTCCGCTCTCACTCCCGGCGACAGCCAGACTAGGCCGGTCTAGTTTCGCTAGAGCAGCCTGGTTTCTGCCGGGAGTGACTCACCGCTAGGCCCCTCCCCCGCCCGGTGAGACCCAGCGCTAAGCCCCGCCTCCCACACCGCGGCCCCGCCCCCGCCTGCGTGCGATCGCGCCTCGGCCACGCCTTGCACGCCCGGCGCTCGTTGGTACCCGCCCGGCAGGCCGCTGACCGCCTCCTGCTGCGAGAGTCGCTCGCGCGGCCTGGGGGACTAGCAGGCTCTCGGGCCCGCCCCCGAAGACGTGGAGTGCTGTGGCGGCCGGTGAGTGGGGGAGGGGACCTCGGCCCCCCCCTTGCTCTCTGCGGCGCAGAGCCTGGGTCAGTGCAGGTGGTTGAGTCCGGGCTGTTGGGCGGCGGCGCGACGCTTCCAGGGACTCCTCCCGGCCGCCGCCCTTCCTTTCCGGGGCACCTCCCGAGGTTGGCAATCCCGGGAATGGGAAAGTAGTACCGGGAGGGACGCCGAGGTTGTGTGTCGTTCGGGTGGGAGTGGCAGTCGCAGGTGGAAGCTGCAGAGGGCCGAGGTTGGTCTGAGGGTGGAGGGTTGATAGAAGAAACGTGGTGAAGCTGAAATCTGGTGACTGGTGGAGTCAGGATGCGAGGGCTTGGGGGGCTCCAGAGCAACGGGGAATGAGTTGAGTGGGGGTGGAGGAGTCGGCGAAGCCTAGTGAAGGGCGTTTGAGGGAAGAACCAGCTCACGGGGGCCCATGATTCACGCTTCCCCGACTGTCCGGAGAGCCTGGAGCTTCGGGTATCTCGGCACGGGCGTGACCCGAGTGAGCTTGCGGGGTTGTGCTCTCACATCGGGGTGATCGGGTTTCCAGGCTTTCGACTGGGACACACAGTACAGCTTAAGTATTAGATGAAAGTCAGGGGCAATGCCTGGGACACCTGAGAAACGTGGCAGGAAGGGGTGCTTCTCCTATGGAATGCTTCTAATTTCCCTGGAGCCTTGGCAGCGCCTACGTTGGTGCGGCGCTGTCTTCTGTGAAACCCTATTCCGGCAGCCCAGACGGTGTATGCAGGTCCCGCACAAAGTTCAGAGTTGAGGTTTTTATTCAAACTCAAAAGCAGTCGTATCACATTCCCTTAAATCCTGCGGAATTTTAATTTTAAAAATATCTAATCCTGTGGGTTTTGTTTTTTTTTTTTTTTCTGGCGGTACACGGGCCTTTCACTGCTGTGGACTCTCCCGTTGCGGAGCACAGGCTCCGGACGCGCAGGCTCAGCGGCCATGGCTCACGGGCCCAGCCGTTCCGCGGCATGTAGGATCTTCCCAGACCGGGGCACGAACCCGCGTCCCCTGCATCGGCAGGCGGACTCTCAACCACTGCGCCACCAGGGAAGCCCTCTGTGGGTTTTTTTTTTTTTAAATAAATCTTTCTTATCTGGCTACTTTGAATTTTAAAGTCACACCGAGCTAGAGAACTAGATGTTTTCTAAGAGCCCATTCTGTGAGTATGATAAACAGTTTTAAATTAGCTGTGGAAAGTAGATCGTATCTCTTCTGACCAGTTATTGCTGAAAGAATTGTAGAATTGCAGATGAAGAATGAAATTGAAAAGATTTAAACTAATTGAAAGGGATAGAAAAGTCCTGGTAAATTGGAGATTGTGTGTGCTTAAAAAAATAAAAAACAAACTCAGTGAAACTTTTTTTCACTGTAAGAGAACTTGGAAGATAGAGAAAAGTATAAGAATGAAAATGAAAACTCCGTGTAATTTCACCAACCCTAACATTTTTGTGCAATTCTTCTTAATTTTTTTTGTATTTTTTTGTGTATCTAAATGTACATATTACATAGTTGGGGTCATATTGTATTACTTTGTATTTTGCTTTTTTTCCCTTTGTATTTTTAGCATTTTCCTGGATCATTAAAAATTCTCCCTAAACATCTTTTTAAATGGTGGTATGTTCATCATGTGAATTCATTCTTTTATCACAATTAGCATTTCAGCTGTGTGCCAGGTCCCGTGCTTGGGGAGGAGATTCATTGTTGCTCTAGGTTTTCAGATATTATTCCAGCTCAAATAAGCAAAATCTTGGCAGTGTCTGGGGTACCGAGTGTAGAAAGAGAGTATGAGTGCAGCATCTAATTAGGCCTGGACCTGGGCTGCTGTGGCGAGGCTGTCTTCATTGTGTCGTGGCTCATCTCTCCTACACCTTCCTGTGGAGTCCTAAGGCCACGAGGTTCCTAGGTAATGTTCCTCAGGGAATGGGCCTCACCATCTCCCCTACATTGTGGGTGTCACTGAGAATCTCTTTAGTGAGGGTGCATGTGTGCAGTGCTGATGTTTCATTCTCAGATCTGCCCTCATCTTAGGTGACTCTGAGAGACAGCTGCCCTAGGTCTCAAGGAGAACTGTCCCACAATTGCTCTCGTAATTAACTGCCTCTAAGTTGTCTTACACCTTAGAGAGTGCCTCCGGAGGGGTCCTGTCCCTTCTAGCACTTGCCATTAAAATTGCAAGTTTTCTCCTAGGAAATCCCGCTCATCTTCCTCCTTGATCAGTGTGGCCCTTCATTTTTCTCTCACCGATGTGTTCCTATTCTGCCTTATAACAGAGTAATTTTGTCATTTTGGATTGTGTTTCTCCTTGAGTCTGAAATAAGGTGATTCCTAAAGACAGCTTTACGCATTTACTTATTAGTCTTTGAATTTATGATAATTCCATTGATGTTTTTTCTTTACCCAAACTCAGGAAGAGAATAAAAGGTCCATTATTCTTTTTTTTCTTTTCTTTTTGTGGTACGCGGGCCTCTCACCGCTGTGGCCTCTCCCGCTGCGGAGCACAGGCTCCGGACGCGCAGGCTCAGCGGCCATGGCTCACGGGCCCAGCTGCTCCGCGGCACGTGGGATCTTCCCGGACCGGGACACGAACCCGCGTCTCCTGCATGGGCAGGCGGACTCTCAACCACTGCGCCACCAGGGAAGACCCATTATTCTTTTTTTGAACCGTGATAAAATATGTGAACCACCCCCCTCCATGGTTGAACTCCCAGTGAGTTTCTTTTCATATGTGCATTTCAACCACCAAGGTCAGGATTTAACTCTTACTATAGGCAGGTGATTCCAATAGCTAATGTAAGAGCCACAGGAATCCAGTTCCTTTGTAGGTCTCCTTTAGCCCTGTGTGCAGCTCAATACGTGATTAAGAACAGACTTTGAGATGGCTATCTACTGACCCTGTGCCCAGAGCATATGGAACCTCGCTGCTCTGTGCTTTACAGTTATTCCTGGCTGCTGACCTGGCTGACAGTCTGGATAAAAGGGGAAAATTGGCTGTGGAAGCACAGATCATTCTACCCTCTAGTGCCCAGGAAGTCTGTGTGTTGAATCATTGCTTGTTTTCAGATCAGCCCCAACAGGAACCGTGAGGCCCTCTGCTGTGTCCACGCTTAAAGTCCTCATGTCCCCCCAGGTGGTATTTTGGTCCCATGTACTAGTCTAGTGTGCATGGTAATGGTGGAGCCAGCCTCTGTTAAGACCCTCTGGTGAAAGTGGATTGCAGAACTCAGGTTAGCCCATGCTGCCATGAGGCTTCTTATTTTCACCTTACACTTGGTATTCATTGCCGTTGGGCCAGCCAAAGTGAAGAGGTGGGATTGGAGCAGGCCTGGATTGCGCTGGTTGGTGAACTGCAAGAGGGATGTTGCATGCAGAACACAGAGAGGGGCAGGAATCCCCCAAGGACAGGGCGTCCCCAGAGGTGTTACTGTACAGTGATGGAAATTCCCTGAGCAGAGGACACAAGAAGGAAGGCACAGGGTTTCAGGGATGGGAACACGGGCAGTGTAAGAGAGGTTCCTGCCACTTAGGTCACCCAGCCTGTAAGTATACTGTGGCCCAGTGGATGGCACAAGTGTGAAGCAGCTGAAAACAAGCAGTGTTGAAACTTCAAGAGCATCTTGAGGCTTACCAGGCTCCACTGAACTGCTCAGAGCAGAACCCAAGCAGCACTGGCACTTGGGTTAGTCTTTGAGACTCTAACAAGTGAAAGCACACAGCTACACAGCTGTGGCGAGGCCAGCGTTACTTTTGATGGTGAGACTATAAATTGGCTAAGTTCAAAAAAATGGGGAAAAAAGGTCTTTTGCATACGGTATGGTGTTATTCAAAGAGCTTTGGATTTCAGTCTTATCTCTGTCACACTGGTTGTGTGACTTTGGGTTTTATTAACATGAAATAGTGTGGTCTTGGGAATAATTGACCCCTAAGGCTCCTTCTGCTTTAAAAATTCTCTCCTAGTCCAACTTCTGGGCTGCTTTTGCCCGTCTCCTGGATAGAACGTGCCTAGGTCCCGAGTCCTTTCATTCTATATGCCGTTAACTTTTACCCAAAACTAAACAATCTTTGAAGCTAGGCGACTTCTTGTATACAAAGTTAGTATGTTTTTAATCTGAGGAATAAAGCAAAATATTATCTTGTATTAGGTAATTTTAAAAGTATCATTTGGTCTATACTACAGTGTATATTTTACACTTACTGTTGAAAATGTGAGGCTTCTATTTTACGAACATAGAAGCCATGTTTTTCTAATCTTAAGAAATACCTGCTCACTAAAATTCAAATCAAAAAGAAAAATGTAAAGAAGAAAATAAAACTCATCGTAAATCCTACTACCTAGAAATGGGAATGGAATTTTTAAATTTTAAATTTATTAAATTCCATTTAATAAAAATGGAATTTTTATTAAACACACATACCTACACCGTGACTAACACAGGTGTGTGTAATACACTCATACCACATGTGCTGAATACATATGTATACACAAATGTGGTTAAGGATGTGAGCTCTGGCATCAGGCTGCCTGGTTTTGAAGCCCAGCTTCCCTGCTTGACACTGCATGATGTGGACAGGCTACTTTACTTATTTCACCTCAGTTTTCTCATCTGTAAGATGGAAACATTAAAGTTCCTTCTTCATGGGGGTTGCTGTGAGAAATGAATGAGTTAATTCACATAAAAATGTGTAGCCGTGCTTTGATGCAGTAAATCCTCAGCAAATGTTAGCTAGTGTTGTCACTTTGATATTACTGTGGATGATATATATTCATAAATGGGGTCATACTTTGCATTTTTACCTTATAATGTGTTGTGAAACATTCTTCATGTTAATTTAGTTGGATCTGTATCCTAGTATTAATGGTTCTATTGTATAGTTATTCTTTATTTAGCCAGTATCCTGTTGTTTGTCTTTATAGGAAAGAAAGGAAAGACAGAAAAAAAGAAAGCTGTAATGAACATTTATGTACATTTTTGATTTTATTATATGTTTGGTATAAATTCCTAGAACTAGCATTGTTCTGTTGAATGGTATGAGTATTTAATATTGTTTTTCAGATTGCTACTCTGCTTTCTGGGAAGGTGGTATCAAATCACAACATCTGGCAGCAATGTGTGAAAATGCCCAGTTTTCTACTCCCGTGCCAGACCTGGGTTCTGTCCATCTTTCAACAAATCTGAAAAGGGAAAAATAACTCATTGTTACTTTGCGTTTCTTTCTTAGTAACTTTAAACATCTTTTCAAGTGTGTATTTCTTCTTTGTGACTTGTGATTTTAGTTTTTTGTATTTTTTGTTATTGATTTATAAGAACTCTTCGTATATCAGAGATTGTGACATTTTTGTCTGTAATATATTGGAAGTCTTGTTAAGGTCGTGCTTTGAGTAATGAAGGGCATATAGTATCTCAAATAAGAATAAATCAGTGAGGAAGTATTTACTGTGAGCTTCTAGATAATGCTCATATACATGTTGAGAACTGAAACCTGCCTTACTTTCTCAGAAAGATTGTTTCATGACCTGGTAATTGTGAATAATTCTCACTCACATTAGGCAATGCATAAAGGTTAAAAAACTTTGACCTTTGATGCCTGTGCACATATGCCCTGTTGAGCCCTGTATTGTCCCCTTAACCTCACCATTCCTTCCATCTTTTCTATTTGCTAGCTCACAGCCATTCTTCCCATGTCCCAAGTTAGAAACCTTGGAATCATCTGGGTATCTTTTCCAAATTGCAGGCTGTCCCATTCTCAGCCTCACTTCTCAGGCTGCCCCAAGCTCTCGGGTTACTGCAGTTGTACTGTTATACTTAGCCCTGTGTTAGAATGATTTGATGCACACCTGCTTCTCAAAAGTAAGATGTAGACCTTATTTACTTTTGTATCTTCAGACTCCATCATGGCCTGGCTCATAATAAGCACATGATTAATGTTTGTTGTATTTGATATTTCCATGTAAAAGATGATGATGGTAAGCCTCTGTAGTCTAGTGGTAGAT
This sequence comes from Hyperoodon ampullatus, assembly GCF_949752795.1. Taxonomy (NCBI): domain Eukaryota; kingdom Metazoa; phylum Chordata; class Mammalia; order Artiodactyla; family Ziphiidae; genus Hyperoodon; species Hyperoodon ampullatus. The sequence continues at coordinate 47,425,673 of NC_136923.1, read as the reverse complement.
TAACATTTTTCCCCAACTTTTTTTTTAAAATTAATTAGTTTAATTTATTTTTGGCTGCATTGGGTCTTTGCTGCTGCATGCGGGCTTTCTCTAGTTGCGGCTAGTGGGGGCTACTCTTCATTGCGTTGCGTGTGCTTCTCATTGCGGTGGCTTCTCTTGTTGCGGATCACGGGCTTCAGGTGTGCAGGCTTCAGTAGTTGTAGTGTGCAGCCTCGGTAGTTGTGGCGCATGGGCTTAGTTGCTCTGCAGCATGTGGGATCGTCCCAGACCAGGGCTCGAACCCGTGTCCCCTGCATTGGCAGGCGGATCCTTAACCACTGCACCACCAGGGAAGCCTTCCCCCAACTTTTTGTTATGAAAAATTTCAGAAGTTCAGAGGAGTTGAAAGAATACCATGAAGAACGCCCCCTAAACTTACCTGTTGAGATTTCTATCACTCTGACACATAGCCAATCCTCTGCTCAGAAACCCCCAGTGACTCCTTACTGGCTGTCAGGTCAGATGTAAGCGGCAGCATACTTTCTCAAATGGTGGTACCTTACAAACATGTTACCACTCTGCTCTGGTTGGGCCTTTACTCTCACTTCATTGATAACTTTTGCACATGAAGTGTTCTGAGTTCCCATAGCTTTAATGGCTATCTGTTACCATTCTTTCATTCTTTATAATTCCTGATTATATCATTAGCTATTTGGAGGTGAGAACTCGGTCCTATTTTTTTTTTTTTTGGTTTTTTTTTTAACATCTTTATTGGAGTATAATTGCTTTACAGTGTTGTTAGTTTCTGCCGCATAACAAAGTGAATCAGCCATATGCATACATATATCCCCATATCCCCTCCCTCTTGCACCTCCCTCCCACCCTCCCCATCCCACCCCTCTAGGTGGTCGCAAAGTACCGAGCTGATCTCCCTGTGCCATGCAGCTGCTTCCCACTAGCTATCTATTTTACATTTGGTAGTGTATATAAGTCCATGCCACTCTCTCACTTCGTCCCAGCTTCCCCTCCCCCCTCCGCATGTCCTCAAATCCATTCTCTAAGTCTGCGTCTTTATTCCTGCCCTACCCCTAGGTTCATCAGAACCTTTTTTTTTTTAGATTCCATATATATGTGTTAGCATATGGTATTTGTTTTTTCTCCTTCTGACTTACTTCACTCTGTATGACAGACTCTAGGTCCATCCACCTCACTACAAATAACTCCATTTCGTTTTTTTTTATGGCTGAGTAATAGTCCATTGTATATATGTGCCACATCTTCTTTATGCATTCATCTGTCGATGGACACTTAGGTTGCTTCCATGTCCTGACTATTGTACATAGTGCTGCAGTGAACATTGTGGTACATGACTCTTTTTGAATTATGGTTTTCTCAGGGTATATGCCCGGTAGTGGGATTGTTGGGTCATATGGTAGTTCTGTTTTTAGTTTTTTAAGGAACCTCCATACTGTTCTCCATAGTGGCTGTATCAATTTACATTCCTACCAACAGTGCAAGAGGGTTCCCTTTTCTCCACACCCTCTCCAGCATTTATTGTTTGTAGATTTTTTGATGATAGCCATTTTGACCAGTGTGAGGTGATACCTCATTGTAGTTGGTCCTCTTTTGACCTGGCTTCCCTCATAGATCCTAGCCTGGGGAGTTTGATTTGGCTGATACCTTGAAATAGCATTCCTGATGTCTTTGTAGTATTATTTGAATCCAGCATTGATTTATAACACCAGTATTGCCCCAAACAAAACTTGTACTCTGTTAGAGAAAAACAAAGCTTATCAGTCCAGGCCAAACAAGCTGGATCTGTTTGATTAGATTGCTGAAAGATTGTGACTTCCCCCAAGGAAAGGAAAGATGTTCTGTGTTGTTGGTCATTCCTTTTGTGATTGTTCCCAAGAATTGATTTGCACTTCTACTTTGGAGTCATTAAAACTTACATTAAGTACAAAGTTAGAATAAATGAGTCTAAAGTCAGAAAACTGCCCCTGTTGAAAATCATGGAGTTAGAGAGGTCCACATGAGAAACATTTTCGAGGGAGGCCATCAGGCCTTAGTGACCGATGCCATTTGTGGGTTTCCAGGTTGACTCCATTATCTTCCCAGCTTGGTGACAGAGATAAAGATGACATCCCTGAGAAAGTTAGGGACACTGGGAAGGGAAGCTGATGCTGGGGACATCAACTCCATACAAAAACATGAAATTGGGCTGCGTCAATTCCCTGCCCATAATGAATTGGTGATTCCCATTGTTTGTTGGACAAGGCCCAGTTAATTTGTAATAATCAGGGGCCTTCATTAGATACCAGCTCCCATCCTCCCTTCCTCTAACACATAGTTAATGCACCAGCTGTACCTACTCACTTGTATTTCTCTGAGTTCTCTTGGCTATTTTTCATCATTGTTTTGTAGGGGAACACTGTTTCCTCTGCCTAGAATGCCACCCATTGTCAATTTGGCAAACTCCTATTCATTCTTCTAAATCCTGTTCAGTTCACACCCTTTGTAAATACTTTCTTAGTCCTCTTGTGTGAACACATTTTACACTGTTATCCTTCACTTACCTGAATGTACCCCCTGCCGTATTCTGAGCTGCTTACGGATACGAGTGGTGTTTCCGTCGTTTTTGTATAGGGCCTGGCTCGCACAGGTGCTGTGAACCATTGGGTGAGCCTGTCATGTAACCCATCGGGCTCGTGAGAAATTTTCTTCTGTCCAGGAAGCCAGAATTAGGTTTAATTAAGAGAAAATACAAATACAGTCTATATTTATTTTTCCCATTATAACCCATCTTTGCTTTTTATTTTCAGCAAGTTTGTCAAAGATGAAAGTGACCTTTTCAGCTCTGGATACTCATGAGAGCTCTTTCACACCTCTGGTTGTCATAGAACTTGCTCAGGATGTCAAGGAAGAAACCAAAGAATGGCTGAAAAACAGAATTATCAGTAGAAAGAAAGATGGAGGTGAGTAAAATAAATATCACTCAGATTTAGTCATGCCAGTGAGTAAAACTATATTTTCAAATGTGTTTCACAGTTTTTTAATTGATATATTTTAAAAATTAATGTTCATTTCTTTGCTCTTTATTATTTATCTAGGACTTGAAAGGAGGTCTTAAATCAACATTAGATTGTAAGTCTCTCTTAGACCGTAAGCAACGTGAGTGATTTTGTTCACAGCTATAAACTCTGTGCCTATGTACAGTGCTTGGTGCATAGTAGGTGCTTAATAAATATTTGTCAAATGAATGAATATCTTTGAGTATTCTTTCTGTGTTGGTTATGGTGCTAAGGGAGAGAGAAACACACTTCTGCCTGCAAGGATTTTACTGTCAGGGTAAAGAGACTGAATGCTAGTTCCAGGAAATTGAAGGAACAGGAAAAAAAGCTAAGGAAAAAGCTGTTACAAAATACTGCATGATACTTTAAAAAAATCGTTATGTATACTTGCTGTGAAAGTAAAGGGGGTCTTCCCTGGTGGTCCAGTGGTTGAGAATCTGCCTTCCAATACAGGGGATGTGGGTTCGATCTCTGGTCGGGGAACTAAGATCCCACGTGCTGCAGGGCAGGTAAGCCCATGCACCACAACTACTGAGCCCACATGCCACAACAAGTGAGGCCGCATGCTGCAGCTAGATAGCCCACATACTCTGGAGCCCATGCATCACAACTACAGAGCCCACGTGCTCTGGAGCCCGTGCGCTACAACTTGAGAGCGCATGCACTCTGGAGCCTGTGTGCCACAACTAGAGAGCCTGTGTGCTGCAACTACCAAGCCTGCATGCCACAACTAGACAGAAGCCCGCGCACTGCAACAAAAGATCCCACATGCTGCAACTAAGACCCAACAGAGCCAAAAATAAATAAATATTTTTTTTAAAAAAAGAGAGAAGATGATTATTACCAATAGGAAGAATGAGGTATGTAACATTACTACAGTTTCTACAGATATTAAAAGTCAAATAAGGATGTATAATGAAAAAAAAAAGTAAAGGGAAGGAAGAGGTGACACTTGGTGATGCTTTGCGGAGTGGTAAGGGATGACTTTATAGAAGAAGCTGAAGGTTAGCCCTCTCCTGTAGGGCACAAAAAGGGGGCTAGATCTGGGTAAGAGGGTGGAGGGAGTTTTACATGAGCAGACACTTCAGAAAACTACACAAAACAACCCCTAAAACTTCACTAAGTCTCGAAACACTGGACAAAATGTAAGTAAGACTCTTTTAAAAAACGATTTTAACTGTAAATGGAAATGGCTTCTTAAAAATAAAACTTTGAGTCAAAGTGGAATTTTAATTTTTTTCAAACAATTGAACCAAAAAACAAACAAAAACAACCTTTAAAAAGAAGAATACTTGCTTGCTGAAATCCGAGGTGTTTCACTGGACTGGAGTCTCTTCTTTAAAATCCCTGTGGTGGGACTTCCCTGGTGGCGCAGTGGTTAAGAATCCACCTGCCAATTCAGGGGACATGGGTTCAAGCCCTGGTCCGGGAAGATACCACATGCCTTGGAGCAACTAAGCCTGTGTGCCACAACTACTAAGCCTGCACTCTAGAGCCCTCAAGCCACAACTACTGAGCCCGCGCACCTAGAGCCCGTGCTCTGCAACAAGAGAAGCCACCACAATGAGAAGCCCACGCACCACAACGAAGAGTAGCCCCCGACTCGCTGCAACTAGAGAAAGCCCGCACGCAGCAACGAAGACCCAAAGCAGCCAAAAATAAATAAATAAATAAATAAAATTTTAAAATAATAAAAAATAAAATCCCTGTGGTGTAAGAACATTTGTAGTGTCTTAGAGAGAGACACCAGTGTATTCCCAGTCGTCTTCTCTGCTCTTTGTGTGGCTTTAGCAAGGACACATGAGGATGGGGAGGGGAGGGGCATCCTCCTGCAATGCTGGGGCAGTCATAAGAGAACATTCCAAAAAAGTATTCTGGATCTTTCAGGTAAAGGTATTGGATTTAACACTCATATTTACTTTTATTCTCTTACAAACTTCTATTAAAATGACAATAAAAGGATCTTTTAAAAAAAGACCTAAGTCCACGTTGACAAGAAAGGAGAAGATATAACAGCAGCACCATTCTGGAAGCTAGTAAACAGGTGATGAGTAGTGAGTAACTTCTCAGAGTTGAGAAATCCAGAGCTCAAGCTGGCAGGGGAGAAAACTGAGATACAGTTTGGTTTACACTGCAAAATATTCCTAAAGACTCAGGAATTAGTGACATTAGGGGCCTATAGAGGTAGAAATAAAAATGGTACCAAGAAAAAAAAATAATTGGCTGAGATCTGTTTAAGAAATAGTCTGATCCCTAGGTCCCTTCTGTATTCTACCACCCCAGCAGAAGTCTCTGTTATTCTCTGGAGAGGGTCAGATGCATGGATTTTGGCATGGGGGCTTTATGTACAGTTGGTAACAGGTTCTGTACTGAAAATGAGATAATTAATTGAATATTGTTACCCCTGTCCTCCATCCCACCAGTCTCATACCTAATTAAATTTCCACAATGTAATCATCTCGGAAGGAGATTTGAATAATCTTTCCTTGAGGAATCTGAGCAACTCAAGACAAAATAAAGGTGCAGAAATCAAGAGTTGCCCATGGAAAGTAACCTGGCCAGACCACCTTGCATTAAAGGCCATCCTTTTTTTTTTTTAAATAAATTTTATTTATTTATTTATTTATTTATTTAGGCTGCATTGGGTCTTCATTGCTGCACGTGCAAGCTTTCTCTAGTTGCGGAGAGCGGGGGCTACCCCTCGTTGAGGTGCACGTGGGCTTCAGTAGATGTGCCTGTGGGCTCTAGAGCGCAGGCGCACAGGCTTAGTTGCTCCGCGGCATGTGGGATCCTCCCGGACCAGGGCTCGAACCCATATCCCCTGCATTGGCAGGCGGATTCCCAACCACTGCGCCACCAGGGAAGCCCCAAAGGGCATCTTTGATGAGTTCCATCTAAACCTTCAGAACTTCTGTTCCACTTCTTAGAACTGCTTTCTTAAACATGAGCTTATAACAAAAGATCACCAAACATCTGAGGAAAATCCCTAATGTGAAAGAGAAAGCTAAAAAAGATAAAACCATGTAGGAGAAAACCAAAAGAGAATTAAAAGCTCAATTCTCAGTGTTATGAGAAGACAAACCACCTACACATCAAGAGTAGGATATAATAAAATAATCATTTAGAAAAAAAAGCAGCTCATAAAATGAAAGTATGAGAGCAAAATTTAAAAACTCAGTAAAAGGGTTAGAAGACAATTTTGACAGAACCTCCCAGAAAGTACAGCAAAAGGTAAAGAGTTGGAAAGAGAAAAAAATTAGGGAAATTAGAGGACTAGTCCAGGAGGTATACCTCTGAATAAAAGGAGTTCTAAAAAGGGAAGAGAGAAAAAGGAGAGGAAGAAATCATCAAAGAGAAACTCAGGGCTGATGTGTGCTTTTTCAGATTGAAAGGGCCCATGCAATGCCCAGCACTGTGGCTGAAAATGGCAAATCACTGGAAGGTTTCAGAACCCTGGGGACAGGGTAGATACTACAAACTTCCAGAAAAAAGAAAATAGGTCAGAAACACTGGAAGCTAGAAGGCAGTGGTATAATATCTTCATTTCTGAAGGAAAATGATTTTAGTCCAGAATTCTGAACCCACCCGGCTGTCAACAAGGTGTGAGGGTGGAGTGAAGAGAGATTTCTCTAAGAAGATAATGTTAACAGGCTATCTCTCTTGGCAGTGTATTGAGGGAATACTTGAATAATTGGCAGAGCTTGGGGGATTGAATTAGCAATAAATACATAATAAACCAAGCACATGATAAGATACCAATTTTGGGGAAAACGGTAAGTTGTAGGGAAGGAAAATCATAGCATGTTGTAAGGCTCAACTATAACGTATGTAGTCACAATAATGAAAATACTGTTGATGGGATGAGAAGGATGATATGAGGATATTGTGAGAATGGGGTGATGGAAAGGGTGGGTGGAAATGATGAAGGTGGGTTGGAAAGAGGGCTAAATCCTCATTTGCCAAGGTTTAAACAAAAATAAATAGCTCTATAATAAGCATGTTGTTTGGTGACGTGAAAAGAAATCACAAAGGAATCACCTGAACAAGTTGAAAGTCATTGCCTTGGTTGGGGGGGGGCGTGGGGGGGATGTGGACTATTTTTCAGAACAAGATGTTGACATATGTTTCTCTGTGAAGGTTATACCCTTTTATACTCCCCTAGCGATGTCTCAGAGTGCCTTTCCCCACTCACTCTGTGTCAGTTTACGTCGTCCAAGCAAGAGATGCCAAACGGGATTATTTTATTTTATTAAAATTTTTTTTTAATTTTATTTATTTATTTTTGGCTGTGTTGGGTTTTCGTTGCTGCATGTGGGCTTTCTCTAGTTGCAGCGAGCGGGGGCTACTCTTGGTTGCCGTGCGCGGGCTTCTCATTGTGGTGGCTTCTCTTGTTGCGGAGCACGGCCTCCAGGCACATGGGCTTCAGTAGTTGTGGCTCGAGGGCTCTAGAGCGCAGGCTCAGTAGTTGTGGCGCACGGGCTTAGTTGCTCCGCGGCATGTGGTATCTTCCCGGACCAGGGATTGAACCCACGTTCCCTGCATTGGCAGGTGGATTCTTAACCACTGCACCACCAGGGAAGCCCACCAAATGGGATTTAATGCACAGGAGGTTTGTTGAGGGGAACATCTGTAGAAAGATAAAGGGAGAAGGAGCAGGCTTAGACATTGAGAGCCTTCAGACTTTGGTGTAGGTCTAACACTTCAGAAAGGAGAGAGGGAAGAAGGAGGCTTGGATAGGAAGAGCCTCCGACTACAGCACGGTTCTGAGAACGTATGAGCCAGGCCCAACATTGCCCTTTAAAGGAAACGCATGTTGAGCAGAAATGGCCTCATTCCAGTGTCCCCTGCGTGTTCAGCCTGTGGCTGGGAGCAGCGAGGGGAGCATGGTCTAGGTGTGAGGGTGCTGTGGCCAAAGGGGGGCAGCAGGAGGCTGCAGTCAACTCTGCTCCTCACAGCAGGTTCTTTTGATGGGAGATCTGGGTGGAGCAGAGCACTTCCATGGCTGCCATACCCACCAACCTAGTTTTTAACCCTACTTTGGACTTTTGCAAGTGTGAGAAGTGAAAAGTAGCATATTGGTGTTGGGGTTTTTTTTGTTTTTTGTTTTTTAATTAAACAGAGCACCCAAATGATTTATTCAGCTGACTTTTGTTTTATAGCAACATTTCTGAAGAGGTGACTCATGGACGATGACTCTTGAAGAAATTCTGTTACGGGAGCAAAGGACAGATTTCTTAGGTCAAAAAGACTGCACATAATGCCCTACTCTTGGGGACTTAAAATGCAAATAAACATAAAATACGTTTTGAGTAATTTCACAATAAAGAAATCTGTTCAACTTTGTTTAACCCAATTTTTCGATGGTATTTAATCACAGATCCCCTTTTCCCATGCAGCATCTAGTATGGGTCATCAAATATGCTTTGGGAAACACTATTGAGGTAGCATTTAAGAAGAGTGGAACTTCAGAACGGAAAATAGAAAACATACATACAAATCAATGTGATAACTTACAGATAGGTTTGCAATTCGTATATAAAATACAACCGAAGTCCAAAGCACTAGCCCTTAACAGCAGCCAAATTAGCAGGACACACTTTCAGAGAACATGGAGTTAAAATTCTTACCCGTGTGCATTTCCAAAATGCTGCTTCTCAAAAACACTAGGCTAATGCCCTATCCATGGAAGAGAAGAATCATACAAGTTTTTTTCTCTCTCCTTACACACACACATTGCATTTATCTTAATATGAATGACATTAAGGATTTTATATTTAAGAGACATTTGTGTTTTCTTTAATTTGAATATATCTTATATATATATATATCTTTTATTGTATTTTATTTATATCTTTTATTGATTTTTTATTAAAGTCTTTAGTACCTCCGTCGTAAATTACCTAAATAATAGTGCCATAGTACGTTAATCTGTTAATCCTTTGGGTAAGTGAAATATAAATTCTGCTCATTATCCTGTTACCATTTGATTAGTAGTTTATAATTCCTGTCAATCCTCTAGAGAGGATAAATAGTAAAGAAATAAATGTACCTTAAAAAGTTTGATGTAGGTAGAAATTAAAAATTAGGAAAAAAATTCCTTTTTCTCTATATTTTAAGTGAAATAATTCCATATACAGTATCAAATCACAATATCTACTCTTAACATTTTGTGAATCTGTTTAAGAAAAATACCTTTAAACCTAACTGCATGTATTTATGGGAAAAATCATTGAAAAATTATTTTGCTGTTTATTATTTAGTATTTAACATTCACAAAATCTGTTGTAGTCCAATGTAATTGTGTTACATTTGCAGCATTTTTATTGGGATATTTTATTTCAAATTAATTTTCTTAAATTTTGGTATTTTATTTTTATATTAAACTATATTCTTTTGCTCCATATTTTTACTGAGAGCTAATAAATATTCAATTCTTGTCTCATATTCTAATTTGAGTAACTGGCAAGCCACTTATTATTACATTTTCCAATTTTGGCATTTATTTCAAAAAGCTATAAAGAACTGCCATCCCCAGCTTACTTATATTTCTTATTTATTTGGAAGATAGATTTAAATTGTTAATATAATTTATTTGCCTTCTACCAAACTAGGAACATAATATTTATTTAGAATGCTTTCATTTTTGAAACTTTTATGTTTATCTCTGTCTAAGATTGTGCTTATCTTTTGTTTCTGAAGGTGCTCAGCTGTTGTTTAGACCGTTGTTAAATAAATATGAGAAAGAAACACTAGAAAATCAGAACTTATATCTTGTCGGTGCCTCCAGGATTAGATTGTTACTGGGGGCAGAAGCAGTGGGATTGGTGAAAGAGTGCAATGATAACACCATGAGAGCCTTCATGTATGGAACCCGACACAACTTCAAAGGTTTTGATGGTGAGTTCCAAGATTGCTTCTACCAGAATCAATTTATCAAAAAGAAGTTTTTGATGAATAGATCAGGGGTCAGCAAACTTTTTCAGTAAAGGGCCTGATAGTAAATATTTTAGGCTGTGTGTACAATATGATCTGTCGCAATTATTCAACACTGCCATTGCAGAGCAAAAACAGCCTTCAACCATAAGAAGTGAATGGGTAAGGCTGTGTTCCAGTAGAATTTTATTTATCAAAGCTGGTGGGGTTAGATTTGGGGTTGCAGATTTACTTTGTAACCCCTAGAATAGATGAACATAAACTAGGATGACACATGTAACTTATATTATTCTACTTCTTAGAATGGTGAATGTTCACTGTATTGATACAAATAAGAAACACAGTAGTATTCCAGTGTCCTATAATCTCCTATTCTGATTCTGTTCTGGCTTCCAAGGGGGTTCCAGAAGAGAATGGTTTCTGGAAAGAACTGAGAAAGCCAGGGTGGCTATGTTATCAGTGTGGGAGTTTGCTTTCAGAACCAGACTGGTCCGTTTCAGGGCTTTCAGAGTTAGAAGATGTGATTTCGACTTCTTCAGACTCACTCACTCTGGATTTTTTTATATTAGTAAATAAATGATCAAGGTGAAATTCACCTCATTTGAGAGGATTCACCTGTCAAGAAACAACACTATTTTCTTATCAGACTTTCTTCTCCCTCATTTATGGGAGGGATGTTCAACTGCAGAAGGGAATGGCCTGGGCTTGAGAGTTTGAAGGGGGAGAATTTGCCATGCAGGCAAACTTCAATTGCATCCCTAGTTAAAAATACTGTCAGAATTAAAGAATGTATTGCCTTCAGCTCATTGGTATTAAATGAGATCAAGCACGTGTCTGCCATTTGGATGTTTGTACTATATTATAGAATGATTAGTATAATCATTAAAGAATTATATATTATATGAAGGCATTACAGAATATTTTTATTCTTACAAAATATCTAAGGAGCTTTATGTTCTATTTAATTTGCCAGTTTTATACTTTGCTTCCTCATGTTTATTATTGTCTATATCATTATTTCATAATCCCAGGTTATTTGAATATTATTAATTTTATTTTGGCTATTACTGAGAAAATAACTGTAAATCTTTGTTTTATTTTAGATGATAATGATGATTTCCTCACCATGGCAGAACGTCAATTCATTATCAAACATGAACTTGAAAGTCTTAGAGCCAGAGATGAAAAAATGATCCCTGGTTACCCCCAGGCAAAGTTGTACCCAGGAAAATCATTATGTAAGTCATTGTATCAACTGGCTTCATGAATATACATTCTAATGCAATTATTTTTCCTTAGGAGACATAAATAACAAATTACAGAGGCTTTTTTCCCCTCTTACTGAAGAGCTTATGCAACTTTACAGTAACTTATTTTTCATAGTTGTATCTTTTTCCTTTAGACCTTAATTGTATTGCATTTTTAGATCAATTTATTTGTTCTTTATGGTTCTCTGCTTCTTATTTACAAGGTCTCACAGCATTCAGTAAGCTTAAAATTCAGCGTGAACACATTTGCACATTACTCAGTTAAAATTAGCAAAGCTTACCTTATACCCAAACCTTGTAGTATAATGAAAATCTGTGGAGGAATAAAAAACAGAGACACGGTCTTTTCCTGAAGCTCTCTTCCCATCTCCTCTCATCTCACTGGGTATGAACATGTATAAACATAGAAAGGCTTAAGAAGATTCACAGTGTGACATAATAGCTGAATGCAAATTAGCAGTTTGTAACTTTCTGATTTTGTGTAATTCCATTTGAACGAAAATACTAGTTTGCAGACTGAAAGTATTTACTACAATGTGTAATTCCAGATTTGCCTCAAACCCGGATAATGGCAAGGCCCAGAGCATTTTTGCTGCCTAAAATATTCTTTAAACATAGAAGTTTCTGTGTCCCCTAGTCTGGTTTCCTTCCAATAGTCAGTGTCATCCAGGAGGACGGATGCCCAAGAGTCAGTCCATATTCAAATTTTCTCACTTGTCACCAAATATATTTTAGATCTGGTTTGTTGAAACCAAGATCCAATCATACATCACCCATTTTGTTTGGTTATTATATCTCTTAAGTCTCTTTTTTTTTTCTATTGTGATGAAATACATATAACATGTTATATATGATTTTTTAAAATTTATTTATTTATTTATGGCTGCGTTAGGTCTTCGTTGCTGCATGCGGGCTTTCTCTAGTTGTGGTGTGGGGGGGCTACTCTTCATTGCAGTGCCTTCTCTTGTTGCGGAGCATGGGCTCTAGGCACGTGGGCTTCAGTAGTTGTAGCACACGGGCTCAGTAGTTGTGGCTCATGGGTTCTAGAGCGCAGGATCAGTAGTTGTGATGCACAGGCTTAGTTGCTCCGTGGCATGTGGGATCTTCCCAGACCAGGGCTCAAACCCGTGTCCCCTGCATTGGCAGGCGGATTCTTAACCACTGCGCCACCAGGGAAGTCCCTATGTATGATTTTTAAGTGTACAGTTCAGTGGTATTAAATACATTCATAAAGTTTTACAACATCATCACCATCCATCTCCATAGCTCTTTCCATCTTGTAAAACTGAAACTCTACCCATTAAACAGTCAGTGTCCTTTCTCGCCTAAGTTTTGAAATCAGGAAGTTTTGTGTTTCTTTTTCGAGATTGTTTTGGCTATTTGAGGTTCCATGAAATTCCATATGAATTTTAGGATGGGTTTTTCTATTTTTGCAAAAGACATCATTGGGATTTTGATAGGGATTGCATTGAATCTGTAGATTGCTTTGGATAGTATTGACATCTTAACAAGATTAAGTCCCGTGAATGTGTTTCAATTTCTTTATGTTTTCTTTAGTTTCTTTGAGTATTGCTTTATAGTTTTTATTGCACAAGTCTTTTACCTCCATAGTTAATTCGTAAGTATTTTATGCTTTATAATGCTATTAGAAATGGAATTTTTTTCATAGTTACCTTTCCAGATAGTTCATTGTTAGTGTATAGAGATGCAACTGATTTTTCTGTGTTGACTTTGTATCCTGCTACTTTGATGACTTCATTTATTAGCTTTGACAGTATTTCTGTGGAAATTTTAGCGTTTTCTACATATAAGATGATATCATCTGTGAACAGGGATAATTTTACTTCTTCCTTTACAGTTTGGATGCTTTTTGTTTCTTTTTCTTGCCTAATTGCTCAGGCTAGAACTTCCAATAGTATGTTGAATAGAAGAGATGACAGTGGGCATCTCTGTCTTATTTCTGATCTCAGAGAAAAGCTTTCATTCTTCCACCATTCAGTATGATGTTTGCTGTGGGCTTTTCATAGATGGATTTTATTATGTTGAGGTAGTTTCACTCTATACCTCATTTATTGAGTGTTTTTTATCATGAAAGAGTGTTGGATTTTGTTAGATGCTTTTTCTGCCTCAATCGAAATGATCATGTGGGTTTTCCCCCCTTCATTCTGTTAATGTGGTATATTACACAGATTGTTTTTAGTATGTTGAACTATCCTTGCATTCTAGAAATAAATCGCACTTGTCATGGTGTATAATTCTTTTAACATGCTGCTGAATTGAGTTTGCTAGCATTGAGTATTTTTCCATCAGTGTTCATGAGGGATATTGGTCTGTAGTTTTCCCTTCTTGTAGTGCTTTTGTCTGACTTTGTATCAGGATAATGCTGGCTTCATAGAGTGAGTTAATAGTGTTCCTTCCTCTTAAATTTTTGGGGAAAGTTTGAGAAGAATTGGTACTAGTTTTCCTTTAAACATTGGTAAAATTCACCAGTGAAGGTATCAGGTTCAGGAGATTTTTAGTTACTGATTCAATCTCCTTAATACTTATAGGTCTGTTCTATTCACATTTTCTCTCCCTTCCTGATTTAGTCTTGGTAGGTTTTGTGTTTCTAGGAATTTGTCCATTTCATCTAGGCTATCCAGTTTGTTGGTATACAAGTGTTCATAGTACACACTTACAATCCTTTTTATTTCTTTAGAATCAGTAGTAATGTCCCCATTTTCATTTCTGATCATAGTAATTTATGTCTTCTGTTTTTTTTTCTCAGTTCATCTAGTTAAAGATTTGTCCTTTTTTTTTTCTTTTTTTTTTTTTTGGCTGTGTTTGGTCTTTGTTGCTGTGCGTGGGCTTTCTCTAGTTGCGGCGAGCGGGGGCTACTCCCCACTGTGGTGCGCAGGCCTGTCATTGTCACAGCCTCTCCTGCTGCAGAGCTTGGGCTCCAGGCACGTGGGCTTTAGCAGTTGTGGTGTGCGGGCTCAGAAGCTGTGGCTCGCGGGCTCCAGAGTGCAGGCTCAATAGTTGTGGCGCACGGACCCAGCTACTCCACAGCATGTGGGACCTTCCCGGGCCAGGGATTGAACCCGTGTCCCCTGCATTGGCAGGTGGATTCTTAACCAGTGTGCCACCAAGGAAGCCCCCAGATTTGTCAATTTTGTTGATGTTTTCAAAGAACCAACTTTTGTTTTAATTTTCTCTATTATCTTTCTTGTCTCTATTTTGTTTATATCTGCTCCAATCTTTTTTATTTTCTTCCTTCTAGCTTTGGGTTTAGATGGCTCTTCTTTTTCTAGTTCCTTAATAGTAAAGTTAGGTTGTTATTTGAGGTCTTTCTCATTTTTAAATATAAGCATGTATAGCTATAAATTCCCCCCTTAGCCATGCTTTCTCTGTGTCCCATAAGTTTTGGTATGCTGTGTTTTGTTTTCATTCATTTCTAAGTATTTTCTAATTTCCCCTGTGGTTTCTTCCTTGACCCGCTGGTTGTTTAAGAATGTGTTGTTTGGGCTTCCCTGGTGGCGCAGTGGTTGAGAATCCGCCTGCCGATGCAGGGGACACGGGTTCGTGCCCCGGTCCAAGAAGATCCCACATGCCGCAGAGCGGCTAGGCCCATGAGCCATGGCCGCTGAGCCTGCGTGTCTGGAGCGTGTGCTCCACAACAGGAGACGCCACAACAGTAAGAGGCCCGCGTACCGCAAAAAAAAATAAATAAATAAATAAAGAATGTGTTGTTTAATTTCCACACATTTGTGAATGCCCCAGTTTTCCTTCTGTTATTGATTTCTAACTTCATCCCGTTGTGGTCAGAGGATACTTTTTATGATTTATGTCTTTTTAAATCTGTGAGGCTTAATTTATGACCTAACATACGGTCTGTCTTGGAAAATGTCCCACATACACTAGGGAACTAAGAGTGTGTTAGTTCTTTACTGCCTGACTTATATGTAAACTGCATTTTGTAGTCTCCCCTGTCTCTGAGTTATACTGTAGACATGTATTATGGATGCTTTTGCTTGCTTTTCTTGTTGACCTGTATGGCTTTTAGGAGGTGTCTGGAAACCTGAGTGCAGGTACTCATCATTCCTGTTTGTCTGCATTCCAGTTATCTGCATATGTCTTGATATTAATTATTCTGTAGCAGGTTTTTTTTGGACATATGTTCTTTCAATTTGTGGATTAAAGATTACCATGATTTCAGAAACATTTTCTTCAGTTACCTTTGAAGATTTCTTTGGCTGTGTTTTCTCTCTTCTTGTCTTTAGGTATGCCAATTATATATATGTGAATCTTACATATTCTCTGAAATATTTTAAAGTTTTTATGTAATTTTCTTAGTCTTCTTCACCATTTTCTGGCTTTATTTTTTCAATTTTTCCTTTTTCAGTAGCTTTTATTGACTTTGTATCTCTAGTAGTTTTATTTTTCTCTTACTTTGCTTTTCTAAGCTTCTACCTCCAGCTCTGGTAGGTCTTCCTCTAGTTTTAATTTCAGAGATGTGGCTTGCTTTAATTTCTTTAATTCCTTGAAGAATTCCATAATTTTTCATTGCTTTATGCTGTAATTTTTTTGCTATGTTTCTTCTCTGCCTTTTTTTTAATGGTCTTCCTTTTTTTCCTTGTATTCTTGCATAGTTCTATGCCAGTTTCTTTGTGGTGTTTACTTATTTTTTAATGAGTCCCTATTTTTTTCAGACCAGCTATTTTGGGAGGAGTTGTGTGTTTTGGGGAGGGGGATGTTGGGGGCCTCCAGTCGGGAACTGTGGTGGTCAGGAGGTTGGATTTTGCCTGGCAGTGTGCTCTCCTTGAGTTGTCTTAGAGCCTCCATGGAGCCCTGTTTCTTATCAGGAGTTTTTGCTGGGTTTGGCCTTTAGGTCTGTCTTTAGCCAACAAAGACCCACAGCTCCTGAGCTGCTCACCTCCATCCCTGGGTTCCAGCAGGCAGCTCTTTTCCCAAGACGGCAGACCCACGCTTTCCTTCCTCCAGCCTCGTGTCTCTTGTCTGGCTGTGGTGTCCGGCAGGGAGCAGACACACTTCAGGGGTCTGCCAGGCGTCCCCTTTGCCTTCATTCTGGGCAAGGGGACAGTGGTTTCCCACCCCTCAGTGTCCAGGAGAACCCTGCCCTCTGCCTGCTGGCCCTGGTTTGCAGGGGCATGGGTGCTCTTAGCTTACCCTGGGCTGACTTTTAAGGCCACTTTTCAAAGTTTGTGATTTCAGTTTATAGTTTGTTTTGTTTTCTTTTGTTCTGCTTTCATCAAAGGTAGGGTTTCCTTTTCTGCTTCTTGTTTACTTTGTTGTTTTTAATTTGGCGTCATGAACAAGAACAGGGTAGGGGTGTCTTTCTGCCACCATTTGTTACCAGGAGTTATGCATTCTGTTTTAGGCCATTGTTTGGTGCCATTCCAAAATTTCAAATCTTTTTTTAATCTCTTAGTGGGAGGGCATGTTTTCAGACACAGCTGGGCCCTGTATCAGTTAAAAGGCTAAGCCAGCTAAGGCACTGTCCTAGTTGTTAATGTGAGCATCTCCTTTCTTCTTATTTATCACATTAATCAGACCATCACGTGGAAATCACTGCTTCCACCTGTTAAAGAGTGAGTGTACGCTTTCATCAGACGGGACTCAGGAGCAGCAGTTTCCCAAGTGCTCCCAGTTGCTTCAAAGACATTTTCACTGAACGAAAACCTCGCTGAAAATATGTAAATGGATTTCTCTTGGGTGTGTAGGTAGCCAGTCTGGCGTCCTGAAGCCGTAATAGAAATAACTTTCTTGTGGGCAGGATGAGGCTTTTGTAATCAAGGATCCCTCCTCCCTCCCTTCCTTCTTCTCTCTTTCTTTTTTGCAATAAATATGAAAACAATAAAATCATCTCCATCGGGATCGTTTGAAATTTTGTATGCCATCTGAGATAAGAATCAAATTAAAGTTGTAGAAGCCTGGATTTTGAAATTCTGCATTATTCTCTTCCTCTGTGTCTTTGAAAGTGTGATCATAATATTTGGTTGAAGAAGGAATGGTATACGCATAAAGTGTGAACTATTTTCAGAGTGCAAATTTTCAAATGAATGAAACTTAGAGTAATTTAAAATCCTAGATTTTCATGAAGTTAATCCATAGAATTGGAGCTGGCCAGGGCTTTCATGAGAGACACTCTCCTTTATCTTAGGTTTAAGTTAATTTTACACGCAATGATTATAATTTTATTGGTCATAATGTTGTGTTTTGATGGAAAGCTTTCATTAAGTAGAGAGCAGCTTGCGTGGTTGTAAACACGAGCTAGGGGCAGTTGACAGTGCTGTGAGCTCCGCACTTCAGGGCTCCGCTCTCCCATCAAATAGCAAACACGTGGAGAACTAGGAACTGGTTATACGTGTGTCTTAGTCATCAGCGGTCATCTTGAGGGGCATCTCCTTTCCAGTTTTCTGTGTGAACTATGATCTCTTCATAACCTCAGACTGCCTTTGCCTGTTGATTCCTAATAGTTAATAGTCATGCAAATAACCTAACTAAAGATTTTCTTTAGAAAGAGGAGTTGATGGAGCAGAGAATTTCTTATGTATTAAATTTATCCTAAGGGATATTATTTAGCTTAGGTAAAAGCTCTGTCTCAAAGTGTCTGTCAGATGATTCTGATGTTTTGATTGATGGGATATGGCAATATCATGGTAGGTCTTTAATATTATATTGTTACTCTTTTAGAACATTACAGCAACTACTTCTGAATATCTTCTATATACAAATGGTTAGATTTTTAGAGTGATCAGATATAATCTGTCTTCTAAAAGTATTTATTGACCTTATGAGAATAATAGAGTGGATGTCAAGTAAATATCATGTAACAGGCTTGTGTATAAGACAGTGAAACCATTGATGTTTGTGTGTGTGTATGTGTCTAGTGCTGGGTACAGCACCATATATCTATATCTGTGTATCTCCACACACACTGTGTTTTGCCACGTACGTTAAGCAGGGATGAAAACAATGCAGGAATATGAAAATGTATTTTGAAAACACAGGTATCCCTGAGAAGCAGTTTTTTCCTCTTTAAGACAAGATTGGTCTGTTCACAGCTGAGAGCTAGATGCAGGCGGGCCCTGGGCGGGGTGCTGGGCACAGCAGCGGCTGCAGGGCCAGAGGGACTCTGTCTTCACTGTGTGGCCTCCACTCCCAGTCGGTGCTGATCACCCCTCTGCTGGATTGGAGGCAGCATGACCCGCCCCTCCCTGCTGCACAGAAACGCCGGAAGGAGTTGTGGGGGGGATTTGTGCTTTTACTTTTACGTCATGTTAAACAGACTGTGTTAGTATTGTTATTGCATTATTTAATTTAGAGGGTCCTACTCACAGCCAGGCTACTCTCCCTTAAATTAGATTTTGGTTAGTTTTGCTAATTATTAAATGGCTGTAATAGTTATAACCCTAGTTCTTGACAGCAGATCATTCAGCATTCTTAAAGGAAGGAATCTTGGTTTGAATTGTTCCTTTCTTTAAATAGACCTGCACAGCATCATATTTTCCTTTGAAGGTAAGGCTCAGGTTAATTACATGCTTCACTGACATGCGAAAGTCGACAGATTGGAAAAAAAAAAACAGTCCTCTATTTTTAGAAGCTGAAACCAGAACCATGCTTTTGGCATTGATGGTGAAGAGAAGCCCAGTAATTTAGGACTTGTGGTTTTATATTCTTTCTGAGTCCCTCAGTTTGCAGCCTTATGTTTAGAGGTATACAAGTGGCTTTTTATGCTTGTCTGGAGAGTTTTCTATAGCAGAATGGAGTCATTTCTTTAAAAAGAGCTTAGAAATAGTAAAATAATAATTTAGATGTTATAAGTCAGTTCAAAGTTCAGAAACTTTATACAGTAGTTGAAAAGGATAGTAATAGAAGAAAGAATAAGGTACAGCTCTGCATCCCTAAATAAGAGCTAAGAATCAGAACCGGTGTGGGTGATTGACTTTCACTCATGTTAGCTACAAAAAAACCCCACTGAAACACTTTAGAATAAGTCATGTACCACAATGTTCATTGCAGCACTATTTACAATAGCCAGGACACAGAAGCAACCTAAGTGTCCATTGACAAATGAATGGATAAAGAAGATGTGGCACATATGTACAATGGAATATTATTCAGCCATAAAAAAAAACGAAATTAAGTTATTTGTAGTGAGGTGGCTGGACCTAGAGTCTGTCATACAGAGTGAAATAAGTCAGAAAGAGGAAAACAAATACCATATGCTAACACATATATGGAATCTAAAAAAAAAATGGTTCTGATGAACCTAGGGGCAGGACAGGAATAAAGACACAGATGTAGAGAATGGACTTGAGGACACAGGGAGGGGCAAGGGTAAGCTGGGACGAAGTGAGAGAGTGGCGTGGACATATATACACTACCAAACGTAAAATAGCCAGTGGGAAGCAGCTGCATAGCACAGGGAGATCAGCTTGGTGCTTTGTGTCTACCTAGAGGGGTGGGATAGAGAGGGTGGGAGGGAGATGCAAGAGGGAGGGGATATGGGGATATATGTATGCGTATAGCTGATTCACTTTGTTATACAGCAGAAACTAACACAACATTGTAAAGCAATTATACTCCAATAAAGATGTTAAAAAATATATTAAAAATGGACTTGACAGCACCAGAGGCTGATATAACTTAAACCATACACCTTTTTACCCTAGTTGTTGATATTCTGAGTATATACCTTTTTCAGTTATTGAGAAGGGGGATTTTATCACAACCCTAGATTTTTAAGACTTTTTTCCTCTGTATAACTTATGCATGAGATATAGTTGTAAGAAGAACCATCTATTAAGAATCCTTTTTTTTTGAGATCCATACTTTTTCCCGAGTATTTTCAAAATCAGTTTTATCTTTTCTAATCTGATAAGAAAGGCCTACATTCACAAACAGCAAATATCAAAATCAGAAAAAACGTCCTGCTTTCAGCAGTCGTTTGGTATGATTTTAACACCTGTGCACATATCTGAGAGAGACGAACACATTTAATGGAAGACAATATCCCCTAGTGATAATATTGATAATTTTTCCTACTGTTAGTATCAGATACCTCCTCTTTATTATCCTTTTTTCATTTCTAAGAAGTTAGGTTTTCTTTTAAATTGCTCTGAAGATTTTATAGTAGGGCATCTGTCCTGAGAATACCATCTCTCTTTGTTATATGCAGTATTTGTACATCAAATACTTAAATCATGTTTCTCTTCTACGCTGCAGATATTTATTTGCCATCCTCATTGAAGGCCCTACTGCCTGATATACTCATCACTTGTCTTTGGGAACAAGGTAGATAGGAGATAAGGAAGGCAGCCCTCAGAAGAGATGAGCTGATTAAAACAGCTGCTAGGAACTTGCGTGGAAAGTGCTCCATCTCCCCCAATATGGCGCAGGGCATGCATTTGAGTTCTCCAGGAACTGAACACATTTCCTCTTAAAGACCTGAAGACCTGTGTACCCAGTGAGTCATTCTGAATAATTATGGATGAGAGAATGCCCCGTTTTCATTTATTATTGTTAGGGGATATTGTCTTTGGTTAAGTTTGTTTGTCTCTCTGTAACCAACCTGAGTTCTTGGACTCTTCAATCAATAGAAATTGTGAGGAAGCCAGATGAAATTCAGGGAAGGCTTTATTGGGACTCATGCTGCAGCACAAGGGAACTAAAACAAGTAACAGGTGCCCTTGCTTGTTCCGGGGGGTGGGGGTGGGGGGAGGTACAAGGTGGTCCCTTAAATAGGGTGAGGCTGGGGGCGGATTGGTGGGTCAGGCTGGAGGCGTGGCTTAGGTTGTCTGCCCAGCCGCTTGGTGGTGCTGTGTGCAGAGGGCATGTGCAGTACTCTGCTTTTGCTCCCAACTCCTCAGAAGTGGCAGTTGGTTTGTGGCCTTTTTTTTTTTTTTGCAGTACACGGGCCTCTCACTGTTGTGGCCTCTCCCATTGCGGAGCACAGGCTCTGGACACGCAGGCCCAGCGGCCATGGCTCACGGGCCCAGCTGCTCCGTGGCATGTGGGATCCTCCTGGACTGGGGCATGAACCCGTGTCCCCTGCATCAGCAGGCGGACTCCCAACCACGGCACCACCAGGGAAGCCCTGTGAAGCCCTGTGGCCTTTTTGAATCTTATTTTTCATAATTTGCCCCAACGGCGCTTGGCCTGCATAAGGTAGTTTTTAGTCCCTTATAATTTCTTCGTATTCTGTTGCTGGAGGAGACATTTGTCCAGGTGCAAACACTCCTATAAAGGGTCCCAGGTCCCAGCCTGTCTCAACTCCCAGGTATGTGCACAAGTGTTAAAATCATACCAAACAATTGCCTAAAGCTGGAAGTCTTTTTTTATTTTGATATTTGCTGTTTGTGAATGTAAGCCTTTGTTAGCAGATTAGAAAAGGTAAAAATGATTTTGAAAGTACTCAGGACCAGTAACAATGAAAGGAACTGAACTTTCTCTTACCTTCACTGTAATGAGAGGACAGATTGGTAAATTTTTTTCTAGAGGCTGTTTTGTAATATGTGTCCAAGCTTAAGATACATATGCTCTGCTCTTGGAGCTAGCAATTCTACTTCTAAGTGTATGTACCAAGGAAATAGTTGACAGGTGGGGAAAGTTATATGTATAAGAATTTTAACATTATTTATAATAGTGAAAAAAGGAAACAAGTATTTTTCAATAGAGGATTAGTTAAATCATAGCACTTCATTCAAGGGAATATTATGATGCCGTGAAAAATGTCATTCATGTTCTATTTATATTGTCATTGAAAAATATTCATCATATACTACTACTACATGAGAAGATTACAGAGTGCTGTGTAGAGAATGACCCCTTTTGTTCCTAAAATAAATACTTATGGATGTATATTTTGAAGTCTGCTTATACACTAAATTGCTATTTACAGTGGTTATGTTTTTGTGGAAGGGAGAGAATAACAAGGGCCTCTCTAAATTCTAACCTGTGCCTTTCTGTAAGGTTTAAAATTTTACATCGACTTGTATTGCTTTCATAGCCAAAGGAAATAGTAAAGATATTTACATTCTGAAGAACAGAAGAATACACACCTTGGGAGCAGGCAGGATAGCGTTGATCTCCGTGTAGACCTTCTCTCTTCCTGGAGAGTTTGGGTAGCATTTGATGAAGCATATCATGAACAATCTCAAACCCGTCTCGCCTGTTCCTTCCGCAGTGAGGAGGCTGCTCACATCTGGCATCGTGATTCAGGTGTTTCCACTGCATGACAACGAAGCCCTGAAGAAGCTGGAGGACACCTGGTATACTCGGTTTACCTTAAAGTATCAGCCCATAGGTATGTGTCAGCACCTGCTCTCGTAGAGAAGGGGAAGATGCAGCAGTGGTGGTATCCCTCTTGGGTAGATACTTAATGCTGTGCTGGGCAGGGCTCACCAGCTGCATGTGGGCAAAAAATTGGTGAGGGGGATAGAGGGGTTACATGACCTATTTGTTTATTTTATTTCTGATACCATTTTAGATGAACTGAATTACAGGCTGTTATTAAATTTCACCAACGATACAGGCAATCCAGAGTGGCCTTCATGAGTACGTGTCAGATTTGTTGTAGAACATACTTTATAAGAATCTAGTTTGACTGTGAATATTTTGTGTTTGAAAATTTCTGTTTCTTTAGAGCTAATCAGTGGGCCAAGCTGCGTTCATTCTTAGTGGCAGACTAGCAGGCCTAAACATCTTTTGAGGTAGTTTATAAGGATCTTGGTGTGCATTACTGGAACTGTGCATTTTCTCTGAAGACACTTAGAAGAATAACCATTAATTTATTTGGTGTGTGTTGAACTTTACTCTGTGTAAACTTCTGTCAATATGGATGTTCAAGTTTTTTTGGTTCAGTTATGTCTTTTAAGCATAAGGATTATATTTAAGATGGTAGTTTTCACCGTAAACATTACCATCAGTTTTTCTTTAAAGGACATTGCCTTTTTCACTTTGTTTAAAGGAATTCCTCTCAAATTTTCTTTCTAATTGCCATTTCTGAAAACAATTATTATAATATTGTAACAGTGAACATAAATCATTTTTAAGGTCAAATTTTGAAATTGCATTTTAATTGCATTTTGAATTTTTTCTTGTATTCTTTGAAAGGAAAAATGTTTGTTTTTGATAGTTCCAGGTGATGTAATAGTCATTTTATGTTACACTTAGGACATTTTTTCACCTTGTTTAGCATTTAGGTGGCAATACATTTAAATATTGCCTCTAGGTCTTGTGAGTGACTGTATCCAGGAGCTACTTCTTAGAAAGTGAGGGGGAAAAAGTGAGTTGATGGTGAAGGCTGAGCATGGGTGTGATAGTGGTTTAGAGGCCTCTGGGAGTGCTGGGACTGAAGATAGTAGCTGGGGCTCAGTAAAATTTTGAACTTCCCCCTGAGATCAAAAGAGAGAGGTGTGGGCTTCCCTGGTGGCGCAGTGGTTGAGAGTCCGCCTGCCGATGCAGGGGACACGGGTTCGTGCCCTGGTCCGGGAAGACCCCACATGCCGCAGAGCGGCTGGGCCCGTGAGCCATGGCCACTGAGCTTGCGCGTCAGGAGCCTGTGCTTCACAATGGGAGAGGCCACAACAGTGAGAGGCCCGCGTACCACAAAAAAAAAAAAAAAAAGAGAGAGAGAGGTGGTCTGATGTGGAGCCCAGGGCCATGAGTGGCTTTTTTTTTTTTTTTAATCTTTTAACCTGATTCTGATTTGAGGTTACCTCATCATACCCACTGTTTGAACATGCTCCTGAGTTAGTAGAAGAATTAAGGATAGGGGAAAATAGTATCCCTGTTTACTGTAAACCATCCACATAGACTGATCTGACACATTATCTTAAAAAAAAAAAAAAACCACAATGTTTTAACTTCATGTAATTAACCAAGAAATACTAACTCTAACTATTACACCTCCCTCACCCCCTGCATCCCACCTTGGTCCCAGTGCAAGATGCTTTTACAGTCTAGGCAGTCACCCATGTAGATGAGGCCGGCAAAGGACACGGTGTTCATGACCTCTTTTGGGTTAGCTAGCTGATGTTGCTTGGCCCTTCTTCTGCCCAGTGCATTTATCTATATGAAAGTATAGATAAATGTATTCCATGTATTCTAAAAGTTAATGTGTAGAACATTGTTTTGTGCTTTTGAATAATTTTTCTTCAGTGTATTGAAAAGTTTGCCATGACATATTGATGAAAGTTTACAGCTTTGAGTAGGGGGGGCAGGATACTATGGATGAGGAGTCTTCTTTGAAAGTAACCTCTATAACTCTAGTATTAAAGTGAGAGAAAAGTGGGGAGCATAAAGTAAACCCCCAAATTAAGCTGGTTCATTGGCCACTGCTGAATTTGAACTAGGGCCTTGGAGACTGAGGATGATCCCGAGGTGAGTTTTTCCTTGTGAAGAAGGCATCCACCAGATGAGAAGGTGAAGAGAAGCAGACCCAAAGCAGCCCCAGCAGCTGTGGCCTGAGCCCTGAGCTGGGGGAAGTGTCAGGCTTATTGCTATAGAGACAAGCGAGGTCTTTGTACTTCATGGAGGATGGATTTACCATCACACACCGTTTGGGAAATAAGGGTTTTAAATGATCCCCACTTAAGTACAAAAGTGAATAAGCTTACTTGAAACGATGTTTTAAAAAAATCAAGTCTTTGCCGGTCGGGACTTAAGGTCCTTTTTTCCCTTTCGTTGTAGATAGTATTCGTGGCTACTTTGGAGAAACAATCGCTCTTTACTTTGGATTTTTGGAATATTTCACTTTTGCCTTAATCCCTGTGGCGGTCCTTGGGCTACCTTACTACCTGTTTGTGTGGGAAAACTATGACAAGTACGTGGTCTTCGCCTCATTCAACCTGATCTGGTCCACAGTGATCCTGGAAGTGTGGAAGCGTGGCTGTGCCAGTATGACCTACAGGTGGGGGACCCTGGTCATGAAGAGACAGTTTGAGGAGCCCCGGCCGGGATATCACGGGGTCCTGGGTATCAATTCCGTCACCGGCAGGGAGGAACCACTGTACCCCAGCTACAAGAGACAGTTGCGCATTTACCTGGTCTCCCTGCCGTTTGTGTGCCTCTGTCTCTATTTCTCTCTGTTTGTCATGATGATTTACTTTGACATGGAGGCCTGGGCCTTGGATCTACATGAAAACAGCGGGTCCGAGTGGACCAGTATCTTGTTGTATGTGCCCAGCATCATCTATGCCATCGTGATTGAGATCATGAACCGCCTCTATCGATATGCTGCCGAGTTTTTAACTTCATGGGGTAAGACTCAGTGCTTTGAATTTATGTCTCATTTGCCTATAAGAAATATTGCTTCGATCATAGGATTCATGTAACTGCTACCTTGCAAAGAAGATAGATGTTGCTCTGGGCTCATTCTAGAGACATAAGGAAAAGTCATCGGCTCTGGGAGCTCTGATGATCTCCAGGTCACGGTTCTCACAGCGCTCATTTATTGTTAGTTACCATGTTCTAGGTGCCCTGCTAAGCACTTTATCCATTGTTCCTCATTTTCACCTGCTCAGGACACCATGAAATAGAAGTTATTTCACAGTTTTATGGCTAAAGATACTGAGAATTAACAAAGTTTAGACAGCAAATGGTAGAGCCAGGCTAGTCCAACCTGTGCTCCTAATACTATCTTGTGTTTTATGCTAAGGATAAAATCAGTTGAATTATCTCCACAATACTCTGGCTGAAAGAACTATGTCTGGGATCTGAAAACCAGTTGTGTAGTTGTGTGGGGCCTGCCATTGAACTCAGTGAAGGCAGGTGTTCTTGTCTGTCTCTGTAGTAAAAGAGGAACTTGGTTATAGTTTTAAAAAGGTCTTGATGGGCCATTCACTCATTAATTAATTTATTCATTCAAACAAATAAATAGGTTATATTAAGCTCTAGGAAGAAGTCTAGGCCTTAACTTCATGGACCAGAAAGGTATTTTAAATTCTTTTTATTAGTCATATAACAACAGCTACCATTTATTGAGTACTTTCCTTGAGCTGATGCTGGGGTTTGGTAGTATTTCTAATCCTGTTGGTGACCCTGGGAGGAGGGTGGTGTCAGCCCTGTTTTGTAGGCAAGGAGGCTGAGTGTCAGGAGGTTAAGTGACTTGCCCAAGGTGAGATAGTGGCTGAGTTGAGGTTCAAATCCAGGTCAGCCTAACATTGCCTCTCTGTGCAAGGTGATACTTCTGTTCAGAATCTTCCTTTTTTGTCCTTTTGCCCTGCTGTCTTGGGACCTGCACAATGTCTCCTTTTCTTAGGGTGGAAATTTGAGTTTCCTTTTAAGTTAATCCTTATAAACTTTATTGCCCTACTCTTTAGAGATTGCTCTCAGTTTTACTATTACCGCTGATACAGGGTCTTTTTCTGGTATCTGTGGGATCATTTGCCAACACTTACAACATTTCTTTATTGCAGTAATATTTAAAAAATAATTTCGGACCACGGTGCTATTGCAGTATCTTGAAAAATGTGTCTTAAATTTAGTTTCTTTTTTGTTTGATGTTCTTGGTGGTAAGCAGTAGCCTGGCACGTTTACTGACTGAGGCTCTGTTTTTGAACATCTCTGTCCTCAGCACAAGTCTCACTTTACTTCATGACAATGCTCCCATTCTGCTTTCTTACGTGAGAGACATTACCTCTCCTTTTTATTATTTTAGAGAATCACAGATTGGAATCTGCCTACCAGAATCACCTAATTCTGAAAGTGTTAGTGGTAAGTAGATCTTTTATATACAAGTCCATTGTACTTTTGAAACTAACACAAACTACTTAATATTTAGGAGTATAAATATGAAGACTTGATTCTGATATAAGGTATCAGGTAGTTAATATACTGTCCAAGTAGGCAAGGATCAATTAATGTGTGTTTACATAAGCGTTCAACAGTATTATTACAAATGTGCACATGGTATAAGACTTTAAATGTAGAAATTAGTATTATAGCCAATTTCCAATTATTTAAAAAAACTACTTTGTAGACACGTTTCTATTATTTTCCTTTTGGTGACTTGGGTTTGAATGTTTCATTATTCAACAACCTTCCAGTTATCCACCTTCTGTTTAGTGATGGAGCATTAAATTATTATTTTTTAAAAATTTTGTCTAAGAAATTTCCAAAGTCCAAGAGGTTCCCAGCATGTTTTGAAGAGTAGGAGGAAAGGGATGGAGGGAAGGCACTGTGTAACCTGCTTGCTGTTTGCGTAAAAGCACACACATTATGCCTCTTCCCACCATTATTAGAAATAACAAAGAGGTACCAGCCTGAAATCACTGTTTATCCGGAGATTACCTCAGCTGACTGTAACATAGCTGAGAATCAAGAAAGAGTGCATAAGGAGTCCTCTGAACTATCCACTGGAATGG
Source organism: Hyperoodon ampullatus (assembly GCF_949752795.1). Taxonomy (NCBI): domain Eukaryota; kingdom Metazoa; phylum Chordata; class Mammalia; order Artiodactyla; family Ziphiidae; genus Hyperoodon; species Hyperoodon ampullatus. The sequence goes on along the minus strand of NC_136923.1, from coordinate 47,398,052 downwards.
ATTTAACCCAGTCCATGTACTTTACTCCCAGGCCCTCGCTTAGAAAGAGCCTTTGTTCCAGCTGTAGAAGTCATTCTGAGAAGCTTATTTATCTCGTTTTTCCATCCTTAAAAGATGAAAAACCCCATTAGGAAGGTGATTAGGTTTCTGGAAGTAGGTAAATTTATAGAGGCAAGAGCCGGGAAGGAAATGGAAAACCTCTCATAAATAGGTAATGAGAATTCAACAATTTCAGCAATTTGGACATGAGAAAAGGGGCAAGCGGCCATCTATATCTAAAGAGGCTCCAAAGGCCTCACTCTAGCCGTGTAAAATAATTTATATTCAAAATGTTGGTGCTGAGTCAGCAAGGATGCTCCGTTCTGTGTTCTCTGTGTGAGAAAACAAGCAGGGGAATGTGTAATGCATTAAAAGCTTCATTCAAAAAGATCCCAATATGGAGCTTTTGCCCTTAGAGGTAAAACACTCCATTTGTCTTAAAGAATTTAGTTATTTGTAAGACATGATTATTCTCTGATGGTGCCAGATACAATGTCAGGTGACTGTCTTGTAAAGCGACTCATCCCTTAGAGTCTGTTCATCCTCCACTGTGTGTGCTAGGTCTCTCCCTTCCTTTTCAATCTTGTGCGGAGAGCGTTTCTCAGCCTTCCGAGCTTTTGCTTTTCAACTTCTACTCTAACTCAGCACCCCCATCCCTACCCCTACCTCCCCCTACCCTGTGGCCACATTGTGTTACTGCTCATTCTCTCCAGTGACTCACCCTTCCCTCACTAATGAAGTGCTCATACTGCGCACAGAGCAGTCTTTTGTCTCGGAAAGTGATGCTGCACAGGAGGAAGTAGCCAGCGTGCGGCTGAGGGACAGGAAGGAAACCCATCAGTCCTGGGGGCAATTGCAGGCTCTTGAGCAGGGGAACTACTTGAAGAAAGGGCACCTGTTGTGGTGGGATCTCCACCCCACTCCCTGCACCCCTAGCCCTGAACCATGTGTCTGGGCAGGGCAGTCTCAGGCCCATGGTGACAAAGATGCTGCCCCCGGGCCAGGCTGGTTGTTCTGGCTGATCTCTCGTGCTAGTGCCCCTCGGCTACCTAGGTGTCTCTCTGCGGGGAGGGGGGATCTCAGGTCCCTTGGCACAGAGAGACTTCCAGGGCTGGACTGCTTGTTGGGGCAGGGCCCTCCTTTCTGGTGCTGCCTGGCCACCCCACCCGCTATCTTTCCGTGGGGCAGGGGAGTGGCAGGGCGGAAGGGAAGGAGAGCACATCCCCTCGCAGCTTATTGTTAGTGGGGGTCCTCGTCAGTCTCCCTGTTAGTGCTGCTGGGCTTGCCTGTTGTCAGGACTCCTATTCTGAGCGGGGTGGGCAGGAATGTGCCTCCCTGCTGCCTGGGTTACTAGGTTGGGGGTGGGAGATGCTGGGCCTTGGACTCTCTTTTGTAAGAAAGTAGTGGGGACATAAGATGCGCTGGTGCTGTGTTGTTCCTTCAGCCCTGGGGTCCCAAACCTGATCTTCTTCCTCTTAGCACCTTTCAGAGCTCTCCTTTGGTTGCCTCTCGCGATATTTCGAGTTCATAGATGTGCTTAGCAAGGGGGAGTAGGAGAAACACGTCCAGGCCACCTTGTCTGGACCGGAAGTCCCTCGTTACGTTTTTTAAATGCGATTTTTATAGTTGTGATGAAGTACTGTGATGCAATATTAAATATTGCTATCTTTTTTTGTTTTGGCAGTTCAACTTTTTAAATTGCTTTGCCTCACTCTTCTACATTGCCTTTGTCCTGAGGGATATGAAGCTTTTGCGTCAGGTGAGTGTGAAAAACAGAAAGGTATCAATTTTTTAGGTTTTAGAGGTGGTTTCCTATATTCAGGTAATGTAATTGTCTTCCCATTACTATCTTTATAAATAAAATTATTAAATTTTTTGTACTTCTAAGCCCAATTCTAAATAAACAACCATTAGCAATTGCACCGTGTATTATGCTCAACTGGAAAGAAATTTGTTGAAGCTAACCAACTTGCAAAATAAATCATGTAGAGCACAAAATCAAATATAGAGTTCATATCAAAGTTTGTAAAAGCAATTTTAACAGCAAAATGTATTCATTAATTGAACTTCTGTGTGTGTCTCAGGTAATGGTATAACCTTAAATAGTTCTTTCACATTTCTTTTATTTTTTAAATTTAATTTAATTTTATTATTTTTGGCTGCATTGGGTCTTCATTGCTGTGTGCGGACTTTCTCTAGTTGTGGTAAGTGGAGGCTACTCTTCGTAGCAGCACGTGGGCTTCTCATTGTGGTGGCCTCTCGTTGCAGAGCACAGGCTCTAGGCGTGCAGGCTTCAGTAGTTGCAGCACGTGGGCTCAGTAGTTGCGACACTCGGACCCTAGACTGCGTGGGTTTCAGTAGTTGTGGCGCACGGGCTCAGTAGTTGTGTCTCTCTGGCTCTAGAGCGCAGGCTCAGTAGTTGTGGTGCACGGGCTTAGTTGCTCCACGGCATGTGGGATCTTCCCAGCCCAGGGGAGATGGGGTCAAATGCGATCCGTGTCCCCTGCATTGTTAGGCGATTCTTAACCACTGTGCAACCAGGGAACTCCCACACATTTCATTTTTAAATTAATAAGTTGTTAAACTTTAGAGACCAGCAGATCCTATGCACTGCTGTATCGTTTCTGAAATGTTTAAGAAAGATGACATATTTTGTTGTGTTACCATTTCTGGATCACATGATAATAGTGAATAATAAATTATTGCTTTCTAATTTCTCTTTTTAATACTTGAGCCAACTACCAGTAAGGGCTCTTCCTTCCTGGTTTTAATATACTGTGATTGTTAGTGAGCAGAATCTCAAAGCCTAGGCTTCTTAATCTTTATATGAGAGCTTGGGATCATTTTTCAAGGAATTAAAAAATTTGTATAACAGAGAAAGTTAAAAGATTTTGTAGTTACGGTTCTAAGAGCTTGCATAAAAGTAAAATTAAGTATTGTGTTCTTAGTATTTAAAAAATTATTTTTGAAAATACTACATTTGAAATCGATAGGTTAGATGTACCTACCTTTTCCAATCCCACCATTATTGTATTAGTGGGGTATGACTCCTCATTTCTTATACTTTAGAGAGTCTCCTTTATTTAACAGGGGACGGGGGATGGGGGAAGTCTCTTTAAAACATAGAATTTTAGGGCTTCCCTGGTGGTACAGTGGTTGAGAGTCCGCCTGCCAATGCAGGGGACACGGGTTCGTGCCCCGGTCCGGGGGGATCCCACATGCCGCGGAGCGGCTGGGCCCATGGGCCATGGCCGCTGGGCCTGCACGTCCGGAGCCTGTGCTCCGCAACGGGAGAGGCCACAGTAGTGAGAGGCCCGCGTACTGCAAAAAAAAAAAAAAAAAACAAGAAAAAAAAAACATAGAATTTTAATATCAGCTAAGGTGGTTTGTGATGGAAACGCTGATACCTATCTGGGGAAAGTGGAAATTGACACAGTACCTCTGGAAACTACTTGGGCAACTTTGCCAAGAACGTTAATCCATCCCTAGTAAATCATCAGAGGTGGGGCGAAGATTCATGTACGTAGGTAAGGGGCAGCATTTATAATAGTCGGGGTTGGGAATAATACTTACATTCAACAATAGTGCATGAGCTAAGTAAAAAAGAATTATTCATGACATGGGAAAGTGCTCACAATATAGTAAGTGAGAAAAGAAATCTACAAAGCTGTTTATATATAGGATGATTCTACTTTTATTTTTACATATGATTATAAAGAAATATTTAGGGGACTTCCCTGGTGGTGCAGTGGTCAGGAATCCGCCTGCCAATGCAGGGGACACGGGTTCGATCCCTGGTCCGGGAAGATCCCACATGCCGCGGAGCAACTAAGCCCGTGCACCACAACTACTGAGCCTGCGCTCTAGAGCCTGCGAGCCACAACTACTGAAGCCCGCGCGCCTAGAGCCTGTGCTCCGCAGCAAGAGAAGCCACTGCAGCCAGAAGCCCATGCACTGCAACGAAGAGTAGCCCCCCACTCGCCTGAACTAGAGAAAGCCTGCGCACAACAACAAAGACCCAGTGCAGCCAAAAAATAAATTAATTAATTAAAAAATATATTTAGAATGTTAGTGGTTCTGACATGGTTGTGGAATTAAGGGTGACTTTTTTTCTGTCTTTTAAGTTTTTCTACAGTGAGGGAGGATATATTAATTTTATAATAATAAGTTGTGGCTAAACTTTTTTCAAAGTTGGTGACATCATTTAGACTCACAAGTTGCAGCCAGGATGAGATAATAAAAAACAAAATTTCAAGTTAATTTGTTCTCCTACTGACTCATAACAAGTTTTTTATAATAATCTTATTTGTATTATAATCTTTTTGTATTTTAGTCTGTCTTTCCTGTGAAAAAAACAATAAATTAGAAACATCATTCTAACACCTAGCTTTTCCAATACTAGTTTTTATAACATAATAGTATACTATTTGTTGAAGATTCTTTTTTTTTTACTGCATAATTATACACATGCTTTGGTTTTGTTAAGCCACATTGCCAAATATCATTTATGTGCTTCTCTTTAGAGCTTGGCTACTCTCCTGATTACCTCCCAGATCTTTAACCAAATTGTAGAATCTCTTCTTCCTTACTGGCTCCAAAAGAAGCAGCATGTGAAGGTAAAGAAGAAGGTGCAGGCTTTAAAAGCAGACATCGATGCTACATTATATGAACAGGTCGTTCTGGAAAAGGAAATGGGAACTTACTTGGTAAGTTTGAATATTGCTGAATTAAACATTGATTGAAAGTGAATAGCAGTCATGTCCAGACTGTATACAACAAATAAGTAACCACTCATTGTCTCAGGTGTGACTATTTTGTAAGTGCTTTCCAGCCAGTTTCCTTACCATGAACTACTTTAAAGTTAAAAAGATGGAACTGTGTATCAAAATGCTGCTACCTTGAACCGGAAGTTATGTCTAACATCCAAAGGATGAGTCCAGTGAATTTTCAGACTGTTCTGCTGAGGGTGGTGGGAATGTTTCATAGACAAGGGAGAGGTGAGACGGCCGTGGAGCCATTGTTTGCTCTGAACACTCTAAACTCAAAGAAAAAATGGAAGCCCATCGTTAAAAATGGAATGCCAATCTGAAGATTAATTTATAATATAGTTTAAATTACTTAGTGCTGTAGTAAATATAAAATAGTTCTTTTAAGACAGAATTTCTGACTTATTTTTAGCAACTCCAAGTAGGTCATTGGAGGTTCTTAAACCCAAACATGTATTCAGTAAATGTTTACTGAGCTCTGACTACATTCAGTATATCTCTTTTGAGGGGGTCAGGTGTTGGGGTCATATTTGCTTTAGGTCATTGTTTCTTATATCCTGCCCCTTCCTTCTGGGTGTGATATTCTTCTTAGTGAAATAGATCCTTTAGTGAGGGTCCATTATTGTTAAACTTTCATAGTCTTGGTTTTCATCACGAATGAATGAGTCTCCTGATTACTGAATTTCTTGGCTGACTTTCATAGTTTTTCTTGTTTGCCTAAGAATTCTAGTTTGTATGTTTATCTTGAGCAGGAGTTTATTCTCTCTCTCTCTCTCTCCCTGCTCGCTTCTCTGTCTTATTTTTGCAGTCCCCCCTGCCCCACCCCCTAGTCCAGAACCAGGAGTTTGTAGCCCAGAGCTCGCATCCCATCTTGTGGTGATGGTGGAGATTCTGCAGAGCCAGCAGGTAGCATGCTGTTGACCCAAGCTGTAGTTCCAGGGCAGCAGCTGTGGCTTTTTTCAGGCCCCTTCAAGGATAGGGGACCACTGTTCTCACCCGTGGTTTTGCTCAAACAGCCTGCCTCCAGTTACACGCTAGAAGAGTGGTGTGCCTTTGGTTCTCCTGCCTGAAGGATTCAGATCCTGGCCACCGTGGCCAGCCTGTGGACGGAAGCCTGGCCAGGCTTCTGATTACTATCTTGCACTTTGTTCCATTTCTCGCTTGGGCAGCTGATTTTTTTGTTTTTGAGTGATGATATTCTTTTGATTAAAATAAACATGTGTACTAGCGTTTTCTATTATTGCTGTGTTTGGGGGAGAAGAAGATTCAGAGTATAAACTTACAGCATATCTTGACCAGCAGCACTTTTTATGTTTATACATGAAGTATCAGAGAAACACACACACGGGCAGTTAAGAGTTAAAGAAAATAGCACTTGGGCACAATGTGCAGCCGCCTTGTCTGCGTTGGTCGAGTGCTGGCTTACTGTGGGTTACAAGTCAGTCTAATTCACATGGTGTCAGAATCCTTTCCTCGCTTGTTCTGGGGGGTAGTATTTTGGGCCATATTTATTTTTTCCCTTCATTTTCTCACAGAAACTAAACCACCATTCTTTCCCCCGAGTTCTTTATTCCGTCCCCTCTCTCATTGCCCCAGGCCCACCTGGAGCTCCCGTGTTGCCTGCTTCCCCGTTCTCCCCTTCCTGTTTCAAACCAAGCAAACCTCTCACGTCCTCTGCTATTTTTGTCCTGTCTCTTTGCTGCCCCTGCCAATTTCTTGAAAGAATTCTTCTCCATATTGTCATCTCTACATCCCTCTTCTCTACCTGCTCTCAGCTCTTATTTTTCTCTGAATCGTTTGGGCAGACAGCATCGTCCCCTAAAGTGACCAGAGCCAAGCTCGCAGTCTTCTCCAGACCAGTTCCTCCCCCTTTCCTCAGGCTCAGTGAATGGTACACAGTAATACAGACAATATGCCCTTCTCAAAGCTCTTTTAATTCATCTAAGAACTGTATGCTGGCAAGGTGACAAAATCTTACATCTTACCTTTTTGGTATTTCATGATATCCGATAATACGTTTATGAAGGAAGGTGAGGCAAGCACTGCTTTTCTCACGTTAATAGTAGGCAGTTGAAGCTCTGTGTTATTTTTTAAATTTATTAATTTTATTTATTTGTATTTGGCTGGGTTGGGTCTTCATTGCTGTGCACAGGCTTTCTCTAGTTGTGGCGAGCGGGAGCTACTGTTCGTTGTGGTGTGCGGGCTTCTCATTGCGGTGGCTTCTCTTGTTGCGGAGCACGGGCTCTAGGTGTGCGGGCTCAGCAGTTGTGGCTCGCGGGCTCTAGAGCGCAGGCTCAGTAGTTGTGGCGCACAGGCTTAGTCGCTCCACGGCATGTGGGATCTTCCCGGACCAGGGCTCGAACCCGTGTCCCCTGCGTTAGTAGGCGTGTTCTTAACCACGGTGCCACCAGGGAAGTCCGAAGCTCTGTGTTATTAATCACCTGGTGACTAAATCAGAAACAAGATTCAAGACTTTGCTTTTCTCTTCAGAGTCTATTATTCAGCACGGGCTCTCTGATATGAAGTTAAGGAAATAGTAAATTAATTTCTCTCGCAGGCCCTGGGTCTGTGTGTGAATGCTGGGGTTAACAGTGAGTGCCTCTCCTTAGTAACTTAACTTGCTTGAGGGGCCCCGCGTTATCTGTTTTTCCCTCCTCATCTCCTACAAGTTCCTCCTTTACTCTCTTTGTGGAAATGACATCAGGTATTTTCTATTTCAACTCTCCCCATATATTTGGAAAGGGGGAGATGCTCTGGGGGCACCTTTGTTCTAGATCGTCGTTTGCTATGCACTCATCCTTCCCTCCGGGCATATTTTTCTCCTCACTGAAGCCAATGAGCTTAAAATTGTATTTGCTGTAATCTCATCCTGAGCACTATATATGAATCTAAAACAATGTTGCCAAGCTTTGGGGAAAAGCAGTTTGAGACTTAAAAATCTTGATTCTAAAAAGTCATACTTGCTTACTTACTGTAGAAAACTTGGAAAACGTAGGACAGAGTATAAAGAAAAAGACATTCTCCATAATGTCTCCACCAGGGGTGATCCACTGGGGTCTCCCGACCCTGTTCCTCCAGCCACAGGGCCAGGGCTGTATAGCCCCTCTGATCTCACTTTGCACTGCCGTTCCGTTCCTGGGAACAGTTCACATGCAGCTGCATAGCTGCGTGAGGCTGAATTTTCATGATCAGTATTTCAACTAGAACAGCATGTTGCCGTGCAGCAAATGAGCTGCCCTCTAGTGAGCTAGACGTTGACGAGGTTTGCCAAAAACGTAATTGAGCGCCACTCTCTGCACTAGACATTTTTTGTTTTGGAAAACATAATGATTTTTCAAACAATATTTTATTAATGTTAATACACTTTTTAATATTGAAATGAATCAATGAGAAATATTTTTTAAGTTCTGAGTTTTAATTTCTAACACAGTAAATAACACTAGGTATAATAACTCCCATGAACCAAAAGTCTTCGGTGCCGTCAGTGATTTTAAAGAGTTTAGGGCTTTGGAGACCTGAAAGTTTGAAAACTGCAGATCTAGAATAATTCCCACTCGTTTTTGTTTTTCAGAGCATTAACTTTCGTGAAGTGGACTTGTCCCATTTGTTACTCCCTAAGATTCAAGTTCAGCAGTTTTGGAGGTATACCTCCATTGTACCCCATCAGGAGGCATTGATGGCAGGTTGACCCTTGTGTGGGGCTGCCTTGTTAGATCACGTGATTGACTGGGTGACAGACAGTTTGCAAAGGTTCTTTTTCACTTTGTGTTGAATAGGTTATATGTGGTAGATTCTTTGAGACTATCCTATTCCCTATAAATGGTAGCTCTTTAAAAATAGTTTCTAATCGTTTGTGGCTGGCATATAGGAATGCTGTTGGTTTTTGTATTTTTTATCCAGAAACTCTGCTGAATTATCCTGTTTTTTTGGATTTTATTAGGTTTTCTATGTAGACAGTTATTTCACCTACAAATGAATAATGGCTAGGGATTTCCCTGGTGGTCCAGTGGTTAAGACTCTGTGCTTCCACTGCAGGGGGCGTGGATTCAATCCCTGGTCGGAGAACTAAGATCTTGCATGCTACGTGGTGTGGCCAAAAAAGGCTTTTTTTTTTTTTTTTTTTTTTTTGCAGTACGCGGGCCTCTCACTGTTGTGGCCTCTCCCGTTGCGGAGCACAGGCTCTGGACGCGCAGGCTCAGCGGCCATGGCTCACGGGCCCAGCCGCTCCACGGCATGTGGGATCCTCCCGGACCGGGGCACGAACCCGTGTCCCCTGCATCAGCAGGCGGACTCTCAACCACTGCGCTACCAGGGAAGCCCCAAAAAAGGCTATTTTTTAATTTTAATTTTATTGAAGTTTAGTTGATCTACAATGTTCTGTTAATCTCTGCTGTATAGCAAAGTGATTCAGTTATATATATATATTTTTTCATATTCTTTTCCATTATGGTTTATCACAGGGTATTGAATATAGTTCCCTATGCCACACAGTAGGATCTTGTTTATCCATCCTACATGTAATAGTTTGCGCCTGCTAATCCCAAACTCTCAGTCCTTCCCTTCCCCACCCACCTCACTAATGGCCATTTTGTTTCTTCCTGCAGTCCTTAGACTTTTTATTATTTATTTATTTGGCTCACTAATATGTTCAATACGATTTGGACGGAAGTAGTTATAACAGGAATCTTTATCTTGTTCCTGATTTTTTTTTTTCTAACCGTTGAGTATTATGTTTGTTCCGTGTTTTTGGTAGGTAACTTTTTATCAGTTTAATAATGTTTTTTTTCTCTGCCTTATTTGGGAAGAGTTTTTATTGTGGATGACGTTGAAATTTATCAAAAAATATTTTTTTTGCTTCTGTTGCGATCATCATGTTATCTCCTTTAATTAATATTTTCATTTATATTTATAAGTTTCCTAATGGAACACCATGTTTGCATTTAAATGATTAACTTCACTTGTTCAATGTTTTTTAATCTACACTGTTATGTTGAATATGCTAGTATTTTGTTTAGGGTTTGTGCCATTTGCTAGTAATTTTCCTTTCTCAGTCACTGGGATAGGGTCCCTGTGTTATTTGTCGTACAAACTCTGTTGCTAATGCAGAGCCTGGCATTCAGCGGGTGCTCAGTGTAATGTTGCATAAAGAACAGTTTTAGGAAAAGAGCAGCCCAGGCCCTGCTGTCTGTGTGCCGCTTGTTGCTCTCATCCTGTACTACTCAGCATGCGGAACTCTGAGACGTGATGTTTCTCCAGGGATGGTGCGAGGGGCCAGTGGGATGGATCCCCTGGAGCCTGAAACTTTGTGTTCATAAATTCTTAGAATCGTCTTAGTAAGTTGGTGTTTTCTAACTTGCAACCAATGGGGTAGAGTGTCTTGTTTAATGTGTTTTTTAGTATGTGATTGTTTACTTTGTTAAAATTGCATTTTTTTCCTTCTTGCTGTTGGATTACGTCCCTGGTTTGCTGAATTGACTGACCCCAAAGTGCTCAGAAGTGTGAAAGTACTGATAGAATTACCACGTAAATCCTACACGCCGAATCCGCTTGTGAGATGGGAACACAGAATGGTGGGGAGGGGCTCCCTGGGTGCTGGATGCTAAAAAGGCCAGGAAGACCTTTGCGTGGCTTCTGGAGGCTACACTGGGTACATCTGAGAGAAACTGTCTACACATCTCTGCAGAGGCTCACCCTTTTATTTTATGAGCTGAAACAACACAATTTTGAAATCTGAGCATAGGCTATCAGGATTTCTTAAGATCGAATTGTGGTAAAAATAGCTTGATTGCTAAGATTTTCACTGTTGATTTCTTCACTCTTCAGGGAAGTAAATCAATGCTGTATTGCTGGGCATATTTAAAAACCACATCTGTATGCTGCAGCACACATAAGGAAATTCTTTCTAGAGCCAAGTGCAACCAAAGAGTTGTTTAGAAACTGCTCACCACTGAACCCCCAGCTGAGCATCAACCTGCCAGCTCCCAAAGCACATGTGTTTGGCATTGCTCTTTGGCAAGCCTTGCAAACAGCCAGTGAAACTCACTCACAATCCCTGGGTTCATACTTCATCCAAATATCCGGAGTATCTGGAAGAAGCACTTCCTGCCATCCCCAGTACTCTGTAATTATGTTTGAGTGTTTTCTATTTTAGTAAAATATAAAATAAAAAAAGAAACCAACTAGAAGTAGAATCTGACTTATACTAAAGCTCTCAGCTACTGAGCCTAATATGCATATCTTGGTGAAAGACTGACTCTGAGATGCAGTAATGATAATGATAATTATTTATTTAAAATATTCATGTTTCATGTTGCTTTAAAATATTATGATGAGGGCTTCCCTGGTGGCGCAGTGGTTGAGAGTCCGCCTGCCGATGCAGGGGACACGGGTTCATGCCCCGGTCCGGGAAGATCCTGCATGCCGCGGAGCGGCTGGGCCCAGCATGGCCGCTGGGCCTGTGCGTCCGGAGCCTGTGCTCCGCAGTGGGAGAGGCCACAACAGCGAGAGGCCCGCGTACAGAAAAAAAAAAAAAAAAAAAATTATGATGAATAGTTTTCTTAAACTGAAACTGTTGTTGCATGTGCACTGGATGATCATGAGAGCGCCTGAGGATGCTGGAAGTGGGTGCCTGTGGCTCCCTCACCCAATCACTGTACCACATAGAGTGCTGCTCAGCCCCTCTTGGATCAGGATGTGAGCAGCAGGCCGTTGGGTCCAGTCAAGGAGTTACTCAGGTGACAAGTCAGAGTCACCAATGACCAGGCATCCCATTTCAATGCAGGCGCCTTTTTCCAGTTATTAAAGACACGAAATAACTCAGCTCTTACCGTTTATCTCTCTTACCCGCAAATCAAGGGTGTGTAATGACTTTTGCTCCTTTCTTCCTTTGGACTAAACCTTTTAAAGCATATCAGAAAGGTTTTTAAATATAGTTTCAGAGGGATTTCATCATGCTTTCCTGATTTCTCCCTTTTCTGCTGCGGACTCCTTTTTCTTTTTGCCTCTTTGATGTGTCTGCTACTTCCACTAGGGTGATTCTGGGGAGCTTCCTTGTTACTAACAGCTTTTTTTTTTAAACTTCTTTAAAAAGTTGAGGTAATAATTCACATACCATAAAATTAACCATTTAAAAATGTACAATTTAGAGGTTTTTAGTAAATTCACAAGGTGGTACAATCATCACCACTATCTAATTCCAGAACATTTTCATCATCGACCCCCAAGCCCCCCATACCCATTAGCAGTAACATCTTCCCCTAGTCTGGCAACCACTAATCTACATTGTGTTATTGTGGATTTACCTATTCTCTGCATTTCATATAAATGAAATCATGTAATAGGTGACCTTTTGTGTCCAGCTTCTTTCACTAAGCATAATGCTTTTAACATTTATTCACGCTGTACCATGTACCAGTACCCCATTCCTTTTTTTGTGGTTGAATAATATTCCATTGTATGGATATACTACGTATTGTTTATCCATTAATCAGCTGGTAGACATTTGGATTGTTTCCACTTTTTGGCTATTATGAATAATGCTATTGTGAACATTTTTGTACAAGTTTTTATATGAACACATGTTGCCATATGCTAGGTCGTATGTTAACTCAACGTTTAACTTTAAGGAACTGCTAGACTATTTTCAAAAGTAGTGGTAATTCTATATTCCAACCATCCACGAGTGGGGTCCCATTTTTTCCCACAGCCTCACTTTTTTTTTTTTTTTTTAAATGATAGCTATCCTAGTAGGTGTAAAGTAGTATTTCATTGTGGGTTTGCTTTGGATTTTCCTAATGCCTAAATATATTGATCACCTTTTCATGTGATTTTTGGCTGTTTGTATCTCTTCTTTGGGGAAATATATATTCACATTCTTTGCCCATTTTTAAATTGGGTCATCTGCCCTTTTGTTATTGAGTTGCAAGAGTTCTTCATGTATTCTGAATATAAATTTCTTATCAGATATATGATTTGCAAATATTTCTTCCCATTCTGTTGTTTATCTTTTTACTTTCTTGATGGTGCCCTTTGATCCACAAAAGTTTTAAATTTTGGTGAAGTCCAATTTCTCTCTTTTTTGTAACTTGTGCCTTTGGTGTCATGTCTGAGAGACAATTGCCTAATCCAAGGTCAGGAAGATTTACTACTCTATGATTTGTTGAGTGTTTTTATTATGAAAGGGTGTTGTACTTTGTTTTTCCTGTGTCTGTTGAGATGATTAAATATATTTATACATGCATACATGCATACCAATAAAACTGTTAATGTGGTGTATCATATTGACTGATATTTATATGTTGAACCAATCTTACGATCCTGGGGTAAATCCCACTTGATCACAGTGTAAAATCCTTTTACTCTGCTGCTGGATCCACCTTGCTAGTATTTTGTTGAGGATTTTTATATCTTTATTCAGGGGTGTTGGTCTGTGTTTTTCTTATGAAGTCTTTGTCTGGTTTTGCTATTGAGGTTGTACTGGCTTCACAGAATGACTTGGGAAGTGTTTCTTCCTCTTGTTCTTTTTGGAAGACTTTGTGAAGAATTAGTATTAATTCTTCTTCTAGTGTTTGAGAGAATTCACAAGTGAACTGTCTGGGCCTCGGTTTTTCTTTGTGCAAAGTTTTTGATTGCTAACTCAATCTTTTTACTTGTTTTAGGTCTGTTTAGATGTTCTGTTTCTTCTTGAGTCACTTTTGATACTTTGTGTCATTCTAAGAATTTACCCATTTCATCAAGGTTTTTTTTTTTTTTTTTTTTTTTTTTTTTTTTTTTTTTTTTTTTTGCGGTACGCGGGCTTCTCACTGTTGTGGCCTCTCCCGTTGCGGAGCACAGGCTCCGGACGCGCAGGCTCAGCGGCCATGGCTCACGGGCCCAGCTGCTCCGCGGCATGTGGGATCCTCCCGGACCGGGGCACGAACCCGTGTGCCCTGCATCGGCAGGCGGACTCCCAACCACTGCGCCACCAGGGAAGCCCTCATCAAGGTTATTTAATGTTATTTTTGGCATATAATTGTTGTCATGTCCCAGGTCTCGAGTGAGTCCCTGGGACAGGCTGCCAAGTAAGGGTCCTTGGCTTCACACAGGAAAGAATTCAAGAGGGAGCCATAGTAAACTGAAAGCCCGTTTACTTAGAGAGATATACACTCCATAGACAAGAGTGTAGGCTGTCTCAGAAGGCAAGAGCAGCCCTGAGTTGTGGTGATGGTTAGTTTTCATGGGCTGGGAAATTTCATAGGCTAATGAGTGGGAGGAATGTTCTAGCTATCTTGGAGAAGCAGCAGGGATTTCCAGGAGTTGGGGCACTGCCCACTTTTTGGCCTTTTATGGGCGGCCTTGGAACTGTCATGGCACCTGTGGGCGTGTTGTTTAGCATATGCTAATGCATTACAGTGAGTGTATAATGAGGCTCAAGGTCTACAGAAGTTGACTCTTCCACCATCTTGGGCCTAGTAGGTTCTAACCAGTTTTTGTCGTATCCTGCTCTTAATGGTTGTGTCATTCTTTGAATGGTTTCACCCTGCCCCTTCCTTTCTATCTCAAATTGTTCATAATTCTTCTTACTTATTCTTCCCCTTACTGACCCTAAAGGTCAGTAGTAATGTCCCTTCTTTCATTCCTGATTTTAGTAATTTGAGTCTTTCTTTGTTTCTTGCACAGTTTAGGTAATGGTTTGTCATTTTTCGTTGATCTCAATCATTTCAAAAAACCGAATTCTGGGGCTTCCCTGGTGGCGCAGTGATTGAGGGTCCGCCTGCCAATGCAGGGGACACGGGTTCGTGCCCCGGTCCGGGAGGATCCCACATGCCGCGGAGCGGCTGGGCCCATGAGCCATGGCCGCTGAGCCTGCGTGTCCGGAGCCTGTGCTCCACAACGGGAGAGGCCACAGCAGCGAGAGGCCCGTGTACCGCAAAAAAACAAAAAACCGAATTCTGGTTTTATTGCTCTTCTTTGTTTTTCTATTCTCTATTTTATTTATTTCACTCTAATCTTTATTATTTATTTCCTTCTGCTTGCTTTAGGTTTAGATTACTCTTCTTTTTCCAGTTTCTTAAGATGAAAATTTCAGCTTTTTTAAGATCTTTCTTCTTTTTTAACAAAGGCATTTACAGCCATAAATTTCTCTGTGAGCACTGCTTTTACCGTATCTTTTTAAGTTCTGGTATGTTTCATTCACCTCAAAGTATTTACTAATTTTTCTTGTGATTTCTTCTTTAACTCATTGGTTTCTTTTAGGAGTACATTGCTCAATTTTCACATAGTATGTGAATTTCTGAAATTTCCTTCTGTTATTGATTTCCAATTTTATTCCATTGTGGTCAGAGAAGATACTTTGTATGATTTTTAAGCCTTTTAAATTTGTTGAGAAGTGTTTTATGGCCTAATGTATTATCTATCCTGGAAAATGTTCCATGTACACTTGAGAAGAAGGAGTGTTCTGCTGTTGGATTGAATGTTTTATACATGTCTGTTAGGTCTTTGTTGTTGTGTTAGGGCATACCTTCAATACTAAGCCAGGAAGTTTAAAATTCTGCCCTAGCATTCACTTTCTGCTTGTGCAGAGCCTCAGCGTCAGTCAGAGGTGAGATCTTAGACCTTTCTCAGACCTTTCCTAAGCTTATGTGTGATCCTCTGCATGTGCCTCATCTTCTCAATTCCCAGGAAAATGTGGGAGCTTTGCAAACCCCCTGTGGATATCTCATTCTTCAGCCTTTTCTTTTGGGCTCCCTGGCTAGTCTGTTGTTTGCCCCAGCTGCTACCCTTTACCTCAAGCAGACTGATGTTAAAGCATTCAATTAACATCCCTGGGGGAGGAGCCTTTAGCGCTGGGAAGACTCTGTGCAGTTAAATAGAGACAAACCTTTTGAGTGGGGTCTTCTAGAGCCAGGTCAGATAATGATTTCCCTTTGGGAATGAGGCTTTCAAAGATCTGTGTCCCCATTCTCCTCCCTCTGGCACAGGAATGCATGCTATTATTCTTCTAGGCTGCTGCAGAACTGGGGAGCAGGATATGAAACTAGAGTAAGTTAAAATGCCACAGGGTTGAGCTGTTATTCTTGACTAAATGCTGCCCTGAATGCTGCAAGCCTTTAGTTAATTTCCAGAGTACTGAAAAAGTTGATTTTGACAAATTTTGTCATTTGTTGTTGTTTGCTTTTATGGAGGTGTAAACTTCTGGAGGTTCTTACTCTGCCAGTTTCGCTGGCATCACCACCATCAGTTTTTTAATGGAGGGTCAGGGGCTGAGACGCTGGGGTACGCTGATGTGAAGGGACCATAATGTAAGATTTCTAATAATGATCCTGGATCATTTCTTTTTACTTGGTCAAGAGCAAACTTCTTTAGCTTTGCTGTTATTTACCTTAGGGGGAAAAATGTAATAATCCAGTGATTTGACATGATATGAGCAGCTAAATCATTTTTTTATTCTTCATTTTAGGGACTTTAATATAAAGTTGTCTTTGAATTTAAGTAAATTCTGTTATTGAGAAGAAGGAATTGGGAGAAACTCTTTGAGTTTTTTTTTTTTTTTTTGGTTAGATGCTCATGCCTTGAATAGTATTGCAAAAGACTATTCTTATTAAGTGATATTAAAACAATGCCTGTTTTCTTCTTTTTTAAATTTTCAGGGCACCTTTGATGATTATTTGGAGTTATTCCTGCAGTTTGGTTATGTGAGCCTTTTCTCCTGTGTTTACCCACTGGCAGCTGCCTTTGCTGTGCTGAATAATCTCACTGAAGTTAATTCAGATGCCTTAAAAATGTGCAGGGTCTTCAAACGCCCATTCTCAGAACCTTCAGCCAGTATTGGTGTATGGCAGGTAATTATTTGAGAAAAAATTATTTCTTTAAAAACAAACAAAATGAGGCATTGTGATTTTAAAAAAAAAAGCTCTATGGAGAGATTTGGGAAAACTGGATTTTATCCTTGCCATGTCACAAACTAGCTGTGTAACTTCAGGTGGTCATTAACTTTCTCTGGGCCATGCTTTTCTTGTTTTTAAAGTTGGGGGCGGGGATGAGCTACAATCTCCACGACTCCTTTCAGATGTGAAACTTTGACAGTTTTCTTGGAGAGTAGTCAGCTGGGCCTCACCCACTGCTACTAATGAGGCCCTCCCCACTGCAGTGTCAGTGGAAATCACTGACACTGGACTTCTACTGGGGAGCCTGGACTTCCACTTCCACTCCTACCTGGCAGTAATGAGATTCCCTTTCAGATCCCTGCTAGGGTGGTCTCAGAGAAAGCCCAGTGGAGAGTCAAGACTTTTGTTGTGCACATGAGTGCACAAAGGAGGGACTTGTACCCCTCCATCAAAGGAGGTATTAGTGGTAGTCTAGTGGGAAGCCAGAACTCTGGCCCCTCTCCAGCAATAATAAGGACCCCACTCCCCACCTTGGGTGTCAGTGGTGTCCAGGTGGAGAACCTGGACTTCTGCCTCTACCTGCTAGTGACAAGGTATTGTCCCCTGCTGGAGTGGTATCAGAGGAACCAACTAAAACAAAAGGTTATACAAAATCTGGAGTCTTATAACACCTAAAGTATCAAGGTTTTTATTTAAAAATCACTCATTATACCAAGAACCAGGATGATACCAAACTGAATGAAAAAAATGGCAATCAGATGCCACCACCAAGATGACACACACATGTTGGAAATACTGGACAAAGATTTTAAAGCAGTCACAATAAAAGTGCTGCAACAAGCAATTACAAACACACCTAAAACAGATGAAAAAATAGAATTAGAACGTCTCAGCAAAGAAATAGACATAAAGGAGAATCAAATGGACATTTTAGAAGTTGAAACTATAATAAACCAAAAGCTCAGTGAATGGATGCAATAGCAGAATGGAAGGGATAGAGGAAAGAAGCAGGAACTGGAAAATAGAAAAATAGAAATTACCTGATCTGAACAACAGAGAGAAAATAGACTGAAGAAGTAAATATAGCCTCAGAGACCTGTGTGACTATAACAACAACAACAAAATCTAACATTCCTGCTATTGGAGTCCAAGAAGGAAAGGAGAAAGAAGGAAGGGCTGAAAAGGCACTTGAAGTAATAATGGCCAAAACTTTTCAAACTTGGCAAGAGACCTAAAACTATAGGTTCAAGAAGCCAAGTGAACCCCAAACAAAGAAGTTCATACCAAAACACATCATAATTAAACATCTGAAAACTAAAGACAAGGAAAAAAAATCTTGAAAGCACTAAGAGAGAAATGACATCTTACCTATAGGGGAAAAACAATTCGAATGACAGCCAGTTTCTCATCGGAAATCATGGAGGCCAGAAGAAAGTGGCACAGTATTTTCCAAGGCTAAAAAATACTGTCAATACAGAATCCTATATTCAGAGAAAATATCCTTTGGGAAGGAAAGGGAAATCAAGACACTCTCAAATGAAGGAAAAGTAAGAGAGTTTTTTGCTAGCAGACCTATCCTAAAAGAATGGCTAAAAGTTCTGTAAACTGAGGAAATGATAAAGGGACAATGTCAGGAAGCAAAAACATGGTAAACAAAGACACAAGTAAAAACAATATATTTTCCTTTTACTCCTGAGTCTTTAAAGTTATGTTTGACAGTTGAAACCAAAAAATACAACACTATTTAATAGTTCTAAGTATATATAGAAAAAATATTATGACAATTGTATTATAAATGGGGAGTGATAAAGGAAGGTAAGATTTCTGTATTTTACTCAAACTAAATGATACAAGTAGACTGAATGTATACATGTATATACACACACATAAAATATAGTATATATATTTGTGTGTGTATGTCTATATATAGAGCAACCTCTAAAAAGCCATATTATTTAAAAGATACACTCAAAAACATAGTTAAATCAAAATGAAGTACAAAAAAATGTTGACGTAACCTACAGTAAGACAAGAAGAAGAAAACAGAAATGAAAACACAGAAAACGAAGAAATGGCAGACTTAAGTCGATATTTTGATTAACTGTAAAGGGTCTAAAGACATGAGTTAAAGACAAAGATTGGCATAATGGATTAAAATGCATAACTCAGCTATATGCCATCTACAAGAAACCCAATTTAAACATGATTAAGCAGGTTGAAAGTAAAAGGATAGAAAAAATATATGTGGAAAAATTAATTGTAAGGAAGCAGGAGTGGCTATATTAATATCATATAGAGTAGACTTCTGAGCAAAGAAAATTACCAGAAAGGAACATTCTTTGATGATAAAAGGGTCAAATTATCAAAACGATGTAGAAATCTTAACATATATTCAGCAAACAACAAGGTTGTAAAATATGTGAACTAAAAACATAGAACTAAAAGGAGAAATAGATAAATCCACAATTACAGTTAGAGACTTCAACATCCCTTTCTCAACAATTGACCGAATGCTGGATAAAAAATCATCAAGGTTATTGAAGAACTCAACAACACCATCAAATTATGAATCTAATCCATATTATAGAACATTCTACTCAACAGTAGAATATACTGTCACCTTCAACTTGATAAGGAGCATCTATTTAAAAAAACTTAAAGCTAATGTCATACTTATTAGTGAAAGATTGAATGCTTTCTTTTTAAGATTAAGAACAATGCAAGAATGTCCACTGTCACTACTTTTACTGAATATAGTACTAGAAATTCTAACTAGCATAGTAAGGCCAATGATACCTCCAATTTACCCACTAGCTGACCACAGGTACATGAGCAAGCCCAGTCAAGATCAGCTAGACCAGAAAAATTGCATAGGTGAGCACAGCCTAAATTGTCCACCTGCAGAATCATGAGCTAAGTAAATGGTTGTTGTTTTAAGCCAGAGAGTTTGGGATGGTTTGTTACACAGCAATAGCTAACTAATGTAGGAAGACTCAGTATTCTAAATATATCAGTTCTCCATTAATTTACAAGTTAATTAATCTACAAATGAACTTATAAATGTAACACTATCCTAATGGAAGTTTTTCTTTTAACTAGGTAAACTTATTGTCAAGTTCACAGGGAAAAATAAATGAAATAGAATAGCAAGAAAACTCTAAAGAATAAGGGCAGGGACACGCCTTCCTACATATTAAAACTTGTTATATAACCTCAGTTGTTAAAGTAGTGTAATGCTGGTGCATCATTAGACAATCAAACCAATGGAACAGGATTAAAAGTCCAGAAATTCAGTATACGATATAGGTGAAACGTCACTTCAGTGGAGAAAATCATTGACCGTCCACCAATAGTTTTGGGATAATTAAGTCTCCAAAGTGTGTGTGTCAAGGGGTAGTTTGCTCTTCAGAAGTTAAGAGGAAAAACAGCAAGACACAGAATGGGAGAAAATGTTGACAATACATTTGTCTGCCAAAGAATTTGTATTCAGATTATATGAAGGACTTACCAACTCAATAATAATACAATTAAATGAAAACATGGACAAAATATTTGAAGAAATGCTTCACTAAAGAATATATACAAATGGCCAATGAGCTCATGAAAATATTTAGAATTAGCTACCAGGGAAATGCACATGAAAACCACAACGCAATAACACTGTATACCTGTTTTAAAATTAAGAAGACTGATGATGCCAAGTGTTGGCAATAAGGTATAGTAACTGGAACTCTCATACATTGCTGATAAGGATGTACTATAATGGTCACTTTGCAAAACTAGATTGCAGTTTGTAAAAAAAAGTTCAAAATACAGGTACCATGCCACCCAGCACTTCTACTCTTAGAAATCTGGGGGAAATGAAAGAATATGTCCATGCAAAGACTGCACAGGAGTGTCCATAGTAACTTTATTCACAGTAGTCCAAAACTGGAAACAACCCCACTTGCATGGGTAAAAAAATAATTATGGCATATTCATAAAATGGAGCACTACTCGGCAGTAAAAAAGGAATAAATTACTGATAACATACAATGTTAAAATCTGTATGCTGCTAAACCAAGATGGTGGAGGAGTAGGAGGACTTGGAGTTCATCTCTTTTCACAAATAGATCACGAATACATCCACAGATGGAACAGTTCTCACAGAACACTGGCTGAACACTAGCAGAAGACCTTGGACACTGGAAAGGACAAGAGAGATCCCCACATGACTGGGTAAGACAAAAGAAAGAAGGGAAAAAGAAGAGGAGAGGAAGCAGGATGGGATCTGCATACTTGGGGAGGAGCTGAAACAGAGGAGAGGTTCCTGTATCTGGAGAAGCCCCCTCACCGATGAGGAAATCAGTTGGGACAGAAGGGGAGCATCTGAGGCTGTCAGAGGAGCACGAAATGGCTGGTCTGTGGCAGATAGGACAGAGTAAGATCTACACAGATTGTCCGTGCCACAGCCCTGTGCATCCCAGACTGGGATGTGAGTCCACCAGTGCACACGGGGGCTGAGAGCTGGAATGTGGGGATTGGAGAACAAACCCAGGGGGAGGACTGCTGTTGGCTGCAAGGAGACAGCCAGAGGGGATGGGAGAGAGGTAATCTGCAACTGGAAATGCTTGTGGAGGAAACCAAGACTGCCATAGAAGCAAGGCACCACTGTTGAGTGACACACAGGGGGTGGAACCACCATTGCAGCCTCTCTCTCCCCATGCGCCGGCCCTCTGCCCCGCCAAGTGCTAGGAAAAGCCTCCTCCAGAGCTGACATTCTCATGCCTGCTGCCAGGTGCTAGGAAAAGACACCACCAGGGCTGACCTTCTTGTACCAGCTGCCAGGTGCTAGGAAAGGCTCCCACTAGGGCCAGATCTCTTGCGCCCATGGCTGCCAGCTTTCCCATACACCTGTCGCCAGCAGGGCCCCTGCAAACCAGGCAGCTGTGCCACCTCCACGTCCTGTCCTCACTGGGGCAGACTCGAGTGCTCCAGGGCAGCCTCGGGAGCAGACTCCTGTGGATGGCCCACATGCAGAAGTGGGGCTAAAACTACAGATGAGCCCCAGGGGCGGGGCGACTAAGGAAGAGGAACAAAAACCTTTCCATGCAGCTGCACAAAACACAGATTAAATCCCTGCAATTGGCTTGGTAAACCCTGCATCTGTGGAATATCTGAATGGACGAGTGTTCCCATAACTGAAATCAGTCTAGCTCTAGCAGCTTTGGTCTTTGGGGACTAGTACACATGGGAGTTGGGCCAGGTCCCAGTCTGAGCTGCCCCCACAGTGCCCACAGAGGGACCAGAGACTTACCTAGGGGTTTTGGAGGGCCTCCTGGGGAGGTGAAGGTTGGCTGTGACTCATGGTGGGGAGAAGGACACTGACAGCTGAGACCCCAGAAAAATATAATTATTACTGTTTTTTTATGTTTTGTTTTGTTCTGTTCTGTTTTTTAATTTGTTTTTACTTTTTATTTAGTGTAAAAATTTTTTAATATATTTTTAATTCTTTTATATTTCTATTTCTCATTACTTTTTTGCTGTTCTGTTTTTTCCTTGTTTTTTTCTTTCCTTTGTTCTATTTGTTCTTTTTTATAATTTTTTTTCTCATTTTTGTGTTCTGTTTTCTTTGCTTTTTCCTTCAGTTTGCATTCTGCTTTCGTTTTGTTTTTTATTTTTGTTAGTTTTGTTTTTAATTGTTTGATTTTGTTTTGGGATTCATTTGTTTATCTGGTTGTTCTCTTGTTTTTTGTTTTCTCTGTTTTTGTTTCTTATTTTGTATGTGTATGTGTTCGGCTTTTTGTTTGTTTGGTTTTGCTTTTACCATTTGGGGTTTTGTTTGTTCATTTTTTTTTTTAATTGTTTCTGTTTCTGTTTGCTTGTTTTTGTCTTTGCCATTTGTCTTGGGTATTGTTTGTCTGTTTGCTTTCATTTGTTTTCTTCCCGCCCTTTTTCTTCTTTTCTTTTTATTTTTTCCCCTTTTTTTCCGAGCTGTGTGGCTTGTGGGGTACCAGGCCTTGGTTCCCAGGCCGGGGGTTGGGCCTGAGTCTCCGACGTGGGAGAGCAGAGTCTAGGACGCTGGAACACCAGAGAATTTCTGGCCCCAGGGAATATTAATCGGTGAGAGCTCCCCTGGAGGTCCCCATCTCAACTCCAAGACCTGGCTCCAGTCAACTGCCTGCTGGCTCCAGTGCTGAACACCTCATGCCAAACAACAAGGGAGACAGGAACACAAACCCACCCATTAGCAGATAGACTGCCTAAGTTGTACTAAGCCTACAGACACCCCAAAACACACCACCTGATGTGACCCTGCCCGTCAGAGGGAAAAGGTCCAGCTCCACCCACCAGAACAGAGGCGCCAGTCTCTCCCACCAGGAAGCCTACACAAGTCACTGGACCAACCTCACTCACTGGGGGCAGCCTGCAGAAAGAAGACCTCAAACACAGTATCTTAGACAAAATGAGAAGACAGAGAAATATGTTGCAGAGGAAGGAACAAGGTAAAACCCCACAAGACCAAATAAATGAAGAGGAAATAGGCAATCTACCCGAAAAAGAATTCAGAGTAATGATAGTAAAGATGATCCAAAATCTCAGAAATAGAATGGAAGAAATACAAGAAACGTTTAACAAGGACCTAGGAAAACTAAAGAACAAACAAACAGTGATGAACAACACAATAACTGAAATTAAAAATACACTAGAAGGAATCAATAGCAGAATAACTGAGGCAGAAGAACGGATAAGTGAGCTGGAAGATAGAATGGTGGAAATAACTACCACAGAGCAGAATAAAGAACAAAGAATGGAGAGAATGGAGGACAGTCTCAGAGACCTCTGGGGCAATGTTAAATGCACCAACATTTGAATTATAGGGGTCCCAGAAGAAGAAGCGAAAGAGAAAGGGTCTGAGAAAATATTTGAAGAGATTATAGTCAAAAAATTCCCTAACATGGAAAGGAAAGAGTCAAGTCTAGGAAGCACAGAGAGTCCCATACAGGATAAACCCTAGGAGAAACACACCAAGATGCATATTAATCAAACTAACAAAAATTAAATTCAAAGAAAAAAATATTAAAAGCAGCAAGGGAAAAGCAACAAATAACATACGAGGAAATCCCCATAAGGTTGTCAGCTAATCTTTCAGCAGAAACTCTGTAGACTAGAAGGGAGTGGCAGGATATATTTAAAGTGATGAAAGGGAAAAACTACAACCAAGATTACTCTATCCAGCAAGGCTCTGATTCAGATTTGATGGAGAAAAAAAAAACTTTACAGATAAGCAAAAGCTAAGAGAATTCAGCACCACCAGGCCAGCTTTGCAGCAAATGCTAAAAGAACTTTTCTAGGCAGGAAACACAAGAGAAGGAAAAGACCTACAATAACAAACCCAAAACAATTAAGAAAATGGTAATAGGAACATACATATCGATAATTACTTTAAATGTAAATGGATTAAATGCTCCAATCAAAACACAGACTGGGGACTTTCCTGGTGGTCCAGTGGTTAAAGAATCACCTTACAATGCAGGGGACATGGGTTTGATCCCTGGTCAGGGAACTAAGATCCCACATGCTGCGGGGAAACTAAGCCCGTGTTCCACAACTACTGAGCTTGCATGCCACAACTACTGAGCTCACGCACCTCAGCTAGAGCCTGCGTGCCGCAAAATACAGAGCCCATGCGCTCTGGAACCTGCGTACCACAACTAGAGAAGAGAAAACCTGCACGCTACAACTGGAGAGAAGCCTGTGCACCACAACAAAGAGCCCACACACCACAACTAAAGATCCTGCGTGCCTCAGCAAAGATCCCGCATTCTGCAACCAAGACCTGATGCAGCCAAACATAAATTTAAAAAAAACAAAAAAAGACGCAGACTGGCTAAATGGATACCAAAACAAGACCCATATGTATGTTGTCTACAAGAGACCCACTTTAGACCTAGGGACACATACAGACTGAAAGTGAGGGGATGGAAAAAGATACTCCATGCAAATGGAAATCAAAAGAAAGCTGGAGTAGCGATACTCACATCAGACAAAATAGACTTCAAAATAAAGACAGTCATAAGAGACAAGGAAGGGCACTACATAATGATCAAGGGATCAATCCAAGAAGAAGATATAGCAGTTGTAAATATTTATGTACCCAATATAGGAGCACTTCAATACATAAGGCAAATGCTACCAGCCATAAAAGGGGAAATTGACAGTAACACAATAATATTGGGGGACTTTAACACTCCACTTCCACCAATGGATAGATCCTCCAGACAGAAAATTAATAAGGAAACACAAGCCTTCAGTGCTACATTAGACCAGATAGACTTTTATGATATTCAAAGGACATTCCACCTGAAAGCAGCAGAATACACTTTCTTCTCAACTGCACATGGAACATTCTCCAGGATAGATCACATCTAGGGTCAAAAATCAAGCCTCGGTAAAGGTAAGAAAATTGAAATTGTATCAAGCATCTTTTCCCACTACAACACTACGAGATTAGAAATCAATTACAGGAAAAAAAACTGTAAAAACCAGAAACACATGGGGACTAAACAATGCACTACTAAATAACCAAGAGATCACTGAGGAAATCAAAAAATAGCTAGAAACAAATGACAATGAAAATACAATGACCCAATGCAGCAAAAGCAGTTCTAAGAGGGATTTTTATAGCAATACAGTTCTACCTCAAGAAGCAAGAAAAATCTCAAGCAACCTAACTCTACACCTAAAGCAACTAGAGAAAGAAGAAGAAACAAAACCCCAAGTTAGGTGAAGGAACGAAATCATAAAGATCAGAGCAGAAATAAATGAAATAGAAACAAAGAAAACAATAGCAAAGATTAGTAAAACTAAAAGCTGGTTCTTTGAGAAGATAAACAAAATTGATAAACCTTTAGCCAGACTCATCAAGACAAAGAGGGAGAGGACTCACATCAATAAAATTAGAAATGAAAAAGAAGTTACAGCTGACACCGCAGGAATACAAAAGATCATAAGAGACTACTACAAGCAACTATATGCCAATAAAATGGACAACCTGGAAGAAATGGACAAATTCTTAGAAAGGTGTACAACCTTCCAAGACTGAACCAGGAAGAAATAGAAAACATGAACAGACCAATCACAGGTAATGAAATTGAAACTATGATTGAAAATCTTCCAACAAACCAAAGTCCAGGACAAGATGCCTTCACAGGTGAACTCTATCAAACATTTAGAGAAGAGCTAACACCTATCCTTCTCAAACTCTTCAAAACATTGCAGAGAGGAACACTTCCAAATTCATTCTACAAGGCCACCATCACCCTGGTACCAAAACCAGACAAAGATATCACAAAAAAAGAAAATTACAAGCCAATATCACTAATGAACATAGATGCAAAAATCCTCAACAAAACACTAGCAAACCAAACCCAACAACACATTAGAAGGATTATACACCATTCAGGTGGGATTTATCCCAGGGATGCAAGGATTCTTCAATATAAGCAAATCAGTCAATGTGATACACCATATTAACAAGTTAAAGAAAAAAACCATATGATCGTCTCAATAGATGCAGAAAAAGCTTTTGACAAAATTCAACACCCATTTATGAAAGAACTCTCCAGAAAGTGGGCATAGAGGCAACTTACCTCAACATAATAAAGTCCATATATGACAAACCCACAGTAAATATTATTCTCAATGGTGACAAACTGAAAGCATTTCCTCTAAAATCAGGAGCAAGACAAGGGTGCCCACTCTCACCATTATTATTCAACATAGTTTTGGAAGTCCTAGCCACAGCAATCAGAGAAGAAAAAGAAAAGGAATCCAAATTGGCAAAGAAGAAGTAAAACTGTCACTGTTTGCGGATGACATGATACTATACATAGAAAATCCTAAAGTTGCCACCAGAAAACTACTAGGGCTAATCAATGAATTTAGTAAAGTCGCAGGGTACAAAATTAATACACAGAAATCTCTTGCATTCCTGTACACTAACAATGAAAGATCAGAAAGAGAAATAAGGAAACAATCCCATTTACCATTGCAAGAAAAAGAATAAAATACCTAGGAATAAACCTACCTAAGGAGGCAAAAGAACTGTATGCAGAAAGCTGTAAGATACTGATGAGAGAAATCAAAGATGGCACAAACAGATGGAGAGATATACCATGTTCTTGGATTGGAAGAATCAATATTGTGAAAATGTACTACCCAAAGCAATCTACAGATTCAGTGCAATCCCTATCAAACTACCAATGGCATTTTTCACAGGACCAGAACAAAAAATTTTACAATTTGTATGGAAACACAAAAGACCTCAAATAGCAAAAGCAATCTTGAGAAAGAAAAATGGAGCTGGAGGAATCACCCTACCTGACTTCAGACTATACTACAGGGCTATAGTAATCAAGACAGTATGGTATTGGCACAAAAACAGAAATATAGATTAATGGAACAGGATAGAAAGCCCATAGATAAACCCACGCACACTATGGTCACATTATCTATAACAAAGGAGGCCAGAATATACAATGGAGCAAAGACAGCCTCTTCAATAAGTGGTGCTGGGAAAACTGGACAGCTACATGTAAAAGAATGAAATTAGAACACTCCCTAACACCATACACAAAAATAAACTCAAAATGGATTCAAGACCTAAATGTAAGGCCAGACACTATAAAACTCACAATGGGAGAAAATATTTGTAAACAAAGCAACTGACAAATGATTAATCTCCAAAATATACAGACAGCTCATGCAGCTCATTATGAAAAAAACAACCCAATCAAAAAATGGGTGGAAGACCTAAATAGACATTTATCCAAAGAAGACAGATGGATGCAGGTGGCCAATAGACAGATGCAGATGATCAATAAACACATGAAAAGATGCTCAACATCACTAATTATTAGAAAAATGCAAATCAAAAGTACGATGAGATATCACCTCACACTGGTCAGAATGGCCACCATCACAAAGTCTACAAACAGTAAATGCTGGAGAGGGTGTGGAGAAAAGGGAACCCTTTTACACTGGTGGTGGGAATGTAAATTGATACAGCTGCTATGGAGAACAGTTTGGAGGTTCCTTAAAAAGTAAAAATAGAACTACCATGTGATCCAGCAATCCCACTACTGGGCATATACCCAGAGAAAACCATAATTGAAAAAGACAGATGCACCCCAATGTTCATTGCAGCACCATTTACAATAGCCAGCGCATGGAAACCACCTAGATGTCTATTGACAGGAATGGATAAAGAAGTTGTGGTACGTATATACAATGGAATATTACTCAGCCATAAAAAGGAATGAAATTGGGTCATTTGTAGAGACGTGGATGAACCTTGAGACTGTCATACAGAGTGAAGTAAGTCAGAAAGAGAAAAACAAATATCATACATTAATGCATATATGTGGAATGTGGAAACATTGGTATAGACAATCTTATTTACAAAGCAGAAATAGAGACACAGACATAGAGGCCAAACGTATGGATATCAAGGGGGGAAGGGGTGTGTGTGGGATGAATTGGGAGATTGGGATTAACATAATACACTACTGATACTATGTATAAAGTGAATAGCTAATGAGAATCTACTATATAGCACAGGGAACTCAACTCAGTGCTTGTGGTGACCTCAGTGGGAAGGAAATCCAAAAAAGGGGATATGTGTATTCATATAGCTGATTCACTTTGCTGTACAGCAGAAACAAACTCAACATTGTAAAGCAACTATACTCCAATAAAAATATTATTAAATTCAGTATGCCAAGTGAAAGAAGCAGACATAAAAGCATGTATACTGTATGATTCTAATTATATAGAATTCTGGAAAGTCAAACTAATAAATATATAGTGACAAAAAAACAGATCAGTGTTTGCTTGGGGCCAGGTATAAAGTGAGGGGTGGTTTGCTTGGGGCCAGGAATCTTTGGGGGAAAATGCAAATATCCTATTTGTGATGGTGGTTTCACTGGTAAATACACTTATCAAAAGTTAATGAAGTGTATACCATAAAGGAGTACAATTTATTTTATGTAAATTGTAACTCAGTATAGGTGATATTTAAAAACCCAAAAGCTTAGTTAGAAATATATTAAAAATGCAGGAAGCCAGACACTGTCATGTGCTGCCAATGGGAAAGTGAACTGGTCAACCCTGGGGAGTTCAGCTTGGTCTTATCTATCAAAATTATGAACACAGTGGCACCTTTGACTCATCTAGTCCACTTTCAGGAACTTATCCCACTTCCACACTTCTTAAATGATGTGTTTGCAAGTTTACTAATTGTAGCATTGTTTGTAATAGCAAGCAATAAGGAAATGGTTAAATAAACCTTGGTACATTGATGCAATGAAATACTTAAGCAGTTGTGACTTAAGTCTTTCGTTGTGACTTAAGAATGAGGGAGATGTTTGAGTACTGACACAGAATATCCTCCAAGACATTTTAAGTGACTAAAGCAAGGGGGCTGACAACGTGTATTATGCTGAGAAGAGAGTAAGAAAGTATATGTTCAGGTTTGCTTATATTTATTTGCATACAGTGTCTGGAAAGATGCATAAGAAATCAATAATAGTGATTATCTTATGGGGAGAACAGGAGGTGACGAGGGGGAGAAAGGGGACAAGGAGACTCTTCCCTATACACTGATAACATTTTATTTTTGAACTAATTTATAATAAATCAATAAATAGAAACTTAAAGCTATTTTAAGATAAAGTCCTGAGTAGATTTGTTGTAAAGAAAACTGGAAAAATAAGAAGATTACACAAGGGATTTCTAAAATATTATAAGATGGTAGATATTCTTCCTGGGAAAAGATTTTATTAAGTTTGAATCCAATCATGTTTTGTTTTGCTTCTATATTTCTGATAGTTAATTGTATTTCTTAGAATTAGACATTGTTATTAAGTAGTGATCGCCAAGTGCTGTACATAAAAAGAAAGAGAGAAAGAGGGAAAGAAAAGAAAGAACAATGTCACAGTGTTTCCATAGTCCATACTCAGTAATACACACCAGTTTCCTTCATGGGACCCTGGCTCAGTCTACTTAGTAGGTCTCAGTGGGGCCTGGCATCTGTATTTTTCTGAAGTTCTACAGGTGATTCAGTAAATGCCGCTAGGAAGGGATCATTATCGCTGGTGCCTTGGGTATGGCTGAACCAGATGTGGTATGTGGTCTGTCAAAGTAGAAGGACAGTTTCACGAAATGAATTCTATTTGAAATCATACCTAACTGTTTTTGAATGTGAAACATTCTCTCTGGCGGCCCTAGTTTAGATTCCCTTTAGCTATGCATAGAGTCAAGTAACTTTAATAGTGTATTTTTCTTGGATGTGTTCCCAATTCAGGTCCCTGGCCACCTCCATTTGGGAAGATAGAACATACTGTTTGGGATATTCAACCCCAAAGTATCTGAAATACCTCTAACAGTATGGCTTTTTTGAGCTAACGAAAATCATGGCATTATAGAGAAAAAGTTGTACATGTCCTTGGAATGTTTAGAACTAAGTAAAGACTTCAGATAATATGAAAAAGGATGAGGAAATATGGAAGCAGTTCTTATGGTCTTTAATTTCACATTTCTTTTTTCTTTCAGTTGGCTTTTGAAACAATGAGTGTTATATCTGTGGTCACTAACTGTGCTCTGATTGGAATGTCACCACAAGTGAATGCGCTCTTTCCAGAGTCAAAAGCCGACCTCATTTTGATTGTAGTAGCAGTAGAGGTAAGTGAACATTTAGACCTGTTTTAAATAGTCTCTACGTCAGATGCCTGTGTTATTCTAAGGCAGTGATGTCCCTGGCTGTCAGTGATGGGCAGTTTAGCGACATGCATTTACTGGTAAGAAAGCAAAGTGGCTCAGGTAATGGGAACACATGAGGATCAAGGCTGTCCATTCCTGGTTATTGACTACTACAAAAAAGTCACCGTGGTGCTAACACGACAGTGATTTTTCCAGCCTTTGTGCTGGCCTGTCTAGTGTTGAGGAGATAAATCCTATTTGAAATAGAATTCTATAGATTTAATGGTTTTTTTTTCAGTCTGTTTGAGGGTGTGGGAATCTGTCACTTCCACTTTCTAAAGCAGATAAATCCTAAGAAATGCTTTTTGATCATGACTTAAGTCTCATTTGCAATAGGTGTGGGATTCATTGCAAAACACTCTAAAACTCCAAAATGTAACGTGTAGGAAGACTCATAATTTCACATACCAAGTACAAGTAGGCTGTCTGTGTACTTTTTAGATATTTGTCTTGTTTATCATGTTTCTGAATACAGATTACCGTAACATCTTGAAAATTAAGCACTAACCAGTTTGCAAATGGAAGAATTTGCAGGAATTTTTTTGTTGCTAGTGATTATAGTTGTCAGGAATATTGTGATCTTTCATTTTTAGATACTAAAAAAATAGAGCAGTAGTGGAGATTTATCAAAGTAGAATTTAGTAGGATCATAGAGCAGTGATTCTGGACATAGGGCTGACCATAAGAAATGGAATTGTGAACTTGTACATTTCTAATGGTGGCTAAAGAAATATATTCTGCTTTGCTCTGTTTGCTCTTTTAGTGTATTTGATAGGAATCTGTGTTCATGATAGAAGCTGTATGTAGAGTATGCATTTTGGAGAATGATTTTAGACAGCAGCAACTAGGAAGGGAAAGAATGGCTTTGCAGATAAAAGTAGGTCTGTTTTGAATTTTGTGAGTTGAACAGGATTTTGGAGAGCTATTTGCAAGGCAATTTATTACCTGTGGCGTAAGAGAACAAAACAGAGGTACCTTAGACAGGGGATGGCCAGCTGGCCAGGCTCACAGTGCATCTTCTTGATTTAAGATATGGCCCTTAACTTTGCAGACCTTGGAAGTTGCCTTTGCCAGCACATCCAGAGCTAATAAGGCTTTGTGGCTGACTTACACTTAAAAATCATGAGACTCACAGGGGACTGACCAGAATACCAGGTAGTTAATCTACCATAAGGAGACTTTTCCAGTGCTTATAACCATCAGTGTTAAAGTAGAAGTGGAGGGTTTCCTTGGTAGCACAGTGGTTAAGAATCCGCCTGCCAGTGCAGGGGACACTGGTTCGAGCCCTGGTCCGGGAAGATCCCACAAGCCGCGGAGCATCTAAGCCCGTGCGCCACAACTACTGAGCCTGTGCTTTAGAGCCCACACGCCACAGCTACTGAAGCCCATGTGCCTAGAGCCTGTGCTCTGCAACAAGAGAAGCCACCGCAATGAGAAGTCCACGCACTACAACGAAGAGTAGCCCCCGCTCACCGCAACTAGTGAAAGCCTGGGCTCAGCAACGAAGATGCAATGCAGCCAAAAATAAAAAAATAAAATAAATAAATTAAAAATAAATAAATAAAAAAGTAGAAGTGGAATTGGTTATTAGAAGATTTCTTGGTAAATTTAGAAGCAGAGCAGGAGAAGTGTAATAGTCTTGAGAGACGCAGGAAACCTGAAAACCATCCCTTCCTTCAAACAGAGCAGAGCTCTTTCATGAGCCAGATCTTGGTGTCCATCGCCAACTTCTGAACAATGCTGGATGATTTCAGTACTGCCCACTTCTTGATTTTGCCTTCACTTTCTCTAGACTTTTGGCTGGCCCAGTCTTCCTGTATATTCCCATTAATTAGACCACTGTCTTCTTTTGTATTGGTGATCTCTTAATCAGATAGCCACATCCTGCTTCTTCTTAATTAATGTGGGAGATTTCCTGGCCCATAAGACTGTCCTGTACATGGCTAACCTCAAGTGTTGCAGACTGATTTTGCTAGTCTAATACTCATGTATTCACTTAATCTGCAAGTTTTAACGTGTACTTTGTTGTTGCCCTGAGGTTCTAACCCTTATGCCTCCTCTTACATTTTTAGTCTCTTCATATAGTATTAAAGTAACTGTTTTACTGTCATTATGTAAACTGGTTCCTTAGAGTACAACAGAAATAAGCCTCTATTTAAAAATCTTGTGAGGAGAAACCTTAGGGTTTGTTTTTTTAAAATTATATTTATTTTTTTGGCTGCCTTGGGTCTTCATTGCTGCGCTCAGGCTTTCTCTAGTTGCAACGAGCAGGGTCTACTCTTCGTTGCGGTGCGCAGGCTTCTCATTGTGGTGGCTTCTCTTGTTGTGGAGCACGGGCTCTAGGCATGCGGGTTTCCATAGTTGTGGCACGTGGGCTCATTAGTTGTGGCACGCGGGTTTCAGTAGTTGTGGCACGTGGGCTCAGTAGTTGTGGCACGCGGGCTCAGTAGTTGTGGCTCACGGGCTCTAGAGCTCAGGCTTAGTAGTTGTGGCGCACGGGCTTAGTTGCTCCACGGCATGTGGGATCTTCCCGGACTAGGGCTCAAACCCCTGTCCCCTGCATTGGCAGGCAGATTCTTAACCACTGTGCCACCAGGGAAGTCCCAGGATTTTTTTTAATTAAAAAGAAAATTTTAGATTTTTTTTTTAAAGCTTGATTGAGTATGCAATGTAAAATTGAATAAAAGACAAAACGATCATTATTTTCTGTTGGTAACTCAGTGTCATGTTACAACTTTTGTGTATTTGCTGCCAT
This sequence comes from Hyperoodon ampullatus, assembly GCF_949752795.1. Lineage (NCBI taxonomy): Eukaryota > Metazoa > Chordata > Mammalia > Artiodactyla > Ziphiidae > Hyperoodon > Hyperoodon ampullatus. The sequence goes on along the minus strand of NC_136923.1, from coordinate 47,364,828 downwards.
CTAGTGTTTCCTTTAAAAATTCATGAGACTTGAACACTACTTTTATTTGTATAATAGTTGCAGAAATTTATTACAGATTGACCAAGAGAATGGCCTACCAGTATGTGAAACCATATGATAGAATCATGTGAAATGCCATTTTCTGGGTTAAAAATAGTCAGATATTGGGAATTTCATAAAGTTCAGCCCACAGCATTAAGTCAGTATCTAAATAATTTCTCTTAAATAATCATCATTATCTTCACTTCTGAGACAAATTTAGCTCACTTCTTTGATGTAATTTCAAGGAAAGGATCACTATGTTAAATGCAGAATTACACAAATATCTCCATTTCCTAAAAGATAGAAATGTCCTAAAATCCTCTATATATCAAATGTTTGATAATCTTTCATTTTAGCATTAAATGCATTCACAGTTTTCTTTTAATTTTACACTTGGCAAGATGCAGCAAACATATTGAATGCTAACAATTCACCTACTAAATGCTGTTCTTTTTCTAGGGTGAAAATGAATTAACTCCCCTAGAAGTTGCACTGCATTTCTGATGGTTAGGTTCTGGTGACCAGCAAGCCAGTCTGCACCATGCATGTTTAATTGGTAGTTTTTAAAATACTACTGAATTGCAGTTTCTTTATTTTACAAAAGAACGTAAGTTAGGTAATTTTTTGTCTGGTGCTGCTCAGAAACAGAGTTGATTCTCATCTCTTTGTAATGACTAAAGGTGTCTTCTGAGAGTGGACTGAACCCTTAGGGTTCTTTTGTGCTCCGACTCACAGGCTTTATTTTCCTATTTTTTAAAAAAATTAGTTTCATACTTAAGACAAGTTGCAAGCATAATACAGATAATCCCTATATATCCCTTTATTAGGAGTCACTAATTTTGAACATTCTGCCGTATATGTGCTTACTCTCTGTCTCTTGATTGATTTACATCTGTATTTGTATCTACATATAGATATTTCAAACTATGGAGATTCTATTTCTGTACTGCCTCTTAATGCACTGTGGCCCTGGGCCAGTCACCTTGTCTTGAAAGCTCATCTCCTTGACTGCATATTGAGCCCAGTGCAGCATCCTTTCCAGGGATGCTCTGAGGAGTATAGTAGAAATGACACATGTGTAACCCTAATCACAAGTGTCTGGAATGGAGCAGGTGCTGAACAAATTGCAGGTCTTGTTATCACTCTTACAAGGCAAGATACTGTACATGTAAAATGCCAAACACAGAGCTGGACGCTTGGTCAAGGTACAGTGGATGTGAGTTGCAGTTCTAACCATCTCTGCAATGGCACAATGAAGCTTTTGTTATTTTTATTATCATTCTATCATCATTTGTTAAGCATGCAGTATAGCAGCATGGAAGTAGCTTGGGGTGTCAGAGTCAGGAGGTAGATGAATTAGAATTTCAGCTCTTCCCCGTAATCTCTGCACACCTTGGTTTCCTTAGATGTAAAATGAGAGCATTGGTATTGTACACAAGAAGTGATGGCACCAGGTGTGACACAGAGGAGGAGGTGAAAAAGTGATAACTTCACAGTACCACCATTGTTAATGAGTTAATCCTTTAGCAGTTGGCTCATATGTCTCCACTGATGCATTTCCATGGGCTTGGTTCTTCATAATAACACTGAATTGGTTTTGTTTGTGCTGAAGTTTCTTACTTAAGTATTAATTGCCTTCTCTTATGTGCCTGTTTCCATCCTGTGATATGATTCCATTTTTCTTCTCTCTTACTAGTCTTGTTCCCACATCTGAGTTCAGCCCTCCCTCCCACCCATCCATCACGCATCAGGTCTTGCTGATTCTGACTTCTGAATATCTGTTTAGTTTCTCTTCCCTGTTACCACTGGCATGGTTTGAGTTTAGGCTCTCACCATTTCTCATCTAGACTTATTTTTTAACAGCTTTTGGAGATATAAGTCACATAACCATACAGTTCACTCATTTTAGATATACATTCCATGCCTCTTACCTAGACTTTTACAGCAGATCCTCACCAGCCATCTGGTTTTCATGCTTTCTCTCCCCTGCCTCATGCTCTCTACTTCTGGAGTGGTTATTCTAAAATGAAATTCTGATCATATTTCTCCTCTGCTTACAGAAGAAATGCCCGAGTTAAATATCAGGTTCTTTATAACCTCCTTTTCCCCTTCACCTCCCCCGCTGCCCCACCTCACCCTTGGACATGCCGGAGCCCTTCCTACAAGTTGCTATTAGCATTTACTAAAACTGTATGGCAATCATGCATCTCTCCCACCAGACTGAGCTTCCTGAGAGCAGGGGCAAGGACAAGCGCATAATAAGTACTCAATAACTGAGAAGTGGCCATTGAATTACTTTAACTCCTTGTTTTCAAGTGATTAAGCAATCGCTTGTTAAATGTTTGTTAATAACATATAGTTGTTTTTTCTTCTTCAGTGAACATACAGTTAGTGTTAGCTATTTGAGAATTAACTTCAACTTTTTAATTAAAGATTCTGCTGTACCTTTGGGAAGTACACTAACAAAACCCCTATGGCAAAATATTAAAATTATGTTATTTATAAGAAAAGGTGAGCTGAATTAGGCAGTATGGTACAGTGATTAAGAACATGGGCATTGGATTCAAATCCTGATTCCAGTTTGACAGGCTATGTGTCTTTGAATGAATTTGAACAATTCAGTACAATTGTTATGCAGATACTGAATAAATGCACGTGGTATGCTTACCACAGTGCTTGGCAAGATTAAGTATTCAGTATTTGTTAGTAATTGTTGTCTCAGAAAAAAAAAATCTGTTATCATAAAAGTCTCTTCACCTGGTTGAAAGGTCTGATTAAATTCTGAGATTTCAATTTAAAAACTTGCCTAAGAAGGAACCCACAACCAACTCTTCACCTTCTCCACTTCCCAGTGTCAGACCATGTGTTGGGTTCCTAAGAAGGTAAATAAGGTTTTTGACCTTTGGATTAGGGTACTTGGGATGGAATTATTGAACTAGGTTTTTTCCTTCTTCCTTTTGCTTCATCAATTCCTGTGATAATCTTGGTAATTTTCTCATCTTTCTATGGGCTGCCCCCCTCTTCAGTTTGATGAAACATTGCTCTGTGTTCTCTTAATGGTGTGGGAATAATTAAAGACAGTCAAGGTAAATTCTTTCATTGGATATATATTCATTGTGTGCTTACAATATGCCGGGCATTACCAAGATACAGCCCTGGCTTTAGAAGTGCTCACAGAGAGAATTCTCTGAGAGATAAATCACAGTGCAGTAGAAGGCCTCTTTCCTAACCTTTCCCAGCTCTCTCCATCCCCTCCTAACAGAGTTCTGACTGGCATAGACTCTCCCAGCTTGCTGGGTGGGAGCCATGGGGAAGATGTCCACACACTGAGTTAAGCGCTTACCAAGAGGCACTTTGTTCCCAAATCTGTTTATGTGTGGTATTCTCGTTACTGTGATTGGCATAATTTAATTAAATGGAATGAAAACTGATGAAATGTGTGTGCTAAAATAGAGAAAGCCGTCATTTCCGTGAAAACCTTTGGAAAGACTCCATAAAGACAAATTACTATCAGATGGATAAAGATGAGTCAATTATAAAAGATTAGGGAAAATCATAAAAATATGGGCAGCTTCCAGATTCTGTTTTCATATTGCTTCACAAGTGTCTTTAAATTTTCACTCTTCGTTAAAGAAAACAAACCTGGGAATCTTTGACATTGTATCATGGCTGTTATTTATGCCTAGAAGACAGTGGGAAGTTCCATCACTGGATCCTACTCAAAGGAAAGGCCTTGGCTCCACATTAAAAGACTTGCAAATAAATGTATACATTTAAATGTTTGTTAAAATAAAATATTAAAGATAAGTATTTTTTTAAATGGGTCCTCATTTTAACTAACTTTTTTGGTTAACTGAGGAATTACTGACCCAGGTGAGCTGCCTAAAGGAGCTTCTGTCCTTGGGGAATAGGGGATTAGGGGCCTGGGTTTTTTTTTTTTTTTTGCAGTACACGGGCCTCTCACTGTTGTGGCCCCTCCCGTTGTGGAGCACAGGCTCCGAACGCGCAGGCTCCAGACATGCAGGCTCGGTCGCCATGGCTTACGGGCCCAGCCGCTCTGCGGCATGTGGGATCTTCCCGGACTGGGGCACGAACCCATGTCCCCTGCATTGGCAGGCGGACTCTCAACCACTGCGCCACCAGGGAAGCCCAGGGGCCTGGCTTTTAAGTTTGTCAATTAATGGGAAATATTGGTTTGTTGAAGGACCCAGTGCCCTCCAAAGTGATGATTAGTATATAATCTGTTTACATGTGACTTTGTTGATATCCAATTTTTACAAATTACTCTACATTCTTTTTTTTTTTTCTTAGTCTGCATTCTTTTAAGGTGATAACAGTGGTTATAACCTGTTTCTTATCCTGGAAGGTTTAGGAAAAGGCAGGTCTCTGAAAGAGATCAGTTTATACTCGGAATGAAGTTGTTTTCAGATAAGAATTTTAGAAGGATTAAGAATTAGAAAGCTTGACAGTTTCTCTACACTCTTAAGTCGTAATTTCTACCTTATTTAAAGTAAAATTGCAGAACATCCTGTATAACCATATTCAAATGTAAATACACCAAATATCCACAAAGAAAATGACTTGGGTTATTCGTCTTTGAGGACTGTCACTCAGGTCTCCTCTCAGTTGGCGCTTTCAAAGCCTCCTGTCAAGTACCTGCTCCCTCTGATATCTCCTATTACATCCTAGCCTGTGCCCCGCCTTCAGCCACAGACCTGCTAAGTGCACTGGCTTCCTCTCGGATTTACCTGCTGACTGCCTCTTTGCATGACATTGAACTTCCCTTTCTGATACATAAACCAGTTCACAGTCAAACTTGCCTCCTTTCTCTGCTTTTCTCTTTTATTCCTTTGGAGAATGGGAGATAAGAAAGCATTTTGGTTTCATTTTTTTTTCCTAAGATGGAAAGCAAGTTGTGCTTCAGAAAATTGAAAGTAGACTTTAAGAACATAAGAAATCTCCACTCTTTATAGTATTGGATGGGATGTTGCGAAGTACCAATCTAAGGGGAGTACATTTGGGGGGGCCTTGTATGGCAGGGGACCTCTTTTGAAGGAAGAGTGGGACATTGGGACAGCTCCAGAGGGAGGAGTGACTTGGGAATGGTGTGGTCACAGGCCATGTGGGTTTGCTTAGGGAGAGTAAAGAGCATGAATTGGGGGATAAGGGGTAATGGGTGGGGAAATGGGTGGAGGGCTCAGAGCTCATGAGGAAAACTTTACATTGCATGTACATTTCATTGTAAAGTGGCACGTTTTAACATGCTCAGAGGCAGAACTGCAATATTTATTTCCCCTCATTAATGTCAACTCTACTTGGCTATTCCCAGTGATACATGAAAATGAATAGCTTGAAGATTGAATCTACCATATCTCCCCTCCTTTCCTTACTAGGGAGTAGCTGCCGCATGTGGGTGTGAGAGGTTGAAGTGGGCTCATGCCTGAGGAGCCTGGCCCTGTGGGTGTAGACAGCATTGGCTGTCCTCTGCCCTGGGCCACACCTGCGCCCTCCTGTGTCTCAGTGGTCCCAGGAGCCGCCAGGTGTCTCTGCTCTTTCCACAAGGGTCCGAAAGCTGGAGTCTGCTACGACCTCTTTTCCATTGTCCTCCAATCCACCTTGTTTTTTTGGTTCCTGCAGTCCTGTTGGTTAGGTCCCAGTTCTTTATGCCTGCCAATCCTTATAGTTTATTTCTTCTGCCAGAAATACAAAACTGTCAGAATAGTTGTTCTTAAGGATGTGTTCTTTCAGCTTTCTGTCTGTGCTTTCATATAACTTGTTTTATTTCCATTTAACATGCTGTTTCTGGGTTGCTGGTCTACACTGGAGAGACAAAGAAGAAAAATTACACTCTTGCCCTCTAAGGAGGCCTCAACTCACAGGCCATTTTTGATGCCTATCTTCTTGCTTTTCCCCTCAATTAAAACAGTGCCTTTAAATCCATGTTTCTCAGCATCTGGACCCTGCTTAATCACCCCTCTCCTTTAGGAAAGTTCTCCCACATTAGCAGCACCCAAATCCAAAATGTTGTGTTCATCCTCTAGGTCGAATCTCACTTCAAGAAACCCTTCACTGTTTTTTTACTGGAATTCTGTATCAAAGATTGAACCAGGTTTGAATATCATTTTTTAGTGCCATAGATATCGATGTATTAATTGGATTTGGTGAAATGGTATCAATTTGACCAGTTAATGATTTTTCTAGTTATTTTTATATGTCATAATTACTCTTTTATTTTATTGTTATTTCTGTTTTCCTTCTCCCCCCCCACCACTTTAGTCTGTAGCCTAAAAGGTTCAGGGGGGCTTTAGTGTCTTTTGTAGTCCCCCAAGGGGCTGTGTTCTAAAGACCGATTAAATTAGAAATCGCATGAGAGTGTTTTTGCAGACTCCAAGGTGCTTATAAATGTAAGACGTTAATATCACCACTGTAATTTCTTCCTAGGTAATAAAATGTGTTCCCAATCCCATTATGTTATAAATGTTACTAAAAATGGACTATTTTCAAAGATGTTAAGAATCATGAAAGGGAGAGAAAGATTTTAAATGTTGATTACTTTGTAAGAAAACGTCTTTTTATCTTACATATTTTAGTTAAAAACCCTTCTCTTCCAATTGAAAGAATGTAAATGCCACGTTTTACACACACACACACATTCATACATACATATGTGCACACACATATATGTGTGTGTGTGTATTTTTTTAATAAGATATGCCTGTTCTGAGCCTGAAGATCAAGTTTCTCCTCTGGCAGCTTGAGCACAAGGTGGAGGATGAGCTGCAGAAAACATAAAGATATGATTATCCCCATGCTTCTGTCACTGGGCCCCAGCTGGGACCATTTCTGCATGTGCACTAAGATTGTAGTGCTTCCATTATCCTTTCTAGTTCAGCACTTCACGGGAAAACTAATTGGCACCATCTGTGCTAATAATTAAATCTGTGATGTGGTCACTGGTGCACAAGGAATTCAGGTTGAGGGAGTGTTTCACAGCAGAAAGGTGGTGGGGTTGGAGCAGAAAAAATATATAATTTATTAATAGTCTTTCATGATGGGTTGTAGAAAAGGAACCACAAGGAAAAAGAGCAGCTGTCTTTTGGGTCAGTGATATCCTTCCACTGAGGTTTTAGGAAGGACCGAGGAGCAGGACTATGGAGAGAGCTCATTGCATTGTCTTCTCTTTGCTCTTACATCTGTCCTGTAGATTTTTGCCATCTGCATCCAGTCTAAATTCGAGCACTGCAATTTACTGAGGGTGGTTGTCAGGGAGTTAAGAGTAAGGTGAGTATTTGACTACGAAGGTACAGCACAGGGGCATTTTTTGGAGTGACGGAATTGTTCTTTATCCTGATTACGGTGATAGTTTCACAGCTAAGTGCATTTGGTAAAACTTAAAGAGCTGTACACCAAAAGGAGTGATTTTTACTCCATGTAAATGAAAAAGTAAAATTTTAAAGGTATAAAAATTTATTGAAAACCATGCTTTGGAAAATTTTTGTCTCTGCCTCAGAATATGTTCATGATGAAAGAAGTATTTTTTCCCCAAAAGTAATAAAGAAACAACCTAATACCAATTAATCTAAAATTTGATTTTACATAGCAAGTGGCTGTTTTCAAACTCCAAATAAGATGTCATAATTGAATTTTTAGAGATAGTGCTAAAAGGATTAAGAGAAGTAGGCTTCTTTGGCTTTTCTTTTTTGAGCCCTCATAAGTTTGTTTCAACATAAAAGGAGCTGCTCATCTTGAGTATTTTTTTTGCTGATGAGAGGAAATTAATGAGGTGAGCCACAGTTCTCAGACATTGGAGAATTCACTGGTCATGCTAAGAACAAAAAGGATCAGCTGTTTTTATATTTTATTGTATTCAGACTCTGTTTTCTGAATGTGGGTCATGCAAAAAAATGCAAACAATTGTGTGGAAAGTAATATGCACTGCTCTTAAGCCTTTTAAAGGCACAAGGTATTCTTCCTGTGCTTCTAGAATCAGCAGGATTCTAGAACAAATAGGAAGCAGCACAGTAGGAACAAATAAATGAGGGATGAAGATTGATGTCAGTTAGTGGAATCATTAAAAACCATAAAGTTCGTACTTGGTAATTTTTTTTCTCTGCCATCTATTTTCTTTTCTTTTCTATTCAATACTTAGTATCAATAATGTATATATGTCAATCCCACCTCCCAGTTCATCCCACACCCCCTTCCCCCTCTGTTTCCATACGTTTGTTCTCCACATCTGTGACTATTTCTGCTTTGTAAGTAAGATGGTCTACAACAATTTTTTCAGATTCCACATATATGTATTAATATATGATATTTATTTTTCTGACTTACTTCACTCTGTATGACAGTCTCTAGGTCTGTCCACGTCTCTACAAATGACCCAATTTCATTCCTTTTTATGGCTGAGTAATATTCCATTGTATATATGTACCACATCTTCTTTATCCATTCCTCTGTTGATGGACATTTAGGTTGTTTCCGTGTCCTGGCTATTGTAAACAGTGCTGCAGTGAACATTGGGGTGCGTGTGTCTTTTTCAGTTATGGTTTTCTCAGGGTATATGCCCAGTAGTGGGATTGCTGGGTCACATGGAAGTTCTATTTTTAGTTTTTAAGGAACCGCCATACTATTCATAGTGGCAGTATCAATTTACATTCCCACCAACAGTACAAGAGGGTTCCCTTTTTTCCACACCCTCTCCAGCATTTATTGTTTGTAGATTTTGTGATGCTGGCCATTCTGACCGGTGTGAGGTGATATCTCATTGTAGTTTTGATGTGCATTTCTCTAATAATTAGTGATGTTGAGCATCTTTTCATGTGTTTGTTGGCCATCTGCATGTCTTCTTTAGAGAAATGTCTGTTTAGGTCTTCTACCCATTTTTTGATTGGGTTGTTTGTTTTTTTGATATTAAGCTGCATGAGCTGTATATTTTGCAGATTAATCTTTTGTCAGTTGCTTCGTTTGCAAATATTTTCTCCCATTCTCAGTTTTATAGTGTCTGGCCTTACATTTAGGTCTCGAATCCATTTTGAGTTTATTTTTGTGTATGGTGTTAGGGAGTGTTCTAATTTCATTCTTTTACATGTAGCTGTCCAGTTTTCCCAGCACCATTTATTGAATAGGCTGTCTTTGCTCCATTGTATATTCTGGCCTCCTTTGTCATAGATAATGTGACCATAGTGTGCGTGGGTTTATCTATGGGCTTTCTATACTGTTCCATTGATCTATATTCCTGTTTTTGTGCCAGTACCATACTGTCTTGATTACTGTAGCCCTGTAGTATAGTCTGAAGTCAGGGAGCCTGGTTCCTCCAGCTCTGTTTTTTTTTTTCTCAAGATTGCTTTTACTATTTGAGGTCTTTTGTGTTTCCATACAAATTGTAAAATTTTTTGTTCTAGTTCTGTGAATAATGCCATTGGTAATTTGATAGGGATTGCATTGAATCTGTAGATTGCTTTGGGTAGTATAGTCATTTTCACAATATTGATTCTTCCAGTCCAAGAACACGGTATATCTCTCCATCTGTTTGTGTCCTCTTTGATTTCTTTCATCAGTATCTTATAGCTTTCTGCGTACAGGTCTTTTGCCTCCTTAGGTAGGTTTATTCCTAGGTATTTTATTCTTTTTCTTGCAATGGTAAATGGGATTGTTTCCTTAATTTCTCTTTCTGATATTCAATTGTTAGTGTACAGGAATGCAAGAGATTTCTGTGTATTAATTTTGTACCCTGTGACTCTACTAAATTCATTGATTAGCCCTAGTAGTTTTCTGGTGGCATCTTTAGGACTTTCTATGTATAGTATCATGTCATCCGCAAACAGTGACAGTTTTACTTCTTCTTTGCCATTTTGGACTCCTTTTATTTCTTTTTCTTCTCTGATTGCCAGAGCTAGGACTTCCAAAACTATGTTGAATAATAGTGGTGAGGGTAGGCAGCCTTGTCTTGTTTCTGATTTTAGAGGAAATGCTTTCACTTTTTCACCATTGAGAATAATGTTTCCTATGGGTTTGTCATATATGGCCTTTATTATGTTGAGGTAGGTTGCCTCTGTGCCCACTGTCTGGAGAGTTTTTATCATAAATGGGTGTTGAATTTTGTCAAAAGCTTTTTCTGCATCTATTGAGATGATCATATGGTTTTTATTCTTCAATTTGCTAATATGGTGTATCACATTGATTGATTTGCATATATTGAAGAATCCTTGCATCCCTGGGATAAATCCCACTTGATCATGTTGTATGATCCTTTTAATGTGTTGTTAGATTCGGTTTACTGGTATTTTGTTGAGGATTTTTGCATCTGTGTTCATCAGTGATACTGGCTTGTTATTTTCTTTTTTTGTGATATCTTTGTCTGGTTTTGGTATCAGGGTGATGGTGGCCTCATAGAGTGATTTTGGGAGTGTTCCTCCCTCTGCTGTATTTTGGAAGAGTTTGAGAAGGATAGGTGTTAGCTCTTCTCTAACTGTTTGATAGAGTATGCCTGTGAAGCTATCTGGTCCTGGAGTTCTGTTTGTTGGAAGATTTTTAATCTTCCAGTTTCAATTTCATTACTTGTGATTGGTGTGCTCATATTTTCTATTTCTTCCTGGTTCAGTCATGGAAGGTTTACACCTTTCTAAGAATTTGTCCATTTCTTCCAGGCTGTCCATTTGATTGGCATATAGTTGCTTGTAGTAGTCTCTTATGATCCTTTGTATTCCTGTGGTGTGAGTTGTAATTTCTCCCTTTTCATTTCTAATTTTATTGATTTGAGTCCTCTCCCTTTTTCTCTTGTTTTTGTTTTTTTTTTTTTAAATCCCACATTTGTTTATTTATTTATTTTTTTGGGTGTGTTGGATCTTCGTTTCTGTGCGAGGGCTTTCCCTAGTTGTGGCAAGCGGGGGCCACTCTTCATCGCGGTGCACGGGCCTCTCACAATCACGGCCTCTCTTGTTGTGGAGCACAGGATCCAGATGCGCAGGCTCAGTAGTTGTGGCTCACAGGCCTAGTTGTTCCACGGCATGTGGGATCGTCCCAGACCAGGGCTCAAACCCGTGTCGCCTGCATTAGCAGGCAGATTCTCAACCACTGCGCCACCAGGGAAGCCCCTGTGTTTGTGGAGAGAGATGAACTCCATGTCCTCCTACTCCTCCACCCTGTTGGTTCCATATTTGGTAATTTTAAAATAAGTAATTTCAAATTAAAAACATTTTAAACAACTTGGAATAGTAAACTTACTCCTGAGTTTAACTTTTGTGAGGACTGTTTAAATAGTCTATAAAATATCCTAAGCCAAGAAGCTATCTAAAGGGTTAACCTGAAGAATAGTTTTTAAAATATAAAAGACTGGGGACTTCCCTGGTGGTCTAGTAGTAAAGAATCCACCTTCCAATGCAGGAGACATGGGTTCCATCCCTGCTTGGGGAACTAAGATCCCACATGCCGTGTGGCAACAAAGCCCATGTGCCACTACTACTGAGCTCGTGCACCTCAAGTAGAGAGCCCACGTGCTGCAACCTCTGGAGCATACACGCTCTTGAGCGCGTGCCACAACTACAGAAGAGAAAACCCGCATGCCTCAACAAAGACCCGATGCAGCCAAATAAATAAATAAATGAATATTAAAAGAAAAAAGACTAAATAGTATGATTGTGATCCAATTGAAAGCTGATTTAGGGACTTCCCTGGTGGTGCAGTGGCTAAGAATCCACCTGCCAGTGCAGGGGACACGGGTTCAATTCCTGGCCTGGGAAGATCCCACATGCCGCTGAGCCTGCGCTCTAGAGCCCGCGAACCACAACTACAGAAGCCCACGTGTCTAGAGCCCATGCTCCTCAACAAGAGAAGCCACCGCAATGAGAAGCTCGCGCACCGAAACGAAGAGTAGCCCCCACTCACCACAACTAGAGAAAGCCCGTGCGCAGCAATGAAGACCCAATGCAGCCCCAAATAAATTAAATAAATAAATAAATAAATTTATTTTTAAAAAGCAAGCTGATTTATCAGTTGGGTATCAAATATTTTCTGAGTACTTATCTTGTAGCTTTTATGCTTTAAAATAAGGGTCAGTGACTTTTTACAACTAGGGTGCCAAGCCCTACTTATTTATTCTTTGGGGAGAAAGAAAGTTTATAATCTGAAGTCTTTGGGAAGGGGTCTATCTCAAGGCCTTATCAACTGATATCATAGCTATTAATTCACACATTAGCTGAGATTAATGGTATTTGGATTTTCTGGATTTTCCTCCCTGTTCTTTTGGTCCACATGTCACTAAAACTTACTGTCATTTGTACTCATCATAATTTACAGTGATACTCCAAGTGGTCCACACACTGGGCTGGTCTGGGAGCTATTGGTTAGTAGTTTGCAGAAAGATAAGGAGCTCATACCAAAATGTAAATCAACAGGCTGCTTCCTTCCTTGAAAATGTCTAGGTATGGAAAAAACTGTCAGTTGAGCTGTAAGTTGCTTATTGACAGTTGATTTGCTTTCTGGCACAAGTCCTTCTTTCCTTGTGGACTGGAAACAGTGTGCTGACCTGCTCTGGTTTGTAACATGACAGATGAATACTTCTTTCTCTCCTTTCTAAGAGTGTCATTGGGTTTGGTTAACATTCATGCTTCTGAGCAGGAACAGTGCCTGTTTTGTTGTTCCCATCTTGACTCTGAAGCTGTGGTGTTCCATTGTCCTACTCTGTGGCTGTCCATTTCCAGGTGGACCATGGGACAGTGTGTAGGGGTGGAGGACTGTCCTGCAGAGAGGTCACCTCCACCGTTTGGCTCTGCATGTTGGAATTGTCCAGAGAGTTGTCTGGGTCCAGGAAATGTACTCTTTAGAGACTGTGCTGCTTATGACCTCAGCTGTTACCTCAGCTGCATTGTTCTCTTGCACACACACACACACACACACACACACACACACACACACACACGAGTGAACAGAGTTTTGAAAACAGCAGCAGATATTCAGTTGGGCATTGCAACCACTGAGAGAAAGAACCAGCTCCAAGCATTTCTTCTAGGCGCTTTTTGTTTTATTTGTATAACTTTTAATCAAGATTTTGGAGAAGCTGTTCTCTCCCATATACATCTTTTGTTTGGACGGTGGTACTTGGCCTCATCTTCCATGTGGCTTGATATATAACAGTATCTTTTGATATGGTTTCACTTCTGTTGTTAGCTGGCAGCATGGAAACTACAAAGCTGTTTTCTTACAGAAGTAATGATCTTCTTTATTTACATTTTTTGGTGTTTATTCTTTGAATAGTAATGCATTTATATGATTCAGAACTTGAAAGGTCAAAAACACAGTGAAAAAAATCCCTCTACCTTTTGCTCCCAGTGAAACAAATTCTCTTTCATGGAGGCAGCCAATGTGGTAAGTTTCTTATATATGCTTCCAGGAATATTTAATGTGCTGATAAACAAATACATATGTAAGAATAAGGATTCATGAGCAGAAGTTAGTGAATTTGTTTTACACCTGGCTGTTTAGTACAAATAAGAGTGCTATTGGTAATTTAAAAAATATTTATGTAAAGGAATGCATATGTAAGAGGACATCTGACATTACTGAACTTTAGAATTTATGACTTGAATGTGTTTTACAAAGCAGTTTTGACCTTTTCAGGATAGTAGAAGTCCTTGCATCATGAGGAAATGACAGGTTGAAGGATAATGACTGGTGTGCTTGTTATTTCAGGTTCGGGTCAGTTTCACCTACAGTTTAGGAAGAGCAAAAGCTGCTTATTAATAACAAATATTTTGTCCTGCTTTTTGCCAAGGATAGTACCAGGATTGGATTGGGGCCAAAGCAAAGGAGCAGTCTATGTAGTTTGTGCATTTTTTATAATTTTATTTAATAAGAATGAATTTCAAATAGATCATCGTGCAACTACGGGAAGAGAATCAGTTGCAGCAGTCTAATTCAACAAAAATGAATTGGATTAGGGAGTTTTCAAGGGTTTTTCCTTTTTTAAATAAGCTTCATAAATTTTAAAGAAATGTGGAATAGGTATAGTCTTTGACCTAGAAATTCTACTTTAAATAATTTATCCTCAGGAGAGAGAGTTTGAGGGTGGGGTCGCTTAGCTTCAGTGATACAGTTCTTTGGATGAACTTGCTTTAACCGTCCAGTTTTTCAACCCCCTTTTCACTCTCATTTTCTACTGTCATCCCTCTTTCTCCCTTACCTCTACTATCCCTCAAGTTTCTTCTACCTTTCACTTCTTATTTCCATCCTCTGAAATGTATTGCCATCCCTTTTCTGCTGACAACCCCCTATTTTAGGCCTCCTTGTTCAACTCTTCTCCAGCTGTTTCACTGAGGTCTTAAGCCGTGTCTTGGGCTGGGAGCAAGCAGAGGTATATTAAGCCCCTCCTGGATTGGGGCTCTGGGTTTGGCCAGAGGCCATAAACACAGAACAGAGAACATCTGTCTGTTGCGGAACAGGAACCGCTAGATTCCTAATTAGAGAGCAGTGCCTTTAGAGCAGGGCACATACTTTGTGTGAATTCTTCTTTACCTGAGGACTAAAAAAAGGAACTGAGCACAAATAAACTTTACCTTATCCCTGTGTTTTTTGAATCCCTGGGTCAGTGATTTCCAGATGTTTGGAGGGATTGTTTTGGTTTACTCTTTGTTTTACTCTTTTGTGGGAAAAAGCATTAAAATAATGTAAATTAGGGCTTCCCTGGTGGTGCAGTGGTTGAGAGTCCGCCTGCCGATTCAGGGGACACGGGTTCGTGCCCCGGTCCGGGAAGATCCCACATGCTGCGGAGCGGCTGGGCCCGTGAGCCATGGCCGCTGAGCTTGTGCGTCCGGAGCCTGTGCTCCACAATGGGAGAGGCCACAACAGTGAGAGGCCCGCGTACCGCAAAAAAACAAAACAAAACAAAAAATGTAAATTAAATTAATTTTGCTTTGAATGACTATAAAGATGTAACTTGAGGGATTTTTGAAGGTGGTGGAACTGATCTGTACCCTGATTATGGTGATGGCTACATGAATCTACGCAAGTTAAAATTCATGAAACCGTATGCCAAAAAGGTCAATTTTATTATATAATATAAAAATAAAATTTAAAAACAAAATAACTTTGTTTAAAGAATTTTATGTATTCCTGCAAATAGAGATATAACTGTGTGTGTCATTAATTAAGGAATCACTATTATACTGGATGAACTGTCGCATGGCCCTATCATAAATATTGGGATTTCCAAGGACCTAGTAAGACTCTTTCCCAGTCTTTCTATCTACCTCTCCTTCCGTAGACACACCAGCATGTATTTTCATATTTAGTATAAAATCAGTTCCAAATTGAGTGAAAATAGCAAGTCAGTGATGATGTCCCTTGGAATTTTTCCCCTAAATGCTTAGGAAGAATTTTGAGCCATTTTTAACTTAGCATAAATTTTGAGAATTTATATGCAAAGTTTAAGTGAAGGAAAAGCATTTGCAGTCATCGAAGCGTCAGTTACTATTGCCTGTTTATTTAGAGAGACTGAGTCCTTGTCCTTTTGACTATTAGATCTTTACTCTCTTTGCATTATTAGTATCTCTGGGAGTATTTGAGACTTGAATCATGGCTGTTTGTGATTCTACTCTTCTTCTTGGCAAGATACAGTTGATGTCACACATGGGGTTGCCAAATGAATCAGTAAGTTACTAGTTGGGGACGTCTTCATGGTGTCTGTCAGTAATGAGGATTTCTATTTATTGGGCAAAACATCACTGGACTTGTGACAGTGCTGTCAGCTGTTTAATTAATATGTTTTTAATTACCTACAGTAAACGATAGAATTGTGAGACCACACATTTTATTTTTATTTTATTTTTATTTTTATTTTTCGTTATGCGGGCCTTTCACTGTTGTGGCCTCTCCCGTTGCGGAGCACAGGCTCCGGACGCGCAGGCTCAGCGGCCATGGCTCACGGGCCCAGCCGCTCCGTGGCACGTGGGATCTTCCCGGACTGGGGCACGAACCCGTGTCCCCTGAATCGGCAGGCGGATTCTCAACCACTGCGCCACCAGGGAAGCCCTTTATTTTTATTTTTGAGACCTGCTATATGTATATTTATAGCAGTTACAAAGCAGAAATATAAAATGTTAACTGTTCATATTTTAAAATGTTAATGCAAGAAAAAACTCTGCCATGGACATCAAAAGATAGAGATTTTTTATCTGAGTCATGAGAGGCCCTTATTTTACCTTCTCATAAAACAATTTGGAAAATCTGGAATAATTTACAAATCTAAGATTAAAATGAAGTAGAGCTTGGTGAATTTTTTGGATAAGGATTAAGCCAGGATTTGTAACTTTAAAGAATGTTAAAAATATTTTCCAAAGTAAAATGGAGTTTGCTTTAAAAATACATGTTGGTTCTTGGGAGTCTGTCATTTTGTTTTGTCTTCAAAATAGTTGAATATTAGTTAAACAGCATGTGGCTGAAGTCAAAAGTTAGAACACCCATACTCGTGACTATAGACTTATTTTTTAAATTTTTTGCCCAGAGCTTATTAATAATGTGACACATTTAGGTTTTAGTTAAAATGATATTCAGATTTTGTCTTTTAGATACATACATGCCACTTGAGTTTGAGACTTTTTTGTGACCTAACATAGGATCATGATTTTGAATGTTTCATGTGTGCTTGAGAAGATACATTCTCTGTTAATTAGCATGTAATGTTATCAATATCTATATCTATTTCTCCATAAGCTCCACCCTATTAAACATATTGTTTAGGTCTCCTAAATTATTACTTACTCTTTGTCCACTTGTCTTGGTTTAAGAGTGGTGTTAAAGTCTCCTGTTAACTAATATGTTCCTGTTACAAAGCATCTACTTTAGTTTCTGGTTTATGAATGTGGTGCTGTGTTATTTGGTACGTAGAGATTCATAACTGCTGTGTTTTCATTTTGAATTATGACTTTTAACATTATAAAAATATTTCTTTGTCATTTTTGGTGCTTTTTGACCTAGATTTTACTTTGTGTGATATTTAAATTGTATTCCCTGCTTTCTTAATATTTCCTTCTTTTTCTAGAGTACCTTTATTTTTAGCCTTCCTGAATCCCTTTGATTTAGGTGTATCTTTTATATACAGCCTAGAATTGGGTTTTCTTTTGTAAGAAAGTTTGAACTATTTTGCTTTTAATTGGTGTGTTCAGTCCATTTGCATTAATTGAGATTCATAATGTGTTGATTTCAACATTGTCATGTTATTTTACTTATATATACTATGGTATTATATTATATTTACTGTGTTTCTTTCTCTATATGATCTGTTTCTTTGCTCTCATTTTTCATGGGAAGTATTTAGGAAGGTTTCTCTTGTATCTTTATAGTTTTACCTTCTATAATGTCCTGAATTCCCTTTGCCTTTACTTAGATTTCTACTATTTGGTTTGTCAATTTTAAATAACATCCTTTGATTATGTATTATCTTTTTGACAATTAATGTGTTCTCCTTTATCCTCTCATTATTTCAGTTATATTGTTCCTACTTTGTCAGAATATTCAGCATTTACATATATCTTTTTTCAGTCCATGGTAAGCAGTTAAACCCCTTCAGTGCTTCCCATCGGTTATCTTGCCAAAGTTTCCCTATTCACCTCTTTTTCTATGAAACTTGTTCTCTAGTAAAGTGCTTCTCAAACAATAATGGGCATGTTAATCATTTGGACCTCTTGGGAGGGGCCTAGATTCTTATTCCTTACAAAGTCCCAGATAATGTCAATGCTATGGGCCATGAATCCTACTTTGAGTAGCCAAAGATTCCTCAAGAAGAGTATTTAAGTTCTTAAATGTTTAAGACTGGTCTGTTATAGCATTTATGTTTGAAAGACAACTGGCTGGATTAAAAAAATTTTTGGTTAAGTTTTCTTAAAGTTTCTTGAAAATGCTACTGCATTATTGCTTTGGTTTATTGTTGTTTATAAACCTTATATCAGTCTGATTTTTCTCCTTTTGTGTGTGACTTAGTCATTTTGCTTTGAGGCCTGGGGGTTTAGTATTACTTTTTAAATTTATCTTTAAAATCTAATCATTTTATAGGTATATTTCTCAGAATTGATGGGTCCAGATCACAGGTACATGTTGGTCCTTTCAATGCAGTTTCAGGTTTCCTTTTATTTCAGGAACATTTTCTTTCTTTATAGTTTTCACTATTAATTGTGTTCTGTTGCTTCCTTTGTCTTCAGGGTCTCCGGTTATATTTATGTTAGATCTTCTTTGCCTGTCTTTTATATCAATCTCTTTCTTTCATCCTGACATCTCTTTATTTCATTTTTGTCCTCTAGGCTTTTTAAGCCTCTCTTCAATGTTCCTTACTATATTTTCATTTCCATCCATTCTCCCTTGGCCGCTTTGTAATTGAATTATCATTTCTAAGATGAGTTTGTCTTTTTACTTAATTCTTTACTGGGTTTTCACTCTCATTTTATAAATTCCTGTTTGTTCATTTGATATTTCTGTTCTGAATTTTAAAATTTCTTACTTAAAGGTTTTCTTTCACATTTATAGGTGCTTATTTAAAATTATTTCATTTAGATTCAAATATTGAGCTGTAATTTTCATCTAGTTCATGTTTTGTTTATTTGATTGACTTTTGTTTATTTTTTATTTTGGGGGGAACAAAATAAAAAATTGAAATACCTTGACTCTGAGTGTTTTATTCTTATAGTAATTTTGTATAGGTGTTATCTGCTGTTTATTTGTTCATTTTTAAATGAATAATTTTCCTGGACTAGCAATAGTACTAGTTGGCAAGGATAAGAGGTTTGAGTGGTTTAGTTGGTTCCTTAGTTTGAGAGTGCTTCCTTTTCTTGGTAGGGTAAAATGCCATTTTTAAAATGAGTACCTTCTTTGTAGTGAAAAGTGTGAGTATTGCTCTGGAGTATTTCTGCAGGACCATAATTTCTACCTTTTACTTTCTTCTTTCCCATAATTACCAGCTTCCCTGGGTGGCTGATCCTTCATGTAATCTTTCTCCCAGAAATAGTGCCTTCCTAAGATTACATCTCTGGTTCTGTTCATTTTCAAGCCCCATCCTTTTGATTCTTCAGAAAACCTCTGATCAGATCTGTTCTCAGTGGTTCCTCACTCACAGTAGAAATTTCTCTTTCTAGGGGTGATTTTATATGTGTTCCAACACCATTAGAACTCTATTTCTCTCTACCTTTTTTTTTTTTTTGAAGTCCCTGGCTTGACTTCCCACATAGATGTGAGCTCTAGAGCTGGTCTTAACTAGATTTGGGTTTTTCCCTATTTTCATGTATCATGAAGTTCATAACATTCCCTATCTTCTAGTTATGTTGCAGGCATGAATAATGGATGGTTTTATTTGTTCTCTCCTCATTGATCTGTTTTATTTTTTATTTTTATTTTTTTGAGGATGTATGGAGAGATTTGGAGTTAGGTGGCCCCATTATCCTGTGAGAACCCAGAATTCTGTAATAATATTTTATATCTGAAAAAAATCATATTTATTTCGGTATTTTTAGACAGTTTTAATATATGATAATATATTTATAAACTAAAGAGTACTTCATTTTCTGTTTAGTTTACAGCATATTTTATATTATTTGGATTATCACTATACTTATCACTCTACTAATTTATACCTAGTTTGCTACAAAGTCTATTCTTGTTAATATAACATATCTAATGTAGCATAATATGATGTATCTAATATGTCATCTATAAGAAGCATGCTAGGCATATTGTAATGGTTTAATTGGATAAGGGGCATTTTTAAATTGAATTTTATAAATATATAGCCATTGAACAAGATGTGAAAAAAATTCCCAGAAAT
Source organism: Hyperoodon ampullatus (assembly GCF_949752795.1). Lineage (NCBI taxonomy): Eukaryota > Metazoa > Chordata > Mammalia > Artiodactyla > Ziphiidae > Hyperoodon > Hyperoodon ampullatus. Next base: position 47,344,982 of record NC_136923.1, on the reverse strand, counting down.
TCATTACACTTATGAGTCTGTGAATTCATGAATTAAATCCTTTGTATCTTTGCCCCAAGCCATTAAAGGACAGCAGTGTGTGTGTGTGTGCGTGTGTGTGTGTGTATTATGTCCATTGTATGTATGTATTTTATAAACATACACTGTTTTTCCACTCTTGTTGGAATCAAAAAGCAAGTTAGAAATTATTTTAAACCCTAAGAGAATTTAAGGGACCTCTACTAAAAACACACTGATAGAAGACGGTAGATGCTACATTCTATAATATTTGTAGGATTTTTTAAAATATAACTTTATTTAATTTATTTATGGCTGCATTGGGTCTTTGTTGCTGCACGCAGGCTTTCTCTAGTTGTGGCGAGTGGGGGCTATTCTTTGTGGTGGTGCACGGGCTTCTCATTGCGGTGGCTTCTCTTGTTGTGGAGAACCGGCTCTAGGCATGCGGGCTTCAGTAGTTGTGGCACGCAGGCTCAGTAGTTGTGGCACATGGGCTTAGTTGCTCCACGGCATGTGAGATATTCCCGGACCAGGGATGGAGCCTGTGTCCCCTGCATTGGCAGGTGGATTCTTAACCACTGCACCACCAGGGAAGTCCCAATATTTGTAGGATATTTTAAGTCAATGTTCATAATATTTTAGAGAGCTTTTTATTAAAATGTAACATACATATAGTTACTGGTTATGAGTGTCGAGCTCCATGGAGTTTCCAGAAGTGAACATACTCCTAAGACATGGAACATTTTCCCAGAAGCCCCTTCTTGCCCTTTCTATTACTCACCACCACCCAAAAGCACCCACTTCCCTGACTTCTGCTGTCATTTAGTTTTGTCTGTTTTAAAATTTTATGTGAATTACATCATACACTATGTTCTATCAGTATGGTTTTCCAGTTATCTTAGTCTGTTGCAATTGTTTCCCAACGATGCTGCTTTTTAGCAGTTTTTCCCTCCGACTTGTTAACTAATCATCTAGCATCACCGTATTGGTGTGCACTGTGACACTCTACGTGGCTGGCAGTGAGCTGCAGTGCCCCACAGATGCACCGTTTCTAGCATCATAAAAATAATCATAAACATTGCATCTGTAAATCCAGGGAAGAAATTGTCAAAATGATGGCTAATTAGAGAGCTTAATAAAATATGAAGATATTTAAAGATTCGGTGACAGAACAAGACAATTAGTACGTTGCTAATTCTGAAAGTGAGTCTAAAATGGAAGAGATAATGTTACACTCCATATGTTAGTCATCTCCCTGACTGAAGAGATAAGTTGGCAGTCTTTTTAGAGCTTTATCGTTTTCATCGTTTGATTGGTTTTATTTCCCTAAGTGTGCTGATTTCCGTGACTTTTTTAACTTAATGCTTTCTAAGTATATTATGCAACTATGCTAGAGTATATTGAATGTTGTCATTTGAAGATAGAAGTGATAGCTCTGTTGCAAAACAAACAAAATAAATAAATCCAAAGCGCAGAGATGATGTTCGCACATTATAGTGGCAGCAGATCCTTGGATTTGAAAGGAATGGTTTCCTGACAGCCTGAGGTTTATATTGACCAGTCTCCATTAAGTTCCTCATAAATTGCTGGCATTTTGATGTCGAAACAGAAGAAAAGTTTGTAATGGTGAGGAACAAATTTGAAAACTGGGCCACTGTTCTTCCTAAATGCATCAGCTCCTGTCCTCTCCCATTTACAGGTTTATTTTAGGAACTTGGAAAGAGGAGAGGAGACAAAACATCTTTTCCTACTTAATAACTCTACTCGCTTTGCATTACTTCCTCCTCACCAAATGTGGTTAAAGTGCTTTGTGGTATCGGAGAGGGCAAGGTCACTGGCCTCTGACCCTGGGGTTGACAGTGTCCCGTGAGGGATGTTTACCCAGCAGGTTTGGGGGATTGCACACCTTGTGCCAGGCCCTGAGCAGAGGCAGGCTTGGTCCTTGGCCTCTTGGAGCCTTAACTAGTGTGGCTACAAAGCACCAGATGGTCACACAGATAGATGCAAAATGGCTGAGGTGCAGAGTGGAGGATGGTTCTCACTCATGCTCAGATGGAGGATGTTTCTGGGGGTCAAGAGTGAAAATGAATTATGCAGTAACTGCAGGGTGTGGGGGACAGATCCTGGTAGCTTGGACCAGGGCGGGCAGTGGCTTTTCTGGAGCAGCACATGTGAGAAGCAGTATTCAGAGGCCTCAGTGACGTGTTGGGTGTGGAGTGTGTTAGGGGAGAAGGGATGTCACATGTGACCACAGGTGTCCAGCTTGGGTCTCAGATGGAGAGCCAGTCACTGAGACAGAGGATGCTAAAAGAGGACTGTGTTTTGGCAGAAGATCCTGAATTTGCTTCTGGTCTCACAGAGTCTCAAGTATTTGTGAGACAGGCAGGAGGAGGCCAGTGGGCAGTCTGATGAGCCAGAAACCCATGTCTGTGAATTGCCTGCATGGGGAATCCATGCTCCCTTTTCCCTCCTCCTTGCTCTCCTGGTCCAACTGATGCACATGGGCCATGCACAGAGCACTTGGAGAAGAAAAGATGTATCTTGGGGAGACCTTCCTGGTCTCTAGGGCTCCAGGAAAACTGCAGCCAGAGTAGATAAGTGGTGTGTGGTGGACTACAGGTGCTAGAATTACCACTTTGAAGTCATGTCTCAGACCCTATGTGGAAAAGGGTCGGGTTAAGGGAGTTGGAGCACTGACTTAGAAACCTGACAAAACTGCTTCCTGAAATTTGCTTTGGATTTTCCCCCCCCAAGAATCCAGGTCTTCAAAACTAGGTAGAAAATATACTCTTAATTAGAAACATACTCACACAGCCATTACAGAAACTTTAAGTTTTATCATTATCTGTGTGGAGAACTGCTTAAAGCCTGGGAGGATGACTAAACATGATCCATGCACAGCATTTGTTTGAGGTGAATGACTCAATTCATCCTTTGCTCTGAGAGATTGGTCTCCTGGTTTTCTTCCCACCTCTTTGACCTGTGCCTTCTCCACCTTCTTCCAGGATTTCTCCTCCTGAGGACTCATCCCATTCCTCCTCTCCCGTCCCTCCTCACTCCCTGGGCGTCCCCTGCCCTGGTTTGCGGTCTTCCCTGTGACTTCCGCTTTGCTGCAGGACCCCCTGTTGATCATCCACCCGGGCATCTGCACCCAGACTGCCTCTACCTGAGTGTTACCCGGTGCTCTCAGTCAGCCATCCAAAACCGTGTTCATCTGTCACATCCACCTGGTCTCAACCAGAAGTTGGAGGTGAATCACCCTCACTCCCCGCCAGTCCAGCAGTTGTTTCATCTGGACTAAAGTCTTCTCCACTCACTGCTCTGCGTGTAGCCTTAGAGCAGGCCCTTGCCGTTTCTTGCCTGAGTTATAGCAAGTACTTAACTGGCATCCTGGCCGGGGGCTCTCTGATCCATTCTGCTGCTAAATGGTTGCTCTAAAACACAAATCTGATCTCATTCTCTCCTTAAAAGCCTTCTCTGGCTCTCCATCATCTTCAGGATTCAAGTTCAGGTTGAGTTTTGCAGGCCCCGGATGGAAGCTTGCAGCCCTCCCCAGCTGCTCTCCTCTCCATGCTTTATCATATTCAGCTCCTTGTGGCTCCTCCAAAGGATCGAGCTCTTGCTTGCTTGATGCTCTAGGTGGTGCTTCTTCCTCTACTGAGAACTCATTTCAGGCATATTTTGCTTACACATTGGGTGGCCTGAAGACATGGTGCAGTGAACATGTCATTTTCTTTGGTCATTGAGTCTCTAAGCCCTGTTCCTGTGTCCAGAGAACCTCTGACCTTATGAGGCAGAGGCCCCTTCCCATTCTAGAAGCAAACGGTGCCAGATGCTCCCTCCCTGGCCTCCTCTGCTTCCAGGGCATGGACATGGCACATGATACGTATTCAGCTGGTTTTAACCTTGCCACTCCAGACTTTGCACTGGAAGCCAGTGACCCCAAGAAGCAGGTACCATGCAGGATCCACTGTGGGGAGGAAGGCTGCGGTGGTGTCTGTTGTCAGGGGTGTTGCGTCTATGCCCAGCAGCTGGGGCCCTGGCATCCTTACTGGATAAGCTCTTTGCGTGATTATGGACATTGCTTCTGGCTGTGTGACAGCCACACCTGGTGTTGTAGACCTTTTGGAGGGTATGTGAGCTGCCTGATACCCTTTTTTTTTTTGCGGTACGCGGGCCTCTCACAGTTGTGGCCTCTCCCGCTGCGGAGCACAGGCTCCGGACGCGCAGGCCCAGCAGCCATGGCTCACGGGCCCAGCCACTCCGCGACATGTGGGATCCTTCCGGACCGGGGCACGAACCCGTATCCCCTGCATCGGCAGGCGGACTCTCAACCACTGCGCCATCAGGGAAGCCCTGCCTGATACCCTTTTAACACATACTTTCTTTGCTCAAGTAAAACAGAATTGGTGTTTGTGGCTTGCAGATAAGAACCCTGCTTGACTCAGGTAGATCTCCGGCATCAGTACCTGCAAGGACAGAGGACAGAATGCCATTATCTGTATAACTGCAGTGACACATCCCCACATTGCTACAGTACTAGAGATGGTTGAAGCGTGTGTGTACTAATAGCTGTGGACCTAGTTTTTAAATATATATGTGTATATATTTTATTGTCATGAAGTATATATAACAAAATTTGCCATTTTAAGTGTACAACTTAGTGACATTAATTACATTCACAGTGTTATGCAACCATCACCACTATAAATTTCCAAAAACTTTTTAATCACCCCAAGCAGAAACTCTGTATCCATTAAGCAATAACCCCCCAGTCCCCTGTCACCCAGTCCCTTCTAACCCCACCTTTACTTTCTATCTCTATGAGGTTGTCTATTCTAGACATTTCATAAGAGTGAATTTGTATAATTATTTGTCCCTTTTTGTCTGGCTTATTTTATTTAGCATAATTGTAAATAATGCTTCAGTGAACGTCAGCACACAAGTATCTGTTTGAGTCCCTGCTTTCAGTTCTTCTTTTGAGCATATGTCTAGGAATGGAATTGATGGATCATATGGTAACTCTATGTTTAATGTTTTGAGGAACTACCAAACTGTTTTCCACAGCTGCTATACGATTTAACATTCCTACCAGGAGTGCACAAGGATTCCAGTTTCTCCATATCCTCATCAACACTTATTTTCTGTTTTTTGTTTTTTTAAATTACAGCCATCCTAGCGGTGTGAAGTGGTATCTCATTGTGGTTTGGATTTTTATTTCCATGATGACTAATGATGTTCAGCATTTTTTCATGGGTGTGGAGCGTCTTGACTGTCTCAGTTGTGTCAGGAGCATCTTGCTCAGCTAATCCATTTCTGTAACTGGCATTTTTCCTAGAAGTAAGCATATGGGTTCTCTACCATATATCATTTTATGGCCAGGCCCAGCTCTCAAACATAAAGGTCCCCTATAAATACTAGTAAAGGCTCGAAAGTCAGTAGCATTTACAAAATTATCCTTTTTCTTCAAGCTGAAAAAGAGCTGCTGTGCAAAACTTACAGCTAACATCATACCTAATGGTGAAAGACTATCTGCAGTTGACATAATCTAGTAAATAGAAATTCCTAAGGAATCTACTTAAAAAACTATTAGAACTACTAAATGAATTCAACAAGATTACAGAATACAAAAACAGTATAATTGTATTTCTGTACAGTAGCAATGAACAAATCAAAAATGAATTAAGAACACAATTCCATTTACAATAGTATAAAAAATAATAAAATGTAAGACTTAATACTGTTAAGATGGCACTATTCCCCAAATTGATCTACAGATTCAACACAATCCATAATAATATCCCAGCTAATTTATTTGCAGAAATTGATCCTAAAATTCATATGAAAATGCAAGGGACCCAAAACAGTCTTGAAAAAGAAGAACAAAGCAGGAGGACTCACACTTCCCAATTTCAAAACTTACTGTAAAGCTACAGTAATCAAGGCTGTGTGCTGACATAAGAAAGGACATATAGATGAATGGAATAGAATTGAGAGTCAAGAAATAGCCCTCACATTTATGGTCTGTTGGTTTTTTGTTTTATTTTTACAAAAGTGCCAAGATAATTCAATGGGGGAAAGAACAGTCTTTTCAAAGAATAGTGCTGGGACAACTGGATATCGACATAAAAAGACTGACTCCCATCTAACACCATATACAAAAATCAACCCAAAATGGATCAATGACCTAAATGTAAGAGCTGGGGAAGAGGGACATGCAGGATGGCAAGAGAGAATTTTATGGACCAGGCCTGGAAGGAGCATGTTATCACTTCTACTCACAGTTTATCGGCTGTGAAAAATAGCCACGGCTGTTAGGAAACAACGTGGTCACTGGGAGGCTGGGAAATGTAGTCCAGCTGTGTGCCCAGAAGAAAGAGGAGATGGTTTAGGTGCATGGCTAGCCTTCTCTGTTACAAGGAGCTAGCCATTGATTAATCTCTGGGGTGTTTACAGTTTTGAATTTCTGTTCTCTGTTGGCTCTCCCTTATTGAGTCCTACACTTATAAGAACTGAAAAGAAGTAAGAACAATAACACAATATTCCCTTTTCCTTGGATATGAAAAAAAGACTCAAGTTCCGCCAGCAAAGTTTTACACAGCAGTCCTGTTTGCAAAAAATAAATTCTGTGATCTTGTGCATCTGCGTGTTTGCTAAGGCATAATGCAAGCTTGAGACCATGATCATCTCTCTTGATCTCTGGCCTGTTTCCATGTGAACGGAAAGGATGAATGTGGTTCTCATTTATGGTATAGAAGCTATCTGAAGCTTTGGAAGATGAACAAACACTACCTTATAGGAAAAGCAAGCACACTAATAATTGTTCATAATGAAAACCGAGTGTGTGAATTAGATTTCATTGAAGATCCTCTGGAATGGCCATCAGAAAGTTAGACATCTCTGCATTGGGACCAGGGGGTCCTCACCTCATCGTCAGGATCATGGGAGTTAATTTTCTCCTCTAAGTCAGAGTCTCTTGAGGGCAACTGTTTTGTGAGTTTGTATATATATATATTGTCAGTTGAAGAAGAAGTAATACTCCAGCTATGAGTTTGTAATCGAATTGTAACGTGCTTTGTAGATATGATTACAGAGACTGATGGAAGAGCTAAAGAGAAACAGAATTCCAGGGGCATCATAAACAAGGCCCAGTGCTGTTCATTTTTAGGAACCTGCACTCTGCAGTGTCTTGAGGAATCTTGCCTGCGTATGATGTGATGGAGTCCTGAGCTGCTCTGTTACTCCCCTCACCCCAAGCATGCATCTGGTTTCTAACGTGTTTAAAATGTATGCCTTTATTTCTAGTTCTATGTTTAAGCCAAGTGTTGCATTTTAAAAAAATCATAGAAAGACTATAAACCAGTGCTGGTTGAAGCATGGTCTGCAGACTGGTGTTACTCCACAGGGTGTTCATTGCTGGTCCACAGTGAGATAAGCACAGAAACAGAGGGTAAGCATTTAGAAACTTCTAAGGCAGTTTGACACTGCGGCTGCATTTAAGTGTACGATCAGTGGCCTCATCTTGTTGAATGAGGTATAAACCAGTTAGAGACGTGTTCAACTTGCGTGGAACTTGTGTGGTGAGCTGTGTGTTGTGCAAGCTCATTTGGTCATAGGCAGTATGGATTAGTCTCCTCTGGCTGCATAGCCCAGTGCCACAGACTGGGTGGCCTAAACAACAGAAATTTATTTCTCACCATTCTTGAGGCTGGGAAGTCCAAGCTCAAGGTGTCAGCAAGGTAGAATTTATTCTGAGACCACTTCTTTTTGGCTTGTGGGTGACTGCCATCTGGCTGTGTGCTCACATGCCCTCTTCTTTGAGTGCATTCAGAGGAAGGGAGAGAGAGAGAGAGGACCTCCCCCGCTTCCCAGCCACCTCCAGCACTCTTTGGTGCCAAGAGGCTAGTTCTGTTTATCAGGGCCCTACCCTTCTGAACTCATTTAACCCTGATTACCTCCTTGTAAGCCCTGTCTGTCTCCAAATATAGTCACACTGAGTGGGGGAGGGAGGTTGGGGGCTGGTTAGGGCCTCACCCTATGAATTCGGGTGGGACACAGTTCAGTCCAAGCACATAAGACTGTAGATAGGTCCATAATGGACTGGGAATTTTAAAAATTGGTCCTTCATCAGATGTTTGTGAAGCTCTGCAGGAGACGTACATGGGGCTAATTAACCTAACCGCAAGTAAATATTGCTAATATAGAGGCAGGAAACAATTTGCTTTAGCTTAAAAATGTTTGAATATTTATGAAATTTATGTATCTTGACATTCAGTAAAATCGTTTTGTGTGAAATGTCGAATCTTTAGAAGAGATTAGATTAAAAACTGGGAAAGATGTATTGCGTAGATAATTCCTGCAGAGACCTGGGCTTGATGTCATTATAGCGCGGTAGCTGCTCTTGTAGCATAGCCGTCCTGTCTGTGAAGCCGACTCATAAATCTGTGCCCCCGTTTGGGGGCTCTGGCCTCTGGCTGTCTGAAGACACCTCCTCAGGGCCAGTCTGCCCACACCGCCATCTCAGCCATTCAGAAGGGAGCACAGCATCCTCCCTGAGAGCCCCCATCCCCCATGCTTGTGCTTCCTTCTTTCTCTCGGGATTTTAGATCTCAACAAACAGCATCGTATCTTCATGATGACTCACTTTGAAACCAGGACATTTTTTGCTTTTCCTATTTCCCTTTGGAGATTTCTTTTGTCTACTGCCTACTGATTCTGCTTCCGGAATGACCCCTCCATTGGTCTCCTCCTTTCTAAGGTGCTGGCCACCTCGCACCAGGCCACTGTTGTCATGCCTTGTTGGGGTCGTTCAGTGAACCCCTAACTGCTGTCCTTGACTTCGGTTTCTTCCTCTGCAGTCTCACATTTGTAAAGCACAGTCCTGACTCTATCGCTTAGAATCTGAAAAGCTTTTGCTTGTTTCCCTTTCTTAAAAAATAAAGTCCAGGGGCTTCCCTGGCGCCTCAGTGGTTAAGAATCCGCCTGCCAATGCAGGGGACATGGGTTCGAGCCCTGGTCCGGGAAGATCCCACATGCTGCAGAGCAACTAAGCCCATGCACCACAACTACTGAGCCTGCGCTCTAGAGCCCGCGAGCCACAACTACTGAGGCCCACGTGCCACCACTACTGAAGCCTGCGCCCCTAGGGCCTGTGCTCTGCAACAAGAGAAGCCACCCAATGGGAAGCCTGCGCACTGCAACAAAGAGTAGCACCCACTCGCCGCAACTAGAGAAAGCCCACGTGCAACAACGAAGACCCAACACAGCCATAAATTAATTAATTAATTAAAATAAAATAAAATAAAGTCCAGCCTCATTAGCAAGGGGTTTCAGGTCCTCTGTAATCTGCCTCTTAGGTACCGTCCTTCCTCCCCACTGTGCCATCACCCCAGCCTTTCAACATGCACACCACATGCATAGCTGTTTTGTATTTTCCTGCCTCTGTGTGTTTCCCTGAATATCCTTTGTCCTGGATTTTTCTCCCACCAGCTTGTCACAAGACCCCTGGTCCTTCAAGGACCAGTTCAGACATGACTTTTCCCACCGTTTCCCCTGGTCTCCCCATTTAGGATTAATGATTAATTAATGTGCTCCCATAACATGTTGCGGTCTCATGCAGTGTTCCACTGACTCCAGGATGAGACTACAGCTTCAGCCGCAGCCCTTCAGCTGTGTGCTTCAACTTTTCCCCATCACCAGGATGTGCCTTTCTTATTCCTGAGATTGGTGATTTGTATCTTCCCTTTTTCCTCATCAGTCTGGCTAGAAATGTATCAATTTTATTGATCTTCTAAAAGATCAATAAAACTTTAGTTTTCATTGATTTTCTGTATGTTTTACTATTTTCTGTTGCTTTGATTTCTGCTCTGTTCTTTATTTTTTCTTCTGTTTACATTGGGTTTAATTTTTTCCTTTTTTTTCTCCCAGCCTTTAAAAATTTATTTTATTTTATTTATTTACTTTTTATACAGCAGGTTCTTATTAGTTATCTATTTTATACATATTAGTGTATATATGTCAATCCCAGTCTCCCAATTCATCCCACCACCACCCCCCTCCCGGCTTTCCCCCCTTGGTGTCCATACCTTTGTTCTCTACATCTGTGTCTCCGCTTCTCCCTTGCAAACCAGTTCATCTGTACAGTTTTTCTAGATTCCACATATATGCGTTAATATACGATATTTGTTTTTCTCTTTCTGACTTACTTCACTCTGTATGACAGTCTCTAGGTGCAACCACATCTCTACAAATGACCCAGTTTCATTCCTTTTCATGGCTGAGTAATATTCCACTGTGTATATGTACCACATCTTCTTTATCCATTCGTCTGTCGGGCATTTAGGTTGCTTCCATGACCTGGCTATTGTAAATAGTGCTTCAGTGAACATTGGGGTGCGTGTGTCTTTCTGAATTCTGGTTTTCTCTGGGTATATGCCCAGTAGTGGGATTGCTGGGTCATATGGTAGTTCTATTTTTAGTTTTTTAAGGAACCTCCATACTGTTCTCCATAGTGGCTGTATCAATTTACATTCCCACCAACAGTGCAAGAGGGTTCCCTTTTCTCCACACCCTCTCCAGCATTTGTTGTTTGTAGATTTTCTGATGATGTCCATTCTAACCAGTGTGAGGTAATATACCTCATTGTAGTTTTGATTTGCATTTCTGTAATAATTAGTGATATTGAGCAACTTTTCATGTGCTTCTTGGCCATCTGTATGTCTTCTTTGGAGAAATGTCTATTTAGGCCTTCTGCCCATTTTTGGATTGGGTTGTTTGTTTTTTTAATAGTGAGCTGCATGAGCTGTTGGTGTATTTTGGAGATTAATCCTTTGTCCATTGCTTCATTTGCAAATAATTTCTCCCACTCTGAGGGTTGTCTTTTCGTCTTGTTTATAGTTTCCTTTGTGGTGCAAAAGCTCTTAAGTTTCATTAGGTCCCATTTGTTTATTTTTGTTTTTATTTCCATTACTCTAGGAGGTGGATCAAAAAGATCTTGCTGTGATTTATGTCAAAGAGTGTTCTTCCTATGTTTTCCTCTGAGAGTTTTATAGTGTCCGGTCTTACATTTAGGTCTCGAATCCACTTTGAGTTTATTTTTGTGTATGGTGTTAGGGAGTGTTCTAATTTCATTCTTTTACATGTAGCCATCCAGTTTTCCCAGCACCACTTATTGAAGAGACTGTCTTTTCTCCATTGTATATCCTTCCCTCCTTTGTCATAGATTAGTTGACCGTAGGTGTGTGGGTTTATCTCTGGGCTTTCTATCCTGTTCCATTGATCTATATTTCTGTTTTTGTGCCAGTACCATATTGTCTTGATTACTGTAGCTTTGTACTGTAGTCTGAAGTCAGGGAGTCTGGTCCCTCCAGCTTGGTTTTTTTTCCTCAAGATTGCTTTGGCTATTCGGGATCTTTTGTGTCTCCCTACAAATTTTTGGATATTTTGTTCTAGTTCTGTAAAAAATGCCATTGCTAATTTGATAGGGATTGCATTGAATCTGTAGATTGCTTTGGGTAGTATAGTCATTTTCACAATATGGTTTCTTCCAATCCAATACCATGGTATATCTGTCCATCTGTTTGTGTCATCTTTGATTTCTTTCATCAGTGTCTTATAGTTTTCTGCATACAGGTCTTTTACCTCCTTGGGTAGGTTAATTCCTAGGTATTTTGTTCTTTTTGTTACAGTGGTGAATGGGATTGTTTCCTTAATTTCTCTTTCTGATCTTTTGTTGTTAGTGTATAGGAATGCAAGAGATTTCTGTGCATTAATTATGTATCCTGCAACTTTACCAAATTCACTGATTAGCTCTAGTAGTTTTCTGGAGGCATCTTTAGGATTCTCTATGAATAGTATCATGTCATCTGCAAACAGTGACAGTTTTACTTTTTCTTTTCCAATTTGTATTCCTTTTATTTCTTTTTCTTCTTTGATTGCCGTGGCTAGGACTTCCAAAACTATGTTGAATAACAGTGGCTAGAGTGGACATCCTTGTCTTGTTCCTGATCTTAGAGGAAATGCTTTCGGTTTTTCACCATTGAGAGTGAAATTTGCTGTGGGTTTGTCATATATGGCCTTTATTATGTTGAGGTAGGTTCCCTCTATGCCCACTTTCTGGAGAGTTTTTATCATAAATGGGTGTTAAATTTTGTCAAAAGCCTTTTTTGCGTCTATTGAGATGATCATATGATTTTTATTCTTCAGTTTGTTAATATGGTGTATCACATTGATTGATTTGCATATATTGAAGAATCCTTGCATCCCTGGGATAAATCGCACTTGATCATGTTGTATGATCCTTTTAATGTGTTGTTGGATTCTGTTTGCTAGTATTTTGTTGAGGACTTTTGCATCCATATTCATCAGTGATATTGGTCTCTAATTTTCTTTTTTTTCTAGTATCTTTGTCTGGTTTTGATATCAGGGTGATGATGGCCTCGTAGAATGAATTTGGGAATGTTCCTTCCTCTGCAATTTTTGGAAGAGTTTGATTATGATGGGTGTTGGCTCTTCTCTAAATGTTTGATAGAATTCAGCTGTGAAGCCATCTAGTCCTGGACTTTTGTTTGTTAGAAGATTTTTAATCACAGTTTCAATTTCATTACTTGTGATTGGTCTGTTCATATTTTCTATTTCTTCCTGGTTCAGTCTTGGAAGGTTATACCTTTATACAAATTTGTCCATTTCTTCCAGGTTGTCCATTTTATTGGCATAGAGTTGCTTGTAGCAGTCTCTTAGGATGCTTTGTATTTCTGCGGTGTGTGTTGTAACTTCTCCTTTTTCATTTCTTATTTTATTGATTTGAGTCCTCTCCCTCTTCTTCTTGATGAGTCTGGCTAATGGTTTATCAATTTTGTTTATCTTCTCAAAGAAGCAGCTTTTAGTTTTATTGATCTTTGCTATTGTTTTCTTTGTTTCTATTTCATTTATTTCTGCTCTGATCTTTATGATTTCTTTCCTTCTACTAACTTTGGTTTTGTTTGTTCTTCTTTCTTTAGTTCCTATAGGTGTAAGGTTAGAGTCTTTATTGAGGTTTTCTTGTTTCTGGAGATAGGCTTGTATTGCTATAAACTTCCCTCTTAGAACTGCTTTTGCTGCATCCCATAGGTTTTGGATCATCGTGTTTTCATTGTCATTTGTCTCTAGGTATTTTTTGATTTCCTGTTTGATTTCTTCAGTGATCTGTTGGTTATTTAGTAACGTATTGTTTAGCCTTCATGTGTTTGTGTTTTTTACTTTTTTCCCCCTGTAATTGATTTCTAATCTCGTAGCATTGTGGTTGGAAAAGATACTTGATATGATTTCAGTTTTCTTAAATTTACCATGGTTTGATTTGTGACCCAAGGTGTGATCTATCCTGGAGAATGTTCCATGAGCACTTGAGAAGAAAGTGTAATCTGTTTTCAGATGGAATGTCCTATAAATATCAGTTAAATCTATCTGGTCTATTGTGTCATTTAAAGATTTTGTTTCTTTATTAATTTTCTGTCTGGATGATCTGTCCATTGGTGTAAGTGAGGTATTAAAGTCCCCCAGTATTACTGTGTTACTGTTGATTTCCTCTTTTATAGCTGTTGGCATTTGCATTATGTATTGAGGTGCTCCTATGTTGGGTGCATATATATTCATTATTGTTATATCTTCTTCTTGGATTGATCCCTTGGTCATTATGTAGTGTCCTTCCTTGTCTCTTGTGAAGGTCTTTATTTTGAAGTCTGTTTTATCTGATATGAGTATTGCAACTCCAGCTTTCTTTTGATTTCCATTTGCATGGAATATCTTCTTCCATCCTTTCATTTTCAGTCTGTATGTGTCCCTGGATCTGAAGTGGGTCTCATGTAGACAGCATATATACGGGTCTTGTTTTTGTATCCATTCAGCGAGCCTGTGTCTTTCAGTTGGAGCATTTAATCCATTCACATTGAAGGTAATTATCAATACGTATGTTCCTATTACCATTTTCTTAATTGTTTTGGGTTTGTTTTTGTAGGTCCTTTTCTTCTGTTGTGTTTCCCACTTAGAGAAGTTCCTTTAGCATTTGTTGTAGGGCTGGTTTGGTGGTGCTGAATTCTCTTTGCTTTTGCTTGTCTGTAAAGCTTTTGATTTCTCCATCGAATCTGAATGAGATCCTTGCTGGGTAGAGTAATCTTGGTTGTAGGTTCTTCCCTTTCATCACTTTAAATATATCATGCCATTCCCTTCTGGCTTGTAGAATTTCTGCTGAGAAATCAGCTGTTAACCTTATGGGAGTTCCCTTGTATGTTATTTGTCTTTTTTCCCTTGTTGCTTTTAATAATTTTTCTTTGTCTTTAATTTTTGTCAGTTTGATTACTATGTGTCTTGGGGTGTTTCTCCTTGGGTTTATCCTGCCTGGCAGTCTCTGCGCTTCCTGGACGTGGGTGGCTATTTCCTTTCCATGTTTGGGAAATTTATGACTATAATCTCTTCAAATATTTTCTCTGGTCCTTTCTCTCTCTCTTCTCCTTCTGGGACCCCTGTAATGTGAATGTTTGTCCACTTAATGTTGTCCCAGAGGTCTCTTAGGCTGTCTTCATTTCTTTTCATTCTTTATTCTGTTCCACGGCAATGATTTCCACCATTCTGTCTTCCAGGTCACTTATCCATTCTTCTGCCTCAGTTATTCTGCTATTGATTCCTTCTAGTGTATTTTTCATTTCAGTTATTGTATTATTTATCTCTGTTTGTTTGTTCTGTAATTCTTCCAGGTCTTTGTTAAACATTATTTGTGTCTTCTTGATCTTTGCCTCCATTCTTTTTCCGAGGTCCTGGATTTTCTTCACTATCATTATCCTGAATACTTCCTCTGGAAGGTTGCCTATCTCTACTTCATTTAGTGGTTTTTCTGGGGTTTTATGTTGTTCCTTCATCTCGTACATAGTCCTCTGCCTTTTAATTTTGTCTATCTTTCTTTGAATGTGGTTTTTATTCCACAGGCTGCAGGATTGTAGTTCTTCTTGCTTCTTGCTGTCTGTGCTCTGGTGGATGAGGCTATCTAAGAGGCTTGTGTAAGCTTTCTTATGGGAGGGACTGGTGGTGGGTAGAGCTGGGTGTTGTGTGATGGGCAGAGCTCAGTAAAACTTTAATCTGCTTGTCTGCTGATAGGTGGTGCTGGGTTTCCTCCCTGTTGGTTGTTTGGCCTGAGGCGACCCAGCACTGGAGCCTACAGGTTCTTCTGTGAGGCCAATGGCAGACTCTGGGAGGGCTCACGCCAAGGAATACGTCCCAGAGCTTCTGCTGCCAGTGTCCTTGTCCCCACGCTGAGCCACAGCTGCCTCCCCCCTCTGCAGGAGACCCTCCAAAACTAGCAGGTAGATCTGATTCAGTCTCCTATGGGGTCACTGCTCCTTCCCCCTGGATCCTGATGCACACACTACTTTGTGTGTGCCCTCCACGAGTGGAGTCTCTGTTTCCCCCAGTCCTGTCGAAGTCCTGCAGTCAAATCCCGCTAGCCTTCAAAGTCTGATTTTCTGGGAATTCCCCCTCCCGTTGCCAGACCGCCAGGTTGGGAAGCCTGATGTGGGGCTCGGAACCTTCACTCCAGTGGGTGGACTTCTGTGGTATAATTGTTCTCCAGTTTGTGAGTCACCCACCCAGCAGTTACGGGATTTGATTTAATTGTGAATGCACACCTCCTATGATCTCAGTGCGGCTTCTCCTTTGTCTTTGCATGTGGGGTATCTTTTTTGGTGAGTTCCAGTGTCTTCCTGTTGATGATTGTTCAGCAGTTAATTGTGATTCTGGTGCTCTTGCAAGAGGGAGTGAGCACACGTCCTTCTACTCCGCCATCTTTAACCAGTCTCTCGGGTTTAATTTGTTCTTGTCTTTCTAGTTTCTTAAGGTGGAAGCTGAGGTGTTTCCTCCCAAGTTGTGCTTTAGCAGCAACCCACAAATTCTGGCAAATGTTGTTTTCATTTTTACTCAGTTCAAAACATTTTCTAATTTTCCTTTTGATTTCTTCTTTTTTTGAATTTTATTTTATTTATTTTTATACAGGCGGCTCTTACTAGTTATCTGTTTTATACATATTAGTGTATATATGTCAATCTCAATCTCTCAATTCATCCCACCACCACCACCACCACCACCCCCGCTTTCCCCCCTTGGTGTCCATACATTTGTTCTCTATTTCTGCCTTGCAAACTGGTTCATCTGTACCATTTTTCTAGATTCCACATATATATGTGGTAATATACGATATTTGTTTTTCTCTTTCTGACTTACTTCACTCTGTATGACAGTCTCTAGATCCATCCATGTCTGTATAAATGACCCAATTTCATTCCTTTTTATGGCTGAGTAATATTCCATTGTGTGTATGTGTGTATGTGTGTGTGTGTATATATATATATATATATACACCACATCTTCTTTATCCATTCATCTGTCAGTGGGCATTTAGGTTGCTTCCATGACTTGGCTATTGTAAATAGTACTGCAATGAACATTGGAGTGCATCTGTCTTTTTGAATTATGGTTTTCTCTGGATATATGCCCAGTAGTGTGATTACTGGGTCATATGATAATTCTATTTTTTGTTTTTTAAGGAACCTCCATACTGTTCTCCATAATGGCTGTATCAATTTACATTCCCACCAACAGTGCAAGAGGGTGCCCTTGATTTCTTCTTTGATCCATAGGTTATTTAGAAGTGTGTTATTTTTTTTCCAGATGTTCGTGGGATTTTCCGGAAATGTTTTGCTGCTGATTTCTAGTTTAATTCTACTGTAGTCAGAGAATACACTTTGTCTGATTTGAATCTTTTCAAATTTATTGAGACTTATTTAATGTCCCATAATATGGTCTTGCTTGGTAAATGTTCCACGTGCACCTGAAAAGAATGTGTATTCTGCTGTTGGTGGCGGAACGGTCCACAAATGTCAAGGAGGTGAGTTGGCTAATGGTGTTAAGTCTGTATCCTTGCTCATTTTCTATCTACCTGTTGTATCAGTTGATGAGAACAGTTTTGAAATTTCCCATTATAATTGTGTGTCTGTTTTTCCTTGTAACTCTATCACTTTTTGCTTCTTTTAATTTGAAGCTCAGTTATTAGGCACTTAATTCTTTTGTCCTCTTCATGAATTGATGCCTTTATTTTTATATGACCTCTTTATCCCATGTTCTTTGTTTTGAAATCTGCTTTGTCTAATGTTAATATAGTAACTCCAGCTTTCTTTTGACTAGTGTTACATGGTATCCTTTTTTAAAACATCCTTTTACTTTTAATTTATTTGTGTCTGTATATTTTAAGTGTGTTTCTTTTAGGCAGCATATGATTAAGTCTTACTGTTTGAAATAATCTGACAGTTTCTGCCTTTTAATTGGGATATTATAGCATTTATATTTAACCTGGTTATTGATATGGTTAGATTTAAGCCTGCCGTCTTGCTATTTATTTACTGTTTGCCCCATCTGCTGTTTGTTGCCTTCTCGGCTTTCTTATGAATTCATAGAGGTTTGTGTGTATGTGTATGATTCTGTATTTTTCTCCTTTGTTGGAATTAATAGCTATAACTCTTTGTTTTATTGCAGTGGTTAGTTAGGGCTTATAGTATACATCTTTATTTTATCACAGTCTACAGTATATCAAGAGATATAGCACTTCATGTACAGTATGAGACCCATTTCCCTTCTCCTCCTTAATTATTTTCTGGTACTGAATCAGGACCCTCCGAGTATTCTATCTGATGACCCCTGAGTTAGGTTTTCTTATCTGGCTGGTGGAGAACAGACAGTATTCCAAGTCCTTTTTAAGCAACACGCACTCTTCCCTCCAACCCATTCAGATGTTGCTTTCCTGGACCGCAGGTGGTTTCCTCACACACGTGGGCTGGTCATTTGTCCACTGAATACTTGAGGGACGCTGGCTGTGGGCCTCACAAGATGTCTCTTTCTGTGCAGTGCTCTCCTCTTTTGTAGTCACCCTTCAGACAGTTGGTGCCATATTCTCCCTGGACTCTCGCCCTAACTCAGGGGGTCTGCTGGGCTCAACCTGGCCTCCTCTCCCCATGCTGAGGCCTGGAGACTCTAGGCCATAAGCTGAAGTGACTGCACACTCACCTTGTTTCCCATCTCTCAGGGACCACGGTCCTTCGTTGCCTGATGTCCAGGGTCTTGAAGAGTGTTGTATCATAAAATTTTGGTTGTTGTTGTTTCATATGGGAGGGTTATTTCATCTTGGTAGAAGTTGAAGTCGCCCATCAGGGTATTTTTAATAAGTAAGAGTGTAATATTTTCAATAAAGATAAGTGTGTAAAAGAATGAAAATAAAATCTTTCCCATTTCCATAAATGGCAACTCCATCTTCCTAATTGCTAAGGCCCAAAACCTTGGAGTTGTCCTTGACTCATCTAACTCCAACCCCAAATCCCAAAACTTGTTTACTCTGCTTCAGAATATATCCCAAGGGACTTCCCTGGTGATGCTGTGGTTAAGAATCTGCCTGCCAGTGCAGGCGACATGGGTTCAAGCCCTGTTGCAGGAAGATCCCACATGCCACAGAGCAACTAAGTCCATGCACCACAACTGCTGTGCCTGCGCTCTAGAGCCCACATGCAACAACTACTGAAGCCCACGCACCTAGAGCCCGTGCTCTGCCACAAGAGAAGCCACCGCAATGAGAAGCCTGCGCACCACAACAAAGAGTAGCCCCTGCTCACCACAATTAGAGAAAGCCCACGGGCAGCAACGAAGACCCAACACAGCCGTACATACATACATACATTAAAAAAAAAATCCAGAATTACCACCTCCACGGCTAGCACTGTGGTCCAGTCACACTTTGTAAATGTGGACAGATTACTGAACTTCTTTGTACCTCTGTTCCTGATCTGTAAAATAATGCATGATAATATTTCCACCCTTATAACATTGTTACGGAGAAAAAAATAAGTCAGTATTTTTAAAGGGCTTTGAACAGTGCCTGGCATTATATTATATTATGTTTATTAAATGAAAAGGGGCAGATCTGGGATTCTTTCTTGTGTCTGGGCTGGCTCCTGATGTGTTGATCTTCCATCTTACTTCTGCTCTTCTCCTGTGCCCAGAGCTATGGTCAGTGCTGGAAAATACAAAACAGTGAGAGGGTGGCCCCCTTCCCAGAAGACACTTGCCAGTTAGTTGGGTGACAGAGCCCAGAGTCGTGAAGCCAACAGTAAAGCTGGTAGACTCACGCGCTGACTTGAGTGAGACGTTGTGAGCTGCAGCCATTTGTTGCGGCAAGCATGTTCTCCCATGGGGGGCTCTCACCCTTCTCCCCACTCCCACTCCAGCCTACAGACTGGGCAGTTCTCTAAGGAAAGCGCAGTCAGAGCTCGTGACCCCCTGGGTTTATGTGACGAGACTGTGCTTCTTTGCAGTTTAGCCCTTGCCCCATGGACCTCATTGTCCTGTGCCTGTACCCAGGAACACACCTTAGAGGGGGGCAGTGCCCCAGCAGCCACGAGGAGCTGGTGCCCTGACCCCCAAGGGCACAGTGAAGAGCCCCCTACACTTTGTGAGAGGTTTCTAAATTCAAGAAGGCATTTTCTCCCTCCAGAGAAGCCTGCAGGTCTCGTTCTTTTCAGACTACAGACATGAGCTTCTCCGATCCTCTCAAGTGTCAGGGCTGGTTCAGGCTGCACATCTGAGAACTGAAAGTGGGAGCTGTGGTGGCAGCCCAGACAGGAAGGCCAGTGACACTAAAAGACGAGTGAAATCCTGACTCAGTGTGTCCGCAATCATGATTTACACGTGAAGAGAGAAGCTTAGGGTTATTTTATAAAAGATTATTTTCAGGCAGAGATAAGGATTAGACATTAGACAGACACTAATTTAATATGGAAGAGTTTATGCAGACTGCACTCTTAGACTAAATAGAATTGGGAATGTCAGTCTAGAACTAGGACCTTGTTAAAACATTTTTCTGAGATTTTGCAGATACCATCAAATCAATAGAGTGATATGTGGGCTATATTTTGTGAATTTAAAAAAATCCAATTTGTGTTACTAGAGCAGCAGTAAAAAAGCTAAAGAACCATAATGTATAAGTAAGTTATGTTGGAAATATAATAATACTTTTTATTTTGTGCATGTTGCACTGTTATTTTATTACCGTTAACTCTTTTTGCACTATCTTCATATCACTTAAAAGCTCTAGTCTTTAAAAATGAAATCATTAAAGTGATCATGAAATTTTGAATGTTGCTTATAAAAATTCACTAATTGGTCAAAACCAAACTATACCATTCTTGCTTATTAACAATTTTAATTAAACCACAAAATGGGATAAACATTATGTAATTTTCGTTAAATTTTGTCATCTTGAAAACAGTATGATTGTACTAAAACTTAATATGATTGTGTCCAACTATTTAAAAAGATAACCTTTTTTCCAATCTAGCTGGAGATATGAATAGCAGAATGTAATCTCTGGCCGACTTAGTAGGATTATTGGAGAGTTTTAATGTAAATCTAGCGGGTTTAATTAACTTTCAATGGAATCAAATACATTTTCCAACTCTGTAAGCTTGCTCTCTTGCACATAGTGAAAAATTTAGTTAGGTCCAAGGCATTTGGAAGAAGGCGCCTAATCAGACCATGACAAGCTAATGACTTCATGATTTTTCTCACTGAAATTTTTGAGATAATTGTGGGTTCGCATGCAGTCATAAGAAATAATATGCAGAGATCTGTGTACCCTTCCCCCAGTTTCCTCCAGTGGTAACATTTTGTGGAACTACCGAGCCATTTCACAAGCCAGGATATTGACATCAAGACAACCCACTGATCAACCTGTTTTATTTGTACTCACCTGTGTGTGTGTGTGTGTGTGTGTGTGTTTAGGTCTATACAGTTTTATCACCTGTGGAGGTTTGTGTATGCACCATCACCGTCAAGTTACAGAACAGTTCCATCACCATTAGAATCTTGTCCTTTTAAAACCACCGCCCAACCCCCTGCCACCTCTTACCACTGGGAGCCACCAGTCTGTTCTCTATTTCCAAAATTTTGTCTTTTGAAAAAGTGTTATGTAAGTTAAATCATATAGTACATACCCTTTTGAGATTGGCTTTTTTCACTCAGCACAGTTCCCTGGAGATTCGTCCAAGATATTGTGTCTATCAATAGCTGTTCCTTTTTATTATTGAGTAGTCTTCCATGGTGTGGATGTGCCACAGCTTGTTCAGCCATTTACCCACTGAAGGACATCTGGGCTGATTTCAGTTTGGAGATACTACAAATAAAGTTACTATGAACATTTTTGTACAGGTTTTATGTGAACATGCTTTTATTTCTCTGGGTAAATGTCCAAGAGTAACATTGCTGGGCTGTATGGTCATTGCATGTTTAGTTTTATGAGAAACTGCCCACCTGTTTTTCAGAGTGGCTGTAGCATTTTACATCCCCACCAGCAATGTATGAGTGATCCAGTTTCTCCACATCCTTGCCAGGATGGTGTCGTCACTGACTTTTATTTTAGCCAGCCTCATAGATTTGTATTGATATCTCATTTTGGTTTTAATTTGCATTTTTCTGATGGCTAATGATGTTGAACATCTTTTCAGGTGCTTATTTGACATCTCTATATCCTCTTTAGTGAATTGTCTGTTCATGTCTTTTGCCCATTTTTAAACTGGGTTTCTTTTTTTAAACAGTTGAGGTTTAAATGTTCGTTATGTAGTCCTTTGTTGGATGCGTGGTTTCCAAATATTTTCTTCCTGTCTATAGCTTCGCATAAGCTTTCACAGAACAAAAGTTTTCAATTCTGGTGAGGTCCCCTTCGTGACTTTTTTTGTTTTGTTTTGTTTTTTGTTTTCTGTTTTTGTTTTTCTGTAGTACGCGGGCCTCTCACTGTTGTGGCCTCTCCCATTGCGGAGCACAGGCTCCGGACGCGCAGGCTCAGCGGCCATGGCTCACGGGCCCAGCCGCTCCGTGGCATGTGGGATCTTCCCGGACTGGGGCACGAACCCATGTCCCCTGCATCGGCAGGCGGACTCTCAACCACTGCTCCACCAGGGAAGCCCCCTTTCGTGACTTTTTAATGTTTGGTCTTTTTTGAAAAAATAAGGAGATGTACCTTCAGTAAGATCGGAGCATTTTTCTCTTTTAGTAACTTTTATTCTATTTTATTCTCTTCCTTTGTTTCCCCCACTTTTGTTTTCTCTTAAGCATCATAAACTTTTTCTTGGTTTTGAAAAATATTGTAAATTATTCAAGCTATAATTTATTTCCAGTGTTCTTAAATAAATACCTTTACATTTTTCTCCTACCCTTTACAAACATCTAGAACATTTCTTCCTCATTTGACCACATTATTTGTAAGCATTTGTTGGTGACTGTTTATTCGCTTCAGTATTCACATGCTAACTGTAGCATCTTCCCTTTCTTTTCAAAACCAGACCCATGTGCCAGTGGCATTTCATTTTTATCACAGTTAATAGTGACAGAGCGGCTCCCTAGAGCCCACAGAGGAGTCCCCTAAGTTTAGTATATTCATGTTCTCCGCTTAGGAGAAGGCCGTCCGCATCCATTGGGATTTAGAGACAGGCCTTTCCTGAGTGTCCCTGGTTACCCAGCCACCAGTGACTGTTCTGCACTCCAGCCACCATCAGAGATTTTCGTTGTTTCCTTTCCTCAGTCCCTTTGTAAAGGGCTTGGTCTTAACTGTGAGGACATCCAGGCAGTGCCAACCCTACAGGGAGGGGATGGCGGTGGCAGGGGTCGTGCTGGGGTCCCTCACACGCTTGACTGTCTGCGTGCGGTGCTGGATGAGGAAGCAGTCTGGGCAAGGAGGGTCCCGCGTGAGCCCTGCACTTCGGTAGGGCCTGAGCCTTGTTGAACCCCTGTTCCTCCCTCCTGTAAAGCAGGGCTGGGGGGACTACAGTACCCACCCTGCTTCCCTCAAACATCATTTCAGAAAAATTCTCTCCTCTTTTTTCCTACCTTACCTGGACTCTGGTGAGAGGAAGATGAAGGTACCCAGTGACCTTCCCTGCTGCTAGGGATGCAGAGAGAAACTGTTCATTAACTCTTGGGCGAAAAAGTAACAATGTCAAGTCTGTTGGTGGGGGGGGGAAGGCACTGACATACTTTGTCTTCTTATGAAACTGAGGTGACCTCTAGACTCTTCCAGTAAATAGGAATTGTAACTCATTCAGTTAATTCAAGAAGGATTTATTAGCACCTACTCAGTGCCAGACATTTTTCATGGCAGAGATGACACAGCAGCAAACAAAAAAAAAAGGAGAAAAAATTCTGCCCTCATGGAGTGTATTTTAGGGGGGAAGATAGATAATGAATAAGAAAATAAAGTATGCAGCACATGTGAGCCTGGGCCTGGCGTGTTCAAGATGAGCAAAGAGGCACGTGTGGCTGGATCGGAGCGATCGAGGGAAAGCGTGGAAGGAGATGAGTCCAGAAATGCAGCAGAGGGGGTGGGAAGGCAGATCATGCAGGGCTTTTCAGGTCAAGGGCAAGACTTTGACTTAACTCTGGGTGACGGGAGCCTCGGAGGTTCTGAGCAGGGGGTGGGTGGTCGGACTTATGTGTTAATGAGGTCACTGTGGCTGCTGTGGTGACAATAATGGGAGGAGGGCAGAGGCATAGAGACCAGTTAGGAGGCCATGGCAGTGACGTATGACCAAGATGATGGCGTCCTCAGCCAGGGTAGGAAACGTGGAGGTAGCAGAAGTGGGCGGGTTCTGGATGTATTTTCAAGGCAGAGCCAAAAGCCGTTGATAACAGGCTGCAGGTGGGATACAACAGAAGCGAGGCATGAAGGATGGACCCCAGGTTTGGTCTGAGCAGTTTAGAGAATGGAATTGTCATTTCTGAGACGAGAACAACATGATAAATGAGTTGTGGCTAATAAGATCTAGATAATACTGCAAGAGCGTTTTCTTTTTTTGAAAAGTGGAGGATTAACAAGCATACAGTGAAGTGTATTAAAGTGTGCTCATTTTAAATTGCAGTTTAGCAGGAACACTGTATCTTAAATATATTTTATTCATCATGAAAATGGAAGGAATGGTTTTTTCTTGAATTATTTACATGTTAAATTCTTTACCTTTTCTAGCTCTTTTGAGAAACAAGGTACATCTGTCTCTGCTACAAATTAAAACATAAAATTCATTTGTTCTACAAGTGTGCTTTATTCCTATTATGCATACTCGTAATATCCTGGCCCTGTGGGAGGAATAAAAACGGTATAACCTCTGCCCCAAGGGACCATATTATTTTGTTAAACATAAATAAAAGATGGGGAAACTGCAGAATAATGACCAGATAGAAAGAAACTCCACTGGCTGACGGTTTTGATGCCTTGACTCTGTGTGTATGTATGTCACCTGCTCTTCTGGAATATTTGTCACAAAATGACAATGTTTTGGTTCTATGGCCTGAAAGATGACCCACTGAAAAGAGCATGTGAAGAAAATGTCTTAGCTCACTCCTGATGAGTAAGAAGGCCGGGTGAGGTTTTGCAGCACACCTCAAGTAAAGGGCTTTGATGCGGCATAATTTGGGGTGTCACTGTACATGAGTAAACCCTTGGCGATGATGGCACCTCGTGAAAACACATGCTCCTCAGTCAATCCACGAGTGACGTAATGTCCAGGGAATCCAGCCTGTAGGCAGTCCTCGAGCTAAGCTGGAAAAGTTCTCTGGTAATTAAAGCAATTTTAATTTGATTCTGATCTTCCCGTTGAAAAAATATGTGAGAGAGAATTTTATTCTGACCAGGGATCCGCTATTCAACGTTTTGTAGAAATTACCAGACAGATTGGATTTAACTATATTTATTTTCAACTATAAATGGCACTTTTTAGCATAAACCTTATACAGTATTAAGAAACCCAGTTACCAGTCACGGAATTTTACTAATGCTGACACCGTCTCATACTGTGCCAGAAAGCTGCTTTTGTTTTCATGTAGTCTATCTTAGTTTTACTAAAACAAATCAGAGAAACTGTCATTGTACTTAGAGAATTCAGAAGAACTTCATTCAGATTTTTACTGTTATCTTTGAAACAGACTTTGGACTATTTGGTAATTTTTTGAGAAACTGATTCAAGAATAATTTTCTGAAAAGACTTTCTCCTCTAAACTAGGTGAAATAACCTGATTAAAACAACAACAGCAGCAGCAAAAAGAATACCTTTCTTAGCAGTGGCAGAAAATAGACACCATCACAGCCAGAGCTGTAATCAGTTAGGTACCAATTACATTGCCCACCTGTTTCATAATTGTTATTTACATTTCTTTTTTTTTTTTTTTTTTTTTTTTGTGGTACGCGGGCCTCACCAGGGAAGCCCTTACATTTCTTAGTGGAGGGATTTCATGCTTTTTCCCTTGATTCCTCTGTGGGGTTTTTTTGTATTGATTTTTTTACACCTGTAGATCCCCAACACTTTGTTGTATCATTATGTAACAACACTCAAAGCTTCAGTGCAAATGGCAGCCATACTCAGTTTTGCTAAAAAAAAAAATCCCTTTACCTCAGCCATAAAACCGCCTCACTGGAGTGCAGTCTTTAATAGGATGCATGACTGGGCAGTGATGAGAGCTTTCTGTACCTGACAGCACTGAAAATATCAAGCGGACTTAACTCTCAGAGCAGCCACAGCAGCCTGCAGACTGAGGCCGGATTACCCTAAAGCCTGTTAGAAATGCATCCTTTTTAGTTTCTTCAGAGATGATTTCATAGCCACGTGAGAAAATTAATTTTTTACGTCATGGTACAGCTCACTTCCCTTTGCCTAATGCAGGTCTCTTTCTCCGGTCCCTTCGCATCACGTGGCTTAGCTGTGTCTGTCCCCACCTCTTCATTCACTGCTGCTTAAGCTTCTGATTGATCTTGAAGGGAGCAGATAGACTTGCTTTGTGACTTGGGAGCCATCACATTTGGTCTCTGGGCCTACTCCGCTCTCCTCATCTACTGGGATGACTATTTGCAGTGAACTATTTGTTAGATTTGGATTTCCCAAGAGGAAGAGAACTAGGCGATACAAAAAATAAAAATAAAAATAAATGACCAAAATACAGTAGAAACATCCTTTTAAGGATCTGAGGGTATGTAAAGGTGATTTAAACCACTAGAGGGAGCCCATATTGTTCTAATTTCTGAATCCTATACCATTTAACAGTTTGATTTTTTTGGCTGTAGAAAAGGATACCTGCAGCCAGTGGTTTACACATGTGTGATTTTAATGGTCTTCTTCAGTTTGCTTTTAAGAGGAAAAGGGAGATCACCAGATCAGAACCACTGTCTACACTGGTGTTCTTGTCCTCCTGTGCTCCATGTCACAGAACGTGATGCGGGTGAAGTAATTTGAGCGAGGACCCTGCACTGGCTCTTTGGCGGGGGTCCCTGGCTCTCCTCCGTCTTCCCCATAACACTCACTGTCATCTCCCACGCCCACCCCCCTCAACCCAGGGAGATGTAGTCATTCAGCATACTATCAGTCATGTGTAGACATTACGCCGGGCTCTGGCCAATCAGAAGGTGAATAATACAACCGTCTCTCTCATCAGGGTAGGAATCTTAGTCTTAGGTGTTGTGTTATGGCCTCTTTCAACCTTTCCTCCCTTTGCTGCCCTCTGCGGAGCTTTGTCCTTGTGATTTCTCAGATATCCTTTACCTCTTCAAATTCTTTAGGTTTTCTATTTTTCCATCAATGGAGTTGTGTTTGTGTTTCATTGTCTGAGTGTATGGAAAGGATTACTCAAAATACTAGTGTTTTAACATTCAAGTTACTAAAACCCGTGAATATAAAAAAAACAGTGTTTCTTACACTCAACTTATAAAGCTTATTTTGTTTGTAAACCTAGTAAATTTTACGTGAAATCATCCTCACTTTTATTTATATTTTGATTAATATTCAATAAACTTATAAATAAACGCATTAGGACTCCCTAAACTATTAACCCCAACACAAAATTAGTTAACATTTAAACTTAATTTGTAGGCTTCATGTGTCTGACTCAAACCTGTCAAAGCTTGACAAAGCATCCTTGGAATCTAACAAGCGGAATCTTCTGAGCATCAGGCAACTCAGATAAAATACAGCTAACCCATAAAAGTAGTAGATTAGATTCTGTTAAGCATTTCAAACATGTTAAAAGAAGGGAGCACAAAATTGCCCAGTAATTTTTTAAAATGTTGTTGCACCCTTATGATAGGACTTACCCAAAGTTGTTCTATCTATTTCATCCCAGGTTCCTCACTCACCTGATGGGAACAGAATTACTATTTCTGCTGTAACCCATACAGCAGCTGGGGTTATAGATTTGGTGAGGCTGTACCAGGTCACAGGGCTGGGGATGCTTCCAGTTTTTCTACCAAAGCCACAGTTTATTGAACCCATCTCACAGGAATGGTCTTATAGTAGTAAGACTTTGTTCACCTTTTTTAAAAAAATGTTTGGAATTTATAAAATTTTATACTTCCTACCCCAGCATATGAGTAAGTTCTTCACTGAGAAATTTGAGTTGATTCAGTTTGTTGTTCCCCTCCCCCCATAAGCCTTTTACACACGCTTCACCTTTTACTTGTTTCTTTGGCCACCATTCTATATTGACCTATAGGAAGTCATATAGATCTGGAAGTTTATCTAAACCTTCATAGCTTATGCCAATTCAGAATATGTACACTGAAAAAGCTAAGATATTTATTGGGATAATTTCTGTAACGGGGGTGTGTGTATGTGTGCATGTGTACATGTGTGCATGCCCATGTCTGTTCAGGGTTTAAAAGACAAATTCCATCTTCAGGTTAGTTACATCCAAGGGTGGTTTTGGTACCAATATCTGTAAAGTTATAGCTTAGGATAAAAGCTCAACAGATTATACCACCTCATTTCATTGATTCTAAGGGCACATTTTTTCACATTTTAATGTCTCTGAAATTGGCTGCCCTTTACAGTGGCTGTCATCAGGTGGATGCCATGAAATAGTTGCCATTGTCAGTACATGGGCAAATTGAATCTGACTGCTGGTAGTGTGATTCGGCAACTGTAACTTCTCACGCTTTCAGCCAAAAAGCTGTTAAGAACTCTTTGAAAAAGGGGCAGTGAGTCCTGGGTGGTGCTGAATACCTTACTAGTATAAAGAAAAACTTTAAAAATATATTTGTATCCAGCAACTACTTTGTTGTCTTATTAGTGATGATTGGTTGTTCGTTGTATCTTGAGTTTATACTCAGAGCTGCAAATACAGATGATGTTTTCTCTTCTCTGCCAATACTTACACTATTTATTTTATATCTTGTTGCATTAGCTAGAGCCTCCAAAACAATATTGAATAGTAAACATCTCTGTCTTAGTCTTGACTTAAATGGTAATAGCCTAAGTATGTCACTGTTTAATAAGATGTTATAGGTTTGTAGTAATGGCCTTGATCTTATTTAAGTATCTTTTTCTACTTCTATTTTAGGTAGTTGTTAGTTTGCTTGCTTACTTTAGTTAGGAATGACTGTTGAATTTTACCAAATGATTTTTTAGCCCCTGTGTTTTATTGATATGGTTTTTATTTTTTTTACTTTAAGAAAACGTAAATGTAATAAATTATGTTGACAGCTTTCCTAATGGTGAGCGATTTCTGCATTCTTGAAATAAACCCTGCTTGGTCATTTTATATTATTCAGTTAATTCACTGCTGGATTCCATTTACCAGTAATATATTTAGGAGTTTGGCATGTATATTTATAAGTGAATTTGGTCTTTTTTTAAAATCACGTTTTAGTGTTAAGTAGATTCTAGCTTCTTTGAATGAATTGGGGTAGCTTTTCATCCTTCTCAGTGGTCTAGACTGGTTTGGGTACATAGCAAGTACCTGTTCTCTTATGATATCTACTACCCAGTGTTAATAAAGTGTGGGGTTTTACCAAGCTTTTAATCTTTACCATTATGATTTTTAAATATAATCTCATTGCTTTAAAGGATGATCTCTAAAATTCTTTTTCCCCTCTCTCTTCCAAACTGCCAGGATATGGGCTCTTTTAATGTTTTGCTTCTCATTTTGTTTGTGTTTACGGGAAAGTTTTAGAGTTTCAGTAGTTTTCAGGCTGAATGCTTATTGCAAGAGGAAGGAACAAATGAAGGGAAGAGCTAGATATATATCATCTAAAGCTTTTGCTATTAGAGACGTGAGTAGATTTAGTAAGAAAAGGAGAACAGGGCTGGATGTCAAAAGCCTGATTCCAGCCCCAACTCCCTGAAAACTGGGTGACATTAAGCAAGCCTTCTCTGAGCTTCAAGTTGTTTTTTCCTCGTCTATGTGTCATGTTGATAACTGCTTAATACAGTTGCCTTGAAGATCAGAAGAAGTAGTATTCAAGGACTTCCAAATCCTTAAAGCACCGTATTGTTGCAGAAGGTACTTCATGGGATTATTCATTTTTATGTGGGATTATGATTAGTTATAATAGAAGACCTCTTCAGCAAAAGGAGATTTTTATTTGTAAATGTTTAGGTAGTTGTTTATTTGTTGTAAGACAGTCTTTTTTGATGAGGACCACCAATGACCATGAGAGAATAAAAACAGGTTTTAAATTTTATTAAGTAATCTCAATTTTAAAGATGTTACACTACGCCAATGAGCCAGGCCCAGTAACACTTTAATTTCCTGGCACCATTAGCAATATTAAGAAAGTGAACAAAACACTAGCTCATTAATTTTGGGGGTGTCACTATACTTTTCTTGTCCTCATAGAGAGAGAAAGACTTTTTCTGTGACCTTTATTTAGTCACTTGGAAGTAGATACCCCCTCTTTTTTTTTGGTAGCCAAATGCTTCTTTAGCACACACACAAAAATAATTTTCTCTAGCGTGTACTTACAATATTAGCTAATTGAATCACTGCATGTTTTGAGCACCTGAAATGAAAATTATTGAAGAATTCGTCCTGTCAGCCTGTGTGCTCTCCACAGCATTACTGTGAAAACCTGCTGCTTCCTCTTTCACCCTTGATGTCTTTAGTGGTCCTCACACCGGGTCCCTACTCAGCAGTGCGATACGCTGCAGACACGGAAAGTCCAAATACGTGGCCAGCTGGTCATGCCGTTGGGGGAGAGTGCAGTCCTTTGTCTGTAATCAAGCATGGACGATATTGGCTTATGAGTCCGCTGAGCCGTGCAAGGTGCCAGGGCATTGATGTTAGTCGTTCGTGTCTATTGCGTGGTTGGCAACCAGGCCAAGTGTTGAGTGTCGCCCCAGGGTGCACCCGCAGGGGCTGTTAACACGAGTCTAGTGTGGCTGCTTCTTCAGTGAAATGCGAATGCAAAGAACAAAACCTGCCACCTGAAGGAAAAATTGTAAGATCCCCCAAACACTGTAAAGATATATGGTTACTAAGCTCACTGAGAAAAAGGCCTAGGGCCTGGAAGCAGACCTTCTTCACTCCGGTTCGAGTCGCTTAGGAGAGCATTCTTTCCACTACCAATGAACAAACAAAGACAAAGAAGAGAATGAATTTTTTTTTTTTTCTAAAGAATGATCATCCTGTTGGATTTCTGCTTTATGGCATTTGGTGCTGATCACTCATTCGCATGCAGAGCACAGGAAGCTTAGAGCATACAGTCATTTGTTCCTAAGAGAAGATATAATTAAATAATTCTTGAACATGGCCCCAAATTGAATCTCTTAAGGCATAAATTCAATAAACAGTCTCTTTCCCTAACGTCGATGTCCTATTTATTGGATTGCCTGTCCATTACCCATTTCTTCTGGAAGCTGGCCTCCCTGGTCCCTGACTCAGTGGGTGCAGCCAGGGCTCCTGGTGGGAGCTGGGCCCCCGCCCCCGCCCTGTCCCCTGCCCAGTGGTGAGCTTGTGAACACCCAGCCCAGGCTCCTCTGTACGACCTTCCTTGGAGGGCTTGGAATGGCCAGCGAGGGGCACCCGGCTTCGTCTGGCTGCTCTCCTGGCTAGGGGAGTTAACTCAGGAACTATTGTTCCAGGCCGTTGGGTTGCACATTTGGGGAAGCAGAGAGGGCCCCTCAGGAGGCAGAGAGTGGCCAGAAGTAGGAACTCAGAAAAGGAGAGACTCAGGGGCCAGGGTTGGTTGTTAGCATGTTCATCTGAGTGTGTTGTCCACTGAGATGCCCATTCCAGAGGGCAGGGCTGTCCTGGGAGCAGTTCCTGGAGCAGAGGTGTTCATGAAGTAGCTGGTTTCACGCTGGGGTCAGGTGGCATACATCGGGTGACTGTTCTCATGCTTCTAGCCCTGAGTTACCATGGTTCTCTACAGGCACAAATTGTGTCTGCCTTAGTACTTGCTATAACTTTAAAACTAGATTTTACACATTTTTCTGCTTATAATCGACCACACGCTCAGTTTCCTTTTCTAATCGTACTTTATTTTTGAAAGTAACACATACTCATAATTTAAAAATCTGAATATTCTCTTGAGAAGTAATAACAAAATAACAGGTCACTGCCGCTTTCTGATTTCCTAGAGTCAGTAACTTAGCATTTTCGCCATTTCTTCTGCTGGTTACCTGTACATTTCCAAATAGCGTGTTTCTAGTGTTACTGGCTCCCTGCTGTGTAACAAAAATGCTTTTACACGCACCACATATTTTTTTTTTAATTCTTAAATTTTATTTTATTTATTTTTTTATACAGCTGGTCCTTATTAGTCATCAGTTTTATACACATCAGTGTATGCATGTCAATCCCAATCGCCCAATTCATCACACCACCACCACCACCACCCCGGAGCTTTCCCCACTTGGTGTCCATACGTTTGTTCGCTACATCTGTGTCTCAACTTCTGTCCTGCAAACCGGTTCATCTGTACCATTTTTCTAGGTTCAACATACATGCGTTAATGTACGATATTTGTTTTTCTCTTTCTGACTTACTTCACTCTGTATGACAGTCTCTAGATCCATCCACGTCTCAACAAATGACTCAATTTTGTTCCTTTTTATGGCTGAGTAATATTCCATTGTATATATGTACCACATCTTCTTTATCCATTCATCTGTCGATGGGCATTTAGGTTGCTTCCATGACCTGGCTATTGTAAATAGTGCTACAGTGAACATTGGGGTGCATGTGTCTTTTTGAATTATGGTTTCTCTGGGTATATGCCCAGTAGTGGAATTGCTGGATCATATGGTAATTCTATTTTTAGTTTTTTAAGGAACCTCCATACTGTTTTCCATAGTGGCTGTATCAATTTACATTGCCACCAACAGTACAAGAGGGTTCCCTTTTCTCCACACCCTCTCCAGCATTTGTTGTTTGTAGATTTTCTGTTGATGTCCATTCTAACCAGTGTGAGGTAATACCTCATTGTAGTTTTGATTTGCATTTCTCTAATAATTAGTGATGTTGAGCAACTTTTCATGTGCTTCTTGGCCATCTGTATGTCTTCTTTGGAGAAATGTCTATTTAGGTCTTCTGCCCATTTTTGGATTGGGTTGTTTGTTTGTTTAATATTAAGCTGCATGAGCTGTTTATATATTTTGGAGATTAATCCTTTGTCCATTGATTCGTTTGCAAATATTTTCTCCCATTCTGAGGCTTGTTTTTTTGTCTTGTTTATGGTTTCCTTTGCTGTGCAAAAGCTTTGAAGTTTCATTAGGTCCCATTTGTTTATTTTTGTTTTTATTTCCATTACTCTAGGAGGTGGATCAAAAAGATCTTGCTTTAATTTTGTCAAAGAGTGTTCTTCCTATGTTTTCCTCTGAGAGTTTTATAGTGTCCCGCCTTATATTTAGGTCTCAAATCTATTTTGAGTTTATTTTTGTGTATGGTGTTAGGGAGTGTTCTAATTTCATTCTTTTACATGTAGCTGTCCAGTTTCCCCAGCACCACTTATTGAAGAGACTGTCTTTTCTCAATTGTATATCCTTGCCTTCTTTGTCATAGATTAGTTGACCATAGGTGCGTGTGTTTATCTCTGGGCTTTCTATCTTGTTCCATTGATCTATGTTTCTGTTTTTGTGCCAGTACCATATTGTCTTGGTTACTGTAGCTTTGTAGTATAGTCTGAAGTCAGGGAGTCTGATTCCTCCAGCTCCGATTTTTTCCCTCAACACTGCTTTGGCTACTCGGGGTCTTTTGTGTCTCCATACAAATTTTAAGATTTTTTGTTCTAGTTACATAAAAAATGCCATTGGTAATTTGATAGGGATTGCATTGAATCTGTAGATTGCTTTGAGTAGTATAGTCATTTTCACAATATTGATTCTTCCAATCCAAGAACATGGTATATGTCTCCATCTGTTGGTATCATCTTTAATTCCTTTCATCAGTGTCTTATAGTTTTCTGCATACAGGTCTTTTGTCTCCCTAGGTAGGTTTATTCCTAGGTATTTTACTCTTTTTGTTGCAATGGTAAATGGGAGTGTTTCCTTAATTTCTCTTTCAGATTTTTCATCATTAGTGTATAGGAATGCAAGAGATTTCTGTGCATTAATTTTGTATCCTGCAACTTTACCAAATTCACTGAGTAGCTCTAGTAGTTTTCTGGTGACATCTTTAGGATTCTCTATATATAGTATCCTGTCATCTGCAAACAGTGACAGCTTTACTTCTTCTTTTCCAATTTGGATTCCTTTTATTTCTTTTTCTTCTCTGATTGCCGTGGCTAGGACTTCCAAAACTATGTTGAATAATAGTGGCTAGAGTGGACCTCCTTGTTCCTGATCTTAGAGGAAATGCTTTCAGTTTTTCACCATTGAGAATGATGTTTGCTGTGGGTTTGTCATATATGGCCTTTATTATGTTGAGGTAGGATCCTTCTGTGCCCACTTTCTGGAGAGTTTTTATCATAAATGGGTGTTGAATTTTGTCAAAAGCGTTTTCTGCATCTATTGAGATGATCATATGGTTTTTATTCTTCAGTGTGTTAATATGGTGTATCACGTTGATTGATTTGCATATATTGAAGAATCCTTGCATCCCTGGGATAAATCCCACTTGATCATGTTGTATGATCTTTTAATGTGTTGTTGGATTCTGTTTGCTAGTATTTTGTTGAGGATTTTTGCAGCTATATTCATCAGTGATATTGGTCTGTAATTTTGTTCTTTTTTTTTTCTTTAACATCTTTATTAGAGTATAATTGCTTTACAATGGTGTGTCAGTTTCAGCTTTATAACAAAGTGAATCAGTTATACATATACATATGTCCCCATATCTCCTCCCTCTTGCATCTCCCTCCCTCCCACCCTCCCTATCACACCCCTCCAGGTGGTCACAAAGCACTGAGCTGATCTCCCCGTGCTATGTGGCTGCTTCCCACTAGCTGTCTATTTTATGTTTGGTAGTGTATATATGTCCATGCCACTCTCTCACTTTGTCCCAACTTACCCTTCCCCTCCCCATATCCTCACATCCATTCTCTAGTAGGTCTGCATCTTTATTCCTGTCTTGCCCCTAGGTTCTTCTGACCATTTTCTTTCTTTTTTTTGTTTGCTTGTTTTTTTTTTAGATTCCATATATATGTGTTAGCATCCGGTATTCTTTTTTATCTTTCTGACTTAGTTCACTCTGTATGACAGTCTCTAGGTCCATCCACCTCACTACAAATAACTCAGTTTCCTTCCTTTTTGTGGCTGAGTAATATTCCATTCTTTTTTCTAGTATCTTTATCTGGTTTTGGTATCAGGGTGATGGTGGCCTCATAGAATGAGTTTGGGAGTGTTCCTTCCTCTGCAATTTTTTGGGAAGCGTTTGAGAAGCCTGGGTGTTAGCTCTTCTCTAAATGTTTGATAGAATTCAGCTGTGAAGCCATCTGGTCCTGGACTTTTGTTTGTTGGAAGATTTTTTTTTTTTTTTTTTGCGGTATGCGGGCCTCTCACTGTTGTGGCCTCTCCCGTTGTGGAGCACAGGCTCCGGACGCGCAGGCTCAGCGGCCATGGCTCATGGGCCTAGCCGCTCCACGGCATGTGGGATCTTCCCGGACCGGGGCACGAACCCGCGTCCCCTGCATCGGCAGGCGGACTCTCAACCACTGCGCCACCAGGGAAGCCCTGTTGGAAGATTTTTAATCACCATTTCAATTTCATTACTTGTGATTGGTCTGTTCATATTTTCTATTTCTTCCTAGTTCAGTCTTGGAAGGTTATACCTTTCTAAGAATTTGTCCATTTCTTCCAGGTTGTCCATTTTATTGGCATAGGGTTGTTTGTAGTAGTGTCTTAGGATGCTTTGCATTTCTGTGGTGTCTGTTGTAACTTCTCCTTTTTCATTTCTAATTTTACTGATTTGAGTCCTCTCCCTCTTTTTCTTGATGAGTCTGGCTAATGGTTTATCAATTTTGTTTATCTTCTCAAAGAAGCAGCTTTTAGTTTTATTGATCTTTGCTATTGTTTTCTTTGTTTCTATTTCATTTATTTCTGCTCTGATCTTTATTAGTTCTTTCCTTCTGCTAACTCTGGGTTTTGTTAGTTCTTCTTTCTCTAGTTCCTTTAGGTGTAAGGTTAGATTGTTTATTTGAGATTTTTCTTGTTTCTTGAGGTAGGCTTCTATAGCTATAAACTTCCCTCTTAGAACTGCTTTTGCTTCATCCCGTAGGTTTTGGATCATCGTGTTTTCATTGTCATTTGTCTCTAGGTATTTTTTTATTTCTTCAGTGATCTCTTGGTTATTTAGTAACGTATTATTTAGTCTCCATGTGTTTGTGTTTTTTACATTTTTTCCCTGTAATTCATTTCTAATCTCATAGCGTTGTGGTCAGAGAAGATGCTTGATATGATTTCAGTTATCTTAAATTTACTGAGGCTTGATTTGTGACCCAAGATATGATGTATCCTAGATAATATTCTGTACGCACTTGAGAAGAAATTGTAATCTGCTGTTTTTGGATGGAATGTCCTATAAATATCAATTAAATCTATCTGTTCTATTATGTCATTTAAAGCTTGTGTTTCCTTATTTATTTTCATTTTGGGTGATCTGTCCATTGGTGTAAGTGAGATGTTAAAGTCCCCTAGTATTATTGTGTTACTGTCGATTTCCTCTTTTATAGCTGTTAGCAGTTGCCTTATGTATTGAGGTGCTCCATGTTGGGTGCATATATATTTATAATTGTTATATCTTCTTCTTGGATTGATCCCTTGATCATTATGTAGTGTCCTTCCTTGTCTCTTGTAACATTCTTTATTTTAAAGTCTATTTTATCTGATATGAGTATTGCTACTCCAGCTTTCTTTTGATTTCCATTTGCATGGAATATCTTTTTCCATCCCCTTACTTTCAGTCTGTATGTGTCCCTAGGTCTGAAGTGGGTCTCTTGTAGACAGCATATATATGGGTCTTGTTTTTGTATCCGTTCAGCAAGCCTGTGTCTTTTGGTTGGAGCATTTAATTCATTCACATTAAAGGTAATTATCGATATGTATGTTCCTGTGACCATTTTCTTAATTGTTTTGGGTTTGTTTTTGTAGGTCCTTTTCTTCTGTTGTGTTTCCCACTTAGAGAAGTTCCTTTAGCATTTGTTGTAGGGCTGGTTTGGTGGTGCTGAATTCTCTTCGCTTTTGTTTGTCTGTAAAGCTTTGGATTTCTCCATCGAATCTGAATGAGATCCTTGCTGGGTAGAGTAATCTTGGTTGTAGGTTCTTACCTTTCATCACTTTAAGTATATCATGTCACTCCCTTCTGGCTTGTAGAGTTTCTGCTGAGAAACCAGCTGTTAACCTTATGGGAGTTCCTTTGTATGTTATTTGTCATTTTTCCCTTGCTGCTTTCAATAATTTTCCTTTGTCTTTAATTTTTGCCAATTTGATTATTATGTGTCTCGGCGTGTTTCTCCTTGGGTTTATCCTGTATGGGACTCTCTGTGCTTCCTCGACTTGGGTGGCTATTTCCTTTCCCATGTTAGGGAATTTTTCGACTATAATCTCTTCAAATATTTTCTCTGGTCCTTTCTCTCTCTCTTCTCCTTCTGGGACCCCTATATTGCGAATGTTGTTGCGTTTAATGTTGTCCCAGAGGTCTTTAGGCTGTCTTCATTTCTTTTCATTCTTTTTTCTTTATTCTGTTCTGCAGCAGTGAATTACACCATTCTGTCTTCCAGGTCACGTATCCGTTCTTCTGCCTCAGTTATTCTGCTATTGATTCCTTCTAGTGTAGTTTTTATTTCGGTTATTGGATTGTTCATCTCTGTTTGTTCTTTAATTCTTCTAGGTCTTTGTTTCACATTTCTTGCATATTCTTGATCTTTGCCTCCATTCTGTTTCCGAGATCCTGTATTATCTTCACTCTCATTATTCTGAATTCTTTTTCTGGAAGGTTGCCTATCTCCCCTTCATTTAGTTGTTTTTCTGGGGTTTTTTCTTGTTCCTTCATGTGGTATATAGCCCTCTGCCTTTTCATCTTGTCTGTCTTCTGTGAATGTGGTTTTTGTTCCACAGGTTGCAGGATTGTAGTTCTTCTTGCTTCTGCTGTCTGCCCTCCTACCCACCACATACTTTTATTCCCGTCCTCCCAGTGTAGTTTCACATCACAAGTTTTGCTTCAGTTAATCCTGAAATTATTTATACTACTATGCAGGTATTATTTACAGATTACCATGTAGCATACCATGATCATGTTTCCTTAAACATAATTTAGGTGATAAGTGCCTTATTTTTTATTTGCTTGGTTTTCTATGTACCTATTATTGCTTCTTTCCTAAACTTAGTGTGCTTAAGCCCATCAGATGACCTATCTGTGTTTTGTTTCGTTTTCTTCCTTGAAGAGGGTATTCCTGGAATCTCTGTTGTCCTGTTCCTCCTGGGCAGACTACTCTCTGAATATGCTGCACTCTTCTCACCATCACTTCCAACTTGTTGGGAACGTACTCTGCTTTGCTCCCACACCCTTTCTTAGTCCCCTTCCTTGTGTTGGCAGGTGCACGAGAGATGTTTTGGAATCTTGTGTGTCGGAAGACATCTTCTTGCCCATTTTCCCTCCAAATTTGGAAGACATTGCTGGGTTGCCTCCAGCATCGCTGTTGAGAGGCTGATGCCAGCCTGATCCCCGATCTTTCACACGTGACCTGTTCATTCTCTCCAGAAGCTTTCATGGTCTCCTCTTTATCCCTGGTTTTTGGAAATTTCATAATAATATGCCTTTTGTGGGTTGGTGTTTCTTTTTCCTTTCCCATCAATTGAATTTGACATTTTCAAACTCTTGTTCTTCAGTTCCATGAAATGTCTTGAATTATTTCTTTGACAATCATCTTTTCCACATCTTCTAACTTCTCTATTTCTGGACCTCTATTGCATTATCCAGACTTACCATTTGTTGAGTATTCTCCCCCATCCTCAATTTCTGTTTCCTTTTTTGGTTTGTTTTGCTTTTTTCTGTTTTAGTCTATTTGCAAAGATGTCCTCAACAATATTTTCTAATTCTTTTATTGAATTTATTTCTATCAGATGTTTAGTATCCAAGAGCTCTTTGTTCTCTGAGTGTTCCCGCCCCCTTTTAAAACTAATATCCTGTACTTCGTTTCATGAATGCAGTGTCATCTCTCTGAAGTTTTCTTCTCTTCCCTGCCTGGTCTCTGTCTCCTGCTCCCCCTTTCAGTGTAGTGGCATTTTCCCTGGTATGGTCGCTGGAGAGGAAGTCTCTTGTCTTTCACTGGGCTGGAGGCGTGGCTCTCAAGGCTGGGAGAGAGGGGCCAGCGGGGAGGCTCCTGTCCTCCTGCAGACCTTCAGCTGGCCCTTCAGAGGTCCCAGAGCCCGCTCTCCCATACTTCACTGGGGTGTGGGCACTGTGGACGGTCATTTTAGTGAGATTTTTGAAGGAGAGGAGAGTAGAAATAAAAGTTCATCTGTTTATTCCAGAAGGCTCTCAAATCCCAGTATAAGATTTTGATTTTAACCATTTGGTAATTAGCTTTTCTCATACATAGTCTATTTAATACTATTACTTAGAAATGCCTTCAGCCATTGACTCCCCACCCCACAAGCTCTCTTCGGGTCAGACGTACCAACCCCATTTTACTAAAGGTCATTACTTCTGTGGTTCTTTCCTTATCATTGAGCCCTAGGAATTTGTTAATTTGGCTACATTCTTGAGTTTTAGATTGGTCAACTTCTGAATTAATTAGCATCAACATTTAATATTTATTTTTTATTTCTACCTTTACCTACTTGAAGAAGAAAGTAACAACAAAGTTAAAAATATTAGTAGGATAATGAGGTTAAGAAACTTTGATAGACTATCTGGGATGAAAGGGACAGTATGTTCTTACTTATCCACAGCAGACAAAATATTTAATACAGTTGGGCTTTAAATCTTGCCCTTAATTTCTCCTCTCAAGTGAATTTAAAAAGGAAAAGTAGTACATCTTTTTTTGTTATTAAGCAAAAGAAAGCATAGAAATTCTTCAGAGACAATTTTAAAAAAAATTAAACTCAAAGATGGTAATGCATGGTAAGCACTGTTTTGAAGCGTTAATTTAAAAAGCAGTTACTGCTTCCCCAGAGACTGGCTGTGGTGAAGTAGCTTCAGGACGTTCCCACCCTCACCCACCTGTGCCTGTGCTGTGCAGGTTGGCTGTCACCTGCCAAAGTCAAAGGCTTCTGTCCAAGTGGAAGTGATTCTTCTCCTTTTTGTGCTCGTAACCAGCAGCAGGCACCCTCTGTGTTGAGATTATACTTTGTCCAAACACTGAGGCCCCATCAATCCATCTTCCTGGGTGCTTTGCACATGATCACACCCCAAGTTCGTCTGAGAGTCAGGGAGCTGTAAGGACATTACAGATAAGGGGTGCTTTGCCATCAGACCATTCCGGCCTGCTCTGAGCTTACCACAAATACAGTGTTGTGGTCCAGCATCTGGAGGAAGCATTTGAGCCTTGGATCTGTGTTGAGATTGTTTCATTTGATTCATGAGTAACTTGTATGTGATGATATGGTGATCTAACCCAAAAAATAGCCATCAGCTGTTCTTAACTATGTTCTTAGTAAGATGAACTGAAGGGTCATAGTGGATGGATCATGTCCTGTTCCATTTTCTATCTCTACCTCCTAGGAAAGTGCCTGGTATATGGTAGATGCTTAATAAATGTTTGTTGAATAAATAATTTATAAGTTATTTCCGTATTCATAAATAAAAAGGAAAACATACTACATCTTTTCTGCATATGTGGATAAATCTTAGCCAGGGCAATGCTTTTGATATGCCAGCTTTCTTGACAGTTTGTAATACTCTCTCTTCTCAATGGCATGTAATAGGTTGAGTCACCAATTTTAATTTGAGGGATAATGAAGGATTTCTCTATTTCCAGAGCAGATGAATACAGGACTTGTCTCTAGGGAGAGCAGTGTAGGATGGGGGTAGGAGACAGGTCAGGAATGGATGGAAGATCTCCTTCTCAGTGTACCCTTTGTCTATTTTTAAAATCATGTGTACACATTACTTTCTCAAATGAAAAAAAATCTGACCCATGCTAAAAGAAAAATAGTGCTATTATTTGTGCCTAAGCTGAGGAGAATGTACTTACACTGCTAATTACATAAACAGTTGGGCAACAACTGTGTAGCTCGCCTTTCAGAGCATACCCAGTTGTTCTGGGGACTGGAAGGTTTATCAAGGAGACTTTTTTTTATAGATTGTTCAGTCAGTTGGTTATTATAACATAGTGAAACTCTTGGCTTTTCTCTGGGAAAGACCCCAAAATCTGCCCACTCAGGAGATCTGCCTCTGTTGAGTAGACCAGGGAAACTACTTACCAATCAGTAAGCGGGTTGCCATCTTTTATTTCTTCTTCCAAAACCCATAGTGTCGTCATCCATGTATTCAGAGCTAGACTTTTTTTAACAGTTAATCTTAGGTTATCTTATTATTTTAGTGTTTATTAGTGGTACAGTTTGCTTATACACATTTCCACAAAGTGATCTAACTGAGGATTTCCTGATAAGATGGTGAGGTAAGGGGAGAAGATTACAAAGAAAAAGAAGAGTTAGGGGAAAACTCCACTGGTATAGAAACAGTGAGCTAGTAGGGAAGTGGTGCCCACTGCATCCCACAAGCAGTGATGAGTTTTCACCTGCCATAACACATGAAGGAAGGAAGGACAGATCAACTACAGGAAGACACCAATCTGTGACTTCCCTTCCTGAGAAAGTTGGTGCAGTGTCATGAGAATTAACTTTCACAAATTCCAGCAGACCACTACAAACCCTACTAACTGGAGAGACAAGAGCTGGCCTAGGAGAAGCAGGGGCCATTTCTACCCCAGGATTCAATTAACATTCAGAGACTTGGCACAAGGATACTGCCATGATGAACCAAAGCTTAGGGACAGCCATCAGGTCTACCAACAGTTATTTAGTTATTTTATGAAGCTTTCTTTTGTGCCCCCCCCATTTTTTTTTAAGCCGTGCTGTGCGGCATTCAGGTTCTTAGTTCTCCAACCAGGGATCGAACCTGTGCCCCCCTGCAATGGAAGTGTGAAGTCCTAACCACTGGACCGCCAGGGAATTCCCTCCTTTTGCTTCTTAATTAAATGTGATTAAGTACATGACAATTTCAGGGAAAAAGTAGATAAACTAAAAGAAAAATACATCACTCAAATCTAATACCAGAGAAGACCAGTTAACAAAATAAAATAAGTGAATAAACAGTGTATCAAAACATCTGATTTTAAGGTAGGTCAGGTAGAATAAATGATGAAATAATGGTCATGAACATTTTTGGAGAAAATAATGCAGCGGAAGGGGTTTTTCCTATCATATGTTATAAAGCTACAGTCACTAAAAAATCATGGTACTGACACCAGAATAAATAGACAAATAAATGGGACAGAATAGAAAGTCCAAGAGCTGTCAAAGTGTAGATATACACAAATTTGGTATATGTTACGGTAGGGATTTCCTGTCAGAAGAAAAAGATGAACTGGTTATTGAATGGTGGTGGGACAACTGGCTAGCCATTTAGGGGGGATAGTTAAAGTTAAATCCCCTCTTTTAATTATATATTAGATGTAAATTCAGTAAAATTAAGGATATAAATATAAAAGTGAAACCAATTAAAGTACTAGAAAGAATTATAGGTGAATATTTAGCTGATCTTTGAATGAGGAACCCTTTTACTATAAGAATGACACCAAAGGAAGAAACTATAAAAGACTCACAAGTCCTTCACAATGTTGAATGTAAGGTTCAAGACCGAAAAGGAGCTATTTGTCCAACATTAGACAGTTGATTAAATGTTGGCCTCTCCTATGGTATACCTTGCCTCTATGAAAATAAAACTGTATATAAAGCTTTATTATTGGGAAGAGGGCCATGATATAATGCTAAGTGAAAAACTTATAAATGTGTATATTTACATGTGTGCATTTCTATAGGAAAAGGCCTGGATGGTTCTAATCCAAATGTTAATAGCAATATTTTTTCTTTGGCTATTAAGATCTGGGTAATTTCTTTCCCTTTGAACTTTCTGTGTCTTCTTTCCTTTTTTTAAAGTTGTGATTATATGTTTAATTAATTTAGTTTAAAACCAGAGGACAAAAAAGTTTTACAAAATAATTGGTGATAATAAAATTGGAGAGAAAAATGGAGATTTAAACTACCCTCTTGACTAGACTAGATAGATTTCTTAGAAGGATTTTGGGTGTCATCTGTTTTATTGCATAATAACTGCATTGCATTATATGGCAACTTGAATCTATAAATAAATAAATAAATGCAAATTTCTTTAAGCATAAAAGCCAAATGTATATATTGCTTCTAAAATAACTCTAAAAGATTATATTTTTAAATGGTGATTTCTCTTATAGTTGATACTTGATTTATATATACATTCATTCCCTTTAACCAGTCTTTGTTTTGTTTAGTTTCTCTGAATTAAGAAGCAAGAGCTGTATTAACATACAAATGTATTGTAGTGCGCCAAAATTAGTGAATGTGCCTCTGAATGAAAGCTTTGGTGTAGGCAACTTAAAATGTTTGTAAGTCAAAACGGTAATCAAGGAGAGATTGTTTTAGCTCATAGTCTACCAAGAAGCTTTCAGCTGCCAACAAGAAAACCCCTCATTTCTGGAGAAATGTTGCCTCTTATGCTTTGAGTCCTCCAATAGTTTATTGACTTGGAGGAATAATATTGTTTTTGGATAATTGAGTCTGGTAGATTCTTTTGAGCCCACCAGCTTTCTCTCTTGAGCCATTGTGTTGACAATCTTCCATTAAGAAAAAGGAAGAGATCAGAAAAAAGACAGCAAAAATTTTCTCTGTAATGAAACCTCCCCCTACCCTTAACCCCTGGCAACCACTGATCTGTTCTTCCCTACAGTTTTGCCTTTTCCAGAATATCTTATGAATGGAGTCATATAGTATATAGCCTTTTGAGTCTGTTTTCTTTCTCTTAGCATAATGCATCTGAGATTCATCCATGTTATTGCACTTATTAATAGTTCCTTCGTGTTGCTGACTAGTATACCATTGTGTAGGTGTACCACAGTTGGTTTGTTACTTCGGTAGAAGAGGGAGATTTTGATTGTTTTCAGTCTTTGCTGTTTTGGATAGAGCTACTATAAGCATTTGCCCAGAGTGTTTTGTATGAAATAGGTTTTCATTTGACTTCGGAATGGGAATGCTGTGTGATATGTTAAGGGAATGTTTGAATTTGTTGAAATGTTTGAAATTGTTGTCAAATTGTCAGTTGTTTTCCACAGTGGCTGTAACATTTTGCATTCTCAGCAGGATTGTGTGAGTTCCAGTTGATCCACATCCTTGTCAGCACTTGGTATTGCCAGGTTTTTTTCTCTTATCCATTCTAATAAGTGTGTTGTGGTGTCTGCCCTTGTGTTTCTCTAGTGACTAATGATGTCAAACATG
This sequence comes from Hyperoodon ampullatus, assembly GCF_949752795.1. Taxonomy (NCBI): domain Eukaryota; kingdom Metazoa; phylum Chordata; class Mammalia; order Artiodactyla; family Ziphiidae; genus Hyperoodon; species Hyperoodon ampullatus. The sequence continues at coordinate 47,301,207 of NC_136923.1, read as the reverse complement.
TTTTCAGGTGTTTGTGACCACATATTTTCTTTGATGAAGTGACCATGACATTGACTTATGAAGCATCTAGGTCAGTTTTCCTATAGACTGTTCCACAGTGTGGATCTGTTTCCTTAAGGTACATTTTTTTCTCTTTCTTCTTTCCTCCCTCCCTCCCTCTCTCCCTTCCTTCCTTTACTAAAAACTGGTTCCTCTGTTCTTATATTGGAAATCAGATCTAGAGACTTGATTAGATTAAGTTTAAACAATTTTGCCGAGAATATTTCATGAATGATGTATATGTGAAGGATTTTTAAAAAATGAATTGGAGCAGATTCAAAGCCACACCTTGATGCTGTCACTCACTGCATTGCAGCAGCTTCTCCAAGGGTGAGAAGAGCTAGAATGATGTCCTTGACTATGTAAGAGGCACAAAGGAGATCAAACACAAGTGGAAAGTTTGGATGTCAATCCAGAGGGAGCAGTGGAGGGTATGGGTCCAGGCAGGTAGTGGGAAGAAGTGGTGATGGGAGCTCACACATGTTCTCTTCTGAAAGCTTCTGTTCTCTCCATGAAATTGAAAGGTCAGTGCTGAAAATGAGGAAGTAGAGAGAGGTGTTAGATGTTTGAAGAGAGAGGAGAAAGTGTAGAATCAAATAGGAGAGTGGGAGATTGAATGGACCAGGGAAAAATACAAACGCCAAGCCCTAAGAGCCCTCTTGAGAGCATGAGTTTGAAGCGGAGTCAGTTGAAGTTGTGTTTCTTCCTCCAGCCATTGTTGTAAGCATGTTGTTAATAATCAGAGCTGTTTCAGTTAATCGTGGACTTTCACTTTTGGCAATTTTATCAAAATGTGGGAGTACCCATGGAGTGTATCAGTAAAACTGGTTACACTGTAGAATTTTGACATCTTTGATGTTAAGGAAGGTGTCCCGAACACCCACCCTCTGCAGGAGACGGGCATTAAGAGGTTTCAGATCAAGAGCAGAAAATCTAGAAATCTAGACTTGCAAGGAATATTCCATTTCCTAAGCGTAGAATTTTGAAATTTTGAAACTTAATACTCCCAAAATAGACATTTTATGGTAAGTAAAGAAAAAAATAAGGGTTTTATTTATACTTGTTTTTTTCCCCTTAATATTGCTTTTTAAATTGGATATACTTTTTCTGTTAGTTAAACCTGGGATTGAATGTTTTATGGTACTTTAAATAGGTTTCCAACTGTGGGAAAGTGTTTTCTGAACATTTTCTGGGCCATTACAGCAGTGTTATGTAAGAGTGGAAATCATTATAACAAGTTGCATGGCGAACCATGTGCAGACGTGCCTGGTGCTCTGGGGTTGATCTTTCCCTGGTCTTTGCTGTCCCCTGTGCTCAGTCACTCTGTTTGGGTCCTGCAGAAGAACCTGCTATTCCTCCAGGGCGTTTCCTGTTGGAGGAAAGTCTTTGGGTTAGAGACGGTTCCTTCATCCATCCTTTCAGCGTTTCCCAGGGGCCTGTGTGCCCACGCTGTGCTGCACACTGGGCATACAGTGGTGACTGAAACAGTTGTGGGAATTATGAAATTAACTTGTACAATAGAATAGACCAGTGTGGAATCCTTTAGAATTATCTGCCCATCCAGCATAGTGCCCACAGCTAATTTTTTAAGCAGTGATATTACATAATGTATATGAGAAGGTGCTGCTAAAAATTATAAGACATCATAGCCAAGGCAGGAAAGTAATTAATTTTGCTCTGAAGTAAACAGCTTGTGGAGTGAAAAGATTTATAATTAAAACTTAAAATATGACCCAGAATACTTACATTACACTTCCTCAGGCAACTCAAAAGAATACCTATGAGCTTCCCTGGTGGCACAGTGGTTGAGAGTCCGCCTGCTGATGCAGGGGACATGGGTTCGTTGCCCGGTCCGGGAGGATCCCACATGCCACGGAGCGGCTGGGCCCCTGAGTCATGGCCGCTGAGCCTGCGCCTCTGGAGCCTGTGCTCTGCAACGGGAGAGGCCACAACAGTGAGAGGCCCGCGTACCTCAAAAAAAAAAAGAATACCTATGCTTAATGCTAAGAAGTCCATCACTATGATGAAAGCTAAATTAAAGTGTCAGTGTTTTCCCATGTAGTTTCATAGCTGTATATTGATGGAAGACTCTAAATTCCTCTGTACCTTTACAGTTTTGTTTGTGCATATCTCAATCTGACGTTAATTATTAATTACTAATATTGCAGATAAAATTAGCAAAGTTAAGGATTCTCTGCATCATTTTGTTATGTAGTGTTTTAAATTAATTTTATTGAGGTACAATTTGCATACAATAAAATGCACCCATTTTAAATGTTCAGTTTGATTGGGTCTTGACAATTGTATACACCCGTGTAAGTACCACCACAAAAAGATTTAGACTATTTCCAGCACTCCAGAAAGTTCCTTCCTTTCCCTCTGCATTTAGTCCCTCTTACTCCCTATCAAAGATTATCATTGAAGTGCTTTCTATTACTATAAATTGAATTGTCTTTTCTATTCATATAAATGGATTAACACAGTGAATACTCCTTGTGTCTGGCTTTTTTAATTCAGCATAATGCTTGTGAGATTCATCCATGTTGTGTATAGTGTTTTTCTTTCTATGCTGAATAGTGTTTCACAGTATGAATATACCACAATTTTCTTATCCACTCATCAGTTGATGAACATTTTGGTCATTTCCATATTTTTACTATTATGAATGAAACTGCAATGAACATTCTTTTTTTTAACATCTTTATTGGAGTATAATTGCTTTACAATGGTGTGTTAGTTTCTGCTTTATAACAAAGTGAATCAGTTATACATATACATATGTTCCCAATCTCTTCCCTCTTGCACCTCCCTCCCTCCCACCCTCCCTATCCCACCCCTCTGTGTGGTCACAAAGCACCGAGCTGATCTCCTTGTGCTATGCGGCTGCTACCCACTAGCTGTCTATTTTACATTTGGTAGTGTATATATGTCCATGCCACTTTCTCACTTTGTCACAGGTTACCCTTCCCCCTCCCCATATCCTCAAGTCCATTCTGTGTCTTTATTCCCGTCTTACCCCTAGGTTCTTCATGACTTTTTTTTTTCATAGATTCCATATATATGTGTTAGCATACGGTATTTGTCTTTCTCTTTCTGACTTCACTCTGTATTACAGACTCCAGGTCCATCCACCTCACTACAGATAACTCAATTTCGTTTCTTTTTATGGCTGAGTAATATTCCACTGTATATATGTGCCACATCTTCTTTATCCATTCATCCGATGATGGACACTTAGGTTGCTTCCATGTCCTGGCTACTGTAAATAGAGCTGCAATGAACATTGTGGTACATGACTCTTTTTGAATTATGGTTTTCTCAGGGTATATGCCCAGTAGTGGGATTGCTGGGTCGTATAGTAATTCTATTTCTAGTTTTTTAAGGAACCTCCATACTGTTCTCCATAGTGGCTGTATCAATTTACATTCCCACCAACAGTGCAAGAGTGTTCCCTTTTCTCCACACCCTCTCCAGCATTTATTGTTTCTAGATTTTTTTTGATGATGGCCCTTCTGACTGGTGTGAGATGATATCTCGTTGTAGTTTTGATTTGCATTTCTCTAATAATTAATGATGTTGAGCATTCTTTCATGTGTTTGTTGGCAATCTGTATATCTTCTTTGGAGAAATGTCTGTTTAGGTCTTCTTCCCATTTTTGGATTGGGTTGTTTTTTTTTCTGTTATTGAGCTGCATGAGCTGCTTGTAAATCTTGGAGATTAATCCTTTGTCAGTTGCTTCATTTGCAAATATTTTCTCCCATTCTGAGGGTTGTCTTCCCATATTAGGGAAGTTTTCAACTATAATCTCTTCAAATATTTTCTCAGTCCCTTTCTTTTTCTCTTCTTCTTCTGGGACCCCTATAATTCGAATGTTGGTGATTTAATGTTGTCCCAAAGGTCTCTGAGACTGTCCTCAGTTCTTTTCATTCTTTTTTCTTTATTCTGCTCCGCAGTAGTTATTTCCACTGTTTTATCTTCCAGGTCACTTATCCGTTCTTCTGCCTCAGTTATTCTGCTATTGATCCCATCTAGAGTATTTTTAATTTCATTTATTGTGTTGTTCATCGTTGCTTGTTTCCCCTTTAGTTCTTCTTGGTCCTTGTTAAATGTTTCTTGCATTTTCTCTATTCTATTTCCAAGATTTTGGATCATCTTTACTGTCATTATTCTGAATTCTTTTTCAGGTAGACTGCCTATTTCCTCTTCATTTGTTAGGTCTGGTGGGTTTTTACCTTGCTCCTTCGTCTGCTGTGTGTTTTTCTGTCTTCTCATTTTGCTTATCTTACTGTGTTTGGGGTCTCCTTTTTGCAGGCTGCAGGTTCGTAGTTCCCGTTGTTTTTGGTGTCTGTCCCCAGTGGCTAAGGTTGGTTCAGTGGGTTGTGTAGGCTTCCTGGTGGAGGGGACTAGTGCCTGTGTTCTGGTGGATGAGGTTGGATCTTGTCTTTCTGGTGGGAAGGTCCACATCTGGTGATGTGTTTTGGGGTGTCTGTGGCCTTACTACGATTTTAGGCAGCCTCTCTGCTAATGGGTGGGGTTGTGTTCCTGTCTTGCTAGTTGTTTGGCATAGGGTGTCCAGCACTGTAGTTTGCTGGTCGTTGAGTGAAGCTGGGTCTTGGTGTTGAGATGGAGATCTCTGGGAGATTTTCGCCGTTTGATATTATGTGGAGCTGGGAGGTCTCTTGTGGACCAGTGTCCTGAAGTTGGCTCTCCCACCTCAGAGGCACAGCACTGACTCCTGGCTGGAGCACCGAGAGCCTTTCATCCACACAGCCACTCACAAAAAGAGGAAAAGGGGGAAAAATAATGTATCTTGCTCCCAAAGTCCACCTCCTCAATTTGGAATGATTCGTTGTCTATTCACGTATTCCACAGATGCAGGGTACATCAAGTTGATTGTGGAGATTTAATCAGCTGTTCCTGAGGCTGCTGGGAGAGATTTCCCTTTCTCTTCTTTGTTCGCACAGCTCCCGGGTCTCAGCTTTGGATTTGGCCCTGCCTCTGTGTGTAGTCGCCGGAGGGCGTCTGTTCTTCACTCAGACAGGACGGGGTTAAAGGAGCAGCTGATTTGGGGGCTGTGGCTCACTCAGGCCGGGGGGAGGGAGGGGTACAGAGTGCGGGGCGAGCCTGCTGCGGCAGAGGCCGGCGTGACGTTGCAGCAGCCTGAGGCGCACCGTGCGTTCTCCTGGGGAAGTTGTCCCTGGATCCCGGGACCCTGGCAGTGGCGGGCTGCACAGGCTCCCGGGAGAGGAGGTGTGGAGAGTGACCTGCGCTCGCACACAGGCTTCTTGGTGGCGGCAGCAGCAGCCTTAGCGTCTCATGCCCGTCTCTGGGGTCCGCGCTGATAGCCGCAGCTAGCGCCCATCTCTGGAGCTCCTTTAAGCAGCGCTCTTAATCCCCTCTCCTCGCGCACCAGGAAACAAAGAGGGAAGAAAAAGTCTCGCCTCTTCGGCAGGTCCAGACTTTTTCCGGACTCCCTCCCGGCTAGCTGTGGCGCACTAACCCCTTCAGGCTGTGTTCACGCCGCCAGTCCTCTCCCTGCGATCCGACCGAAGCCCGAGCCTCAGCTCCCAGCCCCCGCCCGCCCCGGAGAGTGAGCAGACAAGCCTCTCGGGCTGGTGAGTGCCGGTCGGCACCGATCCTCTGTGCGGGAATCTCTCCGCTTTGCCTTCCGCATCCCTGTTGCTGTGCTCTCCTCCGCAGCTCCGAAGCTTCCCCGCTCCGCCACCTGCAGTCTCTGCCGCGAAGGGGCTTCTAGTGTGTGGAGACCTTTCCTCCTTCACGGCTCCCTCCCACTGGTGCAGGTCCTCTCCCTATTCTTTTGTCTCTGTTTTTCCTTTTTTCTTTTGCCTTACCCAGATACGTGGGGAGTTTCTTGCCTTTTGGGAGGTCTGAGGTCTTCTGCCAGCGTTCAGGGGGTATTCTGTAGGAGTTGTTCCAGGTGTAGATGTATTTCTGATGTATCTGTGGGGAGGAAGGTGATCTCCGCGTCTTACTCTTCCGACATCTTCTCCAACCGTGCTTGCGTCGTCATGAACATTCTTGTACATACTTTTTCATGTATATATGTCTTCGTTCTCTTGGGTGAAAACCTCAGAATGGAATTGCCGAGTCGTATTGTTAAGTATATGTGTCACTGTATAAGAAATTGTCAAACTGTTTTCCAAAGTGATTTTAACATTTCACACTTCCACCAGCAATGGTTGACAGTTCCAGTTGCCCCAAATCCTTGCCAGTATTTGCATTTGTCAGGTTTTTTTTTTTTCTTTGTTTTAGCCATTCTAGTGGATAGTGATATCACACTGTGGCTTTAACCTGCATTTTCCTGCTGACTAATGATGTTAAGCACTTACAACTCAATATGAAAAGAAATGCAATAAAAAAAATGAGCATGATAATTGGATAGAACATTGACAAAAGATATATAAGATGCTAATAATCACATGAAAATATGCTCAACATTATTAGGCACCAATCTAGCAATCTATAATAAAATATGACCAAGTAGGGTATATTTCAGTAATGCAAGGTTGCTTTTACGTTAGAAAACTAATTAATATGTATTTATAGATTTGATTTCCTAATATTATGCTAGGGATTTTTATTTTTATGCTAGTGGAGGATATTGGTCTATAATTTTCTTTTCTTGTGATATCTTTGTCAAGTTTTGGTATCAGAGTAACACTGTCCTCCTAAGTGTATTGTCCTCCTCTTTTTTTCTGAGAGAGGTTGTATAGGGTTGGTATTATTTAGTCCTTAAATGTTTGATATAATTTCCCAATAAAACCATCTGGGCCTGAGAAGTTCTTAAATTATGAATTCAGTGTCTTTAATGTAGATGTAGAAAGCTGTCCAGATTTTCTGTTTCTTCCTGATATTGTAATTTGTGTCTTCTTTTTTATTCTTAATCTGTTTAGCTAGAGTTTTTATCAATTTCATTGATCTTTCAAAGAACCAACTTTTTGTTTTATTGATTTTTCTCTATTGCTTGTTTTCTATTTTACTGATTCCTGCATTTTCTGTTAATATTTTCTTCATTCTGCTTAATTTGGTTTAGTTCTTTTTCTAGCTGCTCTTAATACTGTTTTATGAATTTCTTAGCCTAGATTCCCTAGCTCTTCTATTGAAGTTTCCATTTTGACAAACATTTGGTAATTTCCAAGAATTCTTTCTGGTTTTCCAGTTTTTCCTTTTTCATGAGAGGCTTTTCTCACTTTATGAACACAAAATTTTCTTAGTTCTCCTTGAGGCTGTTATCTTTTTTTTTAACTGTATCTTCTGTTCCCTGAATTACCTGAATTATGTTTTCTCTGAGGTTCATTTTCTTTCACCCTGGGGTATGTGTCTGTCTGTTTCTCTGTTTTTATGAAGGCTTTTCTCAAGTGTCTGGTGATTCTTGGCTATCTGTTTATAGTATATACAGTAATGACTAAATAACTTAAGCAAATTAAATTTGTAATGGGAGTTCCCTGGTGGTCCAGTGCTTAGGACTTGGCGCTTTCACTGCTGTGGGCCTGAGTTCAATCCCTGGTCGGGGAACTAAAGTCCTGCAAGCCACGCGACACAGCCAAAAAAAAATTGTATTAGAATTCCTAATAGTCTCGAGGTGTGGAGCAAGGGTTCACATAGAGTGTGCTCATGTAGCAAACCGTGGTGGTGGCAGAGTTAGAACTAGTCCACCAGCCTGGAATTCAGTCCCTCCTGTCCTGGCTAAGCCCCCAGCAACACCCACCATCAAGAGCTGAGCTTTTCCAAGGCCCAGAAGGCAGCCTTTCACTTATAACGGTTGGAAGGCTGAGTAGAAGCTTCTGACAGGCACTGACGGGAAGTACTCACCAGCCTCTGCTGCCAGCTCAGAAACACCTTTCTCAGGAGGGTCCCAGGCAGAACCCAGCGGTTCCGGCACACTTCTCAGCCAGGTCAGTTCTTTGCTCACACTCACCACTCCCTGCTCCGAGCTTCGCCCACAAGGCCTTCTTCCACTTCGGCCCCCACACGGGCATTTCCACGGGCCCTCTGGAACTATATTCCATCACCAACACGCCTCTCCCAGCCCTCGGCCTCTTCATGGACTGTGTGAACCTTGCCCCTCCCTGGTAACACCACCTTGTCTGTCACCCACCGAACAGGTGATGCTCAGGTTTGTTGCCCTCCCTTTACTGGGAAGTGCATGGGGTGGAGCTGGGATCCGAGTGCACGCCCAGTCCTTTTCACTCAACCACACTGACTCCTGAAGGGGTGGGAGTCGTGGCTTCCAGCAGGATAGAACAAAGATGAAGCGACACGGCAGCAGGAGTGGGCCAGGGAAAGAAAAAGAGAAGCGCCACAGTAGGTGGAGAATGACAGGGCCAGACAGCCATCGCTCTTGGAGCCACCAGATGGCCTTCAGGTGGAGTTTGCCCACCTTGCACTGAAAGGTGCTGCCACTCTGCTCGTGTGTTCTTTGGTTCTGCCTCGTTCCGTGCAACTCGGCTGCTCAGAGACTTTGTCTCACGCCTGTGGAAACATGGATTCAGAAGCTCATGGCATACAAGAAATTGGCTCAAGACTGATGGGAGATTTAATGCTCTGTGTTTCCTGTCTACTTTTTCATTTGTTGTTAATGAGAATTCATAATTCATGAGAGAATTCACGTAGAAATATTTTCTATGTAGAAATATTTTCAGAATATTTCATTGTTACAGTAAGTGAAAGGAGGGTGTGGAGGAATTTTGTGGAGCCTATCAACTTATTTCAACTTAAATTCAAAAACTTTTCAGGGCTTCATTGTTCCTTCTAAGAACAGGAAAACACGTTTAGTAGAATCTTTGTTAAACTTCTTCTTAGAACAGATTTTTTTCTAAAGTGTGTCTGTCTTAGCCCTTAAAGGAGGTTTGGCTGCTCTACAGATCTTGTTGAACAATAGTCGCCATTGTAAGGGCTTTCTTGACAAGGACTCCAGGATCAGCATTTATAACAGGTCTCCAGGGTTTTCATATTTCTATTTTCCAAGTAACAGAGGTCATATGTAGCCCAGTGTGGATTTGTTGTAATCGCCCCTTTTATAGGTAATAAGCTGGGAATGAAATGAGAGCTCCTGACCCTTCTTCCAGCACTCATTCATCCACTGTCTTTGTTGCCAGGAACTCAGTGTCACTCAGAGAAAAGGAGGCAGAGAAACTTGAGTGATTGTTCCAAGATCACACAAAACTCCCACAGGAGTAGGAATGATTGATCAGATCGAGAGCCGCTCTGGCCCCAGGTCTCCCATCGTATAGTCTCCCTGGAGCACCAGGCCTTGTGAGTGGCAGCTTCTCACAACACACAAGTTCATTTGATTGCCACCTGTGCTGATCTCCTCCTCACAGCAGGTTTTTATTTTAGGATGTAATTTGTAGTTTAGAGTTGGAGAGCAAAATGCCTGTTAGGAACTAGGAGCCTGTAGGAAACATATATTTATTCTACAGCGAAACACGAGCACATTTTTGCAGTCAGCTCTGCCTGTCGGGGTGAGCTCGGACACATGTGGATAGCAGTGTCGGCTGTGTGGTATTTCGTGTGCTAAGCTACTCACCACAGTGGCAAGTTCAATTCTATAGGAGTCTTTTATTCTACTTTTCTCTCTGAATTTATTTCAAAGCTTTACTCTCCATTAGATTAAGCATGAGCTAATTCAGCTTTCTAGTTCCTGTTAGGTACCATCCCTACATTGAGATAACGATTGTACCAAAACATGAAAAGTTTACAGAATGGTGATAGACTGTTGGGTACATTGTCACGGTGCATCATAGATGTCTGTGGAGCATGATTTACAAGTACTGGAAATACTGGAAAGCTTCAAGTACAAAGAATCCATACTTATTAACTGCTGTTCCCTTCCCCTATGACCACCACCACCTCAGACACACAAAATCAAGTTGATGCTACTCTTTAATTCACGGCACAGGCATCTTTGCTTGTATTTTATTTACTCCCACTTCTGTGGCCCTTCCCCGGGATAGGCACCCATACTGGCATGTTTAGTGTATGTCCTTCCCCACCACTTGTTTATTTAAATTGTGTTGTCTGTGTGTGTTTGTTAGTTTATGTGCCTGGATCTGGGCTCTGAATCTCTACGTAATTATTTTTTGCTCAGTGTTATGTTTATGATACTCATCTATGTTGTCATATATAAATCTGGTTCATTGCATTCTACGGCTGCATAAATGTCCATCGTTTGAATATACCAGAATTTACTTATCCATTCTCCTAGTGATGGACACCTGCCTCTGGCTTTGCTCCTAAAGCCATTGCTACATGAGACTGCACAGCCTGGTCTGTGCCCCCTCATGGATGTGTACACGAGCTTGCACTGAAGCACAGGTGGAGAGAATGTCCAGGTCTAGGAGGTGTTTAGCATCCTGAGGGTAAAACTTAGTGCCACCTGTGTAATACAGAACTTTTGGAGCTTTCACATATATACATTTTGTATAAAAGATGACATTCAGAAGTTCAGTTGAGATTCCTGTTCATTATAAACTGCACTGTCTGAAGATTCTATTTTCGTAGCGGCCTTTTTCTTTTCTCCTAATGGCTCTGCAGGTGTTGGTGACTGTTGCTCCTTGCTGGGCACCTGCTTCCCAGGGAGGGAGCCAACCTGAGTTATCTGAGGAGTGGGTAAAGAGGGACCTTGAGTTCTATTTAAAGAAATTAATTATTTCATTATGTAGCAGGTACTTAAGTGTTTTATTTTTAATGTTAAAAATTCTCTTTGCTTTTCTTCATCTCCATGCAACAGAAATTATAATGAACACAATTCTTTGTTCCTGTTGCACTTGGACCTTGCTGTCAAATGGCTGTGCTGGAGCACATTGCTCTACAGAGTAAATGCTGCCTCGTGGACCACAGGACATTATAATTTGATTTATATGTGTTTTTTTTCATCTTTGTGCCCTAAGACCTAGAGTCAGAGTCTGGTGCCAAAAATGGAAAAAACGTTTGGAACCAATGTTTGATTGATTATGATGTTATGCTTGGAAATTTTGCACACACAGCTTACTCAGAGAAGATCAAACAGGCAGTGCCTATGCAGTTCTGGGAGGGGCCCTCAGATGGTAAAAGGGGAAAAGAATAACCAGCCAGTCAGATCAGTTAAATTCAGCTGACCCTAAGAGGGATCAGTGGGACGGAAGATGCCCAGGGAGATAGCCCTGTTACTCCACCAACCAGCTGATTTCCAGTATGCATCCTTTCTCCCCCAGGTCACTCCCCCCATTCTTTGAGCACTTAAGGGCCTGGCTGCAGACCCCTCTCTCTAATACATATCCCTCTCCATCCTGCACTACCATAGCAGCCAACTTCTTTAACCCCTCTCCTGACCTGTCTGCCCCCTGACCTCAGCCCCTCACCTCCAGTCACCCTTGACCTTGTTCCCTCCATGTAGCCATGTGACTAGCCTCAGTTTAAATTCCCTGTCGCTGACCTCAATGGCCCTCCATGCTGCCTGGCAGTTGTGCATATTTTCTTGGTGCATTATCTTTCCTGCTCACCGAGATGACAGTTTCATGTCTTCTCCTCTCTCAGGCCTTCAGTACCTCCTTCCCCTTCCTCACTCTTGGCTGATGACCATGCTTCTCTCCTTACTGAGAAAACAGAAGCATCAGATGAAAACTCCCACCACCTGTATTACTTGCATCTGTCCCCATGTGTTTGGCCACCTCTCTGGTAACTGTGAGAGAACCATGTCTAAGGACACCTCCATGCTCGTGAACTGGGTCCCATTCTCACGTCCCTCCAGCAGTGCCCTAGCAGTCACCCCACTCTCGCGTACGTTATCTTGTTCCCCCTCTGTGGGATCATTCCCATCGGTGCATGCACATGCCAGTGTTTCTCCCATTTTGACCTCACATCTCCCTCCAATTTTTGCCCCATTTTTCTTTAAACAAAACTCCTTTGAAAAAGTTGTCCATGGGCTTCCCTGGTGGTGCAGTGGTTGAGAGTCCGCCTGCCAATGCAGGGGACATGGGTTCGTGCCCCAGTCCGGGAAGATCCCACATGCCGCGGAGCGGCTGGGCCTGTGAGCCATGGCCACTGAGCCTGCGCGTCTGGAGCCTGTGCTCCGCAACGCGAGAGGCCACAACAGTGAGAGGCCCGCGTACTGCAAAAAAAAAAAAAATTGTCCATGATCACTGTCTCCAGTTATTCTTCTTCATTTTCTCTTGAACCATCACTCCACCTAAATGCCACTTCCCAAAGTCACTAGAGACCAGCAGGCTGTTAACACACGGTCATCTCTCTCTCTATTTTTTTTTTATCCAATTTTGTTTCTTTTTATGGCTGAGTAATTTTCCATTGTATATATGTGCCACATCTTCTTTATGCATTCATCTGTCGATGGACACTTAGGTTGCTTCCATGTCCTGGCTATTGTAAATAGAGCTGCAATGAACATTGTGGTACATGACTCTTTTTGAATTATGGTTTTCTCAGGGAATATGCCCAGTAGTGGGACTGCTGGATCGTATGGTAGTTCTATTTTTAGTTTTTTAAGGAACCTCCATACTGTTCTCCATAGTGGCTGTATTAATTTACATCCCCACCAACAGTGCAAGAGGGTTCCCTTTTCTCCACACCTGAGGGTGGATTTTTAAATAGGAAAAATAATTTAGTATCAAATCTTAGGGGTTTACCAGGTCACCAAACTGCCTTACACCATTGGGAGTAGAAAACCACTGACAACAGAAAGCCAGTTTCATTCACTTGCTCTGGCTGTACATCTAAGAGTTCCAAAACTCTTTCGTGATTTTGCAATTCCAGCTCCTTGGAGTAAGGACAGAGCCTCCCAGACGCCTTGCTACCAGTTTCCTTGGGAAGCAAACTCTGAGAAGAGCCTAGTATGCAGGACATTCATTAGGGAAAGCTCTTGAGAATCAACACATGAAAAGAGGAGAAAGAAGCAGGAATGAGCAGAGAGAGAAGGTGGGCAGCAGTGCAGTCTCAACAAAGACCTCTGCTGACCCCACAGGGAGCTCTGAAGCTGGGCTGGCCCTGCACAGTCGTCCCAAGTTGGGATGAGGTGGCCAAGCTTTTGGTCACCACTCCTCATGAACTAGTCATCGGGTGCAGGCTGCCTCAGGTGCAGGGGGTGACCATCAGCAAGGTGGGTCTCTTCAGTTGAGGTGTGCTTCCAGCAGCTGGGGGAATAAGTCCTTCAGTCCTGATGGGGCATGTGGGTGGCATGTCCCAGCATCCTGTACAATTCCCTTACAGTCTGAGTGTTGCTTCTCTCAAAAATCAACTCCTTAAGCACCTATTTCTGTGAGAATGGACTTAGGGGATGTAATCCAGAGTAATGTTGACATTGCAGACTTCAAATTTGTGCTATGATATACTTTGAAAATAAGGAAAGTTTCTTCTTATTATATTGGTCTTAATTTTAAGACTACATAATACATCTACTATTAATACTCTGTATTATCAAGCCTAAGCAATAGAAAAGAATACTGTACCTGGACTTGTCAGACATATAATCCATTCACAGAAGTTTTCAGAACTATTCCACAGTTTAATAGAAGTGCTTTTTAACCTATTGCTCTGTTGCATCACAAGAGACTACATAAACGTTCTCATTAACATTTTCTAATGCACAGTATTATGACTTTAGCTCATGTGGCTTGAGTATTTTGTTCAGGAATCTTATTTCAAGTTTATCACTTGATTTTTAAAAACGTATCAAAAATGGCAAAGTTATTAATATAAAATTTCTTTATCATAACCAGGGAACTCTCTAAGATGTCTGATTCTGGTATGGGTAAAAAGCCGGATATGTAATTTTTCACAGACTCAGGGATCAGATTTTCTATATTTTTATTTTACATTCACAGACATATAGACAACTGTTTTTCTATTTGACTCAAAAAACAATGGTAAAAACTAGCAGATCAAAAGTCAATTGCTTACCTATATACCAGAAATAAAAATTGGAATTTGAAATAAAAAACACAGCACCACTTACACTAGTACCCCCCCCAAAAGTTGAATTACTTAAGTATAAATTTAACAAAATATGTACAAGATCTTGATAAGGAAAACTATAAAACTCTGATGGAAGAAATCTAGGAAAATCTACCTGTCTGGATAGTCCATGTTCATGGATGCAAAGACTCAATATTGTTAACATGTCAGTTTTTCCCCAACTTGATCTATGTATTCAGTGCAATCCCAATCAAAATCCCAGCAAGTTATTTTCTGGATTTCGACAAAGATTCCATTTTGTGGAATGGCAAAAGACCCAGAATAGTCAACACAATAATGAAGAAGGAAGAACAAAGTCAGAAGACTGACACTTCCTGATTTCAAGACTTACCATGAAGCTACAGAAATCAGGACAGTGTGGTATTGGTGAAAGAAGAGAGAAATATATCAGTTGCACAGAATAGGGAGACCAAAAATAGACTCACATAAATATAGTGAACTGATCTTTGATAAAGGAGCAAAGGCAATTCGATGCGGAAAGGATAGTCTTTTCAACAGAGGGTGCAGGGGTGCTGAAACAACTGAACATTTACATGCCAAAAAAAATGAATATATAAACAGACCTTACACCTTTCACAATTAACTGAAAATGGATCAGAGACCTAAATGTAAAACACAAAACTATAAAACTTCTAGAAGATAATATAGAAAATCTAGGTGACCTAGGATTTGGCAATGATTTTTTAGATACATTTCCAAAAGCATGAAAGAAATAATTGATAAGATGAACTTTTTAAAAATTACAAAATTTCTCTGCAAAATATAATTTTGAGAGACTGAAAAGACAAGCCACAGACTAGGAGAAAATATCTGCAAAAGACATACCTCCTAAAGGATTTGTATACAAAACATACAAAGAATTCCTAAAACTTAACAGCCCATAAATAAACAACCCAACAGTTTATTCATGGCTGGTGGGAATGCAAAATGGTACAGCCACTTGGAAAACAGTTTGGCAGTTTCTTACAAAGCTAAATATAGGTTTACCATACACTCTAGCAAGTGCCCTCCTAGATATTTACCCAAGTAAGTTGAAAACTTATGTCTATGCAAAAAGCTACACATGAATGTTTATGTCAGCTTTATTCATAATTGTCAAAAATTTGAAGCAACCAAGACATCCTTCAGTAAATGACTGGATAAACAAACTATGGTAGATGTATATAATGGAGTGCTTTCACTGTTAAGAAGAAATGAGCTATCAAGCCATGAAAAGATATAGAGGAACCCTAAATGTGTATTACTAAGTGAAAGACTCCAGTCTGGAAAGGCTTCATGCTCTACGAGTGCAACTATGTGACATTCTAGAAAAGGCAAAACGATAGAGACAGTAAAAAGATCAGTGGTTGCCAGGAGTTTGTTAGGGAGGGAAGAAGGATGGGGTGAAAAGGTGGCCCACAGATGTTTAGGGTGGTAAAACTATTCTGTATAATACTGCAGTGGTGGATACATGACGTTATGCGTTTGTAAAAACCCATGCAATGAACCTGAATGTGAACTATAGACCTTAGTTAATAATAATGTATCAATATTGGTTCTTCAGTTGTAACACATGTACCACACTAACACAAGATGTTAATAATAGAGGAAACTGTTTGGAGGAGTGAAGGGTATATGGGAATTCTCTGTACTTTCTATGCAATTACTTTGCAAAACTAAAATTTCTCTAAAAATAAAATCTCTTAATAAAAAGTAATAGTAAAAAATCATTATAGTTTAACATGTTCTAATATAAATTACATTAAATTTAAGCCAGAAGTCAAGTGCTTTGTACTTGTACAGAACTTAGCATACTTTCTTCTTCCTCTCCTTCCTTTTCCTCCAATCCCTCAGTCTTCTCCGATGCTTTTCATTATGAACAGAAAGTTCACAAATAAATAAAAGGCAAATGGCTGTTAAGCATAGAAATAGATACTTAACACCACTGAGTAAGAAATGCAAAGTGAAACTAAACTGAAATATTAGTTGTCACCTATCACTGTTGGAAATCCACAAGAGGGATATTACCCTGAGTCAACAGGCTGTGGGGAAGCAGGCACCCTCATACGCAGTGGCTAGGACTGCACACTGGCTCAGCACTACGTATGAGACAGTTTGGCAAAATCTACTTAAATTACAACAGCATATATCCTTTAACCCAATAGTTCTACATTTGGGAATTTATCCCACAAATATAATTGCATATGTGCCAAATGATAAATGTGTGGGGATAGTCATTGCAGCATCCTTAATAATAACAAAATATGGGAAATAACATAAATGTCCATCACTGGTTAAGTAAATTATGGATGCTTTCTACGTATAAATATGAAAGCACTCTAATATTAATAAGTGCAAAAATCAAAATGCAGAACACTATTGCTGTATGTTCCTTTTGTGTAAAAATGGAGAATAACAATAATATAGTCCTATTTACTTGTGTTGACTTGAAAAAAACCACACACAACATAAGAGCTGTAAATTGAGTTTATCCAGTGTTTTACTGAGGATTATGGCCCAGGGATAGCCTCTCAGATATCTCTGAGAAACTGTTCTGAAGAGGTAACGGGGGAGGTCATGCATGATACCGACCAGAGTTCTTGGCCTTCCCCAATCAATAGAAATTGATAAAGGGCCAGACAAGAAATTCAGGCAAGGCTTTATTGGGGCTCCTGCAGGGAGCAAAAACAAGTAACAGGCTCCCTTGCTCACTCCCTGAGGGGGGGCGAGCTGGTTCCTTCCATGGGGTGAGGGTAGGGGTGTGTCCAAAGGTCAGGCCAGAGGTTGGCTTAGGTGTTTTGCCCACCCTTTTGGTGCTGTTGTGTGCAAGGGGCTTGCACAGTACCCTGCTTTTGCTCTCGACACCCTGTTTTTGCTCAGGGCTCTTCAGGAGTGTCAGATGGGGTTTTTTTGGTCTTTTTGTGTCTTGTTGTCCATAATTTGCCCCAACTGCACATGCATGAAGTTACTTTTAGTACCTTATAGTTTCTTTATATTTTGTTGCTTGGAGACATTTGTCCAGGTGCAAGCACTGCAGCAAAGGATCTCAGGTCCCACATCCCAGGTCCCAGGTCCCAGCCTGTCTCGAGCATATAGGTGATCTTGGCTAAGGATATGTGTAATCAAGCACACGTCTCGTTACAAGGTTGCTGCTAGTCACAGGGAACAGGTATCTTAGTGGTTTTAATGCTGGTCTAAGTGTGGGAGGATGTGAGAATCGAGGTTCATAAAAAACTTATCCTGAAAATGTCCATTTGCAAGCCTGTTCTGCCAGTTTTCCCAGAGCACTAAGCACCTCATTCCTGATCTGTGCCATTCCTTTCAGGGTGTGTTGAAGGTCAGTGACTGCAGTAGCAAATGACTTATCAATAATTCTCATAGAACAGGATGGTGAGTGACCTTCTTTAGTTGGCGCTTGTACATGTGGGCACTGGGCACAGCAGGGCACTGGGCAAATAGACACATGGGCAAGAAGGAAATTTTTCACTATATGCCATTTCCCCCCTAACCATGTAACTATATTACCTTCAAACATGCATTTCAAAAAACAAAGAATTATAAAATGTGAATATTTACTATAAACTTAGAATACCCAGGAAAAATTGCTTTTTGCTATTGTCAAACCTTAGAAATTATTTTTATCTGTGTATGAAAATCCTTCCCTTGGGTGTTTGCAGTATGGTGAGTTGTTAAAGTTATTTTTTAACTGTGAGGGTCGTTTAATGTTCCCAGTGAAAACCTGACTTTGCCAAAAAAGTAGTTCAGATTTCTTTTTACTTTTCTAACAGTAATGTTCATTAAGCTTATCTAGTTGATTTAAGAAGGGAAAAAGTAGCAAGATAGTATTTCCTTTCAGAAAGTATGTCAGTGGAAAATGTAAAATTTTATTTTCGATCTGTTTTTTAAATGTGTAGCTGTAAAAAGTTCTAGCCCTTTTCTTCTTTGACACCAACTCCCTATTCAGTTGTATTAAGTTATTCTCTTTTAGAGCAGACTTTCCAGTTGGCTTTTTTTTTTTTTTCCTCCTCTTTCTTCTACATCCACTGCCTCTATGCAACTACTTTTCTATTTCCCTTGCTCTGGCAAAGATGTAAAATGTTACACTAAGGCAATACCTGTCAAACAGGATATTGCTGCTAAGTTCTACAAAGAGTAGGCATGGATGCTGTATCTTAATGAGCCCTGGAAAACGAAAGGTAGGAAGCATTCCTTGCTGAACTACATGGGCTCTTGAGCCCTAGTGTGTAATGATCTTGAGGGCTATCTATATAAATTATTTGGAATTCTTCCACAAGGGAAGTTAGTCTCTTCTCCCCATTTATTTATTCAATCATTTGTTTGTATCAGTATAGGCTCATGGATATTTATTTTATATTTTGGGATATCATGCAATACTACTTTATTTTGTTGCTCAAATTGTTTCAGCTTTGGCCATTGGGGGCTCTTTTTGTTGGCTTTTGCGTCCCTTTGACATACCCCCATTGTGTGTGTGTGTGTATGTATTTTCTTTTTGAGCACTCCCTTATTTTCTGTCACTATAAGATGTTCCAGACTCATTTTATATATTTCCTGCCCCAGTCCTAGAATCACCCAGTTCTCCAAGGAACTCGGTGTTTTTTTTTTTTAATTGGAGAATGGTATTAGAAACCAAGAACTGCATGCATCTCTTTATTTTTAACCTATCTTGAGTCCCTATATTTAAGATGTGTTTCTTGTAGATAGCATACAGTTGAGCCTTGCTTTTTATCCTCTCGGATATTCTCTGTCTTTTAATTGGTGTATTTAGACCATGCATTTTTTTAATGATTATTGATGTAGTTGGATTAATGTCTACCATGTTTTTCAGTTTTCTGTTTGCTACATTTGTTCTTTTTTCTTTTTTCTTTTATTTTTTCTGCTTTTTCTGATTTAAGCATTTTGTATGATGCCTTTTTATCTCCTCTCTTAACCTATCAACTATACTTCTTTTTAAAAACATTGTACTAGTTGCCATAAAGTTTAAAATATACATTTTAAGCTAATCTAATCCACCTTCAAATAGTACTATACTACCTCATATGTAGTGTGGTACATGTATACCTTATAATAAAGTATTCCCAATTCCTCCCTCTTGTCCCTTAAAACACAGCTATCATTCATTTCACGTTTCCATATGCTATAATCACCTAATAACAGTTATTGCTTTAAACAAGCAGTTATCTTTTAGATCAATTAAGAATAAGAAAAATAAAATGTTTTATTTTACCTTCATTTATTCCTTCTCTGACACTCTTTATTTCTGTAGATCCAGGTTTCTAACCTACGTCATTTTCCTTCTGCCTGAAGAACTTCCTTTAACATTTCCTGCAGGGCACGTCTGGTGGCAGTGGGTTGTCATTCATATTCATTCTCGCTCTCTCTTTCTCTCAGACTTCTAGAATAATAACTTATGAAATAATGGAAAGTTTTTACTTCTCTTTCACTTTTGAAAGATAATTTCAGCTACAGTTTATATCTCTAGCTTACTGGGGATTTCTTTCCACACTTTGAATATTTCATTTTATTCTCTTCTTGCTTGCATGGTTTCTGATGAGAAGTCTGCTCTATTTTATTCTTGTTCCTTTATAGGAAAGGTGTTTTTCTCCCGTCTTCTCTCAAGATTTTCTCTTTGTCTTTGGTCTTCTGCAGTTTGAATATAATATGACTAGGTTTAGATATTTTAGTATTTTACCAGCTTCATGTTTTATGAGCTTCCTGGATCTTTGATTTGGTGTCTGTCGTTAATTTTGGAAAGTTCTCAGCCATTATTTCTTCTGCTCCGTTCTCTCTTTATTCTCTTTCTAGTGTCACAGTTATGCATGTGATACACCTTTTTAATATTGTCCCACAGTTAATGGTTAATTTCTTTTTCGTCCATTCTTTTTCTCTTAGCATTTCATTGTGGGAAGTTTCTTTTGACCTATCTTTGAGAGTGCTGGGTTTTCCTCAGCTGTCTCCTGTCATCTGATGAGCCTATCAAAGGCATTCTTCATTTCTGTTAGTCCTTTTGATTTTTAGCATTTCAGTTCGATTGTTTCTTAGATTTTCCATTTCTTTGCTTACATTATTCATCTGTTCTTGCATTTTGCCTACTTTTACCATTAAAGCCCTTAACATATTAATCATAGTTATTTTAAATTCTCTTCCTGATAATTTCCAAATCTGTTATATCCAAGTCTGGTTCTGATGGTTTCTTCAGAGTGTTTCCCTTGCCTTTTGGCATGCCTTGCAATTTGGTGTTGAAAGTCAGACATGCTCTGTGGGGCAGCAGATGAGGTAAATAGACCTTTAGTTTGAGAATTTACATTAATCTTTCTAGGAGTTGGGCTGTATTCAGTGTTTATTCTGGCTATAGGTACCAGAGGCTTTAAATTCCTCTAATATCCTTGTTTTCGTTTCTCCTCTTTACTATGGGCTTCCCTATGTTTTCCTCCTTAGGGAGAGTCTGTGTCTTACAGCCCATGTAACTATAACCCACTGTTGTTATACTTGAGCCCTGTTGGTGTGTGATAACATGTTGGGGAGGGGACGCATTCTGTAATCTTCCAATTAAATCTTAGTCTTTTAGGGAGGGCACTGTTTCAGGACAAGTGTTCATCCCTAGTATAGCTTTTCCACCCATCCCCATCCCCTTCCCTGTCTGCAGAGTTCCCGGTCTGTTTCCTTGAAACCCTGACCTCTGTTGACTATGTTATGTTTTTGTCTTTATTTCTCCCTAGGTGAGACAGGATGGCTGGAGGGGGCTGGAGCAGGGAGGAATTTCCCTATCCCAGTTGAAATCAAGTCTCAGAATTTTCTCTGGCTAAGTCCTTACCCCTGGAGGGTAAGCCATTGTTATGGAGAAGGTTCTGAACAGTATTTCCTCATGCCTGTTCTTCTTCTCCTGCAAGACCCATGAGGGGATCCTTCTTGTATCCTCACCATGGGAACCTGATAGAGTTCCTGGAGGGAAAGCCTGTGGAAGTGTGGGGACCCCCCTAAGACAGCAACCCTTAGGGGTTTCTCACTCATGCTAGTCTCACTCAACCACTAGCAATTCATCAAAATTACCAGTTAAGTGTTCCTGCTAGTTTAAGGCTCCAGCAGCTTCTGTTCCAGCTTCTGTTGCTTTATCTCTCTGGATGCACCTGTCTCTCCAGACTTTTTGGGGTGGTGGTTTGTCCTCACTTCTCAGACAGGTCAAAGAAGTCATTAATTTTCAGTTTGTCCAGCTTTTTCTTGTTGTATTGACAGGAGTGATGTCTTCCAAACTCTTTACATGTTGGAGCTGAAACCAGAAGTGCTTGTAAGTCTTTTGTGAGGAGTTTTATTAGGTTTTGTATAAATTTGTCAGTTACAGAAATAGTACGTTGAAGCATATGTTCAGTAGTAAATATGACAAATCTTGCTTCAGGGAAACATAAAGCAGAATGTTTCAATAATTAAGCAAACCAATTATTTGCTCAGTGACAGGTGGCAGTGAAAAGTCCACAGTGGGATAGGCAGAAATCTAGCCCCCCACCCTCTCCTGCCCAGTCTTTTAGGCTTTTCTTCTTTGCAGATTCTGAGATGCAGTTTAGGACCTTTCTGTCATCCATCACCCAGTTAATTTGCTGATGCCACTGGGATGGTTTGGTGCTTGAAATGTAAAGCCCATTATATCCTGGCACAAGTTCTCGATTTAGAAGTAAATTTTTCTTAGAAACATTTGTTCAGAGTGAAAACTGCAGACAGTGACATTGTGGCCTTCCACAGAACATTTGTATTTGCATATAAGCAGTATTAACTGAATTGGAATGAAGACTTATGAAGAGCAGAATTAAGTTACCATCTTTTCATTTATAAACAGACGCGATCTGATTTTTATTTTTATTTTATTTTTTGTGGTATGCGGGCCTCTCACTGTTGTGGCCTCTCCCGTTGCGGAGCACAGGCTCCGGCCGCCCAGGCTCAGCGGCCATGGCTCACGGGCCTAGCTGCTCCACGGCATGTGGGATCTTCTTGGACCAGGGCATGAACCCGTGTCCCCTGCATCGGCAGGCGGACTCTCAACCACTGTGCCACATTCTTTGCAGTAATTTCTTTCTTCAAAAACATAGCTGATTGGTTAAATTGCTGCCACTAAAGTCTAGAGTCCTAAACTAAGTTGAAGAAGGTCAGAGAGTCCAATCTGACAAAGTAGTAACATACTAACTTTAGGAATTAGCATTTCTAGAGGGTGGTTCAAGAGGGCAAGTAGGAAAATCCTGAACTCACCTCCTCTCATGGACACACCAAATCTACAGCTGCATAAGGAACAACTCCCTCTGGAAAAGACCTGAAAAACAGCTGAGTATCTCCTTCACATCAAACAAGAAAAGGACCACATTGAGGTGGGTAGGAAAGGGTGAGACACAGTCTCGCCAAAAACCCCACCCCCAGCACTGTGACCCACAATCAAGATGGATCTCACACACTTCAGATGCCAGTCACAAGCCCAGTTTATCACCTTTGCTTTTGACTGTTGAGCTAGAGATTAGAGGTTCCAACAACCCCCTCCTTAAGTTGTTATCAACATAAGATAGATTATTCTAAGTACAGGTTGTTTGGCAAGCCTCATGGTAACCATGAAGCAAAAACTTACAGTAGATACACAAAAGATAATGAGAAAGGAATCTGAGCATAACACTACCAGCAAACCTCAAAGGAAGAGAGCAAGAGAAGAAGGAAGGAACAGAGAGGAAAACAAATAACAGTCTAGCAATAAGTACATACTTATCAGTAATTACTTTCAATGTAAATGGACTAAATTATCCAATCAAAAGACAAAGAATGGCTGAATGGATGAAAATTAAGACCCATCTTTATGCTGCCTACAAGGTACTTCAGGTGTAAGGTCACAAATGGAAAGTGAAGGGATGAAAAAAGATGTTCTATGCAAATGGAAACCAAAAGGAAGCTGGAGTAGCTATACTTATATCGGACAAAATAGAGTTTAAAACAAAGACTGTAATAAAAGACAAAGAAGGGTATTACATAATGATAAAGGGGCCAATCCAACTAGAGGATATAACGTTTATAAAAATGTATGCACCCAACAAAGGAGTACCTAAATATATAAAGCAAATATTAACAGACATAAAGGGAGAAATTGACAGTAACACAATAATAGTAGGGGACTTTTATACATCAATGGATAGATCAAACAGATAGAAAATCAATAAGGAAACTTCAGTCTTAAATGACACATTAGATCAGATTGACTTAGTAGATATATAAAGAACATTGCATCCAAATGCAGGGGGATAGACATTCTTCTCAAGTGTACATGGAACATTCTCTTGGATAGATCATATATTAGGCCACAAAACAACTCTTAATAAATTTAGGAAGTTTGAAATCATATGAGGCATCATTTCTGACCACAATGGTATGAAACTAGAAATCAATTACAAAAAGAAAACTGGAAAAATCACAAATATATGGAGATTAAACAACATGCTACTGAACAACCAATGGGTCAACAGAAATCAAAGGAGAAATCAAATAACACCTTGAGACAAATGAAAGTAGAAATGCAACATACCCAAATTTATGGGATACATCAATAGCAGTTTTAAGAGGGAAGTTCATAGTAATACAGGCCAACCTCAGGAAAAGACAAAGATCTCAAATAAACAATTTAACCTTACACCTAAAGGAACTAGGAAGAGAAGAAAACTTGAAGCCCGAAATTAGTAGAAGGAAGGAAATAACAAAGATCAGAGGAGAAGTAAATGAAATGGAGACTAAAAGACATTAGAAAAGATTAGTGAAACTAAGAGCTGGTTTTTTGATCTTAGCTTAAGTCATGAAGCGAAAAAGAGTGCTCAAATAAAAATCAGAAATGAAAGAGAAGACTGATACCATAGAAATACAAAGGATCATAAGAGACTGCTATGAACAATTATATGCCAACAAATCAGACAACCTTGAAGAGGTGGATAAATTCCTAGAAACATACAACCTTCCAAGACTGAATGATGAGGAAACTGAAAATCTGAAGAGACCAATTACTAGTAAGGATATTGAATCAGTAATCAAATACCTCCCAACAAACAAACGTCCAGGACCAGACAGCTTCACTGGTGAATTCTACCAAGTATTCAAAGAAGAATTAATACCAATCCTCAAACTCTTCCAAAAAATTGAAGAGGAGGGAATGCTTCAAATTCATTTTACAAGACCAGCTTTACCCTGATACCAAAACCAGACAAGGACACCACAAGAAAAGAAAATTACAGGCCATTTTCCCCAATGAACATAGATACAGAAATCCTTTTAGCAAACCAAATTCAACAATACATTAAAAAGATCATGCACAATGCTGAAGTGGGATTTATTTCAGGATACAAGGTTGGTTCAAATCAGTCAACACATTAACAAAATGAAGGATAAAAACCGTGTGATCATCTCAGTGGATGCAGAAAAAGCATTGGAGAAAATTCAGCATCCATTTGTGATAGAAACTCTCAACAAAGTAGATAAAAGGAACATGCCTCAACATAATAAAGGTCATATATGACAAGCCTGCAGCCAACATCATATTGAATGGTGAAAAGCTGAAAGCTTTTCCTCTAAGATCAAGAACAAGTCAAGGAAACCCACTGTCACCACTTCTATTCAATTTAGTATTGAAAGTCCTAGATAGAACAATTAGGCAAGAAAAAGAAAAGGCATCCAAATTGGAAAGGAGGAAGTAAAACTGTCACTGTTTGCAGATGACATGACTTTATATATAGAAAACCTTAACGACGCCAGCAAAAAACTATTAGAACTGATCAACGAATTCAGTTGCAAAATACAAAATCAATATATAAAAATCTGTTGCATTTCTACACTCTAATAATGAACTATGAGAAAGAGAAATTAAGAAAACAATCCCATGTACAATCACATCAAGAAAAATAAAATGCCTAGGAATAAATTTAACCAAAGAGGTGAAAGACCTGTACACTGAAAACTATAAGACATTGATGAAAGAAATTGAAGAAGGCACATATAAATGGAAAGATATTCCATGCTTCTGGATTGGAAGAATTAATATTGTTAAAATGTCCAGACTGATGCAGACCAGGGTTCTTGGCCTTCCTCAATCAATAGAAATTGACTAGAGGCCAGACAAGAAATTCAGGCAAGGCTTTATTGGGGCTCCTGCAACCGCAGGAGGGAGTGAAAACAAGTAACAGGTTCCCTTGCTCGCCCCCTGAAGGGGGGTGACTGGTTCCTTACATGGGGTAAGGGTAGGGCTGTGTTCAGGGGTCGGGCCAGAGGGGGGGCTTAGGTGTTTTGCCCACCCTTTGGTGGTGGTGTGTACAAGGGGTGTGCGCAGTACCCTGCTTTTGTTCCTGACACCTTGTTTTTGCTCAGTGCTCTTCAGAAGTGGCAGTTGGGTTTTTTGGTCTTTTTTTCTAATCTTTTGGTCCATACTTTGCCCCAACTGTGCATGTATGCAGTTGTTTTTAGTCCCTTATAACCTCTTTATTTTGTTGCTCGAGAAGATGTTTGTCCAGGTGCAAGCACTGCAGCACTGCAGCAAAGGGTCCCAGGTCCCAGCCTGTCTCAGCACTACCCAAAGCAATTTACAGATTCAGTGCAACCCCTATCAAAATACCAATGACATTTACACAGAAATAGAACAAAATCTTAAAATTCATATGGAACCACAAAAGACCCTGTAATGGAAAACCCTCAGTCTTCCACTTTACGTATAGGGAAAAAGCCAGCTCTTCCCTACTTTCCTTCTTGTGTGTCTCCTTTACCTTCACAGAAAACACTTCACTTCAGACACTTTTGGACACCAAATACGTGGAGGTTTTTCCACTCACCAAGCAGTTCTCTGAAGCACCAGATGCATGTCCTGCAATTTAACTCAGTTATGACACTGTCTACCCAGAGGTAGTATCAGATCCCATAGGTTAAGGCTCAGTCACACAGGATGTCCCACCATACACACTTCAGACACCAGTCGCAAGCCCAGGTTGGACTTCAGATGCCAGTCTCGAGTCCAGCTTGTTACCTGTACCTCTGACTTACTTGCTATAAATCAGAGGTGCCCACGACCCCCTCTACAGGTTTGATTAATTTGCTAGAGTGGTTCACAGAACTCAGGAAAAGTTTACTTACATTTACTGGTTTCTTATGAAAGGCTATAGTAAAGGATACAGATGACCATCCAGGTGGAAAGGATGCATAGGGCCAGGTATGTGGGAAGGGGTGTGGAGCTTCCATGCCCTCCCTGGGTACCCACTCTCACAGCATCTCCATGTGTTCACCAGCCTGGAAGCTGTCCAAACACTGTACTTCTAGGAAGACTTTATCACGTCAGCATGATAGATCATTAACTCCATTTTCAGCCCTTCTCTCTTCTCAAGAGCATGGGAGGTGGGGCTGAAAATTCCAATCTTATAAGATTAGTTTGGCCTTTATGGTGACCAGCCCTCATCCAGGAGCCCACCCAGAGTTACCTCAATAGAGGAAAAGACCCTCCTATCACCTAGGAAACTACAAGGGCTTTAGGAGCTCTGTGTCAAGAACAGAGGTCAAAGACCAATATTTGAAAAAGAGATGTTCCTAGTGTTCTCATCACTTAGGAAATTATAAGGGTTTTAGTAGCTCTGTGCCAGGAACCAGAGACAGAGACCAAATATATATTTTCTGTTATCTCACAGACTCTAAATAGCCAAAGTGATCTTGAGAAAGAAGAGCAAAGCTGGAGGCATTACAGTCCCTGCTTATAAACTATATTACAAGGCTCTAGTAATCAAATAATATGGTATTGGCATAAAAACAGACACATCAGGGGAACAGAACAGATAGCCTAGAAATAAACCCATTCACATGTGGTTAATTAACTTATGACAAAGAGGCAAGGTTATACAGTGGAGAAAAGGTAGTCTCTTCAATAAATGGTTTTGAAAAAGCTAGACAGCCACATTCAAAAGAATAAAACCAGACTATCTTATACCATACACAAAAGTTAACTCAAAATGGATTAAAGACTTGAATCTAGGACCTGAAACTTTAAAAGGGAGTGGCATCCTCCTAGAAGAAACCACAGGCGGTGAGCTTCTTGACATCAGTCTTGGTAATGATTATTTGGATTCGACACCAAAAGCAATGGCAACAAAAGCAAAAATTAACAAATTGGACTACTTCAAACTAAACAGTTTCTGCACAGCAAAGGAAACCATCAGCAAAATGAAAGGGCAACTTACTGAATAGGAGAAAATATTTGCAAATCATATATCTGGTAAGCAGTTAATATCCCAAATATAAAGGCCTCATACAACTCAATAGCAAAAAACAATCCAGTTAAAAAATGGGCAGAAGATCTAAATAGACATTTTTACAGAGAAGACATACAGACGGCTAACAGGCACATTAAAGGTTCTCAACATTACTAATCATCAGAAAAATGCAAATCAAAATCACAGTGAGATATCACCTCACACTGGTCAGAATGGCCATCATCAAAAAGCCTACAAATCATAAATGCTGGAGAGGACATGGAGAAAAGGGAACCCTCCTACACTGTTGATGGGAATGTAAATTGGTGCAGCTACTATGGAAAATAATACGAAGTTTCCTCAAAAACTTTTAAATAGAACTATCATGTGATCCAGCAATTCCACTTCTGTGTACTTATCCAAAGAAAACGAAAACACTAATTTGAAAAGACACGTGCATTCCTGTGTTCATTGTAGCATTATTTACAATTGCCAAGATATGGAAACAACCTGTGTCCATCGACAGGTGAATGGATAAAGAAGATGTGGTGTACACACACACACACAAATGGAATACTCTTAGCCATAAAAAAGCATGGAATCTTGCCATTTGTGACAAGGTGGATGGACCTTGACGGCGTTATGCTAAGTGAAATAAGTCAGAGAAAGAGAAATACCATATGATTTCACTTATATGTGGGATCTAACAAACAAAACCAAGCTCATAGATACAGAGAACAGATTGGTAGTTGCCAGAGAGGCAGGTTAAAGGGGGTTAAAAGGCACAAACTTCCAGGTATAAAATAAGTAAGTCATGGTGATGTGATTGAGGTACAGCATGGTGACAATAGTTAATAATACTTTACTGCATAAGAGAGTAAATCTTGAAAGTTCTCAGCATAAGAAAAATACTTCATTACTATGTATGGTGACGATGGTAACTAGACTTACTGTGGTGATCATTTTGCAGTGTATACAAATATCGAATCATTTGTTGTACACCTGAAACTAATATAATGTTATATGTCAATTATACCTCAGTGAAAGAATTAGCATTTCTATATGTTGACTACTCACCACATATTGGGTGTGACAGTGCTGTGTCACACAAGGAAAATGAGGCTCCCATGGCTCACTGACGTGCACAGCATCCTGCAGGAGGTGTCTGCACGTAGGTCTGCCTGACCTCCGAGCGTGTGCTTTCCCATGGCCACTGTGTGTGTTCACAGAGCACCACCAGGAGGGTCACGTGGGGAGAAACAGCATAGTGTAAAATGAAGAATCTAGAACTTGGCTCTCAGCCCTGACGTATAGTCCCTGAAGGTCAGTTTCTTGCCCTTGAAGTGATTGACTTTAAAGACTCTCTCAGATTGTTTCAGCTCTAAAATCTCTGCATAGCAGATATGGCAACAGGCATCACTGTCCACCAGGGAGTCCTTACATGGAAGCTGTAGCCTCTGTGTCCTCCTGTACGTACCCAATTGAGCTTCATAAGGACTGGAGGAATGGTAGGAATGGTAGGAATAAAGGAAGACGATGTTCTGGGGGACATGGAAGAGGCATGAACCTTCCAGGGACCCCGGCGGAGAGAGGATAGAAGCAGCAGCCCCCAGAGGGGACACATTTCAGAGGCCAAGTCCAGACAGGGCATTGGCAAATTCAGGCTGGTTCAAAGCAAAATGAGATGGGATAGAACTTAAGCCCAGTAGTGTCAAAGAAATGCCTATCTTTACTTCACAGTTGGGGCTCAAGGAAGTGTGATTAAATATAACTAGTTATTAACTCATTTAGTTCTGTACTGAACAAAGTGTTGCCATGGCCACAGCATCTACATTAGAAGGGGGAAAAAAAACTATAAAGAAAACAAAAGACTTGGAGGGAAGCAGACAAAGTCTGTGAATGAAGAACCATCTCAGGGGTCACAGGCTCATGTCACATATGTACTGTAGCCATGAACACATCCTGCCACCACCAGGGTGAAGGGGAAGAACTCTCCTCCCCTCTTGTACCTGTGGCTTGAGATCCCCGTTGCCATTGAGCCCTGAAGACTTTTTTTTTTTTCAACTTCAGAGATTCTTCCAGTGTCCACTGTACCTATATATGTCTGGATATAAACAATGTTTGGGGAGGCCAGGGAGGAAGGGACAGCTCAGTCGGCCCCAGACTGCACTCGTTTCCTGCAAGACTTCACCACGTGGTCTCCTGAGCCTGCCCTCCTTGCCTGGTGGGGTCAGGTGAGGAGGCAGGGCTCCTGGATCAGCTGTGTCACTGACCAGCCAAGCATTAGGCAGGGGACCTCAGGAGGCTGATTTTGTGTCCTTGCACTGCGGGAGAGCCACCACCCTTATTATCCCTGGCATGCACCATGGCTGGCCTCTGTGGCTTATGATTTAGAGGTTATAAATGTGTGTTTCTCCAGCGTGATTGAAATTCTCACTTGATGGTCCACTTAATGTAAATGAAGTAAGTGTACAGTGAAATGAAACTGCAATCTCAGGATATCACTTTGCTTCACAGGCCTCAGTTAGAGAACATTTCTAGGCACACAGTTATTAAGTGTAGCTTGATTTTTTGCTTGTCAAGTGATCAAAATAATTGTTGAAAAAAACAAAACAAACTCCAAATAAAACATAACCCTCCTACAGGTTGCACTTCCTTTCACAATCATCAGATCTATCCTAGAAATGGCTTAAAATGTGCCTCCGATCGGGAGGAGAACAAGCTTTACAAGCTTTATGGTGGGTAGTGACGCCTGCTGCCGTATCAGGAATGCACAGATTTTAGAGATGAGAGAAGCTGAAAGAGCCTTTAAATTCAAGTTAATCACTTCAAGGGCAACAAGCTTTAAGGCTGGGTAAGATGTGTTCTTTGGTGACACAGAGGTTGCCAAAGCGTTGAAAGCTAGCTTTCTCATCCCAGTGACAAATGACAGTCTCATCACTCAGTGTCCTTCACTACTGAGGAGTCTCTTCTGTTAACAAATGCCTACAATGGAGATTATATATATATATATTTAATATATTTATTTATTTATTTTTGGCTGCGTTGGGTCTTCGTTGCTGTGCACGGGCTTTTCTCTAGTTGCAGCGAGAGGGGGCTACTCTTCGTTGTGGTGCGTGGGCTTCTCATTGCTGTGGCTCCTCTTGTTGCGGAGCACGGGCTCTAGGTGCGCGGCTTCAGTAGTTGTGGCATGTGGGCTCAGTAGTTGTGGCTCGCGGGCTCTAGAGCACAGGCTCAGTAGTTGTGGTGCAAGGGCTTAGTTGCTCCGTGTCACGTGGGATCTTCCTGGACCAGGGCTCGAACCCGTGTCCCCTGCATTGGCAGGTGGATTCTTAACCACTGTGCCACCAGAGAAGTCCTGGAGATTATATTTTTAAAGGGAAGAGCTGATGAGGCATTCAACTTAATTTATTTGTAACCCTTAAAATTATTTCCTTGTATCCTTCTAGTTTAATTGACGTTTTTTTCAAACCACTGTTTCATTATGTGGTGAGATAGAAGAAAAGGAGGTAAAAAATTTTTCATGTTTTTATAGTAATCAATTACTCTTAGCTCTCTGTTTTAATTGGCTCTCCTAACATTTTCCTATTTCTTTTTTACCCTGTACACTTCCTTTAGGTTCAACTTTCCATTAACCTTTTAAGCCCAACTCCTTATTCACTTGACTGATCTTGGGAAATAGCCATGTGGATGGAGCAGAGGCCCAGGCTGTCTGTGATGACGGCGTCTCCCAGTCCTGCCGTGTGTGTGCATCCTCCACGCACCTGGCGCAGATCCTGATCAGGAGCACAGTGTGCTGCGTCTCTCAGGGTCTGGCAGTGACTCGTCAGGGTTAGGGCCTGAAGATGCTGCGAGAAGCCTTCTTTGAAACTCAAGAGAAGGTTCCTCTTCATTTGTGTTATTGAGACAAAGGCAAATTTTGTGAGGCTTTCTCATCTTTTGACAAATATGAATTAATTGGTTTAATAACTAGAGTTTTCAGTCTCTCTACATGCTCTATACCAAAGGGCAGCAAACTCTGGCCAAAGGACCAAAGCCTCTTGCTGCTTCTTAATAACATGATGTTGGCGCACAGCCACACCCATTTCTTTATGTATCAACTGTGGCTGCTTTTCACACTGTATGGAACGGCAGGGTTGAATAATTGTGACAGAGACATATGGCAAGAAAACCTAAAATATTGACTTTGCGGGCCTCTAAGAAGTTTGCTGACCCTGCACCAGACTAAGAGAATCTATCATTTTGTTTTCTTTAGAGAAGTAATGGATACATATGGGGATGGAGGGCAATATCACAAAGTCCAAATAGTATAATAAAGTAAAAACAGTCTCCCCCGCACCATTTTTTAAAGTTGAAATATAGTTGATTTACAATGTAGTGTTAGTTTCAGGTGTACAGCAAAGTGATTTGGTGCTCTGTGTGTGTGTATATGTGTATATATATGTATATATATATACACACACACATACATATATATTCTTTTTCAGATTCTTTTCCATTATAGTTTATTACAAGATATTAAATATAATTCCCTGTGCTATACGGTAGGTCCTTGTTGTTTATCTGTTTTATATATAGCAGTTTGTTTCTGCTAATCCCAAACTCCTATTTATCCCTTCCCCCTACTTCCCCCTTTGGTAACCACAAGTTTATTTTCTATGTCTGTGAGTCTGTTTCTGTTTTATAAATAAGTTCATTTGTATCTTTTTTTTAGATTCCACATATGTGATATCGTATGATATTTGTCTTTCTCTGTCTGACTCACTTCACTTAGTATGATCATCTCTAGGTCCATCTGTGTTGCTGCAAGTGGCATTATAGCTTTAAAAACTTCACTTAAAACATGTGTCTCTTGATTTGTCAACTTTATGTCCTCTCGTTGAAGATGAGGCTGTTAACATAGTTAAGCTTCCTTTGGCGTCCACTGCCCTCTCCTCTCCCCATTTTTGCTGGCTCTTTTATTACGTTTACACTGCAAATTGTAATTGGCTATGATTTGTCTCCCAGTTGGTGATAAAAACAGAAGAATGAACATTTATAATATTATGAATATTAGATACTATTTAACCATTAGCATTATTGAACCTGAAGAGAAGGAAATATAATCCTAGGATTAACACTTTGCTTCTTAAAGGAGAACCTTGTAAGCATTCAAATCCAAAGGGTTTGTTTTCTTTTAGCCTCTTATAAGTCATGGTCCGCTGCTTCTGTTTCTCATTTTCCCTGTCATTGTCTTAGATTCCATTTACATTTTCCTGGAGTAACTCCTTGAGTAATTTTCTTTTTCATATAGCACATGTGGGCAGTAAACTTTGAGTTCTTATGTGCTCTCCAAATGTCTGCTTTTGTCCTCGAGGGTTAGCTCTGTTTGTTCATCTTGGTCATGGTATTTGTGGTCCTCAGCTTTGTGACACTGTCTGGTGGTTGGGATGGTGAGACGAAGAGCTGCTGTGGCTTCCCTCTGCCAGCGTGGGTGTGCAGATCTGTTCCTCCGAAGGGCTCCCTGTGCTAGGAGATTCTATCAATACATGAGGAGAGTCCCTGGGAGGTTCATGAGCTGGGAACAGACTGGTCACCCAGGGATTTGACTGACCTCACTCTGAGTCTGAAGAACTTGAGTGTCTGCCATCCTGGGCAGCAGTACCCCTCCTTGTTTGGCTTTCTTTTTTGGTAGGGGGGATTGTTGGGATTTTTGACCTGTGAGTCTGTTAATTGTGGAAAAAGCACATAACATACAATTTACCATCTTAACCTTTTTTTTTTTTTCTTTTGGTAAGCAGGCCTCTCACTGTTATGGCCTCTCCCGTTGCGGAGCACAGGCTCCGGACACACAGGCTCAGCGGCCATGGCTCACGGGCCCAGCCACTGTGCGGCATGTGGGATCTTCCCGAACCGGGGCACGAACCCACGTCCCCTGCATCGGCAGGCGGACTTTCAACCACTGTGCCACCAGGGAAGCCCCATCTTAACCATTTTTAAGTGTACAGTACAGTAGTGTTAACAATATGCACATTGTTGTTCAACAGATCTCTAGAGCTTTCTTATCTTGCGAAACTGAAACTCTCTACCTTCTTTTTAAATGGCTGAATAATATTCCCCCATATGTATATACCACAATTTCTTTATCCATTCATCCACTCATGGACTAGGTTACTTTTGCTTCTTGGCTATTGTGATTAGTGCTGCAGTGAACATGGGTATGCAAATATCTCTTCAACATCCTATTTTCTTTTCTTTCTTTCCTTTTTTTTTGGAATATATACCCAGAAGTGGGATTGCTGTATCATATTGTAATTCTATTTTTAGCTTCCATACTGTTTTCTGTAGCAGCTGCCTAATTACTTTGGCTAGGATTTCCAGTGAGAGAGGTCATCCTTGCCTGTTCACGATCTTAGAGGAAAAGCTTTGAGCTTTTCACCATTGAGTGTGTTGTTAGCTATGGGCTTTTCATATATGGGCTTTATTATGTTGAGGTACTTCCCTTATTTTCTTCTTGTTGATTGTATTTATCATGAAAGGAAGTTGAATTTTGTCAAATGCTTTTTCTTCATCGATTGAAATGATCATGTTTTTTTCTTCATTCTGTTAATGTGTTATATTACATTGATTCCTTTTCATATGTTGTACCATCCTTGCATTCCAGAAATAAAAACTACTTGGCTATGGTGTATAATCCTTTCAGTGTGCTGCTGAATTCACTTTGCTGGCATTTTGTTGAGGATTTTGGCATCAATATTCATCAGGGATGTTGGTCTGTAGTTTTCTTTTCTTGTAGTAAGTTTGTCTGGTTTGGGTATTAAAGTAATGCTGACTTCAGAGAATGAAATGAATTTGGAAGTGCTCCCTTATCTTCAATTTTTTGTGGGGAGAGTTTGAGAAGGATTGGTGTTAATTTCTCTTTATATATTTGGTAGAATTCTCAAGTGAGGACATCTGGTTCTGGGCTTTCTGCTAGGAGATTTTTTTATTACTGATTAATCAATCTTCTTACTAGTTCTGTATCTATTCAGACTTTTTATTTGTTCATGATTCAGTCTTTATAGGTCGTATGTTTTTAGGAGTTTATCCATTTTTTTCCTAGGTTATCCAATTTGTTGGCATATAATTGTTCATAGTAGTCTGTTACAATCCTTATTATTTCTGGCATCAGTTATAATGTCTACCCTTTCATTTCTGATTTTTGTTATTTGAGCCTTTTTTTTCTTTGTTAGTCAAGCTAAGCGTTTGTTGATTTGTTGGTCTTCAAAAAAACCAACTCTTCGTTTCATTGATTTTTTTTCTATTGCTTTTTGTTTTCTAATTCATTTATTTGTGCTCTAATCTTTTTTTTAATCAATTTATTTATTTTATTTATTTATTTTTGGCTGCGTTGGCTCTTTATTGCTGCATGCAGGCTTTCTCTAGTTGCAGCAAGCGGGGGCTGCTCTTCGTTGTGGTGCGTCGGCTTCTCATTGCAGAGCACAGGCTCTAGGCACACAGGCTTCAGTAGTTGTGGCACACGGCTCAGAAATTGTGGCTTGCAGGCTCTAGAGTGTGGGCTCAGTAGTTGTGGCACACAGGCTTAGTTGCTCTGCAGCATGTGGGATCTTCCCAGACCAGGGATGTCCCCTGCATTGACAGGTGGATTCTTAACCACTGCGCCACCAGGGAAGTCCCTCTACTCTTTATTATTTCCTTCCTTCTGATAACTTTGGGTTTAGTTTGTTCTTCTTTTTCTAGTTCCTTGAGATATAAAGTGGGTTGCTGATTTTAGATATTTCTTCTTTTTTAATGAAGGCATTTAAGACAATAACTTTCCCTCTTAGTTCTGCTTTTGCTGAATCCCGTGTCAGTATATTGTGTTTTCATTTTCATTTATGTTAAAATATTTTCTAATTTCCCTTTTGATTTCTTCTTTGGCCCATTGGTTGTTGAAGAGTTTGTTGTTTAATTTTCACTTATTTAATTTTTCAGTTTTCATTTTGCTGTTGATTTCCAGTCTCATTCCATTGTTGTCTAAAAAGATAATTGATATGATTGCAATGTTCTTAAATTTGTTAAGATGTGTTTTGTAGCCTAATAGGTGATCTATCCTAGAGAATATTTCATGTGTGCTTTAGAAGAATGTGTATTCTGCTCTTGTTGAGTGGAGAATTCTGTCCATGTCTGTTAGGTACAGTTGATCTATAGTGTTCTTCAAGTCCTCTATTTCCGTATTGATCTTCTGTCTGGTTGCTCTATCCATTATTGAGAGTGGGGTATTTAAATCTCCTACTATTATTGCATTATTGTCTACTTTTTCCTTCAATTCTGTCCATTTTTGCTTCATATATATATAGGTACTCCAATGTTAACGATATATAATTATTGGTGGTGAGTTGACCCTTTATTATTGTATAATGCTCTTCTTGTCTCTTATCTCAGTCTTTTAAAGTCTATTTTGTCTGATACAAGATCGCCACTTCTGCTTCCTTTCTTTTTATTTTTTGGTTACCATTTGCATGTAATATCTTTTTCTGTCCTTTCACTTTTTTCCTGCATGTGTTCTTACATCTAAAGTGAGTCTCTTATGGATAGCATTTAGTTGGATCTTGTTTTTCTGTTTGTTTGTTTGTTTGTTTTGTGGTACGCGGGCCTCTCACTGTTGTGGCCTCTCCCGTTGCGGAGCACAGGCTCCGGATGCGCAGGCTCAGTGGCCGTGGCTCACGGGCCCAGCCGCTCCGCGGCATGTGGGATCTTCCCAGACCGGGTCACAAACCTGTGTCCCCTGCATTGGCAGGCGGACTCTCAACCACTGAGCCACCAGGGAAGCCCTGGATCTTGTTTTTTCAATCCACTCAGCTTCTCATGTCTTTTGATCAGGGAATATAATCTATTTACATTTAAAGTAATTACTGATAGTAACAAAATTATTATTGCAATTTTATTCATTTTTTCTGTACGTCTTATAGTTATTTTGTCCTTTGCCTCTCTTGATGTACTCCTTTGTGTTTTGTTGATTTTTTTTCGTAGACTTGTTTTTGATTTCTTTCTCATTTTTCTTTTATGTGTTTTCTATAGGTATTTCTTTGTGGTTACCATGGAGAGTACATAAAACATCTTATAGTATAGTAATCTATTTTAAAATAATAGAAACTTCAGTCACGTACAAAATGTCTACTCTTTTACATCTCCCCTCCAATTTGTTATTGATGTCACAAATTACACAATTTTATAGTTATAGTTATTTTTATGAATTTATCCTTTAAATTCTACACCAGAATGAAAAGTGATATACACACCACCATTACTGTATACTGTATTTGTCTATTTATTTACCTTCACCAGAAAGCTTTATATTTTTATATGCTTTTTTGTTGTTGTCCAGCATTCTTTCCTTTCAGCTTAATGGACTCCCTTTAGTATTTCTTGTAAGGTAGATGTGGTGGTGATGAATTCCCTTAGCTTTTGTTTATCTGGAAAGGTCTTTATTTCTCTTTCATTTTTGAAGGACAGTTTTGTTGGATATAGTATTCTTGGTTGGCAGGTTTTTTCTTTTAGCCCTTTGAATGTATCATCGTACTCCCTTCTGGCCTATATTTTTTTCTGCTAAGAACTCTTCTAATAATCTTACGGTAGCTCCCTTGTACATGATGTGACACAGTCTTGCTACTTTCAAGATTCTCTCTTTGTCCTTTGATGGTTTGATTACAGTGTATCTCTGTATGGGGTTCTTTGGGTTCATCTGAGTTGGAGTCTTTTGAGTTTCTTGAATTTGGATGTCCAATTCATTCCTCACATTTGGGAAGTTTTTGACCATTATTTCTTCAAATAAGCTCTCTCCCTCTTTCTCTCTCTTCTCTTTCTGAGATTCCCATAATGCATATATTAGTAATACTTGCTGATGTCATCAAGTATCTTGAGCTTTCTTCATCTTTCTTGATTCGTTTTTCTTTTTGCTCTTCTGACTCAATAATTTCAGATGACCTGTCTTAGAGTTCATGGATCTTTCTTTTGCTTGAACAAGTTTGATGTTGAACCCTTATAGTGAACTTCTCAATTCAGTTATTGCATTCTTCGGTTCCAGAATTTGTTTAGTTCTTTTTTTTTTTTTTAGTTTCTGTCTTTTTGTTGGTATTTTCATTTTGTTCACACATCATTTTCCTGATTTTGGTTACTTGTCTGTGTTCTCTTATAATTCATTGAGCTTCTTTAAGATGATTGTTTTGCATTCTTTGTCATGTACTTCATAGATTTCTGTTTCTTTAGGGTCTTTTTTTGAGATTTATTATTTTCCTTTATTGTGTCATATTTCTGTTTGATAGTGTCCCTTGTTATTTTTTTGCTGAGATTTGGGCATTTGAAAAAACAGCCATCTCTTCCAGTCTTCACAAACTAGCTTCATACAGGCAAAGACCTCCATCAGTCAGCCCAGCTAGAGATTCTGGGAATGTCTCAAACATTCTGGAGATGTGTCTTTTCTGGGCTTGTGCATGTATTTTCCCAATTAGGGAAGTCTGCTGATTTCTTTTTTAGGAGTTTGTAATCTCTTCCTCCCTCTGGTCTCTGTCTTCAGTACTGCAGGTTCTCTGGTATTTCAGCAATCTCTCCTTTGTTTTTATTGACCCCCCAGGCATCCAAAGTATGCAGGATCCTCTCCAGTGCCCTGAGTCTAATGAGACAGAAACCAGTTCCTAGGGAAGTCCCTTGAAAAGATGGAACGTACATTGAATGTATGTTACACTTCTCTATTCACAAGTTGGGTGTTTTCTCCCAATTGTGCTGAGCTGTGCCAGCTTGGAGAAAAGGTTATCATAGGTGAAATCCAACAGCTTTTCTTACTCACTTACTCATTCTAAAACAGCTGTTTTTAGCTTTGTGCTTCCCTAGAGTACTGTAGCTTCTTAGCTGTTTTCTGAAGTTCTCACAAAGGCTTTTTGGACTGTATGTTGTTCTTAAGTCAGTGTCTCTGTGGGGGAGCCAGGTTTGAGACTTCCTATCCTGTCATACAGCTGACATCACTCTTGTGTCCAAGTCTTTAAATAAGAGTCTGGTATGACCTTAGGCTCAGCTTCTCTCTTGGGCCTGGCAACCCCACACAAGGAACTCTCCCAGAAGATCAAATGCTTTCTTTAAAGGGCAGGTTTTTGGCTTTAGTGCAAGAGTAGAACTTGCAGTCAGTCTGTTATAAGGTGGCATGAGAAAGGGCTTCCTATGGCCCCAGCTTTTCTGAAGGTAGTTCTTTAATGCATTCACTTTGGTGCTGACTCCCTGCCCCAATCCTTTCCTTTTGTGGGGTTGAATCTGACATCTTCTTCTGAGGCTCCTTTGGGAGGACCTGCCTTTGTCTCAGGAGACTTGAGCAGCACTTTCCACTCCATAAGTTCTATATTCAGAAGTTCTGGCAAATTCTCTTGTTTTCCAGTCTTGTTCTTTTTAGACTATATTTCTGTCATTTCAGGGGACCCTGGGGAGATAGAAGAAGTACATGTGCATGCTTGATCTACCATCTTAAAATGAAAATCCCTGATTTTTTTTTCCTTAAGAGCCTAATTCCATAATTTTTTTTCAGTCTCAGCTTCATTAATCATTTCTTATTAATTGGTACTTCACATTTAGTTTGTCTGATAATCGGCAGAGGATGCTTTTCTGAAGGACTTTTCTTTTATTCTGTGAGCTCTGAATGGAAAGAGGTAATGTGGCAGACCTACCACTGTAGAAATCAAATTAACTTTTCAGAATTCCAAGAATTCAACTCTAATTTGCATATTCTATTTCAGAAGAGACAG
This sequence comes from Hyperoodon ampullatus, assembly GCF_949752795.1. Classification (NCBI taxonomy): domain Eukaryota; kingdom Metazoa; phylum Chordata; class Mammalia; order Artiodactyla; family Ziphiidae; genus Hyperoodon; species Hyperoodon ampullatus. The sequence goes on along the minus strand of NC_136923.1, from coordinate 47,262,209 downwards.
GGTTGGGGACACACTGCTACAAACACAGCTGCTACTGTTGATCATATCATGAATTTTCTAGTTTTTTTAAATAAAATGGTTCCTCTCACTCTCTGTGCACCTGGCACGAGACTCCCAAGAGTCTGACAGCCCTGCAGTGACCACAGGTGAGCGACACAGTGATGGTGGAGTGGGCAGTACTTTACCGCTGGCACCAGAAAACGTGTAGCTTCTGAGTGCCAATTTTCTCTGGTCCCGTTCTTTTTCCCTTTCCCAACCAAGACACCCTATAATCATTACCTGAACTATATTGTCATGGGTAGCCAACTTCTTTGTATTTATTAGTTTAAAAATTCTGCCCATCTCCCCACCCCACCCCTCACTGTTTCTCTTCTCCTTTACTTTGTGTAGGATACATTTTGTGAGTTTCACTTTAAAGGAAGATTGTTGGTGAAGAATCACAATCATGGCCCATAAAATATCTTCTCTTTTCATAAAGAGGCTATGAAAAACCAACTCAGCTATTCATTTTGAGTGTGTTTTTCTTCAAATCTGAGCAGATTTGTATTTTATCTTAGGCTTTCTTTTATTTATGAAAACAAGTAAAAATAGCTAAAATTCTTTTCACAATTTTTTTCCTCTGTTCAGTTAGCGTAAAGTAGTTCCCAGCCTTGAAACAGATTTTCTGTATGAAAAATATAAACGAGATTTTAAAAATTAATCTTTTGAAGCACAGTGCTATAAATGTTATTTAGGTTTCTAGGCTTGACTACAAAAGCTTACTTAAATCCATCATGATGTTCAACTTGAATTCTGGATCCTGGATACAAGAACCTACTAAGAAGAAAGAGGGGGATAATGTATCCTTTCCTGATCATTCAGACAATGTTGGTTCCTCTCTGCTTCTCTTTACCCCTCTTCCTTGAAGCTGATACCCTGTGTTGCCTTCCCCACCCCACTCCCAAGGTCTCAAGGTTATTGGGGAGGGGGAGTACAGAGAGAGAGTGTTTGCTAACGCCAGCTAATTAATTAACAGGTATCTGTGAATGGTGATGCTTCTTAACCCTGCCAGAATATTTTCCCTTTTTAAAGATGGTGTGTTATGCCACATAAACCTAAAATTGGTGAAACTTCTGAGAGTGTAGCAAAGTGGGGGGAAAAAATCAGTGTGACAAGATTTTGATAGGTAAGGGGGGAGACAGCCACCACTGAAGCAGTCTGGCCCTGCATCATTGTCCTCAGTCATTTGCAGAATGTGTGATTGCTTTTGCCAGCTTCTTGGACTCCCGATTAAAAGCCAGACTCTCTGAGCTGCAGGTTGTTTGGTCTGGGTCTGTTTACTGGGCATGTGGGCAGTGGTGACCAGGTGGGTTAGGAGCCTGGCAGGGCACGTGTGGTTCGTTTTTTAAATGAGTGGAATCCCTGCGTTCTTTTTCACATAAGTGTTTTTTACCCCATACAAAAGTAATGCATGTCTGTTAAAGGCTAAAGATAAAGAAGTTGCCCAAAGTGCCACCATCCAAACAAAATTTCATTGTGAAGATGTTGATATTTCTTCCAATCTAGTTAATAAAGTTGGCATTTTTATTTTGTTCTCTGAGACACTTTTTTTTTTTCTGCTGAAGAATATGATTATCTGTTTTGAGGAAAGGATATTTAACGATGATTTGAGATTAGCTCTGCGAAAGAAAAGTGAGAACGCGATGTGTAATTCCCACCTCTCCTTCCTCATTTTAAGTATTGAATTGCATATTCTAAGCAATAAATGTGTTTTAAAATTCTTAAGTCTCAAATTAGTGCCCTTAAATGCTTCTGTCCCTCGTGGTCAGCTCTCTGTCCTCGACAGGGACCACATCAGACCCCCTGTTTATGGCTAAGCCCCTGCCTGGCATGGCAGCCTGGCTCTGTGCCTTGGAACTTCTTCCAGGAGCTTCACCTTTGGCTATTCTCTTGGTTCCATCCCCAAAGCATCTCAACATGTTTAGGAATTATACCTTTAAAGAACAAACACCTGGCCAGCACAGGTCTCTGTCCAGGTGCTGCCTCGCCCCTCACCCCTCCTTTGCAGGAAGACTCTCTGAACCCTGTGGTCGGCACCTCCCTCTCCAGCCTTGCCTGCAGTCCCTTCCCAGCCCACTGAGTCCTGCTTCTGCGACCACTCAGCTGAAGCCACTCCCACCAGGGTCACCAGAGGCCTCCTCGTGGATAAACCTATATGTTCCCCCTCAGGCTTCATGTACTTGACCCTCCGACACCCTCCTTGACTGGCTTCTTTCTCTCCCCTTTGCTTCTGAAACTCCAGAATCTCCTAGATTCTGCTTATCAGGCTTCTTGCTGGCCCCTCTCCTTTGCTCGTCATGCATGTTTCGGTTCCCCCACTTACATCCTCTGCCATCGTCTTGCCATCTCGTCTTTCCTCTCTCTCACCACACAGCCTTGCAAATCTCGTCCACTCCCATGGCTTTATCTGCCACTTACACACATACAGCAGTGACCCAAATCTATGCCTCCTTGACTCCTCTACCGTACTAGATGCTGGACGTGTCCACTTAGACACTCCATAGACATCTGAAAATCCACAGCCCGCGCAGACCCCTTCTCCCCTCTGGCCTGGCCCCCATCCTGTGCTTATCAGTTCAGTGCATGAGTCACGGGGGTCTGGCGAGTCTGCTGCTAACGAGCCCTCCAGGCACTCCTGGAGCTTCAGCCCCACTGCTCTAATGCACACTCAGGTCACCCTGCTCACTTGCCTGCACTTCCACACTCGTCCACGCCCCTTGCCACAGACAGAGAAATCTGATTGAGTCATTCCTGTGTTCATGCTTTCAGCGCCCCCTCTGCTGCCTGTGTCCCCGGGCTCCTGGTTGCCTCTGCAGCCCCTCTCTTTTCATCCCCCATCCCTTTGTCCATTTGCCCTCTCTCTGGAAGCACTTCGGCCCCCTCTCCTTGCCTGGCTAACTCCTTCTCATCCATCACGTCTCTGTTCAAACTTATTTCTTCAGGAAGCCCTCTCTGACCTGCTGGTCCAAGTGCCCGTGGTCTCGTGTGTGTACCCTACCAGTAACACTCCTGCGTGGCATTGTAATGTCCTGTCCTTACTCATCTCCCCACCTAGACTGTGCGCCAGGACATCAGCCCTTTTGCTGCAGTGGCCAGCATAGCAGTCACGAATGGAGCGATGGACACAGGGCTACTGCCCTGCTGGCTTCTGGTTGTGTGGGAACCAGTGAAGAGTGCCGGCTGTGCAGCTTGCGGGGCTCTTCAAGGAGTGTGACCCTGGGGTTGTTACGTGGGACGTGAAAAGCTTGAAATAAGCAGGTCTACTAGGAACTTTTTTGCAAATGTAGTTCCAAAGAAAATGATTTCTCTACATATGGGCTTTTAAAAGCATTTATTATAAAATATTTTGGGGGAAGTAAACCATAGAGAACCACTCATAAAAGCTCGTTGCTGCATAAGTGTTTTAACCATGTTAAAATAACTTCCTGTTTTAACTAATATTGTCTAATAAATACCTACTTTTTTTCAATTCAAGAGAGCTTTATGAACATTTCATATGGAAACTATGAGCACCGAGATCTGTGGCAGCCTTGCCCAGTCACCCGGTGGCCAGTCTTGTTTCCCAAAGAAGAGTTGACACATCTTACAGGTCCCCTGTAAGGGAAGTGCTTGACAGGGTCTCCTTTTCAATAATTCCTCCTGAGACTCTAGAGAAGAGAAAATGGGGACAGATTTGCTAGGAGAGATGGGATAGGGCCAGTGACCGGGTCATGGTGGGGCTCTGGCAACTTGAGGACCCACAGTTTCTGAAAAATATGGATTTCTTTCCATTCACTAATTTGTTTATTTCTTGTCTAACAATCCTACTGAAGAGGTTAAGTCCTACATAAAGTTATATCTCAGTGCTCCAGTGGAATGAAATAATGACACAGTATAGCTCTTCCTAAATTATTCATTTGTTCTTTGTTGATTATCTCCAGGTTCCTATTAATTCAGTTCACTTAGTTCAGAATTATAACACATGATGTCATCTGTTTTATCTTCTTGTTTTCACACTATAGACACCTAATCAGTATCTTCCAGTGCCTTCTTTTGGTCCTGGTAGTCACATTTTAGTGAAGACTGCCCATCCCTGGTCCACTCCAGATCTCCTGCTAACACCAGGCAGTGCCTGGCCTTCCCTGGGGTTCTGCCGGTTTTCAAGTTTTTGTGTTGAATTATTGCTTGTTCTGGCACGATGTTGATTTCCTTCATTATTTCATGCTTCTCCCAGGAGATGTCCACATGTTATTTATCCTTCATCCCCCTTTTGAAAATATCACAGTAAGGAATTCACTTATTTTTTTTTCAGCTATGTTCCTTTTCTGTCAATAATTCAATGCAACATTTCTTACAGCCTGTTCCGTCTCCTTCACTGATTTTCTTAATGCCTTTTAATTATTTCCTACCTTTAAAATTTATTATCCAGCCTTTAATATTTAGTAATTCATGCTGCCATCAAAGAGGCAACTTTAAGGATCATTCAGCTTTCTGTGGGTCTTGATCCTGGGTCACAGGATGAAGGCAGAATTAGAGAAACATCGAGTCGAGGCTGTGCATCTGAGGAGCAGGCTTACCAGGGGAAGCAGTCCTGTTGGCTTATTTCTGCAGAGAAAGAAGCATAATTATAAACCTCATATTATTATGTTAGAAAACCTCTGTATGGTGTTGGTGTAGAAGGGAAATAAAATAGCCAGGTTCTAAGTTTCCCATGTTACAAAGGATACGTTTTACATAATATAAAGGATACGTTTTACATAATATAAAGGATACGCTCTACATTTCTGTATACATTTCTGCCTCATAATATGTGGAGTCTGCAACATAAGGTAGCACATTACAGTCGATCAACTCATCAATATTTATTGATTGTCATTTCATGAAAGAAACTGCACCAGACACTACTGGGGATGCAGAGGATACAAGGCACCAAAAGGCACATGCACGTTCCACGTTACTCAGCCTGAAGTACAGCACAGGGGAGGATGTTGTTACACAAAGAGCAACGTTTGGCTCTGCACATGTTGCACACTAAATACGTTGGGGATTAAGACATGCATAAAAAAAAGCATTTGGTGGGAGACTTCTCAGAATAAACTTTATTTTTCACTGAGAGTAGCATATGGTATCATTTTAAGGGAATAACTGATTTTAAAAGAATAAAGCAAAGTAAGTCAATAATTATTGAATGGGCCACAGTGGGATGGATTAAATAAAACTCATGGACCTGGTTGATCTGTGATACATCACAGGCCAGTAATTAGAAGTGACCCAAGATTAACGAGAAGGATCACGGTGCTGAGGTGCTAATTTGTCTCCTCGCCCACATGGTCTAATGTGTCCCTGCAACGTGTGCTCTTTCTTGTTTTCAGCACGCACTCCTGGCTTTGAAGTTCATCCTTGCATTTGCCATACCTGATAAGCCACGGCATATCCAGATGAAACTGGCCAGATTGGAATTTGAATCTTTGGAGGCACTCAAGCAGCAGGTAAGGGCAACTGTCCTGGAAATAAAAATGTATTTCTTTAGCAAATGCCAGGAAACATAAGTCAGAGAACTCACTCTCAGCTTTTACTTCAGCCTTGAAGTTACCAGTTTAAATAAGTATAGAAGATTCCAGTTTTTAATTTTTATTTATTTATTTTATTTTTGGCTGCATTGGGTCTTTGTTGCTGCACGTGGGCTTTCTCTAATTACGGCGAGCGGGGCCTACTCTTCGTTGCGATACGCGGGCTTCTTATTGCGGTGGCTTCTCTTGTTGTGGAGCACAGGTTCTAGGTGCTCATGCTTCAGTAGTTGTGGCACATGGGCTCAGTAGTTGTGGCTCATGGGCTCTAGAGTGCAGGCTCAGTAGCTGTGGCTCACAGGCTTAGTTGCACCACAGTATGTGGGATCTTCCCAGACCAGGGCTCGGACCTGTGTCCTCTGCATTGGCAGGCGGATTCTTAACCACTGTGCCACCAGGGAAGTCCCTCAGTTGTGTTTTTTTTTTTTAATTTTTATTTCATATTGGAGTATAGTTGATTTACAATGTTGTTTGTTTTAGGTGTACAGCAACCTGATTCAGTTACACATATCCATATATCTATTATTTTTCAGATTCTTTTCCCATTTAGGTTATTACAGAATATTGAGCAGAGTTCTCTGTGCTATACAGTAGGTCCTTGTTGGTTATGTATTTTAAATATAGTAGTGTGTATATGTCAATCCTCAAACTACCAATTTATCCCTCCCCCTACCTTTCCCCTTTGATAACCATAAATTTTTTTCTAAGTCTGTGAGTCTGTTTCTGTTTTGTAAATAAGTTCATTTGTATCATTTTTTTTGGATTCTGCATATAAGTGAGATCATATATGTCTTTCTCTGACTTACTTGTCTTAGTATGATAATCTCCAGGTCCATGCATGTTACTGCAAATGGCATTATTTAATTCTTTTAATTGCTGAGTGATATTCCATTGTATATGTGGACCACATCTTCTTTATCCATTCATCTTTCAATGGACATTTTGGTTGTTTCCATGTTTTGGCTCTTGTAAATAGTGCTGCTATGAACACAGGGGTGTGTGTATCTTTTTTTAAAAAATTAATTAATTAATTTTTGGCTGCATTGGGTCTTTGTTGCTGCACGTGGGCTTTCTTTAGTTGCGGCGAGTGAGTGCTACTCTTCGTTGTGGTGCGTGGGCTTCTCATTGTGGTGGCTTCTCTTGTTGTGGAGCACAGGCTCTAGGCACACGGGCTCAGTAGTTGTGACTCACGGGCTCTAGAGCGCAGGCTCAGTAGTTGTGGCATACAGGCTTAGTTGCTCTGCATCATGTGGGATCTTCCCAGACCAGGGCTTGAACCCGTGTCCCCTGCATTGGCAGGCAGATTCTTAACCACTGCACCACCAGGGAAGCCCCTGTTTATAGGCTTTTTGCTGATGGCCATTCTGACTGGTATGAGGTGATACCTCGTTGTAGTTTTGATTTGCATTTCTCTAATAATTAGTGATATTGAGCATCTTTTCATGTGTCTCTTGTCCATCTGTATGTCTTCTTTGGAGAAATGTCTATTTAGGTCTTCTGCCCATTTTTTGATTGGGTTGTTTGTCTTTTTAGAGAAGATTCCAGTTTAGGATGGCATAACAAAACCAAATTCCTAATAATATGAGCAACAAATAGGTTTAAAGAACTAAACTAAGCAAAACAAAAATATTCAAGCAATGTTAAATGAAGACTAGAGCTGGCATTCAGCAAAAGAACCAGACAGAGATTTCCAAGAATCTCCCTGGGGCAGGTCCACGGTTTCCAAGTCTACCTTCTACAGAAACATTAGGGGATGAGAAGTGAGGAATTGGAATCCTGAATAATATCTCACGGAGCACAAGAGAGAATGGGAAAGTGTGGGCAGAAGCAGCAGAAAATGCCATGGAGGTAGAATCCTCTTCCTGATGATTTCCACATTCTACCAAAGGATCCCCCCCACCCCTGCCGCAAAAAGAAAGAGAGAATTTAAAAAGCCATGCTGGAGTTCACCATTTTGGTGATTTTCTACCTGTAACAGAATGAGAGTTGGGAGACAAAAGATCCCTAGATGCCTAGAGCTAGCTGGTCATCTGCAGTCATATATAGGAATTTAATGAATGAGAAAATCAATAAGGCAGAGTCATCTGAGGGGACAAGCTCTGGGTCCAGGACCTCTCTGACCCATGCAGTCCTGTATGCTTCCAAACCACCTTTTACAGGAATATTTCCTTTTATATTCGGGGAATTGGGAGAAAAAAAACCTTGAAGAGGACCCACCCAAGCCAATCTTCTGATAGAAGCCAGGGCTCCAAGGGTGGTGCTCCAGATAGGGGAACCCCACATTGAGGCAGAACCTGACCCTGATTAGGTGGGGTGAGCCCAGCAGAATAAGACTTGCGATCAGAGTACAGAAAAGCGGAAGAACCCCGGGTCCACCGCGTTTTCTGTGTTGATGTTTGTCACAGTGGGTGAGAAGACTGAATTAGCTGTGTTTCCTAGCTGTAGGACAAGTTCACTTTGGGCCTGTGGGCTCACCAGTGTGTTTGTCTCTTAGATGGAAACGCAGCATCATGCTCAGTAGTGAAACACCAGCAGCATTCACAACAGTGTCAGGAGACCCATTATCACTACTGACGTTTAGCATTGTTCTGGAGGCGTAATCAGTGTAGTTATACAAGAGGAAGAGATAAGTTCAAGGAACCCGGAAGAGGCAAAGTTATCATTACTTGAAGATTATAAGATTTTGTGTCTAAAAATCACAAGATAAATTCTTATAACAGTAGGAAAATTTGAAAAGAAGCAGGTTGTAAAGTTTGTCTAAAATCATATGTTTCCTTTCAAAAAAATAGTAACCAGTTTGAGAATATTATTGAGAGAAAAGTCCCATTTACAGAAGAAACCAAAATAAAATCTGTAGGTGGTAATTTATGAAAACTATGTGGATAATCAATGTGAAGAATATTTTTTAAACTCTACTGGGATCAAAAGATTCAATCTTGTGAAAATGTAATGCCAAGTCAAATATATAGAAATAAACATTTGAGAATAGCAAGGAAACTTCTGAAAAAGAAGAAAAATGAGGCCTCTAGCTCTGCCATATTAAAGTGTATTTTGAATAATTCAATCGTCATGGTAATTAAATCCATTTTGAATGTGGGGAGAAAGGGACAGGTCAGTGGAATAGATCAGAGATTCCATAAATGGACCCAAATAAAAATGGAACTTTATGGTAAAAGTGACGTTTTATGTCAGTGGGAAAAAAAGAAAGATTATTTGTTATATGGTTTGATGATGACAAACAGTTGTTTGGGAAAATTATTACACTTTATTCTACCTCATTTCTTATGTACCTCTCTCCCCTCCACCCAACAAAGTTCAGATGGTTGAGAAATTTAAACGTAAAAAACTTAAACCATAAAAGGTCTATTAAAAAGCATGGGTACTTCATCCAGTGGGAAATGCCTTTCTAATCAGGACACAAATCCCCGAATTTATAAAGGAAAATATTGATACAGTAAGATACAAGAAAATTTAAAACTCCTGTACCACAGAAAAAAAAGAAAATTGAAAAGATAAATTGGACAAGCTGGGGAAATAATGTGCTCAGCTCTCACTTGGAGGAGAGGGCAGAGAGGTAGGATGGACGGGGAGGTTCCAAACAGTCTAACGTTCCTTAGACTCTGCGAGGAACACAGACTGTTATGAGGGCCTCAGTGTTGAGATTCTCAGCTTAGATGAGTCCTCTTTCCTGAACATAACCGCCTGAGCGCGCCCGGGCGTCCTGCTGGTCCCTCCTGGCTGTCCATGGCCACACCTCTTCGCTTCTCACAAGCATCCTTCTTCCATATTGCAGAAGGAAGCTACACCTCTCACCGTTTGGAACCGTACCATGTGCCTTGTTCCCAGAGTTACCCCCCCCAACCAAGTAACAGAACCTTTCAAAATGGAGGTGTCGGGCTAAGCTGTATTCGATAAAGGCACCCCAATCTCCTGCCCTCCATCCCCTTAAGAAATGCATTTCCAAAATATAGCTAGAAATTTATGTTCATTGTTTATCAAAATGTGTACTCTGTTTATATAATTTTTATCATTTATGCAGCAGTAACAATTGTAATGGTCAGTCAGTCCAGAAGAAAATTTTAAATACCTATCGTGAGACTTCTGGTCATAGGGAATTTTAAAGGCTTCTTAAGTTTCAATTTTGAGCATATAATTATTGCAGCAAAGTATTAGAAAGAGATTGATGAAGACTTTCAAGCAAAACAAAAATTTATTAAGATTCTTTGGGAAGAGTGGAAAGAAAATATTACTTCAAAGAAGAAAAAGAAGGAAAAACAAAATTTTTTAAGAGCATGTTCATGTATCTTTTGAATGGGTGATGGTGGATATCACGTCACTATAATGTTTAGCATTTCTTGGATATCTTTAAAAGAGTGACCTCATAGTTTATTTTTGTGTCAATATTTACAGTATGCTGGAAAATATTTTTGCAACTATTTTACTTTATGATGAAAATTTTAGATGTCAACTTAAAATTGTGTGGGGAGGGCATTTGGCATCCAGAAATTTTATGTTATGTAAGCAAAAAAAATTTTTTTAATTGAACAGCATTGTCTCTGGAAGAGTTTTGGTAAATCAGGTTTCTCCACTGATTACATTTCTAGTGAGGTTTTATTGATTGGGGCAGCCTTGGCCATGTATACACCTTCACTCCAGGTCAAGGCAAGATTTTGCTTCATGTTAGGAAGGCTTTCCTCTCCTCTCGCTCAAGATTTCACCCTGCCGTGTATTTGTCTAAAAAGCAAAGGGTCTTTCTCGATGTTGGATCTGACTAACATGTCTCTTGTTACTAAACACATTTACCTGAAAGTCCTACTTCAGAGCTGTCATGTTTGCTTTGGAGGGACTGGTGGATATTAGTGTTTACTATGGATGTGACTAAATAACCTCCCAAGTCATCTCAGCTCCTGGATTCCCATATCTTCAGATATGCCGCCCCACCTGACAGTAAAGCAAAGTCCAAAGTCGACGACAAGTTTTGTTTATGCTCGTCTTCACTGGGAAATGAAACATTAACCAAAATTCCATCTTATATTATATAAAAAGAAAAAAAATCTAAGTGATTTTAAGTCTCTTTGGAGTGTTTTCTCTTGAGGACATAGATGTGATTCTCTGATTAACATCCCCTTCTAAGAAAATGTGATTTTGGTGCCGATTTTGCTGTTAAGGTTCTGGTGGGCAGAGATGTCCAGTAGGTGTCCACTCAGTATATTTATCAAATGCCTCCATAGAAGGGTGTTCCTGGCTTGCACTAATAGGTGACTTAAATTTGTGCACATGCAGCCTCAGTGTCTCAGATCCATCAAGTAGGCAGGAGGCCATGATGAGTACTTGTGGTTTCCTAGGGCCTTGACTGCAAACCCAGGAAAAGCTTTCCTCTCCCCACCTACCGCCACTGCTTGTTTTTGTTAAAATTACAATCTGAGAATAAAAGGTCCAGAGTAAAACCTGGGCAGAAGGTCTTCTTTTGCTCGCTCACTCTCTCCTGCTGGCCCAGGGCTTTGCTGCATGGTTGACACTGCTGCCTGGGCCACCCAAGTTCATGCTGCTGCCAGTCGGAGACAAAGATTTTCTTCACATTTCCTCTTTAGTGTCACTGTGCAGAGGTCCTGAAAAGTCTGAAAGGTCCTAGGTATGGAAGGTCACCCACTGTGCTTTTCAAAAACTCAAATTCACTGGCATGTCTTCAGTTTACTTGCTCAACTAGTGTCATTTCTAGGATATAGAATTTTTTCTTCCCTTTTTCTTTTTTCTTTTAAACTCTGACATTTAACTGTCTGCTTTGTAAACAAGTGGAGCCTCACCTCACTGGGCTATTCCCATGGACCAAAGGCAGAGAGAGCTTCTGCCATGTCTTCTGGTCAGTTGGTGGACTGTGATCAAAAATGGAGTTACGGAAGACATATTTAAGAATAAATCTCATTAATGCCTAGCCTGTCCCCAGACTCTTTCACTGTTAAGTGACCAGAAATTGATGACAAGCTTGTCAATAGAAATGATTACTCATGAATAATTACTGTGTTATGTTTAATTTATACTTGAATTGCCACCTTTCAACTCAGTTCCCATTTTATGGACAAAATGTGATTGAGAAATGTAAGTCATTGGACAGTTCTTAAATCAGGCTGTGCATCTTGAAAGTAGAACTTGCAAAAAATGCATGAGGCTGGGCCGCACACCATGAAGACTGATCCCCTAAAGCTAAGGTGGAGCCCAGATACCTACATTTTCACAACTCCTATTGCTCCACACCCCTTCCCTCAACCCCTACCTCCCAGCAGAGATGGATCCTAAGTGCCTTCAGGTGAGCAAGTTCTGGGCCAAGTCCTGCCACAGGGAATGAGTTGGGTAGTGTCTTTGCACCTCAGCTTTTTTGTTTTATAAAATGAAGGTCAGTGGGAAGGGCCAGAAATGTACGTGTTTTACCCAGCACCCAAGTGATTCCAATGCAGGAGCCGTGGAGCCCACTTGGGGAAGTGCTCTGTGGTCCTGGCTATTCCTCCAGCTCATGGCAGGGAGGGGGCCGTGGTGAGTGTGGGAACGAACATGGAGAAGAAGGGTACCCAGGGCAGTTATTTTTTCAGTGTCAGATGGGAAGCTGTGGCATTTCTAAATATATAAGCAAATGAGATATACTTGAAGGTGAGAGGCGAACTGGGGAAAATAAAATTGTTTGCTTTGCAAAGGGCATTTTCAAATGATTAGACTTCAGTTAGTGAGACCTTTACAGAGAATTCTAGACAGTAAATATCATCCTAGTGATGCCCTTTTATTTCTTTTCAAATTGATCTATTCCACTCTCAGTAATTTTAAGATCCAGTTAAAAATAGAAAGGAGTCTTATCCAGGTACCATTTGCTCCCTGGATGGCCTGGAGCACAAGGACACAACATCCTCAGTACAGTCATGCCTCTGGGCAGCCAGCCCTCTTGGGAGCCAAGCACCCACAGAAGCCAGGGAGCTGGTCCAGAAGGAGCCTTTGAGAAAGAGAACAGCCTCAGAAGTCAGTTGAAAGAACAGATAAGGACTTTAAGATAGGGAGGGTGGGAGGGAGGGAGACGCAAGAGGGAAGAGATATGGGAACATATGTATATGTATAACTGATTCACTTTGTTATAAAGCAGAAACTAACACACCATTGTAAAGCAATTATACTCCAATAAAGATGTAAAAAGAAAAAAAAAAGAAGACACCACAATGTGAATTATGGCCCTCAAGGGCTTCCAATCAAATGTGAGACCCTTGACCAGCAAGCCCGTTGGGCCGGCCTACATTATGTAATGTCTTTGTTTTCTAGGGTTAAGTATATTTAAACTATTTCCAACATTTCCCAAGAGCTTCTGAAGCTTTCTTTCCCTTCCTGTTTGTGCTCTCAAGTTATGGTAGCTAGATATACATTTTTAATGGAAAGTTAAGAGTTTCATAACATAGAATGAGGATGCTAAAGTATTTGACCTTTGCATATGCAATCACATGTTGATCTGCCAACTTGTAGTTCGGAATGAAATCTTGAATCCAGATAAAGAATTGGCTTCTGAGAAAGCCAGTGGCAGTCAGTGCTGGAGCCTTGGTCCTTGGGGAGGGGATGGTTCATTTCCCAGGGCCTCCAGTCAGTCCTCGCCTAGAAAGCTCAAAGTAAAGGTAAACTGAAGTCCACAGTGTTTCCAGAGTTCAAGTGGCCCCTCTAAGCTGGCGTCTCCCTCTCTCCTGTGTCAGGAGTTTGTCGCACAGCCCTGTGCAGCTTCAGAGCAAGTGGCTTGACCCTCCTGTTTCATAATCTCCCCAAACAGCCCTAGCACGCGTGGGCAGAGTGAGGCTGCAGTGACCCAGCATAAGACACACAGTGTGAAACAGGGCAGCGGCGGGGAGATGAGTTTGGTCATGCAGGAGGAGGACCACCTCAGGCTTGAGTGCCCTGCATCACTGGGCAAACCAGGAGGGAGTTCTGGGATAAAATGGTACCATAAAACCAGATGGGATGGCAAATCAGAATTGCACCTTTGCAGCAGTCCTACCTGTTTTCATGACCCGAACACAGCCGGGCAGTAATGATGACAGGGGTGGTAACAGATGGCGTGCAGTGGGAGGGCACATGAGCCAGGCACCATTCTAAGCCTTCCACTTGGGCTGTGACTCCTAACAGCAGTTCTCGGAGGTGGGGTCTGTTAGCCATTTATCTGCACTTGATTTTTCACACAGTAGATTTCTCTCTAATTCATAAATGATAACTGTCTTAAAGTGATTAATGCACTAACAAATACTGGCTCCTGTGCACCTCCTGAGTCCCTTCTGCTGTCAGTTTTTTTTTTAACATCTTTATTGGAGTATAATTGCTTTACAGCGTTATGTTAGTTTCTGCTGTATAAAAAAGTGAATCAGCTATATGTGTACATATATTCCTGTATCCCCTCCCTCTTGCGTCTCCCTCCCTATCCCACCCCTCTAGGTGGTCACAAAGCACCGAGCTGATCTCCCTGTGCTATGCGGCTGGTTCCCACTAGCTATCTGTTCTACATTTGGTGGTGTATATATGTCCATGCCACTCTCTTACGTCGTCCCAGCTTACCCTTCCCCCTTCCCGTCTGCTGTCACTTCTCCCTTACTTTTGGGTCTAGCAGGATTGCACTGCTCATGGATCCACAAGCACCCCTGCTGTAGCGTAACCCTGACCACCCAGACACCCCTTCTCCACCGTCAGTGGCACAGACCCTCCCTCCTCGGGAGAGCGGCCCTCTGCTGTGTGACAGGGTCCTGGTGCCCATTTCTGTGTATCTGCTCCTCTGCCCTTGGCCAGGTGATGCCTTCCTCACCCCTGCATCTCCTCACCCAGCACAGGGCCTGATGCCCAGTAGACTCTGACTAAATCTCCACTTAATCAAACTGAGTTTGTTGACTCATACATAGTTCAGAAGCTAATATATTAAGTAAATGACAAATGATGTCCTTGGACAAAAAAAGAGGAATCTTAAAATAGGTACTCGGGCAAAAATGGAAACAGTTAGGTCATATTCCTTTCTGGGATCACTAGGGAAGAGAATGCATTCCGAGGAATTACATGTGAGCACTTTAGAAGGACTCTATACCTAGCCTTGATGAAGCACGAATCCTTTTTTTTTTTTTTTTTTAAAGACTGTGATTGATATCAGTAAAAAGGGTGGCTCCCAAAAGACCATAAAGTAACCCCAAATCAAGCCAGATAGAATTCTAAAGTAGTTTGTACTTTGCACAGATTCAGACTCTGGAACAACCCTGTCCTCACCACTGTTGGTTAGGGTTTTCTTTTCTCTGCGTTTTTTGTTTTCACTAGAGAAAAAATGGTTTAAGGTTCACTGAGGCATCCAGACGTTAAAGTAAGATGCTTCACTAAAGCTCTAGAAAGCCTCTGATCTTTTTTGTCTCCCTAGTCAACAATCTATATAAATTGCTACTTATCTCATTCCCCTGGCCTTTGAGGCAAAATTTAAAATTTGTGTAAGACATGGCCAAATTAGAACCAGATTCATTTTCACTTGTGGAAATTCCTGAAAAGGACATGAAACAGAATAAAATGTAGCATTTTCCTAGTCACCATAGGAGAAGATGAGAAGCAGTGTGGGCAGAAGGGGCCTGGGAGCAGAGATCTATTCCACAGAGAAGGGCCTCAGGTTCACTGTATGGTGGAAGGGATGCCCTGTGCTTTGGACCATGTATACATATGTCATTAAAATATGTCCGTATTTGTAAAGAAAAAATTCACCCTATAATAAATTATTCTAGAGATTTCAGAATGCTTAAGACTATATGTTTAAGAAGAAAAGAAAGGTACATTCTGGTAAGTTATTAAAAGTTCTAAGAGTTCCAATCTCAGATTCTGTACTAGATTAGTAATTACATGGCCTTGAGGGCTGATGTGTGTGAGAGCAGGTCTTCCTTCTCCAGGCAAGTGCGTGAGCTGTTAGTTATGCATCTATTTAACTTTTTTTTTTATATACCAAATGTTCTGAGATATTAAAAGACTATATTTTTGGCTTCATCAAGATCAAAGATATTTGTCTGTGACTACCAGACTAGAAGCATCTTAGAGACAGGATTACTCCAGACACAGAATTCATATTTGTTGAATGAATGAACTTGTCAAATGAATGAGTCAGTAATTAGATGATGGGTCACAGCCCCATCCCTTTGTGCCTTTTTCTGTTATTAAATTCTAGTCCTTTGGCTTTGAAGTTGTCCTCTGTGTGTTAGATTTGAGATTGAGGAAACCATCATTGAGTACTTATAGTGTGGCTTTTTTTTTAATTACTTTCATTTTTAATTACTAGTAAATTGTTAAAATGGAAAACCTCTTTTTAAGTATAATAAATAGTATTCATTTCTGTGGATTTCCAATGCTACAGAACCTCAAGGATATGATTAAATATTATTGTATCATGTAATGAATGTAAACCTAAGAAATTGGGCTGAAAATATAGTGATTGATAGACTAGGAAATTTAGCCTTTAAAGTAAATCCCTAAGAACAGCACATATAGTGATTTGCTTCTTTCTCCTAAGAACAGAATGCAGAAAGCAAGAAATGTTTAGATTTAAGAACTTTTTGAAATACAATTTTCCATTGATAATGGCTCTAAGAATATAAGTAGTAAATTCTACTGAATTAATAAGTCAAAATTAAAATACAGATATTAAAATTCAGCAACAGATACTGAGTACTTTCAGTACTCAGTATCAAAGCACATGATCAAAGCACAAGAACAGGAAGTATCAGAAATTCCTGTCATTCATATAATCGTCAAATGGTAGAGTTGAAAAGGTTTACAGAAAAGATCCTGTCCCAAACGCTGATTGTACAGACTAAGGAAAGGGTCATTAACTGTGGTTGTTGGCTTCCAACATGGTCCCCAATTATCCCTGCCTCCTAGTGTTTATACCCTGTGGAGTCCCATCCCACCCTCTATCTTGGTTGGTCTGTGTAATCAATAGAGTACTGCAGAAGTGTTGGCATGTCTCTTCTGAGGCTAGGTCATAAGAAAAACACTGTGGCTTCTGCCTTCTTCTCCCTCTTGGATCACTTGTTCTTGGGAAGTTAGCTGCCATGTTGTGAGGACACTCAGTGTTAGAGGAGGTCATCCAGAGGTCATGACTGCTGGTCGGCCCCAGAGATGGACATAGGCAAGCAAGGCTCCCTACCCCCTCCCCTGTCCTTGGGGTGTATGTTCTGCCCACCATTCCCACACTAGGAGCTCTTTCAAGGACGTAGCCCTGAAGGAGTGATTTTCTTGTTGAGACCATCTTGTGCATGTGACTGAACCCAGTTAAGGCCGCTATATAAACTTTTAAGGTTCTGGTGGGCTGGTGCAGAGATCTACTTGTCTTATGGTCGCCCGAGACAGGTCTTTTATATAAGTCCCTTTGTTTATTAAAACTGGCCCCTACCAGTCTTGAGTCTCTTTCTTCAGTCTCTCCTTGCCCTCCACTTGGGGGTGCGTTTCGAATTTCACCTGAGGGACTCCTGAGATTGCAAACCAACACTCAAGCCACCAGTGGAGAGGCCCACATGACTAGGAACATGAGCAACCACCAACAGCCGTGTGAATGAACCACCTTGGAAGCAGATTCTCTAATCAAGGGGTTGGCAGACTTTTTCTGTAAAGAGTCAGAGAGTAAATATTTTAGGCATGTAGGCCATAGAGTCTGTTTTGCAACTACTCAGGCCTGCTATTGTAGTGAAAAAGCAGCCATGGACAATATGTAAATGAAAAGGGAGAGGCTGTGTTCCAATAAAACTTTATTTACAAAAACAGGCAGTGGGCCAGATTTGGCCTATGGACTGTACCTTGTCATCCCCTCCTCTAGCCTCAGTCAAGCCTTCAGATGACTGTAGTCCCTGCCTGTGTTCTGACTACAGCTTCATGAGAGGCCTTGAGCCAGAGCCACCCAGCTGCTTCCAAATTCCTGAGAATAAATACTGTTTTAAGCCACTAAATTTTGGAGTAATTTGTTACACAATAGTAGATAACTAATGCAATAATAGGTAACTAACCCAGTAAAGAAGGTTGACTGACAGATGAGCCAACCTTGTGAGTTGATAATTGTTGAAGCTAGGTGGTGGGTAGATCGTGGAGTTTCATTATATTATTCTCTCTACTTTTGTGTAGTAAAAGGTTAAAGAGGGAAAAAAAAAACAGAAGAAGAAAAGCTGTTAGGTAATTATCTAAAATCAGAGCAGCAATAAATCCCGAAGCCCATGCTGCACACCCAGGTCTCTGGCTCTGAACCCTGTGTTCTCTTGGCCCTCTCTTCCTGCGTAAAGAGCAACCAGCAAAGCTTTAGCTGTTTGCCTGTATTTTTCCATCAGTTGTTTACTGCCCTAGTACCTCCAACTTAATATCCAAGATAGTTCTTTGGATTTTGTTACCATTGCTGTTGTTGAACCATCTTTGAGACTTTTACACTTCTTTATCCCTCTTTCCACTGTAGACTGTAAAATCAGTCATTACTTAGAGAGGGAGCCTTGTTCAAAGATCTACATAGTCCAGCCTCGGTGTGGCCTGGGATATAATAATACTTACATTTTACCTTCTTATTGAGCTTGGCTGTCAGCGGAGCACTAGCAAATCCATTCTCTTAATGAATCCTAACACAGCCTGGGAGGGTAGGCCTGGCAGGTTTCACTCTAGCATTTTATAGATGAGGAATCAGAGATTCAGCAAGTTTAAATGATCAGACAAATAAAATTCAGCTGGGTGCAGAATCTGGCTCCTAGTCCAGTGTTCTTTCTTCCTGCCTATACTGCCTCTCCCGTGCGTAAGGAGAAACAGGTAGAATTTGACTTCAAATAAAATCAAATCACTGTGTGAAAGTGCATCGCACAGTGCTTGGCACATAGTAGGTTCTCAAACAGTGAGTTTACCTTCCCTTTAAAATCCCTTTGAAATTGGAAATCACCCTGATGGGGTTTTCATTGGCAGTATAAATAACTTAATGTGTTAGCTACATGAAATAGATATCTGAAATAACTTGTCTTTTGATTTATCGCATTGATCCCCAAAGTGGTTCATGTGTTGGATTCAGAGAATGGGTCTGGATTATTCTGTTCCTGCAGTTCCCTAGGATAACCATGAAATAAGATTTAGTGTTGGATTTCGAACATCTCATGCTTTCTGTACATTTAACCAGATGTCCTTGGTGATGACATTTACAAATGAGATGGCGAAGAAAGTGGTAGGAGAGCAAAGAGCAGACAATACCAGGCCTGATAAAGTGCAACTGAATGATGGAATTCAGCTCAACAGGACATCATCTCCTCTTTCCTGTTTCTTTTCAAAAATCTTTTTAATGTTGTGTTTTCCTATCCTAAACACGTGGTTGGGAGGAAATGAATTTTTCCCCCATAAATTTTTGAGTTTTAATTTCCTTCCTTCCCCCTCCTCCCTCCCTCTTTCCCCTCCTTCCTCCCTCTTCCTTCCTTCCTTCCTTCCTTCCTCCCTCCCTCCCTCCCTTTCTTTTTCTCTTTCTTTCTTTCTTTCTTTCTTTCTTTCTTTCTTTCTTTCTTTCTTTCTCTTTCTTTCTTTCTCTCTTTCTCTTTCTTTCTTTCTCTCTTTCTTACTCTTTCTTTCTTTCTCTCTTTCTCTTTCTTTCTCTCTTTCTCTTTCTTTCTCTCTTTCTCTTTCTTTCTTTCTCTCTTTCTTTCTTTCTCTCTTTCTCTTTCTTTCTCTCTCTCTTTCTTTCTCTTTCTTTCTCTCTCTCTTTCTTTCTTTCTTTCTTTCTTTCTTTCTTTCTTTCTTTCTTTCTTTCTTTCTTTCTTTTCTTCCTCCCTCCCTCCCTCCCTTCCTTCCTTCCTTCCTTCCTTTTCTTTCCTTTGACAGTCCTTTCAGATAGAGTCGACAAGCACTTGCTATCTGCCAGGTAATTTTGTTCTCAGGGCTATAACTTTAAATTCTTCATCCCCCCCCGCCCCCTGACTCCAATTTGGAAAAAAAAATCTTTTATTCGTTATTTGGAAAATAAATGGATCTTAAGTGTCTCTCCAGGTCTTCATTCAAGTTGCTTAAAGCAATGTCCACGTGGATAGATTTGCAGGCTCTTTTGTTTGAATTGTCTTGGAAAAAAAATGATAGGCATATTTTTAATTTGCAAGTCTGGTTTTAGTCACAGGCACTAGAGAAAATGAGCTGCCAGATGTCTGGGAAGCACAACTCCAACCCCGTCTACTTTCACATGTGATAAATATTGTTTTGGTTAGAGACAGAATAAATCCAGGTTGCTTTTTTTTGACTTCTTGGACTAATGGGTTCACCTTTTTTTAAGGTATGTTGTAGAAAACCATTTGCAGAAACATCAGTCTAGGTTATTTAAACTTTATTCAGGATAGCTGTGAACAAATCAGTTCTGAGAAAATTATGTATGATTAAACAATTACAATCAGAGCAATTCACTAAGGAACTGTCATTTTTATTCACAGTGTGTACCAAAACATTGGCCTTAAATGAAGCATTTAGGACCTCTGAGGACATAAAATGCGCCAGGAGCAGGACGGGTGGTTTGCATGCCTTGGGTGTTAAGAGAACAGCTTTTGGAATCAGGTATACATGTCTCAGGAATCCCAGCTCTACCATTACTGAGTAACCTGGGCAAGTTACCAAACCTCTCTGGGGCTCAGTTTGATCCTCTGTAAAATGGGCATAATGACAGGAACAGGCACATGGGGTGAGCAAGTAGAGGGAGGCCCAGGCCAACACCTCTAAGTCTGTGGCTTTTCTACCATTTTCCACCATAGAGCAAATACGTATAAGTAACAGAGTTCTTAATTGAGTGCAACGCATAACTTCTTGACCATTAGGAAATAAAATCCTCCTTCTTAAAATTCTATCCGTGGAGATCTTGCATAAGAGAAGTAACTACCTCTTTTGGAGATTTCCCTGCTTTCTGACAATGAGCAGTCTCAGATCCCTCCCAGCCTTCTGATTCCTTAAAAATAGTTGCTATCCAGCTATATTTTAACCCCAAGCAGGTCATACTAAAATGCTAATCAACCAAAACTAATTTGGATTTCGAGTGAATTCTGGAAATGAAGAGTGCTGGCAGGTTACTGGATGGTGGCCTTCCTTCAGAAATTATAGGGGGGCTCTCCTTGGATGGTTCTTCTTGGGCTCACTCATGAAAGGTTAAGTCTTTGCTCTTTCCGTGGCAGAATTCACTGAGTAGTAGATGTGAAATAAATTAGAGCCTGGAGTTTGTAACAAGAATAATGATATTAGTTCAACATGATAGAAGTTGATAGAGGTCCAGGTATAGTATTCTGTAGAATCATTGCATGCATGTCAGTCGCTATTTACCTTTCTTTTGCCTCCTCCTCTCCCACTCCCCATCTTCATCTCTTCTTTTTTCTTTCTGTTTTCCAAGAAAGGGAAAGGGCGTAGTGCACAGAGTAGCCATTCTTTGAATCTGATGTTGTCCAAATACCCTCCTTTTAACCTTCGTTCTTTGTCTGTGTTACTGTTTGCATCCTCATTTTCTGGTTTTGTTTCCTTTTAGCAAATTATCCTGCTTTTCCTTCCATTTATCTTTTCATGTGCTCATGCATCCCTTTTTATTCTGCTGGCTCTATCTTCCAACCTTCAAAGCACTTGGTCTCACACCCTTTCCCGGGATGGCCACAGGCCCGGAGGTCTGTGCTCTCAGCCGGCCTTCCCGCTGGGGAAGCTCTCTGTTGAGGATCACGTCCCTCACAAATCCTGGCCTCTCTGAATGGTGGGGGGGGCGTGGGGTTGTGGGGCTTCAGAGCCCTTCCATCTCAGCTGCCAGTGGCCCACGCTGGCCAGGTGTGCTCGGTGAAGCCCCCAGTGCCTCCGCTCCCCGTGGGGGCCAGAGGGACATACAGGCTACTTTCCTAGTAAGAGCAGGTGAGTTGAAAATGGACCTGATTCAGACCCTGTGGTCAGGGATGCAGCCCTACAGCCAGTTTAACTCACTGTTCTCTGAAGAAAATGGTCTGCCAGTGTCAATGATCATAAACGAATTCACTTTTAAATGTTGCCACATTAGATGGCAAACAAGGAGCTTGTCTTTAATTGAACTGGAACCTAAAAGTACATGCATTCTACGGGGGAGAAAACTCTCTGTCCATCCTGCCCTGTGATCTCTTTTATAGACAGAGATAGGCACAGAAAAGTAGAAAGTAGGATGAACGGGAAACTAAAAGTGGAGCATTTGAGAGCTCTACCAGAAGTTGCCTCCTGCCGTGTCTGGACTGTTGTAATCCCAAGTACAGGCCTTTTTTATGACTCTAGCATAGTACAGATTTTGTTTGAGATCATAGTGCACATAATTTTCATTGTTCAAACAAGGCAGAGAATAAAGACATTTGTTTGCCTTGTGTATGGTTTCTTTCATTTGATCAAAAGAGAGTACTCTCACTGTGACTGAGAAGTGATGCCAGAAGGCCTCGCCGTAGACACAAGCGGTTGATTGAGAAGGGCTGAGTGCCTTCCAGAGCTGGAACCATGGGCTCCGTAGGGCTGGCTGGTAAGTGGGCTGGTGCCTGGGCCACTGACTGTTCTTAGCCGCTATCAGCAGTCACGCCGGAAGCGGCAGAAACCACCAGGAGTCTGGGCTGCCGTCTCTCGTGGCCTCCTCTCCACGTTCTCTTACAACCCTGCTCCAGCATTTCTGATGTGCCACGTTACCCGCCACGTTACCCGCCACTCCTTCGGCTCCCTCAGATTCCTGTTCAAGCCGTGTGTTCTTGGCTGGAGGGTGGATACGCGGTAACGAATTAGTATTGCTGTGTGAGGGCAGAGTGGGTTTGATTTTCATTCACGTTTGCTTGTGTGACCTGGTTGCTTTTCCATCCCTGGCTTCAGGAATCTTATTTAAGCCGTCAGTCATCAGCTTGTGACAGCCCAGATAGCCCTGTTATTTGGACTTGTCAGTTTAAAATACATGCACATGGGACTTCCCTGGTGGTCCAGGGGTTAGGACTCTGCGCTCTCACTGCCGAGGGCACGGGTTCAGTCCCTGGTCGGTGAGCTAAGATCCCAAAGGCTGCTCAGTGTGGCCAAAAAAAAGAGCTCCACTCTTGCCAACCCCCTGGGCTTCTCACTTAATCTGCCTTCGTGGGACACCTATTTGCATTCAGAGACTCAAAGTAATTAGTCCTCGGCTGGAAGACTGTAGCCAGAATCAGTATGATCTGCTTTTGAAGGACTGTAAATAAAATGGGGAGGCAAGTTTCTCATACGGGAAAATTACCGGACAAAAAGGTAGTATGGCCCCAGAGTGGCCTGTGCGACCCTTTGATTCTTAATGTAGCATCCAGTAAATCCTGGATTAACGTCTTAGTCACACTGCATTTATGCCTTTTTGGCTTTCCAGAGCCAGCTCCCTTCCAGCATGACTACATGCAAGTGTAATAGCAAATCAAAACACTTACTGCCTAAGGCTATAGACGTGATGGTTGAGGTAATAACTGGTTTTCAGTGCACGCACCAAAAAAGTGTACACATACCGGCAATTTGCTGAAGAAACTTGTCATGCTGATGTTACAGAACATTTTTTACAGGGAAATCAGTAAGGAAGGTGTTAGCTTCTGTTTATCATATCAGAGAAGAGTTATTCTTCAGACCCCTTGGAATCATATTCTCCACCTGGAAGCAGTCACAGAAAACATCTTTTTCACAAATATAGTCCTGTTGTACTCAAAGTACATTTTCTCATACAACTAAACGCAGTGGGCTGGCGTAGATTTTTCTGCATGTTCAGTATTGGATGAGGCTAATAGGATATAGTGGGCTTGGTAACGTTCCCATCTTGCTAGTTATATAAACGGGACCCTCATTGAAAAGGCACAGTGTGTTTTCTTATGGTTTTGAAGAGCACATCAAAAATAGTTTACTATGCTGCAGGCTTAGAATGTCTGTTTTTTTTTTTAAGAGAATATAAATACAGAAGGACTCAATATTACAGTCACATAAGGTTCCATTACAATCTAAGTAATGAAATTCAAGTAGTATTGCCCTGCAGAATCAGATATGGGACCAGCAAGAAAATGTTAATGTTATAAAATACATTTTAAAATGACAGTAATAGGATATATTTTAAATTACTTAGAGGAAAAATATTTTTGCAATAACTTCATAGTAAAATACAGTTGAAAATCAAAACTTGAGCAACATTCTTTTTGTTTTACCTTTTTCTCAGCGTATGTTGAATATGGAAGATTTTGTGAGGCAGGGAAAGGTTAGATAATCTCACAGAATGTAATACGTTTGATTGTTCATTTTCCAAAGCAAATAGTGTGGTAGTATCCCAACTTCTCATCTAACACGAATGAAGGACTCAAATCACTCTCTTTCTCCTTCCAGTTTTCTTCTTAAAGGATGGGTCTTCATGAGTAATAATGCTGTAATGCTGAAAAAAGAAAGAATAATATTCAAATGTACTGTAAAAAGTTATAAAAAGTCAACCCCCCTTAAAGACACTTAGCTTTGATAGTGCTTTTTCAGTCCAGTATTTTGTTAACATGACATTTACCCCGAGTGTGAGATGTGAATTAGGTGGGTTAGTTGGTTTTTGTCTGACTCATGGTTTAGTAATGTCACCTGTGTATGGTTTTTGTTTGTTTGTAATTGTTTTTTTATTGTATATTAAAATTAACTAGTAAAATCCATTCCAGCTCCCTGCAGTAATTAATTAAAAGTAACATGAACTACATTTTATATCTGGGGAAACAGGATTCTGAAAGATAGATGCTCACGTACAGAGGAAGTAAGAATAGCCCTTCCTTTTTTCCTGATGGCCACGGCCCCAGAGTCCTTCATGTCCAGCCCTCTTCCATGGATGCTGGATATTTGGGCAGTAGTGGTGGTGATGTGTGTGTTTAAATCAACATCATCAGATACTGTTGAATACTTCATGGTTAAGGTAACTTGAAATCAAGAAAAGGCTGGTGTTGGACAGATACTGTAACCAGTCAAGAAATATCTAGAGCTACAGAGCTCTTACCCTGTGATCTTGTATCTAGAATCCACAGCCAGAAAGTAAAAGTGAAGAGCTGGCAGGAGGGCAACCTAGTCCTGCTCCCAGGGTAGGGTGCCCAAGTGGGTCCATTCAGGGAGTGAGCAGGGAACACTGGTTTGACTCACTCACCCAGCAGGCACTTTGTGCATCTTTGCACCTTAAGCAGGGCTGTGAGCAGATTTGGACATGACACATAGTTGCTGAAATTGGGAGAGCTGCTTATAATTTGTCACTTGCCAGACCCTTAAATTATACCTTTGAAATCCTCAAAGGAGCAGGCACTTAGGTTGAAAATCAAACCGTTTTCAAAATCACAATGTACATGGCTGGTTTCCCTTTTGTCCCTCTTTTCATTTAGTGCTTTAAAACGTACAGAAATGATCATTCTAAGGATTATAATAACAGAAGCCAAACCGCTAAGATATACTTAATAAATAAACTATGTTTATAAGTCAGTTTTTAGAAGAACTGAGATGATTCTTTTACATCCGTGGGGAACTCTCTCTGACCAAGAACTGCTCATTACGGTAACAAGCAGTGTTTTGGGGTTTCCTTTGCTAGCGTTAGGAACTCAGATCCCTAAGCTGTGATTTTAAACGGCATCTGGACTTCGCCAGTATTTTTTTAGTGAGACTTTCTTTTTAACAGGACCATGACAAGGAGCGTATTGATGGGCTCCCCACCTCACCCCGGGGTGCTCCCCTGCCCTCTGACTGGTCTCTACCTCCCTCTCTCCTCTCTCCAAGCCAGTTCCCCCTTTGCTGCCACAACCCCGCTCCCAAATGTAAGTGTGACTCTGCGTCATGCTCTTGCTCAGGATGCTTCAGCATCTCCACATCCCTCAAGGGAATCCTGGCCCCTTGCCATGGCTGCGTTTCAGCCTGATCTCCCTGCTCAAGCCCCTCTGTCCAGCCTCACAGAACTGCACTCTGATCCCAGCACACCCCTGTCCTATTGCCTTCGCACGTTCTCTTTACTCCGCTGGTTCCCTGCATCCCCTCGTGTTCCTGGCAACACCTCCTCCTCTTTGAAGACTCATGGGTCGCCACCATGGGAAGGCTGTCCTTCGTGGGCACGGGTCCCGTCCCCGTGTGCTCTCTGGTTTACATACCTGTGTCCTGAATTGGCCACAACCAGAGTGTGCCTCATCTGTGTTTGCTTAGTACCCAGCTTGTCGTGGGTGTGCCTCAGAGAGCGACCTGGTGATCCCGTGTTTGTGTTACCTATTCCCAAAGAAGGTGATGCCATTATCTTAGTGAAAGCTCCTGAGGGACAGGCCCTGTCCCTGGGAGTCAGAGAAGAGTGGGGTTGGGAGAGAAACATTTTATTTGGAGTTAGAACCCCTGCAGTCAGTTTGGCATGCTCCTTGGATCAAGTGAGCTTAACCAGCCTTCTAGGAGTTTATGATGCTGAGGCCTGGATTCTGGTCTGAGCTCCGGGTGGAGAAGCTGTGCAAGCTTTGGCGAGTCTCCCAACTGTGGCTTCTGTGTCCCTGTCACTAAACTGATGGCTGGACCAGGCTATCCGTCAGGTGCCCCTGTTGCTACCGAGCACATCCTCTCATGGAGACTCGGCTTGCACACTGTGGGGTGGGGTGACCCACCAGGCTTCTCCCTTAGGTGTTCAAATGATAGTCACGTGGTCAACTGCACCATTGTCCAAAAATGCCTGTGTTCTCATAGATGGGGAGGGAATTGGGATGTTGTACATGGAATTTAGTGTTCACTTCATCTTTTTTGCTCTGTGGGTAATGACGGATATAAAGCAGCAGTTTGCTTTTGGGAGAGACGTCCAGGACCCCTGTCTTTAGAGTGCATTCTGCATACAACTGTCATGAATTGGGTGTCACATGATTTGTCACGTAAGCCCTTCAGTGTCGTTAATAACTGGTGTTCCTATCAGCCATGATGTGTGTGTGAGACACAGTTCTACAAGGACTGGTACCTTATCAACATAACAATATGATGACTGTTTCAAACTTCGCAATAAACAGGTAACGATGGCTCCTTTTTTACCTTAAAGATTTCAGTATTGCGGCATTTAAAAACCGGCCTCTAAAAATGCGGTCACGATAGTGTTAACTAAATATCCCACCGATCTGTAAATGAGTTGAATGTGGTAAGTGGACGCATTTGCATGTCGTGTGCCTTTGGTGTTTTTTCCATCTTGTTTCCGGGGGTGCAAGCTCTCCCTCAGCGAGGACCAAGTGCAGCCTGCCCTCCACATGGCAGACGTGTCCCCACGGGATCAGGAGCCCTACGTCATCCTGCTCCCGGCCCGTCTCCGTTTAGAGGCCCATTCAGAAGGTGCCGGAAGGCGGCACTGAGTGGCTGCCATGGCAGGTGGGGTTGCCTCTGCTTCCTGAGGGCTGCGTTTCTCCAGCTGTGACTGGTGCGGCATCATCACAGTCACGGTGTGCTGTTAGCCTGCTCCATTGTCATGATTTCTTTTCTTTCTCCTTCTCCTTTTCCACAGTACACTTTCAAGAATGGTTAAAATTATTTCACCTTAGCTACCGTGCCACTTGAACTACATTAGAGGAAAATTGTTTTTCTCTTCAGACCCAAAGAAGTAGGTAATTACCTTTGACAAAATAGCTGATGAAAGTATAGGAATATCAGGTAAATTAGCTATGATAAGTATACGTTTTAGGTTCTTTGGGGAAAACCTACAGGTAAAAAAGTGTTAAGGAGTAGTTTGTCAGTCTCTGATAAATTAACAGAAAGCTTTGAATCTTGATAAAGTCGTGACACAGCGGGGTCACAGAAGGGCAGTGGGACTTCCTGGGTGAAGGTGGCCAGTATCACATCATATATATGTGCCTCCTCCCTGTAAACTGCTTCAGGAACCCACGGGTCCTTCTTCTAATTAAGCTACAGGACCCTGTTTACCCCCAGGATTCCTCCAGGTGGGATTGCTTGGACCTCTAGTGTTTAGAGGTCACCAAAGGGTAGAGGTTCTTAAAAGTTAAAGCCACCAAAATCCTGCAAAACCAAGAAGTTTGCCAGAAGAGCCAGGCAACACACAGGAGTTTTAATTTGCCTAAGATTGAAAGCATGTCAGGTCAATTTGCAGATGAAAATTATGGCCCACATTTGAGACATTTTCTAAATCTTCCTTTATTTAAAACCATAAAAAGTTTGGAGACAATTTCGGCTTGACTGTTTCATGTATTCAGTGCATCGAGAATGTAGCATAAATAGCTTCTACCTTGGGTACTAAGTTTTCTATTGTTCTGTAACCATGAACACAAGCTTAGTGGCTTAAAACAATACACTTTTGTCATGTTAAAGTTTCTCTGGGTCAGGTCAGGACACAGCTTCACTGGGTCCCCTACTCAGGGTCTCACCAGCCTGCCATCAAGATGGCGGCCAGGGCTTTGGGCTCATCAGAGTCTCAAGTGGAGAGAGATCTGGTTCAAGTTTTCTAAGGTTCACAGAATTTATCTTCTGTGGCAGTAGGACTGTGAGGTCCCTGTCTTGCTGGCTGTCTGCTGGGGGCTGTTCTTGGCTCCTGGAGGCCACCTTCCTTCATCGCCCTCCCCATAGGCCTCTCACAACTTGGCAGTTACTTCTTCAAAGTTGGCAAAGAAGACTCTCTGTGCTTGGAGCCTCTGACCTCATGGGCAGCCTAAGCCCTCTTTTATCAGGTAGACTGCCTGTCTCCACTTCACTTAGTTGTCCTTTTGGGGTTTTATCTTGTCCCTTCATCTGGAACATATTCCCCTGCCCTCTCATTTTGTCTGTCTTTCTGTGTTTGTGGTCTCCATTCTGCAGGCTGCAGGATTGTAGTTCCTCTTGCTTCTGGTGTCTGACCCCATCTCATTCTGGCTGCTTCTTTGTCTTTGGATGTAGAATATCTTTTTTGGTGGGTTTCAGTCTTTTTTGTCAATTGTTGTTCAGCAGTTAGTTGTGATTTTGGTGTTTTCATGAGAGGAAGTGAGCTCAAGTCCTTCTACTTAGCCATCTTGTCTCCAACCTGGCTCCCCAGCCTGGTTTCCCTCACTGGGGACAGCACCAGCCCATCAGCCATGGGTCTCCACAAGGTGCACTCAAGATGGTCTGCAGGGCCTGCTCCCGTGCCAAGGTCATGGTCTCGCAGAGGCACCCATCCTTGGATCCCTAAGCTCTCTTTTAAAGGGGTCTCAGCTTGTTAAATCCAGCCCACTCAGGATAATCTCTTTCTTGGTTTACTTGAAATCAGCTGATGAGGAATGTTATTCACATCTACACAATCCCTTCACCTTTGTCGTGTGATGTAACTATCATGGGAGTGACGTCGCATCACCTTTGTCATAGTGTGTTGATTAAAAGCAAGTCCCAACTTCCACTCACTCTCAGGGGAGGGGATTGTCCAAGGCGTGGATACCAGGAGATGGGAGTCACTGTGTGGTGGGGGACCTAGTATATACCCCAGGGTTTGCACACCATAGACACTCAGTGAATGTTTATTGAATTGAAAGATTCTATTATAAGCCATTTATTTGGGATGCAGAACATATGTTCTAATAAGAAGAAAGTGATCATTTGTAGTTAAGTTTATAGGTGAGCTGACCAAGCCTATTTAAAACAAAGTGTGGCTAGCCTAAAATATTACAATGCGATTTACCTTGGGTTTGGAATAAGACCACGGGATGTGCAGTATGGGAAAGGTGCTTCTGAGGCTCAGGGACCTCCTGCCCATCAGCGCCTCGCCACGCCCACTGCAGTCCTGTTGGGTGATAGGTCACATCTGCTTCCCCTTTGCCACAAACCTGGAGCATCCCAGCCTCTCGTGCTGCCGTAAGCATCTTCCTGTTGCACCCACGCAACCCCGACCCATCCCAAGTCCCCTCTGTGCCTAGGTGACCTTTCTCTTGCTCCCCCAGTCAAAGCCATTCCCCTCAGTAAGTCTCACCTCACCAGGTATTAGACTGAGCGGGATTAGCCTGAAAGCGTCAGGTGTGGAGGAAGACTAACCTCCATGGCTCCTCTCTGATAGCTGATGCTGGGTGTTGCTGTTTCCCTCGAAAAGTTAAAATGTCAGTGGCGTGGCTGTGAGTTGCGTGCGGTGCTCTGGGTGCCCCGTGCACAGCTGAGAGCTGTGGCTCCACCCTGGCGGGACCCGCCGCCCCCCACTGCCCACTGCTGAGCCCTCGCTGTTTGCAAAGGTGAATGTTTGGGCTGGGACGGTGAGTGGAGGAAGAAATATGCCAACCAAGGACTTGAACACTGAGCAGAATGGATTAGAGGCTTCGCAGAGTCTCCCTCCGGAGAGGACAGAGGAGGCATGTTTAATCCTGGGTTGGTGTGGAAAGTGGCCATTTGCCTTAAGACAAAACAAGCGTCAGCCCTGGCAGGATGCTCCCTGAAACAATGTCCTAATTTGCCTGGAGCAGAGCTGAAGTCCTCAGTGGACGGCGGATGAGGTCTCGGTGATCCGCTGATTCGTTGTTGAGCATTTCTTCCCACTTGAGACGTCAGCGTCTGACTATCCTCAGTGAGGACACTGAGGTGTTTTTAAATTGGCTTGAAGAGAAGACATGAATGCTAGTCACTTGTCCCGCCTCAGCACTCCCCCTCCGGCTGGCCAAGAGTCCCCAGGGGTGCTGGCTGCCGGGTGCGGTGCTAACAGGGCCAGGATGTGGGACAGTTGTGGGATGGGGGGCTTTGGAAAGGACCAGGACTCCCTCAGCCTGCAGCAAGGTGATGGTGTCTCTACAGCACACAGAGGGAGGGCTGCTGGGGGTGGAGGAATTGGCACGCTGGTAACCGGTTCACCCTGGAGCCCCATGTGGGCGACTCTACCACTGACATAAAGTTTTAAAATGTACAGAGTAATTCTGTGCACCACTTAGGCATAATACATCAGGGGGAAGACAACCACATGGGAATGATAAACACCAAATCCAGGAGAGTGGTCCCTTCTGGGGTTCGAGGGTGGAGGATGAGACCCAGAGGGGTGTCCGGGGCGGGATGAGTTGTATTAGCAATGTTCATTTCTTAAAGAAATGGGGACAGGGGTGGGACATGGGGATCATATAGCATTCTTTCCAATGCAGTGTCTTTGTGAAATATTTTATAATTTTTAATAGAAAGAGTAATACTTCCTAGATTTATGAAAATTAGGTTGTTTTGTTTGTGTTCGTTTGCTTTAAGGGAAACTAGCCAGGGAGCAGGTACATCAGGCACCCATCTATGGTTACCGAGTTGTATAGCTGCCGAGGTGAGGGGAAGGCTGGGGCTGGGGGTGCTGGAGGCTCTGTGCCCCCAGTGCCGCTCTCACCCTGGGCACAGTGACACCCCCCTCAGAGCTGGACTTCCTCTTCAGGAAGACGGGGTGGTGATGCCAACTTCTCAGAGCCACGGTGAAGATTAAGAAGAAACAGCAGTGCCCACGCCTGGCGCTTACCACAGAGTAAGCGTCAGTTAAACCTGCCTCTAAAAACGTGATGGCTTTTGGACGCTGCTAAGGATGCTAGGGAGGGACTTCCCTGGCGGTCCAGTGGTTAAGACTCCACACTTCCACTGCAGGGGGCACGGGTTCGATCCCTGGTCGGGGAACTAAGATCCTGCATGCCCTGTGACATGGCCCAAAAAAAAAAAAAAAAACTGCAAGGGAAAGGTTAAGAAATATAGGAGGATATTTGTATTGATCTTATTTCTTATATGTGTTATAGAAGTACTGAACATTTTTACTTTTATGGAAAGGACTCCACTCTGTAATTAGAACAAAAAAGCACTCATGTAGAATAATGCCAATTTCAATTCATTTATTTTTCCAACCTGAAAATAGTCTGGGATCTTTTGTAACAGTCCACTTTGCCCGAAACAAATTGAAACTGCTGGTCTGTGAAATCATTGAACGAATTAAAAATGTGTGTAAATAGCCAGATCAAAATTAACAAGAGAATCTAACAGCAGAAGCAGGAGCCCATTAACAAAAGGAGTGAGTCATGAAGGATATTTGTGGTATAGTTTTGTGTTTACTTTTTCCCCCTTTTAAAAATTTAAATTTTTTTTTTTTTTTTTTTTTGGTGCGGTACGCGGGCCTCTCACTGTTGTGGCCTCTCCCGTTGCGGAGCACAGGCTCCGGACGCGCAGGCTCAGCGGCCATGGCTCACGGGCCCAGCCGCTCCGCGGCATGTGGGATCTTCTGGGACCAGGGCACGAACCCATGTGCCCTGCATCGGCAGGCGGACTCCCAACCACTGCGCCACCAGGGAAGCCCCCAAAAATTTAATGTATTTTTATGCAGAGTGATTTAATGACAGAACTTCAGTCTAAATAGGAACCTGAAATTTTAGAGTTTTTTATTTTGTTTTTTGAAATGAAACTGTGTACTCCTTTGGATCATGAATATGACGGAAACTGCATGTTTGATGATGCTGGTCCCTGCTACTTCACTCCAGCAGTTCCTTGATAAATGCTGTGGCTAGCCGGTCTTAGTGCAGAAAAAAATACTACAGAAACTTAAAAAAAAAAAGTCTGTGGGGCCAAGATTATTGATACATTTAAGGACAAAACAAAATCTCTCAATGTAGTTTTTTTTAAACCTAGTACTACTAAGTACTGGGTCGATATTACAAATATATACACGTGTACTTTTCTTCCAGAAAATAGATAGAGGCAGACTCAAGTCCATCGTGAAAGATGATTAAGGAAAAGAAAAAAAGTTCTTGACGTGACAGACTATGGGCTTGACTCTTGCAAAGTCAGTCATGCGTGGCTTGTGGTTTCCAGCATCCCTAGCTGTGCCCATGCTCACTGGCTCCCCTTCCACCGAGCTGTGGAGCCAGAAGACCTCTTTTAAAGACGCACTGTTTTCCAGATGGAGAACCAGACCACACAAGCTCAGGACTTTCCCAGGCTTCCCGGCCAGCCAGCTTTCTATATGCAGTGTGACTGGTCGGCCTGGTGACCTGGCCAGCTCTGCCGTCTGTCTCTGGGGATGACTTAGTGGACGTTCCGTGGGAAAGTGAGTTCGCACGTCCCTGACACTTATGACCATCAAGTAGGACTGCCGAGCTCCAAACATCCCATGTACTTCTGCCTCATCCAAAGACCATTCCAAACCAAAGGAAAAATAAGAAAAGCATAATGCATTAAAAATCTCGGAAGACGAGAGAGTACCATCAGCTAACCAAAAAAGGCTGAGAAGTTTCTGTAAAAGAGAAAACAGACTAGGAAGGGGTGACAGAGAACTAGAGCAGAGACGCTGCAGGTGACTGCTGGGGGCTGAGCGCGGCCCCACGGTGGAGGGGGACGGGGAGCAGGCTGGCCTTGGGGGGCTCATCACAGGAGCTCCACTTCCCCAAAGAGAGAAAATTAGGGCGGCTTAGGTAGGCAAGGAGCTTTGGAACGGTGAGGGATCTCCAAGTTACTCTGGACTTCCGTGACCCACAGGGAGGGGCCGCAGGCAAGGCCATGGTACCCGGGGCTGGAAGATGCTCAACCTGCGCACCCGGGGCTCTCGTTGTGGCTCCTCGCGGGCTGCAGGTCACCTCCTGCCGCCTGCACACATACCCTAAAGAGAGAGAGGCTGGGGAGTAATGCAGTCTGCTTCCTCAGAGCCCACACCGCTCCCCCCACTCAGAGGGGAGGGCCAGGTGGAGACAGTTGGGAGGCTTCCCATTCTTGTCACCTAGTCCCTTTCCCAAATGTGAGTAGCCCACCAAGGATCACCTAGTCCCTTCTTTCAAAAATGTGAAGAAACCACCAGGGAGCATCAGAAATTTGAAGAAAACCAATAGTATGAGAGAGAGGCAGACAGCCTGTACTATTGATTTTTGACAAAGGTACAAAGACAGTGCAGGAGAAGAAGCTCAGTCTTTTCAACAAATGGTGCTGGAGCAATTGGACATCCGTGTGCAACAAAATGAACACGGACCGCATTTCACTTCAACATGGCCCATAGACTTAAATGTAAAGCCCCAAACTATAAATCTGGGGGAAAAAATAGGACAGAATCTTTGTGACCTGGCATTAGGCATTAAGATTTCTTAGGCTCCTAAAGCATGATCCATAAAAGAACAAATGGATAAATGGCACTTCATCAAAATTAAAAACATGCTTTTCCAAATCTCATCTATACAATGAGAAAGCTAGAAGAAAAGCAGACGAATCTGCTAGGAAACGGTCCTAGGAGGGGCCTCTGGAACACTGATGGTTGCTCTCTCTGGGCTGGAGACGTGCTGTGTCAGAGTTGAGCTGCCCGGCCCCCTCCCCAGCCCGCGCCCTGCTGCACTGGGTGGGAGCAGAAGCAGGGTGGCAAACAAGTCCAGAAAATCGTAGTTTCCTGAAATCCAAACAACTGTTTTTAGGAAAAGTCACAGAGGAGTATACTTCCTTTGAATGCCAGAAAATATGGAAATGGAGGGGATTAGGAAAGCAGTGGTTTGGTGCCAGGCAGCCCTGGATTTATAGCCCACTAAGCTCATTAGCCACAGGCGTGTGACGTCAGCACAGTTACCACATCTGTGGGAAGCATGGTGAGAATTAGAGATGGGGAGACCGTGTGACCCCGATGCCAGCACAGGTGGCCCTCAGCGAGCCCCTCTACACTCAGGTGTGCTGAGTGACGGGGACGCCTCTCGGTGTTCCAGGCCAGCGTGGGAGCCAGTTCTGTCAAATATGGAAAGTGCATGCAAGTGTAAGGTTGTTTGTTTTGTTTCCTATAAATTCTCACTGATCTCCTTGCTAGAAGAGAAGGTCTAGGCTTTAACATTTCAGAAGGGATTAAACATTCCTGTGCAGGATGGAAAAAATTCAAGAAGGAAGCCAGGAAAACAAGCATCCCGAGGAGGCTTAGAGTCAAGAGGTGAGGGTGGAAGAATTTGACACGAGGGAAAGGGAAAAATGCAGAGCTACTGTTGGAGTATTTATGACAGATGCTTTCCCCGTAGCGGGTGACTCTGGCCCGCTTGAGAGGCAGCTGCACACCAGGCCTGAGAACAAGAAGCAGCATCATAGCCAGGTCGGAGGACACCTGCTACTGACCACATGGGCTACTCACCCAGGTGGAACCAGAGGATGCGAGTATAAGGCTCGCACTGCCGAGTGGAAAGGATGTTGTCTCTTCGGCACGTGTTTCCGAGATGGGAAAGCAAATCTGCCAACACCTATAACCCTGCCAGTCACCCTAAACTCCCCCTGATTCTCTTGAAAATGAAGTTTGATAGAAAAAAACAGTTATCGTAACCTGTACGTCCACACCTTCCCCTGCCAGCTCGGCCCCTAGGCTTGTGTGCAGAGCAGAACTCTGGGGTGGACAGAGTACCGAGGTGACAGGCCAGCTTGCTTTGCAGATGAGGGCAGATGAGGGAGGAAGAGGTCTGGAAATGGAGGAGGGAGCAGAGACCAGAGCCTGGGGACGCTGGACTGAGGGGGACTTGGGGAAAGAGACGGGTCACCTGAGGTGGGCCGTATTGTGGGGCTGAGTGAGACAGGCCACAGGGGGTCAGCTCACGGGAGGTGCCTCAGGTTGCTTCTGGACTGTGTTGGAGCCGTGTGTGTCAGAGAGAGGCCTGGAGCTGCTTCCCTGTGTACAAGAGAGGTCAAGCCTTTGTAATGAAAAAGAAAGAGAAATAAGTAGCTGCTGGGAATGTCGAAGAACATGATTTGGGTTTCTGAACAAGGCTTAAAATGTCATAGTATAACTAGCAATCCATAGAAAGTACCTCAGAGTACACCAGAAGAATGAGCTTGTCAGAAAACTGGCTGGTGGAATCAAGAGAACTTTATAATTTAAGGGAGAAAAACATATGCCCAGACAAAGCCTTCAGACTAGGTGGAATTATAAACAATAGATATGACACATTTAGTTGAGAAGGTACCCAGTACTTTACAGGAGAATGTAAGAATGATGAGATTTAGGAACTTTCATAACCTGGGGTATTTCTGCTTTGTTCCCATATAAAGAATAAAAGTTAATAGATGAACTCGAAGTGTAATACAACAGTTAATCCCTATGTGGGCCTGGCCCAGGGTTGGGGGAACAGCCGGTGATGTCATTAAGAAACTAGGGAGGCCTTTTCTATCTTCCCACCCAGCCACCCTCAGTGTGTTGGCTTTCGTCATGGTCACAGGGTGGATGCCAGAGCTCCAGGCATCACATCTTCACACACAGGTCCAAAGGCAAGGGGATAAAAACAGTGCTGCTCTTCAGAGTCTCTTTATATTAAGGAAGAAAACGTTATCCAAAGTCCACCAACAGACTTACCCTGAAGCCCCACTGGCCAGGATTTAGTTACTGGTTCATGCCCTGACTACTGAGGAGACTGAAGGCACCTGGCATTTTCAGCTTCTAGAGTGAAAGAGGGGCTCTTATAGGAAGGAAGGAGCAGAGACGGGCTGGGAAGGGAAGGCACTGAGTAGCAATAGAAGGGAATACAGCTCGTTCTGATACAGTTTTTTTAAACATTTTATTTGCTATTAGAATATAGTTGATTTACAGTGTCGTGTTAGTTTCAGGTGTCCAGCAGAGTGATTCATTTATACATATAAATATATCCATTCTTTTTCAGATTCCTTTCCCATATAGGTCATTACAGAATACTGAGTAGAGTTCCCTGTGCTATCCTTGTTGGTTATCTATTTTATATATAGTCGTGTGTATTTGTTAATTCCAAATTCCTAATTTATCCCTCCCTCCGACATTTCCCATTTGGTAACAGTGACAATTTTACTTCTTTTCCAATTTGGATTCCTTGTATTTCTTTTTCTTCTCTGATTGCCGTGGCTAGGACTTCCAAAATTATGTTGAAAAAAGTGGCGAGAGTGGACATCCTTGTCTTGATCCTGATCTTAGAGGAAATGCTTTCAACTCTTCACCATTGAGAATGATGTTAGCTGTGGGTTTGTTGTATATGGCCTTTATTATGTTGAGGTAGGTTCCCTCTATGCCCACTTTCTAGAGAGTCTTTATCATAAATGGGTGTTGAATTTTGTCAAAAGCTTTTTCTGCATCTATTGACATGATCATATGGTTTTTATTCTTCAGTGTAAATTTTTATTCTTCAATATAGTGTATCACATTGATTTGCGTATATTGAAGAATCCTTGCATCTCTGGGATAAATCCCACTTGATCATGGTGTATGATCCTTTTAATGTGTTGTTGCATTTGGTTTGCTAGTGTTTTGTTGAGGATTTTTGTGTCTGTGTTCATCAGTGATATTGACCTGTAATTTTCTCTGGTAGATTAAAGTTTGCAAGAAGCTCTGAGTGTCAGGAAAATGCACAGCTAAGGGGAGCTGCATGAAATGAAGATGTAAAGGAAAGATGGGGGGAAGTTGGGGGGATGTGCTGGATGAAGGGGCTCAAAAAGATCATAGTAGGCTTCAGTGATGACGGTCCAAAAGGACAAGTTAAAATTTAATCAGGATCAACTGAAGGTCTTGCTGTGTTTTTTAGAAAAATCAATCACAAAAGTACAGGCAAAAAACATCTGACCAGACCAAGTACATGTGAAAAAAGCAGGCCTGTCTCCTTAGCTGCAAGTTCAAATGAGCTAGAGGAAAGGCTGCCAGAGAAGCTTATAGCTAGAGGCAAAGCTGCCAGAGAAGCTTATAACCAGAGGCTGCAGGAAGAGAATAATTTCCAGAACAAAGAGGTACAACCCCAAGGCCTCCTGGGCCCAGCCCTCTCTCCTGCCCAGTCTCTTTCCCTGGATTTCTCTGCCACCTTCATTCTTTGGTGTCACCCTCTCACTGCTCAGAAAGCCCCTCTCAGTGACAGCTCAGCACGTGCCTTCCCTCATTTAATACTTGGTCAGGTGCTGGCTTCTCCAGTCCTCCCTGACCCGTGGCCTCCAGGCTCTAAGTAGAATCGACCACCGATGCCATGTTTCCCCACCACACTCCTGCCTATAACACTTACCAGCCCCTCAGCCCTACCCATCTCGCTGCTGGGCACAAGCTCAGCTGTGAGGGACTCAGGATCCCTGGTGCCTGTGTAGTGCCGGGCACGAATAGTAGGTGTTTATGACTGGTCACTGATCTAGTGAATTAATAAGTGAACGTTCCAGTGTGTTCTGAGCGCACCAAGACTAGTGTCTCTCAAACTCTCAGGTGCCTGTGGGCTCTTATTAAAATGCAGATTCTGATTGAGCTGGTCTGGGACGGAGCCCCAGATACTACATCAGGACGGGGTCTCAGGTGAAGCAGCTGTTGCTGCTCCTTGGACCACACTTGGTGTGGCAAGGACCAGAGTATCGTTAAAGTCCAGGCACTGCATTTCAGTAAAGACGTTGAAGAATTCAGGAGTGATCAGAATGCTCTGATCCTGGAGGAGGATTGTTTTCTGTCTCTATGTTTTAGGTTCTTGTGTTACCAACTAGTGATCATAATAGCATCCGGCTCGTGGAGTTACTGCGAGGCCAGTTGGCACGAGGCTGGTTGGCACGAGGCTGGCAGAGTGACAGGCACACAGTAAACAGTAGCTGCTCTCACTGTTGTCATTTTTGTTACGACTCCAAAAGTGGGACCTGAGACCTGGCCAGAAGGAACATTGGGCTAGATGTGGCAAAATATAAAGAAGACCTTCCTAATCATCACAGTGAGCCAGAATGAGGAGGGGAAGGGTCTACCTTGTGAGGGGTGCCCTCCCTCTGACTGGGAATGTTCAAGCAGACTTTGCTGCCCAGCTGGCAGGAGGGCCGGCGAAGGGCCGATCAGCACAGTCCCTTCCAGTTCTGCTTCGGTATGGGAGGGACCTGGGTTTATAGAGCCACATAAGGGAAGAAGCAAACGAGCAGCGCTTTTCTTCCGTGGTGTCCATCACTCAGGAGCCAGCTCTTCCAGAATCTTCACGTTGTGACTCACAGGAGGGTTTTGTTTGTTTGCTTCCCAGAGTTAGAGAAGGTGATGTTGAAAACTAGGAAAGGAGTCAAAAAGAAATGATAACGTCCCCGCATGGTCACTGCAGGAGACAGAAGACCAGTGTGGCTGCAGGGAAGGGGGGTGGCCACGGAGAGTTGGCCAGTGGTTGGCAAAATCAATCCTTGCACACTGTACTGTGCCTTTATCCCTGAAGCACAGGAAGCCACTGAAGGGGCTTGAGCATCTTCACATTTACATTAGGTTACAGCATAGAGGACAGATTGGGAGGTGTAGCTAGAGAGGATACAAGTGGACCAGTAAGGAGGTTGTGCCACCAGTTTCCATGATGGGTTCACGTGGAGGTGGTCAAATGTGGAGAAGCAGACAAAGCTGAGAAATGAATAGGAGATGGAGTCAACCAAACTTGGTTTTCTGAGGCTCCTTAGCTGTTCATTTCACTAATTGGGAAGATAGCCTAGCTTCAGAAGATGATCTTAAATTTAATTTTGTCCGTTTAGAAACATCCAAGGGAAGATGGCAAGCAGGCATTGGTTATGTGAGTGTTAAGTGAGTTTAGAGGAAAATCCGGGCTGGCAATAGAGATGTGTGCGTGCTCTGCCCGTAGATGGTGGCCGAGGCCATGGTGTGTGTGATCTCTCTTAGGGAGAGCGTGTCGAGCTGCACTGTCTGTGGTCGCCATTAGCCACCTGCGGCTACTAAAATTTAAATTGGTTCAAATTAAATCAGATGAAAAATTCAGTTCCTCAGTTGCACTGACCACATTTTGAGTGCTTCATTCCCAGCATCACTGAAAGTTCTGTTGGACAGTGCTAATCTAAAATGAAGCGAGGGCCTAGAATTGATCTGGGAGGAATGCCAGCTATTGAGGGCCTGCCAGAAGAAGACCAGATAGAGAGGTTTGGGAGGGCAGGAAGGCCAGGTGGGCCATCACGTCACAGAGTCAAGGGCAGAAGTGTCAGGAAGGAGATAGTTGCAGAATGTCAACTGCGGCTATGAAAGCATCAGATGAAGACCGGGGCGTGCCCCTTGGATTGAACCATACGGCACTCAGGGTGATCTTAGGTTAATAGGACCGGGAGCCGATTTGGAGTGGTTGGGAAGCGAGAGGTGAGAAAACAATCAGGATAGACAACTCTATCAACAAGTTTGTCTGGGAAGGGAGGCGAAAACTACAGTGTCAGCTGGAGGGCAGCACGTGGGTAAGGGGTGGAGGGGAGGGTTTTGTTTATTTGTTTAATGAAAAAAACCAGGATGTTTAATAGCCTATGAAGAATTCTAGGAATTTATCCCCCAGATATACTCACATGTTCATAAGGACGCACACACACACGTAACCTAAACATCCTGGCTTAGAGGGGGGCTAGTTAAATGAACTGTCCTGTCCATACAGTAGAATTCTTGCAGACATTCAAAAGGAAAAGAACTTTCTACAATTCCCAATATAGGGCCGTCTCCAAGATTTATTTTGCAAGATGCAGAATAGGATATATTATGCGACACTCTGTGTTAAAAACAAGAAAGTAGATATTTCAGAAATATGCTACGCTGATATTTGGGGGAAAAAGACTTCCGAAAGAATGATCACGAAATTGGTAATGTAATAAGATGAGGGACTGGGGCACAAAGATGGGGGTGAATTTTTTTTCACAATATATTTTTTTAGTGCTTGATTCTTTTCAGCTCTGTACGTGCATTTTAAAAATAGAAATATCTTTTAAAGTCGTTTGGGAGGATTCATTTGAGAGAGAGGTTGAGTAATCAGGAGAGGAGAGAGAGAAGTGACCCCCTCCTGCCCCTCTGGCCAGGACCCCTTGACCCTTGATTATGCCATTGACCAGAGCTTCATGAAATCAAGCATATTTTTACTTCAAATGAGATTTGGTGACGTTCCATCTTAACCATCCCCTATATCTATTGCTGGAGAACAAATGACCCCAGAACAAACATTCACCCCCTCACAGCGTCTGTATCTGCACGTGGCTTCTGGGTGCCTCTCGAGGCTTGTAATCAAGGAGTCGGCCAGGGCTGCAGGTGTCAGGGCTGACTTGGGGGGCACCCCTCCCCAGCTCACGGCCTCAGGGCAGGGACATCAGTTCCTCAGCACGTCGGCTGCTTACACCAGGCAGCCGACTCCTGTCAGAGCCAGCAAGCGAGAGAGGGAGCCCCCAGGACGGAAGCCACAGCCTCTTTATAACCACATCTCGGAAGTGATGTCCCTTCACTGTGCCGTGCTCTGTTGTCTAGAAGTGAGTCACTGGGTCCAGCCCACACTCCGGGAGAGGGGCTTCCGCAGGGAGAAGGAGGGCATTACTGGGGGCCCTCTTAGAGGCTGCCCACCACCTGTCCCCCAGTTCAGCTCAGTGGAACGCTTGTTGATATGCTCCCGTTCTATCGCAGTTCATCAAAATCATGTCTTCCGTGAACGCAAGGGAAGCCGTGCGTTCATCACTATCTACTTTTCCTCAGAATAACCAGTTCTTTTATCATTCTGCAGTAATGCTTTAGGGACTCCCAGCTGTTTTTATACTTTGTGGATTCCATCAACTTGATAAAATTTGGGAAGTTTGATAAAATAGGAAATGACCATCACTTCACCCTTCAAAATCATTAGGGAACATTTCCTATACTATGTAAGAAAAAGGCCTTGTTTTTAGGAAGTATATACTGATGTAACTAGGGGCAAAGGGGCGTGTTGTCTGCCACTTACTCTCAAATGATTAAGAAAAAAATAATATAAAGAGAATGATAGGGCAAAATGGAAGCAGTTGGTAAATCTGAGTAAGTGTATTTAAGATCCTTACACTATGCTTGCAATTTTTCTGTCAGTTTGAAATAATAGCAAATTTTTAAGTTTGGAAGAAAAATTCTCAGGTCCCTCCCCAGACCTGCTAAATGAAAAGTGGGAACTCATCTTATGAAAGATCCTCAGATACATTCTGATTACTGATCATCAAGGTTTGGGTCTCACTGCCTGAGAGCCCATCTCACTTTGCTCTTAAAGCTGCTACGGAGGGACTTCCCTGGTGGCACAGTGGTTAAGCATCGCCTGCCAATGCAGGGGACACAGGTTCGATCCCTGGTCTGGGAAGATCCCACATGCCACAGAACAACTAAGCCCGTGCGCCACAACTACTGAGGCTGTGCTCTAGCCCGCGAACCGCAACTACTGAGCCCGCGTGCCATGACTGCTAAAGCCTGTGCACTCTAGGGCCCACGTGCTGCAACTTCTGAACCCCGTGCGCCTAGAGCCCGTGCTCCGCAACAACAGAAGCCACTGCAATGAGAAGCCTGTGCACCGCAAGGAAGAGTAGCCCCCACTCACCACAACTAAAGAAAGCCTGCGCGCAGCAATGAAGACCCAACGCAGCCAAAAAAAGCTGCTGCGTAGAGCATCTGAAATTGCCAAGTGGACTTTTGCTTCTTTGGTAGAGGAGGTTGTCCATGGGCTGGTGTTCATCCCCTCACCAGCACCCTTGGCTCTCCTTCAGCGGTAGAATTGGCTCTCTGAGGGAAGGGGATTTCGATGGCAGAGGGGACTCTATAATTTTGAAGCCTAGGGAAGAAAGGAGCCCCCTGGGATGTGTTCGTGGTCGCTGTGAAGGGTAGATGCAGTTGGTCTCAGCACAGAACTGTGCATCCGCCCCAGCCTGCCTCTTGGGCTCACCCACAATTCTGGGCCACATCTTGATCACCCCTGTACAGGGGCCCTGGCTGAGCTTATCTAGTGAGTGACCCTGTGCTGGGGAGCCCACCGTCTGGTAGGGAAGCCACAGGCAGCCCATGGGGAGCACAGGGTGGGGCCTGGCAGCCTTCCTGTGGCAGGCCAGGGAGGCTTTGTGGGAGGTGTGACACATGAGTGGCTTTGAAGAGCAGCAGGAATTCACAGGT
The DNA here is from genome assembly GCF_949752795.1 of Hyperoodon ampullatus. NCBI lineage: Eukaryota > Metazoa > Chordata > Mammalia > Artiodactyla > Ziphiidae > Hyperoodon > Hyperoodon ampullatus. The sequence goes on along the minus strand of NC_136923.1, from coordinate 47,219,921 downwards.
GCATGTAAAGCTGTGGGACCCTGAGACTAGTCACCTGCTGCCAGGTCCCTGTGCTGGTCCCGGAGGTCGGGAGTGAGTGCCAAGCGCGGCCTGCTGCCCTGCCCTCGGTGCTGAGGGCGGTAGGGAGGGGACTAGAGAACCAGCAGAAGAGGCCCACGAGGTGGGTTCAAGGGCCAGTCCGGTGTGCCAACCTGGCCGGAAGCCCAGGGGTCTCCCAGTCTCTCCCAGGGGCTGCAAGCTCTTCACAGCATGAAGCATGCTTAGCCCAGTAGTAGATGCCATCGGTGGGGTCAGTGGGGCTCTGCTTCCCTGGGGACGGAGAGCAGTCCCTGGAGGGCAGGAGCTCCAGTGCCATGGGGTGAGCTTGAGTTTGCACCTGAGGAGGGCCTTGCTTGGAAAGAGCTATCATCTCATTGTGTTGAGGCCTTTGGGCCCTGACTCACCCTGCTGGTTTGTGTTGTTCCATTTCCCTCGGTTTCTCTGTGGTCACCGTTACTTCCTCCCAGCCCAGGACACGTGGCTGCTGGGCTGTGTGTGCCTGGGGAGTGACTGGCTTTTCTAGCCCACCCGAGGGAGCCTCGATACCTGTGCCAGTTCCTTTTTGAAAATAGGAATGGTTGGGCTTTGTCCCTGAGCTTATTTTATTAATCATTATGGATGTTATTCTCTTCCCTTCCAATGGTTTTCATGCCCTCTTAATTAAGCCTATATGAGTAAGAGCACTTATCTGTGTGGCTTGCCATGTACTTACCTGGAATGCTTGGTTCAAAGGGTAAAAAAATATACATACCCACAACCTGGAACAACAGCATAATTATTTATTTGGTGCAAGCTTGTTTGTTTGACTTGTCCAAAACAACTTACGGAAGCACTGGTTTGCTTCCCCCTCCTAGAGCTGCGTGACTTAACTGTGAATCAGCTGTGGGCTTTGCTAGGTGACTCAGAATCACTTCACCCAAACCTGGCCGCGTGCTCCTGAAACATTTATCCCATCTCCTCTTAACAAAATGACTTGCAGGTCGTTCAGGGTAACAGGCAAAAAGCATCTGTGGTTTATGACTTTTACCAAGGGATTCCCTGTTAGCAAACAGCTTATCTCTTATGCTTTCTGCTCTTCTTGGCTTCATGCAAGACAACAGCATTAATGGTAGAGGAAGAACTGAACAGTTGAAGACATGTTTAATTCAACACCTGCTGGATGGATCAGCTTGTGTTTCTAAATAACAGAGCAAGGAGGTTGAGTTCTGACCAACTCGAAATAGTGTGACTTTTGGTTAGAACCTTTGTCAGAACCTAAGTATGAGGCTTAAGCAGGATTGTGCTGGCTGACAGCTTAACCTAAATGGTGACTGGGATCTCTTTTTCCAAAGGTTGGACTAAAGAGAACACTGATCACATGGGCTAGATGCTGTCTTTCTAGAACTTTCCAGTCTCTGAAAAGTGTGTCATGGAATCAGAGAAGGAAGCCATTGCTGCTCTCAAAGCATAAACTACAGCCACGTTTTAGACTTAGAAGCGGCGAGTAGAAGCAGGTGGAATTGGAATGAAGCTTCTTTTCTGAGGTGATTTTAAGAGCCTCACGAAGTGCGTTTTACTGATTCTTCCCCTGTTAAGTACACTCTTCTGAATGTGCCTTGTAGATAGAGCTACAATATTTTAGTCCTAGCTTTTACTCTCTTTCTGAATTCACAATGTTCTTTTCAATAACACACCTGAATTTTGGTAATACTGGCCTCACCTAGAGAACCAAGAACATCTTCTAAATTCACCCATGTGTTTTGGGCCTAAGAAAAATCAGAACTTTTCTGTTTCCATTGGGTGAACAAAGTATGACCCTGTGATAGTACATCCAGAATAATAAATTTGCTTTTACTATATTTCCATTATTTTGGAAAGAACCGCAGAGATCCTTGGGACTGTGGTCAGAAACAGATGAGCTCATGCACCTGCAATGCGGTCTCGCAGTGCCTCGCTCTGACCCACTTCCCTCCCATCTGGGCATCCTGGGAGCACTGCCCTTCAAGGCCGAGGGGCACGTGTGTAATGCACTAGGCAGTCAACCCATGATCGATTCCATAATTAGTTTCAGCGAAATTCTGTAATCACTGCAATTCTGAAGATCCCGTCTCAGCCCATCTAACACTGCACACGCCACAGGCAAAGTCTCGCCAAAGCACTCGCACACCCAGGAGAAGCCCACTGTGGTTTGAGTAGGCTGTACTTGGTGGGGGAGGTGTCAGCCACAAATGCTCCGATTTCTTCATGCAGGCTCTGGGCTCTGATCACACTGGGATCTTGGATTCTTTGCTCTCGAAGACCTAGAGTACACATCTGCAAAGAAATCATTTCTACTTCACAGACAAAGCTGTGCTGCTGTCCTCACGCAGGTGTTTCTGTTGTGCACACACATCGTATGGCCTGTTCCTCTAAGAAACGTTAGCATCCAGTGTCAGATGTCAGTGTGAAAGGGGAAGTGGGAAACCCACAGATATGTCCCCTGCAGTTCGGTGCTATGGGGACTCCGGACAGATTTCAGTGGCCTGTTGTCACCAACTGGGACAGCATTATGTCACTTCAGTTCTAGATGTCCGAAACTATTGACCGGCTGCCCAGGTGTGTGCAGGGCCCTGTGATGGAGCAGTGAGGAGTGGGCCGTGCCAGTGCCATCAGCCTGTGTGGCCGTCAGCACTGGGCACAGGGCCTGCCACTCACCCAGGAGGGATGCAGGTGATGGGGAATTCAAGTGGAATGAAAGACGTAGGGGTGAAGCAGGAACTAATCCTACTTCGTGAGGCGTAGAGGTGGAAATCAGTGGGAATTAGCTGTTCTGAGCAAAAGGAAATCAAGAGGATGAAGGCTCGAGTCCCTGCCTAGCACTTAGGGTGTTTTTCTTGGAGAAAAAGATCAAGCATGACCATCAGCTGTTCCTGGCTCCAACTTGACCCAGGCAGTGCCACTCGGCAGCCACGGGCACCCAGGTGGCCATTCCTACCCGCCACGGGACAGGACCCGCCGCCCCAGGGGTGGAGGGTACATGTTCATCTCTTGGTCATGGAGGCAATAAAATCATAGTCAATATTATGATTATTGGCTTGGTTTTGTCATAATGTTGACTTTGAGATATTAGATGACACGAATGGGGGACATAGATGTTTGTGTTTTTCAAAGGGCCACACCCTGTTTAGGTGGGGAGAAAACCCAGCACTGCTGGGGACGATCCCAAGGGTGATGGGGAACTCCAGTGCTTTCTCTGCGGCCCGAAGTCATGCCTGCATCTTACAAGGGGTGACGGGTGAGGCGTTTCTGCAGGCAGGAGCCCCCTCTGCAGGGAGCAAGGGCCCAAGTGCCTGCACAGGCAGGTGCCCAGAAAGGGGTGCAGACACCGTGGGCACAGATGCAGCCACTCACACTTTCCTGCTGTCTTTTTCCTGGTGGTGACCATCAGTGTTTTCTTAGCTTAAATGCTATTCCCCCTTGATATTAAGAAAAATATTTATTTTAAATTAAAAAAAATTTTTTTTGGTTGAAACCCTGGCGTGGGCAGTGGACTATTTCCTACATTTCGTTTAGTGAACTGTTTACCTCAGCCTTTTATTTTTCTAAACTCTGGGTTTATCTTTCATGCTGCAGTGAAATTGCATCCCCTCATACTCTGAGACTTGGGACTCACTGAAGGAGGCTTGGTGTGTGTGTGTGGGGGTTCTTTGGAGCCTCCCCTTGTGGGTTGGTGCCTGTCATCCCTCTGTGTCAGTGCCTGTTCACATCCGTCCCCCAGCCTGAACCCTGAGCCCTGGAGCGTTCTTGCCCATCAACTTAGGACACATTAAAGATGAGGACTGACCAAGATCATTGTCACAGATTTGGCTGGTTACAGACCCCTCTGGGTCTCATCTCCCAGGTAACCCGAGTGACCTGTGTGCTACTACGCATGGGGCTTCCTGACCTCGACAAACTTGTGCTGCAGGAGAACACTGCCTCCGTCCTTGGCTCCCAGGCTTCCAGACAGGAAGGGAGAGGTATCTTGCAGGCCCAGCACACCCTTTCTCCCAGGCCTCTGCCTGCATTCAGATCAGGAGGAGGCTGGTTCCTGAGCATGTGATGCTGTGAAAGTCTTGTCCAGGAAGCACTTCCTGCAGAACAGATGCCGTTGGTCATCTGGATGATCTGAACAACTGGGTTAGTGTCCTGGTAGCATCAATGAATGTGTCAGTATCATGGGCTGATGGTAACATATCAGATTGTCAACCTCTCTCTTCTGATAGATGGCCCAGGACCATATTGTAGCAGAACCTGGATGGAGGATTTCCTCCTGCATTTCAGTTTGCAAAATAACGTCACACCTAGAGATCTAGTTACTATACTGAGTGATGCCTTTAAAAAAGTAACTCAATTTTTAAAAGAAACTTAGGCATTAGTCCTCTGATTTGGGGGTAAACTGATCACTATACTATTTTTACATGAATACTTGCCAAAATACGAAATGCTCTTTTCCCTTTCTTCCCCAGAATTGGTGTCACCTTTGTCTTTTCTGTCCTGCCATCTCGGGCCATCCCTGTCATGTCGCTCTTGCCTTTGTCACCTTCTTTTGTGGTCACAATGCATATTACGTGATATGATGTTCCAGAAGTATTAATTGTGGTATATATATCTCTCTCTATATATATATATACATATATATAATTTTTATTTCCTTATGATTAGTCATAGCTTGTTTTTGATCTTAGGGACACTGATTCTTTTTATTTCCAGTTACACTTCTCTTTTACAAATTCCATCTGCCTTCTGACCTGATCCTACATGGTGGGACCAACTGCTCTGGGCCCCTGAGTGGCCAGGGTTAAGGCACTGTCAGCCGAAGCCTGGCCTCGAGCCACTGCTCTACTGTCCCCCTTTGTGCATGTCCTCAAGGCCCTCCAGAGCCCACAACTCTTATTCGCCACTCTTGTATCTGGATGTTTCCAAATTACATCCGTTCAACTCAGCTGCCTTTTAAGCAGCATCCGTTACCACTTTTCTCTCCTCATCTAGTAAAGGAGATGTCGCTGATCATAACCTTCCTTGTTCTTGGAAAGTTCATGAACATTTCTGCTCCCTCTTTATGTGTTTAGTAAATTGCACTGTGTTGCCAGGTTTAGGTTTGCTCATTCTTTACATTTCCCTCTGTTGGAGTTGCTCTCTTAAGCTCTTCACCCATCACTAGCTTTCTTTTCCATGTTTTAGCTGTCCAAGTGCTTGTGATTTTGCCACCTAACTTTCCCCACTACATTTTCCATACTTTCTTGTTCTTTGCCTTTCTTTAGAAGCCTTTCTTTAAAACATACTCACAAGGATTTGTTTTTTTTTTAAATTAACTCTTAAACTTCCTTTCCAGAATTTTAGGCAACTTTTAAAATCTTGCTTAAATTTGTGCTTAAAGGTCAGAATAGGGTAAACATGGTGTGTTCTAGAGCCAGATTCCCTTGGTTTAGAGATTTAGCCGAAGCAGAAAAATGTCTGAGCCAGGTGGGACAGGACACGATTTCAGCCTCACCAAGAATTTCCAAAATACAGGCCAAACCTTCACAGGATGGAAGTGTGGTCCATCCAAATCCGAATCTCACAGCACAGGTGAACCCAGTGGATAATGGGGTGATGTTATAATAGTCCAAAACCAGCACAGAGTCGGGACGCACCATCAGGCAAGAGCCGGGCAGCCGCAGGTTAGTAGCCTGGGCTCTGGAGCCACATGGCCTGGGCTCAAACCTCCTTTGAGCTGTGTGACCTCGGGCAGGTTTCTCAACCTCCCTGTGCCTCAGTTTCATCTTTAAATTGTTGATAATGGTGTGCCTCTCATTGGGCGGTTACAAGGAGCAAATGAGTTAGTAGTATATGTATAGTTTAGAATAGCGCCTAGTACGTAATGTAAGTGGTGGTCACTGTAAATTAAGTTACACGCAGGTAATAGAATGTAACAGACCTTAAAAGTTATATCAACAAAGCAGGAGGAAAAAAGAGGTTTTGACATACAAGCTTGGTTAGAAGTGCAGGAAATGGGGATGGGGGAGGTCAGTAACCAAGACTCCCATGAAGCTGGCACAGAGGAACGTGTATGAAGCACAGGGACTCAGGGACACTGCCTGAGCCCCACAGCCTGCTGCAGGAAACACTCTGTAAGGAGTGTGTCCACCCCATGCTAAGGCCCGGCGAGCCCAAGGAGGGGTTTGTTAGACTTATCACTTAGTGATTTCGTGTGGATTTTGGATAAATGGGAAGGATCACATGTAGGGTGCCCATAACTTGGAGAAAATATTAGCACCCACTGGTAGAGTATGAAAGGACAGCAGTGATGAGCAGCTCTGATGAGGGCTTTTTGTTCCTAGTAATGTTTCCCAAACCCAGGGAGGTGGGTCAGCCTCTTCTCAGTTTTGCTTTGTCATCTCTTGTTAGTGCCTTGCAGCCACCTGTGCACCTTTGTGGCCTGTAGCATTGGCAGATCTGTAATGATTTTAACAGCCCTGATTGTCTGTAGCTAAATCAGATGCGCACGGCTCCCTGCTCCAGCAGCGTCAGCACAAGTGCACACCTGAGGGTGGTTGAGAAGCAAGCCTCTGGCTTCTGCAGGGCCCCTCACTCTCAACTGAAAGTAATTTGCATTCTCAAAATATCTGCGAAGTTTTCTTTTAAAGTGCCTTTAACTTTTGGAAATTTCGATCTGAAACCCAAATAATATGCGGAGAACACAGGCTCAAAAGGTGATGTTTTAAAAATTTATTAAACTACAGTTGATTTACAATGTTGTGCTAGTTTCAGGTGTACAGCTTCAGATTCTTTTTCAGTATAGGTTATTTACAAGGTATTGAATATAGTTCCCTGTGCTATACAGGAGGACCTTGTTGTTTATCCATCCTATATATAATAGTTTGCATCTGCTAATCCCAAGCTCCCACTCCATCCCTTCCCCCACTCCCCCTCCTTCACAACCACAAGTCTGTTCTGTATGTCTGTGAGTCTGTTTCTGTTTCATAGGTAAGTTCATTTGTCTCATATTTTAGATTCTACATATAAGTGGTATCATATGGTATTTGTCTATTCTGATTTACTTAGTATGATAATCTCCAGGTCCATCCATGTTGCTGCAAATGACATTATTTCATTCTTTTTTATGGCTGAGTAGTATTCTATTGTATATCTGTACCACATCTTCTTTATCCATTCATCTGTTGATGGACAGATGCTTACGTTGCTTCCATGTCTTGGCTATTGTGAATAGTGCTGCTGTGAACATTGGGGTGCATGTATCTTTTCCAGTTATGGTTTCCTCCAGATATATGCCCAGGAGTGGGATTGCTGGATCATATGGCATTTCTATTTTTAGTTTTTTAAGGAACCTCCATATTGTTTTCCCTAGTGGCTGTACCAATTTACATTCCCACCAGCAGCATAGGAGGGTTCCCTTTTCTCCATACCCCCTCTAGCATTTATTATTTGTAGCCTTTTTAATGATGGCCATTCTAAACAGTGTGAAGTGACACCTCATTGTAGTTTTTTTTAAATTTTATTTATTTTATTTATTTATTTTTGGCTGTGTTGAGCCTTCATTGCTGCACACGGGCTTTCTCTAGTTGCGGCAAGCAGGGGGGCTACTCTTGGTTGTGATGCGCGGGCTTCTCATTGCAGTGGCTTCTCTTTGTTGCAGAGCGCAGGCTCTAGGTGCATGAGCTTCAGTAGTTGTGGTGCACAGGCTCAGTAGTTGTGGCACACGGGCTTAGTTGCTCTGCGGCATGTGGGATCTTCCCAGACCAGGGCTTGAACCCATGTCCCCTGCGTCGGCAGGCGGATTCTTAACCACTGTGCCATCAGGGAAGTCCCCTCATTATAGTTTTGATTTGCATTTCTCTAATGATTAGCAATATGGAGGATCTTTTCATGTGCCTGCTGGCCATCTGTATGTCTTCTTTGGAGAAATGTCTATTTAGGTCTTCTGCCCATTTTTTGATTGGCTTGTTTGTTTTTTTGATACTGAGTTGCATGAGCTGTCTGTGTATTTTGGAAATTAAGCCCTTTTCAGTCACATTGTTTGCAAATATTTTCTCCCAGTCTGTAGATTATCTTTTCATTTTGTTTATGGTTTCCTTTGCTGTGCAAAAGCTTATAAGTTTGATTAGATCCCTTTTTTTAAAAATTTCTTTTGCCTTGGGAGACCTAAGAAAATTTTACTGCAATTTATGTCCGAGAATGTTTTGCCTATGTTCTCTTCTAGGAGCGTTATGGTGTCATGTCTTATATTTAAGTCTTTAAGCCATTTCGAGTTTATTTTTGTGCGTGGTGTAAGGGTGTGTTCTAACTTTACTGACTTACATGTGGCTGTCCAGCTTTCCCAACACCACTTGCTGAAGAGGCCGTCTTTTCTCCCTTGTATAGTCTTGCCTCCTTTGTTGAAGATTAATTGACTAGGTGTGTGGGTTTATTTCTGGGCTCTCTATTATGTTCCATTGATGTTATGTGTCTGTTTTTGTGCCAGTACCATGCTGTTTTAATTACTGTAGCTTTGTAGTGTTGTCTAAAGTCTGGGAGAGTTATGCCTCCATCTTTGTTTTTTCCCTCACAATTGCTTTGGCAATTCTGGGTCTTTTGTGGTTCCATATAAATTTTAGGATTATTTGTTCTAGTTCTGTGAAAAATGTCATAGGTAATTTGATAAGAATCACATTAAATCTGTAGATTGCTTTGGGTTGTGTGGCCATTTTAATAATATTAATTCTTCCAATCCAGTAGCAGGGGATATTTTTCTATTTCTTTGTATTATCTTCAGTTTCATTTATCAGTGTTTTACAGTTCCCAGCATATAGGTCTTTCACATCCTTGGTTAGGTTTATTCTAGGTTTTTTTTTTTTTTTTGGTGGGGGCGGGGTGGGGACACTATTTTAAATGGAATTATTTTTTACTTCTGATATTTCATTGTCAGTATAAAGAAATGCAACAGATTTCTGTATATTGTTCTTGTATCCTGCTACCTTGCTGAATTCACTTATTAGTTCTAATAGTTTTTGTGTGGAGTCTCTAGGGTTTTCTATATAGAGTATCATTTCACCTGCATACAATGACAATTTTACCTCTTCCCATTTTATTTCTTATCTGATTACTGTTATTAAGACTTCCAATACTATGTCAAATAGAAGTGGTGAGAGTGGACATCCTTGTCTCATTCTAGAATTTAGCAGGAAGCCTTTCAGCTTTTCACCATTGAGTATTATACTGGCTATGGATTTGTTGTAAATGGCTTTTATTATGTTGAGATATGTTCCCTCTCTACCCATTTTGGTGAGATTTTTTATCATGAATGGATGTTGAATTTTATCAAATGCTTTTTCTGCATCTCTTGATGATCATGTGGTTTTTTACTTTTCTTTTGTTGATGTGGTGTATCACATTGATCCATTTGTGTTTCGAACCATCTTTGTGACCCTGGAATGAATCCAACTTGATCATGGCATATGATCCTTCTTACGTGTCATTGGATTGTTTGCTAAGATTTTGCTGAGGATTTTTGCATCTATATTCATCAGAGATATTGGCCTGTAATATTCTTTTTTGGTAGTATCTTTGGTTTTGATATCAGGGTGATGGTGGCTTCATAGAATGACTTTGGGAGTGTTCCCTCCTCTTCAGTCTTTTGGAAGAGTTTGAGAAGAATAGGTATGAGTTCTTCTTTGTATGTTTGGTAGAATTCCCCAGTGGAGCCATCCAGTTCTGGACTTCTGTTTGCAGGGCGTTTTTTAAATTACAAATTCTATTTCATTTCTAGTGATCAGTCTGTTCAAATTATCAGTTTCTTGATTCAGTTCTGGCAGACTGCATGTTTCAAGAAACTTGTCCACTTCTTTTAGGTTGTCTATTTTGTTGGCATATGATTTCTTATGGTTTTTTGAATTTCTGTGGTATCATTCTTATTTCTCCTCTTTCATTTCTTATTTATTTGGTTCCTCTCTTTTCTTTGTGGTGAGCCTTTCTTCTTCTCTTTTCTTCTTGATGAGCCTTGGTGGCCAGAGGTTTGTTGATTTTGTTTATCCTTTCAAAAAAACAGCTCTTGGTTTTTTATTGATTTTTTTCTATTTTTTTAATCTCTTATTTCCTCTCTGATCTTTATTATTTCCTTCCTTCTGCTGATTTTAGGTTTTGTTTCTTCTTTTTCTAATTCTTTTAGGTAGTAGTTTAGGTTGTCTATTTGAGATTTTTCTTGTTTTTTTGAAGAAGGCCTGTATCACTATCAACTTCCCCTCTTAGGATTGTTTTTGCTGCATCCCATAGATTTTGTATGGTTGTGTTTTCATTGTCATTTGTCTCAAGGTATTTTTAAATTTTCTCTTTGATTTCATCACTGACCCATTGGTTTTTCAGTAGCATGTTGGTTAGTCTCCATGTAGTCATTCTTTTCTCATTTCTCTTTCTCTGGTTGATTTCTAGTTTCATGCCATTGTAGTCAGAGAAGATGCTTGAAATAATTTCTGTCCTTTTAAATGTGTTGAGGCTTGTTTTGTGCCCTAGTATGTAGTCCATCCTAGAGAATGTTCCATGTGCACTTGAAAACAATGTGTATTCTAGTTTTTTTAGACTGAGGTCCTGTAGATATCAGTTAAGTCTAACTGTTCTATTGTGTCATTTAGAGTCTTCGTTTCCTTTTTGATTTTCTGCCTGGAAGATCTGTCCACTGATGTCAGTGCAGTGTTAAAATCTCCTACTATTATTGTGTTCCCATCAATTTCTCCTTTTAACGTTTGTTAGTATTTGTTTTAATGTATTTATGTGCTCCTATATTGGATGCATTTATACTATATAATATTAATAACAAGAATATTATAACAAGTATAATATTCTCTTCTTGTATTGATCCTTTTATCATTTTATAGTGTCCTTGTCTTTCTTTATGGCCTTTGTTTCAAAGTCTATTTTGTCTGATATGAGTACTGCGACCCTCGCTTTCTTGTTGTTTCCATTTGCATGAAGTATCTTTCTCCATCCCCTCATTTTTAATCTATGTGGATCTCTGGTAGGCAGCATGTTGTAGGTTCTTGTTTTATTATCCAATCTGTCACTCTGTCTTTTGATTGGAGTGTTTAGTTCATAGACATTTAAGATAATTTATTGATAGGTATGTATTTATTGCCATTTTAAACCTTGTTTTCCAGTTGATTTTGTATTTCTTCTTTGTTCCTTTCTTCTTTTTGTTTTTCCTTTTGTGGTTTGATAATTATCTTTTGTATTACAGTTGAGTTCTTTTCTTATTGGTTTTTGTGAGTCTATTGTATGTCTTTTTTATTTTTTATTTTTTTATACAGCAGGTTCTTATTAGTCATGAATTTTATACACATCAGTGTATACATGTCAATCCCAATCGTCCAATTCATCACACCACCACCCCCACCACCCCGCCACTTTCCCCGCTTGGTGTCCATACGTTCGTTCTCTACATCTGTGTCTCAATTTCTGTCCTACAAACCGGTTCATCTGTACCATTTTTCTAGGTTCCACATACATGCGTTAATGTACGATATTTGTTTTCCTCTTTCTGACTTACTTCACTCTGTATGACAGTCTCTAGATCCATCCACGTCTCAACAAATGACCCAATTTCGTTCCTTTTTATGGCTGAGTAATAATCCATTGTATATATGCACCACATCTTCTTTATCCATTTGTCTGTCGATGGGCATTTAGGTTGCTTCCATGACCTGGCTATTGTAAATAGTGCTGCAGTGAACATTGGGGTGCATATGTCTTTTTGAATTATGGTTTTCTCTGGGTATATGCCCAGTAGTGGGATTGCTGGATCATATGGTAATTCTATTTTTAGTTTTTTAAGGAACCTCCATACTGTTTTCCATAGTGGCTGTATCAATTTACATTGTCACCAACAGTGCAAGAGGGTTCCCTTTTCTCCACACCCTCTCCAGCATTTGTTGTTTGTAGATTTTCTGATGATGCCCATTCTAACTGGTGTGAGGTGATACCTCATTGTAGTTTTGATTTGCATTTCTCTAATAGTGATGTTGAGCAGCTTTTCATGTGCTTCTTGGCCATCTGTATTTCTTCTTTGGAAAAATGTCTATTTAGGTCTTCTGCCCATTTTTGGATTAGGTTGTTTGTTTTTTTAATATTGAGCTGCATGAGCTGTTTATATATTTTGGAGATTAATCCTTTGTCCAATGATTCATTTGCAAATATTTTCTCCCATTCTGAGGGCTGTCTTTTTGTCTTGTTTATGGTTTCCTTTGCTGTGCAAAAGCTTCGAAGTTTCATTAGATCCCATTTGTTTATTTTTGTTTTTATTTCCATTACTCTAGGAGGTGGATCAAAAAAGATCTTGCTGTGATTTATGTCCAAGAGTGTTCTTCCTATGTTTTCTCTAAGAGTTTTATAGTGTCTGGTCTTACATTTAGGTCTCTAATCCATTTTGAGTTTATTTTTGTGTATGGTGTTAGGGAGTGTTCTAATTTCATTCTTTTACATGTAGCTGTCCAGTTTTCCCAGCACCACTTATTGAAGAGACTGTCTCTTCTCCATTGTATATCCTTGCCTCCTTTGTCATAGATTAGTTGACCACAGGTGCTTGGGTTTATCTCTGGGCTTTCTTCTTGTTCCATTGATCTACGTTTCTGTTATTGTATGTTTTTAATTTGTGGTTACCCTGGTTTTCAAGTATGGTAACCCATAACTATAACTACTTGCTTTAGACTGGTAAGTCATGAAAGCTGTACATTCTAAAAGATGTACATTATCCTGCTACCCTTCTCCACATTTTGTTATTTTGATGTCCATTTTACATCTTCATGTTTATCCATTTGCTGTTCCTTGTAGTTGTAATCACATTCAGAAAATTTAAAAAAAATTTTTTTTATCTATGTACTGGCTTATTTAACTGACCTTCAATCCTTTTATATATTTGCCTTTCCTATTGTGATTTTCCCCTTTCTTATAGGTTCTTGCTTCATTTATATTTAAAGAAGACCTTTCAATACTTCTTTTAGGATAGGGTTAGTATTGCTATATTCTTTTAGTTTTTGATTGAGAAATTCTTTATCTCTTCTTTTAATCTAAATGATAATCTTGCTGGGTAGAGTATCCTAGGTTGCAGAGTTTTCCCTTTCAGGACTTTGAATAGAGCTTGCCACTCCCTTCTGGCCTTCAACGTTTCTGTAGAGAAATCAGTTGATAGCCTTACCGGGGGTTCCATTGTAACTGACTCTGTTTCTCATGCTGCCTTTAGAATCCTCTCTTTCACTTTTGCCATTTTAATTATGATATGTCTTGGTGTGGGACTCTCTGTACTTCTTGTACCTGGATATCTGTTTCCTTCTTTAGGTTTGGAAAGTTTTCAGCCATAATTTCTTCAAATACATCTTGATCCACTTTTCCCTTTCTTTGCCTTCTGGAATTCCTATTATGTGTAGATTGGCATGCTTTATATTATCCTATATGTCTCGTACGTTGCTTTCATTTTTTTCATTTGTCTTTCTGTCTGCTGTTCTCATTGGGTGGTTTCCATTATTCTATCTTACAGATCACTTTTCGTTCTTCTGCATTATTTAGTTTGCTATTTATTGCCTTTAGCTCGGTTTTTATCTTGGCAATTGAGTTGTCTGATTTTGATTGTCTCTTTATGGTTTCTAGTTCCTTGTTACAGTGATCTCCATTTCTACTGATAGTCTTTCTTAATTCCTTCAGCATTTTTATTACCTCCTTTTTGAACTCAGGGGTCTGGTAGACTGGAGAGGTCTGTTTCATTGTTTTTTCTTTCGGGGAGTACTTCCTCTGCTTTGTCATTTTACTTTCATTTCTCTTATGCTAAGAATTTAGGAGAAACAGTTACGTACTGTGGTCTCGAAAGGCTGTTTTTATGTGGGAGCATCCCTTCGTAGGCTGTGTAAGTCCAATATTTTTGATGCAAGGGTTGTATTTGGTGTGGATGCCTGCCATGACTTTGCTCAGAGTGTGCTGGCCATTTTCCCCTTGATAAGGGGTGTGTTTGGTGCTGTGGTGACCAGAGCCTGCACTGGATATTGGGCGGAGCTTCCTCTTTGGTTGTCACAGCCCTGTCGGGGGTAGGGTTTGCTCCCCAGTTGTTGGAGTAAAAGCCCCCAGGTCTGGTTCTAAGCTGCAGTGTGAGGTAGGTGAGACTGGAGCACTCCCCCTGGAAAGGAGCCGCTGGGTATTCCTCTGCAGGACCTGTTTGCTGGGACAGGCAACTCTGTGATGCCACCCACCACCTGGTGTGCACACCTACAAAATCGGCCTACTCTCTACTGCCAGAGCGCCTGTGTCAGCTCTGCCTGCCTTCAGCATGTGCACACTCACAAAGTGGGAGCTCCGGAAGCTGTGCCCGCTGTGAGCATGGTGCGAATGAGGCTCCCATGACGGACCCACGGTCTGTCCCACACACACCCCCATTTGCGGCCTGGACCACATCCTAGGCCCTTCAGGCTATGTCCAAATAGCCAAACCAAGTCCTCTCCTCGAGTCTGTCCGCTGAAGCCCAAGTTTCAGCCCCCAGGCACTGCGCACACCAGTAAGTGCGTGTCTTGGGCTCAGAAGTGTGGTGACGTGGCAGCAGTCAGTGTCGGTTCCCCTCTATCTTGCTTGGAAGCAAGCCAGCCTGTGCACACTCATCTTGGGCAAATTCCAGGCCCCTTCAGCTACCTATCTGTCCTGGCTGAGCTCCCAGCCGGCAAAGGAGGTTCCCAGGGTAAGGAAACCGTTCCTCTTTCATGGCTCCCTCCCAGGAGCACAGGTCCCACCTTGATTCCCCCCCCTTTTTTCCCTTTAGTCTTACCAGGTTACATGGGGATCTTTCTTACAGCTTTAGTTGTATGAGTTCTTCTGCCTGCTTTCAGTTGGTATTCAGTTGGTGTTCACTGTTTGTTCTTTCAGGCCACTTCTCTTTTTCTTTTAATTGGGGCTGCTTCCTCCACTTTTTCATTTAGCACTTTCAGTTGGTGTTCTGTGAGAATTGTTCCCGTTGTAGATGTATTTTTGACATATTTGTGGGGGGAGGTGAGCTCCACGTCCTTCTACCCTGCCATCTTGATCTCCTCCTCCCAAAAGATGATTTAAGAAGTAGACATTAATTTTTTTTTTAAGTTGAACTGACATTTATCTTCCCCAGGATCAGCTCATGCAGTTAATGAACTCGTACACTGGCATCTCACTGGTTGGGTGAGCTGGGCCTGGCCACCAGGTCTGGGAGCTGGGTTTGGACCTTCTTGGAGGAGTCTTGGTTTCCAGCTGGGACCAAGATGATGATCTGGCAACTTTCCTGGTGGCCCTTGACTTTCCCCTGTCATCTTCTTTCCACCCAGCTCTACCTGCATACCGCCTTCCCTTCACCAGAGTCACCCCTGAGGGCTTGGGGGGATGAGATTCCTGTCTCCACTGGGTGAGATCCTGAGGGGCTGGACCCAGGTCTGCACTCTTACCAGGGCAGGGAACTGTTTGGAACTCCAAAATCCTGAAACTTCTGACATACAGCCCATGTTACGGTGTGTCTCCTATGATCCTATACATGTGACTGGCACATTTATGGTCCAGAAAGTGACGCTGACTTCAAGAACATGAATATGTCTCATTTACACACCCATGAGAAGGGAGGCTTTACCTGTCTGTGTTGTTCTTGATGAGATTATCGGCTGAGCTGTCATCTCTCTGGCTGCTACTGTAGGCTTGGAGCTGTACTTGGTTGCTCTTCCATAGGTATCTGTGGAGCACCAACTTGGTGCCAGAGCTTTTGCAGGCCCTGGGGGTAGAGTCAGGAGACCAGGTACTAGATGGGATAGAACGTTTAAAGCAGAAAAAAAAAAAAAAATCACATAGACAATTAAAAACCAGATGGTCTGAGTGGAGTGCAGGAATTAAAATAGAGGGATGTGACGGTGACGGGAGACTCCTCTGGGGTAAGTGATTTGGGACAGCTTCTCTGGGGGAAGACAGGCTGAGGAGCAAAGCTCAGTGGCAGGGCAGGCAAGGCAGATGGTGATGAGCCTGCGGGAAGAAGGAGCTGGACTGGAGGCAGCGGGCCTGTGAGAAAAAAGTGGAGTCTCGAGTCTTTGGGAAACCCCTGTAGTGGCATGTTCTGGTCCCGTTTTAAAATGTGGCTTGGGCTGTGTTTGCACAAGCGTGGGAAAGTTTGGGAGGTGGTTTCGGTGCAGCAGGGGCGACAGCCCTAAGGTAGGAGATGGGAGGAATGGGGTGTGCTTGGCAGGTGGAGTTGACAGGACCTGATGGGGAGGGGCAGAGAGTCATCCAGGGCGACGTCTGCAGTTTGGGTCCGAGTAGCCGGCTGGTAGTGGTCCCTGAGATGGGGGCGACTGGGAGAAAAGTTGGCCGGGGTGGGAGGTGAGGGATTCAGAGCGCTGGCCTGTTTGGGTGTCAGCAAATCTCACACTTCTACATTTTGTCAAACAGTAAAATGAACCAACCCCTCCAGAGGGAGAGGACGTGGATGTAACTCCCCGCTGGTGCTGCCCCTCCACCCACTGCCTGGGGTTGTCAGCCTGATGGCATCGCCAGGCCCAGGACAGATCTGGAGTTTTTAACTGTTACTTCCGAATGTGTTCAGCCTGCTGCTTGTTTGAGGGACTTTCCTCTAGACCTAACAGATGAAAATCGTCTTTGTGAAAATGCAGTACTTCAAAAGGCCCATTCTCTACTTCCCTTTTCACCTGAATTGCCAGACCCTTGCTTAATTTTGCCCTGACTCTAAGTACATGACCTCAAACAAGTGACGGGATAGAGGAGACATGCTTGTGGTTGCGGGGTGGATGGGGAGGGAGGGCACAGCTGTGCACGAGGGAAGCTCCCTCTCCCGCTGGCCCCGCCCACTGTGGAAGGGGCTTCCTTCCAGGCAGTGGTTCTCCACTCCAGCAGTGCGATAGAATCACCCAGGGGAGCTTTGCTAATCCCCAGGCCACACCCCAGCCCATTAAATCAGAACGGAGCAGGGTAGGGGAAGTAGGGATGGGTGATGACAGTGCTGTCACCAGGACTGCGCACCTGAGGCTGGCAGGACTCAGGCATCCTGGTCCCCCAGGTGCTGTTGCTGAGCTGAACTGACCTGAGAACCCAGTTCACGTTTGAGCTGCTGTCGTGGGATGGCCTGGCCGCAGAGGCCCTCAGCCTGGCTCCAGCCACTGAGCTCCGCACTCAGACTGGAGGCCTCTAGCAAACAAACAGGAAGAGATGAATGCACAGGTTTGGCCTGTCCTCAGCCAAGACCTGCCCAGATAGAGTCCCTCTGGGCAGGTGGTTTTTGCTTTGGGGCAAGGAGTAATGGAATAGCTGCTAACAGATTGAAAATTGGGCAATACTGTAATCAACTGATTTCCTGAGCGAGGTGAGTAGAAGGATCCCAAAACTGATTATTGGCTCAGCAAAGGAGAGTCTCTGCTACAAGCCCGGGAGGATGAAGCCCTGTCTGAGGACTGTGGGAAGCATTGCAGGTCTCAGAACACATTTCTGTACTTCTCCACAGGGAAAAGGGGATCTGGTTACTCACCCTTTCTCAGGTTAAGCTGCATGTTTGGCCAGCACGCTTAGTGATTCGGTTCCTGTTACAGGCAGACCTCTGAGATACCCTGGGTTTGGTTCCAGACCACTGCAATAAAGCAAGTCATGTGAATTTTTGGTTTTCCAACGTATATGAAAGTTATGCTTACACTGTACTGTAGTCTATTAAGTGTGCAGTAGCATTATGTCTATAAAAAACAATGTACATACCTTAATTAAAAAATAATGCTGTTTGAAAAATTGCACCAATAGAATTGCTCGACACAGGATTGCCACAAACCTTCAATTTGTAAAAAACTCAATTTCTGTGAAGCAATGAAACAAGGTCCACCTGTATAATCATTGCTAATAATGGTGCCAAAAATCAGTCTGTGCTTTTTAAGAGTAATTTGGAGCATGAGTGTTGTAATGAATCATAAGTTGAGGAAAATTTCGTTCTCTCTTCATTCTGGTGCTTTTTATGGGGAAGAAGTCAGGACTTTTATCCTGCTTGTATTTTTAATAAGGTTTTGATCTAAGAATCCCCAAAAAAGCCAGTTTTTTCAAGGGGATATTGCTGCTGCTTCCCACCCCACCCTCCAGGCAGGGCAGCTAAAGAGAAGACGCTGAAGAGCTGAGCTCTAGGAGGTAGCGTGAGGCCCTGAGGGGACGGCACCCCCCAGCCAGAGCACACACGGTGGCCTGGCTCTGCCCAGCGTGGCCCGCGACGCCAGCTTGCGCGCTGGTGAAGGATGGCAGACAGCAAACCAGTGACTCCCCGCCCTGGGTTTGTCCACGGAGAAACTTCGAGGGCTTGCTAAAAGTTCAGAGACTCCTGGGTCCCTCTACAAGCCAGCATGACGGCATCTTAGCATCTTGGGGAGGGACCAAGAGTCTGCATTTAACAAGGTCTCAGGACCCTTAAGTGATCTCAGGACACAGGACCAAATGATCATCAGGGTTCCTTCAGAGCAGCAATTTTGTGCTTCTGGAGTTAATCCTGCCAATGCCCACCATTTCACCAGTAGGCGAGGATGTGGAAAGCTTCGCTGGGGCAGGGGGCAGTTTCATTACAAGTTACGTGACCGCACACTGAGGGGATCCAGACCCAAGAGCAGTGGGCAGTGGCTGGCTGACCCAGGAGAAGCTGTCTCGAGGCTAGATGGCATCTGACCCCATCTTTCAGGCAGGAGCCGAGTAGGCCTACCCCGTTTGTGCAGGAAAGGTTGCAGCGTCGCTCACCGACCTCAAATCCAGTTGAACTCTTCACCTCAGGCAGGCGGGCCGTTGCAGTTTGTTTCCTCTTAGCTGCTGGGGTTTTTCTTTGGGCTTTAGCTACAGGTCTTAAGTTCTGGTCCTGCCCCCTGTGCAGCGTGTCGAGCCACGGGGTGCAGGAGACGCAGGAAGATAGGCCAAGCCCCGGCTCCCTGCCACTTCCCAGGGCCTCAGCACTGTGCTGAGGAAGGCCAGGTAGAGGTCATGGGGGCATAAGCCTTCCCGGCCCCCATGGGCCACGTTGCCTTTGGGGATCACAGAGCTCTGTGAGGCAGATCGAGCCCTGAGGGACCCAGCCATGGGCAGCCGGTGGGGTGGAGTGGGGTTGGCCCGACCCAGAGGCCTGGGGGCCTGTCACTCTTCAGCTTCAGAAGCAGCCTTGCTCCAGGACAGGCGAGGAAAGGGCACGAGTGGAGACAGGAGCTCCTGCGTAGACTGCCTGAGGCATGAGGGGCCGGGGGCGAGGGCAGGGGGGTCCCTGCCCCGGTTCTACCTTTGCTTCGCAGTGAAGTGTAGACGAGCCCGTGACGTCTGGGAACCGCTACCCTCAGGAGCTGCCTTCAGCAGGGCAGGCACTGCAGGTGGGCAGTCGTCCAAGCCCAGTGGGTTCTGAGTCTCTTCCCCGGCCTGGGCCAAGCCCCCAACCTGGGACGTGAAAGAAGAGGCATCTCCGAAAAGCTAGGTCACTTGGGGCTGGGTCACTCAGGGCAGAGGGCCTGTTAGATGGCTCCCCGCGGCCTGGCCGCTGCGGGCAGGGGCCCCTCCCGGGAGGTCTGCGGGACGCTCTGGCCTGACGCCAAGGGGCTCCCCCGTCCACAGCCACACACGTAGATGGGGGAGTGCTGTTCGGAGCTCACAGGGAGCCTCGAAGGCTCCTTTCAATCAAAACCCATTATGGTTGTCCTCCCGGTGTGGAGGGCAAGTGTGGCTGGTAGATTCCGTGACAACTAGGGACTATCGTATCCTCATTCTGATGCTAGTTTAATTTATTTCACTTTTAGTTTCTTACGGTTACTTGTCAAATCAGGAAATAGATTCATCTTCTGTGCCTCACCCCCTTTCTGTCTCTCATAAATAGACATGTTTAAAGGTCTCGTAAGTATTAAATGACACCAGCTGCAAGAGTCTGAAGTGCAATCTGGGGTGAAATACTACATTTTACATCAGGAGTTGACAGTCGAAGTGGGCTCGTGAGAGGACGGGAGACAGGAGTAACGGAAAAGGTAGCAGAGGCACAAACTAACTTCTGGGGGCATTCGGGTGGCATGGCCGTTCTGCTTCTCCAGGTTTGTGAGCTAAATCACACCGTCTCTGCCGTCCCGTCAGGCTGAAGGTCGCATAAACCCCGCAGCTGAGGGGCGCCCGCTCAAAGGCTGTGGGAAGAGCCCGTCCCCACGCGGCACCTCCCCCATCAGGAGCCGTCCCCTAACCCTGCTCCCCCAGACCCAGGCAGGCCCCTCCCCAGCCCAGATGGACAGGGGCCAGCTGCCGGGAGCCCATCTCGGCGCGGTCCTGCGGAAGGCAGAACAGGCTAGAAAAGAGGAGGACTTACTGGAGTGACGGGGGCCTCCTGAGATGCTACAGGCCTAAAGGAGCCTTCGGGGAGGGAAGCAGGTTGCAGCAGGAGGCAGAGGCGTTCGACTTGCAGTCTGTGAATCGGCCTCCTCTCCCCGAAAGTCAGCGGGAGTGTGCGCTGTGTCCAGCCCGTGTGGTGTTTGGGGCTCCCAAGAGGGGCAGCCAGGTACCCGGGTCCCAGCAGCGTTTGTGCTCAGAGTCTTGTTCTCTCCATAAGTAAACAGCTGTTATCAAAAAGTCTCCGTGTGTATTTTAAGCCAAATCCCAAAGGAGTTATTCATTGGTTCAGTACCTAGGGCAGAGCTCTCCACACGCTGTCCAGCACCCAGGGCACAGGCGGCTGGGGCCCGGGACCGGAGCAGCAGGACTCCCGCCGCACCGGGCCTTGATGCCGGAGCGGGGCCTGGGCCGCCCCTGAGGCGCCACCGCCCAGCCTCATGTGACTCAGCGTGTCCTGTGTTCTCTCAACAGCAGATGAAGCGCGTGGCCGAGAACCTGAAAGAGGACTGGAGGGAAGGCGGGAAGGAGGAGGCACCCTGAGGGCCAGTGGAGCCAGCGGGCGCCCTCCCCGCGCGGAGCCCCGTCCGCAGCCCGCCGCCCGACCTTGCTCTGGAGCCGCCGCTGCCCAGCCTGGCACATGGACGAACCACCAGCTCCCCGGGTCGCCTTCACAGTGACCATCGGCCCGGTGGGGTGGCAGGTGGGGGCGTCCACCGAGGTGGCGTTTCCAACGCTCGACAACATGAGGTGCCTCTCTCTGGCTCTGTCCTGCTCTATGTTCACAGACCCTTTATTCACGGAACAGAGGTCACCAAGCTATTAAAGGCCTCATGCCCGCCTGACGCCTCCTTCCGTGTGTGGATGGAGTAGCCCGTCTGCTCCGAGCTGGGTCGTGGAAGGGGGAGCCGCCAGGGCAGCCGAGGGCCGGGCTCGCCTCGAGGCTGGGCTGCTTCCAAGGCGTGCGGAAGCCCCAGGGGTCCTTGGGAGGTTCTGCTGCTGCTGGGCTTTCCCTGGGGGTGCGCGGCAGGGGCCGCTTGGGCTGCCTTCAGCAACGCTGGCCGGCCGGGCCACACCTGGGGGGGGCTGTCGCGGCTGTGCCCGCAGGGGTGCAGCTCCCTCACCTGCACAGCAGCCCCCGGCCCCCCAGGAACTGCCCTCCGGGCTCCTGGCTCTGGTCCAGCCCCGGGGACCACCCCGCTCGGGCCAGGCCTGGCTTCCTTTCCCACCAGCTGCTCAAACTGCTCCAGACAACAGCCAGCCCCGCCCCACTGGGGCCCTCATAGCCAGGCCCGGGGCCCATCTGGGGAAGGCCGGGAAGGGCGGGCAGGTCTAGACCCGTGTCCCTCGCTCCGAGCCTGGACCCTCGATTCCCTCCTTCACATCAAGACCGGGGTGGCCACGGCAGGCCCGCTCCACGCGTGTGTTTGGAAGCCCAGCTCCCCGTCCACCACGTGGCTGTTCAGCAGGTGCTGCCAGACTGTTGTCTTTGCCAGCATGGACACCTGTGGTCAGCCTTGCCCTGCCCCCTTGGTCTAAGCCCTGCATGGCACAAGTACTCACTGGTGGTTCCATGCTTGATGAATACTTTCTAGAACATTCTCCTGTCTTAAAACACCAGGGAACGGTAGCCGCCACTCCAGTCCTGAACCGGCAAGAGCGTCCCTGCAATTCCAGCCTGGGCGCCTGTGTTTGCTGGGAAAGGAGAAAGTTCAGGTGGGTCCTTGGACCCAGCTGTCTCCCCCAGAGCGGGTTTTGGGGACCAGTCACATGAGTGCGGTTGGGTGTGAGGCGGTGGGTTCTGGGTGGACCTCATTAGCTCACCTCCCCACCGGCGGGCTCACAGCTGCCTCCAGGCTGGCCCTCCTCGCCCTGCGACAGTGCGGACCCCGGGCCCCCTGCGCTCACAACTGTCTTTCCCAGAAGCCTCCCCCTGCCCTTCCTCAGTCTGACGCAGCAGAACCACGTCACTTACCCAGGACTAAGCCAGCCATGCTCAGGGGAAATGGGACCGAGTCAGCCTGGACGCGGGGACCCACCTCACTGGGGCGGGTTCCTGGGCCTCGGGGAGGAGGAGGATGGATGTGGGAGCCAGTCAGGTGGAGACAAGAGGGAGGCTGGCAGGAAGGAGATGCCGCGTAGGCCCGCTAGGCCCCCGGAACTCCTCTTTGTGTCCCAGCGCTTGGAGTCGGTGGCGTCTGGCCCATGGCAGGTGCCCAGGAACAGGGGTGGAAGAAACCAAGGTGTCCTTCACTGCACATCTCGTAGTCCCTTGTCACCCTAACCGACCTGAGGGAGACACCCAGGATGACACTGCCCACCACTGCTCACCGGCCCCCGTGCGTGAGGAGGATGCCCGGCAGCGCCTCATCCTCCCAGGCTCGGCCCTGCCCTCTTGTTCCGGCCTCACCCCAGCCTCAGACCCAACCCCCGCGCCCCCGCTGCCCTGCTAGCCCTGGGGTCCTCGTGCCCCAGCCCCAACCCAGCTGCACTGCCTCCGGCCTCTGTGGTGACTCACAGGACGTGCCCTGCGCTGCTCCCCACTTCTCCCAGACACCCCGAGGATTCCGGCTGCGGGAGAGCCCTCCTCTCGTCGTTCCTAGCCCGCCTTCCCCCATGGAGTGGACAAGAGTTGCAGGCACCGCCTACCTGGAACAAGTGAGGCAGGAGCCCAAGCCCGGGTAAGAAAAGGTGCATAAAGAGATGGTGCCAGCAGGAGACTGAGGCAGCAGTGTCTCCAGACCGAGCGGGGAGCGGGCGGCCAGGAACCCGGTCTCCTGTGCACACAGCCCACCCCGGTTCTCAGGGCACGTGAGGCCTTGCCCACACCGCAGTGACCCCAGGTCTTTGGACCCAAGCCCGGTCACCAGACGGCTCTCGAGGAGCTGCTGCATGGGCAAGTCCCCAGAGAAGAGCCTCAACACCTGGGGAGAGCTGGAGACAGGTGATGCCCCCATTCCCACACAAGCCCCGTCCCACCGACCCTGCTGGGAGGGTCCCAGCGAGATGAGGCGTGTGCGACCGCAGAGGTGGCCCTCACTGGGCGGGATGCTCTCTGGGGCAGAGCCAGGTCGCAGCGCCGCTCCTTGCCTGCCGTGGCCTCTCCCTGACTGCCACCCTCCCTCAAGCCATGAAATACAGACTGTCACCGAGTCCACAGATTGCCAGTGCGCCCTGGCCCAATTCACTTCTCAGCCCGGCTATCCCCTCTCAGGCCACCAGCATGACATTCAGTTCTGGGCCACTGACATTCACTGGGCCTCCGAGGGCAGGGGCTGGGCCCGTGCCCCCCACACAGGCGCCCCCTTACTCTCTGTGGTCAGCCTGGTGGGCCTGCTGCAGGCAGGGGGGCAGGCAGTGGACCCTTCTCTCCCCCCTGGTGGCCATACTGACTCACTCCCCACCAGCACCTCCAGAGCTCAGACGTGAGAACAAATCTTTATGCTGCTGACTTTTGGGAGGAAACTAGAAGCAAATGGTTAGGGATACCCAGCCCTACAGTGAAGCCAGAGGCCACTTCCCTCCTTGATACGCCCTCTGGGCCTCAGTTTCCTCCTATTGTCCCTACTTTATAGATGAGAAAACTGAGGCACAGGGGGCTTCAGGGAATTCACAGCAGCGTGGCCCACATCTGCCAGGACGGTGCTTGCAGCCTGTACCAGGCCCTCGGCCCCAGCTCTCTATCAGTCCTGACCCTGGAGCTCCTGCCCTCCTTCCAGCAGGAAACTAGCAACAAGAAGACGGAAGACCAAAGACCACAGAACAAGAACCCTGGGATCCAGACTCTTCCTGACCCAGTTTAACCCACGGCCCTGCAAGGACAGCCCCCGGCGTCGGGCAAGCAGCAGGTAATGGCGAGCTTCTTGCGGGTCAGCCAAGTCCGAGGACTGCCGTCCACGCCCCCATGCCTCGCCCTAGGGTGGCCTGAAGAGAGGGGACCTGACAGAAGTGGAGCCACCAGCACCTTCCAGGGCCACCAGGGACTGGAGGAAAGACATGGCCCCTCTGCCAGGGCAGCTGTGTCCTCAGGACTCTCCAGCCTGGGAGCACCCTTGCGTCACCACCACGAGGGGCCACAGCCTCTGCAGAGGAAGGAAGGCGCTTCCCCACGTCCTGACAAGAGACCTGTCTGTGGTCTTTGGTGTCTGTACAAGCAGGCACCTGGGAAGGCTATGGGACGCTCCTCCCAACCTCCTAAGAGTCAAAGTTAGGAGGTCTTGCGAGCTAGCTGGGGCCCCAACCAAGCCCTGCACTGGGTGGGCAGTGAGGCTGGCATTAGCAACTGGGCCTCAGAGAGTGGCCACAGACCCCCAAGAGAGAATCACCTGCACCCTGTTCAATGTGGATGCTCGGGTGCCGCCACCCAGGCCTGAGGAACGAGGTTTTAGCAGCTTGGCCTGGGGCTCCACGTCTCTGAGGATGCCTGCAACGGACGCGGTCACCCGCCGCACGCTCTGGAGTGTGAGAGCTGAGGGGAGCGGAGGCCCTGCCAGTTCCTCCCCAGGAGGGGCCGACGCTAACGGCCCCGCAGAGCCCGCCTCCTCCCCTGCTGCCTCGTCACCAAGGTGCCAGGTGGGGGCCTCCACGGTCTGGCAGGGATCTGGAGCAACAAGGACCTCCCTCGCACTGGACAGGCACCCCTGGGCCTGAACAGGACCTGGGGCAGAGGAGCACCGGGGCGCAGGACCAGAGAGACCTTCCAGTTCCAACACCCGGCGCTGGATGAGTGGCACGGCCCACGGCCCTTTGGAAGCCCCTGGGATACCTGGGCAGGTCAGAGGCAGAGCTGCCACCACTCAGGAGGGAAGGGACGCCGGGCTTCCTGCTAACTGGTCTGTGAGCCTCACGTGATCAACTAACGTAAAAGAGATACGATGGCATTTTCCCTTGAGCTTGTGGCACAGATCATGCAGATGACACGTGGCCTCCTCTCTGGACCTTTCTGGCTGCTGATGAACTCCCTGGGAGGACGGAGAGAACGCGGCACAAAGCATCGGGATCACGTGGCTCCTTCTGCTACCCACTGTGCACAGCCAAAAGCACCGCGGCCCAGGCAGGAGGACGCGGGAAGGGCAGAGCTGGGTGAGCCCAGGTCTGCTGACCCTCGTGGCGGGAGCACGACCCCCCTGCCCCCGCCCCGGCAGGTGTCCAACAGGCCCAAGGTGTGAAGGCAGTCATCTGCTCAGGACCAGGAAAATCATCAAAGTGCCGAACAAAGGACCAGAGGGCAATTCAGTAGTGCAGACACAGATCCACACTGCCCTTTACACAGCTGTCTGGCTCAAAAACAGGAAACAGGGCTTTCCTGGTGGCGCAGTGGTTGAGAGTCCGCCTGCCGATGCAGGGGACGCGGGTTCGTGCCCTGGTCCGGGAAGATCCCACATGCCGTGGAGCGGCTGGGCCTGTGAGCCATGGCCGCTGAGCCTGTGCATCCGGAGCCTGTGCTCCGCAACGGGAGAGGCCACAGCAGTGAGAGGCCCACCTACCACACACACACAAAAAAACAGGAAACAAATACGCTTCCACCTTAAGGGAGGCTGAAGAGCCACTTACAGTGATCTCTGCCCCTCCAATCCCAGAACACAAGGCCAAAAACTGGCACCACAGGGCCGGCTCTTTGCAGATGGAGTCAGCTAAATAAACGAGGAGACCAAGCATGGTACCAACAACTGCCTTCCAGGACCTGCCCGACTGCCCGCCAGCCGGGACGCCCTGCCTGTGCCCTGGATGAGCAGCCCCTGGCATTTGGGCCACAACTGAAGGAAGGATGCAGGTAGGGATCTGCGTTAATAACCTGAACCGACCCAGTGATGTGCTGACTCCCACCTAAACCGTGTGCCCACTGGTCCAGGTATTTGCCATGCTTCCTACACAAACACGCTGAAGGTACCGACTCCTTAACACACCACAGGCATCCCAGGGCCGAGAGACGCTTCTTCCTCGGTCCTAATCTGCTCCCAGACAGTGGGTCCCAGGGAAGCTTCGGCACGCTGGAACCCCTTGGGACGTGTTGTGAGACCAGGTCTCAGCCCGACTCCAAATACCTTACCATCACGAGGTGTAACGAGCTGCCCAATATGGTCTCATCTGCGTGTCCGCATCCCTCAGGACCAGGGGTCTCACAGAATTTGGAATTCTTTCAGGTATTAGAAAGGTAACAAGATGCATAGACATCTGTTACGTAAGAGCTCCGTAGCCTAGTGCTTTAATACTGCTTTGCCCAGCCCTCTGGAAGGTCAGAGGTCATCCACTGCCTCCCCTCGCCGCATGCATCGGGGCAACCTGAGGGGTGGGCTCTGGGGTCGGGTCAGCGCCGTGCCTGTGGGCAGGCCCTGTACCCTTCTGAGCCCCACAGCCCGCCTACCGGTCCCCTCCCGCGGGGCGCTCTCAGAGTACCACCCACACACTCACCGTCACTGCGGCCGCCTCACTGCCGACACTTCTCAGAGAGGCTTCCTCAGGACCTGCTTCCACCTCTCGTTCTCCAC
Organism: Hyperoodon ampullatus; assembly: GCF_949752795.1. Classification (NCBI taxonomy): domain Eukaryota; kingdom Metazoa; phylum Chordata; class Mammalia; order Artiodactyla; family Ziphiidae; genus Hyperoodon; species Hyperoodon ampullatus. The sequence continues at coordinate 47,193,072 of NC_136923.1, read as the reverse complement.
CTCCGAGCTGTCTCTGCTGCTCAGGGACCACAGCCTCAGCGAGCAGTTCTTGGGCTCACCTGTCGCTCTCCCGCTCGGTGGCCTCCACTCCTTGCTTCCCTGATGACTCCTCTCAGCCCCACACTTGTGGCAGCCCCTGGGCTTCTGTCTCTGGCCTTGGCTGCTCTCTCTGGGCCTCTGCTCTCGCCAAAGCCTCCCATCCTCATGGCTGAGATCACCTCCTTCATACCTGCAGAATACAGAGCTAACCCCTCGGCCCAGTGCATAACCTGCAGAGCCCAGTGCAAGATGAAAATGCAGTCCCCCTTTTCAAAAGTTTCAAGAATTTCAAGACAACAAACTAAGAGCAGAGTGTTAAACCAAGAGAGGGCCCTTCTAAGCAGGATCCCTGAGTGACAGTGGGATGTTGAATCTGTCTCCTTTCCACCCTAACACTGATGTTCCACCTGGCAACACTCTTTCTAGCCATGCCCTGCAGTACTCCAGTTCTTCCAGTCTTCCAGTCCAGAAACCCTGGAGTCCCTGTGAAGGGATAAAGCAGTCAAGAAGAAGAACGGACCCTTCTCTCCCAGCAAAGTCCACGCCTGTCTCCTGTGGCTCACAGGGACCGATGACCCGGATCCTACCCAGCTCAATCCTCTGCCTCCTGCACTCTCCCTCCCTCCCCTGGCTCACCTGTCTTGGAACTCTCCTGGCCCTCACAGCAGTGCCCTGTGACCCGTCACCACCTCTGATGGTCATCTGGTGCTAATTTAAATCCCTGTTTCCTCCCCCAAGGACATTATGAACTCACAAGGACCAAGGTTCTGTGTTTTCCCTCTTCTTGACTTTCCAACACGTAACGCTTTGCTGGGAGAGAGGTGTTCGGGAGTCGGGGATCCTCAAAAATACAAATGACTCTCCAGCAGTCACAATGTGCTTGGCTTCCATCAGCTCAAGAAAGGCTAGATCCCATTTCCCCTTCTCAACTATCCCTCGCCAGATCCAGAAGCCCGAGGAACCCAATCCTTGCTGGACTTCGGGGCAAAGGGGTAGCCTGAAGTCTGGCATATCCTGCTGCACAAGGAGTGAGCAAGAACTGGAATTTGCCATCTTTGACTGAGAGCTGATCAGTACATGTGCGTGAGAAAACTACCTGGAGCGGGAGAAAGAAGCCCCCAGGAAAGCAGTAGACTGACCAACGCTTAGAACTTACACAAAGCTGAGAACAGTTCATGCTCCCACCAGCCAGAGTGGAAAGAGTTCGGTAGCGTGCTTAGAAGGGTACTGCTTCAGTGGTGGGCCAAATTAGCCCCGAAGTCTGCTCTGGATCTGTCCTAACACACTTTAAAAGCAAGACCCAAAAGGATCCAACTGATTCCAAGTAACCCTATGCCAAAACGAAACCCAGCACTTTTTACATGAATACAAAATCCAGCACTCAACAATGTGAAATTCACAGTGTCCGGCATTGCAATAAGAAAACTGTCAAGCTAGAATTCTATACCCAATGAAAACAGCCTTCACAAATGAAGTAAAAATACCTTTTCAGACAAGCAAAAGCTGTCAGAATATAGTCAGCAGACCTGCACTATAAAAAATTTTAAGTTCTATAGGCAGAAGGAAAATACCAAAATGTGGATCTATACGAGGAAATGAAGAGTGATGGAAATGATAAAGATGCTGGTAATATAAGACTTTTTCCATGTTTCCTCTCTTAAAAAGAAAACTACCTAAAACAAAACTGTGTATGCACATGTAAAAATAAAATGATTGACAGCAGTACAAAGAAGAGAAGGTAGAAAACGGAAGTATATAGTTGGAAGGTTACGTTCTATAAAAAAATGAGAGGCACACAGCCAATAAAAAGTGCTTAGTTAAACCAAAAGAAGGTAGTAAAAGAGGAGAAAAGAAAGAACAGATCAAACAAGTAGAAACAATTAGAAAGAAGGTAGATTTAAACTCAACCATGTTGATAATTACACTAAATGTAATTGGTCTAAGTACTCCAAATAAAAGGTAAAGATTTGCAGACTGGACAAAAAAGCAAGACCCAACTACATGCTGCCTACAAAAAAACAAAAAAAAACCCCAAAACTCCTATTTTAAATATAAAGATACAGATAGGTTAGAAGTAAAATACACTCCCACAAGTCAAAAAGAGTTAGAATGCTATATCAGTATCACACAAAGTAGACTTCAGGACAAAGAATAATTTACTAGGGATAAAGAGCAACATTTCATAATGATGAAAGGGATCAACTCATCACAAAGACTTAACAATCTTAAATCTAACAACAGAACTTCAAATTTCATAAAGTGAAACTGACAGAACTAAAAGGAGAAATAGGCAAATCCATAACTACAGCAGGATTTCAACACTTCTCTCTCAGTATTTATATAATGAGACAGAAAATCAGTAAGGATACAGAAGATTTGAATACCATTATCAATCAACTTGAGTTAATTATTGACATGTATAAAACATACAGAACACTTTACCAGCAAGAGCACTTCTCAAGCACTCACATAAACATTCACCAAGATAGGCCATTAGCTGGGCCATAAAACAAATTTCAGTAAGCTTAAAAAGATTTAAATTACACAAAGCAGGGGCTTCCCGGGTGGCGCAGTGGTTAAGAATCCGCCTGCCAATGCAGGAGACACGGGTTTGAGCCCTGGCCCGGGAAGATCCCACCTGCCGTGGAGCAACTAAGCCTGGGCGCCACAACTACTGAGCCTGCACTCTAGAACCCATGTGCCACAACTGCTGAGCTCACGTGCCACAACTACGGAAGCCTGCGCGCCTAGAGCCTGTGCTCCACAATGAGAAGCCACTGCAATGAGAAGCCCATGCACCGCAACAAAGAGTAGACCCCCCTCGCCGCAACCAGAGAAAGCCTGTGCACAGCAATGAAGACCCAACACAGCCAAAAATAAAAATAAATGTACTAAAAAAAATAAAAGTTACACAAAGCATGATTTCTGAACAAAACAGAATTAAACTAGAAATTAGTAACAGAAACTTATGTGGAAAATCCTCAAATGTTTGGAAATTAATCACCTTTCAAAACATAGCATGATTTAGCTTTTAGAAGGATCACTCACAATGCTGAATGGCAAACAGATGAGAGAGACAAGAGGCAAAAGTGATGAAACCCTTTAAGAGGCATTTTATAGTTGACCAGATAAGTGATGATGGTGTCATGGACCAGAATGTCAGGAGTGGAGGCAATGAGGTGTCAATATTTGAATGGTGAGTAAGATGTGCTCATGGATTGGATGCTGGGATCAAAGAGGGTTGACACCAAGATTTTTGACTTGTGCAAAACAAATGAAGGCTTAGAGTTGTCACTTATGAGATGGGGAACATTAGTAGGGTAAGGATTTGAGGGGGATTGTGAGTTTGGGACTTGTACAAATTGAGGTGCTTATCAGACACATGCAAGTAGAGAAATCAAATAGGTAGTTGGAATCTGGTGTTCCTGGGAGAGACGTGGGCTAAATATATTTCGGGCTTCTATCAGCACATGGATGTTAAGGATCAAAAGACTGTGTAGATACAGAAAGGATCTAGAATAGAACCCTGCGGTATTCCAAGTTTAGTGGTTGGGAGAACGTGGAGCTAGTGGACTGAAGAGCAGCAAGGTAGAAGGAGGGTCCTGAACAACGTGAAGTTTGCAAGGAAGAGTGATCAACTCAACAAATGCTAATGTGGGACTGGAAGTGACCACTGGATTAGTGTTTGTCTGGCTTAGGCTGGGCTGGGAGTTGAGGGGAAAGGGAGAATGTGCTAATGGGTACAAGGTTTCTTTTGGGGTTTATGGTAATGGTTGCACAACTCTGTCAATATACTAAAACCCATTGAATTGTACGATATAAATCAGTGAATTATGCGGTATGTGGATTATACCTGAAAGCTGTTTCTAAAAATTGACCACTGGATTTAGCACATGGAGATCACTGCTGACCTTGAGCAAAGCAGTTTTGGTGGGGTGACAGCAGCAGTGCCTGATTGGAAGAGTTCAGAGAGAGGTGAGGAGAGGAATAGAAAAATGTGGCAACAGCTAGAGAGAAAAGAAAATATTTAAGGGAATAAAATGATGTTTGTTTTGTTTGCTGTTAGGAATAGTCTAGTAGAGAGGCAAAGATTGATGGTGCAAAGGGAAGAAGAGAATGACAAAGTCCTCAGGTCTGTCTCACTTAACACCTATAAAGTCTTCAGGGGCAAGTGAAGGGACTTACCTGGAGTCACACTACCGGGAGGAAGAGCAGGGCATGTGGATACATATGAAGGTAGGAAAGAAGAAGTGGGAGCTTGGGGGCAGTTCTAACTGCTTTGGTTTATTTACTGAGAGCATGGTGACTGGCTGAGTGAGGAAAGCAGATAATTGGGGAAATAAAGTTTAATTAATGGGCAGTCCTGGGACCCACCTGAGACTTATGGTCACGAGTTTAAAGTGAGAACAGTCACGATTGCATTTTTTCAGTCACATCTGGTGGTGCAGGTGCGCACACAGCACGTAGAACTTCGGTCTAACCCAGGCCGGGACTATACAGAGCTGCGTTCATAAGAAGAAACAAAAATATGCGACACAGTTTATATTGCTGAACACCGATATGCCACTTTATTATTTGGACTTTTTTTTCCCATTTGTCACATACCTGTCAATGTTTACACAATGAGGAATATCAACCAGCAGTGGAAGCAACCGACCAAATCAGCTGATAATTCTGTACCCTCTTAACACACATCAATTCTTACTTGGAAGGGACATCTTTGAGTCAGTCTCACGGCTATTCTTAAAATCAGTGTCAAGATTGTCACAACTTTAAATACAGATAGAACTGCCAGAAGTACATCATTTTATATATATATATATATGTATATATATGTATATATATATACACACATACAGAAAAATACAAGACTAATTGTTTTTCCACAATATTTAATTTACACACTACTGTAACTCTATGCAACTTCTGAAGACAGGTTAAGGGGTACAAGAAACTGTTTAGAGCAAGTAAGTCATTTGGTCCAATATTATCTTAATGTAATGGTTATTTGCTCCCTCCCTTTTATGTGATGACATACTATGACATACAACACATGCACAATCATTCACTTATGAACAAATGAGTAAGACGCCACTCAGACTAACGTTTGTATACCCAGAGGGTCAACCAACCACACACAACTAGTAAGGCTATGATACAGCTATGCAGCATAAATGGTCAACACTGCTGATCCTAAAAGTGAGCACCATATATACATTTGAATATAAAAAACCATTGAAAACCAAACACATACGGGTTAGTTAAAAGGTGCCATTCCAAGGCTATACATAATCACAGGAAAAAGTATTTACATTACTTGGAAAACAGCTGCAACAAAGAGTTTATTGCCAATGCCCTTTATAAACTTCTCTCCTACGTTTAATACCGATGTTATGCTCACTATCTATGTGAACCACACATCTTATTTCTGGCCCTTTATAAGATCCCTGCTCAAGAATTTCAAGCAAATATGTTCTATGGCTTCACCCACACACCTATTCTCATAGCTCTCAATTATAAATATCACAATGAACTCGAGCTGTAGCTTAAAACGTATCTAGCCTAGGTCTAGAAAGTAAAATAAGCATTTTGACTATCATCTTTACTTAGTTTAGTAAGTATACTGTGAAATTCAGAGTTCTGAGTAAAACATGTGAATCCTAAAGCAGCAGAGCCAGTGTGCACTTGGAGAAACCGTGACCAACGGAATGCCGTCCTTTGGTGCTCAGCCCACTCTGTGGACCAGGCGACTGTCACTGCAGAGACACGACAGGAGGCTGATGAGTGTGGGAAGGCCCTGGGGCCCAGCCACATCCTATCACCAATGTCCCTAAGTGTTGCTTTTAAGACCCCCTGGGCACAGCATGAAAAAGTAGCATCTGGTCCCTTCCAAAATGATACTGTGTCCTACAACACAAAAGCCACGAAAGATGATTATCTGGTCAAAAGTAGTCTTTGTACAGGAATAGTTTAAAGCAAAAGTTCTTTAATTATTGTTTTTGCAGGAAGGCAAAGTGAAAAACACTTCCAGCAGGGAAAAAAAAAACAACAAAAAACAAAGCAGGCTTTGTGCATTTTTGCTTGCTTTATGTGTGAATTCTTACCCTTTTATGTATATTTTTTAATCAGCCAATTTTCATAGGTAGCTGAGCTAAAAGACGTAAAAGAATGGAAGTTAACAAAAGAGACAACCTAATTATCAAACTCCTAAAAATCAAATGCCAATAATCTTTCTTTTTTTTAAATTTATGGGGTTTTGACTTTGCCAACATCTGGGTACACCTTTGCTTCTATATTAGGCCCTATAGTTTCTTCTACCTATGTGGTTGTAAAGGAACCCTGGGGTGTGCCCTCCAGGAAGGAATTAATACCAAGCATTGTTTTGTTCTGTTAGACAGACACACACTCTGTAAGTAGAGTTAAGACATCATCAGTTCACTTTATCACATTACAAAATGAGATTGTCTGCTTGTGATTTACCTCTACGGGGAAGCTGCCTTATAAATCTAAGTAATTTATCTCACCTATAACAAAACAAGAAAATCTTTTTCAGTTAAATTTTAAGAGCCCAAACTGTTTTCACACTATAGCTTAAGACAAACAGGTGTGGGTATGTTGAAATCGTGGTTTTAAGGTTGTCAGTGCAGACGCTCACTGTACTCGGCACAGGCCCTGGCGTCTGGGGGCACGCGGCACGCTCGCGGGCTCTAGGCCTGATGGCATCACAACTTTATTGCTTTGGTTCTGCCTCAGACACCAGAGTGTGCCTCAGATCACGGAGGTTCCATGTCACAGAATGTCGGAGCAGGAATTTAGGTTTTTCACAAGGAAAAGCATTTTTTCTCTCTCTAGGTTAAGTGCAGAACATCAGATTTCTAAGTGCTCCATTTATATTAGGTTCCAAATATACATTTTAATTTAATCCTGATCATCCACATTAAAATTATAAATGTAAAAATTACACAAGACTTTTCGGCTGGGAAAAAAAAAGGAGTGTCTAGCAGCATGCACAAAGACCATGCATTTGTCAAGTCGTCAGGCGAACAAATGAAAAAGTAATAAATAATTGCCCGCTTTAAAAGAGGAAAACCGAAAAGGGACCAGTGAAGTGAGCCGGTCTTCGCCGCTCTGAGCAGGAAGCACCCCGAGGTCAGATGACGTGGCAGCAGCTGGCCTGGCTGGAGGCACACAGCAGCCCCTCCTTGGGGTTCCGCTGGATGTTCACAGAGATGGTCTTTTCGCACAGAGGTAGCTGGAGCACGTTGTTTTTCAGATTCTTGCTCTTTATCCGGTCCAACTCCACGGTGGTGTTCGCCACGTGGTCGGAGAAGAACTTCATGCCGCCCACGGCTGGGGCGGGCGCTGCACCGCCTGCAGAGCCGATGCACATCTTCCAGGCGGACTTCTCCTGGACCTTCACGCTGGAGAACGACAGGCTGCCCTGCGGGTCGATAATGTACTTGGCGCTCCCGTGCAGCTGGGAGCCGAGGCAGAGGCCCATGAGTTTGAGGCTCTCCACCAGCTCCCCGGCGCCGCGCGCCGCCAGCTGCGTGGACGTGGAGGAGCCGGGGCCGGCACAGCGGCGGGCGCTGCCCGACGTGCCGCCCGGGGCGCTGCCCGAGCCCCCCGCGGGGCCGCCCCCGCCGGCGCTGTGCTCGCTGGGGCTGGCCTTGTCCGCGCCCCCGCCGCCGCGGCTCGGCTTGCTCTGGCCGCCGCCACCGCCGTCGCCCTCGCTGCCTGGGGGCCCCTCGCTGCTGTCCCGGCGGTGCCAGGAGTAGGTGAAGCCGCTGTCTTTATCCAGCCGCCGGCGGCTCTCCGAGTCGTCGTCGCTGGTCTCTGAGCTGCTGCAGCTGGAGCCACGGCCCTGACTTTTCCTGCGGTGGTAGCGTTTGTGGACCGTCCCCGGGGAAGCAATGTTCATCTTCAAACGGCTCAGCTTGGGAGGCAGGTTCTCATCCATGTCGAACTCGTCGTCCGACTCCCCCTCCTCGAATATCTGGTTGAGGACCGGGGCACTCTTCCTGGACGTCAGGCGGTTGGTCACGGACGGCTTGCGGCGCAGAACCACCTGTGTTGAGAGGGACATGGGCTTCTTGTCCTCCTCGTCTTCCTCCTCGTCTTCCTCCACCCGAAACAGACACTTCCGCCCACTGGCCGCGGGTTTCAGGCTGGCGGGCGGCCCCGTGGACAGCGCGGGCCCGGCCAACTCGGGGAGGTCGTCTTTCTTAGCCGAGTCACACAGGCCTTTGCTCCTGTGGCCGTTGAGGACACTGTCGGCAGCCCGAGCAGGAGACTGAGGGACAGTCGCGTGGGACAAAGGAGTGGCCGTGAGGTCATCCTCAAGGTCCTGGGGCACGTCAATTTTGGTTGGCCATGACTGCCTATGTAAGAGGTTGAAAAAAAAAAAGAAAAGCTATGTAATGGTACACAGACTTTACCCAAGTACCTTAAATAAAACTTACTGGGACAAAGTACATAGACTTTACAAAAAAAAAAAAAAAAAGAGAGACAAAAAGAAACAGCAGCCTTGCAAACCCATTCAACATCCTGTAAACATCACAAGGACACTAGAAGGGCAAATGTTACTTTGAAATGTGGTTCAGTTTATGGCTTATTGGCCAAATGAAAACTTCATCACGGTTGTCAGAAAAGGGGGCAAACATCTTTTCTATAGAAACGTTTTATACCACAAGAAAAACCTTTTTAGAAAGTACAAGAGAGTTGTCACCAAAGCAAAACCTGAACACAGGTTTTGCTCCTTTCGGTCTTAAGATCACAACCTTTGAAGGTATATTACTGCTAATAAATTCACCTGAAATTTCCAGTCCTCCAGATTTTACTGGATGGTGTTAATAGTTGGTGTTTACAAAAACAAATGGAAATAGTTTACTGCATTTAAATATGATACTGGAGAGGAAAGTCAGTGTATACTGGCATACATAAATCTCTTCTTCACCAATTAAAATATGCACCCTCTAAACTAAATACATACTTTTTTTTTTTTTTTTGCGGTACGCGGGCCTCTCACTGTTGTGGCCTCTCCCGTTGCGGAGCACAGGCTCTGGACGCGCAGGCTCAGCGGCCATGGCTCACGGGCCCAGCCGCTCCGCGGCATGTAGGATCTTCCCGGACCGGGGCACGAACCCGTGTCCCCTCCATCGGCAGGTGGACTCTCAACCACTGCGCCACCAGGGAAGCCCAATACATACATTTTTAAATGACCACACAGGAGTCCGGCATAGCAAAATCCACTGTTATTTAAACTTTGATTTTATCCCCTAATCCAGAGTCACCCAAGTAGTAAAAACACTGCTTGGTAGCCCAAGGAAGACTTTTGAAAGTGAGGTCTCCAGCCTGTTTTGAATAAACATCTTGAATTCTCAACTGCCCTCTCTGCCCAGGGGAACAGTAGACACCAGTGACACTGAAACAGCCACTGGTACGCTGACACTTCCACTTCACACCACTTACGTTATCCTAGACATAAAACCCAATTTAAATCTATAGCCTTAAAAAACCCATAGGCATTTACAGCAGACCTCTTTCCCCCAACTCGGAGCCGCCTCCTCTCTCTCAAGGATGGAGTGGGTCCGTTTGCTGGTCACTGCTTGGTACTTTATAGAAGCTGGGTGTTCAATGATTCTGAGGTCAAGCAGCGTCTCTGGACAACTCCTCTGTCCTCACAACACAACCAACTCCAAATGAGCCTCGGGGCCCTAGGAAACGGCACATAACATTCCTTTCAGGCTGCTCCTCAAAGAGCAGCCACCCAAAAGGTCACCCTGGCAAACGCTGGGGTCCCTGTAGTGGGAGGCAGGTGCGGACAGTGCGTCTAACCCACCAGAGCGGCAGCCAGTCCACTCGAGGAGGGCAGGACACAGATGTGCCGGAGGCGCTTCTCTCCCCACCAACCCCAAGAGAAAGCCAAAACCACCCTCAGAACCCACCCCCAGAAACCAGATGGGTAAGCGCTGCAGCTGTACCAGACACGCTATCTCCACTTCTGAACCAATGGCTCTTATTTATATGAGTAAATCAGATTGTTAAATAGCTCACATTTATTAAGAACATATCTGGCCCCAACGCTGTGCTAGACTTAATGAGCACAACACTGTAAGAAGATCACGGCTTATCTTAACGAAAGATAAGAAAGACTGCCAACAAGAATTATAAATGAGTCACACTGACAGCACAGTTCACACTGAGAACTTACTAGAGCCAGCACTGTGGAGAGAGCCTGACAGCAATTCATTCATTTAATCCCACCACAATCCCATCCTCCCTTGACAGTGAAGAAATCAAAACACAGAGAGTATAAGCAACCTGCCCGAGGCCACACGGGCTTGAAGACAGTGACAGCTAGGCTGAGTTCAGTGGTTACTAAACCCCCAGAGCAGTGGCTTCACTCTGCAACCCAGGAAGCCCTCTGAATGACTGCCTATCGAATGGATGGCGCCTTTGCAGTCAGGCCTCTGTGGTTTTCCTTACTTCCTAGTTTCTCTCTGGAAGGATGCGGGCACTGGTCCCACCCGTGTGGAGTTCAGCTCCCAGAGGACTTCACAAAGCTCTTCTAACAGAATACACGTGTTTCCATCCCATGCTGGCAGGACCCAAAGAGCGTATCCGCTCTCTGGGGCTCGCTCTCCCTGACTTGACCTACCCACGCCCCACAAATAACTCCGCTGGTTAAGACGCCAATCTCCTAACTCAGTCCACGTTTCTGCACCCTAAGTCACTCTGACCCCAAGGCACACCTAGCAATGGAACCAAGTTAGGGTGCAGGGTTTTGACAACAAAGAAAAGGCAAGTAAGCAGACATCCACCACCTGCCAGTGGGCCCTGGGCCCCAGGAGGAGGACAGGCCCCAACAGCATCTCCGCTCTGTAATCCCAGGTGGGTAAAAGGAAACTGCATGGAAGGCTCTGATATTTCTTTATAGCTACTGTTGGCTTTGTAATTTCTATGATACAGTAAAACCAATTTAATTCATTTACATATCTGCTCAACTTCAGATTGAGTTCCGATCTGTTCCCCTAAAAATAAAACAGTTCAATTCCAAATATTCCCTTCTCCAAAACACTGGGGTGGCTCCAGGCCTGGTGGCGCAGCATGTGGTGACGGCTCTGGAGCCACTCTTTCACAATAGAGGGCTCGAGTCACGACTAGGTTGACCCTAACCACTCACTGTCACTCTCCTGGTTTGTCCCATGTGCAAGGGTGCCCATGCTCCCTGGGGCCCAGTCTTCTTCCAAGCTGACACCAGACAGAGTGCCTAGTTTTCATTATGCAAGAATATGTCCACGATATAGGTGCAGTTACCAAATTCATCTTCCCATTAAACTAGACTTCTAAATATTTAGTCTTTGGTCACCCGGGAATCTTTTCTTGTCTCTTCTCTGTTGCTCCATCCCAAGCAACAACCTACACATGGCAAGGTGACTGCAAGTAATTTAAAATCCAATGGTATTCTTCCTCTTTTAAGTAGTAATCACTGTTACGTATTCACACATATATGTTTACATAGCTATGCACAAGCAGAGAATTATTTAGAACCAAGAGCATCCTTCTAGTTTAAAAAAATTTTTTTAACTACTTATATTTATTTAGTTAGTTAGTTATTTATGTTGCATCGGGACTTAGTTGCAGCACACGGGATCTTCGTTGCAGCATGTGGGATCTTTCGTTGCGGCGCGCAGGCTTCTCTCTAGTTGCAGCACACAGGCTCTGTAGTTATGGCATGCAGGTTCCAGAGCGTGTGGGCTCTGTAGTGTGCAGCACGCAGGCTCTCTAGTTGAGGAACGCGAGCTTAGTAGTTGTGGCGCACAGGTTTAGCTGCCCCACGGCATGTGGGACCTTAGATCCCCGACCAGGGATTGACCCTCATCCCCTGCATTGGAAGGCGGATTCTTTACCACTGGACCACCAGGGAAGTCCCTCCTTCTGTTTTTGAATCACTATAATTCCATGGATTACTTCATCTGAATAAAGATAAAGTCTAAATAAATTTTCATAATGGTGACAAAAAAAAGTAACCCTTCCCAAGCTTTGATATTAAACGCAAAGCTAATATGGCAGAAGAAAAAGAGGAGTAGGAAGGTAGGGGGAGAAGAGGAGGGGGGCGGGGGGGAAGGGGGAGAGTTGGGAAAGGAAGGGAAGGGGAAAGCAAACACAGGGGAGACGAGCGCACAGTCACTGCTTTACCAAAGACGATGTGGTGGGGAAACGTTCACAACAATGGCGGCAAACACGTGAAGCCCAGTTCAAAGCACTTCACATATGTTAATTCGTTTATCCGTCACCACAACCCCAAGAGGTAAACAGGATTACTACTCCCACTTCACAGGAAGCTGAGTCAGAGAGAGGTTAAGTGACCTCCCAAGATCAAGCAGCTGACAAATCAACTAGCTGATGTGACTGCCAAATTCCTGAAATCCTAAGACAGCATCATGCCACCGACATGCTCTGTATGTTTTTTAAAATTATGTCAAATACTGAGGGAAAACCTGGCCTTGTTCCTAGAATGAAAAATTAAAGAAAATAACACATTTACACATGTCCGATCTGGAAGAGCTTAGTGAAAACAGCTGGCACTCTAGCCTGAGGCTGCTGCTTCTCCGCAGGTGTCTTTGTGGCCAAGCAAGCAACTGCAGCCCCTCTCTCCACTAAGCCCGAGAGAGGAAGGCATCCCTGGGGACCAAGGAACCAGGACCCCCACTCACGTGGAGAGCCCACAGGTGGCCCCTCCAGCAAGGCTGTCACCACTCTTTATACTCCCACCCCACAGACTTAAGAAACATCAAAAAAGTTCACTATTTCAAAACGTTAACTTACTAAAATCAGTGAAGATTTTTTTCTCACCTAAACTGGGCCTTGATATTGCTAGGGCTTGCAGACCTGGTCTGTATTTCTTTCTCTTGCTTTTCCCTCAGGATCCTTTCAGCAAGCAAGAAGTAAGTGGCTGTGATGTGGTTATACCTGTTGGTTTCCAGGGCTCTGAGGAAATAAGAATGAATATAAGCCACATTTGCAGATTTGTTTTTTCACAAGCAGAACTGGATTTTTTTTTTTTTAAGTACAAGCAAATAAATTCCAATGACCTGGAATCTTTAAAATTATAGGGAAAAAAAAACCCAACACACACACACAAATAAGAAAAAAACCTAGTAGATCATTCTTAAAATTCTAAGACACAACTGCATAAAAATGTTCAATTAGTAAGAAAAATCCAAAATGCTGATGGCAGCTGAGCTGGATGTTGGTTTTAGATGCATAAAATAATGAAGTTTCCAAGAATGTACACATTATCCAAAAATTTAATGTGTCAGTGTTTATTTCCATTACACTGGTTTACTTGCTTCCAGCAGAACTATGAAATGAGTTATATGAATGTACACTGAAACACTAGTATCAATCAGAAAAATTAGAAAAAGCTTTTATTTTTATACTCTTTGTATTTATTGGCATTTTCCGACATGAATGAATTATTAATATATTGAAAGCATGTCATTAGCCTCTTCTTTGAATAAAATCTACGCGTTCGTTCATCCACCTCAAAAGTAATGCTCTCTGAGTCCGCAGTCTGGCCGGCGCTGTGCTGGGGCACACAGCCTGCCTGCCCTCCTGCAGCTGGCCGGTAGTGGGACACAGGAGGAATGCCACAGAGGATCCACAAGGCCCAGAAATATGTAATTATGCTTTTCAGGACCTTTCTGTAGTTAGCGAACATACGCAATGAACACTTCGGGAGGAAACAATACAGGAGTCTCTCCTCACAAAACGGACGGTGGGGCCTCAGCTAATGGGGGCAAGTGGGGCTGAGGTGAGAGGTCCTAAAGGAAGAGCCCGAGGTGAAATTCGGGGCCATAATGACTTCTCAGAGTGGTTTCCTCAGCTGAGCACTGGGTAGAGCTGTGGGCTTGTGTTAAGGGGACCAACAAATGTGTCTATGAACTCAGGAATCACCCTGCAGTGAGGAGCTGCTCGTACTGTGGGCAGCAAGAAAGACCTGCCTGAGACCAGCCGGGAGGGCTCGGGCTCAGGGCATCACCTGAGGCATCACCTCTCCTTCTGGATTGATAATTGAATTCACATGAATTAAACAGTTCTATACTACACCACTGCATGTATTTATTCATTTAAAAATATTAAGCCAATTCAGGGAGAAGCAAATAGCCTTTTTTATTCACTCAAAAGTGAAAAATCATTTTCCACACATTCCTAAAGTGAGTGTCGTCCTTGGCAGAAAGAGCAAGTGTCCTGCACTTCTGTTTCTTTAGGTCAATCTGTGGAAACTGAGAATGCACTCAGAAACCTGAAGAAATCTGTACTGAAACCAAAATGATGATTCGTTTTGTAAACCCTTCTTTCCAGTGTACCCTAAAGATACATGTCCTTTACACAGACACCACCCTTCTCAGGGACCAGACCCCCAGGTGCCATGTGGGACAGTCTGCCACGCTGCAGAGGTAAGTCCAGCCTGCAGCCTCCTCTCCCCCGAGGACAGGTACCTGGGTCAGATCACTCAGCCAGGCCAGAGTGGCCCTCCCGATGGGAACCTCTTTTTTGCCCCCCAGAGTATATCCTCTTTCCATCATAGCCAACTATTTCATTCAATGGGGTTAAATAACTTTTGACTTTTCATTCGTGGAAACGCTTCATATTTTTACAGACAGGACCTCTTACAGAAATGAATCATATCATTGTTAAAGCAACTGCATCTTTATATTATCCTTGATTCCAAACTTCTTAGGTTATAAAACACTGTCTTTGGTTTTAAAAAAATGTAACTAACAACCTGGGCATCTCGTGGGTTCCAGGTTACTGCAGCAAGGGCTCTAAAGAGCCAGACAGTAAATATTTTGTGTTTTGTAGGTAACATGGCCCATCTCTCAATGACGCTGATACTGCAGCACAATGCTGCCATGGACAACATGTAAACAAATGGGCTCAGCTGTGGGCCACTGCAACTCTATTTACAAAAATGTGTGACTGGACGCATATAGTAACCCCTGATTTTGAGGAATTGTGGTGTCGCCCCCTTGAGTGTCCCTGCTTCCTTATGGGGACCAGAGGGAGACCCAAGAATTAAGAGGATACAGCAATGGACAAGGCATGTACTGGGATATAAAACAGTCTATTCCAATCCACTTCTGTAAGAAGGGAGAAAGGCCACAGGACTCACTGTTCACTAGTACAAAAATAAAAACAAAAGACCAACAAAACCTATGAACCAGGCACTGGGCCAGAAACTCTAGGGATAAATGACATAACCCCTGCCAACTGGCAACCCTATCCATGACACAGTGTCCACAAGCCCCGACACGTTAAGAAAAGAGCCCATCCCAAGAACCCTAAGCCCACGGCCCCTGTACTGATAAGCGCCGACATACTCAACAATGGCATCCCGATCCGCTATGTCCCCGAGCACCATGCGCTGAATGATGCTGTTGTGCTCCTCTTCCGAGAGGTTTTTATATGACACGAGGGGGATGTTATACTTCGTGGCTGGGGAAGGGTCCACTCCCTGAAGCCAAGGATGGTTTTCAATCTCTCCTAAAGAGGCCCTTCTCTTGGGATCTCTCTGTAGCATCCTTGTGATCAGGCTGGAAAGGAAGGAAGGTCCATTGTTAAAGCAAACTGCTGTCAGGGATTAGTAATGGTGGGTTACTGTATTTATCAGAATTGTTTCCTAAACTTATACCATCAATTTCATTACGTCCACTAGAGGTGATAGTGGGGCAGATGGGAATAAAGAAAGTACCATCAGATTCATAAAATAAAAAATCACAACCACCAGATATACTGACAAGCCAAACACACATATGCAGTTTCCTATCATCTAGAATTAACTCTAGGTAACAACATCTGTCCTTGAATTAACTGTGGCATAGTGGCATACCAGAATCAGATACAATGATCAGCAACAACATACAGAATAGGGTGCATGAGCCAACTTCTGTTTCCAGAAGAATGAATGACCATCCTGATGAAAGCAACCAAAATGACATATATTTTTAGACATATATTTTGTTTAAAGGCATTGTGTTGGCAGGAAGGAAGGGAGGGAGGGCAGACAGAAACATGGACGGACGAACTACTCAGCAGGTAAAAACAGAGTAAAAGCAAGACTCTTAGGAGCAAATGACAAAGCTGGCCTTGGCCTGATTGTTTCTGCTTTTTTCTGTTTCCACACTGAGTACACGAAACAGAATATCACCAGAATATAACATGTACAGCCTACTGAAAGTGGGGGATGCAACTAGAACCCTTGCAAAGAACTGGGACCCCAGCTTCAGTGTGAAGATGAACGAGAAGAAACAAACCTACCACTAAGATGTCAAGAGGGAAACCTGCCTGCCTCAACAGTACCGTGGAGGTGAGATGGGGGAATTTCTTCTAAGAAATTCTAACTACAAGCTGGTCCTCTCACAAGTTTGGGGTCCAAATTAATGATAGTATATCTATATGGTACACATAGTGAAAAAGTTAATTTTAAGAGGTTTCAGGCTGGACGTGCCCATGGGCAACTAGTAGAAAAGCAAATGCAAACTGTTTCTCTAGGGAATGTAACTTAAAAGAACTGCCACATAATTTTATAAGAAATCTGACCTCGCAGTCAAAAAATACAAAGGAAACAAGGTACCACTGCAAGAACTAAAAGACACGATGGCAAAATCAGAATGCAAAGACGTCAAATACATCTACTTCTACCAGTGAACACAATAAAAATAAATGGAATAAACTCTCCAATTAAAAGACAATGCTCAGATGGGAGCATTGGTCAGATGGGATTAATCAAAAATCCAGCTCCCAACTGTTAAAAAAAGATGTACCTAAAAACAAGACAATAAAAGATTTAAAGTAAAAGAATGGAAACCTATATAGCACATAAATGCTAACCAAAAGACAACTGGAGTGGTTAGCTAAAACTAGACAACATAGACTGACTTTAAAGCCCAAAGCATTATTAGAGATAAATAGTGATACAAAGATTCAATTCACCAGCAAGACACAACAGTTTTCAACTTGTTTGGACCTAATAACATTCCCCCAAAACACCCAAAGCAAACACTGAGGGACTTTCAAGAATAAGAAAAATACATTTACAATGTTGTATTAATGGGGGTAATCACTATTTTTTTTTGCCTATAATATACTTCCATGTAGTGGAAGAATATCTCAGTAGGTGATAGATCAAGCAGTCAAAAGACTCAGAAGTAATTTTAAACATCATAATAAACAAGCTTAGTCTTAAGGATTTACACAGAACTATAACCCCAACAATTAGAAAACATACATTCTTTTCCAGAACAAAAGGATTATTTACAAAAATTGACTCCATGCTAAGCCATAGGAAGCCTTACCAATTTTAAAAAAACTAGTAACATATAGACTATATCCTTGGATCACAATGCAATTAAGTTAGAAATGAATAACAAAAAGTTAATTAGTAAAGCTACACATTTGGAAATTTAAAATATCCCTCTGAAAGTAATAGGTTAAATAAACCCATGGAACCTATAAAATAATCAGAGCTGAATAACAAGACTATTAATCAAAACTAATGGGAGGCAGATGAAATGGTACTAAGAGGCAATTTATAGCCTTAACTACTGCCTTAGAAAAGGAAAATTTGTTATCTGAAACCCTGCATAAGAAAAAGAACTAAAGAATTAGCCCATTAAGTAGGCAGAAGGAAATAATACAAACAAAAGAATATCAATAGCATAAAACAAAATATATAATAGTAAATTAATAAAGACAAAAGATAGTTCTTTGAAAAAGATTAAAATGAACAAACCTCGTGTAAGACTGATCAAGACAAAAATAGAGAATGCAAAAAGAGAGAAGGCAAAAAAATCAGTGTGAGAATGAAAAAGGGTAACAACTCCACTAATTCATAGGCTTTAAAAATATAATTAGAGAATATTATAAATACTTGAGGCCAATAAATTTGAAAATTTAGATAAAATGGACAAGTTCCTTAAGAAACAAAACTTAGCAAAACTGACAGGAAAAAGGAAAAAGTAGGAAAAAGTAGAAACTGAATGGTCCTATGATTATCAAAGATAATCCCTCTAGGAGGGAGACACCAAGAAGAGGCTTCTAAAATATTAGAACCGTTCTTTATTGTAAGCTGGATAATGGGTTCATTTTATTACATACACATTTTATCCATTCTTTTGAATGATAAATGTCAATATAAAAATAAGTTACTCTGTTTTAGTTTTTTCAGAAGGGCCTATGGAGATACTCCTTGAATTACAAACATCTAACATGCACACAACATATACCCACAGAGAGCAGCCTGCCTCCTGGGGTAGAGAATAATAATAGCAAGGGTACAAGGAGGAGGAGGAGGAGGAGGATAATCATCAATATTCATTTTGAGTGCTACTTATGTGCTAAAGACTGAGCTACAAGCTTTATATACACTAATTCATTTAATTTTCACAATAACCCTGTAAGGTAGGTTCCACCATTCTCACATCATTAGTAAACTGAGAAACCAGTAGCTGAATCCAGAGAGTTGGAATTCCTAAATTCTTAACTATGGCCTAAGATGGGGATCCACTCAGAGAAAAGGTCCCTCAAGCTCAGATTTCCTTCTTATCAGCTGATGGGAGAAACTAAAAACTTTATTACTCTAACAAAATCCTTTAAGTAGCTATCATCTCAGGTGACCTTATTTTAAAATATCACCACAATATCAAAGAAATACTGAACTTCCAATGGTTCTTTTATTCCATTATGAATTTATCACTACACATATCACAGTACTATATATATAATACTTCAAATTCCAAGTAATCAGCTTGCATAAATTTCTTCCCATAGTCACATGAACCAAAACAGAGCTCTTCAGTCAACTGGGGAGAGAAGTACATGAATAAATTATGAGGCATGCTATGTAAATCCTAAAATGGTGTGTTGATGGTCTATTTCAGGAAAGAAAATTCCCTAACTCTTCTCTGGAATGTCAAATAATTCCAGGTGCAAAAAGAGAAAGTAGTTCTTATGGTAATTCTTCAAGTGAAAGTAACCCACTTCTCCTGGAGGCTGAAGAGGCATATAATGGGTTTCTTAAAAACTGGCGTATTTGAAAAATAGACTAATACATTTTGTACTCCAATATTAAATTTCAATCATATTCTATGGTTAACTCCCCAAAACATACTTAACAAGAGTAGAAATATTGGGTTCAAAAATTAAAATGAACAAAGATACCCACATACTTTTTTTTTTTCTTTTACTTACTCTTTACACCCTTTAGATACGTGGGATGGTACTGTATATTTGCAATCCATGATCATTGTCAATGTTTCACTGTCATTGGCCTCTTGAAATGGCGGCTGCCCACACACCAACATGAAAAGGATCACTCCCAGACTCCATATATCTACAAATCAAAGACATACTGTTAAATAGTGAATTAGTTAGAAAACAAAAAAAACACTCAGAGGAGTAAAAGTAGACTAACAAGATTATTTTATTTTGAAGAGTCAAAAAACCTTTTGACTTGAAGCTTTTCACAAAATTCAACACCCATTTATCATAAAAACTCTCCAGAAAGTGGGCATAGAGGGAACCTACCTCAACATAATAGAGGCTATATATGACAAACCCACAGCAAACATCATCCTCAACAGTGAAAGGCTGAAAGCATTTCCTCTAAGATCAGGAACAAGACAAGGATGTCCACTCTCATCACTTTTATTCAACATAGTTTTGGAAGTCCTAGCCACGGCAATCAGAGAAGAAAAAGAAATAAAGGGAATACAATTTGGAAAAGAAGAAGTAAAACTGTCACTGTTTGCAGATGACATGATACTATACATAGAAAATCCTAAAGATGCTACCAGAAAACTACTAGAGCTAATCAATGAATCTGGTAAAGTTGCAAGATACTAAATTAACACAGAAATCTGCTGCATTTCTATACACTAACAACAAAAGAGCAGAAAGAGAAATTAAGGAAACAATCCCATTTACCATCACATCAAAAAGAACACCTAGGAATAAACCTACCTAAGGAGGCAAAAGACCTATACTCCAAAAACTGTAAGACACTGATGAAAGAGATCAAAGGTGACACAAACAGATGGAAAAATACACCATGTTCTTGGACTGCAAGAACAATACTGTCAGAATGACTATACAGGGCTTCCCTAGTGGCGCAGTCGTTGAGAGTCCACCTGCCGATGCAGGGGACACAGGTTCGTGCCCCGGTCCGGGAAGATCCCACATGCCACGGAGCGGCCAGGCCCGTGAGCCATGGCCACTGAGCCTGTGCGTCCAAAGCCTGTGCTCCGCAACGGGAGAGGTCACAATAGTGAGAGGCCCACGTACCGAAAAAAAAAAAAAAAAGGCTATACGATCCAAGGTAATCTACAGATTCAAGGCAACCCCTATGAAATAAATCACCAGTGGCATTTTTTCAGACCTAGAACAAAAAATCTTAAAATTTATATGGAAACACAAAAGATCCTGAATAGCCAAAGCAATCTTGAGAAAGAAAAACAGAGCTGGAGGAATCAGGCTCCCTGGCTTCAGACTATACTATAAAGTTACAATAATCAAGACAGTATGGCACTGGCACAGAGACAGACTTACAGATCAGTGGAACAGGATATAGAAAGCCCAGAAATAAACTCTATGATGAAGGAGGCAAGAATATACAATGGGGAAAAGACAGCCTCTTCAATAAGTGGTGCTGGGAAAACTGGACAGCTACATGTAAAAGATCGAAATTAGAAGACTCTCTAACACGATACACAAAAATAAACTCAAAATGGATTAAAGACCCAAATGTAAGGCCAGATACTATCCAACTCTTAGAAGAAAACATAGGCAGAACACTCTCTGACATAAATTTCAGGAATATCTTTTTGGATCAACTTCCTAGAGTAATGAAAATAAAAATAAACAAATGGGACCTAACTGAACTCAAAAGTTTTTGCACAGCAAAGGAAACCATAAACAAAATACAACGCAACCCACAGAATGGGAGAAAATATTTGCAAACGATGTGACCAACAAGGGATTAATCTCCAAAATATACAATCAGCTCATGCAGCTCAGTATCAAAAAAAACAAACAACCCAATCAAAATATGCACAGAGGGCTTCCCTGGTGGCACAGCGGTTGAGAGTCTGCCTGCCGATGCAGGGGACACGGGTTCGTGCCCCGGTCCGGGAAGATCCCACATGCCGCGGAGCGGCTGGGCGGAGCAGCTGGGCCCGTGAGCCATGGCCGTTGAGCCTGTGCGTACAGAGCCTGTCTCCACAACGGGAGAGGCCACAACAGTGAGAGGCCCACATACCGCAAAAAAAAAAAAAAAAAAAAAAAAATGCACAGAAGATCTAAATAGACATTTCTCCAAAGAAGACATACAGATGGCCAAGAGACACATGAAAAGATGCTCAACATCACTAATTATTAGAGAAATGCAAATCAAAACTACAGTGAGGTATCACCTCACACGGGTCAGAATGGCCATCATCAAAAAGTCTACAAACGATACGGGACTTCCCTGGTGGTCCAGTGGCTGAGACTTTGTTCTCCCAACATAGGGAGCCTGGGTTCAATCCCTGGTCAGGGAACTAGATCCCACATGCCACAACTAAAGATCCCGCATGCCACAATTAAAGATCCCACGTGGCACAACTAAAAGATCCCTCATGCCGAAACAAAGATCCTGCGTGTGGCAATGAAGATGAAGATCTTGCGTGCCACAACTAACACCTGGTGCAGCCAAATAAATAAATAAATAAATAATTTTAAAGTCTACAAACAATAAATGCTGGAGAGGGTGTGGAAAAAGGGGAACCCTCCTAGAACCCTCCTACACTGCTGGTGGGAATGTAAATTGGTACAGCCACTATGGAGAATAGTATGGAGGTTCTTTAAAAAACTAAAAATAGAGATACCATATGATCCAGCAACCCCGCTCCTGGGCATATATCTGAAGAAAACCATACTTCGAAAAGATACATGCAACCCCATGTTCTTTGCGGCACTATATACAATAGCCAAGACATGGAAGCAGCCTAAATGGCCATCAACAGATGAAAGAAGAAGATGTGGTACATATATACAATGGAATATTACTCAGCCATAAAAAAAGAATGAAATAATGCCATTTGCAGCAACACAGATGGACCTAGAGATGATCACACTAAGTGAAGTCAGACAAAGACAAATATCATATGATATCACTTTTATGTGGAATCTAAAAAATGATACAAATGAACTTATTTACAAAACAGAAACAGACTCACAGACTTAGAAAACAAACCTATGGTTACCAAAGGAGAAAGGTCGGGGAAGGGATAAATTAGGAGGTTAGGATTAACATATACATACTACTATATATAAAAGAGATAATCAAAAAGACCTACTGTATAGCACAGGGAACTCTACTCAATACTCTGTAATAACCTATGTGGGAAAAGAATCTGAAAAAAGAACTGATATAGGTATATGTATAACTAAATCACTTTGCTGCATACCTCAAACTAACACATTGTAAATCAACTTTACTCCAACATAAAATAAAATTTTTTTTAAAACATAAAACAAAATTTTAGAAAAGCTTTATACCTCAAAGTAAAAAGATCTAGGGGAGAGAACTTAAGCCTCAGTCAGGTAGGGAAGGTATCTGTCGTATTCCCTGTTTTTATATTCACTTAAGACCCAAGCAAGTGCCAGGCACATAGGGAATGGTCAATAAATGTTCAATGAAAAAATGAATTAATTCATTTATTAATGGCAAGAACATCAACTGGAAAGTACCTATCAAGGTTCTCAAACCAATGGACACACACTGCCATTTTTCCCATTATATTATACACCAGAGATAAAACTAAGATACTAATACTGAGACATGAAAAAGGTTTTGCCTAAGGTCACGATTGTCCAGGTTGTTCTTAAACCTCAATCCTTGTCAGGTAACCAAATCATGTTACAGACAAGAAAATTAAAGCTCAGAGAGGAGAAAAATATTCCTGGGCTGGGATGTCAATGAGGAAGAAGACTGATTATGTATTACTTCAGAGGAAATAACTAGGACTGAAGGTATAGTAACCTGAAGGCACACTTTGACTTAAACAGCAGATGCTACTTAATAAAACCATGATAACACTGGAAAAGGTAGTAAGTTTCCCATCACTATAAGTATTCCAGCAAAGGCTGGGTAACCATCAGTCTAATCTCCTGCATAAGGCACTCCTGTACTGGTTGGAAAGCTGGACTAGATGACATCTGAAGACCCTCTCAACACTAACCCCTATAATAACACATAACCCCCTACTTCTTGCCACTAAATAAAAAACAAAGCCATCACTCAGATGGAAAAATAATGACTCAATTTAGGAAGGCCATCACAAGTCATTCATTCATTCATTCCAGAAACTAAAGTATAGACATGATTATATGAACATGCATGTAACACGACATCAATTCAAGAAGTTTTCTAGACCATGAAAGGCTTAGAAGAGACTAAAGGGCAGGCCACAAGGCCTTTGTCACCACATCTGTTAACACTCAACCTCTCTTTTCATTTAAGCTTAAACACCCAAAATTCTGTAGGTTCCATGAGAATTAAAACTTGTTAATAAAATATCTTTTCCTTGGTCCAGATTAAACAGAGGGCAATAAAGGCAGAAACCCAAAAGTTACACACACTGTGATTTTTTTTATATATACAATAAATTTTACTAAGGATGCTCCAATAGAAATTAGTGAAGGAGATGGGGAAATCCACTAAAATTAAAACATTTATATAAATGAGAACAAAAGGGACCTGAGGATCACTCAGTTCAAACTCTTGGCTCTGCAGTGTCCCCAAGAGGCTGCCTGGCATTACTTGTTGGATGCATGAATTATCTTACTGCCCCAGGACAGCAAGGTGTCTCAGGGCTCCACTCCATTCATTGACCCACATTTCTTCATCTTCATTTTGGAATCCAGAGGGCCATCCCCATTCCAAGTCAAACAATCTCAGTAATGGTGGTTAGTTGCACCTGTTTTTTTAAATATTCAGTGAGAAGAATTTATAACCCCAATTCTAGGAATACCTTATTAAGATTTTTAAAAGGAAACTTATAGAGTTGATGTTTAACTTAAACTCTCTTTGTACAACGTGAACCTGCTATTTCTGGTCACCTGCTCCAACTCCCAAGCCACCACTGTGAACAACTGGCAATTACAATTATTCTCCCTTTAATGCATGTGTCCTTCATTTTACAAAACAGTCATAATCTAGAAATTAACTGTAAAGTAAACCCACCTTTTCACTTATGTTCATTACACAAGGAGGGACGTTTCTGTTTATAATATAAACATTAATATATATATGTATATAACATATAATTATATATATATAATAATCCCAAAGAAAGAGGGGATTTTAAATGGCTTACAATAAAAATGCATAATCATAAAAATCGGGATAGTTAAAATAAAAACTTTCTTCTATTGTTACAATATTGACAATGCCTAATGCTACTACTGTAACCAAACCTAACCATTAATACATATACATTTGAGATATAATAAATTCATACCTTTCCATATAAATCCTAAAAACACAATAATTTTTATGAGTTTGGCTAACATTATTTCTTCTACCATCTCATACTCTGCGGATAAACTAGTTTGGTTTTTTACTTTTTCTCTATGCTAAACTGGAGATGATACCTGACAGTACAATTATACAAAACCGATGATTTAAAAATACAACAAATAAAATAAATATCAACTAATAATTACCCCAAATTCTAATTTGGTTTAAGAAACTTTCTTTTCCTGTTAAATATTAACCTCAACAGCAACAAGGAAGTCCAATTATTTGGAAATGTTCTCTTCCAGATCATTTGCCCCAGCAAACTAACACACTCTGTTAGGAACTGATGCATGGTTAGAAGAGCAGAAAAGAAAAACAACATAAATATATACAGTTTCCACTGTTTTCAGTTAGGGCTCAAATAATTTCTGAACATGGAAATGTTTACAATTTGAGAAACTCAGAAATACAATTCTATGGCAAGTAGTTTCCAAAGCTAAACGACATGATTTGAAGCATGTAAACTGGAGAAGAACGGCAGTGTAACTGAGGGGGTAAAGTTTTGGAAAGGGCAAATAACCCTCTCACGGACACGACATTATTCAAGGGACCATTTATTCCATTTACTTATTTTCCAGACTTTTTATTTCTCTTCTTGCTCTACTTTTTGTCTTTGAATCATTAACTTTTCCATCCTAGGGGCCAAAGGAAAGAGATAAAAACAGTCACTAAACAAACACAAAGTATGACTTTAACCAAGTTATTGAAAATATGTTTCCCATCTTGAAAATGAGAATAGTTACTTCCTCTTAAAGTTGCTGTAGGCATTAAACGGATAAGAATCGAATCCATGGTTAAGTATTCAGGACAGAGACCTGCACACAGAAAGCATTCCCAAGGAAGCTGCTGCCGCCCCACTCTTGTTCACCTGTGCCAGGCTCTGTCTAGGCACAGTGAACACAAATAAATGAGACACCCTTGCCCTTTTGGGGCTCCTAATTCACTGTGGGAAACAGACAGCAGGTAACAAACAGAAAGCAGGTAAGCTCAAGAAGGCACAAAGCCAACACAGCAAAGAAAAACTAAGAGACTGGGGGGAGGCAGGAAGAACAAGGAAGGCCTTTTAGTAATTCAGGTTAAAAATAAAAAAAATTAAAAAAAGGTGATAACTCAGGAGTTTGGTCCCCAGGACTACACATCTGGTGTTACAGGACTAAGAATGGACTCAAGAAAGATTATCTATGATATTTCACCCAAAATAGGGGAGGGAGGGGGTACTTAATAAAAATTCATTTTAGTGGATATTTTAAATTACCTTTTCCATAAAAAAAAATAACTTGCTAATAAAACTACAGACTCCCAAGGCGTAGATCATAGCCTAAGCTTGAGATCCTAGGACCACAAGGGATCCACCAAGTCTGTAATTGGTGGGGGGTGACGGCGGGGGGATGAGTAGGGAAAGTTAGAGAAAGAGCATGCAACGGGGACTTTACATTATTTTCATTAAAAAAAATGTCAGTGGGGGCTTCCCTGGTGGCGCAGTGGTTGAGAGTCCGCCTGCTGATGCAGGGGACACGGGTTCGTGCCCCGGTCCGGGAAGATCCCACATGCCGCGGAGCAGCTGGGCCCGTGAGCCATGGCCGCTGAGCCTGTGCGTCCGGAGCCTGTGCTCCGCAACGGGAGAGACCACAACAGTGAGAGGCCCACGTACCATTAAAAAAAAAAAAAAAAAAAAGTCAGTGGAATTGTCTATTCATACTAAAGGTCCATCAACCATCTAAAAAACCAAACTTAATGCTGATACTACCTGAAGCATATGTTTTTATTTCAGACCCAGCTACAAACCCTTGGTTAATAATAGAAAAAGAAAATATCACTTCATAAATACAGTTCCTTTGGTTAAAAAAAAAAATCTTCCAACTCATGGAAGGGGAAGGAGTGGAAAGATAATGAAGTCTTCGTTAGTATAAAGGGTGGGAATTACCGGTCCCCTTACTGGCTCTCAAGGTAGCCAGAAATAAGATCACAAGAATGAGCACTGAAGTCTCATCTGCTAAGATTCAGTAGGTCAATTCATCATAATACAATTGAATTATGCTATCTCTAGGGTTGGAGGTGGAGTTTATATTACTAAGTTCATTTAGGCAGGCTAACAAAAGATCAAAATGAAAACAAAACAGAATAAAAGAGTGATTACTTTGAGGAAAAGTAATTGCCAAAGGGTGTGGCACGAAAATGTCACAACTACTGAAAGGTTTTCTGAAAAATAATTTCTGAAGTGAATTATCTAGACAGCAAAAGAACAAACAGGGTTTAGAAAGTAATAAAAATGGGAAGACCAGGAGAAAGATTTTAAGTAGAACCCTCTATTTTTTTTCCCTCCGGTCTTCTTTTATCAGTGTAGCCATGAGTCATGAAACAAGCAACAGGGATAGAATGTTCTAAAACCACTACAGATGAGCTAGGGACCAGCACCTTTTATAACACCACTCACAAACTGGCAGGATTTATGCAATCACTTTGCAGTTCCAACTACGGTCACTAGCAACTGACATATGACCCAATACTAATGTTAAAGGGAATGTTTTCTTAGAATAGCAAGTACTGTTGCAGAAGTGTGTAGGTCCCAGGAGTTCTATAACAAAACCTCGAGCCTCTGTTTCTTGTATGATATTCAGAAACCTAATCTCTATGGTCCACTGATGTGAATTCCTATCTACATAGTAAGAACTACTCATCTGCATTCAAAATCACCTAGAGCTCTGGTTTTCAAGGATTCTTTCTTGTTCTGAACAAGATCAGTGGCTGCTTCTACGGGACGTAACTAGAGACCATTCTGAAAGTAGAAAACTGTCAGGTCACTTGAACTAACAGTGTAAGACTGAGGCAGAAAAGGAATGAAGAATGTGGACATGTCTTAGGATAGCTCTATTATTTCTGGTTTTATCAACACTCCAGTTGGAAGCAAAGTTGTATTATTTAACAAGGAATCACTTCTTCTCTTTAAAGAAAAGAGTGAGAATGAATGTCGACATCTCATACCTACTTGACAAAACTTCTTTCCCAGACCTGAATCCACCTAAATGTGCCTTGGGGACTTCAAAAATCAGTGCTGCCCAAACAAAGCTTATCATCTTTTACCCAAACCTATTTGTCCTCATTTGTATTCTAACTTGGTCAATGACACCTTCACCCACCCAATCAAAACCAGGGAGACCTCCCAGACTCTACACTCTGTGGGTCCTCTGACTTCCACGTCAGGGAGATCGTGCCAACTCCAGTATGTGCTTAGACACAGCAGTTTCCACCACTGACCCTCACGTTGCCTGAGGTCTCCCCACACTGCCCTCCAACCTGGGGAGCTGGGCGAGCTGGTGATTTCAGCATCACCACAGCAAGCTGTAACTACAGATGTTCTCCTGTCCTCCTCCACTGCTCAGAGCTCCTTGAGTGCAGAGTGTGTCTCCTGCACCCAGGCAGTCCTGCTCGACAGAGGTCTGCTGAATGGAGTGAGCCTGAAACTAAAAACAAAGTAGTACTTCCACAAATGCCGTTTAGGTAGAGCCCCCAGGAGGCAGATGAAGCGGAGGTTTGAGGTACAGAGGCAGTGAGCAGTTGGTGAGAGGGAAAGGAGACTAAGAAGGGCTCGGGGTACAGTGGCGGGGTGTGGAGGTCAATGAGGACAAGCTGCAGTGTCAGCTGTTTAAGGCCTTATGCAAACTTGTTTTCTTAAGTCACACAAAAACAGGGAAAAGTTCAAGAAGTCAAAGGTTATCAGTCACACACTGTGGGACTATACACGTTCACACAAATCCAAACCAGACAAGCAGCAGACACTCTTCCAACTCGGCATTCTTTCATAAGTCACTCTACGAGTCTGATTTTGATACCAGTTAGGAAGTGAACTTCACAGATGAAGAAGGAAAGATAAGACAAGCTAAAACATAATAGTTGTGTGATTTCTTTCAGTATAGCCTAAGGAAAACAGCATGCCTGGGCTAAAGCGTCAGAGACCTAGGTTCAAACCCTACCTTGGGCATTTAATTAGCTATGTATTCTTGGCCAAGTCACCCAACTTCTTCACATCTTAGTTTTCTCTTCTTTAAAATGTGGACACCACTACCTATCTGGTACTTTCTGAGAGGCTGACAGGGTGTCTGGGCAAACAGTGCTACATGTATCACTGCAGAGTCTGCAAGGATCATAAATGGCCACACCTCTAGCTATAGGAGTGGGACTGGCGAGAGAAAGCAAAAGGGATTTTATACTTTTTATTAAATATATTTCTGTATTATTTGAATTATCTTACAAGAATATTCATTTATTACTTGTAAAAAAGTAATTAGAAATTAGCTGTGCTTAATATTCTGATGTGTACATACTTTAATTGAATAAGCAGAAACCTCTTTATAGGAATGTAAAAGATATTAAAAAAAAAAAAAGTCTAGACACATTCTCTAGTCACTGAGCCTGTGACTCTTAGCCTGTGCTCTGGGGGCATTCGGTTCCGCAGGGTTCCCTTAATGGCTTCACAGACCAATCTGCCCATAGCATGAATACCTACAGTAAGGAAATAAATTACTTTTCATTTTTAGCACAAATAATTTCCATCAAGGATTAAGAAAACTCAAATACGAACTCACTGATGTTTCATAAGTACCCCTGAGAGTCTTACAGAATGTGATGAAAGAAAAAAGGGCTGAGTTATATGGGTCCAGACTCTCTGGATAACCTGTTTTCCTGGTGGTATCTCGGTACCACAGTGTCTAGGGAGAGGATTTGGGTCTCATGAAGCCTGGGAAGGGGTCAGGGTAGTGCTGCTGACTGGGTCACCCTCTAGTTCTACTTCCCTGCTTCAGGACAAACCTGAGGGTTCTCAAGGGGAAGGTGACCCTGAAGCCAGAGTCACCACAGTCATCCACCTTGGGTATATTCCCAAAGTCAGTCTGGATGCTCTGGCTTCCTAGAAATTTCCACCCTCAGAACAATCCTTCAAAGTACTGATTTCTACATACCCTGGTGAAGCAAGAATCAGTTACAAATTCACACCTTTCCAAAATTAGATCTTTTATTAAAAAAAAAACCCTTATGAAACCTAAATACTTCCTTTTATAAGCTTATGAGAAAAGTCTCTAACTTTTGTCCAATTTTATTATACTAGTCACAAAGCCTAAAATGTTCATATATGAGAAATATTTTTTTAAATGTGGAAACAAGCGCCATCAGGATGGCAACATGCATGAGTACATTCTTCGACTACAAATTTCAACGTGGACACTTTTCAAAGAGGGGGTGTATGGGAGCACTGCCTCATCGTGGACACTCAGGGACTTGGATTTCGTTTTAAGAAGTGATTTTACATGATTATGACACAAATATGACAAATGCAAAGTGATTTCACAATTTGGCTCGGATCTAGAAAGTAAAAATGTTCAGGTTCAGTACCAAACCTAAAAATGTCCAAGTCAATTGTCTAATCAAACAATACCAACTCTGCAGACTAAAGAATAAATCTGAAGCCTGCACTAACTTGATGCTTCAGTTTAATAGCTAGTGGAGTATTCTGATGTTCTCTTATATTGATTTTAAAAACACTGAGCCTTTTGCATAAGATTGAGGTGTGCTAACATAAGACAAATATACAAGCCATTACAATATCAGTTAATAAAAATCACCTGCATATGCTGACTCTTGAGGGTTCTCTTTCAAAATGCAACAAACACAGCTTTCTGGGCACAGAGATACAAAGTCAAATGATCCTTTAACGGATCACAGCATTACCCTAGACTCCCTAAAATGTTAAACTTGTCGAGAGACTTTAACGTTATCATTTGAGGATAAAAAGAAATAAACTTTAAAATAGTGTATTTTCTATAAAAAGATTCAAAATTCAAAATATTAGTTCTTGAAATGTTTGTTTTGGTTAGTTCTCCCTGCACAATGCCTAAACCAGTCATGTGGTTTAAAAATGTATACAAGCTATCTTCCTACATTAAAGAAATCAACACATCTTTCTAGGGATTACAATAAACACAACCTGGTTGGTTCTACATAGGATAACAACTTTTAGATTCCTTCATATTAAAACTTTAGCTAGAGAGTTCTCTCAAATATAACCACACATTTCCTGTATTTAAAAGGTAATGCTCACTTTCTTCAGATTATGAAATACATGTTTAATGACAGTAGGTTTCTATTAGCAGCCTGGGGGAAGCGCCCCCTTTCCCAGCACCACAATCTTTCATATTAGCCTATTAGATAGGTAAAGACGTTAACAGATTTGTTTTAATTTGCACCGTCCTGATTATTTTCTCCCAATTTCTCCAAGGTATAATTTACATACACTAGAATTCACCATTGTCAGTGCACATCTCTGCAAATTCTAATAAATGCAGTCACGGAACTACTATCACAACCAAGACACAGAGATACAGAGCATCACTCCAGAAAGTTCCCTGTGCCTCTTTGCAGTCAACAACTCCTCCTCCCAGCCCAGCCCCTGGCAACCACGGGTCTGTTTTATGTCCCGAAAGTCTTGCCTGTAAATGGACTCATACAGTGTGTAGTCTCTGAAGTCTGGCGTTCTTCACTGATGCATCTGAGATCTGTCCATGTTGCTGCACGTGCCAATAATTCATCATTTTTTATTGCTGAGTGGTGTCCCTTTACACAGGTGTTCCACAGTTTATTTAAGATTGAGACCATCATGAATAAAGTCACTAAAAACATCTGTGTACAGGTGCTCATGCAAATTTAAATTTTCATTAACCTTGGGTAAATACCTAGGAGTGGGTTTGCCAGGTCATATGTTAGCTTTATTAGAAACTACCCAATAATATGCGTGGGTTTATTTATGGATTCTTTATTCTATTCCACTGATCATACCCTTTTGCTAATACCACACAGTCTTGATTACTGTAGCTTTATACTAAGTCCCAAATATTCTAATTACTCTTTAAGGTTAACCTGTTCCTTCTTTATCGGCTATTTATATGACTTGTAAATCGACTCCTCACTTGTCTTTAGGAGAGTTTTCTCATTGATTTGTAAGAGCTCTTTCTACAGTAAGAATAGTTATCAACTATATTACAAATTATTTCCCCAGTTTGTTTCCATCATAATTTTGTTTTAAACATATGTGCACCATACCCATAAACTGTAATCAAATTGATCACCATTTCTTTATAATTCCTGTTTAGAAAGGCCAAGATCTTATGAATATTCAACTTTTTTTGCGGGGGGGGGAGGCTTAATTCTTCATATACAAATCCTGAATTCACCTGGAATTTATTGTGACATATGACATAGGTAGGGGTCTATCATCCCTTCTTCTTGAAATATTTAATTATTCCAGTATAACTTATTAAATAATTCTTCCCCTGATGCCTTCTGATAATGGAGGAATTTAAAATTATTAGGGCCTCTTCCTTTTTCTACCTCACTTGAAATCACCAGCTGAAGAATCATGGTAAGATACAGAGGTGCCCTTGGGCATCAGTCCTTACACTAAAGGGCCACAAAGAGAAACTGATGTGTCTGTTCAGCAAGTATATGGCACCACTATTTGCCAGGCACTGTGCTAGGTGCTGAAATGTAATCCTCATAAGACCTTAGAGGTTGGCAATGAAGGGAGAATTTCCAGGAGAGCGGGCACTGCTGCCCTTGGTGTCCTGGGCCCTGCCACAGTTCATTTCTGTTCATTCATTTACAGAGATGAATGAATGTTACAACCACCTGGCTTATAAAAGATAGCTCCACCTTATCTTCCATCTAAGATTCCCCTTTTAGAGCTGCTTCCATGGCAAGCACGTATCTTGTTCTACCTCCAAAAGTACCCATAAGCCCGGATAAAAGCCTGGACTCCAGGTAACAAAGGGGCAGGTCATGTTTTTAAGAGTTTTCAACTACGATAACTTGATTCTTCTTCATCTCTTGTTGCTATCAGTGAGCCAGCCTCTAGGAGGTCCCTTTGCTACCTATCAGCTGAAAGCTACAAAAATAAACTTATTCAACTTGCTAGAATTTTATGTAAAATTAACTAATAAATAAGGATATGAGTGAGACCCTGAATGACAACTGTAAACAAAATACATGAGCTTTGTACATGGGCTGAGGGCAGTCCATTTCAGCACCCCAGCAGCCTTTATTTGCTGGCTTTCTGGTGTTCTACTGTGTTCGGGACAACTCAAGAACTAATCTAAAGAAAGGGCTCAATAAGTACTTTCCCTAATTGGTAGGAGACACTGATAGCTAAGGATTCTGAAGCTCATTTCTCCTACATAAAGTAACACAAGAACAATTTCAGAAAGCTTCCTTACCATATGAAAAGCTACTTACTCCCTTCACTCCCTTGATAGCAGCCAGAAGAGTCAAAGGTTAGAAAGTCAGGGAACACAAATTCTCTACCTATTCTTGCCTCTGCTGATTGATGAGTTCATTTTAATACTGAAGCTAGATGGTTAAGTCCAAGAAATTTTTATCAAACTGTTTACTGACAACTTGATCATACAACTATCCTTGAGACAGACGGCACTGTACACCACCCGTAAACTGATGACTGAGAGAAAGAACTAGGACTAATCTAAAACCACTAAGAATCTTCTGCTTCCAGGTAGAATATAATGGGTTGTAGCAGACTGAAGGTCCTGCTCTAACAACTAGAAACAAAAGGATAACTTGCAGAAATCATGATTTTAAAGTCTTGGGAGCAACAGGAAGAGATGAACTAAAATTCCAGATTGGAAAGAGCCCTTTCTAGAGCTAAGGCAGAAATTCAAACAAGAATCATGTGACCTCCAGAGTTTCAATGGATCACAAATGTTCCTGAAAAAGGTTAAGCCCAATCAACTTATATTACACTATAAATAAAAGAGTATCTTAGGTATAACACCATTTTTAAAACCCTGAAAACCAGGTAAGGTTAGGAAAATATAGCTACTCTGATGCAAGAATATAAGCTTACAGTGAACTGATATTTAATGTCTCATATATCAATCAACTGCTATCTGTATATATTAGTCTCTTAAGAATTTGTTAAACCAGTTTCAGCCCTCTAGAAACAAATTACCACTGCATACAAAACTGGGAATCACACTCTGGAACATGGGGGTCACACCATCTGAGGGGCTTCCCTGCATCTACTGGAGCTCCCAATCCATGTTAAGTCTCTTTTAAACTGTAACAAGAACCTCCAAAGGTCAGTGAAGAGTTAATACATACAAACTCTGTTAACACAAAATGGGTTAAAAAAAAAAAAAAAAAAAAAAACTTACCTAACACACCAAATACCTACAGATTAAGTCTATTTTGGTTTTAAAAAATAAAAAGAACACTGTACCCGCAATGACTTGATGTTCCTTTTGGAAGTAGCCCTATCTAAAACCTTACCTCCAATTATCTATTACAATCTTCCCAAGTCATAGCTAGGAAACTAAAAACACAACAAGGAAAATGAGAGCTCTAATATATAAAATGAATTAGATACACACAAAAAACAAGGCCACTCACTATTCCACACCTATATTTTATGCCCCAAAGCTTATTTTGAAAGTGCTTGAGCTTATTGCTTCTATCAGAAAGTTGTGGGCCCACTTTTTACTCAGCCCCAAGGTCAAATCTAAAAAGGGGCTTCACAGTGGTCCATAAAAGACCTCAGAAACTGCACCTCTGCATCTCTCCGAACAGAGGAACCACAGCTTTCATCAGACTCATGGTGAGTCTAGGACTCATTAAATACACATATAGAAGGGCAAGAAAGGGGGCTTCCCTGGTGGCGCAGTGGTTGAGAGTCCGCCTGCCGATGCAGGGGACACGGGTTCGTGCCCCGGTCCAGGAGGATCCCACATGCCGCGGAGCGGCTGGGTCCGTGAGCCATGGCCGCTGAGCCTGTGCGTCCGGAGCCTATGCTCCGCAACGGGAGAGGCCGCAACAGTGAGATGCCCCAACAGTGAGATGCCCGCGTGCCGCAAAAAAAAAAAAAAAAAGAAGGGCAAGAAAAAGGAGCACTGAAGTGACCAAAGTCATCAGGAGGAGCCATGGAGGGCCCACGATTAACCTTTGCAAGGAAGTTCAGAAGAACGTACATTTTCATTTCTTACTCTCTGTAATGTTTATTCATTTGAACAAACATTAAGAGCTTGCTGTGTTTACCAGGAGATGAGGATGGGACACAGATACAAACACAGTTCCCTCTCTCCAGGATCTTACTGCTGAGCAGGGGGGACAAGTGAGTGAGCCATCTGGAGTAACTAGGCTTGGCATCACCCCATCCAATTCCAAAGGGAAAAGGCACTCAGGGCATTTGTCCTCTGCAACTCATCACCCTCTTTTTTTAGCCATTCACAAGCCTTCTATTATTTTTTGTCCAACAAACTGGAGTGCCTACTCTGTGCCTGGCTGCATCCCAGGCACCAGAATTTAGGTGTATCCATGAAGAGGGTCTCACTTCACAGTCTTATTTTCCTACTCACCAGACATGGCCACAAATGCTGAGGGCCCACAATTTTTTCCTTAGGTTCCAAGGTTTAAAATAATTCTGAATTAAAGTTTTAAAATATTAAATTAGTCTTATACTATACTGGATGTAATTTTAAACACATCACCATCGGGCTAATAAATCAATAAAAATTAGCCAAGATACACCAATGTTTTCCAAAGACAGTGTAGATTATACAGAAAATATGCTATACAGAATGATGGGACTAAGACATGAAAAAGGGTGAAGGGCACGAATTGGCATCATAGCTGTAAGGAAGCATCAGCTCCACACAGGAGTCTCCGCTGGTGAACTTGGCCTAGCTCTGGGTGTCCTGTGCCATGTCTGCTCTCCACCTTCGTCTACCAAAGTCCACATTAACATGTGAGGATCTGACTGCTGTACAGAAGCCATAGTCCTTGAAAGAAGTAAACCACACTCTCTGTGTTAAGGTGATTGTGAAAGCGTTGCCCAAGCAGCCACCCTGGGAGTCATGACAGGACCTGCTGGGCAGGGTTTCCCCAGAAAGCGGGACCTGTGGTTGACTAGCCCCACCAGGCCCACCTCAGGGAGCGCAAGGGAGAGAGGTGAAGCCAATGAAGCCAGCACCCTGACGTAAGCAGACACACATCCTTCAGCAGTTGTTAAACACACAACATCAGGACTTTCATTTGTTTTTTTTAAATCTAACATGAAACACACACACACACACACACACACACACATACATACACACACACACACACACACACACCCCTTTAGAAGTCAGCCTACTCCCTGAACACAAAAAAACCTAACATTCTGAAAGTTAAACACAACTAAAGACACGAGCGGGAAAGCACACGTGCACAGGCTTGCCCTTCCCCCAGTTTTCCCATGCATCCAGCATTTCACAAGTTCCCCCAGGACAAATTTCCAGAGGAGCGAGCACCTCAGGAAGGAAAATGAGGCCAATGCAGCCCCACAGAAACATGAAGGCGTCGTGTTTCTCCTCCAAAGGAGGACATGCTGAGACAGTTCGAGCTGCTGGCTGAAGGGGGTCTTCATTCACCTAACCCTACAACAGTCCTAAGGCGGGAACCGTTCCTACCCCCACTGCAGAGAGAGATGAGTCAAGTGGGGAAGGAGATCGGCTGGGTGGGGAGAAGGTGAGGCCTGAAGGCAGGGGGCTGGGAGACAGGAGGACCCTGAGGCTGGGCTGGGGCGGGCGGAAGGTGACTGACGGGCCATGTGGCTGGAGCTGAGCAGCGGCAGGGAAAAGTGGAAGGGAAAGTCAGGGAAGAAACGGGGGGAGCCGACCTTGAGGGTCACGCGGCCACAGTGAGGACTCCACTTTTGACTCTGGGTGAAATGGGAAGTCTTTAAGGTGTTCTGAGCAGAGGAGTGACATAACAGACTCCAGTTTTCAAAGGAACTGAGAAGCACTGTTTTCCTCCTCGGCGGGGGTTACTTGAGACTGCCGCCTTGGGCTGCAGACCCGAGAAAGCCCCTCCTTACAGCTCTCCTTAAAGCTGCTCCCCAGGGCAACTCCGACTCGCCCTCGGCCCAAGCCCCAGAAGCCACCTCTCCCCGGAACGGTCAGTATCTGAGAAGGGCAGCAGCACGGAACAGAGGAAAGGAAAGCTGCTTCCAAAATCCCTTCTCTTACCTGCTTCCTAAGATACACGCAATCGTGCGTATCAGCCCAACTCTTACCTCCTCAGACACAATACCCAAAGACTCAGATCAGAGCTGGGCTCTAATTTGAAAAGCAGGTGAATAGTAACTTCCGGTTTTTATTCTAATAGGACCTGCAGTTACCAGCCCTGCACACGTTTGTCTTTCCACAGGATTTTAGGGGGAGTAAGTGGTGCACTAAGGTCCGCCTAAAACAAAACAAAAGCCCTGTCTAGTTAATAGTAGTCAGGGCCCTTAGAAAACTGCAAAGGTGCTATAAATCTTCTGGATGAAGAAAACGATTTTAAATGAGGCAATGAGGCAACCTTCTGACCACAGTGGAAAAGAAGCAGGCAGGACAGTCTCTGGGCCCCTCAGGACAAGGGACCCTGACGGCTGTTTAGCTTCAAGTTCCAGGCACTGGAGAGGCATCAGAAAACATTTCCAAGGGACCTGAAATGTGGTTTTCACTTACTTAGCCCTAAATGAACACAGAATGTGACTAAAAATGGGGGGGCGGGAGGTGGAGAGACGTGGAGGGGAGAAATTCAAACTCAATTCTCAACATCAAAAAGAATATACATTCTCGCTCACTCTTTTGAACCTGAAGGTTAAAAAAATTTTTTTCCCTAACGCTTATGATCTAAAGAACATTAGAATTAAAATACTGGGAATCTTTTTTCCACTAATGGCTATAAACATTTGATTCTATGGGTCTGAATCAGCGGTACGGAAGGCTAGATGCATATCAGAATCTCATGAAAGCTTCTGGTTGTGGGCCTCACCCAAGGCTATCAGAATCATCTCTAGCAGGGTTGCCCAGGCAAGGTTTTTTTTCTTTTTAAATCTCCCCCAGGTGAAACTGATGGGCGATCAATTGAGAGCCACCAATTTAAATCTTACCATACCACTAGTACAGTAAGTTATACTTTTCAAAATACAGTCACCACATATTTCATTTGATCTCAGCCTTATCACACAGTGAGAACAGTAAGTACCGTGGCTAAAAATGCAACAGGGAAAACATCAAAAACACGCATATCATTTCTATCATATTTTTCAGATGTCTCACTGAGAAATCAGTGGTTGAGCCAGCCTGAAAAATCCATCTATAGGGTACCTATAGATTATACTACCTCTAACACTTCATGCTCAAATATTAAATTCAATAACAGCTTATTGATAAAACCCAAAAGATTTTACTCAAGGCACTGCTAGCTGCTTCTCAAATACTTGATTATACAACATTCACATTTTAAAGGCAGTACATTGTGAAGACAGAATTAATACCAAATCAAGTGCTTTTATTTAGTGTTCATGCCAGATCAATTTTTAATTGTGATTTCTGAAATAATTTTCATTTCTCATAGGCATGTGAAACTTCAGGAAGTTTAAGGAAGGATTTTCATTTTTTCTTTTGGTTTTATGACAAGTGATGGCACCATACTTTGTAAAAGGTACCTGTCAGAGCATACGACCCTGCATTTGGCAGCTGGGTTGTGGAAGGTGTGTGCCACACTTCTACGGATATGTTTTTCAGTTCTCAGCAACCAAATGCTATCCGTGTGACTAGGCCTAAGCCCCAGGCTTAGGGGCTTATGCAGCTCATACTGGGCACACTTACACAAGCAGGTTCTGTGTTTCCTATTTTAGTTTTCCAAGGTTTCTGCCCTGGGCCTGGGTATGGGCCTGGTTTAACAAGCATGAGTGTATAAAGCCTGAAGTTCCTCTTTAGCCCTTGGCACGATAGTGATCAATTAATTAGGAGATAACAGGTAACATCATCCCTCCGCTGAACTGTAGAGACCAGATCCGCCTTGTTCAGTTCTGTATCCTGGGCCCCTGGCATGGACTAAGCATGCCATAAACACGTGCTCAGGAGAGGGAGGGAAGGCAGGGGAGGGACTGGATGGAAGCAAGCCTGGTTTTCACCTTGGTCAGTAGAACAGCAAACAGTTGATGACTGCAAAGCTGAGAAGGACAGAGAAAACCTCAATGAACAGCACTTGGTCTGTTACTCACATGGCAGCGTCACCTACAGCAGGATGTGCTCAGGCCAGAGAAGTGTTCCAAGGCCATGCCCACTCCCAGATGCAAATAAAACAAACAAGGTGCTACTTTAAAGAAGACCAAACTTCCTTACCTACGCATAGAAGAGGCTCAGATCATCCCTTAAAAATATATAAAGACACAGACCTACTTGAGAATGGACTTGAGGATATGGGGAGGGGGAAGGGTAAGCTGTGACAAAGCGAGAGAGAGGCATGGACATATATACAGTACCAAACATAAGGTAGATAGCTAGTGGGAAGCAGAGGCATAGCACAGGGAGATCAGCTCAGTGCTTTGTGACCAACTGGAGGGGTGTGATAGGGAGGGTGGGAGGGAGGGAGACGCAAGAGGGAGGAGATATGGGAACAGATGTATATGTATAACTGATTCACTTTGTTATAAAGCAGAAACTAATACACCATTGTGAAGCAATTATACTCCAGTAAAGTTGTAAAAAAAAAAGTCACACAGAAAAAAATAAAAATAAAAGCCATCTGAATCCTCAAAAAAAAAAAAAAAAAAAAAAAATATATATATATATATATATATATATATATATATATATAAAATCCCAAACTCCACACTTGGGCCTAATACTCTGACACAAGCCTAAGGTCTTCTAATCTAGGACTCACCAGGACCATATGTCCAAATGACAAATAGTATAAGAATAAGTAATATAAAATTTAGCTAGATTCTGACTCTGGGAAGAAAAGGTCCAAGTCGGAAAATACTGAAACATTACAAAGACATCTGGCTCTAATAAACAACTGAGAAAAATGAAACTGTACACACTGAGAGTTGGTGCAGCTTGGGAAGGACTGTAAAAGTACACAAGCAGCTTATCTGAAATAAAAGCAAGGAATTATCAATTCATAGTCTGAGCTATAATGGCAGATCTATGTTAATCAAAGAGAAAATTTCCGATTTGCTTACATCTTTTTGGATTTCAAAGTTCTATCACAAAGTTTAGGTTAGGCTGCACTATCTGTATAGGAAGGAGGAATCCTTTTAAATCACAGGACTAGAGCAGAGGGACGAATGTCTGCCATAAGCGCATTAAACGTGGCCTCCAGTTTAACTTCAGCTCTTGGCTTAAATACACCAAGATTTCCCAAATATTATACAAAATATAATTAGCATATAAATTTTTTTAACATCTTTACTGGAGTATAACTGCTTTACAATGGTGTGTTAGTTTCTGCTGTATAACAAAGTGAATCAGCTATACATATACATATATCCCCATATCTCCTCCCTCTTGCATCTCCCTCCCATCCTCCCTATCTCACCCCTCTAGGTGGTCACAAAACACTGAGCTGATTTCCCTGTGCTATGCAGCTGTTTCCCACTAGCTATCTACTTTACATTTGGTAGTGTATATATGTCCATGCCACTCTCTCACTTCATCCCAGCTTCCCCTTCCCCCGGCCCGTGTCAAGTCCATTCTCTACATCTGTGTCTTTATTCCTGTCCTGCCCCTAGGTTCATCAGAACCATTTTTTTTTTAAGATTCCACATATATGTGTTAGCATAAGGTATTTGTTTTTTTCTCCTTCTGACTTACTTCACTCTGTATGACAGACTCTAGGTCCATCCACCTCACTACAAATAACTCAATTTCGTTTCTTTTTATGGCTGAGTAATATTCCATTGTATATATGTGCCACATCTTCTTTATCAGTGGTTAGGAATCTGCCTGCCAATGCAGGGACACGGGTTCAAGCCCGGGTCTGGGGAGATCCCACATGCCATGGAGCAACTAAGCCCGTGCGCCACAACTACTGAGCCTGTGCTCTAGAGCCCGCAAGCCACACTACTGAGCCCACATGCCACAACTACTGAAGCCCACGCGCCTAGAGCCTGTGCTCCACAAGAAAAGCCACCGCAATGAGAAGCCCACGCACCACAATGAAGAGCAGCCCCCGCTCACCGCAACTAGAGAGAGCCCATGGGCAGCAACAAAGACCCAACGCAGCCAAAAATAAATAAATAAATTTTTTTTTTTAAATGAAAACAATTCTAAGATGTGTCTATAGACTTCATCAGATCTTAAGGCATTACTGAACCAGAAAAAGCTAAGAATCACTGTTCTAAAATAAATGCAAGTACATATTTTTAAGATGGTGAAGGTTAAATGCTCTCACCTCAGTGGACACAGGATAATTTTTGGCTGATTATCTAGTTTTACAATTGTTTTTATTTTAAAAATACAATATAAAAATACATTTGTTAGCATGCATCTGAACACTGAAAAAATGCAGTGTGTTTCTATCATGGCGACCTTCATTCCCAGACCATCATCAGGCATTACTGTTAAAATAAAAACAACCCCTACACAACATCTCAGAAACATGTACATTGGAATACTTTTTTGTTTTTTTAATTTATTTTATTTTTGGCTGTGTTGGGTCATCATTGCTGCCCACGGGCTTTCTCTAGTTGCGGCAAGCGGGGGCTACTCTTCGTTGCAGTGCACAGGCTTCTCATTGCGGTGGCTTCTCTTGTTGTGGAGCACAGGCTCTAGGAGCACAGGCTTCAGTAGTTGTGGCATGCGGGCTCAGGAGCTGTGGCTCACAGGTTCTAGAGCGCAGGTTCAGTAGTTGTGGTGCACGGGCTTAGCTGCTCCATGGCATGCGAGATCTTCCCAGACCAGGGATCAAACCTGTGTTCCCTGCATTGGCAGGCGGATTCTTAACCACTGTGCCACCAGGGAAGCCCTACATTGGAATACTTGTCTTCTAGGCAATGAATAATATGTATTTTTAAACTTTTTATCTTGATATAATTATAGATTCACAAGAGTCGCCAAAAAAAAAAAAAAAAAAGTACAGGGAAGTCCCATGTACTCTTCACACAGTTTCCCCGGCGGCAACACCTTACTTAACTATAGCACAATATCAATATAGGAAACTGACATTGGTTCAGTCCACAGAGCTTATTCAGATTTCATTGTTTTACATGCACTCATTTGTATGTAGCTTCCATGCAATTTTATTACATGTGTAGATTCATGTAACGACAACAGATACAGAAGTGCTCCATCACAACAAGGTTCCTTCATGCTATCCCTTTATAACTACACCACTCACTACCATCTCTAGCCCGTGGCAACCACCAATCTGTTCTCCATCTTTACAAGTGTGCTATTTCGAGAGAGTTATAAATGGAATTATGCAGTATATAAGCTTTTGAGATTGGCTTTTTTCACTCAGCATAATTCTCTTAAGATCCACCCAAGTTGTTGTATCAATAGTTTGTTCCTTTTTATTGCTGCATAGCTGCATAGTATTCCAGGGCAAGGATGCACCAGTTTAACCATTCACTCACTGAGGGACATCTGGCTTGTTTCCAGTTTGGGGCTATTACAAATAAAGCTGCTATGAACATCCACATACAGGTTTTCATGTGAAAATAAACACCCAGGAGTGCAACTGCAGGGTTGTATGGGAAGTACATATTTAGTTTTGTAAGAAACTGCCAAACTATTTTCCAGAGTGGTAGTGATTCCTCTCTTGTTATTCTTTTTTGTAATTGTTTTAGCTCTTCTAGGTCCTTGGCCTTTCCATACAAATTTTAAAATAATGTTGTCTATGTCTTCAAAAACTTTGCAGGGCTTTTGACAGGAACTGCATTAAATCTATGGATCAACTTGAGGAGAAGTGACATCTGTACTATGTTCCAATTCATGAATATGATTTGTCTCTCCATTCATTTACGTCTCCTCTGATTTCCTTCATTAGCATTTTGCATTTTTCAGCATAAATTATTTTGTTATGTTTTGTTAGATGTATACATTTTCTTTCGCATGATTGTAAATATTACTGTGTTTTTAATTTCAGTCTCCAGATGTTTGTTAATATATACAGATGCAACTGATTTTTATGTGTTGATCTTATATCCTGTGATCCTGCTGAATTCACTTACTGTTTCTAGGAATTTTTCTGTAGATACATACCTTGAGATTTTCAACGTAGGCAATCATGTCATCTGCAGATTGAGATATAGTGTTATTTCCTCCTTTCCAATCTGTATGCCTTTCAGTACTATGCCAAATAAGAGTGGTGAGCGTACATCCTTGCCTTGTTTCCAAACTTAGGATGAAAGCATTCAGTCTTTCACCATTAAGTATGATGTTAGCCATAGGTTTTTGTAGATGCTCTTTATGAAGTTGAGAATGTTCCCCTCTATTCCTAGTTTACTGAGAGCCAGCAAAGAGTAATATCTTAATGTAGGAAAAATAACAGATTTATAAAAAGAACTCTAGCTTGCTGCATACTCATATGCATGAGGACACTTCTCATAACTCCATAAATGAATAATATCCATTAAATGCTGAACTGCAAATTGTAGAGAGTGTATACAGATTTTCTGTTTACATCCCAAAAAGCTTATACACACTGAGTCTAAATCCAGATCTTTGCACTGTATTAATATAGAGCCATGTTTTATATAATTTAGCTTTCAATGATATCTCCTGAATATTAATTTAGCAAATAATAAACTAATGAAGAGACTGAATATTTCATCTTTGAAACAGTTTGTCTATAAACTAGGAAGCATCTAATACAGGGGTTTTCAGTTCCAGAGCTGTAACATCCCAGGAAGCCTCTGAATCTCAAGTGATATGACAAAGTTTTCAATACCAAATCTAGTTCATTTTAACTTGAAAATAAACTTTAAAAATTTAGTGAAGTAGAAAGACATAAACAATTGCAGGGCTTTACAACAACTGAAAAGTTCTGTCCACGATCTAAGAAACAGTTTTCCCGTTTTAGAGTTTCTATAATGAAGAAAGCTTTAAAGCATACTTTAGTTTTGTTTTTTAAAGCAGAGTAAGGTCTTTTCCAATACTGCTTTGAAAAAAAGAAACCCTCACCTGCCCAGAAATTCACCTGGAGGCTTACTACAAGGGCCCCCTACAGGGCCAGCAGCAAGGTCCCCAACAGTTTCAGCAGAGCCTGAGCTCTCCAGAGCAACATCATGACGTGTGCATGACTCCAGCAGGGACAGGTCCATCCCCTGCCTGACCTTCCATCATCTAAACTGATGTAATTAGCAGTGATAATGAGTTTTCCACCCTGTACACTGCTGCACTGCAATCTCTACCACAGGAATTCCAAAGACTGTGATGAGAGATTCCAGGACTTTTCACAGAGATCATTTTTTATCTTTCCTTTCTAACTCGGTGAAGTCAACTTAATATACATTCTTGAAAGCCAACAGAGGCAAATGGAATCAACAGCTCACTGAGGAAGATGTAGCTCTCCTTCTCCCCCCAAATCCCTAGATCTGATCGCAAAGGTATATGGCACATGGGATCAGACTGAAAGAGGAAACCAGCTGGTAGGAGCATCTGTGGTGCTCCTTTGTAGAAGACACAGTCTGGAAACAGGAAGAAATTGCACCAAGACAACCATTAGAAAGATGAATCAATTTCTCTCACCCCATAACTCACCAAGCATGAACAAGCAGGTATTTGTTCTAGGTGGGAGGAGTGACTGTGGGCACCAGGGGCAGAGGTGTACTGACAGTCTGTCAAATGATAAGACCAGACACCAGGCCACACTCTGCTCC
Source organism: Hyperoodon ampullatus (assembly GCF_949752795.1). NCBI lineage: Eukaryota > Metazoa > Chordata > Mammalia > Artiodactyla > Ziphiidae > Hyperoodon > Hyperoodon ampullatus. The sequence goes on along the minus strand of NC_136923.1, from coordinate 47,148,709 downwards.
TCTCCCACATCCACTGGAGGCTACTCAGACGTTATATTCACAGACAGACTATTAGGGAATCTCAAAAAAGAGATAAACACACAACTAACATTCCCCAAGCACCTAGGAAACATGGGCAGCATGAGAGAGGAACCAAGTGCATCAAACAGAAGAATTAATACCCAAGAAAAATCATTTAATGGAGCATTTCCAGAAGTGTGAAGCTATGCTTCACAGGATAAATGAAATGTATAGCCCAACAAAGAAAACAAGTTAAATTCACATCAGACTTCACCCTGGCAACTTTAGAAGCAAAAGGTGACAGGAAAATATCTTCAAAGTTGGGAAGAAAATGATTCTCAATATGTATTTCTATACCCAGCCAAAGTACCATTCAAATGTGATGACATTTTTAGACAAAGACTTGGCAAACTTCTCACAAATCATCTCTAAAGAATTACAAACAAAACAAAAATAATCTAAGTGAAAGATAGAAAGGTGAAGACTCAGTGGTAAACCAAGAAATTAGTAAAATTAAGTCCAAAATTAAATATTTTTTATAAATAAATAAAAGCAAATAAAAAATCTTTCACTCAAAGGAAAGTGAAAGCAAACTATAGTTGTTTGTATGGTAGAGGGAATGATACAAATATCAGTTAACTCCAGACATTAAGAGTAGACACTAATACAAAGAAACGGATTGCACATCTTGCAAACCACTGAAGGAGGAGCAAAGAAAACTTGAATAACCCAACAAAATATGGAAAAAAGGTAATAATGAAATAAGGCAAATGAAAAACACAAAATAAGACAGCACAAATAAGTCCAAACATTCCAGTCAAAACAAATATGAATGGATTAAATTCATCTATTAAAAGTCTGACTCACAGATTATAGACACAAAATCCAGCTACATATTATTTAAGAAAGATAAATCTAAAACAAAATGATGAATAGGATCTAAGGCAAATAAGTGCAGCTTCACATTGCTAAAAGCTATAGCCCACCATGTAAAATAAATTATATAAACTTTTATATACCTAACACAGCTTGAAGATAACATGTACTAAGCAAAAACTGATTAAAATACAAAATTCACAGACTAAAGTAGGAGACTAGCATAATTCTCTCAGAAAATAACAGATTAGAATAAAAACATAATGACACAAAGAAACAAATCACATAATTAACAATCTTAATTGTGTATAAAAACTCTGTACGTACCAAAAATTTTAATCATACAGGGAATAATAACCAAAATTACTATGTATTAAACCACACAGAAAATCTAAAAATATTCCCAAAGCAGAAACCAATCAGGCATATCTATTGACTGTAATGTACTAAAATTAGAAGTTAAAACCAAATGGTTAAAAGGAAAAATAAATGTATCCACTCTGAATTTTTAAAAAACAAAAAAACTAAACAAGAAACAAAGCAGAGAAGATAAAGTTCAGCAATGAACAACAATGACTGCAGAGTGAAACCCCTGGGATGTTACCAGAGATGGAGGGAGAAGGCAACATACAGTCTTAGATGTAAATATTTTGTTAGAAATCAGGACAATAAGGGAAAAAAGCTTTTAATTCAAGACACTAAAAAAGAAAAAACAAAACAAAAAGAAAACTCAAAGGTCCTACAAAGAATTAATAAAAATGAAAGAAAAAGTAATGATATAGAAACCAAACAGTATAGTTAAATAAAATCAAAATCTGATTCTTTGAAAATAATAAAATACACAATTTCTGAACTAAGTTTCAATGTTGAGGACCAGTGTACTCAAAAAAAAAACTTACCTATAAAATTGAACCGAAGTTGTTTTATTTAGTAACATCTGATAATTTAATTAATTGACAGATTCTAATATTTATTCCCAACTAACTTTGCTAAATATCTGTGAAAAATCACTGATTTTGGCATAATAAACTAATACTACATTAACAGAGAGATAACTTTCCATTTGTTTTTTAAAGCAATTCTGTAGTAAATTCAATCACACAATTACACAAAATGTATGGAAATAAATACAAATAAAGAAAATGAACTCCACCCAATTCTACTGTACCAACATAAGTTAACCATTTATCAGACTGGTGATTATCCTTCTAAACGATTTTCTTTTCCTTTTTAAAAACTTGTTTAAAGTCCTATTATGCAATATTTATGATATAAGGGGAGAAAAAAGAATATTACAATGAACACCTGCATATTCACTACTCAACTTAGGAAATAAACATCGCCAATACATTTGAAACCCTCTAGATATGCCTGCCCCTTAGAAATAACTATTTTGATCTCATTGTGTTCTTCATACTTTACTGCATGTGCATGCACCCTTAAACAATATATCATACTGCTCTGTATGTTTTAAACTTTCATATAAATGTTATAATACTGTATGTATTCTGCACTCATTTTTTCACTTAAACAAGTTTATGAACTCCAGCCATGCTGACATAGTTTATTAATTTTCACCAAGCTATAGTTTCACCACATGAATAATGAACAATTTATTCTCCTGCTGATGAATAGTCAATGCTGCTAAAAACATTCTTTGAAAATCTCTTGTGTACACAGGAAGCAGAACTGCTGGGTCTCAGGATGTGTACATCTTTAACTTTAACTTTCACAAAGTACAAGAGGTCCTGATGTCCTATAGTCTTATCTACACTTGGTTTTGTCGGACTTTAGTTTTTCTCAATGTGAAAAGTAAGAAAATATCTTATTGTGGTTTTAATTTGCCTTTCCCCGATTATTAGTGAGGTTGAACATCCTTTTCATGTTGAGACATTTATGTTTCCTCTTCTGCATATTCTGGGCCTCATTTTCAGATTAGAGCCTCTCCACTAATCAAAAATCTCTGCCTCAAATATTCTGATGAAAGACTTTAGTGAAGCCTGGCTATCTGTAGTGTGCAGAAACCATTTTTAACCCTTTCTTTTCCAGAACACATAGTCTAACATGAAAAACAATGTCTTGGTGTACAGAGTATTCAGTGTAAGATCAGCACTCTTCAATGTGTGTCTTTAATCGTCTATAACCTGCATTTTAAATGATCAGAATGCAAATGGAAGGCTCATATCTATGAAGTCTGATATCGTGTGCATGTAATATTAGGGCATATTTTTCCAAGACTAAACCTAAATTTTTAAAAGCTGACTACACCTTCAGATTAACAAATCCTTAAAAATTGAAAGTAAATTCCTAAATGACCTTCAAAACAGATATGAACCCAAGGGGACAAAGTTGACACAAACTGAAAAACAAAGTTGACACAAACTGAAAAGCAATAAACCCTTCTACCACAACTAAATAACTCATGACAAGTGAGTGAGAGCGCGAAAATGTGTTGGAGTGAAGGGAGAGGGTCAGTGGGAATGCCAAATGCTACCACTATTCTGGAATCCACCACACAGCAGGCACTCTGTATATCAATTTCCTATTCTGTACAATGAGATGGACAATAACCACCACACAGGTCACTGTGAAAAGTAAACAAGATAACATATGATACCTGTATCTGATCTAATTCTATTTTATGGATGAGGAAATGAAGCAGAGAGAGGTCAAGTACACTGTTCAAGGTCACAATAAATGATTCCAATGCCCCAGGTCTTCACACTGCACTGTCATATTCACAGTATCTGTCTAATATGGGTCTCATGACTGTTAAAAAGTGTTCACAGGAAGGAGATGACTAGAAGTATCTCACAAGATAGGAAAAGTACTCAGACCTTAAAAAAAATTAAAACGGGCAGATGAGAGGTTACCTTAGCAACTTACTCATTTTCCTTTGTGCTGACAAATATACTTTAGACATTAGCCATCTAAAAGGTAAAATAAACTCATTGCCAGCTTTAGAGAAACATGGCATTCGTGAAACCCAATCTGTTAACTACGACCCATTTAACAGAAATTCTCTTAGAAATTATTTTGATACCAACAACAACAGATTTGACCAACTACGCTCTAGCCAGGAGAATTCAAGAGGGCAAATACTGGAAGGTTACCCACCTACTGCAGGTGCATCATACTCATCACCAAGCAGAATTTCTGGTGCAGAATATGCAAGAGATCCACAGCTTGTAGTGAGCTTCTTCCCTGGTTGAAACTTGTTGCTGAAACCAAAGTCTGTCAACTTTACAAGACCCTGTTTTTCAAAGAAGACCACGTTCTCGGGTTTTAAGTCTCTGTGAACCACATGGAGTTTATGGCAATAAGATATGGCATGAACTATCTGAGCAAAGTACTTCTTGGCCAAGTCTTCATTAAGTCCCTCCTCGTGCTTCATTATGTAATCGAACATGTCTCCTCCATCCCCAAGTTCTAGAATAAGATATAGTTTGGTCTGGGTGTCAATAACTTCGTAAAGGCGTACAATGTTGGGATGCTGCACTAGTTTCATGCATCTCACTTCTTGGAAAAGATGACCAGTGGCTAGAGTGTCCAGCTTTGTCTTGTCAATAACTTTTACTGCCACTTTTTCACCTGTAAAGACATGCCTGGCAAGTTTAACCACTGCAAAATGACCTCGACCCAAGGTTTTATCCAGATCATACAATCCAGCAATCTTCCCATCATACCCTCGCTTGAATCCTGCCATGCTGGTCCAACAGAAGAAAAAATATTTCGACTGTTTAAAATGGATCTTCTCATATATCTGGTGAAAATAAGGAATTCATTTTCAATGTCGCCATGGACATCTACAAAAATAAGAGAAATAAAATTAAGTTTTCTGTGACTTTTCCTTTTATAGCTTCATTTTTCTTTAAATTTTAAGAGAAGCTTGAAATAAATATACTGAGACATAAAATGAGTCAGGGGCATTTATAACAACCTGTTTACATATTTAGGGTTTACTTTATAAAGGTTGATAATTTAAATACCATTTTATTTTGCAAACTGATAAAAAGTTAGTTTGTTGAAACAATTTTTGGATGATGTCAGAAATAAGAAAACTGGCAAGTTTGGTAAGCTATGTTTTAAAAGAATATTTTCCACAAGTAATTTCTATTAGTGTCTTAAAAAAGAAGTCAAGGATTGACAAGAAAGGGAAAACACAAAGAATATACACTTGGACAGAAACCAACAACTTTATCCTATTATTCCAAAATTAGCACTACTTCCTTTAAAATCTCTTCAATAAAGCCTTCTCTAACTCTCCCAGGTGGTATTACCTTCCCTTCTCTTCTCTGCATCTCCAAAGCACCATGGGACACCTCCATCCCAGGCGGTCTTATTCTATAGGTTTTTGTATACACCACCTTTATCCTGAGACTGCAAGGTTCCTGAGGGGTCTATGGTTCTATCAATATTTTTTACTTCTACCCTCCCCTAATGCCTAGAACAGTGTTTTACATATAGCAGGTAATTAAAATTTTGTTAAATTTTGAAATGCAACTTTTTTTCTAAATGTTTACAAGGCAATGGTTTGCTCTTGCATCACTAGTGCCTAGAACAGTAAGTGGCACACAGTAGGTGCTTATTATTTGCTGACTGACTGGTACTCACTCTTCGTGCTTATCAGTTATGCTTATCTTTATTACGGTTTTCCAACTCTCAAACAAAACCTACTATGATCTGCTTATATTTCAAGAACAGACAAGCATGCATTTAAACCATTTAACTGTTAAAGACCATTTGGCTTTAAAGACCTCATTTCATATGACATTTATAATTCTCATCCTTTATAGTGTAAACCTTAAAATATAGAAATAGGTTCTTATAAATGACCCTGACTCAGAAAAAAATTTTAATGTATATAATTATACAAATTAAGACATCACTTTAAATCTCACAGACTGAACTCCCACTATTATTTTTTTGACCAAAACTTAATAGAATTAAATAACAAAATCCAAAGGAAAATACAGCCATCTCCCAAGCCTAGATCTTTCCTATTAGTGCACATTCATCCCTTCAGTGAAGCCTTTTCTAATGCTCCTGGTATACATTTTCACATTTTCAGTTACTTTTTGTTAAGAACAGTACTTACAGCATTTACTCCACTTTGGTGAAAATATCCCAAAAAACTAAATTGTACATAAAATAAGGTAGTGTTTCTTTTTAAGCACTAGCATTAAATACCTTTAAATCTCATTCTCGCTTAAAAGAACAGAAGAAAAGCTAATATTTACTGAAGACGTACTATATGTATTTGTACAAAATGAATCAAATTGGATTGTGTCATTGGATCTTAACAATCCTAAGAGGTCAGTATTATTTCCATTTTATAGCCAAAAAACACTGTGTTCCAGGTACGTGCTAAAAGCTAAGGTTCAAACTGAATTCTTATTTCAAAGCATACACCTCTTATAAACATTTGGCCACTCTTAACAATATTATATTTAGGATAATAATATCTTAAGAGTTAAAATACTATAAAAGAGGCATAGTCATTCTCCCATGCAAACTGAAATGATCTGAATCACATATCTGGGGCCCCCTCAAGCTTTTCTGTAATTGTAAATTACCCTCAGAGTAATTTTGAGTGATTTGTTTTTTTAATTGTAAATTGCCCTCAGAGATAGGATTATTAGTCTTATTTTGAGGCACAAAAATAATGAGTAACTTGGCGTAGGCTATAGGGCCAGTGTGTAAAAGAGCTGGGATTTGAACCCAAGGCTATCTTGACACCAAAATCTGTGCTTTTAACCACTATGCTACACTGTTTCTGCATTAATTTCAGAAACAAAATCCTATTTCTATTAAGATTTTTAAAAATAAGAAACCCATACTATCTATGCACAGGGGCTGGAGAGAAAGCAAATTTCTTCTATACTATGTATTATCCTTGTCATCTGAGCTAATAATTTTAATAAGATTAACAGGAAAATCCAAGTGGAAAAGTCTTGCTTTATTTGGACAGTAGTTCCCCAAAAGAAAGTTTAATTCAGGCATGTCTAATTTTCAAATATATCTAATTTTCAAATATAGAAACTCTAAGCTAACTCCAGGGGGCAGAAAACTAAATCTTTAACTTCAATTAATTATAATGGCAGTAATTACTTTTAAAATTCTACCCAAGTCTATGTTTCTATTGTATGAGTTTGCAAATGCAACTTTCGCTTTCAAAACAAACTTCTTCAGGCTGCCCCCAAGCTACCTAATTTTTTTTTTCATCTATCACTTTAGTTTAAATGTATTCTACAGTGGCATATAAATCAGACTTTACAAGTAAATCTGAGTTTGTCTGAATTTTAACTTAATTCATTTTTTTTAATTCAAAGATTTTATTATGAAAGTAATAAATGAATATACAGATGAGGGAAAAAGTCTTTTTTCAGGGTCTTAACCACCCAGAGATAATCACTATTCACACACTGTCATTTCTCCTCCCAGTACTGTGTTAGCAAAAGGGCACAACAAAATAATTTTTAATCTACCAGCAAGTTCATAGGGAAGCATCTTATAGGGTCCTTTTTTTAAAATTTATTAATTTATTTATTTATCTTTGGCTGAGTTGGGTCTTTGTTGCTGAGCACAGGCTTTCTCTAGTTGTGGCGAGCGGGGCTACTCTTCATTGTGGCGCGCGGGTTTCTCATTGCAGTGGCTTCCCTTGTTGCAAAGCACGGGCTCTAGGCGTGCGGGCTTCAGTAGTTGCGGCACGTGGGCTCAGTAGTTGTGGCTCACGGGCTCTAGAGCACAGGCTCAGTAGTTGTGGCGCACAGGCTTAGCTGCTCCACGGCATGTGGGATCTTCCCAGACCAGGGCTCGAACCCGTGTCCCGTGCATTGGCAGGCGGATTCTTAACCACTGCACCACCAGGGAAGCCCTAGGGTCTCTTCTTAATGACAGACTACCCTGTAATGAAATGATACTCTCACTATCAAAGAATTTACTTTTTTGGGTACTTTTGTGGGTACACATACCCCTTGCTCATTGCCTGTGAAATTACAATTGTGTACCTAAAAACAGGAAGTTATGTATAACTGAAAGTTGGGAGGAAAAATATCCTTGTTATTGAACATCTTTTTGAATACACTGTTTAACCCTCCTATCGAGTATATTTTGAGTTAGCATAGGAAATAATTAAATCATTTTTTTGATCTTGGAGGATCTTGCAGTGCCTGAAAATCATTCCGAACACCAATGGAAAATGTTAAGATGTGCCTTATATAAAGTAAAGGTGACTCTGCACCAGCTCCAAGACATACCCTGCCAACTGCATACTGAATAATCCTTGTTATTACTGTGTTTCGTTAGGTGCTTCTTTCTCCTAAAAGAAAACACAAAAAAGATTTTAGTTTAGTTCTACTTAACTTTGCTTAAAGTTAAAATATAAACCCTCAGGCTGGATCCAGACGAACATATAAAAATGGTAAATTTGTCTTCCGTGACCCAGTCTCCCATTTTCTTTCTCTCCTCTATGAATTGCAACCCATTCAAGGAATCTTTAATCAACAGGAATGTCACAGTGAACAGATACATGGAGACTGGTCCAGGTAGACAGGTCAGAAGGATTACTGCACTGGAAGGAGGAGGAGATTATAATAACGAACAACAGTAAAGTCACCATTTTTAAATGCCTCTTGGGTAACGAGCAAGAATCCGCATTGCACTGAATCCTCACTAGGAGCCTGCAAGGTAGGCACACAGAGGCTCAACCTGCGCCGTAAGCAGCAGCTCCAAGCCTGCTCAGCCTGGCTTGGGAGCCCAACCTGCCTGCAGGATGCCCTCTGGGCTCATGAAACACCCACTCCAAGAGCCAAGGAGGGCAACCTTCCCAACACACCATCCTCTAGCAGGGCAGCAGAAATCAACACCAGCACCAGAGAACACACAACACAAAACACCTCTGCACAGAGGCTTTCCATCTGATAGTAAAAAAGAAACTTTATGAACAAAGAGAACGTGAGAGCATCACTGCTATCTAAGCTCACGGCACAGTGAGGGAATACTGACTGACTGAGGCAGCCTTGCAGGCCTTTCCTCAACACTGAAATATCACACAAGTAAAGTTCCAAACATTCATACTACGCCAAGGCACTTTACACAATACACTACACAGGTGAGTTCATCCAGGTAAGCATTAAACTCAAGCTCACAGGAGCTTGGGGGAAAGGGAGTACAAAGAGGTGGGGGAAAGCAGGAAAGGTAAAAGAAAGAAGGAAAGGTGGATGTGAAACCAAGTTTATTGCTGGGAATGAGGGGATGAAAAGAGATGGAGACTGCTACCACACAGACGAGGCCAGCAAAGCCATAGGCACAGGCCCACTTCTAGTGAGAAGTGAACCCTGGGATGCCTACCTGGTCCTTCAGCTCCAAGTGGGATACAGTAGCTCCTCCCATTACCCATGCCTGCTTCTCTCTTTCCAACAGCCAGTTTCACCCACAGTCTCTCTGGCCAAGCAGTGCGATGGTCCCGCATGGCTGAGGACTGGTTCTGAAGGCCAATGACTGGATCTGAATCCCAGCTCACCAGCCACAAGTCACTGGACCTGAGCAAAACCTGATCTCTCTGTACTATCAGTTTCCTCATTAGAAGATGTCAGTAGCAAGAGCACCTCATAGATTGTGGTGAGGATTAAATGAATTAATAAAGGTAGTGATTAAAAAAAAGCCTGGCACAGAGTAAGCATTCAGTAAGTACTAGCTACCACCGCCACTATCATTGTTATACTGATGGTAATCTCCCCTACCCAAGCAGAAATACTTTCAGTCTTCCACTCTACTTCAAGAGACTGCATTTACTGAGCTATCATCTCTCTTCCATTTTCAGAAATCTTCTACTGCTTAGTTTCCTAAAATGTATTAACTTGGAAATGGGTGCTGATAAAGAAACTAATATCTAGTTGGGTATCAAAGTCTGATGATTTTTCAATAAAGCATCCCACAAAAATCTAAGTGTTTGCTTTTCAAATGATACTAAGATGACATTCTATCAAGTCTATCCTTTTAAAAAGAACTAAATATTCCTTTATATTTTTCCTATCAAAGTAACATATTCTAATAGAAAATATGGAAAATACAGAATAGGAAGTAGAAAGAATAAAGAGGCATCCACAGCCCTACCACAAAAGATCAGCACTATTAATATTCTGGTGGTTTTTCTGCAAATGTTTATATACAGCTTCTTTATTTTGTTTTATAAAGGTGTGATCATTCTATATATAACTTTATATCTTGTATTCTGCTTTTTCCACTCGACCTATTATTTTCCTTTTAGTATTTTTGCTTCAATCATGAAAGAAACATCTATGCAGTGTAAGAAAAAAATACAATCAGAACATATATATTGGCAAAAAGAGAGGGAAGTTTTTTTAAATTATCCATCAGTCTATCCTCTGATTATCTCTGTTAACATTTCGGACACAGCCTTCCAAATTATTTTCTATGTATAATACATGCCAGACACAAAGGTTTTAATAAGATGGGATCACACACACATAAACTGGAGAGGTGGGGAACAGCATAACCGTTTTCTAAGGACTTCTCTCCACAAAACAAGTTCACTTTAGAAAGTTTGGAAAATGAAGAAAAGCACCACAGATTAAAAACAGACAAACAAATAACACCTATAATTTCATCTAGGATGACCTCTCTTCAGGTTTGAGTATATATTCTTTACACCTATGCTTCTTTACAAAGCTAAGATGTTGTATATGAAGTCTTAATGACTACTTTTTCCTCTACTATAGGAGGAACATTTTTGCATGCACTAAGTTCTTCTAAATCACTATTTTTAATGACTACATAGCTAAGATGACATCTTTTAAACCAGCAAAAGCACTAAATTAGGCCATTCTAAAGCAGTCTTCTTATTCAGCATGTGCTCACACATGCATATAGCTAGGCAGGACCTAAATGAAACAGGCCATCCAGGAGAGGGTGTTTATAATATGGAAATCCATGTTTGAGAAACAAGTACTAGTATGTGTTGCAAGAACACACCGATGTTCTCCCAGTTTACTAAAGAGAGCAGAAGCAACTGAGGCGTTCGGGTGTGGCTGGAGAAGAGGAAGGAAGTGTGGGAGGCCCTACACACATTTTGCAAGCTGCTGAAAACAGTTGTAAAACCAGCCTCTGTTAAACCTACTGTCAAGTCGGAATTCACCCTGTTACTCTTGTCAAAATTCACTTCTGGCTTTTCACTGACATCTTCACCACTGTAGTGTGGTCTGTATATCAAACAAAGGTCTCCAACTCACACCTCTCCCTAGGAGAGGTGAGGAAGAGCACACTGAGCGAAGGTGGCTCCGCGTGGATACTCATTATCAACCAATCCATGGCATGAGAAAGCCGATCACACAAAAAGGACCATGTGCAAAAATGAGGCTACTTCTATAGCCTCTCTACACTTCGGGATATTACAAATTCCCCCCCAAACCAGACCACGAATATGCAAATACACAAAAACCTCCCAAACAAATTACATGCTTGAAAAAGAGTATCTGTGCCAGTACTCTCCCTGCAATACATACAGCTAAAAGATGAGTTTTTATAAAGCCATGCTAAAACTGTATTTAAGCTTCTTACACATGGAAATTATCTGGTATATTCTACAAACACCAAAAAAATGAACACTGTTACTCTTACTTAGGGGAAATATCAGACTAAACGTATGTTTAGAGAAAAGCCAACTTAAGTGAAGGAACTAACACACTCTCCATGAAAATTACTGCCCTGATCTAACTGCTAAAATTTCAAAGATACCTATAACAAAAATGGTATAGGCTGGAAAGAAGACAGTAGACTCATCCTCCAGGAATATCAGCAACCTCTAGATCAAGCCAAATAAACACAACCGCAGTGGCAGTCACCACTGCTGTTCCTTTCATCCAAAGTAAACAACATTCCACATTTCTAGAACAGCACTCCTCCTCCTGGGTGTTATCAATATAAGCTATAAATCAAAGATGAAGAAACCAGGGAATTCCCTGGCGGTCCATTGGTTAGACTCTGCGCTTCCACTGCAGGGGGCGTGGGTTCGATCCCTGGTCAGGGAACTGAGAACCCACATGCTGCGGGGCGCGGCCAAAAAAGAAAAAAAAAAAAAAAAAGAAGAAACCACAAACAGGTCAACACATCCCAAGTTACGGAAGAATCCAGAGTTCTTCACTGGATTGGTTGAATATTACTATGTGGGTATCAGGTAGTATCAGTCCGTAGCCAATGAATGGAATCAAGATGGAAACTACAAATTAGAAGATTTCAGTCAACCATTTATTATGAGAAATGTCCCAATAGACAAAAGTGTACCTCCAAATGTCTAATAAAGTATTTTTCAAGGGAAGGTAACTGCCTACTGAAGTATGTTCTGCAAGTTTTCTTCGAGGTAGTCAATTTTAATGGACTCAGGGCCACTGAGGTAACCAGGAATGCCAGGCTGAAAAGCCTGCTCCAGTCTCTCCAGGCAGTGACTGGGTTGCCAACACAGATCTATCCCTTAAAGTGCTGGTTTAAGTAATCTTTATTTCCTCTAAGTAAACAAGCTATATTCCAGGACACATCAAGAAATTTTTGAATGAATTCAGGAGTCAGGCAATCCATTAACTGATGGAAAGCAGTAGTTAGTATTTGTAGAAAGGGGTTAACATCCAAGCCACAAAACCTGGAGCAGCAGCACAGATAATAAGTTCAAATTCCTAAACAGAATCGCCTCTCATTAAAGTGATGAAAAATGTTAATAAGCATGCCACCATTTCTACCTGATGGTAAAGTGAGATTTAAAAAATTAGTATGGTGACAGCTCTGGTATAAAGTGCCCACATAATAAATAATGACTTAAGCACAAGTTGGTGTGTAGAAATTACTCCAAAATAAATAAAGCCAACCCACAATTACTCCTTTGCCAGGAAAACAGAATATAAGTTGGGAGTTATGGAGAATTTAAAAACTTAATAATCTAAATCTCTCTTCCAAAGCTTTTATTAATACTGTCAAAACTCATTTTAACTCCCTATCGTCTTTTCATCCCCCCCACTGATATTGTGACAAAGATAGTCATGAAAAAGTGGTCAAAAAAGAATGCTGGAAAAGAAAAAAAATAAGTTGATCCATTAACAAAAATACTGGCACCTAACATTTCATTCACTTTGACTTAAAAGGCAGAATCATTTGGGGATTCTCTCACACTACTGGGACTGCAAATTACCTTTCTGGAAAGTAATTTGGCAATACCTGTATCAAGAGCCTTAAAATAATTAATATCCTCGATTTAATAATCTTACTACTAGATTTATGTCTTAAAGAAATAAAGACATGAACAAATATTTATATTCAACAATGTTCAGTGATATTCATATACGAGAAAAAAAAATCAGGGACTTTCCTGGCTGTCTAGTGGTTAAGACTCCGCGCCCCTAATGCAGGGCGTATGGGTTCGAATCCTGGTCAGGGAACTAACCCCACATGCCGCACGGTGTGGCCAAAAAAAAAAAAAAAAAAAAAGTATATCTATCTACCTATCTCAGAAATAACCGAAAGGTCTACAATAAGGAAATGGTATACCTAACGTTAACACTATGCTGCTATATTTTTAAGCTATTTAATCTCATGGGAAATTGTCACAATAAAATATTAAGTAAAGAAATTCACATACCAAATTTCATGGCATAGGATCCCAATTTCTTTAAAAGCATATAATTTGTCTGCATATATACTAAAAATACGAAAATGTTAATTGGTAAAATTGTAGTTTTCTTTCTCTTTATGCTTTTCTGTTCTTTTCAAATTTTTCACAGCAGATGTGTGCTACCTTTTAATCTAGGAAAGGCAGACGTTATTAAAATTTTGAATTTCTGTACATAATTATTCATTCAATTCACTTTTCCATTGAGATCTATAAAGTAAACCAATTTCCCTGAAAATATACATACATATTTATGTAATCTTAACAAACAAAACATATTCAATGAAATATTCTACCTCCCTTGAGGGACGAAGTATGCAATTTCTTCAGGCTGAGGAAGGAACAGGAACACTGAGTCTGTTTTTATTAGCAAACATTTGAGCCCTAATTGTGTAGAACACAACACAGTCCCTGTCCTTTAGAATCTTGCAAATAAGTTATCTACATATAAAAAGACAATCAATTATACAAGTTAACCTCAGTGAGTTCCGTCAAAGGAAGAACAGAGGATACCAAAGGCAGGATCCCCAAGGACGGGGCAACACACAGATCAGGCCTTACCCTTCACCGGGAGCAGTGGGACACCACTCCTGACAGTAGGGGAAACAGGTAGCAGAGTGCCTATGGCTTCCGAAAGGAGAATGCCAATGTGCGTGAAGTTAGGCCGTGGGGTAGAAGTGAGATAAGTTTAATAGGGTTAGGAAGGCTGATCTTGAAAACTACCTAGTGGCTCACCATTTAGGGAACTGTGATGAACTCTTAGCTTCTCAAAATCAATGGAAAACTTGCTAGACTAAATAATTCACGACATATCTATCTTTGAATTATACTTAAGGTTAATTAAAGTGCCATTAAAGAGTTAAAAATGCACAGAAGCAGCTACACATCACAGAGCTGATATGAGGCCTCAAAAGAAGAGAAAAACTCTAGGTTTTAACATGCGAGCAACATAAGAATAAGGTCATTAGAAAATTTAAACCAATTTAAAAACACTGTTCACTTTAAAGTTCCATAAACACCAATTTTTGTCTTGACTTATTAGATCTCTCTCATTATTACCCATACTACTTTCCTAAAAATCTATTACTAACCTAAATAGGTTTATATAGAAATGAGTTCTTATAGCAAAACTACAGTTGACCTTTCTTTTCATTGTCTCTTTTCAAGTTTTTTTTTTTTTTTTTTTTTTTTTTTTTTTTGCGGTAGGCGGGCCTCTCACTGTTGTGGCCTCTCCCCTTGCGGAGCACAGGCTCCGGAGCACAGGCTCAGTGGCCATGGCTCACGGGCCCAGCCGCTCCACGGCATGTGGGATCTTCCCAGACCGGGGCACGAACCCGTGTCCCCTGCATCGGCAGGCGGACTCTCAACCACTGCGCCACCAGGGAAGCCCTCTTTTCAAGTTTTAAAAATGTCTTCTACTGCCACAACTGCCCACTGTTTTCTTTTAATGCAGGTTTCAAAAAGAGTAAACAATTCAACTACTGGGAATCTATGTATGCACTGGATTCTTTTTTTTTTTTTTTGCTTGCGGTATGCGGGCCTCTCACTGCTGTGGCCTCTCCCGTCACGGAGCACAGGCTCCGGACGTGCAGGCCCAGCGGCCATGGCTCACGGGCCCAGCCACTCCGCGGCATGTGGGATCCTCCCGGAACGGGGCACGAACCCATGTCCCCTGCATCAGCAGGTGGACTCTCAACCACTGCGCCACCAGGGAAGCCCGTGCACTGGATTCTTTACATATGTTATATAATTTATTCCTCACAACCAAGAATACAATGGAAGTATCATACCCATTTAACAGATGAGAAAGCAGGGTCAAATAGGATAAGGACTTCCTATGCCCCAGTCCTATGCCCAAGTAAGAGCTGCCTAAATTGACTCCTGGGCCCTGCATTTTTTCCTGAAATAATACAATGCCTCCCCCTTTGACATAGGCCTTTCTAATTCCCAGGGAAACAACAGCACTAAAATAAATCTATTTTGACATTTCTGTTTTTCCTCCAATTCTGACATGCCATGTGAGTTACCTGACCCAGCAATCAACTAAAAAGAGGAAATTCCCTAATGCCACCAAAGTGCCAAAGACTCACCTAATAAACATTATTAATTAATAATTCCAGGGACTTCCCTGGTGGTCCAGTGGCAAAGACTCCACACTCCCAATGCAGGGGGCCCAGGTTCAATCCCTGGTCAGGGAACTAGATCCCACATGCTGCAACTAAAGATCCCGCATGCCGCAACTGAGACCCGGTGCGGCCAAATAAATAAATAAATATTAAAAAAAGATTCACATGACTTGTAACAGAAAGTTTTGCAAAATAAAACTTTTTTTAAAAAGTTAAATAAATAAATAAATAAATCCATTAAAACCTTTTTGAAATGTTTGGAAACTGCTCTTTGAGAAAGGAAATTGCAGGCAAATAGCCGTTCAAAAGACAGACAGGTAATTATTGGTCATCTAAAAACTGAATGGCACCTTGAAAATAACTTCACCTTTAGAGTTTGCATACAATTTTGTTATGGCAAGAGTCCTCCCCAGTGGCACAGAACAGCCAACACCAAGCAAGTAATTTAAGTACAATTTAGGAAGATTATATTTTCTGCTTTAAAAAACTTGGGACTTCCCTGGTGGCGCGGTGGTTAAGAATCCACCTGCCAATGCAGGGGACAGGGGTTTGAGCCCTGGTCCGGGAAGATCCCACATGCCGCGGAGCAACTAAGCCCATGCACCACAACTACTGAGCCTGTGCTCTAGAGCCCGCGAGCCACAACTACTGAGCCCACGTGCCACAACTACTGAAGCCTACGTACCTAGAGCCCGTGCTCCGCAACAAGAGAAGCCACTGCAATGAGCAGCCCGCGCACTGCAACGAAGAGTAGACCCTGCTCGCCGCAACTAGAGAAAGCCCGCGCACAGCAACGAAGACCCAAAGCAGCCAAAATTAAATAAATTTATTTTTTAAAAAAAGATTTATCCTTACCAAAGCTGCAATTTTAATGTACTTTTGCATATTACATTCTCTCCATTTGTTTCAGAAAGGATAAAATCAAGCCTTGAAACTGTAGAATGAATATTCTCATTCTAAATGTCTTCTGTAGTACTCGTAATGCTTTATACCAATAAAGAGAGAACTGCTTAACCTGTAGAATATGAGGTAAAACACAAAGCTAAACTCTAAAATTCAACTGCTCTACTTCTATCCACTGCTAAAAAAAAGTCTGTACGATATTTGGACTGTTTTAAAGAGATCCATAAATATGGCACACTATAGCTTCATAATTTGTCTAACGAATATTTGTTAGTATAATGTCCTAAATCTAAAATGAACTTTACCTACATAAGTCACACTGTAAGGGTGAAACCTACATTACCTAAAATATAATCTCTTTAATATAAAAGAAGCAACGTGGCTAAATATTAAACCCAGTTAGATACATTATTCAAACATTTTCCCCTAGCTATGCAATATGAAGACAATATAATGACCTAAGAGGTGTGTCTGCACATAGAAGGGGAGGGAACATCAGAGAAAAGCTGGGACAGCAACCTAAGAGTCACATTTCAAAGTACCACAGAGTCAACTTTTATTATCTTCACCACAGAGGCACACTTAAAAAATGATCAAAATTCATTTATTCAGCAAATATGAGGAGCAGCACCTTAGCACAAAAGAGTACCACACAGGGCTTCCCTGGTGGCGCAGTGGTTGACAGTCCACCTGCCAATGCAGGGGACACGGGTTAGTGCCCCGGTCCGGGAAGATCCCACATGCTGCGGAGCGGCTGGGCCTGTGAGCCGTGGCCGCTGAGCCTGCGCGTCCGGAGCCTGTGCTCTGCAACGGGAGAGGCCACAACAGTGAGAGGCCCGCGTACCGCAAAAAAAAAAAAAAAAAAAAAAAAAAAAAGAGTACCACAGGACATGAAGACCAACAAATGACTCAACTTCTGCCAACAGGCATGTCTTTTTCTACAAAACAAAGATAATCACCACCTTGGACAGTTATTATGAAATCAAAAGGCAATAATACATATTACCAAGTTGTGAGTGGGATCAAAATCACCCCAGGATTTTTTTCCCCAACTTTTCACAAATGGCTTCCCTCTCAGGAGAGTCTGATATTTTAGAGGGGTTGTATACTTACTTCCTCATCTTAGTTTGACATCGTCGGTACCCTCACCCCTTATTGGCCCAAGAAACTGCCCCTAAATGCCTGTACTGGATATAATAGGAAGGCCGCTGCCCCACATTATTTACACCTCTCAAAGGGACAAGGAGGCTGGAAGAGGTGTTCTTTCCCCTAAATCTGCCTTCAGGAGTTCACAGGAGGCATCTCAGAGAAATTAATTTTTTTGTTTGAGCTAAGAGCTGAAATTGGCCATGGTGGGAAAGAGGCCTTAGTGTGACTGGGACAGCGATAGATGCAGAGCAGAGTGTAAGAGACAAGGTTAGACAGGTAGGTAAGGGCCAGATACCCAAAGGTCCTTGTATCCTATGCACATCAGTTGACATTCCTCACATCTGGCTAGCCCTCAACCATGCTTCAGGGCCCAGCGTAAAGGTCACCTTCCTGACCGTAGCCTCTCCCTCCCCTCCCACACTCCTGCACACCAGCTCCCCACGCCCTCTCACAGCACCAGGCCCTTTTCCATTATGGCCCTTATCACAATTGTGGTTATATAATTATTTGTGTGATTATGTGATTAATAATCTGTGTCCCCCACTAGACTACATGATAAATTCAGCCCGCGTTAAGACGCACGTCTATTTTATTCAGCTCTCCATCCCAGGGCCCGCCAAGTATAGCATCTGCCCAAAATATCCAGGTATACTTTATTAAATGGACAACTGAAAGCTGGCCCTAAGAAGCCAAGGAAGAATCCTGAGCAGGGGAACGGCAATCAGAGATGACAGTTAAACAAACCACTCTGGCAGCAAAGTGAAGATCAGATTGGAAGGGCAAGACTAGAGCTTGGACACAGGTAAGGAGACTAGTGAAAATGTCTCCAGATAAATGATTAAAGACTTAAAAATGAGGGCAGCCTGTACCTGGGCGGTGATGGCGAGGATGTAATGGAGGAGACACGTTTAGCAAGTAGAATCCAGGAACTCAATGCACAGGGGGCAAAGCAAAGAGGGCAATCTAGAATGACTAGTGGAGAGTGGTAGCAGGTGGGGTCATTTACTCAAGGAATTCAGGACAGGAACAAACATTTCTTGAGCATCTACTGCATGGCAGTGTAGAGTGGAAGATTTGCTTCTAGCTCTGGAATTCTATGAATGAAGAGCAATTTCAATCCAACTCATCTGGATAAAATGGGTATGGTTTCCACTAATGGGCAACAAACTAAAGTTCAGATTTTTGAAGTTTCTTCGCCAGGACACTTCTTGGGTACACTGACTATGTGTGAAGCATTACACTGGTCTTGGGATATAGAAATCAAAGAAGGGGTCTCTGGCTCCAAGGAGCTGACAGTCTTCTGGATTTGAGAGAGGTAACTGCACGTCAACAACTGAGAAACTGAGGCCCACTGAGGCTACGATTTGACCAGTTACATGTCCTGTAACCTACATCTCTGGAGCCCTGATTTCATAATCAACATCACATTTCAGGCCAACATGTAGCTGAGGGGTTATGTGTTTAGATAGTCAGACAGACACCCCTCCCCCCAATCTTGCTGTGAGCCTGGAGACGTCTACTCCAGAACTTAAACCATCATGGTGCATGGGCAGCCAATGCCCTCCAGCTCTGAAGTAACTGCTGTAGTCACATGGCAGCAGTCTGGGGAATAGGACACAACAAGGAAGGAGAGAAAGGCCTTCTTTGTCAGGAAAGAGCCTACCTGAGCAGAGGCCAAACGCTGGAGGTGCCAAAGCAGAATCTCAGGAGGCTCTGGAAGTAACAGCAGAGAAATAAATGTTCAGGAAAGATAGAGCAGGAATCCTCTTTAGTCAGGTTCCTCCCCTACCACCAGCAAGAAATGGTTTCCCACGGGATCTAAGGCCTCAACCCAAAGCAGATACACGGAAAAACAAGATAAGGAAATAATCCGCAGTGTGAATAATGCAACTCCAGATCATCCAGAACAGACAACACATTTCCAGTGCTCACTTGTGAGGCCATTAAATCCGAGCGATTGTACACCAGCTCTTCCCAAACTAAAACAAAATAAAACATGTCCCCCTCCATCCCCAAAGGTACTGCCCCACTCCTCCCCCTTCCTTTCCATAGTCTTAAAAAAATCAAAAACAGCTGCACCCTGTCTCTACTTCCTCAACTCCCTTTCACCCACTTGGATCTAAGTTCTTCCTCCACCACCTGACCTTGTCTTCTCCCCCTCCCTGAACCCCTGGAGCCCTTTCCCCTTTTCTCTGCCTGGGAACTCTACCCATCCTTCAAGACTGGTTCAACCATCACCTTCTCTGTGAAGCATTCCCAAGTCAGACTGTTCCTTGCCCAGGGGTCTTGCCTATGTCTCACCACAGCATTTGATCCTACTGTTATTGTTTACCTTGGTGTAAATATAATTTATAATAGCTTGGGACTTCCCTGGTGGCGCGGTGGTTAAGATTCCACCTGCCAATGCAGGGGACACGGGTTCGAGCCCTGATCCGGGAAGATCCTACATGCCGCGGAGCAACTAAGCCCGTGCACCACAACTCCTGAGTCTGCACTCTAGAGCCCGCGAGCCACAACTACTGAGCCCGCGTGCCACAACTACTGAAGCCTGCACACCTAGAGCCTGTGCTCCGCAACAAGAGAAGCCACTGCAGTGAGAAGCCCGTGCACCACAACAAAGAGTCTCCAATCACTGCAACGAAGACCCAACGCAGCCTTTTATTTATTTTTATAAATAAATAAGTAAATAAATAAAACAAAAAAATACAATAGCCTGTAAAGGCAGGAACTAATTTTTATTCACTTTTCTACTGCTATCCTCTAACCCAGGGCCCCAAAAGTAGACAAAGGCTCCATGAATAAATGATCATAGGCTAGTTTACCTTCAAAACTGCTACAAACCACTCAACTTTTCCACCTAACTTGCTCTAAGAGCTGACCAGCACATACATGCACACTGGGAAGTATCCATATTCTAAATAATTAGTTTTCTTATAAAAGCATCTTAGCTAAAAATTCTACCTCTTGGTTGTTAGGCAAATAGCTGGCATGCAGTAAAATCAAGTCTTCAGAGTTCCTCACATCTATGTTTTTAATTCCTAAAATTCTGACCATGTGGAAAGTGTACTTGTACCCTTTTCTTCCTGGGCTGTGTAATGAGTTCTTAGGCTCAGACAAGCTGCTACAGGGGAGAAATCAAGCCTTATTTATACCAGTGCTTAGAACCGGGGCTGCTCAATATCTCCAAAATAAAGTTTTTTTCTATTTGGTTTCACTTTCTATATGAAACATCCATAGCAAAGTTTAGACCAATAGTATTTCCTGCGCCCAGTAAAAATATCTGAAAGCCCTTCACTTTTTTTTTTTTTAGATGTTGAGGGTAGGAGTTTATTAATTAATTTATTTATTTTTGCTGTGTTGGGTCTTCGTTTCTGTGCGAGCGCTTTCTCTAGTTGTGGCAAGCGGGGGCCACTCTTCATCGCGGTGCGCGGGCCTCTCACTATCGCGGCCTCTCTTTTTGCGGAGCACAGGCTCCAGACGCGCAGGCTCAGTAGTTGTGGTTCACGGGCCTAGTTGCTCCGCGGCATGTGGGATCCTCCCAGACCACGGCTCGAACCCGTGTCCCCTGCATTAGCAGGCAGATTCTCAACCACTGCGCCACAAGGGAAGCCCAAGCCCTTCACTTTTAATAAGGACATTTGAAAGCCTTCATTTTAGGATTATGGGATTACATTTGACCCATAAAGTCTCAATCTATACTTCTGTTCTAGAATAATAAAAATTACATAACTTCTGAGTCCTTGTATGTTTTATACAAATGGATCTTACTGCAATAATACAGAAAAACTTACTAAAAATAGTAAAAAAAAAAAAAAAAAAAATTAATACGGTGAGAGTAACTTTTCTGCACCGAAGAAAATAAAAACTGTGCAAATTTAAAAAACAGAAAGGTGTCAAAATTCCCTACATGGAAAGCCTTAAAGCTGGAGTATTAAGAAAAGTTAACACAGTGCACCTGATTTTCAATTACTATACTGCTTCAATAAGTGACCTTGGGAATGTCATTTCTCTCATTTCTAGTTCTGTAAAATGGGAATGTCATGTTTTCCTAATAGAGACAATTAGATAGTCAAAAGAATCAACATGATTTTTTTTTAAACTTGTCTAATTAGTATGCGTTAATCACCACTAGTACAGAACATTTCTCTCCAGGAATCCAATTCCAAGAGAAATATTTAAGCAGACGGTGAAGACAGATTTCCTTCAGGGAATGATTTTATAAATCTGGAGAGCCATATAACAAGATTATAAATTAACAAATTGATTACATAAGCCTTGACAACCCCAGACGTTAAAGTACACAGATATACATTCTGATAAATTAGACTGATTTGGGACTAGCACCCCAACCCCATACAAGGAACCCAAACTGAGGCAACTGATGCTTGATAGGAATCAGGTGGAATCTGATCAGTATGCAGACATTTGCAGTTCCATCACCTGCTAGCCATGCTTCACCTTTCACCATAAAACGTCAAACGCATTAAGTCAGCTTTACCACCTGCTCCTAAAACTGTGGAAATGTACTCAATTAAATGGAAGGGGAAAAAAGTAACTTGACAGTGTGAAAAATCCGATATCCTCAGACGTCTATAGGTTGAAGAACCCTACTGCTAAATCCCTCCTCTCCCCTCCAAATACTGGACTTGAACCGAATTCCCTATGAAGCTATTGAATTTTATCTGATGCAACTGTTGGAACAGCACAGCTCCAGGAACCCCCCCCCCCCGCCCGCCCTCCAGGATAAAAGGCTGTCACTTTCCTGGATCCCAAGTCCAAGTAAAAGGCAGGAAGGTTTCTGTAAAACGGTCCAGAAAGATATCAACAGGCGATGACTATGGAAAAGAACGGAGGTTTTCCAATCTGAAAAATTCTAGCTGTCCCTCGGGAACGGCACTGCTCCTCCTTCCTTACCCCGATGCCCTTTCTCTACAGACAACAATATCCCCATTCTATTTTACGGCTGCAGTTTTAGCAAGGAACCCCCCTGCTACGGCAGATTTCCAGATTCTTTTGAAAAAGGAAAACACCTTTGGTGAAGAATACACACCGCACAAGAAAACCTGGGAGCGGAGCCCCGCGGGCGCCGCACTCGGCCCGCTCCGGGGCGGGGCGCGGGGATGCGGGCGCCTCCCGAGGTGCCGCAATCCCGCCGCGGCCGCAAGGGCAGGGCCTCCGGGCGCCCGCGGCCAGCCGCCGCAGTGCCGGCTCCCATCCGGGCCCCGCCGCCGCCCGCCGCCAGGCCGCGCCGCCGCCGCGCGGGGTCGGGGCCGCAGCAGCCAGGTCCCCGCGTCCTCCCGGGCGCGCGGCGCGGGCAGCGCGGAGCGCGCAACTTACTTTCCGCCTGCGGCGGGAGCCCGGCTCCGGCGCCCGGCAACGGCGGAGGCGACTAGGCGGCGGAGGCCGGCCCCACCCCCGCCCACGGCCGCCGCGCCCGGCCGCGCTCCACGCTCGCCC
Organism: Hyperoodon ampullatus; assembly: GCF_949752795.1. Lineage (NCBI taxonomy): Eukaryota > Metazoa > Chordata > Mammalia > Artiodactyla > Ziphiidae > Hyperoodon > Hyperoodon ampullatus. Next base: position 47,125,522 of record NC_136923.1, on the reverse strand, counting down.
CTACCTCAGCCAGCAGGCGGGCGTCTGTCCGCAGCGGCCGCGGCGCCGACAACTCCCTCCCGGCCGCCGAATCCCCGCACCCAGCGCTAATCATAATACCGAACAGGCGGCCGTCCACGGGGAGGGGGTGGGGACCAACTTGCGCCTGCGCGGGGCGCGCGTCACTGTGATGTAAGCGCCGGGGCGGGGCCGCGGGGAAGGAGGGACGGGGCGGGGCCGCGGGGAGGGAGGGAGGGAGGGACGGGACGGGGCGGGGCCGCGGGGAGGGAGGGAGGGACGGGGCGCACCTGCGGGCTCCGGCGCGCGGGCTACTGGAGGGCATCCTGGCATCATCCCGACCCCAGCGAGTCTGGGCTGCGGCTGGCGGTAGGAAGCGGGCGAGGTGCCCGAACAGAAGGGATGATGAAGGAGGAAGCACTAGGGACATGGGACAATGGCCCAGAAAAGTAGCGCGAGCCGTCGGGGGAAATCGGAGGGAAGGGATCGCGTCCTCACCAGACTCTGGGTCCTGGGACGCGAGGCCGAGGGCGCCAGGCGCTTTACCCTTTTAAAGTTTCCCCCCATCTCCCGCCCAGGTTTAAGCAAGGAAAGGGAAAAAATTCAATATACATTCACGTATACACATACATATTCTTTACAGTTTCTTCTCTTTGGGAACCCAATTTGAAGGAATTTTGTTGATTTTGTTGCCATTTTTAAAAAAGAGAAAAAGCCCAGCATCCGAATGCAGCGCTGGCTTTAAAGGTCAGCGGGAGACCCTTGCTTGGCCAGGCTGCCTCCTCTGGAAAAGCGTGGAAAGGCGAAAGGTCGTGGGAAGTATTAAAGCATGTGAAGTCAGGGATTCAGAACACTCCAGGCATTAACTGTGCACTGGATGGTTCAGCGGCATGGTCACCAGGTCGGTGGCTCCCGAAGGGAACTTAGCTCTCGCCGGAGAGGAGGGTTTGGGAGGGTGGGAGACAGGGGCAGGGGCTCACGTCTCCCACCCTTGGAAGCTTGGCGCGCAATGGAGATCAGCTCTCCGGGTTTTCTGGAAGGGAGTGACAAGCCAGATGCCAGATTTCTCCAACCTGCTTTTTCCCTTAATGATTCTCCCTGCTCTCCACCCCTCCCCCAAGGAAGGACCCCTAGCAAAGAAGGACACAATGTGGGGGGAGGCGGGAGCTGCTTAGATGCTCCAAGTTTGATTAAATTGACTGGACGGAGAAGAAAAATCTAGATGGCTTTAGCAAATGTCTCTGCTGACCTGCAAATGTCAGAAACCTTTTCTTTTCAGACTGCCTCCTTGGCATCTACTTTGCCTGTCTGAAGATGACTTGGAAGCAAGAGTGGATTGTTGGGAGGTACAAACTCTCAGGGTAATAACAGAAGGTTAAAGGGGGACTCCCAGTTACCCTAAGGCTCTGGCATGGGGTGATGGATCATTGGCTGGGGAAAGCCTGGGGCTTTAGGCCTCAGGTGGGCCTCTGTCCCTCAGGGCTGAGTCAAGGCCCCAACTCTGAGATAACACTGGCTTAGAAAGATCATAAAAGAATAATCTCACTTTGACACTGACATTCTAACTCTAGCAGTATGTTAAGCAAGAGCTTCTAACTTGGTTTGTGGAATTCATTCCTTTGTTACTGGCAAACGGGAAGGCCTTGCACTTTTCTCCTTAGGGAGATATCACTATTCAGGGAACCCTGTAACCAAGTAAAGGGAAAAAAATACCATGCTAATGGTCTCCCAAGGGAATTCCAGTGGTTGAGGACCTCCACGCCAGGTCTGTAGCCCCTGAGATAGAACAGTAATCACAAAACAATGGCCTTAGTAGATAAGCCCTTGGAAAATAGAGTACTTATATTGCTGCTGTGTAACTCAGGTTTTGAATAAATTCTATAAGGGCAACAGGGCATAAGAATAGCAAAACAATAAATGAAAAGGAATAGAATAATACCTTGGTTTAAATCAAGTTGGCTCAAATTCTCTTCCAGAGAGAGGGCTGCAGTCCTGGCCACGTGGTAAATCATTTATTCATCCCCAGTGTTTCCTGGGAAGCTGGAGTGTTGCTGGCAAGAACGTGACCCGTTTTCAGTCCCGCACCATCAATGTGGTAACATGATCTGATCATGCTTAGGCAACATTTAAAAATATTCAAGTACAAATTAATATATGATTGCTTAACTTGGAATTCAAGAAAATGTGTTTATTGTTAATGAAGAACCCCCTCCTTCATTCTGCCCTGGGGCTTTCTCCAAACCAGACTGCTTTTTTAATGTTAGGTCTTTTTATGGACCTGTAAGAAGCTTTAATTAGATATACAGCACTCTACACAAACGACAAGATGGAGCATGCAGGCTTGGACTACAGTCTCTGTGATTCAGATCTCAGAAATAACATAATGCCACCAATTTAGGGAAGAAGTTGTTTATTGGAAGGCAACCAGGGAGATGCTACAAATTAGATCAAGATGTGAAAAGCAAGCCGATTCATGAAAGAATTGCCATTTTCTTCTTGGGACTACCCCCCCCCAAAGCAGCACGTATAACAAGGTTATCTTCTCTAGATATTGTTAATTTTCATAATTTATAAAACATTTAAAATAAATATATTGAAAACAACAGAGATTGAGGACTTGTACGTTTCAGTTTTGAGTAGTGACATTTAATGATTTCCTTTTACGTATTTAATTAGTCATTTTGTACATCGATCCTTGAGCATATCTGAATCCTGGCTTCATCCAGTAGGACCAAAATAATACTTCATTGGAATGGACTCAAGTGTCTCTCAAAGACTTTCCCTCACTACCCCCTTGGCATCAGTTAGCATCCCTAGTTCTTTTATCTCAGATGTCAGTTAAGGCCTGTGCGTGAGTGTGTGTGTGTATGTGTGTAATATATTTTTGACAGTTGCAATGAAGGATTGAAAATGCCAGCCCTTAACTCTGTTTGTTTGCAACCTGTGAACTGGGAAGCATGGCAGACATTGCCTAGCATTGACTGCCAGCCCCACCACCAAGAGTTATATGGCCTTGGGGGCAGATTGCTTAACCTTCCATCTGTTTCCTCCTCTGTAAAATGGGAATGATGGTGATGATAATGATATCATTCTTATAAGATGGGTGTAAGGCCGTTGTTCTCCCAGTGTGCTCCCTGGAAACTAGCAGCAGCAGCTGGGAACTGGACTGAAATGCAAATTCTCGGGCTCCACTCCAGACCTACTAAATTAGAAACTCTCTGTTTTAAGAAGACTTCCAGGTGAATCTGATGCAGGTTAGAATTTGAGAATCACTGTTGATAGGATTAAGGTGGTTTATATAAAGTATTAAAACAGTGCCTGGCACATGATAAGCAGTATATTAATGGATATTTTTTCAATTAGTGCAATATGATGCTTCCAAGATATACAAAGTTTAATTCAGGCCACAAGAAGGATGCCCATATTCCTCCAACAAATAAATTCTGCTTAATCTTTTGTCCAAAGACTTTAACACTGCCTGCCAAGCCCTTCACAATCTGGCCCCTGCTTTCCTTTCCTGTTCTTTATCTCCAGGTGAACCACATCTCCAACCTTCTCAGTTCTCAGAAAGGGAATTGCTTTTTCATACCTCCGAGCCTTTGCCCATTCTGTTCCCTCTGCCTGGAAATGTCACCCACCCCTTTTCTCCACTTTCTACACTTGCAACCTCCTGAACCCTTCAAAACCTCACTTGAGTGTCCAGCCTCATCTGTGGCACCCCCAGCCCTGCTCAGTCAGAGCCAGGCATTCTCTGGACCCAAACCTCCCTGCACATCCTGCTTGTAATATTTATCATAGGGCTTTGTAACTGTTTAGTGTTCCATTTTCTCCCTTTGGATCTTAAACTCCCAGAGGACAAAGATTTTATTTTATTCAAATTTCTATTCATGCAGCTTAGCACTGGGGGTGCAAGTAGGCAACCCAAGGGCTTGCACCATAAACTTGGGGTCTTTCTTTTTCCACAAAGGTCCTTTAAGAATTTGAATTAGTTGAGAACGTTTTTTCGGGGGGTTGGGGAGCATGCCCTGCGGCTTGTAGGCTCTTAGTTCCCCAAACAGGGATTGAACTCAGGCCCTCAGCAGTGAAAGCGCAGAGTCCTAAACCACTGGACGGCCAGGGAATTCCCAAGAACATTTTAAAATTGGAAGAGTCAATGGTTTTGTTTAATAGTTTTATTGAGGTATGATCTGCATACCATAAAGTTCACCGTTAATACGTGGTAATTCAATGACTTCTAGTAAATTTATAAAGTTATGCAACCATCACCCCGATCCACCCCAATATTTCCATCACTCCCCAAAAGTTTTCTCCTGTGCATTTGCAGTCAATCACACTCCAATTTCCATCTCTTGGCAACCAATGATTTGTTTTCCATCTCTACAGATTTGCCTTTTCTAGAAAGTCACTTAAATGGAATCATACAATGTGTGGTCTTCTGTGTCTGGCATCTTTCACTTAGCATAATGTTTATCCATGTTGTAGCATGTATAAGTAGTTCATCCCTTTTTACTGCTGAATAGTATTCATCAGATAGATACACTAGATTTTCTTTATCCATTTACCAGGTAATGAACATTTCATTTATTTTTTTGCTATTATGGATAATGTTGCTGTGAATATTTACATAAACTCTTAATGGGGACATGCCATCAGTTTTCTAGGGTATTGCAGGATGGGATTGTTGGGTCATGTTGTAACTCTATGTTTAACATTATAAGGAACTGACAAATTGTTTTCTGAAGTGACTGTACCACATTTTACGTTCCCACCAGCAATGTATGAGGGTTTTGTTTTTTTGGTTTTTTGTGGGGTTTTTTGCAGTATGAGGGCCTCTCACTGCTGTGGCCTCTCCCGTTGAGGAGCACAGGCTCCGGACGCGCAGGCCCAGCGGCCATGGCTCACGGGCCTAGCCGCTCCACGGCACATGGGATTCTCCCGGACCGGGGCACGAACCCACGTCCCCTGCATTGGCAAGGGCGGACTCTCAACCACTGCGCCACCAGGGAAGCCCTGTATGAGGGTTCTTATTTCTCCTCATCCTTGCCAACACTTGGTATTATTAAACTTTAAATTGTCTCTCTTCTAATAAACGTATGGTGGTATTTCACATTTCCCTAACGACTAGGGATGTTGATCATCTTTTAATGTTATTTTTAGCCACACAAATATCTTCTTTGGTGAAAGGTCTATTCAAATCTTTTGCCCTTTTTTTTTTTTTTTTTTTGCGGTAGGCGGGCCTCTCACTGTTGCGGCCTCTCCCATTGCGGAGCACAGGCTCCGGACGCACAGGCTCAGCGGCCATGGCTCACGGGCCCAGCCGCTCCGCGGCATGTGGGATCCTCCCAGACCAGGGCACAAACCCGCGTCCCCTGCATCGGCAAGGGCGGACTCTCAACCACTGCGCCACCAGGGAAGCCCAATTTTTTGCCCATTTTTAACTGGGTTGTTTGTCTTATTGAGTTATAAGAATTTTTGATATATTTCAGATACACGTCCTTAATAAGATACATAATTTGCAAATATTTTCTCCCAGGCTGTGGCTTGTCTTTTCATACTTTAAATGATATCTTTGGAAGTGCCAAAGTTTTGAGTTTCAATGAATTAAAACTTAGCAAATTTTTCTTTTATGAATTGCGTTTTTGGTATCATATCTAAGAAACTTTTGCCTAAGCCAAAGTTACAAAGATTTTTTTCCTGTGGTTTGTTTTTTCAGGTTTTATAGTTTTCAATTTAACATTTAAGTCTGTAATTGATTTTGAGTTAATTCTTATACATGATGTAAATTTTTTAATTTATCTTTTGTGTATGGATAACCAATTGTCACAGAACCATTTGTTAAAAAGAATATCTTTTCACGATTCCCTTGGCACCTTTGTTGAAAATCAATTTACCAAAAACATAAGGATTTTCTGGACTTTCTATTCATCTCCATTGATATATGTGTCTATCATTCACCATTGTGACACAGTCTCAACAACTATTATTTTATAATAAGTTTTGAAAATGAGTAAAATATTCCTCCAACTATGTTGTTGGTTTCCAAAATTGTTTTGCTATTCTAGGTAATTTGCATTTCCATGTAAACCTTAGGATCGGCGTGTCAATTTCTACCCCCAAAAAATTGATTTTGATTGGAATTGTATATATAAATCAGTTTGGGCAGAATTGCCATCTTAACAGTAGTGAGTCTTTCAATTCATGAAAATGGTATATATCCCCATTTATTTAGATCTTTTAAATTTTAGTGAGAAGTGTTTCATAATTTTTACCTCTTACACATCTTTTGTTACATTTATTTCTAAGTATTTTATTTTTAGTGCTATTGCAAATTACATTGTTTTCATTTCATTCTTAGGGTATTCATTATCAGTAGAAATATTATTGGTTTTTGTATCCTCTGACATTCTCATTTATTAGTTCTAGTTGGTTTTTTAAGATTCACTAGTAGTTTGCAGATACAGGATCAAATAATTTGCAAATAAAGACAGTTTTATTTCTTCATTTCCAAACTGGATACCTTTAATTTCTTTTTCTTGTCTTCTTGACTGGCTAGAACTTCCAGTGTGATATTAAATAGAAGTGTTGAGAGTGGACATCCTTGCTTTGTTCTCAAACTTATGGAAAACACCTTTAGTCTTATTGCTAGTAAGTACGATGTTTGCTGTAGGTTTTTTCTTAGATTCTTTTTTATCTGTCTGAAGAAATTCCCTTTTATTTGGAGTTTGTTGAGAGTTTTATCATGAATGAGTGTTGAATTTTGACAAATGCTTTTTCTGTATATATTAACATGACCAAGTATATTTTGGCCTTTATTATATTAATATGATATATTGCATTAACTTTGAGATGCTAAATCAACGTGGCATTCCCAAGATAAATCCCACTGGGTCATTTTTATATGTTACTGGATTTGATTTTTGTGTTTATGCTCATGTGGTATATTGTCATATCTTTGGCCTCAGTGAACGTGGAAGTGGATCCATTTCCAGAGCCTCTAGATAAGAGCCTAGTCTGGCTAACACCTTACTTTGAGCCTTGTGAGACACTAAGCAGAGAACCCAGTCGAGTCTGCCTGGACTTCTCACCTATAGAACTCTGGGTTCTAAGCTGCGAAGTTGTGCTAATTTGTTACATAGCAACAGAAAACTAATACACCAACTTCCTCCAGTTTTCCTCTGCCATAGCTAGAAGTCCTGCCTCATGGCAGAGTTAATTTTGAAAAAAATAAAATAAAATCAAGATTTCTGGTTTCAAAAAAAATAAAAAGATTTCTGGTTTCTCTTGAAAAATGGGAAGACCTTGAAACTTGAGATTTGAATTTCTCACATGTCAAACCATCAGCAAGAGCTGGGTAGTGACTCTCCCCATCCTCCTTGTTAGCCAGGGTCTAGGTCCTCCAATTTATCTGTTCTCGCCCTTCACCCTAGACCTACATCTCCAATTACAGGCCTGGCCCGGGGACATCTGAATCTGTAACACCCCTGATCAGCACATGCCCAACTTATAGTAAGTGTTCAGTAATTATTTGTTGAAGGAATGAATCAAACCACAAAACAGGTGACATGTGGGGGAATTTTACATAAGAGCACATGAATGGACATTTGGGATGGCCAAGGCTGAGGACACCATACCCTCAGTGCACTTTGGAGGGGTCAAGGGCATGGCCCACAGAGCCTGTCCACCTGAAGGAGATTTCCTGAAAGTCCCATCAACTTTCACTTACATCTCATTGGCCAAAAGTGTGTCATGTTACCACCCCTAGTTCCAAAGTAGGCTAGGAAATGTGGTTTTCAGCTTGTCACATGTCACCCCAGCCTCAACAAGGATGTCAGGGCTCCGACAGGAGAAAAGAAGAGGATGGATATTGGGTTAGTGACCAGCAGTTTCAACACCCAGATCATAGAAAAGAACAAGACCAGCACCCCAGAAGCTTTCTTATGCCCCTTCCCTGTCAGCATTCCCCCCAAGGGTGTTTCCCCTTTTTCAACTTCATATAAATGGAATCATACAGGGAATTCCCCGGCGGTCCAGCGGTTAGGACTCCACGCTTTCACTGCCGAGGACACGGGTTCAATCCTTGGTTGGGCAACTAAGATCCCACAAGCTGCGCAGTACAGCCAAAAAATAAAATAAAATAAAACAAAATAAAAAATAAGTGGAATCATACAGAGTATGTTCTTTTGTGTCTGGCTTCTTTCACTTGCAGTGTAAACACTAAAAACAACAACAACAACAACAACTCAGTATCAAAGTAGCTCGAGTTTTCTATCAAATGACTTATTAATTAGCCTTGAGGAAACCAAGACAATCAGTGATGGAATTAATCCACCTCTCTCCCTTGAGTTGGTTATCATTAACTACACATTTGCCCTTCAACCATGGAGAGTCAAGAGAAATGACCAGTGGGAATAATAACAAGTATTCTTTCCCATGGGAGAGATTCAAAATATTTAAAAATCAGAGCCACGTGACCACTAAATGTTTGGACACAGAATGGATGGCCCTAGTGTTGTCCAGAGAAGGGACTTCAGGCCCCCACTAGGCCGGGCCTTAGCCCTCAGTTGCTGGAATGTGAGAAGGTCTTGGGCAAGGCCGGTGAGTTCCTCAGGGAGGAGCCGGGATGACCAAGCCCACAGGACTCCGAGGCTCCAGGCAGCAGCTATGTATCAGTCAGTGCAGAGTAAGCTCAGTGTTTCCACGTCAGCACAGAGTGCGGGCTGAAGGTTAACACTGGTCTTTGCCAAAACAGTGTGAAGGTTGGGCATCCTCTGGTGAAACTGTGGCCACAAGGTATTCAGGTATCAGAGGGAATCACTACAGCTCAAAAGCAGTGTCTGTCTTCATGAAGGTGAGACTGGTCTGTCCCCTCACACATGCGAGGGGACAGGACACTTGGCAGTGCGGACCCTGGCCCTGGAGTTGGCATCTGATAACTGAACGGAGCCATGCTGAACCATCATGGATATCAAAATGGCCGGTGCTTATTTCCTTAGGGCAGTCTGGCAAATAATGTTTTCCTCATTTCCAACTCACAATTCTTTTTAGCTGTCCCACCCCACTTCCAAATTTAGGAGTGTTACACTTCATATGAAAATAAAAAATAAAAGCAAATAGGGAAAGTTGGTTCGGGACTCAAGATCACTCTCCCAGAAATAGTAGCCCTAGATTCACTTCAACCCCCGCTCCCTTGCCTGTGTTGACTATAAAGACCAACAAAATGAATTGCTCACTTCCCAGCCTCCCTTGCTTTTGCTTTTCTGATACAAAGGGACAGCTGCAGCTGGCTCTGGCCTTCTCCTTTCTTCCTGCCCCAACTGTGGGCGTGATGCCCGGAACAGGAGCTGCCATCTTGCAACCATGAAGGAGAGGCCAAGAGAATCACAGTGATGCTGGCTCTGGACCTCATGAGCTGCTGAACAAATGCTAACAGCTGCCTGCTCCAGACTTTTTGTGCTGTGCAAAAATTGAAAACTCTGTTTGTTCTTTATGCTTACTTACAGCAGAAAGCATTCCTAACTGATACAACTAGTGTAAACCATTACTTGTCATGGATAGGCAAAAAAAAAGGACGGAGGGCCAGTGAGGATTTTCCAAGTTTAGTTACTACATCAGAAAGTAGCTGTGGACACTTATTCTCAAAAGCAAGGAGGTATCAAATCCTAGGGTCAGGTCAAAACACATAAAGGTCAACTTGAAGGGACTTCCACTAGCCAAGGAGGGGACAATGTGAGCACCAAAGAACACTGACTACAATGCATTAAAATGAGTTAAAAATAGATAAAGGGAAATAACCAAGCATTTATTCTGCCTTCCTTGTTTGAACTGTATTTCAAAGAAACCAAAGAAATGATCAGGAGTTCTTAATAGAAGAATTACGACTGATAAAGACAGAAAGAATAGTAGAATCAGAAAACCACCACTTGGGAACACCTGATGAAATAAAGAATCTAGCCAATGAGCATTAATAACTATTAGGTAAAAGGTTGACAGGGAACTTTGGATGGACCATGCTGATAACACCTGAGCCCACATTGATCAATTTTCACATCTCTAAAAATGGGACAATCAGCCTCATGGTGTAATACATCAGATAGTACACAGCATCTCCTATGAAGTTTTCAAGCCAAGAAAAAAAAAAAATCTAATCCAGTTTACAGGAAATAGAAGAACAAGTTAAATGACACCAGGAGGAAACTACCAGCCCAATCCAGAATGTAGGATATTCTACTGGATGAATGACTCATTTCTCCCCCTCCTCAGGGAATGGCATAAAAAAAACGGGGAAGGGGGAAAAACCATTACAGAATAAAAGAGACTTAAGAGTCCTTTCAATCATATACTATGTGTAGTTCTTGTTTGGATCCTGCTTTGAATGAAACAACTGAAAAAATATTGAGTTAATTAGGAAAATATGGTATGTTCTAGGTATTCTATCACATGATAATGGCATTGTGGTTATGAATTTTGAAAAAGTTCTTCCCTGATAGAATACCTACTGAAATATTTATGGATGAAATGAAAGGATGCCTGGAGTTTGCTTTAAAATATTCCAGCAAAAGCCAAACAAATATTGTGTGTGGTGAGGTGGGGAGAGGGTACAGAGGAAGCAGAATCAGGTGAGCCACAAAGGGGTTCCCTGTATTCTTTCCTCCACTTTTACCTATAACATTTTGTACAAACTGTTTTTTGAAATTATTACTTTAATTGGATTTTCCTGCATTCTAGACGCTAATAGCAACAAAAATGAGAAAGCAATTTAAAAAAAAGAAAATCCTGTCAAAGTCCCTGAATTCTGTTTCCTTCCTTCATGGTGTTATTTTCATAAAAGTGAAAACAAAAGATACAATCACAAAATGAGAATATAAAGCAATGTCAAGTGTCTGTCCTTTTTTTTTTTTTTTTTGCGGTACGTGGGCCTCTCACTGTTGTGGCCTCTCCCGTTGCCGAGCACAAGCTCTGTACACACAGGCTCAGCGGCCATGGCTCACGGGCCCAGCCACTCTGCGGCATGTGGGATCTTCCTGGACCGGGGCCCGAACCCATGTCCCCTGCATCGGCAGGCAGGCTCTCAACCACTGTGCCACCAGGGAAGCCCCCATGTGTCTGTACTTTAAAGCACAGTGTTTCAGGGGTACTTTAGAGATGCTAGTCCTACCCAACACCTGTGTTCTTGTCCACCTGTGGGCCTCCCCAGGATGGTTCCCATATGTTCTCGGATGTTCCCAAGAGAACTTTGCGTTTGTCATTGACATCTAATAACTTGTCTGTTCTCTTCCACCAGACTGTGAGCCATCCTCCTGCCCTCCCACTCTCAGTCAAGGACCAAAAATCACTTCCTATTATTCTCTCTAATAGGCTAATATTAACATGTAGTAGATGCTCAATAAATATTTGGGGAATATATGAACAGAACCCAATCCTCTATGTTTTACACCTGTGGAGTCTGACACCCCAAGGGTTGAAGTTTCTAGGCTGAGACTGCAATGTGTCAGAATCAGAACCATTCCTGAGAACTTACACCTTCTGGTTCCAACCCAGGGCTGAATCTCATTTCTGATTCCAGAAGTCTTCCTCTTTATGGGAGGAGCCTTCCTCTACCAGGGTCCAATGTGCCATTTCCAGTGCTCCCCCAACCCCATTCTCATAATAAATTCATAGTGTTCTATGCCATGACACTTTCGTATCTTTCCAGAAGACATTACCCAAATTTGTTTTAGGCAGGAGAGATTATAAGTAATTATATAACACAGATAACAAGGTTTTGCTTCTAATAATAACGACAATACGTGAAATCCTTAGCACTTATGTTTCCAGAACTATGAACTCTTCCTTTATTTCTCCTCCAGCTGAGTCAAGAAAAGGAAACCAGGAAATATCTTTAATGTTTCTTAAGTCTGGGCCCCAAAGTCATGGGCATACATTGTGGCATGCAGGGCAATCCACTCCTAACTGAAGCTGACCTTGGTTTTCTCTGAGCCTTGCTGACCACTCTGAGCCGGCCTTTGACCAGAGGTTCATACTCAAGTAGTCCATGCAGCCTACCTTCAGGAAAGACCTTTCTTTTTTCTGATAGTCCCCAGAGTTACAAACCACAGTGATGAAAAGCCAAGTAGGCATTCATTTCCCAGGTTCATTGCTTATTCAATGTCCCTCAGGTCTTAGCTTCAATGTCACAACCTCTGACCTCCCCACCCCCAAACTGGATTGGGTGGCCTTCTTTGTGTTTCCATAGCAAGTCACAGGTCCTGGGACATGGCTCTTCCAACACACTTTTATAGTTTTCTCTTACCTTCACTGTAGCTAACAAGCTCCGCCAAGGTAGAGACAGTCTTTCATCACTGTTTCCCCAGTGCCTTGCACATGGTAACTCCTCCATAAACACTTGCTTTGTGAATATACAAGTAATCGAATGAATGGCTTTCAAGAGTCAAATGTCCAGTAACTGAGACTCTAAATTTAAACCATCTTGCTTGTGAAGGCGTTCAAGAAACACCTTTTGTCCTCAAAGTTTGACTTAAAAGAATAATGCTGAAATGGGAGGAACCACCTAGTCCTCAGAAAATGATTGAAAGGTTGGATAGAAGTGGGATGAGTTTTGCAGGCACCCACCATGTCTCCCTATTTGCCTTCTCTTTCTTTCTCTCGGGCCACCACCTCTGGAATGACCAGCTGAGGTTTTACTTGTCCTCCTCTTCTAGTCCTTTCTTCTGCCCCTCTGAATAGAGAAAAGTTGGGGGTGTGGATAGTACTGAAAGGGACAAAGACAGCTCGCAAGAGCTGAGTCCTCCTTTTTGACACTTACACACTCGCTTACGGCGCACGGGGACTTGACTCAGCCGGAAGATGACTAAACCCTGGGCCCCAGTCGGTACTCAGGGCCCCTCCCAACAGAGGCCTCTGTGCCTGGACCTGGTTAATTAGTAGATCTCAATCTGTAATAAGGAGGATGGGTGTGGGTTATTCATGATACTCCCCATGCTTCCTAAATAGTAAACTCAGCTATTCGAGGTAAATGGAGTATGTATGGGAATTGAAAGCCAAGAGAAGGGCAGAAAGTACCCAGATGCAAACTGAAAGTGAAAACAGCCTTGTTTCTTTTACCATCAGTGAGCAATATCTAACTCTACATGCAATCAACCAAAAGGGCCTAATTCAGATTTCAGGGGCCAATCATGGTTGTAAACTAGGTAGAAAAAGACACTAGCTTAAACCAACTGAGGTTTAATGAATATGGAACATACTGTCCCCAAATGTCTATAAACTCAGGACTAAACGGTTTAAATAATTTATATTAAAAAAGGAATATTTCAAATATTTAAATATTTATATTTAAAAAGGATTTGGGCTTCCCTCGTGGTGCAGTGGTTAAGAATCTGCCTGCCAATGCAGGGGACACGGGTTCGAGCCCTGGTCTGGGAAGATCCCACATGCCGTGGAGCAACTAAGCCCATGAGCCACAACTACTGAGCCTGCGCGTCTGGAGCCTGTGCTCCACAACGGGAGAGGCCGTGACAGTGAGAGGCCCGCGCACCACGATGAAGAGTGGCCTCTGCTTGCCGCAACTGGAGAAAGCCCTTGCACAGAAACGAAGACCCAACACAGCCAAAAATAAATAAATTAATTTTAAAAAATTAAAATTAAAATTAAAAAATAAAAAAGGATTCACTCATTGTTAGTCCTGGGAGGAAAAAAACAGTCTCATTATCACTGTCATCCAATATTCGATGCCCACAATAACCTGCCCCAGCTGAAAGGCCATTTAAAAAAGGAGAAAGAGCAGAGACTCTTGGGCCTAAGACCATGTTCAGGGCTCAGAGCCAGCTACCCAATCATCCTAAACATTGCAAACATGAAAATTCTAAGCCACGTCTTGCCCTCAAGGAGGTTACTGATCCTTTGCAGCCAAGGTGTCAGAGAATAAATGCCAATACACAGTGTAAACTGCAAGAGCATTGCTTTCATATCCACCAGTATTTCAATTCCATGAGGGCAAGGACCTCATGTATTTTGTTCACCACTGTAGCTCCAGCATCTTGTACTGGTACACAGCACAGAGTAAGAGCTCAATAAATATTTGCCAAATAAATGAACCATTGGGGATACTGTGTCACATGTATTTGGGGAAAGAAAAGTGAGAAACAGAGAAGTGAACTGATTTACTTGAGTTGGTCCATATGACTCATTACAGTTAATTGCTTATAAGACATAGCCAAATGTCTGTCCTGGTGTTCCTCTAATATTTTCTGGAAGGTTGGAAAATATAAAAACATAATTAAATGACTTATACATGTAGAACTAAAAACTTGACTTGTGTCTAAAAAGCAGTATCTACTATTCACAAAATTATAAACATGAAGAACCTTTCTGAGGAGGAGGAGAAGCATGGGTAGAGAATGAATTTTGTTGTCTTCAACAGTGAAATGACAGCCTCCAAGTCCTTTTTTGTTATACTATGCTGCTTTTTTGCTCTGAAAGCCATAGGGTACATCAGTTAATTTTATATATATTTATATAGGTCAGAGAATATTTTAAAATCCCAAACAGAAGAGCTGCTAATGAATTTAGTTTAGGGTGTCTTGCCACCAGAAAAAATGATAGACCTTTCCTAAACACCTCTGGCTGTTTGCTCATCAAGAAAAGTCACACATTTTCTCTCTGTAAAAAGTGTCAAAGGAAAAAAAAAGACTGCAGTTTCACTCCTGATGGGCTGAAGACTGGGACTGTTTTTAAACTCAATGTATATTACAATAACCCCATAGAACCATGGGAAAGCTTCACTCAGAGAAGGTGCTGAGGTCAATGTCTTTGTGCTCCACGTCAGGGAAACGTCACAGGATGCAGGTTGAAATGCTGAGGCCTGGGCATATCACTCTCACCCATGAGACCAAAAAAAAAAAAAAAAAGTTTGTCTGTGTTTCTGTTTTTTTCCTTTTTTTTTTAATACTTTACTTACAACGTTGTGCTAGTTTCAGTTGTACAGCAAAGTGATTCAGATTCTTTTCCATTATAGGTTATTATAAGATATTGAATATAGTTTCCCTATGCTATACAGTAGGTCCTGCTGTTTATCCGTTTTATATATAGTAGTGTCTGTTAATCCCAAACTCCATTTCTTTTGTTTTTAATGTTACTTACAATGATGACTTCACCCCCAATTACTGTCTCTGCTGCAGCAACTCCTATTAGGCCTTTCACAAGCCTCCAGGTGAAACCCCTGATCTGTATTTTTATCATATTGTAGGACTGCCTGCATTGCAAATCTCATTGGCTTTTCTATGTAGGTGAATTCCTGAGTTAAGTTAATTATGAATGTATGGGTTTGAAGAAGCCTTTAAAGAAGCCTCAGTCTGATTATGTGACTTGAGATCCTGTCAGTCCCTTGCTCACCCAGAACTCTGAACAGCAAACAAGGGAAGCCGCAGACACCGACTTTGAATCTTGGATGGGCTACTTTATTGCCATCCAAGCACGGTCAAGGCCTCAGGCTGGCATTGGTATTCTGGAATAACAACACCTGCCTCAAAGGGTAGTTGATGTAAGGATTAAATGAGTGAACTCATGAAGAATGCTTAGAAGGTGTTGCCAACGTTAGCTGTACTTGCACTAGGAAGCGAGTTCTAACACCTTTGGTGCAGCAGTTTTAATGCCAAAATGTAGTGTTCAGTTCCAGACTTTGTGTGAAATCTACCCCAACACAAAGAGATTAAACTCAAAGGTGCAATGGATCATGGGGCTGCAGCTATTTTGGCAGTAGCCCTTAACATTTAAAATGCTTATCTCTCCATAACCAAGATCAGGAGGACAGCGTGGTCAAATAAGGGCCCTCTTCTGAGTCACAGACTTGTCACTGTATTATCACATGGAGGAAGGAGCTACCGAGCTCCCTGAGCCTCCTTTATAGGGGCACTAATCCCACTCATGAGGGCTCCACCCTCATGATCTAATCACCTCCCCAAGGTCCCACCTACTAATACCATCACATTGGGCATTATGAGTTCAACATGGGAATTTTGAGGGGACATGAACATTCAGACATAGCAGCAGGGACTTTGTTTTGAGTTGTCTTTGGCCAGAACCCTGGGGAGTTCACCCTACAAAGGATCAGGTATGAGGTTATGGAGGACACAGTCTTTACCCTGGTTGGCCCCAAGTGCATGGCCTGGAGAGACTACTTATTATTTCCTTTTTTAAGGGCACAGAGCATAATTAGGGACAGATATCATACTGTGGGCACCCAGAGGGCCAGGGGGAATACTGCAACCTTGCCTTTCTTCCTTTCCTTCCTCCCCTCCTTCCTTCCTCTTCACCTCCCCTCCTTTGCTCGTTCATTCAACAAATGTTCCTTGGCTGTTAGACACTGCACCATGTAGTGCTGAGGTTCATCTATGAACAGGACAGACCCTGTCCTGCCCTCTGGGAGCCTGCCACTTAGCAAGAAGAGAAGCTTTCTTCAAATGGCCCCACCAATACCTACACAATGATAGCTCTGATAAGTGCTATAACATGAGGTACCAGGGCCCAGGAGACCGAATCTGGGTGTCAAGGAGGGTTTCCATAGGAAGTGACATTTAAACTAAGTGTGAATGATGGGTAGGAGCTGTTCAGCCAAGGCAAAAGAGAAATCCAGGCAGGAGACACAGCTTGGGGAATGGTCCTGAGGTGGGAAAATGTGCTGGCATGGTCTCTTGTGCAGAGGAAGAGGCCCTTCATAAACTTTGTTGAATGGATGAATAAAGTTCTCAGTTCACAGTGTATTTGAAGGGATGTTTACTTAAGAGAATAGAAACCTAACCAATAACACTTACCAATAACACCCAAAGACCCCTCCATGGCCCTCAGTTTACCAATCCCTATCAACAGAATCCTTCAGCATCACTTGGAGTCTCCTCTACCTCACTCCATGGGATGGCCCAGCCTGTAGTCACCCAGACATCCCAGTCATTCTGACTGGAGTGCACAATGCTCTGCCTTCCTGGCACAGGCCGAGCCCCTGGCATGGTCAGCTTCATCTCCCTGCAATGCTAGGTAGGTCCTCCTCAGCTGCCTGGGAGGGTCTTCTGCTCTGGCTTCAACCTCAGCTTTGTGCATCGTGACAGCTCAGCCCTGTCACCCCCTGAGTCTCATCACAAAAGGACACGCCCTCTCCTCCTGCAGGGCTCTGTGGACCTGGAAGCTTCTCTATATGATTGTTGCTAAGGGTCACTCGGTAGCCAATGACCAAGAGCCAGCCAACTCTCCCAGCGAATTTTTGGAAGGCCATCAGGGACTCATATGTTTGGCAGGAGGCTGGAGAATCAATCTCAGAGCTCTGGCGGGCTGGGCAACAGAAGTGGTATGGCCTGTGTGCTGCTGCTATGACGAGTGTTACCTCTATCTATCTTGGCCTCACTGCATTCCTCACGTCCTCATTAGTCTCTGAAAAGACTGGCCTGGGCAGTGAAAAGATCTTCCCCTTTGAAATGTAAATTGGTACAGCCACTCTGGAAAACAGTATGGAGCTTCCTTAAAAAACTAAAAATAGGGCTTCCCTGGTGGTGCAGTGGTTGAGAGTCCGCCTGCCGATGCAGGGGACACGGGTTCGTGCCCCGTTCCGGGAAGATCCCACATGCCGCAGAGTAGCTGGGCCCGTGAGCCATGGCCGCTGAGCCTGCACGTCCGGAGTCTGTGCTCCGCAACGGGAGAGGCCACAACAGTGAGAGGCCCGTGTACGGCAAAAAAAAAAACAACAAAAAAAACCCCTAAAAATAGACTTTCCATATGATTCAGCAACTCCACTCCTGGGCATATACCCAGAAAAGACGAAAACTCTAATTGGAAAAGACACACACACCCCAATGTTAGTTGCAGCACTATTTACAATATCCAAGACATGGAAGCAACCCAAGTGTCCATCGACAGATAAATGGATAAAGAAGATGTGGTCCATGTATACAATGGAATATTACTCAGCCATAAAAAAGAACAAAATTTTGCCATTTGCAGCAACACGGATGGACCTAGAGATGATCATATTAGTGAAGTAAGTCAGACAGAGAAAGACGAATATCATATGATATCACTTACATGTGGAATCTAAAAAATAATACAAATGAACCCATTTACAAAACAGAAACAGACTCACAGACATAGAAAACAAACTTACGGTTACCAAAGGGGAAAGGGGATGGGGAAGGAATAAATTAGGAGTTTGGGATTAACAGATACACACCACTATATATAAAATAGATAAGCAACAAGGACTTACTGTATAACACAGAGAACAATATTCAAGATCGTATAATAACCTATAATGGAAAATAATCTGAAAAATATATATAGATATAACTGAATCACTTTGCTGTACACCAGAAACTAACACAATATTGTAAATCACCTATACTCCTATTAAAAAAAAAAATCTTCTCCTTTAACTTCCAACTCCCAAGGCCACACAGAAAGAGAAGGCCCTAGAAGTGACTGGGGTAAATTAAGACAGGAAGTTGGATGCGAGACAGCCTGAACTATGACCTATGTCTACTACAATAATTTTATTTCTTCAGCCACCATCTAATGACTGCTTGATCTGAGCCAAACCCTGCAGCAGGCATTGGAGACACAGAGGCGAATACGACACAGAACCTTTTCTCCTGGAGGCTGCCTTTACTCAGAGATGGGAAACACATCAGCAGTATAAGTGCTGGAAGGGCCTCAGAGCATGCCTTTGCCAGATGCATAAAGGGAGGGGTGGTTAGCTCTGCATGGGGAGGGCAGGGGGTGGTTGATAAAGCTTGATGGTAGAAGTAATATGGGAGCTATGGCTTGAAGGAGGGTTGTTTGGCTGGCAGGCAGCTTGAAGGCATGTTTGGGCAGGAGATGAGAACATTCCAGGCAGGGAGAATAGCAGATGCCAATGCTTGGAGGTGTGAAGTGGGCACAAAGTTTAGGGAGTTGTAAGTCATTTGCTTTGGTTGGAATCCCCAGTTTGAATGAATTTTGGCAAAAAAATGAAAGTTGCTCAGATAGGGCTGGGACATGGCTGAGACTTTGGTTTCATTCTCTAGACTGATGCTGTCTACTATGCAGCCACTAACCATATGTGGCAACTTCAGTTTCAGTTGATTGAAATAAAATGCAATTAAAAATTCAATTCCTCAGACACACTCCCCACATTTCAAGTGCTCAGTCGCCACATGTGGTTAGGGGTTACCATACTGGACAATGTAGATACAGAACATCTCCTTCATCACAGAAAGTTCTATTGAACAGTGCTATTCTAGGCTGCGGGAAGCACAGGAGAATATTAAGCAAGCAAATGACATCATCATATTTCACGGAGCCCTCCCTGTGGCCACTTGGGGATGGATAAGAAGGGAGCATAACATGGGACTTCCCTGGCAGTCCAGTGGTTAGGACTCCACACTTCCACTGCAGGAGGCACAGGTTCGATCCCTGGTTGGGGAACTAAGATCCTGCATGCCACCTGGGGTGCCCCTACCCAAAAAAGGGGAGCATAACAGAAGGCTCCAGATGACTTAGAAGACTCCTGCAACAGTCTAGTCAAGAGGCTGCTGTCGCACCAGAGGAACTGTCCCTTTTGCCCGGAACTTGTTATTATCCAAAGCTGAGCGGGGAATTATTCAGAGTGACTAATGTTTCACCTCAGCCCTCACACCCCAGCTTCAGAGACGGGAGTCCCAGACGATCATAAACTAGCCAATCTGGGCAGCTGGCCAAGTGGAAGTGGATCTCATTTTATCTCCAGTAGGTCCTGGGGCTTGTTATGTAAACCTAGGGTGTGTCCACAAGACACAAGGAGCCTCAATGTAGGAGTCGCACGTCCACAACGCTCCTCACTCAGTCACACCAAGTGGATGGGGAAGACTTGAGTTTTGCCACCATGAAAGAAGTCAGGTCAGCTGTTCAACCGAATCCCTTTAACACCAAAGCAGCCAGAAGTTGGGAGGTTAAGAAGTTAGGAATAGGAAATTCCCTGGCGGTTAGGACACTGGGCTTCCACTGCCGAGGGAGTTGGGTTCAATCCCTGGTCAGGGAACTAAGATCCTACAAGCCACGCGGTGCAGCCAAAGGAAAAAAAAAAAAGAAGAAGAAGGCAAAAATAGCCTATGAACCCTGATAAACACACAAGGAGCTCTGTTCGGTGTCCCTAAGCTGTTTGCAGTTGCCAAGGTGGGTATGGGAATGCGGACCCAGCCTTGCTCTGAGTATAATTAATGACAATGTGCCCCACGTACCACTGACTCAGATGGAGCAACTGACGAGAGATTCGGCTGGAGGCTTCTGTGTTCTGAGGGCGTGGATGCACCCGCATGAGCTGCGCTGGAGTGTGTGAACATCACCCTCCTGTTCCTGGCTGAGTCAGAGGCAGATCTGGAGTCAGAAGCCCTGGTCCAGGGCCTACTCTTGCCACTCAGCTCAAAACAGGCCTTGTTAAAAATGCTCCTCCCATAGACCCACAGCCCTCACTAGAAGCCAGGTCCTGTCCTAAAGCCCCAGAGGTATTAATTCATTTAATCCTCAAACCAACTCATGAAGCTGGTGCTATTATTATCCGTTCTTGACAGATTGGGAAACCAAGGCACAGAAGTCAAGCCGCTTGCCCCAGCTCACACAGCTACCGGTATTCAACCCAGCCCCTGGCTCCTACGCCTGCGCACTAGGCACTACTGAGACAAAGAGTGTGGACCAAAGCGACACAGAACCCGCCAACACCAGTCGAGTGCCAGGTGCTTGTCATTAGAGCTCAGATTGCCATGATGATGGTGATCCTGCAGGGGTCCATGAGCTCCTATGAGGAGGAGCTGGCACAAGTACCCCAAACCCACCCCAACTCCACATGCCTTATTACTACCCCAACAAGGAGATCTTGCTGTGCCCCTACCTGGACGCCTCCACGATGAGATGCCCATCCTGGCACCTCCCATTTCCTCCCAGGCAGTGTCACAAGCATCCACGGCACCTCCTGGCGAGAAACACCTCTTTGAGAGGCAGTCATAGTGCATGGGATGCTGGTACAGGGATGGCAATGCACACCTGCGGGCCTTCCCGCCCAGCCCAGCGCCGCCTGTCCTTGCCCCTCCCACGCAGCTCCCACTGCAGCCAGCTAGGCCCGCCCCTGTTTCCTCACCACAGCAGTGGTGGGCCAGCATGGGCGTGTCTGAGAACGGCTTCGATTACTGAACACACCCAGGGGTCAACTGCTTCAGAGAACCAAGTTCACCTGAAATACATCACCAACCAAACTCTAGCCCTGGGGTCAAGGTAGTGATTTGAGACTGCAGCATCTGCAGACCTTATCTGTTTCTGTTTTCCTGTTGGGTGAAACCAGCAACATGAGTAGGAATTTACATGTAATAAAAATCCTGGAGTATCTTTGGCTTCAGGTCAAGCTTGATCCAGGGGCTAAAAGAGGGTCATTAGGATTTGTTTTCTCTTGGTCTCTCATCTCTGCCATCCATTTATGGCTCCATTCTTGACCTCCATGTTGTGGCTCTCTCCATATTGAAGCCTAGATGGTTGCAGAATGACTAACTTCAGGGTTTCACTCAGTGGAAAAGACTTAACACTATTCCAGTGGCTTCTAAAAAAATTCCCAAGGTTCGCTCTGATTCGACTGGCTTAGGATGTGTGCCTGTCCTCGAACCAATCATTGTTGCCAGGTGGGAGTGGGGATGAGCTCTACTCCTGGAGAATGAAGACAGGACAGACCCTCAAACAAAAATCAGAGGTCCTACTAGACAAAGGGGAACAGATACTGAGTATTCAAACCACAGATGGATGTCCAGCACAGGTAGATGAAGAAATTATCCTCAATGAAATCTGGAGCAGTGAAGTGAGGCCTGAAGGGCCACACAGCAAGAAAGCAGTAGAGTGGGAGGTTTTAAACCCAGTCCTTCCATCTCTAAAATCCACTCTGTACAAGTGACATCACCAACCCTGGGTGTCTCAATTGTGGCTAAAATGTCAATGGGAGATTCAGAGGTTTTGCCATGTTGTGTACATTTAGAGACTGTCCTTGGGGATCCTTTTTAATTTATGGCAAAGCCTTTCTTTCCTATGCATTTTTCCACCTCTTTAGCCCTGGTCTTGCCTCTGCTGGGTTACAGCAGCAGCCTTCTGGCTCTCACCTTGCCTCTAGCTCTAAGATCCTTCCTACCCGCTGCAGGGAACAATCTTTCCTCACTCAGAGCTCTTCAACACAGAGCACCCCTCAGGAGCAGCCCTGCTAGCCTCAGCAGGCCTTTCCCCTGCCACACTTTCCTCACCCTCTGCTTCCAGCCAAGGAAAATGCTGACTTCCCCCATTCCATGGCATCATTACCCGAGGCTGCACCTCAACTGAATTACCCTTTTAAGAATAAGGAACCAGGGCTTCCCTGGTGATGCAGTGGTTGAGAGTCCGCCTGCCGATGCAGGGGACACGGGTTCGTGCCCCGGTCCGGGAGGATCCCACGTGCCGCGGAGAGGCTGGGCCCGTGAGCCATGGCCGCTGAGCCTGCGCGTCCGGAGCCTGTGCTCCGCAACGGGAGAGGCCGCAACAGTGAGAGGCCCGTATACAGCAAAAAAAAAAAAAAAAAAAAAGAGTAAGGAATCATGTAAAGTGGGGAGATAGGATTCTTACCATTTCCAAAACTGCTCCAGGCTGTACAGCATCCAGCCTTTGGCAGTGTCCTCTGCCCACAGCATTCCTCCACCGCCTGCTCCCTGGGCTGACATGGACTGATCCTTCACATCACAGTTTGGATCTCACCTCCCCCTCTTAGGATCATCTCAGTTTCCTTGTGGGGAATCCACCATAGTATGTGGTCTTTTTAGGACAATAACTCCAGTGGAGCCCCACCTCCCACAAATGTGAGAGGCTGATTCCCTCCTGTGATCATCCCCACATGGCCAGGGACAGATGTGTGACCTAGGCTTGGCTACTGCCATGCTTTCTTCTGGAACACAGCAGATGGAAGACATGGCTGGAGGTGTTTTATCCTATCAGCACTGACCACATTCTTCTGCTCTTAGACCCTTGCTATATAGTTCCTTCTTCTTAGCCCCTCCAGCTTGAGCTGCCGTCTTTCCTACCTGTTTCTATAAACTTCTTGGAATTCTGTGGCTCATTCTCCTTTCAATAAATTCAGCTTTGCTGCTGTGAGACAAAATCTGTTTCTGTTGCAGGCAATCAAACATCCTTGACTGACACACTTTATTTCTTTCCATCTCTCTTCACCGTGTCCCCCATGCCCCTTCCAGCCCCTGGCACAGAGGAGGCACCAAAGAGCTGTTGCATGAACGGCTTATGAACTGGTCCCTGTGGACCACATCCCTTTCCCCAGGCCTCCAACAGCTGCCATCCCTATCTCACACCACAGCAAGGCCAACTCGGTCACATGGCAGCACCTGGGTCCCTTACCTCTCCGTCCCATGCCTGCTGCACAGTGAGGACCTGCCCTCCTCCCAAACAGTGCTTCATCCCATTCAGAGGTAGAAGCTGCCTTCCTTTTAGATCAGTCCCCATAGGGCCAGTGCCTTTCTGCTCGGCTGACTATCCTGTTTCTCAAATTCTCCTTCCTCGTCATTTATCAATAATTTAAAAGCATGTTGGGTGCCGTCCACATTGGATGGCTCTACAATCATCTCAGTGTCCTGTAGTTCAGTAACAAATGGTCAAGGCCCCATGTTTTTTCACTCTATTCTGATTTGGGATTTAGTTACTTTTAGTAAACAGCCAAATTCCAGCAGAAACTATGAAATTTTATCTAGCTACAGATAGAAATTCACCTGGCATATGGATTTCATTCTAGGACCAACAAAACTTCTGAATTTTCTGAACCAATCTTCCAAAATGAGATCCAGAGGGGCGGAGTCAAGATGGCAGTGTAGGAAGACACAGAGTTTGCATCTCCCCACAACTAGGGCACCTGACAGAAGCTGGTGGGGGACATTGACACCCAAGGAGATGGGGGGAACCCCCAAGCGACCGGGTAGGATGTTGCGGGGACTGAGAGGGGAGAAGTGGAGGCCGGACAGGACCAGTGCCCCTGAGGGGTGGCTGGGAGTGGGGAGGGGTTCCCACACCTGGGGGAACCCTTGGGGGCTTGGATCAGGGGGAAGCGCGCCTAGTGTTTACCCTGACTATTCGGCCCGGGAAGGCTGCCCAGCTCTCCAGCGGAGTCCTACACCCTCAGAGGCCCCCTCTGGGCCGCGTGGATCCTGGGGGTATAGGAGGGAGGCCAGGGGAGAACAGGAGAGGCAGGCGGGAGGAGCAGCAGAGGCACAGAGGGTGTTTGCCCCACCCACTTGGGCCCAGGAAGCCTGCTAGGCTCCCACGCTGGGTCCCCCACCCTCTGGGACCAGAGGCATGCCTGGGCCCCTTCTATTGAGCCTAAGCCCCACCTCCCACACCCCCTAGGGCCTTTTCCAGCCCTGTGGGTCCTAAGCATAGGCCCTGCCCACTGCCCAAACCCCGCCCCTGCCTAGGCCCCGCCTCCCACAGCCAAGGCCTTTTCCGCCATTTTTTTTTTCTCCTCTTTTCTACTATTGTGATTCTGGTTTACCTTCCCATTGTTATTTCATCTGTATTTTTATTTTTATATTCTTTCTAACATATCTGTTAGTTTCCTAATCTAATTTTATTTTTTACTCTTTGTTATTGTTCTGCTCTTTTTCTTCTTTTTTTTTTTTTTTTGCCACCCCGTGCAGCTTGCATGAGCTTGGTTCACAAGCCAGGGATCAGGCCAAAGCTCCTGCAGTGGGAGCTCCAAGTCTGAACCACTGGACTAACAGAGAACCTCAGACCCCAGGGAATATTCATCAGAGTGAGGTCCCCTGGAGGTCCTCATCTCAGCACCAAGACCCAGCTCTACCCAACAGGCTACAAACTCCGCTGCTGGAAGCCTCAGGCCAAACAACCAGTAAGACAATCCAACCCATCAAAAAAAAAATTGAGACAGCAAAACAATATGTCACAGATGAAGGAGCAAGGTAAAAACCTACAAGACCAAATAAATGAAGAGGAAGTAGGCAATCTACATCAAAAAGAATTTAGAGTAATAATAATAAAGATGATCCAGAATCTTGGAAATAGAATGGAGGCACAGACTGAGAAAATACAAGAAATGTTTAACAAAGATCTAGAATATCTAAAAAAACAAACAGAGATAAACAACACAATAACTGAAATGCAAAATACACAAGAAGGAATCAGTAACAGAATAACTGAGGCAGAACAAATAAGTGAGCTGGAAGACAGAATAATGGAAATAACTGACAAGGAGCAGAATAAGGAAAAAAGAATGAAAAGAATTGAAGACAATCTCAGAGACCTCTGGGACAACACTAAACACACCAACATTTGAATTATAGGGGTCCCAGAAGAAGAGAAAAAGAAAAGGTCTGAGAAAATATTTGAAGAGATTATAGTGGAAAACTTCCCTAACATGGGAAAGGAAATAGTTACCCAAGTCCAGGAAATGCAAAGAGTCCCATACAGGATAAACCCTAGGAGAAACACACCATGACACATATTAATCAAACTATCATAAAATTAAATACAAAGAAAATATATTAAAAGCAGCAAGCGAAAAGCAACAAATAACATACAAAGGAATCTCCATAATGTTATCAGCTGATTTTCCAGCAGAAACTCTGCAGGCCAGAAAGGCATAGCAGGATATACTTAAAGCAATGAAAGAGAAGAACCTACAACCAAGATTACTCTACCCAGCAAGGATCTCATTCAGATTTGATGGAGAAATCAAAAGTTTTTCAGACAAGTAAAAGCTAAGAGAATTCAGCACCACCAAACCAGCTTTACAACAAATGCTAAAGGAACTTTTCTAGGCAGGAAACACAAAAGAAGAAACAGACCCACTAAAACAAACCCAAAACAATTATGAAAACGGTAATAGGAACATACATATCAATAATAACCTTGAATGTAAATGGATTAAATGCCCCAACCAAAAGACACAGACTGGCTGAATGGATACAAAAACAATACTATACACGCTGTCTACAAGAGACCCACTTCACACCTAGGGACACATACAGACTGAAAGTGAAGGGATGGAAAAACATTCCATGCATATGGAAATCAAAAGAAAGCTGGAGTAGCAATACTCATATCAGATAAAATAGACTTTAAAATAAAGACTGTTACAGGAGACAAGGAAGGACACTACATAATGATCAAGGGATCAATCCAAGAAGATATAACAATTATAAATGTTTATGCACCCAACATAGGAGCACCTCAATACATAAGGCAAATGCTAATGACCATGAAAGGGGAAATCGACAGTAACACAATAATAGTAGGGGATTTTAACACCCCACTTACACCAATGGACAGATCATCCAAACAGAAAATAAATAAGGAAACACAAGCTTTAAATGACACAACAGACCAGACAGATTTAATTGATATTATAGAACATTCCACCCAAAAGTGGCAGATACACTTTCTTCTCTAATGCACATGGAACATTCTCGAGGATAGATCACATCTTGGGTCACAAATCAAGCCTCGGAAAATTTAAGAAAATTGAAATCGTTATCAAGCATCTTTTCTCACCACAATGCTATGAGATTGGAAATCAATTACAGGAAAAAAATGTAAAAACAACCAAATACATGGAGGCTAAACAGTGCACTACTAAAACACCAAGAGATCACTGAAGAAATTTAAAAAAATACATAGAAACAAATGACAGTGAAAACACGATGACCCAAAACCTATGGGACGCAGCAAAAGCAGTTCTAAAAGCCAAGTTTATAGCAATTCAATCTCACCTGAAAAAATAAGAAAAATCTCAAATAAACAATCTAACCCTACACCTAAAGCAACTATAGAAAGAAGAATGAAGAAAACCCAAAGTCAGTAGAAGGAAAGAAATCATAAAGATCAGAGCAGAAATAAATGAAATAGAAACAAAGAAAACAATAGCAAAGATCAATAAAACTAAAAGTTGGTTCTTTGAGAAGATAACCATAATTGACAAGCCCTTAGCCAAACTCATCAAGAAAAAAAGGGAGAGGATGCAAATCAATAAAATTAGAAATGAAAAAGGAGAAATCACAACTGATATTGCAGAAATACAAAGGATTATAAAAGACTACTACAAACAACTATATGCCAATAAAATGGACAACCACGAAGAAATGGACAAATTCTTGGAAAGGTACAATTTTCCAAGACTGAACCAGGAAGAAATAGAAAATATAAACAAACATATCACAAGTAATGAAATTGAGATCATAATTAAAAACCGTCCAACAAACAAAAGTCCAGGACCAGATGGCTTCAAAGGCGATTTCTACCAAACATTTAGAGAAGAGCTAACACTGATCCTTCTCAAACTCTTCCAAAAATTGCAGAGGGAGGAACACTTTCAAAATCATTCTACAAAGCCACCATCACCCTGATACCAAAACCAGATAAAGATATCACAAAAAAAGAGAATTATAGATCAATATCACTGATGAACATAGATGCAAAAATCCTGAACAAAATACTAGCAAACAGAATCCAACAACATATTAAAAGGATCATACACCATGATCAAGTGGGATTTATCCCAGGGATGCAAGGATTCTTCAATATATGCAAATCAATCAACGTGATACACCATATTAACAAATTAAGGAATAAAAACCATATGATCATCTCAATAGATGCAGAAAAAGCTTTTGACAAAATTCAACACCCATTTATGATAAAAACTCTCCAGAAAATGGGCATAGAAGGAACCTACCTCAACATAATAAAGGCCATATATGACAAACCCACAGCAAACATCATTCTCAATGGTGAAAAACTGAAAGCATTTCCACTAAGATGAGGAACAACACAAGGATGTCCACTCTCACCACTCTTATTCAACATAGTTTTGGAAGTCCTAGCCACGGCAATCAGAGAAGAAAAAGAAATAAAAGGAATACAAATTGGAAAAGAAGAAGTAAAATTGTCACTGTTTGCAGATAACATGATACTATACATAGAAAATCCTAAAGATGTCACCAGAAAACTACTAGAACTAATCAATGAATGTGGTATGGTTGCAGGATACAAAATTAATGCACAGAAATCTCTGGCATTTCTATACACTAACAACGAAAAATCAGAAGAAAATATTAAGGAAACAATTCCATTTACCATCGCAACAAAAAGAATAAAATACCTAGGAATAAACCTACCTAAGGAGGCAAAAGACTTGTACTCAGAAAACTATAAAACACTGACAAAAGAAATCACAGATGACACAAACAGATGGAGAAATATACCATGTTCTTGGATTGGAAGAATCAATATTGTGAAAATGACTATACCACCCAAAGCAATCTACAGATTCAATGCAATCCCTATCAAATTACTAACAGTATTCTTCACAGAATTAGAACAAAAAATTTTACAGTTTGTATGGAAACACAATGACCTCGAATAGCCAAAGCAATCTTGAGAAATAAAAATGGAGATGGAGGAATCAGGCTTCCCAACTTCAAACTACACTACAAAGCTATAGTAATCAAGACAGTATGGTACTGGCACAAAAACAGAAATATAGAGCAATGGTACAGGATAGAAAGCCCAGAGATAAACCCATACACATACGGTCACCTAATTTACGACAAAGGAGGCAAGAACATACAATGGAGAAAAGACAGCCTCTTCAAGAATGAAATTAGAATACTACCTAACACCATACACAAAAATAAACTCCAAATGGATTAAACACCTAAATATAAGACCAGACACTATAAGACTCTTAGAGGAAAATATAGGAAAAACACTCTTTGACATAAACCACAGCAAGATCTTTTTTGACCCACCTCCTAGAGTAATGAAAATAAAAACAAAAATAAACAAATCAGACCTAATTAAACTTAAAAGCTTTTGCACAGCCAAGGAAACCATAAACAAGATGAAAAGACAACCCTCAGAATGGGAGAAAATATTTGCAAAGGAAACAATGGACAAAGGATTAATATCCAAAATATGTAAACAGCTCATGCAGCTCAATATCAAAAAAAAAACCCAATTAAAAAATGGGCGGAAGACCTAAATAGACATTGCTCTAAAGAAGACACACAGATGGCCAAGAAGTACATGAAAAGCTGCTCAACATCACTAATTATTAGAGAAATGCAAATCAAAACTACAGTAACGTATACCTCACACCAGTTAGAATGGGCATCATCAGAAAATCTACAAATAACAAATGCTGGAGAGGGTGTGGAGAAAAGGGAACCCTCTTGCACTGTTGGCGGGAATGTAAATTGATACAGCCAATATGGAGAACAGTATGGAACTTCACTAAAAAACTAAAACTAGAATTACCATATGACCTAGCAATCCCACTACTGGGCATATACCCAGAGAAAACCATAATTCAAAAAGACACATTCATCCCAATGTTCATTGCAGCACTATTTACAACAGCCAGGTCATGGAAGCAACCTAAATGTCCATCAACAGATGAATGGAAGATGTGGCACATGTATACAATGAAATAGTACTCAACCATAAAAAGAAACGAAATTGAGTTATTTGTAGTGAGGTGGATGGACCTAGAGTCTGTCATACAGAGTGAAGTAAGTCAGAAAGAGAAAGACAAATACCGTATGCTAACACATATATATGGAATTTAAGGAAAAAAAATGTCATGAAGAACCTAGGGGTAAAACAGGAATAAAGACACAGACCTACTTGAGAATGGACTTGAGGATATGGGGAGGGGGAAGGGTAAGCTGTGACAAAGCGAAAGAGAGGCATGGACATATATACACTACCAAACGTAAGGTAGACAGATAGTGGGAAGCAGCCGCATAGCACAGGGAGATCAGCTCGGTGCTTTGTGACCGCCTGGAGGGGTGGGATGGGGAGGGTGGGAGGGAGGGAGATGCATGAGGGAAGGGATGTGGGAACAGATGTATATGTATGACTGATTCACTTTGTTATAAAGCAGAAACTAATAAAAAAAAAGAGAAAAACAAATACCGTATGCTAACACATATATATGGAATCTAAAAAAAATGGTTCTGATGAACCTTGTGCATGGCAGGAATAAAGATGCAGACATAGAGACTTGACTTAAAGACATGGGGAGGGGGAAGGGTAAGCTGGGACGAAGTGAGAGAGTGGCATGGACATATATACACTACCAAACGTAAAATAGATAGCTAGTGGGAAGCAGCCACATAGCACAGGGAGATAAGCTCAGTGCTTTGCCATGACCTAGAGGGGTGGGATAGGGAGGCTCAGGAGGGAGGGGATATGGGGCTATATGTATGCATATGGCTGATTCACTTTGTTGTACAACAGAAACTAACACAGCATTGTGAAACAATTATACTCCAATAAAGATGTATAAAAAAAATGAGATCCAGATGATCATCAAATGCAGGACCATGGCTTCATTTGGAGGTCAAATGGATGTTTATTTTGTTTTAAATTTAAAATATTTTAATCACAGTAATGCAAGCACATGATAATGAACTAAAGAGAACAAAAAAGCTCATGGTGAAAAGAAACAGCCGCCTATTCCAGTGCCACCCCCTCAAGGTGGTCTCTCTGATCAGCATCTGCCTAGTTTATCTCTAATTATCTCTATAACTCCGTAATGAATCTTTTCCATGAGCAAAACTTCTCCCTGTGTCTCAGATCAGGTTCCCCCAAAGCAGAGCCTGAGATGGGATTCTGGGGCCTGTGATTTCTTGAGGGCGGATCTGAGCACAGGAGCGAGAGGTGCAGGATGAGTTGCTGAGGGGGAAGGGGCTGAGCAAAGATGGGGTCTCTGCTGGACTTGGCTTCCACCCGATCCCACGGGGAGCTCTAGAGCATGAGCTGTATCACAGAGTTGATCCCCCGTCAAGGCAAAAGAACTCCAGTCAGTCATGGGCTGCGGGCTGCCCTGGGTGGTGGAGGAGGGTGCATAACCTCCCCTGCAAGTCGGCTCTGGGGAAGGGGTCAGCAGTCAGAAACTCCCAGCAAGCATGGGGATGGGGCTCTGGCACTGTGGAGGGGTCTGGGCGAGGAAGCAGCAGTATCCACTCCACCCTCTTTGGGTGACTGCTTTGGAATATATTCCAAGTAGTGGGACCATTAGAAAAAATGGTGGAACAGGCACGTAACTCTTAAAACCTGTTTCATGGTGCAGGAAATACAGGCATTAGCCCAGTCATTACTACTTTCTCGTGAAGTCATCTATCAAACGTGACAGCCAACTGAGGCAGGCTACTCAGCTGATGAAGTGGAATACTGTGTGGGTGGGTTTTGGTAGGATAAGAGAGATGTCTCGCAGGCCTGGCAAGCCAAGAGTTTCTTGCAGAGGACTGCAGAGAGGGGAGGGGACGGGGGAACAGGCAGCAAGGGGGGAAGCCACTGGTGGGGTGAAGGCAGTGGGTGCTTGGCCACGGTGTGTACATGACAGTGAACAGGGCAGTGGGAGAGCCTGAGGGTGTCTTCACGCTCGCTAAGAAACCAATATTATACCTGTACATTGTTCCTGGGTTTCCTTTATCAAATACCTTCATTGCTATTAAAAAAAATTCAAGCAATTCAGAAAGATGCAATACAGAAAGACACCCTCTTCAGGTCCCCACCATAAGCCCATCTGCCGCCAGTAACCACTGTTAATAGTTTGGTCATAATAACTGTTCTTTTGTTTTTCTCAGCTTTTAAAAAAAATTTTTTTATTGAAATATAGTTGATTTATCGTGTTGTGTTAGTTTCAGGTGTACAGCAAAGTGATTCAGTTAAATATATATATATATTTCAGTTAAATATATATATATTTTTAGATTATTTTCCATTAGAGGTTATTACAAGATATTGAGTAGAGCTCCCTGTGCTATGCAGTAGGCCCTTGTTGGTTATCTATTTTATATACAGTAGTGTGTATATTTTAATCCCAAACTCCTAATTTATCCCCCCTTCCCCCTTTCCCCGTTGGTAACCAGAAGTTTGTTTTCTATGTTTGTGAGTCTATTTCTGCTTTGTAAATAAGTTCACTTGTATCTTTTTTTTTAAGATTCTACATATAAGCCACATCATATGATACTTGTCTTTCTCTGTCTGACTTACTTCACTTAGTATGATCATCTCTAGGTCCATCCATGTTGCTGCAAAGTGCTCAGCTTTTTGATGGAGTTAAGTTGTTCCTCCTCCCCCACCTAGTTTACAGGTGTTTTTCCAGCTTCCAGACTCCATGGAGGACAAATAAGAACAGAGATAAAGGACGCAAGTCCCAAGCAGAGCATCGCTACTAGGCAACCGGGCCCCTGGAGGACTCTGCTCCAGCCTCATGAGACAGACCTGGTCCTCACGGCCACTGTCAGGGGACCAAACAGGGGTTTGGGCTTCTGTTCAGCTTCTACGCCTCTCACGGTCCACCTCCACACCCATTTTCAGAGCAGAGAGGCAGGTTTTCTAAAGCTTCTCACCCACTCCTTTCTCTGCCGTGGGTCATCAAAGATGCACCGAGATCATTTCCCCTGTTTCCACTTCTCAAAATGCAGTGTCAGAGATGTTGCTCTGTTTTCCTTCAAAATGAAATAATTTACCAACTTGTTTAATCCCAGAGAGCCAGAAAGGAAACTGCTGTTTACCCCAAATCCAAATAACAAGGAAGCTCAAAGAGCCAGATGATGTTCTCACGTCACTTCCCTAGAGACAGATACAATGGAAACAGTTTAACGGGGGATTGAGTCCCCAAATCAACTCCCAGAACAAACTGCAGCCTCGTGTCTAGTTCCTGAAGCTCGTTTATCTACAGGACCATTCGAGACAATCACATAATAAGAACAGCTTCCAGGCACTGCCAGGCTCTGGCCCAATGAGTCCATGACACTTCTGTTTTAGACAGGCAGAGTTTGTTTAGTAGATCCATCCAGTTATTGAATTCACTGGACATCTACTGTATTTCTGGCTGAGTGCTAAGCACTCTGCAGCATTCCACGAAAGTAAAAGAGTCCAGCTGTTGGTTTTGGGGACACACTCTACAGCAGGTTGAAATAGCAGCACAAGAAACCGTGGTGCAGGGCAATGTAGGTGCAAGAGCTGGAACAGAAGGTCAAAGTGTTGGAGGAGTTACAGGCAGGCGTGACAGCTTCTCTGTGGGGTTATATGGGTTATATGGGGGGCGGGCTTCTTGGAGGAGGAAGGGGGATTTGTATTGAATTCTAAGAATGGATAATAATTTGGCAGGTGGACATGGAGAGTGAGTGGGGAGGTGGGGGATAGATATTCTAGGTGGGAGGAATCAGCAGGAAAGATGCATGGGCCTAAATTGTGGCAAATAGGCAACATGGTAGAATCTCACCCACACAATGCTGAATGAGGGAAGCCAGCTGCTGAAGATGATCCACTGTAGGATTTCATTTTATAAAGTTTTAAAAAAGGCAAACTGAACTGTGGTGATTAGAGACTCCGATTTAGTGGTAAAAGGATAAAGAAAAGCAAGGAAGTTTTTACCACAATGACCAGCAGTTAACTCTTCTTAGGAGGGGAGGGAGCACTGTTACCTGCCTGTTGAACTAGTTGGTGATTATACAGGTATTTCTCCTACAATGATTCACTAAGCTCTGCAGGTCTGTTCCATGCACGTTTACAGTTTTGTGCTGTATTTATAGAGGCCCACAGCAACCTCTTCCATCCAGGCTCTGCCAAAGGCGAACCGGTTCATGTGTCCTCCATCTCTCTGAAGGGGTTTGTCAGTGTTGGAATTTAGTTTACTGGGTTTGCTTGTGACCTTAGCTCTCTGGTGGGCTCAAGAAAATGTGATTTTGTAGATTATCTGTCTTTTCACATTGCTAGGGTAGGAGTGATGTTCTTTTGTTGCTTTCCACATCCCAAGTGGGATTTTTATGTTCTATCTCATAATAAAAAATGGTTTGAAAAAAAGCGGTAAGGCCGGACAAGAGTGTCTGAAGGACTGTCAGGGAAGTGAGGTTGAGGGCTGGGCTGGAAGGAGGAGGGCTTGGGATGCCAGGCTGGGGAATGTGGTTGAGTCTGGGAGGCAGTGGGGAGCAGCTTGTCAACAGGAGAGGAGAGAGGCCGGGGCACAGAGCCACCCGCAGGGGACAAGGTGAGAGTCCAGCTAAGCTACACAAAGGCCTGCCTAGTAGAGGACAAGGGAAATGGGAAGGAAAGGGAGAGATGTGAGCGGCATTTGTGGCTGATGGACAGGAAGGGGTAAGGGCCTCAATGATAAGAGTCTAAGAGCATCCTGAGCAGGGGTGGTGTGGGGAGCTGGCCAAGATATTGTCCATCAAGAGGTGATGGTTGGAAAGAGAGGCATGGACATATATACACTACCAAACGTAAGGTAGATAGATAGTGGGAAGCAGCCGCAGAGCACAGGGAGATCAGCTCGGTGCTTTGTGACCGCCTGGAGGGGTGGGATGGGGAGGGTGGGAGGGAGGGAGATGCATGAGGGAGGGGATGTGGGAACAGATGTATATGTATGACTGATTCACTTTGTTATAAAGCAGAAACTAATAAAAAAAATAAAAAAATTAAAAAAAAAAATTTAAAAAAAAAAAAGAGGTGATGGTTGGGGCTTCCCTGGTGGCGCAGTGGTTGAGAGTATGCCTGCCGATGCAGGGGACACGGGTTCGTGCCCTGGACCAGGAAGATCCCACACGCCGCGGAGCGGCTGGGCCCGTGAGCCATGGCCGCTGAGCCTGCGCGTCCGGAGCCTGTGCTCCGCAACGGGAGAGGCCGCAACAGTGAGAGGCCCGCGTACCGCAAAAAAAAAAAAAAAAAAAAGGTGATGGTCGGGGTGACATTGATACCACATTTGGTGCCAGAATAAGGACATCTGCAGACAGTTTTAAATGGGAAAAGTATTAGAACTTCTCAGAGCTGCCGGGGATTAATTAAGGAAGCATGGGAGAGGACTTCCCTGGTGGTTCAGTGGTAAAGAATCTGCCTTCCAATGCAGGGGATGCAAGTTCAATCCCTGATCGGGGAACTAAGATCCCACATGCCGCGGGGCAACTAAGCCCGCGAGCTACAACTACTGAGCTCTCGCGCCTCAACGCGAGTGCCCGCGAGCCGCAAACTACAGAACCCACACGCCCTGGAGCCTGCACACCACAACTAGAGAGAAGCCCGCACGCCACAACAAAGATCCCGTGCACTGCACCAACAGATCTTGCATGCCTCAACAAAGATCCCGGGTACTGAAACTAAGACCCGACACAGCCAAAAAATAAAAAAATAAAGATAAATAAATAAATATTGAAAAAAGGGAAGCACAGAAGGGCTTGGTGACACCTAGTAGGTAGTGTTCTGTCTGGAAGGTGAGAAGCTTGCCCTGCACCCAGGACTTTTGTATAATTAGTTTGTTCCCGGCATTCATATTTAATGTCCTTTCTTCTACTTTGCAATCGATTAACATCATCGAGTTGCCTCTCATACCCACCATCTGTTAGTAGCTATCGTTCCCTTCATCCATCATCTCTTTATGGCCCTGGTGATGCTCGTGAGTTTCAGTGCCTGGAGTCCCAGGGATGCTTAGCTTGGTGTCAAGTCATCGATACATGTTGTATTCTGCCAGATCTCACTGCTGGTGGAGTACAAACTGAAGGGATTAGCATTTACATTTGAAATTCAACCTTGGAATCTGGAAGAACAGCCCTGAGTTACTGTCACAAACAGCACTGTGGATTCTGCGACTCTGAGCGGTGCCTTGACCCTAATCCTAAACATAAACCTCACTGTAATTTTTTATATTGGATTTCTTTGAACATTTAATGCCCTAAAACTTATACCCAAAACTCAGCCAAGGGCTCCCCTGGTGGCACAGTGGTTAAGAATCCACCTGCCAATGTAGGGGACACGGGTTCAAGCCCTGGTCCGGGAAGATCCCACACGCTACGGAGCAACTAAGCCCGTGCGCCACAACTACTGAGCCTGCACTCTACAGCCCGCGAGCCACAACTACTGAAGCCTGTGTGCCTAGAACCCGTGCTCCACAACAAGAGAAGCCACCACAATGAGAAGCCCGTGCACCGCAACGAAGAGTAGCCCCCGCTCACCGCAACTAGAGAAAGCCTGTGCGCAGCAACAAAGACCCAATGCAGCCAAAAATAAATAAATAAATAAGTAAGTTTCTTAAAAAAAAAAAACAACTCAGCCAAAACGCTGGGGGAAGTTCCATTTTGTTCCTAGAACTACACTGAATTAATTCTTCAAAAAAAAAATCTGTTTATTGGGTGGGGCGGGGGGTGTTCTTTGTTCTCTAACTGTCTGGGTTTAATTTGCATAGCTTGCTCCACTGCCCCTTGAGAGAGAACTGAAGAACATAACTTGTGCTGCTCTGAGAGCTCCTTGAGACCGGGATGGAAGATGATTCCACCTCCTTTAGTGGGTCTCAGGGAGGTCCACGCAAGTTACGTATTAAGATGAAACAGATCACTTCAGAGATATGTGTCACTAGGGTAGAGGCATGAAAGAAAAAAAACATGATGTGCATATGGATTTGTTAGTAACGTTTTAATACTTAGGGTCAGCAATGCCTTGGTCTGTTTTCCTCAACCCCCACGCCGATGCTAGGGAACGGGACAGGGTCCCAGAAGCTCTGGACATACAACTTCTCTGTATGTTTTCTTTCCATCTTCCTTTTCAGCACAATGACTATGGCCTTTTCATAAAACAAAGGAGCTATTCTCAAGTCTCCAGTGGAATTTCAAATGAACTGAAAATGAGGAGTTCTCATTTCATGTATTTCCCATTGAAACGGGCAGTGCTTACTTTACCATGTTCTTTGCTTTTCCTTCACTTGTCTTACTTAATATTGTTCATTTTTTCTTTATTCAGAAGGTTGAGCAAAGCAAAGGTTTTCAAATTTTTGATGGGCAAGATACATACAGTAAACAGTAGAAAGAGCACTGATCTTAAATGTTCAGCTCAGTGAGTAATTACAAGCGTGAAAATAAACGAAGACTGTCCAAATGAGAAGAGCAAAGGCTATTTATCCCGAGCTTGCTATGTAGCAAGAGAGTCGCACCATCGCTTGACTTTGGCAGAGACTCGAAGGCAGGCAGAGGAGTGGGAAAGCTTTACAGTGGAAAAAGGGAAGGCTTCAGGTGTGCCCTGATTGGAGGTTATTGGCACGGGGGAGTTGGACTTCGGTAACTAGAAGTGGAGCATCCTACATGATTGGGTAGGGGAGCATACTGGATATTTGGCTTTCCCTGGTTGGTACTGAATTAGACGCAAGTGTGAGGGCAGAGGGAGGGGGCATGGCAAACAAAATAGAGAAGTTGCCAGATACTGACCAAGTCCTGACTCTGTTCTGGGCCACTTGCTTTGGAGGCTGTGGTTTGGTTCCCGGAGCTTCTTCTGTGGGTCAGAGTCCTGCTGTCATGTATGGTCTGGTCATTGTCACTGGCATATCTAGTCTCTCACACGTGTATACATTCACATCACCACTTTCCAGAACAAAGTGAATCTTTTTCTTTTCTTTTTAAAATAAATTTATTTATTTATTTACGGTTGCATTGGGCCTTTGTTGCTGTGTGCAGGCTTTCTCTAGTCACGGTCTTCGTTGCGGTGTGTGGGCTTCTCATTGCGGTGGCTTCTCTTGTTTCGGAGCACGGCCTCTAGGCGTGCTGGCTTCAGTAGTTGTGGCTCACAGGCTCTAGAGCACAGGCTCAGTAGTTGTGGCGCGTGGGCTTAGTTGCTCCGTGGCATGTGGGATCTTCCCGGACCAGGCAGGGCTTGAACCCACATCCCCTGCACTGGCAGGCGGACTCTTAACCACTGCGCCACCAAGGAAGCCCCAAAGTGAATCTTGATTGTGTGTTTGAGATGATTTATTGTTTTTGAGCACCTATAGAACCAAACATGTTAGAGGCACTTCCTATTTACAGGAGGCTCCCACTGTATCAGGGAGGTGATGGTGGAAAGTGGTCCATGTAATACAAGGACTTACAGCCAGGGAAAAAAGTGTTTGCAGGTGTTCATGCAAGATTCAACTTTTCTTTCCTTGTGTTTAAGTTTCTCTAATCTGAGGGAAGACGAGAACATGAAAAGAGGAGACCAAGAAGAGAGTTCTGAGTGGGGCCCTGGAATCCAGTGAAAGCCGCTGTGATAAAGTCTGGAAGTGCTGTGTGGGACACAGGAGAGGAAGAGGAGAGCAGCTGATGAAGAAGGGTGGGGTGGGAGACTTCTAAGACAGCCATCACAGCCACCCAGCTCCTTCAGACTGCCTCTCTCTCCTTCCACAGAAATACAATTCCTAGTGGCTGCATGGCTACCCAGGGAAGAAAAATAATTTCCCAGTCTCCCTTGCAGCTAGGTGTGGTCACATGCTATCTCCTGACCAATGGGATGTGAGCAGAAGGGATGTGTGGAGCATCCAGATTGCTCCATTATCGGGTAGAGACGTGCCCTCCTGTCCTTTGCTGCTGGAATGTATTCATGGTGGTGATGAGTCATCTTGGACCATTTACATGAGAGCAACACCCTAGGGATAGTAGAGAACAAGATTGAAAGAGACTGGGTCCCTCAATCATAAACCATCCTACCGGCCCTGACAGCTTATGTCCAGGTTGTTATGAGCGAGAGAAGTAACTTCCATCTTGTTTCAGCCACTGTTATTTGGGTCTCTCTTACATTACGTCACCTCTGTCTATGAGGCTTCCCTTTTCCATCCACCCACTATGTGCTCTGCCATCTATAACAGAATTTGGTACTTTGCCTCCCAATACTCCCCTTGGAGTGTGCCTGGAGAGAAACCTGCCAGTCTTAACCTCAAGGCATCTACTGGGAGTAGCCTAAGGGGGAAGCAAAGCAATCACAAGGATGCCAAATGTACCTTTTGGCTCTGGCTTCATAGCATCCACCAGCAAGCCAAGATGTTACCATACCTGAACCCCAGACTTCCACACACTGGGAGCCAGGCACACTGGAGGCTTATGGTCTAAGAATGCCATGAGGTTTGGTGGTCTGCCACAGCTCAGCAGCTTTAAGGCTCAAAACAATTTTGGGGGGTCCTGAATGGAAGCATCTGTGCTAAGCATCATGGTTCTGTTCCAAATCTAGTTTCTGCTCATCAGCTATGTCGACAATAATGTCAGTTTACTTCTTTTCTTTCCTTTTCTTTTTTTTCTTTCTTTCTCTTTTTTAATCTCACAGCATCAGGATCTAGAGTCAGCTCACCCCAGGACACTGGGGACTCCAGAAGGCCCAGCTCCCAGCATGCCTCGTGTTTACCGAACAGGCACCACTTATTTTCCTGGCCTATCACACAATTAAATTAACATTCATAAAACTTCCTGAGATGTTCCAGGCACAAGCCATTACCCACAACAGTTTGCTGTGTTCCAGTGGGGCCCGGATACTGCTCATCGACGGTGTTCCATAATTCCTTGCCCTGGTTTGTGGAGAGGGTGGCCAAACAGTGGCCTCTCTACTGTTTCCTCTTGCCTGGTTAATCGTTGCCAGACTTGCTGTTCTCAAGACTAGAAATCATGCCAGCTGAATCAATTGGCTTTGTGTTTGGGGCATTTGCCTTAAATGATGCCAGATCCATTCCTGACCCTAAATATACGAAATATGCTTCAATAATTTTCCACTAGGTGAATTAAAATCATGCCAGCTTGCTGCTTGAACTTCTCCTCACCGTAACCTGGTTAAGATGCATTCAAGGATCTTGAAACACATGCTATATTTCTTCCCATGCTATTATATTCAGGGTCCCTCAAGGAGCTGCCACAACCTGAGCCTAGTGCCAGGACTCCACTGAAAGGGACCGAGATGGGTTGTGGACTGAATTTTAAACTCAGAGCATTTCCGACAACAGAATCTGGGCTTCTCTTCTCTCCCCTCTCTGCTTCTGCCTGACGCACAAGCACACACCATTTGGCCACTAAGGATTCTTATTCCCAACTTTTCCCCACTGAACTCATTCCCACACCCCTACCCTTTTATACTGTTATCCAGCAAAGTTTGGCTAAGGGCTTGCTCCATTTCCAGAGCATTGGTTCTCCAGCATTTCAGCAGGCAGTTGTGTTTTTTGACTGCATTCCAGATGGATGCTTCCGGCTTCATTGTTTACCATGGGACACACACGCAGGCTCTTATTTCCCCTCATTCTTTTTTTGGGCACCAAGTTTCTCTGTGTTTCAGTGGCTACGGAAATCTCTCCTCTAAACACATCCTGTTAAACACAAAGACCAAAAACATCCCATACTGGTGGTCTGACTTGGGGGTTTTATGCTTGTTTCTTACTGCCCAAGGTGATCAGATTTTACATACGCTAAAAGCATGTGTCCTGTAATATTCTGTTGTTAGGATAAAAATGTCCTGATTTTACTCCGTACCTCTGAATGGATGCCAAACCGTGATACATGTCTAGTTCTTTAAGATGCCCAAATGAGTGTGTTGAAAGCTGGTCCAGTTGCCATGATGACAACTGGCTTGACAGTGATGCTCCTTGATCTCCACATGTGTTGCAGTTCCTTTGCCAAAGGCTCCTGTTCATTTTTTTCTCTGTATAAGGTTGGGAAGCTCAACATTCCCCTTTGTCTCACTCTGTAATGAGCCTTGGGATGGCTGATGAAGGGAATCTCCTCAAGAAGGTTTCATTTCTTTGCTTCTAGGAAAGTCCTGGAGGGTCCATTCATCCAGAGAAGACCCAGAACCCTCAAGTGGCCACTACATTCCAAGTCCAGAAGAGAGGCAGGACATTTCTCTCTCTTTCAACACTTTTCTTTCCACAGACTTCTTCAGGGATCTACCCTTTCCAGGTGAACTGGGTTGGTCCTGGGTTCCAGGCTATCCACCCATCATGAAACTTTCCTGGCCTGCTCCCCGACCTCTGCATGTGTTCTCTGAGTCACCATGGCAGGGACCTCAGCTGCTGCAGCAGGGGGGTCATTCCCCACAGGGTGCTTTTCTGGATAAACAGAGTGTTACCCCTCTGAGACCCACCTCCCCAAGCCCCACTTACCCTCAATTCAATTCAGCACACAAATGTTGAACACCTGCTCTATGCCAGACAAAACATGCAGCATGTTCTTAACTTCTGAGTCTCACATCTTTTGAAAACCCCATGGCAGCTATGGACCGTCTTTCTAGAAAAATGCATGTACATATAACTTTTTCTAGGCAATCTCCTGAAGCCAGACAAAAGACACTAGGTTAAGAACCTGCTGAATGAACAGAAAGTGCATGAGACTTAGACACATGAGGGCTGAGACACAGTTGTCATTTACCAACTGTAGAACCTTGGGGGAACACTTTCAAACTCTCCAGACCTCAGTTTGTTCCACCCTAAAATGGGACCATCCAAATAACAAATGCTGGAGAGGGTGTGGAGAAAAGGGAACCCTCTTACACTGTTGGTAGGAATGCAAACTGGTGCAGCCACTATGGAAAACAATACGGTATATCTAAAAAAAACCTAAAAATAGAGTTGCCATATGATCCAGCAATCTCATTCCTGGGCATACACCCAGAAAAAACCATAATTTGAAAAGACACATGCACCCCTATGTTCATAGCAGCATTATTTACAATAGCCAAGACATGGAAACAACCTAAATGTCCATCAACAGATGAATGGATAAAGAAGATGTGGTGTGTATATATATATGTATGTATACACACACACACACACACACACACAATGGAATATTACCCAGCCATCAAAAAGAATGAAATAATGCCATTCACAGCAACATGGATGCAACTAGAGATTTATCATACTAAGTAAGTCAGAAAGAGAAAGACAAATGCTATATGATATCACTTATATGTGGAATCTAAAATATGACACAAATGAACTTATCTACGAAACAGAGACAGACTCACAGGCATAGAGAACAGACTTGTGGTTGCCAAGGGGGAGGGAGGGGGGGATGGATGGATT
The DNA here is from genome assembly GCF_949752795.1 of Hyperoodon ampullatus. Lineage (NCBI taxonomy): Eukaryota > Metazoa > Chordata > Mammalia > Artiodactyla > Ziphiidae > Hyperoodon > Hyperoodon ampullatus. The sequence continues at coordinate 47,083,659 of NC_136923.1, read as the reverse complement.
GGGAGTTTAGGATTAGCAGATGCAAACTATTATATATAGGATGGATAAACAACAAGGTCCTACTGCTGGGAACTATATTCTATATTGTGATAAACCATAATGGAAAAGAATATGAAAAATAAATTTTAAAATTTTCTAAATAAAAAAAATATTTGATTGTGTTTACTTCTAAAAGTAGAACACAACAGCTTTCTGTACAAAAGGTATGTCAGCAGCCCTGTGTGCCAAAGGTTTGAATAGCACAAAAGCTTGGGGAGCCAGGGAGGGATGGAGGGAGGAAGAAATGAAGGCCAACGGAAAATCCAAGCCAGTAAAAATTCAACGTCAGCAGTTCCCAAATGAATAGGAGCTGGATCTGTAGCTAATGACTAGAGCAGAAACATGTTCTAGAAGGCACATACCTGTGTAGGCCTGAGCATCCTCTTTACAGGGGCATTTCATAGGCTGTTTCTGAGGACACTGACCCCCTCCTTCCTTATTTAAAACTTTTCCAGGTAGAAAATACTGCATTAAACCTTTTTTTTTTTCCCCAGATGGGTAAACAAATAACACCTTTGGCTATTTGGAGAGTTACTGAAGATATTATGTAACATTAAAAATTAAATTATACAGAAATAGATAATAACAAGGAACATTTGTATTGGGCTTTACAGCAAAGCTTAGACTTGGGTAGACTTTCCTTCTTTTGATCCTCACAAGTCGTGCAAGACAGATAAAAGATAGCTTTTATTAATCTCATTATGAAATGAAACCAAGGGTCCATGGGGTGTCCAAGACAACAGACTGTCTTGTCTCAGCCTTGTGGTTTTCTTCAAATCATCAGGCCACAGCAGGAGAGAAGGCAGAAGCTCTGAAATCAATAGCTGGCCAAGGGGAAGAGGATGAGGGTTAGGATCCGGGTTCCTATGAGGTTCCACGCCAAGGGCTAGAAACACCAGGTGCAATCCAGGGCTGCTGGGGTCTTATGGTCCAAGGGGTAAGTACAAATTGAGGCTGGGCAAGGAGGCCATGGGTGTGATCTGCAGAAATTCCTGAGGAATTCAAGAAGTCCCAATCCCATTGTGGGAGGTTTTTGGTGAAGGGACCAAGGCTCTGCTTCCATTTGCCTTTGACGATTTTGTTGACGCTTGAACTGGGACTGGTAGCCACTAGTGGCTGGGGAGAGCTTCAAACCCAGCCTCTTCGAGATTCCTTAGTCCAGTGCACTTTCCAATTCAATAAATGGTTTGTCTAGGAAAACCAAAAATGTGTGTGTGCATTTTAACCACTTGTCTCTGGGAGCAAGATGAAAACCATGCACATAGAGAACAGACTTGTGGTTGTCAAAGGGGGAGGGGTTGGGGGAGGGACAGAGTGGGAGGTTGGGGTCAGCAGGTGTAAGCTTTACATAGAGGATGAATAAACAACAAGGTCCTACTGTAAAGCACAGAGAACTATATTCAATATCCTATGATAAACCATAATGGGAAAGAATATTAGAAAAAAATGTATATACATATATATGTATGAATAACTGAATCACTTCGCTGTACAGCAGAAACTAACACATTGTAAATCAACTATACTTCAATTTAAAAAATTAAGTAAAAAAGATAAAAACTATGAATCAGCTGGAGTCAGTCCTGTGTGCAGGGTGTACCTGACCCTAATCACACAAATGTGCCTGTCAGCAAGGGGCCTGAAATGCTGGAAAGTGTCTGCGTCATATGCCCGAGACACCTAGAAGCTGAGAACAACTGCTTGGGGGATGCTTCATCTCTTCTGCAAGGAGGCAAGTGGAAGTAGCCTCCCTTACCTGTTGGGACCAAGACAGAGCTTCCATAGGTGAGCCCAGCACCTTCTTTTTCCCTTGAACAAGGTTCCCAAGCAGTTCATGGGCACATGAGCACTTGGGGACATTCACAGAGATTATCCAAAGAAAGGCTTGAGGCCAAACATGGTGCTGAGATAAACAAAGATCCAACAGGCTTCTCACTGCAGACCATTCAGAACGGTTAATAGGCCAGGGTGCACCTTGCATTCCAGAAGGGGCGTTCAGGATACACGGACTTCCAGACCTGGTCGTGGGACTATTGCCACATGAGCATCTTGGGAGCAGGGTGTGCTGAAGAACAAACTTTGGCTGTAGCATGATTAGGATCTTCTCATATTGTATTCAGATGAGCACAGAAAACGTAGTTCCTTCATTATTCTGAAACTGGCCTAATCTTCTTCATGAGAGCCCACCGTTTTGGGTAAGAGGCAGGAACAACCGTATTTACTTAGGTCCAACGCACTTGGTTAGATGCAATCTTTTTTTTTTTTTTTTTTTTTTGCGGTACGCGGGCCTCTCACTGTTGTGGCTTCTCCCGTTGTGGAGCACAGGCTCCGGATGCACAGGCTCAGCGGCCATGGCTCGTGGGCTCAGCCGCTCCGCGGCATGTGGGATCTTCCCGGACCGGGGCACGAACCCGTGTCCCCTGCATCGGCAGGCGGACTCTCAACCACTGCGCCACCAGGGAAGCTCTAGATGCAATCATTTTAACAATCTTTCTAGGTCTTTTGGACAAAGTGCTCCCTTTCCACTTCTGCTCCCCCACAGTGACATCCAAGTGTAGGGGAGAGGGCTGTTTTTTACATGACCCTGTGATCTCGGAGGGAGGGGGGGGCTGGATAGAGGTGAGGCCCGTTGGTTCCTTGCCAGTCCCTGCTGTAGTGGGATTGCTGTGTGAATGGCGACCCCCGGGTCTGGTGTCTCTGCTGCCCCCGGCCGCTGCTGTAACTCACAGCCTGGTCTCTCTCAGGCCAACTTGGCCCAGCACTGCTTCTGCTGGCAGAAGCAGACCCTTCTGAGTTTCTGTCCCACTCTCCTCTGCTCTGGGGCCACCTCACCTCTCATAGGGCTCCTGACAGACCCAGTGCCTCTCAGTTCAGCTCTGTCGTCCCCTGAGAGGGTACGTGGGGACTGTGGGGTGTCTTTCACATCATGTAGAAGCCAAACTCCCTCTGCAAGATTATGCTGCGCATCTGAGTTTTCTCTGATGTGGCTGCACATGGAAGGTGGTGTGGAGAGCTTACAGGGCAGCCTCGTCCCAGGGATCCAAATGAGATGTGGGCAGAAATGCTGTCCTGAGGCCCTCTCCATGCACCTGACACACCACCTTAGCCCAGAGCCAGAGGTCAGGACACATGCCCAACAGCCAGCTTCTTCTTCCCCTTCCGGACTGAATGGGACTCTGTGACCTCAAAGGCTGGGATCATCCTCAGGTCCACCGGGACTGCCATTCTTCCGGAAGGGTAGGGATAGAGGGGCTTACACAACGCTTTCCCTAAAGACAAAGCTTGGATTTTGCTGTTTCAAAATCCTAGTTTAAATGCTAGATGCTAATTGTTAACTTTCCATTGCTTTGCATTTATAACATCCCTAAGGGGATCAGAATCAAGATGGCAGAGTAGTAGGAGGTGGAAACTCACCCCTTCCCACAAATACATCAAGAATACATCTACAAATGGAACAATTCTCACAGAACACCTTCTGAACACTAGCAGAGGACCTCAAACACCTGAAAGGACAAGAAAGATCTCCACAGAACCGGGTAGGATGAAAGGAAAGATCCCTAAAATTCCCCAAAGCAAAAGGATTCCCCTTGAAGAAAAAGAGGGAGGTGTCACTACAAGAAAATATATTTTAGTGCATTTTAAAATATTATTTTGATTACATCGGATTTGCTGCTCAGAGAATAGTATAATCACACCAAATGCAGTTAGTAGGACCTAAAACATTTAAGTGAACAGAATGGGGGGGGGTCATTCTTAGGAGGGTTAGTGAAAAACAATTACTTTCAGTTGGTCTGTACAGTTAAAAAAGCACACAAGAAAGATAATGAAATGTGTATTGCACTCAACTCCCTCCAGCTGAACCAGGAAAAGCTGAAATGCCTGCTGGTCAGCCACTCCTCACCCCGCCCACTGCAGATGCAAGAGCCTCAGCCGAGCCCCGCCCCGTGTGAACACAGGGCCCACTGCCAAATCTATAATAGGGACGGTCACAGGTTTTTACTGTGACTGCAAAAACTCAATAGGCTGACAACCTTTAGAGTCACACAGACCCAGATTTTAGGGGACTAAGATGAACAGTTCTACTCAAGATTGACCGAATTTATAGCTTCCAGGACTGGAAGTTCTTTTAAAACGATTATGATGAAAAATTTCAAACATACAGATAGGTGCAGAAAATCAGAGCAGGGACTTCCATATATCCATCCTTCAGATTTAACAGTTGTTAACAGTTTCCCACATTTGCTTCATTTTTCTTCTGAAGTATTTTTAAAGAAAATTACAGACATTATGGCATTTCATCCCTAAATACTTCTTTAAACTACAGAAACAGTTTCCTACATAACATAATCCAATTTTTTAAGAAGACTGTATATTAGAGCAGTTTTAGATTCACAGCAAAATTGAGTGGAACGTACAAAGATTTCCCATACACTGCCTACCCCGCACATGCATGGCCTCCCCATTATCAACACCCCCCACTAGGGCAGTACATTTGTTAGTTGATGAACCTAAATTGACACATCATCATCATCCAAAGTCCATAGTTTATATTAGAGTTTGCTCTTGGTGTTGTACACAGGTTTTGACAAATGTATAATGACATGTATCCACCATTATAGTGTCATGCAGAATAGTTTCACTGCCCTAAAAATCCTCCGTGCTCCACCTATTCACCTAACCCCCTAACGCCTGGCAACCACTGATCTTTTTACTGTCTCCATAGTTTTGCCTTTTCCAGAATGACAGAGTTGCAATCATATAGCATAAAACCTTTTAGATTGACTTCTATCATCTAGTGATATGCATTTAATCTTCTTCCATCTCTTTTCAGGGCTTGAGAGCTCATTTCTTTTTAGCTGTGAATAATATTCCATTGTCTGGATGTGCCACAGTTCATTTATCCATTCTCCTACTAAAAAACATCTTGTTTGAAAGTCAGCCCTCGACACAAGGGTTTGTAAAAAGAAAAGAAAAAAGAGAAGAGAAACAACAAAAACAAAAACAAAACATCTTGCTTGCTTCCAAGTTCAGGCAATTATGAATAAAGCCACTATAAACATCCATGTGCAGGTTTTTGTGTGGACCTAAGTTTTTAGCTGAATTGAGTAAATGACTGCTGAGCATGACTGCTGGATTGTATGGTAAGAATATGTTTAGTTTTGGAAGAAACTGCTGAACTGTCGTCCAAAGTGCCTGTATCATTTTGTGTCCCCACCAACAATAAATGAGAGTTCCTGTGGCTCTGCAATCTTGATAACATTTGGTGTTTGGGGTTTGGGCCATTCTAATAGTGTGTAATGGTATCTCATTACTGTTTTAACTTACAATTACCTAATGGCATAGAATGTTGAGCATCTTTTCATATGCTTACTTGCCATCTTCTTTGATGAAGTGTTCATTCAGGTCATTTGCTCATTTTAAAAATCATTTTTTAAATGTTTGTTTTCTTATTGTTTAGTTTAAGAATTCTTTGTTTATATTGGATAGCAGTCCCTCAACAGATATGTCTTTTTCAAATATTTTTTCTCAGCCTGTGGTTTGTTCTCATTCTCCCAACAGTGTCTTTCACAAAGCAGAATTTTTCAATTTTAATGAAGTCCAGCTTATTCATTATTTCATAGATCATGTCTTTGGCGTTGTATCTAAAAAGTCATTGCCATATCCATGGTCATTTAGATTTTCTCCTATGTTATTTTCTAGGAGTTTTATAGTTTTGCCTTTTACATTTAGGTCTGTGATCCATTTTGAGTTAATTTTTGTGAAGGGTGTAAGATCAGTGTCTGGATTTTTTGCATGTGGATGTCCAGTTTTTCCAGCACCATTTGTTGAAAAGACTATCATTCCTCCATTGTATTATCTTTGCTCCTTTGTCAAAGATCACTTGACTATATTTATGGGGGTCTATTTCTGGGCTCTTTATTCTGTTCTATTGATCTATTTGTCTATTCTTTTGCCAATACTACACAATCTTGATTACCATAACTTTACAATAAGGCTTAGAGTCAGTCCTCTGATTTTGTTGTTCTTCAGTATTGTGTTGGCTATTGTGGATCTTTTGCTTCTCCATATAAACTTTAAATTTATTTAGTTTGTTGACATCCACAAAATAATTTGCTGAAATTTTGATTGGGATTGCTGTGAATCTATAGATCAAGCTGAGAAAAACTGAGGTCTTGGCCATATTGAGTCTTCCTATCCACAGATAATGTAATATCTCTCCATTTGTTTAGTTCTTTGATTTCTTTCATCAGAGTTTTGTAGTTTTCCTCATATAGAGATCTTGTATATATTTTTAAGTTTATATCTAAATACAGTTAACCCTTGAATAACACGGTATGAACTGCATGGATCCACTTGTATGCAGGTTTTTTTCAATAAATAGGTACTACAGTACTACACAAGTCCATAGTTGTTTTTTTCTGTGGATACAGAACAGTGGATTTTTTAAAAAAATAACAGCTTTAACTATTTACAATAGCCAAGACATGGAAGCAACATGGATGTACCTAGAGATTATCATACTAAGTGAAGTAAGTCAGACAGAGAAAGACAAATATCATACGACATCACTCATATGGATCATATGTGGAATCTAATTTTAAAAAATTATACAAATGAACCGATTTACAAAACAGAAACAGAATTACAGATATTGAAAACAAACTTATGGTTGCCAAAGGGGAAACGTGATGGGGGGATAAATCAGGAGCTTGGGATGAACATAACTACTATATATAAGACAGACAACCAACAAGCACCTACTGTAGAGCTCAGGGAACTCTACTCAATATTCTGTGATAACATATATGAAAAAAGAATATAAAAAAGAATGAATATATGTATATGTATAACTGAATCACTTTGCTGTACACCTGAAACTAACACAACATTGTAAATCAACTATACTCCAATAAAATTAAAATTAAAAAATAGAATAAAATTACAAAAAAATAAAAATAACAGCTTTGTTGATACATAACTCACATGCCATAAAATTCACCTTGAAAATTATACAATTCAGTGTTTTTTCCTATATTCATAGAGATGTGTAACCCTCACCACTATCTAATGTAAGAACATCTTTATCACCCCCCAAAGAAACTCCATACCCATTAGCAGTCACTTGCTATTCCCCCTCTACCTTAGCCCCTGGAAACCACTAATCTACTTTCTGTCTTTATTATTTTCTGTCTGGATTTGCCTATTCTGAGCATTTCATATAAATGGAATCTTATAGTGTGTGGTCTTTTGTGTCTGGTTTCTTTCACTTTACATGTTTTCAAGGTTTACCTATGTTGTAGCGTGTATTAGTACTTCATTTCTTTTTTTTTTTTTTTTTTTTTTTTTTTTTTTTTTTTGTGGTACGCGGGCCTCTCACTGTTGTGGCCTCTCCCGTTGCGGAGCACAGGCTCCGGATGCGCAGGCTCAGCAGCCATGGCTCACGGGCCCAGCCGCTCCGCGGCATATGGGATCCTCCCAGACCGGGGCACGAACCCGTATCCCCTGCATCGGCAGGCGGACTCTCAACCACTGCGCCACCAGGGAGGCCCTTCATTTCTTTTTATGTCTTAATATTCCATTGTATGGTAGACCATATTTTTTTTAATTTATTTATTTTTGGCTGCATTGGTCTTCACTGCTGCGCACGAGCTTTCTCTAGCTGCGGCGAGTGGGGGCTTCTCTTGTCGCGGAGCACGGGCTCTAGGCACGTGGGCTTCAGTAGTTGCAGCACATGGGCTCAGTAGTTATGGCTCGCAGGCTCTACAGTGCAGGCTTAGTAGTTGTGGTTCACGGGCTTAGTTGCTCTGCAGCATGTGAGATCTTCCTGGACCAGGGATTGAACCTGTGTCCGCTGAATTGGCAGGCGGATTCTTAAACACTGAGCCACCAGGGAAGTCCCAACCATATTTTATTTATCCATTTATTAGTTGATGGACATTTGAATGATTTCCACTGTTTAGCCATTATGAATAGTACCGCCATGAACATTCACAAACAAGTTTTTTTTGCACAGTACGCAGGCCGCTCACTGCTGTGGCCTCTCCTGTTGCGGAGCACACGCTCCGGACGTGCAGGCTCAGCGGCCATGGCTCACGGTCCCAGCTGGTCCATGGCATGTGGTATCTTCCTGGACCGGGGCACGAACCCGTGTCCCCTGCATCGGTAGGCAGACTCTCAACCACTGCGCCACCAGGGAAGCCCCAGTCATAAGGTTTTAATGTTTGACATCTGAAATGCCAAATTGTTTTCTAAAGTGACTATCATCTTGTAATTCTTTATTGAAATAAGTATGTAAGGTCTATTTAGGAGAGTAATTGGTTTCACTGCTCTCTAAATATTTGCTAGCCTTGGCAAGGTGACTGAAATTCCCCTAATTCTTGGAGCTAAGACACTGAAAGCCCTGTGTTAAAAATATATTCATCTAAGAGAAATAAAATATGGAGCAATACCCAGTAAGAATGCGTTTATCAATTTGGCATAGGTAAATGGAACACTGGTCAGGCAAGTTTTGATAGGGGAACCAGGGGGAAAGGGGTGGGAGAGGGATAAACTGGGAGACTGGGACTGACATATATACACTACTATATATAAAATAGATAACTAATAAGGAGGACCTACTGTATAGCACAGGGAACTCTACTCAGTATTCTGTAATGACCTATATGGGAAAAGAATCTAAAAAAGAGTAGAGATATATGTATATGTGTAACTGAATCACTTTGCTGTACACCTGAAACTAACACAACATTGTAAATCAACTATACTCCAATAAAATTTTTTTTTTTAGGTTTTGATAGGGGAGAATGGTCATGAAAGCTCCAGGTGCTCCAGCCTTGCTGAGGCTGGCTTGGAGGTAGATGAGAGTCATGAAGGAGGGGCGGGGGACCAATTTGGAGGAGCCTGTTCTGAAGAAAACTGTGCAGTGGTACATAGGGCATGTATAACCATTTTGCCCAGGATTGATACTCTTTTTTGTTATTCTAGGGCTGAGGATAGAGCTAAACATTTGTCAAAATAAAATCGACCCTTATTTGATTTAACTTTTGAAAAGGAGTAAATTCAGTTGGATGGTAGTAAATGTTTAACAACTGGCTCTCTGGAGGGGGGAAAAGCCCTATCTGTAGGATTTGCTGATTTCTGTGATGTAATTACCCTTACCATGCCCGATTTCAAGCTACCAATGTCATATTTTTGAACATGACATTGGGAAGAACAATGCACAATCGCTTTCTTGAGCCAGTAGGAGCCGACTCCTACCAGCACCACTGGTTGAAGTGAGGGATGAAAACATCAGATAGAATCAGGGTGTGGCAGCTCATGGAACAGGCTAGACTAAGGAGTATGGGAGAAGAAGGCAGAATGAAAGTAAGTAGGCCAGTCCCAGATGAGAAGAGTAACTTGGCATAGAAAAGTGGGTGTACGCAGGGCTGGTCACCCGCACGTTTTGTAGGTTGAATCTTGGTGCAGCTCTGAGTTTCTCTTTTGTGATGTGGTCTTCAGAAAGAGCACCCTGCTTAAAAGGCTGCTGCCAAGGTTCTGTTGCACTGTGACAATCATGCAGTCAGCCAGGCCAAACGCTTTTCTGTGTCGTGAAGCACCGGATGAGGCTTGCCTGGGCTGACTTCACCTTCAGGAGGCAGAAATGAAATCAAAGGGACAGGATAAATGGAAGCTTTCCCTTGTCTTTGGTGTGAGTCTATGTGGTGTAAGCATATTTTCCATCAGGAATTAGTTGCTTAGAGAAGAAAGAGCCAAGCAAATCTGGACCAGGTGTTCACTCCATTTAGTCCCAGAGCCAAGAAAAACCATCTTCTGGGCACTGGGAAGAAGAAAATGGAAAATGCCAATTAATGATCAGCTTTCAAATTGTTTCTACTCGTCCAAGGGACTGGGTTTCATCTGACCCTCCAAGCTCCACTGGGCAACTGAACTTCATTTCTGCAGAGAATTTTCTAATAATCATAAGCAAAATCCTAGTGACTTTTAAAGACAAGGATTTTAAAGAGAGGGACTTACCTGGTGGCGCAGTGGTTAAGACTCCGCACTCCCAATGCAGGGGGCCTGGGTTTGATCCCTGGTCAGGGAACTAAATCCCACATGCATGCTGCAACTAAGAGTTCACATGCCACAACTAAGAGTTCACATGCCACAACTAAGATCTGGTGCAGCCAAATAAATAAATAAATAATTTTTGGGGTTTTTTTTTTTAAGAGTTTTAAAGATAGATGACTTCCTCTAAGAAATCAAAGCTCTACCTGCAGCAGGGTCTTTAGGAAGCCAATAGAGGCAGTAGAAAATGAGAAGTTGAGTTACTCAAGCCAGGAAGGGCAAACAGAAGGCTGTGGGATGCCTCACAACCAGGCTGATGGATTTTTCACAGAATCGACGGGTGTTTTGGCAGAATTGTCCTGAGTAACTGGTTGCTTAGGTGACGTGCAGACACAACTTTCTTCTAACTCAGTGGGATGCCAATTATCTTTTTCTTTACCTGCTAGATGCTAGGGGAAATAAATCTGTATATTTTAAGAAGGGGCATATATTTCCTTTGTGAATGAAATGAAACCAAGGGGATAAGTATAATAAATTATGAGTGCTCACTTATCCTGATGGGGAGAAAAGAAAGGTTGATTTTCCTTCCAGAGCAGCCCCCTGATCTAGCTAATCTATTAAAGAATAATTGAACCAGCAACAATCACTTCCATGCAGTATCTACTAATTACGCTACTCTATAAACATTCTCTGCATTCAGACATGCTAATTGCTAAAACGGGAACATTACATCACCAAGGGTGTCGTTAGAGTTTTAGCTACTCCCTGATTCAGAAGATCTAACCCTGAAATATGAAGGCTGTGTGCTTTTTCCCCCTTTTCTGACTGTGCTCTGACTCTCATCTCTTATTCTGAAACCTTTGCTTCCTCCAAATTCAAGTCTTTTGTCTTCTTTTGTGTTATCAACCTCATAAGCTATCCCAAAATATACCATTTCTCTTAAATGATTCACACATTTAAAAAATCTTATTTAGTAAACTCCCAGACAGCTGAAAGAAAAGGCACCATGAACTGAGCCTGATATATTCCATTCAGGCCTCCATTTGTATCTTTCAAGTGAGAGACTTGGATTATGTGTCAATTAGGATTAGGTTCAACTGTAACAGAGACCAAGACAACAGGGGCTTAAATCAAACATGAGGTTATTCTCCTCCAGTAGTGAAGCCTGGTGCTAAGAGCACGGGGCTACAACATTAACTCTGTATTCATCAAGGACCCAGGCTCCTTCTGTATCATTGCTCTGCTATCCTCTGAACTTGACTTCCACCTCTGGTCTAGGATGGCTGCTCTAGATCAAGCTAGCATGTCTACATTTCTGCCGTCAGTGAAAAAGGGCACATTGCCTTTCTAAATGGTACTACCCAAAGTCACATTCAACATTTCCACTTTTAAGCCATTGAGTAGCTGCAAGAGAGTCTGGGAAATGAGGTGTCTATTCTGAAAAGCCATTGACCAACTGAAAGTTGGGGATTCTATTAGCAATGGAGGAAAGGGAGAACAGATATTGGGAAGAGCTAGCTGGCTCTACCACACACTAGATTGATGATTTTGAAATTGTATCCTCAAAGTCCTAGGGTTTTGGTATATTGCACAGAGGCTACTGTGGGTCTAGAATGGGGCGATATGTGGGTAAATTTGCACAGGATCCCAGAATACTTACCAAAATCAGAGTATATATCCCCCCTTTTGAAGTGTAACTGTAGTAGAACATTTCTGATGGGTGGCAGTGGTCTAGACTGAACCACTGGCAGGTGACTGGTAAGAATTCTCAGGGCCCCAGGGAAAGGGGTGCTTTGAGTGGTGCCCTGGGTTGCTCAAGGGGAAATCTGATTCTGGAGCAGGCTGCCAATCCTGGACAAGGACACGGTGAACTAGCGTTAGACCAGTTTTCAACGTTGACATCATATGGCACTAAGAGAAGCAACAGCAGCTGACAACTGGGCCCTGAAATTGGACTGATACGATTCTGTATTTTTCTCTCTGAAAGGGTTGTGATCCAAGTGATGGCTACGGTAGGGGTTCTCAACCTTGGCACCCTTGACATTGTGGGCTAGATAATTCTTCATTGCACATGACTGTAATGTGTATTGTAGGACGCTTAGCAGCATCCCTGGCCTCTACCCATTAGGCACCAGGAATATCTCTCCCATTGTGAAAACCAAAAATGCCTCCAGACATTGACAAATGTCCCCTGGGTGCCAAATTACTTACAGCTGTGAACCAATAGGTCAGAATCTAGGTAATGATGCACACTTTTGTACTTTGCTAGTGGTTGTGCAATTTGGTACCAATCCTTTCATAAATGAGATACATAGCAAAGGCCTTAAATATGTCCATGACTTTAACTTAATCCCATTTCTTGGACTCTGGCCCAAGGGAACAATTTGCAAGAGGCTTTCTGTCTAAAGGTACTTGTTGTAGTACTATTTTCAATAGACAAAAAAAATTAGAGGGCTTCCCTGGTGGCGCAGTGGTTGAGAATCTGCCTGCCAATGCAGGGGACAAGGGTTCGAGCCCTGGTCTGGGAAGATCCCACATGCCACGGAGCAACTGGGCCCGTGAGCCACAACTACTGAGCCTGCGCGTCTGGAGCCTGTGCTCCGCAACGAGAGGCCGCGACAGTGAGAGGCCCGCGCACCACGATGAAGAGTGGCCCGCGCACCGCAAGGAAGAGTGGCCCCCGATCGCCGCAACTAGAGAAAGCCCTCGCACATAAACGAAGACCCAACACAGCCAAAAATTAATTAATTAATTAATTTTAAAAAATTAGAAACAACAAAAAATATTAAACAGTAGGGAAAGAATTAAATAAACCATGGTAGATCCATGTACCCACTAAAATGTGTTTTTGAGTTTATAATAACATGGGGAATACTTAGAATGATAAGTAAGCAAATAAAAAACCTATGCAAAATAAAAGACAAGTAGGAAACTCACTAAAAATGGTAGACTCTGGGGGGGGGCGCGGTTCGGGAGTGATTTTTTTTTTCCTCCTTCCTTCTATTTTCCTGTAGTTTCTAAACTTTCTAAGCTCCCTATGAATGAGTTTATTCCAAACTGCAAAACAAAACTACAAAGAAAATCCTAATTAAAAAAAAATTCTGGTGCCTGTCCTGGAGGATCCACAGACCTTTGCGAGCATTCCTGTAAGTGCATGCTGTTGGGAGAGAGGCCAAACAGATATTCCCTCCTGCGCCGAGGTGCCAGGCTTTGTGCCAAGTGACCCTGCCACCCTGGCCACAACCCACTGAACCAGGAATCCCGACTGAAGGCTCCAGGAGACTGGGCGGAAGGAAGCCCAACCACCCATGAGGAGGCTTGACTCCAGGCACTGGAGGTGCTGTCAGAGAGGAGCCTTTGACACTGGATAGCGAAAAATAGGGCCAATCAGATCCTGTCTCGGGAAATGTGCTTGGAAAAACTCTCCAAGGAGGCTCTTCTGCCCCTCCTGAGAGATTAACAAGGACAACCAGACCATTAAGCAGCTGGGAATCCTGAGCAATGAGGGCTGTTATTCTGGTTCCTCAGGAGGCTGCGGAGATGGCTTTCCTTACTCCCTACTTTCGTACAAGAAGCGCCTACCATACAGAGAGATGTAGGCAGAGTGGGCCCCGGTGTCGGACAAAGCTCAGCTCCCTTTGGGTGTGTGTAGTGGACGTTATATGGGCAGCTGGAACCCTCCTCCCAACTCTGCTGGTCCCAAAGGCCACTCCACAGATGAGTGTCACAGGAAACTTGTTAAATTCCAGATTCCAGGCTCCCCTCCTAGAAAGATAATTTCACTTAATAGTCTTGGAGAGTGGGGAACTCAAGAATTTGTATTTAAGAGTTCCCAGATAATTCTGATGCATAGACCAGTTTTGGAACCAGTGTTTTACCCACTACTAAAAAAACTACACCATCCTGCTCTAACTCTGAAGTAACCCCTAACAGTAGGATGGCTCCTCAAAAAAATTAAACATAGAACTACCATAAGATCCAGCAATTTCACTCCTGGGTATATAGCCAAAAGAACTGAAAACATGGTCTCAAACAGATATCTGTACACCCATGTCCACAGCAGCATTACTCACAATAGCTGAAAAGGTGGAAGCAACCCAAGTGGTCAGCACAGATGAATGGATAAAAGAAATGTGGTATATACATAAAATAAGTCTTATTCAATGTGGTATATACATAAAATAAGTCTTATTCAACCTTAAAAAGGAAGGAAATTCTGACACATGCTACATTGTGGATGAACCTTGAAGACATACTGCTAAGTGAAATGAGCCAGACACAAAAGGACAAATATTGTATGATTCCACTTCAATGAGGTTCCTATAGTAGGTAAATCCACAGAGACAGAAAGTAGAACAGGGGTTGCCAGGGGCTGTGGGAAGCTATTATTTCATGGGTACAGAGTTTCAGTTTTGGAAAATGAAAGAATTCTGAAGATGGGTGGTGGTGATGGTTGTACAACAACGTGAATACAGTTAATGCCAGTAAACTGTACACTTAAATATGGTTAAAATGGTAAATGTTATGGATATTTTACCACACACACATACAAAAACCCAATAAACCAGCAATGACTAAACAAAACAAAACAAAAACCTATACAATTCTTTCTAGCAAGGAAATAAGCCACCTCAAAGAAATCATAGCCAAGAAAATAACTTTTTTTTTTTTTACCAAACACTGTCAGAGATAAAAATCTTTAGAAAAGAAAATTAGTTCAGAACAAGCTTCTGTCATCATATCAGTGTCCCTTATCATAAAATAAACAGAGAGAAACAGGAAATGGGAGACTAAAATAAATCTTCTGTTTCAAGAAAAAAGAAATCATTCCTAAAAGTTTACACGCAGATCTTTCTGGATCTTTCAAAATGTCTCTGAAATGTTGCAGTTCAAAGCTTTTCAAATACTACAGCCTCCACCCACTCCCCGGATATGCATTTACTTCCTCTCTTATAAACATAACTTCCTTTGTTGTTCGAACAGATTCAGTGACTCTGGGGTCTCCTTGTGGTTGGTGCCCACCGACAAGCCCTGTTCCTCGAATCAGCTGGGAAACCCTTCAGGGTGGGCAGTGACTTGCCACAGACAAAAAGGAGACAGGTTGAGGGGACAGTGTGACAGAAGATGCTGTGAGTGGGGGGAGGCATCTATCAGGAGATCGCACAAATGTGAATGGCTGCTATCAGGGTGGTAAGCTGCTAATCAGTGTTTTCACAGATGAGACCAAAAAAAAAAAAAAAAAGCCAACTTTAAACAACTTTAAATATAGCTTGAGTGATGTTTAAGTTACCATTAGGCCTGTCTGCAAAAGAGTGAAAATCCAAAAGAACAGTGATTTAAATAGCACAGAAGTTTCTTTCCCTCCTTGTAAATGAATCCAGCAGGAGGGAGCTGGCCTGCTGTGATGGTTCTGTGAGGTTGTCAGGGACCCAGGCTCCTTCTGTCTTATCACTCTGCCACCCTCAGCTCACGGGACAATGGGATGATTTGACTATTTAAGCTTCAGCCTTAATCAAGTCTAGATTCTGGCCCAGGAGATAGAGGAAGGCATGAAAGGGTCCCTTCCTTCTAATAAGGTAAGTTGCATGTAACCCTCCCATGTATATTCCACTGGTCAGAACATGTTCTCATGACCACACCTCGCTACAGGAGAGGATGGGAAATGGATCTTTATTCTGGGGAGCTGTTGCACAGCTGAGAAAGGGAAGGCTGATATTGGGGTCAATGGTTAGCAATCGTTGCCCCCAGGAAGTTGCGTCAGAAGGTAGAACTTGGGACTTCTTTTTCACAAGTACCACAGACCTTCCACATGAGACTCTTCTAGGCCAATCGTCTCATTTAATCAATACAACTTCCCTGGGTTTGCGTTATTTCCACTTTAAAAAGGTAGAAGGATTCCAAGAGTTTGTGTCACTTATCCAAAGCAGCTCCATAAGCTATGCCGTTGGCCTTCCAATTCTTCAGAATCAGCCCTGAGTGGTCACAAAGCCCCTTCCTCTGTAGCACCGAGAGGGGCAGGTGGATGGGCCTGGGGACAGCTGTGTGGGTCTCTCAAGGTTTCTCAGCTCCAGGCATGGTCACCTCTACACATTTATGTCTTCCTAACTCCGAACCCTGCCAAGCAGGACTCCAGGAGCCCATCACATGGCAAACTGTACACATCACCCCAGCCCTGCTCTTACCCTGAAGGCTGGAAACCCTAGGCTGGGCCGCCAGCTTGCTTGCTTTCCAAGTTGATGTTAGCATTCTGGGGCAGATTCACTCATCCCCGATTTGCAGCTGTACCCACTTTTGTTGAGGACATGTCTGTGCTGGAAGGGTTGGAGGGCACTTACTGCAGACCCCAGAGAGCCAAAGGGAAAAAGGAGCATCAACCCCGAGCTGGGCTCCCCCGGGGCTGAGACATCTGTCGTTAGGAAGGAACACGTAAAACTAAAAAGAAACCGCCTTTGGCTGGCTCTGTCTTCTCTTGACGGTTATTTGGGTTCCTTTCATATTTTCAATGAACTCTCTTGAGGGATTAGGAAATTTAATGTTTAAATCATTGGGGATGAGGAGTGAGCCAAGAAGAGTAACTTTTAAAAAGAGACTAGTTCTGTTCTGCCTACGAACTGCCCGGTCCACCCCCTGGCCGGTGTGTGCAGCCTGACTGTTCTAACTCACACAGTGTCTGCATTGCTGGAGGAGGACCACAGAGGCTTCTCGACTCCACACAAGGTCATTCCACATGAGCTCGGGGCTGACTCCCTAAAAGCACGTCTCCCGTGAAAAGGACAGAGTCTGGGTTACCCATTCCTTCGGCGGACCTCCAACTCCACAGATCACACCCCTCCACTACTGTCCTTCTGACCACTACAGAGAATCCTTCTGAAAAGCTCTTAATTTCTGTTTTAAAATACCTTTCAATAAAAGACGTAAAAGTAAATGCTTGTTTATTATAAATTCAGAAAAGAAACTAAAAAGAAGGGAAAAAACTGCCTGTTATTCTATCACCCAGAGATAACTGTGACTAACCTTTCGTATATTTTTCTAAGCACATATACGTGTATGTTCATATGTACATGCATGCGTGTGTAAAAAGCTTTTGAAAAGCAAATATGGCCTCAGACTATTTTATAACCAGCTTTTTACCACTTAGCAATAGGCCCCAGACATCTTTCTATGTCAATAAATATATACCTACAATATTTTTCTTAGTGACTGAAGATACTACATTGTACCATCATTTTTTAAAAATCCCCTATTGTTGGACAGTAAGCTTAGTTCATTGCTCTATTTTTGGAAAAAATTATTACTATTATTATTATTACTAAAGATCTTAGGGCACATGCTTGATTATACGCTTAGAATAAACTCCTAGAAGTAGAATGCTGGGCAAATGCTTTGCAAACTGTTAGGATTTTTTGATATACATGGTCAAATTTATCTGTAGAAAAGTTGTAATAATTTACATTCATCTTCCATGTATGAGGAGGTTCCCGATGTTCTAGTTTACACTAGACACTATGTTTTTCTTTAAAGTCCTGGAAAGTCAATGACATTTTGTAATCTTTTGGGAAAGAATCACAGTTGCATATCCATCCTATACACAAAGCTTTCCTTCCATGACAGCTCCATCTGAGAAGTCAGGCCCCCAAAGGAGCCAAATTAGACCCAAATTCAAATATATCTGGGTCTCAGAACATCGTCTCATTTCCATCAGCCTCTGAACACACATCTGGCCAAACAACTCTCTGTGATTTGTGACCTGGACTGGATTCAACGCTGACCTAGATAGAGAGTACTTTGGATCTCATTACCCACCCTCCAAACCATCTGGTGCTGGCTAAACAGGTTATCCACGCAGTAGGAACCTCCATCCCTCAACTAGCTTTCTTCTTGCCAGGTTTCTTCCAAAAAAAAAAAATATTTTCTACCTAGCTCCTTACACACAAAAAAAGAGGATATGGATTATCTTTTGCATATCTTAACCTGATAGACAAGAAGCTTATTTTTTAGAACTTAGCAATTCTACAGATTCGATCACAGCTCCCTGGATGGACCAGGAGACAGTGAAAAGGCAGAGAAGGGGAGAAGGAATGAATTCCCATGGTCACAGGACCGGGGCCTGAGGCGTTGCCTCTGCATGTTATCTCACTTATGTTAATATTTAAAATATTTGTGGTTGGGGGGGAAATGCCAATTATCTTCAAAACAGAGAATCTGTTCTTGGCTACAAGTGTTTTTTCAAATTCCTAGAATTAAAGCAGACTGTTCTTCCAGGCTCATGAGCTATTTTTATCTGCAAAAGTATGGAGCACACATACGTGTTCCCACGTTCATCTATGTGCACGGACACTGGGGTTCGTTACTCTGTTACTCAAGCTCTGTTGAAGGCAGAGCTAAGGGACAGTAAGCTTGGTGCTTTACCACCTTTGCAGAAGCGTATTGCTGTGGGGTGAAGGACTGTCTTCCTTTATAATTACTCATTTTCTCAAATGACATTTTGGGATTTTTAAAAGCAGTCATGGAAAACAACACAGTTACATAGAAAACAAACTTACGGTTACGAAAGGGGAAAGGGGCAGGGAGATAAAAGAGGAGTTTGGGATGAACAGATAACACCACCATATATAAAACAGATCAACAACAAGAGCCTACTGTAGAGCACAGGGAATCATATTCAATATCTTGTCAAAGCCTATAATGGAAAAGAATCTGAAAAAATACATATATAATATATATAATATATATATATATATATCTGAATCAGTGCTGTACACCTGAAAGTAACACAATATTGTAAATCAACTATATTTCAACTTTAAAACATTAAAATCAGTCATATAAAGCAAAATAGACCTTTTTTTTGAACCTCTAGTGTTCATTGTGTTGTGTTGTTATGGTCTTTTGTCTTTTGACCCTGGCATTTCTTTACTCATGCACAACATCCTCATCGAGGGCCTCCTGTGGGCAGAGGCCTCCGCTGGGTACCGTGGAAGGCCTCAAGACAGAATCGCTCGTCCAGCTCTGTCCCCAACCAGCTGTCATGAAGGGGTCCCTGCAATTCACACAGCCACAGTTTATGCACCTTTAAAACAAGACACCTGGCCTTACTGCCCACAGGCACTGACTCCCCTGCACTTGTGGGCTCCTCAACGGCCAGGGGTGGTGGTGGGGGTGCCCTGAGCAGGCTCTGGCTGGCATCCCAGGCCACAGGTCAGAGAGACACATGGCTTGCTCTGGAAGTGAAGCAAGTCAAAGCTGGATGGAACCCCGCCCCGAGCCATGCCCACAATCACAGGTAAGCCCGACGGATGCTGAGGTCCTAACAAAGGTGTCTGATCCAAACTAACGCCACTGTAGTCATATATCTGTGGCTCTATTAAAATGTTTTGTGATGAAAATTTTCAAAAATACGCAACATAGATGGAAGAATAAAATGAAAACTCAGGCACTCATCACTCAGCTCCAACAATTTTAACTCTGCCCCTGACCCTCCGAATCCCAGACATCCTGTCATTTTACCCGTAAGTGCTTCAGTGCGTGTCTGTAGTTAGAAAGGATGTTTTAGAAATATAACCGCCATGCTGTTATCCACAAAATTAACAGTTATTCCTTAATATCAGGTTAGTTCTCTTAAAGATGTCTCTTCAGGGCTTTTTTTCAAATCAGGATCCAAACAAGGCTCACACTTTTGTTTTGATGGTCCCTTCTGTTCTGTAACCGTTTCCACTCCTTTGTAAATTTTCATTTCCTTGCAGTTGGTTTGTTGAAGACACCAGGTCACTTTATTTCGTAGGATGTCCCACGTTCCAGACTGGGCTGCTTGCTTCCTTGTAGTGTTGCTTAATTTGTTCTTCAGTCCCCTTTACTCCCTGTAAACTGGTAAGACATCTAGAGGCTTGATGAATTTCAGGATCCTTTTTTTTTTTTTTTTTTTAAGGCAAGAATGTGCCTGAGTTGGTGCTGTGTATTTGACATTGCATCCCCTTAGGGAGCACATCTGGTCTGGCCATCCCACTTATAGTGATAGATCAGAGGGCTCAGGTAGCTAAGTAAGGGGGTGACCCTGACGGGAAGCAGAAGAGATGGGATTTGGACCTTCTCAGTCTGATTCCAGAATCCACAATTTTAGCCACTCCCCCATCTTTCAGGAAAAACAAGTGCTCCACTTTTATACCTTTTTCTCGGTTTCTGGACTCCTGTACCCACCACCCATCTTTCCCCTGTACCAAGGACAAGCACCACTAGTTGTAGGTCAGATGCCGTAGTTTAAATTGGGGAGGAACACAAGGTCAGTGCTTTCAAGCACCAGAAGGTCCAGGTGTGTCTTGGGTGCTCCTTCTGTACGCTGGGTCATGGTCAGAGGTGTAAGAGGTGGGGAGGGTCTGGGAAGGGGGTGGCATCTGACCAGAGTTTTCCTTGGCCGCTGCATTTCTCTCCAGCCCTAAACCCTTCAGGCTCTGGATGCAAGAGCCCGGGACCCCACGGTGCCAAATGTCAAAGGGATTGAGAATGACTACGAAAGTGTGATCACATTTCCAGTCTTTATCATGAATCTCCCATTTCCTTATTTTGCCTTCTTTTCATGCCCTCTTCTGCCATGATTTTTTTCTCTCAGTTTCTCTCGGTTTCTCTCGGTTTTCACTGGCCTCATCTGTCTTGTCCCTCCCTCATGGGACAGGGGCCTTTTAGAACAATCACACACTGAAATGACACGCCAAAGGCAGTCAAGGTAGCGAGAGAAAGGTGGGCATCTTAGGTGCTGACCTCTGAAGTCTCTGCAAGTCCTAAATCTGAGGGTCTATCTCCACCTTGCACGTAGGGAGACACTCCCATGAGAGACTCCTAGCCAGGTCCTGGGCACAGGGACCCCAGGGAGCTGAGGGGTGGAGAAGGCAGAGAAACAGGAGAAGACTGGAGAGAGAAAGACCATCTGATGGGAAACAGAGAAATCCCTCCCAGCGGGCTCTGGTGCTGTGTTTCTCCTTAATTCACCAAGGCTGTGTTCTTTCTGTCCATGCATGAGCTGGGCTACCGGCCTCAGGCCTCCTAGAGGACACAGATGTATTTGTTCTTGCCTTTTGTGGTGGTGATTACCTTTGTGCATTGCTCTCCTTCACTTACAAGGAATATCTGTAGAGATTCTTACCATTTACAAGGTCGTGAACCCTCACAGTGACTCTTAGGGTGAAGGATCATCATCACACTCACGGTCACTTGAATACAAGACTCAGAGCCTGTAAAGGCTTGAGGTTCCCCCATGATGAAGCGGCTGGGCCAGGATTGAACCCATGTGCCTGGAAAGCTGAGCATCTTCCCCTATGACCACCCCCTACCCCCAACCCGCCTACACAAGGTTTCCTTCAGAGAAACAAGAGGGGCTTGGGTGTCACTTTCTTCAGGACCCAGTGACTCTTCTTCCCAAGAACTCGGTTGAGAGCGCCGGTTCCACGTGCTCTGTTTGTGGTCAGCGTCCCGTGGGAAAGGGTCAGCTGGCTGTTCAGAGTGGGACAGAATTTTTGGTGAGGCCTCCCTTTCCCGCTCTAAGTAATGAAAGCATTGGTACTCCCAGGGGGGGTTCTCCTTAGGACACATTCCTTGTTGTTATCGCTATTGATGTGGTTTGTGGTTTTGCCTTTTTAAATTAAAAATCATCGTTTCTCCAATCGGGAGTCCTATGTGTTCATTTTGAGACTCTTAGAAAAATGGAGAAAAGCATAAAGAAAGGCAATCTTGTCCGGTCTCCTGCCACCTCAAGCCACAGCGAGGACTTGGTGGGTTTCCTTCTTGCCTCCTGTGCCCCTGCAGATGCCCGCCCCACGCTTCTCTGTGCCTGGAGCCTCACAACAGGCCCCGCGTCCTCTCGTACGTCAGGGTTCGGCTACGAGGGAGGCCTGGCAGGGGAAGGACAGTGTGGTTGGGAATTTATTCCCCTCACTCCCTTCTCTGCAAGGTCACCTCTGCCGAAGGTCACTGCTCCTTTCAAGACCCAGGAGCCAAACAAGGCACTCGCGCCCCACAGGCTCTGGTAACTGTTCCTAATCTCCTTCCTTTGGGCCCCAGGTGGCAGGGCTCTGGGTGGTAAAGCCCCAGCTACTGCAGCACTGGTTGTTCCCCCACACCCGCTGCCCACACTTACGTAAATAACCCTGCCTAGGTTATCCTGTTTTGAACGTGCCATGTTTTCTGTTGGGAACTGGACTGCCTCACCTTCTGACTCATTGGTATGTCAAGACCTTTCCCTTGAAGCTCCCATGGCCATGCTATTTTCTGAGGTTTCCAAAGCAATGTATGAAGTAGAGCCTGGAATAAAGTTGGGGGTCCTGGGGCAAGAAGGCATCTAATTTCCTGACTCCCAGCAGCACCCCTCTCACCGGACCTGGCTCGGAACTGCCCCAGGCCCGTGTCCACACGTTGTGATGTGCCACCCACCTCCACCCACTCCCAAGCACCTCCAACTCCTACTGCCCCTATATCTCCATTAAAGTCACTCCTTTTGTCACCAGAATTATCTCCACGAGGTCCCGCTTGGAAAGGAAGTTGTAGCAGAGGAGGAAGGAATCCTGACTTTTTCACCCCAGAGGCCTCTGCACACGATGCTGCCTCAGACCCCCGCTCACCGGCTGGCTGAGTCTACCTGCCCCTCGTATCTCGGCTTTGAAGGCTTCTCTGAGCTCTGTACCCTCGTGGCTTTTCCGTGTTGTAACTCTCCTCATGAGGTCCATGAGGGCAGGCACCGTGTCCCACTCACCCTTCTACCTGGCACCCGCCCATAGCACCTGGCATATAATAAACACTCCATCAATACGTTGAATATTGTACATTTGGGACATCCTCCAGTATCAAGTTTTCCCATTAGCCCCATGTTGAAGGACTATTTCCATTTGGAAGAACCCTTGAATTGAAGGAGCCAGCCATTGCTTCCTGGAATACTGTATATACATTAGAAGCCATTTACCCATCCCCACAGGCACTAAGGTGCCGGGACCCTACAAAGGTGTGTTTGTGGGAGGTGGGTGTGGGGAATAGAACAAAAGCTGCACCTTTGTCAGAAACTTTTGTGGGGCTGTTGACGCGAGAGGAAGCAGAGTGTGAAAGCAGAGCCGGGGAGTCGGGAGAAAATTCTAGTCCATCATTTTTCCAAGAGTCAGGTATATAAAGAAACACCAGTGCTGCTGACGGTCCTAGGAAGATAGACTTCAGATGCAGTTTCAGTCTTCTGGAGTCACTTCTGAATTTATCTACCATATTTAACTTTACCTCCTAGTGCGGGGTCAGGGGAGCTTTGAGTATTAGTGAAATATTTCAAACCTCCCTTTAAGAGGAAAAGATGAATACCTCTATTTGCACAAAGAAACGGTGGAAAGATATACAAGGAACTAGTGAAGTGATGACTTCCGGGGATGGAGTGGAGGATCCAAGCAGACTGGGTAGCAGAGAGAGGGAAACTTCTCAATTATAACTTTTGATATTGAGTTTTGAATCATAGGAATTTATAACCCATTTAAAAAAGAAAATCACGTTTGAAAAACCTTCCCTGAGAAGAGCAATAACTTTCCATCTTTTTTTTCACTTCAACCCACTCAGGTGGGGCAAGAGACCTTACTGTCCATTTATTCTGTCCTTTTACACTTTCCAGTGGAAGAAACAATGGGACTTGTTTATAATAACGAAGTGTCAGAGAGGGGAGAGCGGGTAGCATTATGTAAACATTTGCTGTGGCAACTGGGGTATGATGATTCCTATGTGAACCACAATGTATCTTCCAATTTAGTTAACTAGAAAATTACGGGCCCCAAATATGGATGTGGCAAATATAGAAACCTAAACATCCTAGAGAAGATGAGAAAACCTAAAACCAACCACGTGGATAACACAGTAGCAGCAACTGCTAAGAGAGAAAACAAAACTTGCTTCCTCCTAAGTGTGGGCATTTGGCTGTTTACAGTTTTGCACGCACAGCAGGAGCTTTGCAAGCTGCCACATGTTGCATAGATGATAGAATTTTGGATAAATGCTGAATAAAAGTATTCTGGTGACACGCTCATTTTGGTTCATGAATTCCAAATTCAGTCACCCTTAATGATCCACTTAATAAGTTAATAGTAGAAAGTGATTAGTTCTCCCTAAATGACAGCTGGAGGATTGCGTGGCATTCACCCAGAAGAGCAGAAAGGACTCATAAGTTTGGAAAGTAATTTGCATCCATCAGAATTCTTGCATCTCCAGTGGCCTTTGAGACCACTTCGAAAATGGCTCTATTAGAATTACTGTACTGGTAAAAATTTATAAAGCTACCCTGCTCCGAGGTGGCCAGAGTCCTAGAGAATTTGGACTCTGTGATGGAAAAGATCACCCATCTAAATCATGTTTTTTCCCAGTAGGAAGCAGCCCTTCAAACAATGAAGGTCCTTCTTAAGTACCAGCTTTAGCCTCTGGGATAACTTTTCTAGAAAGAGCTTGCTGGGTGAGTTACAAACACTTGGGGAAATGTTTTCACAAGGAAGTTCTAAGAACTGTTGAGGACTGAGTAGCTCTACCCTTCCGTACATTTTTAACCACAGTTAAGCTTCCCTGGCAAGGAGTGATGGAGCTTTCGAGGCAGTGATTTTAGACCCTCTGACCCCCTCGACCCTCTTGTCCTAGATCTTCCCAGCATCTGTCCTGTTCTATCCTGTCTCTCACATCGAATTCTACACTGACCTTTGGACTTAGGGGCCCTCTTGGGCTTCCCTAACTTTGATCATCTCATGCTATCACTTGTGACTTGCACCCACTCCTCTAACACCTGATCCAGCTCCAGCTCCAGGGGACCAAAGAGGAGGTAAGATGCAGTAAAATGAAATCCCCACGGCTCTTGAATCCAAACACCTCTACGCCTTAGCCTGCTATGGTTACCCATCATGGACACTTAGGAGAACGCTGAGCCACGTGGCATGGATCTGCACTTCCCAGGAACTGAGAATATGGGTACGTACAGGGTTGACAGTCAGCTGGTTAAATACTGAATTACTTCCCTGTCACTTGGTACAGCTATTGACCCACTACCTGGACCACCTAGGCT
This sequence comes from Hyperoodon ampullatus, assembly GCF_949752795.1. Taxonomy (NCBI): domain Eukaryota; kingdom Metazoa; phylum Chordata; class Mammalia; order Artiodactyla; family Ziphiidae; genus Hyperoodon; species Hyperoodon ampullatus. The sequence continues at coordinate 47,058,521 of NC_136923.1, read as the reverse complement.
CCTTCCCTGGAACTCCATAGACCTTCTCCTAAACCTGCAGCTTTAGGGACAATACCTGGCCAATCAGGAGCAGGAGTGGGGGTAGGGCCTTGGTTGGGTACCCTTGGCCAAAATCCATTCTGAATGGCCGATACCTGAGCCAGACTAGTTGTTATCTATCTCAAATATCAACCTTTACAAGTGAGCCATGGTCTTAGAGATTTCCAGATAAATAAATGAAAAAGAAAAAAGTCAGACAAGTGACGGCTGTGCCGATACTCCCAGCTGGCAGCCTCTTCTCTTCAAAGGCTGCCCCAGAGGTATAAGCAGATGATTTACTAAATACTGCCTTTTGCCAAATCCCCAGAGGCCCTTGAATGTTGGGTGCTAATAAAGCTCAAGTTATTCTTAGGCATGTGGTCTATGTAGGTCACTGCCAAGTGCTGGCAAAGAAAAGCCAAGCAAACAAGCTAACCCTGGCTAGAATGTGGATGAGGAACTGCAACCCCTTCTCTAAACAGGAAACATGCCTGAAATCTTTTTTGTCTCCAGAAGGACTTGGCTTCCTCACCTGTAAAATGAGGGTCCTATTAATGACCCCCTTCACCAGTGTCTCAGGATTTTGGACAAGAAATAAGCCTCTTTAGAAAAAAGTGGGGGAACCCACCAGGCAAGAGTATTGGGAGATTCAGCTTCACCCTGTAGAGGCTTGGATCCTTTGGATTTTCTGTCGCTGCCACACTGCAGTGCTTGGCTTCCATTTTACCTGGCAGCTCCTGAGAGGGACCGTGGCCATGAGTGGGGCAGGAAACAGCTCCAGGAATTCAAGGTCTTGACTAAAGGAAAGAGCAGATCTGTGCTTCCAGTTCTGCTTGGACACAGGCTTTTTTCGGATGCTCACAGGAAGATGACTCGTGTCAAGCTTTCAACCATTTGGACAAAGTTCAGGATTGTTCTTTAGCAAGACCTCTTCCTGAGCAATAAGGAACACACGCATTTCCCAGGCATCCTGTTGGGCGGTGATGTTCCCTCTTTACCAAGCTCTCTGAGCTGGAAGGGCATCCGCACAGGCAGGAGAGACAGAGGGGTTGGGGCCACGTGTCTGGGGGAGGGTGGTGGGGTTGGAGGTGTCTGGGGGTATTGCTGGAACGCAGGTGCAGGAGGACCCTCCCAGGGAGGAAGGAAGAGCTAGGACAGGCAAGAGAGCGGTGGACCTGCCCGTGCTGATGTGCCTCCCGATGGGAGGTTTCCAGGCTGAGTCACCTCATCTGAACCTGGCAAAGAATGGGAAACCATTGGGAGAAAGAAAAGGAAGAACCAAATTCAGGCCAAGCCAGAGGGAAGGGGCAGGGTCATGGGATTTCTGGGACAGTGGAGCCCAAACTGAGCCCTTAAGCATGCTCCTTTTTTTTTAAGAAAAATTAAAACTCAGCTAATGTACACTTCCTCCTGTTTTAGAGAACATGTGAAGTGAACCCACATCTTCAGGGTTTTTTTTGTTTTTTGTTTTTTGGCCTCTCCCGTTGCGGAGCACAGGCTCCAGATGTGCAGGCTCTGGACATGCAGGCTCAGCGGCCATGGCTCACGGGCCCAGCCACTCTGTGGCATGTGGGATCTTCCTGGACCGGGGCACGAACCCGCGTCCCCTGCATCGGCAGGCGGACTCTCAACCACTGCGCCACCAGGGAAGCCCTTCAGTTTTATTTATGTACTAAATAAGCACATGTAGCACTTATTTGGTGCCAAGCACTCTTCCACAGTTTGACAAGTTTTAACTTATTTAGTCCCCAGGACAATCAGGGGTCCTATGATTATTCCCATTTTACGGCGAGGAAACTTGAGGCATGGCAGAAAGGGTTAAGTGGCTAACCCATGGGGAAGAGGAGCCGGGACTGGACCCCAGGCAGCCTGGTTTCTGTGCTTTCAACTCTTGAATTGATTTTTTAATAGACTTTATTTTTTTAGAACAGTTTTAGATTTATAGAAAAATTAAGAAGATAGCACAGAGGTTTCCAATACATCCTGTATCCAGTTTCCCCTGTTATAAACATCTTACATTAAGGTGGTATATTTGTTACACTTAATGAACTAGTATTGATCATTATTATTAATGGAAGTCCACAGTTTATTTGGATTTCCTTAGTTTTTACCTAATGTCTTGTTCTGTTCCAAGATCCCATCCAGGTTACTGCATTCCTCATGTCTCCTTAGGCTCCTCTTGGCTGTGGCAGTCAGTTTCTCTGACTTTCCTTGTTTTCCATGACGTTGATGGTTTTGAGCAGTGCTGGTCAGGTGTTTTGCGATGTGTCTGATGATTTTTCTCCTAATTAGACTGGGGCCCAACCCTTGTCTTTTTTTTTTTTTAAACATCTTTATTGGAGTATAATTGCTTTACAATGGTGTGTTAGTTTCTGCTGTATAACAAAGTGAATCAGCTGTATGTATACATACATCCCCATATCCCCTCCCTCTTGCGTCTCCCTCCCACGCTCCCCATCCCACCCCTCTAGGTGGTCACAAAGCACTGAGCTTATCTCCCCCAACCCTTGCCTTTTGATTGTTACAGTGAGCTCTTGCAAGGCAGGTGCCAACCTAACAGGGACATCTGCCATTATTTGACAGAATTCCACACTAGGTATTTTTTTTCTTATGTATTTGGTTCTTTTCAGATGGAAAAGGAGACTTCTCTTTTGTCGTTGTGCTAAACCATCTGGTTCCGAGTAAAGAAAGTCATCTTACCCTAGACTCTCCCACTGGGGTAAAGCCCTTGGTTTACACTAGTTTCCATCTTCCAGGGTTGCAGGGTGCATTTCATTCCTCCAGCTGGGCCCTGTTCATCCCTGTTAAGACTCAGACCCCGGCACAGAGAAGTGTAAAGGGAAAGTCGGGGACTTGGTCCTGTAGGGCTGTGCGGGGTTCTATTTGCTTCCTTCAGCCAACATTTCCTCAAGCCTTGTCACTCCCACTGAAACCAGAGCGTGTGCGGCCAGCTGCCTCCCAGCTGCCAGGTCGTGGCTCTGTCTCCGCAGCTCTCCATCCCTGCTGTCTCCAGGGAGGCATCTCCTCAGCTAGCCCTGTGTGTGCACATCTGGAGAAGCTACCCCACTCCCCACCTTCCTCAGGTGCTGTCCTGGCAGGCGAACCTTCCTTCCTAGATGATAGACCACACCATCAGATGGATCCTGACAGTCCAGACTGGGAACACATGCATTTGATTTTCCCAGGGAGAACTCCGATCATAAAGATGTTTACGCATGAGGGAAGTGCTTGATATACGGCCTTGAGTGATAAAAATACAGGCCACCTTCTCAGAAAACTAAAAACAGAATTACCATATGGTCCGGCAATCCCACTCCTGAGCATACACCCAGACAAAATTATAATTCGAAAAGATACATGCACCCCTATGTTCACAGCAGCACTATTCACAATAGCCAAGACATGGAAACAACCTAAATGTCCATCAACAGATGAATCAATAAAGATGTGGTACACACAGACAATGGAATATTACTCAGCTATAAAAAAGAACGAAATAATGCCATCTGCAGCAACATGGTGCAACTAGAGATTATCATACTAAGTGAAGTAAGTCAGAAAGATAAAGACAAATACCATATCACTTAAATGTGGAATCTAAAATATGACACAAATGAACATATCTATGAAATAGAAACAGAATCACGGACATGGAGAATAGACTGGTGGTTGCCAAGGGGGTGGAGGGTGGGAGAGGGATTGGGATTTTGGGATTAGCAGATGCAGACTGGTATATAAAGAATGGATAAACAACAAGGTCCTACTGTATAGCACAGGGAACTGTATTCAATATCCTGTGATAAACCATAATGGGAAAGAATATGAAAAAGAATGTGTGTATATATATATATATATATGTATAACTGAGTCACTTTATTATACAGCAGTAACTAACCCAACATTGTAAATCACCTATACTTTAATTAAAAATATTTTTTTTAAATACACGCCACCTTTTAAAACCATGGCAACACAAGAGGCAGGACAGTTGCAAATGAAAGGGCGTTTAAAATATGGCAATAGGCTGCAGGTGTGTAAAGAAAGTTGATTAGGAAAACAGCTAGAGGGAATAGAGTCCTGCCTTCAGTCTCATCTCCACTGTGTCCCAGCTCAGAGCCTCACCAAGTTCCAAGGCCAACCCCCAATAACTGCTGGCTATATGAACAAGGGATGCAGAATATGCATCTCCTGGCTGCCTCCAGCAAGTCACAGCCCGAGCTTCCCATCTCTTTCCCTCCTTGCCTTCAGTCTGAACAGAGCTAACAACTTCGTGGCTCATTTTACCTTCCCAACCCTCCTCCTGCTAGGTTGAATCATTAGCCTCGGTTCCTCACCTTCTGCAGCAACCACATTCTCTGCTGTGTAACTCTGCAGATCCTCCCACAACCTTGGAAGGGAAACACTTCCCTGCCCCATGATTTTGGACTCGGCTGGAGGATATTAACAGATGTGACGCATACAGTGGTTCGAAATGTGCTTGTGTGGTTGGGCGTGTCCTCTTATGCCTCTCCCCGTCACCAGGAGAAGAACGTGCCCCAGCTAGCTTGCTGGTCCCGGGAGGATGAGAGGCATGTGGGACAGACCTGGACCCAAAGATCAACGTGGAACCCAACACAGCTGATCCCAGCCAAGATCAGCCAACCCCCAGCTCAAATGTATGAGTGAGAAACAAACGCTCCATGGAATGCCATCAAGCTTTCAAATCCTTTGGTACCAGCAATAGTACCTGCAGAGTAATATGCAGGACGAAGGTTTCTGGGAAGAGGAGACTTCATGTCCCAGGAGACCATTCCTTTCTTACATGAGCCTTCCTGATGATGTCACCGTCACCGGGACTCACCTCTCCCAGAAATTATTGGTCTGTTAGTAATAACAGTAATTAGCATTCACCTGGGGTTTTATGGGCAGGAGGCAGCAGCAACATACAACTATCTTATGAGGTGGAGAGGCCGGGATTATCACATTCATTTTGCAAAGAGAAAATTAAATACTCAGACGAGTTGGGTGACTCACCAAGACTGGACCAGGAGGCAGCTGTCTGAAGGAAGAACGCGATAAGGAGTTCCTCATACCCGGGGGAAGTCACGTGCGTGCTCGCGCAGGCGCCTTTTATTTTTGTAACATTACCTGTTATTAAAGGGATACAGGCCAATTGTAGAAAAATAGGAAAACACGGGAAGCATTAGTAAGTTTCCATCCTACCTAGTAGTATTTTGATTTATTTCTCTGTGTTATTTTTGTTATTATTTTTTTTGGCCGTGCCACGCGGTTTGCGGGATCTTAGTTCCCTGACCAGTTGCTCCCTGAAGTGGAAGTTCGGGAGTCCTAACCACTGGTCCACCAGGGAAGTCCCTCTCTGTGTTATTTTTAATGCATGTATATTTACTATATATTTTTATAAGTTAGAAGCATACTGTATATATAAGAACATTTCCTATGGCACTTAAAATTCTTTAAAGACAGTTTTTAATGCATACTATGTTCTATGGCTTAGTCTAATTTGTTTAAACATTCTCTATTACTGTAACTGTAGCCTGTTTGTAATTTTTTTGCCATGAAAAACAATGTTTTGGTGAAATCTTTGTTGGTACAGGAGGTAATTTATGTATTTAGTGCATGGCTGGTATAAATGGTAGCTGGTATAAATCTTTGTCTAAATCCCTGATAATTTCCTTATAATAAACTTCCAGATGAACTTCTGGGTTAATGAGTTTTAACACTGAAATAGTTTTTGTCAAACTGCTTTCCAGAAAGGATGTCCCATTTCTATTGCTAATTATGATGTTGCAGTTGCCCGTCTCACAGCCTCCTCACTAGCACTGAGTATTTTCTTTAAAACAAAGTATTGCTAATTTGATGGGTAAAAAATGGTAGTTTATTGTCGCATTTTTCATTCCTAGTGAGACTAAAAATTACCGCATAATTATTAACCATCAGTAACAGGATGACTGGGTAGAGGAGGCATTTGGATCAGGGCCTGGCATAATAGTTTTGAATGAATGAATTACCAAAGGAGGACCACGCTGTGCATGTGAGTAGAACTGCTAAGACTATGTGCTAAGGACTAAGGTTCTTGGTTGTGTGGACAGGGATTTATTCCCAGTCCTTTCTTGATCAAAAGGACAAAATGCTGGGATAGAAGTGAGGTTTTCGAGTGTCTACTGGGGTGACAGGACTGAGAACGAGTTGCTGGGCTTTGGAACTGGCGGACCGGCCAATGAGAACGCTCTTCAGGAAAAGGAGCCGGTAATGCAGCCCCTGGTAATTTGCAGCCCCTGGTCAGTAATTTTGGGGCTGGAGCTGCCAGTGGTGGCCTCACTCCTCCAGTCAACCCCTGACACCCCAAGCACACACTTGTGGTCATGGGGTGTACTTGGACTCTACAGACAATTCTGTTCTCAGGGGGAAGTTAGGACTGCGAACTGGAGCTTTCCCATCTGACTGCGTCATGATCTGACTCAGCCACTAGGCTGGCTGAACTGGATTATAGCTCCTGCGGTTTCTGTTCCTCCAAGCCTGGCGAGACCTCCTCCCTCCTGCCCTAGGTGAGGAGCCCCACCCCAGCCCAGAGCACTCTTGTAGTAATTATTACCCTGCCCTGTAATTTTTCATTCACAAACCATATGCCTCTCCTTGAAACAAACTACCTGAGGGTGGACGTAGGGTTTCATTATCTTGTATCTTCAGCAGCCAAGAGTGTGAGAATGAATGAGTGAATGAATGAATGAATGCTCCAGGAGTATCCAGAGTGCACCAAGAATAAACTAGGGCCTTGGAAACTGGTTGGGAGAAATAGCCAGAGATCAGTCTCTATTAATATGTTTCATGATGGAATTTTGCTCGACTGAGAAGTTATAACTTGGATATTAGTCTCTGTGGTTGGTTGAGTTTGGGGCAGAGACTACATCCCACATCCCCGTGCCTTGAAGTTTTCTGGTTTTGCTCTGATTTGAGCCATGTCTCAGCAAAAGCGGGAATTTTTTTTTTTTTTTTAACTATCTGCCCAGCTTTCTTCTAAAGGAGCGGTTCTCAAATTTAATATTGAGTACTAGAATCATCTGGAGTGCTTGTTAAAATACAGAAAGCTGACTTTCTGATTTAGCATTTCCAACAAGTTCCCACTTGATGCTGATGCAGGAGCCACACTCTAAGAACCACTGGTCGAAATGTTTTAATCTGGCCCCTGGATAAGGTGCCCGATTGACCTTCTCCCAAGTCGGCCTCTGGGCCAGGCCTCAGCTCTGTTCACCCCCACGACAGTTTGGAATGTCTTTTCTTGGCAGTCTGCATAGGCAGACGGGACCATCCTAACCTGTGTTAAGGCCACCAGGGTCTAAAAAGTGCTGCTACAGGGTCTGAAACCTCATCAGGACACCTACTAGCTTTCTGGAGAAGCACATGAAGCTTCAGGAAATGGAACTTTACACCCTGGGAAAACCCCAAGCTCCAGGAGCCAACCTTTGGACAGCAGGCAGCAGCCAGGGGCCTCACCCGCCCTCTTCCAGAGGCAAATCTCCTCAAGAGGGGGACACCTGGCTGTCACTTGTGAGGGTCTCCGTGCACTTTCCACTCCGCCCCGTCTGTGCCTGAGCCCACATCCTCTTTCTTTGTTGATCTTTACAGGAGAAGGTGAGAACCTGGGCTAAGATTTGCTTTCCAGCAGCTTCCCCATCACCATTCAAATAAAATCCAAGCTCCTGACCATGGGCTGAGCCTGCCTGGTGCTCGGACAGCATCTCCCTTCTCTCCAACTTGTTGGGTCCACTCTGACCTGCTGTCCTCCCTGGCTGGCCCTCAGACAGCAAGCCTGTTCCCATCTTGGAGCTCAGCAGTTGCCCTGCCTGCAGAGCTGGGGCCCCACATGGACAGGAGGCTGGCTGGTCAGGCATCGCCTCTCCAGAAAGAACTTCCTGTTCAGCCTCCGTAAAGCAGCCCTGCCTCCCACCTGGTCTTTCTGCCCCTATCGTCAGAGCACTTGTCGCCATCTGATGCCACCTCCAGAATGGAAGCCCCATGGAGGCCTGAACCTTGTCTGCCTTTCCTAGCTGCGTCCCCAGCACCTGGAGTGTGCCCGGCACACGGTCCTTGTTTAATAAGGATTTAAGGAATGAATTTGTGGCCTCCACCAGGTAGACTATGGAAGGCAGGAACTGGCATCCTTCAACAGCATATCCCAGACCTGGGCTCTAAAATCCAGAATCTGGCTCCAGGTTCACTGCTTAACAGCTGGTTCAAATGGGGAGAACCGGGGCCACAAATGAGGTTTCTGTCACCACCCCTGTCGCTTTGGACAGGCCCTGCCAAAGGGTTTGGATGACATCTGTGGTGCCCTCCCTCAAGACGGTGTCGAGGCTCAAATGAGGTGACTGCTGGGAAAGGGCTGGCTATGCCAGGGAAAAAGTGCCTGCACATTTGAGGTTTGGGGCTGGTGATACTTCTCTATGGCTTTAAAATCTGCCTGTGAGATTCCTGTGCCGGCCTGCCTGCACCTGTCCCTTGCTGAACTGCTGCAACTGAACAAAGAAGGGAAATTTACATAATCAACACCAACTTGAAACTAAATAAATGCGGTTTGCACATAAAAGGTAATGTCAGAAAAGTTTGCAGTTCTCCCCAAGGAATGGCCTTGGGAATAGGAGGTGGTGACAGTAGATGATGGTTGATGGAAAATGGGCAGAAGAGAGCCATTTTTTTTAGGAAGTTCTTCTTTTGAACCAGTTTCTTTACCAAGTTTTCAGTCGTCTTGGGACTCATGATTACCTTTCACTCAAATTGCAATTCAAATAAAGATACAACACGCGAAAAATTCCTTAGGGGCAAAATAAAGACAAAACAGGACAGGACTTTGAAATAGATAAAAATGATACAGTTGCACTGAGGAGTTACAGAAGACGCTCCCTCTCCATCCCTCTTGAATGGCTTGGTGGCCTGCGATTCAAATTTGTTTTGTATGATATTCTCTGGCTAGAAATTTGTGTGGAGAAAATTGTCTTTGCTTAAAATGGTCATGTCAAAATGTCACTTTTTATATCAATTGTACTTAGTGCATTTTTGAAAAAGTATTATACTAATAAATACATGAAGTCATCGAAAAAATAAAAAATAGAACAAATAACATCTGCACGTGGCATTTAACTTTAGATGAGCTTTTCATTCTTGTAGTTAAGAAAAATTAAAGCATTATTGAATTACTTCATAAGCTTAAGGCAAGCCCATCGCAGATTAAAAATCTAAGGAATTACATGTGAATAAGAAGTTCTGGAATCGGAGGCCCTGCTAAGGGAACCTCACCTTGGTCATTTCTCTGCCTCCGTTTTCCTGCCTGTGAACACCTCTCCAGGTGGGCCTTTCTGCTGGGCATTAGGGAATTGAAGTGCGAGTTAAAGATCAGTTTGGGGTCCATGTTTCCAGCCCAAGGAACAGTTGAGGGAGGGTCTTAAAAGCGACTTTAAGTTGACTTCAGATAAATGGCTCAGCTGGAGAGAACTGAACCTCCCAAAGGCCTGAAATGGAGGCCTCCAGTCATATCTGGCTTTCCATTTCCCACCTGGATACGGAATTAAAGGAGTAAATTCCTTCTGGTGAAGCCCTTGTAGGTAGGATTGCCAGAAAACACTGGAGGAGAAAAATACAGGATGCCCAGTTTCATCTGAATTTCACATAAGTAACAAGGAATGTTTTAATATAAATGTATAAGTGTATCCCAGGAGATATTTGGGACATACTTACACTTTAAAAAGTATTCATCATTTATTTATGTGCCCTATATTTTACCTGGCAGGGTCTTTTTTGTTCATCGAGTCTTTGGTCCTAGGAATGGAGGGACAGGATTGCTTTACACTTTTCCTAACCTGTTTTACCCTGCAAATGAGAAAAGTTTTGCTATTGGTCTCCAGTCACTCCCATGCCTTGTCCCTCCCTCCTGGTCCTGGCCGGTAGGTCATGAGCAATAGATGGACATGACCTTAAGTAACCCTGCCTGAGCTGCAGCTGAAATGCCGCCTATGCAGCCACACTGCTTGGAAGCAGCAGGGCACTTACTAAAGCAAGGATGCCAGAAAAATGCTCAAGTCCTAAAACAAACCAGGGCAGGAATGTTTTATGGCTGTTGGAAGCATTTGATTCTAAGACATAGTGCCTCGGAGACCCAGAACATTTCCCTAAATGCAGAGCAAAACTCCTGTGTCAGCTTATTTATTTCAGTATTGCTAAATGCCACTTTTATTTTATTTTATTGTTATTATTTTATTTATTTATTTTTGGCTGCGTTGGGTCTTTGCTGCTGCACGCAGGCCCTCTCCAGCTGTGGCGAGCGGGGGCTGCTCTTCGTTGCTGTGCGAGGGCCTCTCATCGCAGCGGCTTCTCTTGTTGCGGAGCACGGGCTCTAGGCACACGGGCTTCAGTAGTTGTGGCGCGGGCTCAGTAGTTGTGGCTTGTGGGCTCCAGACCCCAAGCTCAGCAGCCATGGTGCCACGGGCTTAGTTGCTCCATGGCATGTGGGATCTTCCCGGACCAGGGCTCGAACCCGTGTCCCCTGCACTGGCAGGCAGATTCCTATCCACTGCACCACCAGGGAAGCCCACTAAATGCCACTTTTATTACTAATAATACCTCACACTCATGTTGTGCTTTTCATCCAGGTATCGCCGGGTGCTACAGTCACATGAAGCAGCGTAGCCCTGTAGCCCCTGGATTACGCCATTATACAGAGAGCTTCTTTTTTTTTTTTTGTGGTACGTGGGCCTCTCACTGTTGTGGCCTCTCCCGTTGCGGAGCACAGGCTCCGGATGCGCAGGCTCAGTGGCCATGGCTCACGGGCCCAGCTGCACTGCAGCATGTGGGATCTTCCCAGACCAGGGCACGATCCCGTGCCCCTGCATCAGCAGGTGGACTCTCAACCACTGCACCACCAAGGTGGCCCACAGATAGCTTCTTTGAGGTGGGACAGACCCAGACAGAAGTTAGGACTAGTTGGGTCGAAACCTGAGCGGGTGATGGACATTAGGTACATATTCCCCACCCCACCCTATTACACTCTTAGCCTCTCAGGTACGAGATCAGTGCTACCTCCTCCTCCTCCTCTTTTTTTTTTTTTAAAGCCCCAGCATTTAGCACAATGACGAATATAGCAGGTGCTCAATAATGTTTGCTGAATGACTGAATGAGTGACAAGTCAATGAACCTGGAAGTAAACATTGAGTTCCCTTCTTTGTTTTATTTTCCTGTATGTGGGGTGTGTGGCAGTTACTGTCGGTCCTATGTCAACATCTCAGATTGTTTAGCATTTCTGAGCATGAGGTCTCTCCTGAGGCTTCCACTCCCAGCAGCACCTGCATCTGTGTCAGAGGATGGACCACAGGCACCTGGAACTGCCTTGGCTGCATTCCCTGTATGTCCTGCCCCTGCAGCCCTTAACCGATGAGAGGGCTATAAACTCTCCAACTCCCTCATCCCCAATGGGGACGCTTAGGTGTCACCTACACCGTGCCCCTGAGGGACTGTGCCAGCATTACCCTCCCAGGGTTGTGCCTTCACGTCCTCCTTCCCTTCCCAGTCCTGTTTCCCCACCCTATGGAACACTTCCTAATGAGTCACTTTCACTAGAATCTTCCCTCAGGGTCTGCTTCTGGGGAGCCCAGCTTGACACTGGAGCATTTTGACTCATCCTCTCAATGATGCTGACTCTTGTGCTTAAACCAGGAAGGACCTCCTAGGAGAAAACAACAATAGCAACAACCACCAATCTTACTATTGGCTGAGGAACAGGAGAAGATGAGGAACAGTTAGGACTTTATATCCACAGGGGCTGGAATACAGAATTTCAGCTTAGAATTTTCCTGAGCAAAGACAGCACAACTATGGGTCCCTGCAAAGTAGGCTTCAAATTATGCACACAAGCATGCAGTTCTTCTTCCAGGCTCCCCACCTGGGGACTATCTTCAGACAAGCCCCTGCAGGAGCCAGAAGTCAAGACCAGTGCTTGCTAAATGATCAAGGCAGCATCCAGCAATGGGAGGTCAGGCAGGACCTAGATCAGAGAGTGTTTCTTCGCTTCCTTCCATTTAAATCAAGGGAGCCCATTAGCAAAATGGTGAGGGCAGGGAGGCTGAGTCAGTGTGATGGGTCAGTGGCCATGTTTCCTCAAAACAACTTTTAAAGAGTCATTTCTGCATTCCCTGGGGCTTTCTGGTCTCAAGATTTCTCCTTTGCAGAGATCAAGCTCAGATGTTTGGAGGGACTGTTCCTCTTTCCACCCAAGGGTTTCAGGCAGACGCAGACCAGATGGGATGGCATTTAATAACTTTCCTGACTGTACTATAGGGACGATGGCAGGGTTAGGTGTCCCTCAGCTCCCTGAGATTTTATTGGTTCGTTACATTTTAAAGGGCTCCGGTGATACTGCCGTAACCTACTTCGGAAGAAAACATTTATTATTAACATTGGTTTAACACTTAACTTTCTAGGGTATTTGTGGATGACACAGTCATACATCTGCCTTTTTATAGTGCTTCGCAGCAGAGCACAAGATCTTCTGGCTGACACCTCATACATCATCAAAATTACGACCTCTAGGCAAGAAGAAGAAAGTAGGACGGGGGTGTGCAGGGGGGCCAGTGACTGGGCATGACTCTAATGGTTCCCAAGTTAACTTTCTTTTAGAGAGAGACCATTTCCATTAAGGACCAAATTACTTTTAACATGAAGACATCTTTGTTTCCATGGCAACCCACAACAACTTGAAAGGAATGGTCCGTGGTGGCCATACTGCCAAGTGATGCTTCCAACCTGATTGGTTGCTGGTGGAGATTAACTCAGGGATGGGGGTCAGCCAGCCAGGGGTCAACCTCCAACTGCTGGGCATTCAACAACCCAGCTCTCCTGTGTTAAAGCCAGAAGAAACCTAGAAATCAGCAATCCAGGACGAGAGCAGGTCCCCCATATTTTATAAACATAACTGTATCATCATAGTGTCAGAATCCTTGCTGGAGACTTAAAATAATATTAACAGATAACTATGAAGAAACAGTTAACACAAGATAACAGAAAACAAAAGGAGAAAACAGCTTATTGTTTTTTTACTGACCTTCCCTTCAAGATCCAGCGCTGTCTGACATTTTGGGGTCTCTTTTGCCTGCCTATAAAAAGAAAAGTGAGAGACCATAATTATGTGGTTTCATATGCTCTTACACCCACAAGCCCCCTTTTCTCACTCAAATTGGCCAAGCGTGACAACCGGGGAGCAAATTATTTTCCGCTGCTCTTTAGCAGAGATCATGTCTGCCCAGCTTTATCTGGGCCACAAAACCTGCTTTGTAACAAAGGATCCTGACCTTTATGTTGAAAAGGAGCAACAATTATTGTCCCTAAGCCCTGGGACCATCAGCATTTTTGAGGAGAAAAAAAGAGAACCAAGAAAAAGCAAATTTCCTGAGAAGTGAGTAAGGACTGTAAAATAGCCATATGGGGAATTCTCACTTGAGACAAGAGAAAAACTTGCATCTTTTCCACTGACAAAGTGACTGCTGTTTGCTTTGGGCCATCAGGAATGGACTGTGTGTAGTATGAAATGTAATACTGATCCATCTGCTGGGATCCTTTTCCTCGTCTTCTTTTGTCAACTGTGTGACGTTAACAACACCATATGACATTTGCGTCATGCATCAAACACATGCCTGATGGTCTCCAAACAATATATCCAGAGAGAAATAGAGCATTACAACCCAAAAAAGGAAACAGGAGAGGAAAGAGAGCTCTGCCCACCGCCCCCCAACCCGCAACTGTTGCTGATCAGTAAGATTCCCCTAAAGGCACTGGACAACACAGAGCAAAGATGGAGAAAAGCAGACAAAGCCTTCTGCATTCTGGGAAAAGGAAAAACCAACAGTGGAAAGAAACTGCTATGAGAATTGTGAAAACATCGCTTTAAGCCATAACTTCCCTTCACTGATGTCCTTTCTCCAGGTCCAGGCATCCAGTCTGTAGGAGTCAATAGCCTGCTATGTTGCACAGTCGGTCCTCTGTACTGCGGGCTCCCCATCCCCAATCCCAGATTCAGGGGATGAGGAACCTGCGGATATGGAGGGCCCCAGTCCTACATCATTTTACAGAAGGGACTTGAGCATCTAGAGTGTGATATCCGCAGGGTCCTGGAACCAATCCCCCATGGATACTGAGGGATGATTGTACTTTTTGTTTTTAATTCCTAAATGGTGGGACATTTAAGTTCGTGTCTGCAGGAATGTTTAGGGAACAAACCTCCAAATGTGTATCAATGCACCAGATACAGAAGTCTTTATGGTAGGTGGGACTGGGGGTTTCTGCCCCATAACCTGCATGCTAAGAGAGGGGAGACATGACTCCCATCTGACATAACCCCGTTTGGATGGCTAACCAGAGAGCACACGCTACTTGGAGCAAAGGTAACTAGCTTTGCTATAAAGATGTCACAAAGATGACTGAACAGGACTGGATGGCTGGGTGATGATGAACCATTTAGGGCCGCTGTAAAACCACTGGGCATCGCAGGGCTCCTTCCACCTTCCAGGGACCTTGGGCAAAGTGCCCATCTGATGCTGCGCCTCCCTCCTCTATGCGCTCCCCGACCCTTCATTCTGCTCCATGACCCCGGCCCTCCCCGGCCTCCCTGCCCTTTCCTACCTACGCAAGCCCCACGCCCGACAGGGAGTTGTTACTTCCCTCCTCCTGGCCATCCTTGCTCCCTGCTGACGTCTGCCGGCCGGCGTTCCGGATGCCAAGGGCTTTTCCTCTGACCCGGGGAACCTGCCAGGCAATGCCTTTCCAGGCAGCGGGTGGGGAACCCTTTTGAGTCACTTCGAGAAAGAGGAGACTCGGGATAAAAGGACACGGTTTCTAAGCATGTGGCTGGAGGCAGAGCTGGGTCCTGTGTGCACACTCGCGCCTTTCACTGAGGCATGAGGGAAACCGAGCCAGGGCTTCACTGGCTGGTTCCCGCGCCAACTCCCCCACTCCCGAGTCCAACAACAGCTGGGAGGAAGGGGCTTCCTCAGACCCCCAGCTGCCCTCCCCCAACTTATCTGGACCCAGCAGACTCCAAGGCGTCCCACTGCAAACTTCACCCACCTCGTCATCTTTAAAATGTCAGTAAGCCCCTTGATCTGGGCTTGAGCAAAGGTAACATTTTAAAGAAGTGAAGTTATGGATTCACACTTGAAGTGAAAGATGCTCCCTGTCCCCCCACCCCCCAATCCCCAGCCCTGGTACATAGACCTGACAGACGCAGGGGTAAAGAGAAGGGTACGACTCCCCCCAGATCTTTCCTTATCTGTCCTAAGCAGCAGGAGACCCTAGTGGGCGGGGCTGGGACTCTAGGGCCAGACCCCTCGTGCCTGCATCTCGGCTCTGCCAGTGGCATGTTCCGGGACCCTGGGCAAGTCATCTAACCTCCCAGTGCCTCCAGTTATTTTCTGAAAAATGTAAGTAACTTACCTGCCATGTGGGGTTGTCAAGAAGATCCAATGAGTTCAAGCACACAGAGCATTTGGACAGGCCTGGCCACTGTAGGCACTCCACAGCTTGCCTTAAACGCAGAAAGAAGACGATCATGTTCTAAGAAAGGTCAAGGAATACCACATTCTTAACGTTACTTCTCTGTATTGACTATTTACACTGAAAATGATGACATAGAAGGAAAGAAAGGGCAAAAACATGGTTTCTTTTCCCTTCAGTCCTCCCTTACTCATCGGTAAGGTGAAGGCGGAGAATGTTGGTAAAAAGTCTGTATATTAAGAAGTGAAATAAGAACAGTTTGATGCAGCATTCCCACTGCTCTGGTAGCGACGAACTAGAGATGAATATACGAGTTAGGAAATACGATTTGTGTCACTTTGGCGATTCCACATCTGAGTTAAAAGCTCTTCCATGTGCATTTAAAACTGTCCTTGTATAATCTAGAGATGAAGGGTAAAGATCGTGCTAATAAATAATATTTATTTATCTATTTATACTTGGAACAGCACTACATAGCAAATAAAAAATACTATGACGAATCAGAGAGAGACCACCAAAGAAAGGGAAAAGGCCTTATATTTTAGTACCTTTAACGACACTCTTCCTGCTTTTTTGAACAAGGGGCCCCCCATTTTCATTTTGTAAATTATGTAGTGGGCCGTGTCCACAGGCCGACTACTTGGTGCTGTTCTCACGAGCCTCTCATTCAGCCTCATTTCTCTTACAGCCGGGAGAGTTTAAAGGGAGGGGCTGGGGAAGGCAGAGGAGAGCTGCTGAGGTATTTTCAGCTGGGGCCTGACTTCCCAGGGGCACTTAAATCCCCCGGAGGCTCCTTGAAGGACCCTTGGCAACCTGTGGTCAGTACTGTCACCAGCTGAGAGGATGGCATGGCCTCCCCCCTCCCCAACCATCCAGCCGGATGTCAGATCTGAAAGGCAGTTCCAGCCAGAGGAAGATGAAGGTGGGAGTTCCCAGCCAGGACTCAGGCCCGAGGAGCGGCCTGGTGCTTTGCTTTAAATGGCAGGAGGACAGCAGGGCTGTTATTTCTCTTCCTGGGATCAAAATCAGACAAATCTCCTATTTGGCTTACCAGGCAATAAGTGGATAACGCCAGTGAATGTCAGTGCAAATTACAGCTCCAGACTCCTGTCGGCAGCTTTGTGCTGCTTCTTGTCACTTTAATGCAAAGAGACAGCATGGAGCTGATAACAAGCCAGAGGGTGGGGGATTGGAGAGGGTAGCTCTGTCAGGGACAGGAAAAATGCATGGTGGAGAGACTCAGACAGTAAAAACCCACAGCAATGATTTCCTTGATTGCCTGCTGGAAAGGGGGCATTTGAGGGTGTTAGGTGCCTGGACAACGCCTGTTAGGTTTTTACAAACTGAGCCACTACCTCATCTATTCATTTACCCACCCACCAACCCACCCATCCATCCACCCATCCTCATCTGTTAATGAGAGCCCGACTGGGCCTCTTGGCACACTGGGATTCTGAGGGACTCATGGGGCCTCCATCTACTGCTTGCAGCCAGTTTCCTGGGGTTGATTCTAAGAAGAAGTTTGAAGAACTGCTGGGAGGAAACACCTCTCTTTCTAGAAAAAAAAAAAGGGTGCTTTAGGGCCTTTTAATTTGTCTAAAACAGCCCAGGGACTGCTCAAAAACTCCAGTTTTACTCAATTAAATTGCATTTTCTAAGCTGGTGGGTGTTACTGTTTCAGAGACCCCCTCAGCTGAGAGACAAGATCTTCCTTCCAGCCGGCTGCAGAAAGAAGTCTCGCATTTTAGGGTGCCAGGATTTGAGTGTGTCCATCTCTCTTGAAGCCTGCAAGGGTCAGCTCCCATTAATATGCAGCTACACTGTATCTCTGCCCACATCACACATTTGAGGAACTGATGCAGTCAAAACGAGAAGCCAGGCCCTCCTACAGCTGTGCTGGCAAGCTAGTATCTAAGGAATTAGAAAAGGGGCCAAGAAGGTAACTGTATGAGATACCCATCCTGCGTATCGTCATAAGTTCCTCGATGACTGTTCTCTCTCTCAGCTGCTGTCCCACCTGCCCCTGGAAGCCCTTCACCTTGAACGCAGATGAAATCCCTCACCATAGGGCACGGAATCTGGCTTCATGGGCAGTCATCAGGGGCTGGATAATGCAAGGGAGCTCACTCCCCTTGGGGTGAATGTTAACCTAGGAGGTTGAAGGTAGGAGCAAGGCAGATAAATTCCTCCACCTTCCGTTCTCCCGTGAATGACACTGGATCATGATTCCTTCTTGCAGCCTTTCTAGAGAAGCTCCGGACTGAGCAAACCTGGTGCCCCCTCACTGCTCAGGGGAGTTCACGGCGAAACAAGGCCACCACGGTAACATGTTACATGGCATCACGTGACTCCTTGTCTCACTTCCTTGTTTCCACCTCCATCGCCCTGGGTTTGCACCTTCTAACCAAATCATTAGAGCCTTAATGCTTGCTCAGGGTCAGCTTTCTGGACCAAGGCAGTAAATAATAATACTTGTTCAACACCTGCTATGTGCCCACAGGTACTGTGAGGACATTCAAAATTGATTATGGAACTTGGGGAAGTCATTCAGGATAGCAGGACCTGTATCCCACCGTCACCTAGAAAATCATATGCAGAGTGGGAGTGAAACTGTTGAAACTGAGTAAAAAATGGCTGGTGAAAAAAAGAAGGAAAAGAGTGTGTGGGGGGGGAGTTTAGTGAAGACAGGGTGGCATCAGATCCGCGGGGGACAAATGAAGAAAAGAGGGGCTTCTGTATTCCTTGAGACTTTCGATCAAGATTCCAGGCCCCCAACTTGGTCTCCAAACTGGGAAAGATGTCCGTTTTGGAGATTTCACTTATGCAATGAGTTAGTGTTTTCTTCACAGCAGAAGTAATGAGAGAGTGAAGGAGGGACAGCTTTCAGTACCAGTGTACTAGTTATTTATTGCTGCATAACAAATTACCACAAAACTTAGTGGTCTGAAACAACGGTACACATTGTCAGGGTTTTGATTTTAGCCATTGTTGTGTGTGTGTGGTGGCATCTCATTGTGGTTTTGCCTTGCCTTTTCCTCATGGGTGGTGATGTGGAGCACCTTTTCATATACTTATTCTCATTTGTTTATCTTTTTTGTGAAGTGCCTGGTCGAATCTTCTGCCCATTTTTTCCTGGTGGGTTGCTGGTATTTTATCAATTTAAAGCCAATTTAAGGCCATGAGTTACATATCCTAGATAAGAGCCTTCTGTCAGATAAATAAATGGCAAATGTTTATCCCCACACAAAAAAAAAACCAAACCCAACAGTAAACAATTAGTATCTCTCACAGCCTCTGTGGGTCAGGAACTCAGGAGCAGCCTGGCTGGGTGGATGGGGCTCCAATCTCTCATGAAGTTAAGGTCAGATGTTGGCTGGGCTGCAGTCAGATGGTCTGACTGGAGCTGGAGGATCTGGCTCCAAGATGGTTTATTCACACGGCTGTTGGCAGGAGGCCTTAGTTCCTCTCCATGAGGACCTCTCCTGAGGGGCTACTTGAGTGTTCTCATGACATGGTGGCTGGCAATCCAAGAGACCAAAGCAGAAGCCACAATGCCCACTGGCGATCCAAGAGACCAAAGCAGAAGCCACAATACCCTTTATGACTTTGCTTCAGAAGTCACACACTGTTCTCTGCAACCTATGCTAATCAGGAAGTCCTGATTCAAGGCAGGGAGAGCATATTCAAGGGCATGGGGACTAGGAGGTGAGGACCCTGTAGGGAGGAAGAGCGTTTTTGGAGACTGGACCGTAACAGCATCCTGGAACATCAGAGCTGAGAGAGTTCTTAGAGATCACCTGTTTCAACATCCTCATTCAATAGCTGAGGAAAACAAAGGTCAGCAACATTAAGTAACTCACTCCAGGTCACTCAGTGAATCATCTGTTCACACTAAACAGTGCCTGCAGGAAGCACATTTTACGAAGCCATGTGAGAATCGCAGCCCGTGGTCAACCTGGGTCACTACACTGATCAAGGCGGTCAGAGGTGATGCTTTAAATAAGAGCTGCTGAATGAATCCAGTGCAAAGCTGATGATAGCAGTTCATTCATTCATTCATAATATATTTATTGAGTGCTTTCTTGAAGCCTGGCACTGTTCCGGGCACTGGTGAACAGGTAAGCAAAAACATGCTTCTGCTCTCATGAATCTTACAGGGTAGGGAAGACAAATATTGGGTAGTCTCACAAATAATGGAAATATTACAACCATGGCAAGTACTTTGAAGAGGAGGTTGAAGAACTGTGTGAACACAGAATACTGAGTTTGTTTCAGCCAGGGAGGCATCTCCAAGGAAGTGATGATTCAGTTATCACTTGACAGCCTGAAAGTGAGTTCCACTAACAATGAGATGATGATTTTTGTTCACAATTTATTTGTTTTTCAGCTATTGTATTTTCCACCTCCAGATGTTCCATTTGGGGTTTTTTTATGTCTTCTATTTCTCTCATAATTGAGTTTGTGTTTTCCTTTAACATCCTTGAATATATTTATAAGATTTATCACAGCAATTTTAATATCCTTGCCTGCTAGTTCCATCATCTCTGCCATTTCTGGGCATATTTCCGTTTTATTTTACTCCCAGTTATAAGTCATATTTTCCTGCTGTTTTGCACACCTGGTAATTTTCTATTCGATGCTAGGTAATGGACATTTTACAGTATTAGGTATCAGATTTTGTTTTATTCCTTGAGAGAGTGTTGGACTTTGCTCCGGCACACAGTTACTTGGAAACAGTTTAATCTTTTCAGGGCTTGCTCTTAAACTTTGTTATGCTATGCTATGCTATGCTTTGTTATGCTTTAGTCTAGGACTAATTTAGCCCTATGATTAAGGCAATACCCTTCTGGGACACAACCCATGTGTTACAGGGTCTGCACTTCTGCTGATGAAAATACCAACGTTTTCTAGCCCTGTAAGAACTCCAGGAATTGTTCCAGCTGCTCCTTTTATGGGGCTCTTTTTTCTGCCTCAAGGAATTTTTTCACATGCAGGTGATGATCAGATATCAAAGACAAGGTTTCTAACCTGACAATGTCTGGAGTTTTTCTCTGTGTGTAGAACTCCCTTCACTCTGGCATTCTGCCCTGAAAACGTGAACTTCCTTGGTCTCCCACAACTCTGAACTCTGTCTCTTCAAGTCCGCAAGCCCACCGTCTGAGTCCTCTCTAGACAGTGAGCTGATGCCACTGCAAGACCCATCTTGCTTATTTTCCTTCACAATCCTACCTTGACTGTTGTCCAATGTTGAAATTGTTGTCTCATATATCTTTTCTGGTTTTCTAGTTGTTTAAGGAGGGGTATATATCTAGTCCCTGTTACTGCATCATGGCATGTGTTTTCTTTGACTTTTTAAACAGCTTTATTGAAGCATTATATATATATATACATATACATTTAAAGTATAAAATGGACAAGTCTTGACATATGTATTGATGTATACACATGAAACTATGACCACATTCAAGACAATGGACATATCCATCACTCCAAAAGTTTCTTCATGCCCATTTTGCAATCTGTCCTTCTGGTTCCCTGGACCCTTCCTCCCAGACAACCACTGATCTGTTTTTAGTCATGACAGATTAGTTTGCATGTTCTAAAGTTTTATATAAATTCCTTTTTGTCTGGCTCCTTTCAATCAGCGTAATTATTTTGATTCATGCACCTTGTTGTTTGTATCACTAGTCTCTCCCTTTTTCATTGCTGAGTAGTATTCCATTGTATGGATATACCACAATCTGTTATTTTGTTTATACCATATTTACTTATTCATTATTGATGGATATTTTGATTGTTTCAATTTTAGCTATTACAAATAAAGCTCTTACAAACATTTATGTAAAAGTCTTTATATAGACATGTGCCTGCTTTTTTCTTGGATAAGTAATTAGGGATAGAACGTATGATAGGTGTATGTATAACTCTTAAAGAAACTGTTTTCTAATGGCATTTGTTTTAAAGCCAGTTTTTGTTCTGTTTTGTTTGTTTTTAGATCCATGTGGTGGTGTGGTAAATCTGAGGTGTTTGGATGTAAACGTTCAACTTTTCTTATGCTGAAGCACTGAGCAACTGTCATATTGATTAACCTCAGTCCTCACCAGTTTGGAAGGTAGACCTTCACCACAAGGTGGAAAAATAAGAGAAGAGAATATGAGGGGCTCCCAGCCTGGCTGCCAGCAGTGCAAAAAGAGACAGAACTCTTGGATTTTTTTGCTTTGAGGCATTTAAATGGAAATTGAAGTGAAATTTGCTCTTTTTGGATAGTTCATCTGTTTCTTGTGATTTTTGAAAATATAAAATGTTGGAGAACTTAGGTCAGAGCTGTTTTTTTAAGTTTTGAGCTATTTCCTTGATGTTGGGGCTTTGAAGCTCCTGTCTGTGAATAAATTCAGCCTTTGTTTCACCTTTCCCTGCTGAACAATGCCAGTGAGTTAGAAGGAGATATCCAGTAGGGATAAGCAGCTTTTCTTTGATCCACATACAAATTGAGCTCCATTTAGCCAACAGAGGAATAGGATTCACAAATGCCCGTGTGGCTCTGAACCATGCGTCATATTTAATAGAATGGGCAGCGGCAGTGCAATCTATCTCCACTGCCTCCTTCCCCCTTCCCCAATGCCCAGCACAGATGGATTCTCTTAAAGGAGCTTCCTTATGGCAGTCAATATTTTTTATACTTCTGCTAATATCTCACACAATTTGAGATGCCTGGCACTTGGCAATATTATGTTAGCACAGAGACGCTTGAAAGCTGCATGATGCCTGGGGAGGTGGGGAGGAATACGGTGTGGGGAGAATGCTCAGTCACCCTTCAACCTCCTCTGTCATCCTAACAGTACAGAAGCAATTAGAGATCAGATATCCAGGGCCCTCACGTGCTGCTGGACCTGCTGACAGCCTCAGAGCTGGTGACAGCTTCTCTGGAGAGGGCATCACCACTCCCTCAGAAACAGCCTGCCTCTGACTCTGTGGCCGGCTTGGCTCACAATGCAGCTTGAGGACATTCATGTCCATATTCATAAATGACCTGGGACAGAAATGCTAAATGATCCCCTCATGGCCTTTTCTTAACTGGCCCTTTAAATCTTCAGCTGTGTGACGTGGGCTGCAGCTGGGAAAGGGGCTCTATTGATTATTCTGTTTCCCATTGTTGAGTTTAGGCTGTATTCTTAATAATGATGCTGCTTCCTGTTTTGTTATGTGGGGCTCCACCTCCTACCTTCCCGTCCGCAAACATAATCTGGGTAACTTTTTGGCACTGAGCCTTCTGGGCCCTGTGGCCACCCCACCGATGCTGGCTGTGGCTCTGTCTGCGCCTCAAGACAGGGGCTACTCACACTAGCCTGGGGCCGAGCCTCTCCACCTGGGCACCCAGCGGACTCTCAATGCTGACTGATACAGATGAAAAGTTAGACACCGGGCACAGCTGACAGTGATGTCACAACTGATGGCAGTTTGGAGAAAGGAAAGCCAACCCCACCAAGCATCCTGGTTCTCTGGCAGGTGACAGGCAGAGGACTGAGGGCATCTCCTTCTTGGCTTCCTCTTCCTTAGGGATACTGGTCATGCTGGGGAAATAAACATGCAATTGATTTTGTTGCCTCCAAACCCTTGGTACTGTGGCTGAATGGCTGCAGTTGTCATGGCAGCGAGCAACATTTTTGTTATCATCTATGGCCTTTTCCTCTCCCCTGGGAAATGTCTGACATGATTCTGGTTCTCCACGCTGGTTCTGTTCCTTGCCTTTTTGGGAAGGATGCTTCCTCCTTGCCTCTGATTGGGGAGAATTTCTATTGGTTTGGAGGGACTGGCTGATGTGTGGGAAAGATGGGGGCAGGGTGAGAAAAGAGAATCAGAGGAGGGACAACATTTTTTGTGTGAAGTGGGGAGATGGGAGCAAGGGGACAAATGGTCACTGGGTGACAGAGGAGGAAGGGAAAAGGGAGCAAGAAGGGAGATGGGCACAGAGAGAAGCAGAGAGGGACAGAAGGAGGAGGGGCACACAGCAGGGAGGACACCCTGCCCTCAGGAAGCCCCTCGCTCACACACGCAGACCCGCTCCTACAGCTGTCAGAGCCCCTCCCGTGTCCCCGCCCCCACGGGCTTGTTCAATGTCCTCCACCCTCTACAAGCCCCTAAGCCTCCGGTGGGCAGCACAGCCTTCTCCTCAGTCCCCAGCCCACCAGCTTCACCACGTGCCTCATAATATCAGGCAATTCAATGCCGAATGAATTAATGCATGGATGGACATTCAAATGCTTTTTAAGATTGAAATAACTGAATGAGGCTTTGGGGGACTGATGAATGTGAATCTAGATCCCTAGAGACAGATGGTCAAACTCACCTGCCAGTTTGTGGGTTTGGGCTGAGAAATGCAGCTTCGAAGAAGAGTGGAGATAGATAGATATTATATTGGTTGGTCAGAGGGTGATCCTCTTTGAGAGAAATTCCCCCAATTCTGGGCACCTGCCTGAGGCTGCTCTTCTGATGTGCCGATTATGGTGGAAGTAAAGCCGGTGTCATTGGCCAAGGTGGCAGGTCGGCTTCCCTGGTGTCTTCATCTCCAAGCATCCCCACCCTGAGATGCCTCAGGATCCTGCCCTACAGGATGGGGAACGAGACTTGGAGAAAGTGGTTTCTTATCACAGTTGTAGGGTGGCGTCAGATGATGACTGTGACCGCATTTGGAACGGTGTAAAGCCATGTCCCTACTATGGTCCCAGGGCACGTCTTGCAGTAGAAATCCTGACTGTTCTGGGCACAGGCCCTTCTCGCAGGCTCCTGGGAGAGGAGTGACAACAAGGACGGGTGAAATGAGAAAGGAGGGGGGAGAATGCCTCTGGGTTTGCCTCCTGGGAATGCTCCATATAAAAGGCTGGACCTTGTGCTCCTTCTGATATAGTCAGAGCTATGCGTAGTCTCGTGCCTGAGCCCAATCCTAGGAGGAAGAAAAGGTTTACAGTGGAAAATACCAGCTTATGTCCAGTGCTGGCAGTGGCCAATCTACAGGAACAAACAGGGGCAAACAGGGAGACTGACCCATGTTGACCAAACTCACAGAGGAGTGATGGATAAACCCAAATGCTACTTATTTGTGCAGCATTTTTCAAGTTCTTTGGAAGCTGAAAATCTGCCCTGGTAAATAAACCTTCTGTATGACTAATCACGTGACATTGTCTAGTAAAGAAAAGAAAAAAGGTTCATTAAGCCTTGTTCCCAAGAAAGGCAGGAAATGGGGCAGGAACAAGTTTGTTGTCCTTTCCACTTATTTATTCTTGCTTTTTGACTCAAGAAAGGGAACTTGATTAGAGGAAAAAATTAATTTCCACTAAATGTCAACCCTAATATTTTCCTTTTGAATGTAACCCAGATTATTAGCTACCTGCCCCCACCTGGTGGAGATCCAGGTAAAGCTGGCTTGAGCCATCAGATTCATGACCTTTAGAAACCTAGAGCCACCCCCAAGATTTCTGCACATCCTTAGGGGGCTCACGTGCTCATGGCTTCTTCTGTCTTCCCATGCCCTGCCCTGACTTTTGCTTATATGTGTGTGGTCCTTATTCTGTGCTGTTACATGCCACAACTCTTGTCAAGTATATCAAGATTCTCTCTCACACAAAATATCTGTGAGCTGAGCAGAATTTGCCAACTATTTCAGTAGTGAAAGGACTAGAAGGGGAGAATGAGAACAGATTTCTGTCACAGCAACACAAGTTCAAAATCCAAAAAAAGAGCATCTCTGATCCTCAAGTGGCCTCTGGCCACCGCACACTGACACTTCCCTGCTCTCTCCCACCTCTCTCCATCTTGCCCTTTCCCCTGCTCTTTCTTCTTTCCTTTATTCTCTCCCAGACTCTCCTAGTAGTTAAAGAAATGCCTCCCACATTTTTTTTTTTTTTTTTTTTGGTATGGCAGAGTGGCTTCAACTTCAAGACCTCACATTCTACCCCAAGTATTTATTAAGGTCTTTTTTCCAAACAAAGGTAGTTCCCCCGCCCAAGAGGCACTCCCATACTGCTAGGATAACAGAATCGTTGCATCTCCTTTCCTAGACAAATCCTACTGCACTTCTGCATCTCAGTTTCCTCTAAGAAATCCAGGGGTTTAGCTATAATTGGCTCATCCCAAACACTACTCCTTTTAGGAAAGTCCACAGACCATACTCCTGTTTGTTACTTCCTGGCTGTTTGTGGGAGAAACCAGCTGTGGTATCTTGGACAAAATACTTAAACTCTCTAAGCCTCCTTGGGGAAGGAAATGACAGGTAACATACAAAGCTATTGGAAAGATCCAAGTAACACGATGTATATGAAAATGCTTTGTCAGCCACAGAGCCCAGTGAAATTTATGATTGTTTACTCATGAATGCCAAGCAAGGTATCCATTGGCTGTCTGAGTGTTTATGTATCTTCCTTTCTTGGTGACAGCAGCTTGACTACTGCACTAGTCCAAACACTCTGGGGCCTCTTTCTCATGTACAGCCAGAGGCTATGTAGTAGGTGCACATAAAGAACACCTAACGAGGGACTTCCCTGGTGGCGCAGCGGTAAAGAATCCGCCTGCCAATGCAGGGGACATGGGTTCGATCTCTGATCCGGGAAGATCCCACAAGCTGCGGAGCAACTAAGCCCATGCGCCACAACTACTGAGCCTGTGCTCTAGAGCCCATGAGCCACAACTACTGAGCTCACGCACCGCAACTACTAAAGCCCGCATGCCTAGAGCCCGTGCTCCGCAACAAGAGAGGCCACCGCAATGAGAAGCCCACACACCGCAACAAAGAGTAGCCCCCGCTTGCCGCAACTAGAGAGAAAGCCTGTATGCAGCAACGAAGACCCAATGCAGCCAAAATATAAAAAAAAAAAATTAAAATAAATAAATAAATAAATAATAAGTTGGGGGGAAGAAAAGAGCACCTGATGAGTAGAGAACTAGCCACCCTGCAAGAGGTGGAGCATCTAAGGCTATGGAAAGTCTCTATTTGAGGGACAAAGAAATGCCCGTATGCCTACACACAATCCTTGCCTCTGAGCCCCTTATCATTTACAGCAAGCACTACTTTAAAAAAAAAGACAACAACTAATCCTCTACTTCTACTTCATTACACAAACAATATATTTACTGTAGATTATTAGAAGTAGTGGTTGGAGAGAGAGGATGATACAGGGAGAGACTTACCTGCAGCCCCCCACCCAGAGAAAACCACTATAATGTTTTAATGTTGATGAAGCCTCATTTTGTGTCTGTGTGTACTTGGTGTGAATTTCTCCATGACATTTTGGTGCATAGTAGATCATACTTCTTTTATTTTTCCCATAAATTGAAACTATCTCAGTCACCCACCTTTTAGATCCATTCACTCATTCAACAGATATTAATTGAATGCTTATGATGTGCCAGACACTCTTCCAGGTGCGGGGGAAATAGCAGTGAGAGAACAAACATCTCTGCCCTTGTCCAGCTGACATTCTAACTGGGGGAGACAGACAATAAACAAATAAGAAAAATAGTATGACAGCTGGGGATAAACGCCATGAAAATATCACAGCAGGGAAAGGGCTTTGGGAGTGTTAGGCAGGCTGAAATTTTAAATGGGGTGATCAGGGAAAGTCTGAAAGCAACAGCCTGAAGGAGACAAAGAACTGAGCCATCTGGAGACCATAGGGAAGTGTGTTCCAGCAGAGGGAACAGCACGTGCAAAAGCCCTGGGGCAGGAGTGTGCCAGGCATAAGCTGGGAACAACAGGGAGGTCAGTGTGACTGGAAGAGAGTGTCAGTGTAGATGGGGTGTAGAAGATGAGATAGGGAGGTCACAGAGCCTGAACGTGCAGGGCCTTGAGGGCCAGCGAAAGGATCGGGCTGTTCTCTGATTAGTGATGGGACACTACTAGGAGATTCGAGCAGAGCAGTTATACAGTCTGACTGAACATTGAGGATAAACTACAGGCGGGCAAAGGTAGGAGCAAGGGACCTGTGATGAGGCTATTGCAATAATCCAAGAGAGAGATGCTAGTTATCTGGACCAGCAGGATAAGGGAGGTGGTGAGGTGAGATGGCGTCTTGATGTATTTGAAGATGGAACTGAAATGTGAGATGGGGGAGTTGCTTCCACCCCCCTTCTTACAGTATAGTATTGCTTGTTTTGAAAAAGGGGCCCAGAATGTTGAGGTGTTTGAGGGGGGCCGGCGAACAGCACTCCCTTTCTTACTTCCTCACTTGAGTCCTGATCCAATTGAGAAATAAACAAAGGTATAGTAAGGCAGATGGAGACTAGAAGGTCACCGATACAGAGAAAACTGATGTTGGAGAGGTGTGTACTGGCTACATGTCCTTCCAAATACTGAATCCCAGAATAAGGCATCTCACTCACTGCTTCATAACCAAGAGGCCTGTCCTGTGAGATTTACCACATGGGAGAGCAGACCCAAGAGGGTTTGGGCGATTCCCACCCAGCTTCTCTTTCCAAACTCACAATCTGATTAAGCCCCTCCCTCCAGGGAGGGTGACAAGGATGGGGTAGCTGGAGGAATGGAGAGAGTGCAGGGGTGTCATACCAGGGGCGCTGCCTCCACTTGGATGGAAGCGTCTTGGGGAAATAAGCTATCCCCACCCCCAGTCCCCCACCAACACACACCTTCTGAAAGACAAAAGGGCCCTTTAGACCCCTTGGAAGTGGGGATTCACTCTTCCAGTGGTGAGCAAGGGGGCCCTGCACAGTTCTTGTCAGGATGATGCAACACCAAACACCATGGCATGTGTAGACACTGCTGTGCAGACAGAGGAGTATGCATGCACACACACACACACACAAACAGGATCATGCCACATGATCACAGCATATTTTACAACTGCTCCTTTCACTTGATAATATATCTGGACTCTGCTTTCAGTAAATATACTTTTACAAAATCATTTTAACGGCCAAATATCACTCCACTGTGTGGTATACCCATCTTTTGGTAACCAACCTCCTATTGTTGGTCATCTGGCTTGTTTCCAATCCTTGGCTACTATTAAAAACAAATAAATAATTAAAATAAAAATTGTCTGAACCTTCTTGTAGCTAAATTGGTTCACGTGCTTGATTCCTAAAGCTAAATTCCTGAAATTGGAATCTCTGGGTTAAAAGGCAGGCATGTTTTTAACATTGTGGTTACAGTTTGCAAGTCCAATATGCAAAGGACAAAAAGAATAGACAAAAGAGCCAGTTTACCTTGTAGGCTGTGGGCTCCCACACTGGACCTCCTGTGTCCCCCACAGGCCCTTGCACTGTGCAGGGCACCCTAGAACTTCAGCTCATTGTGTGTGGGCTGGTGGGCTGAAGAGAACCAATGGGAAGGGATGGTAGGTCTGGGCCTTCTGTACGTGACGAAGGCAAGTGCATTTTCAAGGGTGAGCAGGGGCCTCTCCTGGTTGGTAGAGCTGACATGGTGGGTCCCAGGCCAGCCACCCATGCTCCCCCTCTGTGCCCGAGCTGATCTAAAATCAGAAAAGCAACATCTTCTGGCTTCGTTTCTCATGAGATTCTCCCAGATGACCCGCTCCCAGAACAGTTATCTGTGGGCTCAAGGATACACATGGCATTTGCTTTGTCCCCAAGTCTGTGCCTGGAACCTGGACCTTGTGTGCCATTTTCACACTCAACAATTCCTGGAATGCTTATGCCTCTTTGAATGGCATCTCTGAACAGTTGTTTAGTTCACAGGCTAATATTTTCCATGCAGCACCTCCAAAGAAAATCTGAATGCACACAGTCCCACGGAAAGAGCTGACTGCTGATACTCCCAGTTGCAGGAAGTTCTTCTGGTGGATGAGGCTAAAAGCTGCAGAAGGATTTTCAGTTTCTCGGGGAAAGAACTGAGGGAGGGTCTCACTGTGCTCAGGGAAGGCGGCCCCCCCAGAACAGGGAGGTGGGCTCCACAAAAGAAAGCCTCCCAGAGCATGGTGGAGAGCTTAGGGTAAAAATAGGCCTCTGTTCAAAGCCCAGTGCCGCCACCCTCACTGTAGGAGTGTAGGCAGGTTACCTGACCTCCCTGTGCCTCAGTGTCCTTAGCTGGAAATGAGGGGAGCAAAGTTTAGCACCCAGGGTTGTGTAAGGATCTACTGAGGAAATGTGCATATAAATTACAGGGTAAGTGCCCCCAAAGCGGTAGATGGTACTCTAGTATCAATACCACCAAGTGGAGACAATAGGATCCCAAAGAAATGGATTAAAAAAACCCACTGGACAGGGGAGGGGGTGGGGCAAATTAGGGGTATGGGATTAACAGATACAAACTACTATGTATAAATGATAAGCATCAAGGATATATATATATATATATATATATATATATATATAATTTTTTTTTTTTTTTTTTTTTTTTTTGCGGTACGCGGGCCTCTCACTGTTGTGGCCTCTCCCGTTGCGGAGCACAGGCTCCGGACGCGCAGGCTCAGCGGCCATGGCTCACGGGCCCAGCCGCTCTGCGGCACGTGGGATCTTCCCAGACCGGGGCACGAACCCGTGTCCCCTGCATCGGCAGGCAGACTCTCAACCACTGCATCACCAGGGAAGCCCCATCAAGGATACATTGATGGGAATTATAGCCATTATCTTGTCATAACTTTTAATAGAGTATAATCTGTAAAACTACTGAGTCACTATATACCTGAAACCAATACAACATTGTAAATCAACTATACTTCAATAAAAAAAGGACCACTGGACATCTCTAACATCATTATGTCCCAAGGGTATAGCACACAGTCAGCACTCGGTAAATATTTGAGGAATTTGATGAATGAATATGTGCTGGACCACATCAGCCATGTAGGCAGCAACAACGGTGAGAAGCGGGTCTCTGGAGAAGCTAAGAAAACTTCCATGATGATAACAATATAATTAATAAAAGTAGCAGAGGATTATATAACACTCAGGTGCCTGACACTACATCTTAGATCACCCTTGCAAGGTGGTGCTTCACCTCCATTTACAGAGGAGGAAACGGAGACACAGGTCACATAACTTGCCCTGTGTAGTGCAGTTAGAGGGCAAAGCAGCATCCACATCTGGATCCTGGGGCAGGGGGACAGCAGGCTGGGGACTCTCCTGGCTTGGTGAAGGTGGCTGGGGGCAAGGAGAGTGAACTCAGCTCAGGGTGGAAGACGAGGAGGACCAGGGCTCAGAGACATGGCACCTGCCCACCCAGGAAGGGCAGGATAGGCTGTGACCACAGAGAGAAGTGATGGAATAGAAAAAAACAGGAGGAGCCTGTTTCATCTCCAAGCCGTAAAATGAGAGGATATGTTTACTCACAGTGGGCCGGGGCCAGTTTTCAGGGTTTCACATGTATTAATTCTCTCAGTCCTCCCAGCCTGATGGATTGTGAGCTTCCAGGTTTGCTCGGCAGGCTGCGGTTTGTCTGCATCACTTTTGTCATCCAGGTGATTAATTTTAGCTAGAATAACAACACACAGCTATTCAAAAGAGTTCTATTATTGACATTCCTATTGCAAACAAATGGCATGCCTGTTACATATCTCCAGCCCTTTTTCTTTTTCCTGTATCTCTCTTTCTTTCCTCTTTACCCCTTTTCTTTCTTCCCAAAGCCTTAGAATATAACTCTGTTCACATGAAGTTTCTTAGGGGCATTTTTATCACCTCTGCCTGAGGACAAACAGGAAAAATACCAGGACCAACAAAGTCCTCCCAACATGGCCAAAGATGCTTGGATGGAGGACCTGCAGGGAGGGTGGGGTTGCTGAGCCCCACATTGGGGGAGTGAAGCCACTTGCTCCCCAATTTGCTTAGACTACGGCCGTGAGGGCCCAGTCCGAGCCTTGGCCAGCTCCTAGGGTGTGGCCAGACTTGTCAGCTGGGATGTCTGCAACCATCCTCAGCATATGCCCCAGGCACCCAGGAGAGAGAGACTGGCCAATTGGGAGCAGTAGGATGGGCAGGGCCCCAGAGCTGCCAGGGTTTGAAGCTCCCTGGAGAATTGGCCTGTTCTAGAATCATGACCTTTGACAGTGACTGACTCTGCATCTGGGTCTTCAACCTTCCTTATTTCACAGGGAGGACTCGCCACACTTAGGCTCCACGATGTCCCTTCCCAGAGCATTCTGGGCTGAAGACCCTGCCTCCCTCCCTCCCCTGCTCTATCCCTGGTCCTGGCTGAAGCAGATGGGAGGGGTCCACAAGGGAACAACTTGGGTGGCCGAATCTCATCCCCTCTGTCTCCGCGTGGGTGTCCAAAGGACTTTTCTGAGCCATAAAGGGACCACTTGTGGCTCACCATTCCCAGAGAAGTTCTTCCTTCATCTCAATACTCTGCTCGGAAACCTGGAGCACCTGGAGCCTTTCAGCAGCAAAAAATAAGCTACTGTGTGTGAGGTCCGGCTGTGCTGGTGGCTGGCCCTTTCCTGAGCTCCATGGCCTCTCCCGGCTTCAGTGTCCACCTCTGGTGTTGGGGCTCCTTGGGTTTTGTCCCAGATGTCTAGCTTACAGTCGAGCTTCTCAGAGTGGTCCCCACACCAGGAGCAGCAGCAGCAGCATCACCTTGGACCTTGTTGGAAATGCAGATTCCCAGGTCTTCTCCCACATCTGCTAAGTCAGAACCTGCACTTTAATGAGACCTTGGTTGATCAGTATGGAATGAAAGTTTCAGGAGCCTTGACCTACACCTGACCATTTTCAATTCTGGCTTCATGTTAGGATCGCCTGGGGAGACTGTGCAGTGGACCAGTGCCAAATCCGAGGTGGTAGAGGGCAGAGCCTGGGAATCTGTAGTTTTCCAAAGCTGCCCCGTGATTCTGATACACAGCCACCGGTACAGATGAAGGGGCAGTGAAGGGATCTATTCGCAGCTTCCTTAAACACCCGGTCCTGCCTCCCCCTGGGGCAACAGAACCAGAACTTCCTTCCCATCGCTTTGTACTGCTCACTCTTGCCTTCCTTTACTCCTCTGATCTCTGAGTTGTTTTTCCTTCTGTTCTGGGCAGACTTAGGAGAATCTCCTTGGATTTGGGGCTTGCTCTGCCCATCAGCATTGGCCAGACTCTGGCCACCCTCCCTGGAGGCTCCACCTTGGTCTGACCTAAATGCTCCCAGCTGTGGAACATCTTGACAAGCCTGACTCGTGCCCAGCAAAAAGCAAATCTGCCCAAAGTTCAGCCTGTGGGTGTGACCAGTGACCAGCAATGCCGCCACCCACACAGCCCCGCACTGACCTCGCTCTCAGGCTGACTCTTCCTGGTCTCCATCTGGGACAAAGAGGTGGCACTGAGGTCCTTCCAGGGCCTGACCCACCCTCTAAAGAGCCCCCTGAGGCTTTCAAACCCTTCGGGGAAATAAGGTCACACAGAAACAAAAAGCAAGTTTGCTGAGGACCAAGAAAAGGCTCTTTCCTACCTTCTTTCTCTATCTGAAAACAATGCGGGAGCTGGACAAGCCAATCCCAGAGCCTTTCATTGTCGAATCAAGGTCAAAGCTAGCACCCGAGCCAGAGGCAAGTATGGGAGCCCTGAGGGGGTGCGTGACGGGGCCCAGCCTCGGGTTGCAAAGAGGAGGGCCCAGGATGGAGGCCTGGGGAGGATGAACCCAAGCCCTGTGGCCTGTCTGTATGTGTCGTGGCCTCATCACATCAGCCAACATTTGCAGGTTCCCCCTGGGTCTGATCAAATCAGACCCATCTCTGCACTGGGTGCCTCCTCTGCCCCAGCCCGTCTCCCCACCATCTGGGAAACTCTTCCACAGCTTGTGTTTCTCTCCTGAGCTTTCCCATCCCTGAGCCCCCAGAGGCAGGATAAAGGCAGTCATTTCTTCAGCTGCTAAATAGGTCTGTTTTGTTGTTTTGCAAGTAGACAGCGAGTTAAGACGTCATTTGCTGTAGCTTCTAGCTGCCTTGCACTCGCTGCCACAGTTGGCTCCAGAAGGAGGGCTTTGAATTCCTTGTTTCCCTAAGTTCTTTCTGTTCTCTCCTCTTCCTTAACTCTTCTGTCGCCTTTCCTTCCACTCCAATCCCTTTCTTCCTAGAATCCCAGCTCTGCCTGTTTCCTTATGCCACTGGATCGAAATGTTGGACTCTAGCCATGGTGAAGAGCCCAGGTCTGGCAGGTGCCGGTCACACATCATCTGTGATCCGGGCAGCATCACTGTTATCCTGAGG
The DNA here is from genome assembly GCF_949752795.1 of Hyperoodon ampullatus. Taxonomy (NCBI): domain Eukaryota; kingdom Metazoa; phylum Chordata; class Mammalia; order Artiodactyla; family Ziphiidae; genus Hyperoodon; species Hyperoodon ampullatus. The sequence goes on along the minus strand of NC_136923.1, from coordinate 47,024,824 downwards.
GTGGTGGTCACCCAGAGACTCACTCAGGGCACACAGAGACTCTGGACCAGGCAGACCAGGGTTAAATCTTCCTCAGCTGTTCGACTTTGAGCACCTTGTTTCACTTTAATGGGCTTCAGTTGCCTGGTCTGTAAAATGCACACTGATCATCAGCTCCTAGGGTTGGTGTGGAGATTACACAAGATCACAGCCGTGAGGACCGGCCAGGCTAGGTGCTCCATCACCCACGTGCCATCCCCACATGCCTGCCTCCTCTATCACTGTGCCTGGGACCTGTTCCCCCAGAAAGCGATTCAAAGATCAGGCAGAAAATAGAGAAGTGTTTCTGCTGGAATGTGTCCCTTCATGACTGGGCCCGAGGATCCCAACTCCTCTTCTAGTTTTGTTCTCACTTTTCCATTTCCATGGTGTAACTTCTCTGGCCACACTCCCCACTGGGCCACCAACCGTTTGTGAACGACAGAAAAGGCCCGCCCACGGGGGCTTGGGGAGCACGAGTAAAGTGTGGCCAGGTTCCTGGCTCTTACTGCCAGGTGTCAGGGATATAAACTCAGGCCTGGCGGGGGCTTCTGGGAGGAGGCGTGGCCTGATTCACATAACAGTGCTTGGAGCCAGGTCCAGGTGTGTTCAAGCCCTGGCCGCTGAACTCCATGACCTTGGGCAGAGTTATTTGTCCTCTCTGAGTCCTTATCTGTCAACTCTGCCAATAACTTCTTTCCTAAGGGATCACTGAAGGCATTGAAGGAGGTCACCTAAGACCTCTGACATAAAGCACGGTGCGATAAATCTGCCCCCAACACGATCTCCACCGCCTCACCAGGACACGTAATACAGCACACTTGCAAAGCACCCTGTGCCCCCTGTATACTTTCTCACATTGTATTCCCATCATGACCCTAGGAGGTAGGTTATGTTAGTGTCACACTCATCTTCCAGATAAGAAAACAGAAGCACGGGGAAGTTAAGTAACCTGCTCAAGGTCAGCCAGCATGGCAGAGCTGGGAGTGACTGTCACAGTGATTGGTGGGCATTTGCAGCTTGATTTGCACGGTAAGTTTTCCCAAGGAACTTGGGAGGGGGAATGTGAGTCCTACACCCCAAAGCGGACATGGCTCCAGAATCTTCCATGACCCCCTTGCAGAGGGAGCCCACAGGGAACACAGAAGAGTCAAATGAGGCTGATTATCCAGGGACTTTGCAGGTGCTGCCAGGTTTGTGGCCATCAGCTTCTGCTGGGTCTGCCTTCCTCCTCCTCGTTTCCTGGGCCAAACTTTATCAGGACATCCCCTCTTCTCTGGAGCTCCTTCCAGCAAATCCATTAAACGCAGGGACCAGGTGAGCAGGAACAGCCTGGATCTCAGAGATGTGGAGACTTCTAGCTACAAAGCATGAAGCATACTTACTTTGTCACCTGAAGTTATTATTATTTTTACTTCAAAGGCTTAATTTAGGAAGATCCAGATGTTCACCGGGTCTCCAATTGCTGAAGGAACATGTATTTTAAAGGCCAACTATCGAAGCACATGCATTCTGCCCTTGCCATTGTATGGAGGCCGCCTCTGGCCTTGACGTTAAACCAGTTACAGTTCTGTGCCGACGGCATACGTGGACACGGCCAGGATTTCCCGTGCCTCCACCTCACCGTTTCCTCTCTGCCTCTGAGCTGGTCCTCTTCATTCCTCCCTTCCTCCCTCCCCACAACTTGCTCAGATCTGTAGGTAAACGTGCAGAAATGTTCTGGAAAGTGGGGACATTTAGGCTCCAGGCAGACAGGGGTTCATACGCCAGCTCAACCATTTCTGGGCTCTACACACACGGGCAGTTTACCCGAGTGTCAGATGTCCACCTGGAAACTGTGAGATCACGTGAAGATGGTTTTGTTCACAGCCTGGCACAAGGTAAAGGAGTTGTAAATGGAATAAGAGGATAAGCCTTTTGCCCAAAGCTAAGTGTAGTGTGAGGCACGGTGTGTCCTTAGCACTTGCGAAGGGCCTGCTTCCCCCTTGTCTCTCTCCACAGCCTTGGCCTCAGCCGTGGATTCCTCCTGCCCTCAGATCTCCCTCTGATATGGACAGGCTCCACCACTCCACGGATGCTTCTGTGACTCCCCCCTACCCAAGTAAAACCAACCCGTGCCGGTCTCTGCACAGGGTTCAGCCGGACTGATGAACTAACCTTGGCTGACACTTTAACAGAGTGAGGTGACATCTGACCAAGGCCCAGCGACAATGCTTCAGGGGTGCACAGGCTGCCACTCGCCCAGTATTTCCCAAACATCTGGACCAGGTGCTCGCTTCTGCCAGAGCTGCCAAGAACTAGGCCCAACTCCCCAAAGGGGGACAGATGGTAACCATTTGGGCAGTCTCGGCCCATGGCGGAAGGAAGATCTTAGTCTTTGAACTTGAGGTCACACCACTTAGGTAGCTGCTAGGCCAATCTGTGTGTCCATTATGCCTGCCTTCCCACAGCAAGCCGAGAGCCACATGAAGGAACAGAAGGGCACCCCCTACAGCTGGTGCCCAGCTGAGGGTGAGGAGAGACGCTGCGCCAGGGTCCAGAGATCTGGGCTTAGATCTCACTCTGCTCATGAGTCATGCACGACACAGGCAGGTCATTACCCACTGTTGTGGCTAAAAGGCTGTAACAGCACCGGCCCCTCCCTGCCTCGTAATGGTGAGTCGGAGGATTAAGGAGGAAACGAGCGCTAAGCTTGGTGAATGCAGCTTTGTTCCCCAGCTGGTCCCTCTGATTATTCCACAAAACTGATGGGAAATAGCAAAGGTCAACGTTCTCTTTATGGGAGGTTGAGGTCCTCACTGGGTGTGGTTCTGACCTCTATGTCTGTCACCCTCATCTGGGGTGAGGCCCTGGGGTCAGACTTAGAAAAGAGGGGGTAGGGGGAACATCGTCCAAGCTCTGGCTACGTGCCTGGGGCGTTTCACATGGCAAGTCAGCTAAAGGAATGGATCTTGCTGCGCCTTTTGGAAACTTCCAGTAGCAAAAACCGCAGACTGAACAGTACCTGTCAAGGCTGGAGCGAGCAGGATGAAAGCTGTCTCTCCACGACGCTGGCTTTCAGCGCTGGCCCCCCTTGTTCTCCACTTATGTGATTTGGTTTTGTGGTCTCTCCTGGTGGAAAGCCTCTAGGACACTAGTGGCTGAAGCCAGAGCCCTAGAAGGACAGGAGGAGGAAGAGAGGCAGATGGGGTGGCTGTGGCCCAGCTGCATGGAGCCAGCTAGGAGAGGCCACTTCCTTCCGTGCTGTGGCTTTTCCCGCTCAAGATTTGGAGGTGCCTCGGTGAAAGGTCTAGACGGGATTAAACCAATTCTGCCAGCCAAAGAATATCGCCCGCCATCCAGCTGTACCAGGATTGAGTCATCCACCACTGCCATCACTGATCTTCAACACACCCTGAAAGGAGTTCAGGGTGGAGATCAGGAATGAGGTGCTCTGGGCTCTGGGAAAACTGGCAGAACAGCCTTCGGTTAGATATTTTCAGGAGAAAATTTTATGAACACAAGTTCTTGCGTCTTCCCATACTTGGAAAAGTGCTAAAATCTTTAAGATGTCTATTTCCCATGGCGAGCAGTAACCTTCTAGCGAGATGTGTGCTTGGTTGCAGGTACCCTTCTCCAAAATCACATATATGCTGACCACCCCTTCCCCCCTTCTGAACAGTTTCTCAGAGCCATCCGAGAGGCTGTGTCCTGAGCTACAGACCTCGGTAAATCCCCAAATAAAACTGAAAGTCACAGCTCTCACGTGGTGTGTTTTTATTTCAGTCTACAATTCCCCCAAATAATCCAATGGGGGGTAGAGAAGATTCTTTCCAGTTTAATTTTGTGTGATAGTTCAGGGGTCCCCAACCCCCGGGCCATGGACCAGTACCAGTCCGCTGCCTGTTAGGAACCGGGCCACACAAGAGGTGGGCGAGCAAAGCTTCATCTGCCGCTCCCGGTCGCTCGCACTACCCCCTGAACCATTCTCCCCTGCCCTCCCACCCCGTCCGTGGAAAAACTGTCTTCCAAGAAACTGGTCCCTGGTGCCAAAAAGGTTGGGGACCGCTGTGACAGATAATAATTCACATGGTTCAAAATCAAAATAATATCAATTAGATACAATGGGAAATCTCGCTCTACGTCTGCCCCAGTTCACTGATTCCTCCCACTGTACCCGCTGCTGTTATTAGTTTCTCATGTACCTTTCCCATATTCCTTTCTGTAAATTCAAACGTGTATTTTTTCACTCCGCCTTCTCCCTTAAGTGCACAGAAGTTTTACGTATGGTACATCCTGGTATCGGTCAGGGTCTCTGTAGGAAGCGAATGGCAGAGTCGAGCTGGATAAGTGAGGAAGAGTTAGTGAAAGGCTGTTGACAAAGGTGTGGTCGGCTGAGGGGGGAAGGAATAGGAATGTGCAATTCGCCAGGGCTGGGGACCATGGGGAGCCTGCAGGGATGAGGGATAGGAGATGCTGGAAGCCAGAGATTGAGAGACACAGAGAGACAGCACTTTGTGGACAGGCCTCAAGGTAGAGGGACAACGTACCGCAATGCAGGGAAGGAGCCAGGGACTAAACACCTGCCCTCACGCGCCACCCAATGCCCTGGATCTTCAGCAGGGCCCCCATCGGCCAATCCACCTCAGGAGTCTGGGGCAAAGAGGCCTGTGTGTGTAGACTTTACAAGCCAGCCTCCCGAGACCCAGAGCAGGCTGAGAGGGGTGTGGGTGTCTCGCAGGGGGGCCCCTGCAGAACATGCCGGACACCCTGCCCCACCCCCACCCTGGGACCTTGCTCCCTGCATCACCTGACAGCTGATCCCAGAGAGCTTTCCATGTTATTTGCTGAGGTGGCTACTAGCATTGCTTGGTTCCACTTCCTCACCTTCCCCGCCAGCACTGCCACCAAACTTCTCAGCCGCTGCTACCCAGCACCCCAGAGGGTATTACAACGCCCTGTGTAATGTGGCGAAGGGTCCCAGTGTCGGCCAGCTGGCTGGGGTGATCCTTCCCTTCAAAACCAAATGAAAATCTTCAGCCGCCTTGCACCTCCCTGCCAGCAGCAGCTCAGGGTTCTTGGGGATCCTTCCAAGGATTTCTGGGTACCTGTCACATCGTCCTTGCCTGACCCCTCGTCCGGCACCCTTGTTCCTCACCTTCCCTCCTCCCCTTGGGCTCTCGGGCCACCGCCTGGCACATCACCGTCCTCACCCAGCCCTGCTGTCCAAGCAGGGACACGGCGTCCCCAGCCCCACATGGTCTGTCCTTGGGGTGCAGGGACAGCAGAGGAGTATCATGGCATAGATCAGTAACCCATTTAAAATTTATCAGCTGACCTCACTGCTGGCAAAACTCACTGCTGGCCCTGCCCCAGGGGCTTGGGGAGTCCTTCCTCAGCCACCTGTTCCCTGGTCTCGGGCTACTGTCGTATTCCTGGGCCTCCCTCCCATCCTCTCTTCATTTTCTCTGTCCCCTGAAACCCAGCCCCGGGCCACACTTGCCTGTCCTCGTCCTAGTCTGTTACTTTCTCTTCTCCTTTCTCACACGAAGCAGTTGAGCTCCCGTTTGCCTCAAAGTCTCCTCCAGGTCCGGGTCCAATTACGCGCTCTCTCAAACCAAAGGGCCGTTCTCTCTCCAGCTGATTCCCGCTGACTCAGTGCCATCCCATAGAAAGAGAATATGAACCCTATATAAAATGTGAAATTTTCCAGTGGCTACATTTAAGAAAAATTAAAAGAAACAGGTGAGATTAATTTTAATATGCTCTACTTAACCCAATATATCCAAAATATTATCAGTTCAACATTTACTCAGCATAAAATTATGCGTTATTTTAATTCTGGTAAATGACAAACTATTTTAAATTCGGTGTGCATTTGGCACTTAACGGCACATCTCAATTCAGACTAACCACCTTTCGCATGCTTGGTAACCACATGTGGCTGGTGCTGACCATGTTGGGCAGACTAGCCCCAGAATACAGAAAGACCTACAACCACCTTTTAAAAAATAACCAGAGGGCTTCCCTGGTGGCGCAGTGGTTGAGAGTCCGCCTGCCAATGCAGGGGACACGGGTTCGCACCCCGGTCCGGGAAGATCCCACATGCCGCAGAGCGGCTGGGCCCGTGAGCCATGGCTGCTGAGCCTGCACGTCCGGAGCCTGTGCTCCACAACAGGAGAGGCCACAACAGTGAGAGGCCTGCATACCACAAAAAAATAAATAAATAAAAATTAAAAAAAATAAAATAAAATAAAAAATAACCAGATTCCACCACTTAGTGGATACAATGGATTCCTAGAAATACAAGCACTGAATTACAACTGAGATGTTCATAGCTGGTGCCAAGATGCCCTCTGGAAGCTGTCACAAATGACGTTCGTGAAATTGCTGACTTATCGTGTCATCACCAACACTGGATATTAGGGTGGATGGATGTAAAGTATAATTTGCATTTCCCTGGTGATGTGTAAGACTAAGCTCTTTTCATCTATTTACTAGCCATATTCATATTCTCTTCTGTGAATTAATTATCTGTGCCCTTTACCCATTTTTCTATTAGATTTATTGCCTTTTTTTTTGAAACTTGAGTTTAAGAGACTTGCTTTGTTCTCAGTGGGCCCTCTTCTATCTGAAGTGTTTCTTTGGCACTAGGATATTTTTTTCTAATATATCTTTTTATTTCCTCCTCTCCATTCTCTGTGTTCTCTCCTCTGGAGCTTCCATAAGGAAGGTATCTGTGCTTGACTTTACACCTCTTATCACATAACTTAAAAAACAATGGCATCTTTCTTTTTTTCTAACACATTTTTAGGCAATCCCTTAGCTTGATCTTCCAGCTTACTAATTAGGTCTTCAGTTATCTATTTAGCACACTTATTGAGTTTTTAAAACTTTGTCAGTCATGGTTTTAATTCCCAAGAACTCTTACTGTATCTTTTTCATAGAGGTTTTATTTTTTAAGTGGATGTGATATTCTCTTAACTCTCTCTGGGATATTCATTTTAATTCCTTACAGTTTTCTTCTGTTTTGGGTAGTCTGTTTTCTTGGAGTCCGTTCTGTTTTTGTGCCTCTCTCAGGCTCTGGCTTTTCTGAAATACCTAGCGATTCTAACGCAGCTGTTAACATTGTAGATGAACATCTGGGCTGAACAGTATTGGTAGCTGGGGGACACTTCCTTACCCCCATGAGAATCCCATTCCTCTGGCAGGGAATGCAGCTGTTGATACAGGAGCCAGCCTCAGGTGACTGCATGTGCAGACAGTGGTTAGTGGACAGTGGAAAGGAACCATTCACCGCCCTACAGTCCATCTCTAGCTCACTCTTTCACCCAGGTCACGTTGCCTCTGTTCTGGAACTCTGCTGGGAAGATTCACTCTGTGATGATTGTGCATTTAGCCCTGTGGCATTACAGCTTCGTTTTAATTTCTTCACCAACTTGTTCTTATATTTGTCTTATGTTTCCTGGAAATTCCTTAATCTTCTGGACATTGATCCCATTCCTCCTGACTGCCCACAACCACGAGCACTCTTTTTATTTCTGAATTTCTTGTCATTTCAGTGGAATTTAGGGAAGAAGAGGGGTACACACCACTGTGTGCTTAGCCATGTTGAACTGTAAGACAATTATTCTGCACTTAGCATCATTTCATGAGAATGGTTGTCAGAAGTGAGTCAGTTGGATCAAAGAGCAGGAACATTTTTTGAGGCTGTCGATACATAGTTTAAACTGCTTGCTAGACTGAGGAGTAAAACAGAGGGAAAGGAACCGGCTTTGGCAGAGAGAGAGCTGGGTTACAATCACAGTTCCTCCCCTGGCCAGATGTGTAAACTGAGGGAGTTAGGGAACCTCTCTGAACTTCAGTTTCCTCATCAGTAAAATGGGCGTGATTATGGTACCAGCATTTAAGGATACTGTGAGGATGAATTGTACGAAGCATCTTCCCCAGAGCCCAGCCTATAAAAGGTGCTCAATAAATGCTGTTAGTCAGCATTGTTTCAAGTAAGTGGTTTGTCAGCATCAAAGAATTGTGGATTCAACTGGGTGTTTGGAAAAGCGTTCCCTTCTTGGTCATTGGCATTTCACGCTCTCAGATAAATCACTGCCCAGCTTGGTACCTCCATCTCCAAAGAGAGAAGTCTCCTTCCTGCCTGCCTTTCTGTGAAGATTCACTGCTGTTTAGAAAGCCCTTACAGATGCTCCAGGGAAAATCCCTGTGCATCCTTGGAGTTGTTTTCATTGGAAGGATGGGTCCTGAGCCCCTGCCACCAGCTCCAGAATGAATCTCCATGAGATTCTGAGCTTGGTCAAGTGTAAACTCCTGTGGAAGAAAATATCTGGTCCTTATCCTGGGCCAACTTCCAGAAATGTAATTTCTTCCTCAGCTGGGACGTTGGGTCTTATGACTCCTTTTCCTATTTGACAACTTATTAATCAGAAATCTCCAGCAAACCTGCTCCAGGAAGGCGGGCTGAGCCCTCACCATGGCCACATGCCAGTCCAGGCTCAGGATGCCAGGAACCAAGTGTTTCGGCCCAGCCCAGATGAAGGGCTGGAGGTGGCTCTTGTGAGAACCTCCAAAGTCACTGGCTTAGGGGTGCAATGGCCAGGGCTGGGGATGCAGGGTGTCAGGAAGCAGCCAGCTCAATGGCAAAGAGAGAAAGAAGTTTGTACCTGTAGAACCAAGGCAGGCCCAGTCCAGAGGTCAGCCAGGGCCAGCACTGTGAGAGGTCACTGAGACGGGATTCTGGCAGATTGGAACTGAGGCCAAGGTGGGACGGGTGGGAACGGACGGGCAGGGGAGGGGAGAGCTCATTTGAAGAATAACAGGAAAGTTGTAGGGCGCCCATGAGGCCTGCCAGGTTTTGTTTTTGTTTTGATTCAGTAAGCGGTCAACAAACCAGGTGCAGGGCATGGACTGGACTGGGAGCTGGCCTTTCTCAGTAAGAGTCGCCACTATAAGAATCTCTTCCTTTCTCCCCCTCTCCTGGTCCCACTCACAGCAGGGTTGGTGGCCACCAAGCTGGAAAGGGGCAGGACGGAGGCAGGTAGGGCCAGCAGGAAATGCCTTCCAGAGGTCGAACAAATAGAGGGCAGGAAGGACATGGGGTGTGGGCGAGCCCCTCAAGGAGAAGGGAGGGTTCACTCACCAAAGGGGCCCTTCCTCCCCCATCCCTTTAGCTCCTCTCCCACACAACCAGCCCTTCCCTCTGCTCCCCAAAGGGCTGTGTGCAGCCAACACATGAGTCCCATCTGCGAGCCCTACTTTAGTAACAGGGTGACAATGACGATGGCTAAATACACCCCTCGACTTCTTGCTGGTGAGATAGAAAAGCGAGAAAGACTGGATATTATCCAGAAAGACTGGATAATGTGTTCAAGGTCACACAGCAAGGAGCGAGGAAGCAGAAGTCAAAACCAGGTGGTTTCTAGAACCTCTGCATAGTATAGGTTAAATGACCCCAGAAGCTCTAGAAGGAGTAAACGCCAAGGTTCCCAGAAGGCTCTCAGAGCACCCAGCACTGTGGGGAAGGCAGCAAGTCCTATCGAGGGCTGGACTGGAAAGATGGTGAGCAGGTGTAAAGTCAGCAGCAGCCCTTGGGAGATGAATTCTGGCTCCACTTCCCCAGTAAATCTCAAATGCTCCTCATATTTGGGGAGATTAAGAGTAGAAAAAAGGAGAAGGAATGATTCTTAAATGCTGTCTGGACTCCTTTCTAGGTTCCAGCATCTCTCCTGGGTCCCTGCCCGATGGTGGAGGGCACCCACCCCCCACCACTGCCTCGCTGACCTGCTTTCACGTCTGGGGTTTCCAGGTCTCTGCGTGCAACCTGCCCACCCTCCTGGGGGCTCACTCTTCTTAGATCTGAATCCTCAATACAGGTACTTCTTTTGGAGAAATAGCTAGATTTCTTTCTGATTACAAGTAAAATGCATGCTAAATGCAAAAAAAAAAAATTAGGAAATGCGTGAACATAAAGAATCTTTCAAACAGTACACCTACAGGATAAAGAGCTATTCAACCATAAAAAAGACTGAGGACTTTTGTGATATCTCAGTATGGACAAGATTCATAATTACATGAGAAAAATAAGGTGCTGGACGGAATGAGAGCATTGTCCACTTGTGTCAAGTTCTCCCAAAGGATGCTCAGCCAACGGGTGACACGAGTTGCTCTCTAGAAGGAGAACTGGGTGGCTTGGAGGAGATTTTTCACTAGTCTTCTAGAGCTTTTGATTTTTATGCCATGTGATTGTATTGCTTTTTCAAAGATTAAATAAAAATTTGAAAAAGAATAGTTTATTATGCAGTACTCAGTGAAAATCACTCCCTCGATATATATCCTTCCAAATCTTATTTTCTGTACACACACACACACACACACATTTTGTTTATTTCTACGATATTGAGATCATGCTACAATGAATTATAATCTACTTTACGCCTCATTTACTATAGTGTGGATAACTTACCATATTAGTATATATCAATCACATTGTTAATTTAAGCAGCTGCAGAGTAATTCATTATATACTTTTACCATATTTTTTAACTAATTCTCTATAATCTTTAACAGTTTTATTGACATTCACATACCATAAAATTCCTCCACTTGAAGTGTACAGTTCAGTGGGTTTTAGTATATATTCACAGAATTGTGCAAGCATCGCCACAATCTAATTTCAGAACATTTTCATCACCCCAAAAAGAAAACACATGCCCATCCTTCCCCTTCTCCCGACCCTAGGCAACCACACTAATCTGCTTTCTGGCTCTATAGATTTGCCTATTCTAGACATTTCTTATAAATGGAATCATTTGTGTCTGGCTTCTTTTACTTACTAAACTGTTTTCTAGGTGCACCCATGTTGTAATATGAATCAGTATTTTATTCTTTTTGTTGATGAATAATATTCCGCTGTATGGGTATTTCACATTTTGTCCATTCATCAGTTGATGGAAATTTGGGTTTTTTCTCCTTTTTGGCTCTTATAAATAATGCTGCTATGAACATTCATGTGCAAGTTTTTTTTTAACATAAATTTATTTATTTTATTTTATTTTTGGCTGCATTGGGTCTTCGTTGCTGCATGAGGGCTTTCTCTAGTTGTGGCGAGCAGGGGCTACTCTTCATCACAATGCGTGGGCTTCTCATTGCGGTGGCTTCTCTTGCTGCGGAGCACGGGCTCTATGTGTGTGGGCTTCAGTAGTTGTGGTACATGGGCTCAGTAGTTGTGTCTCACAGGCTTAGTTGCTCCGCAGCATGTGGGATCTTCCTGGACCAGGGCTCGAACCCGTGTCTCCTGCATTGGCAGGCGGATTCTTAACCACTGCACCACCAGGGAAGCCCTCATGTGCAAGTTTTTTGGAACACGTTTTCAATTCTCCTAGAAGTGGAATGACTGGCCATATGATACAGCACATTTAACTTTTTGAGGAACTGCCAAACTGCTGTCCAAAAGGGCCCCTCCATTTTACACTCTCACCTGCAAGGTAAGAGGGTTTCAATTTCTCCATGTCTCCACCAACTCTTGCTATTTTCTGTGGCTTTGGTTATAGCCATCCTAAGGGATATGAAGTGGTATGTTGTTATGATTGACATTTGTCTAATGACTCATGACGACTAAGACACCGAGCATCTTTTCATGTGCTTGATGGCCATTTGTATATCTTCTTTGGAGAAATGTCTATTCAGACATTTTAAAACTGGATTGTCTTTTTATGGCTGAGTTGTAAGAGTTCTTATATACTCAGGATACAAGTCCCTTATCAGATATATGATTGGAAAATATTTTCTCCCATTCTGTGGGTTGTCTTTTCCTTTTTTAGTGGTATCATTTGTAACAACAACAATAAAATGTTTTTATTTTAATGAGTCTAATGAATTGTGCTTTTTGTGTCATGTCTAAGAAACCACTGTTTGGTTAAATGTTTGGTATAATTCACCAGTGAATCCATATGGGCCTGGGTTTTCCTTTGAGGGAAGTTTTAACGTCACTAATTCAATCTCTCTACTTATTATAAGTCTGTTCACAATGTTTATTTCTTCTTGGGTTCGTCTTTATAGTTTGTGTCTTTCTAAGAATTTATTCATTTCATCTTTGTTATCTAATTTGAGGGCATACAGTTATTCACAGCAGTCCCTTAAAAACCCTTTTGTTTTTGTAAAGTCAGTAGTGAAGCCCCACTTTCATTCCTGATTTCTGCTCTTCCTTTGTTCATGTTATAGCCCGTGTCCATTCCTCTCTCCTCTCCCCCTACCCCCAGTGTAGAGCCTGGACTCTGGAAGTTTCCACCCATTAATTGCCTTGTAAACCAATATGGTTAAGTGCCAATGGAAAACTGTCTTAGACCAACTCAGAAATGCAAAACCAAAACATCTTGGTGCAACCAAAATATTGCAGCTTCACCATCAGGGGTATCTCTGCTTTGTATGGTTGCTTGCACAGACCCAGTTTCCTGGGGTGGCATGGGTGACACTCTCATCCCAACAGGAATCAGTTTTTCTGTTTCCAAATGCACTTTAGAACCACTAATTCGGGACTTCCTTGGTGGTCCAGTGGGTAAGACTCCACGCTCCCAATGCAGGGGGCCCAGGTTCAATCCCTGGTTGGGGAACTAGATTTCATATGCATGCTGCAACTGAGTTCACAAGCCACAACTAAGAAGTCCACATGCAGCAACTAAAAAAGATCCCACATGCCACGATGAAGATCCCACGTGCTGCAACTAAGACCCGGTGCAGCCTAAATAAATAAATAAATAAATATTTTTTAAAAGAAAGAAAGAAAGGATTCTCAACATCTCTAATCATGAGGAAAATACAAATCAAAACCACAATGAGATATCACCTCACACCCATTAGGATGGCCACTATCAAAAAAACAGAAAATAGGAATTCCAAAGCAGCCACACTATAAAAAAAAAGAAGAAAAGAGCCACGAATTAGGGACTTCCCTGGTGGCACAGTGGTTAAGAATCTGCCTGCCAATGCAGGGAACACGGGTTCGATCTCTGGTCCAGGAAGATCCCACATGCTGTGGAGCAACTAAGCCCGTGTGCCACAACTACTGAGCCTGCGCTCTAGGGCCCATGAGCCACAACTACTGAGCCTGCGTGCCACAACTACTGAAGCCTGCGCACCTAGAGCCCGTGCTCTGCAACAAGAGAAGCCACCCCAATGAGAAGCCCGCGCACCACAATGAAGAGTAGCCCCTGCTGGCCGCAACTAGAGAAAGCCCGCGCGCAGTAACGAAGACCCAACGAAGCCAATAATAAATAAATAAAATAAATTTATAAAAGAAAAGAACCACTAATTATGTCCATCCTGCCCCAAGCTATTTGTTAACTTTTTCCTTCTCCAGACTGAGAGATTGGGGGGAGGCAGGGATAACTTGCATTGCCTAAGGGGCATAAGACAGCCTGCCGCAGCCTTGCCCAAACCCTGGATGCAACCCTTCATAGCTTTCTGGGGGCTGTCTCGCCTTGAGTCATTGCAGAGACAAAGTGCAGGAGGACACTGCCTTACCTGCTCAGTGTGAGGCTCCATCACAAGGTCCCATCACTCAGGCTGTCATCCTGGCTCTGCCCCTGGAGGAAGGGAGGACACCCTACAGCAGCCACCTTGCCTCTTGCAGAATCAGCTTGGTCAACAGGAAGATGAGGGGTAGGACCAGCTGGCCTGAAGTCCAGCCCAGCCACTTATGATCAGATGACCAGTGAACAATCTGAGCCTGGGGAAACTCACCTTCCCCCAGGCAGCATTCCCTGGTTTGGTCTTGAGAGTCAAGCTGCCTGGGCTGGAATCCCACCTTCATCTCCTACAGGCTTGCATGTGGCCTTGGGCGAATTATTCAATCTCTGTTTCCTCATTTTCTTCATCTGTAGAATGGAGGCAATACTAGTATGTAGCTCAGGCAGTTGCTGGAGTGGTTGTGAATGAGATGAAATATATAACATATATACAGCTTTCCAACTGTGCCTGGTAGACAGTAAGCCCTCAAAATATGTTAGCATTAAAAACAAGTCTGTGGCTTCCCTGGTGGCGCAGTGGTTGAGAGTCCACCTGCCGATGCAGGAGACACGGGTTCATGCCCCGGTCTGGGAAGATCCCACATGCCGCGGAGCGGCTAGGCCCATGAGCCATGGCCGCTGAGCCTGCGCGTCCGGAGCCTGTGCTCCACAACGGGAGAGGCCACAACAGTGAGAGGCCCGCGTACCACAAAAAAAAAAAAAAAAAAAAAAAAAAAACAAGTCTGCCCTAAACAGAGACACAGATGTAGAGAACAAACGTATGGACACCAATGGGGGAAAGTGGCAGGGGTGGGGTGAGAGGGTGGTGGGATGAACTGGGAGATTGGGACTGACATGTATAAAATGGATAACTAATAAGAACCTGCTGTATAAAAAAATAAAAATAAAATTTAAAAATTATAATAAACAAAACAAAAAAATAAGTCTGCCCTTTTCGAGTTTAGCCAGTGCTCCTAGGCCTGCCCTCTGCAGCCATCAGCTGTCCCAGCAGCAGGAAATCTGTTGGGCTGCCATACATGCCAAGCACTGTGGCAGGTTGCCCATTACCCAGGGTAGGATGAGATGGGCTGGTGGAATCCCAAAGCGCTGCCCCTGAACGGTGTCAAGGTAGGGGAATTCAGACCTGATCGGAGTCAGGAAGACTGGCCTCGAGGCCCCACTCTGCGACCTGCTCTCCTTGAGACCTCCGTGAAGGCAAGTTCCCCAACCTCTGAATGTCGATCTGTTCATCTTTCAAATGGGAGTAACAGTACCTACCACTGTGTTGGGGGAAGATTCAACTGCTGATACCTAAGACCTGATAAACACACCGACTGGCACATACTAAGGACTCATTTCAGGTCATAAAAAGTTACCCTCCTGCTCTTACCTTTTCTCTTGTATTGTAAACAGCTCCCCTCCGCCCGCACCGGCCTGTTTCAAATAAAGAGCACACCGAAGTTTCTGTAAATTCGGTCCTGTTTGAAACCAAGCAGAGGTGACTTTGATGTGATGTGACAAAGGTTCAGACTGGGTTCTGTTTTACCCAAACTGCCTCCTCTCTGGCTGATATCGTGATCTTTATTCGCCTCACACCCCGGAGCTCGGGCTGCGAGTTAAAATCAGAACGAGCCTAAGGTTTCCGGTCAACTCAGCCTGCGATTCTTCCACTTGTGATGCTGTCAGGGGCCTGTGCGTCATGAGCTGGGGGACCAAGCCTCCTGTACGGTTGTGATTGTGCTGATGCCCCTCTCTCCCCTCGGTGGCCCTGGGACCAGGGATGAGGGAGAGGGAGGAAGTGAGCCAGTGCTCAGAGGAGAGCCACCTACAGCCACACAGACAGGACCCCACAAGGACCACCACTTTTCCTCCACAAAGAACCAGGCATCTTCCTCAGTGTAACCGTTTCCGGAATGCAAAGCAGCCTCTGGAGAAGGCCAGGGGCTGTGCCTCTGCCACTTCTCCAAGCTGGTGCCGAGCATCTGGCAGGAGATGCAGCGAGCACAGCTGGCAGCCCCAAGGGGCACAGGGGCATTCTGTGCCATTTTTACAGAGTGACGTTTCCAACTTGACTGCAAGTAGAATCTTTAATAACATATACATTTTCAGGGACTGAAGCCTTGCTCTTGCCAAATCCTAGCATAAAGCATATTTTTACAGCTGGGACGATAAATCCCTGAAAGACGGCACTTACCATGGAAACGCTGACACAGCCTTTCGTTCCCTTCACAGTGATTAAAATCCTCATTTCAATTTGTTTTTCTTTATTTTGAGCTGTAGTCATTTGCGACCCCCAGAAACATATCTCCCTGCGGTAGAAAACTAAATGCTGCCCTCTGTCAGAAATAAGATGGAACTGTTCTTCGTTCACTGGAGTGCAGCAAATCTTGGCTTGGAGAATTAGGGCAACCCGGAAAAACAGGTCTTCTTACTAATAATCTTACCAGCAAAGACATTCCTGCAGGACTTAACCTTGTTTCCTAGGGAAAGTGAGGCAGGGAAGGAAAGGCAGCTGATAAAGGGTTTGTTATCAAACCAGAGGCCACTATGGGCAACTGGAGATTCAGCCCACTGGGGAATTCTGGGAGCCAGTGTGGACTTTGCACCTCAGTCATCCTGCCGGCGATGCAGACGAGCTTCTCATTGATTTCAGGCTGCTGTCCATCAACTCTTAGGCACGTCTGGCCTCTCCAGGCAGAGATACAGATCTCGGTAGTTGGAGGGCCAGCCCTTGCCATGGTGAGGCTCCACTGGATACGGGCAGCCACTCTTCTTTCTGCTGCACCCACTTCCCATTGCTCCTTTTATTCTCCTTTGGACTGTTTCGTTTGCAGGGATATTTTATGCCCTTGGAACTCAGGGGCGTTTGTCTTCTGTTTATTCACGGCCTACAGTCTCTGCTGAACCAAACGGCTCAGTGATCCTACCAACCAGATGCCTCCGAATGTCTTTCTCCTCTCCAGATCTCTTAATTGATAATAAAATCCATAATGGAGTTGGCCACCCTTCTTAATCCGCCGGTGAGACTGCAGCAGCGTCGCTGCTCTGAGAGCTGACACGGCCTCAAATCTCCCGAAATTCAGCCGTGCAGATCTCGCGAGAACGTGGCCTAACGGGACTGGGGCGTTACCCCGATTCTGCGCGCAGACCGGGCTTTGGAAAAGGGTTTTCGAAAACGCGTCGCAAGGACAATCAGTGGGCACAGATAGTCCTCACAAGAGGGGTTCAGAGGTCGGATACTGTCCGTAATATTGCTGGGTACAGCCCCCTGTTAAGGGTCAGACTACCCTCCAGCGTCTTAAAGGTTCTGAGAAGTACTGCAGGGAAGAAATCCAGTTAGCTTTAACTCAGTGTTTCCCAACTTTATTTCATCACTAGACCTCTTCGTGATGGAGCATCCATTACCATCCTCTAGCACACTAGGTGTGCTACACGTAAAATGCCTTTATTTGTCCTTTCCCCCCTTATCTTAATGAATTTTTAAAATATTTTTTATTATACAAGCATTACATGTTCATTGCA
Source organism: Hyperoodon ampullatus (assembly GCF_949752795.1). Lineage (NCBI taxonomy): Eukaryota > Metazoa > Chordata > Mammalia > Artiodactyla > Ziphiidae > Hyperoodon > Hyperoodon ampullatus. Next base: position 47,007,791 of record NC_136923.1, on the reverse strand, counting down.
GAAAAACTGGAAAAATGCAAATAAGCAAAAAGGAGAGAAGCAGGCACTGAGGCGTGATTACTGTGGTGGACATTTGGGTTCTGGTCCAGCAGCGTTCCTTTGTGGGAAAGGCATTTTGTAGCAAGAGTCAATCTGTGTTTCCTGGACTATGTTCAGTTTTATGACCCCTGATTCTAAGTAGCAGGTTTTATTTAAAAAAAAAACAACAAACACATATTTCAGCCAACAATGGCCAAAGAATCTTTTTGAACTAGTTCCAAAACCGCCAGTGGAGAAAAATTCCTTTACCATATGTTGCACCTTTCATGGGGAATGGCAGGCCAAGAAAATCAACAAATTGGCAGAAAGAAAAAAAAAAGGTATATAGTGATTTCTCAGCTATGTAAAAATATTTATGATGATAATAAACACCGGAATAAAATACACCCCAGAATTAGGAAGTTTATTTCTAGAATGTGGGCTCCACGGTGACTTTTACTTTCTTTGCTGTTGTAAAAGCAAAACTTAAAGGTAAGTATTTTTCAAAGTACCCCCCTGCACACACAAGGCCACTTTCAGGGAGGATTAAAGCAGAGCAGGGGATGCTGAGTCTGGTGGGGAACCCTCACCTGGGAGAGGCAATTCCTTGGGGTAGGGGCCCCTGACGTCTCTCCCACCTGAGAATCAGCAGGCTTGCTCCGGGTGGCATCATGTCCTTTTTGAGTCATGTTTGGGGTTCATGGGTGGTGCAGGATAAAGCCAGAGATCTAGCTGGTTGCACTGACCCTCAGAGCAGCCCTAGGAGAGAAGTGCCTTTATTACCCCCTTTTCACAAATGCTCCCTGAACATGTGAGCTCATGTCTACCCTAGAACTTTGCACTGGCTGTTCCCTCAGCCTGGGATACTCATCTTTCAGGTCTGAGCTCAAAGAGGGTCTATAAGAAACCCAAAAGCGCACAGTACAGGGCTTGAGCCAACGTCTGCTTGACTACCAATCTCACAAGCCTGAGCTGAGCTCCAGAAGGGTTTTCAGATGGTTACAGTTCAGAAGAGAAAATCCCTGGCCTAAGTTTGACATAGGAGGCCAGGCGCTATCCGAAGCCATGGGAGGACATCTAGTATCTAACTCCAGATCTCCTTTTTAAAAGAATGGCTTGTCTGAAAGGCTGAGGACAAATCTGATTCCATCTTTTGGTGGTTGGAAGGCCATTCTGGGGGTACGAGTGCCGTGTGCACAGTCAGAAGCCACAGCCCCCTGGCTTACTGCCCATCTCCTTTGCCCTCTGAGAGCAAGAGCCAGACGGTCCTCTGGACTCTGCAGCCACGCTGCATATGGCATACGGCATATGCTGCCAGCCCAGAGGAAGCCTGCCAGGCAGAACCGGCCATCCACCGGCGACAGCTACCTACCACCCAACGCTCGCTGAGTGCCAACCAGGTGCCACGCTGGGTCCACGGCTGATGCTGAAGCATAGTATCCCCCTGCCTCGGGAGAGGGGACTAGAGAACACGTGCTCGGGGAGGAAGTGCCTTCATCTGTCTCATGCTCTTTTGTCACCCCCCTCACGAGGCCCTCCCTGACCCCTGCCACTCTCAAAGCCCTGGTCCCTGTTTCTTTTCTTCCTAGCATTTATCACGCCTCCTTCAGAGGCAGACATGTGAATCGTCTTGTTCCTCGTGATTCCCCAGCAAACAGAACACCACCTGACACAGACCAATGCTCTATAAAGACCCGTTGGTCGAATTTCTACCTGCCATTTCAGTAGGATGGGTGCGTATCGGAGCATTAGGAGTCCAGGTAGGTGCTCTGTGGGCACCATCACTCTGCCCCCCTCCGACATCACCCACGTTCTGCTTATGGACCAGTTCCTGGATTCCTGCTTTGTCTCAGCCTGGGAGACACACCTGACTACAGTAAGTCCTTTATGGGGTCAACAATGTATAATATATTCACAGTTTTAAAGCTCCTCCTATAGGCGTTTACTACCCATCTTGGGTAGGTAATACCCAAGGCCCCCAAATCAGCATTTAAACACAGAAAGCTCTTCTTTTCCTCCCCTTTTCCTCCTGCCACCTTGGGGCTGCTGTTACCCACAATTTATAATCGTTTCAGAAGGAAGGCGTAGTCTTACCTGGCCTGATGCAGCTCCAGCACTTTGGCACTTCTGAGGAAAGGTGGCCAGAAATAGAGTTGCATTTCACCCTCAGCATCCCATAGACTATGGAGATTTCATTTTACCTCCAAGACAAACCAGGCACTGCCTGAGGGTCAGAGACTTGGCTGTGTGGCTGGATTTCAAAGGAGAAAGGCTGTGTCCATGACTGAGAGTGGAGGAGACCTGTGGCCACTCAAGGGGAGAAGGACTTTCCGATCTCACCCTTCAGGACGTTGGCTTGGCTTCCTAAAAGGTGTGGAACTGAGCAGTGACACATCCTTCAGAAGCTTCTGTCCCATTCCTTCTCCCTGCATCTCTTGACTCTAGAAGTATCTGAAGTTGGAGTCTTGCCCTGAGAGGTAAGGAACCAGGTCTCTATTTGTCCTTTAAATCTTCTTCTGGGGCTCAGATTCTTTACAATGCAACAAGTTTGGGGTGATAAACTAGCCAAAATCACAAGGCTAATTGTGAACAAGTTTCCATAATATCTGTAGTTAAACTCTAAGGGTGCCTCCTCAGGGGCAGCCCGTTTCCCAGGTTTGCAGGTGATGATGGGCCATGGAGATCATCTGTGACTGTAGATGAGGAAGCTCAAGTCCACTAATGTGGCCTAAGACCCAGGATATGTCATATGCCCCCGGTGGGCCTCAGTTTCTTTATCTGTGAAATGTGGTGGCTGAACAAAATTACCCCTTCAGGCTCTGACACCCTCCCATTGGATGGATGCCTGCCTCAGCCAACAGCTTATTCATCCTCTGAAGAATAAGCCTAGGGTGGCAGTGGTTGTAGTTCCACAGGCCGCCAGGAGAGGGCAGCAGGCAGTAAACAGCAGGTGTTCCAAGAATTTGGGTACCGAGCACCCCAGACACAGAGAAGGATTTCCAGAGGAAAAAGGAGGGCTGTTAACACCACAACTCTGATTGCTTCTTGTCACAATGTGAGCTGGTGCATCTCCCACTGCTGTGTCCTCTGATACCTGATGGTCCCCTATCCTTGGAGATTCCAAGGTCCTTGCCTCCTGTAGAGTCACCTGGATCTCACGCCTCTTGCCTGTGTCAGCTACTGAAGGCCGTGGGCCCCCTAACTGTCATCCCGCCTGCTCTGGTGCCTGCACTGGTGTTTATCCTCACACCCACGTCCTCCATCCCATCACCTCATACTCCGTTTCAGCTTTGCCTCCTCTACCCCAGGGGAACAGGAACATGCATGAATACACCCCCCTAACTGAGAGTGACCAGTTGCAGTCACAGCTTCCAAGGAGGGCAGCTCAGGACTGGTGCTCAGCTGTTGACTGAGGGTCTCATTTCTGGAAACTGGAAGGGACTTCATAGATAAACCCACAGAGCTCTGTGCTCCTCCCACACCTTGTGCTCTGGGGTTTCAGCAAACAGACCCTGGGGGTCCGTTTTATAAATGTTAAAATCTTTTCTCACATTGTGAGAAAGATTTTACTTTTTTTTTTTTTGAATTTTAACATTGATTATTTATTTGTGTAATGGCTTTACATGTGGATATTAACCGTGTAAACAATACCACATATAACCATCAAGTACCACGATTAGTTTACAGGACTAGAATGACAGATTCAGATGGTTTAATTACATTTAAAAAGTTTTCTGAAAAACTTTGCCAATAAAAAAAGTCCCATTAATAAGGTGGAAATGATTTTTTTTAATGATTTTTTGGTTATCTGCACATGAAGCAAAGTATACTCCACATAATTCTTTAGGCACAGTCTGGTAAAATAGCTGCCAGAAATAACAGAAAGAGTTGTCATTTATCTCTTGTGAGCACAATTTCCGAAAGTTGTATGAGGGCGTCTCTTTCTGGGGATGGTCGAAGTTCCTCACTTCCTAACTGAGCCAGGCTCTCTCTCACCTCCAGGTCTCCGCACATGCTGCCCCTTCTCCCCGGAGGCCCCCTGCCCTCTGTCCCCTTGCCAGCTCCTTCTCGTGCTTTGGGGCTCAGCTTCCTAGGCCTACCCTCTTGGGGTGTTCTCCCATTCCTTCCCTGTTCGCCCAAGCCTGTGTTCAGATCCCGATTCGGTTAAAATAGCAGACACCCATGCTGACTGGCAGAAGCAAATGGAAAATTGTTGCAGGGACGTAAGAGGTCTCTGAGTGCAGACAGGACGCTGGAGAATCAGCTGTGGGAAAAGGGCTGCGGAAACAACCCGGGCATCCAGGCGAGATGTTGTCCCCAGAACAGGTGGGCTCCATCCATTGTCCCATGTCACCCCTCCAAGCTGCAGAGGCCTGGGAAAAGTACAACTGGCATGTGACTGGCCCCGCGATAAGAGTGAACTGGGCCCCTGGGTTACAGCCCCTCTAAGACTGTACACCCCCAATACTGTCATGACAAAGGGAGGCAACTCCAGGGTGCTGATTGGAAGGAGGAATGCGGAGGCAGGAAGGCACACAATCTGCCACAGTGTCCTGCCTGTGTGTTCCTGTGGATCTGTGCCCACCCTGGTTGCAGCACTCACCGCGCTGTGCTGTGGTGCACTGTGTACTGGCTCTCTCCTACACTGGACTGTGAGTGCCCTGAGGGCTCGGAGGCTGTCCTGCCCAACTTTTCAGCTTCAGTACCTGTGACTATGCCTGGCACATGGTTCATGCTCAGTAGGTCCTGCAATGAGTGGAGGAGCGGGCAGGCGTTGCCTTTAGAACGCGTGGTCTGCAGAATCCCACCACCTCCTTGCCACTCTCCGAGGGTTATAGGCCCCTTCTCAGACTCAGCACAGCTCCTGGGATTCTCCTGTACTTCTGGGCCCAGTGACACATCCTGCTTTTTCAATCTTTGGTAGCAGCCATCATTCCATTCCTTGGGGATGTATGAAGTCTCCTTCTGCATCAATGATCAGCTCAGCCTCTTCTCATCACTTCTATAGCCAAGTTGACATGAGAAGTAAAACAACAAACAGGGGGCCGTTACCGAGCTTAGGCAGGCATGGTTACTGAACCATCTATCTTTTATCCTTGTTTCCCAGGGCTGCCATAAAAAGGTACCACAAACCGTGTGGCTTAAAACAACAGAAATTTATTCTTTCAAAGTTCTGGAAGCTAGAATTCCAAAATCAAGGTATCAGTTCATTCCTTTCTGAAGGGTCTGAGAGCAAGTCCATGCCTCCCTCCTGGTTTCTGGTGGTTACTGGCAATCCTAGGCATTCCTTGGCTTGTAGACGCATTACTCCAGTCTCTGCCTCCATTTTCACTTGGACTTCTCCCCTCTGTGTCTGTGTCTCTGTATCCAAATCCCTCTTTCTGTTCTCTTATAATACTAGTCTTTGGCCTAATTTTGTGGGTTGTGGTTCCAATGACCATTTAATATTTAGACACATTGTGGTACAATTTGGCCAGCTTGGTATATCCAAGTGCCATTGGGGGATTCCATTGATACTGTCTAAGGGGTCAAAGGAGTTTTCCCAGCCTCAGCCACCTGCTGCCTCTAGTTAGGGGAAGGGTGTCTCTGGCCTGCAGGGACAAAGATTGCTTTCTGGAACATCTGTCTGGTTGTTCCACTTTTAGTAAGTGGATTCAGGTGTTATCAACCAATCTACATCTTATAAAGTTCCTTGCCAGCATTTCACCCAGTGGTTTCAGCATCCATTAATGATTGGTACCTAAGTACATCACTTTAAAAGGTTTACTAAATGTATCCTTCCATCTGCATCCATTAGCTGGAATTCTCTACAAAGAACTTTCATCAACTCTTCGGTTACCCTGAACAACAGTTCATTCAGGAGAGACAGGACAAATGCTTTGATTCCTTCCCTTTCTTTGTTGGGATCCCTAGCAACATTCAAAGATTGACGAGTAAAATTTTCTTCTTGTAAGTATCATTATAAATTGATGGATTTTAATTCAGTCAACTGTAATTTCAGTCTATTGCATTAATTTCTTATGTAAAATTGTTCCATTTTTAGCCAGTGGGAGACCCTCAAGTTGACCCCTGGGTGCCTTTGTTATGATTCCATTAATATTTGACAGCTTCTTCCTTTTCCAGCATAACCATGTGTCCCGGCATCATCTGGCGCATTTTCTGCCTCTCGTGTGGAATCAACCATTTCTCAAGGAAATGGTTTGAGTGGGAAATGGCATTTGGAGACTACAATTCAGGCGTGAAGGCCATTTATTGCTACTAGATCTTGTCAGCAAATAAAGCTAGGAAACACATACTTCTTTTTAGAAAGAAACAAAAGAAATGCTGTAATGAGTTACTGATATTTCCTATTTAAATTTAATATCACAGTGTCTTTCCATTATTTCTTTGATTGTATCTCTTTCTACTTATGTCCCACCCCCAGCTTTTTATGCCTCTTGATTTTGGTTGTATAGACCCAAGACCCAAACTCAAGTGGGTTCAGATCTATCCTGTACTCCCCTCATCTTACTTTCCCATCTGGGCACCTTCCAGTTCTGAAAGCTAATGAGAAGTCTGATATTTCCCCCATTAAAGCTTAGGTAGAGGAAATAAGATGGATTTGAGGGGATGTAGTGAAAATCTTCCTACCAAGGACCAGCTCAAGGTCACTGAACCACTGGATTCCCTAACACCAACCATTCCCTGCAAACACTCCCAGCCTTCCCAGGAAATAGCTCCTGGCAGAAACGCTTCCCCAGGGAAATCACAAGCAAAAGTAATTAAATGAGAATGGTAGTTAAGAGCGTATCACGGGAGATCCCATTTCCGATAGTCCCCTGAGACAAAGCTGAGCGTTCTTCCATTCTTTCTTTTAAAAAAATCTGATCCAGGTTAAATTACGTTCCATGGCAACTTATGTCAATGGTGTTGTCATGGTTACAGGTGAACCTGCAAGTGAGCTGTGACAGCCTGGGCTCTGAGCTCTTAGAGCTGCATGTCTTAAAGAGACATCCGTTTGTTTTCTTGTCTAGGCTAGAAAGGTAATGAGAATGAGTACCATTTCTCAGCAAGGCGTAGCCTGTGGACCAATGCAGGCCAGGGAAAGGTGGAGCCAAGGGCTCTTCATAATAAACATTCTCCTCCAGCGGCCAGGGTGGTGTCCCAGGACATCATACAAATTCCCCACACCTTCATGTGCCCACACACGGGGAATGGGAGAATCACTGTGTGAGCAACTCTCCAGTGGAGAAAACACGAGCCCCTCCCAGGAATTCTCCTTAGATGAAAGCTAAGCAACACTATCTCCCTTCATCTTTGACAGCACTGTCCAATAGAAATAGAATGCAAGCCACCAATGTGGGCTACACATGTCATTTTACATTTTCTAGTAGCCACATTTTTAAAAAGTTAAAAGAAACAGGTAAACTTAATTTTAATAATTTATATTTAACCCAAGTATCCAAAATACCATTTCAACATGTAACTAATACAGAAATTAATGAGACATTTTATATTCTTTTTTTCATACTAAATCCTTGAATTCTGGTGTGTACTTTACCCTTAAAGTACTTCTCAATTCATATGCTAAATTCTCATTGGAAATACTTGATCTAGATTGTGATTTCGTAAAATTTACAGTTGAAATGGTCAAGTTACATACTCAAGTTAATCCAAGCATACTTCTAAAGTTTTTAAACAACAAATTGAGTATGTTTTACTACAATGAGGCACCACCTCACTGAGGTACCACGGTGAGAATGGCCATCATTAAAAAATCTACATATAACAAATGCTGGAGAGGGTGTGGAGAAAAGGGAACCCTCCTGCACTGTTGGTGGGAATGTAAATTGGTGCAGCCACTATGGAAAACAGTATGGAGGTTCCTCAAAAAACTAAAAATAGAGTTGCCATATGATCCAGCAATCCCACTCCTGGGCATATATCCAGATAAAACTATAATTCAAAAGGATACAGGGCTTCCCTGGTGGCGCAGTGGTTGGGAGTCCGCGTGCCGGTGCAGGGGACATGGGTTCGTGCCCCGGTCCAGGAGGATCCCACATGCCGTGGAGTGGCTGGGCCCGTGAGCCATGGCCGCTGAGCCTGCACGTCCGGAGCCTGTGCTCCGCAACGGGAGAGGCCACAACAGTGAGAGGCCCGCGTACCGCAAAAAAAAAAAAAAAAAAAAAAGGATACATGCACCCTTATGTTCACAGCAGCACTATTCACAATAGCCAAGACATGGAAACAACCTAAATGCCCATCGACAGATGAATGGATAAAGAAGATGTGGTACATATATACAATGGAATATTACTCAGCCATAAAGAAGAATGAAATAATGCCATTTGCAGCAACATGGATGCGACTAGAGATAATCATACTAAGTGAAGTAAGTCAGAAAGAGAAAGACAAATACCATGATATCACTTATATGTGGAAAGCTAAAACATGACACAAATGAACTTATGTACAAAACAGAAAGAGACTCACAGACATAGACAACAGACTTGTGGTTGCCAAGGGGGAAGCAAGGTGGGGAAGGGATGGATTGGGAGTTTGGGATTAGCAGAGGCAAACTGTTACATATAGAAGGGATAAACAACAAGGTCCTACTGTATAGCACAGGGAATTATATTCAATATCCTAGGATAAACCATAATGGAAAAGAATGTGAAATAGAATATATATATATATATACATATATATATATATATAACTGAATCACTCTGCAGTACAGCAGAAATTAACACAACATTGTAAACCAACTATACTTCAATAAAATAAATTTTACAAAAACAACTTGAGTATGTTTTAAATCTTAAGTTTAAATGAACTAAAATTAAAAAAAATTTAAAATCTCGCTCCTCAGTCTCACCAGCCACATTGCAAGTGCTCAGTAGCCACATGTGGCTGGTCATTACCACATGGGACAGCAGGGATTTAAGACTGCTACTCAGTATGGTCCTCAGCAGCATCAGTATCATGTGGGAGGTTATTAGAAATCTAGGTGTTTGGGATCTGCCACAGATGCACTGATTCAGAATCTGCACTTTCACAAAATCCCCAGATGATCCTCAAGCACATTAGTTTGAGAAGCTCTGCTAAAGGGATAAAATCAAAACTCTTAATTTGGTTTTCAAGACCTTTGGTTTTCAAGACCCCTGCCTCCTTTTCCACTCTCATCTCCCCATCCCTCAAACCCTACCCCCCTCAAGCCTTCAGGTGAAACAGCAGGCCCTGGTCCAACACCTTGATTATAGTCTTATGAGACACCCTGAGTCAGAAGCACCCAGCTAAACTGTAGACAGATTCCTGACCCATAGAAGCAGTGAGACAATGAATGTTTGTTGTTTTAGGCTGCTAAATTTGGGGGTAATTTGACATGCAGATATCAAATACAACTGGTGATATGAGGACCCCTGCCTACTTCTCCAGACTCATTACTCCCCGCTTTTATCCTGTGCTCCAGCCTTAACAATTTCTCCCATTTCCTAACAACCTCTTTGCTCTGACTCATTGGCAGGTTTTTGCATTCTCTGTTCCTTCTTCCCGATACACTCTTCTTCACCACCAACTCTCTTCATCTGTCCAATTCCTACTCATTATTCAACTCTCAGCTTAAACATCACTTCCTGTAGGAGTCCCTCTGGGAGCACGTCCCTGAGCTCCGGGTCTGGGTTAGTGCCATCATGATGCCCATCACAGCCTGTGTTGTATTTGCTTATTAGCGTCTGTCAACAGACCCCAGTAGACAGTGATCTCCACCACGGCAGGGACCACGTCTGTCTTGCTCACCACTGTACTCTGTGCCCTGAAGCAGGGACAGGGTCTGGCAAATAGTAAACAGCCAATAAATATTTGTTGAGCATTGTTGAGAACTAGGAAAAGAGACTGTAAAAAACTAAGAAGGACTGGATGACAGAGGACGGGCTGGAGTCATTGGCCCCAGAATAGTAATAAAACCAACGACCAAGGAGACAGAAGCTCAAAATATTTCTGAGGGTAGAGCTCATGAGATAGGAGTTCATGGGGTGTAGTTGTTAGTAAGGCAGTTGAAACTGTCCTCTGAGGTTCAGATGGAAAAGGGAGTTTCTTTCCGTGAATCCCCAGAAGTGAGAGAGGATTTAGCTTAGGCCTGGTGTGGAAGCAAAACGCACTAGGAAGAAAAGGCAGAGAAGCAAGGCCTGGGTGTTTACTGTGATCAGAAGGGGGGAAGAAGGTTGTAGGGCAGAACCTGTGGGCTGCTGTCCTTTGTTCTGAACACTTGCTTTCTGGGGTATGATTGCTTCTCCTAAGCCTGGAACACTGGAGCCTCCTCCTGAATCTCTCCAGAGATTCTGAGCCAGGTGGAATGAAGACAGGGAGAGTGGAAGATATCTGGGGAGATCAAAAAGTAGAAAGAGAAAATGAGAGACATCAGTACAGATGCTGCTGAAGATATGGATCCATTGAGACTGCTGGGAGCAGGGGGAGCCGGGGATGTACTTCTGTTTTCACAGAATTTTCAAATAATTAAAAAACACAAACTACAACCAATCACTACTGAAGATCAAAATGCTGAAGGAGAGCAAGATATTTGTGTACCCTGATTTGTAAATGCTGTGTGCACATTGATGAGCACAAACAATCCTGTACAGGCAATAAGCACCAGCTGGCTGGAGCTGGCATAACTCATTGTCCTTGACACTGAGCCATAACAAAATGTGTCCAGATTTTCTTCAATTTATATTTCCTACCTTGATGAAAATGGTGTGATTTTTATATTGTTGCAGACCAAATCACAGAGTAACTTACCACTCATTATTTGCATGGTTGATTTCATACCACTTTTACCCCAACTTCATGCAATTAGAGCAAATTAGAGTGGTGTTTGTCTTCTAGGAAGTTGTCCCCACCCTGGATACCTCCTTCCTTCTCCCCGATACTACATATAGTCCCACATATTTAAGTCAAAGGAAAATCTATCTGCCTGGAAGGAAGTGGAAGATAGGGAGCCAGGAGGAAATTGATGAAGAGACATGAGGACAAGAAGCCACTTTGTAATTGCTGCATTATTCTCTTGGTTGTAAAGAGAAATCATCCCGTTTAAAATTGCCTGTGCTTCTCTGCGGAGGACAGGTTAAAGGAAAGAAGTCACAGAAAAGGCCAAGAACCTCAGGGAAAAGCTTCTGGACAAGCCATCCCTCTCCCCGTCACCCATCTGTCCCTGGGGGTACCAGCTGAAAGTTACCGCAGAGAAACCAGAGTGGAAATCCCAGCAGGGGCCAGTTCAACTCTCTTTCGTTTGCCCACATCAGTGGGTCCCACCCCTGGCAGCACATTAGAAACACCTGGAAACCTTGCGGGGAGAGAAATGATCCCAGACCAGAACAGTTGAATCAGAATGTTTGAGGGAGGGTAGGGCCCGGATATGGGTATTTTAAAATGTGCAACCGCTGTGCTGGACCAGTGGTTCTCAAACTTAAATGTGCATCAGAATCACCCAACAGGCTCGTTAAAAAAAATTAAAAAAATAGATCGCTGTTTACCAGAGCTTCTGATTCAGTAGCTCTGGGATGGGGCCCAAGTGGTGCTGCTGCTGCTGCTGTTTGAGGACAACTCATTGAAAACCATTCTCAGAAAGATACTTCCAGCATCCAAGACCTTTTCCCTCTGGCCTCGCCTTGCCCCTCACCTCCCACTCTGTTTCTGTGGTTACAAGCTCCTGATCACTGGCTTCTCCATGGATCTGACTGTAATTTGACTTCCCCAGTTTCATCTTCAGCACAACCTCCTTCTTTACTTTCCATTAGCCCTAACCTCACTGGACCCCAGACCAGCCCAGGGATACTATTCCATCATCAGCCCACATGACTGGAGTTTCTACTGTGGTTGCACAGATTCCTGCAATGGAAAGGAGGTTTCAGATGGGAGTGGCCTTTAATTGGGTGTTCACATCCTTATCTTGTCACAATGTTACAACATTCTCATATCTTTCTGGTTACACTATTCCCAGAAGGCAAAAGCATTTGGAAAATGTGCAAACCATTTCTGGGTTCTTAACATGTGTCATTTGCCCTAGCTTTATGACCCAAGTCCAGTTCTGTCTATCATGGACCTCAATTTTCTGACCCATAAAATAGGGGATTGGACTAAAAGCATTGCTAAATTCCCTTTAAGCTCCATAAAATAATTTCTCTATGATCTGAAAGAGTGAGCAATTAGCTCACATTACTGGTATAATTAGACTCACCCTAATGTAATAAAATATATTAATCTTGAACAAGTAAAAACATGCACCCATGGCAACAAAGAAAATCATGGGCTTATTAAAACTAGAAAACTATAATTTAAAAGTGTCTGCGTTCATCTCGAAGGCACTTAAAGGAAAGTGGTTTTGGCCAAGGCAGATGAGTCAGCAACCTCATTGCAATCTACTTGTGATTCCCTTTCGAATTGCTGTCATTTCCCAAATACTCTTCTTACCAAGACACTCATGACCTATTGGCAAGTGAAAAAAGGCAGGTTCCAAAACAATACACACAGTGTGACCTCACTTTGCATACTGATGTACCCATGCAGGGAAAACAGTCTGGAAGGTGATACAGCAAAAGGCTAACTGTGGTGCTCCCCGGACGGTGAAATTAAGGGTAATTTTAAATTGTTTTAGCTTATACTGGCTTTTACTTTTGCCCACAATGAACATATCATTACTGCTTCAATAAAGGAAACACAAAAGGTTTTTCAAAAAGTCTATTATTTCCAAACTTGTACATCCTGAGTAGTATAAGCCTTGTGGAAAGGAGACTGTGTCCCAGGGGTCATTTTATCAGCAGAGCTCCAGGGGTCCTCGGCAAGAGCAGGTTGTGTTCCAGGACGGTGGGGAGGGCTGTGTGCGAGCCAGTATTGCCTGCCCAACCCACACCCATGGCGTCTGTCTACAATGCCTGCCCCATGCACCCCCAAAAAACAAGGGATGATTCCCCCATGTTTTTAGGCTTCTGTATATGTAGAAACTTTGATTAGATGAGGGAGCTTTTCCTGCCTTTAATTATTATGGCATCCATAAATCTTTTAAAACACTGTTTTCCATAACTAAAACAAGATGCATTATGAGTTAAGTGTAGAGACTTTGAAGAATATAAAAAAGAAAGTGGTATAACTTTTTGCAGTGGTATATTTTTTTCACTCTTTGTACTTTCTTGTAAGCAGCATGTAATTAAATTTTATTTTCCTTAATCCAGTCTGATCATCTTTGTCTTTTAATGAAGACATTCATACATATATATATATATACACACACACATATGTAATTTTAAATTAACATTTAACTCAAACTTTTAAATTTTTTTAATTTTTATTTTTAAATGTTTAAAGATGACTTTTGACTTCCACTATTTATTTTGAGAAGTCAGCTGTCATTCTTCATATTACTTTTTTAATGGGAATGTGGTTTTTTTCCTTTGTCAGCTTTTAAGCTTTTCTCTTTATTTTTTTATTTATTTATTTTTTAAAGGAGTTGATTTCTTTTACTTATTTATTTTTGGCTGCACTGGGTCTTAGTTGCTGTGCACGGGCTTTCTCTAGTTGTGGCGAGCGGGGGCTACTCTTTGTTGCGGTGCACAGGCTTCTCATTGCGGTGGCTTCTCTTGTTGTGGAGCACGGGCTCTAGGTGCACGGGCTTCAGTAATTGTGGCACATGGGCTCAGCAGTTGAGGCTTGCAGGCTCTAGAGTGCAAGCTCAGTAGTTGTGGCGCATGGGCTTAGTTGCTCCACGGCATGTGGGATCTTCCCAGACCAGGGCTCGAACCCGTGTCCCCTGCATTGGCAGGCGGATTCTTAACCACTGCACCACGAGGGAGGCCCTCTCTTTATTTTTGCTTTACGGCAGTTTTACTATGATTTACCTATACATGGTTTTCTTTGTAGTTACCTTACTTAGATTTCATAGAGCTTCTTGATGCTTCTCATCTAGTTTGATGTCTTTTATCAGTATTTTTGGTTAAATACTTAGTTATTTTCTCTTCAAATATTGTTTCGGTGCCATTCTGTCTCTCCCTTCCAGAGTTCCAATTACATATATGTTAAACCTTTTGCTATATCCCATATGTCTCTTAAATTTCTTCTGCATTTTTTTTTCCTTTTTTCATGTTTCATCTGGGTATTCTCTACTGGCTTACTATTTACTACTTCTCTCTTCAGATATCTCTAATCTGCTATTAAACCTACCCTTTAATTTTCCTTTATTATGTTTTTTAATCCTAGAATCTCCATTTGACTCTTTAAAAAAATACATTTCCTTGATAAAACTTCACTTTGTCATCTATTTTCTTAAACATAGTATTCACAGGAATTTTAAAGACCATGTTTGATAACACTAATATCTGAATCACCTCTGGACCTATTTCTTTAAATTTATTTTATTGAAGTAGAGCTGATTTACAATGTTGTGTTAATTTCTGCTGTACAACAAAGTGATTCAGTTATACATATATATATATATATATTTTCATTTTCCATTATGGTTCATTACAGTATACTGAATATAGTTCCCTGTGCTATACAGTAGGACCTTGTTGTTTATCCCTTCTATATATAATAGTTTGCAGCTGCTAATCCCAAACTCCTAATCCATCCCTTCCCCACTCCTCCTCCCCCTTGGCAACCACAAGTCTGTTGTCTATGTCTGTGAGTCTCTTTCTGTTTTGTACATAAGTTCATTTGTGTCATATTTTAGATTCCACATATAAGTGATATCACATGGTATTTGTCTTTCTCTTTCTGACTTACTTCACTTAGTATGATAATCTCTAGTTGCAACCATATTGCTGCAAATGGCATGATTTCGTTCTTTTTATGGCTGAGTTGTATTCCATTGTATACATGTACCACATCTTCTTTATCCATTCATCTGTTGATGGACCTATAGGTTGTTTCCATGTCTTGGCTATTGTAAATAGTGCTGCTATGAACATAGGGGTGCATGTATCTTTTTGAATTATAGTTTTGTCCGTATATATGACCAGGAGTGGGATTTCTGGATCATATGGCAACTCTATTTTTAGTTTTTTGAGGAATCTCCACACCATTTTCCACATGGCTGCACCAATTTACATTCCCACCAACAGTGCAGGAAGGTTTAGGGAAACCTATTTTTTAAACTGCATTTCACTTAATCACTAATGAAGTTATGTTTCCAATTATTTACTAGTCATTTGTATTTTACTTTCTGTGAGTGGTCTTTTTCTTTTGAGATATTTGTTCTTTCCTTGTTAATTTGTTAGAGATCCTTGAATCTAATTAGTGTAATCAGTCTTTTCCTTGTTAGCTATGTTGTAAATGTTTTCTTCCAGCCTGTCATTTGTCTCTTGACTTTGGTTACGGAGTTTTTTGCCAAGTGGTGAATTTTAATTTCCATGCAGTCAAATCTGTTTATCTTTCCCTTTAAATCTTCTGAGTTTCATGCCTTCTTAGAAAGGCTGTCACTATTTCAAGATTATTGAAATAATCTGTTTTTTTCTAGTATTTATACAGCATTTCTTTTACATTTACTCTAAATCTATATAAAATTTATATTTGAGAATTTGGTGAGGTTAGGGATCTAACTTAAGTTTTATTCTTCCCCTTCAAAAACAGTCGGTTGTTCCAACACCATTAGTCAACAGTCTATTCTTTCTCAACTGATCTGAAAGTATACTCTTGCAATATACTAAATTTCCACATGTACTGAGGTCCATTTGTAAACTCTCTTCTGTTCTACTGATTTTTTCTTTCAGTTCTGGAATCAATATAACACTGTTTTAATTAAAGTTATGTTATTATTTTGCTATTTGGTAGGGCAAATTCTCATCTTTTTCTTCTACTTTAATTCCCTTCTTTGCTATTTGTGTGCATTTTTCTTTAACATGATAGTGTCAATCTATGAAGCATTGCCACTCCCCTCCCATTGTCCTCAAAATCCCATTGGTGTTTTGACTGGGATTGTAATGACTTTATAGATTAATTAGTAGGCTCTTGACTCATTTGCAATATTGAGTGCTCTCATTCAGGGATATGGTTTATCAAGCCATTTGTTGTTTTATAACTTATAGTAAAATATGAAAGTTTTCTTCAACAAACTCATTTTATAAGATACTTTATAATTTTTACTGCTATTGAGAATGAGTTATTTTTCTTGATTAGATTTTTTTCTAGATAGATTTCTAGATGCATATCAGAGTTTTTAAGTAAAAATAATATTTTCAAATAATGATAATTTTACATTTTTGTTGCACCATGTGCATATGTATGTGTGCATGTTATATTATCTTTGATTATTTTTGTCATCTTACTACTTTGGTTGGGATCTTTGGAGGAAAGATGAATAATAGCAACAACAGCAAGCATCCTCATCTTATTCCTGACTTTAATTAGAGAACACCTCTGGAGTTTCACCACTGACTATTATTAGGGTTAAAGAAATAGTTTCTGATAAATGTCTTTCATTAAGTCAAGTTAATTTCTTTTTATTATTAGCTTACTGAAAGAATTTTTCAAAAATCAAAAGTAGGGATTGAATTTTATTAAATGCCTTAATGTCTATAGAACATATAGTTTTTCTCATTTATTTTCTAATGCTGAATCATCTTTACATTTCGAGAATAAAACTATCTGGCTGAGGTATATTAGGAACAATAGGGTTTAATTTGCTAATATTTTATTTAGAATCTTTGCATATATATTGATATATGGTCTAAGGTCTTCCTTTTTTGTGTGCTCCATGGCTGCCTTACTATTAAAGTTAAGCAAGCCTCATGAAATAAATTTTTTTCATCTTTCTAATGCTCTGGAACATAGGAATCATGTACTTCTCAAAGGTTCGATAGCACTCTCCCATAAAACCATCTGGGCCCTGTGCCTTTCTCTAGATCTTTTATGACCTTTCTAAGGTGCTTCCAACCTAGTGTGGGAGAGAGGCAGTTGGGGGCCTATAATCAACTTGCATGCCTGGCATATTCAGCAGGCATGGGAATGCAGATGTGTCCTGGGCAAGATTCAGGCCTTTGGAAGAGGGAGTATGGCTTCAGATGATTCAGGTATTTCTCTTAAGATCACCAATACATTCGTCTTCCTTTGACTTCTTGAATTTTCTCCTGTTTTTCTCGGTTCTTTCCAAGGATACTCTTATCAAGTGATGCTGCCCCTCCTGGACTCAACCATTTTTCACTTTAACAGCCCTTGCTCTGCCTTCTGGCTAAAGTGTCCCTTCCCTCCCTCCCGCCTGATGGACCTACACTCAGCCAGAGGTGGGACTGAGACAACTGTCACCCTAGAAAATGTTGAGAGAGGAATGTGGAGAAACACATTTCACTGCCAAAGCAGAGTTAGGGCTCCCATGTCAGGATGAGACTCATTCTACCTTTGTGACTCAACCTGCCCCTTTCAAGAAACAGAGCTAATACTGTCTCACTGCTGAGAGACTGAATATACAAACAGACAATGGCCAGACATCTATGACAACAGAACTCTGACCCACAACCTCTGCAGCCATCAGCTCAGGAAGTCAAACCACAACATCTGTAGCAATCAGCCCAGGACGGTCAGGACTTGACCATAACTGCCAGCTTCACTATTTTTTGTCCCCGCTTTCAACTCAAGACCAACCAGAGAAAGTCAAATATGCTCCCCTAACCAAGCACATAGGATGTCCCTCTTCAAGTTAGCCAACCTGCAGCTCCCCCTGCCCACGGCCTCCAATCAGGGCATCCCTGAAGCCCTCCCTTTTTTCCACTAAAAAGTTTTCCCACTCCTCAGTCTGCCTTGGAGTCTCTGCCGAAAGCAAGTGATGGTACTAACTCCCTTGCTAGAGCAGGCTCTGAATAAATAGCCTCTATTTGGGTGATCTCATCTGGGTGGTCTTTATTTTCATACTGCTTGCATATGAGGCTTAAACAAAGTTTGAGGGTAATCTAGGTGAAGGCAGCTGGCCAGCGACCTACAGAGAGGCAACTGAGCCACACCTCAGAGCAGCTTCCCTTTAGATTGAAATAGGTCTGGGTGGCTGCCTGGGAAAGGAGGGGAAATCTGCCCAGCGTGTGGGTGGGTGGGTTGGCTGGTGTGCATGTGTGTGAAAAGTTTCTCTGGACACCAAGCCAGAATCTTTCTCTCCGTGAGCAAGGCCCCGAGTTTCCAGCAAGCACTTTTGCGTCCTGATGTGGACAGGTCTGTTCAGCTCAGGAAGGGGGGGACACACGGCAGGCACTGTGTGGCCCCTCCCAGCCTGCCCAGCGCACATCCACCGCCCATGGCACCATGGGACAGGGTCCAGCTCTCCCTCTTAGCCCACCCACTGGAGACACCACCTCGGGCACTCCCTTCAACACTGGCCCTTTTCCCTAGGGGTGCATGTGTGGAGGGGGGCTCCAAGCCCAGCTCTGCCCAAGTTCACAGAACTCCAGGGTCAAACGCCAGCCCCCACCTCGGCTACTCTCAGATGAGAATGGCTCCAGTTTGGGGGTAGAGGCCTCTCAAAGTGCTGGTCTTCAGCAGGTGTCTCTTGAGTCCCTACCTTCTGCCTCTGAAAGTCTTCTGTTTTTTACTTACGTATCCTCAAAAATTTTTTTTAATATTTTTGATTTTCAGAGGACTGGACTTGAATCCAGGAGTTTTGGGTTCAGATCTGGGCTTGGCCACAAATGCTTCCGAGCACTGGCTATAATAACCACGGACATTTACTGAGCGATGACTACATGCCAGGCACTGTGATCCTGTTTACATGGATCAAGGCATTTGACCTCACCACCATCGATGGGTAGGTGTGATGATTGCTATACCTATTTCTCAGATGAGGCACAGAGGTGTTAAGTGACTTGCCCAAGGTCACCCAGCTGGTAGGTGGAAGGGCCAGAATTCAAGCCCAGGCAGGAACTGTGCTAGCAAGCCTTAAACCCAGGACCACCACTCAAAGGCGCTCCCACTGCCCTCCCCCCAACTCTGACAGCTCCTCTTCCTCTAATCCCCTTGGGTTCAGAGCTGATGGCGAGGCAGGGCCAGTTCCCTGGAGTGTGAGCAGCAAACTGTGACTCTGGCCAAGCACATTCACATGTGTTTGACTCCCTCCCCACTGCTCTTTGCTTTTTAAAATCTGCTCAGTCTGTGAACTGCGTCCCTTCTGCAAACTTGAAACTTTATGCACTTTTTACCCTTTTCAAAAAACACTCTCCGCCTCAGTGCGTGCTGGGGCTGCTTGCCCCGTGCCTCCCCAGCCGTTCCCTCTGGAATGAGAACGATGTGCCAACGGAAGCAAACAGCAGGGGATGGTGAATCAGAATGTTCCCATCAACCTTAGAGAGGCTGCCCGGCCAGGAGCCGCGATGCATCTGCAGTGTGGGAGTCGCAGGGGTCTGCTCAGCTGCAGGTGAATGAATCAGCCTTAAGAAAGGCAGGCTGAGGGGCTCCGTCGAGGCCATCACTGGCCGAACCACGGGCCTGACCCTGTTCCTCGGCACTTCACCCCCAAAGGGCTAGTCCAAGGAAAATGATGGCATTTCCAAGCAGGAGAGGAGGATGATTCATAACCCTCTAGATGCAATTCCAACAACCCCCAAAGCTCTGAAAATCAAAAGCTTTTTCATATGTTTGGTGCCAAAGCTCATGTCCCACTCAGCATGAATATGCATACAGTTCACTGTGGACATCCCAGTGTGTTTGGTTATTGGGTGTAATCTCAGACCCTGCTGAGAATATTGCATAATACACGGTATAGGCACCAGATTACCTTCTGAAAATTTCAGAATCTGGAACCACATCTGCCCTCCAGGGTTTAGGTATGGATTCCGGACCCGTAAAGACTAATATATCACACATCCGGCGGTGCTAAAGGTTTACACAGATGACTTCCTGAATGCCTTACAACAATCCCAGGTGTATCATCCTCACCCTACAGATGAATAACTCTCAGCCAGTGACCAAGATATTCATCTAATGCACAGCTTTGCCTCAGGGACTCCCGATCAGCCTGACACAACTCATATAAACAAACTACAGCCCGAGCTCCCACCTCCCCAAGGCCCCCTTTTCTTCTCTCTGCAGGAGTCAGACCAGCATCACCATCTGCCTGTGAAGAAAAGGCTAAAACTCTTTCTTTCTCCTTCTCTGAGGATGAATTTGATCGTGAGTTAATTTTCTAGCTCTGTTGCCATGGAAGCCGGATAAAGGTTCAATGTCGGGTGTAGTATTCAAATATGCCTCTGATCTGGACTGGAAGGAGCCTGAATTAACTAAACTATCTGGTAGGACACCGGAGCCGAGGCCTCCCTGAGTGCGACAACTCCTATAACCAGGCAGGTTCCTCACGGGACCCTGGGAACTTACTTGACTATGGGCTGTTTAGAAGATAATGGTTCCTATGGGGCTTCAAAGCCAAAGTGGCCCCCACAACTACCAGTGGGGGTGCCATCTCCTTACCCTTGAGCAATCACTCGGGGAAGAGGGTAATAGAATGGCCCCTGGACTGGTGTGAGGACTCCTCCTGTGGAAGAAGTCACTTGATGCAGCCGTGCTGGCTTTCTGAGGATCTTGTGTTACGTCCTTCTAAGTGAATCCGACGCCGGGTGTGTGTACTATAGTCTTATGTGTCTGAATGTCTAGTGAAGCCTAAGCAGACTCTGGCAGACACCGATCTTCCTCCCCACAGCCCTCTCCCACCTACTTCCAGGCTTTCATCCCACTCAGATGGAAATGGGATACTCATTCCTCATCAGGATGAAATCCAGCCAGCCTGCCTTGCTTCCCAGGCCTCGATGCCTTCCCCTTTGCCACATCTCCTTGGCTGACAATCCGGATGAAAGGGCGTCTAGGTATTGACTACGAGCCCCCCTTCCCACTGTCCAATAAAAGACTTGACCGAGATGTTTATAATCATTTAATCAATGTTCCAAACACACACTTCATGGGGCTACAGGTGAATTTCATGATGACGGAAGCTGGTGTACCACCCACCCAAAGGACCACAATTACTAGCAGTTACCAGAAACCCGACACCAACCAGAAAGATACCGTAGGAAACAGCATGATCACTTAGCCAAAGAGGTTCTTTGGGATTCTTACTCTCCTCTTCCTCCCCCCTCAAGGACCTTCTCCAGGGTATGGATGCTCAGGATGAGAGAAACGGGTGGGGAGGTCCCATCACACCCGTGCAAAGAGGCGCGCTGAGAACCCCATACCTCCGATGCAACAAGGTGACCCGAGGCACAGGCTCGCTCAATAAATAAATAATTCCCAGAAGCCACCCCTGGGAGCTGGCGGGCCCAGGGACACCAAGCCTGAGCAGCCACCCTCCCGAGGCCTGGCCGGACCGCTCGCTACGTGTTGCACACCAGCACGTCTGCAAAGGGTCCCTGGAGGGTCTTGTTGAAGATGCAGCGGACCCACACCAGGTAGGTTGTGAAGGGCTTGATGTTCTCAGTGAAGGTGTGGTTCTGCAGGGCCAGGATATAAGGCACGTAGGTGTTCTCCCCCTGCTCCTGGAGCCACACCTCGTACTTCACCTCCCTCACCTTCAGGTACTTGAGGTTCCACGGGATCTGCCAGGAGACGGTGAGGCGGGCCTCGGAGGCGCCCTGCACCGACGCCTGACACCGCGCCTCCCGCACCTTGCCGGGGTACAAACTGACCGTCCACTTCTGCTTCCTCGGCCCCGGCCGGCCCTTCACCACGTGCCGTATGGTTTGGATGAGCGACGGGATGTCCACCTTGGTGTCCTGGTAGATTCGGAAGAGCCACTCAGGGTTCCGGCAACAGAGGTGCCGCGGGACCTCCCGGCTTTGCAGGATCCGGGCCTGCTCGGCCCGGTCTAGGTGGGTGATACCCCCCTGGTCCCAGGGCCGCTCTGGGTGCGTGACCGTGTTCTCTGGCAACGTGTTCCGCCAGGCTACGTACTGGAGGTCCATGCCGGGCAGCGTGGCCAGTGTCTTATAGGGGGTGTAGTGGTCAGGGTTGATGGCGTAGGGAAAGAGCTCCACCACGGCTGCCCCGCGGGGCAGGAAGAGGGCAGTGACCAGCTGGGCCCCGTGCATGCTGACTAGCATGGAGGCGTTGCTGACCAGCCGCACCACGTCTGCAAAGGCGTGGTCCTCCAGGGACACCGTCACGGTCTTCATCTGAAACTCCTGGGCCAGTGCCAGCAGCAGCTCTGCCTCATTCAGGATGAGTCTGTTCTGGGTGCGGGTGAAGACCAGGAGGTACTCCTCGCCCAGGGGGCTGCCTGTGTGGCTCACGTTCAGCTTCTCCGTCAGGAACCTGGCAAACTGCCGGATCTCGTTGCCCGAGACAAGGATGTTGGCCTTCGGGCCCTGGGGCTGGACGAAGCCATACTGGTACCAGGTGGTGATCTTGGAGAGGCCCACGAAGGCATGGGAGAAGCACAGCAGCCGGCCCAGGGCCTTCAGCTGCGCCCGCAGGAGGGGCTGCTTGGGGCTGAGCAGCTTGTAGAGGTCAAAGTGGGCGCCCTCGCCCCAGCCCTCCATGAAGAAGAGCCGGGCCTCGCGGGCCAGGCCGGGGAACTGCCGCAGGGTGTAGAAGAGGGGCAGCAGGTCGTCGTGGAAGACGTGCATGAGGTTGTCAGGGTTGAAGCGGTTGGCGATGAGGGCCACGTCAGGCACGAACACCGGCTTGGGCATGAAGCGCAGGGCGGCGGCCGGCAGCTCCACGAAGTTGAAGTACTGGGTGTTGTGGTCCTCCACGGTGGACAGGTCGAGCAGGGCCGGCTGGAAGCGCCGGGAGCCCAGGCTGGGCAGCATCACGGAGGCGTTGCCGTGGAAGAAGATGAACTCCTCGGCCTCGCTGGAGTAGCAGAGCCACTTGAAGCGGCAGAGGCGGTCGGTGTGCGTGCGGCCGGTGCACACCATGTGCGTGCCACCCTCCGTCAGGATCTGCAGGGCCTTTGCGTAGTCGATCCGCATCGCGGGGGCGGGCTCCGGGGCTCGGCTGCCGAGGGCCAGCTCCTCCTCCAGGGAGGCCGCATGCTCGCGCAGCCTCACGTGCTTCCACAGCACGGCTGCCAGCACCGACACCAGGAGGGCGTTGAGCACCGCCGAGAGGTGCATCCTAGTGCCGCAGCGAGGCCCTAGTGAGACGACGGCCCCTGGGAAGCACCTCGGGCCTGGCGGGCTTTACCCATCCCTGCAGGCACCCGGAGGACCAGCAGAGGCCTGCGGGAGGAGAGAAGGAAAAGGAAAAGGTGTCTGCACGGCGTGTCTGGAGTCACCCCGAGCGCCCGCTCTGCGCCAGGCATTGCGCTGGGCTCTGCTACGGCACTGGATCCTTGCATCGCTCTGCACATTTGAAGATACGGCAGGCTGGACCGCTGTTCAAAAATATTCACTCCCCTCCCTCCCCTGCTGCTTCCATGGGGGAATATACATCCCTGCACCTGGACTTCGGGCTTGGCCACATAACTTGCTTTGGCCAATGAGATGTTAGCAGACAGAACACATCAGAGGCTTGAAAAGTGCTTGTGTGACTATCTTTGCCCTCTTTAAACTTAGGATGTTTCCATGAGAAGAATGTGTTCAGCCTAACTTCCTGGTCCCAGGAGAAGAGATCTGTGTGTGGAGCACAGCTGCTCCAGCCATGCTCAGTCTGGCTCAGCTGGCCCCCAGATTTGTAATTGAGTCCAGCCAAGATCATCAGAACCACCGGTCAAACCCAGCCAAGACCAGGCAACACAGAGACATGTGAGCTGAATAAGTGCTTCTTATTGTAGGTCACTGAAATTCTGGGGCTGTTTGTTATGAAGCACTGCTGCAGCAAAAGATAACCAGCAAAGGTTATCTGTGACAAGAGGCCTCAGGGAAATTCCCATTAAGGGCCCGACATTCCTGGTACTGCAAGGTAAGGACTTCACCTCACCATGGGCACATACAGGACAGAAGGCCTGTGAGCCCAGTCCCCAGGCTGCACACCAGGACCCCACGTGCCCCTTCTCAGGACACGTGGCACACATGCATGGGGGAGACAGGGAACATCTGCTCTTGCTTAAAGCTCCTGTTTGGAAATCACGCCTGCTGGTTTTTAGATCTCCATGAAAAGATGGGTAGAAACTTGTCCCCTCAGTGCTCCACAGTGTGTCTGAATATCACCACTGACAATGGTTTTGTATATTGAGGCAAAACCTCCAAAGGGTTAAACTTCCTGTCCCACATACACACACCTACAGGGAGCCCTGGCTGAGCTGTGGGCATTTGCTCCCATTTTTTCCGTACCACCAGGAAGGGTATCATACCTGCTCTGAGGCCCAGGACTGCTCAAACGATCGAAGAATCTCACCCTCAGCCCTCACAGGAACAGCATGGGTAACACCTGACACCAGCCATGGGGTGAGAGGATAGGGCAGGGGCAGCTGCCTTCTCAGCTGGCTTTTGACTGAGCCTTCAGTCAGCCCTGTTCATCTCTAGGGCAGGGTCTCTATAAGCCCAGAAACCCTGTAGCTGAGAAATCTGTTTAAGCATCAGTCAGCGTTTCTCAGTCTTTTCAAACCCATGCACCCACTAATAATACAGAGAAACTCTTTCATGCCTCAAACTGACCTGTAAAGTCCAGCATCCCCTTCCCCCAAGAATCTCTCACACACAAGACTCTCTTCTGCCATATCTGCTCCCCAAGACAACAGGATTTCATCAACTTCTACTTTCTGAAGTTCGTATTTTATATCTATATCTGTAATATGTAAAATAATATTGCTGCATATACTTTTCCAAATATATGTGTCCCCATCTAGAAATTCTCCACCCAGCCTCACCAGCTAAGAACTACTTTGCTATAAGGTTGAACCACGTTAAATTGCTGATGGTTGACAATTTCCGACCAGTGTCCTACGGTCCTGCCACGGGAACCAACTATCCTTACCACCTCTGTGGTACAGACAGTACCAAGGCAGCTCGAGAGAGAAAACCCGGTGTACCCAAATAGGGGAGAAGAGACAGATCTCCCTTACAGAATTCCAGTTAATAAATGTAGAAGCAATGATGGAGAAAGAAAATCACCATTTGGCAAACATCACAGCAATAACTGTTTCAGGCAAGATCCACTGATGGATGCTAAAATTAGTGGGTGAAAGTATGATGAGAATCAGGAAATTTGCGTAGTCTCCAAGTATCTCCCTATGAGATACATATTAATGACAAAGGTAAAAATAGAAATTTTACAGCAGAGAAGCTTGGCAGACATCCCCTGAACCAAACAATCAACATTACCATCACCAGTAATAATCTACTGACATCGTGTACCCCTTGATATGATGTGCTGAGAAGGGTACCTCATTGCTGGAGCCTTCCTGCCCGAACTACATAACTGCAATCTATATTTCTAAATGGGGAAAACTTGGTTCTAGTTCCAGTTCTAGCTCTGAATATGGTCTATACATTAGTTAAGAAAGAAAACATTAAACCCAAATTGAAGGATATTCTACAAAATACCTGACCAGGACTCTTCAAGAGTTAAAGTCATAAAAGCCAAGGGAAGACTGAGGAGGTCCCAGATTGGACGAGAGTAAGGAGACAAGACAACAAAATGCAATGTGGACTCCTGGGCCAGAAAAAGGACATTAGTAGGACAATGGCAGAATCTGAATAAGGTTCATGGTACAGTATCAAGCCTGTGTTAATTTCCTGGTTTTGATATTTATACTGTGGTCATGTAAGATGTTAACATTAGGGGAAGCTGAGTGAAGCGTTTTTTGTAACTTTGATGTAAGTCTCAAATTATTTCAAAATAAAAAGTTATTAAAAAAATTAGATAACTTAAGAAACAAGAGGACATAAGTATTTATAGGTAAAATAACATGTATGTGGTTTGTTCTAAAATACTCCAGCAAAAAAGGCATGGAGAGAGATGGAATAAGACAGTAGGATATTGGTAGTTGAAGATGATGATGGGGTCTTGTTTTGATCCCTTTTGAGTTTATTTGACATTTTGCATGTGAAAAAGGAAACAAAGAATCAAACAGATCACTATTACAAAATGACAGAATACTGGATAGTGGATGAGTAATAAATTAATGCTCAGAAAAAATAATAAAATAAAATAAAGCTTTCCCTGGAGAGATGGGAGGCAGACGGGTGCGGCATGAGCTGATGCATGTTTTGCTCTGACCGTAGACAAGAACGGTTTCCAACAGCAGCTAAAGCTAAAACACACACCAGGGGAACATCAGAAAGCAAGACCCCCAGGAAATGAGGAAAGACCCACCTCCAACCTGAGCAGGCATCTGGGCCCCCAGGTACTCACCGCCTCTCGAGTGAGCATTCTGCTACCTGTCCCTCGCCCAGGTGTCCTTGTGGTGAAAGGCAGGCTTGGCAGCAGGTGGAGAGGTGGACAGGGGCCACAGGCAGGCAGGAGGACTGGGGGGATGTGTGTGCAGCAGCCAATCCCAGTTAAGTCACTGAGCTTGGGGGCCTTGGGGCAAAGCTTATGGGAACCAGGGAACAAGGGGATAGGGGCCTCGCAGGGCCAAAAGGCAACTAGGCAGAGACCAGCCTTAGGGCCTGGGGAATGGGAAGGACGGCTTCTAATCAGATGGTAAGTCCTCCACCCACCCCCAGGCCCTGCCAGAATGGTGCTGACAGAAGGCAGGACAAATACAGACTCGCCCACGTGGACCTCCCATGGACGCTTCAGGCTTTCCAGTTACCCTTCCAAGAGGGAAAATGGGAGAAAAGGTTTGCTGGGGATGGACAGAAGATTTCCCTAGAAATAAAGCATGGTGGTTAAAGCATGGGGCCCTGAGGTCAGATTGCCTGGGTTTCTAACTTTACCACTTACGGGCCAAGCGGGCTGCGCCAACATCTGATGGGAACGGTCACGTAAATCCCCCAATCCCATCCTCCCCACAAGAGATGGCCCAGAGGCGTGTTCTACACTGGCTCCCAGAACTCCTAACAGATTAAGTGGATTACACAGTTGCCCGCAGTGGGAACTGGCCTTCTCCCCCACCCTGTCTCATTTCCCCACTGCCCTGTTCATGTGTATTGCGATCAAGTGCAAATAATCTACTTGCACTTGAATCCTCGTCTCAGAATCTGCTTCTGGGGGAATGTTAAATTAACACAGATATTATTGTATTTTGCCCCTGTGGAGACAGATGGAAAGCTGCCCTCGTACTCTCCCCTGCTGTGAAATAGCCAGTGTGGTAGTGAGAAAGCCAACAAGAACTCAGGCAGTCACTGCTTATTATAAAGTCCTTCCAGCCTGTTCCCCACCATCCCCCCTCTGTGTCTGTCCACCACCCCCCAACCCCCAATTGCACCGTAGCAGCCTGCAGATGCCAGAAGAACAGAAGGATCAGGCAAAATCCTCAGAAGTGTTTTCAAAAGATAACAGATGGAGACAAAGAGTATATTAATCAAACCCCTGGCTCTAAAGAAGCCAAGATTCTCCTAAGTCCTGTCTGCTGGCCGAGGAGATACAACTTCTCTGGACCAGGTACCAGGCTGCTGGAAGAGGAGGGCAGTGTCCCTGCTACCTTCCCCAGTGGAGTCTCCTTACGGAGGCAGATTAAGAGCAACACTGGCCATGGGCAAGGAGGCAAATAAAAGGGGCCAACTCAATGGCCTTGGAGACACCTTCCCTGCTTGTGGTGCCGAGGGCTGACTACAGAACTGTGTTCTTTGGAAATAAACTTGTTACATGGAAAAGACAGCCCCTCTTGGACTTCTAAGGTGCTGCATCAATAGCTTGGATGGTGTTGTCTTCAGCACACCTACTCCCTGGCCTGGGGGTCCCAGGAGGGGAGGAGCCTGTCACTTATTATGAGCAGACCACTCATGTCTCAAGTTACCTGTCAAGCCACTCTGTCCCAAAGCCTGGTCTGGAGCAGCAGACCCTCTCCCAGGAGAGGTAAGCGGCAGGGAGACCAGGGGAGGACGGCCATGCTAATACAGAACAAGGCCTCAAGGCTTACAAAGGGCACGTGCCCAGAGCACCTGTCTTCCAGCAAGGAGGCAAAGCTCTGAACAGACCCCCAACCCCTCCTGAGGCCTGGTTCTGTGGCACATGGTGGAAAGCTGTGCCCTTGAGTCGTCCATGACATAGGTCCTGAGATTCCCTCCTTCAGTCTCTTGACAACAGGCTCGGCTAGAGGTAGGCAGGCAGGGCACTGACCTTACGTAACTCCCACTATGGCACAGCCAGCAGCCAAGCAGGATGGACGCCAGCCACGGCGCTCCACCCCCCCCAGGGGGCAGCACTGGCAGGGTGCGGGGCGGGGCAGCCTGAACTTCCTGTTGACTCACCCAAAGGAAGATATGTCCATATCTCCATCCATTTCTATCTATATCTATTCATGAACCTGAGTCCAAAGACTTAGGAGAACATGTGGAAAACGGGAGTGAGGCTCTGCATCAGCCTAAGTTAGAGTAGGGTATGAGCAAGAGATACAAACATTAAAAAAGAAAAAAAAGACACCTCCATCCTCAAGGTTCTTCCTGTGGCAGAGGAGACAAGAGGCTGCTGTGAACACCTGACATGGCGCAGCTGTCACAGAGGCAGGGAACACGTTCTCGGGAGCGCTAACGGAGGAAGCATCTTCACTGCTAGGGGTGAGGCCGGGCCCCCACTGCTAGACGCACTCCTCCTGCCCCACGGATGTCAGAGAGGCCCTCAGTACAGGCGACAAGCTTTCCTTGTCCAGTGAGACCAGCCCAACCCCGCTCCTGATCACTTCCTGGGTCATCCTGATGAGACACTCATTTGGCCTTTGCTTAAAAATCTGTTTCCCACTGGTCTCACCCAAAAGGCTCCCTAGAGGAAGAGCATCGTCAGGTGGATGAGAGAAGAGTCTGCTTAGGAAGCTGGGAACCCTGGCAGCTTTCCCACACCACGGAAGTGCATTCAGTCTGCGCGAGGGCAGGGGTGAGGAAACACACAAGACGGCAGAGGAGATTTCAAGCCTCCTTCCTAACGGTGGTGGTCAAGAATTCTTCCCAGGCTCTTGTTCACGCTCACCTTCCTTCAGACTACATGTGAGCTGCCTTTATGATCTTGGCACGTCTGTCCCTCCACCACCTTAAGTCTCAATGGCCTCATTTGTACAATGGGAAGAATAACCTCCTCGGGGTGTTGTAAGAATAAGTGAGCTAAAGCATGTAGAGTATCTAAACAGGCCTCAAAGCACATCAGCTGTCATAATTATATTTCCATTAGGGCTCCTAAAATTAACAGTGAACGAAAATAGGTACCAAACTGTATAGCCTCAGACCAATTCCCAAAAGGGCTGAAGCCCCGACTGCTTTGGGGAGCACCCTCATAATCTCCCAGCTTTGCTCCGTCTTCCTAATGACTTGTTTCCTTTCTCTGTGAAGATGGCCCCATAAATTTAGAAGACGCTTCTGCCTGGTCTGAGCAGCCAGTTTTCAGTACAAAATTAACATGCAGAACCCCTGCCACCCTCAACATTTTATGCTGGCAGGGTACTTAGAAATTATTTATGCATTTCCTCATTTAATTGGAAAACCAACATCTAAGTGGCTAGCAAAGCACCCATAACATTTTCCCCATCGCACAGATCAGGACACAGAGGTGAGGAGAAGCTAAATAATGTGTCCCAAGGCCCTCGGCTTGCATGGAACGGCGTCGGGATTTGAACACAGAGCGCGTAAGCACTGTCTACGCTAACAGCCCAGGCACCCCTGGGACCTCATCTTCTCTGCATTCAGGGCATGGAGGTCCCGGGGACTCAAATGTCACCACGTTTGTCATTCTCTGCTTCCTCTACCTCGGGCTCCACATTTAGGACCCAATGGATATGGGGCACAGAGAGCTTACTGGCTCAGCCAGGACAAAGAATGACAGAGCAAGAAGGTTTTTCAAGGGTGTGTGTGTGTGTGTGTGTATATATATATATATATATATATATATATATATATATATATATACATTTTTTTTTTTTTTTTTTTTTACGGTACGCGGGCCTCTCACTGTTGTGGCCTCTCCCGTTGTGGAGCACAGGCTCCGGACGCACAGGCTCAGCGGCCATGGCTCACGGGCCCAGCTGCTCCGCAGCATGTGGGATCTTCCCGGACCGGGCCATGTACCCGTGTCCCCTGCATCGGCAGGTGGACTCTCAACCACTGCGCCACCAGGGAAGCCCTCAATGGTATATTTTCAGTGTTATTTTCATCAGAAATGTACTCTAATTAAGTTTGGTAGATATAAGATGTTTATCTAGCTATTGTTTCTTTAATTTTGCTGACAAGTCAATAAATAGAAGAATGGGTTCAAGCTAAAAAAAAAAACAAGAATATTTTTCAAAAGAAAGGGGAAAAAAGAAATAAGGGATTAAAAACATGCTTAAAACAGCCCTCTAGAAACTGAGGCAGATAGAGGATACTGCCAATTCACCCTCCAAAAACTGCTTTACTCAGCTCCTAGACCAAATACCTACTATCAGATTCCCATAGACGGCAAATCCTCCTTTCCAGGATCCCATGTATTCCAGGAAGCACTGGAGGAAGGTGCTGATGATGCTGCCACACCTGCAGACACAGTAAGAGCCGGGCAGTAGGAGGAGCCACCACTGTGGAGGCTCCCATCCGAGGCTGCTCATCCAGCACTGGGTGCAGGCTCCCCTCCTGGGGCACCCTGCCCGGCTCCAGACACAGGCACAGAAAAGCCATTCACAAGGGCCCTGGCATCTGATAAGGAGTAAAAGCCCCAGGAATTCTAGACCTAGAGCGGGGGATACAGACTCACATGCTTACTAAGGCCAAGAGCCAATGGGGAAAGTGAAGCCAGGAGTGAGCAGTGTGACCCGGAGACCAAACGCCAAGGTTAAAGTTCAAGCTGATGAGGGCCTGGCAGGAAAGTGGCCCGGTGGTACCTACTAGTATTAGTCTGCTCCGGCTGCCATAACCAAGAACTACAG
The DNA here is from genome assembly GCF_949752795.1 of Hyperoodon ampullatus. Lineage (NCBI taxonomy): Eukaryota > Metazoa > Chordata > Mammalia > Artiodactyla > Ziphiidae > Hyperoodon > Hyperoodon ampullatus. The sequence continues at coordinate 46,976,914 of NC_136923.1, read as the reverse complement.
ACTGGGTGACTTAAGCAAGAGAAATTTATTTCCTCACAGTAGTGGAGGCTAGAAGTCCCAGATCAAGGTGTCGACAGGTTTGGTTTCTCCTGAGGCCTCTCTCCATGGCTTGCAGACGGCCACCTTCTCACTGTGTGCTCACATGGCCTCTTTGTGTGTGCTGGAGGGAAAGAGATCTCTAGTCTCTCTGCTTCTTGTTATTAGGACACCAGTCCTATTGGATTAGGGCCCCACCCTTATGACCTCATTTAACTTTAATTACATCCTTAAAGGTCCTTTCTCTAAATATAGTCACATCGGGGTTTAGGACTTCCACCATGAATTCGCAAGGACACAGTTCAGTCTGTAACACTACCCTTCTGGTTCTTCCAGAGAAGCCAGAAATCCATTTAAAATGTGAAAAGTCCTAATCGGTAATTTCTGGCAACTATTCAACTTGAGTGAAGATGACACGTAGGCCCAAGGGCTGGGGCTGCTGGCCTTATTGTTGGAGGTACAGTGGGACCAAGGATGTAAGCTCTGGTCTAAACTGAAGCCCTCTCCTGCTGGCCTCACCAGCTGCACTGGGTTCCCAACTACCAGGACCAGCCGCTGTTCACCGGCCACTTCCCCAGGAGCAGGGCTGTGGGGATGGGGGGAGCTGGGACTGCCAGCACCTGCCAGACCCAGGCTCAGAAGACCAGTAGTGCCCACGGCAAAATGTGGGGTGGCAACAGCGCCTGCAGAAGGTTTTATATTAATAGTATAACAATCTTACTTTTAAGGGTTGTTCATACTCCCGACTGAAAATCATAGAATTCTTATTTTGTCATTTATTGAAAAAAAAATGCTTTTATCCCAAATGCAGCCTGAATTACTAGTCCTGAATTATGGAAGCTTTCTGTCCTGCACTGATGTGTCTCACACGTTGTGAGTTAGGAAAAGCAAACAAGTTCTAATAACTCAAACACCCTCAGAATGATCTCTCCCCCTGCGCCCTCCCCCTCCTATTTATTGTTACCAGAAGCAGTGTGTAGAACTGGCACTCCTAACATCGTGCTTCTATGGGCTCCAAAGTTAGATCTCCATGCAATGCTATTGACAAACCTGAAGAAACACTGACAAGACATCAGGTTTTCTGCCAAAAGCATTTACCCTTTGGCAGAATGTTGGCAGCCTCTGAGTACTCCTTGTAAAACCTAACATTTAATTGACCAGGCATATTTAACATTCAGTTCAGAGTTCACACGCTTAGACTAAAAAGTTAATTTAACATGGATAATAACTCCTTGCTTTAGTATAACAGGCAAAGCAAGGCAAAGCTGCAGACATTAATCCTGGGTCAGGCTAGAGATAGTGACTGTGCTTCCTTATCAATTAAAGAGGATGGAACTCCTTGGGGGTGGGGGGCAAAGGAGCAAGAGTTCCAGTCTGTGTGACTCCGGTACGATACGCGGTGGCCGGCTTCGCTGAGGACAGCCAGGGCTCACGGCGCTCAGCACAGGCAGGACAGCTGAACAGACGGAGGTGAGCCCAGCCTACCACCAACGCGGAAACCCTCGCTCACACAGCCTGCTGTGTCACCGCCTGGCTTTTGCTTGGCACCCATGGGTCACTTGCAAGTTAGAGCGGCCTGTGTTGGCCCTTTCTGGCAAAACAGAAAAGCACTACTACACACCAATGTGGTCACAAACAGGGATGCAACAGAGAACAGAATCGTGTGAGTCTCTGCTGTGATGCTCCCCCAGGTGACACAGAACACGCCTGCATCAGGTTTTCTACTGAAACTGCAAATGCAAATAAAAACAATTCTTACAGGAAATGCACAGTCCCCAATGTGTACACAGATCCATTTGGGCCCTCAGGTCCAATGTAAGAAGACTGAATTCATCAAGGGGGTCAGAAGGCCACTCACTACAAGAGGCACAAAACATTCACAAAGAAGAACGAAGAAGTGTGCCGGACAGGAAATGGCACTGGTGGGGCCTGAGGCCACTCAGGGTGAGGGAGTTCTGAGCAAGGTTTTGGAGGTGTTTTGGTGGTCTGGGGGCTAAGATGAGTATCCCTGTTAGGTGTCCACACATCCCTGCTGACAGTGACTGCTACAAACCTCCAGCCACAGCAGACATCACTGTGCCCAGTTCTCACATCTGCCCACCAAGAAAGTCATGAGGCCACCAAGGCAGAGGCTCCTCTCCCATCCCAGGGCAGTGATGGCCAGGCCCGAAGTCATGCACAGCTGAAAGGGCACTCTCTTTATAAGACAGTGGGGCGCTCAGGCTGCAGGGCAAGTGTGGCCAGTGCCCGGAGAAGGCAGGGTGTGAAGCTGCCAGGAGACCTGTGTTTCACCAGTGGAGCCCCTTGGGCTCAGGTGACCACTGGCGAAGCCCTCTGCGGGGGGAAGCCGTGCGGTGTCCAGGTCACAGCAATCCCTGCCAAAAACCCAGGGAGTCTGGAGCCCAGCATTAGTGAGTGGAGGGAGGTGACAGGCCTCGGCTTGGGTTTTCCTTTGGCCTCATCACCAAGGTGTCACCCTCAACTCCTCCTTTTCATTACCACCATCACCACCACCAACTCCACCACCTCCTTCATCATCATATCAGAGCCAACATCCACTGGCCAGTCACTAGATGCCAGGTTCTCCAATTTACACGATGATCGTCATGTTATAGATGGTAGAACCAAAGGGCAAAGAGGTTAGAAACCTGCCCAAGGTCACCCAGGAAGCAGCACTGAGACTCTTAACGCAGTCAGGGTGGCTACAGGGTCTGTCATCTCTGTTATCTGCTTTCCTTTTATCTGGAAAGAATCCCAGACTTAAAGTTGTAGGTATAATACAAAGAGCTCTCCTACATCCTCACCCAGATCCAACAACTGCTAATTTGACACATTCGTTTTACCATTCTCTCTTTCTCTTTTTCTGAACTGTTTAAAAATAAGCCGGAGGGACTTCCCTGGTAGCGCAGTGGTTGAGAATCCGCCTGCCAATGCAGGGGACACGGGTTCGAGCCCTGGTCCGAGAAGATCCCGCATGCCGCGGAGCAACTAAGCCCATGCGCCACAACTACTGAACCTGTGCTCTAGAGCCCATGAACCACAACTACTGAAGCCCGCGTGCCTAGAGCCCGTGCTCCCAGCAAGAGGAGCCACCACAATGAGAAGCCTGCGCACCGCAACGAAGAGTAGCCCCCGCTCGCCACAACTAGAGAAAAACCCGCGCACGGCAACAAAGACCCAACGCAGCCAAAAAATTTTAAAAATGACCTGAAGATGTCTTGCCCCTTTAACCCCTAACACTTCAGTATCTATTTCCTAAGAATGAGAACATTCTCTCATATCACGTGAAATCGGGAAATTAATATTGATGATACTGTTATGAATCCGTGGTCTCTATTCTGTGGTGCAGAATCCAAACCAGGATGAAGTCTGGCAGCCAGGTGGCATGTCTCTCTAGTCTCCCCTATTTTGGGCAGCTTCTTTCCTTCCCTTTTATGACCTTGACAATTTTTAATAGAGTCAGATATTTTCTAGTATGTCCCTCAGTTTGGGCTTGTCTGGTGTTTCCTCATGATTAGACTGAGGATATGACCTCTGTCAGGAATCAGAGTCTACGTGCTTAATTGTTAATATGAGACTATTCCATGTGAGTCCTTCTGGGAAACGTCCAGTGGGGCAGCCAGGATCAGGAAGGATCCAGAAACCCCATCCTGTGTAGGATGCTCAAAGGAGTAGGGCCCCTTCCTTGCGGAAGAGAAGCCCCTGGACCCTGGGCATTCTTCAAACACCTGAGGGGCTGTGCAGCAAGGGTGAGGCTGCTCCAGAGTGGGGGCTGCACCCCTCTCTAACAGAGTGGACACATGTGCATGACGGTGACATGTGAAACCCAGGCCCCAGGCTGAAGGGCGGACTTCAGGTACCTGTAATTCCCAGCAGCTGGCTGCCACTCTGCACCTAGCACGTTGGTGTGGGCCGCTCCAGGGCACTAAAGTAAGGCCTGCAGGGGCAGTCACAGGGAGGGGACTCCAGCGTGGGAGGCAGGAAGAGGCTTCTCTAAGGGTTAGAGGTGTTCTAACATTGAGGGATCGGCTACTTTGTAAGGCAGTGAGCCTCTCCCTTGCTGGGCAGTGGTCCAGTAAACCGAGGTCAACCTGTGAGGTTGGCGGGGGCTGGACATGGGGTCCCCCAAAGCAGTATCAGCATCACCTGGGATACGAGAAATGCAGAATCTGGGGCCCCCTCCAGACCTGCTGAACCAGAATCTCTGAAGGGTGATTCAGGAACCTGTGGTTTTTTTTAAAAAGCTTCCAGGTGATTCTAGTGTGCACTCAATTTTAAGAAGGACCCCTCTGAGATTTTTCTAACACTCCACAATTCTGCAATTCCCTGCTTCTAAATACCCAGCAGGGCATTTCTGTCCAACCCAGGGTAAACAACCAAGAACAACCCTCCCCTTCAATAAAGGCTAGTAAATCCTGTTCCCAGCCTCTGCTAAGACAATGCATAAGCCTATGTTTTGGGGCACACGAAGAAGGCTGCCATACTCTAAGTCCCTTTTGAGAAAAGGTTCCCCAACTGACACCTTCCCACACAAGCTGCATCACTTATAATGCTGAAGTGGCAAAACAACAGCCCAGGTCTCTAGGTCACAGCTAAATGGATGCGAGTGGAGCCTGGGTCTAAAGCAGCCACTGGTGGGAGACCCTGAAGAGGTCAGATCCAGTGGTGGAGCTTGTATCAGATGTGCACACCCGCAGGCCCGCAGACAGAAGGTAGGTCTCCTGAGAAGTGAACTCCTGAGCAGAGCAAGGCCGGACTGCTTCTCTGGCTCCTCACAGCGGCCACTGTACATCCCTCTGGGAAGCCCTGGGACCCAGTATAATGGTGGTAACCCCTGAAGCTCCCCAGGATGTGCCATGATTCCTGTCACAAACCCCCCACTACTGAAGGACCCTGTGATGTGTCTCGTCACTGGGTGTGTCTAAAACAACCGGACCCAAGGGTCTGTACTGGGGACAACAGTAATAGTGACAGTACAGCAGACCAGGTCCCCAACCCCTCCCTGAAGCCTGGCCCAGGGCTCAGTACCCACTGCCCAGCCAGGAAGGGGCCCTCTGTTAAGCTTTTAAAAGTGGAGAAAGGAGACAACTCTTAGCATTAAGACCGTACTGATGGTCATCACCACTGGCAGAGTGAAAGGTGTGATTCCCTGATACACCCTGGGCCCTGAGTATGTACCAAGGGGAGCCAGACAACATGGAAGGATCGATAGCTCTTCTGAACACGTCAGGAAAAGAGGATGCTGGCCTCTGGGCAGGGGGTGGATGTTAATGCTACCACCATCTTACTTTACCAAGCACCTACTATGTGCCATGCACTGTTCTAAGCCCTTTCTCTGACCCTTTTCACTTAAGCCTCACAAAAGCCCTCCAATGCAGGTACTCGTATTATCTCCATTTTCTTTTAATATGAAAAACTAAAGCTTCATGGGGTTAAGTACTTTCCTCTAGGTCCTGCAGGTCAAGCAGGAGCACCAGCATTCAAACCTGTGTCTGACTCCAGGGTCCACAGTGCTTCAGACTCAGAGGTACAATTGGTGATGGAGAAGCAGGGTAGACCTCAGAGCAATGAGCTTTTATCACTCAAGGGCAGAGCAGGTGTGGATGCTCTGGAAGTGCAGACCCACAGGCCCTCAACTGTAACTTAGCAACCAAGGCTTCTCCCCACCCGGCCAGGCAGAGAGATTCCCAGCGGTGGCAGGTGGCTCAGGGAGCTATGGCCATTCTCTCACCCCAAGGAAGGTCTGGAGAGCACAGTAGGGTAATAATTATCCCACCTGCCCCGGTGCTGTGCTGACAGGGTTAATCCACCAATTTAGAATTACCACCACTGCTTTTTATAGCTAAAAGAGCCCTTAGAAATTATTTGCTCCAACTCTTTATTTTATAAAAGGTCTTGAGAGGCAGTGGGAACTCTCACAGGCAGCCAAGATGAAAAGAGGAGGGTGCTGGCTCTCCTCACACCCACAGCTCGCAGGCAGACCCCCTCCCCGAAGCAGACATCAGGCCCAGAAGAAGTACGTGGCTCCAGGACTCTTCCCAGCCCCCAGACAAGATCATTTCTTCTCAAAACCAGGCTTCTGGGTCTCACCCAGATTACACCCTTCCCCAGTCCTGTGGTCCAGTGATGAGAGCCTCTGGGGGCCACAGGGCTCATTTTGGCTGCCTCTTCCTAAGGCTTCACCCTCCAGCCTTGGCTAACCTTAGACCTGGAGAAGAAGCACACTCAGCCAGGCTGCAGGATCCTGCCTCTTCTCCAAGCGGTCCAAGACCCCCTGCTGTAACACTGGAGGCTGCCCAGGGCACAGGTGAACTTTGAGAACCGGGAAGACCCCAGGCAGCAGAGGAAGGGAATTAACTGGCATCAGTTCTGCGGCTGAGATTCCAGGATATGAGCTCTGGTCCTGACACTTAGCAGCTGCGTAACTGTAGACCAATTCTTCTTTTTACTTTTTTGACACATAAAAAGGTGTACATGATTAATGTATATGACACAATAAGTGTGGAGATAAGTATATACCCATGAAACCATCACCATAATTTATGCCATAACCTATCCATCACCTCAGAAAGTTTCCTCTGCCCTCTTATTATTTTTTTGTGATAAGAACACTTAACATAAGCTCTACCCTCACAGCAAAATTTGAAGTATATAATACAGTATTGTTAACATAGGCTCTATGCTGTACAGTAGATCTCTAGGGCTTGGTCATCTTGTCTATCTGAAACTTTACACTCTTTGACTAATACCTTCCCATTCCCCCCCTCCCGCCCCCAATCTGTGGCAACCACCATTCCACACTCTGCTTCCATGAGTCTGACTATTTTAAATTTATCCTTTAAGTGATATCATGTAGTATTTGTCCTGTGTCTGCCTGGGCCAATTCTTAACCCCTGCAAGCCTCCATTTCCTGGTCTGAAAAAAGACACAATTATACCTACTTCACGGGGTGGTTTTGTGAATTCAAAGAGACAACTCAGGCAAAGCACAGTGCCTGACAATTATTTTTATAGAATTATTATTAATCATAATAATGCTATAACTCCCATTCACTGGCCCTTACTCTAGGCCAGGAACAATGCTAAGTGCTTGACATGAATTATCTCATTTGTTCCCTCTTACAAATCTAAAACAGGTGTTACCAACTTCATTCCATGTTTGAGGAAGTCTGCTCAGAATCGTTAAGTGAATTGTCCAATGATGCACAGCTATTAAGTGGTGAGGCTGGGATTCGAACCCAAGTTTGACTTCAAAGCCTACGATGACATTTGTGGTCTCTGCCTTTCGTGCTCATGATCTTACCCAATTAAAAAACCTATCAGGTGATAAGCAGGTCCTGGGGGAGAGTATCCACTGACAACCAACTGAGAGTAACGAGGACCCTTGGGGATTGGAGCATTTGGTAATTTAATTTTCTGGTTAGCTCAATATTCACTAGAAGCCTGTGTTTATTGCTAAATATTTTCTAAAGCAAGGCTCAGAGGCAAGAACTTGCCAACCAGAAAGTCAGGCTGAAAGACACTCTGACACCTGCCACATCAAGGCCACCAGAATGCTCACATGCCACAGTGTGGGGGGCCACACTCACCGTCACCAGCACCCCATCCTCCCATTTGCTGAGGATCTCCACTCTGCTGCTCCTCGCCACCAACCCCACCCCGCCCAGGGGCCCAAGACTCAGGAACTGATGTGCTGTCCATCCCCAGGGAAGAGGGGACCTGTGCTCTTTCCTGGCTCTGCCACCCAGTGGGACTCATTTCTCATATTTGTAATGTGAAAGGATGAGCTGAAGATCTCCAAGATCCATGAGAGTCAGAGGGAGCAGCTAGTTCCAGTGAGACGGACCTGGGTTCCAATCTCACCTCTAACATCTTCTGTTGTTAGCAACCATAAGTGCTAACATTTGCTGCACATTCACTGTACACCAGACACTGGGCTTTGGATTTGTGCAGCGTGATTTCATTTAATCCTCACAGTAACCCTGTGATGAAGGTACTTTTATCTCCATAAAAGAAACAGAGGCTCAGAGAGGATAAGTGACTTGCTCAGGGGCACACAGTTAGTAAATGAGGGCCAGGATTTGAAGGCCCAGCACATGTAACAGTAAACATTTGGTGAATGAACCCTGTTCTGTCTGTGCTCTTAGCCACCAAGTCCTATCAAGTTCACCCCATAACCAATTCCATTCCCTTCTCCCTTCCCCCAAAAGTAGGTTCTGAGGCTTGGTTGTCATAAAGTAAGCCAACCCTAGCCGCCCACCACCAGGTGCAGGACTCTGGCCTGAAGACCCTAGACCTTAGCAGAGGATTCCCATCAGTGACCGCGAGACGGGTTCCTACACACATGATAGGGCCGGGAGTCCATCGGGTCCCTCCTTCAGAGGCTACCCCAGCACTGTCAAGCAGGCCGTGGCAGGCTCTCATCACTAGACACACAGTAGGCACCCTATGGAGCCCCAAGGAGCCCAGGGATCAGTTGTGGTTTGCCCAGGTACTGCCTCCAAAGGGAGCTCAGGAGGCCCCGGCCCCCTCGGTGCACCTTGCCTGGCTCCCCGCCACCCGCGCCTCATGTGCACCATCTCTCCAGCAAAAGGGCGTGGGCATCCGCTGCCAGTGCCAGTCCCGAGCTAAGGGCTTCAGCTGACACGCCAGGGCCCGCAGCACCTGGACCCCGAGGGTCCACCTCCCCTCACCCTCGCCTACCTCCCGCACCTCCTTCAGCTCCATCACACGTCACTCCTCCGATCTGCAAATTCCCCTCGGCTCCTCTCCACCCCAGCGCTCCGGTCGTTCCCACCCGAGGAAGGTCAGGGGGCCGCTCCCTCAACTCCAAACCCAGCCGGGTGGCGGAACCCTCGTCCGCCGCGAGGGCGCGCATCTCACCTGCACCCCGCAGCCGGGCTCCGCGAGGCTGAAGCTTCCAGGCCGGCCCTCCGAGGAGCTGGCTTTGGCCGAACCCGCCCCCGCCGCCCGCTCTGAGCCGTGGAGGTCCAGGCAGGGGGTGCAGGCTCCGCCGCGCCGTCTGGTCAGCCGCCGCGGGGCTCGCAGGTGGCCTCCGTGCGCCTGCCCAGCTGGCGAGTCCGCGCGTCACCTGTGCACGTGCGCAGGCTCTAGAGTTCAGCCTCCTGAGCCCGAGGCCAGACCCACCTCCTTGGCTCGCGGAATTCTGGGAAGTGCAGTTTGCGTCCGGTGACAGATCGTTCCTTGAATCCGCAGAATCCTGGGAGTTGTAGTTTGCTCGTCGAGAGGCGGTTTTGCTTGGTGTAAAGTTTATACAATTATGGGAGGCCTGATAATAAACTTAAATGCAAGTTAAACCAACAAGCAGATGTCATTTATCAAATCAAAGTAATTAATACTTTCACATGCTTTTAAAAAATATATAATACTACGGGGGACTTATGTACAAAAGCACCATTCCTCTGCTCCAATCCCCCAGCCCCACTCTATCCCACCAGGACCGACCTGCTCCTTAAGGGCAACATTCCCAAGTCTTATGGCTGCTGTTCCTTTTGGCATTTACTGCCGACTGTCGATATATATATATCGATATATATATATCGAGATATATATATATATATATATATATATATATATATATATATATCTCAACATATATATTGATATATATATATCTCCCTACTTCTTCATTTATGAATTTTAGACCTCTTGACTTTTTGCTAGTATAGATGAAAATTTTATTCATTTAGATGTGTACCAACTATGACTACCTGCACCTCCACTGATCTATGAGATAACACTTCTGTCTCTCGAATTGGGAAAACCCTGTATTTCATTTATAATTATTTTAAATGATAATGCCCAAGTGGTGAGGCAGTAAAAGTTCGTAAATTTATGCAGGGCAATTTGACAATACAATCAAAAGCCTTTAAAAACATACAGACCTCTAACCAAGAAATTCTAATAAATGTGGATGAGTGCAAAGGCTGAACAGTGTTGTTTATAATGATAATAAGTTATAAGGCTGGAGTGGCTATATTAATTTCAAAGTAGAATCAAGAGCAAGGAAAATCATCAGGGATAAGAAGGGATATTATGTAATGACAAAAGGGTCAATTCACCAACAAGACATAATAATCCTAAATGTGAATGTACCTGACAATATAGCCTCAAAATAAATGAATCAAATACTGATGGAACTAAAAGTAGAAATAGACAAATGAGTAATTACAGTTGGAGACTTCAACATCCTTCTCTCAACAACTGATAGAACAACTAAGCAAATAGTCAGCGAGGATACAGAAAAGCTCAACAACACCAAAAACCAACAGGATCTAATTGACATTACATAACACTCCATTAAACAACAAAAGAATACACATTTTTTCAAACACCCACTGTATATATATTAAAATAAACTCTATCCTGGACCATAAATATAAAAATTAGCAAAAGACATTAATAGACATTTTACTGAATATATATATATATATATATGGCAAATAAATACATGAAAAATGAAAAGATGCTCAACATCACTAGCCCTTAGGGAAATGCAGATTAATACCATGATGAGAACAGCTAAATTAAAAAATAATGTCAATATCAAATGCTGGTGAGTATGCAGAGAACTCTAGCTCTCATACATGGCTGGTGGAAATAGTTTGGTAGTTTCTTAAAAAAAATAAACATGCACTTACCATATGACTCATCAATCACACTCCTGGGCATTTATCCCGGAGAAATGAAAACTCACACAAAAACTTGTACCAATTGTTCACAGCTGCTTTATTTGTAATACCCCAAAACTGGAAACAAACAAAATGTTCCTCAACAGATGAATGGTTAAACAAACCATGGTGGATCCATACCATAGAATACTATTCAGTACTACAAAGGAATGGACAATTGATACAGGCAACAACTTGGATAGATATCAAAGGCATTATGTTGAGTGAAAAGATGTCAATCGCAAAAGGTTACATATATATGATTCCATTTATATGACATTCTTGAAATGATAAAACTGTAGAGATGGAGAACAGATTAGTGGCTGTCAAGAGTTAGGGTGGGGTAGAGGGGGAAGTGTTGAGTGTGACTATATAAGGGTAGCAGGAGGGAGATCTTTCAGGTACTTGATTGTGGTGGTGGTTACACAAATCTACACATGTGATAAAATGACACAGAACCATACACAACTTTATACCAACGTCAAACACCTGGTTTGGATACTGTACTATAATTATGTAAAATGTAACCATTGGGGGAAACTGGATGAAAGGTTCCATGGAACCTCTCTCTACTATCTTTGCAACTTCTTATGAATCTATAATTATTTCAAAATTAAAAGTTTTTAAAAAGAAACAAACAAACAAAAAAAACAAACGAACCATGGACATTTCTTAGGTCCTTAGCCATACAGGATTGATTAAATAACATCATGGACCATCTGAGAAATCATTAAAAGAATGTTGCAAAATAATATTCACTTAACACTTGGAAGATATTTCATATTATATCATATTTAATTTTTTAAAAGCACCAAAACATTCAAAGTGACCCCTTTTTAAAAAGAGTATATTTGTGCAAGAGTCCAGAAGGATGTCAGCACATGCCCTGTATAGTGAGATTATAGGTGATTTTTATTTTCATCTTGTTCATTACCTATATATATATATTTCTCCCCCACCCCCGCAATGAACATGTATTTTAAATTTAGGGTTTAAATTTAAGTCGTATTTAGTTTTAAAAAAAGCTCGTAGGTTGAGTTCACGGTTCTCTACAACAGTGGTCCCCAACCTTTTTGGCACCAGGGACCGGTTTCGCAGAAGACACTTTTTCCACGGACGGGGCGGGGGGCGGAGGTGGGGATGCTTTGCTCCCTTGCCCGCCGCTCACCTCCTGCTGTGCGGCCCGGGTCTTGACAGGCCGAGGACCCGTCCTGGTCCGAGGCCCAGGGCTTGGGGAACCCTGCTCCACAAGAAAGCCAGCAGTGGTCAGCCGATGGAAAGAGACACCAAGCAGCCCAAGAAAGCAGCCCATTACTAAAGGCGGGAAGGGATTGAGTTCTGGACAAAGCAGAGTCTTCTGGTTAAGATCCCAAAGGACATAGCCTGTGGGTCCTCTAGGACCCAGTTTGCAGACAAGGATGATGTTTCATTTTATGAGCCAATCATGTTTTAAAAACTATTCTGGTTGTGGAGCATTAGGTAGTGCTTTACTTGCTGGTAGGAAGCTTTGACAGACTAGGAAAAAAACAAGTACTTTCCTTTGTAGTAAATACCCAAGGTGGGCTGAGTAGCTGTCTTTTTGAAGCCTTAACCGATACTTTCAATAAATCAAGTATTTATGCAGCACCAAGCTGGGTTTGGCATTCCTCATGACTGAGTCCTCTCCCTTCCTCTGGGGTCATATTCCCTGTCTATTTCTATATGTGGATGACTCCCAAATCCACACCTCTAGTCCTGAGTTCCAGATCCACACTTCTGATCAAGTTGCTTGGGGCATATTTCTACCTGGCTTACCTGACAGCATCTTAAAGTCTATGTGATGAACATGACGATGATGGTAATGATTTTAAATAGATCTGCAAATTATTTTACTCTCCTTCTTTCAAAAGATGAAGTTGAATTATTTTTCCCTTGAATAACTTAGTGATTCACTTAGTGGCATAATATAATGACTCACTGCTAATAAATAAAATATGTCAGAAGCGATACGATGTGATTTCTGAAACTAGGTCTTAAAAAAGACATAGCATCTACACCTCTGTCTCTGTCTCTGTCTCTCTGGTAGCCTTTGGAACATAGCTGCCATGTCATGAGGAAGTTCAGGCCACATGGAAAGGACATGCACGGACACATTAGTTTGCTAGGGCTGCCACAGACTGGTTGGCTTAAACAAAAGACATTTATTTTCTCATATTCCTGGAGGATGGAAGTCCAACACCAAGGTGATGGCAGGTTTGGTTTCTCTCCTGAGGCCTCTCTCCTTGGCTTGCCGATGGCCACCCTCTCTCTGTGTTCTCGCATGGCCTTTACTCTGTGCACAAGCGTCCTTGGTGTCTCTTCCTCTCCTTATTAGGATACAAGTCCATCAGATTGGATTAGGGGCCACTCTAAATGGCCTCTTTTGAGTTTAATTACCTCTTCAAGTCCCTATCTCTAAATACAGTCACATTCTGAGGTACTGGAGCTTAGGACTACAACATATGAATTTGGGGGGGGACACAATTCATTCCATAACAATGGGTGTACCAGGCAACGGCCCCAGGTAGGCCTTCAGCTGACAACCAGTAGCAATTGTCAAACATGTGAGTGAATGAGCCCTAAGGTGATTCCACCCTCCAGCCTTCAAGCTACCTCAGCTGATACCCCAGACATCACAGAACAGAGATAAGCTGTTCCTGCTGCCTTGTTTAAATCTTTGACCCATGGAAATTACCATAAGTAATACATGATTTTTGTGATTTTCAAGGCGCTATGTTTTGGAATATGGTTGTGTAACATTAGATAAATAATATCCTTGTATTACACTTGTCTAACACTGCATAACAAATCCCAAAATGTACTGGCTTAAAGCAACAATAATCATTTATTATATCTTACATTTTCTTTGGGGCCAGAATCTGGAAATGACTTGGCTCACTGGTTCTGGTTCAGGGTCTCTCATAAAGTTGCAATCAGATGTTGGCTGAGACTGCAGTCCACTGAAAGTTGACAGAGACGGGAGGATCTGCTTCCAAGGGGGCTGGTTCACGTGGCTGGAAAGTTTGTTCTTCTCCATGTGGACCTGTCTATACGGCCTCTTGAGTGTCCCCGTGGCCAGGCAGTTTGCTTCCTCAGAGCAAGTGATTTAAGAGACCAAGGCAGAAGCTGAGAAGAGACCAAGGCAGAAGAATACCTTTTGTGACCTAGCCTCAGAGGCCTCATACCATGTCCCGTCTGTGTATTCTATTGGTCACATAGGTTGACACTGATTCATGTGGAAAGGGACTATGCAAGGGTACGAATACCAAGCGACAAGGGTCTTTGAAGGCCCTCTTGGAGGCTGGCTACCATAATGATAATCAGAGATATCATCTGTTCAGCACTTATTATGTGCTTGGCTTTAGACGGAAATGATCTCATTTAATCCTCACAACAACCTCATGCAGTAGATTATATTTTTTTTACATCTTTATTGGATTATAATTGCTTTACAATGTTGTGTTAGTCACCTATATGTATACATATATCCCCATATCCCCTCCCTCTTGTGTCTCCCTCCCACCCTCCTTATCCCACCCCTCTAGGTTGTCACAAAGCATTGAGCTGATCTCCCTGTGCTATGCAGCAGCTTCCCACTAGCTATCTATTTTACATTTGGTAGTGTATATATGTCCCTGCCACTCTCTCACTTCGTCCCAGCTTCCCCTCCCCCCGTATCCTCAAGTCCGTTCTCTACGTCTGCATCCTTATTCCTGCCCTGCCACTATGTTCATCAGTACCGTTTTTTTAAAAATAAATTTATTTATTTATTTATTTGGGGGGGGTGGCTGCATTAGGTCTTCGTTGCTACGCACAGGCTTTCTCTAGCTGCAGCGAGTGGGACTACTCTGTTGCAGTGCACAGGCTTCTCACTGTGGTGGCTTCTCTTGTTGCTGAGCACGGGCTCTAGGTGCACGGGCTTCAGTAGTTGTGGCACGCAGGCTCAGTAGTTGTGGCTCGCAGGCTCTAGAGCACAGGCTCAGTAGTTGTGGTGCATGGGCTTAGTTGCTCTGCGGTATGTGGGATCTTCCCAGACTGGGGATCGAACCCATGTGGATTCCCAACCGCTGTGCCACCAGGGAAATCCCAGTACCGTTTTTTTAGATTCCATATATATGAGTTAGCATTTGTTGTTCTCTTTCTGACTTACTTCACTCTGTATGACAGACTCTAGGTCCATCCACCTCATTACAAATAACTCAATTTCGTTCCTTTTTATGGCTGTGTATATATGTGCCACATCTTCTTTATCCATTCATCTGTTGATGGACACTTAGGTTGCTTCCATGTCCTGGCTATTATAAATAGTGCTGCAATGAACATTGTGGTACATGATTTTTTTTGAATTATGGTTTTCTCAGGGTATATGCCCAGTAGTGGGACTGCTGGGTCATATGGTAGTTCTATTTGTAGTTTTTTAAGGAACCTCCATACTGTTCTCCATAGTGGCTGTATCAATTTACATCCCCACTAACAGTGCAGGAGGGTTCTCTTTTCTCCACACCCTCTCCAGCATTTATTGTTTCTAGATTTTTTGATGATGGCCATTCTGACTGCTGTGAGGTGATACGTCATTGTGGTTTTGATTTGCATTTCTCTAATGATTAGTGATGTTGAGCATCTTTTCACGTGTTTGTTGGCCATCTGTATGCCTTCTTTGGAGAAATGTCTGTTTAGGTCTTCTGCTCATTTTTGGATTGGGTTGTTTGTTTTTTTGATATTGAGCTGCTTGTATATTTTGGAGATTAATCCTTTGTCAGTTGCTTCGTTTGCAAATATTTTCTCCCATTCTGAGGGTTGTCTTTTTGTCTCGTTTATGGTTTCCTAGTAGATTATATTTGTCCCCAGTTTATAGATGAGAAAGGCTAAGAATCAGTAAACATTTTGCCCAGGGGCAAGTAGCTAGCAAATGGACCTCCAAGTCACTTTCACCTTCTCTCTCCTCACCACCAAGTTGTGTAAATTCCTGCCATGTTTATCCTCCCCCTCATTCTCTTCCAACCTTGCCTCTACTGTCCTGATTCAGGGTGGTTCCCAAAAATATGACTAAAAAAATACATATTTGTTAAATTAAAGAAGAAACTCTAGCAACCTGTTATAGCTCTACTGTACTCAGTTTGAAACCCATGCATCTATCGTATTAGGATCTTTAAAAGGAATCTGCAAGCTCAAAGCAAATGGCTAAACAGGAAGCCAAATAATCTCAATGGAATCTGTGCCCAGATCAGAAAACAAGGCCAGGGCAAGGCCCCGGAGAGCTGGATTAAGCGAAGAGGGAGAGAACAAGAGCCCTTCTACCCAGCCATTAATCCCGGGCTGGTTTCTCTGGCTATGGAAGCGGAATGAGGTTTTCAATGGCTGTAAAAATATGCCTTTAGGACTTCCCTGGTGGCGCAGTGGTTAAGAATCCACCTGCCAATGCAGGGAGACACATGTTCGCGCCTTGGTCCGGGAGGATTCCACATGCCGCAAAGCAACTGGGCCTGTGCACCACAACTGCTGGGCCTGCACTCTGGGGCCTGTGAGCCATAACTACTGAAGACCACGCACCTAGAGCCTGTGCTCCACAAGAGAGGCCACCGCAATGAGAGGCCCGTGCACCACAATGAAGAGTGGCCCCTGCTCTCCACAACTAGAGAAAAAGCCCATGCACAGCAACGAAGACCTAATGCAGCCAAAAATAAATAAACTTATATGTAAAAAAAAAAAATTAACCATTCATTTAAAAAATGTTTTTAAAATTTTAATAATTACTTTTGAGGAAATATAATTTTTGTAAACCTCCCCTAGTGTATGTTTTTAGGTTATATTTGCCCAGCTCACTGATGGCATGTTAAGACATTTTGCTAGTATTTGGGCTCTCCAAGCCTGTTTGCCATGGGGACATTCCACTTCTCCTCCCACAGGGAGCGCTCCCCACAGATAAGCAGGAGGTATAATCACAGCTTTGGGGAATCTCCCCCACTACACACTGACTTCTATAGATAATTAAGTGCTACCTAGGAAGAGGGATAATTATAAAAGACACATTAATTTCCTGAAACTGAAGCTCAAACGATTGCCTTTAATAAACTTTAAGTTTGGGAGGAAGATGTAAAATTTGTATAATTCAAAATCATCCCATTCTTTCATCTCCTCTCCCCCAACACTGCCTTTTTCCTTTTGCTCCTGCCAATGCCTGTTATTTTAATTGCCCTGCTCATGCTTCCAGAAGAAGATTTTACTCTGCTTGTGAGAGAGAAGACACATCCTTTAGTGGCAAATGCTCACAGTTACAAAGAAAAAACAGTGCCTTTGGTACACATACATGGGGAATACCTGAGAATCTGGCAAACTGGCTGCCCCACCTGCTACAGGACGGTCCTGGGTCACTTGCTTGTCTTCCTCTGTTGGCTCATTTATGCAAATAGCTGCAGTTACCCACTGAACATGGCTGCTTCTGAAATCTCCAGCTCAGTGGTTTACTTCACTTTCTCCTACCTGATGTCCTGAATTTCTTGGAGGATAATTTTGCTGGAAACTTAGAGGTTAAAAACGGGGAACATTGGCTAAGTGAAATAAGTGAGACAGAGAAAGACAAATACTGTATGACCTCACTTATATGTGGAATCTAGGATGCACCCCCCCGAAAAAAAAAACAAGTTCATAGACACAGAGAACAGATTGGTGTTTGCCAGAGGCTAGGGCGTGGGAGGTGGGTGAAAGGGGTGTATAGAGTCAAAAGGTACAAACTTTCAGTTATAAAATAAATAAGTCATGAGGCTGTAATGTACAGCATGGTAATTAGTTACTAATACTGTATTGCATATTTGAAAGTTGCTAAGACAGATCTTAAAAGTTCTCATCATAAGAAAAAAAATTCTGAACTATGTATAGGCATATTAACTAGACTTATTGTAGTGGTCATTTCACAATATATACAAATATTGAATCATTATGTTGTACACATGAAAATAATACAGTGTTGTATGTCAGTTATACCTCAATAAAAAATCAACTAAATGCTAAAAAAAATAGGGTATGTTGTAATACCTAGTAGATGGTGAGGGTATGAGGGAAAAGGTGCTGTCACACACTACAGATGAGAATATAAATCAGTGTGAATAAGTCAGGGAGTGCTTTGGGCCGTTAGCAACAGTGGGCTGCCTGCAGTAGCTTAGAACAATTAAGACTTTGTTTGCTCAGGTCTGAGAAACAGCCCAGAGCTGTTTGAAAGCTCTAACAGGACTTTCAAGGACCCAGACTCATTTGACCTCCCTGCTCCCCCCTCCTTAGTGCACTGTGTTCATCCTCAAGGTTACAAGAAGGCTGCTGTAGCTCCTGCCATCACAACAGAGACCATTTGGAAGAGGAAAAAGGACTGGAAGCAAAAAGAACTTTCCTGGAAGTCTCACTCAAAACTTCTGCTTCCATCTCACTGGCCACCCCATCTACAAGGGAGGCCCCCAAATGCAGCTTTTTGATTATTAAGGGAGTAAGGGAGAATGGATATTGGGTAGGCTGCCATGAGGTGCAGACTTTTTGGAGGACAATTCAGAAATAGCTATCAAAATTTAAAAATTTAAATACACTTACCTCTTGACTCAGAAATCCCCCTGCTAGGAATTTATACTGGAGATGTGTTCTCATATATGTGCATGTGCTTACACACCACAGCTGTTTCTTACAGCAGGAAAGGATTCATGGACATGCATTTTCACTAAGTGCAATGTCTCAGTGAATGTCAGGCTCTGACCCATCGGATTAGCAACTTCTCTTCCCGAGGAGGAGGTTGGTAGAGACAGGGAACAGGAATGTGGCTGGGGGTTCCGTCTCAGCCAAAGTAGTAAAGTAGGGAGGGGAGCATAAATGTTTCTCTGCAGCCCTTAAGAGGACGCAGAATGGGATTTATTAAGGAATATTAGGTGACTCAGAGATTCACTGGGATGGATGAGGAACAGACTCTAGACTGGTTTTCTAGGAACAATTCCCGCAATGTCTGAGAACCGAACTGCCCAGGGAGCAGCTGCCTCCCCACCTCTGGGATCATGCTGCTCTGCCATGGGATGGAAGCTACCACTGACTCTGCCAGCTATAGAGAAACCACAGTCCTCTGCCACCATTTCCCCTGGCAGGGGTACCACCTCATGGCATTCTCTTCCTTCTTCCACGTTTTATAGGGTGCATCTGCTTGGTGGAGCCTTGGTCCCAGGGATCCCTTGTTGCAAAGAGTCTGGGAGATGGAGTTCGTATTTCTCCATCTCCAGTGCGGACAGCCTGGTGGAAGGGGGTTGGAGTGAGGGCAGAGTGGGATCCTGATGAGTGCAGACTTCTGTATCTGCTACCCTCACCAAGCACCTCAGGTAGCTGCTTTTCAAAAGACAGTCCCTCTCATAAGAGGAATTCTCTTGCCAGATTTGAAGACATTTTTCTTTGTCTTTTTACATGGCAGCATGAAAATCAGATAGAATAAGGCTGTGAAGCTATTGGCCAATGTCTGTCATATGGTAAGTGTTCAGTACATGTTAACTATTAACCAGTAAGGAGGTACCTTTCCAGCTGGCCCTTCAAGGTTGGGGGGGTGGGAGTTCCAACCCAAGGTGCTTAAGGAGAACAGGCAAAGAGAATGGGGGGAGATTCCATTAATGAAAGTGTTCATCTTTAATATTTTTCTTCCTGTGGTCCATCTCACTTCTCCCCGAGCGTCTTTTCATTCTGCAAGAATGACCAACTTCACTTACCATCGACTCTACCTATTGAAACTTCTGAATGAGCCAGCCCTTCACAAGACTCCAGAGTTGTCGGTAGTCCCTGACTTAGTTTCTTCTGTGTATCTCCATCAGCCTTCACCATTTTTTGGTTGACTGTCCAGAGGTAGCATGACTAGAGAATGCACTATATCCAAGTGAAACCTCAGAGAGACAGCAAGATGGATAATGTCTCTGCCTTGGATGATGCCCCAGATGAGCTCAGTTGCTTAGTTGCCCAAGGAGACTCTATTTTTTTTAAACTACCTAGACAATCCACTGTGCACCACACACAAATTCTAGCAAGAGAATGTCTGCTGATAGTTGGTTTGTGGAGGCCCAGCTATAGACGGTAGTTGGTTTGTGGAGGCCCAGCTATGGGCAAGTTGACTTTCACGCAGACGCGATGTGGAACAGCACTGCTCACTGCTGGGAGTCTCCCACTGAAGTTAAGAGGAGCTCTGGGTCTCTAATTCTACATGGGGAACACCATCCTTCAACAATTTCCTTCATTCAGCAAACACTCTGTGCAATATATCAGTGTTTGGGGGGGATCTTCAATGTGTATTTTCAGACTACATAACCTCAGAGAAGGCATTTGAGCCAAATGTCTTACAGTTGTCTTACATTCATCAAAGACAAGGTTGAAGGCTTGCTGGCTTTGCTTCCTTTAATTTTGGAAAAACTCTTCTAGTCTGATTGAATCTACCTGATTCATAGCCAGGCTAGAAGGGGGCAATCATCTGAAAGACATTCTAAATCATTCTGGAAGAAAAAGAAACCCTCTGTTTGTCCTGCTGTCATTAGATTGCCGTCACAGGAGAAATCGCCAGCCCTCGGCCTGAGTTTGGGGGGATGAAGACCAGACTCTTGAACTTGCTCTGTCCCATATTTTGTTCCTCTGTCAAGAACTTGATCCTGGCTTGTGAAACAGACATTCTGTAAAAGCAGAAGTAGTAATAAGGCTGATGTCACCAGTGTGGCTTAAAGAGCAAATGATCTCACTGGCATATGAAGACTCATCAGTTCAGAAGAGGAAGATTATTCCTGAAGATGAGAGAGGAGAATTCTTAAAAGAAAACAAAGATAGCTTGTTGGAACAGAAAAGTCATTCCATTCCTGGGGCAGAGAAGGAAATCCAATACAGGCTGCTCATTTCCCACACCTGCCTTTGGAGTTTGCACACAGAGCTCGCTCCTTGTTCCTCCTCCAATGCCAGACTTCCAAAGCCCAGTGAACACACCAGATGCTGCATATACCATCTGGATCATCCCCACCTACAGGAATCTCTCACTCCTCTATGACTTTCATTTGTTGTATCATTCTCTTAAGTTGGGTTCCCCCAAAAGAAGAATTTGAGAGAAAGTAGTTTATTTGAGAGGCGGTACCAGGAAGCTCCAGCCCAGGGCTGGAGAGTGATACAGGAAGGGAAAGAAGCTAATATAGGGGGAATTATACCACCACTGTGGGAATCAGTGTCTCAGTCCCACTGGGGAGCTCTGGAGACTGCACAGACCCCGCCTCACTGTCATCTTCCCTGAGTGGGGTAGGAATGGAGGCTTTTATCCTTCACCTCCTATCCATTTTGCAGGAGCTGTTTCTAGGAGTCTCAGAACTTCCTGCCCTGCACTCATGGAGAAAGCCCTCAGATGGAGAATCCCAGGTGTGTTCCTTAAGAAACCATCATTATACAAGGGAGTGGGGAAGGTTGAGGGGATGTGGGTAGGCAATGACAGCATCTGCTGTACGTTCCCTCCTTTATTCACTAACTCATCACTCTGTGTGAAGCCCTGTGCCAGATCCTGTAGCTGCAACGAAGAACAACACAGACACTATCTGCAATCTCCTGGAGCTTAAAATCTAGCAAAGAAGTCCAATGTTGATTAAATAAGCATGCAAGTATATAATAAAATCAGTGAAAAAGTGAGGTAGAATAAAAGAACTGCGAGTTCAGGGAAAGGATGGCAGGAAAACATACACTGACTTGAGAAATCATGGAGGGCTTCTTTGAGGAAGATGTGAGAATTATCTAACTAGAGGTGAGAGAGAGATGGGAAGAGCATTTCAGGCAGGAGAACTAGCATGTGCAAAGACCCTGAGGCACCAGGGACCACAGTAGTGAGGCTAGAGGTCAAAGAGCAAGAGGACGATTTGGGGCTAAATAAGGCTAAAAGGTAAGCATGAAACGTACTGTGCAGTGCTGTGTAAGCTGTGCTCGAGGTTTTGGTCTCTGTTCTAGAGCAGTGGAAGCCATTGAAGATTGTTAAGCTAGGAAGTGATGTAATTAGATTTTTAAATTTAATAGATTTTTTAAAAAGAAAAGATAGTTGCTGGGCAGAGAATGGGTCAGAGTAGGAAAGAGTGGAAGAAGTCATGAAGTCAAGAGTTGATGGCAGGATTTCTGATCCAGCCCAAATAGAGTAACAGGGACCAGATTTATCCTCTAGCCTGAAATAGTAACAAAATTGAACAAAGCATATGAAACAATGGTTTTTAAGACATCAAGCATGCTTAACGATGCACAGTGATCCCTGAGAGAGAATAAACAAATGAGGTAGAGTTTATAATTTCCCCAGCGTATTGCATGGAGAGTTTCTAGGCCAAAAGAAAAGGAAACCAGGCAGAGCCCTGAGTTGAGAAAAAGAGCTGGAAGTCTTGGGGAGCCAGAGCCGCCAGAGTTCAAAGGGCGGAGTACTGGAGAGAACTCAAACAGAGAGAGGGAGTTCTAGCCATGAAAAAGAATGAGATGATGCCATTTGCAATAACACAGATGGACCTAGAGATGATAATACTACGTGAAGTAAGTCAGACAGAGAAAGACAAATATTATATGCTAATACTTATATGTGGAATCTTTAAAAAATGATACAAATGAACTTATTTATAAAACAGAGGGCTTCCCTGGTGGTGCAGTGGTTGAGAGTCCGCCTGCCAATGCAGGCGACATGTGTTCGTGCCCCGGTCCAGGAAGATCCCACATGCCGCGGAGCGGCTGGGCCCGTGAGCCATGGCTGCTGAGCCTGAGCCTGTGCTCTGCAATGGGAGAGGCCACAGCAGTGAGAGGCCCGCGTACCACAAAAAAAAAAAAGGAAAAAAAAAAAGAAAAAAAACAGAAATAGACGCACAGACATACAAAACAAACTTATGGTTACCAAAGGGGAAGTCGGGGGAAGGGATAAATTGGGAATTTGGGATTAACAGATACACTCTACTATATATAAAATAGATAAACAACAAGGACCTACTGTATAGCACAGGGAACTATATTCAATATCTTGTAATAACCTATAATGGAAAAAATCTAAAAAAGAAAAAAAATATATATATGTCACTATGCTGTATGCCTGAATCATTGTAAATCAACTATACTTCAATTTGAAAAATAATAAAATAAAATAAAAGAGAGAGTTCTAGAGCTCTGGATAGGGTCCCCCTCAAATTTTTGGTTGAATATTGATCAGTGTATGTGTATGAGGAAACTCCCAGAGGCCAAAGAAAGAATCACCTAAAAGAATTAGAGGGAATAGTTCCCAGAGCTCACACGGGGCTGGGAGATTGCAAACCTCCCTCTGAATAATTAATAAGACAAGCAGAGAGGAAATCACTGAAAATGTAGAAGACTTGGATATGTAAGTAAAAATATAGAAGACAACCAACTTGACCTAACTGATACTTAAAGAATACCCCAAATAGAATATTCATTTTTTTCAAATGAACATGGACCATTTACCAAGACAGACAATATTTTGGTGCATAAAATAAGTCTTAATAAACTTAAAATGATTCAAGTTAAAAGTAGGTTCTCTCACCAAAGTGGAATTAAATCTGAAATCAATGATGAAAACATACCTGGAAGATCCCCCAATTTTTGAAAACTAAATAACACAGTTATAAATAACTCATGGATCAAAAAGGAAATTAGGACTTCCCTGGTGGCGCAGTGGTTGAGTCCGCCTGCCGATGCAGGGGACATGGGTTCGTGCCCCGGTCCGGGGGGATACCACGTGCCGCAGAGCGGCTGGGCCCATGAGCCATGGCCGCTGGGCCTGCGCGTCCAGAGCCTGTGCTCCGCAACGGGAGAGGCCACAACAGTGGGAGGCCCGCGTACCGAGAAAAAAAAAAAAAAAAAGGCAATTAGAAAATATGAATGAATGAAAACAAAAACCCAACATACTAAACTTGTGAGATGTCACTAACAGTACTTAAAGAGAAATTTGTAGCACTAAAGGCCTAGGTTTTTAAAAAACAAGTTTTCAAATTGATGAATTCAGCTTCTACCTTGAGAAACTTAAAAAAAAAAATAAACCAAGAGTAAGCAGATGAAAAGGAAATGATAGATCAGAACAGCAGTAGAAATAGGAATAGAAAACAGAAAAACAATAGAGAAAAATCAATGAAACCCAAAGCTGATTCTTTGAGAATATCAATATTTGTAAGCCTTTAGCAAGACTGAGCAGAATAAAAAGAAAAAAGATTACCAATACTATGAATGAGAGAGGCGACATCATACAGATTTCACTGATATTAAAAGGTTGATAAGGAAAAGTTATGAACAATTTAATGACAATAAGTTAAAAACCATAGAAACTTGAAAGATAAAAAGTATCAAAATTCTAGAAAAAATAGATAACTTGATAACCTTATAAAGTATCCCTTAAAAGAAAAATATTAATAAATTGGACCTAATCAAAACAAAAAACTTTTGCTCTTCAAAAGATACTGGTAAGAAAATGAAAAAGGCAAGTCACAGACTGGGAGAAAATATTTGTAAACATATATTTGACAGAGGACTTGTATTTAGAATATATAAAGAACTCTTAAAACTCAACAATAGAAAGACAAACATTTTTTATGAATTTATTTATTTACTTTTGGCTGCGTTGGGTCTTCATTGCTGCGTGCGGGCTTTCTCTAGTTTCAGTGAGTGGGGGCTACTCTTCGTTGTGGTGCGCGGGCTTCTCACTGCAGTGGCTTCTCTTGCTGTGGAGCATGGGCTCTAGGTGCTCGGGCTTCAGTAGTTGTGGCATGTGGGCTTCAGTAGTTGTGGCTTGCTCTAGAGAGTGCAGTCTCAGTAGTTGTGGCGCACGGGCTTAGTTGCTCCGTGGCATGTGGGATCTTCCCGGACCAGGGCTTGAACCCGTGTCCCCTGCATTGGCAGGCGGATTCTTAACCACTGCGCCACCAGGGAAGTCCCAAGACAAACATTTTTAAATGGACAAAGATTTGAGCAGACACTTAACCAAAAAAGCTATGTCACTGGCAAATAAGCACGTGAAAAGATGCTTGGCATCATTAGTTATTAGGGAAATGCAAATTAAGAACATAATGAGATACTATTACTCACATATTAGAATGACTAAAATTAAAAATTAAATTATACTAAAAGCTGGTGAGTATGTGGGGCTATTGGAACTATCATATGCTACTTAAGGGGAATAAAATGGTACCACCACTTTGGAAAACAGTTTGGTAAATGCTTAAAAAGTTACATATACACCTACCATATAATGCAGCCTTTCCACTCCTAAGTATTTAATTAAGATAAAAGAAAGCAAACATCCATACAAAGACATGCACACAAATGTTCACAGCAACTCTACTCGTATAGCTAAAGTAGAACAACCCAAATATCCATCAAGAAGTAAATAGATAACCTGTGGTCTATCTATGCAATGAAATACTACTCAACAACAAAAAGGAATGGACTAGTGATATCAATAACAACATAAATATGCTGAGTGAAAGAAGTCAGACATACTGTATGATTCCACTTAGATAAAGTTCTAGAAACCACTGATCTGCTTTCTGTCTATAGGGACAGAAAGCAGATCAGTGGTTCCCTAGGCAGGAAGGGCTGGAAGGGCAGGAAGAAATGATTACAAAGGGACATGAGGAAACTTTTGGGGGAGTGAATGTGTTGATTGTTTTGATTGTGGTGATAGTTTCATGAGTGGATACATATGCCACAACTCATCGACTTGTATACTTTATATATGTGCCATTCATTCTACTTCAATTATATCTCAAAAAGACTATTTAAAAAATAAGGGTAGGGCTTCCCTGGTGGCGCAGTGGTTGAGAGTCCGCCTGCCGATGCAGGGGACACGGGTTCGTGCCCCAGTCCGGGAGGATCCCACATGCCACAGAGCGGCTGGGCCCGTGAGCCATGGCCACTGGGCCTGCGCGTCCGGAGCCTGTGCTCCGCAACAGGAGAGGCCACAGGAGTGAGAGGCCCACATACCACAAAAAAAAAAAAAAAAAAAGAATGAAATATTGGGACTTCCCTGGTGGTCCAGTGGGTAAGACTCCGTGCTCCCAATGCAGGGGGCCTGGGTTCAATCCCTGGTTGAGGAACTAGATCCCACATTCATGCCACAACTAAGAGTTTGCATGCTGCAACTAAGAAGTCCACATGCCACAACTAAGACCTGGCACAGCCTAAATAAATAAATAAATATTTTTAAAAAAAGAATGAAATATTGCCATTTGCAGCAACATGGATGGACCTAGAGAATATTATACTTAGTGAAGTAAGCCAGAGAAAGAAAGACAAATATTATATATCACTTATATGTGGAATCTAAGAAATAATACAAATGAATCTATATACAAAACAGAAACAGACTTGCAGACATAGTAAACAAACTTATGGTTACCAAAGGGGAACAGGGATGGGGAGGGATAAATTAGGAGTTTGGGATTAACAGATACAAACTATTATACATAAAACTCATAAGCAACAAGGATTTACTGTATAACACAGGGAACAATATTCAATATCCTGTATAACCTATAATGGAAAATAATCTGAAACTATAGATATATAACTGAATTACTTTGCTGTATACCTGAAATTAACATGATATTGTAAATCAACTATACTTCAATAAAAAATGAAAATTAAAAATAGGTTTCCCTATCAGATGAATTAAAAACAAAAAGTTTGAGAATAGCAAGTGTTGATGAGGTGTAGGGAAAACAGTAAGTCCCCCACCCTCTGTGTAGGAGGGTAAATTGACACCACCATTTTGGAGGGAATTCGGCAGTTTCTCTGAAAATAAAGAATGCCCATATACTTTGATGCACCCATAGAAACCTAGCTAGCAGAAATACTTGCACACCATGCAAAGATGTTCATGGCAGCATCGTCCAGAATGGGTGAAAAGTCTGAGCCATCTAAATGTTCATCATAATGAGAACAGCTAAATGAAATATGATACGTCCCTGCTTGGGAGTTCCATGCAGTCATGAATAAGAATTGGGTCAACCCAGATGGCAGATAGAGAACATAGTAAATATAGTAAAGTACAAATAGTGAGTTGACAAACAAAGATATCCTACTTTATTATATTTTCATTTGCATGCAGTATGAGTGTGAATAAAATGCATATCACATCTCTAGGGGGTTTCTGGAACTCTCACTTTTTATCTTACATGCTTCTATTATTTATGAATCTGTTTTTAGTGAGTATGTATTACTTTCATAATTCTTAAACCAAAAACATAAGTGAATAAGGATTGAACATCTAAAGCCTATAAAGACAAAATGCTTAGTGTTTCATTTCTTGGACCTGAGTTCACTTTCAGCCAGAGCCGTTCTGGGCCACAAGTACAACTCTGTGAAAATCCTTTATCAGGCTCATCTCATGTATGCATGCGGGCATACACACATACCACACGTGCACAACTACCACACACCTCTACACATGCACACACACACACACAAACAGAGTTGTCCAGCTCCACATGTGATGTGGAACGCACGACTTTACAGTACCTGGGGCAGTTCATAGAACATTCTTGTGTATTTATTGGTGCAAGGGAGTAAATAGCCAGAGCTGAGCAGGCAGAAAAGAATGTGATGAGACTGAAAACCCAACACCCACCACCTCCTCCACCATCTCAAGCAGATGACACGTTCTGTGGAATCCATGGTGCCCTCCTGATTTCTGGCTTTTCTCTTTTGTCTTCAAGATGGGTAAACCCAAGAAAATGTGGCCGTGAGGATGGGCACTTATCCACTCAGGTCATGTCGTGAGATGCCCCCCCTTCTTACCCCTGCAGTGAGGTGAGAGTCCCGCCCAGACCGTGGGGGGCTTATGGGCCCTCGTCCCTGAAGAGTGTCAGGTTGTGCATCTGGATGTGGTTCAGCAGGACCTGTCCTCGCCGCTCCAGGGTCTGCAGGACCCGCTGTAGGCCCTGTTGCCCGCCTTGGCTTTCCCAGAACACCGGGTCTGTCTGCAGCGACTTGAGCAGCATATTCTGTAGACACCCTGATGTGAGAACCTTCACGACAGACTCAGGAAACCTGAAGGAAGGTCCCCCAGTCCCATAACAGAAAGGAAGAGCAAAAGCCATCTCAGAGAGTTTCCGTGAAAGGCCAGGCCAGTTGGCCAGAATTTGCACAGCTGGGGGCCCGCAAAGCCAGCCCGCAAAGTCTCCGGGGCCACCTGCTGACTAGTTATCCAGGAACCCTTCCACCCGCTCTGCTGTGACAGCAGGCAGGGGATAGATCTTTCGATGGTTCCCACCCCCTTGAGTGGGTGAATCCACTCTGCTGGCCCGGGTGAAGTGAGGAGGAGCCCTAGGAAGGCCCAGCCGCTGCAGGTGTGAGCAGGGAAGGTGTCTCCCAGGCTAGCTCCCAGCCAGGGAAGGGCCAGCCTGCCTACTCCCCAGCAGGGCAGCCCATGTTGTGCAGGGCCAGGAGGCCCTCTGGATATTGGGGAGGGGGCAGCCCATCTTGGACTTGAAGGGCCTGCTGGCTGCATCCCCTCAGCTTTCCAGGACTCCTCACCCCCTTCTGAGGCTCATCCAGCAGCTTTTGTCTGATGGACTGTGGACTTCTCTGGAGCCACAGTTCAAGGTCTACAGCAGGGCCATCAAGCCTCAGCCCCTGAACCTCCACCCAACCGCTCTGACCCTCACCCGTCGATGCCCTCCAGCAGCCGGAAATTCAGCTTGTGTTCCGGGTGCTGAAGGTTGCCGGCGTTATCGATGTAGACCAGACGAGAGAGATCACTGCTCCGGACCTCAGGCAAGAACATGGACAGAGACAGAGGAGAGTCAGGGAGCAGCCTAGCCGGTGCCCCTGGACTCTGTCGGGGCTCAGCAGCCTGGGGGGCCCTGAGCTGTCAGTCCCACCACCCAGCCTGCTACTCGCCCAGATGGTCCCCTCGCACTGAGCAGTGAGCTCACTCCATGCCACTGCCGTGCTTAGGACATCCAGGCACCCTCTCAGTGAACCCTCCCAGCAACCTTGGGAGGTGGCCACTGATATTAGCCTCATGTTACAGAAACAGAGGCACAAAGAAGTAATTTGCATAAGGTCACACAGCTAATAAGTAGCTGGCTGGTTCAAACCTGGACCCTAGCCACAAGCCACAGCACCTTCTGCAAAACTGCAAGGCAGAGGGACTGATTCCTGTTCTGGTGGCCGAAGGGCTGAGGAGCACGGGTGGGAATGGGAAGGGGCAGAAGTAGCCCACCCAGGGGCTGAGGCTGCGGGATGTATCGCACACGTGCCCCCTGTGCCCCCGTCCCGGGCGTTCCCCTGAGCATCACCGAGGACACAAGGCACCCTCCATCCTCAGGGAGCACTGCCCATCCTCTGTCCCCACAGTTGTAGGGCCTCCAAAAACTCTTCAAAACTGAAATCAGGGCTTCCCTGGTGGCGCAGTGGTTGGGAGTCCGCCTGCCAAGGCAGGGGACACGGGTTCGTGCCCCGGTCCGGGAGGATCCCAC
This sequence comes from Hyperoodon ampullatus, assembly GCF_949752795.1. Classification (NCBI taxonomy): domain Eukaryota; kingdom Metazoa; phylum Chordata; class Mammalia; order Artiodactyla; family Ziphiidae; genus Hyperoodon; species Hyperoodon ampullatus. The sequence goes on along the minus strand of NC_136923.1, from coordinate 46,947,703 downwards.
GTGCCGTGCAGCGGCTGGGCCCGTGAGCCATGGCCGCTGAGCCTGCGCGTCCGGAGCCTGTGCTCCGCAACGGGAGAGGCCACAGCAGTGAGAGTCCCGCGTATGGCAAAAAAACCCCAAAAAACAAAAAAACACTGAAATCAGCAGCAGGGAATTCTTTAGCACCTTAAAACTCTGGTATGGTGGGAACAGGAGGCCATCTCTTCTGGCTCCCACCCCCATGCACACACTCCATTCCTACACACTCGCCAAGATTCCCTGGTAGTTTCCCATAATTCTCTTCAGCAACCTGGGCTTAAATTATGAACTTTTGTCTTCAGGACCCCAGCTTCCCCTCTCTCTGCTTCTTCTACCTCTCACCCCCCTGCACACACCAGGGATCATCTATTTCTCGAAACCCGATGACTCCTCCCTCCAAAAACTGCTATTGGGAAGGATCTGTGAGACAGCTGCCCCCCAGGGGTAAAGGATGGATATAAAAGCCCTCCCTCTCCCAGGAATATTTGCCTTTTACTGGGGAAGGAGAGAGGTGGCTCTGGGGCAGGGGAGGGAGAGTTCCCACCGCCCAGCAGCACCACAAGGCAGCCCTGGCCTGTGGGCTGGTGGGGCTGCCTGACGCTCGGCCCAGGGCAGCATCTGACGGCTACCGTCCAAAGCAGCTGGCCAAGGTGAGGCAGTGAGGACACCAGCCTCACTGGGGGAAGACAGAGCAGCCCCTCCCCGGGGTGGCACTTTGCTCCTCGTGCAGGAGAAGCGGCTGTTCTGCCCCACCAGCCTCCCACCGATGGCCTCGGCACATGGCTTCCCACCCTGGGCTGTAGTTTTCACAGGAGGCAGCACAGTGTTCCTCCAACAGCCCCAGCCTGTGAGCCATCAGGGGCCAGGAGAGCGCCCTGTCACTGCCACCAACCAGACATGCAGCTTGGGAAACCCCCTTCCCTGCTCCAGGCCCCAATTTCCATATTTACTGGCACATTAAGGACGTCCTACTAGACACACAGTTATCACGCTCTGCTTCCTGGAGCCTTAGGGCGTCCCCGGAGTCTTCAGGGCTCAGAGGAGTTAGTGACAACAGCTCCAGCCCACACCCTATACCTACCTAAACCACATCCTCAAAGCTCCACCTGTGTCAGTTCTATATATTAAGGCTTCCTGAAAACATTTAAAGGGTTCTGCTGCTGAAAAGAACAGGATTGGGACACCCCAAGGTCACGTGATCTCTGACACTTGCCAACAGCATCTGCTGATTGAGACGGGAAGACCTGAGTCTGGGGCGACCTGGGGACATACCAAGATGTGGACCAGCCGCAGCTCCCCCGGGTTCCGGCATTTCTCTCGGAGCCTCTCTTCCACACAGGGGTCCGAGGGCTCGGGCTCGAAGCCGCAGCAGTAGCGATCCAGGCGGTCATGGACCTGTGGGGACACCGTCCTCTGAGGGCCCAGCACTTGGGCCACCGGAGCCCTGGGGCCACACGCTGGGGGCCATCCTCAGGGATCTTGGCGCTGGTCAGCTCTGCTGCTGGCCTCCGGCTGTGACGGGGCTTCTGCTTGCTCCTCAGCCAGCCTGCCCTGCACCAGGATTGCTTGCTCACACTGCGTGGATTTCCACCCAACATTCACTGCTTAATCTCTGCCACTGGCCCTGAGCTCCAGCCTGGGGCTGACTGTCTGGTCTACCTGGGGAGACCCACACATGACCACTTTTTCTTTAATCAGCAAATGTTACATCAGGGATTCCTCCCTTTACAGAGATAAAAATCCTTTAATGACCATCCAGGCAGCTCCTGCCTCTAGGACAGTGCTTTCACCCTGCAGGAGGCCTGAATCAAAGTCAGGAAGGAGAGCATTCCTGTTCCTGGCTCCTCTTACACTGGATGCCTAAAATGGGAGCAATGGCACTCCCTCAGAGTTGATCATGATGTGCTTTAATAAGAAATTTGGTCTCTGTCCCTGGTTCCTGGCACAGAGCTCCTAAAACCCCTGCAATTTGCTCAGTGATATGAGTGTCTTTTGTTATTCATAATAAACCCTCTGACCATATCAGAGTTTAATAAGGTGACTCAGCGAGGCCCTTAGATAACTTCAGGCTGATTGCCAGATAGACAAGTAGAGAGTAGAACTTTCAACCCCAACCTCCAACCTCTGGGAAGAGTAGAAGAGCTGGAAACTGGATTATAAAAACTTGAACAGTGAGATTTGGGGAGCTTCCAGGTTGGAGAACACACCCACATGCCAGGAGGGTGATGCACGCCGACTCCATGAGGACATACAGGGTTGTATACTTGGGACCCTTCCAGACCTCTCACCCCATGTACCTCTTCAACTGACTGTTCACTTACATCCTTTGTAATAAACCAGTACACATAAGTAAAGTGTTTTCCTGAGTTCATGAGCCATTCTAGCAAATTATTGAACATGAGGAGGGGGTCATGAGAACCCCCAATTTATAGCCAGTTGGTCAGAAGTCCGGGTGGCCCAGGATTTGTGACTGGCATCTGAATCAGCAGTCTTGTGGGAATGAGCCCTTCACTTGTGGGACCGGACACTGAGTCCAGGTGGATAGTGTCAAAATCAAATTGTACACCCAGTTGGAGTTGGAGAATTGGTGGGGTCAGAAGACATCACTCAGATGACCAGCACCACTGCTGCATCTATCTCACCCACTCCTCACTGCAGCCTTGCAACAGAAACATTATTGTCCCCATTTACACAGGGGGACACTGACCCCAGATTTGCCCAAGGTCATACATGTGAAAGCAGTACAGCTGGGATTTGAACCGAGGTCTGCCTGGCTTGAGCCCAGTGCTCTCTGTTATCCTGCCCTGCTTCCTTGAAGGTCAGGAAGGGTGAGCCAGCTAGAGGTCAAGTGAGGTCCCCATCATTACACTAGTTAACGCTGGAGAAGAGCTCTCAAAACTGTGAAGGAGGCAGAGGAACCAGAAGTGTCAGAGCCCATCCTCCTCCTCCATGACCACAACTGAGGCAGCAGCAGGCATCAGGGCTGCCTGGATGGTCCACATCCATCTTCTGTGGTCGCTGTTCTCCAACCCAAGCTGCAGACCTGATCCACCTTTAGCCAGCACCACCATCGTGCCTCCCTTGGCCATGTGCAGCCAACCCCCTCCACAAATGGCAGAGGGGACGGGGGCAGGGTTGGGGGGATGACACAACCTATAACTCCCAGGATGTGGCACTCATCAAAGCCGGGCCAGCCACCTCGCAGTCCACTCAGCCCCAGCTCAGCGCTGGCTGGAAAAGGTCTCCCTCCATTTCCATCTCCCTTTGTAGGAAACTCTCACATGTTCTGAAGAAATACAAAATTGATTTCCTTCAACACAAGCCAGAAAATAACTATAGTTCTATTCACCAATCAACCTCACAAAACCAGAGTCCAGAAATGAGACAGTGTTAAACAGTCCCAACTACTGTCCCAAACCTGGAGGACAGGCCCAGCTTGGCTGGGGGCAAACGGCCACCAGAGCCCTATCCAGACAGTGAGCCCATGAATGAGCCCCCGGTGCAGACAGTCACTGCTTTGGTCTTCCAGACTTTGGATAACAACAATTACAAGTAACAGAAAAGCCTGGCTCAAAATGGCTTTAACTGTAGGGGAAATTAAGATCATCTACCGCAGGAAGTCTCATGATAGGGCAGGCTGGGGGATTTAGCAGCTCCTACTGTCACGGTAAGGACTCGGGTTTCTTTCTGCTTCTCACTATACCCGCACAATGTTAAGGACATCCCTTTGTTGTCTCAGGAAGCCTGCAGGTGGCTGTTGTGGGTATGTTTTTCCTTGTTATCTCTAGAGAGAAGGAGATAGAGACACAGGAAGGGAGGGAGGGAGGGGCGGGGAGGCGAGGAGAGAAAAGGAAGCTATCCCCCAACAATCATGGAATAGAAGTCCTTCCTTTCAGCCTGACTGGACCATATTTGGACACAGGATCATCCCTGGTCCAGTGGCAGCCAGGGATGCACAGACCTCTGAGCCCAGGCATGGGGGGAAGGTGAATCACACCAGGGCTCTGTGCAGAAGGAACGAGAGCAATCAGCTGGGTTCACCGGAGCCCCAGTATCCTCACTCAGGCTCGTAATAGACGTGTTGACCGGGACAGGGCTAAGGAGCCCTGCGGCATGCCCCAGAGACCTCCCAGCCCTCCAACTATTTTTAAATCCACCTGAAGCTAGTATCACACCCCCATATTTCTCCATATGGTCCTAGAACTTAGCGGGTGAGGGTGGTCCTCCTCCATGCATTCACACACATGCCTTCCTCAGCAGGAGCCTTCTGAGGCTGCCCACACAGAGGTTTAGAACAGGGGTCGGCAAGCTTTTTTTTTTTTTTTTTTTTTTTACATATTTATTGGAGTATAATTGCTTTACAATGGTGTGTTAGTTTCTGCTTTATAACAAAGTGAATCAGTTATACATATACATATGTTCCCATATCTCTTCCCTCTTGCGTCTCCCTCCCTCCCACCCTCCCTATCCCACCCCTCTAGGTGGTCACAAAGCACCAAGCTGATCTCCCTGTGTTATGTGGCTGCTTCCCACTAGCTGTCTATTTTACGTTTGGTAGTGTATATATGTCCATGCCACTCTCTCACGTTGTCACAGCTTACCCTTCCCCCTCCCCATATCCTCAAGTCCACTCTCTAGTAGGTCTGTGTCTTTATTCCTGTCTTACCCCTAGGTTCTTCATGACATTATTTTTTCTTAAATTCCATATATATGTGTTAGCATACGGTATCTGTCTTTCTCTTTCTGACTTACTTCACTCTGTATGACAGACTCCTCATTACAAATAGCTCAATTTCGTTTCTTTTTATGGCGAGTAATATTCCATTGTATATATGTGCCACATCTTCTTTATTCGCAAGCTTTTTCTATAAAGGGCCAGACAGTAAATACTTTAGGCTTTGGAGGCCATATGGTCTCTGTCATGACTACCCACCTCTGCCTCTGTAGTACATATTGTACGTATTCTAGATAATATGCAAACAAATGGTCACAGCTATGTTCCAAAAAACCTTTATTTACATACACTGACATTTTAATTTCATATAATTTTTATATGTCACAAAATATTCTTCTTTTGAGCTTTTCGACCACTTAAAAATGCTAAAACCATTCTTAGCTCATGGGCCATACAGAAACGCAGAGAGGGGAATTTGGCCTACAATCTGGGCCATGCCTGTGACCCTGGTTTGGAGCCCAGTAGATCTGGGGGTGAATCGTGGCTCCACTGTGTCCTAACTCCATGACCTAAGGAAGTTAGTTAACCCCACTACGCCTCAGTTTTCTCATCCACAAAGTGGAGCAGTGATACTCCCTCAGGACCTCACTGAGGACCACACAAGGTGATGATGTAAACAAAGCAAGGGTGGTTGTCCTGGAGGGCCCTCGAAGGGACAGGCCCAAAGGCCTGGAGGAATCTCAGGGGTTCCTCCCTCCAGAAGCCCCGGCCCCACCCCAGCTATAGGCCTGAGAACCAGAGTCTGAAATAAAGCAGCGTCATGACAATCTAGCCACTCTCTTCTACGTGCAGGCCTGGTTTCTGGAGTGCAGACAAATCTGTGAGATGGACACCACCTACCAAGTCCTCTTTGGCTGGGAGAATAAATGCCAGGACGGTTCTAGCAAGACTGAAATACAGTAACTGCTCTGGATTTCACGTGATGCCTCACGCACAGCCAGCCAAACCCCCTTTCTCCTGCCAAACGCTCCCTGACCCTGTGCAGATTTCAACTCGCTGCAGCATTGCAAGTTGAAATGCTGGAAGCTACAAGGAATAACAGCCCATATGATACGGGTGGCGCTGGCGTCCCCAAATCTACACCCATTTGAATGCTGAACAGGAAGGGGCTGGCCAGGCGCAGTTGCCAGTGTGATGAATTTGCCACGCTGTCTGGGAACTTTTTTCCACTGAAGAGAAATTCAGTTTAAACTGCAGTAGTCAAGCAGGACCAAGCTTAAGCTTCATTCCCAAATCGCTTCAGGATTTGATGTTTTTTCCCCTTTTTGAACAAATGAGGAGTTACCGAGAAAAAATGATAATCCTTTGCAGTTTTGGTTTTCTGATGAACCTAGCAGAGTTGGATGATCGTGAAGTTTTTGTTTAATTCTAGTTAAACAGTTGTGAAGCCCTTACTCTGTGCTGGGTACCTCTCTGAGTGCTTTATCCGTCACCACTCATTTAACCCCTCCCAGCAGCCAGGAGGCAGATACTGTTATTATCCCCATTTCAAAGATGAGGGAACTGAGTCACAGAGGCTAGTAATGTGCCTAGGGCCCCACAGAGCAAAAGTGGTGGCACCTAGGGACCTCCCTGGCAGTCCAGTGGTTAAGACTCCAGGCTTCCAACGCAGAGGGCGCAGGTTTGAACCCTGGTCAGGGAACCAAGATCCCACACGCCATGCTGAGACCCCCACATGCCCGTGCAGCCAAAAAGAAAAGAAAGAAAGCGGTGGCGCCTAGACTCAGACCCAGGCAAGTCTGGCTCTGACCACTGAGTCAGACTGGGTGGCAGGTACATCTTTTTTTGGCACCAGAGAGTACATGCTCCCCAATGCAAAGGAGAAGATATGGTTCAACCTGATCCCCAGCACTTGTTTTGCACAACGAGACTCAGCTGAGGTTTTTTGAGTGAAAGGATGAATGAATGAAGCGCATGGCTGGCTGACAGCAGAAAGGATCTGGGGCTGGGGTTGGGGGGTGCTTCACATGAGGACTGATCACTGAAAGCCTGCCTGTCAGGTGAGCCCTACATCCCTGCCCAGGATACCAACATCAGAAGGCTTCAGGGGGAGGCCTGGCTCTGGGGCCCCCAAACAGGACATCTGGTGGAACAAGACACTGCAGTCTGCCAAGAGGGACATCAGGCCCAGCTGTGGGGAGGGGAGGTCTGGAAGGAGCCCAGCACAGGGCACGAGGGGTGGCCCGAGTCCTCTAACCCATTCATCAGGCTCCTGGGCCAAGACGCGTTCCTCAGCCAGTGCCTGATCTGAGTCTGGTGGATTCCAGAAGAACTGCCTGCTGTCCCTGGTGGCCCTGCCCCCTATGCAGGACCTTCCCCCCACCTGGGGACAGTCACAGGCCCAGGTTCTTCTGGATGGAAAGGGTGACTCTTGGCCAGGCCAGCTCACTGCCAGATTTCCCCAGAATGGCAGCATCTCTATCCAAGGAGGGCAGCAGGCTGGTCTGTTAAAGAATTTGTGAGGCTTTGGGGAGGTCAGGGGTGGGGCAGGAGTGGGTTACTCTGCACTGACTCTTACTCTCCTCTGATGACTCCCTCTGCAGTGCTCCCCTTGTGTCCTGACAGAGGGCAACCTTCCCGGAGGCCCTGGGGAGGAACATCTGGATGCCTCATCTGCCCCAAGCCTGAGGCCAGAGGTCTCAGCACCAGCTCTGGATGTGGGTGAATAGACTGGCTGGTGGGCTTTGAGGAGATGGTCTGAGAAGAACTAGACCTTATCTAAAAAGACATCTGTAGATCACCCTACATTTTAAACATCAACACAAAACCCAGCAGCCGTGAAAAGATGAATCCACCACAGCAAAATAGGTTCCAATCAAGAAAACTGGGATGAGTCACCATGGGAACACCTTTCACAAAAAGTCCCCACATCAATACACTAGAGGGGGGAGTATTGTGAGCTCCTCCATGGATACTCAAAAGGCATTTGATATAATTTTTACATCCATTCCTGAGAAGAAAAAACTCTTAATAAAGCAAGAATAGCAAATAGTTCTTCAGTCAAAAGCCAGCATGATGCTTAATGGCAAAACACTAGAAATTGTCCCAAATAGAAACAAGTCAAGTCCATCATCCCATTACTATTTACCATTAATCTAGAGGCACCACAACTGTAGTGAGGTAAGAAGAAAGAAAGAAGAAGCAATGAGAAGACAAAGTGCATTCATTACAGAAGAAACGATCGTATACTTGGAAAACCCAGGGAATAAACCAAGCAACTGTTAGAAACAGTACGAAGTGAGCAAGAGGCCAGTAACCAAACTATGACACAAAAATAATATCCTTCACACAGACCAAGAGCTACGGGCCAGAACATATTGAGATAGGCTGGGACCTGGGACCCTTTGCCAGAGTGCTTGCAATACAAAGAAACTATAAGGGCTTAAAAATAACTGCACACAGGCTCAGTGGGGCAAATTATGAACAATAAGATACAAAAAGGTCACAAACCAACTGCCACTTCTGAGGTGCTGGGAGCAAAAGCAGGGCCCCGCATGCATGATCCCTGCACACAGCACCACCAAGGGGGGGGCAGACCACCTAATCTATGCCTCCTGTCCAACCCACCCATCTGCCCCCAGCCTCACCCCATTTAAGGGACCAGCTCGCCCTCGCCTTGGGACGTGAGCAAGGGCACCTGTTTCTTGTTTTCGCTCCTGTGTGCTGCAGCACGAGCTCCAATAAAGCCTTGCCTGAATTTCTCATCTGACTTCTTATCAATTTCTATTAATTTAGGTCTCCTGCCCATTTTTGGATTGGGTTGTTTGTTTTTTTGATATTGAGCTGCATGAACTGCTTGTATATTTTGGAGATTAATCCTTTGTCAGTAGTTTCGTTTGCAAATATTTTCTCCCATTCTGAAGGCTGTCTTTACGTTGTATATGTATAGCTGATTCACTTTATTATAAAGCAGAAACTAACGCACCATTGTAAAGCAATTATAGTCCAATAAAGATGTTAAAAAATTTTCTATTGATTAAACAGTCCCAGAACCCAGGTCAGTAACAATATAATGGAAGGAAAGAGGCCACTTTCAGTGGTCACAAGAAGAGGAAATAACAGTATCATCCCAACATGGAAGTGAAGATCTAGCTCAAGAAAACATCAAGATGCTTCTGAGGAACAGGAATAAATGGAAAGACACAGCCTGTTCTTGGCTAGAATGACCCTGTATTTTAGGATGTAAATTCTCTCTATGTTAGTCCATGCAAATTTAATTTGATTCCAGTAAAGTCCCAAAAGGACTTGGGAAGGCAAAGGAAGTAACAAGCTGACTCTAAATTTCACAGAAGAATAGTATGCAAGAATATCAGAAAAATCTTTAAAAAGAGCAATGAGAAAGACCGAGCACTCCCAGGTATTAACTTAAAATATAAAGCATGATAATTAAAACAGTGTGATTCTGACACATAAATAGACAGACCTTTACTGGAACAGAAGAGTCCAGAAATAGACTTTAGTACATATGGAAATTGGCTATATGATAAAGACAGCATTTCAAATTGGGGGAAAGAATGATTTTTCAACAAATGGTGCTGGGACATTTGGGTTGCCATCTGAAAAAAAAATCACTGTTTTGCACCTGATCTCTTATTCCAAAATAACTTCCAGATGGGTCAAAAATATATGTAAACACATGGGAGAATTTTTTAAATAACCCTGAAATGAGGATGGCCCTTTAAAACATAGTACACTAGAAATCAGAAAAGAAAAACCTGATAATGTTAACAACATTAAAAAATTTTTTTAATTTCTGCACAGCAGAAAGACTAGAAACAAAGTTTAATTGACAATGGAACCTGAGAGAAATATTACAATGCAATGAAAACAAAAGACTAATTTCCTTAATCTATATAAAGCTCTTAAAGTCATTAAGTAAAAGACCAACAATCCAACAGAAAATGGGGCAAAGGATATGAACGATTAAAAAAAAATCTAAAAAGAGGCAGGACGAGGGTGAGGCAGCTCGGTGCTTTGTGACCACCTAGAGGGGTGGGATAGGGAGGGTGGGAGGGAGGGAGACGCAAGAGGGAAGAGATATGGGAACATATGTATATGTATAACTGATTCACTTTGTTATAAAGCAGAAACTAACACACCATTGTAAAGCAATTATACTCCAATAAAGATGTAAAAAAAAAAAAAAAAGAAGAAAGTGCTTCTTGCTGTCAGGGACATGCACAGCAGGCTGGGCCCCTGAGACAGGCACTCCTAAAATGTTTGCACCTGGGGCCCCTCCCTTGACTCATGAACTCACTTTCTATTGTTGCATAACAAATGACCACAAGCTTAGTCACTTAAGAATGACTCATTAACTCAGTTTCTGTGGGTCGGAATTCCGTCCCGTTTCTGCCCGTTTCTCTGCCCAGGGTCTCAGGCTGAACTCAAGGCGGGGCTACATCTCTTGTAACTCAGGCTCCTCTCCTGGGCTCAGTCAGGTTGTTGGCAGAAACCATTCCTCGTGGTTTTAAGACTATGTTCCCCCGAGATCTCAGGGTCCTTCCAGAGGCCGCCCCTGCCCATAGGCAGTTCATAGCGTGGCTGTTTACTTTCTTCCTCGAGGCCCTCAGGAAAGTCTCTCGGATGCTTCATCTTTGAAAGACTCTCCTGACTGGCTCAGGCCCACCCAGGAGAATCTCCCTTTTGATGAACTGAAAGTTAACTGATTAGTAACCTCAACAATATTGCAATAACTTTGTATGGTGACAGATGGAAACTAGGCTTATCTTGGTGATCATTTTGTAATGTACAGAAATATCAAATCACTATGTTGTACACCTGGAACTAACATAGTGTTGTAGGTCAATTATACTTCAATTAAAAAAAAACACCCAAAGTTAACTGACCGATAACCTAATCACTGAAATGATATTCCATCTATTCACAGGTCTCATTCCTACTCAAGGACAGGAGTTAATGCTAAGGGGGGTGGTTATCTTGGAGACCATCTTAGAATTCTGCCCATCACACCTCACCCTAATCGAGGTCCTGCTTTTAAATATATGTAAAGATGCTTGATGTTGCCCTTTAAACACCCTTGTCCAGGAGGGCTGTTTCACCCCTCCACCGTTGGCTGCACCACCTGTGCAGGAGGGAGGAGTGCAGCACCCGTCTCTTGGGTCTGTTGTAGGACTTGAAGGAGCTCATGTGTGGGCGCTCCATAAACGGTAGCTACTATTATATTTCATGCCACCGGCTGGAAGCCTGAGAGGTCGGCCTGAGAGGTCGGCAGTGGTCACGGACCTGGGCTCCTCTCTAACTGCCACAACACCTGATGTTCCAGGGAGCCCAAGCCAGAGGAGATGCCATGAACCATAGACTTGAACTCAAAATAAGGAACACACACAGGATCACAAATGACTGAACCCGGCTCCCTGGGAAGGAAATGGGCCAACCTTACCCAGAAGAGACCTAGAAGAAATGACTTTTCCAGAGCCAGTTAAGTCAGCAAAGAGGGAAAGGGTATGCCCTCTATGGCCAAACCGCACTAGATTCGATCCCAGCTCCAACACTTAAGGCCTCGTGACTGTGGGCAAGTTCCTTAGCCCTTCTAAACATGCTTCCTCACCTGTGGAAAGGAGCTAAAAATACTGTGCCCCCCCTAGGGCTGTTATGCATCAACACATGCTAAGTGCTGGCACAGGACCTGATGTGGAGGATGTCAGGCAGCATTTTATGCTATCATCTGTTCCGGATGCATAAGTTAATTATGTGCCAGAGGCAAGGGCTGGACAAATGACTCTCACATTGTTTTCTGCCTCTAAGATTCTCTACCAGACCTGAAAAGAAATGGAGAAGGCCTTGGGATTCTTTTCAGTCTAGAGGAAGGAGTGATATTTGAGGGAACAGAACACAGCAGCACCTAGATAGGAAGTCATACAGGGACCCTGTATTCATTCATTGATTTGTTCATCCATTCATCCACTCGTTCACTCATTCAACACGTGCTTATCTAGGACCAAACCAAGAGCTTGGCCCTGTGCTAGGTGCTGGGGATGTGGTAGTGAACAAAACACAGAGACAGAAATGAACAAATAAATAAAATAAAACTTACATACTGTGCTGGGAGTCAGAAAGGAAACAGATAGGATAGCACGAAGGAGAAAGAGGATAACAACGGGGAAGTAGAGTCAGGAGAGCTGAGGCCCCGGGGAGGAGGAGTCGGAGGCACGTCGGAGCTAGAGGCCCTTGCACCTGAAGAAACTGACTGAGGCCACCTGCCAAGAGGCAGGGCTAGAGACAGCCGACAGGGATGGATCACGTGGGTCCTTGCAGAACCTGATACCGAGGGCGTTGAGATGCTTTGCCTTATGGTAATGAGGAAGTAACACAATCTGATTTACAATCATAAAAGAGGTATGTTCTCTACCTGACCAGTTGTCTGTGAACTTCAGAGGTCTCCCTCCAACTTCCAGCTGCCGTAAGCTTTGCCCAGGGGCTTTCTCCAAATGCCAGGGAATTAACACCTTCAGGAACAGCCCTCAACCAAAGACCAAGGGGAGATTTCGCTATAAATACCTCGCATCCCTCACCTCTTCGTGGCCTAACTCTGAACGTGTATTTTATACCATTTCTCAGAATTTTCCTGTGGAACTAAGCCCCAGTCGCCCACAGTGGTGACCTGCTTGTTGACACGCCCTTTGTTGGCTGCCTTCCCTCCATCTCACTTTCCTCTTCCCTACAGGTGTTTCCTGGGGTCCCCCTGCACATGAACCACCACAGTGGAATCCTGGTCTCAGGGTCTGCCTGGGGGAAACGAAACCAAGACATCACTCCGGCTTCTGTAAGGAGACTGGATTGGAGGGGGACATAAGCAGAGGTGGGGAGACAAGTCCAGGTAAGAAAAGATGGCGGCCTGGACCAGGTTGGTGGGAGCCGAGGCTTTCTGGGGTCTGGACTTTCCAGAACATGAAGGCCCTTCATAAGCAGAAGCTGCAGAATGACTTCCGTGAGTGAACATTACTCTCTCACAGGCTGTCCGAGTTCTCCACAGCTTCTCACCCAGTCGAGCCAAGCACATGCCCCCTAAGAGGAAGCAAGGCGTGAGAAAAGAAGCCTGTCTAAAAGGGAAAAATGCAAATGTGCCCAACCCCCCAGCACTTCCTTCTCTCCCTCTGGCCTCTGGGTAGAAGGCCCTCTTGGGTGCAGGCACAACAGCCCTTGGGTTGGATTTGGCTTACGGCGGATGTGATGGTCATAGCTCCTCCCAAACATGCTTGGCTGTGCCACCTTCACTGTCCCAAGAGGAGGAGGACTTTGTGTCTCTCACCAGAGTGAATGCAACTCTGGCAGCAAGTAGCCCTGGCAGGAAGGCGAGTAGAGCTCTTTGAGCCCCTTCCCCCCAGCAACACACATACACACTCTCCCACCCACTGTGTCCAGTGAGTACAACCAGCTTCTCACTGACACTCTCTCTTGGTCTTACTTCTCCCGATGACACAGCCCAGGGTGGGGTGGGAGGGCACCCACTCACTATCAGTCCTTTATCTTTCTTAGAGAAACCAGTTTATTAACCAAGAACACCATCCTGGTCACACTGGCCTGCTGAAACTTGGTTTTGACTTATCATTCACTGGAAGCAGCAGATGCTATTGGGACCCACCCCCACTCCTTGGCACTCACTACTCCTGTGCATACTGATGGCTTTCTACCGCAAGTGCCTGCAGCTCTCTGCCTTTGCCCCTTTCTGGCTGCAGGAGCATGGACCAGTCTAGAGGTTCCAGGAAGTCAATGCCCTCAGGAACAGTCTCAACCAGTGATGGCTGGGAGCTAGTGGCCCAGCTTCTTTGGCCCTTGGGTGGGACGACTTGAGGTGTTTTCTACATACTCCCCCAAAGGTCTCAGCGGGATTGAGCCCCAGTTGCCCACAGCAGTGTCTGGGCACCGTATGGAGAGTATGTGGGTTGATGTGAATGGTGTGCACATATGTGGCTATAGCATGTATGTGGCTATGTTCATGTGTAACTTCATGTACAGTGTGTGTTCATGTACAGTGTGTGTTTTGGGGGTGTGTGTGACTGATTTGACTATTGTCTAACAAGTATTTGCTCCCCCTTCTACCCTGAACAGAGTGTACTTCCCTTCCCTGACATTGGGCTTGGCCATTGACTTAACTTTAGCCAAGGGAATATTAGCAGAAGTGACATCAGCAGAGGCCTTAAATGTGCTTTTGCAGTTTGGCTGAGCCCTTGGGCTTCTTCCACTCCCCATTAGAAGGACTGCCCCGGGTGGTGCTGCCTCTTCAGCCTGGGCTCCAGAATGAGAAACGACGAGCAGACCTGAACCCACAGCTTTGGGCCAAGCTCGGCTGAGCCCAGCTGACCCACAGACCCTGGAGCAAGAAATCAAGAGCTGGTATCTCAAGCCACTGAGTTTTGGAGAGGTTTGTTACATGGCATTATTTCAGCAATCACTAATACAGAGTGTTATGGGGGATTTGCAAAGCACAGGGTATGGTTTGTGGGATACGAGGAATGTGTCTGAGTACAGTGTCTGTGTATTTTGTGTCTGGGCAAATGTTATGTTGTGATACATAAACACAGAATAACAAGGGCTTAGATTGGATGAGACAAAACAGACGAGCAAGCGTATTGCAGAGTGGGCTGCATGTGGAGTTTGTACCTGGCTTCTGGTCAGAAGGGACCTCAGGTTCCTGGGTCGGGAAACCCACAGCCCCGCCTCTCTCCAACTTGCCCGTGGTTTCTAGGAAGGCGGCATTCTCCAGACAGGGGTGTTTGACTTGCCTGGTGTTCAGCAAACCCAGGAAGAGGTGGCACGAGGCCAGCCGAGTTGCGTCTGACCACACACATCCAACCTGCGTGTGCTTTGGCTGTTGAACCTTCCACCCCCATGTCAGGGCTTGGCAGCTGGGGAAAGGCTCCACACCACAGCCTCCAAAGACAGACAGAGGGGCTCTGTGTGGGCAGAAAGCTGCTGCATGCACATCAGCTGGACTGGGGCTTTGCAAGGAGGGGCCTCCGAGCTCAAAGCCCCAGGGCATCCCTGTAAGCACCCCCTCTTCCTGCCCTCATTCATGGCTAGATGAAGAGGACTCTGTGAGTAAGTGGGTAAGCTCTGGAGTGAGATCGTCCAGGCTGTGTCTCAGCTCCACTAGCCATGGCCTTGGGCAAGTAACTTAACCTCTCTAGGCCTCAACTGTTCAACTTTAAAACAGGGAGAAATGCAGTATCTCTCTGGTAAGGTTGCCATGAGGATTGGACGAGTTAATTCCTGTAAAGTATTGGAGACAGTGCCTGTTTATTATTGAGCCTGGGCCACCCACCAGGCGCTGTATGAAGTACATTACGTGAATGATCTTGCATGCAGAAACCACACGAGGTCAGTGTTATCTGATGGAAGCTGGGCTCCCCCCAGAGACAGACCTTGCGACAAGAATTCAAAGCAAAACCAGTTTATCTGTGAGCTAATTCAAAAACACAAGCAAGGAGTAGGGAAGGGAGACAGGGAGGGCCAGCAATGACCACTGTGGGTAACTAGGGCTCGGTCCTGGTAGGGAATTGAGAGACATATGGAATACGCACCACAGAGCTACCCCAGTCAGGGAGCCGGGGCTTTTACACACCAGCTCCCATCAGTCACAGGAGGGCAGCTCCTGGAAGGAGTGTGACCAGCTCTCCCAGATTAACCAGGACTGTAAGTCTGTAGTCTGGGAAACCCCTCCATCCCAGGCTAGATGGCAGGTCACACTATCTGGAGGGCATTAATTCCCAGCCCTCAGCCTGTCACACCCTGGGCAGAGCAGGCTCAGGGCCCAGAGCAAGCCCAAAGATGCAGGTGCTGGCAATTCAGAGCTACCATGTGCCCAAGGGCATAAGGTTGGGACACCAAGTCCCATTTAGAGGTGAGAGAAGTGAAGCTCAGAGAGGCAAACTAATCTGCTCAGTGTCACACAGTGGCAAGTGGCCTGTGGGCAGGGCGTTCAAGTCCAGGTCTGTCTGATGCCAAAGCCCATGCCAACCACCAGGGCCCACACTCCTCCCTCTACAAGGGCAGCCACGAGACAAGGACTAGAGGAGCTGCGAGTATCGTGGGAGCCCAGCTAGTCCAGTGACTGGAGACAAAGATCCACAGGCAGACAGGTAACATCCAAGCGTTTGGGGGTGGGTGTCAGACAATTAAGAGGTACGGTCTTCGGCCAAAAGGAGAGTATGGCAGCCTTTAAAGGGGGAAGCAGCTACTCAGCTCAGGAGGATTCCTGCCACATGGGAATGAAGGCCCCATGTTACTAAACAATCCAATGTTTCAAAGGAAGTGGGATTTTCATGAGAAATTTCCGAAGTATTAAATGTGGTCTGATAATTTTCTAAAACACATTTTGAACCAACCTTATATGGACCAAAGAGGACGCATCAGTCCCTGGCTAGCCGGTTATGGCACTGAACTCATTCTGTGGTGCGTCCACTCACCCCAGTAGGTAAATTTAGGGCTAGTATTGATCTCTTTCCTCAACAGGGGTCCCTACAGAAATGCGGGCTGTCTTGGTGTGCATTAAGCACACATATCCACCTGCTTTGTGCTCTAATCATTTTTTGTCTTTCTTTCTGGCCACATTTCCCCACTCGTGTCTCCACGGCTGACATCCAGCTCACAGGTCCCGGAACAGCCACACTGGCTGTTCACAGGTCACTTAGTAAATAGCTGATGCCTGCAGTCCCCCTGTTAACCCCTGGGCCCTGACCACCAACCCCTTCTCCAGGACCTCCGAAAACTCCAGGGTTAACTCCTGGCCCAGCAGGGACCTCAGCTGGCCCTGTGGCTTCCTTCTCATTCTTCAGGGCCCAAGCTGGACCATTATCATCCCTTTATCTCTCCCCTCTCCTGTTCTGTCTCTCCTCCACCTTGACTTTCTTTTCCGAATTATGCAACCATCTTGAATCCTTCTTGATTCAAGGATAAAATATTACAAACAGTAGGTGCTGATAATTGTTTAACAACCAGCTCTCAGGGAATAGGGAGGAGTCCTGATTTGTAGCATTTGCTGATTCCCTTGGTGTAAATACTCCTACGCTGGCTAATTTCAAGCTACCAACATGGATGAATGTGGAGCTAGCAAGAGATATGCACTAACTCAGCATTATGTAGTATTTACTAGGTAGATGCAAAAAACCTCAAGAGCTCAGATAATAGTACAATGTAAAATAATTATGAAGTGATGAGTTCGGAGTATTTATTACCTTTGTTTCTAATATAACTTATTATATTGTGAGTTTATATAATTTAAATTTTAATAATGCCTGTGTTTCACAGCCAGGTCATAAAATTCCTGAAATTCTTGTGAGCCTACATGAGTTCATTCCAGCACACCACTGGATGAATGAACTCAGAGGCAGAAAAATAACAAAAACGGGTGCTTGGTGATCAAAAGACAAGGACTAGGGGGAAAGTCACCATCCATCCTCAGGTGGACAATTAAGGCGTCTCAATTCACCTCAAATTCCCTACCTCCACTGCTCCCCACCCCCGCCCCACCAGGACCCACTTACCTGCAGCAGGAAGTCGAAGAGTGCCAGGCGTGCCCACTCGGTGTGGTGGATGCCCAGGCATGGGGCCTGGCCCGGCTGACTGCAGTCACGTGCCAACAGGGCCTGGTACTGCAGCCAGCCCAAGGCCAGCGAGTTCTGGTCGTCATCTGGGTCACCCAGGTGCTGCACGTCGGGTGCCCACCAGATGACGGGCCTTGCGCCACCGTCTGTGTAGCGGTAGGGCAGCAGGGGGCTGTGGAAGCGCCTGGCCACGGCAGGTAGGCTCCGGCGCAGCCCCAGCACGCGGTCCACGTGGAAGGACAGGACCTCAGACAGGTCCCCAGGCCTCTTGATCAGGCCACAGAGCCCCTGGGAGCAGAGGTGGCTGAGCCCCAGAGACAGGTCCTGAAGGGCACCCTTGGCGGAGAAGCCAACCTGCAGCACCTGCCCGTGGCCAGGGACCCTGGCTTTGCCCACCACCTGCCCCTGCGCCAGCAGCTGGAGGGTCTGCACATCCTGCTCTGTGAACCACGGGGGCACCTGTTCACTGGTTCTCAAGCCACTCGACAGCCTGGGGGTCTCAGCGTCACACCACACAGATCCTTGCAGCTCCCCAACAGAGCCAGGCCACTGACGAGACACCGTGGCCGGGGAGGGACCCCCTGCTTGTCGTCCACCAGTCAAGGCTCTGTTCCTCACTCCTGGCAGATCCCCACCTTCTGCTGGATGAGGCCAGAGGGTCGGTCCAGCAGTTCTCCAAGTCTGTAATGCTGCCATGTTGTGCCCTGCGAGGGGGCCATCTGGGGTGCCTGTCTCTCTCTGTGCCTCCCAGAGGGGACCACTGTGCCAGGGGAGGTCCAGGTCTTTGGCTCCTGGACCCCTGACCTCATCCTCCCTCAGGAGCACCAGATGCCGGGTACTGAGTCTCAAATCTCCTGGAGGTGCCAAAGTAATGCCCCTCTTAACCCTCCCTGGACGCCTGCTGTCCATGCCTGGGGACTGCCTGCTGCTGTCCACGCTCCCTCCGTGGCCTTGCTCCTCAGCACACACCAGGATGGAGCTCCTAGGCAAGGCCCAGCCTCTCCGGAACCTCAGGTTTCTTGCCCGCTGCCTCCAGCTGGAGCTCAGAGCCTGTCTGCTCTGGGGGACAGGGGCACCAGTTACCTGCTGGGGCTCCACGGGACCAGGGTGTGGGCTGGCGGCTGGGTGCTGTGGAGGGAAGTGGGTGACAGCCACCACAGACAGAGCCATTAAGAGGCAGAATGCCATCACCAACCGCCTCTTGCCACGCAGCTTTCTCCAGAGCCAAGATGCCTGGGGGATGGGGTAGAAAAAGAAAGCTTAAGACTTGCGAAAACATCAGCCCTAACCCACAAAGCAACAGGACGGTGGATGAAGGAACATCTTGGGTGAACGAAGAGGGAAAAGAGCAAAGCCAGGCGGAGTAACACCTAGCGGTCCTCAAGAGAGGCATGGGAGCCAACTGTGCTCCTGCTTCAAAGCTCATCCTGCTTTGTCTCCAGGACAGCTCTGGCCGATGCCTGCAGGCAGATTAGGCTTCTCCTCTCTGAATAAACTGCCATTATGACTCTAGTCAGCAAACACACTAACAGCCTTTCCCCATCTTCCTCCACCACTAAGTGCGGGCCCCTGTCGTTTCATCTCCACATGATCCCACTCTGCGGACCTGCAGTCATCTCCCACAAACACGCTCTTCCCTTTTCTGGGGCACACGGCCGCCCAGCTATAGATGACCTTGCCCGGCCTCCCTAGCAGCCAAGTGTGACCCTGGGACTAAGTCCTTGCCTATGGCCCAAAGCAGCCAAAAGGAGGTTGGCTGCCCCGGCTTTCCCCTCTCTGGGCACATAGGTGTGGCAGTGCCAGCTCCACACATCTTGGCAAGGACACACCCTGGGACAGTGAGTTTTCAGCATGTGATCTCTGCACCAGCAGCATAAGCATCACCCGGAAACTTGTTGGAAATGCAAATTCGCAGGTCCTACCCCTGCGAACCACTAGATCAGAAACAGGGGCGCAGCAACCTGTGTTTTAACAAGTTCTCCGGGTGATTCTGATGCTTGGGCACCGTGGAGCCACCAGAAGGAAGGAACTTGGGAGCTTGTGTGACCCATGGGAGCAGAACCGGCAAGAGCTGTTTAAGCCACTGTATTTTGGAGCCCCCCTAACTGTGAGCCTGAGGCGCCATCTCCATCCCCTACAACACCCTAGCAGCTACATCCATCCAGGCACCCTGACCCCTGACCAAAGCTGATGGGGCCATCCTGGACCCTGATCTACACAGGGCCAAATCACTCCTCAGCTTGCCCAGGGAACAAAGGCTTGTGACAAGTCAGCAAGGTTGGCTTGCTCTGCTCGTGAACTTGAGATCAGGGGCACATGGCTGCCCAGCTAACGATGACAGCAGCGGCCATATGCTATTGAGAGCCAGTCTGCAGGGAGAGAGAAGAAACAGCTGCAAACCAGAAACCCAAACAGGAGGGAGCACCTGCCCAGCTTCCTGAAGCTTCTGGTTCCAGTCCTGACCTGGCCGAGCTCTCTGTTCTTCTTTCACTGGGTGGATTTAGCCCGTTTCCATTACTTAAGATTCCATACACGTTTAGTCTTTGTTCTGTCATAATATTTTATGGTATATTTTTTGTATTTATAATTTTTGAAGTCTTTCACTATGTCTTCAGTTATGTTTACTTTGTTTGTGGTGTATATTTCTTATAACATTTAGGAAATTTTTATTTGGATCCTAATGATTACCTTTATGATTATATGCCCTTAAATGTCTAGTTCTCTAAACAGTAGCTCTTAAACCCTAGTAAGAACAATCATAAAATTATTTCCTTTCCCCCCATTCCCTACCATTCTTTTGCTATTCGATTTTAATCACTAGTATTATCTTTTTTAATGTTTGCTGTTGTACAATTAAAAATGCTTACATTTCTACTATATTTTGTCAGCTTTAAATAATATTCTTTGGTCCCCAGCTATTATTCACAAACAGCATGTTTATTCTTTCTCCCACTTTTCCCTCATTCACCTTCCAAAGTTTTCTATTTGTGTCATTTCTATATTGTTAGGATATAAAATATGTCCCTTCTACTCTATTACTCCAATACTCACATTTGTTCAGTCTTAGTTCTTCAGTTAAATATATTCTTTGCATACGCCTGTCCCCTTTTGCCCTAGTTTTCCATTATTTCTTGGTTGACTGAAGTTAAAACTCCATAATTTTCTCAAGAAGTACTCATGAGTATAATAGTCTCTGGGTTCTTGCATGTTCAAAACTATTTTTCTATAGCATTCATACCTGAAAGAAAGTTTGGCAAGATATAAAATACTGCTCACAGTTTCTTTCTTGGAATAGCTTGTAGGTTCTGCTCCACAGTTTTCTAACATCAAATGATGCTGTGGAGAAATCTAAGATTAGACTGGCTTTTTATCCTGCCTAGGAGCCCTAAGAATTCTTTCTTTTTCCTCCTTTTTTTTTTTTTTTTTTTTTTTTGCGGTACGTGGGCCTCTCACTGTTGTGGCCTCTCCCGTTGCGGAGCACAGGCTCAGCGGCCATGGCTCACGGGTCTAGCCGCTCCGCAGCATGTGGGATCTTCCCAGACCGGGCCACGAACCCATGTCCCCTGCATCGGGGAATTATTCCATTTCCTATTTTACAGAAGAGAAAACTGAAAGGTCCAGAGTGCTAATTTGCCCAGAGTCACACAGCTGACAAGTATACCAGTATTTTAATTAAAACTAAAAGTAGAAATGGCCATGGACAAAGAAGTCTGTTTGGTTTTGTTTTTTCCTTCTACAATAAAAAGAAAACTATGTTTTCAAGTTGGATTCATAATCTGGATTCTCAAAGTTCTGGATACCAATAGGGAAAAATAAATCATCCTTTAAAAATGTTTCAAGAAGACAGACTGTTTTGATCCTTCTCTAGGCCTCACTTGGCTTCAGACAACCTGGGGAAAGTTGGCAATTGTGCAGTTGTGCAGAGAGAAAGGTTCAAAACGGCCGTGAGCAGATGTCCCTGTAGGGCCACACAAGCAAAGCTTTTGGGAAAAGAAAAGCTGCTTTGATTAAACTATAAAAACATCCTCTGAAGAGAAACATTCAGCTGAATAATAAAGAGCACTTTAGAGAAAGTAGTAAAGGGAATGATGCATGATGTACTAGAAAGTTTGCTGGTGGAACCCAACTGACCCCACTGCTACACACTGGCCAGTGGAACCCGCCCCCAATTCTCCCATCCGAAACACATGCACGGTCTCTTGCGACGCTGGTGGCAGTAGGGAAAGGAGAATGGTGTCTGGTTCTACAGTTGCTCTGTTTCTCCTCCCTCCTCAAATCTCACCTCCCACCCTTTCACCAAGACTTCCCCCCTTAACTTCTCAGAGAAGATGCCCACTGGACCAGTAGTCACATCCACTCCCAGCTGCAGAGGAAGCGGGGTGAAAAACAGAGTAGCCAGAAAAACGTTGGGAAAGACACATTTGAGTTCTAGATTAGCTTGTGCCCTTCTGGGTTGAGTTACAATGGGTGAGATACACAACCACTCTGCCCCATTTCCTCAGTTATGAAATGGGCGAGAATGAGATAATTCCTCCCTCCAAAGACTGGCATGAGAAAAAAATGAGTCAAAATATAGAAAGGACCCACTACATAGTTTGGTACATTTACATGGTAGGATCAGGGTTTCTGTCCCCACTTTCCGAACCCCCTCCATTTTTCTGGGATCTGAAAAATTTCCACCACCACCCCTTCCTGGGTTTTGGCATATTGCAATGGGGACATTTGGGAGTACAGCTCAAGGCAGAGACAGAAAGAGAAACTCTTTCATCATAAAACCACAAGCATAAATTAGGAGGAGGCCACCTGGGCAGTGAGAAGGGTCTTGCCCTGCAGAGGCTCCATCCAAAGATAATCCAGGATGGAACAGGAAGGAATCACTTGGTTTAAAAGTATATGGGAGGGCTTCCCTGGTGTCACAGTGGCTAAGAATCTGCCTGCCAATGCAGGGAACACGGGTTCGAGCCCTGGTCCAGGAAGATCCCACATGCCGCGGAGCAACTAAGCCCACGTGCCACAACTACTGAGCCTGGGCTCTAGAGCCCTTGAGCCACAACTACTGAGCCCGCGTGCCACAACTACTGAAGCCTGCGCACTTAGAGCCCACGCTCCGCAACAAAAGAAGCCACCGCAATGAGAAGCCCGCGCACCGCAACAAAGAGTAGCCCTTGCTCGCTGCAACTAGAGAAAGCCCGCGCGCAGCAACGAAGACCCAATGCAGCCAAAAATAAATAAATTAAAAAAAAAAGTATATGGGAAGTTGAGGAGAGAAAGGGTGGGAACCAAGAAGGACATATGCACAAGGCCTAAAAGGAAAAGACTGAGATTTTGGCTTCCCTAACAACTGTAGGAAGGGGACCCAGGAGAGTAGTAAAGAGCCCGGTCCACTGAGAAGCTGCAGGCTGTGCTGGGCTGGACACAGGAGCCGCCACCAAACTCCCCATCATCGCCTCCCTCCATACAGGGTGCAGGCAGCTCTTAAACATGAAGTGAAAGACAGTGTCACTTTTGGAATCATGTGGACCATTTCTTTAAAGTCTCTATTGAACTTGTTACAATACTGCTTCTGGTTTTTGTTTTGGTCATGAGGCATGTGGGATCTTGGCTCCCTGACCAGGGTTTGAACCTGCACCCCTTGCATTGGAAGGAGAAGTCTTAACCACTGGACCGCCAGGGAAGTCCCCATTGATGGAATCATTTGTTCACTATTCCTTCCTCCTCACCCTGCCATGGCTTCACTGAAGATGGAATACACTTCCTCACCCACTGTCTTTGACCTCGGTCGGGTGACTTGTTTTTGCCAATGGAATATAAGTGGACAACACACAGGCCATGTCCTACTGGAGGCTTTACATGTGCTTGTGTGGTGTTTGTCACTTTGCAAACTTGTCCTCCACCATGACAGGAGCATGTCCCAGGCAAGGCACCTGGAGCAGACCTGAACCCAGTCCCCAGCCTGGACCTAACCCAGCCACCCCCTACTGGGCCCAGCATACCCACAGCCCTGGAACCAAGATCAGGGTGTATATTGTTGTAAACCATTGTGATTGTGGGGCTGTTTGCTATGCAGCATGATCACAGCAAACCCTAACTAATACAGATCCTTTGGTGATTTCTTTTGGGCTCAGTGTGTGCCCTTTGTCAGAAAACAGTAAGGCAGTTTAGTCATGTAGTGTCCTTCCCTTGACTAATAAGGGCATAGTGGTGTCACTACAGATGCATGACAGGCTCTGACGACGATGATGGTGCAACCTGGTCACGGACACATCCCGTGAATCAGTTTCCCCCATGAGATGGGCAGATGGCATGGAGGCCGTCTTCTGTCAAATGAAAACCAGAGCGGTCTTTTGAGAAGAACTTTTTGGAAAAATTCCGACGTACACTGGTGGCCTTTGCACAGACACAGTTTGAGAAACTAGAACATTTAGAGAAAAGGACTCGATTACAGTTAGTACTGTAACCACCAGCAGGAGACTTTTTCTCATTTCTAAACGGCCACAGGAAAAGGAATGCTCTTCCTCTTTGGGAAAATTAGTCAGGACTTGGCCTCACTTTGGGACACCAGCCCTCCCTTCCCCAGACTACCTCCCAGAACGCCCTGCTGTAAACTCTGACATCCCAGGCTCATCAAATATGACTTTCACCGGCTGCTGCACAGGAACGAGCTGGCAGGGACAGAGGCAAAGCCATCTCTTCTCAACTCCCAGATGTCAAAAAAAGACAACGAAAACCTGGTCCTCCACTGAACTGCCTTGGCAGGTGGGATAACATGCAGGGCAGGGAAGGTGGGGAGAATACAGAGATCGCATGTCCCTCTCCCCATCACGACAGACAGAATCACAAAGCACTTGTACAGGGTTTCTTGGTGGGAGTTTCCTGGGTGGGAGAAGGGGCAGAGGGAAGCCACATGGTGTGTGTGTGTGTGTGTGTGTGTGTGTGTGTGTGTGTGTGTGTGTGTGTGTGTGTGTGTGTGTGTGTGTGTGTGTGTGTGTGTGTGTGTGTGTGTGTGTGTGTGTGTGTGTGTAAGAAGCATCAAGTTTGGCTCTAGTTCTGGAGTCATCACTAAGGTGTGACAGCCCCTTCTGTTCCATCCCCCGACCTCTGCCCTCTACTTAGCAGCCCCCACTGGCTGATCACTGATTCATCACTACTCAGACTCTGGGTGACTGGCAGAGATTTTGCAATTTGGAATTTCTGTTCCATTTTTTAAAGACCAGTTAAATAATTTTCATAACAAAACCATGGCTCGGGTGAGAGGGAATACATAAGCATATTTTCAGAGGGCTGTATTAAAACCACATGTTGGTCCTGTGAGTAACACTGCAGGCTAGACCTGCTCAAAGTCTGCTTCCCTTGGCTGAACCCAGAATCAGGCCCTAGGCAGGGGGAGCTGGGCTGGCGCAAGACTCTGGGGGCAAAGGCGACAGGCACAGCCAGTTGGACCCTCCAGGCACAAGGCGTCCCTCTCCCAGTCAGATCTCTAGGTCCTGGGAGGCCAGAGTTGTTCATGCTACTGTGGGCAGAACCCCAGGCTGCCTGTCTCCTAAGCCACCACCCAGCCAGGCCCCTTGCTCAGCTCCGTTGGAGACTTGTGATTTTCCTTCCACATCAGCAACTTCAAGACAAGAAAGGAACTTTTACCCCTGTAATTTCTGGTCCGGCCAATCTCTAGGCAGGGGAAACCCAAAGGAATGATAATTAACATTTATTCAGTGTTCACTATAAGCCCGAGACTATTTGAAGAACTTTACTTCTATTAATTCATTTAATCTGTATGCCAGTCTTACGAGGTAGATATGAGGATTACTAACCCATTTTACAGGTAAGGAAAACAAGGCATAGAGAAATGAGGTGACCCAAACTTCACAGAGGACAGCGTCATGACATGAACCCAGGCCATCTGGTTCCAGAGCCAGTGACCTAATAAATGAGTCACTCTGGAAAGGGGCTGCTACCCACAGCCCCCGCTCCAGCCCTGATTCCAGAGGACTGCACTGGGTCTCAGGGGTGGGCCCTGCTCTCAAAGGTTTAGCTCTTTGGGACTGGGCAGTTCATCTGTAAAATGAAGCTTGAGTGAGATCAATGGTAGGTGACAGCCTTTTTGCACTGGGACAAGTTGAGGGAAAATAAAATGTTTTCAGGCTACATTTATTCTTCTTTCAAAATGAAAATAACTTATTGTGTTTCATGCTCTACTTTATTAAATAGAAGAATATCAGTGAGAAAATGCCACCATTTGACCCACTCAACTCTGGGCATACTTGAGAGGTAACATCAGAAGCGGGTTTCTAATAATCTGTTGTCCTCAAATTAAATCTAGGGCTTGACTCAAAACCATGCAGGTTCTATGTCTCCTGCTCCGTCCAAAAGAAGATGGTGCCCAAGTTCCTTTCAGCTCAAGCACTCTCAAGACTGTAGCCAGGAAATTGAACATATCTGACTTGAGAAGTGACTATAGCAGATCTTATGAACAACAGCCACTTACCAAACATATACCATGCCCTAAGCACACTCAAAACTCCACGAAGTATGTACTGTAAATATGATGAATTTACAACTAGAGAAATTAAGATTTACAGGATCCTGACTTCAGGCTATACTACAAAGCTACAGTAATCAAAACAGTATGGTACTGGCACCAAAACAGAAATATAGATCAATGGAACAGGATAGAAAGCCCAGAGATAAACCCACGCACCTATGGTCAATTAATCTATGACAAAGGAGGCAAGAATATACAATGGAGAAAAGACAGTCTCTTCAATAAGTGGTGCTGGGAAAACTGGACAGTTACATGTAAAAGAATGAAATTAGAACATTCTCTAACACTACACACAAACATAAACTCAAAATGAATTAAAGATCTAAACGTAAGACTGGATACTATAAAACTCCTAGAGGAAAACATAGTCAGGACATGCTTTGACACAAATTGTAGCAATATCTTTTTGGATCCATCTCCTAGAGTAATGGAAATAAAAACAAAAATAAACAAATGGGATGTAATTAAACTTAAAAACTTTTGCACAGCAAAGGAAACCATAAATAAAATGAAAAGACACCTACAGAATAGGAGAAAATATTCACATATGATGCAGCTGACAAGGGATTAATCTCCAAAATATACAAACATCTCTTACAGCTCAGTATCAAACAAACAAAAAAAATCCAACCAAAAAATGGGCAGAAGATCTAAACAGACATTTCTCCAAAGAAGACATACAGATGGATAAAAAGCACATGAAAAGATGCTCAACATCACTAATTAGTATTAGAGAAATGCAGATCAAAACTCACACCGATCAGAATGGCCATCATCAAAAAGTCTACAAACAAATGATGCTAGAGAGGGTGTGGTGAAAAGGGAGCCCTCTTACACTGTTGGTGGGAATGTAAATTGGTACAGCCACTATGTAGAACAATATGGAGGTTCCTTAAAAGACTAAAAACAAAGCTACCATATGATCCTGCAATCCCACTCCTGGGCATATATCCGGAGAAAACTGTAACTCAGAAAGATACATGCACCCCAATGTTCATTGCAGCACTATTTACAATAGGTAAGACATGGAAGCAACCTAAATGTCCATTGACAGAGGAATGGATAAAGAAGATGTGGTACTTATATACAGTGGAATATTACTCAGCCATAGAAAAGAAGGAAATAATGCCATTTGCAGCAACACGGATGGACCTAGAGATGATCATACTAAGTGAAGTAAGTCAGACAGAGAAAGACAAATATCCTATGATATCACTTATATGTGGAATCTAAAAAAATGATACAAATGAACTTATTTACAAAACAGAAATAGACTCATAGAGATAGAAAACAACTTACGGTTACCAAAGGGGGAAGGGGTGGGAGGAGGAATAAATTAGGAGTTTGGGATTAACAGATAACACTACTACCTTTAAAATAGATAAACAATGAGAAACTATATTCAATATCTTGTAATAACCTATAACAGAAAAGAATCTGAAAAATATATATACAGATACATATATATATAACTGAATCACTTTGTTATACACCTGAAACTAACACAACAGTGTAAACAACTATACCTCAATTTTTTTTAAAAAATGAAAATCTCTTTTCATTACCTCTTCACCTTTCCTTAATCTGCCCAAGTAAATGCTCTCCTTGGCACACCTGAAATAAAGCATTTTGAACACATAAAGGCACTACAGGTATTCGGCCTTGGGGGATTTATGGCAGAGATGGGGGCTAAAGGTTCATGGTGGGGGATAAATTGAAGCTCTCCTAAGGCTCAGATCTGAATCTCATTCACCCCAAGCAAATGAGTCCATGGCTCTCTGCCCAGGTTCTGCCGCTTAGCTTCCACAGCATAACTTCAGGCACATAGTAACCCTGTGATGTGATGGAAACTTCCTGGTTGAACAATGGCAATAGCTAGTGCTAGAGATAGAAAGGAAGACCAAATGAAATCTCAGAAAGTGATGGTTCTCATTCCGGGGAAAGAAAAGAAACAGCGGGGAGAGCCCCAGAAAATACAAGCTCTAAAAACAAGAGAAGAATGTTACATTTCAAGATAGCAGACATCTATGATCCAAATGAATTCGCCGCACCCTTATGAAAATACGAAAAGCAATTCAAGAAATTGTTTCAGCAAAGGCTTCAGCCAAAATAAAAATTATTTTTCAAGAACTTTAATAGAAATTGAAATGTCAACTCTTTCCACCCACTTGGCTGCATTTTATTTAGGACATAAGGGGCTGTGAGGTGTTTTCAGATTTGGGGATTTAAGAAAGCCTAGGGGACTTCCCTGGTGGCGCAGTGGTTAAGAATCCACCTGCCAATGCAGGGGACACGGGTTTGAGCCCTGGTACGGGAAGATCCCACATGGCGCAGAGCAACTAAGCCCATGTGCCACAACTACTGAGCCTGCGCTCTAGAGCCCGCGAGCCACAACTATTGAGCCCGTGCGCCACAACTACTGAAGCCCGCGCACCTAGAGCCCGTGCTCTGCATGAAAACCCACTGCAGTGAGAAGCTCCCACACTGCAATGAAGAGTAGCCCCCACTTGCTGCAACTAGAGAAAGCCTGTGCGCAGCAATGAAGACCCAACGCAGCCAAAAATAAATAAATAAATAAATAAATTTATAAAAAATTAAAAAAAGAAAGCCTAGGAAGTGGCCCTTGCAAGCATTAGAGCTCTACTGGAGGACACCGCCCATCAGGAGGGAGGCTCTGGCTGGGTAACACCTGAGCGTGGGTTTGCCTTTTCAGTCTCCATCGTTCACTGTAGTGGTTTCTGTCAGTAGCAACTGAGCTGTTATCTACAACTGCCTGGAAACCAACACGTGGCTAGAGCACCATGAAGTGGAGGACACTGGGAGAGCCATGTGATGTCAGGCACTTCTGAGACCCTCAGGGCACAAGTGTGGGGATTCAAGGTACCTAGGGCAGGAGGCAGGCAACTTCCTCCAAAGGGACAGTGCAGGGCTGAGGCAAGGAAAAGTGTTGCTCCCCAAATTCTGTTACATCACAATCTTACACTTTTATACTGCGTACCCCAATAAGGCAGGCACTGGGTCAGGAAGCAGGGACATGAGCATGAGGAAGGCTTGGCTCTGCCCTTAAGCAACTCACTGTCTCATTGTAAAAATGTGAATGATACAATCATTTGCCCCAAACCTGTTTTGGCCACCCCAAAGCCCCCCCACAAAACTGACCTTGCCTACATCCAGGGCATCTATCTTCCTCAGGTTGAAGGGGTGCAGATGGCAGAGTATAGAAAGCCAGGGAGCAGAGCTGGGTGCCACTCCCCAAGGACTCCACCACAGTCAGATAACATCTCACATTTGTTTAGTGTTTTTCACTATATGGCTAGAAGGATGTTGTTTCCAGACATTCTCACAACAACCCTGGAAGGGAAGAAGGAATTCTCACCATGCCCATTTTACAGATGAAGGAATTGAGGCTCAGAGAGACCTAACCATTTGCACAAGGTGGCACACCAACTAAATAGAAGAGCTGGGATTCCAACTCAGGTCTTCAGCCTCCAGAGACCAAGTGCTTTCCTGCACACAGGAGCCAGGCCTGGGGATTTGGGAACACACGAGGGAAGGATTAGCTAAAGCCCTTGGGTGCTCATCCAGAAGCATTTTCTTTTTTTTTTTTAACATCTTTATTGGAGTATAATTGTTTTACAATGTTGTGTTAGTTGCTGCTGTATAACAAAGTGAATCAGCTATACATGTACATATATCCCCATATCCCCTCCCTCTTGCATCTCCCTCCCACCCTCCCTATCCCACCCCTCTAGGTGGTCACAAAGCACTGAGCTGATCTCCCTGTGCTACGCAGCTGCTTCCCACTAACTATCTATTTTACATTTGGTAGTGTATATATGTCCATGCCACTCTCTCACTTCGTCCCAGCTTCCCCTTCCCCTTCCCCGTGTCCTCAAGTCCATTCTCTACATCTGCATCTTTATTCCTGTCCTCCCTAGGTTCATCAGAACCATTTTTGTTTTTAGATTCCATATATATGTGTTAGCATACGGTATTTGTTTTTCTCTCAGAAGCATTTCTGATGCTCCCAGCTGACATGGGGAAGCCAGTGCCAGCAAAAGGCTTTAGAAGACCTGAGAAATTCCTACGTCTGTCTCTTCATTACACAAGCTGGGAACCTGATACCAGCCGAGACACGGGAGATGATGGGCTTCATTATCCTTCAATAAACACTTACCAAACATCCACTTCAGAAAGGCAGAATCCTAAAGGACACCCTAGGGGACACACATGAGCTAGACTCTCTAGGTCCATACCCCAGCTCCACCACTACTGAGCATGTCATATAACATCAGTTTCCTCACCTGGAAAATGGGTATGATAATGGTACCAACCTCAAAGAATTGTGAGGAAGATTCAATTAATTTTAATAAAGTGCTAAGAACAGGGCACTGCATGTATTTTTATTGTGATTACTCAGCACTATTATTTAATCCCAGGATTATTAAATCCCTGCAGAACTTTGCGACTCCAGTACCTTCTTTAGGTTACTATCCTGTGCCTCACTCTCTCCAACTGTGAACAGCTGGTAACGGTTAAGTCACAGCACTCTGAGGACTGGTAAGTCATGGTTGAGAGGAAGCCACATTGGGAAGTCTCAGGAACTGATGCTAAGATATATCCTCAGAGCCACCATTTGCTCAAGTGACCAAAAGAGCAGCCACTGACTCCGGCTTGGCAAGCCCAGTGCCCCAAACTTCTGGACATCGACTGTGGAGCCCCAGAGAGGGTTAAATACTCTTGGAGAGAAGCTTGCCAGCAGGAGAGCAGGGCTCAGCCTTGAAATGCCTTGAAGATTAGCCCTTGGGAGAGTTAAAACAAAGCTACCCTTGGAATCTGAGCAAGTTTATCAGATGGGCAGTCTGTGGGCTGAAGGGGAAATAAAGGGACTCTCCTGTGGGAGGGCTCATGGGGCATTTCCCGACAACCATTGGGCATAGAGCTCCTTCCAGCAGGAGGCCTGGGGCTCAAAAGGACTAGGGAGGAACTGGGCAGCCATGTCTAGGGGCACAGATGGAACCGGCTTGGAGGCACGGAGGTCCTCCCTCCAGGAAACTCCATGACGTCGGCTGTAGCCAGCATTGTGGAGCACCTCCTGTGCCAGGCTCCATGCCAGGTACTTGACTCACAACAGCTCATTTACTGCCTGCAACCTCCCTCTAGGGAAAGCATCACTGTTCACATCAGGCATTGAGGAAACTGAGGCACAGGGAGCTCACGTCTCGTCCTCACAGCCTCATAGCTAAGTGGCAGAGGTGGGATTCAAACCTGGGTCTGGCTGACTCCATCAGTGTATTAACTAGAATTCTGTCCCTGCTATTACAGAAGCCTCAAAGAACAAGAGTTGTTTCCCTCCCTGCCACCCTTCTGCAAGCAAGCAAGCAAACCTAGAAAGCCAGCCTCATCCTGCCCCAAGAGAGAATAAAAAGCCTTTGTTTTCAAAAGCCAAGGCTTCTAGAGATGAATTAAGCTAGGCTTTCTGTCTGATATTGGGTTACCTAGGTGAGGGCTCGACTGGAGCCAAACAATTCAATTTAGAAAAAGCAATGCTGTTGTTCATCTAAAAATGGTGGATGAAATAAATACATGCCATTCCTCTCTGCCCTCCTGAAACCTCATAAAAATGACAGTAAAGGGCTCTTATTTTTAAGGAATAAACCCACAAGGATAAAGAGAACTGGGCAGGATGCAATGGAAGCAAAATTCAGGACGCTAGAAAATAGGTGAGTGAATGGCAATGGGCTTAGCAGACCACGAAGGCTGAATTCTAAACAGGAAGGCAGAAGGGTAAGACTCACCATGATTTACCCTGCAGAAGCCACTCCAACATGTCCAGAACTGGTGCCACCAAGTACCTCCAGAGGTGGGGGTGAAGCTGAGTCAAAAACAAGAGGGTTGCTTGAAAGTCTACTTAAGAAGAAGCTAGCCCCCCAGATCCCTTGTTCCATGCTGCTTGGCCAGATAATGCACCCCTGCACCTGGCTAAGGACTTGGAGAGAGAAAGCCAGGGAATCTGTATACTGGGGAGCATCTGTCACAACTGAGGGCAGGGATCTATACCGCCCTATAGTAGAAAAGAGAAGTTTTAAGAAAGCATTTACACACTGAACACTGAAATATTGCAGGTCCCCCCCCTGCAAGTAGCCAAGAAAATGGCTGAAAAGAAGACTCAAGTTGTAGTGAACACAATTATTTGCATCCTACCACCATACACACACATTTGCATTTTGATGGATCAGCCCTAGTGATGGCCTGGCTCGTCCCCATAGTCATGGAGTAAGTTTGTTGCTGCAGCCATTAAAAGCCAAAGCTTCCACAGCAGTGGCTACTTGAGGCTCTTTAAGCCACCAATAGGCACATCCTGACAGCCTAGCCACAGTTGCTATGCCTCTCACCTGCCCCTCCCCTGGCCCCCATGACTAGCAGGTGGGTGGTACCCACGAGTACACAACCTGGAAGCACAGCGAAATTCAGGTCGAGTGGAGCAAACCTTTGATCACTGGGAGAATGAACCCAGTGGATAAATTCAAGTGGTCCTGAATTCAATTTGTGCAGCGTCTTGGTAGGGCCGTAAGATCCTGCAGTCAATTACACTTAGCAGCAGCCAGCTTAAAAATGGATCCTCTTAACATCTCTCCCTGCGTCTCTGTGTGTTCCTTGAGCTTGCACTCACTCTCCAACAAAACAATAGCACACAAACCTTCTGCCTCAGGCTCAGCTACTGGAAACCCAGGTGAAGACAAACCAAGACACATCATCATTGTGAAATTTCAGAACACCGGGGGAAATACACTACAAGTTTCCAGAGAGAAAGAAAAAAACTGAAACAGGTTTTATACAAAGTAATCAAGAATAAGAAAGGCTTTGGCCTCATTGCTGCGACATGGAAGGCTAGAGCACAATTGAGCAAATCCTTCAAAATCTGACAGAAAATGATTTCTGGCTTAGAATTTTATATTCTGCCTTAGAATTTTATACTCAGCCAAACTACCAATCCCACTGTGAGGGTAAAATAAGAGCAGTTTCAGACATACAAGGTTTCCAAATGGTTTACTCCTCAGCACCAGATCACTTGGACCAATGCAGCTGTCAACACAAACACAAAGGCAAGCATAAAAATTGCAGTGCGATGGGGTTCCAACTGACGGGAGAGTTAGATTCTAACAGAGCAAATTAGGCAAAAATGAAGTCTAAATCAAAACTACCCTTGAAAATCCCTTAAGAAAGAAAGAAATTTATACACATCTATTTTTCCTCCAACCTTAGAACAGAGGCTGAGTCTTTTGTCTCAAACAAATAAAACCACAGAGTTGGGAAATTCCAGTAGCACACTCAGCCTCTGAGACCATGTGTCTTGAGAAACACTTGGACCATCTACCAAGAGATTCTGGGGGAGGAAGGTCTGAATGCAGACCCATTTAGCTCCATTCACATTTGGAAGAAGACTAGCAATAATTAACACCAGATTTCTAATCAGCAGAGTTTCCGTGTTGTGCAGTTTCTGGTAATAAGAAGAATCCAAAAAGGAGAGGGGGGTGTGTGTGACCTTGAAAAAGGTCAGGGAGCTGCCTCAAGGGCAGCTGGGGGCCTTGAGGAAACACAACCTCAGGTGGGAAAAAGGGTGCCTGAGGAGAGGGGCAGCAGCTTGCAGGATAAGAGGAAGAAGTGAGCCTAGGATCCAGTTGGCAGGAAGCCTCTCTAGCCCACAGAAATTCTTTCTCCACAGCAAGCTTGACTGCCCTCTCACTGGTCATGTAAATTTTAAAAAGTAATGTTGCCCCAGACACCCCCCAATGCCAGCCCTCTGATGACAACCCGAGGGGCCCACCTTCACCTTTACATACGTTGTTTCCCTGATTTCTCACTGAAGCTCCTGGCAAAATCAGGTGTTCCTGGAAGTCAGGAGCTGTCACCCCCGCCCCACCTTGAATCTCAGCTCTCCTCTTTGAAAGGGATAAAGTCAATCAATGTTTCCCCCATCTGCAGCTTTGTATTCATGAATAAATAAGCAAACATGCCAGAGCCCCGGTCAGACAGAGTTCTGCCAAGGTGAAGATCTGGTGCTGGGTGTTCCCAACACTGGAGCATCTGGGATGTGTGTCCGGTGGACACACCGGGGGAGGGGCAGAGGTGGAAAAAGGGAAGAGGAACCAAGGAGAGAGCTCTCCTAGGCAGGAAAACGTGGCTGAACTCCATCTCCCTCCTGGGACAGGCATCCGCTGGGTACCTCACCAGTGTATGACGAAAGAATGAGATTTTTCCCCATCTGCAAGAAAATGTAAAATTTGGTTGGGGAGGTGTGTCCAGGGCAAGACTTTAAAAGGCAAAACTAGCAAGGAGGAGGAATTAGTCTTCAGTGTCCTCTATGCCCCCATTCTATCCCCAAATACATCTAAAACGAAATTGTCCATGACCTCAGCCACTTGTTAGATGATTATACAGTTCATCTCTTGGGAGTAGCACTCGAAAACAAGTGTAAGAAGGATCGTGCTTACAAAGTATTAATTCCTGTTTGCATTCCTGAGACCCTGAGCTGCATCTTATCCATCTATCTGGAATGATCTAGAAGAATGTTACAAAAAGGTACAAGGAGTTAGGCCTTCTAACTTCTGACATGCAAAATAGAATTATGTGGAAATACACAGACTTGTAGATGAGGCGGTTGTCTTGAAAGCCAATTTCCCAGATTCCTTCATCTCTCCTTAGCATCAAGGACCAAGCCTGGAGAATCTGGTTAATTTGGCCCAGGGGCCACCAGTTTGAGACCCCTGGTTTATAAGCTCTCTAAGTTCCTTCTACTTCTGAGATTCTGCAGCTCCGTGTTTCCACAGACTCAAAAAAGAACTCGATTGAAGAGCTGTAAACCTAACTCTGGAAGTTATTTGTTAAATACCTAATTACTACTGATTTGGGAATTTGAAGTCACATTGGTCCCACAGGACCCGTAGGAGAGCACGGCCCGAGCCTGACCTCACAGGGCCAGCTAATGAGGGGGGAGTAACTCATGATCCTCTAAGCAGAAGGTCGATGACTCCTATGGTAAACTGAATAAGGGCTCCCAAAGACATCCAGGACCTAATGCCTGGGACCTGTGAAAGTTACTTTATGTGCAAAGAGGGACTTTGCTTATGTGATTAAATTAAGGATCTTGAGCTGGGGAAATTATCCTGGATTACTTGGGTGAGTCCTAAATGTAATGACAAGTGTCTTTATAAGAGGGAGGCGAAAGAAGACTTGACTACAGAAGAGGTGAAGGCAGTATGATGATGGAAGCAGAGACTGGAGTGGTGCCATTTGAAGATAGAAGATGGGGCCACAAGCCAAGGAATACAGGTGGCTATTAGAAGCTGGAAAAGACAAGGAAAAGGATTCTACCTTAGAGCCTCTAGAAGGAAGCAGCCCTGCTAACACCTTAACCTCAGCCCAGTGAAACAGATTTCGGACTTCTGACCAGAACTGTAAGAGAACAAATTTGTGTTGTTTTAGCCCATGAAGTCTATGGTAATTTATGACAGCAGCAAGGGGAAACTAATACAGTCCCTACCCTGGCTGCTGCAGGGATGGGCCACACAGTCTTTAAGATGTCTTCCCACCACAGGGGCACAGCTGCCAGGTCTCCGCTCCAGGACAGAGTGACCTACTTCTCATCAGAAAGACAAACAGCCTCTTGGGGTTTGTGCACACTCTCCAGGGAGCCCCCTGCCCTCAGGCTTAGTTTGGATGGCCCACAGCCCATGGGTATAGGCTGAGCAAGGGACTGAACACCCACATCCAAATGACCCCGGGGGCCCCACTCAGTCCCTGGCCTCAGGACCAACCCCCAGGGCAAATCTGCTCACCACGACCTCCCCCCAGTCCCCAAGCTGTTTGGCAAGCTTCATCTCTGGGCCCAGAGGGATGCAGCAGCTCCCCAGGCTCACCTACCACCACCAGCCCCTTAATGACATATAGGTTCAGAGGCAGGCTGCCTGAATGTTGATCCCAGCTCCACTGCATCCTGGCTGTGTGAACTTGGGCCTCCATTTCCTCACCTGTACCATGGCGACAAGAATGGCACCCCCCTCATAGGGTGGACCGTTCACTAGCTCATTGAGCAGATATTCCTGAGCCAAGCACTGCTCCAGGAAGAAGTGAAACATCATGAACAAAACAGACAAAAGTCACTCCCCTTATGATGGTGACATTCTGGTGGGGAAAAAAATGTGACTTGTCACTCATGAAAATAAGATCACTCCACCAAGTACTGTGAAAGTTATATGAGCTGTTGTAGGTAAAACATTCAAAACAGGACCTGAAATATAGTTATGTTTACTCATAACTGATCATAATTTTCTGGCAGGACCCATGGGGTTACCTCCATGGCAGGGTTCCTGGAACCTGCGCTCACAACCCATGCCCATCAAGTGGGCGTGCGAGCCCCCAACTCCTGAGATGGGAGGGGGCTAAACGACATGTCCTTTCTCTCCCCCTCCCTGCCAGCTGCTTGCTCTGCCCCAGTCTCTACGCTGATTATATGTTGGGGCTTTTCCAGCTCCACTGGCTGCCCCAAGAGCCCTCGCCATACCCATAACTGAATTACCATTTTGTTCCAGCTCACAAGAGCACTAGTGTGGGAACACCGCAGGCCTGATGGAATATTCGAGACCCTGTCATTTGTTGGAAATTTTCTCTGGCTGCCTTGGAATTAACAGCCATACATTTTGGTCTCAGGCCTGGGAGTGGGGATTGAGGCTGAAAAACTAAAGTTTCTCTCTGGGCCATTCTGTGCCAGCCTTCCAGAGATTTCTACTCTCTGGCTGCTCAGAGGCCAGGACACGGCCCCAGAGAAGAGTTGGCGGAGGGGGGAGCAGGTCTGTGTCCTACATACACACTTCCCCCCAATTCCAACCAAACCCGTGACAACAGGGGGCTGAGCCAATTAGGGACACTAAGGGGAAAATCCACCTCATTCTTTGCCTTAAATCCATCCCAGTCATAGCAGGTCATATGGACTTCTCCAGAATAAGGCCTAGAGGAGAGTTTGTAAACTGGGATCCTTGGGCCAAATCTGGCCTGCAGATGTGTTTTGTCTGGCTTGAAATGTTTTGAATAAATACGAGCTAATGTTTAAAAACCAGGATATTTCCCACAAAAATCCAGATTTCTGGCTTCCTCTGAAAAGGGGGAAGTTCTAGCCACAACTTGGGCCCACATTCTCATATGGCCAGAGTCGAGTATGGCTCCCTCTCTCAATGATATGCTCTCTGCCATTCACCACAGGCTCCACCACTCCCTATTGTCTGTCTCTCAAGAGAAGGAAGGACAGTTGCCTTTGGAATCTCACTTGCTTTATTGTTTTTCATAGGAGATAAACACTTCTCTGACCACAGCTCAAGACAACTTGAGAAAACAAAACATAGATTGGTTTTTTCTTCATTATACCCAGCCCACTTCTTTTGCTTATGCCAGCAGCCCAGGCTCCATAAGCACTTCAGTTTATACTTCTTGGTCCAGAGCTGCACTGTCCAATATGAGAGCCATGAGCCATGAGCCATGAGCCACATATTTACATTAAATTAATTAAAATTAAAATTTTCCATTCCTGGTTGTTCTAACCACATTTCAAGTACTCAACAGTCACCTGGGAGTAGTGGCCACCGTCGTGGACAGCGCAGAGGAGAATATTTCCATCATCTCAGAAAGCCATACTAGGCTGGACTCTGGAGAGATTTAAATATAAGATGTGGAGGCTACCATCCAGTGAAGATACCTGTTGAGTTCTACGTCTGTGCCACATTGGGAGCTCTGGGGAGAGCTGCCGCCTTCTAGTGGTTCACTATCTAACCAGGGAGAAAGCCAGAGCCAGCGACCAGAGATGACAGGAAGTACCCCTTGGTGTCACAGGGACCCTCTCAGAGCCAGAGAAGGGGAGCAGGTCTCTGTTTTCATGATACAAAGAAAATGCTCTGCTTGCCCATTGCATGCCCTCTCGGCCCAGTCCACGCAGTCTCCTCAGAGGCTTCCAGAGACCGGGACTCTCTCAGCCCCGTCATGGCGATGCTGCTTCGATGTCTGGCATAAGTGTTAGAGGCTCCCCAAGCAAAACACACAAGGAGAGTCAAACGCCAACACACCCCACTGCCTGTGTCTCCTGCCCTCACGCCCCTCAAGGCTGTCCTCTGTCCTCTCCACGAATCCAGGTCTCGCCCACTCCCAGGGCTCCTACTCCAGCCCCTGCCCTTCCCTCCCCTACGTCTAAACAAGACACTCCTGGGACCCAGACCCTCAGGGTAATGCTCTACACAAGAAACTAATTTCCAAGAATATTTACTTTCAACAGGAAATTTCCATAGATGCTACCAAAAGAAAACAGCTGCATCTAAGTGTGAGAATTTTCAGGTTGATCAAGTGGAAAGAGACTCAGATTTCTGGTTGTAGGGTCCACCTTAAAGTCCTTCATACTTATGAACTGCATGACTCAGCAATTACAGCATCATTGATCTCTAAGTTACTTTATTTATTGCTCTCTAAGATGGATCTAATGATACCAGCCTTAACACTTGAAGGATTAAAGACTCAATGAGATAATGGATAAGAAAGCTACAAAGCCCAACACAAATATTTGTTGTTATTAGTTCTAAGGGGGAATGATCTTCCCTCAGCCAGCACAGAGGCCAGCACTCACTAGAAGTTTGTTGAAGATTATTTTTTAATGATCCTGGAGTAGAAGGTGAGGAAAGACATTTTTAGACAAAGGGGACTCTTGGCATATTCCAAGATAAGATCACACAGACAAACATCTACACAGAAGCAGGGCTTCTGAATCTTTTTAGTACCAAAGACTACTTCAGCCACCTGGTAAAGACATGGCTCTTTCTCAGGATGCTTTTTTTTTTTTTTTTTTAACGTATAAATAAAAGGCATAGGGTTACAAAGGCAACCGATTATACTGAAACACAGTCATCAAAATATTCCAAAAAACAAATTTGTGATATAATAATGCATGTGCTTCTTTATTAACCCATTAAATAATGAGATCTGTCAGCACATCTAATAACCAATGCACTTTCAAAGTAGTGAGGAGTAAAGACTATATTTCAAAGGATCTGGTTCTACTCTCATGTTGTAAACTCTCTGATTCCTCTTGGTGACAAAGTCACAGGTCTTGCTAACGCTACTGTGGTCAGTGCCTACATTCATTATTGAAGAAATGCTGAATTTCCGTTAGAGACTAGCGAAAATAAAGATGGAACTTTTCTTCATCCAAGTTTAGGGCTCCTCTGAATTCTAGGCATGGATTCCAGTCAAGAATCCTTGAACTGGTACCCTTGACCTGGCATCATTTGATTCTGCCTCTCTCTAGTTCACCATTATAGGGATAGATCCATATGGCTTATAAAGGCAGGCCCTTTATAGCACATATTCCCCTAATTCCCCCACTCCAGAACCTCTTCTGCATGGGAGCTAGGGTCCAAGGATACCCCCCCCAACTCCTGCTCCCCTGATGCACTGAAGGATCCTACTAACAGTCCTAGTGGCCCAGTCCTTGCTGCATCTCCTTGCTGCATCTTCTATCTGTTGTCTAGGGACAAGGTAACCACAGCTCCCATTAACTGAGCACTTACTATGTGCTGATGACTATTGTATGAGGTGCTTTATGCTCATTACAGGTCGAACACACAACCCCACAAGGAGGCAGTGTTATCTTAGGGGAAACAGAGGCCGGGAGGTTAAAGGTTCACTGACTTGCCCCAGGTGATAAGCAGGGTTTGAATTCAGTTCTGATTACAACTCACCTCTGAATCCTTCATGCTTTAAAACCATACCAAGTAAGATATTGTGACAATTACAGTTTAAGCCCAGTCGCCCTGGGCCGCTGCCCAGGAGATGGGTGAATGTGAACAAGGACCAGGAGCCTTTCCTGACACCCAGAGAAGTGGCTGAACAGGGTGGCATTGCCCAGCCCTCCCTACACCCTTCCCAAAGGGAAATGAGGGGATTTAAACTAGAGTTTCAAGAGATAATGTTCTGAAAGGAAGGAATACAATAGCATCTTTGTAGTTGCAACAGGATCTCTAGGGCATCAGGAGAAGTGGGGAGAGCAGGGGGGAGGAGGGTGAGACAGAACTGTAGGAGCTGACGCGGACTGGGGCCTGCAGACAGTGGCTGTGTGTGAGGGGAGGCCGGGAGGGAGTACTGTCCAGGAGGCCACCGCTGCCGGTGGCCAGTTCCCCAGCCGGGAACCAGGTCCCCCAACAGGTCCACACTGAGCTTCTGTGTGAACAGACAACAGAGCCACTTTGTCCTGGAGAAAGAGGCCTGTGTGCCCTGCCCCCACTCTCCTCCCAGCTAACAGGGATGGGCATCCAAATGGCCCATTCACTGGCCATCCCAGCCTCAAGCCCTCAAACTGGCTGCAGCCTCCACCTCCACTGGGCCCAGGCATCACGACCCAAAGCCCTCATCCCAGCCTGGGCACAGCGTGAGTCTGTTACTCCCCCACCCCCGCCTCTTCCATCCACCTGGCTGGAAACCAGTTATCACATTATCCCTGGGGCTGGAGTTCCTTCATTTCCTTTGGAGAAAAGGATGAAGGGGGTTATGGATCCTGTACTTTTTGAAATTATGACCTCCTAAGGTTACAGGTTTAACTGTATGTGGGTCTTCCCTTCCCACCTCAAATAAGACCCCAAGCATTCAAAAGTACTAAAGCAAAGTTTTAAATCGTGGCCAGAATGAAGAAGAAAGGCACGGCCTCTGCCTTTAGTTTACAGTCCAGATGAGAACATGACCATACACAACACTGCTGCACTAAGTACTTAGGTTGTAGAAATTACTGAGGGAGGTATAAGTTGCCTGTGTGTGTATATGAAGGAAACTTGGAATGGAGGATTGGACTTTCACGGATAAACTCCTTTCAGGAAACGTGGAGACTGAGATATGAGACAGAATGTCTTGAGAATTCTCCGGTACCTAGTGCACTGGAAGGCAACTCATAGCATTGGTGCGAAACCAGTCTGGACAGAGGCAAGGCCAGCCGCTGGACAACCAAGTCTGTTCTGCTGATAAAGCTCCCTGGCAGGAGCACAGGGCAGACACGGGGACACAGGAAGCGCAGAGAGGCAGTGGCAGTCGGCCCTAGGCAGCCAGGCCAGCAGAAGGCATCATTGCTCTGCCAGAGGGCAGCACGCTGCTGAAAGCCAGTCCGGAGCACTGTGCCCAGCGCAGCCCCGATCCTGTGTCCCCTGACTGGCATGCTCAGACTTCGAGAGGCACCTGTGGGCTCCACACGTGTGCCGACGGGTGAAAGGGCCTCCCCTGGGCCGTCCTTTTTGTCTCTGAGCCTCAGTCTACTTGTCTCACATCCATACACCTCCAGCTGTTACTCTTCTCTTTTTTCTCTCCCTTTCTCTCTTCTAGCCCTAACCCCTCCGCTGTCTTTGACCAGTTCTTTGGCTGAGGGCATTTTTGTAAAAACCCCTACCCGACTTGGCTTCTAAACGTGGAACCATGACCATGCTGCCCAAGCCAAGATGGAAGGATCTGAAGTCTCCAGATGGTTCTGGAAGAAGCTGTTTGCTCACTGCAAGCAAATACCCTTGAAAGCCAAACAAAAACTGGCCGCAAGTAAATAGCATGTGACATAGCCCTTTCCTGTGGCCACTTAGCAGAAACCCAAGCCCAAGCCCATGGCAGGCAGGGAAGCTGGCCAGGAGTGATGGAGCAGCCACAGCCCTGCCCACCCTCCAGCAGGGCCTGGGGGCCAGGAGGAAGGGGACCTCTGTGGCTGTGCTGCCTGGCAGAGGGTCTCAGGGGCTGCAGGCAAGGTGGCTGGAGCGGCATAAATAACACCGTACTCACTTACCATTGCAACTATATCTAGCCTATTTTTATGATTATAATGGCAAAACCAATCCAGAGGATGAAGGGAGAAATGTCAAACACCTCACTGTGGCTCTTAAGAATATACCATAGTGATCCATTCTATACAGCTGAAATGGTTAGTATCATTTTTAAATAAGTACCTTCTATATCATGCTTACTTCTAAATGTGACTAGTTAAAGGACCCCATAAGATAAATAAAATAAAGATGAGGAGAGAGGAGAAAGGCACAGAAACCTCTGAACCCAGATGCCTGAGCAAGAAACAGAAGTCGCTCTTGACTTGCCCTCAGGTTGCCAAGGGTTGGAGGTTCTCCTGCCCAAATATCTCCCACCCCTGCTCCCTCTGGCCAGCCACAGGGCCATTCCTCCCTCTGGTCCACTGGGATCATAATCGCTCCCCAGACGCTCCCCCTCCACCCCACACCCCAGACTCTCCCCTCCCTTGGAAACTGCTCTCTAAAATGCAAACACAGTCCCACCTCTCCAAGCTCCAAAGTCCTTCCATTGCCCGCTCTGTCCTCAGACTAATAACACAAATCCCCTCCTGGCTACACCACTTGTGCCCCATTTCCAGGCTCTGCCTCCCCCATTGCCAGAAGGTTTCCCCCAACTCCCTCCCAGGCAACTCTGATAGCTCACCTTTGCCTTTAGGGCTTTGCTCACGTCGTTCCTTCTGCTAGACTGCTTTTAGCTCTTCTTATTATTTTTTAACTATTTCTTCTATTATTTTTTCAGTAAAACTAAAATTTTTGTATATAGCTCTATAAGTCTGAACATGTGCATAGAACCACTGCCACAATCAGGACACAACAGTTCCATCACTCCAAAAACCTCCCTCAATAATCCCAAAGCTGGGCTTCCCTGGTGGCGCAGTGGTTAAGAATCCGCCTGCCAATTCAGGGGACATGGGTTCGAGCCCTGGTCTGGGAAGATCCCACATGCCATGAGCAACTAAGCCCGTGCGCCACACTACTGAAACCCGTGTGCCTAGGGCCCGTGCTCCGCAAGAAGAGAAGCCACCGCAATGAGAAGCCCGCTCATCACAACAAAGAGTAGCCCCCACTCGCCGCAACTAGAGAAAGCCTGTGTGCAGCAACAAAGACACAATGCAGCCAAAAATAAATAAATTAAATAAATTAATTTAAAAAAAAAGAATTCCAAAGCCACGGGGAATACGACTCAGGCCCTAGCCAAAGGAGACCCATGCTGATTCAGAACTAGTCAAGGCCTGGAGACCAGCAGAGGCCCTCTCCCCACCTTTCACTCTTACCCGCCTTCACCTCTGAGTTCACCGGCTGCTACCTTAAAGCACCTTCTGGCTCCCTCTCAGTAAGTAGTTCTGGAGCCCCAAGGCCACTTCCAAGAATATGTGCACATGGTGCAGGGTGGGGGACACACAGAGAAGGGGCAGCCTGGGGGTCACCCACAAACCCCTGCTCCATCCTCACTCTCAGGCCAGGTGGCCCATCAGACGCAGACCTATGTAGACACATTCAGACAATACAGGGATTGCACCCCGAACACCCCAGATGGAAACACTTTAGCAGTCACATCAGAAAAACAATCCAAGCAAAGAAAGCCCAGGTGGCTCAGGCACCCAGGCCTCAAGGAAACCGGAAGCACCCTGCTTCTACGTCAGCACCCTGGTAGGGAGGGAGGGCTAGCCTCCCAGACCTCTTCTGAGGGGACTGTCAGCATCTTTGAGGCCCATCTGAAGCACAATTCTCTCCCTGGCCCTGAAACTGCTAAGGCCTTTGCTCACTTCTTTGTGAGGCCTATCAGTTCCCCCACCCCCGTCCTACCCCTTCCAATCCCCTGTTTTTGGACCAACTCCTGCTTGGTCTGGTTGGGATCAGTGGATTATTTAAACCCCTCTGCTCCCCCCCCCCCAGCCAGCCCTACAGAGCCTGGCTCGTGTATGTATTAGGAGCTGCTCCATGAGGGGGGTGTCCACAA
Organism: Hyperoodon ampullatus; assembly: GCF_949752795.1. Lineage (NCBI taxonomy): Eukaryota > Metazoa > Chordata > Mammalia > Artiodactyla > Ziphiidae > Hyperoodon > Hyperoodon ampullatus. The sequence continues at coordinate 46,904,028 of NC_136923.1, read as the reverse complement.
GAGAGGGTATCAAATTCCCTGCAGGCTCCAAGGGCTGGAAGTCCTGATTCCCAGTTCTGATTCCAAAACTGGGTTAACCTCTTCTCTTCTCTGGCTGAGCCCGAGAACCGGAGAGCTTCACCCAGACCTTCGGCAGGGTGATTTCCCGGGGCACCCCATCATTAGACCTCAGGGGCTGCGGCTGAGTGGGGCTGCCTTCTCACCCAGCCAGCATTCAGCAAGGAGGCCCAGGGCACACAGACGGCAAACATCTCCTACGGGTTGAGTATTTCCTGCCTGCTGAGAAGAGAGATCTAAAGCAGCAAGAAAACTACCTTAGGTTAGAATCTGTCTACACTTGGTCCACGCTCAAGAGTCCCAGAAGCACCCCCTAGTCAGGTACTGAATGAAATACATCGATGACTTCCTTACTGTGTGTTTTAGGTCCTGACAAAAAAGAAAACTTATTTTTGTGGGTTCTTTGTCAAACCCCCATTCTTATACCACCTTTGGGGTACCAAGTGGTTTCACCTCCAAGATTCCTTTTGCTCCTCAGAGCAACCCCTTAGTATAAGCTCATTTTACACATGAGGGGCCTGGGCTTCAGAGCACGAGAGTGCTTACTCAAAGCTGCATGGTAGCTAGTCTGGCACAAACCTCGTTCTGATTTCAAACCCTGTGCCTTTTCTCCACCACTCCAAGTTGCACCAAAGGCCTCAAGTATATGAAGAAGCCACAGTGCCTGATGGGACCTGCAGGGTTGGGGTGGGGGAGTGAAGAACTAGGAGACCTGGGCTCTAGCCCGGCTCTGAGTGACCTTGAGAAGATCACACCACTCCTCTGGCCTTAGCCCCTTCACCTAGAGATTCCCCTCTGAGTCTTAACCTCCAGGGACTTGAGGTCTTGGTTCTTCCGAGAAGAACTGACCCATGTGTGGGCTCTCCTGGAACCCCCTTCTCTCCACGGCCTGCCTGATGACATGCTCACAGTAGAGTGAAGACAGACAAGAGGAAACTCCTCCTACACCCACACTCTGGGCCCTCAAGCATGGCTGCAGTAAAATTTTTGACGAAGAAGCTGAAGGAATTTGTGCTTGTGAGCTTGCCTGATTCCCACTTCACCAGGCACTCAGATCCCCATTTCCATGGATGACCAGAAGCTGGCCCCATGTCACTGAAAACAGCCCCAAAGTGGAAATGACCTGAAGTCCACAAGCAGGGAGATGATTATCAAAATCATGGTATTGAGCACTGAAAGTACAGTGATGAAGATCTTTTTAGAGATGTACACGTGGAAATTTGCTTTGACAAAAAGTGAAGTAAAACACATCAGACTGCAAAACTGCATGTTTGGTATACAATTCTTTAAAATAATACTCAAAGAGAGTAGAAGATACACCAAAATGATAACCAAGGTTACCTGTAGAAGTTGGCAGTATGGCTGTTATATAAAATATATTTCATATATTTTTTTATCATATATATTTTTTATCCCCCAAGGACCAGAAAGGAAACTTCTTTTTAAGTTGGCAGTAATAGTCCTAACTTCTTCTATCAATATTTTTCATCCAAGTTCAAAGTCTTCAGCATACATCAAGTCTCCCACCATTATTGTAAGGAAAGGGACAAGTGTCCCACTCTTAGCTTTAGAAATACACACACCAAGCCCTGGCAGAGACTCACAGCCCCTTCATGATGATCAAAAATGCCCTTACAGGTCCCGCAGCTCAATGTTCACTTTTGCAAAAAAGACATTTAAGGATTCCAGACTTTTTATATTTCTAACTCAGGCTTTCCCACTTTATGTACCTTGGATCAGTAATAAGATGGTGTTAAGGAATTACTGAATATTCAAACAAGCTGGGGAAGTTCACATTTCAGTTTTAATGAATTAAAAGAAGCTTCTCTGTGGAAAGATCCTCCAAGAGGGGCATATAACATATATCATTTCCCAGCTGAAGTTCACCAAAGCCTTCTATTTTAGGACTATCTCAAAGAGTAGCAGTTCCACAGATGCAGGGACATCTGGGTAAGCGCAGTTCCTGTTCCCTCAGCCCTCTAGCCCTATGGTTCTCAGTCCTGGCTGCATACTGCGAGCATCTAGAGAGACTTCGTTTTTAAAAACTTCTTGGTCTGGGTCCCACCTTGGATTTGGTCTAAGGAGCATTGAGAGTCAGTGCTGAGAATCACTTTGCCCTCACACCCTCTTAGCTACCCGTGAGAAGAAGAGGTCAACACCAGGGCTGGGGTCCAACCTCAGAATTATTCAGGCATCGTCCATTTTTGGAGCTAAATGGCACCTCAAAGGACATCTAGTTTAATCTCTCATTTTACAGAGGAAGAAACTGAAGACTCCTGGTCCCCTGTCTCCTCCTATACTGGTTCCTGCCAATGTCGGGCCCCCAGGCCTCTGGACACAACACCCTTCATTCAGAGGGAGAAGCAAAGGAAACCTTCAGATCTCCAAGGCCATTTTGCTGCCAGAGGTTGCCCATCAGGCCCCTCTCTCTGCCAAGTGGACCCAGACACAGTGAAATCCTGACTCAAGTCCTCTTTCTAACACACCCCAGAACTGAGGATGAGAAGCCAGGAGGCTGCTGGCTCACGGAAACAGGAAGCCCACCCCGGCAGTGGAGCAATCACATCATTGGGGCGCCCAGAGGCTGCTGGAGCAGAAGGCAGGTATCTTCTCCCTCCTGCACTGGCCTCCACCGCAGGAGGCCTGAGAGGCTCTGCCATGGACAGAATACTCCTGTAGACAGCAGTAACAGCCCTGAGTGGGTGGCCTTAGCCCGTACTCTCTTCTGGAAACACTCTGACCACCAAACAGGGAATTTTGTGGTAAAAAATCTCCACACTTTTCACATCCTGTACCTCTGATCACTCCCCTTTTCCAACCTTAAGATTCCATTATTAATTCCTCTTTAGCAGCCTTGAGGGGAAAAAAAACAAAAAAAAAACAAAAAAATTCTGAGGATTGGGGAGAAGGTGTTATGCAGGGGTAAAGTGAAATACACACACACACCCAGCCTCATAGGCCCCCACACCCAGCCTCATAGGCCCCCGCTCCTGGTGACCAGGCTTCTGCCTTTGGTTCTGACACTGCCAGGACACCCTGGCACACAGGGAACTCTTCTCCCAGAGACCGTCCATCCTACAGGGGAATCTCTGGGCACCTTCTCAACTCCAGCCCCACAGCTAAGCTCCTTGAGGAGAATCTCCCCTGAGCTCCAATCTGCCCTCTATGAGCTTGGGGTGGGGCGGGGGAGGGCTGTCCATAGAAGCAGACAGGAGAGCCCCTCTGGGTTCCTTCAGAGTTCAAACTCATCCTAGTAGCTGACACCAGCCCCTGCCCCCGGGGAAGGACGGTGAACTGCAGGAGGGGTGGGGGGGCTGGCAGCTCCATGTAGCTTCTACCTGGAAGCAGAGCTGAGCAGCAGCCAGTGCTGAGGGAAGCCCCTTTCCTGAGGCTGCACCTGTGCTTTAAGCCGCCCGGATCACATTCTCAAAGGGTCTATTTTTCCTGCTTGTTGGTGTTTGTGAGTTTTATTGATGGAAGGGCCACTGTTCACAAGGTCCCTGGCTTCATGAATGATGCCCCAGGCCGTCCAGTGCTCCCATACCTGCCCTGTGGTCCCAGGATCTGGTGGGAAATGGGGCACTGGGAGACAGGCATTTGAACTTTACCAGGGCCAAATTAATTCTATGGTAGTAAGTGTAAGGCATTACTTCTTTTTTTTTGGTATATGTTGGGTCTTTGTTGCTGCGCACGGGCTTTTCTCTAGTTGTGGCAAGCACGGGCTTTTCTCTAGTTGTGGCGAGCAGGGGCTACTCTTGGTTGTGGTGCGCGGGCTTCTCATTGTGGTGGCTTTTCTTGTTGCAGAGCACAGGCTCTAGGCGTGCTGGCTTCAGTAGTTGTGGCTCGTGAGCTCTAGAGCACAGGCTCAGTAGTTGTGCAGGGGCTTAGTCGCTTTGCGGCATGTGGATCTTCCCAGACCAGGGATCAAACCCCCATCCCCTGCATTGGCAGGCAGATTCCTAACCACTGTGCCTTCAGGGAAGTCCCAAGGCATTACTTCTTAATATTAAAACATGGCTAAGATATAAGCTAATACAGAATTCACATGCATTTTTCTGAGGAATAAAGTGACTCCAAAGGCATCTCACCCATCAGAGGCTGCCTTGGGTGTCCCATGGAATCCTCTCCTCTCCCTGCGCTGTGGATTGGATGCAGTTTGTGCAGCAGTGCCAGAGGGTTACAGTGCAACCAGGGTGTGCAGGTCCAAAAGGAAAGCCGCCTTATTACGGTCCTCCCCACCAAGGCAAGCAGAAAAGCTGATTGCCAGCGTCCTAAGTCCCCGCCCTCCTGCAACTTTCGGGGAACAATTCTGGCCCCAGGAGGCTGCGCAGGCTCCGCGCGCCCGGAGCGGGGGCGCTGCCCACGGTCACCTGTCTGGGTGCCCACCCCACACGCGCGTCCCCTCCCGTGGTTCCTACCATGTCCCCCTCGGTGGCTGGACCGGCTCCTCGGCGCGCTCAGCCTGCTCGCCAGCTCATCCCGCCGCCCCGGCCCGGCCCCGGCACCGTGGCTCTCCGGGCTTCCCGGGACGCGGGATCCGGACCGAGGGGCCACAGCTTTCTAGCGGCCAACTTCGGGGCGGGCGATGCGCGGCGGGATGCTCTGAGGTTGGGCTCCGTAGAGGAGGTCTAGGAGAATGCACACGCGGGATCCGTCGTTCTGCGGTAGCCTTCCCACAGCCTCGAGCCTCCTCAATCAGCTAGGGACCTTTGCAGAGTTTGCAAAGTCCTGGCCTCGAGTCCCGGCCCAGCCTCCCCACTTCCCCGAAAGCGCGGGAGGGGGAAGCTCCTTTCACAATAAAAGCCCTGCCCCGGGCTCGAGCAGCCGCAGCCGCCTGAAGCAGGGGCCCAGGTGCTAGGAAGGAATGGGCCCCGCCCGCCGGTCCGCTGGGTGATGAGCTGAGGCTGGGGGGCGAGGGGCGCTGCGCAAGGCCTGGGGACATCGCCTCAATCTCTCCTCCAAGGGGTGCGGTGCACTGTGAGCCCCTGGCAACCGGGGGGGTCCTGCGGAGGGTCTCCCAAACTATCGCTTTCCCCTGCAAAGCCTCAGAAAGACAACTTTACTGGCATCTCATAGCCTTGCTTGGGCCCAGTCCCCAAGGGCGATTTAGAAGGAAACACGGAAGGAGAATCCGTTGACCACTTAAGATCATTAACGATGAACAGGTTTTCTCCTTGAGAACTAATCAGTGTTTAAGTTGCTGCAGTAACCCACTGATACCAACCTCTCCGCTAAGGATGCGAACACAGGGCCCTGTGTCTCCTGGGTCTTCGTGCTCCTTGTTGGAGAGGAGACTGGGCTTGGAGCCCATAGCCCTGGAATTGGGGGCTGGACCCTCTGTAAACAGCTCAGTGACCTTCTACCAGTGCCCGGACCTCTTTGAGACCAGTGTCCCTAAGCAGCCCAACGTTGTATCTCAGGATTCTTAACAGCCTTCAGGCAAGAAGGTGGAGGTGGGGATAGAGTCAGCAGTAGGACTCAGAGAATCTGGGAACCAGGCTAAAATATTACCCTCCAAGATTGAAACTAGTACGAACCATTATTAGATGGACAAAAACTGGTATGTTCCCAGAAGTTCCCTGCTACAGAATGCTTTGAGGTTGTCACTGATGACAGTGCTTCTTAAGAGGGTCTCCTTAAATTGTGTGTGTGTGTGTGTGTGTGTGTGTGTGTGTGTGTGCTGGGGCTACGACAGATGGAAAGGAAAGTATTTTTTTCAGTCCTTATCTTGTTCCAGATGCTTTCCAGAGGTTATTTCATTTCATCATCACAAGCAATCCTAAGAGAGAAATTTTATTACCACCATTTTTCAAATAAGGAAACTGAGGATTAGGCAGTTGAAGTGACTTTCCTGAGGCCAGATAGTCAGTTAGTAGTTTAGCAAACCAAAGTCTATTTGCTAGAGCACGTGAGAAAGAGGAAGAAATCGATAAGCCAGGAACAGGAGGCAGGATGCGGTGCTGAAAACCAGAGCTTATTTGTGCATAGGGAGGACGGCGAGAACTGAGAATCTGAGTGCTGGCTGAGGAATGTGGAGGAAGGGGGAGACGGACAGAGAGTATAAACTTTTTTGTGTTTTGTCCAGATGTTTGGGGAGACGATATGGTCTTTTGAGTCTCCTTTTCTGACTGCAACCCACATAAGATGTACATTCTTTGTCATGACCTTTTACACAAACATACACGTACAAACGTAACTGAAACAAAGTTTTATAAACCATTGTTACACGTAGTGCACTCCAATGTGTTCTATTCTAATCCATCTTAATTATTATTATTATTATTTTTTTTTTTTTTTGCGGTATGCGGGTCTCTCACTGTTGTGCCTCTCCCGTGGCAGAGCACAGGCTCCGGACACGCAGGCTCAGCGGCCATGGCTCACGGGGCCAGCCGCTCCGCGGCATGTGGGATCTTCCCGGACCGGGGCATGAACCCGCGTCCCCTGCATCGGCAGGCGGACTCTCAAGCACTGCACCACCAGGGAAGCCCCATCTTAATTATTTTTAACGGTGGTCTCTAATCACTCTATTTCCCTAACATCCACTACTGAGTATAGTTTGAAAAACACTGTACTTGAGAGTAGAACAGAGACATTTCTTTAATGTTTTCAAAGAGCTTTGTGGTCTTCTACAGAATGTATCTGCTATATAGAAAAGGAATTTTAAAGGCAGGGATTTTGTTGGTCAAGTTTGAGAACACTGAGCACAGCTTTTTTGTTTTTTGTTTTTGTTTTTGGCAATAGGACTTGCCAGAGCCTTTGATGCTAATATATGTTGAGGTTTTCTGAGACAGGAGGATAGTGCCCAGTTTTTCCCAGGTTTACTGGATGTAGAACTCTTTTCCAGAGGAGTCATCTCTCAGGACTCATGGGACACCCTTGGGAAAAGCTGTTCCAGGACCTGGTCCAGACAAGTGAAGTGTCGCATACGAACAGGGAGTGAAAACCCTACATTCTGAAGCCCGACTCCCAAGCTCAGCACCATTTTGTTCACCTGATACTCTGCTCAGAGAAGGATCAACTACCCAGATGGTGAATGTAGGAACTCCATTCGTAAATGAACAACTGCCACTTTTATAACCCAGAATGAATGTGAGCAGTGTCCAGGAATGACCACAGCTGAGGAAGCAGATAAACTGTCCAGCTGAGGACGCACGTGGGATCTGCAAGCATCCACCTGCCTTTCACAAGATCCTGCCTAGACTCCTGCCTTCCCTTTCTTTACTAACTCCTAATTGACACTGATTCCTTCCAGCTCTGAAATCCTATGAAGTTATATTAAATTTAGATAACCAATAAACCCCTCCTTTCTAGGAAATAGCACTCCAGGCAGTATTTACTTTCAGAACTTGGGCTGCTTGAGAGTTGGCTGCTCCCAGGATACCCGGTAGGGCCTCTGGTTACACAGTGGAGCTTGCAAGTGAAAAACATTCAACTGAGACAGGTTGGTGCTAGTGAGGAATATTTTGCTATTTCCACCAGAGAGAGCTTCCTACTTCATTGCGGAGTGAATCTATCTTCACCTTAAACATTCCCAAGGAGTCAGACTTACAATTTGCGCTAATGACTTTTAGAGCTCCTTACAAATTGGTACCCCAGGCAGCTGCCCAACTGGCTACTTTTTTTTTTTTTTTTTTTTTTGCTGCGCCCTGCGCTTGCGGGATCTCAGTTCCCCGACCAGGTATGGAACCCGTGCCCCCTGAAGTGGAAGCGAGGAGTCCTAACCACTGGACTACCAGGGAATTCCCACAACTGGCCCACCCCGTGGTATGGTTCCATGTCTCATTCCAACTCAGACTTACTAAATCAAAATTTCCAAGGCTTGAGAATCTATCCATTTTTTAAGCACCATAATTAATGCTAAAGCACAGCCAGGCTGAAAACTGCTGAGCTAAGCAACTCCTCTTTCTTGGCTCCCATGTCTAAATGGCCATTCTAAATGATTCTGGAATCTCTCTCCTATCCATTCTGACTGCCAGTTCCTTGACCCAAACTCTTGTCTCACTCACAGAACTCTTGGAGGGACTCCCAGGCCCTGCTTTTGCTCCTCCCAATCCATCCTGCACATCACTACAAAAATGTAAATGTGGACCAGCCACTGGCCTGCTCCCCATAACTCCTGGGATTAAATGCAAATTCCTCAGCATAGCTTTCAAGGTCCTTCAGCGTTTGACTTCTGATGACCTCTCAGGCCTCTTACACATTTCTAAACCTTCTTAAGTGCAGTTCCCTCCATCTCAAAGCCTTTTCTCTTTTTTTAAAAATTAATTTATTTTTTGCTGCGTTGGGTCTTCGATGCTGAGCGTGGGCTTTCTCTAGTTGTGGCGAGCAGGGGCTGCTCTTCGTTGCGGTGCACGGGCTTCTCATTGCGGTGGCTTCTCTTGTTGCAGAGCACAGGCTCTAGGCGCGCAGGCTTCAGTAGTTGTGGCACGTGGGCTCAGCAGTTGTGGCTCACGGGCTCTAGAGTGCAGGCTCAGTAGTTGTGGCACACAGACTTAGTTGCTCCGCAACATGTGGGATCTTCCCGGACCAGGGCTCTAACCCGTGTCCCCTGCATAGGCAGGCGGATTCTTAACGACTGCGCCACCAGGGAAGTCCCTCAAAGCCTTTTCCTGATACACTCATTTCTAACCAGACACACCTCCACCGCCATTCACCCCCACCCCCAAATCCTCTCTATTCTGAAGACCCAGCACAGCATGTTCCCTGAAGTTATTACCTTGTTAGTCTCTCTCATGGACCTTGGACTCCCTAGAGGAAGGGACCATTCTGGGCCTTCTGTGTCCACTTGCCTAGCACCAAGTAACAGCTCAGTAAATGCTTTTGAATAAAGGAATAAGAGAGAAGACTGGGGTTCAATAATGAATCCGCCGCTCACCACGCATGGGTACTCAGTAAAGCAACTCTGCTCCAATGGCTTCACGTTCCTCGCCTGACAAATAAGAACCATCATCCCTGCCCAGCCCACCTCCCTGGATTCCTACAACCATATAATGGGTTCATATAAATTACATCATCCAGAACAAAGCCTGTGTCATGACAAACTTTCAAAAACATTTGTTGAATCCATGAATGAAGGAATGAATGAATAAGAAAGAAGCTTCCTTTGTGGCTAACATCCAGTTTACATTTTCTCTTTTTATCTTCACTCACCGAACCACTGTATTTTAGAGGGCAGCAGTGTACTCAGCCAAAAGAATTACGTATTTCACAACCCCACTTGCAAAAAGGGACAGTCAATGGGAAGTAAATGGAAGTCATTGAGTGGGGACCACAGGAAGCTCTTCCCAGGGGCCTGGCATTGCTTTGATATCGCTCAGCAAATATTCACTCCCCTTTGCCCTGCTGTGAACAGAGCATGTGTCTGTGCCACTGTCGTTTGGCTTGGCCATGGACTCACCATAACCGTTAGAATGTGAGCAAGTAGAGGCATTATATTTGCTTGTGCAGCATCACTTGGCTTTCATTCTGGGGGTTCACCATGTAAAGAACAAGCCCTGGGTAGCCACTACCCTCTAGTCTGAGCCCTAGAATGAGATACGTGGGACAGACCTGAGCCCAACTCACTGCGTGGAGTCAAACACAGCTGCCCCAGAGGCATGAGGATAAACGCTGTGGTTGGAAATCACTGAGTCTTAGAGAAGTTTGTTCCATGACATTATTACAGTAAAAGTTGAGGCACACAGGTAGGAGGGCCAAGCGCTTAGAGAGTCAATCTAGGACAAAAGGGTTCCCAGGTCAAAAAAAGAGCCCTATCATACCAAAAAGTCCCATAATAACATAATATAAAACAAATTATTATACATATATGTGCTATTACTTCAACATAAAAATATAGAAACAGATATCATATTAAATTATCTGTTATTCTATATTATTTATTTTTGTTTCATAAATTCTATTATTTAAACAAAACAAAAATAGGACTACTTAGCAATAGTAATTAGTAGCAATGAAAAATATATGTGAGAAAAATATAACAAAATTTTGGTTTCTTTCTCTCCTCTCATATAGCAATTTATTTAAACTCTTTATTGGATATTTATATAAACTATATCATTGTATATTCTTAAGCTATATAAATGTAAGCTTGCTTAAAAAGATAACAGAAATGTAATAGGACTACTTAAACAGATATTACCTAGATTTAATTTAAAAATAACAGTATGGGCATCCCTGGTGGCACAGCGGTTGAGAGTCGGCCTGCCGATGCAGTGGACTCGGGTTCATGCCCCGGTCTGGGAAGATCCCACATGCCGCAGAGCGGCTGGGCCCATGAGCCATGGCCGCTGAGCCTGCGTGTCCGGAGCCTGTGCTCTGCAACGGGAGAGGCCACAACAGTGAGAGGCCTGCGTACCGCAAAAAAATTAAAAAAATAAAAAATAACAATATGCTTCCTTCTATCCCATAATATAGTAGGATATTTTTACTCTCCTGTCAAAGATAAACTTCACTTTGACCTGTAGCTGTGCTCTTATCAAGTGTATGTTTCATTGATTCCTAGCATCAGTCCAGTGTGATAACATCAAGCTAAATATCCTCTCAACAAAGGCATTTGACCATGGGAAACTTAGGATTCTACTTACTAGGTTTATCTTATGAACCTGCAACAGCAGGCTTATAAACTTATAGGAATTAGTTTCCAGCTCTCCAAAAATGTCCATCTACTTTGTATCTACAGGTTTGTTTTGGTAGAGCAGCTGTTTGTCAGTCAGTTACTTTGCATCTGTAAATTCATCAGATGGGCTATCTATGTCTGAAATGTCCATCATTTTTAAACACTCTGAAGCATGTTGGATGTCATCATAAGTTAAACCTCTCTTTCTCAGGGAAAATAGTTTAAAGCACAGAGATAATCTGAAGTTGTAAAATTAAATTCTAAATCAGTTACAGTTTTAATAAATAAATTGGGATTAATGGATACACACTACTATATATAAAATAGATAACCATCTAGAAGGACCTACTGTATAGCACAGGGAGCTATGTTCAATATCTTGTAATAACCTATAATGGAAGAGAATCTGAAAAAGAATACAAGTATATATCTATCTATCTATCTATCTATCTATTTGTATATGAACCACTTTGATGTACACCTGAAACATTGTAAATCAACTATACTTCAATTAAAAAAAATTTTTTTTTTAAATTAATTGAGAAAGTCCTGTTTAAACTGGCTGCCCTTTTCTGGTGACACTTTTTTGGAGTTCTAAAGCAGTCTTACTTCCAAATATCAAGTCATTTTTTGCTTGTATGAGTTTTTGTTGCAACCTATCCATAACATCTAATGACTCAGGTGTACTCAGTTCATCCTTTTTCAGACTTTGTGGCCTCTTCAAAGATCATCAAACAGCTTTGGAGAAAGAGCATATAAATTGTTTTGCTATAATACTTTTCTCCACTCTCATTAATATATTTCCAAATTAAAGAAGGACATTGTTACAAACTGAATGTGCCCCCAACCCCAAAATTCATATGTTGAAGCCCTAACCCCCCAGTGTGGCTGTATTTGGAGATGGAGCCTCTAAGGAAGTAATTAAGATTAAATGAGGTCATAGGTGGGGCCCTGGTCCATTAGGATTAGTGTCTTTATAAGAAAAGACTCCAGAGAGCTTGGTTTCTCTTTCTCTCCACATGCTCACAAAGAAGAGGTCATTTGAGCAGCCGTCTGCAACCCATGGAGAGAGGCCTCACCAGTCACCAACCCTGCTGGCACCTTGATCTTGGACTTCCAGTGTCCAGAACTTTTCTCCACAGTGTGCAGTATGCTCTGTTTGGTTATTCACTGCCCTAATCCAGATGTACACGTCCTTCAATCTGTCATTAAAATAAGTCATTTAGCAATGGAATAGAATAGAGAGCCCAGAAATAAACCCACACACCTACGGTCAATTAATCTTCGATACAGGAGGCAAGAATATAAAAGGGGAAAAAGTCTCTTCAGCAAGTGGTGCTGGGAAAGTTGGACAGCTGCATGTAAATCAATGACATTAGAACACACCCTCACACCATGCACAAAAATAAACTCAAATTGGCTTAAAGACTTAAACATAAGACACAACACCATGAAACTCCTAGAAGAGAGTATAGGCAAAACATTCTCTGACATAAATCGTACCAATGTTTTCTTAGGTCAGTCTCCCAAGGCAATAGAAATAAAAACAAACATAAAAAAAATGGGACCTGGGCTTCCCTGCTGGTGCAGTGGTTGAGGGTCCGCCTGACGATGCAGGGGACACGGGTTCGTGTCCGGTCCGGGAAGATCCACATGCCGCACAGCGGCTGGGCCCGTGAGCCATGGCTGCTGAGCCTGCGCGTCCGGAGCCTGTGCTCCACAACGGGAGAGAGCACAACAGTGAGAAGCCCGCATACCACAAAAAAAAAAAAAAAAAAGGACCTAATCAAACTTACAAGCTTTTGCACAACAAAGGAAACCAATGAAATGACAACATATGGAATAGGAGAAAATATTTGCAAATGATGCAACTGACAAGAGCTTAACCTCTAAAATATACAAACAGCTCATACAACTCAAAAAAAAAAAACCAAAAAAAACCCAACCCAACCGAAAAATGGGCAGAAGGGGCAGAAGACATTAATCGACACTTCTCCAGAGAAGACATACAGATGGCCAGTGCACACAGGAAAAGAGGCTCCACGTCACTCATTATTACAAAGTCTACAAATAACAAATGCTGGAAAGGGCGTGGAGAAAAGGGAACCCTCCTACACTGTTGGTCGGAATGTGAGTTGGTGCAGCCACTATGAAAAACAGTATGGAGGTTCCTCGGAAAACTCAAAATGGAATTACCATATGATCCAGCAATCCCACTCCTGGGCAGATACCTGGACAAAACTCTAATTCAAAGAGATACATGCATCCCTATGTTCATAGCAGCACTATTCACAATAGCCAAGACATGGAAACAACCCAAATGTCCATCAACAGATGAATGGATAAAGAAGATGTGGTACATATATACAATGGAATACTACTCAGCCATAAAAAAGAAAGAAAGAATGCCATTTGCAGCAACATGGATACAACTAGTTATTATCATACTAAGAAAGAGAAAGACAAATACCATATGATATCACTTATATGTGGAATCTAAAATATGCCACAAATGAACCTATCTACAAAATAGAAATAGACTCACAGACATAGAGAACAGACTTGTGGTTGCCAAGGGGGAAGAGGAGAGGGAGAGGGATGGACTGGGAGTTAGTAGATGCAAACTATTACATCTAGAATGGACAAACAACAAGGTCCTCTTGTATAGCATAGGGAACTATATCCAATCTACTGGGATAAACCATAATGGGAAAGAATATAAAAAAGAGAATGTATGTATGTGTATAACTGAGTCACTTTGCTGAACAGCAGAGACTGGCACAACATCGTAAATCAACTATATTTCAATAAAAAAATAAGTCATTTAGCCTTCTTTTCAGTGATGTCTGTGTCATACTGGCACTGGTAGGATAATCATTCTTCTTTTCATTATCTGAACTCTTAGAAAACATGGTCATGATATTCAGTGTCAAAAATTAAACTAGCACTATCTCAATACAAAGTCCAATAGTTAATCCACAAGCAAAATGAAAAATAGACTGTTAGTGCTCATGATTACAACACACTTAAGGTGGACATTTAAGTCACATCATTTGGAGTGACGTTACAATGAATGCTCCAGTTTTGTGAACCATAAATCATGGTTGCCTGCATCAATGGTAAGGGAAAAAAATAAGCAACAGCAACTACAGAAGGCAGATAATCTATGCCATATCCATCTGACACTAAAAATCGTATTGCTTTCAGCCCCTATTTTTCAGGTAGCCTTGTGGGGTTCTATATTCTCCCCCAGACTTCTGCATCCATCACCAAAAACTGGGACTTTCTGTTTCCTGAGGAGGGGTTTCCTGGGATGCTAAACTTTCAGTGCTAAAACTGGGACAGTAGTGAGCAACCCAGGGGGTTAGTCACCCTTGCCTAAAGGAAGCTCGGAGTCTATATCAGTTATATCAACTTCCAGAATGGATGGATTCAATGAGTAATTAGCTACACCTACTGAGCATCCACAATGATCAGGTATATAGTGCAATGTTTCTTCATGTGCATTTAATTTTTTAAAAAATATTTATAATAGCCCCACAAGTACATGTTATAGTCTCCATTTTATCGATGGAAAAAGTAAGCCTCAAAATCTAGGCTCCACCACTCAAGGAATTGGGGAAAAGTGTAAAATGGATTTTTGTCCTTGCCTTGGCTAGAGAGGAACCATATCTGTGTAAACTAAGGGTCAGACACACTGTCAAAGAGGAGAAAATTCAATAACTCTAAGGGAAAGACAACAAATTATAGAGGGGTGAGTTAGGGCCTGCCAGTCTCACTGCCCTTTGCGCCCTCCAGGTGGCTCCTTTTGTTTCTGGAACATTAGGACCTTGTTTTATTAAGAGGTGCATCCCTTATGCAGTAATTCTTAAACTTTGTCTCTAATGGCAGGTCAGAGAAAATTTAGACTCAAGGCACATGACCAGGGATGAGGCTGTAAACCACCTTATGGTCAGCATGTACTTTAACGTTAAAATAATTAAATCATTATTAAAATGTTTAAATACACTTTGACTTTGTATTTCAAAATCCTTGTCTGAAATTACTGCTCCAGAAAGCAGTAACTATGGGAAAGCTAATTAACATTTATATTCCTTATAAAAGCAAATATGAAATGATGCCTTCCCTCTCTATTCCACAGTCTCTGAGAATTGAGAAGAAATAATTTACATAAGACATATTCTTTAAGCTTATTACTATTTGGGGAGTCAAGGCTCCATGCTTCTGTCACGACTGTATTTTTTTTTTTTCTGAAATTCTACCACCTAGTTCTCACCTGTAAAACAGTCACAGCTCAGCCAAGCAGGACATACCACATTTAAAGGCTAGTTCCCTGGTCCAGACCAAAGAGTTAAGATAATCAGTATCTCATTTTCAAACTTATTTATCTTGTGTTCCAAGTGTAGGCAACAAGGTAAGTATTGGCTATTTCAGATTTATTATCTTATCACCACAGATCTGAGCAACACTGTAATAAAGAGTATAACTTCATGACTGATATTTGATCACTAACAGCTTTCAAGCCTCTTTTCCCCCTCTTCTCCTATTGCCCCACACCTGGACAGGCTTGTAAGAAACCCTGCGGGCACCCTCTCCTCGTGCCAGTGGAAGTTCAAACCATGCCAGCCCCTGCAGGCACAGTTAGAACCCTCACCCCAACGCTACTACCTACACAAAAAGAATATCCAAATGGCCAATAAGGATATGAAAAAGGTACTCAACATCATTAGTCATTAGGGAAATATAACTAAAACCACAATATGTTACATCTATACTAACACCAGAATGGCTAATATTAAAAAGACTACCCAGGGGCTTCCCCGGTGGTCCAGTGATTAAGACTCCGTGCTTCCAATGCAGAAGGCATGGGTTCAATCTGTGTTCCGGTAACTAGAAAAGACTATGAAGGAGGAGGCTGCAGAGTATCTAAGACTCTCATACACTGCTGGAAGCAGGATACTTCATTACAACTATTTTGTAAAACTTTTGGCAGTATCTGTCAAAGCCAAGCGTATGCCTAACCTGTGTGATGCAACAATTCCACTCATAAAATAATTAATTAATATAAAATTATATCAATGTATCTATCTACCTATAGATATTCAAGAGATATACATGAATAGGTCAGTCAAAAGGCATGTAAAAGAACATTCATAGTATTTACAAAAGCCCCAAATCTGAAGCCACCCAAATATCCATCAACCAGTGGTATACTCAGTCAAAGGAATAGTACTCAGCAATTTTAAAAAGCCTCTGCTACACGTAACAACATGGATAAACCTCACAGACAAAATGTGGTAAAAGCATCTAAACATAAAAGAGCAGATACTAAATTATTTTGTTTGTCATCTACACTAACCTATAGTAAGAGAAATCATTACAGTGGTTGACCCTTGGGAGGAGGCTGACTGGCAGAAGACGTGAGGAAGCCATCTGGGCTATCTTGATCTGGGTAGCGGGCACGATACACCTCACTGTTTGCCTCTACTGGAGCCTACCTTGCTATTCTCAAGCTTGCTTTTTCTTACTTAGCAATATATTGTGACCATTCCCATGTCAATAAAAGTAGCTCTCTTTCATCAACTTTAAGTTGCTGTCACCTTTTTTTATTAAACATACTTTCAGGAATCTTGTCTCCTTAAGCAAGTTACAAATGCTACAAGGGCAGGGGCTCTATCTTGCAAATCACATGAAGAAAGAGAATTTGGAGCTGTGGAGAGAGACAGGCCTGGTTTTAAAACTGAATTTCACCACTTTGGGCTGTATAAGCTTGGACAAATAATGCACCCATTCAGCCTCAGTTTCCTCATCTATAAAATGGGGATATAATGCCTACCTCATGAAGTTTATTAGAAAGTTTTACATAGACAATGAATGGAAGGAACGTGATACCTAATGGGTGCTCATCAAACGACAGCTGTCTTCTCTTCCAGGCTCATCAAGCCTCATCTCTTCCTTGCTCACAGAGCCCTCAGAAAAGCTATGATGATTCTCTTACCTCGTTCCTGGAACCAAGCAGCAGTCTAGAGACTAAGTGCAGGGCAGCATCAGCTCAGCGTGCTTCCTAATGCCAATCGCTCCTTCTCAAGGTCAGGAGACACTGTCTAGCTGATCACACCATTTAAGACCTGAGGATGAATTCCGAGAACGCATAGTAATGTGTATCGTGAATTGCTCTCCCCAGTCACAGACAGCAATCCCCTCAGAAGGCATAAAAATGAGGAAGTGCGCTGAACTTCAAGGCTGGCAGGTGGGGTTTGACAGAGACCACCTAGGCTAGTCCCAGAATCAGGAGTATAAGAGAAATGTTTTAAATAATGAGGATTTGAAGAAGTAAATAGCACCCCTGCATGGCCAACATTCCGTATGGAATCAATAACAGGCATTAATTCAACAACCTCTTGCCATAGCCATTGTACAGACCTTAACCTGAGCAAGCCCCACCTCACTCCTTTTTTTTTTGCGGTACGCGGGCCTCTCACTGTTGTGGCCTCTCCCGTTGCGGAGCACAGGCTCCGGACGCGCAGGCTCAGTGGCCATGGCTCATGGGCCTAGCCGCTCCGCGGCATGTGGGATCTTCTCAGACCGGGGCACGAACCCGTGACCCCTGCATTGGCAGGCATACTCTCAACCACTGCACCACCAGGGAAGCCCCTTTTAAAAAAAATAATAAATTTATTTATGGCTGCGCTGGGTCTTTGTTGCTGCGCGTGGGCTTTCTCTAGTTGCAGCGAGCGGGGGCTACTCTTCATTGTGGTGCGTGGGCTTCTCACTGCAGTGGCCTCTCTTGTTGTGGAGCACAGGCTCTAGGCATGCAGGCTTCAGTAGTCGTGGCACGCAGGCTCAGTAGTCGTGGCTCGTGGGCTCAGTAGTTGTGGCTTGAGGGCTCTAGAGCGCAGGCTCAGTAGTTGTGGCACACGGACTGAGTTGTTCTGCAGCATGTGGGATCTTCCTGGACCAGGGCTCGAACCTGTGTCCCCTGCAACGGCAGGCGGATTCTTAACCACTGCACCACCAGGGAAGTCCCCCACCCCACTCCTATATTCTGCTCTCTGATCTTTCAATGTGGGTGGGATTCATGAAACTGTATTTCTTGCCAGACTCCTGCCTTCCACTGTATATGGCTGTCTATCTTCTTGCAGGTTTCCTAAGCAATACGAGGACAGATGCCAGGACTTATTCACAAATGTAATCTTGGCACCTATCACGATGCTTGGCACAAAGAATGAGCTTAATAAATGTCTGCCGAATAAACGAATGTTGACGTGCTTGAACTGTCCAATATATGCTGTAACTACTGATTGCAGAAATCATTTCACTCACTCACTTGATCCAAGATTTATTAAGTATCTCCTACGTGCCATGAACTACATAAGGTGCCAGGGTGACAAAGATGACTAGAACGGTATCCTCTGCCCACAAGGATCTCCAGGTGGGAGAGAGAAGGTGTGGAAGTGAATAATATGACCAGAGCTACCACAAAGGAATGAGCAGGCTGCTCTTGACACCTGCCTGAATAGGTGGGCTAAGGCTTCTGAGCCAGCTGACTGTTTGGGATGAGTAGCAGCTCTCTAAGTGGGCAACTCGGGAAGGGGAGGCGTTCTACTCAAAGGGAACGGGATGCTGTGCATGAGGCTGGGTCAGGGTCACTTTGCATTGGCCAAAACAAGTCTCATGGCCAAGCCTGACTTCAACAGAGTGTGAAGAATAACCCTCCCGGGAGGCGCACTGCGCAGACGCAGCTGGTCGGCTCCTTTCCCCCTGGCGCTTCTGCCCAGCTCTGGCGGACAAGTCTCGACCTCGTGCGCGCCCCTCCCCCCCGGGACCGCTCCCTCCCCCTTCTCGACGTAGTCGAAGATAAACAATAGTTGGCCGGTGAGCGCCGAGTGTGCATCCCGCTGCCGCATTCGGGCGGGCTGCGTGGGACCGGCGGGATCTCGGCCAGCCTGCCATGGCGGGGCTGTACTCCCTGGGAGTGAGCGTCTTCTCAGACCAGGGCGGGAGGAAGTACATGGAGGACATTACTCAGATCGTGGTGGAGCCCGAGCCCACGGCTGAAGAAGAACCCTCGCCGCGGCGGTCTCTCTCTCAGCCGTTGCCTCCGCAGCGGTCACCGCTGGCTTTTCCTGGCGGCGAAATCTCGGGGAAAGGCCCGGCGGTGGCAGCCCGAGAGGCTTGCGACGCGCCGCCGGACGCCGGGGCCTCGCCGGCTCCCGGCTGCTGCTGTCGCCGTCGTTCCTCAGTGGCCTTTTTCGCCGTGTGCGACGGGCACGGCGGGCGGGAGGCGGCACAGTTTGCCCGGGAGCACTTGTGGGGTTTCATCAAGAAGCAGAAGGGCTTCACCTCTTCCGAGCCGGCGAAGGTGTGCGCTGCCATCCGCAAAGGCTTCCTCGCCTGTCATCTCGCCATGTGGAAGAAACTGGCAGAATGGCCAAAGACTATGAAAGGTCTTCCCAGCACGTCAGGGACAACTGCCAGTGTGGTCATCATACGGGGCCTGAAGATGTATGTAGCTCATGTGGGTGACTCGGGGGTGGTTCTTGGAATTCAGGATGACCCAAACGATGATTTTGTCAGAGCTGTGGAGGTGACACAGGACCATAAGCCAGAACTTCCCAAGGAAAGAGAACGAATTGAAGGACTTGGTGGGAGCGTGATGAACAAGTCTGGGGTGAATCGTGTAGTTTGGAAACGACCTCGGCTCACTCACAGTGGACCTGTGAGAAGGAGCACAGTCATTGACCAGATTCCATTTCTGGCAGTAGCAAGAGCACTTGGTGATTTCTGGAGCTATGATTTCTTCAGTGGTGAGTTTGTGGTGTCACCTGAACCAGACACAAGTGTCCACACTCTTGATCCCCAGAAGCACAAGTATATTATCTTGGGGAGTGATGGTCTTTGGAATATGATTCGACCTCAAGATGCCATCTCAATGTGCCAGGACCAAGAGGAGATAAAATACCTGATGGGTGAGCATGGACAGTCTTGTGCCAAAATGCTTGTGAATCGAGCTCTAGGCCGCTGGAGGCAGCGTAGCCTTCGAGCGGATAACACTAGTGCCATAGTAATCTGCATCTCTCCAGGAGTGGGCACTCAGGGAGATTTCACCAATGAAGACGAGCTCTATCTGAACCTGACTGACAGCCCTTCCTATAATAGTCAAGAAACCTGCGTGATGACTCCTTCTCCATGTTCTACACCACCAGTCAAGTCACTGGAGGAGGACCCATGGCCAAGGCTGAACTCTAAGGACCACATACCTGCTCTTGTTCGTAGTAATGCCTTCTCAGAGAATTATTTAGAAGTCCCAGCTGAGATAGCTCGAGGGAATGTCCAGGCTGCAGTCATATCCTCAAAAGATCCAGAGCCACTTGAAGAAAATTGCACTAAAGCCCTGACTTTAAGGATACATGATTCTTTGAATAATAGCCTGTCAGTTGGCCTTGTGCCTACCAATTCAACAAACACCATCATGGACCAAAAAAACTTAAAGATGTCGATCCCACGTCAAATGAAAGCTCAAGAAGTTGAAAGAACCCCTCCAACAAACTTCAAAAGGACATTAGAAGAATCCAACTCTGGCCCTCTTGTGAAGAAGCATAGACGAAATGGTTTAAGTTGAAGCAGCGGTGCTCAGCCTGCAAGCCTCCCCACAAACTCACAGCGAAAGAACTCTCTTAAACTTACCATGCGACGCAGACTTAGGGGCCAGAAGAAAATTGGAAATCCTTTACTTCACCAGCACAGAAAAACTGTTTGTGTTTGCTGAAATATATCTGGAATTTTTTTTTCCAAACTTCTAAGAGGGCTTTATGAATTTGGTGCCGAAGCTGAACTGTTTTTAAGGGGACAAAATAAAAATAGTATACAGTTTGACTTTTTGGAATTCAACAGTTTTATCCTGGCCCTGTACTTGCTTGTATTATAAATGTGAATTTTGTAGATGTTAGGGTATAAGTTGCTATAAAATGTGTGTAAATTTGTATCCTTCACACAAACTCAGTCTCTTACACTGATACACATTAAATGTAACAACAGGGCTAAAGGTTTAAAAAAAAATCAAAAGAATCTATTCGATTTTAGAAATACATTTAAACTTTTAAAAATGCTTATTAAGAAATTTGTATAAGTCACGTGTGATGAAAGCTACACAACTTTTTAAAGTAAATTATGAAGCAAACTGGAAAAGTGATGTATTTTCATAGTGACCTGTGTTCCACTTAATGTTTCTTAGAGACAACTAGTGTCTTTTAAAAATTATTCTTTATTTCTGATTTCATAATTCAGAACTAAATTTTTCATAGAAGCAGAAGTGTTGAGCCATGCAAAAGTAGCTGGGTTTTAGTCTCCTTGTCCTAATTAAAATACTATGCAGTATCTCTTATTTCTTTCAGTAGCATTTTTTCTAAACATTAATCATCAGATTTGCTCACCAAATCTTTGAAGTAGAAGGAGGTAGGTTTGCCTAAAAAGATGCCCTTCTCAATCATCCTGGACTTTCAGTGGCATTAGTGGGTCTTAGAAGTAGTTATATCCTCTCTAGTGTTTGCATAAAATATGTGAAGTTTTTCTTGCTATGTCAATAACAGATGGTGCTGCTAATTCCCAACATTTCTTAAATTGTTTTATATATCCTATGGTTTTCATTGATTATATGGACATGTTTATTCATCTAATAAAATCAGTGAACTGTTAAAAAAAAAAAAAGAATAACCCTCCCACAGAGAGAATAAGTGACTCTTTGGTGAATGATAATATGAGCTCATTGCCCATGTGAGCAGTCCTCCCCACAGACAGTAAGCTCCAGGACTGTTTGATACCAGTCAACTTTTCCAGTCGAAGATCGACCAGAGGGCTTCCCTGGTGGCGCGGTGGTTGAGAGTCCACCTGCCGATGCAGGGGACACGGGTTCGTGCCCTGGTCCGGGAAGATCCCACATGCCGCAGAGCGGCTGGGCCCGTGAACCATGGCCGCTGAGCCTGTGCGTCCAGAGCCTGTGCTCCGCAACGGGAGAGGCCACAACAGTGAGAGGCCCGTGTACCGCAAAAAAAATAAAGATCGACCAGAATTCAGGAATTGAGGGGAACCTACAGAGTGTCTCTCACATTTGATGAGGCCAACCCACCAGGTACTGGCTTTATCAGTTTTCTCTTTGACCGAGAAGCCCAGTGATCTGGCCATGTTGTGTGTACTTTCCTTCTTTGTCCCATTCTTCAGAATAGGATAGTCAGAGAGAAGACCTGTCCATCTTTGGCTTTGTTTAACAGACCTTCTATTACTACTGACCTATTGCAACAAATACTCACATTCTCATCTGGTCCCTCAACAGTCACTCAGTATGCCCTCCTAGCTCCTCCAAACTCAGGGACATTAATAAAACCTTGCTCAAATCTCCTCTACTTGCTGCCTAAGAAACAGAAACTTTCTCAGAAAAGGCTTTGAGTCATCCCTCAGGATCAATTCAGATCCATCTACACAAGTCCTTAAGAATGAAGAAAAGTCCTTAAGAATTGAGGCAAAAGGTAGTATTGTTATGTGTTCTCTTCTCTTTTGTATTCTTTTCAGGACAAGATCAGTCTCAAGGATGGGGAATTAGAGAGTTGGACGTCTGTGCTCAAATCATCATATTAAGTTAAACATTTCTGAGTGGTATTTTATTTTATTTTATTTTTTTATTATTATTATTATTTTGCGGTATGTGGGCCTCTCACTGTTGTGGCCTCTCCCGTTGCAGAGCACAGGCTCCGGACGCGCAGGCCCAGCGGCCATGGCTCAGGGGCCCAGCTGCTCCGTGGCATATGGGATCTTCCCGGATCGGGGCACGAACCCGTGTCCCCTGCATCGGCAGGCGGACTCTCAACCACTGCGCCACCAGGGAAGCCCCTGAGTGGCATTTTAAAATATAAAATTTCAATTGGTTGTACCATATCCCTATTGCCTACAAGTTGGTAGATGCAGTGAAATTTAGAAGGACGTAACCCACTTTCTAGCAATGTTAACAAATTTTGCTGTGTCAGTTCCCATTGTACTACAACACTCAATAAAGAAAAAATAAACTTCTAATTTTGTTATAATTACACAGGCTTTTCTGAGGTATCAATATGCCTGGAGCAAAAACTTTATTAAAGTCAAATCCTGCAACATGGTGCTCTCAGGACATTGTTTCAGGTATTATCTCAATAACCCTCCACCGTATAGTGTCCATTTGAGGGCTTCTCGTCCATTCCAGTTGCTGGACTGGTGGTTGGTTCTCCTGGCATGGATGGCATGCAACGCAGATTCTATCACAGGGTGGCACAAGACTCAGGTGCCTAATTAGGTACCAGCATATTCTTGGCATTGGAAATATACTGAGGCATAGCCACTTCTCCTCACTAAACACTGTATTGCTTAAAATTAATTCAATTTTTAGCAAGTCCAAGCAGCTATCAGCTTCTTGTCATACATGCCTATCTCAACAGTTGGCTCTGCTACATAAACGATCAGATCTTCACATACACACTCGTTTAGGTAACATTGATTGCCAGCCAACATGGTTCTCTAGCCTTCTTCCCCATCGCCAGGCTCTGATAAATTCTAAAGTTGCTTTCCCCAACTTTTCTGTCTTTTGTTCCTATTATTTTCTGTAAGTGTCTGACTCCTCACCAGTAAGGCCTCTGAGTAAGATCTTCAGCTCTGAGTATGGAAGGGAAGAGAGACGCTGCGACTGGCCCTTCCAGGCTCCGTGTATGGAGCCTGGTCACGGGAGGTCTTTCAGCGGCAGGGCCAGGAGTAGTGAAGAGAGAGAAGCCTGGGATACCTACCTCAAGAACCTAGAGTGGGGCACAAAACAGCAATAGGGGTAGATGAAAAACGAAAGTGGTGCAACCATGGTCACACGTGGAGACATACTCACTGAATTTGAATTCAAACCTCTCAGTAAACCCCCACGTATTCATTTGTAAAATTCTGACAATAGGACTTCCCTGGTGGCGCAGTGGTTAAGAATCCGCCTGCCAATGCAGGGGACACGGCAAGATCTCACATGCTCCAGAGCCACTAAGCCTGTGCGACAAGACTACTGAGTCTGAGCTCTAGAGCCCGTGAGCCAAAACTACTGAGCCCTCAAGCCACAACTACTGAAGCCTGCGCACCTAGAGCCTGTGCTCCGCAGCAAGAGAAGCCACCGCAATGAGAAGCCGGTGCACCGCAACGAGGAGTAGTCCCCACTCGCTGCAGCTAGAGAAAGCCCACGTGGAGGAACGAAGACCCAACACAGGCTAAATAAATAAATAAATAAATAAATAAACATATTTATTTATTTATTTATGGGGAAAAAATTGTGACAATTATAACCCCTTACTACAGAGAGCTATTATACCATTGAGATAAAGAATATAAACTCCACACAATAATACTTGGCTCATGTTAGGTGCTCAAGAAGATGTGGTGTACATATATATGAAATATGATGCAGCCATTAAAAAAATGAAGTAATGCCATCTGCAACAAAATGGATGGATGTAGAGGTGATCAAACTAAGTGAACACAGTCAGACAAAGACAAATATCATAGGATAACACTTATAGGTGGAATGTAAAAATTGATACAAATGACAACTTGACAAAACAGAAACAGGCTGGCAGACTTCAAAAAGACATTTATGTTTACCAAAGGGGAAAGGTGGGCAGGGGGGATAAATTAGGAGGTTGGCATTAACATACACACACGCACACACACACACACACATATATATAAAATAGATCATCAACAGGGACCTACTATACAGAACAGGGAACTCTACTCAGCACTCCGTAATAACCTAAATGGGGAAAGAATTCGAAAAACAACAGACATATGGATATCTATAACTGCATCAAGTTGCTGTGCACCTAAA
Source organism: Hyperoodon ampullatus (assembly GCF_949752795.1). NCBI lineage: Eukaryota > Metazoa > Chordata > Mammalia > Artiodactyla > Ziphiidae > Hyperoodon > Hyperoodon ampullatus. Next base: position 46,879,480 of record NC_136923.1, on the reverse strand, counting down.
ACAAAAACAACGTTGTACATCAACTCTACTCCAATTTAAAGTAAAAGTTAAATGAAAAACAACACAAAAAAAAAATAAGGAAAGAAATGCCTACTCTGTTACCCTCAGGCCTAGTGACCTGGGCTGGTGTCACATCCCTGGAGCCTGAGCAGCCTTGGGTCCCATGGCTGGAGTACGCTGGTGCTGAGGGAGCCAGCGGGGAGGACGTGCCAACAAATGAGCCCTGCCCGGACTCAGAGTGCCCCGTCCCCTCTAGGTGGGACTACGATCACCAGATCCAGGCAGGCCCTCCTACACCTAAGCCAAGCCTACTGCACCCAAAAGATGGTGGACCCTCTGGGCTCAAAGAGCGTTAACAAGGGACCTGGTCACCAGGTCCCCTAGTGGTAAGGTCCCCACCTCCAGCCTCCTTCCTTAGAGTAGCCCCATGTACGGACGACAGCACCCTCAGCAGAGTGGTTATGCAGGGATTGGCATCTGCCAGGGTAAGGGGGAAAAAGGAATGAGGCACAAGCCCTTGAGTCTTTGTGCTGGCACTCTTTTACAAGCCAGGAACACAACTTTCCCTAAGGCTCTGGTTGCCTGAGTCACCACACTGGAGCATGAAGAAATCCTGCCGCCTTGTGGCCGCTTCCTGTAACAACAGCTATAAACCCGCTGCTGCTGGGCACTTAATGTTCACAAGGCCTGAGGGGCGTTAAGTGATACCTGCCCTCAAGTAACGTGCTGGGTAGGTCATCGAAGAAGAATTCAAAAATGGGAAGACTTTCCAGAAGCCCATTTCAAGAGATAACTTTTACTCACACTGTTTAAGGAAAAATAATAATAAAAGCACATGAAAAGATGCTCAACGTGGCTAATTATCAGAGAAATGCAAATGAAAATGACAACGAGCTATCACATCGCACCAGTCAGAATGGCCATCATCAAAATGTCTACAAACAATAAATGTTGGAGAGGGTGTGGAAAAAAGGGAACCCTCCTCGCTGTTGGTGAGAATGGAAACTGGTTAAGAGCCACTGTGAAGAACAGTATGGAGGTTCCTTAAAAAACTAAAACTAGAGCTACCAAATGATCCGGCAACCCCACTCCTGGGAGTATATCCACAGAAAATCCTATTTCAAAAAGACACATGGGGCTTCCCTGGTGGCGCAGTGGTTGAGAGTCCGCCTGCCGATGCAGGGGACACGGGTTTGTGCCCCGGTCTGGGAAGATCCCACATGCCGCAGAGTGGCTGGGCCCGTGAGCCATGGCCGCTGAGCCTGCGTGTCCGGAGCCTGTGCTCCGCAACGGGAGAGGCCACAACAGTGAGAGGCCCGCGTACCGCAAAAAAATTAAAAAAATAAAAAATAACAATATGCTTCCTTCTATCCCATAATATAGTAGGACATTTTTACTCTCCTGTCAAAGATAAACTTTACTTTGACCTGTAGCTGTGCTCTTATCAAGTGTATGTTTCATTGATTCCTAGCATCAGTCCAGTGTGATAACATCAAGCTAAATATCCTCTCAACAAAGGCATTTGACCATGGGAAACTTAGGATTCTACTTACTAGGTTTATCTTATGAACCTGCAACAGCAGGCTTATAAACTTATAGGAATTAGTTTCCAGCTCTCCAAAAATGTCCATCTACTTTGTATCTACAGGTTTGTTTTGGTAGAGCAGCTGTTTGTCAGTCAGTTACTTTGCATCTGTAAATTCATCAGATGGGCTATCTATGTCTGAAATGTCCATCATTTTTAAACACTCTGAAGCATGTTGGATGTCATCATAAGTTAAACCTCTCTTTCTCAGGGAAAATAGTTTAAAGCACAGAGATAATCTGAAGTTGTAAAATTAAATTCTAAATCAGTTACAGTTTTAATAAATAAATTGGGATTAATGGATACACACTACTATATATAAAATAGATAACCATCTAGAAGGACCTACTGTATAGCACAGGGAGCTATGTTCAATATCTTGTAATAACCTATAATGGAAGAGAATCTGAAAAAGAATACAAGTATATATATATCTATATATCTATCTATATATATGTATACGAACCACTTTGATGTACACCTGAAACATTGTAAATCAACTATACTTCAATTAAAAAAAATTTTTTTTTAAATTAATGGAGAAAGTCCTGTTTAAACTGGCTGCCCTTTTCTGGTGACACTTTTTTGGAGTTCTAAAGCAGTCTTACTTCCAAATATCAAGTCATTTTTTGCTTGTATGAGTTTTTGTTGCAACCTATCCATAACATCTAATGACTCAGGTGTACTCAGTTCATCCTTTTTCAGACTTTGTGGCCTCTTCAAAGATCATCAAACAGCTTTGGAGAAAGAGCATATAAATTGTTTTGCTATAATACTTTTCTCCACTCTCATTAATATATTTCCAAATTAAAGAAGGACATTGTTACAAACTGAATGTGCCCCCAACCCCAAAATTCATATGTTGAAGCCCTAACCCCCCAGTGTGGCTGTATTTGGAGATGGAGCCTCTAAGGAAGTAATTAAGATTAAATGAGGTCATAGGTGGGGCCCTGGTCCATTAGGATTAGTGTCTTTATAAGAAAAGACTCCAGAGAGCTTGGTTTCTCTTTCTCTCCACATGCTCACAAAGAAGAGGTCATTTGAGCAGCCGTCTGCAACCCATGGAGAGAGGCCTCACCAGTCACCAACCCTGCTGGCACCTTGATCTTGGACTTCCAGTGTCCAGAACTTTTCTCCACAGTGTGCAGTATGCTCTGTTTGGTTATTCACTGCCCTAATCCAGATGTACACGTCCTTCAATCTGTCATTAAAATAAGTCATTTAGCAATGGAATAGAATAGAGAGCCCAGAAATAAACCCACACACCTACGGTCAACTAATCTTCGATACAGGAGGCAAGAATATGAAAGGGGAAAAAGTCTCTTCAGCAAGTGGTGCTGGGAAAGTTGGACAGCTGCATGTAAATCAATGACATTAGAACACACCCTCACACCATGCACAAAAATAAACTCAAATTGGCTTAAAGACTTAAACATAAGACACAACACCATGAAACTCCTAGAAGAGAGTATAGGCAAAACATTCTCTGACATAAATCGTACCAATGTTTCCTTAGGTCAGTCTTCCAAGGCAATAGAAATAAAAACAAACATAACAAAAATGGGACCTGGGCTTCCCTGCTGGTGCAGTGGTTGAGGGTCCGCCTGCCGATGCAGGGGACACGGGTTCGTGTCCGGTCCGGGAAGATCCCACATGCCGCGGAGCGGCTGGGCCCGTGAGCCATGGCTGCTGAGCCTGCGCGTCCGGAGCCTGTGCTCCACAACGGGAGAGGGCAGAACAGTGAGAAGCCCGCGTACCACACACACACAAAAAAAGGACCTAATCAAACTTACAAGCTTTTGCACAACAAAGGAAACCAATGAAATGACAACATATGGAATAGGAGAAAATATTTGCAAATGATGCAACTGACAAGAGCTTAACCTCTAAAATATACAAACAGCTCATACAACTCAAAAAAAAAAAAAACCCAAAAAAACCCAACCCAACCGAAAAATGGGCAGAAGGGGCAGAAGACATTAATCGACATTTCTCCAGAGAAGACATACAGATGGCCAGTGCACACAGGAAAAGAGGCTCCACGTCACTCATTATTACAAAGTCTACAAATAACAAATGCTGGAAAGGGCGTGGAGAAAAGGGAACCCTCCTACACTGTTGGTCGGAATGTGAGTTGGTGCAGCCACTATGAAAAACAGTATGGAGGTTCCTCGGAAAACTCAAAATGGAATTACCATATGATCCAGCAATCCCACTCCTGGGCATGTACCTGGATAAAACTCTAATTCAAAAAGATACATGCATCCCTATGTTCATAGCAGCACTATTCACAATAGCCAAGACATGGAAACAACCTAAATGTCCATCAACAGATGAATGGATAAAGAAGATGTGGTACATATATACAGTGGAATACTACTCAGCCATAAAAAAGAAAGAATGCCATTTGCAGCAACATGGATACAACTAGTTATTATCATACTAAGAAAGAGAAAGACAAATACCATACGATATCACTTATATGTGGAATCTAAAATATGCCACAAATGAACCTATCTACAAAATGGAAATAGACTCACAGACATAGAGAACAGACTTGTGGTTGCCAAGGGGGAAGAGGAGAGGGAGAGGGATGGACTGGGAGTTAGTAGATGCAAACTATTACATCTAGAATGGACAAACAACAAGGTCCTCTTGTATAGCATAGGGAACTATATCCAATCTACTGGGATAAACCATAATGGGAAAGAATATAAAAAAGAGAATGTATGTATGTGTATAACTGAGTCACTTTGCTGAACAGCAGAGACTGGCACAACATCGTAAATCAACTATATTTCAATAAAAAAATAAGTCATTTAGCCTTCTTTTCAGTGATGTCTGTGTCATACTGGCACTGGTAGGATAATCATTCTTCTTTTCATTATCTGAACTCTTAGAAAACATGGTCATGATATTCAGTGTCAAAAATTAAACTAGTTGGGCTTCCCTGGTGGTGCAGTGGTTGAGAGTCCGCCTGCCGATGCAGGGGACACTGGTTCATGCCCCGGTCTGGGAAGATCCCACATGCCGCGGAGCGGCTGGGCCCGTGAGCCTTGGCCACTGAGCCTGCACGTCCGGAGCCTGTGCTCCGCAACGGGAGAGGCCACAACAGTGAGAGTCCCACGTACCGCAAAAAAAAAAAAAAAAAAAAAATTAAACTAGCACTATCTCAATACAAAGTCCAATAGTTAATCCACAAGCAAAATGAAAAATAGACTGTTAGTGCTCATGATTACAACACACTTAAGGTGGACATTTAAGTCACATCATTTGGAGTGACGTTACAATGAATGCTCCAGTTTTGTGAACCATAAATCATGGTTGCCTGCATCAATGGTAAGGGAAAAAAATAAGCAACAGCAACTACAGAAGGCAGATAATCTATGCCATATCCATCTGACACTAAAAACCGTATTGCTTTCAGCCCCTATTTTTCAGGTAGCCTTGTGGGGTTCTATATTCTCCCCCAGACTTCTGCATCCATCACCAAAAACTGGGACTTTTTGTGTCCTGAGGAGGGGTTTCCTGGGATGCTAAGCTTTCAGTGCTAAAACTGGGACAGTAGTGAGCAACCCAGGGGGTTAGTCACCCTTGCCTAAAGGAAGCTCGGAGTCTATATCAGTTATATCAACTTCCAGAATGGATGGATTCAATGAGTAATTAGCTACACCTACTGAGCATCCACAATGATCAGGTATATAGTGCAAGGTTTCTTCAGGCGTATTTAATTTTTTAAAAAATATATATAATAGCCCCACAAGTAGATGTTATAGTCTCCATTTTATAGACGGAAAAAGTAAGCCTCAAAATCTAGGCTCCACCACTCAAGGAACTGGGGAAAAGTGTAAAATGGATTTTTGTCCTTGCCTTGGCTAGAGAGGAACCATATCTGAGTAAACTAAGGGTCAGACACACTGTCAAAGAGGAGAAAATTCAGTAACTCTAAGGGAAAGACAACAAATTATAGAGGGGTGAGTTAGGGCCTGCCAGTCTCACTGCCCTTTGCGCCCTCCAGGTGGCTCCTTTTGTTTCTGGAACATTAGGACCTTGTTTTATTAAGAGGTGCATCCCTTATGCAGTAATTCTTAAACTTTGTCTCTAATGGCAGGTCAGAGAAAATTTAGACTCAAGGCACATGACCAGGGATGAGGCTGTAAACCACCTTATGGTCAGCATGTACTTTAACGTTAAAATAATTAAATCATTATTAAAATGTTTAAATACACTTTGACTTTGTATTTCAAAATCCTTGTCTGAAATTACTGCTCCAGAAAGCAGTAACTATGGGAAAGCTAATTAACATTTATATTCCTTATAAAAGCAAATATGAAATGATGCCTTCCCTCTCTATTCCACAGTCTCTGAGAATTGAGAAGAAATAATTTACATAAGACATATTCTTTAAGCTTATTACTATTTGGGGAGTCAAGGCTCCATGCTTCTGTCACGACTGTATTTTTTTTTTTTCTGAAATTCTACCACTAGTTCTCACCTGTAAAACAGTCACAGCTCAGCCAAGCAGGACATGCCACATTTAAAGGCTAGTTCCCTGGTCCAGACCAAAGAGTTAAGATAATCAGTATCTCATTTTCAAACTTATTTATCTTGTGTTCCAAGTGTAGGCAACAAGGTAAGTATTGGCTATTTCACATTTATTATCTTAACACCACAGATCTGAGCAACACTGTAATAAAGAGTATAACTTCATGACTGATATTTGATCACTAACAGCTTTCAAGCCTCTTTTCCCCCTCTTCTCCTATTGCCCCACACCTGGACAGGCTTGTAAGAAACCCTGTGGGCTCCCTCTCCTGGTGCCAGTGGAAGTTCAAACCATGCCAGCCCCTGCAGGCACAGTTAGAACCCTCACCCCAACGCTACTACCTACACAAAAAGAATATCCAAATGGCCCATAAGGATATGAAAAAGATACTCAACATCATTAGTCATTAGGGAAAATAATTAAAACCATAACATGTTACATCTATACTAACACCAGAATGGCATATTAAAAAGACTACCCAGGGGCTTCCCTGGTGGTCCAGTGGTTGAGAGTCCGCCTGCCGATGCAGAGGGCATGGGTTCAATCCATGTTCGGGGAACTAGAAAAGACTATGAAGGAGGAGGTTGCAGAGTATCTAAGACTCTCATACACTGCTGAAAGCAGGATACTTCATTACAACTATTTTGTAAAACTTTTGGCAGTATCTGTCTAAGCCAAGAATATGCCTAACCTGTATGATGTAGCAATTCCACTCATATAATAATTAATTAATATAAAATTATATAAATGTATCTATCTACCTATAGATATTCAAGAGATATACATGAATAGGTCAGTCAAAAGGCATGTAAAAGAACGTTCATAGTATTTACAAAAGCCCCAAATCTGAAGCCACCCAAATATCCATCAACCAGTGGTATATTCAGTCAATGGAACAGTACTCAGCAATTTTAAAAAGCCTTTGCTATACATAACAACATGGATAAACCTCACAGACAAAATGTGGTAAAAGCATCTAAACATAAAAGAGCAGATACTAAATTATTTTGTTTGTCATCTACACTAACCTATAGTAAGAGAAATCATTACAGTGGTTGACCCTTGGGAGGAGGCTGACTGGCAGAAGACGTGAGGAAGCCGTCTGGGCTATCTTGATCTGGGTAGGGGGCACGATACACCTCGCTGTTTGCCTCCACTGGAGCTTACCTTGCTATTCTCAAGCTTGCTTTTTCTTACTTAGCAATATATTGTGACCATTCCCATGTCAATAAAAGTAGCTCTCTTTCATCAACTTTAAGTTGCTGTCACCTTTTTTTATTAAACATACTTTCAGGAATCTTGCCTCCTTAAGCAAGTTACAAATGCTACAAGGGCAGGGGCTCTATCTTGCAAATCACATGAAGAAAGAGAATTTGGAGCTGTGGAGAGAGACAGGCCTGGTTTTAAAACTGAATTTCACCACTTTGGGCTGTATAACCTTGGACAAATAATGTACCCATCCAGCCTCAGTTTCCTCATCTATAAAATGGGGATATAATGCCTACCTCATGAAGTTTATTAGAAAGTTTTACATAGACAATGAACGGAAGGAATGTGATACCTAATGGGTGCTCATCAAACGACAGCTGTCTTCTCTTCCAGGCTCATCAAGCCTCATCTCTTCCTTGCTCACAGAGCCCTCAGAAAAGCTATGATGATTCTCTTACCTCGTTCCTGGAACCAAGCAGCAGTCTAGAGACTAAGTGCAGGGCAGCATCAGCTCAGCGTGCTTCCTAATGCCAATCGCTCCTTCTCAAGGTCAGGAGACACTGTCTAGCTGATCACACCATTTAAGACCTGAGGATGAATTCCGAGAACGCATAGTAATGTGTATCCTGAATTGCTCTCCCCAGTCACAGACAGCAATCCCCTCAGAAGGCATAAAAGTGAGGAAGCGTGCTGAACTTCAAGGCTGGCAGGTGTGGTTTGACAGAGACCACCTAGGCTAGTCCCAGAATCAGGAGTATAAGAGAAATGTTTTAAATAATGAGGATTTGAAGAAGTAAATAGCACCCCTGCGTGGCCAACATTCCATATGGAAGCTGTTCTGTGCTTTGATTCAGCCTGGGATTTTTCCTAACTGCTGTATCATGTCCTGGCTTCACAAGGGTGGAGAGAGAACTAAGACACATTCAAGAAAATGAGTACAGTTGTTCCCATAATCTGTTCCTCACCAAGATCTGTGGCTCTGAGCTCACTGTGCCTCTAGGGCCTCCTAGCTTCATAACAGGCATTAATTCAACAACCTCTTGCCATAGGCATTGTACAGATCTTAACCTGAGCAAGCCCCACCTCACTCCTTTTTTTTTTTTTTTTTTTTTTGCGGTACGCGGGCCTCTCACTGTTGTGGCCTCTCCCGTTGCGGAGCACAGGCTCCGGACGCGCAGGCTCAGTGGCCATGGCTCACGGGCCTAGCCGCTCCGCGGCATGTGGGATCTTCCCAGACCGGGGCACGAACCCGTGTCCCCTGCATCGGCAGGCGGACTCTCAACCACTGCGCCACCAGGGAAGACCCTTTTTTTAAAAAAAAAAAAAAAAAAATTTATTTATGGCTGCGCTGGGTCTTTGTTGCTGCGCGTGGGCTTTCTCTAGTTGCAGCGAGCGGGGGCTACTCTTCATTGCAGTGCGCGGGCTTCTCACTGCAGTGGCCTCTCTTGTTGTGGAGCACAGGCTCTAGGCATGCAGGCTTCAGTAGTCGTGGCACGCAGGCTCAGTAGTTGTGGCTCGTGGGCTCAGTAGTTGTGGCTTGAGGGCTCTAGAGCGCAGGCTCAGTAGTTGTGGCACACGGACTGAGTTGCTCCGCAGCATGTTGGATCTTTCTGGACCAGGGCTCGAACCTGTGTCCCCTGCAACGGCAGGCGGATTCTTAACCACTGCACCACCAGGGAAGTCCCCCACCCCACTCCTATATTCTGCTCTCTGATCTTTCAATGTGGGTGGGATTCATGAAACTGTATTTCTTGCCAGACTCCTGCCTTCCACTGTATATGGCTGTCGATCTTTTCGTAGGTTTCCTAAGCAATATGAGGACAGATGCCAGGACTAACTTATTCACAAATGTAATCTTGGCACCTATCACGATGCTTGGCACAAAGAATGAGCTTAATAAATGTCTGCCGAATAAATGAATGTTGACGTGCTTGAACTGTCCAATATATGCTGTAACTACTGATTGCAGAAATCATTTCACTCACTCACTTGATCCAAGATTTATTAAGTATCTCCTACGTGCCATGAACTACATAAGGTGCCAGGGTGACAAAGATGACTAGAACGGTATCCTCTGCCCACAAGGATCTCCAGGTGGGAGAGAGAAGGTGTGGAAGTGAATAATATGACCAGAGCTACCACAAAGGAATGAGCAGGCTGCTCTTGACACCTGCCTGAATAGGTGGGCTAAGGCTTCTGAGCCAGCTGACTGTTTGGGATGAGTAGCAGCTCTCTAAGTAGGCAACTCGGGAAGGGGAGGCGTTCTACTCAAAGGGAACGGGATGCTGTGCATGAGGCTGGGTCAGGGTCACTTTGCATTGGCCAAAACAAGTCTCATGGCCAAGCCTGACTTCAACAGAGTGTGAAGAATAACCCTCCCGGGAGGCGCACTGCGCAGACGCAGCTGGTCGGCTCCTTTCCCCCTGGCGCTTCTGCCCAGCTCTGGCGGACAAGTCTCGACCTCGTGCGCGCCCCTCCCCCCCGGGACCGCTCCCTCCCCCTTCTCGACGTAGTCGAAGATAAACAATAGTTGGCCGGTGAGCGCCGAGTGTGCATCCCGCTGCCGCATTCGGGCGGGCTGCGTGGGACCGGCGGGATCTCGGCCAGCCTGCCATGGCGGGGCTGTACTCCCTGGGAGTGAGCGTCTTCTCAGACCAGGGCGGGAGGAAGTACATGGAGGACATTACTCAGATCGTGGTGGAGCCCGAGCCCACGGCTGAAGAAGAACCCTCGCCGCGGCGGTCTCTCTCTCAGCCGTTGCCTCCGCAGCGGTCACCGCTGGCTTTTCCTGGCGGCGAAATCTCGGGGAAAGGCCCGGCGGTGGCAGCCCGAGAGGCTTGCGACGCGCCGCCGGACGCCGGGGCCTCGCCGGCTCCCGGCTGCTGCTGTCGCCGTCGTTCCTCAGTGGCCTTTTTCGCCGTGTGCGACGGGCACGGCGGGCGGGAGGCGGCACAGTTTGCCCGGGAGCACTTGTGGGGTTTCATCAAGAAGCAGAAGGGCTTCACCTCTTCCGAGCCGGCGAAGGTGTGCGCTGCCATCCGCAAAGGCTTCCTCGCCTGTCATCTCGCCATGTGGAAGAAACTGGCAGAATGGCCAAAGACTATGAAAGGTCTTCCCAGCACGTCAGGGACAACTGCCAGTGTGGTCATCATACGGGGCCTGAAGATGTATGTAGCTCATGTGGGTGACTCGGGGGTGGTTCTTGGAATTCAGGATGACCCAAAGGATGATTTTGTCAGAGCTGTGGAGGTGACACAGGACCATAAGCCAGAACTTCCCAAGGAAAGAGAACGAATTGAAGGACTTGGTGGGAGCGTGATGAACAAGTCTGGGGTGAATCGTGTAGTTTGGAAACGACCTCGGCTCACTCACAGTGGACCTGTGAGAAGGAGCACAGTCATTGACCAGATTCCATTTCTGGCAGTAGCAAGAGCACTTGGTGATTTCTGGAGCTATGATTTCTTCAGTGGTGAGTTTGTGGTGTCACCTGAACCAGACACAAGTGTCCACACTCTTGATCCCCAGAAGCACAAGTATATTATCTTGGGGAGTGATGGTCTTTGGAATATGATTCGACCTCAAGATGCCATCTCAATGTGCCAGGACCAAGAGGAGATAAAATACCTGATGGGTGAGCATGGACAGTCTTGTGCCAAAATGCTTGTGAATCGAGCTCTAGGCCGCTGGAGGCAGCGTAGCCTTCGAGCGGATAACACTAGTGCCATAGTAATCTGCATCTCTCCAGGAGTGGGCACTCAGGGAGATTTCACCAATGAAGACGAGCTCTATCTGAACCTGACTGACAGCCCTTCCTATAATAGTCAAGAAACCTGCGTGATGACTCCTTCTCCATGTTCTACACCACCAGTCAAGTCACTGGAGGAGGACCCATGGCCAAGGCTGAACTCTAAGGACCACATACCTGCTCTTATTCATAGTAATGCCTTCTCAGAGAATTATTTAGAAGTCCCAGCTGAGATAGCTCGAGGGAATGTCCAGGCTGCAGTCATATCCTCAAAAGATCCAGAGCCACTTGAAGAAAATTGCACTAAAGCCCTGACTTTAAGGATACATGATTCTTTGAATAATAGCCTGTCAGTTGGCCTTGTGCCTACCAATTCAACAAACACCATCATGGACCAAAAAAACTTAAAGATGTCGATCCCACGTCAAATGAAAGCTCAAGAAGTTGAAAGAACCCCTCCAACAAACTTCAAAAGGACATTAGAAGAATCCAACTCTGGCCCTCTTGTGAAGAAGCATAGACGAAATGGTTTAAGTTGAAGCAGCGGTGCTCAGTCTGCAAGCCTCCCCACAAACTCACAGCGAAAGAACTCTGTTAAACTTACCATGTGATGCAGACTTAGGGGCCAGAAGAAAATTGGAAATCCTTTACTTCACCAGCACAGAAAAACTGTTTGTGTTTGCTGAAATATATCTGGAATTTTTTTTTTCCAAACTTCTAAGAGGGCTTTATGAATTTGGTGCCGAAGCTGAACTGTTTTTAAGGGGACAAAATAAAAATAGTATACAGTTTGACTTTTTGGAATTCAACAGTTTTATCCTGGCCCTGTACTTGCTTGTATTATAAATGTGAATTTTGTAGATGTTAGGGTATAAGTTGCTATAAAATGTGTGTAAATTTGTATCCTTCACACAAACTCAGTCTCTTACACTGATACACATTAAATGTAACAACAGGGCTAAAGGTTTAAAAAAAAATCAAAAGAATCTATTCGATTTTAGAAATACATTTAAACTTTTAAAAATGCTTATTAAGAAATTTGTATAAGTCACGTGTGATGAAAGCTACACAACTTTTTAAAGTAAATTATGAAGCAAACTGGAAAAGTGATGTATTTTCATAGTGACCTGTGTTCCACTTAATGTTTCTTAGAGACAACTAGTGTCTTTTAAAAATTATTCTTTATTTCTGATTTCATAATTCAGAACTAAATTTTTCATAGAAGCAGAAGTGTTGAGCCATGCAAAAGTAGCTGGGTTTTAGTCTCCTTGTCCTAATTAAAATACTATGCAGTATCTCTTATTTCTTTCAGTAGCATTTTTTCTAAACATTAATCATCAGATTTGCTCACCAAATCTTTGAAGTAGAAGGAGGTAGGTTTGCCTAAAAAGATGCCCTTCTCAATCATCCTGGACTTTCAGTGGCATTAGTGGGTCTTAAAAGTAGTTATATCCTCTCTAGTGTTTGCATAAAATATGTGAAGTTTTTCTTGCTATGTCAATAACAGATGGTGCTGCTAATTCCCAACATTTCTTAAATTGTTTTATATATCCTATGGTTTTCATTGATTATATGGACATGTTTGTTCATCTAATAAAATCAGTGAACTGTTAAAAAAAAAAAAAAAAAGAATAACCCTCCCACAGAGAGAATAAGTGACTCTTTGGTGAATGACAATATGAGCTCATTGCCCATGTGAGCGGTCCTCCCCACAGACAGTAAACTCCAGGACTGTTTGATACAAGTCAACTTTTCCATTCGAAGATTGACCAGAGGGCTTCCCTGGTGGCGCAGTGGTTGAGAGTCCGCCTGCCGATGCAGGGGACACGGGTTCGTGCCCCGGTCCGGGAAGATCCCACATGCCGCAGAGCGGCTGGGCCCGTGAACCATGGCCGCTGAGCCTGTGCGTCCAGAGCCTGTGCTCCGCAACGGGAGAGGCCACAACAGTGAGAGGCCCGCGTACCGCAAAAAAAATAAAGATCGACCAGAATTCAGGAATTGAGGGGAACCTACAGAGTGTCTCTCACATTTGATGAGGCCAACCCACCAGGTACTGGCTTTATCAGTTTCCTCTTTGACCGAGAAGCCCTGTGATCTGGCCATGTTGTGTGGACTTTCCTTCTTTGTCCCATTCTTCAGAATAGGATAGTCAGAGAGAAGACCTGTCCATCTTTGGCTTTGTTTAACAGACCTTCTATTACTACTGACCTATTGCAACAAATACTCACATTCTCATCTGGTCCCTCAACAGTCACTCAGTATGCCCTCCTAGCTCCTCCAAACTCAGGGACATTAATAAAACCTTGCTCAAATCTCCTCTACTTGCTGCCTAAGAAACAGACACTTTCTCAGAAAAGGCTTTGAGTCATCCGTCACGATCAATTCAGATCCATCTACACAAGTCTTTAAGAATGAAGAAGAGTCCTTAAGAATTGAGGCAAAAGGTAGTATTGTTATTTGTTCTCTTCTCTTTTGTATTCTTTTCAGGACAAGATTAGTCACAAGGATGGGGAGTTAGAGAGTTGGATGTCTGTGCTCAAATCATCATATTAAGTTAAACATTTCTGAGTGGTATTTTAAAATATAAAATTTCAATTGGTCGTACCATATCCCTATTGCCTACAAGTTGGTAGATGCAGTGAAATTTAGAAGGACGTAACCCACTTTCTAGCAATGTTAACAAATTTTGCTGTGTCAGTTCCCATTGTACTACAACACTCAATAAAGAAAAAATAAACTTCTAATTTTGTTATAATTACACAGGCTTTTCTGAGGTATCAATATGCCTGGAGCAAAAACTTTATTAAAGTCAAATCCAGCAACATGGTGCTCTCAGGACATTGTTTCAGGTATTATCTCAATAACCCTCCACCTTATAGCGTCCATTTGAGGGCTTCTCATCCATTCCAGTTGCTGGACTGGTGGTTGGTTCTCCTGGCATGGATGGCATGCAACGCAGATTCTATCACAGGGTGGCACAAGACTCAGGTGCCTAATTAGGTACCAGCATATTCTTGGCATTGGAAATATACTGAGGCATAGCCACTTCTCCTCACTAAACACTGTATTGCTTAAAATTAATTCAATTTTTAGCAAGTCCAAGCAGCTATCAGCTTCTTGTCATACATGCCTATCTCAACAGTTGGCTCTGCTACATAAACGATCAGATCTTCACATACACACTCGTTTAGGTAACATTGATTGCCAGCCAACATGGTTCTCTAGCCTTCTTCCCCATCGCCAGGCTCTGATAAATTCTAAAGTTGCTTTCCCCAACTTTTCTGTCTTTTGTTCCTATTATTTTCTGTAAGTGTCTGACTCCTCACCAGTAAGGCCTCTGAGTAAGATCTTCAGCTCTGAGTATGGAAGGGAAGAGAGACGCTGCGACTGGCCCTTCCAGGCTCCGTGTATGGAGCCTGGTCACGGGAGGTCTTTCAGCGGCAGGGCCAGGAGTAGTGAAGAGAGAGAAGCCTGGGATACCTACCTCAAGAACCTAGAGTGGGGCACAAAACAGCAATAGGGGTAGATGAAAAACGAAAGTGGTGCAACCATGGTCACACGTGGAGACATACTCACTGAATTTGAATTCAAACCTCTCAGTAAACCCCCACGTATTCATTTGTAAAATTCTGACAATAGGACTTCCCTGGTGGCGCAGTGGTTAAGAATCCGCCTGCCAATGCAGGGGACACGGCAAGATCCCACATGCTCCAGAGCAACTAAGCCTGTGCAACACGACTACTGAGTCTGAGCTCTAGAGCCCGTGAGCCACAACTACTGAGCCCTCGAGCCACAACTACTGAAGCCTGCGCACCTAGAGCCTGTCCTCCGCAGCAAGAGAAGCCACCGCAATGAGAAGCCCACGCACCGCAACGAGGAGTAGGCCCCACTCGCCGCAGCTAGAGAAAGCCCACGTGGAGGAACGAAGACCCAACACAGGCTAAATAAATAAATAAATAAATAAATAAACTTATTTATTTATTTATTGATGGGGAAAAAATTGTGACAATAATAACCCCTTGCTACAGAGAGCTATTATACCATTGAGATAAAGAATATAAACTCCACACAATAATACTTGGCTCATGTTAGGTGCTCAAGAAGATGTGGTGTACATATATATGAAATATGATGCAGCCATTAAAAAAATGAAATAATGCCATCTGCAACAAAATGGATGGATGTAGAGGTGATCAAACTAAGTGAACACAGTCAGACAAAGACAAATATCATAGGATAACACTTATAGGTGGAATGTAAAAATTGATACAAATGACAACTTGACAAAACAGAAACAGACTGGCAGACTTCAAAAAGACATTTATGTTTACCAAAGGGGAAAGGTGGGCAGGGGGGATAAATTAGGAGGTTGGCATTAACGTACACACACGCACACACACACACACATATATATAAAATAGATCATCAACAGGGACCTACTATACAGAACAGGGAGCTCTACTCAGCACTCTGTAATAACCTAAATGGGGAAAGAATTTGAAAAACAATAGACATATGGATATCTATAACCGAATCAAGTTGCTGTGCACCTAAAACAAAAACAATATTGTACATCAACTCTACTGCAATTTAAAGTAAAAGTTAAATGAAAAACAACACAAAAAAAAAATAAGGAAAGAAATGCCTACTCTGTTACCCTCAGGCCTAGTGACCTGGGCTGGTGTCACATCCCTGGAGCCTGAGCAGCCTTGGGTCCCATGGCTGGAGTACGCTGGTGCTGAGGGAGCCAGCGGGGAGGACGTGCCAACAAATGAGCCCTGCCCGGACTCAGAGTGCCCCGTCCCCTCTAGGTGGGACTACGATCACCAGATCCAGGCAGGCCCTCCTACACCTAAGCCAAGCCTACTGCACCCAAAAGATGGTGGACCCTCTGGGCTCAAAGAGCGTTAACAAGGGACCTGGTCACCAGGTCCCCTAGTGGTAAGGTCCCCACCTCCAGCCTCCTTCCTTAGAGTAGCCCCATGTACGGACGACAGCACCCTCAGCAGAGTGGTTATGCAGGGATTGGCATCTGCCAGGGTAAGGGGGAAAAAGGAATGAGGCACAAGCCCTTGAGTCTTTGTGCTGGCACTCTTTTACAAGCCAGGAACACAACTTTCCCTAAGGCTCTGGTTGCCTGAGTCACCACACTGGAGCATGAAGAAATCCTGCCGCCTTGTGGCCGCTTCCTGTAACAACAGCTATAAACCCGCTGCTGCTGGGCACTTAATGTTCACAAGGCCTGAGGGGCGTTAAGTGATACCTGCCCTCAAGTAACGTGCTGGGTAGGTCATCGAAGAAGAATTCAAAAATGGGAAGACTTTCCAGAAGCCCATTTCAAGAGATAACTTTTACTCACACTGTTTAAGGAAAAAAAATAATAAAAGCACATGAAAAGATGCTCAACGTGGCTAATTATCAGAGAAATGCAAATGAAAATGACAACGAGCTATCACATCGCACCAGTCAGAATGGCCATCATCAAAATGTCTACAAACAATAAATGTTGGAGAGGGTGTGGAAAAAAGGGAACCCTCCTCGCTGTTGGTGAGAATGGAAACTGGTTAAGAGCCACTGTGAAGAACAGTATGGAGGTTCCTTAAAAAACTAAAACTAGAGCTACCAAATGATCCGGCAACCCCACTCCTGGGAGTATATCCACAGAAAATCCTATTTCAAAAAGACACATGGGGCTTCCCTGGTGGCGCAGTGGTTGAGAGTCCGCCTGCCGATGCAGGGGACACGGGTTTGTGCCCCGGTCTGGGAAGATCCCACATGCCGCAGAGTGGCTGGGCCCGTGAGCCATGGCCGCTGAGCCTGCGTGTCCGGAGCCTGTGCTCCGCAACGGGAGAGGCCACAACAGTGAGAGGCCCGCGTACCGCAAAAAAATTAAAAAAATAAAAAATAACAATATGCTTCCTTCTATCCCATAATATAGTAGGATATTTTTACTCTCCTGTCAAAGATAAACTTTACTTTGACCTGTAGCTGTGCTCTTATCAAGTGTATGTTTCATTGATTCCTAGCATCAGTCCAGTGTGATAACATCAAGCTAAATATCCTCTCAACAAAGGCATTTGACCATGGGAAACTTAGGATTCTACTTACTAGGTTTATCTTATGAACCTGCAACAGCAGGCTTATAAACTTATAGGAATTAGTTTCCAGCTCTCCAAAAATGTCCATCTACTTTGTATCTACAGGTTTGTTTTGGTAGAGCAGCTGTTTGTCAGTCAGTTACTTTGCATCTGTAAATTCATCAGATGGGCTATCTATGTCTGAAATGTCCATCATTTTTAAACACTCTGAAGCATGTTGGATGTCATCATAAGTTAAACCTCTCTTTCTCAGGGAAAATAGTTTAAAGCACAGAGATAATCTGAAGTTGTAAAATTAAATTCTAAATCAGTTACAGTTTTAATAAATAAATTGGGATTAATGGATACACACTACTATATATAAAATAGATAACCATCTAGAAGGACCTACTGTATAGCACAGGGAGCTATGTTCAATATCTTGTAATAACCTATAATGGAAGAGAATCTGAAAAAGAATACAAGTATATATATATCTATATATCTATCTATATATATGTATACGAACCACTTTGATGTACACCTGAAACATTGTAAATCAACTATACTTCAATTAAAAAAAATTTTTTTTTTAAATTAATGGAGAAAGTCCTGTTTAAACTGGCTGCCCTTTTCTGGTGACACTTTTTTGGAGTTCTAAAGCAGTCTTACTTCCAAATATCAAGTCATTTTTTGCTTGTATGAGTTTTTGTTGCAACCTATCCATAACATCTAATGACTCAGGTGTACTCAGTTCATCCTTTTTCAGACTTTGTGGCCTCTTCAAAGATCATCAAACAGCTTTGGAGAAAGAGCATATAAATTGTTTTGCTATAATACTTTTCTCCACTCTCATTAATATATTTCCAAATTAAAGAAGGACATTGTTACAAACTGAATGTGCCCCCAACCCCAAAATTCATATGTTGAAGCCCTAACCCCCCAGTGTGGCTGTATTTGGAGATGGAGCCTCTAAGGAAGTAATTAAGATTAAATGAGGTCATAGGTGGGGCCCTGGTCCATTAGGATTAGTGTCTTTATAAGAAAAGACTCCAGAGAGCTTGGTTTCTCTTTCTCTCCACATGCTCACAAAGAAGAGGACAGTTGAGCAGCCGTCTGCAACCCATGGAGAGAGGCCTCACCAGTCACCAACCCTGCTGGCACCTTGATCTTGGACTTCCAGTGTCCAGAACTTTTCTCCACAGTGTGCAGTATGCTCTGTTTGGTTATTCACTGCCCTAATCCAGATGTACACGTCCTTCAATCTGTCATTAAAATAAGTCATTTAGCAATGGAATAGAATAGAGAGCCCAGAAATAAACCCACACACCTACGGTCAACTAATCTTCGATACAGGAGGCAAGAATATAAAAGGGGAAAAAGTCTCTTCAGCAAGTGGTGCTGGGAAAGTTGGACAGCTGCATGTAAATCAATGACATTAGAACACACCCTCACACCATGCACAAAAATAAACTCAAATTGGCTTAAAGACTTAAACATAAGACACAACACCATGAAACTCCTAGAAGAGAGTATAGGCAAAACATTCTCTGACATAAATCGTACCAATGTTTCCTTAGGTCAGTCTTCCAAGGCAATAGAAATAAAAACAAACATAACAAAAATGGGACCTGGGCTTCCCTGCTGGTGCAGTGGTTGAGGGTCCGCCTGCCGATGCAGGGGACACGGGTTCGTGTCCGGTCCGGGAAGATCCCACATGCCGCGGAGCGGCTGGGCCCGTGAGCCATGGCTGCTGAGCCTGCGCGTCCGGAGCCTGTGCTCCACAACGGGAGAGGGCAGAACAGTGAGAAGCCCGCGTACCACACACACACAAAAAAAGGACCTAATCAAACTTACAAGCTTTTGCACAACAAAGGAAACCAATGAAATGACAACATATGGAATAGGAGAAAATATTTGCAAATGATGCAACTGACAAGAGCTTAATCTCTAAAATATACAAACAGCTCATACAACTCAAAAAAAAAAAAAACCCAAAAAAACCCAACCCAACCGAAAAATGGGCAGAAGGGGCAGAAGACATTAATCGACATTTCTCCAGAGAAGACATACAGATGGCCAGTGCACACAGGAAAAGAGGCTCCACGTCACTCATTATTACAAAGTCTACAAATAACAAATGCTGGAAAGGGCGTGGAGAAAAGGGAACCCTCCTACACTGTTGGTCGGAATGTGAGTTGGTGCAGCCACTATGAAAAACAGTATGGAGGTTCCTCGGAAAACTCAAAATGGAATTACCATATGATCCAGCAATCCCACTCCTGGGCATGTACCTGGATAAAACTCTAATTCAAAAAGATACATGCATCCCTATGTTCATAGCAGCACTATTCACAATAGCCAAGACATGGAAACAACCTAAATGTCCATCAACAGATGAATGGATAAAGAAGATGTGGTACATATATACAGTGGAATACTACTCAGCCATAAAAAAGAAAGAATGCCATTTGCAGCAACATGGATACAACTAGTTATTATCATACTAAGAAAGAGAAAGACAAATACCATACGATATCACTTATATGTGGAATCTAAAATATGCCACAAATGAACCTATCTACAAAATGGAAATAGACTCACAGACATAGAGAACAGACTTGTGGTTGCCAAGGGGGAAGAGGAGAGGGAGAGGGATGGACTGGGAGTTAGTAGATGCAAACTATTACATCTAGAATGGACAAACAACAAGGTCCTCTTGTATAGCATAGGGAACTATATCCAATCTACTGGGATAAACCATAATGGGAAAGAATATAAAAAAGAGAATGTATGTATGTGTATAACTGAGTCACTTTGCTGAACAGCAGAGACTGGCACAACATCGTAAATCAACTATATTTCAATAAAAAAATAAGTCATTTAGCCTTCTTTTCAGTGATGTCTGTGTCATACTGGCACTGGTAGGATAATCATTCTTCTTTTCATTATCTGAACTCTTAGAAAACATGGTCATGATATTCAGTGTCAAAAATTAAACTAGTTGGGCTTCCCTGGTGGTGCAGTGGTTGAGAGTCCGCCTGCCGATGCAGGGGACACTGGTTCATGCCCCGGTCTGGGAAGATCCCACATGCCGCGGAGCGGCTGGGCCCGTGAGCCTTGGCCACTGAGCCTGCACGTCCGGAGCCTGTGCTCCGCAACGGGAGAGGCCACAACAGTGAGAGTCCCACGTACCGCAAAAAAAAAAAAATTAAACTAGCACTATCTCAATACAAAGTCCAATAGTTAATCCACAAGCAAAATGAAAAATAGACTGTTAGTGCTCATGATTACAACACACTTAAGGTGGACATTTAAGTCACATCATTTGGAGTGACGTTACAATGAATGCTCCAGTTTTGTGAACCATAAATCATGGTTGCCTGCATCAATGGTAAGGGAAAAAAATAAGCAACAGCAACTACAGAAGGCAGATAATCTATGCCATATCCATCTGACACTAAAAACCGTATTGCTTTCAGCCCCTATTTTTCAGGTAGCCTTGTGGGGTTCTATATTCTCCCCCAGACTTCTGCATCCATCACCAAAAACTGGGACTTTTGTGTCCTGAGGAGGGGTTTCCTGGGATGCTAAGCTTTCAGTGCTAAAACTGGGACAGTAGTGAGCAACCCAGGGGGTTAGTCACCCTTGCCTAAAGGAAGCTCGGAGTCTATATCAGTTATATCAACTTCCAGAATGGATGGATTCAATGAGTAATTAGCTACACCTACTGAGCATCCACAATGATCAGGTATATAGTGCAAGGTTTCTTCAGGCGTATTTAATTTTTTAAAAAATATATATAATAGCCCCACAAGTAGATGTTATAGTCTCCATTTTATAGACGGAAAAAGTAAGCCTCAAAATCTAGGCTCCACCACTCAAGGAATTGGGGAAAAGTGTAAAATGGATTTTTGTCCTTGCCTTGGCTAGAGAGGAACCATATCTGAGTAAACTAAGGGTCAGACACACTGTCAAAGAGGAGAAAATTCAATAACTCTAAGGGAAAGACAACAAATTATAGAGGGGTGAGTTAGGGCCTGCCAGTCTCACTGCCCTTTGCGCCCTCCAGGTGGCTCCTTTTGTTTCTGGAACATTAGGACCTTGTTTTATTAAGAGGTGCATCCCTTATGCAGTAATTCTTAAACTTTGTCTCTAATGGCAGGTCAGAGAAAATTTAGACTCAAGGCACATGACCAGGGATGAGGCTGTAAACCACCTTATGGTCAGCATGTACTTTAACGTTAAAATAATTAAATCATTATTAAAATGTTTAAATACACTTTGACTTTGTATTTCAAAATCCTTGTCTGAAATTACTGCTCCAGAAAGCAGTAACTATGGGAAAGCTAATTAACATTTATATTCCTTATAAAAGCAAATATGAAATGATGCCTTCCCTCTCTATTCCACAGTCTCTGAGAATTGAGAAGAAATAATTTACATAAGACATATTCTTTAAGCTTATTACTATTTGGGGAGTCAAGGCTCCATGCTTCTGTCACGACTGTATTTTTTTTTTTTCTGAAATTCTACCACTAGTTCTCACCTGTAAAACAGTCACAGCTCAGCCAAGCAGGACATGCCACATTTAAAGGCTAGTTCCCTGGTCCAGACCAAAGAGTTAAGATAATCAGTATCTCATTTTCAAACTTATTTATCTTGTGTTCCAAGTGTAGGCAACAAGGTAAGTATTGGCTATTTCACATTTATTATCTTAACACCACAGATCTGAGCAACACTGTAATAAAGAGTATAACTTCATGACTGATATTTGATCACTAACAGCTTTCAAGCCTCTTTTCCCCCTCTTCTCCTATTGCCCCACACCTGGACAGGCTTGTAAGAAACCCTGTGGGCTCCCTCTCCTGGTGCCAGTGGAAGTTCAAACCATGCCAGCCCCTGCAGGCACAGTTAGAACCCTCACCCCAACGCTACTACCTACACAAAAAGAATATCCAAATGGCCCATAAGGATATGAAAAAGATACTCAACATCATTAGTCATTAGGGAAAATAATTAAAACCATAACATGTTACATCTATACTAACACCAGAATGGCATATTAAAAAGACTACCCAGGGGCTTCCCTGGTGGTCCAGTGGTTGAGAGTCCGCCTGCCGATGCAGAGGGCATGGGTTCAATCCATGTTCGGGGAACTAGAAAAGACTATGAAGGAGGAGGTTGCAGAGTATCTAAGACTCTCATACACTGCTGAAAGCAGGATACTTCATTACAACTATTTTGTAAAACTTTTGGCAGTATCTGTCTAAGCCAAGAATATGCCTAACCTGTATGATGTAGCAATTCCACTCATATAATAATTAATTAATATAAAATTATATAAATGTATCTATCTACCTATAGATATTCAAGAGATATACATGAATAGGTCAGTCAAAAGGCATGTAAAAGAACGTTCATAGTATTTACAAAAGCCCCAAATCTGAAGCCACCCAAATATCCATCAACCAGTGGTATATTCAGTCAATGGAATAGTACTCAGCAATTTTAAAAAGCCTTTGCTATACATAACAACATGGATAAACCTCACAGACAAAATGTGGTAAAAGCATCTAAACATAAAAGAGCAGATACTAAATTATTTTGTTTGTCATCTACACTAACCTATAGTAAGAGAAATCATTACAGTGGTTGACCCTTGGGAGGAGGCTGACTGGCAGAAGACGTGAGGAAGCCGTCTGGGCTATCTTGATCTGGGTAGGGGGCACGATACACCTCGCTGTTTGCCTCCACTGGAGCTTACCTTGCTATTCTCAAGCTTGCTTTTTCTTACTTAGCAATATATTGTGACCATTCCCATGTCAATAAAAGTAGCTCTCTTTCATCAACTTTAAGTTGCTGTCACCTTTTTTTATTAAACATACTTTCAGGAATCTTGCCTCCTTAAGCAAGTTACAAATGCTACAAGGGCAGGGGCTCTATCTTGCAAATCACATGAAGAAAGAGAATTTGGAGCTGTGGAGAGAGACAGGCCTGGTTTTAAAACTGAATTTCACCACTTTGGGCTGTATAACCTTGGACAAATAATGTACCCATCCAGCCTCAGTTTCCTCATCTATAAAATGGGGATATAATGCCTACCTCATGAAGTTTATTAGAAAGTTTTACATAGACAATGAACGGAAGGAATGTGATACCTAATGGGTGCTCATCAAATGACAGCTGTCTTCTCTTCCAGGCTCATCAAGCCTCATCTCTTCCTTGCTCACAGAGCCCTCAGAAAAGCTATGATGATTCTCTTACCTCGTTCCTGGAACCAAGCAGCAGTCTAGAGACTAAGTGCAGGGCAGCATCAGCTCAGCGTGCTTCCTAATGCCAATCGCTCCTTCTCAAGGTCAGGAGACACTGTCTAGCTGATCACACCATTTAAGACCTGAGGATGAATTCCGAGAACGCATAGTAATGTGTATCCTGAATTGCTCTCCCCAGTCACAGACAGCAATCCCCTCAGAAGGCATAAAAGTGAGGAAGCGTGCTGAACTTCAAGGCTGGCAGGTGTGGTTTGACAGAGACCACCTAGGCTAGTCCCAGAATCAGGAGTATAAGAGAAATGTTTTAAATAATGAGGATTTGAAGAAGTAAATAGCACCCCTGCGTGGCCAACATTCCATATGGAAGCTGTTCTGTGCTTTGATTCAGCCTGGGATTTTTCCTAACTGCTGTATCATGTCCTGGCTTCACAAGGGTGGAGAGAGAACTAAGACACATTCAGGAAAATGAGTACAGTTGTTCCCATAATCTGTTCCTCACCAAGATCTGTGGCTCTGAGCTCACTGTGCCTCTAGGGCCTCCTAGCTTCATAACAGGCATTAATTCAACAACCTCTTGCCATAGGCATTGTACAGATCTTAACCTGAGCAAGCCCCACCTCACTCCTTTTTTTTTTTTTTTTTTTTTTTGCGGTACGCGGGCCTCTCACTGTTGTGGCCTCTCCCGTTGCGGAGCACAGGCTCCGGACGCGCAGGCTCAGTGGCCATGGCTCACGGGCCTAGCCGCTCCGCGGCATGTGGGATCTTCCCAGACCGGGGCACGAACCCGTGTCCCCTGCATCGGCAGGCGGACTCTCAACCACTGCGCCACCAGGGAAGACCCTTTTTTAAAAAAAAAAAAAAAAAAAATTTATTTATGGCTGCGCTGGGTCTTTGTTGCTGCGCGTGGGCTTTCTCTAGTTGCAGCGAGCGGGGGCTACTCTTCATTGCAGTGCGCGGGCTTCTCACTGCAGTGGCCTCTCTTGTTGTGGAGCACAGGCTCTAGGCATGCAGGCTTCAGTAGTCGTGGCACGCAGGCTCAGTAGTTGTGGCTCGTGGGCTCAGTAGTTGTGGCTTGAGGGCTCTAGAGCGCAGGCTCAGTAGTTGTGGCACACGGACTGAGTTGCTCCGCAGCATGTTGGATCTTTCTGGACCAGGGCTCGAACCTGTGTCCCCTGCAACGGCAGGCGGATTCTTAACCACTGCACCACCAGGGAAGTCCCCCACCCCACTCCTATATTCTGCTCTCTGATCTTTCAATGTGGGTGGGATTCATGAAACTGTATTTCTTGCCAGACTCCTGCCTTCCACTGTATATGGCTGTCGATCTTTTCGTAGGTTTCCTAAGCAATATGAGGACAGATGCCAGGACTAACTTATTCACAAATGTAATCTTGGCACCTATCACGATGCTTGGCACAAAGAATGAGCTTAATAAATGTCTGCCGAATAAATGAATGTTGACGTGCTTGAACTGTCCAATATATGCTGTAACTACTGATTGCAGAAATCATTTCACTCACTCACTTGATCCAAGATTTATTAAGTATCTCCTACGTGCCATGAACTACATAAGGTGCCAGGGTGACAAAGATGACTAGAACGGTATCCTCTGCCCACAAGGATCTCCAGGTGGGAGAGAGAAGGTGTGGAAGTGAATAATATGACCAGAGCTACCACAAAGGAATGAGCAGGCTGCTCTTGACACCTGCCTGAATAGGTGGGCTAAGGCTTCTGAGCCAGCTGACTGTTTGGGATGAGTAGCAGCTCTCTAAGTAGGCAACTCGGGAAGGGGAGGCGTTCTACTCAAAGGGAACGGGATGCTGTGCATGAGGCTGGGTCAGGGTCACTTTGCATTGGCCAAAACAAGTCTCATGGCCAAGCCTGACTTCAACAGAGTGTGAAGAATAACCCTCCCGGGAGGCGCACTGCGCAGACGCAGCTGGTCGGCTCCTTTCCCCCTGGCGCTTCTGCCCAGCTCTGGCGGACAAGTCTCGACCTCGTGCGCGCCCCTCCCCCCCGGGACCGCTCCCTCCCCCTTCTCGACGTAGTCGAAGATAAACAATAGTTGGCCGGTGAGCGCCGAGTGTGCATCCCGCTGCCGCATTCGGGCGGGCTGCGTGGGACCGGCGGGATCTCGGCCAGCCTGCCATGGCGGGGCTGTACTCCCTGGGAGTGAGCGTCTTCTCAGACCAGGGCGGGAGGAAGTACATGGAGGACATTACTCAGATCGTGGTGGAGCCCGAGCCCACGGCTGAAGAAGAACCCTCGCCGCGGCGGTCTCTCTCTCAGCCGTTGCCTCCGCAGCGGTCACCGCTGGCTTTTCCTGGCGGCGAAATCTCGGGGAAAGGCCCGGCGGTGGCAGCCCGAGAGGCTTGCGACGCGCCGCCGGACGCCGGGGCCTCGCCGGCTCCCGGCTGCTGCTGTCGCCGTCGTTCCTCAGTGGCCTTTTTCGCCGTGTGCGACGGGCACGGCGGGCGGGAGGCGGCACAGTTTGCCCGGGAGCACTTGTGGGGTTTCATCAAGAAGCAGAAGGGCTTCACCTCTTCCGAGCCGGCGAAGGTGTGCGCTGCCATCCGCAAAGGCTTCCTCGCCTGTCATCTCGCCATGTGGAAGAAACTGGCAGAATGGCCAAAGACTATGAAAGGTCTTCCCAGCACGTCAGGGACAACTGCCAGTGTGGTCATCATACGGGGCCTGAAGATGTATGTAGCTCATGTGGGTGACTCGGGGGTGGTTCTTGGAATTCAGGATGACCCAAACGATGATTTTGTCAGAGCTGTGGAGGTGACACAGGACCATAAGCCAGAACTTCCCAAGGAAAGAGAACGAATTGAAGGACTTGGTGGGAGCGTGATGAACAAGTCTGGGGTGAATCGTGTAGTTTGGAAACGACCTCGGCTCACTCACAGTGGACCTGTGAGAAGGAGCACAGTCATTGACCAGATTCCATTTCTGGCAGTAGCAAGAGCACTTGGTGATTTCTGGAGCTATGATTTCTTCAGTGGTGAGTTTGTGGTGTCACCTGAACCAGACACAAGTGTCCACACTCTTGATCCCCAGAAGCACAAGTATATTATCTTGGGGAGTGATGGTCTTTGGAATATGATTCGACCTCAAGATGCCATCTCAATGTGCCAGGACCAAGAGGAGATAAAATACCTGATGGGTGAGCATGGACAGTCTTGTGCCAAAATGCTTGTGAATCGAGCTCTAGGCCGCTGGAGGCAGCGTAGCCTTCGAGCGGATAACACCAGTGCCATAGTAATCTGCATCTCTCCAGGAGTGGGCACTCAGGGAGATTTCACCAATGAAGACGAGCTCTATCTGAACCTGACTGACAGCCCTTCCTATAATAGTCAAGAAACCTGCGTGATGACTCCTTCTCCATGTTCTACACCACCAGTCAAGTCACTGGAGGAGGACCCATGGCCAAGGCTGAACTCTAAGGACCACATACCTGCTCTTATTCATAGTAATGCCTTCTCAGAG
Source organism: Hyperoodon ampullatus (assembly GCF_949752795.1). NCBI lineage: Eukaryota > Metazoa > Chordata > Mammalia > Artiodactyla > Ziphiidae > Hyperoodon > Hyperoodon ampullatus. Next base: position 46,852,554 of record NC_136923.1, on the reverse strand, counting down.
AATTATTTAGAAGTCCCAGCTGAGATAGCTCGAGGGAATGTCCAGGCTGCAGTCATATCCTCAAAAGATCCAGAGCCACTTGAAGAAAATTGCACTAAAGCCCTGACTTTAAGGATACATGATTCTTTGAATAATAGCCTGTCAGTTGGCCTTGTGCCTACCAATTCAACAAACACCATCATGGACCAAAAAAACTTAAAGATGTCGATCCCACGTCAAATGAAAGCTCAAGAAGTTGAAAGAACCCCTCCAACAAACTTCAAAAGGACATTAGAAGAATCCAACTCTGGCCCTCTTGTGAAGAAGCATAGACGAAATGGTTTAAGTTGAAGCAGCGGTGCTCAGTCTGCAAGCCTCCCCACAAACTCACAGCGAAAGAACTCTGTTAAACTTACCATGTGATGCAGACTTAGGGGCCAGAAGAAAATTGGAAATCCTTTACTTCACCAGCACAGAAAAACTGTTTGTGTTTGCTGAAATATATCTGGAATTTTTTTTTTCCAAACTTCTAAGAGGGCTTTATGAATTTGGTGCCGAAGCTGAACTGTTTTTAAGGGGACAAAATAAAAATAGTATACAGTTTGACTTTTTGGAATTCAACAGTTTTATCCTGGCCCTGTACTTGCTTGTATTATAAATGTGAATTTTGTAGATGTTAGGGTATAAGTTGCTATAAAATGTGTGTAAATTTGTATCCTTCACACAAACTCAGTCTCTTACACTGATACACATTAAATGTAACAACAGGGCTAAAGGTTTAAAAAAAAATCAAAAGAATCTATTCGATTTTAGAAATACATTTAAACTTCTAAAAATGCTTATTAAGAAATTTGTATAAGTCACGTGTGATGAAAGCTACACAACTTTTTAAAGTAAATTATGAAGCAAACTGGAAAAGTGATGTATTTTCATAGTGACCTGTGTTCCACTTAATGTTTCTTAGAGACAACTAGTGTCTTTTAAAAATTATTCTTTATTTCTGATTTCATAATTCAGAACTAAATTTTTCATAGAAGCAGAAGTGTTGAGCCATGCAAAAGTAGCTGGGTTTTAGTCTCCTTGTCCTAATTAAAATACTATGCAGTATCTCTTATTTCTTTCAGTAGCATTTTTTCTAAACATTAATCATCAGATTTGCTCACCAAATCTTTGAAGTAGAAGGAGGTAGGTTTGCCTAAAAAGATGCCCTTCTCAATCATCCTGGACTTTCAGTGGCATTAGTGGGTCTTAAAAGTAGTTATATCCTCTCTAGTGTTTGCATAAAATATGTGAAGTTTTTCTTGCTATGTCAATAACAGATGGTGCTGCTAATTCCCAACATTTCTTAAATTGTTTTATATATCCTATGGTTTTCATTGATTATATGGACATGTTTGTTCATCTAATAAAATCAGTGAACTGTTAAAAAAAAAAAAAAAAAGAATAACCCTCCCACAGAGAGAATAAGTGACTCTTTGGTGAATGACAATATGAGCTCATTGCCCATGTGAGCGGTCCTCCCCACAGACAGTAAACTCCAGGACTGTTTGATACAAGTCAACTTTTCCATTCGAAGATTGACCAGAGGGCTTCCCTGGTGGCGCAGTGGTTGAGAGTCCGCCTGCCGATGCAGGGGACACGGGTTCGTGCCCCGGTCCGGGAAGATCCCACATGCCGCAGAGCGGCTGGGCCCGTGAACCATGGCCGCTGAGCCTGTGCGTCCAGAGCCTGTGCTCCGCAACGGGAGAGGCCACAACAGTGAGAGGCCCGCGTACCGCAAAAAAAATAAAGATCGACCAGAATTCAGGAATTGAGGGGAACCTACAGAGTGTCTCTCACATTTGATGAGGCCAACCCACCAGGTACTGGCTTTATCAGTTTCCTCTTTGACCGAGAAGCCCTGTGATCTGGCCATGTTGTGTGGACTTTCCTTCTTTGTCCCATTCTTCAGAATAGGATAGTCAGAGAGAAGACCTGTCCATCTTTGGCTTTGTTTAACAGACCTTCTATTACTACTGACCTATTGCAACAAATACTCACATTCTCATCTGGTCCCTCAACAGTCACTCAGTATGCCCTCCTAGCTCCTCCAAACTCAGGGACATTAATAAAACCTTGCTCAAATCTCCTCTACTTGCTGCCTAAGAAACAGACACTTTCTCAGAAAAGGCTTTGAGTCATCCGTCACGATCAATTCAGATCCATCTACACAAGTCTTTAAGAATGAAGAAGAGTCCTTAAGAATTGAGGCAAAAGGTAGTATTGTTATTTGTTCTCTTCTCTTTTGTATTCTTTTCAGGACAAGATTAGTCACAAGGATGGGGAGTTAGAGAGTTGGATGTCTGTGCTCAAATCATCATATTAAGTTAAACATTTCTGAGTGGTATTTTAAAATATAAAATTTCAATTGGTCGTACCATATCCCTATTGCCTACAAGTTGGTAGATGCAGTGAAATTTAGAAGGACGTAACCCACTTTCTAGCAATGTTAACAAATTTTGCTGTGTCAGTTCCCATTGTACTACAACACTCAATAAAGAAAAAATAAACTTCTAATTTTGTTATAATTACACAGGCTTTTCTGAGGTATCAATATGCCTGGAGCAAAAACTTTATTAAAGTCAAATCCAGCAACATGGTGCTCTCAGGACATTGTTTCAGGTATTATCTCAATAACCCTCCACCTTATAGCGTCCATTTGAGGGCTTCTCATCCATTCCAGTTGCTGGACTGGTGGTTGGTTCTCCTGGCATGGATGGCATGCAACGCAGATTCTATCACAGGGTGGCACAAGACTCAGGTGCCTAATTAGGTACCAGCATATTCTTGGCATTGGAAATATACTGAGGCATAGCCACTTCTCCTCACTAAACACTGTATTGCTTAAAATTAATTCAATTTTTAGCAAGTCCAAGCAGCTATCAGCTTCTTGTCATACATGCCTATCTCAACAGTTGGCTCTGCTACATAAACGATCAGATCTTCACATACACACTCGTTTAGGTAACATTGATTGCCAGCCAACATGGTTCTCTAGCCTTCTTCCCCATCGCCAGGCTCTGATAAATTCTAAAGTTGCTTTCCCCAACTTTTCTGTCTTTTGTTCCTATTATTTTCTGTAAGTGTCTGACTCCTCACCAGTAAGGCCTCTGAGTAAGATCTTCAGCTCTGAGTATGGAAGGGAAGAGAGACGCTGCGACTGGCCCTTCCAGGCTCCGTGTATGGAGCCTGGTCACGGGAGGTCTTTCAGCGGCAGGGCCAGGAGTAGTGAAGAGAGAGAAGCCTGGGATACCTACCTCAAGAACCTAGAGTGGGGCACAAAACAGCAATAGGGGTAGATGAAAAACGAAAGTGGTGCAACCATGGTCACACGTGGAGACATACTCACTGAATTTGAATTCAAACCTCTCAGTAAACCCCCACGTATTCATTTGTAAAATTCTGACAATAGGACTTCCCTGGTGGCGCAGTGGTTAAGAATCCGCCTGCCAATGCAGGGGACACGGCAAGATCCCACATGCTCCAGAGCAACTAAGCCTGTGCAACACGACTACTGAGTCTGAGCTCTAGAGCCCGTGAGCCACAACTACTGAGCCCTCGAGCCACAACTACTGAAGCCTGCGCACCTAGAGCCTGTCCTCCGCAGCAAGAGAAGCCACCGCAATGAGAAGCCCACGCACCGCAACGAGGAGTAGGCCCCACTCGCCGCAGCTAGAGAAAGCCCACGTGGAGGAACGAAGACCCAACACAGGCTAAATAAATAAATAAATAAATAAATAAACTTATTTATTTATTTATTGATGGGGAAAAAATTGTGACAATAATAACCCCTTGCTACAGAGAGCTATTATACCATTGAGATAAAGAATATAAACTCCACACAATAATACTTGGCTCATGTTAGGTGCTCAAGAAGATGTGGTGTACATATATATGAAATATGATGCAGCCATTAAAAAAATGAAATAATGCCATCTGCAACAAAATGGATGGATGTAGAGGTGATCAAACTAAGTGAACACAGTCAGACAAAGACAAATATCATAGGATAACACTTATAGGTGGAATGTAAAAATTGATACAAATGACAACTTGACAAAACAGAAACAGACTGGCAGACTTCAAAAAGACATTTATGTTTACCAAAGGGGAAAGGTGGGCAGGGGGGATAAATTAGGAGGTTGGCATTAACGTACACACACGCACACACACACACACATATATATAAAATAGATCATCAACAGGGACCTACTATACAGAACAGGGAGCTCTACTCAGCACTCTGTAATAACCTAAATGGGGAAAGAATTTGAAAAACAATAGACATATGGATATCTATAACCGAATCAAGTTGCTGTGCACCTAAAACAAAAACAATATTGTACATCAACTCTACTGCAATTTAAAGTAAAAGTTAAATGAAAAACAACACAAAAAAAAAATAAGGAAAGAAATGCCTACTCTGTTACCCTCAGGCCTAGTGACCTGGGCTGGTGTCACATCCCTGGAGCCTGAGCAGCCTTGGGTCCCATGGCTGGAGTACGCTGGTGCTGAGGGAGCCAGCGGGGAGGACGTGCCAACAAATGAGCCCTGCCCGGACTCAGAGTGCCCCGTCCCCTCTAGGTGGGACTACGATCACCAGATCCAGGCAGGCCCTCCTACACCTAAGCCAAGCCTACTGCACCCAAAAGATGGTGGACCCTCTGGGCTCAAAGAGCGTTAACAAGGGACCTGGTCACCAGGTCCCCTAGTGGTAAGGTCCCCACCTCCAGCCTCCTTCCTTAGAGTAGCCCCATGTACGGACGACAGCACCCTCAGCAGAGTGGTTATGCAGGGATTGGCATCTGCCAGGGTAAGGGGGAAAAAGGAATGAGGCACAAGCCCTTGAGTCTTTGTGCTGGCACTCTTTTACAAGCCAGGAACACAACTTTCCCTAAGGCTCTGGTTGCCTGAGTCACCACACTGGAGCATGAAGAAATCCTGCCGCCTTGTGGCCGCTTCCTGTAACAACAGCTATAAACCCGCTGCTGCTGGGCACTTAATGTTCACAAGGCCTGAGGGGCGTTAAGTGATACCTGCCCTCAAGTAACGTGCTGGGTAGGTCATCGAAGAAGAATTCAAAAATGGGAAGACTTTCCAGAAGCCCATTTCAAGAGATAACTTTTACTCACACTGTTTAAGGAAAAAAAATAATAAAAGCACATGAAAAGATGCTCAACGTGGCTAATTATCAGAGAAATGCAAATGAAAATGACAACGAGCTATCACATCGCACCAGTCAGAATGGCCATCATCAAAATGTCTACAAACAATAAATGTTGGAGAGGGTGTGGAAAAAAGGGAACCCTCCTCGCTGTTGGTGAGAATGGAAACTGGTTAAGAGCCACTGTGAAGAACAGTATGGAGGTTCCTTAAAAAACTAAAACTAGAGCTACCAAATGATCCGGCAACCCCACTCCTGGGAGTATATCCACAGAAAATCCTATTTCAAAAAGACACATGGGGCTTCCCTGGTGGCGCAGTGGTTGAGAGTCCGCCTGCCGATGCAGGGGACACGGGTTTGTGCCCCGGTCTGGGAAGATCCCACATGCCGCAGAGTGGCTGGGCCCGTGAGCCATGGCCGCTGAGCCTGCGTGTCCGGAGCCTGTGCTCCGCAACGGGAGAGGCCACAACAGTGAGAGGCCCGCGTACCGCAAAAAAATTAAAAAAATAAAAAATAACAATATGCTTCCTTCTATCCCATAATATAGTAGGATATTTTTACTCTCCTGTCAAAGATAAACTTTACTTTGACCTGTAGCTGTGCTCTTATCAAGTGTATGTTTCATTGATTCCTAGCATCAGTCCAGTGTGATAACATCAAGCTAAATATCCTCTCAACAAAGGCATTTGACCATGGGAAACTTAGGATTCTACTTACTAGGTTTATCTTATGAACCTGCAACAGCAGGCTTATAAACTTATAGGAATTAGTTTCCAGCTCTCCAAAAATGTCCATCTACTTTGTATCTACAGGTTTGTTTTGGTAGAGCAGCTGTTTGTCAGTCAGTTACTTTGCATCTGTAAATTCATCAGATGGGCTATCTATGTCTGAAATGTCCATCATTTTTAAACACTCTGAAGCATGTTGGATGTCATCATAAGTTAAACCTCTCTTTCTCAGGGAAAATAGTTTAAAGCACAGAGATAATCTGAAGTTGTAAAATTAAATTCTAAATCAGTTACAGTTTTAATAAATAAATTGGGATTAATGGATACACACTACTATATATAAAATAGATAACCATCTAGAAGGACCTACTGTATAGCACAGGGAGCTATGTTCAATATCTTGTAATAACCTATAATGGAAGAGAATCTGAAAAAGAATACAAGTATATATATATCTATATATCTATCTATATATATGTATACGAACCACTTTGATGTACACCTGAAACATTGTAAATCAACTATACTTCAATTAAAAAAAATTTTTTTTTTAAATTAATGGAGAAAGTCCTGTTTAAACTGGCTGCCCTTTTCTGGTGACACTTTTTTGGAGTTCTAAAGCAGTCTTACTTCCAAATATCAAGTCATTTTTTGCTTGTATGAGTTTTTGTTGCAACCTATCCATAACATCTAATGACTCAGGTGTACTCAGTTCATCCTTTTTCAGACTTTGTGGCCTCTTCAAAGATCATCAAACAGCTTTGGAGAAAGAGCATATAAATTGTTTTGCTATAATACTTTTCTCCACTCTCATTAATATATTTCCAAATTAAAGAAGGACATTGTTACAAACTGAATGTGCCCCCAACCCCAAAATTCATATGTTGAAGCCCTAACCCCCCAGTGTGGCTGTATTTGGAGATGGAGCCTCTAAGGAAGTAATTAAGATTAAATGAGGTCATAGGTGGGGCCCTGGTCCATTAGGATTAGTGTCTTTATAAGAAAAGACTCCAGAGAGCTTGGTTTCTCTTTCTCTCCACATGCTCACAAAGAAGAGGACAGTTGAGCAGCCGTCTGCAACCCATGGAGAGAGGCCTCACCAGTCACCAACCCTGCTGGCACCTTGATCTTGGACTTCCAGTGTCCAGAACTTTTCTCCACAGTGTGCAGTATGCTCTGTTTGGTTATTCACTGCCCTAATCCAGATGTACACGTCCTTCAATCTGTCATTAAAGTAAGTCATTTAGCAATGGAATAGAATAGAGAGCCCAGAAATAAACCCACACACCTACGGTCAACTAATCTTCGATACAGGAGGCAAGAATATAAAAGGGGAAAAAGTCTCTTCAGCAAGTGGTGCTGGGAAAGTTGGACAGCTGCATGTAAATCAATGACATTAGAACACACCCTCACACCATGCACAAAAATAAACTCAAATTGGCTTAAAGACTTAAACATAAGACACAACACCATGAAACTCCTAGAAGAGAGTATAGGCAAAACATTCTCTGACATAAATCGTACCAATGTTTCCTTAGGTCAGTCTTCCAAGGCAATAGAAATAAAAACAAACATAACAAAAATGGGACCTGGGCTTCCCTGCTGGTGCAGTGGTTGAGGGTCCGCCTGCCGATGCAGGGGACACGGGTTCGTGTCCGGTCCGGGAAGATCCCACATGCCGCGGAGCGGCTGGGCCCGTGAGCCATGGCTGCTGAGCCTGCGCGTCCGGAGCCTGTGCTCCACAACGGGAGAGGGCAGAACAGTGAGAAGCCCGCGTACCACACACACACAAAAAAAGGACCTAATCAAACTTACAAGCTTTTGCACAACAAAGGAAACCAATGAAATGACAACATATGGAATAGGAGAAAATATTTGCAAATGATGCAACTGACAAGAGCTTAACCTCTAAAATATACAAACAGCTCATACAACTCAAAAAAAAAAAAAACCCAAAAAAACCCAACCCAACCGAAAAATGGGCAGAAGGGGCAGAAGACATTAATCGACATTTCTCCAGAGAAGACATACAGATGGCCAGTGCACACAGGAAAAGAGGCTCCACGTCACTCATTATTACAAAGTCTACAAATAACAAATGCTGGAAAGGGCGTGGAGAAAAGGGAACCCTCCTACACTGTTGGTCGGAATGTGAGTTGGTGCAGCCACTATGAAAAACAGTATGGAGGTTCCTCGGAAAACTCAAAATGGAATTACCATATGATCCAGCAATCCCACTCCTGGGCATGTACCTGGATAAAACTCTAATTCAAAAAGATACATGCATCCCTATGTTCATAGCAGCACTATTCACAATAGCCAAGACATGGAAACAACCTAAATGTCCATCAACAGATGAATGGATAAAGAAGATGTGGTACATATATACAATGGAATACTACTCAGCCATAAAAAAGAAAGAATGCCATTTGCAGCAACATGGATACAACTAGTTATTATCATACTAAGAAAGAGAAAGACAAATACCATACGATATCACTTATATGTGGAATCTAAAATATGCCACAAATGAACCTATCTACAAAATAGAAATAGACTCACAGACATAGAGAACAGACTTGTGGTTGCCAAGGGGGAAGAGGAGAGGGAGAGGGATGGACTGGGAGTTAGTAGATGCAAACTATTACATCTAGAATGGACAAACAACAAGGTCCTCTTGTATAGCATAGGGAACTATATCCAATCTACTGGGATAAACCATAATGGGAAAGAATATAAAAAAGAGAATGTATGTATGTGTATAACTGAGTCACTTTGCTGAACAGCAGAGACTGGCACAACATCGTAAATCAACTATATTTCAATAAAAAAATAAGTCATTTAGCCTTCTTTTCAGTGATGTCTGTGTCATACTGGCACTGGTAGGATAATCATTCTTCTTTTCATTATCTGAACTCTTAGAAAACATGGTCATGATATTCAGTGTCAAAAATTAAACTAGTTGGGCTTCCCTGGTGGTGCAGTGGTTGAGAGTCCGCCTGCCGATGCAGGGGACACTAGTTCATGCCCCGGTCTGGGAAGATCCCACATGCCGCGGAGCGGCTGGGCCCGTGAGCCTTGGCCACTGAGCCTGCACGTCCGGAGCCTGTGCTCCGCAACGGGAGAGGCCACAACAGTGAGAGTCCCACGTACCGCAAAAAAAAAAAAAAAAAAAAAAAAATTAAACTAGCACTATCTCAATACAAAGTCCAATAGTTAATCCACAAGCAAAATGAAAAATAGACTGTTAGTGCTCATGATTACAACACACTTAAGGTGGACATTTAAGTCACATCATTTGGAGTGACGTTACAATGAATGCTCCAGTTTTGTGAACCATAAATCATGGTTGCCTGCATCAATGGTAAGGGAAAAAAATAAGCAACAGCAACTACAGAAGGCAGATAATCTATGCCATATCCATCTGACACTAAAAACCGTATTGCTTTCAGCCCCTATTTTTCAGGTAGCCTTGTGGGGTTCTATATTCTCCCCCAGACTTCTGCATCCATCACCAAAAACTGGGACTTTTTGTGTCCTGAGGAGGGGTTTCCTGGGATGCTAAGCTTTCAGTGCTAAAACTGGGACAGTAGTGAGCAACCCAGGGGGTTAGTCACCCTTGCCTAAAGGAAGCTCGGAGTCTATATCAGTTATATCAACTTCCAGAATGGATGGATTCAATGAGTAATTAGCTACACCTACTGAGCATCCACAATGATCAGGTATATAGTGCAAGGTTTCTTCAGGCGTATTTAATTTTTTAAAAAATATATATAATAGCCCCACAAGTAGATGTTATAGTCTCCATTTTATAGATGGAAAAAGTAAGCCTCAAAATCTAGGCTCCACCACTCAAGGAATTGGGGAAAAGTGTAAAATGGATTTTTGTCCTTGCCTTGGCTAGAGAGGAACCATATCTGAGTAAACTAAGGGTCAGACACACTGTCAAAGAGGAGAAAATTCAATAACTCTAAGGGAAAGACAACAAATTATAGAGGGGTGAGTTAGGGCCTGCCAGTCTCACTGCCCTTTGCGCCCTCCAGGTGGCTCCTTTTGTTTCTGGAACATTAGGACCTTGTTTTATTAAGAGGTGCATCCCTTATGCAGTAATTCTTAAACTTTGTCTCTAATGGCAGGTCAGAGAAAATTTAGACTCAAGGCACATGACCAGGGATGAGGCTGTAAACCACCTTATGGTCAGCATGTACTTTAACGTTAAAATAATTAAATCATTATTAAAATGTTTAAATACACTTTGACTTTGTATTTCAAAATCCTTGTCTGAAATTACTGCTCCAGAAAGCAGTAACTATGGGAAAGCTAATTAACATTTATATTCCTTATAAAAGCAAATATGAAATGATGCCTTCCCTCTCTATTCCACAGTCTCTGAGAATTGAGAAGAAATAATTTACATAAGACATATTCTTTAAGCTTATTACTATTTGGGGAGTCAAGGCTCCATGCTTCTGTCACGACTGTATTTTTTTTTTTCTGAAATTCTACCACTAGTTCTCACCTGTAAAACAGTCACAGCTCAGCCAAGCAGGACATGCCACATTTAAAGGCTAGTTCCCTGGTCCAGACCAAAGAGTTAAGATAATCAGTATCTCATTTTCAAACTTATTTATCTTGTGTTCCAAGTGTAGGCAACAAGGTAAGTATTGGCTATTTCACATTTATTATCTTAACACCACAGATCTGAGCAACACTGTAATAAAGAGTATAACTTCATGACTGATATTTGATCACTAACAGCTTTCAAGCCTCTTTTCCCCCTCTTCTCCTATTGCCCCACACCTGGACAGGCTTGTAAGAAACCCTGTGGGCTCCCTCTCCTGGTGCCAGTGGAAGTTCAAACCATGCCAGCCCCTGCAGGCACAGTTAGAACCCTCACCCCAACGCTACTACCTACACAAAAAGAATATCCAAATGGCCCATAAGGATATGAAAAAGATACTCAACATCATTAGTCATTAGGGAAAATAATTAAAACCATAACATGTTACATCTATACTAACACCAGAATGGCATATTAAAAAGACTACCCAGGGGCTTCCCTGGTGGTCCAGTGGTTGAGAGTCCGCCTGCCGATGCAGAGGGCATGGGTTCAATCCATGTTCGGGGAACTAGAAAAGACTATGAAGGAGGAGGTTGCAGAGTATCTAAGACTCTCATACACTGCTGAAAGCAGGATACTTCATTACAACTATTTTGTAAAACTTTTGGCAGTATCTGTCTAAGCCAAGAATATGCCTAACCTGTATGATGTAGCAATTCCACTCATATAATAATTAATTAATATAAAATTATATAAATGTATCTATCTACCTATAGATATTCAAGAGATATACATGAATAGGTCAGTCAAAAGGCATGTAAAAGAACGTTCATAGTATTTACAAAAGCCCCAAATCTGAAGCCACCCAAATATCCATCAACCAGTGGTATATTCAGTCAATGGAATAGTACTCAGCAATTTTAAAAAGCCTTTGCTATACATAACAACATGGATAAACCTCACAGACAAAATGTGGTAAAAGCATCTAAACATAAAAGAGCAGATACTAAATTATTTTGTTTGTCATCTACACTAACCTATAGTAAGAGAAATCATTACAGTGGTTGACCCTTGGGAGGAGGCTGACTGGCAGAAGACGTGAGGAAGCCGTCTGGGCTATCTTGATCTGGGTAGGGGGCACGATACACCTCGCTGTTTGCCTCCACTGGAGCTTACCTTGCTATTCTCAAGCTTGCTTTTTCTTACTTAGCAATATATTGTGACCATTCCCATGTCAATAAAAGTAGCTCTCTTTCATCAACTTTAAGTTGCTGTCACCTTTTTTTATTAAACATACTTTCAGGAATCTTGCCTCCTTAAGCAAGTTACAAATGCTACAAGGGCAGGGGCTCTATCTTGCAAATCACATGAAGAAAGAGAATTTGGAGCTGTGGAGAGAGACAGGCCTGGTTTTAAAACTGAATTTCACCACTTTGGGCTGTATAACCTTGGACAAATAATGTACCCATCCAGCCTCAGTTTCCTCATCTATAAAATGGGGATATAATGCCTACCTCATGAAGTTTATTAGAAAGTTTTACATAGACAATGAACGGAAGGAATGTGATACCTAATGGGTGCTCATCAAACGACAGCTGTCTTCTCTTCCAGGCTCATCAAGCCTCATCTCTTCCTTGCTCACAGAGCCCTCAGAAAAGCTATGATGATTCTCTTACCTCGTTCCTGGAACCAAGCAGCAGTCTAGAGACTAAGTGCAGGGCAGCATCAGCTCAGCGTGCTTCCTAATGCCAATCGCTCCTTCTCAAGGTCAGGAGACACTGTCTAGCTGATCACACCATTTAAGACCTGAGGATGAATTCCGAGAACGCATAGTAATGTGTATCCTGAATTGCTCTCCCCAGTCACAGACAGCAATCCCCTCAGAAGGCATAAAAGTGAGGAAGCGTGCTGAACTTCAAGGCTGGCAGGTGTGGTTTGACAGAGACCACCTAGGCTAGTCCCAGAATCAGGAGTATAAGAGAAATGTTTTAAATAATGAGGATTTGAAGAAGTAAATAGCACCCCTGCGTGGCCAACATTCCATATGGAAGCTGTTCTGTGCTTTGATTCAGCCTGGGATTTTTCCTAACTGCTGTATCATGTCCTGGCTTCACAAGGGTGGAGAGAGAACTAAGACACATTCAGGAAAATGAGTACAGTTGTTCCCATAATCTGTTCCTCACCAAGATCTGTGGCTCTGAGCTCACTGTGCCTCTAGGGCCTCCTAGCTTCATAACAGGCATTAATTCAACAACCTCTTGCCATAGGCATTGTACAGATCTTAACCTGAGCAAGCCCCACCTCACTCCTTTTTTTTTTTTTTTTTTTTTTTTGCGGTATGCGGGCCTCTCACTGTTGTGGCCTCTCCCGTTGCGGAGCACAGGCTCCGGACGCGCAGGCTCAGTGGCCATGGCTCACGGGCCTAGCCGCTCCGCGGCATGTGGGATCTTCCCAGACCGGGGCACGAACCCGTGTCCCCTGCATCGGCAGGCGGACTCTCAACCACTGCGCCACCAGGGAAGACCCTTTTTAAAAAAAAAAAAAAAAAAAAACATTTATTTATGGCTGCGCTGGGTCTTTGTTGCTGCGCGTGGGCTTTCTCTAGTTGCAGCGAGCGGGGGCTACTCTTCATTGCAGTGCGCGGGCTTCTCACTGCAGTGGCCTCTCTTGTTGTGGAGCACAGGCTCTAGGCATGCAGGCTTCAGTAGTCGTGGCACGCAGGCTCAGTAGTTGTGGCTCGTGGGCTCAGTAGTTGTGGCTTGAGGGCTCTAGAGCGCAGGCTCAGTAGTTGTGGCACACGGACTGAGTTGCTCCGCAGCATGTTGGATCTTTCTGGACCAGGGCTCGAACCTGTGTCCCCTGCAACGGCAGGCGGATTCTTAACCACTGCACCACCAGGGAAGTCCCCCACCCCACTCCTATATTCTGCTCTCTGATCTTTCAATGTGGGTGGGATTCATGAAACTGTATTTCTTGCCAGACTCCTGCCTTCCACTGTATATGGCTGTCGATCTTTTCGTAGGTTTCCTAAGCAATATGAGGACAGATGCCAGGACTAACTTATTCACAAATGTAATCTTGGCACCTATCACGATGCTTGGCACAAAGAATGAGCTTAATAAATGTCTGCCGAATAAATGAATGTTGACGTGCTTGAACTGTCCAATATATGCTGTAACTACTGATTGCAGAAATCATTTCACTCACTCACTTGATCCAAGATTTATTAAGTATCTCCTACGTGCCATGAACTACATAAGGTGCCAGGGTGACAAAGATGACTAGAACGGTATCCTCTGCCCACAAGGATCTCCAGGTGGGAGAGAGAAGGTGTGGAAGTGAATAATATGACCAGAGCTACCACAAAGGAATGAGCAGGCTGCTCTTGACACCTGCCTGAATAGGTGGGCTAAGGCTTCTGAGCCAGCTGACTGTTTGGGATGAGTAGCAGCTCTCTAAGTAGGCAACTCGGGAAGGGGAGGCGTTCTACTCAAAGGGAACGGGATGCTGTGCATGAGGCTGGGTCAGGGTCACTTTGCATTGGCCAAAACAAGTCTCATGGCCAAGCCTGACTTCAACAGAGTGTGAAGAATAACCCTCCCGGGAGGCGCACTGCGCAGACGCAGCTGGTCGGCTCCTTTCCCCCTGGCGCTTCTGCCCAGCTCTGGCGGACAAGTCTCGACCTCGTGCGCGCCCCTCCCCCCCGGGACCGCTCCCTCCCCCTTCTCGACGTAGTCGAAGATAAACAATAGTTGGCCGGTGAGCGCCGAGTGTGCATCCCGCTGCCGCATTCGGGCGGGCTGCGTGGGACCGGCGGGATCTCGGCCAGCCTGCCATGGCGGGGCTGTACTCCCTGGGAGTGAGCGTCTTCTCAGACCAGGGCGGGAGGAAGTACATGGAGGACATTACTCAGATCGTGGTGGAGCCCGAGCCCACGGCTGAAGAAGAACCCTCGCCGCGGCGGTCTCTCTCTCAGCCGTTGCCTCCGCAGCGGTCACCGCTGGCTTTTCCTGGCGGCGAAATCTCGGGGAAAGGCCCGGCGGTGGCAGCCCGAGAGGCTTGCGACGCGCCGCCGGACGCCGGGGCCTCGCCGGCTCCCGGCTGCTGCTGTCGCCGTCGTTCCTCAGTGGCCTTTTTCGCCGTGTGCGACGGGCACGGCGGGCGGGAGGCGGCACAGTTTGCCCGGGAGCACTTGTGGGGTTTCATCAAGAAGCAGAAGGGCTTCACCTCTTCCGAGCCGGCGAAGGTGTGCGCTGCCATCCGCAAAGGCTTCCTCGCCTGTCATCTCGCCATGTGGAAGAAACTGGCAGAATGGCCAAAGACTATGAAAGGTCTTCCCAGCACGTCAGGGACAACTGCCAGTGTGGTCATCATACGGGGCCTGAAGATGTATGTAGCTCATGTGGGTGACTCGGGGGTGGTTCTTGGAATTCAGGATGACCCAAAGGATGATTTTGTCAGAGCTGTGGAGGTGACACAGGACCATAAGCCAGAACTTCCCAAGGAAAGAGAACGAATTGAAGGACTTGGTGGGAGCGTGATGAACAAGTCTGGGGTGAATCGTGTAGTTTGGAAACGACCTCGGCTCACTCACAGTGGACCTGTGAGAAGGAGCACAGTCATTGACCAGATTCCATTTCTGGCAGTAGCAAGAGCACTTGGTGATTTCTGGAGCTATGATTTCTTCAGTGGTGAGTTTGTGGTGTCACCTGAACCAGACACAAGTGTCCACACTCTTGATCCCCAGAAGCACAAGTATATTATCTTGGGGAGTGATGGTCTTTGGAATATGATTCGACCTCAAGATGCCATCTCAATGTGCCAGGACCAAGAGGAGATAAAATACCTGATGGGTGAGCATGGACAGTCTTGTGCCAAAATGCTTGTGAATCGAGCTCTAGGCCGCTGGAGGCAGCGTAGCCTTCGAGCGGATAACACTAGTGCCATAGTAATCTGCATCTCTCCAGGAGTGGGCACTCAGGGAGATTTCACCAATGAAGACGAGCTCTATCTGAACCTGACTGACAGCCCTTCCTATAATAGTCAAGAAACCTGCGTGATGACTCCTTCTCCATGTTCTACACCACCAGTCAAGTCACTGGAGGAGGACCCATGGCCAAGGCTGAACTCTAAGGACCACATACCTGCTCTTGTTCGTAGTAATGCCTTCTCAGAGAATTATTTAGAAGTCCCAGCTGAGATAGCTCGAGGGAATGTCCAGGCTGCAGTCATATCCTCAAAAGATCCAGAGCCACTTGAAGAAAATTGCACTAAAGCCCTGACTTTAAGGATACATGATTCTTTGAATAATAGCCTGTCAGTTGGCCTTGTGCCTACCAATTCAACAAACACCATCATGGACCAAAAAAACTTAAAGATGTCGATCCCACGTCAAATGAAAGCTCAAGAAGTTGAAAGAACCCCTCCAACAAACTTCAAAAGGACATTAGAAGAATCCAACTCTGGCCCTCTTGTGAAGAAGCATAGACGAAATGGTTTAAGTTGAAGCAGCGGTGCTCAGTCTGCAAGCCTCCCCACAAACTCACAGCGAAAGAACTCTGTTAAACTTACCATGTGACGCAGACTTAGGGGCCAGAAGAAAATTGGAAATCCTTTACTTCACCAGCACAGAAAAACTGTTTGTGTTTGCTGAAATATATCTGGAATTTTTTTTTTCCAAACTTCTAAGAGGGCTTTATGAATTTGGTGCCGAAGCTGAACTGTTTTTAAGGGGACAAAATAAAAATAGTATACAGTTTGACTTTTTGGAATTCAACAGTTTTATCCTGGCCCTGTACTTGCTTGTATTATAAATGTGAATTTTGTAGATGTTAGGGTATAAGTTGCTATAAAATGTGTGTAAATTTGTATCCTTCACACAAACTCAGTCTCTTACACTGATACACATTAAATGTAACAACAGGGCTAAAGGTTTAAAAAAAAATCAAAAGAATCTATTCGATTTTAGAAATACATTTAAACTTCTAAAAATGCTTATTAAGAAATTTGTATAAGTCACGTGTGATGAAAGCTACACAACTTTTTAAAGTAAATTATGAAGCAAACTGGAAAAGTGATGTATTTTCATAGTGACCTGTGTTCCACTTAATGTTTCTTAGAGACAACTAGTGTCTTTTAAAAATTATTCTTTATTTCTGATTTCATAATTCAGAACTAAATTTTTCATAGAAGCAGAAGTGTTGAGCCATGCAAAAGTAGCTGGGTTTTAGTCTCCTTGTCCTAATTAAAATACTATGCAGTATCTCTTATTTCTTTCAGTAGCATTTTTTCTAAACATTAATCATCAGATTTGCTCACCAAATCTTTGAAGTAGAAGGAGGTAGGTTTGCCTAAAAAGATGCCCTTCTCAATCATCCTGGACTTTCAGTGGCATTAGTGGGTCTTAAAAGTAGTTATATCCTCTCTAGTGTTTGCATAAAATATGTGAAGTTTTTCTTGCTATGTCAATAACAGATGGTGCTGCTAATTCCCAACATTTCTTAAATTGTTTTATATATCCTATGGTTTTCATTGATTATATGGACATGTTTGTTCATCTAATAAAATCAGTGAACTGTTAAAAAAAAAAAAAAAAGAATAACCCTCCCACAGAGAGAATAAGTGACTCTTTGGTGAATGACAATATGAGCTCATTGCCCATGTGAGCGGTCCTCCCCACAGACAGTAAACTCCAGGACTGTTTGATACAAGTCAACTTTTCCATTCGAAGATTGACCAGAGGGCTTCCCTGGTGGCACAGTGGTTGAGAGTCCGCCTGCCGATGCAGGGGACACGGGTTCGTGCCCCGGTCCGGGAAGATCCCACATGCCGCAGAGCGGCTGGGCCCGTGAACCATGGCCGCTGAGCCTGTGCGTCCAGAGCCTGTGCTCCGCAACGGGAGAGGCCACAACAGTGAGAGGCCCGCGTACCGCAAAAAAAATAAAGATCGACCAGAATTCAGGAATTGAGGGGAACCTACAGAGTGTCTCTCACATTTGATGAGGCCAACCCACCAGGTACTGGCTTTATCAGTTTCCTCTTTGACCGAGAAGCCCTGTGATCTGGCCATGTTGTGTGGACTTTCCTTCTTTGTCCCATTCTTCAGAATAGGATAGTCAGAGAGAAGACCTGTCCATCTTTGGCTTTGTTTAACAGACCTTCTATTACTACTGACCTATTGCAACAAATACTCACATTCTCATCTGGTCCCTCAACAGTCACTCAGTATGCCCTCCTAGCTCCTCCAAACTCAGGGACATTAATAAAACCTTGCTCAAATCTCCTCTACTTGCTGCCTAAGAAACAGACACTTTCTCAGAAAAGGCTTTGAGTCATCCGTCACGATCAATTCAGATCCATCTACACAAGTCTTTAAGAATGAAGAAGAGTCCTTAAGAATTGAGGCAAAAGGTAGTATTGTTATTTGTTCTCTTCTCTTTTGTATTCTTTTCAGGACAAGATTAGTCACAAGGATGGGGAGTTAGAGAGTTGGATGTCTGTGCTCAAATCATCATATTAAGTTAAACATTTCTGAGTGGTATTTTAAAATATAAAATTTCAATTGGTCGTACCATATCCCTATTGCCTACAAGTTGGTAGATGCAGTGAAATTTAGAAGGACGTAACCCACTTTCTAGCAATGTTAACAAATTTTGCTGTGTCAGTTCCCATTGTACTACAACACTCAATAAAGAAAAAATAAACTTCTAATTTTGTTATAATTACACAGGCTTTTCTGAGGTATCAATATGCCTGGAGCAAAAACTTTATTAAAGTCAAATCCAGCAACATGGTGCTCTCAGGACATTGTTTCAGGTATTATCTCAATAACCCTCCACCTTATAGCGTCCATTTGAGGGCTTCTCATCCATTCCAGTTGCTGGACTGGTGGTTGGTTCTCCTGGCATGGATGGCATGCAACGCAGATTCTATCACAGGGTGGCACAAGACTCAGGTGCCTAATTAGGTACCAGCATATTCTTGGCATTGGAAATATACTGAGGCATAGCCACTTCTCCTCACTAAACACTGTATTGCTTAAAATTAATTCAATTTTTAGCAAGTCCAAGCAGCTATCAGCTTCTTGTCATACATGCCTATCTCAACAGTTGGCTCTGCTACATAAACGATCAGATCTTCACATACACACTCGTTTAGGTAACATTGATTGCCAGCCAACATGGTTCTCTAGCCTTCTTCCCCATCGCCAGGCTCTGATAAATTCTAAAGTTGCTTTCCCCAACTTTTCTGTCTTTTGTTCCTATTATTTTCTGTAAGTGTCTGACTCCTCACCAGTAAGGCCTCTGAGTAAGATCTTCAGCTCTGAGTATGGAAGGGAAGAGAGACGCTGCGACTGGCCCTTCCAGGCTCCGTGTATGGAGCCTGGTCACGGGAGGTCTTTCAGCGGCAGGGCCAGGAGTAGTGAAGAGAGAGAAGCCTGGGATACCTACCTCAAGAACCTAGAGTGGGGCACAAAACAGCAATAGGGGTAGATGAAAAACGAAAGTGGTGCAACCATGGTCACACGTGGAGACATACTCACTGAATTTGAATTCAAACCTCTCAGTAAACCCCCACGTATTCATTTGTAAAATTCTGACAATAGGACTTCCCTGGTGGCGCAGTGGTTAAGAATCCGCCTGCCAATGCAGGGGACACGGCAAGATCCCACATGCTCCAGAGCAACTAAGCCTGTGCAACACGACTACTGAGTCTGAGCTCTAGAGCCCGTGAGCCACAACTACTGAGCCCTCGAGCCACAACTACTGAAGCCTGCGCACCTAGAGCCTGTCCTCCGCAGCAAGAGAAGCCACCGCAATGAGAAGCCCACGCACCGCAACGAGGAGTAGGCCCCACTCGCCGCAGCTAGAGAAAGCCCACGTGGAGGAACGAAGACCCAACACAGGCTAAATAAATAAATAAATAAATAAATAAACTTATTTATTTATTTATTGATGGGGAAAAAATTGTGACAATAATAACCCCTTGCTACAGAGAGCTATTATACCATTGAGATAAAGAATATAAACTCCACACAATAATACTTGGCTCATGTTAGGTGCTCAAGAAGATGTGGTGTACATATATATGAAATATGATGCAGCCATTAAAAAAATGAAATAATGCCATCTGCAACAAAATGGATGGATGTAGAGGTGATCAAACTAAGTGAACACAGTCAGACAAAGACAAATATCATAGGATAACACTTATAGGTGGAATGTAAAAATTGATACAAATGACAACTTGACAAAACAGAAACAGACTGGCAGACTTCAAAAAGACATTTATGTTTACCAAAGGGGAAAGGTGGGCAGGGGGGATAAATTAGGAGGTTGGCATTAACGTACACACACGCACACACACACACACATATATATAAAATAGATCATCAACAGGGACCTACTATACAGAACAGGGAGCTCTACTCAGCACTCTGTAATAACCTAAATGGGGAAAGAATTTGAAAAACAATAGACATATGGATATCTATAACCGAATCAAGTTGCTGTGCACCTAAAACAAAAACAATATTGTACATCAACTCTACTGCAATTTAAAGTAAAAGTTAAATGAAAAACAACACAAAAAAAAAATAAGGAAAGAAATGCCTACTCTGTTACCCTCAGGCCTAGTGACCTGGGCTGGTGTCACATCCCTGGAGCCTGAGCAGCCTTGGGTCCCATGGCTGGAGTACGCTGGTGCTGAGGGAGCCAGCGGGGAGGACGTGCCAACAAATGAGCCCTGCCCGGACTCAGAGTGCCCCGTCCCCTCTAGGTGGGACTACGATCACCAGATCCAGGCAGGCCCTCCTACACCTAAGCCAAGCCTACTGCACCCAAAAGATGGTGGACCCTCTGGGCTCAAAGAGCGTTAACAAGGGACCTGGTCACCAGGTCCCCTAGTGGTAAGGTCCCCACCTCCAGCCTCCTTCCTTAGAGTAGCCCCATGTACGGACGACAGCACCCTCAGCAGAGTGGTTATGCAGGGATTGGCATCTGCCAGGGTAAGGGGGAAAAAGGAATGAGGCACAAGCCCTTGAGTCTTTGTGCTGGCACTCTTTTACAAGCCAGGAACACAACTTTCCCTAAGGCTCTGGTTGCCTGAGTCACCACACTGGAGCATGAAGAAATCCTGCCGCCTTGTGGCCGCTTCCTGTAACAACAGCTATAAACCCGCTGCTGCTGGGCACTTAATGTTCACAAGGCCTGAGGGGCGTTAAGTGATACCTGCCCTCAAGTAACGTGCTGGGTAGGTCATCGAAGAAGAATTCGAAAATGGGAAGACTTTCCAGAAGCCCATTTCAAGAGATAACTTTTACTCACACTGTTTAAGGAAAAAAAATAATAAAAGCACATGAAAAGATGCTCAACGTGGCTAATTATCAGAGAAATGCAAATGAAAATGACAACGAGCTATCACATCGCACCAGTCAGAATGGCCATCATCAAAATGTCTACAAACAATAAATGTTGGAGAGGGTGTGGAAAAAAGGGAACCCTCCTCGCTGTTGGTGAGAATGGAAACTGGTTAAGAGCCACTGTGAAGAACAGTATGGAGGTTCCTTAAAAAACTAAAACTAGAGCTACCAAATGATCCGGCAACCCCACTCCTGGGAGTATATCCACAGAAAATCCTATTTCAAAAAGACACATGGGGCTTCCCTGGTGGCGCAGTGGTTGAGAGTCCGCCTGCCGATGCAGGGGACACGGGTTTGTGCCCCGGTCTGGGAAGATCCCACATGCCGCAGAGTGGCTGGGCCCGTGAGCCATGGCCGCTGAGCCTGCGTGTCCGGAGCCTGTGCTCCGCAACGGGAGAGGCCACAACAGTGAGAGGCCCGCGTACCGCAAAAAAATTAAAAAAATAAAAAATAACAATATGCTTCCTTCTATCCCATAATATAGTAGGATATTTTTACTCTCCTGTCAAAGATAAACTTTACTTTGACCTGTAGCTGTGCTCTTATCAAGTGTATGTTTCATTGATTCCTAGCATCAGTCCAGTGTGATAACATCAAGCTAAATATCCTCTCAACAAAGGCATTTGACCATGGGAAACTTAGGATTCTACTTACTAGGTTTATCTTATGAACCTGCAACAGCAGGCTTATAAACTTATAGGAATTAGTTTCCAGCTCTCCAAAAATGTCCATCTACTTTGTATCTACAGGTTTGTTTTGGTAGAGCAGCTGTTTGTCAGTCAGTTACTTTGCATCTGTAAATTCATCAGATGGGCTATCTATGTCTGAAATGTCCATCATTTTTAAACACTCTGAAGCATGTTGGATGTCATCATAAGTTAAACCTCTCTTTCTCAGGGAAAATAGTTTAAAGCACAGAGATAATCTGAAGTTGTAAAATTAAATTCTAAATCAGTTACAGTTTTAATAAATAAATTGGGATTAATGGATACACACTACTATATATAAAATAGATAACCATCTAGAAGGACCTACTGTATAGCACAGGGAGCTATGTTCAATATCTTGTAATAACCTATAATGGAAGAGAATCTGAAAAAGAATACAAGTATATATATATCTATATATCTATCTATATATATGTATACGAACCACTTTGATGTACACCTGAAACATTGTAAATCAACTATACTTCAATTAAAAAAAATTTTTTTTTTAAATTAATGGAGAAAGTCCTGTTTAAACTGGCTGCCCTTTTCTGGTGACACTTTTTTGGAGTTCTAAAGCAGTCTTACTTCCAAATATCAAGTCATTTTTTGCTTGTATGAGTTTTTGTTGCAACCTATCCATAACATCTAATGACTCAGGTGTACTCAGTTCATCCTTTTTCAGACTTTGTGGCCTCTTCAAAGATCATCAAACAGCTTTGGAGAAAGAGCATATAAATTGTTTTGCTATAATACTTTTCTCCACTCTCATTAATATATTTCCAAATTAAAGAAGGACATTGTTACAAACTGAATGTGCCCCCAACCCCAAAATTCATATGTTGAAGCCCTAACCCCCCAGTGTGGCTGTATTTGGAGATGGAGCCTCTAAGGAAGTAATTAAGATTAAATGAGGTCATAGGTGGGGCCCTGGTCCATTAGGATTAGTGTCTTTATAAGAAAAGACTCCAGAGAGCTTGGTTTCTCTTTCTCTCCACATGCTCACAAAGAAGAGGACAGTTGAGCAGCCGTCTGCAACCCATGGAGAGAGGCCTCACCAGTCACCAACCCTGCTGGCACCTTGATCTTGGACTTCCAGTGTCCAGAACTTTTCTCCACAGTGTGCAGTATGCTCTGTTTGGTTATTCACTGCCCTAATCCAGATGTACACGTCCTTCAATCTGTCATTAAAATAAGTCATTTAGCAATGGAATAGAATAGAGAGCCCAGAAATAAACCCACACACCTACGGTCAACTAATCTTCGATACAGGAGGCAAGAATATAAAAGGGGAAAAAGTCTCTTCAGCAAGTGGTGCTGGGAAAGTTGGACAGCTGCATGTAAATCAATGACATTAGAACACACCCTCACACCATGCACAAAAATAAACTCAAATTGGCTTAAAGACTTAAACATAAGACACAACACCATGAAACTCCTAGAAGAGAGTATAGGCAAAACATTCTCTGACATAAATCGTACCAATGTTTCCTTAGGTCAGTCTTCCAAGGCAATAGAAATAAAAACAAACATAACAAAAATGGGACCTGGGCTTCCCTGCTGGTGCAGTGGTTGAGGGTCCGCCTGCCGATGCAGGGGACACGGGTTCGTGTCCGGTCCGGGAAGATCCCACATGCCGCGGAGCGGCTGGGCCCGTGAGCCATGGCTGCTGAGCCTGCGCGTCCGGAGCCTGTGCTCCACAACGGGAGAGGGCAGAACAGTGAGAAGCCCGCGTACCACACACACACAAAAAAAGGACCTAATCAAACTTACAAGCTTTTGCACAACAAAGGAAACCAATGAAATGACAACATATGGAATAGGAGAAAATATTTGCAAATGATGCAACTGACAAGAGCTTAACCTCTAAAATATACAAACAGCTCATACAACTCAAAAAAAAAAAAAACCCAAAAAAACCCAACCCAACCGAAAAATGGGCAGAAGGGGCAGAAGACATTAATCGACATTTCTCCAGAGAAGACATACAGATGGCCAGTGCACACAGGAAAAGAGGCTCCACGTCACTCATTATTACAAAGTCTACAAATAACAAATGCTGGAAAGGGCGTGGAGAAAAGGGAACCCTCCTACACTGTTGGTCGGAATGTGAGTTGGTGCAGCCACTATGAAAAACAGTATGGAGGTTCCTCGGAAAACTCAAAATGGAATTACCATATGATCCAGCAATCCCACTCCTGGGCATGTACCTGGATAAAACTCTAATTCAAAAAGATACATGCATCCCTATGTTCATAGCAGCACTATTCACAATAGCCAAGACATGGAAACAACCTAAATGTCCATCAACAGATGAATGGATAAAGAAGATGTGGTACATATATACAGTGGAATACTACTCAGCCATAAAAAAGAAAGAATGCCATTTGCAGCAACATGGATACAACTAGTTATTATCATACTAAGAAAGAGAAAGACAAATACCATACGATATCACTTATATGTGGAATCTAAAATATGCCACAAATGAACCTATCTACAAAATGGAAATAGACTCACAGGCATAGAGAACAGACTTGTGGTTGCCAAGGGGGAAGAGGAGAGGGAGAGGGATGGACTGGGAGTTAGTAGATGCAAACTATTACATCTAGAATGGACAAACAACAAGGTCCTCTTGTATAGCATAGGGAACTATATCCAATCTACTGGGATAAACCATAATGGGAAAGAATATAAAAAAGAGAATGTATGTATGTGTATAACTGAGTCACTTTGCTGAACAGCAGAGACTGGCACAACATCGTAAATCAACTATATTTCAATAAAAAAATAAGTCATTTAGCCTTCTTTTCAGTGATGTCTGTGTCATACTGGCACTGGTAGGATAATCATTCTTCTTTTCATTATCTGAACTCTTAGAAAACATGGTCATGATATTCAGTGTCAAAAATTAAACTAGTTGGGCTTCCCTGGTGGTGCAGTGGTTGAGAGTCCGCCTGCCGATGCAGGGGACACTGGTTCATGCCCCGGTCTGGGAAGATCCCACATGCCGCGGAGCGGCTGGGCCCGTGAGCCTTGGCCACTGAGCCTGCACGTCCGGAGCCTGTGCTCCGCAACGGGAGAGGCCACAACAGTGAGAGTCCCACGTACCGCAAAAAAAAAAAAATTAAACTAGCACTATCTCAATACAAAGTCCAATAGTTAATCCACAAGCAAAATGAAAAATAGACTGTTAGTGCTCATGATTACAACACACTTAAGGTGGACATTTAAGTCACATCATTTGGAGTGACGTTACAATGAATGCTCCAGTTTTGTGAACCATAAATCATGGTTGCCTGCATCAATGGTAAGGGAAAAAAATAAGCAACAGCAACTACAGAAGGCAGATAATCTATGCCATATCCATCTGACACTAAAAACCGTATTGCTTTCAGCCCCTATTTTTCAGGTAGCCTTGTGGGGTTCTATATTCTCCCCCAGACTTCTGCATCCATCACCAAAAACTGGGACTTTTTGTGTCCTGAGGAGGGGTTTCCTGGGATGCTAAGCTTTCAGTGCTAAAACTGGGACAGTAGTGAGCAACCCAGGGGGTTAGTCACCCTTGCCTAAAGGAAGCTCGGAGTCTATATCAGTTATATCAACTTCCAGAATGGATGGATTCAATGAGTAATTAGCTACACCTACTGAGCATCCACAATGATCAGGTATATAGTGCAAGGTTTCTTCAGGCGTATTTAATTTTTTAAAAATTATATATAATAGCCCCACAAGTAGATGTTATAGTCTCCATTTTATAGATGGAAAAAGTAAGCCTCAAAATCTAGGCTCCACCACTCAAGGAATTGGGGAAAAGTGTAAAATGGATTTTTGTCCTTGCCTTGGCTAGAGAGGAACCATATCTGAGTAAACTAAGGGTCAGACACACTGTCAAAGAGGAGAAAATTCAATAACTCTAAGGGAAAGACAACAAATTATAGAGGGGTGAGTTAGGGCCTGCCAGTCTCACTGCCCTTTGCGCCCTCCAGGTGGCTCCTTTTGTTTCTGGAACATTAGGACCTTGTTTTATTAAGAGGTGCATCCCTTATGCAGTAATTCTTAAACTTTGTCTCTAATGGCAGGTCAGAGAAAATTTAGACTCAAGGCACATGACCAGGGATGAGGCTGTAAACCACCTTATGGTCAGCATGTACTTTAACGTTAAAATAATTAAATCATTATTAAAATGTTTAAATACACTTTGACTTTGTATTTCAAAATCCTTGTCTGAAATTACTGCTCCAGAAAGCAGTAACTATGGGAAAGCTAATTAACATTTATATTCCTTATAAAAGCAAATATGAAATGATGCCTTCCCTCTCTATTCCACAGTCTCTGAGAATTGAGAAGAAATAATTTACATAAGACATATTCTTTAAGCTTATTACTATTTGGGGAGTCAAGGCTCCATGCTTCTGTCACGACTGTATTTTTTTTTTTTCTGAAATTCTACCACTAGTTCTCACCTGTAAAACAGTCACAGCTCAGCCAAGCAGGACATGCCACATTTAAAGGCTAGTTCCCTGGTCCAGACCAAAGAGTTAAGATAATCAGTATCTCATTTTCAAACTTATTTATCTTGTGTTCCAAGTGTAGGCAACAAGGTAAGTATTGGCTATTTCACATTTATTATCTTAACACCACAGATCTGAGCAACACTGTAATAAAGAGTATAACTTCATGACTGATATTTGATCACTAACAGCTTTCAAGCCTCTTTTCCCCCTCTTCTCCTATTGCCCCACACCTGGACAGGCTTGTAAGAAACCCTGTGGGCTCCCTCTCCTGGTGCCAGTGGAAGTTCAAACCATGCCAGCCCCTGCAGGCACAGTTAGAACCCTCACCCCAACGCTACTACCTACACAAAAAGAATATCCAAATGGCCCATAAGGATATGAAAAAGATACTCAACATCATTAGTCATTAGGGAAAATAATTAAAACCATAACATGTTACATCTATACTAACACCAGAATGGCATATTAAAAAGACTACCCAGGGGCTTCCCTGGTGGTCCAGTGGTTGAGAGTCCACCTGCCGATGCAGAGGGCATGGGTTCAATCCATGTTCGGGGAACTAGAAAAGACTATGAAGGAGGAGGTTGCAGAGTATCTAAGACTCTCATACACTGCTGAAAGCAGGATACTTCATTACAACTATTTTGTAAAACTTTTGGCAGTATCTGTCTAAGCCAAGAATATGCCTAACCTGTATGATGTAGCAATTCCACTCATATAATAATTAATTAATATAAAATTATATAAATGTATCTATCTACCTATAGATATTCAAGAGATATACATGAATAGGTCAGTCAAAAGGCATGTAAAAGAACGTTCATAGTATTTACAAAAGCCCCAAATCTGAAGCCACCCAAATATCCATCAACCAGTGGTATATTCAGTCAATGGAATAGTACTCAGCAATTTTAAAAAGCCTTTGCTATACATAACAACATGGATAAACCTCACAGACAAAATGTGGTAAAAGCATCTAAACATAAAAGAGCAGATACTAAATTATTTTGTTTGTCATCTACACTAACCTATAGTAAGAGAAATCATTACAGTGGTTGACCCTTGGGAGGAGGCTGACTGGCAGAAGACGTGAGGAAGCCGTCTGGGCTATCTTGATCTGGGTAGGGGGCACGATACACCTCGCTGTTTGCCTCCACTGGAGCTTACCTTGCTATTCTCAAGCTTGCTTTTTCTTACTTAGCAATATATTGTGACCATTCCCATGTCAATAAAAGTAGCTCTCTTTCATCAACTTTAAGTTGCTGTCACCTTTTTTTATTAAACATACTTTCAGGAATCTTGCCTCCTTAAGCAAGTTACAAATGCTACAAGGGCAGGGGCTCTATCTTGCAAATCACATGAAGAAAGAGAATTTGGAGCTGTGGAGAGAGACAGGCCTGGTTTTAAAACTGAATTTCACCACTTTGGGCTGTATAACCTTGGACAAATAATGTACCCATCCAGCCTCAGTTTCCTCATCTATAAAATGGGGATATAATGCCTACCTCATGAAGTTTATTAGAAAGTTTTACATAGACAATGAACGGAAGGAATGTGATACCTAATGGGTGCTCATCAAACGACAGCTGTCTTCTCTTCCAGGCTCATCAAGCCTCATCTCTTCCTTGCTCACAGAGCCCTCAGAAAAGCTATGATGATTCTCTTACCTCGTTCCTGGAACCAAGCAGCAGTCTAGAGACTAAGTGCAGGGCAGCATCAGCTCAGCGTGCTTCCTAATGCCAATCGCTCCTTCTCAAGG
Source organism: Hyperoodon ampullatus (assembly GCF_949752795.1). Taxonomy (NCBI): domain Eukaryota; kingdom Metazoa; phylum Chordata; class Mammalia; order Artiodactyla; family Ziphiidae; genus Hyperoodon; species Hyperoodon ampullatus. The sequence goes on along the minus strand of NC_136923.1, from coordinate 46,824,680 downwards.
TCAGGAGACACTGTCTAGCTGATCACACCATTTAAGACCTGAGGATGAATTCCGAGAACGCATAGTAATGTGTATCCTGAATTGCTCTCCCCAGTCACAGACAGCAATCCCCTCAGAAGGCATAAAAGTGAGGAAGCGTGCTGAACTTCAAGGCTGGCAGGTGTGGTTTGACAGAGACCACCTAGGCTAGTCCCAGAATCAGGAGTATAAGAGAAATGTTTTAAATAATGAGGATTTGAAGAAGTAAATAGCACCCCTGCGTGGCCAACATTCCATATGGAAGCTGTTCTGTGCTTTGATTCAGCCTGGGATTTTTCCTAACTGCTGTATCATGTCCTGGCTTCACAAGGGTGGAGAGAGAACTAAGACACATTCAGGAAAATGAGTACAGTTGTTCCCATAATCTGTTCCTCACCAAGATCTGTGGCTCTGAGCTCACTGTGCCTCTAGGGCCTCCTAGCTTCATAACAGGCATTAATTCAACAACCTCTTGCCATAGGCATTGTACAGATCTTAACCTGAGCAAGCCCCACCTCACTCCTTTTTTTTTTTTTTTTTTTTTTTTGCGGTATGCGGGCCTCTCACTGTTGTGGCCTCTCCCGTTGCGGAGCACAGGCTCCGGACGCGCAGGCTCAGTGGCCATGGCTCACGGGCCTAGCCGCTCCGCGGCATGTGGGATCTTCCCAGACCGGGGCACGAACCCGTGTCCCCTGCATCGGCAGGCGGACTCTCAACCACTGCGCCACCAGGGAAGACCCTTTTTAAAAAAAAAAAAAAAAAAAAACATTTATTTATGGCTGCGCTGGGTCTTTGTTGCTGCGCGTGGGCTTTCTCTAGTTGCAGCGAGCGGGGGCTACTCTTCATTGCAGTGCGCGGGCTTCTCACTGCAGTGGCCTCTCTTGTTGTGGAGCACAGGCTCTAGGCATGCAGGCTTCAGTAGTCGTGGCACGCAGGCTCAGTAGTTGTGGCTCGTGGGCTCAGTAGTTGTGGCTTGAGGGCTCTAGAGCGCAGGCTCAGTAGTTGTGGCACACGGACTGAGTTGCTCCGCAGCATGTTGGATCTTTCTGGACCAGGGCTCGAACCTGTGTCCCCTGCAACGGCAGGCGGATTCTTAACCACTGCACCACCAGGGAAGTCCCCCACCCCACTCCTATATTCTGCTCTCTGATCTTTCAATGTGGGTGGGATTCATGAAACTGTATTTCTTGCCAGACTCCTGCCTTCCACTGTATATGGCTGTCGATCTTTTCGTAGGTTTCCTAAGCAATATGAGGACAGATGCCAGGACTAACTTATTCACAAATGTAATCTTGGCACCTATCACGATGCTTGGCACAAAGAATGAGCTTAATAAATGTCTGCCGAATAAATGAATGTTGACGTGCTTGAACTGTCCAATATATGCTGTAACTACTGATTGCAGAAATCATTTCACTCACTCACTTGATCCAAGATTTATTAAGTATCTCCTACGTGCCATGAACTACATAAGGTGCCAGGGTGACAAAGATGACTAGAACGGTATCCTCTGCCCACAAGGATCTCCAGGTGGGAGAGAGAAGGTGTGGAAGTGAATAATATGACCAGAGCTACCACAAAGGAATGAGCAGGCTGCTCTTGACACCTGCCTGAATAGGTGGGCTAAGGCTTCTGAGCCAGCTGACTGTTTGGGATGAGTAGCAGCTCTCTAAGTAGGCAACTCGGGAAGGGGAGGCGTTCTACTCAAAGGGAACGGGATGCTGTGCATGAGGCTGGGTCAGGGTCACTTTGCATTGGCCAAAACAAGTCTCATGGCCAAGCCTGACTTCAACAGAGTGTGAAGAATAACCCTCCCGGGAGGCGCACTGCGCAGACGCAGCTGGTCGGCTCCTTTCCCCCTGGCGCTTCTGCCCAGCTCTGGCGGACAAGTCTCGACCTCGTGCGCGCCCCTCCCCCCCGGGACCGCTCCCTCCCCCTTCTCGACGTAGTCGAAGATAAACAATAGTTGGCCGGTGAGCGCCGAGTGTGCATCCCGCTGCCGCATTCGGGCGGGCTGCGTGGGACCGGCGGGATCTCGGCCAGCCTGCCATGGCGGGGCTGTACTCCCTGGGAGTGAGCGTCTTCTCAGACCAGGGCGGGAGGAAGTACATGGAGGACATTACTCAGATCGTGGTGGAGCCCGAGCCCACGGCTGAAGAAGAACCCTCGCCGCGGCGGTCTCTCTCTCAGCCGTTGCCTCCGCAGCGGTCACCGCTGGCTTTTCCTGGCGGCGAAATCTCGGGGAAAGGCCCGGCGGTGGCAGCCCGAGAGGCTTGCGACGCGCCGCCGGACGCCGGGGCCTCGCCGGCTCCCGGCTGCTGCTGTCGCCGTCGTTCCTCAGTGGCCTTTTTCGCCGTGTGCGACGGGCACGGCGGGCGGGAGGCGGCACAGTTTGCCCGGGAGCACTTGTGGGGTTTCATCAAGAAGCAGAAGGGCTTCACCTCTTCCGAGCCGGCGAAGGTGTGCGCTGCCATCCGCAAAGGCTTCCTCGCCTGTCATCTCGCCATGTGGAAGAAACTGGCAGAATGGCCAAAGACTATGAAAGGTCTTCCCAGCACGTCAGGGACAACTGCCAGTGTGGTCATCATACGGGGCCTGAAGATGTATGTAGCTCATGTGGGTGACTCGGGGGTGGTTCTTGGAATTCAGGATGACCCAAACGATGATTTTGTCAGAGCTGTGGAGGTGACACAGGACCATAAGCCAGAACTTCCCAAGGAAAGAGAACGAATTGAAGGACTTGGTGGGAGCGTGATGAACAAGTCTGGGGTGAATCGTGTAGTTTGGAAACGACCTCGGCTCACTCACAGTGGACCTGTGAGAAGGAGCACAGTCATTGACCAGATTCCATTTCTGGCAGTAGCAAGAGCACTTGGTGATTTCTGGAGCTATGATTTCTTCAGTGGTGAGTTTGTGGTGTCACCTGAACCAGACACAAGTGTCCACACTCTTGATCCCCAGAAGCACAAGTATATTATCTTGGGGAGTGATGGTCTTTGGAATATGATTCGACCTCAAGATGCCATCTCAATGTGCCAGGACCAAGAGGAGATAAAATACCTGATGGGTGAGCATGGACAGTCTTGTGCCAAAATGCTTGTGAATCGAGCTCTAGGCCGCTGGAGGCAGCGTAGCCTTCGAGCGGATAACACTAGTGCCATAGTAATCTGCATCTCTCCAGGAGTGGGCACTCAGGGAGATTTCACCAATGAAGACGAGCTCTATCTGAACCTGACTGACAGCCCTTCCTATAATAGTCAAGAAACCTGCGTGATGACTCCTTCTCCATGTTCTACACCACCAGTCAAGTCACTGGAGGAGGACCCATGGCCAAGGCTGAACTCTAAGGACCACATACCTGCTCTTGTTCGTAGTAATGCCTTCTCAGAGAATTATTTAGAAGTCCCAGCTGAGATAGCTCGAGGGAATGTCCAGGCTGCAGTCATATCCTCAAAAGATCCAGAGCCACTTGAAGAAAATTGCACTAAAGCCCTGACTTTAAGGATACATGATTCTTTGAATAATAGCCTGTCAGTTGGCCTTGTGCCTACCAATTCAACAAACACCATCATGGACCAAAAAAACTTAAAGATGTCGATCCCACGTCAAATGAAAGCTCAAGAAGTTGAAAGAACCCCTCCAACAAACTTCAAAAGGACATTAGAAGAATCCAACTCTGGCCCTCTTGTGAAGAAGCATAGACGAAATGGTTTAAGTTGAAGCAGCGGTGCTCAGTCTGCAAGCCTCCCCACAAACTCACAGCGAAAGAACTCTGTTAAACTTACCATGTGATGCAGACTTAGGGGCCAGAAGAAAATTGGAAATCCTTTACTTCACCAGCACAGAAAAACTGTTTGTGTTTGCTGAAATATATCTGGAATTTTTTTTTTCCAAACTTCTAAGAGGGCTTTATGAATTTGGTGCCGAAGCTGAACTGTTTTTAAGGGGACAAAATAAAAATAGTATACAGTTTGACTTTTTGGAATTCAACAGTTTTATCCTGGCCCTGTACTTGCTTGTATTATAAATGTGAATTTTGTAGATGTTAGGGTATAAGTTGCTATAAAATGTGTGTAAATTTGTATCCTTCACACAAACTCAGTCTCTTATACTGATACACATTAAATGTAACAACAGGGCTAAAGGTTTAAAAAAAAATCAAAAGAATCTATTCGATTTTAGAAATACATTTAAACTTTTAAAAATGCTTATTAAGAAATTTGTATAAGTCACGTGTGATGAAAGCTACACAACTTTTTAAAGTAAATTATGAAGCAAACTGGAAAAGTGATGTATTTTCATAGTGACCTGTGTTCCACTTAATGTTTCTTAGAGACAACTAGTGTCTTTTAAAAATTATTCTTTATTTCTGATTTCATAATTCAGAACTAAATTTTTCATAGAAGCAGAAGTGTTGAGCCATGCAAAAGTAGCTGGGTTTTAGTCTCCTTGTCCTAATTAAAATACTATGCAGTATCTCTTATTTCTTTCAGTAGCATGTTTTCTAAACATTAATCATCAGATTTGCTCACCAAATCTTTGAAGTAGAAGGAGGTAGGTTTGCCTAAAAAGATGCCCTTCTCAATCATCCTGGACTTTCAGTGGCATTAGTGGGTCTTAAAAGTAGTTATATCCTCTCTAGTGTTTGCATAAAATATGTGAAGTTTTTCTTGCTATGTCAATAACAGATGGTGCTGCTAATTCCCAACATTTCTTAAATTGTTTTATATATCCTATGGTTTTCATTGATTATATGGACATGTTTGTTCATCTAATAAAATCAGTGAACTGTTAAAAAAAAAAAAAAAAAGAATAACCCTCCCACAGAGAGAATAAGTGACTCTTTGGTGAATGACAATATGAGCTCATTGCCCATGTGAGCGGTCCTCCCCACAGACAGTAAACTCCAGGACTGTTTGATACAAGTCAACTTTTCCATTCGAAGATTGACCAGAGGGCTTCCCTGGTGGCGCAGTGGTTGAGAGTCCGCCTGCCGATGCAGGGGACACGGGTTCGTGCCCCAGTCCGGGAAGATCCCACATGCCGCAGAGCGGCTGGGCCCGTGAACCATGGCCGCTGAGCCTGTGCGTCCAGAGCCTGTGCTCCGCAACGGGAGAGGCCACAACAGTGAGAGGCCCGTGTACCGCAAAAAAAATAAAGATCGACCAGAATTCAGGAATTGAGGGGAACCTACAGAGTGTCTCTCACATTTGATGAGGCCAACCCACCAGGTACTGGCTTTATCAGTTTCCTCTTTGACCGAGAAGCCCTGTGATCTGGCCATGTTGTGTGGACTTTCCTTCTTTGTCCCATTCTTCAGAATAGGATAGTCAGAGAGAAGACCTGTCCATCTTTGGCTTTGTTTAACAGACCTTCTATTACTACTGACCTATTGCAACAAATACTCACATTCTCATCTGGTCCCTCAACAGTCACTCAGTATGCCCTCCTAGCTCCTCCAAACTCAGGGACATTAATAAAACCTTGCTCAAATCTCCTCTACTTGCTGCCTAAGAAACAGACACTTTCTCAGAAAAGGCTTTGAGTCATCCGTCACGATCAATTCAGATCCATCTACACAAGTCTTTAAGAATGAAGAAGAGTCCTTAAGAATTGAGGCAAAAGGTAGTATTGTTATTTGTTCTCTTCTCTTTTGTATTCTTTTCAGGACAAGATTAGTCACAAGGATGGGGAGTTAGAGAGTTGGATGTCTGTGCTCAAATCATCATATTAAGTTAAACATTTCTGAGTGGTATTTTAAAATATAAAATTTCAATTGGTCGTACCATATCCCTATTGCCTACAAGTTGGTAGATGCAGTGAAATTTAGAAGGACGTAACCCACTTTCTAGCAATGTTAACAAATTTTGCTGTGTCAGTTCCCATTGTACTACAACACTCAATAAAGAAAAAATAAACTTCTAATTTTGTTATAATTACACAGGCTTTTCTGAGGTATCAATATGCCTGGAGCAAAAACTTTATTAAAGTCAAATCCAGCAACATGGTGCTCTCAGGACATTGTTTCAGGTATTATCTCAATAACCCTCCACCTTATAGCGTCCATTTGAGGGCTTCTCATCCATTCCAGTTGCTGGACTGGTGGTTGGTTCTCCTGGCATGGATGGCATGCAACGCAGATTCTATCACAGGGTGGCACAAGACTCAGGTGCCTAATTAGGTACCAGCATATTCTTGGCATTGGAAATATACTGAGGCATAGCCACTTCTCCTCACTAAACACTGTATTGCTTAAAATTAATTCAATTTTTAGCAAGTCCAAGCAGCTATCAGCTTCTTGTCATACATGCCTATCTCAACAGTTGGCTCTGCTACATAAACGATCAGATCTTCACATACACACTCGTTTAGGTAACATTGATTGCCAGCCAACATGGTTCTCTAGCCTTCTTCCCCATCGCCAGGCTCTGATAAATTCTAAAGTTGCTTTCCCCAACTTTTCTGTCTTTTGTTCCTATTATTTTCTGTAAGTGTCTGACTCCTCACCAGTAAGGCCTCTGAGTAAGATCTTCAGCTCTGAGTATGGAAGGGAAGAGAGACGCTGCGACTGGCCCTTCCAGGCTCCGTGTATGGAGCCTGGTCACGGGAGGTCTTTCAGCGGCAGGGCCAGGAGTAGTGAAGAGAGAGAAGCCTGGGATACCTACCTCAAGAACCTAGAGTGGGGCACAAAACAGCAATAGGGGTAGATGAAAAACGAAAGTGGTGCAACCATGGTCACACGTGGAGACATACTCACTGAATTTGAATTCAAACCTCTCAGTAAACCCCCACGTATTCATTTGTAAAATTCTGACAATAGGACTTCCCTGGTGGCGCAGTGGTTAAGAATCCGCCTGCCAATGCAGGGGACACGGCAAGATCCCACATGCTCCAGAGCAACTAAGCCTGTGCAACACGACTACTGAGTCTGAGCTCTAGAGCCCGTGAGCCACAACTACTGAGCCCTCGAGCCACAACTACTGAAGCCTGCGCACCTAGAGCCTGTCCTCCGCAGCAAGAGAAGCCACCGCAATGAGAAGCCCACGCACCGCAACGAGGAGTAGGCCCCACTCGCCGCAGCTAGAGAAAGCCCACGTGGAGGAACGAAGACCCAACACAGGCTAAATAAATAAATAAATAAATAAATAAACTTATTTATTTATTTATTGATGGGGAAAAAATTGTGACAATAATAACCCCTTGCTACAGAGAGCTATTATACCATTGAGATAAAGAATATAAACTCCACACAATAATACTTGGCTCATGTTAGGTGCTCAAGAAGATGTGGTGTACATATATATGAAATATGATGCAGCCATTAAAAAAATGAAATAATGCCATCTGCAACAAAATGGATGGATGTAGAGGTGATCAAACTAAGTGAACACAGTCAGACAAAGACAAATATCATAGGATAACACTTATAGGTGGAATGTAAAAATTGATACAAATGACAACTTGACAAAACAGAAACAGACTGGCAGACTTCAAAAAGACATTTATGTTTACCAAAGGGGAAAGGTGGGCAGGGGGGATAAATTAGGAGGTTGGCATTAACGTACACACACGCACACACACACACACATATATATAAAATAGATCATCAACAGGGACCTACTATACAGAACAGGGAGCTCTACTCAGCACTCTGTAATAACCTAAATGGGGAAAGAATTTGAAAAACAATAGACATATGGATATCTATAACCGAATCAAGTTGCTGTGCACCTAAAACAAAAACAATATTGTACATCAACTCTACTGCAATTTAAAGTAAAAGTTAAATGAAAAACAACACAAAAAAAAAATAAGGAAAGAAATGCCTACTCTGTTACCCTCAGGCCTAGTGACCTGGGCTGGTGTCACATCCCTGGAGCCTGAGCAGCCTTGGGTCCCATGGCTGGAGTACGCTGGTGCTGAGGGAGCCAGCGGGGAGGACGTGCCAACAAATGAGCCCTGCCCGGACTCAGAGTGCCCCGTCCCCTCTAGGTGGGACTACGATCACCAGATCCAGGCAGGCCCTCCTACACCTAAGCCAAGCCTACTGCACCCAAAAGATGGTGGACCCTCTGGGCTCAAAGAGCGTTAACAAGGGACCTGGTCACCAGGTCCCCTAGTGGTAAGGTCCCCACCTCCAGCCTCCTTCCTTAGAGTAGCCCCATGTACGGACGACAGCACCCTCAGCAGAGTGGTTATGCAGGGATTGGCATCTGCCAGGGTAAGGGGGAAAAAGGAATGAGGCACAAGCCCTTGAGTCTTTGTGCTGGCACTCTTTTACAAGCCAGGAACACAACTTTCCCTAAGGCTCTGGTTGCCTGAGTCACCACACTGGAGCATGAAGAAATCCTGCCGCCTTGTGGCCGCTTCCTGTAACAACAGCTATAAACCCGCTGCTGCTGGGCACTTAATGTTCACAAGGCCTGAGGGGCGTTAAGTGATACCTGCCCTCAAGTAACGTGCTGGGTAGGTCATCGAAGAAGAATTCGAAAATGGGAAGACTTTCCAGAAGCCCATTTCAAGAGATAACTTTTACTCACACTGTTTAAGGAAAAAAAATAATAAAAGCACATGAAAAGATGCTCAACGTGGCTAATTATCAGAGAAATGCAAATGAAAATGACAACGAGCTATCACATCGCACCAGTCAGAATGGCCATCATCAAAATGTCTACAAACAATAAATGTTGGAGAGGGTGTGGAAAAAAGGGAACCCTCCTCGCTGTTGGTGAGAATGGAAACTGGTTAAGAGCCACTGTGAAGAACAGTATGGAGGTTCCTTAAAAAACTAAAACTAGAGCTACCAAATGATCCGGCAACCCCACTCCTGGGAGTATATCCACAGAAAATCCTATTTCAAAAAGACACATGGGGCTTCCCTGGTGGCGCAGTGGTTGAGAGTCCGCCTGCCGATGCAGGGGACACGGGTTTGTGCCCCGGTCTGGGAAGATCCCACATGCCGCAGAGTGGCTGGGCCCGTGAGCCATGGCCGCTGAGCCTGCGTGTCCGGAGCCTGTGCTCCGCAACGGGAGAGGCCACAACAGTGAGAGGCCCGCGTACCGCAAAAAAATTAAAAAAATAAAAAATAACAATATGCTTCCTTCTATCCCATAATATAGTAGGATATTTTTACTCTCCTGTCAAAGATAAACTTTACTTTGACCTGTAGCTGTGCTCTTATCAAGTGTATGTTTCATTGATTCCTAGCATCAGTCCAGTGTGATAACATCAAGCTAAATATCCTCTCAACAAAGGCATTTGACCATGGGAAACTTAGGATTCTACTTACTAGGTTTATCTTATGAACCTGCAACAGCAGGCTTATAAACTTATAGGAATTAGTTTCCAGCTCTCCAAAAATGTCCATCTACTTTGTATCTACAGGTTTGTTTTGGTAGAGCAGCTGTTTGTCAGTCAGTTACTTTGCATCTGTAAATTCATCAGATGGGCTATCTATGTCTGAAATGTCCATCATTTTTAAACACTCTGAAGCATGTTGGATGTCATCATAAGTTAAACCTCTCTTTCTCAGGGAAAATAGTTTAAAGCACAGAGATAATCTGAAGTTGTAAAATTAAATTCTAAATCAGTTACAGTTTTAATAAATAAATTGGGATTAATGGATACACACTACTATATATAAAATAGATAACCATCTAGAAGGACCTACTGTATAGCACAGGGAGCTATGTTCAATATCTTGTAATAACCTATAATGGAAGAGAATCTGAAAAAGAATACAAGTATATATATATCTATATATCTATCTATATATATGTATACGAACCACTTTGATGTACACCTGAAACATTGTAAATCAACTATACTTCAATTAAAAAAAATTTTTTTTTTAAATTAATGGAGAAAGTCCTGTTTAAACTGGCTGCCCTTTTCTGGTGACACTTTTTTGGAGTTCTAAAGCAGTCTTACTTCCAAATATCAAGTCATTTTTTGCTTGTATGAGTTTTTGTTGCAACCTATCCATAACATCTAATGACTCAGGTGTACTCAGTTCATCCTTTTTCAGACTTTGTGGCCTCTTCAAAGATCATCAAACAGCTTTGGAGAAAGAGCATATAAATTGTTTTGCTATAATACTTTTCTCCACTCTCATTAATATATTTCCAAATTAAAGAAGGACATTGTTACAAACTGAATGTGCCCCCAACCCCAAAATTCATATGTTGAAGCCCTAACCCCCCAGTGTGGCTGTATTTGGAGATGGAGCCTCTAAGGAAGTAATTAAGATTAAATGAGGTCATAGGTGGGGCCCTGGTCCATTAGGATTAGTGTCTTTATAAGAAAAGACTCCAGAGAGCTTGGTTTCTCTTTCTCTCCACATGCTCACAAAGAAGAGGACAGTTGAGCAGCCGTCTGCAACCCATGGAGAGAGGCCTCACCAGTCACCAACCCTGCTGGCACCTTGATCTTGGACTTCCAGTGTCCAGAACTTTTCTCCACAGTGTGCAGTATGCTCTGTTTGGTTATTCACTGCCCTAATCCAGATGTACACGTCCTTCAATCTGTCATTAAAGTAAGTCATTTAGCAATGGAATAGAATAGAGAGCCCAGAAATAAACCCACACACCTACGGTCAACTAATCTTCGATACAGGAGGCAAGAATATAAAAGGGGAAAAAGTCTCTTCAGCAAGTGGTGCTGGGAAAGTTGGACAGCTGCATGTAAATCAATGACATTAGAACACACCCTCACACCATGCACAAAAATAAACTCAAATTGGCTTAAAGACTTAAACATAAGACACAACACCATGAAACTCCTAGAAGAGAGTATAGGCAAAACATTCTCTGACATAAATCGTACCAATGTTTCCTTAGGTCAGTCTTCCAAGGCAATAGAAATAAAAACAAACATAACAAAAATGGGACCTGGGCTTCCCTGCTGGTGCAGTGGTTGAGGGTCCGCCTGCCGATGCAGGGGACACGGGTTCGTGTCCGGTCCGGGAAGATCCCACATGCCGCGGAGCGGCTGGGCCCGTGAGCCATGGCTGCTGAGCCTGCGCGTCCGGAGCCTGTGCTCCACAACGGGAGAGGGCAGAACAGTGAGAAGCCCGCGTACCACACACACACAAAAAAAGGACCTAATCAAACTTACAAGCTTTTGCACAACAAAGGAAACCAATGAAATGACAACATATGGAATAGGAGAAAATATTTGCAAATGATGCAACTGACAAGAGCTTAACCTCTAAAATATACAAACAGCTCATACAACTCAAAAAAAAAAAAAACCCAAAAAAACCCAACCCAACCGAAAAATGGGCAGAAGGGGCAGAAGACATTAATCGACATTTCTCCAGAGAAGACATACAGATGGCCAGTGCACACAGGAAAAGAGGCTCCACGTCACTCATTATTACAAAGTCTACAAATAACAAATGCTGGAAAGGGCGTGGAGAAAAGGGAACCCTCCTACACTGTTGGTCGGAATGTGAGTTGGTGCAGCCACTATGAAAAACAGTATGGAGGTTCCTCGGAAAACTCAAAATGGAATTACCATATGATCCAGCAATCCCACTCCTGGGCATGTACCTGGATAAAACTCTAATTCAAAAAGATACATGCATCCCTATGTTCATAGCAGCACTATTCACAATAGCCAAGACATGGAAACAACCTAAATGTCCATCAACAGATGAATGGATAAAGAAGATGTGGTACATATATACAATGGAATACTACTCAGCCATAAAAAAGAAAGAATGCCATTTGCAGCAACATGGATACAACTAGTTATTATCATACTAAGAAAGAGAAAGACAAATACCATACGATATCACTTATATGTGGAATCTAAAATATGCCACAAATGAACCTATCTACAAAATAGAAATAGACTCACAGACATAGAGAACAGACTTGTGGTTGCCAAGGGGGAAGAGGAGAGGGAGAGGGATGGACTGGGAGTTAGTAGATGCAAACTATTACATCTAGAATGGACAAACAACAAGGTCCTCTTGTATAGCATAGGGAACTATATCCAATCTACTGGGATAAACCATAATGGGAAAGAATATAAAAAAGAGAATGTATGTATGTGTATAACTGAGTCACTTTGCTGAACAGCAGAGACTGGCACAACATCGTAAATCAACTATATTTCAATAAAAAAATAAGTCATTTAGCCTTCTTTTCAGTGATGTCTGTGTCATACTGGCACTGGTAGGATAATCATTCTTCTTTTCATTATCTGAACTCTTAGAAAACATGGTCATGATATTCAGTGTCAAAAATTAAACTAGTTGGGCTTCCCTGGTGGTGCAGTGGTTGAGAGTCCGCCTGCCGATGCAGGGGACACTAGTTCATGCCCCGGTCTGGGAAGATCCCACATGCCGCGGAGCGGCTGGGCCCGTGAGCCTTGGCCACTGAGCCTGCACGTCCGGAGCCTGTGCTCCGCAACGGGAGAGGCCACAACAGTGAGAGTCCCACGTACCGCAAAAAAAAAAAAAAAAAAAAAAAAATTAAACTAGCACTATCTCAATACAAAGTCCAATAGTTAATCCACAAGCAAAATGAAAAATAGACTGTTAGTGCTCATGATTACAACACACTTAAGGTGGACATTTAAGTCACATCATTTGGAGTGACGTTACAATGAATGCTCCAGTTTTGTGAACCATAAATCATGGTTGCCTGCATCAATGGTAAGGGAAAAAAATAAGCAACAGCAACTACAGAAGGCAGATAATCTATGCCATATCCATCTGACACTAAAAACCGTATTGCTTTCAGCCCCTATTTTTCAGGTAGCCTTGTGGGGTTCTATATTCTCCCCCAGACTTCTGCATCCATCACCAAAAACTGGGACTTTTTGTGTCCTGAGGAGGGGTTTCCTGGGATGCTAAGCTTTCAGTGCTAAAACTGGGACAGTAGTGAGCAACCCAGGGGGTTAGTCACCCTTGCCTAAAGGAAGCTCGGAGTCTATATCAGTTATATCAACTTCCAGAATGGATGGATTCAATGAGTAATTAGCTACACCTACTGAGCATCCACAATGATCAGGTATATAGTGCAAGGTTTCTTCAGGCGTATTTAATTTTTTAAAAAATATATATAATAGCCCCACAAGTAGATGTTATAGTCTCCATTTTATAGATGGAAAAAGTAAGCCTCAAAATCTAGGCTCCACCACTCAAGGAATTGGGGAAAAGTGTAAAATGGATTTTTGTCCTTGCCTTGGCTAGAGAGGAACCATATCTGAGTAAACTAAGGGTCAGACACACTGTCAAAGAGGAGAAAATTCAATAACTCTAAGGGAAAGACAACAAATTATAGAGGGGTGAGTTAGGGCCTGCCAGTCTCACTGCCCTTTGCGCCCTCCAGGTGGCTCCTTTTGTTTCTGGAACATTAGGACCTTGTTTTATTAAGAGGTGCATCCCTTATGCAGTAATTCTTAAACTTTGTCTCTAATGGCAGGTCAGAGAAAATTTAGACTCAAGGCACATGACCAGGGATGAGGCTGTAAACCACCTTATGGTCAGCATGTACTTTAACGTTAAAATAATTAAATCATTATTAAAATGTTTAAATACACTTTGACTTTGTATTTCAAAATCCTTGTCTGAAATTACTGCTCCAGAAAGCAGTAACTATGGGAAAGCTAATTAACATTTATATTCCTTATAAAAGCAAATATGAAATGATGCCTTCCCTCTCTATTCCACAGTCTCTGAGAATTGAGAAGAAATAATTTACATAAGACATATTCTTTAAGCTTATTACTATTTGGGGAGTCAAGGCTCCATGCTTCTGTCACGACTGTATTTTTTTTTTTCTGAAATTCTACCACTAGTTCTCACCTGTAAAACAGTCACAGCTCAGCCAAGCAGGACATGCCACATTTAAAGGCTAGTTCCCTGGTCCAGACCAAAGAGTTAAGATAATCAGTATCTCATTTTCAAACTTATTTATCTTGTGTTCCAAGTGTAGGCAACAAGGTAAGTATTGGCTATTTCACATTTATTATCTTAACACCACAGATCTGAGCAACACTGTAATAAAGAGTATAACTTCATGACTGATATTTGATCACTAACAGCTTTCAAGCCTCTTTTCCCCCTCTTCTCCTATTGCCCCACACCTGGACAGGCTTGTAAGAAACCCTGTGGGCTCCCTCTCCTGGTGCCAGTGGAAGTTCAAACCATGCCAGCCCCTGCAGGCACAGTTAGAACCCTCACCCCAACGCTACTACCTACACAAAAAGAATATCCAAATGGCCCATAAGGATATGAAAAAGATACTCAACATCATTAGTCATTAGGGAAAATAATTAAAACCATAACATGTTACATCTATACTAACACCAGAATGGCATATTAAAAAGACTACCCAGGGGCTTCCCTGGTGGTCCAGTGGTTGAGAGTCCGCCTGCCGATGCAGAGGGCATGGGTTCAATCCATGTTCGGGGAACTAGAAAAGACTATGAAGGAGGAGGTTGCAGAGTATCTAAGACTCTCATACACTGCTGAAAGCAGGATACTTCATTACAACTATTTTGTAAAACTTTTGGCAGTATCTGTCTAAGCCAAGAATATGCCTAACCTGTATGATGTAGCAATTCCACTCATATAATAATTAATTAATATAAAATTATATAAATGTATCTATCTACCTATAGATATTCAAGAGATATACATGAATAGGTCAGTCAAAAGGCATGTAAAAGAACGTTCATAGTATTTACAAAAGCCCCAAATCTGAAGCCACCCAAATATCCATCAACCAGTGGTATATTCAGTCAATGGAATAGTACTCAGCAATTTTAAAAAGCCTTTGCTATACATAACAACATGGATAAACCTCACAGACAAAATGTGGTAAAAGCATCTAAACATAAAAGAGCAGATACTAAATTATTTTGTTTGTCATCTACACTAACCTATAGTAAGAGAAATCATTACAGTGGTTGACCCTTGGGAGGAGGCTGACTGGCAGAAGACGTGAGGAAGCCGTCTGGGCTATCTTGATCTGGGTAGGGGGCACGATACACCTCGCTGTTTGCCTCCACTGGAGCTTACCTTGCTATTCTCAAGCTTGCTTTTTCTTACTTAGCAATATATTGTGACCATTCCCATGTCAATAAAAGTAGCTCTCTTTCATCAACTTTAAGTTGCTGTCACCTTTTTTTATTAAACATACTTTCAGGAATCTTGCCTCCTTAAGCAAGTTACAAATGCTACAAGGGCAGGGGCTCTATCTTGCAAATCACATGAAGAAAGAGAATTTGGAGCTGTGGAGAGAGACAGGCCTGGTTTTAAAACTGAATTTCACCACTTTGGGCTGTATAACCTTGGACAAATAATGTACCCATCCAGCCTCAGTTTCCTCATCTATAAAATGGGGATATAATGCCTACCTCATGAAGTTTATTAGAAAGTTTTACATAGACAATGAACGGAAGGAATGTGATACCTAATGGGTGCTCATCAAACGACAGCTGTCTTCTCTTCCAGGCTCATCAAGCCTCATCTCTTCCTTGCTCACAGAGCCCTCAGAAAAGCTATGATGATTCTCTTACCTCGTTCCTGGAACCAAGCAGCAGTCTAGAGACTAAGTGCAGGGCAGCATCAGCTCAGCGTGCTTCCTAATGCCAATCGCTCCTTCTCAAGGTCAGGAGACACTGTCTAGCTGATCACACCATTTAAGACCTGAGGATGAATTCCGAGAACGCATAGTAATGTGTATCCTGAATTGCTCTCCCCAGTCACAGACAGCAATCCCCTCAGAAGGCATAAAAGTGAGGAAGCGTGCTGAACTTCAAGGCTGGCAGGTGTGGTTTGACAGAGACCACCTAGGCTAGTCCCAGAATCAGGAGTATAAGAGAAATGTTTTAAATAATGAGGATTTGAAGAAGTAAATAGCACCCCTGCGTGGCCAACATTCCATATGGAAGCTGTTCTGTGCTTTGATTCAGCCTGGGATTTTTCCTAACTGCTGTATCATGTCCTGGCTTCACAAGGGTGGAGAGAGAACTAAGACACATTCAGGAAAATGAGTACAGTTGTTCCCATAATCTGTTCCTCACCAAGATCTGTGGCTCTGAGCTCACTGTGCCTCTAGGGCCTCCTAGCTTCATAACAGGCATTAATTCAACAACCTCTTGCCATAGGCATTGTACAGATCTTAACCTGAGCAAGCCCCACCTCACTCCTTTTTTTTTTTTTTTTTTTTTTTTGCGGTATGCGGGCCTCTCACTGTTGTGGCCTCTCCCGTTGCGGAGCACAGGCTCCGGACGCGCAGGCTCAGTGGCCATGGCTCACGGGCCTAGCCGCTCCGCGGCATGTGGGATCTTCCCAGACCGGGGCACGAACCCGTGTCCCCTGCATCGGCAGGCGGACTCTCAACCACTGCGCCACCAGGGAAGACCCTTTTTAAAAAAAAAAAAAAAAAAAACATTTATTTATGGCTGCGCTGGGTCTTTGTTGCTGCGCGTGGGCTTTCTCTAGTTGCAGCGAGCGGGGGCTACTCTTCATTGCAGTGCGCGGGCTTCTCACTGCAGTGGCCTCTCTTGTTGTGGAGCACAGGCTCTAGGCATGCAGGCTTCAGTAGTCGTGGCACGCAGGCTCAGTAGTTGTGGCTCGTGGGCTCAGTAGTTGTGGCTTGAGGGCTCTAGAGCGCAGGCTCAGTAGTTGTGGCACACGGACTGAGTTGCTCCGCAGCATGTTGGATCTTTCTGGACCAGGGCTCGAACCTGTGTCCCCTGCAACGGCAGGCGGATTCTTAACCACTGCACCACCAGGGAAGTCCCCCACCCCACTCCTATATTCTGCTCTCTGATCTTTCAATGTGGGTGGGATTCATGAAACTGTATTTCTTGCCAGACTCCTGCCTTCCACTGTATATGGCTGTCGATCTTTTCGTAGGTTTCCTAAGCAATATGAGGACAGATGCCAGGACTAACTTATTCACAAATGTAATCTTGGCACCTATCACGATGCTTGGCACAAAGAATGAGCTTAATAAATGTCTGCCGAATAAATGAATGTTGACGTGCTTGAACTGTCCAATATATGCTGTAACTACTGATTGCAGAAATCATTTCACTCACTCACTTGATCCAAGATTTATTAAGTATCTCCTACGTGCCATGAACTACATAAGGTGCCAGGGTGACAAAGATGACTAGAACGGTATCCTCTGCCCACAAGGATCTCCAGGTGGGAGAGAGAAGGTGTGGAAGTGAATAATATGACCAGAGCTACCACAAAGGAATGAGCAGGCTGCTCTTGACACCTGCCTGAATAGGTGGGCTAAGGCTTCTGAGCCAGCTGACTGTTTGGGATGAGTAGCAGCTCTCTAAGTAGGCAACTCGGGAAGGGGAGGCGTTCTACTCAAAGGGAACGGGATGCTGTGCATGAGGCTGGGTCAGGGTCACTTTGCATTGGCCAAAACAAGTCTCATGGCCAAGCCTGACTTCAACAGAGTGTGAAGAATAACCCTCCCGGGAGGCGCACTGCGCAGACGCAGCTGGTCGGCTCCTTTCCCCCTGGCGCTTCTGCCCAGCTCTGGCGGACAAGTCTCGACCTCGTGCGCGCCCCTCCCCCCCGGGACCGCTCCCTCCCCCTTCTCGACGTAGTCGAAGATAAACAATAGTTGGCCGGTGAGCGCCGAGTGTGCATCCCGCTGCCGCATTCGGGCGGGCTGCGTGGGACCGGCGGGATCTCGGCCAGCCTGCCATGGCGGGGCTGTACTCCCTGGGAGTGAGCGTCTTCTCAGACCAGGGCGGGAGGAAGTACATGGAGGACATTACTCAGATCGTGGTGGAGCCCGAGCCCACGGCTGAAGAAGAACCCTCGCCGCGGCGGTCTCTCTCTCAGCCGTTGCCTCCGCAGCGGTCACCGCTGGCTTTTCCTGGCGGCGAAATCTCGGGGAAAGGCCCGGCGGTGGCAGCCCGAGAGGCTTGCGACGCGCCGCCGGACGCCGGGGCCTCGCCGGCTCCCGGCTGCTGCTGTCGCCGTCGTTCCTCAGTGGCCTTTTTCGCCGTGTGCGACGGGCACGGCGGGCGGGAGGCGGCACAGTTTGCCCGGGAGCACTTGTGGGGTTTCATCAAGAAGCAGAAGGGCTTCACCTCTTCCGAGCCGGCGAAGGTGTGCGCTGCCATCCGCAAAGGCTTCCTCGCCTGTCATCTCGCCATGTGGAAGAAACTGGCAGAATGGCCAAAGACTATGAAAGGTCTTCCCAGCACGTCAGGGACAACTGCCAGTGTGGTCATCATACGGGGCCTGAAGATGTATGTAGCTCATGTGGGTGACTCGGGGGTGGTTCTTGGAATTCAGGATGACCCAAACGATGATTTTGTCAGAGCTGTGGAGGTGACACAGGACCATAAGCCAGAACTTCCCAAGGAAAGAGAACGAATTGAAGGACTTGGTGGGAGCGTGATGAACAAGTCTGGGGTGAATCGTGTAGTTTGGAAACGACCTCGGCTCACTCACAGTGGACCTGTGAGAAGGAGCACAGTCATTGACCAGATTCCATTTCTGGCAGTAGCAAGAGCACTTGGTGATTTCTGGAGCTATGATTTCTTCAGTGGTGAGTTTGTGGTGTCACCTGAACCAGACACAAGTGTCCACACTCTTGATCCCCAGAAGCACAAGTATATTATCTTGGGGAGTGATGGTCTTTGGAATATGATTCGACCTCAAGATGCCATCTCAATGTGCCAGGACCAAGAGGAGATAAAATACCTGATGGGTGAGCATGGACAGTCTTGTGCCAAAATGCTTGTGAATCGAGCTCTAGGCCGCTGGAGGCAGCGTAGCCTTCGAGCGGATAACACTAGTGCCATAGTAATCTGCATCTCTCCAGGAGTGGGCACTCAGGGAGATTTCACCAATGAAGACGAGCTCTATCTGAACCTGACTGACAGCCCTTCCTATAATAGTCAAGAAACCTGCGTGATGACTCCTTCTCCATGTTCTACACCACCAGTCAAGTCACTGGAGGAGGACCCATGGCCAAGGCTGAACTCTAAGGACCACATACCTGCTCTTGTTCGTAGTAATGCCTTCTCAGAGAATTATTTAGAAGTCCCAGCTGAGATAGCTCGAGGGAATGTCCAGGCTGCAGTCATATCCTCAAAAGATCCAGAGCCACTTGAAGAAAATTGCACTAAAGCCCTGACTTTAAGGATACATGATTCTTTGAATAATAGCCTGTCAGTTGGCCTTGTGCCTACCAATTCAACAAACACCATCATGGACCAAAAAAACTTAAAGATGTCGATCCCACGTCAAATGAAAGCTCAAGAAGTTGAAAGAACCCCTCCAACAAACTTCAAAAGGACATTAGAAGAATCCAACTCTGGCCCTCTTGTGAAGAAGCATAGACGAAATGGTTTAAGTTGAAGCAGCGGTGCTCAGCCTGCAAGCCTCCCCACAAACTCACAGCGAAAGAACTCTGTTAAACTTACCATGTGACGCAGACTTAGGGGCCAGAAGAAAATTGGAAATCCTTTACTTCACCAGCACAGAAAAACTGTTTGTGTTTGCTGAAATATATCTGGAATTTTTTTTCCAAACTTCTAAGAGGGCTTTATGAATTTGGTGCCGAAGCTGAACTGTTTTTAAGGGGACAAAATAAAAATAGTATACAGTTTGACTTTTTGGAATTCAACAGTTTTATCCTGGCCTTGTACTTGCTTGTATTATAAATGTGAATTTTGTAGATGTTAGGGTATAAGTTGCTATAAAATGTGTGTAAATTTGTATCCTTCACACAAACTCAGTCTCTTACACTGATACACATTAAATGTAACAACAGGGCTAAAGGTTTAAAAAAAAATCAAAAGAACCTATTCGATTTTAGAAATACATTTAAACTTTTAAAAATGCTTATTAAGAAATTTGTATAAGTCACGTGTGATGAAAGCTACACAACTTTTTAAAGTAAATTATGAAGCAAACTGGAAAAGTGATGTATTTTCATAGTGACCTGTGTTCCACTTAATGTTTCTTAGAGACAACTAGTGTCTTTTAAAAATTATTCTTTATTTCTGATTTCATAATTCAGAACTAAATTTTTCATAGAAGCAGAAGTGTTGAGCCATGCAAAAGTAGCTGGGTTTTAGTCTCCTTGTCCTAATTAAAATACTATGCAGTATCTCTTATTTCTTTCAGTAGCATTTTTTCTAAACATTAATCATCAGATTTGCTCACCAAATCTTTGAAGTAGAAGGAGGTAGGTTTGCCTAAAAAGATGCCCTTCTCAATCATCCTGGACTTTCAGTGGCATTAGTGGGTCTTAAAAGTAGTTATATCCTCTTCTAGTGTTTGCATAAAATATGTGAAGTTTTTCTTGCTATGTCAATAACAGATGGTGCTGCTAATTCCCAACATTTCTTAAATTATTTTATATATCCTATGGTTTTCATTGATTATATGGACATGTTTGTTCATCTAATAAAATCAGTGAACTGTTAAAAAAAAAAAAAAGAATAACCCTCCCACAGAGAGAATAAGTGACTCTTTGGTGAATGACAATATGAGCTCATTGCCCATGTGAGCGGTCCTCCCCACAGACAGTAAACTCCAGGACTGTTTGATACAAGTCAACTTTTCCATTCGAAGATTGACCAGAGGGCTTCCCTGGTGGCACAGTGGTTGAGAGTCCGCCTGCCGATGCAGGGGACACGGGTTCGTGCCCCGGTCCGGGAAGATCCCACATGCCGCAGAGCGCCTGGGCCCATGAACCATGGCCGCTGAGCCTGTGCGTCCAGAGCCTGTGCTCCGCAACGGGAGAGGCCACAACAGTGAGAGGCCCGCGTACCGCAAAAAAAATAAAGATCGACCAGAATTCAGGAATTGAGGGGAACCTACAGAGTGTCTCTCACATTTGATGAGGCCAACCCACCAGGTACTGGCTTAATCAGTTTTCTCTTTGACCGAGAAGCCCTGTGATCTGGCCATGTTGTGTGGACTTTCCTTCTTTGTCCCGTTCTTCAGAATAGGATAGAGAGAAGACCTGTCCATCTTTGGCTTTGTTTAATAGAGCTTCTATTACTACTGACCTATTGCAACAAATACTCACATTCTCATCTGGTCCCTCAACAGTCACTCAGTATGCCCTCCTAGCTCCTCCAAACTCAGGGACATTAATAAAACCTTGCTCAAATCTCCTCTACTTGCTGCCTAAGAAACAGAAACTTTCTCAGAAAAGGCTTTGAGTCATCCGTCACGATCAATTCAGATCCATCTACACAAGTCTTTAAGAATGAAGAAGAGTCCTTAAGAATTGAGGCAAAAGGTAGTATTGTTATTTGTTCTCTTCTCTTTTGTATTCTTTTCAGGACAAGATCAGTCACAAGGATGGGGAGTTAGAGAGTTGGATGTCTGTGCTCAAATCATCATATTAAGTTAAACATTTCTGAGTGGTATTTTAAAATATAAAATTTCAATTGGTCGTACCATATCCCTATTGCCTACAAGTTGGTAGATGCAGTGAAATTTAGAAGGACGTAACCCACTTTCTAGCAATGTTAACAAATTTTGCTGTGTCAGTTCCCATTGTACTACAACACTCAATAAAGAAAAAATAAACTTCTAATTTTGTTATAATTACACAGGCTTTTCTGAGGTATCAATATGCCTGGAGCAAAAACTTTATTAAAGTCAAATCCAGCAACATGGTGCTCTCAGGACATTGTTTCAGGTATTATCTCAATAACCCTCCACCTTATAGTGTCCATTTGAGGGCTTCTCATCCATTCCAGTTGCTGGACTGGTGGTTGGTTCTCCTGGCATGGATGGCATGCAACGCAGATTCTATCACAGGGTGGCACAAGACTCAGGTGCCTAATTAGGTACCAGCATATTCTTGGCATTGGAAATATACTGAGGCATAGCCACTTCTCCTCACTAAACACTGTATTGCTTAAAATTAATTCAATTTTTAGCAAGTCCAAGCAGCTATCAGCTTCTTGTCATACATGCCTATCTCAACAGTTGGCTCTGCTACATAAACGATCAGATCTTCACATACACACTCGTTTAGGTAACATTGATTGCCAGCCAACATGGTTCTCTAGCCTTCTTCCCCATCGCCAGGCTCTGATAAATTCTAAAGTTGCTTTCCCCAACTTTTCTGTCTTTTGTTCCTATTATTTTCTGTAAGTGTCTGACTCCTCACCAGTAAGGCCTCTGAGTAAGATCTTCAGCTCTGAGTATGGAAGGGAAGAGAGACGCTGCGACTGGCCCTTCCAGGCTCCGTGTATGGAGCCTGGTCACGGGAGGTCTTTCAGCGGCAGGGCCAGGAGTAGTGAAGAGAGAGAAGCCTGGGATACCTACCTCAAGAACCTAGAGTGGGGCACAAAACAGCAATAGGGGTAGATGAAAAACGAAAGTGGTGCAACCATGGTCACACGTGGAGACATACTCACTGAATTTGAATTCAAACCTCTCAGTAAACCCCCACGTATTCATTTGTAAAATTCTGACAATAGGACTTCCCTGGTGGCGCAGTGGTTAAGAATCCGCCTGCCAATGCAGGGGACACGGCAAGATCCCACATGCTCCAGAGCAACTAAGCCTGTGCGACACGACTACTGAGTCTGAGCTCTAGAGCCCGTGAGCCACAACTACTGAGCCCTCGAGCCACAACTACTGAAGCCTGCGCACCTAGAGCCTGTGCTCCGCAGCAAGAGAAGCCACCGCAATGAGAAGCCCACGCACAGCAACGAGGAGTAGGCCCCACTCGCCGCAGCTAGAGAAAGCCCACGTGCAGGAACGAAGACCCAACACAGGCTAAATAAATAAATAAATAAATAAATAAACATATTTATTTATTTATTTATGGGGAAAAAATTGTGACAATAATAACCCCTTACTACAGAGAGCTATTATACCATTGAGATAGAGAATATAAACTCCACACAATAATACTTGGCTCATGTTAGGTGCTCAAGAAGATGTGGTGTACATATATATGAAATATGATGCAGCCATTAAAAAAATGAAATAATGCCATCTGCAACAAAATGGATGGATGTAGAGGTGATCAAACTAAGTGAACACAGTCAGACAAAGACAAATATCATAGGATAACACTTATAGGTGGAATGTAAAAATTGATACAAATGACAACTTGACAAAACATAAAGACTGGCAGACTTCAAAAAGACATTTATGTTTACCAAAGGGGAAAGGTGGGCAGGGGGGATAAATTAGGAGGTTGGCATTAACATACACACACGCACACACACACACACACATATATATAAAATAGATCATCAACAGGGACCTACTATACAGAACAGGGAACTCTACTCAGCACTCTGTAATAACCTAAATGGGGAAAGAATTCGAAAAACAATAGACATATGGATATCTATAACCGAATCAAGTTGCTGTGCACCTAAAACAAAAACAACATTGTACATCAACTCTACTGCAATTTAAAGTAAAAGTTAAATGAAAAACAACACAAAAAAAAAATTAGGAAAGAAATGCCTACTCTGTTACCCTCAGGCCTAGTGACCTGGGCTGGTGTCACATCCCTGGAGCCTGAGCAGCCTTGGGTCCCATGGCTGGAGTACGCTGGTGCTGAGGGAGCCAGCGGGGAGGACGTGCCAACAAATGAGCCCTGCCCGGACTCAGAGTGCCCCGTCCCCTCTAGGTGGGACTACGATCACCAGATCCAGGCAGGCCCTCCTACACCTAAGCCAAGCCTACTGCACCCAAAAGATGGTGGACCCTCTGGGCTCAAAGAGCGTTAACAAGGGACCTGGTCACCAGGTCCCCTAGTGGTAAGGTCCCCACCTCCAGCCTCCTTCCTTAGAGTAGCCCCATGTACGGACGACAGCACCCTCAGCAGAGTGGTTATGCAGGGATTGGCATCTGCCAGGGTAAGGGGGAAAAAGGAATGAGGCACAAGCCCTTGAGTCTTTGTGCTGGCACTCTTTTACAAGCCAGGAACACAACTTTCCCTAAGGCTCTGGTTGCCTGAGTCACCACACTGGAGCATGAAGAAATCCTGCCGCCTTGTGGCCGCTTCCTGTAACAACAGCTATAAACCCGCTGCTGCTGGGCACTTAATGTTCACAAGGCCTGAGGGGCGTTAAGTGATACCTGCCCTCAAGTAACGTGCTGGGTAGGTCATCGAAGAAGAATTCAAAAATGGGAAGACTTTCCAGAAGCCCATTTCAAGAGATAACTTTTACTCACACTGTTTAAGGAAAAAAAATAATAAAAGCACATGAAAAGATGCTCAACGTGGCTAATTATCAGAGAAATGCAAATGAAAATGACAACGAGCTATCACATCGCACCAGTCAGAATGGCCATCATCAAAATGTCTACAAACAATAAATGTTGGAGAGGGTGTGGAAAAAAGGGAACCCTCCTCGCTGTTGGTGAGAATGGAAACTGGTTAAGAGCCACTGTGAAGAACAGTATGGAGGTTCCTTAAAAAACTAAAACTAGAGCTACCAAATGATCCGGCAACCCCACTCCTGGGAGTATATCCACAGAAAATCCTATTTCAAAAAGACACATGGGGCTTCCCTGGTGGCGCAGTGGTTGAGAGTCCGCCTGCCGATACAGGGGACACGGGTTCGTGCCCCGGTCTGGGAAGATCCCACATGCCGCGGAGTGGCTGGGCCCGTGAGCCATGGCCGCTGAGCCTGCGTGTCCGGAGCCTGTGCTCCGCAACGGGAGAGGCCACAACAGTGAGAGGTCCACGTACCGCAAAAAAAAAAAAAAAAAAAAGAAATTAATGGTTACCAAAGGGGAAAGGTGAGCAGGAGGGATAAATCAGGAGGTTGGCATTAACATACAAACACTCATATATATAGAAAATATATTATCAACAGGGACCCACTCTATAGCACAGGCAAGTCTACTCAGCACTCTGTAATAACCTAAATGGGGAAAGAATTCGAAAAGGAATTGATATATTGATGTGTATAACTGAATCAAGTTGCTCTACACGTAAAATAAACACAACATTGTAAATCAGCTCTACTCCAATATAACCTAAAAGTTAAATTAGAAACAAACAAACAAAAAAAAGAAGAAGAAGAAGAAGAAGAAGAAGAAGAAGAAGAAGAAGAAGAAGGAAAGAAATGCCTACTATGTTCCCCTCAGGCCTGGTAACCTGAGCTAATGTCACATCCCTGGAGCCTGCGCAGGCTTGGGTCCCAAGGATGGAGGGTCCTGGGGCTGAGGGAGCTGGGCAGGATGTGCCAGCAAATGAGCTCCCGCTGGCCCTGTAGTGCCTGGTCCCCTCTGCATGGGACCACCATCACCAGATCCAGGCGGGCCCTCCTACAGCTTAACCAAGCCTAGTGCACCCAAAGGATGGTGGGCCCGCTGGCCTCGAAGAGCTTTGACAAGTCACCTAGTCTCCAAGTCTCCTAGCAGTAAGGTCCCCACCTCCAGCCTCCTTCCTTAGAGTCGCCCCATGTACGATGACGCACCCTCAGCGGAATGGTTTTGCAGGAGTTGACATCTGCCTGGGTAGGTGAAGGGTAAGCGGGAATCTAATAATTGGTACAAATGAACTACTTGACAAGCTCAAAACAGACTCACAGATTTAAAAAAGAAACTTATGGTTACCAAAGCGGAAAGGTGGGCAGGTGGGATATATTAGGAGGTTTGGATTAACATATACACATTAATATACATATAAAATAGATCATTAACAAGGACCCACTGTATGTCACAGGGAACTCTACTCAATATTCTGTAATAACCTATATGGAAAAGAATCTGAAAAAGAATTGGTATATGGATACGTATAACTAAATCACTTAGTTGTACCCCTGAAAGTAACACAGCATTGTAAATTAACTGTACTCCAAAATAAAATAAGAATCAAATTTTAAAAATGTTTAACTTATTAATAATCATGAAAAGCAAAAATAATTTTTTCTATTTGTTTTGTTGGTTAGTTGACAAGATAATACTGCACTGAGTTTATCATTTTTGTAAACCTGGGAGAAACTGGTAAATGGTTATCACACATAACCAGTAAAGTACTTCGAAAAATCTTTCCACATATCCCCAGGGATAAAGGCATTCTAGTATGTAAGACACTGAAGCACAGTGTTGCATGCTCCATTTAAATAGATGGAAAACAGACCAATCAGAAACAGTGTGATTAAGGATCCCAAACACTCCATGATGCTGGGCACAGAGAACACACATTTTCATTTTAATCAAATAAAAACAAAGGGCATTCCTTGTTTAACTCACCTGTAGAACCTGCTCTCCTGTGCCTCCTGCTTAGGGGTCCCTGGGGCTGGGTGAAACGTGACTCTTTCCCTTTGCTCAAGATGAGAGATCAGAGCTAGTTCGGAAGTGGACGATGCTGCTTGAAGGGAAGAAGAAACAACACAATGAAGAGCCGAGTCACACGGGTCAGTCTCAGCTAGGAGAGTAACCCCGGGGGAACTGAGCAAAGAGGTACCCTAAAGAGGTACAGGAAGGGTTCTGGGAGGAGATCTTGGACAGTGCTTCCAAGGAAGCCTGAGACAGTCTGGGAGGCGAATTTCTATTTAAAGGAGAACAAAATGTTTTACCTTCCTTGTTAAAGAATGGAAAATTCTCTAACTGTGGAAAACAGATGTATGGCTCCTAGGAGCAACTCCCACATGGAGACAATGGGGCTGAGTTCTCTCAAGATAATCTGGAGGTTCAATACTAGGGTGAGGGTACCAAGCGATTGCTTGAGCCCTGGTGTACCCATAGAATCACCTCTAAGGCAGGTACAGAGGGAGGACAGCTTTTACGATGGAAAAGGAAGGAAAGCCTTCTTGGAAGTCAAATAGACTCCAGGGCTCTGTGTACCTGGAAACTCTTAACATCACCATTCGGGATCAGTTAATAGTTATAAGAGAACCTTTAACTTCTTAGGGCCCAGAGAGAACAGCAGCAGAGAGGCCTTACATAGAGTTCTCCAGCATCACGCTCCTGTACAAGGCCCTCTGAACGGGTATCAAGCTGGTCCATTCCTTTTCAGTGAAGTACACAGCCACATCCTCAAAAGCCACTGATTCCTTGATTTTTTTTTAATTTTTTAAATTTTTTTATTTTTTTTTTGCAGTACGCAGGCCTCTCACTAGAGGAGCACAGGCTCCAGACGCGCAGGCTCAGAGGCCGTGGCTCACGGACTTAGCCACTCCGCGGCATGTGGGATCTTCCCGGACCGGGGCATGAACCCGTGTCCCCTGCATCAGCAGGCGGACTCTCAACCACTGTGTCACCAGGGAAGCCCAGCCACTGATTCCTGAAACAACAAGTTCCTCTATCCCAGGCCTCAGGACTTTGGTGATGGTCAAAACTGTCAATGAGAGGCTGAGAGCAGCATCTACAAGGACATATATTTAGTACTGGGTCCCTCATGTGCCTGAGAGGTTTTTGTGTAAAAGCTGGAAGGCGTAGAGGAAGAGGAGAAAAATTAAAGGCAGACCACCAGCCAGAGCTCCACAGACTTTCCCAGTTAGAACAAAATGCATCTTCACTATGAGCTTCCAAACATATGCGACCTCCAAATACACTATAATATAGAAGCTAGACTTGGGCCTGAGCATGAATGCATATATATAAAAGAAAAACTAACATATAATGGGATATGGCTGCTACCTTAGCTCTGAGCCCCTTCCCACTTTGTATAATATATTTGGGTGATTATTTGGACTGCTCACATTCCTGTCATTTCTCAATTGTGCTTTCATCCACGTTCTTCCTCATTCTTGTCTCCTTTCTCACGACCCCAGGCACAGTGCTCTCACATTTGTCCATGACTCCCCACCCCCGTGTAGAGGTGGTGAGGTTAGAGAAGCATAGGAAAGTACCGCTTACTTGAGATGGGCTACAAAAAAGTCTGTTTATCAAAGGACAACATTAAGAGCGTGAAAAAGTGGGAATTCCCTTGCTTTCCAGTGGTTAGGACTCTGCGCTTCCACTGCAGGGGTCCCGGGTTCCATCCCTGATTGGGGAACTAAGATCCTGCAAGCCTCGAGGCACGGTTAAAAAAATAAATTAATAAGAGAGTGAAAAAGCAAGCCACAGACTGGGAAAAGGAATTTCATAATACATACATCTGACATAGGACTCATATCCATAATTACTACAATTTGGAGGAAAAAAAATGACACACAATGTAAGAAACAATGGGAACGTATCTCAACAGTGACTTCACATAAGTGGACATCCACGTATGCAATAAACATATGAAATGGTGTTCTGTATCACTCCTTAATGGAGAAAAGGCAATTAAAAAACCCCAATATGATATCAAGAATGAATGAGAAGTATTTGCAAGGATGTGGAGCAACTGGAACTCTCTTGTACTGCTGGTAAAAGTATAAACTGGAACAACCATTTCAGAAGATTGTTGGGCAGCATCTACTAAAACTAACCAAATGTATAGCCTATGACCTAGCACTTTGACTCCTAAAGATATACCCCAGAGAAATGAGTGCATGTGTTCATCAAAAGGCATAAGCAAGAATGTTCGCTGCCTTCTTATTCATAGTAGTCGAAAACTGGAAACAATCAAAATGTCCATCCACGGTAGAATGAATAAATAAAATGTGGTATAATCATATAATGGAAAACTATCCAGCAATGAAAAAGTACAAACTACTGCTATGTGCAACAACACGGGTGAAGTTCACAGACATAAAACTGAGCAAAAGAAGGCAGATACAAAAAAGTAAATTTTGAATGATTCCATTTACATGAAATTTAAGAACAAATAAAACAAATATATTGTCATAGCAGTCAGAATAAGGGTCATCTTTTTTTGTTTTGTTTTGTTTTGGCCACGTGGCTTGTGGGATCTTAGTTCCCTGACCAGGGATTGAACCCAGGCCCTTGGCAGTGAGGGCGTGCAGTCCTAACCACTGGACTGCCAGGGAAGTCCCATAAAGGTCAACTTTGGGGTGGACTGCTTGGGATGGTGCATGAGGGAATCTGTTGAGGTACTGATAATGTTCTATGTCTCAATATGAATGATAGTCTTACAGGTGTGTATATTTCTAGAAAGTGAGCTATACAGTGAGTTATATGTATTATAAGTTATACCTCAATGAGAAAGCAAATTTACATATTTATATATATATAAAAGTATGTTACATATATTTTATATATGCATATGTAACATATATAAACTTATATTTATATACACTTGTATACTTTAATATGTGCATATATAAATATATCTGTACATATGCACATGCATACATGCAGGGGCAGAGGGAACGCAGCTCACCTGGGGCCTGGTTGTTAAGGACACTGTTGTCGTTATCTGACCTCTTTTATTCCTGTCTCAGGGAAAGGTAACACTCTCAGGAACTGAAAGTAAAGAAAGAAGCATTAGTGACAATAATTCTACTGACCCTAATTCTTGCATATAGCATCTGACCCATTCTTTTTGGGGGCTACATGAACTATCAATACTATTCATTAGTTACTGCCTTGTATCGGTAGCAATTCTCAAGTCACAGAGATGAGACAGCAGGCATGAGAGGGAACACAGAAACAGAAATCGTGTGGAGAATATAATTAGCACACAATTTCCCAGGTACATATTCAGCTGACTGGTTCAGCGAACAGATGCGAAGGTGGACTGACAAAACTAATTTTCAGTACTCCAAAGAAGACATCTTAGGAAAGGGGACAGAAAAGGCAACTAGGGCCTACAGTGGTACAGTGGAGAGAGTGTTATGGGCTGAAGAGAAAGCTGGAGTTCCAATTAAGATCCCTAGAGTCAGGACTTCCCCGGTGGTCCAGTGGTTAAGACTCTATGCTTCCCCTGCATGAGGGTGTGAGTTTGATACCTGGTCTGGGAACGAAGATCCTCCCTGCCACACGTTGCAGCCAAAAAAAAAAAAAAAAGATCCCAAGAATCCACACAGTCAGACAGTAGTAAAAGTCAAAATGGAATTTGAAAATAGTTTATTAGGAACATCTTTTTTTTTTTTTTAAAGATCTGATGTGGGACCTCTTTTTGTTGTTTTTTTTTTTTTTTTTGGCTGTGTTGGGTCTTCACTGCTGTGTGCAGGCTTTTCTCTAGTTGCAGTGAGCGGGGGCTACTCTTCGTTGTGGTGTGCGGGCTTCTCATTGCAGTGGCTTCTCTTGTTGCAGAGCAAGGGCTCTAGGCGTGCGGACTTCGGTAGTTGTGGCTTGCAGGCTCTAGAGTGCTGGCTCAGTAGTTGTGGTTCACAGGGCTTAGTTGCTCCACAGCATGGGGAATCTTCCCGAACCAGGGCTCGAACCTGTGTCCCCTGCATTGGCAGGCAGATTCTTAACCACTGCGCCACCAGGGAAGCCCTGATATGGGACCATTTTTAAAGTCTTTATTGAATTTGTTACAATATTGCTTTTGTTTTATGTTTTGGTTTTTTGGCCACAGCCATATGGGATCTTAGCTCCCTGACCAGGGACCAAACCTTCACTCCCTGCACTGGAAGGCGAAGTCTTAACCACTGGACCACCAGGGAAGTCTTACCACTGGACTGCCAGGGAAATCCCATATTAGGAACACCTTGATGTCTCTCTACTACTATTTTTTTCCTCTAAGTATAGATTGATTATAAGATCATTCAATTTTATAAGAGTGTTGGGGATAGGTGGTGAGAAGAAAAACACTACCATATTAAATGATCCATCAACTTCATGACATGTCTCAAATACTCCAAGTTCTAAATATTGTTGCATCAGGGAAGCCAAGCAATTTTATTTGTAAACTAATAGTTCTAACTCCCTTTCTAGGTCAGTTAACTAGTTCATCATTAGGAAGTAAGCCTTCTGCCATTCTACAGAATGAATCAGCAAGGTTTACACATTAAAGGCAACACCTGAAATACAAATAGCTGCCATCAGTTAGATTGGAAATCGTTAATAAGCATAAAAGTGCATGCACTCGTAGACTTAAAAACAACTTCCAGGGCTTCCCTGGTGGTGCAGTGGTTGAGAGTCCGCCTGCCAATGCAGAGGACACGGGTTCGTGCCCCGGTCCGGGAGGATCCCACATGCCATGGAGCGGCTGGGCCCGTGAGCCATGGCCGCTGGGCCTGCACATCCAGAGCCTGTGCTCCGCAACGGGAGAGGCCACAACAGTGAGAGGCCCGCGTACCGCAAAAAAAAAGAAAAAAGCAACTTCCATTTCAACCCCTTATCTGCAGTTTGCTATTAAGTCTCAGGGTCCATCAGACAAAAGACTTTATACAGTCAGCACACAGCCCTTTCCTCCACTGACCCTACTTAGTGAATCCAGAAAGCTATCCAGGAAGAGGAAGCTGAGGCTGTCAGGGAAAGAGCTGTCAGGGGAGGCTAAAAACCACATCTTGATAGTTGCAGGGATTCCAGGGGTGGGGTTGGGGGGGGCGGGGAATGGACGGGGAAGAGTAGCTATAAGTGTAAACAAAAGAACTTTAAAAGAAAGCACAATGTGGTAATTCCCTGGTGGTCCAGTGGTTAGGACTCTAAGCTGCCAATGCTGGGGGCCTGGGTTCGATCCCTGGTCTGGGAACTAAGATCCCACAAAACCTGTGGCACTGTCAGAAACATAAACAAATAAAACAACACAATGCAAACCTACACAAGTAATGCTGCTAAACTCATGGATGTTTTTTGTCCAAAGGTAACAAAAGCAGGGATTCATACTGAGTAACTGGGTACCCCTTGTAGTTGTGTACTCTAATTCTCTTAAATCATGATACTGTCATCGTATCTTTGTAATAAACAGCCCTTACAGTGGATACTTAATATTACTGACATATTAAACAAATGGCCTTAAGCAAAAAGATGTGATCTGTACAGTTGACACTATGAAAAGCAAATCATCTGGAAGTAGAACAGCAGCAGAGGCCGCCCTTACAAAGTACAAAACACTCCTACTTTCCTATGGGGAAAACCATAGCTATGGAGCATAGCTCCATAAACATGAAGCATAAACAACAAGCCCAGATGGGAAACAAATCACAACACACTTCACTAATGGCAGGGACCATATGTTTTGTCTGATTGATTGTGAACCTTAACAATTACGTTATGACAATTACGTTAAGAGAATGTAATGAGGAGTGAAATAAAGGATGTGAAGAGAACTAAATCAAGAAATGCTGGGCTTCCCTGTTGGCACAGTGGTTAAGAATTTGCCTGCCAATGCAGGGGATACGGGTTCGAGCCCTGGTCTGGGAAGATCCCACATGCAACGGAGAAACTAAGCCCGTGTGCCACAACTACTGAGCCTGTGCTCTAGAGCCCACAAGCCACAACTACTGAGCCGGCGTGCTGCAACTACTGAAGCCCACACGCCTAGAGCCTGTGCTCCGCAACAAGAGAAGCCACCGCAATGAGAAGCCCGCGCACTGCAACGAAGAGTAGCCCCGCTCACCGCAACTAGAGAAAGCTCACGTACAGCAACGAAGACCCACCGCAGCCAAAAATAAGGTTAATTAAATAAAATTTTAAAATAATAATAAATAAATAATGTTTCCTTAGCCCCAATACTGTGCATAGGATATTATATGCTAAACATTAGACACATATTAGGTGCTTGATGGATATAACCCCTCAAGAGATTTTTCTTTTTATTTATTTATTTATGTTGCACTGCACAGCGCGAGGCATCTTAGTTCCCCAACCAGGGATGGAACCCTGTGCCCCCTGCAGTGGAAGCCCCGAGTCTTAACCACTGGATCGCCAGGGAAGTCCCAAGATTTTTAGATTAAACATTCATATGAACCAATCCAAATCCAGGGCTCCACGTTCTCCAATTCTGTGAAGGAAGTAGCCTCCATGGGGGTGGGGGGAGAAAACCATTTCAGTCTTCTCAAAACTTTGGGTACTCTACGAATCGCTTCCAGATTGGGTTTACACCTGGCCAGGCGAGTAAGGCGAATAAAGTATCACAGACTGATTTCCTGAGACCACCTGAAAAGGGAAAGAGCGTTAAGTAGTTGTGCACAGGCCTAGGGGTAGGGCTGGGGTCTCCGCAGCCTGGACAAGATGGGGCTGGAGCGACCGAGGGGAGTGTTCTCTGCTGACAGCGCGTCCTGGAGCACAGACAGTTAAAAAATTTTGAGAACCTCGGTGTCAACACTTGAATTTGTGTCAGTATCCAAGTCTGAATAGGCCACGGGCTGTCCTGGGGACGAGAAACTAGGCGTCCCCAGCCCGCCAGCGCCCCCTCTCCATGCGAACGAGTTGAGCATGGGCATTGGGGTGAGGACCCCGGGAGCAGCAGTAGCCGCGCTAGTCTCCCCCAGGGTCCTTCCCGTCCTGTTCAGACCAAGCCAGACCCGCTCACCGTGGGCTCTGAGTGGCCTCTGCCCCTTTCCAGCAAACAGAGCTTTGGGGAACCACTGGCGGGTCTTCACAAACCAAACCCTCACGCGCTAAAAGCAATGGCTGAGCCGGAAGTACGTCATCACAGTGACCTGTCAACCTATAATTTCCCTTAAATTCTCTCTAGTGATCTTAGAGGACCCCACATCTCGGTGGTTCCTCCTTCTAGTTCCCACCAGACGAGCCTGAGGAAAAAATGGCGAGGTAGGTGTCTTCCTCTCAGACTCCGCGTTTTAATTTTTTTGGCCGCGCCGCACGGCTTGCGGGATTTTATTTCCCTGACCAGGGATCAAACCCTGGCCCTCGGCAGTTAAAGTGCAGAGTCCTAACCACTAGACTACTAGGGAATCCACGAGACTCCGCATTCCAAGTCAAGGAATAGGACTTGGCTTGTCCTAACCTTAAGGCCGGAGAAGGAAGCAAGGCCTTCATTCCATTGGATATCAGGTGAAGGGGCGGGGCCCAGCTGAGCCAATGAGCAGCAGAGCCTGCGAGGTCGTCCTTCCTCTTGGAGGCAGGAGGCTCTTCCCTGCCGGGACAGGCCCGGCCCCTGCCTGGCAGATTTTCCACCTACTGGTGAGTCCCTCCCTTCAGGGCCTAGAGGAGAAATCAGGGACCTGGAGAGAGAGCTGAGCTGGGCTGAGGGCCTGACCTGGACGGGGTGGAGACCTCAAGACAGAGGAGGCACCGAAACGTTTGCTTAATGAATGAAAGTCGAGGAACAGAGTAGCGCTCTTAATATATATCCAGAAGACCCTTAGAAAGTCAAAAAGGCGGTGCTTTTCTGTCCTGCATAGGGAGAGCCACCATGAATGAGAGAGGGAGGGTAAGAAGCGAATCCGGGCCCCAGCTAGAAGCCTACACACAGTCCTGCAACCTTTCTTAGACTTGTCCACCACTTCATTTGTCCACCACTGCCAAATGTCCTCATGTGTCTAGTTCCTTTCCCCTGGCCACTGTGATGGCCCACATGGGGCTCACAGTTTACAAGTCTTTTCATCTCACACTGCCAAGAAGTCTGTGTCCAGAGGAGCATCCAGTCCTCAGCCATATCCTACTGAGGCCGACACTTCCCTGGGATCCATGAGGCCCTTGTGTGGAACCCAGGTCACATCTTTTCAAGATAATCTCAAGTCCTCAATCGTCTGCATAACCTGAGAGCTTTATAGGAATGTCTGTGGTCACCTCCAAAAGACCTTTAAATATGTGAGAGCAGGGGTTAGGATCTCCCTGCTCAAAAGAACCTGGAGTTTAAAGCATTACTGATAACATTGTTACAGAAGAGTGTCAGCTTACTACAGGGCACTTCAGTACTCCTGAGGAGTAAACATGATTTCTCTTT
Organism: Hyperoodon ampullatus; assembly: GCF_949752795.1. Lineage (NCBI taxonomy): Eukaryota > Metazoa > Chordata > Mammalia > Artiodactyla > Ziphiidae > Hyperoodon > Hyperoodon ampullatus. Next base: position 46,790,007 of record NC_136923.1, on the reverse strand, counting down.
CCCTCCCACTGGGATGTTCTCAGATATAAGTCACTGCTCCTACTCTTTGACCTATTTTCCATGTAGAAGATATGGAGCCTGGAAATCATGCTGACAGTTGGAGAAGGCCATTCCCAATTCCCATCAACCAAAGATACTCGGTTAGGTAGGTTTGCCGAGGCAAAATCAAAACAACCTATGCCAGGGAATTCCCTGGTGGTCCAGTGGTTAGGACTCTGAGATTTCACTGCTGAGGGCCTGGGTCCGATCCCTTGTTGGGGAACTAAGAACCCACTAGCTATGCAGTGAGGCCAAACCAACAAAAAAAAAAAACCTATAATATAACACTCATCTTAGAACAGCAATGTAGTTTCAGCAAAACATCCCTGTTCCTAATATTAAATTAATGCAATTTGAATATTATCGAATTTGAATGTCCAGTTGTAATTATGTAATAACCTATAAACATAGGAAATTTATATCAAGCTTCAAGGGTACAATATTTACAAGCTTTAAGGGTAAATTTTTTTTACACATTTTACAAATTCTTACTCATCCAATTGCTTTAAACATAATCCATATTAGCATATTTTTAGCCATTTAGAGCCTGCCTGCTTTGCATAATTCGTGAAACTGCACCTAACGTCGGCCAGCCATGGATAAGACAAACTCTGGGGCCGTAAAAGACCCCAAACCGCTGCTGCCCTTCCACGCTCTCTGAAGGGCAGAGACTCCCACCTTGCTGTTGAGCAACACTGCCTAGACAAGTAAGCCTCCTTTCCAATTCGCCTCTCCACCCCATCCCCTCCCCAGGATTCCCTCGCCTTCTTCCCCTGCTGGGTTAGCCCTTCAGTAAGGGACTTCCCCTGTCCTGCGATCTGTACGGAGGGCGCCCAATGTAGTTTGTTGTACAATAGTGCCATCTAGTGGTCTTACCTTTTTCTTTTTCTTTAAAAAATTTTTTTGGATTGAGGTATAGTTGATGTACAGTATTATATGTTTCAGGTCTTGTCTTTTCTTGATCATCCCTCAAATCCTTGAACTCACCACAGAATTGAAACAATATAGATATTCTTGCCTCTTCAGTTCTTTAATACCATTTATTGAATGCTGGTTAGATCATTACTAATGGCATTGAATCATCATGCCACCCATGAATATTGGCTTCCAATGACATCCTCAAAGGTTATTACGATAACTGCAAATACAAGTCTTAGGCAGAATATTCAGGAAAATATTAACTGTAATAGGTTTTCTGGTCATGTTAAATTTACCATTTGGAATGTTATAGTCTAATCACTGAATCACATATTGTACAACCACAACTGCTCTTAAACTGCTGTCTTAGTCCATTCAGGCTGCTAGACAAAACACTATAGCCTGGGTAACTTATAAAGAACAGAAGTTTATTTCTTACAGTTCTGGATGCTGGGAGGTTCAACATCAAGGCACCAGCATGTTTGAATTCTGGTGAGGGCCCTCTTCCTGGTTCATAGACAAGGCCTTCTTGTGGTGCCCTCACATGGAAGGGAGCTAAGGAGCTCTGTGTGACCTCTTTTGTAAGAACACTAATCCCATTCATGAGAGCACCTACCAAAAGCCCTACCTCCTAACACCATCACATCAGGATTAGGATTTCAACGTATGAATTTTGAAGGGGACACAAACATTGAGACCATGGCAACTGCTATAATCTTTGCGTTCCTGGAATGTGATGCCTTTCAATGTCGGTTATCCTTCTCCCTTCCATACCACCACCACCAACGGGGAGGATAAGCAATGGGCCCATGCGAAGAGTAAGAAGAGCAGTTCAATTCACCCAAGAAATGAATGTCCCCTTCCAGCGCAGCTTAAGACTGACCCAGGACAGCATGGCGTCACTGCATCAGTGGGGGATAAGAGAGGACATCTATCAGAAAGCCTGTTGAAAGCCCTCAGAGAAGAGAGGTGTGGCCACCCCCAGAGAACTGCCTGACATGTTGTGCGGGGAAGAGTGACCACCCTCATGGCCAAGAGGGTGAAATGCACAAGATAAAGGATATTTGCTGCCACCTCTCTTGTTGTTGGGTATTGTAGCCCATAAGCAGCACTGCAGTAGGAATGCAGAAGAGCACGAGCTGACACAGGGGCCCACACATGCAGCCCACCCCAAGGGTTGACAGCAGACCCACAGTAGCCCAGAGCCTTGAATTCAAACCTGTGCCTAAGATGAATGAGTTACCCCGAATCAGTCAGCATCATTCTGATCATGTCAGAATCCTGTGGGATTCTGTGTCATGTGATCCTGTGTCATGTGATCCTGTGGGAAAAACCCAGGCTGGCCGCCCTCCTAGAAATGAGGTCCAGCCATAGGGCCCTGGCACAACCCTACAGGTGTGCATTCTGGAGCTCTTTAGGACACCTGGTCAGCCCACACACTGAGTAAATGCTCAGAGAGCACCCCAAATGGGACAAACAGAGCACAGGGCCCATAGAGATCACAATCTACTCTCGGAGAACCCCATCTGACAGTCTTATTTGACCTAGCCACAACCAGGCAACAGAAGATGACTTTAAAAATGTAGAGGAAGGGGGGACTTCCCTGGTGGTCCGGTGGGTAAGACTCCGTGCTCCCAATGGAGGGGCCCAGGTTCGATCCCCGGTCAGGGAACTAGATCCCACATGCATGCCACAACTAAGAGTTTGCATGCCGCAACTAAGAGTTCGCATGCTGCAACTAGGAGTTCACATGCTGCAACTAAGAAGTCCACATGCCACAACTAAGACCCGGTGCAGCCAAAATAAATAAATAAATAAAAGGATAAAAATAAACCAATTAAAAAAATGTAGAGGAAGGAACTCCAAAGTGCAGGACCCCCTGAACACCCTGGGCACATGTCCTGGGGTGGGACCCTGTTTTCCTTGGTCTAATGGTGGTGCTGGGCATGCATTTAAGTGCATGGCCAGAGAGTTGCACATACCATTTCACAATGGCCAGAGGTTGGTCACATGGCCAAACACACCTGCTGAAAAAACTGGAAAATTTAGCAATTTCTATGGAAGCAGGAGAGAATGGAGACTAGGTGACGAGTAACAGTCACTACCATGTCCATTGCACAACAGAATGCAAGATAGACTGGAAATGTGAATGTCTAGCTTTCCTATACTCTAGAGTGAAAGAGAGCAACAGAGAAAAATGCTGGGAAAGGCCAGAATAGCCCATAAGGCACATCAGTACCTATAGGAAAGAGTAGCCCCTGAAGAGATACAATCCCATAGGTGCGTGACATGGCAAATGGAACAAGGGCAGGATTTCAACTCCCATCTGTCCCTTAGACCAGTTCCTCTTTGCACGATTATCATAACCACACAGGATAGACCTGGAAATGGCTCTAGATTCAGCCACTGGTAATGTCACACACTCCTCCCCCTTGTCAACTACTTGGTGCTTTTTCAACACATTTCTCCATATTTATACAATACGTTAAAATAAGAAAAACATATAGCAGGTCTGATCTCTATCTCCTCCACACACTGAGAAAGGCTGTAACTCTCTGGGCCACAGCTCGGCAAATATTCCCAAGGAGAAGGTCTGGGGAACGGGAGACTCATGTTATGTGTCTCATCTCTCTCAAAAATCATCACATTGCATTGGCTGCTAATGAATATCTACAAACTTGTTCAGTGTTTTTTTTTGTGTGTGTGGTCCACTTTGAAAATTTTAAAAATCCAAAAATCCACCTCTTCTCAAGATGTAGAAAAACTGAAGAAGGGACTTCCCTGGTGGCACAGTGGTTAAGAATCCGCCTGCCAATGCAGAGGACACGGGTTTGAGCCCTGGTCCGGGAAGATCCCACATGCCGCGGAGCAACTAAGCCCGTGCGCCACAACTACTGAGCCTGCGCTCTAGAACCCATGTGCCACAACTACTGAGCTTGCGTGCCACAGCTACTGAAGCCTGTGTGCCTAGAGCCCGTGCTCCACAACAAGAGAAGCCACCGCAATGAGAAGCCAGTGCACCGCAACGAAGAGTAGCCCCCACTCGCCGCAACTAGAGAAAGCCCGCATGCAGCAATGAAGACCCAACACAGCCAAAAATAAATAAATAAATAAATAAATAAATAAATAAATAAATAAATAATTTTAAAAACCTGAAGAATATGGCCCCACCCTTACAAAAAATAGCCAGACTGGGACCTCCCTGGCAGTCCAGAGATTAAGACTGCTGGAGGCGTGGGTTCAGTCCCTGGTCAGGGACCTAAAAGCCCACATGCTGCATGGCACAACCAAAAAAAAAAAAATAGCCAGATAATCTGAAATTTTTCCTTGAACACATCAGAGAGCTGAAGTCTCAGGGCAAACAACTTACCTAAAATCTAAGGAAAGACAGACACTCTCAAGGTCATTCCTTGTATTCATCTCCTTTGGGGACAGTCCACCTTCCTGACCAATCCTGCTATGGAGAAGCTCACCACTGCAGAGTTGGAAATAACATTGAGTCAACTGGAGGGAAAACAAAAAATACAAAACAACAATAACAAAACAACCAGCATATAAATTCACTGTAAATAGAATAAGTCTATCTTGGGAATTCCCCGGCAGTCCAGTGGTTAAGACTCTGCCCTTCCAATGCAGGGGGCGTGGGTTCGATCCCTGGTCGGGGAACTAAGATCCCACATGCCGCATGGTACGGCCAAAAAATTTTAAAAAATAATAAGGCTGTCTTTAAGAAAACAGACAAAAGAGGCTGTAGTGAGAAAGGCAGAGTCAAAGTGGTAAGCTTCAAAAAGTCTTAAGGCTAGATAGGATCAAAGAAAGGGGAAGAGATGGGGAAAGGGCATCTGGGGGAGCAGAAAAAGCACAAGCTCAGAGGAAGAAACTGAAACAGTGTGTGTTACAGTGAGTGGAGAGGACTGCCTGGAGCAGCGTCTGGGGAGGGCAGGAGGTACAGCTGGATTGGGATAATCAGGCCAAGAAGGGGAGGACCTGCTAACCTGCACTAGGGGGACACACAGAACAAGATTACATTTAAAAGTTTCTCTCCAGTATGAATTCTCCAATGACGAATAAAATTTGAGTTCTGAATGAAGACTTTCCCACATTTCTCACATTCACAGGGTTTTTCTCTAACATGAAGCCTTCAGTGCTGCTTCAATCCTGAACTTTTTTGTTTTTTACAACTTTATTGGAGTATAATTGCTTCACAATGGTGTTTAGTTTCTGCTTTATAACAAAGTGAATCAGTTATACATATACATCTGTTCCCATATCCCTTCCCTCTTGCGTCTCCCTCCCTCCCACCCTCCCTATCCCACCCCTCTAGGTCGTCACAAAGCACCGAGCTGATCTCCCTGTGCTATGCGGCTGCTTCCCACTAGCTATCTACCTTACGCTTGGTAGTCTTGTTGAAGCCTTTCCCACACTCTGCATTTGTAGGGCTTCACCCAAGTGTGGATCCATTGATCTTGGGGTTTTTTCTTTTTTCTTCCCTTTTCTTTTTTTCTTTTGGATCCATTGATATTGATTTAAGCTGACTTTTTGCTTGAAGGCCTTGCTGTAGTCCTTGCATCTAAAAGGTTTCTCTCCAATGCTGACTTGCTAGTGCTGAGTTGAAGTTAAAGGCTTTGCCACACTCTTTACACACCTGGAAACTGCAGATGTGTGAACTGACCCCAACATTTTTTTCTGATTTCTTATGTGCATGACATCTATTTTTTATAGGAATTTTCTCATTATTTACTCCCTCCTTTGCTGAATCTCTCTTATTTTTCTTCATTCCATCCCTTATGAGACTTCCTGAAGGCCTCTCTATCTTACTCTCTGATTCACAGGTAACTTGAAAACCAGGTCCCTGGGGAAGGTCTCTTAATGTTCCTCTGAGGCCAAGTCACGGGATTCACTTTTCTCAGAAATGTCTTATTTTGAGGCCTAAAAGCATAAATTCAGCCCTGATTTCACAACCTGAGAAAAAATAATAAATGCAAATGTTAGAGAGGGAACTAGATCATCAAAGATACGCCTGTATGCTGTAAATACACAGCTTTTGTAATGTTTACAAATTGGTTTCACAGAGCATAGGGAATGAAGAAAGACAAGGAAAAGGCCTGGGACCCAAAAGGGAAAGGGGCTACATCTGGTCTCACGGCCAAAGATGCAAAAGAAGACGAGATAATTATGGTTGGTCCAAGAGAGTAACATTGTTGAAAATGGAAATCTGATCATGGGAATGGCCTCAGAAGACCAAAAAAGAATGAAAAGTGAAGAGGATATTGGGTTGGGTGGGCTGGTGAGACTCCTCTTCATCAATTGTCAAACAAAAAATTAAATTAAATAACTTAGATATTCCAACTTAGGGGTATGTGATGAATGCTATCACGAAGCTTGCAAATTACCTGAAAACATAAGCAATATAAAAGATTAGAGAAAACCACAGTGGGCCAGGAGAACACAGATCAAACTTCCACCCACACTGACTGACTAACCATAACTGCAAGGTAACATTTGGCCACCATGATTTAGCCCTAGGCCGTGACAAAATTTCAGACTGGATGGCTTAACAGAAATTTTCTTATGGTATAGGAGGCTGGAAGTCCAAGATCAAGGTGCCAGCTGGCTGGTATCCCGAGGCCTCTCTCCTTGGCTTGCAGATGGCCAACCTCTTGCTGACGCTTCACACGGTCATCCCCCTATGCATGTGCACCCCCAGTGTCTGTGTCCTAATCTCCTCTTCTCATATGGACACCAGTCTGACTGGATTAGCGACCACCCTAACAACCTCATTTTAACTTAATTATGTCTTTGAAGATCCTGTCTCCAAATACAGTCACATGCTGAGGTACTGGAGGTTAGGGCTTTAACATATAAAGTTGGCGGGGGGACACAATTCAGTACACCTGCCATATGCTGAACCCATCCCCCACCTAAGCACTGAAGCCTCACCACCTCCCTATGGACACGGTCCAAGTATGGTCCCTCCTCCTCAGCCCCAGCAGTTGCTATTCCCTCTGCCTGAAATGCTGCCCCTAAATATCAGCACATCTTGCTCCCTACTTTGGTCTCTTGTTCACATGTCCCCTCATCAGAGTCTGTCCCTGATCACTCTATCTATCCCTTTCTATACCCCTTCCCTGCTTTATTATCCTTCATAGCATTTACCATTACTTGCCATAAAAATTTATACATCGTGGGGTTCATCCGTGTTTAACATACACCCAGGATTTCTCGAAATCATGTATGGTAAGGTCACAGACAAGGAGACAACTGCCTTGGAAAGAAGTACTTACAGTTCCTGAAAAGAGGGGGCATGCCACACCTCGCAGGGGGCCCATGGGGAAGCACCATGGGGTCAGTCAGGAGGCAGAGGAGGGGGCAGAAAGCATAGGCAAAAGCCTCTATTACTAGAGCGGTGGGAAGTTGTTAGGTGGGGACGTTCTCCTGCTGGGCAGGAAGCAAAACACAGATGTTGGGGTCTGTGGTTGGACGGTTTCTAATAGGATTTTTGCACACCAAAAGGGGAAATATAATCAACTTTGGCTGTTAGTTTGACCCTATGATCAATGGATGCCAAATCATCAATTACAACATTTCTAAATGTTGGTCAGAATATCCCACATTTTTGGCGTTACGCCAATATATTCAAATGTTGGTTCATAAGAGAATAAGCGAATGAGTTTCCATATGACTAGTTTATGCCTGTCCTCATGTACACCCATGTCCTAAGGGTAATTCTTGCTGCCACCACTCAGGTTCCAGGCTTCATCCTGTCCTCTCAGGCCAGGTGCACCTCTTCTCTGTACCTATCTTGTCTTACCTGAAACCTCACAGAGGCTCCTTTTGGTGAATATAGATGGATGTATCTTTACCTCGGACACAGTTTCCATGAAGTGCCTGCACTGGCTTACCTCAAAATTCAAGTGGACAGAGGTCAGAGGGAACAAAGCTCACCTGAGGCTTGGTTTTAAGGGACACAACCTGTCATCATCTAGCTTCTTCAATTCTTCTTATGGAGAAGAGTATGATTCTCAGTAGCTTAAGGCAGAGAACGATACATCAGCAAGATGGACTAATCACAACTCCCATAAAGAACCTCTCCCCCAGGTTCTGTTTTAACATTTAACATTGTTTGTACTGGCAGCATGATTCTCTGCTCACAAGAGGAAGATAACAGGCACATCTCAGAATGCTGAGACAACGCAGAGATCATTCCAGTAAGGAGCCTGAGAAAACTGTAGGTTCCATGAATCCAGATTCATAATCACAGGATCACAGGAAAGCATCCAGGAGAGGAAGTTGGGGGAGATAATGGAGAGAGGATTTATAAGCCAAGAAGAAATGTGGAGCCCCCAAACTGTAAATAGAGTTCCCGAGAGACTACACACCAGAGATAGGAAAATGTTTATTAAATATGCAGGCATCATTAGAGCGAGACTGAATCCATAGCCTGTGCTTTTCAACACCACTGCATCTGTCTGTAGTATGAATGTGCCGATTAAAGCTCTATTATCAAAAACCTCAATTCAAGATCCGCTTATCTGTCCCACAGGACAAGGATAGGCTATTGATGTGATCTTGCCCTTTTAAGTACTTTATTCTTGTGTACTCAATGCTACCTAGCTTATGTAGAGTATTAATGTATTTCTATTAATACGACCCAGTAAAATTATACTCATAAAGTGACAGAACTGAACAAATCAATTTGCCCACTAAACAAACAAACAAAATGTACATACGGTGTGTTGAAAAACATAGCTCCCAATATAAAACCAATCTAGAAAGAGTGACAATATATTGAAGTTCCTAGCCACTCTTGGCTAAGTTCTCCACATATGTGTGGTGTGCCTTTAGTTTATCCAGTGGCCCAGTACTAACACTAGTCTGATGTTTCCCTGCCTCCCCAGCACCATTACCTCATGCTCTTTGTCATGTATTGACACTGGCTTAAGGATCATTTTTTTTTTTTTTTTTTTTGTGGTATGCGGGCCTCTCACTGTTGTGGCCTCTCCCGTTGCGGAGCACAGGCTCCGGATGCGCAGGCTCAGCAGCCATGGCTCACGGGCCCAGCCGCTCCGCGGCATATGGGATCCTCCCAGACCGGGGCACGAACCCGTATCCCCTGCATCGGCAGGCGGACTCTCAACCACTGCGCCACCAGGGAGGCCCAAGGATCATATTTTTAATTTAATTTTATAGGAGCCTAAACAAACTATGTGATGCATTCAAATGGCAGATATAACTATTGTGAATTATCAGTGTTCCCTCCGTGCGAATGGCTTACTGAGAGTTGACTGTGTCTGGCTTCACGTGATAAGAATAGACTGATGCTATTCAGTCTATTCAGTTCCCTCCATGCTCCTGGCAATGTGTGAGCAATGTGTTGTTTCCTAGCATGTAAATGCTTTTAATAGAAGGCAGCAAAAGTAACTACTCTTTGATATGTGATGTTATTAAGATATTTGTAGTTTTCTTTGAAAAGAGAAGCTGGTGTGATTAGGTACCTTTTGTTCCATTAACAGCAATAATGAAGATGCTATCCCTCCTCAAAAAAAAAAAAAATGCAGGCAAACACTGGAAGACCTTGAAAAAGTCCTTAACTCTCAACCTCTGTTTTTTTCCTATATAGAAATAAGATAGTTGGACTAGACCACTTCAAATGTCCTTTTAAGCAATAAAGTCAATGAGTCAAAGGAACAAAACTGAAACAAGACTTACAGATGGTTTAACAATAAATTTTGATGACTCCCTACTACTATTTTTTTCCTAAGACATATCAATGGATTTTAAGATTCTTCATTAATTTTATTGCTCTGGCAAGGGTGGGGAGAAGGTAAGTTGGAAAAAAAAAAGAATGGTAGTCATGTTAAAATTACATCCCAAGTTATAAGGCATGCCCCAAATATTACAGTATTATAATAGTAACCTACTTCCAAATCCCACTCTGTGTCAGCTACTTAGTTCATCACTGGAAAACAGGGATCCTGCTGTGGATTGATTCTGCGAGGTACACTCATTAAAGACAATGCCTGCAACACAACAGCTGCCACTGGTTAGACCACAGATTCCCAACTGCATAAAACTATATGTGCTGGTGGATCTTTAAACTTTAACTGGTTTGTTTTGAGACAAAATGATTGCTATTGTCACACCCAGTTCTCCTCCCTCTGCTCATACATCACGCATGAACAGCAAGACAAAAATCTCACAACCCAATTTCAGGTCTGCAGTTTCCCCAAGTTCATGGCATTCTGACTCTAAAGACTTCCAGGGGGACTTCCCTGGTGGTCCAGTGGCTAAGACTCCACACTCCCAATGCAGGGGCCCCAGGTTTGATCCCTGGTCAGGGAACTAGATCCCACATGCCGCAACTAAAGATCCCCCGTGCCACAACTAAGACCTGGCACAGCCAAATAAATAAATAAATAAAAAGATTGAAATAAAAATTAAAAAAAAAAAAAAGACTTCCAGGAAGGTGAGGGAAGCAAGGCACGTGGGTCATGGGAAAAGTTGTCAGCTCATGCTAGACACCACAACTTTGTGGGTAGAAAGACTCTATTAAGGACAAAGAGTAGTTAAAAGCATGAACTGAAGGACACAAAAGAAAACACAACACAAATTCTCACACATAAAGTTCATTTCACAGAGCTTCTATCCAATATTAACACAAGTAGTGATTTCTTGCAAATAGAGTAAATAGGTACTCCTTGGACATGGATGTTCTACTTCTCTTTGTACCTATTTGTCTGATACAGTGGATATGATCAACAGACTTCCACATGTGGTTGCCCTATACAAGATTTTCTTAACAGCAGCACTAATAGCATTTGAGGCCAGATAATTCTTTGTCGTGGGAGACTTCCCTGTGCATTGTAGTATATTTAGTTGCATCCCTGGCCTCTAGATGCCCACTAGATGTCAGTAGCAGCCCTATCCGCAATTGTGACAACAAAAAAAAAGTGTCTAAACATTGCCAAATGTCTTCTAGGAGAAAGGCGCAAAATCACTGCCAGTTGAGAACCACTGACCTATACTGATATATTCACACATTCCTTGAAAGAGCAAGATGTGGTTGAGAATGAGAAGCAGAGAAGTATGGGTGCGGTTGAGACTTAAGTGGGAGATTGAGGAGAGACAGCATAAAATCATAGATTATAACCAGTCATTGACAGTTTTGAATACTCACCTAAGGAACTTGGGTTTTGTTTTATAGACAAGAGAGAATCATTAAAGGAACTTCAGAAAGAGGGTGATACGATTTGATTTTCATTTTAAGGAAATTTTCTTGATCTAAGAAGGAGAGAGGATTGAAAAGACAACAGCTATCACAAAACTCTCACGTGGTAACTATGGAAAATAGAGCAGAGGATGTGGAAAGGAAATGGCCAACCTGCTGCATCTGTGAAATGGAATCATTAAAACGTAGTCTATTTATGAGGGTGCAGGATAGAGAGGAGCTGAAGGTTTCCATGAGGTTCCTGGGCTGAACAAGTGGGCAGGTGGTGGAGAAAACAGGGGTTAGTGTGTACCTGTGGGTAAGGATAATAAGTTCATTTTTGTACATGTGGCTCCCAGATGTTATTTATTTTTTTTGGCCATACCACGCAGCTTGTGGGATCTTAGTTCCCTGACCAGGGATTGAATCCAGGCCCTCGGCAGTGACAGTAAGGAGTCCTAACCACTGGACTGCCAGGGAAGTCCCCCAGATATAGTTTAATCCAAATGGGTAAATAGTCCTGTCACCTGGTGACACTGTATAGAGTTAGAAGAGGGACAAGAGTGGATCCCTAGGTGACTACTTATCTTTAGAGGGTGGACAGAAATGGAGGAAATGCAAAGGAGGCAGGAACAAACAGGTCAGGAACATCAGGAGAAAGTGGTGACCCAAGAGCCAAGAGGACATTTTCAAGGGGTGTAAGTTATCAACAGGGATACATACTGTAGATGATGAAGCCCGGGAAGCCAGGCGCTGGTAGTAACCTCAGTTCAAGGAGTTTGGTGGGAGCAGAGGTCAGTTGCTGCGGGCTGAGGAGCTAGTGGACAGACAGAAGAGAAATAGAGAGTAGCTGTCATGAACCAGAACTACTTTCACAACAACTCCCACTCTGCAGGGCAACAGCCTCCAGCCCCACCTGCAGGTGGAGCTGGCATCAAGGCTCTCTGGATGGACCATGTCCACCTCTTATGTTTGCGCTGAGTTGATTTTCAGTTTCCATATTAACATCACCATGTGCTGCTTCCCTCGGGTATATCTGTCACCTTTTCAGAATACTTTTGCTTTATATATCCTGGGGGTTCTTTTTGTTTTGAATCTTATTTGCCACCAGTTTCCAGCATATATCACTCCCCTCTTTTTCTTGTTTCCTCTTCACCCAGGCTCGTATTTTTCAAAGGAACATCAGGGAATCTGACCTGCCACCCCCAAGGCAGAAATAGTAAGGGAGCTTAGCCCCATTTGCCTGAATACCCTTTGAGACTCCCAGGAAGATAATAAAATAAATTTGGGGCCTGGTAGTTAGATCCCTTGCACTCAGAGTTAATATTTTCTCAAAGAGAAGGGGTCAGAGTGAAAAGCCTATGTCGAGTTTTCTACCGGGTGCTCTTGTGGGAAGAGAAATCTGTAGTATAAGACACAACCCAAGACACCAGCTGATTGTCTGCCAGACAAATGTACTGTTTGACTTCTTCTTTCACACCAGTTCTTTTTTGTTTTGGGGGGGGTTTTTTTTGCGGTATGCGGGCCTCTCACTGTTGTGGCCTCTCCCGTTGCAGAGCACAGGCTCCGGACGCGCAGGCTCAGCGGCCATGGCTCACGGGCCTAGCCGCTCCGCGGCATGTGGGATCTTCCCGGACCGGGGCACGAACCCGTGTCCCCTGCATCGGCAGGCAGACTCTCAACCACTGCGCCACCAGGGAAGCCCTCTTTCTCATTTCTTTTGATATTATCAACAGAATAAAGTTTCTGTTATATACTTGACAATGAATAAGTTTTTATCGGCTTTAGGGGGTACAATACAGTGGAAATCAGAAGACGTCGGGTTTCCAGCTGCATTCATGCTAAGCACACTTTAGCCTGGACTATGTATGCTGGAAATGGGGGTAGAGGCTAACAATTCAGTTGCTTAACTCCAATATCTATATCACTTCCACCAGACAAATATAGTCCTTCGGAGAAAAAAAATGGTTAAAGCCCGTTCTTTTTGTTTTCTCTTTCTGCTGAAGTAAGGAAGCAATTTTCCACTCTATAACATAATTTACATCTCAATCACTGGGCAGAGGAATTGTCTTTCAACATCAGAGAATCTTCTCTAGGTCTGAACTCTGTCCCTCTCAATAGGTGTTGGAACATTGTCCTACCTCTGAACTTTTCAGTTATGTGAGCCTATAAACATCTTTTACTAAACTAGTTAGATTTGGGTTTTCTGTCATTTGCAAATTAATTATACTGATCCTGGCTTATATTTGAAAGCACTGTTTTCTTGTATAGCACCTTAATATCACATTTTCTCTTAGTGGTCACACAAGCTCCTCATCTGTATTTCATCTCAGTTGCTTGGAGGTTAAGTGTCTAAATAGGTACCTTTCATGCCCTAACCTTAACTTCGTGAATCCCACTGGACTAATGTTTGTCATACCGTAACATACTTTCCAAATTCGATGAAAATATACTCAGTTCCAGATTCTCCAGTGGATATTTTCCAATCTCTTTGAGGTATCTTCCAGGATCCCCTACCCTACCTATGTGAATTTTGGGTTCGCCACATCACCAATGTTTTAAGTCAGATCATGTGGAATGCCCAGGATTTTTTCATATCTGCTACACTCTGTCTTACTGGACATCCATTTCCACGTGCTATTTCTTAATCCTCCTAGAACACCTATCTTTTGCCATGTTTTGCTAATTCTCTCATTGTGATACTTCTAAAATTTGTCTTGCCATTCCACCACTCTGCCTACAAACGTTTCCATCTTTGAAAGAGAGTTCCTAGGGTTGATCAACTTCCATGATCCTCTTCTGTAAGTCCAAACTATTTCTTCTCTTTCATAGTTCCATTTCCATGGGTTCTTATCCTTATTCATTCTATCTCTCTCTCCCATTTTAAAATACTTACCTCGGGCTTCCCTGGTGGTGCAGTGGTTGAGAGTCCGCCTGCCAATGCAGGGGACATGGGTTCGTGCCCCGGTCCGGGAAGATCCCACATGCCACGGAGGGGCTGGGCCCGTGAGCCATGGCTGCTGAGCCTGTGCGTCTGGAGCCTGTGCTCCACAACAGGAGAGGCCACAACAGTGAGAGGCCCGCGTACCGCAAAAAAAAAAAAAAAAATACTGACCTCATCTAACATATATATCACCTTCACTCTGGGAGCTTTTGAATATTTAGGATTTTAATGATCACCTCCTTACAATCCCAATTGGAAAGTCAACCCTATTTCAACTGCTGCCTGCATAATGTTGCCAGTGGTAGTGCAGTGTTGCCAATCCCTCACTGATGCTATTTCTTAGCATTTCTTCTTGGTGTTTCCCCCTGTCCAATTTTCTAAATAGAGGTGGCATTCCATAAGACTTCATCCTGGGCCCTCATATTTTGCTGTACTGTCTCTGGGGGCAGTACTGTCCAATAGACCTTTCTGCAATAATGAAAATGTTCTATGCCTACACCATCCAACAAGGTAGCCAACTACCACATATAGTTACTGTGTGCTTGGAATCTGGCCAGTGTGGCTAAGGACATACATTTTAAATTTAATTTTAATATCCACATGTGGCTAGTGGCTACTGTATTGGATAGTGCAACTCTAGGAGATTACATTCATTTCTTCCCATGGCTTTACATACTTTGTTCGTTTGACTGCTCTCAAATGTACAGCTCCAGGTATCACTAACCCAGAGGTCCAGCCCATATATAAAACCACCTACTTGAACTTTCTAATTGTACATCTCACACTTATCGCAAATGTTCAGCCAAAGTAGAGTTCTAGACTTTTCCATCTCCAAACCTATTCCTATTCCAGTCTTATTCATTCCAGTAAATGGCACCACTGTCTAACTCAGCTGCTCAAGTCAGAAGCCAAAAAGCTATCCCTGATTCCTCCCTGTCCATTATCCTTGCATCTAATCCATTGGCAGCAGCTCACTGATTTTATTTCCAAAATGTATCTTAAATCCACCTTCTCTTCATTTCCATTACCACCAGCCTCTCCAGGCCACCATCATCTCCAACTTGGACAGCTAGCAGTCTCCAACATGATCTCTACTTTCACTTTTGTCCCCTTACAACCCATTTTCTATTAGCAGCCAGAGTGCTCATCATCTTATAATAAGAATCAAACATGTCATTCCTCCACTGAATACTCTTCAATGACTTCTTTTCACTTAGGGTGGAATTGAATGATCTGGCCCATCGATCTGTATAATCCCAACTGGTGCCACACATGCCCTGTTCGTTTTGCTAAAACCTTCTGTTTTCTTGAACGTGCCAAACTCTTCACACATCAGGGAGTCTGCACAGCTGTTCCCTCTGCCTGCTGTTCTTCCTGTTCTTGGTACAAGAGGCTCTTTCTCATCCTGTGAGTCATACCTTTAATGTTACCTCTTAGGATAGGCCTTCTGTGAGCATCTATAGAAAGAGGGCCCCACTTTCTGTACCTTGTTCATTCCCTTCAGAGCACTTAGCAATCTTTAATAATCTTGTTCACTTGATTTTTTTTGGTTGGTCCCTTTAATTTTCACTAGATTAATGTTCCAGGAAGGCCGAGAGCAGGTCTGACATATCATTCCTTTACAGCACCTGGCACAGTGCTTTGCATACAAGCAGGTGCTTGGTAATATTTGCATAATAAACAACTTCCTCAAAACACGTGTTCACATCACTCATTTCCATTTCCTGGGTCTGTGTAGTACAAAATAAAATTTTTACTGCTTATTAGAGGTACTCTAGCTGGACTACACCAGACCAAGTTCTCCTTACTACATGGCCTTTGGCTTCAGCAATCAGAAACTCCAGAGTTATCAGTATGTTTGTACTTTTCAGGAAGAAGTTTGGTCCAAGCAGGCCTCTGGCTTTTCTTCCTTGCTCCTTTATCAACAATTATACTCACTGGCTGGGAGCTTATAAAGTGGGATGCCTAAATAGCAATGGGGCAAACTGCAGTCTGGAAAATGGCTCTAAAGGTGGAGAGTCTGGAATGGATGTTTCATCTGTTTTGGCCAGCATTCTTCTTCTCTGAATAGGGCCTTTGGTTCTCTGACTCTTTAAGATGGTTCATACCATTCATTAATATCCTGCATTTCTTCGTAGTTAATATTTTAACAGCCTGTATCCCCTTTTTAAAAATATTTTATTTTACAGACTTGATTTCAAGTATAGTTAATTTTGGAATTCTTCACCTTCCCCTTACTTGCTGTGTAGAATCTATGAGTGCCTAGCATTTATGTTTGATCCTGGACCTATGCAGGGTATTTGTGACCCTGACACCAAGACACTGGATTATATTGCCACTGCTGATTGAGGATACCCAATAGAGCATGAAGTGACCACTTCTCCCTCCTTTGGTGATAGCCCCACAGCTTACTTCGGGATGTAGGTATTATGGTGATGAGAAGGGGACAGACTAGGAGAGAATTTAGGATAGTGGTGCAATGAGAGGGCTTGTAGCTCTACAAATTTTTATGAAAAAAAATTCCCACTTGGTTTATATTTTCCCAGTCCCAGAGTACTCTCTTATAACACAAGGGCAATCAGGTTTCCCAAGACTGCACAACCCAGACTATCTCCACTGCTTTCCTTAAGCTACCTTGGTGACCTAAAGGAGGCCCACAACTTCTGAGGAAGAGAAGGTCCTGGAGTTGGCAAAGTAATAGCAATATCACTATATCAAATATGGTTTTAAGTGGGGTAGACTTATGGAAAGTAGTATTAATAAATACTTGTGCGGGCATGTACCCAGAAAGACACAGAAACAATGTATTTTCTCTGAGGAGGACTGGGAGACAGGAGTGACAAGGAAATTTACTTTTCACTGAACACTTTTTTGAACTATTTCAATTTTTTTTATCATGAGGATGTTACAGCTAGTCAAAAATAAATATGTTTCAAAATTTGAAAAACATAAAGAAATGCAGTGTTGGTCCTCAAAGAGTCATTTACCCAGACTAACAGGCATGAGACTATTAGAAAAAATATAAGACAGCACATAATTAAATACCAACTTGGGTGGTACTTACTACAATTAGAAAATGAAGAGAGGTCTGTTCACCTGAAGGAGCTGGGTCTTAGATGAGGAAAGGAGACTTTTAGCCCAGGGAAATTTGAGCAAATAAAAACAGGCAGAAGCAGAAATGTGGACAGATAAAGAACAATAGATTTGGGAGTCAGATAGGCCTGGTTCCAATCTTAACTCTAAACTTTACTACCTGAGTGAACTTGAATGAGTTTATAACCTCTTTCAACCTCAGATTTCTCATTTGTAAAATGAGGATAAGAGTACCTACCTTATAGGATTAAGAAAAGTTAAGGAATGTATGTAAAATGGTTAGCACAGTACCTGACATAGAGTAGGTGCTCAATTAAATGTTGCCTAGTATGAATATGGCTGAACAGAGAGACCAGTCTTGCTGGAGGACAGGGTATCCACTCAGGAGAAGGGGCAAGACAATACTGGCTATTACAGTTACAGCAAACTGTGGGCAGTCATCTCATCTTGTGGCTGGGGTCCTGTAGCATAAGAATTATAAACAAGTATCACCATTATGCATTCTCTAATGTTCAAGAAAGTGAGAAGTCTGACAGTTATAGGGTTTCTCTCTAGCATGGCGCCTCTGGTGCATAATCAAAACAGAATTCTGACTGAAGGCCTTCCCACAGTCATTACATTTATAGGGTCTTTCCCCAGTATGGATCCTCTGATGATGAGTAAGGCGTGCCTTGCAAATGAAGCTTTTCCCACAGTCAATACATTCATGAGGCTTCTCTCCAATGTGGACCCATTGGTGCTGAGCAAGATCCAAGTTCCACATGAAGCCTTTCCCACAGTCCTTACATTCATAAGTTTTCTCCCCAGTGTGGATTCTCTGATGTCGAAGAAGGACTGGGTTCTGAGCAAAACTTTTCCCACATTCCTTACATGTATATGGTTCCTCCCAGGTGTGGATTCGCTGATGTTGTGTACAGCTTGTGTTCTGACTAAAGCCCTTCCCACATTCCTTACATTCAAAGGGTTTCCCTCCGGTGTGAATTCTCTGGTGTCCAATCAGGTTTGACTTCCAAACGAAGGCTTTAGCACATTCTTGACATACACAGGGTTTCACCCCAGTGTGAATCCTCTGATGTACAATGCAGTGTGATCTGAAACTGAAAGTCTTCCCGCATTCCTTTCAGCCACAGACTTTCTTCCCAATATGAATTCTCTGATGTTGATCAAAGTCTTCATTTTGATCAGAACACTTGCCACATTCTTCACATATATAGAATACCTGCTCATGTAGACTTTTCTGAGGTACAAGGTGGGTATAAACATCGGCATCTTTCAAATGCTCTTCTACTGAGATCATCTCATCCTTGACAATCACTTCTATAATGTCACATGTAGTGTTCTCCACACTTTCCCTATTGGGGTAGGCAGGCCATCTCATTAACCTGCTTTTCTCCTCTTGACAGGTTTTTCCAAACCAGAATTCCTGGGAACCACAGCACTGGGGTCCACCTGATAGTACCATGTGGTCCTGTGCCTCCTCAAAAGTATCCTCCTTCAGAATAAAACCTTCTTTCTCACTCTTGGACACAGACTCTGAAAGAAGAAACCAGAGCTGCAAATGTCATCATTACCCATGACAGAGTGACTAAGGTCACCAAGTGGTATTAATATGTCCATTTTTCTCCAAGTGCCACCCCTGTGTCTAAGTGGCCCTGACCTAGCTGAAAACGGTGAAACAGAGCTAACACACAGAAAGCAACCAAAATAAAAAGGCAGAAATTAGGCAGACAGTCCCTGAGGGCTGAGGGCTCTGATTTCCAGCACCAGAGCAAGCATGGGGCAGGCAGGTGGGGAGTTGGGGGTGGGGGATGCTCTTGGGAAATAGTTGAATTGAACTCTAAGGGAGATAAGTCAAAATTCCTTCTAGGTAGTTCAGTTTATAACATGAGAAGAACTAGCCAGGATTCAGAGCAGAGGACCTGTTCAGAAATAAAGAATATCTGTGGTATACCTGGAGACCCTGAGCTTATCACACATGGTGGGGAGCACAAAGAAGACTCTCTCATACTTTTCAACACTGAATGGAAATAAAGTCTTCTCATTCAATCCAAACACCAGGTCCACCATGAACAGTGCTTCCCTGAATTACTTTAGGCAGTGTTGGCCAAAGTGTCTCTTTGTTCCATAGTGTCTTATTCAAATCTCTGTTACAGCATCACATTTTGTTATAATTATACATTTTTGTATAATGTCTCATCAGACTGTGAGCCCTTCTGGGATAGGAGCCATATATTACTTGATTTCTGATCCCTAGCAATGAACACAATGAGAAAAATACAGCATTTACCTTTAACATATTGATTCACCACTGCAGCTAGACAGGTAAGCCCTCTGCTCAGTTTGAGCCTAAGATGAAAGATCCATTCAAATTTAATTATCTGCACTTGTCCAAATAAAAGCTGGAAGTTTAGAGTTTACATTTCCTCTGATTAATTAGTTGATTTGCGGATTTTTAGAGGGTTTTTTATTTAGAACATAAATGGAATGGAATTTTAACATTTTACAAAAGAAAGACAGGAGAAAAATGTGTGACTGGGAGAAAAGTGCTCATTTACCTCTCACTTACCGGTACAAATTAGGCTTGGACCCTCTCCTTGCAGTTTCAGTTTCAATGGCTCTTCTACCTGCTCAAGATGGGAGATCCCAGCAGGCTTTAGAAATAGATATCCTGCCAGGATCAAGATATAAATAAGGCTGACTCAGCTGGAGGAGTGGGGCCCATTAGGAAAGGAGCTGAGACGGAAGTGGTAGGGGAGAATGAAGGTTGGGGGAAAGACTGGTAAAACAGATGACCTGAAACTTGAGAGTAATAAGAATATAAAGGATAGGAAATAGAGGTTCAGGGAAGTTGTGATTCCATCAGTTCACCAATATACAAAAACTTATCACTCATTTTAAAATGTCAAGAAGAAACAGGAAAGACTAAGGTCTCTTCTGCAGCTGCCCCTAGAAGCTGAAAGCCAATTCACATAGCAAAGTATCAGGATAGGACAGAATTGCAAGGAGCTGTTCCTGAGGCTATGTTGGGAAAGCACCACCTCTTACTTTCCTTCCTTCCTATCTATTTATCTACTGCCTTCTCTTTTCACAAAGGATCAACAATGGGTCTCTCTATGGCATCCATAGAAATGGCCTCATAGCCTAATTCAGCCACTCCCAGAAGTCACTTCTTACTCTAACAATAAACACCCCTATTTACAAAGGTCCACTCTAATAAATTCTTCAGATCTAGCTAAGATTGGTCTCTTTGTAACTCCCATCCAAATCCTCCTAAGAAACAGATCAATTCTGCAATTTCCAAACGATGACCTTTCAGTGTGATGAACTGGGAGATTGGGATTGACATATATACACTAATGTGTATAAAATGGATAACTAATAAGAACCTGCTGTATAAAAAATTAATTAAATAAATAAATATATATATGGAGAGGACTTAAAAAAAAATGATGACCTTTCATGCTGCTGAGGCAAAGGACTATGTGCCTCGTGAGTATTCTCTTCTTTAAGACTTTGACTAGGGACATGAGCTCCAAGGAGGGCTGCTGCAAGTCAGGGAGTTAGGGTTTTGCTCAAGGAATAACTTAGTTGTTAGCTTTCTGCCTAAAGCAGAGATGAGAATGCCCTTGAGTGGCAGGGAGAGTAGGTACTGAGATCCTGAGAGAATGTAGAGGACACTGTAGGTGCCTCCCTACATCCATTCTACCCCTCCCCCGCTAGGGAGTAGCCAGGCCCTTTGGGTGGGAGTGATCCCAAGTCCAGCTCCTGGTACAGGCCCTCACTGAGCTAAGCCAAACAGGTTATCCCACCCCACTCACTACAGGAGAGATCCGTTCAGGGACCAGCAATCCAGGCCAAGTCAATCAGTGCACAGCTTTTCCCTGGCTGTAGAGACCGATTTAGAGCTGGCATAAGACTTAAGATGGTGCAGCAGGGCAATACTTGGGACTGTGATTCACAATGGTTAAAGCCTAAGGCAGGCCTGCTCTGTTCCTCCCCATCAGTGTGAAGAAGCACATTCCTGGTTACAACTACCAATCACCTTACAACCACGAGAGGAGCCAGACTGTAGACAAAACCAACATACGAGGAGACAGAGAACAGCAGAGACTGAAATTCTGATCCAAATGTACCTGCAGCCCATTCTACCTATGGACTTCCCAATTACACAAAACAATAAATTCCTTTTTTATTTAAGCCAGTTTGAATTGGGTTGTTACTTGCAATCAATGGTATCCTAGCACGGAAAGACTTCCAGACACAGCAAGGAACTGTGTGAATGGGGAAGATGAGGGCACAGCTCAAGTCACCTGTGCCCACAGAAGAGCCTCTGTGGGAAGAAGATGAAATGGGGCCGGGGAGCAATAAGAGGACACAGTTCTCGGTAGGAAATTAGGAGCAGGGAAGCCCTGTGTTGAGCCTAAACAAATGCCAGGGCTTTCCCACCAGAAATCCCTGAGGAACAGGAAGTATTTGGCTCAGGGGGTTAATCAGACTTCTTGATTTCTAATGAAAAAAATGGCCATGATACCCCAAAGGGCAATCTGAATCTTCTGCTGGAAGATTATAAGCAGGCCAGGAAAGTAGAAAGGCCACCTCAGATCAGAAAGGAAACAGAAAAGTCAGGGAGTAAAGATACATAACGGGCCTGAAAAGAACAGTGGAGATGGGGAAGAGGAAAAACAGGTGTATGAAGATGGCACACAGAAGAGCCCGGATGAATACAGCAAGGACTCAAGAAGATGGAAAACCATGGGAACACAGAGGAAAACAAGGAATCCCACTGGTGTCTACAGCACTAGGTTAAGAGAACACACACCCATGACAGTTTAAAGATTAAGACAAGGGAAGTGGTCAGATGACTGGCACATGTATCCTCACTCACCTGAGGAGATGCCCCTCGGGCCCTCTCCATCCAGAGCTCCCTGAGGAGCCAAGCTCCATGGTGCTTCGTTCCAGCTGGAAAATCAGAGAGCCAGCTTGGGAAATGGAAATGCTGCTTGACAGGAAGGAAATGGGACAGGCGGGTGAGTAGGGTGACATAGACCAATCCCAGGGCTCCTCCCAGGCCTGTGTCTTCAGGGGCGGAAGGGGAAGAAGGGAAATTACTAGGGAGAACAAGAAAAAGAAGTCCAGGGAAAGGGACAGGAGATCCAGGGGAGAGGGGCCTGGAGGCTCACAAAGGTCAGGAAACGGAGAGGAAGGGGTGCTCAATAACAGCGTGCGTGAGCAAATAGATGACTTTACTCTTTGAGGAACTGAGCTTTCTTGTGCTCTCCCTCTCCGAGAGCTCTCAAGTTCAGACGTCTGCATGAGGGTGGTTGGTATTGGGCTGGGTCTCCCAAACTGAGGTGGTGGGAACTGAGGGCTCAGAGGGGCACCAGGAATCTCCTCTCCTCCCACTGTATCCACAGCACATGAGTCAGGAGAATAGAAGCTCTCAGCCGGGGGTAAGGAAGTCCTATGTGAGGCCCGAATTGATACCAGGACTTCCTACTTCCCAGCAACCACTAAGGTTGGGTCATTAAGAATCCAAGAGCCTGTCAAACTCTTAGAGGAAAACATAGGCAGAACACTCTATGACATAAATCACAGCAAGATCCTTTTGGAGCCACCTCCTAGAGAAATGGAAATAAAAAAGAAAAATAAACAAATGGGACCTAATGAAACTTCTTATAATTTATAAGACTTCTTATAATTCCTAGCCACTGCTTCATTCAGGATCTCAATCTCCATACTACGTAGGGGCCAATTCTGGTCCATTCCCATCAGTCCTTGCCCGGCAATGTTCTCACAGCAACTTCCCCAGCATTCCAAGGCTCAAAGACTTTGGCTGGCTCACTTCTGCTTGCCTAAAAAAGTCCAACTCCTCTGAACTGCAGACAATTCCAGTCACCATTCAGGGACCCAGCTTACTTCCCAAGGATCATCTCCTGCAAGACCACCCTCATGCCCTATACTGTCATGGTTCCGTTATGAACCCAAACCCTTTCCTTGCCCAGATCTGTATCCTTGGACCTACACCGCCCCCCGTCCCCACCCCCCCTCCACCCCTGGCCTGAAGATCCAGATCCTTCCTCCTACTCCTGCAAGCTCATGTTCTTCTTAAGACCCACCTCAAACAAAAACATCTCTGTAAAACCAGTCGTGGAAATTCTGGCCATTCGTCGCCGCGCACAGCGCTCTGTGCTGGGACACCTCTGCCCCAGAATTGGCTCATGCCTGTGCATCTGCACGTGTGCTTCCCCTGCCGCCGCAAGCCTGGGGGATGTCGAATCCACTCTGCCCCTACCTGTTCCTCCGGGCCTTCCACTCTGGGCTGTACCCCGATTTATCGGTAGCCACACTGCCTCCTCTCTGCCCCTCGTGTGGGCCTAGAGCCCCGGGCAGAGCCGAGCCAGCTTCGTGGCGCCGGCTCAGCGCTCACCGGGCCCGACCGGGGACTGCCCAGGGTCAGGGAGGGACGCTCCAGACCCGGGCGGGCCTGACATAGCGGCCCCCGACCCGGGAGCCGCCCGAACAAGAGCCAGACTCCAAGCTCCAACCAGCCTCAGGCCCAGCTCCCTACTTTCTGCGTGGGCCCGGTCTCCGCATGCGAGAGGCGGAGGCTGCAGCACTCTTGCCATTCCGGCTTCTCTAGGACGGTGGAGGGCTCCGCGTCTCCATGGTACTCCCTTCTCGCCATGCAAAGTCGGGAGGGGAGAGTGGTCCAGCTCTCCCAGAGACACAGAGGGCTCCGGGCGCTGCACAAATCAAGGAGAACGGTAGGGGGGTGGGGGTGGGGGGAGGCTGGGGAGGAGGCTTCCTCTGGGAATCCTTTCCTGGCCCTTTTCTTCCCACTGACCACTCTTATCCACCTCGTTGCACCTTTGTAGGATGGATGCTGGTATAAGGTAGCACATCCTTCACTTGACTATGCCTGTTCACATATCTGCCTCCTTTTACTAAGTTCTACATTCCCAGAGAGCAGACTATGTCCTTGATATGTTCATCTTTGTGCCTCTAACATCCTCCCAACGTCTAGCACCTCTTAAGGCCCAATTTCTTTAAGTGGCATAGAATGTTTGTTGAATAAAAGCATGATTAAATGTTGAACCAGTTTTTCAGTTGAAGAAAGTAAGGCCCAAAGAGAGGAAACGACTTACCTAACATCACACAGCATGTCAGGAAGCTATGCGTTTAAAGAAAGTTGTGGAAATAAAGGAAGACCTCCCAACTGAGAACAAGCAACGGCTATTTATTCAGAGCTTATTATAGCAAGGAAGTCATCCACCATACTTGCATTT
This sequence comes from Hyperoodon ampullatus, assembly GCF_949752795.1. NCBI lineage: Eukaryota > Metazoa > Chordata > Mammalia > Artiodactyla > Ziphiidae > Hyperoodon > Hyperoodon ampullatus. The sequence goes on along the minus strand of NC_136923.1, from coordinate 46,765,520 downwards.
GGCAGAGAAGTGGGAAAGCTCTGTAGTAGGAAAAAAAGGGAGGCTTCAGGTATGCTCTGATTAAAGACTATAGGCATGAGGGCTTACTAGAAGCAAAGCATCTTATGTGATTGGTTGGGAAGCATTATTCAAATTTTGGCTGTTTGAGGCTTATTACTACCGGGGTTATTTTGGCTTCCTGGACTGACTGCTACAGATAGTAGTTTGAACTCTTGGACTGGTTACTGTAGATAGTGGGTTGGTTTCCTGGACGGGCTGCTGCAGATTGTGGGTCAGAGTTCTATTTTTCTATATGGTTTGGCCATTGTTCATTTGTATATTCAGTCTCTTGGGTGAACAAGGTAGGAGGATGATGTCTGCTTCACAGTAATTCAAGTCTACAGGTTCAGATGTGTTATAGCTACCCAGGTACTGAGAGCTTACAGATACCATACCTATGAAAAGTCACAGAGCAAAGGAGACCTCAGATGAACTCCCAGGCTTGTTGGTTGGTTGGTTGGTTTCTAAGAGGATACTGGAATAACTCATAAAGGGACACTAGCTGATAGTCTGTGAGTGCTGAGAAGGAAGCAGAGACTCTTAACTTGGGGAAGATCACTAGGAAGGTTGAGCATACAAAAAAAATGTTCCCATGATTTTCTTTGGGACCAGATGGAGAAAACTGAACTGGTGACAAAACAATTATGGGAGTTTTAGCTCAGAACAAGGAGCCCTCAGATAACTGATGACTAAGTCATCGTCCACCTGAAAAAAGGTCTCTTATGACTATGATCAGCGTTTGGTTCAAAATTTTTTAGAAAACTAAAGAGGAGAGGAATAGTCTATCATAATTAACCATATATTTTTACTCTCTCTATTGTTCTTCTGTCAAACACACAGCAGCAGGCAAGGCCAAGGCCAAGGCTAACTCCTAACTGATCTGACCAGTAAAGATACAATATGCCATTTTTAGATTCATATAATATATTACTTACATAAACAGCAAAGGGAAGAGTAGCCAAATATCCCAGTTCCCCAAGTCCTTGTCCCACACACCAAAAACAATGACACGGAAACAAAAGGGGGCTGGACGACTGCAACGTGGGTTGTGGAATACGCCTTGCTGAGGAGACAATTTTAGACTGCAGCTAAACAGCGTTACAGTCTGCAGTTATAACCTGAGGAGAGTGGGGCGGAAAGCCTCATACCTCATCAGAATCTGGGAGGCAATGACAAACTGTCTCATGGCAGCCTCCCACGGGGATAGGGACAGAAGAGGGAGATGGCCTCAAAATCTTGTAAAGTTCCTCTCATCCTCTCATGTTCTGGAATGATCACAAGATGATCTGCCAAGACTCAACTTAGCTATTGTTCAAGCCTATGCCTGCACGGCCTATATAGATATGCGTGAAATTGCCAGGGCACCATGGCAGACACATTCCCCTACAACTTTACCTCCTAACTTCTAACACAGAAAGAATTCTCAGGAGCATAAGTCACCACATAGGTCATCAGATACTCTAATTAATTGTACAGATAGAGGATTGGGCCAAATATATTCCATTTGTCTTAGGTAGCATTGGACAAGAGTGACCAGGATTACGACTCACAGTAGTATAACCAGGCTCACTGGAGGAAAGACCATGTCAGGCTCCACATCCAGAGCCAAGCCAACTAAATGTGTCATTAATCCAGGTGAGAGAAGAAAAACTAGCAATGGCACATATCCCAGCTAAACTGGCTAGCAAAAAATCCAGGTCAATACAATTGTCCATTACCATTCATGCTAGAGAATTTAGAAAAATCACTGATCTGTGAAAAATGTACAAGAGAGTCCAACATAACAGTATGAGGCTAAAGGGAATCACATCAATGTCCATAAAGTTAATCCTGTTCTATTGTTTCTTGATGAGGCTGTTCCTTTCTGGAGTCAATGGCTGTTAGGAGGATTCTGAGAGTTTTTAAACTAAGATCATTTGCTGGCCAGTAGTCAAACTGAGGGTAGTGGCAAAGCCTGGGTTAAATCTGCCAGATATCCCACAGACAAAACCTAAGATAGATCAACGATCCCTCCCTCTGCCCCTGACTTCAGAGTCTGAGGTGTTTTCTTTTTCCCAACCAGGGTTGTTCCTCTCCTTCCACAGCCACATGATCATTACGACCAGTCTCTGCCACAATTACTTCACCTTTTCCCCAATCCTCCCCATGTCTTCCCACACTATACACTTCAGCTCATCCCTAGTTAGCTCAGAAGTTCCTACTTATAAAACGTGTAACACCCTAGACCATCTCCCACCCTCTGACATGTGAGTCATGCCAAAATCACCTTAGGAGTTACCACCTCGTAATTCATGATCATTATAATCATTTTCTATAATTGCCTAAATCCAGCTACAACTATAATTTCCTATCTGAGTACTGATTTCACTATATGCCATAAGTTTTGGTTTTCATTTTCGTTCATGTCAAGGTATTCTCTAATTTCTCTTGTAAATGCTTCTTTCAAGAAAGCATTAGGAAGCTTGTACATGGATTCTTGCAGACTCCATGTGTGTCTTTTTCCCTTATGATTTGGCTATGTATCCTTAGTACACCACTCTAGTAAATCTTAGTCATGAGTAAAACTATATGCTGAGTCCTGTGAGTTCTTCTAGGGAATCTCTGAATGTGAAGATGGTCCCGGAGATCCCTGATATGGGTTATGAGAACTAGATTGCATAAAACATGTAAAGCATTTGGTGTAATTCTTGGCTCATGGTAAGTTCTCAAAATAAGAATGGTAAAATTCTTAAATGGTAAAAAATAAGTGGTCACGGTGGCAATGGGGATGACCAGCACAGGGCCATGAACAGAATAGGCACTCAATGTCAATTATTCCAATCCCCATCCTATTCCTTCATTCACTTCCACTATATGCCCTCATATCTCTTAGCCTCTTAGTGAATGAACAGCCCAATACCTTTAATAATGGCATCTCATTGCCAGCAAGTACCTCAAGTTCAGCCTCTTGTTTGATATAGCAGAACAGCAGGGCCCAGAAAGGTGAAATGAAATGTCCCATATCATGTCGTGAGTTGGTGACAGAGTTGAGACAAGAATCCAGGTTTGCCCTTTAAGTCCTACACTGGCTTCACTGTCACCTGGTACATGAGATGCAGACTAGGAGTAAGGTAATTAACCTGGGGCCAGGCTGTCAAGAACCCAGGTGCTATGGATGGGTTTCCTTCTCTTCCTGGAAAAAAGAAAACTTGAAAGCTAGGGAGGAAGAGGAGCCATAAATAAGCCCAGCTCTAAGTTAAATGAGACTACTTTCTGATCTAAAGGTAGAGTGAAATAATTTTTTTCCCTGCATCTCCATTTCAAAGGTACAGCTGTTGACTCCGAGGGGTGAGGCAGTGGGCAGGAAGTGGCTAGCACTGGGGGAGGAGTCAATATCACCCAGAATTGGAACAAAGGGCAAACAAGACTCAAGGGATAGCCAGGGTATCCGGTCTAGAGCATGCCCAGAGGAACCACAGCAGGTAAAGGAATTCTTTGGCCGGTGCACAGTTGCTTCAAGTTCTGGCCATGTATGGAATGAAAAGACATGAGATCTGACGGCACCAGAAACCCACTTGAGCCCGGTGGGTCAACCCACTCAACCCAGGGACTTCCCTGGTGGTCCAGTGGTTAAGACTCCACGCATCCCTGGTGGGGGAACTAAGACCCCACATCCCACATACGGCGCAGCGCGGCCAAAAAAAAAAAAAGAACTCATCCCACCCTCCGGCCCACCATGTAATGTGCAAATGAGGTGAGCAACAGAGGAGCACAAAAAGTGTTGAAGGATAACAGAAAGGACGGACTCCTATAAGAGGAGAATTCCCAGGCTTGTGGCCTTAAGTGGTGGCTTCTCTCAGCGCGCGCGCGTTGGAAAGAGCAGCGGTCTAAGCAGATAGGTTAGGGGGTCCCCTGAGAAAGAGAACAAAGAATGACTTTCTTGAGAACTCATTCTGGCCTAACCCATTTTGTGATCTAAGCCTGGCTGCAACGCTTGCCCTTGAACAGGTCTCAGTAATTAATGATCTTAAAGGAGGGAATGCAGAAACACGGGAGGACCAGTCAAGAAACCATAGTGCAGCCCTGGGGCAGCCTCCTGGTTCCTCAAGGGATATACATAATAACATATCTTTGAGTTCTGCAGGAACTAAGCCCCCACCCCCAGGTGGAGGATGGAATTAAGATGTCAACCCTCCTGAATTCAATCAACTAAAGCTTGGACTCTGTCAACCTTTGCCCGGATTCTATGCTAAATTCTGCTCCCCTCAAGCCCCCCTCATGAATATGCATGGTAATATGCATGTATCATTAGCTTAAACCTTCCCCAACTTTGCTGTTCAGGGTGACACTGCTTTGGGAAAGAGCTCTGGTGTTCTTACTTGCTGCAAGTAATAATAAAGCCTTCCTTCTCCCGATCACAGTGGGCGGGAAGAAGTCAGCCCTCTCCGACAAGTCTCTCCCCACCCACCCCCACCAGCCCCACTCCATTACTGATTGCTCCGCAGACGAAATGAGAGACACACAGCCCTCTGCGCAAAGATCCGCCGACTTACGGACAGAGGGCGCCTCCGGACTGAGAACTGCCTGCGGCGCCTACCTGAAGACGCCTTTACGGAGGTGGCGGGGGCGGAAGTACGTCATCGCCTTTCCGGCCCTCAGGCCCCAAGGCCGCTCTAGCAGGCCCGGAGGTCGCCTATGCTGATCATTGATCCTCCTCGACTGCCCCGCCCACCATGGTGACTCCGCCCCCACCCTCACCCGGAGGTGCGGTTGGAGTGGGGAAGGCTGAGACTTGACGCCGGCTTGCGGTCCTCACTCTGCCCCGATGGGCGCCGGCCATTCCGGAGGACTGGGAGGGCAGCCGCGTGGGCCGATTTCCCAGGGGCAGGCCATCCTCCACCTGCTGGTATATCTGGCCACCCTTCAGTGGCCCGGACCTAGACGAACGGGTGGCTGGACCTGCTGGCATGGGAAGGGCTCAGTGCAGCGTTATGGGTCAAAGCCGGAAACCGCAATGAGCTGGAGACTCTTCCCCCTCCTCTGAGCACTCCGGCCACATAGGCTCCCTTGGGACGACCCTGCCAAATGCCTTAGAAGCACGTCCCCTACACGCACCCTTACACACAACACACGTTGACCTGGCCTTGTCCTCCGGGTCTCCACTTAATTACCACCTGATCAGTGTGGCCTCCCTGCCTCCCCACCCTCCTTCCCGCTCTGCCCCTTTTTTCTTTTTTAAAATTTATTTAATTAATTAATTTATTTTTGGCTGCGTTGGGTCTTTGTTGCTGTGCGCAGGCTTTCTCTGGTTGCGACGAGCGGGTGCTACTCTTCATTGCGGTGTGCGGGCTTCTCATTGCAGTGGCTTCTCTTGTTACGGAGCACGGGCCCTAGGCATGCAGGCTTCAGTCTTTGGGGCACGTGGGCTCAGTAGTTGTGGCTTGCGGGCTCTGGAGCGCAGGCTCAGTAGTTGTGGCACACGGGCTTTGTTGCTCCGCGGCATGTGGGGTCTTCCTGACCAGGGCTGGAACCTGTGTGCCCTGCATTGGCAGGCGAATTCTGAACCACTGCACCACCAGGGAAGTCCCGGGAATTCCCTTTCTGACCATATTCTAAGGCTAAGGAGAGTTGGTGGAGCTGAGTACTTGCCGTGGTTGCCATGAGCAATCAGAGAGGACTTCATGGAGGCAGAGTAAGGATGTTTTCAGCTCCCTGCTGGGAGGAGCTGCACAAGGCAAAGGGAGCTCCCTCAAGAGGGGATGTAGGAATCTTATGGTCGTCTGAGGACACAAAGTCCCTGTTAGCCGGTCATTTAGGAAGTTAAAGAGTAACTTGGGGGTTATCAGAACTGGTTGGATCAAGTCTGAACCTCATCACCTATTGCAACAATGAGCTAGGCTGCTTGACTAAACCCTTAGAGTCAACGGCACAGCTTTCTCCTTCTTGGGCCTGCTGGCAGGGACCTGGCCTGACATCTCAGAGGTCCCCAGTAAACTGTCAACTCACCTCACCCAAGCTACAGCAGGTGTCAGAAAAAGTCCCTACTACACTCTGAACCTAGATCCTTATTGTAAAATAAAACAGTTTGTTTGAACTCCCTATCATCTCTGACATTTCATAATTCCAAGATTCCCAGTCTGTATTTCTTTTTTTTTTTTTTTTTTGCGGTACGCGGGCCTCTCACCACTGCAGCCTCTCCCGTCGCGGAGCACAGGCTCCGGACGTGCAGGCTCAGCGGCCACGGCTCGTGGGCCCAGCTGCTCCGTGGCACGTGGGATCTTCCTGGACCGGGGCACGAACCCACGTCCCCTGCATAGGCAGGTGGACTCCCAACCACTGCGCCACCAGGGAAGCCCCCCATTCTGTATTTCTTGCTAGAGAAGTATGCAAGCCAGTTGGCGAGAGGCTTGGAGACTGAAGTCTGAGCCTGTGCTTGAAGGGTCCTCTGTCTGGGAGGTTCTGTGGGTCTTTTAAAGATAAGGAAGGGGTGGCTGTGAAACTTAGTAAGTGCTCGGTGCATTTCTGCTGAATGAACTAGCAAATTAATGAATACATGAATTCATGAGTAAATAAAGGAGTGAATAATCAGTAAGTCACGGGGGTGAGGATGGAGTCAAGGAAGGCTTGGCAGAGAAGATGCTGGAGCTGGGTTTGAAAAGGTCAGAACAAAGCCTGAAGCTGGTGAGGGGGCTGTGACCATAGCTAGAGGTTTCCTTCTGGGCTTTTTCCTAGTCCCGCCTCCTCCTCCCACATGACAAGGTCCTAACAAAATCCAGGGGAACGTTTTGCTCCCAGGTACTGTCTCGCCAGGGTTATTTACTGTAACTTGCAGTCACCGGGCAAGGTCCAGGTGGACAGATTTTTCTACCCTCAACTTGTCAAGACCTCCCAAACTCTCTGGCACCCAGAGAACAACGTGTCCAGAGCTCAACCTGGAAGAGCACAGCCATGGTGCTCTGGGGTCTGGTGCTGGGAGCTCTGATGGTGGCCACTGTGGGATACCTGTGCCTGAAGGAGCTGCTCCGGCAACAAAGACCCAAGGAGCCCCCTCTGGATAAGGGCTCCGTGCCCTGGCTGGGCCATGCTATGGCTTTCCGGAAGAATATGTTTGAATTTCTGAAGCACATGAGGGCTAAACATGGGGACATATTCACGGTGCAGCTAGGGGGCCAGTACTTCACCTTTGTCATGGACCCTCTCTCCTTTGGCCCCATCCTCAAGGACACGCAAAGAAGACTAGACTTTGTGGAGTATGCGGAAAACCTGGTGCTAAAGGTATTTGGATACCGCTCCATGCGGGGAGACTACCAGATGATACACTCAGCCAGCACCAAGCACCTCATGGGGGATGGCTTGGAGGAGCTCAACAAAGCCATGCTGGACAGCCTGTCCTTGGTTATGCTGGGGCCCACGGGCCCCAGTCTGGATGCCAGTAGCTGGCGTGAGGATGGCCTCTTTCACTTCTGCTACAACATCTTGTTCAAGGCCGGCTACCTGAGCTTGTTCGGCTACACAAAGGACAAGGAACAGGACCTGCTACAGGCAGAGGAATTATTCGTGCAGTTCCGCAAGTTCGACCGCCTGTTCCCCAGGTTTGTCTACTCCCTACTGGGACCCCGGGAGTGGCTGGAAGTAGGCCGGCTCCAGCGTCTCTTCCATAAGACGCTCTCTGTGGAACACAACATGGAGAAGTACGGCATAAGCAACTGGATCACCTATATGCTTCAGTTTCTGAGGGAGCAGGGAGTCGCCCCAGCCATGCAGGACAAGTTCAACTTCATGATGCTCTGGGCCTCCCAGGGTAACACAGGGCCTACCTCTTTCTGGGCCCTCTTGTTCCTCCTGAAGCATCCAGAAGCCATGCGGGCTGTGAGGGAGGAGGCCACCCGGGTCCTGGGAGAGGCCAGGCTGGAGGCCAAGCTGTCCTTCAACTTTGATGTCGGTGCCCTGCAGCGCATGCCGGTGCTGGACAGCGTGATGGAGGAGACACTGCGGCTGGGGGCCGCGCCGACCCTCCTCAGGGTGGTGAAAAATGACCACAGCCTGAAGATGGCCAGTGGGCAGGAGTACCTGCTCCGCAATGGAGACATCCTGGCCCTCTTCCCTTATCTCTCAGTGCACATGGACCCCGAAATCCACTCGGAGCCCACCACCTTCAAGTACGATCGCTTCCTCACCCCCAGCGGCAGCCGAAAGGTAGACTTCTACAAGGCAGGCAAGAAGATCCACCACTACACCATGCCATGGGGCTCGGGCGTCTCCATCTGCCCCGGGAGGTTCTTGGCCCTCAGCGAGATGAAGCTCTTTGTCCTGCTCGTGGTCACACAATTTGACCTGGAGCTGGTGGACCCTGACACACCCGTGCCACCCGTGGACCCCCAGCGCTGGGGCTTTGGCACCACACAGCCCAGCCACGAGGTGCGATTCCGCTACCGCCTGCGCCTGGGGAGTGGCCTCTGCCCAGGTGGCCGCAAGCCTGGCTAGGAGGTTCCCTCGGGGTCTCCAGCTCCGCTCAGCCTTCTGAAGCCCCAGACCAGCCCTTCCTCTGACCTGCTTTGCCCTCTCTGCTCTTTGGCCTCCTTCTAGGCACCTCACAGGCTTCTTCTTCTCTCTTTAAAACACTGTCTCTCACAGTGGATTCTGCAGAAACTGCCTCTCACAGGAAGTCCAGGGAAGGGGAAATATCTGTGGGCAACTCAGATTGGGGGCTCATACATGCCTTGACAACTCCTGCAGTATAGACACTGGTTACGGTGGGCAATGCAGCATCTTGCAAACGTTAGTCTCCACCCTCCCACTCTGCTTTTGTTTTTTTTCCTCAACACTTATTGTGGAATTCAGGGTTTAGAACAGTGTCATCCTATAGCAGTACGAGGCATGCCATACGCATAATTCTTAATTTCCTAGTTGACACATTTTTTAAGAAGAAAGAGGTGAAGTTCATTTTTTATGCTATATTTTACTTGACCCGATATATCTAAAATATTAGCATTTCAACAGGGAGTCAATATAAAGGTACTAATGAAATATTTTTACATTTCTTTTTCCCTTCAAAATCTGGTATGTACTTTTTAACCCTTGATACTGAGCACATCTCAGTTCAGACTAGCCCCATCCTAAGTGCTCAATAGCCACGTGGGGCTAGTGGCTTCTGTACTGGATACAGCAGCTGTAGAGAAGGGCTATCTTTCATGTAGGAGTTGTTCAAGGTCCCTCCTCCGTGCCCTCCTCTCCCCTCTGCACCCCTACCTTGGGGTGATCTCAACCCCTCACTTGGTTTCCACAACCATCGCTGGGCTCAGAACTCTCTGCTACCTCCAGACCCCCAATCTCCCCACAGGGATCTCACAGCACCTCTGACTCAGTTCGGCCCAAGCAGAACTCAGCATCTGTCCCCCCCAACCTCCGCCCTGAACCACCTGCTTCTCCTGATTTCCCTGCCTCTCTTTGCTCGGGACACCACCATCCACCCCATCCCCCGAGGCAGATACAGAGGAGACACACTGGCTCCTCCTTTTCTCTCCCCCATAGGGAGAGAGTTCTGTCAGCCTGACCCCCTGTGGTGCCACTGAACCATGTCCCCTCCTTCCCCCCGCATCCCCCACTGCCCTTCTCATAGCTCAGAACTCGACATTTCTCTCCACGTGGGGCCTGGGGGCCCTCCATTTACCCTGCTGCCAGAGACTTTTTTTCCAAAAGCACTTCTGGGTGTCCCCCTTTTACTTTTCTGGCTCCCCGTCACCTCCACACACCTGACATTTAAGCTTTGCCACAGTTGGCCCCCAAATTTTCAATCCAATGCAATTCAACTTTGGCAACTTTCTCCAATGGAACTGTCCGTAAAGTACAGGGCTCTCTTTCACTGTTAACCCTGGTGCGAGCTACTCCCGGAAGCCTTCTTGAACCTCGCCCATCCCATCCTCTGACCAGAAATGGCCTCCATCCCCTGGATCTCCCCTACCACCGAGTGTATCACAGCACATCTGTTATGTCATTGCTTTCTGTGTCCTGGTTTCTGCCTCCTGCCCCCTGCTCCAGACTGGAGCCCATAGGGCTTGGTATCTTATTCCTTCATCTCTGACCCCAATTCCCTAAATGTAGATTAAATTACAGAAACATGACTTCCAGACTCGGCTAATTTACTTCATGTCCTCAAATAATTTCCTTCCCCTCCCACCTTCACTCAGCTTTCCGGTCTGTGAAATGGAGACAATCCCTGTTGCCAGGCGTGCTTACCAGGGCTGGGAGAGAGTGAGAGGGTGCTACTGCCAGAGCTGCAGTGGGCTGACGGCAGGGCCCTGGCTGGGGCTGGATAGGAAGGGTAGTGACTGTGGGAGCTGATAGAGGGTCCTGGAGAAGGGAGGCCCAGGCAGCATGGACCCCCTGCAGGGACCACCCGGGGGGCTTCTCTCTGCTATCCCAACCCTACACCTCTGACTGGCCTCTTCCTTTGTCTTAAGGTTGCCTGTTTTGCCCAGAGTTTGGCCAGGATAACAGGCTGTTAGAGTGGGCAGGGGCCGGGCCGGGGACAGGAGTCTGTCCTCACTAGCTGTGTGACTCTGGGCTGGTGCCTGCCTTCTTCTGGGTCTAGCTGCCCCCAAATGGTGACATCTGCCTGGAGCCTCATAGAGCTCTGACTGGCTAGGAGAAGCCAGGCGTCTGACCCCCTTCCACAAGGGCCAGGGGCGCAAGGAGAAGAGCCCCATGGGGAGCACAGGAGACGGAGAAGGGGCCTTGGAGGCCAGGAGGTGTCTCTGGGCAGCTTACCAGCAACCTCCTCCACACAGCCAGGCCCTGTGCCAGAGCAGCTGTGGGAACAGGGGTCAAGACACAGGGCTTCCCCACACCTCCTTGGCCCTGCCCGGACATGGGTGCTGCATCCCTTCATTTTCCACACACCCAGAGGACTGTGGACCAGGAGCCAGGCCTGTAGACAGGCTGGAACAGGGCTGCGGGCCCAAGCCCACTAAGTCAGGACAGAGAGGCCTCAGCTGAGAGTGACCACGTGCAGATGTCCCGGGAACTTCATGGATGCTGTGATCGGTTTGAGGGTCTGCCTGGGACCGAGGGAAGGCTCATGGGGGTCGGGTGTGAGGTGAAGATGAGTGTGCCATCCCACAGCCAGGGATGTCCACCAGAACAACAGCCCCCTCACCCCAGGAATTGGCGAGCAGCCAGGATTAGCCTGTGCACGTGGAGGCCCATGCCCACCCGCTGGCAGAGGAGGGGCCCGTGGCACCTGTAGTTGTATTCCCCCTGGCCTGGGGACTGCTGGACACACCCTCCACAAGGGCACCCTTCCTGCCCCTGCAGAGGCCTCGGGGCAGCGAAAAGACTGAGACCCACAGGGACGCATCTAGTCGCTGCCTGTCCTCACCCAGCAGTTCTGTCTGCGAACCCCTCATTCCTGCACCAAATTTTTTCTCCCTCTGTGTATCCTCTCTGAGGTTAGCTTATAACAAAGCAAGATCAGGAATGACATGCCAGCGGTGGAATTGCAGGCCCCTAGGAAAATAAAGAGATATTTTTCTATAGGCAGTAACTGCTGTGAACGCTCACACCACACTTCACAAGGTGGAGGGTGGGCAGCCCTGTTCCCAAGCAGAGCCATGCCCGCCCTTCTCCCTGGCTCAGCCGGGCGGGAGAGTCTCCCTTGCCTCAGAGCCTGAGGGCCAAGAGAATCCTGGGGGCTTTCCTCAGACCTCAGGTAGGAAATACAGGTATGTTGGGCAGTGCAGACGGGAAGCCAAGCCTCAGGGTGGACAGAGAGTGGCAGGAGGAACCAAGGTCCAGGCTGAGAAGTCAGGTAAGGATGGAGAGGGCACTGTCCTGGCTCTCTCCATCCTGACCTGTGTATGAGAGCCAACCTCCAATTCACTCCCTGACCAGTGCCAGCGAGCCTTCTCGCAAACTGCGCCACACTCAGAACCCTCACTGTGGTCAGCTGTGGTGTATGGCAACTGGACAGTGAGAGGGACCAATGGGCCACCTGCAGCCAGGCCTTCTCCTCCACTTTAGGCACAGGCTTCAGGGCACTACGTGTTATACACCTGTTATTTACAGAGAGCACACACCCACATTTACGCAGCCAGAGAAAGGCACATAGGAACACACGGAAAACCCATGGGCACATACTCAGACACACATGGACACAGTGACACATTCATGCTAGATCCATATACACAGCCATATGTGCTCCACACGGCCCCAACGGCAACACAGACACGCACACAGACCACCCACAGGCACACACGCAAATCCACCAATGCTGGTGACAAGCCCTGCTGGGTGTCCCTTGCCTGGCATACCTTGTCCCATCCCATCTGTGTGTCATGAGCACCCAAGTCAGAGACTCTGGGAACCTAGATCCTACCAGTATGGCTCAGGCTGTATCTCACCAGTCAGGCTGCCATGTGGGCAGGACTGAGGTCCCCTGTCGGGCAAGATTTCAAGAGCTCTAAAATAGAACGTCACCACCCTATCCTCAAACCAACCACCACCTTCATATCCAGAGGATCTTCATTTCCCAGGGGACTGAGTGGGCTCACAGTCCTTCCTGATAGTGGGGAATCTGGGGCCTTGGGGAGAGAGAACCAGAGGCACCAGAGCTGAGACACAGAGGGAAAAATCAGCCAGGTCAACTCAGGCAACATCCAGGGACAGCCCTGCTCATGACACATGTGCTGTGACCAGACCATCCAAGCTCAGGGGAAGAGAAGAAAGAGTGGGCAGGATACTGACCACCGGCTCAATTCTCTATCCATCCAGCTATTCATTCAAAAAAAAAAAAAAAAGGTAGTGAGCACCTACTACATTCCTAGCACTGACTGAAGCATGGGGGATGCAGATTTTACACCAGGCAGAGTCCCTGTTCCCCTGGAGCTTACGTTCACCCAGCCATATGTCCTCCTGGTCTCCATTCTATCCATCTAAATGTTTCCTTCTGAGCACTACTGTCTGCCAGGCTCTGTGCTGGGTTTTGCAGGACAGACACGGCAGGACATGGCAGGTTGTGCCAGGTGGCTCTGGGAGGTAGGAGAAAGCAGTGATGCTTTAGAAGCTCAGGAAAGAGAGATGGCACTGTAGGCCAGGGGCTCCCTGGGGAAAGGCTTCTCAGTGGACATGTCATTGGGCAGGAAGGAGGCCGACCGTGGGAGACATGAAGCACCCAGGCAGGGCATATCCGACAGGAATCCTTAGATCGCAAGTAACAAAACACCACGACCCCAAACTGGAAAGGAATTTATTGGTTCGTGTCACCGTCAAGTCCAGGCTTGGGATGAGCTTCAGCCGTGCCTTGATTCTAGGGCTCGAGGACTGCCCCCAGGATCTGCTCACTCACTGCTGTCACCTCACCTTCTGAAGTTCGAGCCAATGAAGGAGCAGCGCCAGACCTCACCATCCCCTTGGCTTCAGTTTCATGCCTCTGTTCTAGCACGCTCGTCACGTTACATTTCACAAGCTCTGCCTGGGTCATGTGCCCAGCCATAAATGAACCACTGTGCCAGGGAAACACAAGGTCGTCACTGGTCAAAGATCCGTGCTCTACCCGACCTCCACCCAAAGCACAGGGCAGAGTGACTCCGGAGTGGTTTCCCAGAGCAAGTAGGATTCAGTTACACGACAAGGGTGAGGGGATACCTGGCTGGAAAATGATCCTTGTTCCATAAGGGAGCCGGAAAGTGCAAAAGCAAAGACGGGAACGTGCAGGAAAGAACAATGGGTGTGGCAACCAGGAAATGAAAAGGGAGGCAAAGGGGTACAAGGGTGAAACAGTGTATGGGATTCTAACTGTGAAAGCTCCAGCCTTAAATTGGACAAACGTTCTGGACTTGATAGTGCAGAGTCTAGGGAGCCCTGAAGGCTCCTGAGAGGGGGCGTGGGAGGCAGAGGGAGGCAGGTGCTCCTGGACCACCAGGAGTATGTGTTCACTCTGCCTCCCGCCTGCAGACTCCCATGTGTGGAGCACCTCCAGCCCCTCCTGACTGCCAGACCCTGGATCCACCTTCAAGGCTGTGATAGTAAACAATCTTGCAGTAATATTTCCCCAGCTGAGCCACAGGGAAGGCGGCAGTCTGGTGGGTGGCAGGCCTCGGGTTACTCTGAGGGGGATGGGAGAGATGGTGAGGGTGTTGTGGTTACTCTGGCTGCTGGGTGTAGATTAGAAGACCGGAGAGCACGAGGATAGGAAGCACAGAGGTCAGCTGGGCAACTACGGCAGCCATTCAGGCCAGCGAGTATGGAGTCCTGGAAGGCAGTGGAGAAAGAGGAGGGAGAAGACAGGAGACAGTGAACGCTGCTGATGGCTGAGGACCAAGAAATGACTGGTTTAGCAACATGGCAACTGAGAACTCTGAAGGGAGGACTTTTTGGTGGATGCGCAGCTGAGCTGGGTCCCATCTGCTCTCATGGACTGTGGTGTGGCCACTCAGGCTGAATTTTTCCCTGCGTCCCCCTTGTTGGGGGAGTCCTCAGCCTTCCTCTCCCCGAGGTCATTCATGCCAGTTATATCTTCTTGGCCACTGAGCCTACTACTCTCAGAATAGCTGGACGGTGGGGCCTGGGCAAGGTAAGGAGCCTGGTGTCGTCTGAGCACAGTGGCCAGGAAAGCCTTGAGGTACTGGCGGAAGCGGCGGCTGGAAAACGCATAGAGGACGGGGGTGAAACAGCAGTGGAGGAAGGCGATGCTCTCTGTCACCTGCAACGCATAGTCCAGGTGCTGGCTGACCTTGCAGTCCCCAAAGACTCGCAGGTCCAGCAGCGAGTGCAGAAACAAGGTGATGTTGTACGGGAACCACAGCACAAAGAAGGCCACCACCAGGCCTATGGCCATCCTCAGAGCCCGGCTCTGGCCTGGGGGCCTCAGCCTGGCCAGGACAGAGCCAATGCGGGAATAGAAGAAGATCATGGCAAGCAGGGGGAGGAGAAACCCCAGGAGGTTCTGCTGGAAGCGGAGGAAGAGCTTCCAGATGGTCCCATGCCCCCCAAAATCCGCAAAGCAGTCCCACATGCCTGGGGCGTTTTCATGCATCCTCACAAAGACCATGTCGGGGATGGAGACAACCAGGGCCACAGCCCACACGACAGCCGCGAGGAGCAGGCTCTTGGCCCGGGTCCGCAGCCGGTGGTAGGGCTGAGCGCAAACAATCTCCAGGTACTTGTCCAGGCTCATGCAGCTAATGAAGAAGATGCCACTGTAGAAGTTAATGGTGTAGAGGGTGCTCACCACCTTGCATAAGAAACTCCCAAAGACCCAATGCCAGGCCACAGAGATGCCCCAAAAGGGCAGTGTCACCAGAAACAGGAGGTTGGAGATGGCAAGGTTCAGCAGATAGATCTCGGTCATCCGCCTTCGAGGCACATACCGGAGCAGGACCACTAGGAGAAGGAGGTTCCCGCCCAGGCCCAGCACAAAGATCAGGCCATAGAAGAGTGGCAGAAAGACTCTGCCAAACGACAGCACCTCGTCCTTCCTGCAGAGCATGAAGGCCACGTCGCCCAGGTAGTACTCATAGTCATAGAAGGAGCTGCTGTTCTCAGAACTGGCCACCTTGGTGCTGGGTGGCAGAGGAGAGGCGGTGGCGGCCATGGCGGGAGGACACATCCAGTGCTGGAGCTCTGTGGGCCAGAGAGCAGTGTGAGCAACAGGAGACGAATCCACCCTCTCTCCAAACCCACTTTAGCCAGTGCTCTGGGGTATCCAATAGACTCTTCGCATTCACGCCAGTAACCCATAGGCTAGCAAGTACGGGAACAAGGATGAGGAGCCCAAGGCTACCACTTAATAGTTATGTCACCTTGGGTAGCTGACTTAACCTCAGGTGTTCTCACAGTACTCACTTTTTTTTTTTTTTTTTTTTTTTTTGCGGTACGCGGGTCTCTCACTGCTGTGGCCTCTCCTGTTGCGGAGCACAGGCTCCAGATGCGCAGGCTCAGCGGCCATGGCTCACGGGCCCAGCAGGTCCGCGGCATGTGGGATCTTCCCAGACCGGGGCATGAACCCGCACCCCCTGCATCAGCAGGCGGACTCTCAACCACTGCGCCACCAGGGAAGCCCAGTACGCACTTCTTTCACGATGGTTTCTCTTCTTTATTTTCTCCCTTATCATTTATAAAGATTAATAATGTCTTTCATGTTTTTCTTTACTATTTAGGGATACCAATTCACTTATTTATTGTGTACATACTCTTCCTCATGTGTGGCTTGAAATTATTCTTCTTTGTGTGGCTTATAATTTTTTCTTTTTAATGAGAGCTTCTCTTCAGTGGGGCTTGCTTTTCCTATAAATACCTAGTGTGTCTACTCTGGCTTTGAACTCTCTTTACTTCTCTCACTTGAGGATTTCCCTTCCTTTGGTTATTTTAAAAATATTTCATTTATACATATTTAGTTTTATGTCAATATCTTTATTTATAAATATTTAATATTTTAAAAATATTTTATCCACCATTTCTAGGTTTGCAGCAGAAAGGTGTGAACCAGCATGTCGATAGACTCAGAACTAAACCTACTAATCCCTCAGTTTCCCCATCTTTAACATGATATTAATTATAGTGCCTTTTCGTGGAGTTCTTGTGAGGCTTAAATGTTATAATTCAGGCAGAGCATTTCGAGCTCTATGAAGAATGCCCAGAACATAGGAGGCACTCAATAAACATTTGCTTAAATTATTGCTTTGCCCAGAGCTGAGTTCATCATCTTCCAAACCAGCCTCTTCTCCTCTCCTTTGTCTATCTAACTGAACAGTGCCACCAGCTATTCGGTCACCTAAGACTGAAACGTGGGAGACATCACAGACCCCTTCCTCACACCCCTCGTCATCACCCTGTGTGTCTCTACCTCTTTACTGCTATCTCCAGGTTCCATAAAAATACATACATGATAAAAATATTTACATGATACTCTTTTAATAAAATTAAGACAAATGAAATATATATATATATATATATATATATATATATATATATATATATAAAAATAACAACCACCACCTCAGGAAGTATATAAATATATGCTGTGAAGCAGCTCAAAGAGATAAAAGACAGGGGAAAGATAGGCACAAGACTGAAGATGTGGCTGCCTGGGCAGGAGAAGCCAGAGACATGGGATGGGGCAGGTCACTGTCCATGGTCAAGTTCTCTCTGGGCAGCAGTTTCCCAGGTTTTAATTGTATTATTAAACATAATTTTAAAAAGAGAGCCTCACACAAACCAGTGAAAAATGTGTCATGAACCAAGGATTATGCTCAATCCTGTTCTGTGTTCTAAAAGGAGAGAGACTTCATGTTCAGCACATTAGATTGTTCACCAATGGGGAAGAGGGTTTGGGGAGGAGAGAGGAAAGAGATAAAAAAGAATTTGTGGCCCAAGCAGGCAATCATGCACAGCCACCAGAATAAGACCTGTAGGCTGGTGATGATAATGGGCCACAAACCCAGAAATACAAATCAACTCCACCTTGTACCTCTGTATTTTAGTTTTTATTCCTTGATTCAAATGAGGTTGAACTTTTAATACACTGAGTGTATTATTTTGTATGTATGTCTTCTGTGCATGATTTATTGTTTTAATGGGTGGGATTCTCATTTTATAAGAGGTTTTATATAGTAAGGATTTTAGCTTTTTACATATATATTGCAAACATTTTCCCCAGTCCTTTCCTTCCCGGTAGAAGTTTTGTCTTTTTTTTTCCAGGTAGAATTTTGAAAGAAATGTTGACTCAGGTCCTCAGCTGACCCTTCTAGTATCCATGACACCGTGACACTGTGATGGAAATATGCAATTCTGCTGAGGCAGAACCTCTCTCAGGAGAGCCCTGGAGTCCTCCTACTCCTTGAGCCTCTGTCCCACCCTTGGGCTTCTGTCAACTGGTTTCTGAGCCAGATGTTGGGGAAACACAGATATCCTATCCCCACCCCAAGACCTCAGCTTGGCAGGCTTTAACTAGGGCTGGGCTCTGCTCCTGACTGGCCTCGAGAACTTGGCCCTGTGCCTTCCTTTCTCCGTCCTTCACTCCCCTCCTGTGCATCTGGGCTCTCCTGTCCCTGAGCCCCTCTTTCCCGGGCACCAGTATAGGCACCCCCCCACCCCCAGCACATGGCTGGTTTGGGAGTCCATGAGCTGCTGGCGTTGGGAGGAGGGAGTGCCCTTCTGCACTTGGGCCTGATGAGGGCTTATTAGTCAGGAGTTACCACTAATTAAATACCAGCTCTTCTGGTCTGTTAGCACTGACCTTGATCCTGACCTAGCTTCTGAAAGTCTCTGACTTTTGCTTTAACAAACAACCAAGTCTGATAATTGCTTTGATCAAAGCCAGAAGTCAGGGTCAGCAGGCCCCAGGCTGGACCAGGGCACCTTTACAAGGCTCCCTTCACCTGGAACACTCCGTTCTTTTCCCTCTCGGGGCCTCTGGCCTCCTGATCGTTCACCTTGGGAATCTTTCCACATTCTCCGGACCTCTGGGGCCACCAGCCCCTCCCATCACTTTCATCAATAATACCAACAACGATGACAACAGCAACCAGCATGTGTCATATGCACATGACAGTTGGCCAGGCACTTTCATATCAACTCTGGTAGTCCTGGAAGGCAAACCACAAAGGAACTGTCAGCCCCACTTAACCCAGGAGCAAAGTAACTTCTCCACAATCACGCAGGAAGTCACTGGCTGAGCGCATCTGAGCCCCAGGTCTTCAGACTCAGAAACAGTGCCTTGTCCCTGGTCCCATCTCATTCTCGGCCTCTGTTCTGCCCTGTCTAGCACTTATCAAAAGGGGCCACCTGGGGCTTCCCTGGTGGCGCAGTGGTTGAGGGTCCGCCTGCCGATGCAGGGGACACGGGTTCGTGCCCCGGTCCGGGAAGATCTCACAAGCCGTGGAGCGGCTGGGCCCGTGAGCCATGGCCGCTGAGCCTGCGCATCCGGAGCCTGTGCTCCGCAACGGGAGGGGCCGCAACAGTGAGAGGCCCGCGTAACACACACACACAAAAAAGGGGGCCACCTGAGAGAGGTGTGATTTGAGCTCAGGAGGTCTTGCTTGCCCAGGTTTCGCCCTCATTGGCTGGTCCAGCCTTGGTAGATTCCACCATTAATGCCCCCAAGGCTTTATGGAGCCTCCTTGGGAAACGTAGTCTCCCTACAGGTCAACAGAGTAGCCTCCCAAAAATATCCATATCTTAATCCCTGAAGCCTGTGGATATGTTACCTTACATATCAAAAGGGACTTGACAGAAGTAATTAAGGATCCTGAGCTAGGGAGAGTACCCTGGATTATCCCGGTGGGGCCACTGTACTCACAAGGTCCTTTATAAGGAAGGCAGGAGTATCCGAATCAGAGAAGGAAATGTGACGGTGGAAACAGAGGTCAGTGGGATGCGGTTGCAAGACAATGGATGCAGGCAGCCTCTAAAGGCTAGAAGAGGCAGGGAACTAATCCTCCCCTGAGCCTCCGGAAGGAATGCAGCTGGGCTGACCCGTTTTAGACTTTTGATCTCTAGAATTTTAAGATAATAAATTTGTGTTGCCTTAAGCCACTGAATTTGTGGTAATTTGACACAGTGGCAATAGGGTCACTTCCTGTGACCCTTTGTGCCCTCCACATCTCACACTGAGGGAGTGAGAGTGCATGGTGTCCACCTCCTCCAACTTACAGGTGGGGAAACGGAGACTCAAAGAAAGGGAACTACTTGTGCAAAGCATACAGTGAGTCATCTCTGTACGGCTGCACTGAGCCACAAACCCCATGTTTGACTGCCCTTCAGGTCTCTGTTATCCCACCCCTAACAGTCCATCTAGCCCTGTTCTGTTTTCCCTTTTTTTGTTTTTTCACTTTTCCTTATTACCGGAATTCATTTATTTGGCTTACCCAGAAACACCTTGAGAGGAATGAATTGCAGTGTCAGTTATTCACATCTTAGCAGATAGTAAGGCAACCCCGAATGAAGCTCTGTAGTAGAACCTCTGGGGAATCCGGAGAACTAGATAGAGAGGAGGCTGAAAGGAGCAGGGACAGCAAGGGCAAGGTCAGCTGAGCTTCCCGTACAATGAAGCCAAGGGCACAAGGGCAAACTACAGCTTGTCTCTGGGGCAGTAGCATCAACCTGAGGCTGCTGGCCTGGGCTGGCTCCAGCTTTAACTTAGCAAGAATCTGGCTGGAGATTAATGTCTTCTCCTGAGGATCCAGGCCTCCCCTCCCCAGGCCTCTCAGAGAAGTCAAAGTTGAGGCAATAAGAGAGAGGATACTGCTATGTCCATCTAGACAGGAAGGTAGCTATGTTAGTTGAGCTCCTTCTCATTTAATCTTCACCATAGTTCTGATAAGCAGGACCATTATGATCCCCATTTTCCAGATGAGGAAACTGAGGCTTGGAGAGGTGAAGCCCAATTGCCCACAGCTTAAGATCAGCAAATGATGGGCCCAGCATTGGATGGCCCTAACAATACAAGGTAGAACTGTAACAGAGACGAACAAACCTGACTCCACGTTGGCTCTGTTGCCTGGGCTTAGCCATGCAGGCTCTGTACCTTTGTCTCATCCAACAGTAAAAGAATGAGCTTACAGCCTGAAATATACATAATAACCCTTTCTCAAGACTCTGCCTCCCAAGCTTGACCATTAAAGGTGTTAACACTTTTCATTCACATAGAGATAAAAATTTGCAGAACAAAAAATAACATTTGTCTTGTTGAAGGTTTACAGGAACATCTGACCAGTCCCACGTGGTCAGCTGCAGGAACAAAGGATTATCACATCCCCACCGAGGTCTGGCTGGTACCCAGAGGTCTGCAACAACCAGCCACACCCCGCTTCCCTTTTAGTATAAAAGAAGCCTGAATTCTAATAACTCAGGTAAGATGATTCTTTGGGACACGGGTCCCCTATCTTCTTGGCCTGCTGGCTTTCTGAATAAAGTCGCTATTCCTTGCCCAACACCTCGTGCCCTGTCGTGCAGGGGAGCAGAACAAGCTTGGACTCAGTAACAGAACCGGCCCTTTTCCCCCAGCTCCCCTTTTCGACATGAACCAAACTTGAATTTGAAGGATGAGCCTCTGATAGTGGGACTTCTGGCCTCATCAATGGGTGGCAGAGAAGACTCAAAGTCAGCCATATGCTGAGGCTGTCTCGTACCGGCTGGCGAGAGCCAGTAATGCAACATCTGGGAGGCATTCAACAAGCAATCATGGAATTAACCAATTCCACATTCAGTGATAAATCAGTAGCCTGAAATTGATCATGGTGGGAATATTTACACCAAGGCAAATGCTATAAACTGGAGCTTCCCTTCCCTCGCCCACCGTTGCTGAGAATCGGTTGTTAAACCTTTACCACGTACCTCTGATCAGGACCCCATGGAGCATGACCAAACCTGCCTGTCTTGCTGTCACCCACCACCTTCCCTTTACACCTGTCACATCTACCCCATGGCTGCCCTCCTCCCCAGCCAAGAGGCCTTGAGGACAGGGTCACGTGTAGGTCCCCTCCTAGTTGACCACAGCACCCCCATGCTGAGTGTGCTGCCCACAGTGCAGCTGAGACCAGTGAATAAACAAGATCAAATGTGACCCTAAGAGGCCACACCAGCTTTTGTAATATAAAACAAAGAATAACATTTGAGATCACTTTCAGTGGACGATAATTTTGCTGGCTTCCTTGAAAAAAGATTTATATCCTTTAAAATGCAACCTCAATCCTCCCCTCCCAGGCTACCTGGGCCACTGGCCTGGTGAACCCCCTGCCCCAGCCCCCCAAGCACTCACAGAAGGTCAC
This sequence comes from Hyperoodon ampullatus, assembly GCF_949752795.1. Lineage (NCBI taxonomy): Eukaryota > Metazoa > Chordata > Mammalia > Artiodactyla > Ziphiidae > Hyperoodon > Hyperoodon ampullatus. The sequence goes on along the minus strand of NC_136923.1, from coordinate 46,743,738 downwards.
TCCTGGGCTTCCCTGGTGGCACAGTGGTTGAGAGTCACGGTTCGTGCCCCGATCCCGGAAGATCCCACATGCCGTGGAGCGGCTGGGCCCGTGAGCCATGGCCGCTGAGCCTGCGCGTCCGGAGCCTGTGCTCCGCAACGGGAGAGGCCACAGCAGTGAGAGGCCCGCATACCACACACACACACAAAAAAAGTCACCTTTTGAGGATCACTTGCCTCCTCTGCTAGACTGGGGATTCCCAGGCGTTGGAACTCCCCGACACAGGGCTGACATCTGAGAGGCATTCAACAAATGACCACGCAATTAATCAGCACAGTCACCCTCTCCCTCCCTTCTTCTCTCGCCTCCTTTTTCCCTGGCCTGATTTTCTCTCTCCCACACTGGTGCCCTGCACACAGCTGAGCCAAGGCCCTCCTTCTGTGAGTTATTTCCTCAGCTTGGGCAAGCTCTGCCTCAGCAGTCTTGGGAGCCCGTGACCATGGAGTGTGACCGGCCCAGAGCCCCCACTGTTTCCACTTGAGCCAAGTTCAAGGCCACTTCCAGCTGTAGCAAGCCTCCCTGTGGCCGCCCCCTGCTCCCTCCCTCAGAAGGCTCCTCTGACTGCTTTGGGAGGACTAGGGTGGAGACAGAGTCCCAAGGCCTGGACTCCAACCTGGCTCAGCTAGTGATGGGCCCCCCGCTCTGCCTATAATTCTAGCATTCCCATCCTGTATTCCCGGCCCAGCTGTGGCTGGAAAAGTTGAGGCAGGAGTTATAAAGTGACTGACACTCCGACCACAGTGTCGGGCTGTGGAAAGTGCTCTGTTGGGGCACAGGTGGCGGACCTGGTAACAGCATTGGGATCTCTCTTTTCTTCCTACTGGGTTTGGGAAAACACAAGATATTAAACTCTACTGTATGTATAACAATAACAACAACAATACCCACCACTTACATAGCACTTCCTATGGGCCAGGCTCTGTTCTTAGAACCTTACATGTATTAATTCATTTCATCTTTGCAATAACACTCTGAGGCGGATAGTTATTATCTCTATTTTACCTGTGAGGAAACTGAGTCATAGAAGGGCTAGGGAACATGCCCAAAGGCACATAGCTAGTAAGTAGCAGAGCTGGGATTTGAACCTAGGCCCAGAGTCTAGGCTAGCTCATTAAAAGATAGGGGTGAAGGTTGGGGACTAGAGATGGAGAGTGACAGGAGACCAGGCTGCCATTGCTCAGGATGCTTGAATGGAAGGCTGCTTGTGGGACTGATGGTATGTGAATAGAAAACAGGAAAAGGAACTGGGAGCCACACAAGGACAGGAGGAAAGAGGTCCAGGGCCATGGGAATGGCACGCAGGGAGAGAATTCAGGAATGACCAACTCAGGGGGGCAGAGGTGGGTCTCTGCTCCACTGCTCAGTTTGGGATGCTCTTGGGCTTAAACCTTCATGCAGCCCCAGGACAAAGTCAGGGCTTCCATCCTAAACCCTTGAATTCCACGAGGCTGTTTTTTCATCATAAAATAAATAATACTACAGCAAAGGATTTCGTGGGATTAAATGTGGTGCAGTTATTATAATGGCTAACACCATGGAGCCCTGACAGTGTGCTGGGTGCAGGGACAAGGAGCTTCACATATATTATGTAATCCTCATATTTACCTGATAGAAATTAAACATATCATTAGTCCCGTTTTGTAGCTGAGAACACTGAGGCACAGAGATTAGGGAACTGGCCCAAGAGCAAGTGAGTAGTAGACCAGGAACTAAAACCCAGAGTCCATTTCCTTTTTTCCACCATGCAGCATGGCTTAGTTCCCTGACCAGGAGTTAAAACCATGCCCTCAGCAGTGAAAGCGCAGAGTCTTAACCACTGGACCGCCAGAGAATTCCCCAGAGTCCATGCTCTTAAACACTAAATTACGTTGCCTCTCAAAGAAAATAACAAGTGAGTTGTGGTCCCTCCCCCCGCCACTCCCCCACTTGCCCACCAAGCTTTATATGTGTTAAGGTACTTACTGCTCTCACAATGACCTTTTGAGACAAGCACTATTGTTATTCCCATTTTACAAGTGAGGAACTGAGGCTCAGAGAGGGGGAGTAATGTGCCCAAGGACACACAGCAAGTGTACTGCAGGATTAGAAATCAAGTCCCACCAGTTGGCTCTAGATCTGGAGCCTTGAACCACACACTGCGAGCTGCTGTGAGCCCTCGCAGACTCACAGGACCGACAGCTGCCCCCTGCACGGTCCCCCTTGGGAAGCATGGCATTTGGATTCCTTGTGATGATAAAACACAATGCAAACAATACAAACCAGTCCTGACATTTACATGAGGCTCTTTTATACCCTGGTCCTTGCAAGTCTTCCTGGCTTCCCTGTGAGGAGGGGAGCAGGTGTCCCCTCCCTGGTTTCACAGGAAGCTCAGGGCCTCACCACAAACCAGGCAGAGCTGACCCTAGAGCCCTGATCACTGAGTCCTGGACCACTGCACACACTCTCCCTCTTTACTTTTTTAACATGTATTTTTCCTGATTACAAAAGTAATACATGGTCAATGTAAAATGTGAAAATACAAGAAAAAAAATAGAAAAGAGGCTAAAAATCTCCCCATAATCCTACCTCCCTCCAAAATAACCCTTGGGAACATATTGGTGTATCTTGCCTTTTTCATGCCCAGAGCCCCCATCTCCTGCACTAACCTTCCCTAGGTTTGTGGAGTCACAGAGCCTGGCTGGAAGAAAGTGGCCTTGTCCGGTCCCCACCAGGCAGGGGGCCCCTTGCAGCCTCCTGATAGACAGGCTGCCTCCTACTCCCTGGGATCCCTGAGGCCCACCCACTCCCCCACTCCCTGGGATCCCGCATTACTCCATGTTTCCTGGCTCTTACCAGGAAACAGAGATGTTTGTGACATTGATGAAATCATAAGAGCAACCCCTCCTCCCAAAGTTTGTTTCAATTAATAAAAATTAAGCAATTTTAGAGCCCGACTCTTCAAGGAGCTGCTGCTGAAGATTTTCACAACTTTCCTGAATTATTTTTGCCTTTTTTTGGGCCTCTCTTGTTGTTGCCCAAAATGTCGCTACTCGAGCTCCTCGTGTTTGCATTTCAGCATTATGCTGGCGTCAAAATGAAATACCCACTCCACCGCCACCACCCCCAGGGAGGGTGGTACACTCAGCATGGTGCAGCATGGAAGAATAGACTATAGATTGGTCCAGTTCTTAATGGCTGAGTAACCCTGGGCAAATTACTTAACCTCTCTGAGCCTTAGTTTTCTCACCTATAAAATGCTTCCTGGTGGCATTTTTATAATAATTAAATAAGTGCCTAGCACATAACTATTGGTTCCCCTCCAGACCCTAAAATGACACTTGGCTCAAGCTGGGATGAATAAGAGGGGATCCTGGGACTGTTTGGGGCAGATGGAGGGGCTGAGAACTTGGCAGGAGTTGGGGGTAAAAAGAGAGGATGGGGGGGTGCATAAGGAGAGAGTGTGGATGTGTGCTGGGAACCTCAGCCCTGGGAGGGGGACCCTTAAAGGCCATCTCATCTGTCCCCATCACAGTACAGCCCAGAGAGGAAAGGGAATGCCTGAGGTCACCCAGCCATGTAGGTACCAACTCGCAGGGATTTCCAGAATCCACGAAGCAGATTCTCAGAGCCGGAATCAAGGGGGCAAGGGGCCAGCAGACCACCTTACTCCCCAGCTGCTGGGGCAACTGCTCCAACAGCTGCCCTAGAGACAGAGCTCCACACTCACCCCGCTTAGCACCTGCCTCTCCCCACACTGTCCACACTCTCCAGGCCACTAGATCCAGTCTCAACCTGTGGCCCCTGCGTAGGGCCCACCCCATTCCGAGAGTTTCAGAAACCTACCAGAGCCAGCCCCACTTGCCTAGGGATGTCCACCTCGCACCCAGGAGGAGAGCAGTAGCGCCTGGGTCCTTCTTCCTCAGGGAAGTGCAGAGGGAGTGATTCTTCATAAGCTCTTCCCCTCCCTGGACAGCTTCCTGCACACATCCTGCCTTCCGGCTGGAACAAAGTACCTCTTTGCGCCTGCCCCAGACCCACCTCGGCTGCACAGCCACAAGCTGTTTCCCTCACTGAATATGAGTCAAGCTCAAATGACTGCCCCCATGAAAGAACATCTCCCCCAAAGATAGACTAATTACTTTGGAAAACACGTGTCCCCAACCACACTTCTCTGGAATGATTCCCCTGCAGCTGGGCCAAGGACATGAACTGCCTCAGTCCAGACTTTCAGGCTTTCGCTTACCCTGTCCCCTATCTAGGTGGCCTTCCCAGCCTCCAGCTTCATTGGTCCTGGATACCTCCCCAGCAGGATTCTACCCACTCCCTCATTCACCCCCAACTCTCCTTCTCTGACCATAACTCCCTCCATGCAGTGCTGTGTCTGTTCCACCCACAGTGTCAGCGATATTCTCATCTCCTAGACTTTTTAGACCATATTCCCTCTTTCCCTTTCCCTACTCCCCCTGCCACTCCCATCATGGCATGAATCTCCGCATAGCTAGCTGTCTGTTCACTTGTCTGCTCCCCTACTGGGTCATGAGCTCCCAGGGCAAGGACCATATCTGACCCACCAGCCTGAGTCCAGGGCCAGGCAAGAGCAGACTGAATGAACGAATATGTGTGCGACACACTGCCTGCCATATGCTTGGCAGTATGAGGGTACCTCTCCGCTAGGATGGCACCTGTGGTCCAGGGTCAATGTCTCAGCCACCTTCACCTCCAGCCCCACTGCCAGCCTGACACACAGTAGTTGCTTGGTGAATGCTCATTGCCCCTACCTGAATTGAGCAGTAATAGAATAATGTCAGGTGGTTACAGGCACTGGCAATAGGGTTACACAGAGCTGGGCTTGAATCTGGCCATGTACCTGCTGTGTGACCTAGAGGTGGTGGCTTCACCTCTCTGAGCCGTGGTTTTCAGATCTTTTGGCGGTGTGGGGATGGTGCCTCCCTCAGACAGGCATGAGAACTGAATGTCCCTAGAGAGGTGGACAAAGGCAGACATCTGCCTTTCTCTGGCATCGACAGGCCACAGGAGGCCAAGACCGTGATGGGTTCTCACTCCCACGGAGGGAAGCAGGGGACCTTCCTAGTGGGTGGGTCTCCAAGTCTCTCCAGGCCAAATGCTAGTTACCAATAGGGAGAATAAGGCCATAGAGTCCTGCTTCCATCTTGGGGAACAACTAAGTTCTAGAACCTGGGCTCCTTCCTCACCCCCTTTTTAAAATTTTTTAATTTAAAAATAATTTTTAGACTTGCAAAAATTGTGCACAGAATTCCCGTTAACATCTTACAGAGCCACAATACAATAATCTGAACCATGACACAATACAATTAACTAATCGGCAGACCTTATTTGAATGTCACCAATTGTCCCACTAATGTCCCTTCTCTGGTCCAGGATCTGAAACAGAACCCCACCCTGCATTTTGCTGTTGTGTCTCCTTGGTCTCTCCATTCTGAGACAGTTCCTCAGTCTTGCTTCATCTTTCATGACCTGACAGTTCTGGAGAGAACTGTAGAATGTCCCTGTATTTTGATCTGATGCTTCTTCATGATTAGATTGAGGCTATGCATTTTGGGCAGGAACACCAGAGAAGTGATGTGTCCCTCTCAGCGCATGATACCAGATGTACCTGATTTTAATATGGCTCATTACTGGCAATGTTAACTTTGATCACTTGGTAAGGTAGTGTCTGCCAGGTTTTTCCACCATGAAATTACTACTTATTCCTTTGTAATAAGCATCTTGTGGGGAGGTACTTTGAAACTATGCAAATATCCTGCTTCTTATCATACATTTACCACTAATTTTAGCATCTACCAGTGATGCTTTCTGACAACGATTATTACTGTGGTGTTTGCCAAATGGTCACTTCCTATTTCCATCATTCTTTATATATATATATATATATATATATATATATATATATATATATATATATATATTTTTTTTTTTTTTTTTTTTTTTTTTTTTTTTTTGCGGTATGTGGGCCTCTCACTGTTGTGGCCCCTCCCGTTGTGGAGCACAGGCTCCGGATGCGCAGGCTCAGTGGCCATGGCTCACGGGCCCAGCCGCTCCGCAGCATGTGGGATCCTCCCAGACCAGGGCACGAACCCGTGTCCCCTGCATTGGCAGGCAGACTCTCAACCACTGCGCCACCAGGGAAGCCCTCTATAATTTTTAATTGGAATTTTACTGTAAGAAAGTTAGCCTTCCTTCCTATTTATTTATTTATATCAGTATAGACTCATGAGTATTAATTTTATTTCATTATTATCATTATTTCTTTTGCTGTTCAAACTGTCTCATTCTCTTTTGAAATATCTCAAACCATCTGCTTCCTGCTGACTTGATTTCCCAGCCACAGCACATCAAACACTCCCTGGTGGGCAGGGCAGGTTATGGGGGCAGCTCAGAGTCTTTGCATGAGTGGTCAGGTTTCCCTGGAACCCACTGAGGCAGCTTTCCAGCAAGAGCTGGGCCTTTTCCTGGAACAGGCATGTTCCAGTCAGGGGAAGTCAGTCATGGTTCCAATGCCAGGGAGTTCCAGGAAGGGCTGGCCAGGTAGGCCCAGGTCCTTCCATTCCTCTCCAGTCTGTCATCCTGCTCTCCACCCCAATCCTGACCCGGCCCATAGCTACACCGGCCAACCTCATGCCCTGAGCTTTTCGTTCTTGACTTCCCCTTCTCTGCTCTGCTGCAGTGACAGTTGCTGAGAAGCCCAGGTGGCAGACAGTTGGGCAACACTTACTCAAATTCATACAGAGGAACTGCTCTCCACCCAAGAGAGAGCTACCAGCTGTCTTCCACTGGCTCCAAGGGCAGCCAAAACAGTGACTGCAGTGCACTGCAGCAAGAGAAACTAGTCAGGGGGCAGCAGGACTTTCCCATGTGGGCTGCAGGGAGAGGGCTCTGAACTCATCTTCTCTGCTCTCTTTAAGATGTGCAAAGATTATCTTCCCTGGGAAGGGAGTAGACCCAGCCTCTGAAGCCACTCAGCCAGGATACACAGGCCTCTCCCACAGGACACAATGCCCTTAAACTACAGGGTAGTGACCTTAAAATCTTTACTATTCTGGCATACTCCTAACTCACAGGGCACGTTTACTAATTACAGTGAAAAGCAGCATCACGTTTTCAAAACACCTGCTTCTCTCTTCAGCCAAGGACTGACTGTGAATCTGTCAAGCTTTTGCCTGTAGTCTGTCCTCCATAAGCCAGCTCCAGGCCTGTCTCCCCCCAGAAGCCTCCCCAAGTCTCTCCAGGCCTCCCTGATGCCCTGCCCTGAGCTTCCCGAGTCTGTAAGGGAATTATTATTCAGGGGCAAATCTGTCCATCATTCTGAAAATTCTCCAAGGTCAAGGGCCTTGTTCCTCTGCACACAGAGTATCCAGTGCTACCCACACAGAATAGGAGCTAGAGAGGCGGCCAGTTGATTTGCTGATGGAGCCGACCCAGCACTTGACAAAGTGGCTTTTAGATGAAAGAGCCCCGGGTTGGCCCTGCCTCAGCCTCTGTCTCACTTGCTGTCTCTTTCTTTCTATTTCTCTGTATTCCTTGGGCAAAGTTCACCCCATTCTGGGCTGAGCCCACAAGAGGGTCAGTCTGGTCCATCTCCAGGGTCTTAAAGTTGGAATTCCTAAATCAGAAACTTGCCCCACAGTTTAGAAGTTCTGTTAGTGCCTGTGTCTAGTCACTTTGATTAGACGTGTCAAAATCTCAGACCGTTTCTTCCTATTATTCTCCATTGACGGCACAGCAGGAAGGAAATGTTCATCTCACCTCTTCCATTACCTCTTTCTGCGCCGCCCCTGCCAGCTGGCCCCCTCCAGCCACCCCAGACATGTGTTGTCTCCCCTTTTGTACATCTGCCCAGGGTCTTGAGCTCAGGGCCTTGGGAAGGGGCTGCTTTCAGCTAAGGTGGCAGGGGGTATGTAATCTTTTTGCCACTTACCAGTCCCTTGCTGTGGTAAAAACATACCTGTTTGAAATCAACATATTTATTCATTTATCAAAATACCTTCAACCATATATTACATGAGCTAATGTAGTGGTTCTCCAGATGCCTTCTCTGTGGGTTAGGCCAAGCTGAGGTTATCACACCCATTTTGTAGACAGGATTGCCAAGTGTCAGAGAGGGAAAGTCACTTGCCCAGAAACCCCCAGTTGATAGGAGCCCCTGGACTGTCTGATTCCCATGGCAGTGCTCTCTTGTCCATAACATATGTGAATATTCTGTTTAATTCTTCGCTCCTTCCTTCTCCCTTCCCTCCAACTCAGATCTAGTTAGCTATTCTAGGACAGAAATTATTTCTTACTCATCTGCGAATCCTTCACGGAAAAGCCCAGCCAGGGCTTGACATGCAGCAGACATGCAATACAAGTGTACTGAGTGAACATATGCTTCAACATTGAAAACTCCACAGAATTACTTACTTTTACCTAAGAATGCTCCCAGTGCTGCTTGGACACAAAGACTCTACTCCCTGGGGCTTCTCTGGAGAGCAGTTGTAGAGGGTTGGACCCGATGACGTCCATACTCCATCAGTTGGCACACTCTGTTGTTGGCTCTGGGACTTTGCCCATGAGGACATGACTGAAGCCAGGATGCCTGGCCAGCCCGAGGTCAGGGACGGCAAACAGCAGCAGCTTGCATGTACCCTCAAGTTCCAAGCAAAGACGACATCGTGTAGGGCTTGGAAACTGGTGCTCACAACAGAGCCTGTAAGTAGGTGGGAGGCATGGATGAGCTGAGCAGCCAGCCTTCTGTGGCCAATTTTGTTTCTGTGGAATTATTTTCTTTTAAACACTTGTAAGGTCTTGGAAACTGAGGAAGCTGACTGTTAATCAACAGTTGCGAACTGAAAGGCTTGCCAACCACTCCTTCACCTTTTCACCCCATCTGCCCATCCAGGAGGCCCTCCCCACATGTGTGTCCCAGGCCCAGGCAGCCTGACTCCTGCACTCCCACTCTCGGCCTCCAGCCAGTTGGCTGATTGCACCTTCCTTCAAAATCCAATGTTTTCTCCTCACCACATATGTTTTATAGTCTTATTAAGTTTTTTTTATTATGGCAATTTTCAAAAATACACTTTGAGAAAGTGCCAGAATAGTATAAAATAATTCCCATCATCCAGCTTCAACGATTATCAACTAGTGCTCAATCTTTTTACTTACACTCCCACGCACTTACCCCTTCCTGGGTTATTTTGAAGCAAATACCAGACATCACACCATGTAAGCTGTAAATATTTCAGTGTGTGTCCTTAAAAAATAGGGACTTTGACCACTGTCACACCTTAAAAAGTTAACATTAATTCCTTAATATCAAATATCCAGTCACTGGTCTCATAAATTTTTCCCGTCACCGTTTGTTTCTTTGATTCAGAATCCATATAAGGTCCACGCACCGTTAGTGGTTGATATATATTTTAAGTATTCTTAGATCTGTAGGTTCCCTCTCTACCTCTATCATTTTGCTTTTCCTTGCAACTTGGTTGCTCATCCTGTACGTAAAGTTCCCAGCATCTGGACTGTGCCGGTTGCATTTCACGGTGCTGTTTAACACGTTTCTCTGCTCTCTGTATTTCCTGTGAATTGGAAGTCAGAGGTGTGATCAGATTCAGGTTTGCAACTTCACAGGTGGTTCTGTTCTTCCCTCAGGAGGCAAGCACTGTGTGGTCCACTGCCTTTCTTGCGAGGTGAGCAGCACTGATGCTCAGTGCCCAGCCCCATTCATTCTTTAGCACTTGTATAATGGTGCTGGCGCACCTGTGACAACTTACAGTCTCCTCCTGCACTCCTGCACGCCCCTGACCTTGTTCAAGCGTCTTCCTCCTGAATGGCTTCTTAGCTCCTGGCATTCCTTGGCCCTTGGCCACCAGACTCCTGTCAAGGACATACAGTATCACACAGAGCTGAGCATAATAAGCAAGGGACAGCACAAATTCCACCTGAAACATCCCAGGTAGGGGGATGTTCTTGGGGGAAGGGAGGCCGAGCTATCATCACAATGTGAACCCTGGCTCCTCCTACTAAAATAAGAAAATTCTCAGAGGGCGGACAGCAGAAGCAAGAAGAAACACAATCCTGCAGCCTGTGGAACAAAAACCAGATTCACACACAGAAAGACAGACAAGATGAAAAGGCAGAGGGCTATGTACCAGATGAAGGAACAAGATAAAACCCCAGAAAAACAACTAAATGAAGTGGAGACAGGCAACCTTCCAGAAAAAGAATTCAGAATGATAGTGAAGATGATCCAGGACTTTGGAAAAAGAATGGAGGCAAAGACTGAGAAGATGCAAGAAAGGTTTAACAAAGACCAAGAAGAATTAAACAACAAACAGAGATGAACAATACAATAACTGAAATGAAAACTACACCAGAAGGAATCAATAGCAGAATAACTGAGGCAGAAGAACGGACAAGTGACCTGGAAGACAGAATGGTGGAATTCACTGCTGCAGATCAGAATAAAGAAAAAAGAATGAAAAGAAATGAAGACAGCCTAAGAGACCTCTGGGACAACATTAAATGCAACAACATTCACATTATAGGGGTCCCAGAAGGAGAAGAGAGAGAGAAAGGACCAGAGAAAATATTTGAAGAGATTATAGTCGAAAACTTCCCTAACACGGGAAAGGAAATAGCCACCCAAGTCCAGGAAGCGCAGAGAGTCCCATAAGGGATAAACCCAAGGAGAAACATGCCAAGACACATAATAATCAAATTGGCAAAAATTAAAGACAAAGAAAAATTACTGAAAGCTGCGAGGGAAAAACGACAAATATCATACAAGGGAACTCACATAAGGTTAACAGCTGATTTCTCAGCAGAAACTCTACAAGCCAGAAGGGAGTGGCATGATAGTGCCACTTAAAGTGATAAAAGGGAAGAAACTACAACCAAAATTACTCTACCTGGCAAGGATCTCATTTAGATTCGATGGAGAAAGCAAAAGCTTTACAGACAAGCAAAAGCTAAGAGAATTCAGCACCACCACACCAGCTCTACAACAGATGCTAAAGGAACTTCTCTAAGTGGGAGACACAAGAGAAGAAAAGGACCTACAAAAACAAACCCAAAACAATTAAGAAAATGGTCAAAGGAACATACATATTGATAATTACCTTAAACGGGACTGGATTAAATGCTCCAACCAAAAGACACAGGCTTGCTGAATGGGTACAAAAATAAGACCCATATATATGCTGTCTACAAGAGACCCACTTCAGACCTAGGGACACATACAGACTGAAAGTGAGGGGATGGAAAAAGATATTCCATGGAAATGGAAATCAAAAGAACGCTGGAGTAGCAACACTCATATCAGATAAAATAGACTTTAAAATAAAGAATGTTACAAGAGACAAGGAAGGACACTACATAATGATCAAGGGATCAATCCAAGAAGAAGATATAACCATTATAAATATATATGCACCCAACATAGGAGCACCTGAATACATAAGGCAACTGCTAACAGCTATAAAAGAGGAAATCAACAGTAACACAATAATAGTGGGGGACTTCAACACCTCACTTACACCAATGGACAGATCATCCAAACAGAAAATTAATAAGTAAACACAAGCTTTAAATGGCACAATAGACCAGATAGATTTAATTGATATTTACAGGATATTCCATCCAAAAACAGCAGATTACACTTTCTTCTCAAGTGCGCACAGAACATTTTCCAGGATAGATCACATCTTGGGTCACAAATCAAGCCTCAGTAAATTTAAGAAAATTGAAATCATATCAAGCATGTTTTCTTACCAAAACGCTATGAGATTAGAAATCAATTACAGGGGAAAAAAACGTAAAAAACACAAACACATGGAGGCTAAACAATACATTACTAAATAACCAAGAGATACTGAAGAAATCAAAGAGGAAATCAAAAAATACCTAGAGACAAATAACAATGAAAACACGATGACCCAAAACCTATGGGATGCAGCAAAAGCAGTTCTAAGAGGGAAATTTATAGCTATACAAGCCTACCTCAAGAAACAAGAAAAATCTCAAATAAACAATCTAACCCTACACCTAAAGGAACTAGAGAAAGAAGAACAAACAAAACCCAAAGTTAGCAGAAAAAAAGAAATAATAAAGATCAGATCAGAAATAAATGAAATAGAAACAAAGAAAACAATAGCAAAGATCAATAAAACTAAAAGCTGATTCTTTGAGAAGATAAACAAAATTGATAAACCATTAGCCAGACTCATCAATAAAAAGAGGGAGAGGACCCAAATCAATAAAATTAGAAATGAAAAACTAGAAGTTACAACAGACACCGCAGAAATACAAACCATCCTGAGAGACTACTACAAGCAACTCTATGCCAATAAAATGGACAACCTGGAGGAAATGGACAAATTTGTAGAAAGATATAACCTTCCAAGACTGAACCACGAAGAAATAGAAAATATGAACAGACCAATCACAAGTAATGAAATTGAAACAGATTAAAAATCTTCCAACAAACAAAAATCCAGGACCAGATGGCTTCACAGCTGAATTCTATCAAACATTTAGAGAAGAGCTAACACCCATCCTTCTCAAACCCTTCCCAAAAAATTGCAGAGGAAGGAACACTCCCAAACTCATCCTATGAGGCCAAAATCACCCTGATACCAAAACCAGACAAAGACTATGAAAAAAAGAAAATTACAGACCAATATCACTGATGAATATAGATGCAAAAATCCTCAACAAAAAACTAGCAAACATAAACCAACAACACATTAAAAGGATCATAGACCATGATCAAGTGGGATTTATCCCAGGGATGCAAGCATTCTTCAATATACGCAAATCAATCAATGTGATACACCATATTAACAAATTGAAGAATAAAAACCATATGATCATCTGAATAGATGCAGAAAAAGCTTTTGACAAAATTCAACACCCATTTATGATAAAAACCCTCCAGAAAGTAGGCATAGAGGGAACTTACCTCAACATGATAAAGGCCATATATGACAAACCCACAGCCAATGTCGTTCTCAATGGTGAAAACTAAAACCTTTTCCTCTAAGATCAGGAACAAGACAAGGATGTCCACTCTCACCACTATTATTCAACATAATTTTGGAAGTCCTAGCCATAGCAATCAGAGAAGAAAAAGAAATAAAAGGAATACAAATTGGAAAAGAAGAAGTAAAACTGTCACTGTTTGCAGATGACAGGATACTATATATAGAGAATCCTAAAGATGCCACCGGAAAACTACTAGAGCTAATCAATGAATTTGGTAAAGTAGCAGGATACAAAATTAATGTACAGAAATCTCTTGCATTCCTATACACTAATGATGAAAAATCTGAAAGAGGAATTAAGGAAACACTCCCATTTACCATTGCAACAAAAAGAATAAAATACCTAGGAATAAACCTACCTAGGGAGACAAAAGACCTGAATGCAGAAAATTATGACACTGATGAAAGAAATTAAAGATGATACCAACAGATGGAGAGATATACCATGTTCTTGGATTGGAAGAATCAATATTGTGAAAATGACTATACTACCCAAAGCAATCTACAGATTCAATGCAATCCCTATCAAATTACCAATGGCATTTTTTATGGAACTAGAACAAAAAATCTTAAAATTTGTATGGAGACACAAAAGACCCCAAATAGCCAAAGCAGTCTTGAGGGAAAAAAACAGAGCTGGAGGAATCAGACTCCCTGACTTCAGACTATATTACAAAGCTACAGTAATCAAGACAATATGGTACTGGCACAAAAACAGAAATATAGATCAATGGAACAAGATAGAAAGTCCAGAGATAAACCCACGCACCTATGGTCAACAAATCTATGAAAAAGGAGGCAAGGATATACAATGGAGAAAAGACATTCTCTTCAATAAGTGGTGCTGGGGAAACTGCACAGCTACATGTAAAAGAATGAAATTAGAACACTCCCTAACACCATACACAAATATAAACTCAAACTGGATTAGAGACCTAAATGTAAGACCGGACACTATAAAACTCTTAGATGAAAACATAGGAAGAACACTCTTTGACATAAATCACAGCAAGATCCTTTTTGACCCACCTCCTAGAGTAATGGAAATAAAAACAAAAATAAACAAATGGGACCTAATGAAACTTAAAAGCTTTTGCACAGCAAAGGAAACCATAAACAAGACGAAAAGACAACCCTCAGAATGGGAGAAAATATTTGCAAACGAAACAACGAACAAAGGATTAATCTCCAAAGTATATAAACAGCTCATGCAGCTCAATATTAAAAACAAACAAACAAACAAAAAACCCAATACAAAAATGGGAAGAAGACTTAAATAGACATTTCTCCAAAGAAGACATACAGATGGCCAAGAAGCACATGAAAAGCTGCTCAACATCACTAATTATTAGAGAAATGCAAATCAAAACTACAATGAGGTATCAACTCACACCAGTTAGAATGGGCATCATCCGAAAATCTACAAACAACAAATGCTGGAGAGGGTGTGGAGAAAAGGGTACCCTCTTGCACTGTTGGTGGGAATGTACATTGATACAGCCACTATGGAGAACAGTATGGAGGTTCCTTAAAAAACTAAAAATAGAACTACCATATGACCCAGCAATCTCACTACTGGGAATATACCCAGAGAAAATCATAATTCAAAAAAACAGGGCTTCCCTGGTGGCACAGTGGTTGAGAGTCCGCCTGCCGATGCAGGGGACACGGGTTCATGCCCCGGTCCAGGAAGATCCCACATGCAGTGCAGCGGCTGGGCCCATAAGCCACGGCCACTGAGCCTGCGCGCCCGGAGCCTGTGCTCAACAACGGGAGAGGCCACAACAGTGAGAGGCCCGCGTACCATAAAAAAAACAAAACAAAAAACAAAACAACACATGCACCCCAATGTTCATTGCAGCACTGTTTACAATAGCCAGGTCATGGAAGCAACCTAAATGCCCATCGACAGAAGAATGGATAAAGAAGATGTGGTACATATACACAATGGAATATTACTCAGCCATAAAAAGGAACGAAATTGGGACATCTGTAGAGACATGGATGGATCTAGAGGCTGTCATACCGAGTGAAGTAAGTCAGAAAGAGAAAAACAAATATCATATATTAACGCATATATGTGGAACCTAGAAAAATGGTACAGATGAACCAGTTTGCAGGGCAGAAATTGAGACACAGATGTAGAGAACAAACGTATGGACATCAAGGGGAGAAAGCGGTGGGGGGTGGGGGTGTGTGTGTTGAACTGGGCAATTGGGATTGACATGTATACACTGATGTGTATAAAATGGATGACTATCAAGAAGCTGCTGTATAAAAAAAATTAAATTAAAAAAAATTTTTTAAGAGATTTAAAAAGCAGAGGAATAAACAAATAAGAAATAAAATAAGAAAATTCTCAACCAGTGAGGTCAAGTGTAACTCAGAGTCAGCTGAGATCACCCTGTCCTTTGCAATGGAATGAAATGGGCTTGCCTCCAGCAGGGAACTGCCCCTGCTAAAATTCCCAGGAGCGGGTTTCCCTGGTGGCGCAGTGGTTGAGAGTCCGCCTGCCGATGCAGGGGACGCGGGTTCGTGACCCGGTCCGGGAAGATCCCACATGCCGTGAAGCGGCTGGGCCCATGAACCATGGCCGCTGAGCCTGCGCGTCCGGAGCCTGTGCTCCGCAAAGGGAGAGGGCACAACCCGCATACTGCAAAAAAAAAAAAAAAATTCCCAGGAGCTTATGTTGTCACAGTCACTCCGAGCTCTGAGTCTTTGTATCCTTGAACTCCCCAGCCCACTCACAGGTCACCTCCCACAGCTGTTCCCTGCCCCAGCAGATCCAGGAGTGGGACTCACCCCTGTCATTCGACTTTGTCTCCTCAAAATCACTCACATGACTCATTTGTGAGCATGACAGATATTCCTTAGGTTTGGGGCAATGGTTGGGTTTCAAGTTGCCATGTGCCTGGGCCATTCTTCATCCTCTGACTCCCCTCCCCACAGACACACTCCCCTCATTAGTGAAGATCAGCGTCTGTAATGCCTCAGGTCTCACCCAACAGCACAGAAGACCTGGCAGAGGCTCTGAGATGCCACCCTACCCTGTCCCCATTCTCACCCAGTTCCTAGGGGTAGAAGGGAGTAATGTGGCGATACATATTCCTCCCCCTTAGAACTTCATTTTTTGTGACGATAGATTTGTGGGCAACGTGGCAAAGCCTTGGACTCCCTCTCAGAATAATGTTTTTAAAAACACAAAACAAGATATGTTAAAAATGAATTGTAGCCCAGAACTAGAAACAATCCTAATTGCCCTTCAGTGGGCAAATGGTTCAACTAATTGCTAATGTGTCTACCATGGAATACTTCTCAAGGACAAAAAGGAACACACTATTATCTACACAATTTGGATACATCTCAAGGGAATTATACATAATGAAAACAAGGCAATCTCAAAAGGTTACACACTTCTACAAACTTTTGAAAATATGTAAACCTCAAAAGGGTAGAGATTTCATTACATAACATTCTTGAAATGACAAAATTGTAGAGATGGGGAACAGAATAGTGGATGCCAGGGCTTGGGAAGGGAGAGGGAGGCAAGAGTCTGCCTATGAAAGAAGAGCATGAGGGGTCCTTGTGGTGATGGAGTTGTCTGGGGGCACACATATCTACACATGTGATAAACTGCATATAAAACTGGTGAAATCTGAATAAGGTATGTGGGTGGATATAGCAATGTCAATTTGCTGGTTGTGACAATGTACTATAATTTTGCAACAGGTTATACGGGGAGAAACTAGGTGAAAGGTATACAGGATCTTTCTGTATTATTTTTTGCAAATGCAAGTCTACAATTATGCTAAGATAATTTTTTTTAATGTAAAAAATTATTCTGAAATGCAGTTCTTAAAGTATTTTAAAAACACATTTATGATATAGTAATATATGCATTTCATTATTGACACATTTAAAAAGATCTAGCGACAAATCTTACAACTACCATGACAGTGATGAATATAAATGATATTTTAAGATACCTGTGACAAGGTCCTGCTAATACTACTGTTTTGTTGCTTACATTCACAATCAAAGATGTTAATTTTGTCAGAGGTTAATGAAAATAAAAACGTAAATTTTCTTCCTATCCAAATTCAGGTTTCCCTGAGTCATATCATGGGCCCCCAAGTTAAGAACTCCTGCCTTGTTTAAAATGGCAACTTGCCTCCTCCGTTTTACAAGCTATAATGAACACAGAGGGCAAAGAGTAGCAGAGGGAGCATCTCTGGAAGAGGTGGTGGTCACACCGCATTGGTCATGGCAGGGTGGGGCATTTTTGAAACGTTAATTGATGTTTCCCCCTATTGACTTTCCCTCCACTCAAATAGCCAGAACTTAGGAAAGATCTTTCAATTTTCCTTGTCCTTAGGGTACAGGAGTTTGAGGAAATTAAGGTTCTCTTTGTATCCTACATCAAACTAAAATATTATTCCCCAGGCTGGGGAGAAGATGAGAGGCCTGAGGGAAGCACGTCAATCTAGACACTAGACTGACCCTGTGCCCTGCCTCTCGGTCAGAGACCCGGGGTTTGTGCAATCCAGGGGAAGAGAGACATGGCACACGGTGAGTCCAAGGTGAGTACGGCCACAGGCAGCCCCATCCCATTCCCTAGCTTGGCACAGAAGCAACAAAATGAACTGCCAGGCCTGAAGGTGCTGGTGGACCATACTGAGTGTGGACGTATAGGGCTGGTGACCAACAAGGAGGCAGGAAATGATGTCTAAGTGGAGGCCCATGTGGACAGATTCTACCAAGAACCACGTGGCACAGTGCTTGCCTGGGCCTTGGCACTGACTGAATCTCTTAGACCTGATGCAATTCTGGGCAAAGGGTGCCCCTCACACTGACTGATATTTATTTTCCATTATCCTGTGGATCGGAGTCTCAAAACAGAAAATAAGTTGTTCTAGAAAATATAATCCTATTTTCTTATATACTTGAGTTTGTGGTCAAGAGCTAGCGGCATAGCTCCTGCAGCAGGTGCTGTTGCTGGTGCTCCTATACTCTACCCTCACTTATACCTACTTAGTATACACTGGCTGACTCCCGACTGGAAACACCCACGCTGCTTTGTCTGAGGGCTTGCTCTGTCTAACAAAGCCTGTTTCACCCCTGCCCACCAGTGCCGCACGCCAGAAGTTCCAGGGAAGTAGTGCCTCTCGCTGCTTCAAGAGCCCTCAACCAATGGCTGTGGTGAGTTGTTACAAATATAGCCCACATCCCTTGCCCTTTGGGTGAAATAACTCTCAGGTGTATGGTCCATTCTGTTTCTTGAATTTCTCCAAAGGGATTACACTCCAGCTAGCCACAGATGTAACTGGGTTGATAACACATCCTTTAGGTGACCTTCCCTCCCCTGCCTCACTTCCCCACTATCCTGTCTGTGTCTCCATCTCCCAAATAAACTACTACCTGAACCACATGACATTGCCAATGGCTGACCTTCTTTGCCTTATTAAAAAAAAAAAAAGGCAACTTTATATAGTTCAAACTAAAATTTAGCTCAAATCTCTGTCTCTGGGTCTGCTAAGACATTTATCTACATACTCCATCCAAGAACTGTCCCCTTGAGTTGCCACCCAGCCACCTCTGTGGTGGATCAGTGGGAGGAAACTGCTGAACCAAATCCAGGAGAATGAAACCCTGAGATCTAGAGAGGACTAGTCTGCCTCCTCAAGTTCCAAAGGACAGTGGGTCTCGGGAGAGGTGAGGCAAAACAACACAGAGGTTGCTTCAGGTTGGGGATATGCTCCACCCAGATATTACATATCATAGTGGGAAGTGTAGCCATAAAATGAGGAAACCATGAGATAATAAAATGCTATAATTGGAAATGTGATGAAGTGTTTGGAAGCAGAAGACCTGGGTGTGGGCTGAAAATCTGCAAAAAGGAACATTTGTATGATCTCAGGAAGGCAACTGTGAAAAGTACCAGGGCCCTATTTGGCCTGATTCCAGGCCTGCCTCCTAGAGAACTCAGTCCCTTGGAGGTGGAGGGCTCTGGGCATATAAATGGTCTGGAGAACACTTTGGCTAAATCAGAACCCCGAACATAGGGACTTCCCTGGTGGCACAGTGGTTAAGAAACTAAGCCCGTGCACCACAACTACTGAGCCTGAGAGCCACAACTACTGAAGCCTGCGCGCCTAGAGCCCGTGTTCCACCACAAGAGAAGCCACCGCAATGAGAAGCCCGCGCACCACAACGAGAAGCCCGCGCACCACAACGAAGAGTAGCCCCAACTAGAGAAAGCCCGCGTGTAGCAACGAAGACCCAACGCAGCCAAAAATTAATAAACAAACAAACAAATAGAGCCCCGAACATAACATAGCACGTTAGCCACCCAGCAAAATTAATCTGCCTCCATGGCTCAGAGGGTGTGGGGACCACCCTACTAGGTAGCAGGGCAGGAGCAGAACTTGGACCAGAAGCCAGGCCTGTTTCCACCTGAGCAGGTGTTTTTGCCTGTAACCCACAGGAGGAAAAGCATTTTACCTAGCAGTCCACTGCACAAGTTACACAAAATAATAATTACCCCGACTACCCATAATGCGCTTTGATATTTTCAATTCTATTGTTTCACATTTCTTAAATGCTGGACATGACACATTAACTGATTTCACAACTCACTTCTGGGTGGTGACCCACAGTTTGAAATACTGCCCTTGAATGTATCCAGAAATGAAAGGATGTGGACAGTAATGCTAGACTTCTCCTAAATACTGTGTATTTACCATCAGCCTCCATGTCCCATTCAAGGCTGCAGGGAATGCTGGGCTGGGCCACGAGAGCCTCTAAATTTCTGTAAAGTGGACATACAGAACAGACTTGTGGTTGCCAAGGTGTGGGGGGGGTGGATTGGGAGTTTGGGATTAGCAGATGCAAACTATTATAGATAAACAACGAGGACCTACTGTATAGAACAGGGAACTATATTCAATATCCTGTGATAAACCATAATGGAAAAGAATAGGAAAAAGAATTGTATACATATGTATATATACATACATATATGTGTATGTATATGTATGTATATACAGCTAATCACTTTTCTGTACAGCAGAAATTAACACAACACTGTAAATCAACTATACTTCAATAAATTACAAAAAATAAAATTCCGTAGAGTTAAGGTGGTTCCTATTTCCTAATCCAGTGATTCAAACCAGGCATTGCCACTACTTTCACATTCTTTGCCACATCCCATACCACCTGTATTTCGGCACTTTTTAAAACTTAAATACTCACACTAGCCTTGTCTTATGGAGTACTACTGGTGAAATCAAAGGTTTGAAGTTATTCCCTGATGCAAAGTAAAACAAAAACACAGTGATGAAAATAAAACATGCCTTCTGTGTTCCACGTTAAATCATAGAGCTAGTGGCCCTCCCTCCCCTGCTCTTTTCACAAGAAAATAATCCAGCCTCTGTATAGTTCAAGCTGTCCTTAACCCCTAGAAAGGCTTTGTCCTTCTGTCTGTCCACCTCTCCAATGATAATCAGCACTATTATCATGGCTAATGACATTTAAACTCATTTAATCTTCACACCAGCCCTATGAATTTCTCGGGTCACTCCACTTTACAGATGAGGAAGCAGGTATGGAGAGATCAGGCAGACTTGCCCATAGCTAGGAAGTGATGGAGCCAGGTTTCGAACACAGGTCGTCTGACAGCAGAGCCTATGTGCCTAACTACTACGCTGTACTGCCCCCCTCTGAAGGTGCCCATCCCTAATGTCAGCCCTAGTGTTGCCTCTTACAGGAGAGCTTCCTGGACTACCCGTCCCAAAATATTGTTCTTCCTCTATTCCCAAAGCATTCACTTCTTGCCTGTTTAATTCATTTGAAGGTTAATCATAAACTACTTGGAGACACTGCCTCTACCAGGCTGGGAGCCTTGAAAGGATGGCTACATGTTATTCTTCTGTGTATCTCTGCGTCCAACAGCCTGTCTGAGGCATTGGAGGCCTTCAGTGTCTCTTGGGCCCTGTGATCTCTCCTTGTTATTTAACAAACGCCCAGCACTCTTTGCAAGTCTCCAGCTCACAGGCTGGTTTCCAGTAAACCCTGGGAACAGTCAAAGGGTAGGGAAGATGAGTCAGAGACAATAGAATCAAGGGGTCTTAACCTGGGTCCACAGATTCCCAATGGACCCACGCCTAGTACGCAGGAGGTCTCTGAACTTAAATGGGAACAAGATAACATCCTTATTTTCACTGGCCTCTGATGGAAATTCAGCATTTCCTTCAAATGGAATTCGACCTGTGACTTTGTCACCAGTAAAGTCACTGATAGTTTCATTTCACGTCACTATTATAGCAGACAATCTCAAAATATTTATACTCATAATTTCCTGGAAATTCTGGTCGTTTTCAGACTCACTGCTATATCTTGTATTTAAGACATCAGTAAAGAAACACATATATAGCATATACCATGCCACAGTAGGAAAAAATAGCTTAGATCTGTATTTTAATAGGATTGGCATTTCTTGGCAATTTCAATAGGATCAGTAATCTTATGTGTTTTATTTTAGACTTTTAAAAACATTACTTTGAGATGGGCCCATAGGCTTTACCACACTGCCAGCGGAAGCCACGGTACAAGAAAAAGGTTAAGAGCTGGGTTTGGAGCAAGACAGATCTGAGTTCAAACCTTAATTCTGCCATTTACAAACCAAGTTACCTGGGTCTCAGTTCCCTCATCTGTATAATGGGGATTACTACCTACCTTACTGAGCTAGCATCTAGCATCTGAATAAAGGTGATATCCAAACCCAGCCTAGACTGCCTCGTGAGGCAGACAAAGCCTGGGGATAGTGGAGCCCTCAGCTTCCCACCTCTCCTGTCAGAGAAGTCATTTGTCCCCCTCAGTGTGGCTGAGACCAAATCCCTGTGGCATCACAGAAAGGCTAACTTCAGACCCTTCTTAGATACTCTATCCCATTTCTGAGCCCAGAATCTGCACCCCACTCCCCAGTTTGGCTGACATTATGAGACTCACTGGAGGGGCCAGTCACCCTCCTTTAAGCACTGACATGCATTTCCACACTTTTCCACTGGGTGGGGCTGGTTCACACTCTTAATCTGTCAGCAGGACCAGGAGCAGAGCCAGAACATTTCAGAGTTGGGACCATCCCCCAACCCAGCCCCTGCTTCCTGACGCTCCCCCCTCCCCCGCCCCCAACCACCCTAATTGAGCCTGACGTGCAGAAAAGTGCCCCCTCTGTGCTCCTTTCCAGTAACCCACTACTCTTAGAATGGTGGTGATTATCCTTTTAATATCATAGATTAGTTTTGCCTGTTTTTAAACTTTATTTAAACATAGTCATATTGCACATATTCTTTTGTGTTTGATTTCTTTTGCTCAACATTATGTTTGTGAGAGTACATGCCACTGTAGTTCATTTATTCTCATTGCCCTATAGGTTCCATTGGGTGAATATTCAATAATTTATTTGTCTGTTTATTGTTGAGTCAGCATTTGAATAGAGTCCAGTTTAGGGTTTGCTTTGTGGTTGCTCCCTGGAGGATGGTATGCATGCCTCCACCCATCCAAAATTGGTTTGGAACTGGAGACTAATGACACAATACACTCACAAGAGGATCTGAAAGATTAGTCACATAGCAAAGCTTTCTGGGGAGAGCAAGGCCCACATTCAAACCAGCCCGCTTGGCTTAAGCAGAAGGGGCAAGTGGCTCTAGTTTTTACAGTGGTTGGGAAGAAGACTCCCTCTCCCACTGGCTGAAGTTTGAGTGGTCTTAATATCCCACTCATGTCAAGGAAGCAAGTACCCGGGTTTTCTTATTGGCATGTCCAGGAGTGGGGCAAAAAAAGGAAAAGGGGAGTGATGGGGCTTGCAGGCTGTCATGATCAAACATCAAAAATAGAATCAGAGGGCTTCCCTGGTGGTGCAGTGCTTAAGGATCTGCCTGCCAATACAGGGGATACGGGTTCCAGCCCTGGTCTGGGAAGATCCCACATGCCGTAGAGCAACTAAGCCTGTGTGCCACAACTAACTGAGCCTGTGCTCTAGAGCCCATGATCCACAACTACTGAAGTCCGTGAGCCACAACTACTGAAGTCCGTGAGCCACAACTACTGAAGCCCGCTCGCCTAGAGCCCGTGCTCTGCAACAAAAGAAGCCCCAGCAATGAGAAGCCCATGCACCGCAACAAAGAGTAGCCCCCACTCACCGCAACTAGAGAAAGCCCACGCACAGCAACGAAGACCCAACACAACCATAAATAAATAAATAAATAACAAAAGTAAAATAAGGTACTAAAAAAAAATAGAATCAGATTCTTTATTACACCATTACTACAAGTAGTACTGCTATGAACATCCTTGTAGAAGCCTTTTGGCAAATATTACTCGTTTCTCATGGGTGTCTCTAGGAGTGCAGTTGCTGGGGAATGTGTTTGTCTTGGGTAAATACTGCCAAATAGTTTTTCAAAGTGACTGTACCAAATTACATTCCATTCAACATGCCAGTTTGTCTATCCATTCTGCAGCTGAGGGACATTTGGCTTGTTCCCCGTTTTCTGTGATTACAAATAAAGCTGCTATAAACATTCATATGCAGGTTTTGGGGTGAATATAGGTTTTCATTTCTCTTGGGTAAAAACTAGGAAAGAAACAGCTAGGTTGTATGGTAAGTATATGTTTAGCTGTGTAAGAAACCAGGCAAATCGTTTTCCAAGGTGGCTGTACCATTTTGCATCTCCACCAGCAAAATATGCGAGTTCTGATTGCTCCACAATCCCCTAAGTACTTGGATTGGTCAGTCTTTACTTTTAGTCATTCTACTAAGTGTGAAGTAGTATTTCATTGTGGTATTTATTTGCATTCCCTTAAGAACTAATGACATTGAATACATATGGATGCCAACTTCCCATCCATATATCTTCTTTGGTGAAGTGTCTTTTCAAATCTTTTGTCCATTAAAAAAAAAAAAAAAGGCTGTTTTCTTACTACTGAGTATAGAGGGCTCTCTGTTTATCTTGGATATAAGTTCTTTATCAGGTATATTGTTTGCAAATATTTTCTCCTAGTTTGTGACTTGTGTTTTCATTATTGTAACAGTGTCTTTTGAAGAGCAATAGTTCTTAATTTTAGTGGAGTACAAACAATTTTTTTCTTTTATGGGTTGTGCTTTTCGTGTCTTATCTAAGAAATCTTTGCTTACCCTCAGGTCACAAAGATTTCCTCCTATGCTTTCTTCTAGAAATTTTATAATTTCAGGTTTTACATTTAGGCCTGTGAGTAATGAACCTATATTACCAAGACTTCATAAGATATTATTTGAAAGGGGGTTCTGATAATGGACATATTGAAAGAGGTCAGAGTTTATGTCCAGTAAAACACTGAAGATATATAAGGAGGGCCATAGTTTCTGTGCATAGAGTCAAAAGTTAAGGATTTCTGCTAATCCAGAGTTTATCTTTCAGAAGAAATGGCATGAAGCTCTAGGGGTGATGGGGGCTGCTTTCCTCCCTGTGTCCTCCCTTTAATAGATGTACCATCTACATGTAGTACATAGTTGGTAGCCTACAAATATGCCCTTTCAGGCTATAAATAATGTCAGTCTTGGCTTTGTTTCTCTGCTCCTCAGAGAACCATTTGTTTGGCCTTTCAAAAAGTTAAGAGTTGGGAGGGAGACTTGTTTAATGTAACATGACAAGCAAACCCTAAGTAGCATAACAAATACATAGAGAGTTCATCTTGCAATCAGGATAATTAATTATTTTTTTCCAATTCTTGGCTGCGTTGGGTCTTCGTTGCTGCGCGTGGGCTTTCTCTAGTTGCGGCAAGCGGGGGCTACTCTTCGTTGCAGTGCACGGGCTTCTCATTGTGGTGGCTTCTCATTGCAGAGCACAGGCTCTAGGCACACAGGCTCAGTAGTTCCGGCACACAGGCCCTACAGCATGCAGGCTTCAGTAGTTGTGGCATGCAGGCTCAGTAGTTGTGGCGCATCGGCTTAGTTGCTCTGGGGCATGTGGGATCTTCCCAGACCAGGAATCCAACCCATGTCCCCTGCATTGGCAGGCGGATTCTTAACCACTGCGCCACCAGGGAAGTCCCAGGATAATTTGTAATGAATAACTTTTAACAATTGTCTACCAATGTCCAGGATCTACCTGAACCAATAGAAGTATTATTCCTCTTATGGAGTGAAGAACCTGGGATACTTCTTTAATTTTAGAGGTTATTTTTTTCTATCTACCTTGAGCCACAGTTAAAGTTCATGAGCTATTTTATTCTTCCTTTATACAGGCAAAAGACAACTTGGTTTGTGAAGCCCCAATGGCATTAGTTGCATTAGGCCTTGTTCTAGAATTCCCATAGGTTTTACAATGGGCTTTGCAAGTTTAAAAAAAACAAAAAACAGTTCCAAGGATTAGCACTAGAAAAAGGACATAAAACCAAATGTTCCTATAGGTGAGTAGTTCTCTATATTACAAAGTAGCTAACCAGCAAACATGCTATGTCAGGGAGGATCCATGTCTTACTTAGGTAGCCTTTAGGTGAGGGAAATTTTTATAGCATTTAGCACACTGTGTCCCAAAGGTGGAATAAGCAGCAATCAGAGAACTTAAGAGACAATGTTAAAGTCTGTTGTGCACCAACTACCAGGTGGTCATGGGTCACCACTGAAAAAGACATTTGAAGGAGAAGCTATGATGGAAAGGGGCAGGGAAGAGGGACCCTCCTCATATGCAGCAGTAAACTATGGTGGTAAGCAAGGTGAGGACTGAAGAATCCTATAGTACTAGCCCGGCAGTCTTCTCTTTCACACACTGGACCTGAGGGTATTTATCTGGCATCTCCACACAGTCCCACACTTTGTGGTCTTCACTCAGTGCATCTTGAATGCCACAAAGTAACCCCCTTTTCTTTCTAGGCTAAAGCTTCCCAGGGCTTTGGTGGTCTCTATGAATTGTATCCAGATTTACCTTGTTTGCTATCAGTTTTGATGTAGTTGTGGCTGGTCACCCTTGCACCCTTGAGGATGGTCTACAGCCTCACAGAGCCGTAGGGGTGGCCAAGAGAACATCATAGGGCTCTTTCCATCTAGGTTCTTTATTGAAATTCCTTTTCATAGACCC
Source organism: Hyperoodon ampullatus (assembly GCF_949752795.1). NCBI lineage: Eukaryota > Metazoa > Chordata > Mammalia > Artiodactyla > Ziphiidae > Hyperoodon > Hyperoodon ampullatus. The sequence goes on along the minus strand of NC_136923.1, from coordinate 46,717,547 downwards.
TGTATCCTGCTGGAACATGCATGCTATATGGATTCTAGGGTGGCCTGGGCTGCAAAGGAACCCAGGACATAACTGAGTACTTGACAAAAAGAATGCAAAAGACAAGTAAGAAAGCTCTCAAGGTTGGAGTGACACTACTGGAAAACCAGCTAGATAACAATGTTGATATGGCTTGAGTCTCGAGATCTGGTAGACTGAAGAACTGCAGTGTCAGAGTTCATCTTGATCTTGGAAGGGTTTCAGGCCATGTAAAGCCCCCTTGTTGCTGTTTTATTTAGTTTTGCTTAGCGCCATAATTTTGCTTCTAGCTCACCAGAGCTTTGGAAGTTGGAAGGGATGTGTGGTCTGTAATGTATACACATTTGAAAAGTTGTCGCATAAAATGAGAACATTAGTCTGAGTTTAGATACAAGTCTATCTTTTTCCAGACAGGAATGCGTTTTTCGAGTTCTCCTGACTGTGGTAACATCTGCCTTCCACTAGGGGTCGCCTCACACCACCCAGAGAATAAGCCTAACAACTCAGATCCAGTGGACAACTCCTAACGATTGGATCATCTTTTTTGGGTGCTTTCCCCCAATACCAGTGACAGATGAAAGGCAGTGTACATAAGAAAAAAACCAATAAATTGGAAAACCCAAGTCAAACCTAGCATTTTTTATTCTATCATGCTCTTCATTTGATAGGCAGGGAGGAGAAGGAGGGACTTGCGACCACAGGTTGCCCATCCTGGTGGAGGCTATAAATAGGTAGCACAGGATAGGAACCTGCTAGCATGTGGGCAGCCTTTTCTGTATCAGGACCCCATTTTGTAGAGGCTCTTCGGTGGTTCTTACATTGGAAAGTGACAAGGGGCTAGAGATCAGAACAGCGAGCTTATAAATGTATTCACACAATGGCCTGCTTCATCTCAAGCATTTCCCTTTATGTACTTCAACTGCTTTAAATAATAAACAAAGCTTTCCTGGGGAGAAATTCATACTTATAAATCCAATACACTAAACTTTAAATGTTTAGGGATCTAAAGGTCTCTTAAATATTAATATATTTTATATTAATATATTAATTAATATATTAATATTAAGAATAATTTAGTAAGATTTCACCTTAGAAAAATGTATATTGCTCAAACATTTCAAACCAGTTACAAAGCTGTCATTCTACCAGACCAAACCCACCCTTCCTGTGACAAATATATAAAGCATCAAATATGTAAAGCCACTTACTTACTTCACACACAAAAAATATTAATGCTAATGGGTCTCTTCCCTTAAATAATTCGATGCTTTACTCTGAAGCTTCCCAGGTTAAAAGATGTTTACCTACCTAAGGAAGGAAGTTACTATACCAGTGTCTGCTAGCAGACTGCTGGGCTGGGAGGCTGAGAATCTTATTGAGAACCCCTGGGCAACACTAAACTCTATATATGATTATGTTAATGACTCCAAAATGTCAAAGTGGTAATAACTGGGTGAAATAATATAATATAATATAATATAATATAATATAATATAATATAATATACAATATCTTGGATTTTCTTTAAAATACTCTAGGAAAAAAAGGAAAATGTTGGGACTTCCCTGGTGGCGCAGTTAAGAATCTGCCTGCCAACGCAGGGGACACAGGTTTGAGCCCTGGTCCGGGAAGATCCCACATGCCGCAGAGCAACTAAGCCCGTGCGCCACAACTACTGAGCCTGTGCTCTAGAGCCTACAAGCCACAACTACTGAGCCCGCGCACCACAATGAAGAGTAGCTCCCGCGTGCCGCAACTAGAGAAAGCCCGCGCACAGCAACAAAGACCCAATGCAGCCTAAAATTAATTAATAAATAAATAAAAGAAAAAGTTAATACATAAATATATACCTAAATACATAAATAGGGGAGTGATCATCTAGTCCACTTCCCTGGGTTCAAGTTTTATGTTATGCATTTTTCTCCCTAAAAGTCCACAGCTCTTAGCCATGTTGATTTTTTGACTCAGTTTCAAAATCTTAAGATACATAAATGTATATATGTTAAGATATGTAAATACCTTTACATAAATATCTCTAGAGACCCTTGAACTTGAAGACCTGATGGAACTGTGCATTCTTTCATATTCATAGGACTATGTAACTCTTGAGGATCTTTAAAATTAGATCCAATTGGATTTTGGATATTTTATGTATATACATATATATATATATATATATATATATATATATATATATATATATATTTTGGCCGTGCCACGCGGCATGCGGGATCTTAGTTCCCCAACCAGGGATCGAACCTGTGGCCCCTGTAGTGGGAGCGCGGCGTCCTAACCACTGGACTGCCAGGGAAGTCCTGGATTTTGGATATTTCACATGGTTTTCTTCTGACTCAAGGACAGAACGTATAGGTTCACGCTACTAATATCCCCTTTGAGTCAGAAAATGTCACCTAACTGCTATTTTTAACAGTTTCTGTATTCTTCATGACACCAATAAACGAGTTAATAACATGATTGAGTAGCAAACTCAACAGTAATGCTCAACAGTGTTTCTACTTAAATTCTTGATTCTGTGATTGTACTTCCTTTTCTTTTATACTGAAAATCTTGATTCCTAAAATAATACACACAGTCACTAGTATGTTCATTCTAACACAAGAAAATGGTTTAAAAATACCATATTAATATGATCAATAAAGCTACAGAATAAAGTCTAAGAGTTTTTATGCAGTTTCTTTTTCAAACTGTCTCCGGAAGTGTCACTCCCATTAAGTATGTGTGGGTAAACCATGTTCTAGAGGTGTGCTGTCCAATACAGTAGCCACTGGCCACATGTGGCTGTTGAGCACTTGAATGTCCGAATTGAGAAGTGGTGCAAGTATAAAGCACACACTAGATTTCAAAGACTTAGCACAATGAAAGAATGTAAATATCTCATTAATAATTTAATATTGATAATATTTTCAATATTTGGGCCTTGACTGGCAAGCAGGACTGCCCCACAACTGGAGTATTAGTAAGCAGAAGGTAAAGAAACCACCCACTCATGCAGATGAAATTTGCCCTCCAGCACCCCCTACTGATAGACTTTACCCTGAGCCTGCTGACAGGAAGAAATGTTCTAATATCACAGGCAAAGCAATGAAGGGTGGATTTGGAATAAGGAGGCATCAAGTGACAACTGGGACACCTCTAAAGGTAGGAGGGCTTGATCTTTTGCTATCAAGGGCTTTTTACAGGTACATAAAAGACTTCCCAGAAAAGAATTTCACCAATAGCCTTAATGAGCTTTTGCCACTTCTGCTGGGTGGAAATTTCCTTGTTTTCTCACAGATCTCTGACTCAGTCTGGCAATGATGAGAGTTTGTTTGTTTTGCCTTAAACATTTCGGGAAATTATGGTCCCAGGATCAGTCTTGGAACTTCTGGGCCATCTCTGGTATAACCAATTCCAAATTATACAAAAGAGGGACCAAGATGTTTTAAATTAACTGACTGGAGAGTTGTTGGAGTTTCCTTCCTGACCCAGACAGGAGCATCCACAGAACATTTATCTAACCTAAGGGGAAAGAGAGTACACCTGATTTTGAGGGGTCTGAGAGGAGAGGGTTACAACAGACGTCAAACAGATAGACCAACAGGTTTCATTTATGATGCTTGCCGGAAGCTACAAAACCTTTCTGAAAAGTAAACCAGCCCAGGGACAGACCTTAGGTACAGAATGACCAGGAGTGCAAGGCAAGGGAGGAGAATATAAAAGTAAGACATTCAGGGATCTCATGAGCTGGGCACCTGCTGCTTCATCCTACATCATACCTCTGCTCTTCTGCTGTGTTGCTCTATATCCTGTTGACTATGCCAAATCGTCAGGGGTGGCGGAGTCACAGACAAAATTTCAAAGCAAGATGTTGTCACTTGTAGGGACTACATTGCAGAAGAAAAGAAGGGAGAATAGGGTCATGGTAGATGGGCCTCTGCCCCAGACTCCTCCTGCCTCTCCTTATGTTCCCTGGGGCACCTTATGGTTGAGGGACACCACTTCAAGTTTCTGCCATGTCCTGTTCTGTATCCCTTTTGCCTCTCAGTTGACACAATGGGGAGACGACTCAAAGAGGAAAGCCACGTGGTGAAAGGACAAAGTGCAGGGGGGCTGGTAGTCAAGAGGCCTTTCTAGTCCCAACTCTGAAATTGGCGTTTTGTAGGAATAAGGCCTCTCTGGGCTTCAGGGCTTTTATCTGTAAAGTTAGAGCTGTTCCAACTCCAGGGCCCTATCAGAAAAGTCAAAGGATGAAAGAGCTGACAGAGCTAGGATTTCGGGAAAAGGTGAAGGGAATAAACAGCAGAGACACAAGCCCTTGGCCTGATCTTCTGCTATTAGCATTGGGGAAGGTGACTCACTCTGGCCCACCCAGAATTGCCCATTATTCCTGGCTCACCACTCCCATTTTCTCCCCTGACCTCCTTGGGAAGAGAATTTCTGGTAAGTCATAGACAGAATGCCTTAGTCATCAACTCAATAGGTGCTATTGCCTAGAGCACAGTCACATGGATGACTTACGTGCACTTAGTAAGCTAATCTTGTTCAAAAGCTGTAAGACTCCTGACACACCTATGTGGACACGAAGACAGCAATTTTGCTGTGCCTTGCCTCTACCAAAGCCCAGGTTTACAGCCTCCTAGGTACTCTGCACTGGTCAAATAACGTGTCTTATACATCCAACCTCTGTGGCCCTCTCACCAACCCTCCTCTCTTCTCTCGTTCTGTCCACCCAAAGCTTGCCCATTCTTCCACCCTGCTCAAGTCTGTTATCCCCCAGACCAGTTCCGTCCCTTCTCTAATTCTCCAATATCAGGTGGCTTGAGGTTCCCCTCCCCCAGGAGTGTTCTGCCCAGCAGTGTTCTGACTAGCTATCAATAAATGGGACCGTGGGGCTTCCCTGGTGGCGCAGTGGTTGAGAGTCCGCCTGCCGATGCAGGGGACACGGGTTCGTACCCCAGTCCGGGAAGATCCCACATGCCGCGGAGCAGCTAGGCCCATGAGCCTGTGCGTCCGGAGCCTGTGCTCCGCAACGGGAGAGGCCACAACAGTGAGAGGCCCACGTACTGCCAAAAAAAAATAAATAAATAAAAATAAATAAAATAAATGGGACCGTGAAGATTGTAACAAAGATATTACTCATTTGGTCAACTATTACACACAACTATGGGCCAGCCCTTATATCATCCTCCTATTTTATTTAGTGTGCACCACCAAAATTGTAGGTACTTCATAATATAATTTTATTTTCTAATGTAATTCTATTTTCAGAGGTTTCTAGAGAAAACAGTTTACATTCTGGCTTGAAAACCTTCCTTACTACACTGTATTCCTGACAAGAAGACTCCAGAAATACCCTAATTAGCCCCTGAAATCATTGGTCTTTAATCCTAAACTAGACAGAATAAAATATCTAACTGGTCTGTGGGATGAATTCACCTCTCCAAATCTCGTAGCCTCAGACCTTCCCAGAACATTCATATATAGGTGGGCTCTGGGAAAATAATAGGCCTCAGAAAATAATTTATTTTGGTTCTGCCAGAAGTGACCCTTCTCGGGATGAACTTGATCTGACTTTCTTTACCTGACATCAAAATGTAATGTAAGTATCCTGTGACCTATCCCACTGAGATTAAAGCTTCTGACTAGAGCTCTTTCCCTTCCTTATTGACTTTACACATATTCTTTCAGGCTTATAGTTTCTTTTATGGGAAAGATTGAAGGGTGTTTGGTAGCTAAAAAGCAATTCAATTTCTCCTTGTTGCCCAAAATTGGCAAACAACCATCATCAAGTCCTTAGTGGGCCTCCTCCCTGTGGGTGAGGGTGTCCAAGTGGAAGCTGGGTGATCAGCTGCCAGAGGATTCCACACTGATCGACAACTGGGAATCAGGAGTCCTGAGGGTTGTTCCAACCTCACAGCTCTGTGAGTCTCTTTCCCACGCACAGAGAGAGACAGAGACAAAGTGGACAAGCCCAACTCCTAGAGCCCTTGTATTGGCACTTGGTCAGATCCTGTGTTAAAGGTTTCTCGTGCAGATATACTGTCTTCTTAACTAAGCTGTAGGTTCCCTAGAGGTAGAGTGCCCTGCCTTTCTTTTCCTGTTCCACTCTCTACAGTACACAGCCTAGGGTTCAATATTTAAAAGGTATTCAATAACCCCCAAATTCTCTCATCCTTTTAATGTCATGCTTTAAAGTCACTAATGAATACTCCATATTAGGGATATGGAGATACAGTTAAGACTTGGTCCCTGCACAAAAGAAACCCATAACATCAGCGTGTAGAAAGACTGACTTGTAATAAAGGCTATATCACAGTTATGGGTGTTGGCTTATCTATATATCATAGTTATGGGTGACAGAAGTTCAAATGAGGAAATTGTACATTTTCGCTGGTGAGATGGATGAAGAAAGACTTGACAGATGAAATCCTTTGGACCTGGGACTCAAAGGATGAACAGTGTTTTACCAGGTGAAAGTGAATACCTAAAAACTTGGATAGAACACTCCACTCAATGATAGCAGGATACACATTCTTCTCAAGTGCACATGGAGCATTCTTCAGGATAGACCATATGTTAGGCCGTAAAACAAGTCTCAATAAATTTAAAAGAACTGAAATCAAACAAAGTATGTTCTCTGACCACAATGGAATTAAATTAAGTCAACAACAGAAGGAAATTTAGGGGATTCACAATTATGTGGAAATTAAACAACATACTCCTAAGTAACCAATGAGTCAAAGAAGAAATCACAAGGGAAACTATAAAATACTTTGAGATGAAAGAAACCAAAAACAAAATACAAAAAACTTACAGGATACAGTGAAAGCAATGCTTAGAAGGAAATGTATAGCTGTAAATGCCTATGTTAAAAAAGAAAAAAGACCTCAAATCAAGGAATTAATCTTCCACCTTAAGACCCTAGAAAAAGTAGAGCAAACTAAACCCAAAGCAAGCATAAGGAAAGACAAAACAAATATTAGAGCAGAAATAAATGAAAGAGAGAACAAAAATACAACAGAGAAAAAAATTTTTTTAAGTTGTTCTTTGAAAAGATCAACAAAATTGAAAAAATTAAAAAAAATAGGAAGAAGGAAAAAAGGGAGAAGACTCAAATCACTAAAATCAGGAATAAAAGAGGGATTAAGAAAGGAATAAGAAGGATTGTAAGGGAATACTATGAACAATTGTATGCCAACAAATTAGATAATTTAGAAGAAATGGACAAATTTCTAGAAAAAATACAAACTACCAAAACTGTCTTAGAAGGAAACAAAAAATCTGAATAGACCTATAATAAAGGATTGAATTAGTAATCAAAAAACTTCCCACAAAGAAAAGCCCATGATCCGATGGCTTCACTGGTGACTTCTACCAAACATTTAAAGAACTACCACCAATCCTTTCAAAATCGATCAAAAAACAGAAGAGGAAGGAACACTTCCCAACTCATTCTATGAGCCATTATTACTCTGATACCAAAATCCAACAGACATTACAAGAAAAGAAAACTGCAGACCAATATCCCTTGTGGATATAGTCTCACACACACACACACACACAATTCAACAAAATACCAGCAAACCAAATCTAACAACATACACTACACACCATAATAAATTGGAATTTTTTCCACGAATGCAAGGTTGGCCCAACATGTTAAAATCAACCAATGTAATACACCATATTACTAGAATAAAAGACAAAAGCACATGATCATCTCAGTAGATGCAGAAAAAAGCATTTGACAATCTTCAACACCCTATGATATGATAAAAGCATGAAATAAACTGGATAGACACTTTTCCAAAGAAACATCAAATGGCCAATGAGCACATAAAAACATACTCAACATTATTAGCATCAGGGAAATGAAAATCAAAACCACAATGAGATACCTCTTTACACCCACTGGGATAGCTCTAATCAAAAAAGATGAACACTAATATGTGTGGATGAGGATGTGGCGAAATTGAAACCCTCATTAACTGCTGCTGGGAATGTAAAATGGTACTGCTCCTCTGGAAAACAATTTGGCAGTTCCTTAAAAAGTTAAACATGGGGGAATTCCCTGGCAGTCCAGTGGTTAGAACTCTGTGCTTTCACTGCCTAGGGCGTGGGTTCAATCCCTTGTCAGGGAACTAAGATCCCACAGCCAAGTACCATGGCCAAAACAAAAAAAGTTAAACATAAAAGTTACCATATGATCCACCTAGGTATAGGTATACACCCAAGAAAATTGAAATTATATATATGTCCACAGAAAAAACATGTACATGACTGTTCCCAATAGTTTTATTCATAATAGCCAAAAAGTAGAAACAATCCAAATGTCCATCAATTGATGAATGGATAAACAAAATGTGGTGTGTGTGTGTGTACATATATGTGTGTATACACACACACACACACATACCCACGCACTGGAATATTATTTAGCCATCAAAAAGGAATGAAACACCTATACATGCTACAACATGGATGAACCTTGAAAGCACTGTGCTAAGTGAAAGAAACCAGATACAAAAGTCCACATATTATATGATTCAATTTTTATGACATATCCAGAATAGGCAAATCCACAGACAAAGAAAATAGATTAGTGATTGCTTGCCTGGGCGGGGGGCTGGGGGGAGGTTGGGGGGAGACAGAGGGCGACTGGGCATGATAGTTAATGGGTATCACCCAGATTTGGCATGATAAAAATGCTGGTCTGGAATTAAAGCTGACCGTTATACAACTTTGTGAATATATTAAAAACCACTGAATCGTACACCCTAAAGGGGTGAATTTTTTGGTATGTGAATTACATCTCAATGTTTTAAAACTTAGTAATCTGAAGCAGTGTGATATACTTAGCATAGAACAAAGTGGAACTAAACTTTGACTTTTATTTGATCATTTGTTGCAATAATGTTAAGGAAGAAAAGCAGAGCACAAGATTCAATAGATTGTAGTAATTCATTCTGCAAACGTTGAATGGAGTTCTTGCCATCCTATGTAACTATGCTAGTTGCTTCAGGGTGTACAAAGCTGAATGGTGCTCAGCTCCTCTCCAAGTGTCTTAGAAGTTAATGGAGAGGTTAGAAGAGGATACAGTGGACTGATAGCCCAAAGAGGGCTGGTTCTGCTTGTCTACTCAAGCATTGCCTATGTCAGAGCAGGCCACCAGGCTTCCATTTCTGGGAGCCCCAGACAGGCCTCCCTGGAAAGACAATGACTGGTGAGATGAAGGCTAACAGGCTGCCCCAGAGACACCTGATGAAGTTACAGAATGAAATCACACCTTGATCTCTCAGATGAGAGAGAGAGAGAGAGAGAGGGAGAACGGGAGAAGGGAGCACAAAAGCACAGCTGTGGGCCCTTCTGTCCAGGGCCCTTGACTGAGAACAGGGAAGGATTGGGTCAGATTATTCTGACCCCTGACTTAGCTTAGTACAAGTTCCTCTAGACAAGTGGGTAGGGAAGGGGTGCTGTAAGACAGAAAAACTCATACATATGAGTTGTCACACAACAGGTTTTATCAGAGATTAAGAAAACAAGGGGAAGGGGTAACTTGTACGGGTTGTACTTGAAAAAGTACAACCTGGGTGGGAAGAGATGTCCTTCCTCAACTTCAACAAAGTGAAAAAGAACAGAGGCACAGCCTGGACTGTATGGGGCCTGATAGAATAATGGGGCATAGCTTAGCACCAAGTGATAGGAGACGGGACAGCATCATGCATAAACACGAGAGTGAGCATGACAGTTGACTCATGTCATGGGTACAGCAATGTGGAGGAGACACAGCTAAGATCACAGGGATGAAAAGAGATGTAAGACTGGCATATAGTGGATATAGCAGGAAGATCCTAGCTTTCTTGACGGGAGCAGATTGGAGTAATAACTCTTCTGTTACCATTTTTATTATTAGGTGTGCTTCCCTGACTCTTCATATCTGAGTGGGGCCCCGAGAAACTAAGGTTACACAGAATACAAAGCAAAGTGCTAAAAATGACTCAACAAAATATAAAGTGCTAGGGAAAGGGAGTGTGTTTCAAAATAAAAATGGGTAGCATCAGGGAATTCCCTGGTGGTCCAGTGATTAGGACTTGGCACTTTCACTGCTGTGGCCCGGGTTCAGTCCTTGGTTGGGGAACTAAGATCTTGCAAGCCACACGGCCTGGGCAAAAAAAAAAAAAAGAAAGAAACAGAAAAAGGAGCAGCATCAGCTTGAAGATCAGGAAAGATTTTTATTTACAAAGGTAGTAGCATATGAAGTTGAAAGGATACAAAAGACTTTAAAAAGTGTTTTCTGATCACAATAAATTTGGTTTGATAAATACAGAAAAGAAAAACACAGAGAAAAAAATGAACATCACAAATTATTATTCTATACTCAGATAAAACCAGCATTAACATTTAAGGGGTACTTCCCTGGTGGTGCAGTGGTTAAGAATCCGCCTGCCAATGCAGGGCACACAAGTTCGATTCCTGGTCTGGGAAAATCCCACATGCCGCGGAGCAACTAAGCCCTTGCACCACAACTACTGAGCCTGCGCTCTAGAGCCCATGTGTCACAACTACTGAAGCCCGCACGCCTAGAGCCCGTGCTCCGCAACGAGAAGCCCGTGCACCGCAACGAAGAGTAGCCCCCGCTCGCCGCAACTAGAGAAAGCCCGCGTGCAGCAACAAAGACCCAACACAGCCAAAAATAAATAAATAAAATAAATAAATTTATTTTTAAAATAAATTACATTCCCCTTAAAAAAAACCACACATTTGGGCTTCCCTGGTGGCGCAGTGGTTGAGAGTCCGCCTGCCGATGCAGGGGACACGGGTTTGTGCCCCGGTCCGGGAAGATCCCACGTGCCGCGGAGCAGCTGGGCCCGTGAACCATGGCCGCTGGGGCCGCGCGTCCGGAGCCTGTGCTCCGCAACGGGAGAGGCCACAACAGTAAAAGGCCCGCGTACCACAAAAAAAAAAAAAAAAAAAACACACATTTGAGGGGTACACCTTTCCTCATTTTATTTATTTATACCTCTATTTATAAATATCTGTAATATCTATAAATATAGATATACAGATATGAAAGTGCATGTGTTTGTGAATATATACATACATATATAGATATACTTACATACACACACACACACACATTTCAAAACAAAAGTTGTGATTGATAAGGATTCTAACAGGGAAAATGGAAGGTAAGAGAAAGACCAGGCACAGGCAAGGAAAAGAAAGCACAGAGGCAATGGAACCTTCCAGAAAGAGTATGAGCTAAACAGGACTGGATTCAAATCCTGCCTCTGCTTCTATGGAAACATAAGCAAGTTACTTAACCATGCTGAAGCTCAGTCTCCTCATGTGTAAAATGGGGATAATAATATTTACTTGATCGAGCTGTTTTAATGATCACTTGAGTACATTAAGTACGTAGCAGTGTCCCCAGAGAATGGGAGGCGCTGAGCGTGTGCTGGTGTTGTACAGCAGGCTGTCTGGGTAGCTGCATGTGGTGCTGCTTGTTTCTGATGTAAGATACTTGCAGGTAAGAGGGAGGGCCAGGGACACTCTCTCACTATAGCTCAGGGATCACAAGGATTCCAGATCCCAGCTAAAGGAAAGAGCGAACTGCCCTTAAGCAACAACTCACCCAATTTCAGGAGAAATCATGATCTGAGCAGGGCACTTAATGCTTAGCCATCTCATGGCCTGTCATTTCCCTCTAATCAGACATACTGTACTAGGCGACAGGCCAAGGTTATGAGGTCACTTTTTCTAGTTATTTTAATACTCATCATTCTAGAAACTCTTCTGACTCTCATAAAACAAAGTAGCAGAAGGACTTTGATGGTTAGCACTTGTCTGCTGATTCACTGAGTGAACTTGGGTCAGGCACGTAATCTTTCTTTTCCAGGTTTTCCAGAAACAGGGTAGGCAGGTTCCTGTCCCTGAGCAAAAGCATCAGCACACGGACGGTAATTCAGGGCCGCCAATTTGGGTGAAGTGTCTGCATAATCCATTTTTCTCTCAGAGTTACAGAAGTAATTGTCCATCCATCTCTGGCAAAGGAGACCATTATCCTGTCCTTATTGAGATATGGATCTAATTTAGATGTTGGCTACGTTTATGAGCCCTCAATTCATTAAGCCATCAAGACAAACAGATGGTGCCTCACAATCAGTGTCACGGCAAAATGACGTGGAGGGCCTGGAGATGTCAACAGAAACCTATTTGCAGTGCCATTGAGTATGGCAGTGCCTTCCGTAAGAGGCACCTCATTCTCGGAGAATTAGCAGGCTGTAAAAATAGCCCTAAATCATTTTTGGGAGAGACAGAGTGGGGGAGGCAGAGAGGCCGTCAGTATCCAAGGCAGTGGGGGAGAGGAGAGGAGGGTTCTGAAAGGGAGACTATCAATGGTGGGTGATCACGAGAATTAAGAAGCCACGGGAGCCCACAGTCCCTGCCCAGCTACTGCAGCCCCAGTAGCTGAAATGCAGCTAGAGTCCCTGAACTCAGGTACTCACCTCTGCAGACAGACAGTCTTGAGTCAACAAGTATTTTCCATGTGCAGCACACCATCAGGTGCTGTGGGCGAAAATGTTTAAGAGGTTCTGATGCCAGGGTGCTTGTAACCCAACGTTCATGCATAACCACGGTACTCTCCATCATACCAAGTACCAGGAGCCAGCTGGGGAGCCCAGATGGAAAATCATGTTTATCCTTTCTGGTGGAAAGAGCTGTTCACCTGTGGTGAACAGAAAGCTTTTGCTTCCAGTGATCGATTCTTTCTTTGCGCAATCTAGTCAAATTACCTGTACACATACAGATTATAAAAATAAGTCAATCTTTTCAGTTATATAGCTTATATAAGATTACAAATTCTCTAATTTTTAAAATCAGTATATAAACGACATAAAACTAAAAGACCAAATTCTGCTTACTCATTCTCTACTAAAAGACACATTTAATAAATTATATAGGATATAAAATTATATAAATTTTTTGGTCATTGTATGATTTGCATTACCTTTTTCTTTTTTAATTTTTATTGGAGTATAGTTGATTTAGTGTTGTGTTAGTTTCAGGTATACATAAAATTATATAAATTTTTAAGACGAGATGGTTGTGTTGTTAATTCCAAATCCAATTATCTCCAAAGCAAGGGAATGAGGCAGGAGGGCCTCAGCTCAGTTAGAGAAGTTCTGTGCCCACCCCCACCAAATAACTAACAGGAAGAACAAAAAGGAATTCTGAGGAGCTTCAGTGAATCCAAGATCCATTTTTTAGTGACAACCGCACAGCTTTTTGTTGGAAAATATTATCAGTGAACAGTCTTGCATCAAGCATAAAATGATGCAAATGTATTTCCTTATTTAATCTGTTTAAGTGCTTTCCTGTATAAATGATCCTCTCAACATCACTGGGCCAGTTTGGTCAGAGCACAGTACTATGAGAGTGAAGGCACAGTCTCACCCTGCCACCGATCTTCAGAAGGCTGGCCCCTTGTCATTCAGTTATCTGCCCACATGTCACTGGCTACGTGTGCACAAAAGTAGGAGTAGTGGGCTTCCCTGGTGGCGCAGTGGTTGAGAGTCCGCCTGCCGATGCAGGGGACACGGGTTCATGTCCCGGTCCAGGAAGATCCCACATGCCGCAGAGCGGCTGGGCCTGTGAGCCATGGCCGCTGAGCCTGCGCGTCGGAGCCTGTGCACCGCAACGGGAGAGGCCACAACAGTGAGAGGCCCGCGTACCGCAAAAAAAAAAAAAAGTAGGAGTAGCATCAAGGATTAACCCAGGTTTCATGTTCAGTTAGTGGGATGGAAAGCAGTTCTACCAACCAAGTCAGGGAATTTAAAGAGAAAGTACAGGATTATGAGGAAGGGGTGTCCAGAGCAGGGGGAAGGAGAAGACAGAGATAATTATGTTCAGTTATGGACGTGCTGTGGAGTCTGGAATTTTATGATAGCCTGGACCCTAGTCAATTCTCCCTGGAGACTGGACTGTATGGACTATTGCTACTTTAAAGCAGCAGGCCTTGTCAAGGTGGTAGAGGGATGACACTACAGCGTGTAGCAGCCTTCCCTATCCTTAAGACCCAGGATATGGCTTCAATATAAAGAATATAATAAGCTACATACTGAATAGTCTTGTTTTCTGGCAGAGAAATGCTGGCAGTCCTTTTCTAATGCATTCAACTTCACTACCAAGTACCTCAAATTCACTCCGCTCTTGAAACATCCTGCTCCAAAACCTTCAAGGGCCAACTAATATAATATTGTCCAAGTTCTTTGATTAGCATTTAAGGTCCTCCCCAGTGACCTTAGGCCTACTTTCCATTATTCTCTGACTCTGCTTTAGTCACAGATTTTTGCCTTTTCCCCACTCACTGTCCTCCATGCCAGAGCTACAATCCCATAGTCTACCTCTATTCCTCTGCCCACTGTTTCCTTTTTCTGGAATATTCTTTCAATTTATTTACATGCTAGTCATCCTTCAAAGCCCACTCATTCAAGCCCCTGTCCCAAGAAGCCTTCTTTGAAACCGCTCACTCACTATGATATCTACCTGGATTTCCATTCAAAGCACTTATCACAGACTGTTTTTGATACTTTTCTATACCTGTTCCTTTGACCTAATCAGATGATAAATTATTTCAGGGAAGGAACTGAGTCTAATTTCTGAGTCCTGTACAGGGCACAATATACATGTCCAGTATTTGCTGTGACTCTCAACTGTAGTTTGAAAAGTCAGAGATATTACCAATTTTCTCAGAAGTTTTAATATTTGTTTTAGACAAAATTCCACAAAGATCACACAGTATTTTTTTTTTTTTTTTTTTTTTTTTTTTTGCGGTACGCGGGCCTCTCACTGCTGTGGCCTCTCCCGTTGCGGAGCACAGGCTCCGGACACACAGGCTCAGCGGCCATGGCTCATGGGCCCAGCCGCTCCACGGCATGTGGGATCCTCCTGGACCGGGGCACGAACCCGTGTCCCCTGCATCGGCAGGTGGACTCTCAACCACTGCGCCACCAGGGAAACCCCACACAGTATTTTTTTAAGGATGTCAAAAAACAGATAGTGTAGCTTTAAGCTGAGCCTTAGCCCAAATCTGAGTTTAGAAGCCCATTTCTCTTATAGTGCATATGACCATGTGCCGACAGCTACTTGGAGCATGAGAAGTTACAGAGGCTCTCTAAAGAGGGGAAATTAGCAAAGCTGTCAGAGACTTCTTGTGCTGCCTTCCTATAAATTACAGGTGGATTAATTTAATACATGAGAACCCAAATAATTTTTTAAAGTCTTCTGCATCAATATTATACTTTGAAATAACACAAAGAAGAATGGAATAATATATGTTGTACATGTGTCACCAATGTCTTATGAAAATTTTAAGTTTAATCAGCTGTCACTGTTGTTTTCTTGTAACATGATACTGAATAAAGTACAGCAGAATAATCTTTAAAAAAAAACTTCTGCATCATCTGATACAGATAGGCATCATCACCATTTACCAAGATTTTGGTTTCTACATATGATCAGAAAGAGATCATTTCTTAAACAAATAGGGCAGGGTCTGCATCTTTCTGCACAATGCATGGCATAGGAATTTTTAAACTAATAGCTAACACTCTACATTTATTTCCCCATTAACCACCACTTTTTTTTTTTTGCGGTACGCGGGCCTCTCACTGTTGTGGCCTCTCCCGTTGTGGAGCACAGGCTCCAGACACGCAGGCTCAGCGGCCATGGCCCACGGGCCCAGCCGCTCTGCGGCATGTGGGATCCTCCCGGACTGGGGCACGAACCCGTGTCCCCTGCACCAGCAGGCGGACTCCCAACCACTGCGCCACCAGGGAAGCCCCACCACCACTACTTTTATCCCCACTTTACAAAGGAAGAAAGTGAAGCCCAAGGTCATGGCTAGTATGTGGCTAAGTTGGGACCAGCACTGGTCTGCCTGACCCCAAATCTCATTCTCTGGAAATTAGCAAATTAGCTAACATTAGTTTGATTCATATAAATCCTCTTCAGAAATGAACATGCTGTGGTCACTGCTGCAGTTAGCCTTTTTTTTTCCAGAATCAAGGGACTTCCGCTTTACTTTTTTTTAAATTAATTAATTAATTTATTTATTTATTTTTGGCTGCGTTGGATCTTGGTTGCTGTGCGCGGGCTTTCTCTAGCTGTGGCGAGCGGGGACTACTCTTCCTTGTGGTGCATGGGCTTCTCACTGAGGTGGCTTCTCTTTGTTTTGGAGCACAGGCTCTAGGCGCGCGGGCTTCAGTAGCTGTGGCACGCGGGCTCAGTAGTTGTGGCGCACGGGCTTAGTTGCTCTGTGGCATGTGGCATCTTCCCAGACCAGGGCTCAAACCCGCATGCCCTGCATTGGCAGGCGGATTCTTAACCACTGCCCCACCAGGGAAGCCCTTGCTTTACTTATGCATATGACTTTCATATTCAAATCTGTCAGGCTCTTTTCGCTTTAATTACTCTAAATGAGTTCCTGATCTTCCTACTTATCTTTTTTTCTTTTTTCCATTTTTTTTTTTTTGGCCGCACTGCCCGGCACGCAGGATCTTAGTTCCCTGACCAGGGATCTACCTGTGCCCCCTGAAATGGAAGCGTGGAGTCCTAACCACTGAACCGCCAAGGAATTGCCCCCTACTTATCTTTTTTAAGCCCTCCAGCTACTGCATCAGTTGTCACTTCTTTTTTTTTAATAAATTCATTTATTTTGTTTATTTATTTTATTTTTGGCTGCGTTGGGTCTTCGTTGCGGTGCGCGGGCTTCTCATTGCGGTGGCTTCTCTTGTTATGGAGCACGGACTCTAGCACGGGCTCAGTAGTTGTGGCTCGCGGGCTCTAGAGCACAGGCTCAGCAGTTATGGCACACGGGCTTAATTGCTCTGCGACATGTGGGATCTTCCCGGACCAGGGCTCGAACCCGTGTCCCCTGCACTGGCAAGCGAATTCTTAACCGCTGTGGCACCAGGGAAGCCCCTGTCACTTCTTCTTTTAACATTATTGAGGCCCTACTGAGCTCAAAGACAGCGTTCAAGGAGATACCTGCATGAACCAGACAAAATACGTGCCCTCAAGCAGCTGGAAGTACTCCACATGACTAAAGTAAAGGGTTTTTAATTTATCGTACTCAGCATGAATGTTTCCTACCAGTGTTTTAACTCAATTATGAGACAAAAGATTTTCAAAATCCTGAGCCTAAGACACTGAGCTTCTACCTGTGGGATAAAGCACTTGGCAGTCTGCCTCGTTTCGTGGTTATATCCAGAGATTCTAGTTTAGTTAGAGTCCCCACGGTAGCGCTTGATGCTCTGCACTAATTCGCCAGGTAGCTATCGATTGCTCTACGAACAAATTTGGGGCTCTGTCCCGGGAAGTTCACTGCCACAAGGGACCTCTGACACTTCTTTCCACCCCGATCTAGGTGGAGTCACCCGTACTTGCAATGAGTGGCTTCCTCCCACTACAGTGTAAGGGCCAAGCCGGAGGCCGACAGCGCACGTTCGTGGCGCCAGGGCTTGGGAGTGGCTCCAGCGCCCCACCGCCGCCGGCGCCCCCGAAGGCAGGAACGTGCTCCCTCCTCACCCGCAGCCCCCCAAGGACCTGCCGCGGTTGAACCCCCTGATCCGCGGCCCCGCCCGGCCGGCGCTCGGGACACCGCCTTCGCGGTGCTCGCTGCCGCCGCCGCGTCCCGAGAGGAAAAGGGCGAGAGTAATCTCAAGTACCACCGGGCCAAGGGCCAAGAATCCTCCAGCGTCCTCCGCGGAACCCCGGCCGCCGACCTCTCACCTCTGGCGCGATCCCTACGTCAGAGCCGGGGACGCGGAGTCACCGCCCGCGCACGTCGCCCCAGCCAATCCGGAGCTCGCTCCGGGCCGCCCCACCCACCGCGTACAGGCCCGCACTCACCCGCCGGCACGGACACCGGCGTACCAGCCACTGGCTTCTGATTGGCTGAGGCCGGCTGTGGGCGGGACCGGGAAAAGCCGGGCCGACTGCTGGTGCGCGAGGTGGGTCAGAAGCCGGTAGGAGCCTGCGACGTTGTGCAGTTGTCTGTAAGTGATGCATGCCGGGGTTTTGGGAGCGGGGGACGCCGGGCCGTGGGATGGGAAGAAGTGAGGCCGCGCTGGGCCTGGCTGAGAGCACCTTGGGAGGGTTGGGGATCGCAGGACTGGGAGTGGGGGCGATGCCTGGGTTGAAGGGGGCGAAGTCTGGTTGGCGGGGCTCAGGCCCCACCTCGCGGTGCAGGGGAGGCTGGTGAGGGCGTACGGAGCCTATGAGGGGATGCAGCAAAGGCTTGAGGAGCGAAGCCTCGCGGATGGAGCTGGGGAGGGACGGTGCTGGGGCCGACTTCGGGGAACTCGTAGAGCGGGGTGGGTGAGGAGGGATTGAGAGGGCGAGCGCTCCGGCCATGGAGTCCTGACAAGGTCACAAGAAGAGAGGGGAGGAAAGTTGAAGGGTTGAGAGGAGGGCGTAAAACCAAACGACCTTCCTGCCATCGGCTTCATCTTCTCCCCAGGCCGCTATTCCCTTCCACCTTTGGCGACCCCCTTCGGCCCTAGGAAGGTAAGAAGGACCCGGGCATGTATCAAGCATCTCTGACGTAATTTACATTTCTCCCGAAAAAGTAAACCTGCCAGATTAGAAATTACAAAACATAGCACGGGATTAGTATTGGGAGCAGCCGAAATGATTCGGCAGGTTTATTCGCCTCTTTTATTTAACCGGTGCGGGAAGCAGTTATTTCCCTCTTCGGGGTAATCCCTAAGGAAGGAATCTATGCTTTCGGAAGTACCCAGACCGGTTTGGATAAAAAGTTATGATGGATTGAAGCGGTACCAGGCCCCAGCATGATAATCGTATTTGAGTTTTGTATACCAGGGGTTCTCTTTCTTCCCTGTGCACCAGAATCTCGTGAAGGGGTCTTCTTAAGATACAGATTCCTTGGGCCCTGCCCCAGACCATCTGAATCAGAATCTTCGGGGTGGCGCCTTGCAGCCATTTTAAACAGGCTGACGGGTAACGGATGCAAAATCAAAATTTGAAACCATTGTCGTTAGATAGTAGTTCCAGTGACCAAAATGACGGGCTGTGAAGATCCTTAAATCTTTTACATCACGTGATGCTGAGCAGCTCCAGTTCCCTTATGCCTTTTCTAGGTTCCCATGCATTTGGAAAGGTCTTCAGTAGTATCTTACCAAGTTTACAGACTACTTCGTGTTTTCCAAACTGGCTTTGAGTATCTGGTTATAGGTGCCTCTTTTTGTACCTGTTCAACTTTCTGACAGAGATCTGGGTCAGCTGCTGCAGGTGGATGACAAAATGATAATAAAGGAAAATTCAGAAGTGGCACTAGGGAAAAAAAAATCTTCAAATCACACTTGAAATCATTAGATGAATTAAGTCACTGGGAAAGAAGGTTCCATTTAATTTTAGGCATGACTGACATTTTTTACAGTTCAAAGAAAGAGATGTGGGCTCCTGTTAAGGAGTGGATTTTAAATGTTTTTCAGATTAAATACATACCAGCATTATAAGACAGATGATTTGGCAATATATTGTCAATCAAAAGAACCCACAACTGTGTATCAGGAGAGCTGGGTTCTAATCCTACCCTGCCAGAGATGTATTCCTGTTGCTGAGCAGTTCATTTAACCCTTCATAACCTTTTTTTTTTTTTTTTTTTTTTTTTTTTTTTTTTTTTTTGCTTCTGTAAAATAAGCCTATTGGCATGGATTAATAATCTGGGTTTTTACTCTTTTTTGTGTGTGTGTGCGGTACACGGGCCTGTCACTGTTGTGGCCTCTCCCGTTGCGGAGCACAGGCTCCGGACGTGCAGGCCCAGTGGCCATGGCTCACGGGCCCAGCTGCTCCACGGCATGTGGGATCTTCCCGGACCGGGGCACGAACCTGTGTCCCCTGCATCGGCAGGCGGACTCTCAACCACTGCGCCACCAGGGAAGCCTTGGGTTTTTACTCTTAAGTTATATGATCTGTACTTACTGACCCTGATATTTTAAAAGTGAACCATTTTGTATTTAGGTGGCTATAAATCATGAATACTTGGGAAACTTCTAGGTGATCATTAGGAAGAGAATTATCAAAATCTTTTACTCAGGGAGTGTTGCAGATATATATTATGCTAGATATATAATTTGAACCATAGAGTAACAAATAACTTTGTGATATATTGGACTTCTAATATTCCCCTTTATTTTATCCTGAAATGTGCACACAAGGTGTTCTGGATCAGAGACAGATTATCATTAGTCACTTGAGACATAATGACCACATGGTTCCCTCACGCCCTGATTCTTTCCCCAGGGACTACTTTCTGAAAGCCAGATCTAATGTCCTGTCTGTACAAACTGCTGAAAGGTGATCCTCCTCCCCGCTGAAAGGAAGGAGAAGGGAACTTTTGCTCCATTGACCTGTTGGACAGTTAAAGTTATCCAGATGTGAGAGATTAAAGGAAAAACTACCAACTTTCTTGCTTTTAAAGACAATTCCCAAATGACTTCTTAGTTTAGGAATAATTAAGGCAGAGGAAGAAAACATGATTTTATATATGTAAAAGAAGGCGCTAGTTTTTAAAAGTGAATTGTGGTATATAATGGTTTTGTCTCTTGTGGTTGCAAGGATCCAAGACCTACTCAGGTTATCATGTGTTCTTTCATAGATACAATATAAGAATTAAAAGAAAAATAAGCACTTATGTACAAACAGCTTGACATTTTTATTACTGACTCTACAAATGTGTATAATTGTTAGTTTTCACTAAATATTCCTAATTACCTGAGAATAATTTTAATTGTTGAAAATATTACTTTAAAATTTATTCAACAAACATTTTGTGGTCTACTTTATGTAATAAGCATCATGCCAGGCTATGGTATAGACAAAAGCAGGACAGGTGTAACCTCCTGACTTCAAGGATTCTAGTGAGAAAAACAGTTAAACTTGCATTTATAAGAAAGAGTTATTATAGAGAAAGCATCGGGTCCTATGGGACTGCGTAACCAAAGCACTTATCATAAACTTGGAGAATCAGAGAAGAGTTTCCAGAGCAGGTCAGTTAAGGCAAAAAACCGAAAAATGGGAGGACTTAGCCCAGAAAGAGTATCTGAAGGAAATGAAAAGGGAAGAAACGTTTTAGGCAGAGGAAGTAGCTTGTGCAAAGGCTTGGAGGTTTAGAGAGCATCTCTAAGAAGTTTAATGTGATTAGAATATGGGGTTGGTGAGGGAGGTTGAAGGAGGAGTTGTGATAAAAACAAAAGTTTTTGAAACTTTTGCCTTTGGGAAGTTTAGATTGGTTATGAAGGAAACTAATAAATATACTGGCCTAAAATAAATACAGTATTTAATATTACCATCTATTACATTTATATAGTATCTTGTTGCTGGGGTTTTTTTTGTTTTGTATGGTTTTGTTTGCCACACAGCGTGGAGGATCTTAGTTCCCTGACGGGGGATTGAACTCATGCCCCCTGCAGTGGAAGTAGAGACTTAACCACTGGACCGCCAGGGAAGTCATCATTTATGTAGTATCTTGAAAGCCAGTCTCAAATATTTCTCTGAAACTTCCCAAACTTTTTTATCCAAAAGACATCACACTCTAAATTCTCATTTTCTCTGTTGGCAAAGTGATCACACTCTGGCATGTCTATTTTAAAGAATCTAATTTGTGAAACATTATTTCAGTGTTTACATTCTATCTCTTCACATATATAGTGAGCATCCTGAACCTTGAGCTTGTTGAACCTTGTATATAAT
Source organism: Hyperoodon ampullatus (assembly GCF_949752795.1). Taxonomy (NCBI): domain Eukaryota; kingdom Metazoa; phylum Chordata; class Mammalia; order Artiodactyla; family Ziphiidae; genus Hyperoodon; species Hyperoodon ampullatus. The sequence continues at coordinate 46,695,749 of NC_136923.1, read as the reverse complement.
AAAAGCTCAGAGAAAGTAAGGGTTTATTCAATTAGCAGGTAATGGAGCACAAAAAAGAAGAGAAAGTCTAGTCCTAATTTCTTCTATCTAGCTGTGTGATACTGTACAACTCATCTGGATTAAGGTTTTCTTCTCTGTCAGATGACAGAATTGGACTCTTTCCAATGAGGACGGGGGCTTGGAGGGACAATCTCACTTTTCAAACTAAGCACTAAGCCTCCCCTCTAGAGTTGGATTTTCTTTGAGGACCTTGACTATTACTAAACCCCTTGAATAGCAAAGTGTTGAATGAGAGCTATTATTACTGAAGGGAGTATGACGCACATGAAAAACCCAGAACCTAAGGTAGGACTATATGGGTAATGGCAGTTAACTTTTGAGTTTATTGTAATTGACGTCAATCAGAGACTTGTGCAGTTATATACTATGTTTGACTCCCTTTTTTATCTACGGGTAAAGTTTATAGTCTGTTCAGCTCAGTCAGAAGGAAGTATGTACATAGTTGCTGTGACTAAGGTGAAATTGAATTTGTTATTACTTTATTGTGATGAAATGCCTACTAGCGTCCTGTGTAAAAAAATTGACCAAAAAGGGAGAATGGAGCCTTGGTCCCTTTGTGATAGAAATGAATCTTTTTTTCTGCCCTCTAATTCATATAATCAGGCTTGTATCTTGCCTTTTTTGGTACCACTTAAAGGAATAATCTTATAAAAGAAGTATGCTTTTAACTGCAGAACCTCATGGAAATTCTGTTTCAGGAAGATTCTTCAATCACTATGTCAAGTGACACAGATGTTTCTCTTTCTTCATATGATGAAGATCAGGGATCTAAACTTATCCGAAAAGCTAGAGAGGCACCATTTGTCCCCATTGGTAAGTTTGACTTTGATGGTCTAATAAGCTATTGTAAGCTTTAACACAGTAGAAGTGTGGTAAACTTGTTTGGTTCATCAAGAATTTCCTGAAAGCATTTATTTTTGAATATTTTTTCATATCTTGAAATATGCTTAGATTGGTATGATGTAGCTCTCATTATAAAAATTCTTCTCTGTATTCAGACTTCTTGTTTTAGTGACTTATTTCAGTGAATGTGTTGGGACCCCAAGACTACCATCAGTCTCAATGATTTGCTGGAAGGACTCACAAGACTAAGAGTTGTTATACTCACAGTTGTGGTTTATTACAGTCTCTACTGTATTAACTGATTGCCTTTGGGGATGGAAGTAAGACAGAGAAGAGTTCCCCTGGCACTCTTAAAGGAATTTATTTACTGGCTTCACAAGCCCACATTTTAAAGATGATCTTAACTTTTTGGATCTGCTACTGTTTGCTTCCAATTGTGGATTTTTAGTTCTGAGGGGGAAAAATTAAAAATTCAATTTGTATGTTAGCCAGTTAATGGTCTCCTAAAGCATCCTTACAAAAAAAATAGAACGTTGATTGATGATACCCTGCCCCCATGCATCTGACATACTTGTGACTGTCTGTTTTACAGGAGTGGCAGGTTTTGCAGCAATCGTTGCATATGGATTATATAAATTGAAGAGCAGGGGCAATACTAAAATGTCTGTTCACCTGATCCACATGCGCGTGGCAGCCCAAGGCTTTGTTGTGGGAGCAATGACTCTTGGTAGGTTCCTACAGGACATTTCAAATTTGTGGTTCCCCATTAATGGATTTCTTTGTAAATAAAACAAGGTAGATACTTTTAGCTGACTTTGAAGCAGTTTGCAAATATCACTTATATTCATTTTCACATAAAAACTGAATTAATAAAAATAGTTCAAGTAGTGACATAGTTTTACTGTCTATGATATAATCTTACTAAGATTTTAAAGAAAGAAAAGATAGTACTGTCCATCACTGAGTTTATAATTTCGTTGAAGAGTCTAGATATGTAAATAGGGTTGGTAATAAGATCCATCATCTGGGAGAGACATGATTGCTGTTTTATTGAGTTTTTGAAGGTGGAAAAGATATTACATGCTTTTATAGGCTTTATAATTAATTGACTTTATCTGGTATTATATAGCAAGAGTAACTCCTTTTAAAGTTGCCAGATAAATATTGATATTTTAACAGTCTGAGCTAGTCATACTGGCCTTGAGATACTTGGGAAATTGTGTAAAAAGAATTTTAGAAATTTGAATTGTTTAAGAAAGCAAGAATGTAAGCAGCCTAGTGCCTTGTTCCCCTTGTAAATATTGTATGCTAGCAAGGGTGCTACTTTTAGCTACTTTATGAACTGTTTTTAATCCTTTAATACTGAAGAAAATATTTAAATGCTTAACTAGCATTCTTTTTCTTTAGGTATGGGCTATTCCATGTATAAAGAATTCTGGGCAAAACCTAAACCTTAGAAGAGGAGATGCTGTCTTGGTCTTGGTGGTGCTTGCTTTACTTAGACATCTCATATTGAGGTTATATGTTTATGTTGAAAATAAAATTCTGTGGGTCGGACAATAACATAGTAATTTGAATATTGGCTTCCTTTCTTGCAGGCTTGATTTGCCTAGTGACTAGTTCACTCGCTAGGTCATTCAGGGGAGTCGGATTAGCACAAAAACATGTCACTTTTAAATGCATTTGATAGTGGTACAGTGTCCACCTTCTTAAACTCTTCTGATAAAATTACTTGTAAAGAGGACAACATGCCAAACCTGAAAATGCTCCCAGTTGTTGCAGAATATCATATGCTTTTGATGTAATGTAGGAATCCTATTTACCCCAGTTAATTTAACTCTTTCTGACTGCCTTGTGGACTGAGTACTGTTTTTAAGGCCTGGTTGGCTCTTGAAGGACCTTTTCAGAACACTGCACGGAATAATTATAAACCTCCCAGCAACTATGTGTGTGTTTTTAAACCAAACCTAAAGAGCTGGTAACGGCTGCTTTGAAGTAGTATCTGTTTCAGAATCATAGTTGTAAAGATGAGAATAACTTAACTGTAGATCCCCGTTTAGCTGTTTTGTAATTGCAGAATTATAGTTTGCTGCTGTTATATTAGAATAATTTTTAAATGGCATTTTGAAATAGAAATGTGTATTTTAAGTGCTAATGCAAAGGTAAATGAAAAATACTTTTTAAATGTGTGCAGTCTGTTTATTTTCTCTGAAAGAATCATAAATGTTAAACTAAATAAATTGCCTGTAATGGAAGTGATTTATGAGCAAGCTGGTTTGGTCAGACACTATACAAACTTTGGTATACTACAGAATGCTTTGTTGTACTTGTGAAATTCTCTTGTCTAACCTGAATTTACATTCCATGGTGATAACATGGTAAATGTAGTGTTATTAAAGTAAGTGAACACATCAAATGTCTTGTATTTATTTCAATTTGGAAAAAACTATCATTCTTCAAAGTAGTACAAGTAGTTCCAAGAAAAGAGGGAGAACATTTTATGCCTTTTGTAGGAGCCATAGTTAAAGACCATTTAACAAACAGGAATAATAGCTAATGTTTATTGAGCACTTACTGTGTGCCACACACTGCTCTAAGCACTTTTCATGTATAATGTCATTTAAGTTTCCTAACAACCCTAAGAAGTAGGAGCTATGATCCTCATTTCATGGAGGAGGAGACTGAGGTATGAATAGTTTTAAGTAATTAACACAAGGTCACATAAGCTAGAGAAGGTTGTAGGTTTGGGACTGGAACCTGGGCAGTCAAGCAGTAGATGCCAACAGAGACTTGAAATGTTGGCCTTTGTGAAGTTAATGCTGAGTGGCAGCGGTTATCATAAATTAGTACTGTTAGACAAGAGGGTGCAGCATGGTCTCGGCTCACTGCTCCACTGACTATATAACCTGGACCAATCAAGGTTTTCTCAGTTTTCTGCTAGTTAGAAATGAGAGATTGGACTACGTAATTTCTATAGTCCTATCTAGTTTATAGATCATTACATGGGTCTATGGGAAATGTGCTTTAAAAATACAAGCTATTACTAGGAACTCTTCTCAGCCTCCAGTAGACATTATAGGAGTTGCTTGTAGGCAGTCCTAACAATTATTTCATGAAGGATAAGCCTTCTATAGAAGAACAAATTTGTGAACAAGTTTCAGAAACTTTCTAATGGATGAGTACATTATTGATTTTGTTAAGTAAATACTAATTTGAAAGAAATTGATCTAGACAAATGCCAGAGGATAGAAGAACAGGAGCAAAATGTTGAGACTGTAGTGAGCATGTTAAGTGATTAGGAGACAATAAGTAAGGGTGCTTGCCTGAAGAAGACAGTGGTAAATTAGGGTGGATGAAGAGGCTGGCATCGGATTATGGAAGTTCTTAAAAGTGGCTCAAGTGGATGTAACACTGCTTTTTATTGAGTCAGACCTGGGTTCATGGTTTTGCCACTTAGGAGCCGAGCAGCCATGGTTTCCTCATCTGTAAAGTGGGGACAATGTCAGTGGCCTAGGGTTGCTGGGAAGATAAAATGCAATGGTGAACATAAAAGGGCTTAGCATAGCACCTGATGCATTAGTAATCTGAATGGTTGCTGTTACCATTGTTACTGTTAGGCTTGGGAATGTGGCAGCACAGAAGGTGTGTGGGCCCTCCTCTCACAACTTACAGTTTAGCAGAGAAGGCTGGCGTTAGATCAGTGATTTCGAAGAGCATGATGAATACTAGGTACAGGATGCAGCAGACGAGGTACCTAACCCAGGGCTGGAGTCTGAGACGGTATCCCCAAGGAAGTGGTGTTGTAACTTAAGATGATTTTTCATCTTAAGTTAGAACATCACCTTAAGACACTGATGAAAGAAATTAAAGATGATACAAACAGATGGAGAGATATACCATGTTCTTGGATTAGAAGAATCAACATTGTGAAAATGACTATACCACCCAAAGCAATCTACAGATTCAATGCAATCCCTATCAAATTACCAATGGCAGTTTTTACAGAACTAGAACAAAAAGTCTTAAAATTTGTATGGAGACACAAAAGATCCCAAATAGCCAAAGCGGTCTCGAGGGAAAAAAATGGAACTGGACGAATCAGACTCCCTGACTTCAGACTATACTACAAAGCTACAGTAATCAAGACAATATGGTACTGGCACAGAAATAGAAATACAGATCAGTGGAACAGGATAGAAAGCCCAGAGACAAACCCACTCACCTATGGTCAACTAATCTATGACAAAGGAGGCAAGGATATACAATGGAGAAGACAGTCTCTTTAATAAGTGGTGCTGGGAAAGCTGGACAGCTACATGTAAAAGAATGAAATTAGAACACTCCCTAACATCATACACAAAAATAAACTCAAAATGGATTAGAGACTGAAATGTAAGACCAGACACTATAATACTCTTAGAGGAAAACATAGGAAGAACACTCTTTTTTTTTTTTTTTTTTTTTTTTTTTTTTGCAGTACGAGGGCCTCTCACTGTTGCGGCCTCTCCCGACGCTTAGGCTCAGCAGCCATGGCTCACGGGCCCAGCCGCTCCGCAGCACGTGGAATCCTCCGGGACCAGGGCATGAACCCCTGTCCCCTGTATCGGCAGGCGGACTCCCAACCACTGCGCCACCAGGGAAGCCCAGGAAGAACACTCTTGACATAAATCACAGCAAGATCTTTTTTGATCCACCTCCTAGAGTAATGGAAATAAAAACAAAAATAAATAAATGGGACCTAATGAAACTTAAAAGCTTTTGCACAGCAAAGAAAACTACTACCAAGACGAAAAGAGAACCCTCAGAATGGGAGAAAATATTTGCAAACGAATCAATGGACAAAGGATTAATCTCCAAAATATATAAACAGCTCATGCAGCTCAATATTAAAAAAACAAACAACCCAATCCAAAAGTGGGCAGAAGACCTAAATAGACATTTCTCCAAAGAAGACATACAGATGGCCAAGAAGCACAAGAAAAGCTGCTCAACATCACTAATTATTAGAGAAATGCAAATCAAAACTACAATGAGGTATCACCTCACACCAGTTAGAATGGGCATCATCAGAAAATCTACAAACAACAAATGCTGGAGAGGGTGTGGAGAAAAGGGAACCCTCTTGCACTGTTGGTGCGAATGTACATTGGTACAGCCACTATGGAGAACAGTATGGAGGTTCCTTAAAAAACTAAAAATAGAATTACCATATGATCCAGCAATCCCACTACGGGCATATACCCAGAGAAAACTATAATTCAAAAAGACACATGCACCCCAATGTTCATTGCAGCACTATTTACAATAGCCAGGACATGGAAGCAACCTAAATGCCCATCAACAGATGAATGGGTAAAGAAGATGTGGTACATATATACAATGGAATATTACTCAGCCATAAAAAGGAACGAAATTGGGTCATTTGTAGAGATGTGGATGGATCTAGAGGCTGTCATACAGAATGAAGTAAATCAGAAAGAGAAAAACAAATATCGTATATTAACGCATATATGTGGAACCTAGAAAAATGGTACAGATGAACCGGTTTGCAGAGTAGAAATTGAGACACAGATGTAGAGAACAAACGTATGGACACCAAGGGGGGAAAGTGGCGGGGGTTGGTGGTGGGATGAATTGGGAGATCGGGATTGACATGTATACACTAATATGTATAAAATGGATAACTAATAAGAACCTGCTGTATAAAAAAATAAAATAAAATTCAAAACTTAAAAAAAAATAAAAAGTAGGTTTTTGTATTTTTATATTCAGGATCCTGCTATTCCCGGAAAAAAAGTTATCAGCCTATTTCTAGTTAATGAGCAATAGTGACATCTGGTGGTGACAGCTGCAATTTGACTCCACACATAAATCCCCAAAGTACCCTCTGCTTCTGTACCACGGAGTCAGAACTTTGGAGCAGAGGACTGGTCATGCAGACCACGCCTCTTGCCTCACCGATGAGGAAACACTGCTCAGAGTTTCAGGAACTTGAAATTTAGGCTCTACCCCCATTAAATTTACAGCCCATCAAAACAAAGGCCAGAACAAAGCTGAATGAACATAAAGTATTTTAAAGTTCTCATGTGTCAAATAGTGGAACTGCCAATTATTTATATACTTAATCCTGTAGGAAAGCTCTTCAAATTGAACGGGAAATTGGAGAAAGGAAACCAAACATGCACCAACCATGACTTGATTGCCACTTTCTTAGTGAATGATTTACCTGCTATAAGTTCATGTAAGAGCCACTAATACTCATGCATCCTGGCTTTATTCTTAGATAAAGAGAGCTTACTTTCCCCTTAGTCACTGAAATGGGGCAAAATAATTTGTTTTTAGCAAGACAAAAGTTAGGAAATTTTCTCCTAAATTCAGAAGTGATAAATAGTTCCAGAGTGGAGGCCAGCATCCAGTTGGTCCCCGCAGAGGAACCCAGGAACAGGTCCTCTCTGTAGTATCCTGAGCTTCTTATAACAGTGGTGTTAGGTCTTTTTCCTGTCCCCAGTGTAACTCTGAAGTGTCACAGAGTGACTAAAAGTTTACAACGTGAGGTAGAAATGCCATCATCATACCTTTCGGCTAGAGCCCTATGACCTAAACTCAGCTTATCTGCAGCTATACTTACTGTCTTCCCTACTGGTGCTCCTTCTGAGATCACCCGTTCCTGTCAGGGATCTCCATCTCACACTGTCACACCCTGGGCTCAAACTCTGAAGTGTCTTTCCTTCCTTCTGTTCATTTATCACTATAAAGCCAGCCACCAAGTTCTGCCATTTTTCATAAGCAGAGTCCTTCATCACTCAGATTTGTTCTTTTCTTTTCCTTGTTGCCTAGGCCCTTCACCTCCTGTCCTGCCACTAGCTCCAGCAGAGCCACTGATGCAAAAGCCCTGTGCTCACCACTGCCCCTGACACCTCTGCTTGGACTCTAGTCCTTTCCTGAATGTTCCCCCTTCCTGACAATTCAGTGCACTCCTTAAAGACCCAACCCAATTCTACTTTTGGTAAACTCTGAACTCTCCCAGGCCATGGTGAACTTTACCTTTTTACAAATCTTGCTATATTTGAGTTTAAAACACAATGCGTGTTCCACTATGGTAACACTTTGTATAGTACTTTGCTGTATATAAAGTGCTTTAATACTCTTTAAATTCCCTCACAAAAAATGAAGTATGTATTATCCTGACTTTTTCCATGTGGAAAGCTGTAATTTACTCAACTTCACACAACTGAAAAGTGACAGAGCTGGGACCCAAATCCAGAACTTGAGACCCCTGGTCTCATGGAAAGACTGCATGATGGAACAGAAGGCAGGTACATAAAATAATGCCTGTCCAAGAAATACTTGTTCTTCCCTTCCCTTCATTTCCACCTTCCACTGCACACACATGCACACTTACTCCCCACTTAGGTCCCAAACCCAATACTTTTTTCCAATATACTGTAGCTGCTTTATCCTCAGGTTTTTTCATATATATAAATCCTCAGTCAGTATTAGTTTTGGTCTTTATATAAGAAGGAAGCTGAGTGGATGCAACTAGAGATTATCATACTAAGTAAAGTCAGAAAGAGAAAGACAAATACCATATGATATCACTTATATGTGGAATCTAAGATATGACACAAATGAACCTATGAAACAGAAACAGACTCACAGACATAGAGAACAGACTGGTGGTTGCCAAGGAGAAGGGGGCTGAGGGAGGGATAGAGTGGGAGGTTGGGGTCAGCAGATGTAAACCTTTGTATATAGAATGGATAAACAACAAGGTCATATTGTACAGCACAGAGAACTATATGCAATACCCTATGATAAACCATAATGGAAAAGAATATTTTAAAAAAAGAATGTATATATGTATAAATGAATCACTTTGCTGTACATCAGTAATTAAAAGAACATTGTAAATCAACTATACTTCAACTAAAAAAAAAAAAAGGAAGTTGCGGAGATTCCCACATAACCATGGTCTTACTGTGGAGGCAGTAATTAAAATTAAAAACGAGTAAGTACACAAGGCATTGGAGACCTAATCACCAGGGGAGAAACCAGTTACCACTGAGACAAGGTGACTTTCATCCAAGTGTTTTGAAAGACCATGATGTGAGCCAAGAGTGAAACTGAGAAATTTTGGGGGAAAATAGAAAATATATTACCAATCCATTATGCTTGGAGGAGACCCACGGTAGATCTCAGCCATCAGAGAGGTCCTTTGGAACTAAGGACTAATGAATCTTGGCAGAACACTGAGTCTTCTAATAAAGTCAACATATGATGAATGAGATCACCATATATACAAACACATCTTAGACAAAATTGCTCCATAGATAAAATAGGACTTGACTATAGCCAAAATGGTGTTAAGTTAAAAGGCACAGTGTGCGGGGAGCAGGGGAGTCTGAGAGGCTGGCAGCCAAAAAAGAAAGCCCAAATCCATGGGGATATGAAGAGGCAGAGCTGGCAGTGTGTATCCAGCACCTTTTAGCAAGAGGGAACTTGAACCTGGAGACCATGGACAATTTTTATCTATGGGCGCTTCTGACTGTGAAGTAGAATGTTTAATAAGGCTTAACCCTGGGTCAAAAATATTTCAACTCAGTTTGCTTCTGTTTGCTCTGAATCACTCACAATATCTTTCTGATGACTCTTTTGGCTTCATGGGTGTCTGATTCTGGGAAAGGAGGAGCTCTGGATATGGGTCACAATCCCCTAGTGTAAACTAGTGCCTTAGTGTTCTTGTTTACACATTAATCACTTAATACTATGGCTGGCATAAGTCTGGTCCCAAGAGACACTCCAGGTTTAATGACCAAATTAGATTTTGGACCTGCAAAGCTGAGGTCCATTAAGAGGAGAGCCCTGAAATGGGGAGAGCCAAATGGAGCCTTCGTTTTAAGCTGCAGCAAAGTTCACTTCCATTTTGAGGCAAAACAGCTAAGTCTGTATAATGCATGACAGCTGAAGAGCATTTCAGTTTACAAAGCACTTTCGTGACCTATTTGTTATCACAGGAATAAATTTACTATTGCTATTTTAAGAAGAAAGTTGGGATTTGTGACTTGACTAATGTGAGAGAGTTAAAGCCTAGGTATTCTTACTTCTGACAGACTTTAGTCAATTCAATTTTGCTTCTCATAGTAAGAGGAGAATCACTAACTGCTTATGTTATATTTACTTATTTGTGGGAGAGAGAATATTATTTCAGTGAAGGGAAATCCATTTGGTGATCTTATCCTCTTAAAAAAGATAAAGGTCCCAGTTTAAACTTGGAGCTACATTAAACTGTGGGAAGGACGTAATTTAGCGATTAGAAAAAAGAGCAGTTAGACCCAAACAAATATGCTCAACTGATTTAAAAATTTTTTTACTGTAAAACATACATAGCAATTTACTATTTTAAACATTTTTAAGTGTACAGTTCAGTGGCACTAAGTATATTTAAAATGCTATGCAGAGTCTGCCCTCGGGGCCTGGCGCTTGTCTGAGCCATGTGGATGACAGGCTCTTGGTGCTCCAGCCAGATGTCAGGGCTGTGCCTCTGAGGTGGGAGAGCGAATTTCAGGACATTGGTGCACCAGAGACCTCCCAGCTCCACATAATATCAAATGGCAAATATCTCCCAGAGATCTCTATCTCAACACCAACACCCAGCTTCACTCAATGACCAGCAAGCTACAGTGCTGGACACCCTATGCCAAACAACTAGAAACACAGGAACATAACCCCACCCATTAGCACAGAGGCTGCCTAAAATCATAATAAGGCCACAGATACTCAAAAACACGCCAGCAGACGCGGTCCTGCCCACCAGAAAGACAAGATCCAGCCTCATCCACCAGAACACAGGCACTAGTCCCCTCCACCAGGAAGTGTACAAAACCCAATGAACCAACCTTAGCCACTGGGGGCAGACACCAAAAACAACGGGAACTACAAACCTGCTGCCTGCGAAAAGCAGACCCCAAACACAGTAAGTTAAGCAAAATGAGAAGACAAAGAAACACACAGCAGATGAAGCAGCAAGGTAAAAACCCACCAGACCTAACAAATGAAGAGGAAATAGGCAGTCTACCTGAAAAAGAATTCAGAATAATGATAGTAAAGATGATCCAAAATCTTGGAAATAGAATGGAGAAAATACAAGAAACGTTTAACAAGGACCTAGAAGAACTAAACAGCAAACAAACAATCATGAACAACACAATAAATGAAATTAAAAATTCTCTAGAAGGGATCAATAGCAGAATAACTGAGGCAGAAGAACAGATAAGTGACCTGGAAGATAAAATAGTGCAAATAACTACTGCAGAGCAGATTAAAGAAAAAAGAATGAAAAGAATTGAGGACAGTCTCAGAGACCTCTGGGACAATATTAAGCACACCAACATTCGAATTATAGGGGTCCCAGAAGAAGAAGAGAAAAAGAAAGGGACTGAGAAAATATTTGAAGAGATTATAGTTGAAAACTTCCCTAATATGGGTAAGGAAATAGTTAATCAAGTCCAGGAAGCACAGAGAGTCCCACACAGGATAAATCCAAGGAGAAACATGCCAAGACACATATTAATCGAACTATCAAAAATTAAATACAAAGAAAAAATATTAAAAGCAGCAAGGGAGGGCTTCCTTGGTGGCGCAGTGGCTGAGAGTCCGCCTACCGATGCAGGGGACACGGGTTTGTGCCCCGGTCCGGGAAGATCCCACATGCCACGGAGCAGCTGGGCCTGTGAGCCATGGCCGCTGAGCCTGCGCGTCCAGAGCCTGTGCTCCGCAATGGGAGAGGCCGCAACAGTGAGAGGACCATGTACCGCAAAAAAAAAAAAAAAAAAAGCAGCAAGGGAAAACCAAAAAATAACATACAAGGGAATCCCCATAAGGTTAACAGCTGATCTTTCAGCAGAAACTCTGCAAGCCAGAAGGGAGTGGCAGGACATATTTCAAGTGATGAAAGGGAAAAACCTACAACCAAGATTACTCTATCCAGCAAGGATCTCATTCAGATTTGATAGAGAAATTAAAACCTTTACAGACAAGCAAAAGCTAAGAGAATTCAGCATAACCAAACCAGCCTTAAAACAAATGCTAAAGGAACTTCTCTAGGCAGGAAACACAAGAGAAGGAAAGACTTACAATAACAAACCCAAAACAATTAAGAAAATGGTAATAGGAACATACATATCGATAATTACCTTAAATGTAAATGGATTAAATTCTCCAAACAAAAGACATAGACTGGCTGAGTGGATACAAAAACAAAACCTGTATAAATGCTGTCTACAAGAGACCCAGTTCAGACTTAGGAACACATACAGACTGAAAGTGAGGGGATGGAAAAAGATATTCCATGCAAGTGGAAATCAAAAGGAAGCTGGAGTAGCAATTCTTATATCTGACAAAATAGACTTTAAAACAAAGACTAATACAAGAGACAAAGAAGGACACTACATAATGACCAAGGGATCAATCTAAGAAGTAGATACAACAATTGTAAATATTTATGCACCCAACATAGGAGCATCTCAATACATAAGGCAAATACTAACAGCAGTAAAAGGGGATATCGACAGTAACACAATCATAGTAGGGGACTTTAACACCGCACTTTCACCAATGGGCAGATCATGCAAAATGAAAATAAATAAGGAAACACAAGCTTTAAATGATGCATTAAACAAGATGGACTTAATTGATATTTATAGGACATTCCATCCAAAAACAACAGAATACACTTTCTTCTCAAGTGCTCATGGAACATTCTCCAGGATAGATCATATCTTGGGTCACAAGTCAAGCCTTGGTAAATTTAAGAAAATTGAAATTGTATCAAGTATCTTTTCTGACCACAACGCTATGAGACTAGATATCAGTTACAGGAAAAAATCTGTAAAAAATACAAACACATGGAGGCTAAACAATACACTACTTAATAACCAAGAGATCACTGAAGAAATCAAAGAGGAAATAAAAAAATACCTAGAAACAAATGACAATGAAAACACGACAACCCAAAACCTATGGGATGCAGCAAAAGCAGTTCTAAGATGGAAGTTTATAGCAATACTATCCTACCTTAAGAAACAATAAACATCTCAAATAAACAAACTAACCTTACACCTAAAGCAATTAGAGAAAGAAGAACAAAAAACCCCCAAACTTAGCAGAAGGAAAGAAATCATAAAGACCAGATCAGAAATAAATGAAAAAGAAATGAAGGAAATGATAGCAAAGATCAATAAAACTAAAAGCTGGTTCTTTGAGAAGATAAACAAAGTTGATAAACCATTAGCCAGACTCATCAAGAAAAAAAGGGAGAAGACTCAAATCAATAAAATTAGAAATGGAAAAGGGGAAGTAACAACTGATACTGCAGAAATACAAAGGATCATGAGAGATTACTACAAGCAACTCTATGCCAATAAAATGGACAACCTGGAAGAAATGGACAAATTCTTAAAAATGCACAACCTTCTGAGACTGAACCAGGAAGAAATAGAAAATATGAACAGACCAATCATAAGCACTGAAATTGAAACTGTGATTAAAAATCTTCCAACAAACAAAAGCCCAGGACCAGATGGCTTCACAGGCGAATTCTATCAAACATTTAGAGAAGAGATAACACCTATACTTCTCAAACTCTTCCAAAATATAGCAGAGGGAGGAACACTTCCAAACTCATTCTACGAGGCCACCATCACCCTGATACCAAAACCAGACAAAAATGTCACAAAAAAAGAAAACTAAAGAGCAATATCACTGATGAACATAGATGCAAAAATCCTCAACAAAATACTAGCAAACAGAATCCAACAGCACATTAAAAGGATCATACACCATGATCAAGTGGGGTTTATCCCAGGAATGCAAGGATTCTTCAATATACGCAAGTCAAACAATGTGATACACTATATTAACAAACTGAAGGAGAAAAACCATATGATCATCTCAATAGATGCAGAGAAAGCTTCTGACAAAATTCAGCACCCATTTATGATAAAAACCCTTCAGTAAGTAGGTATAGAGGGAACTTACCTCAACATAATAAAGGCCATATATGACAAACCCACAGCCAACATCGTCCTCAATGATGAAAAACTGAAACCACTTCCACTAAGATCAGGAACAAGACAAGGTTGCCCACTCTCACCACTCTTTTTCAACATAGTTTTCGAAGTTTTAGCCAGAGCAATCAGAGAAGAAAAGGAAATAAAAGGAATACAAATCAGAAAAGAAGAAGGAAAGCTGTCACTGTTTTCAGATGACATGATACTATACATAGAGAATCCTAAAGATGCTACCAGAAAATGACTAGAGCTAATCAATGAATTTGGTAAAGTAGCAGGATACAAAATTAATGCACAGAAATCTCTGGCATTCCTATACACTAATGATGAAAAATCGGAAAGTGAAATTAAGAAAACACTCCCATTTACCACTGCAACAAAAAGAATAAAATATCTAGGAATAAACCTACCTGAGGAGACAAAAGACCTGTATGCAGAAAATTATAAAACACGAATGAAAGAAATTAAAGATGATACAAATAGATGGAGAGATATACCATGTTCCTGGATTGGAAGAATCAACATTGTGAAAATGACTCTACTACCCAAAGCAATCTACAGGTTCAATGCAATCCCTATCAAACTACCACTGGCATTTTTCACAGAACTAGAACAAAAAATTTCACAATTTGTATGCAAACACAAAAGACCCCGAATAGCCAAAGCAATCTTGAGAAAGAAAAACGGAGCTGGAGGAATCAGGCTCCCTGACTTCAGATTATACTACAAAGCTACAGTAATCAAGACAATATGGTACTGGCACAAAAACAGAAAGATAGATCAATGGAACAGGATAGAAAGCCCAGAGATAAACCCACGCACATATGGTCATCTTATCTTTGACAAAGGAGGCAAGAATATACAATGGAGAAAAGACACCCTCTTCAGTAAGTGGTGCTGGGCAAACTGGACAGCTACATGTAAAAGAATGAAATTAGAACACTCCATAACACTATACACAAAAATAATCTCAAAATGGATTAAAGACCTAATTGTAAGGCCAGAAACTATCAAACTCTTAGAGGAAAACATAGGCAGAATGCTCCATGACATAAATCGCAGCAAGATCCTTTTTGACCCACCTCCTACAGAAATGGAAATAAAAACAAAAATAAACAAATGGGACCTAATGAAACTTAAAAGCTTTTGCACAGCAAAGGAAACCATAAATAAGATGAAAAGACAACCCTCAGAATGGGAGAAAATATTTGCAAGTGAAGCAACTGACAAAGGTTTAATCTCCAAAATTTACAAGCAGCTCATGCAGCTCTATATCCAAAAAACAAACAACCCAATGCAAAAATGGGCAGAAGACCTAAATAGACATTTCTCCAAAGAAGATATACAGATTGCCACAAACACATGAAAGGTTGCTCAACATCATTAATCATTAGAGAAATGCAAATCAAACTACAATGCGATATCATCTCACACCAGTCAGAATGGCCATCATCAAAAAATCTTCGAACAATAAATGCTGGAGAGGGTGTGGAGAAAAGGGAACCCTCATAACTGTTGGTGGGAATGTAAATTGATACAGCCACTATGGAGAACAGTATGGAGGTTCCTTAAAAAACTAAAAATAGGGCTTCCCTGGTGGCGCAGTGGTTGAGAGTCCACCTGCCAATGCAGGGAACATGGGTTTGTGCCCCGGTCTGGGAAGATCCCACATGCCGCAGAGCAGCTGGGCCCGTGAGCCATGGCCGCTGAGCCTGCGCGTCTGGAGCCTGTGCTCCGCAATGGGAGAGGCCATAACAGTGAGAGGCCTGCGTACCACACAAAAAAAAAAACCCCTAAAAATAGAACTACCATACAACCCAGCTATCCCACTACTGGGCATATACCCTGAGAAAACCATAATTCAAAAAGAGTCATGTACCACAATGTTCATTGCAGCTCTATTTACAATAGCCAGGACATGGAAGTAACCTAAGTGTCCATCGACAGATGAATGGATAAAGAAGATATGGCACATATATACAATGGAATATTACTCAGCCATAAAAAGAAACGAAATTGAGTTATTTGTAGTGAGGTGGATGGACCTAGAGTCTGTCATACAGAGTGAAGTAAGTCAGAAAGAGAAAAACAAATACTGTATGCTAACACATATATATGGAATCTAAAAAAAAATGGTTCCGAAGAACCTAGGGGCAGGACAGGAATAAAGATGCAGACATAGAGAATGGACTTGAGGACACGGGAGCGCGAAGGGTAAGCTGGGACGAAGTGAGAGAGTGGCATGGACATATATACACTGCCTAATGTAAAATGGATAGCTGGTGGGAAGCTGTTGCATAGCACAGGGAGATCAGCTCGGTGCTTTGTGATCAGCTAGAAGGGTCGGATAGGGAGGGTGGGAGGGAGGGAGACATAAGAGGGAAGAGATATGGGGATATATGTATATGTATAACTGATTCACTTTGTTATAAAGCAGAAACTAACACACCATTGTAAAGCAATTATACTCCAATAAAAACGTTATAAAATAATGCTATGCAACCATTACCATCGTCTGCCTCCAGAACCTTTTCATCATTCCAAACAGAAACTTCATAGTCTTTAATAATAACCACCCATTTCCCTCTTCCCCTGCTCCCTGGCAATCTCTATTCTAGGAACCTAATATAAGTGGAATCATACAATAGTTGTCCTTTTGTGTCTGGCTTATTTCACTTAGCATAATGTTTTCAAGGTTCATCCATGTTGTAGCGTGTATCAGTACTTCATTCCTTTTTATGGCTGAATAATATTCCATTGAATGGATAATAGCACATTTTGTTTATCCATTCATCTACAGATGGACATTTGGATTTTTTCCACCTTTTGGCTATTGTAAATAGTGCTACTATGGACACTGGTGTACAAGTATCTGTTTGCTTTCATATTTTGGGCATATATTCAGAAGTGAATTTCTGGATCGTACTCTATGTTTAAATTTTTGAGGAACTGCCAAACTTTTCTACAGTGGCTGCACCATTTTACACTCTTACCAGCAATGCATAAGGGTTCCAATTTTTCCACATCTTGGACAACACTTTTTATTTTCCATTTTTTAAATAACAGCCATCCTAATGGGTATGGAGTGGTATCCCACTGTGGCTTTGATTTGCATTTCCTTAATGGCTAGTAATGTTGAGCATCTTTACATGTGCTTATTACCTATATGTATATCTTCTTTGGAGGAATTTCTTCAAGTCCTTTGCCCACTTTTGAATTGGGTTGCTTTTTGTTTCTGTTTCTGAATTTACACAACTGATTTTTGACAAATGTTCAAAAGCAATTCAGTTGAAGAAGGATATCTTTCAATAAATACTGCTGAAGCAATTGGACAGCCATAGGTCAAAAAAAAAAAAAAAAAGAGGGGCTTCCCTGGTGGCGCAGTGGTTGAGAGTCCTCCTGCCGATGCAGGGGACGCGGGTTCGTGCCCCGGTCTGGGAGGATCCCACATGCCGCGGAGCGGCTGGGCCCGTGAGCCAGGGCCGCTGAGCCTGCGCGCCTGGAGCCTGTGCTCCGCAGGGGGAGAGGCCACAACAGTGAGAGGCCCGCGTACCGCAAAAAAAAAAGAATCTCAATCTAAACCTCACATCTTACATAAAAATTATGCCAAAATAAATCATGAACATAAAACTCTAATGCTTTTAGAATATCACAGGGGGAAATCTTTGGGATCGAGGGCTAGGCAAGGAGTTCTTACACTTGACACCAAAAGAAAGAAATTGGTAAATTGGACCTAGTCAAAATTAAAAATTTTTGTTCTGTGAAAACCCATGTGAAGAGAAAAGGCAAGCTACAGAATGGGAGAAAATATTTGCAAACTACAATCCAACAAACGATTACTATCTAGAATGTATAAAGAATTCTCAAAAGTCAACAGTTAGAAATTGGGCAAAAGACATAAACAGACACTGCACCAAAGAGGATATACAGATTGCAAATAAGCACCTGAAAAAAATGTTCAATATCATTATCTATCACGCACATTATAACCACAATTAGAAGTCACTACACACCTATTAGAATGGCTAAAATAAAAAATAGTGAAAACATCAAACACTGGCAAAGATATGGAGAAAGTAGATCACTTATACACTGCTGGTAGAAATGTAAAATCGTACAGCCACTTTACAAAATAGGTTGACGGTTTCTTACAAAACTAAGCATGTTATTCTCATACAACTGGACTCTTGGGCATCTATCCCAGAAAAATGAAAAGTTAAGTTCCCACAAAAACCTATACATGAATGTTTATGTCAGCTTTATCTGTAATAACCCCAAACTAGAAACAGCCCTGATGTCCTTTGACTGGCAAATGGTTAAACAATTTGTGGTACATCCATACCACAGAAAACTACTCAGCAATAAAAAGGAACAAACTGACATGTACAACAACTTGGACGAAGCTCTGGAAAATTATTCTGAGTAAAAAAGTCAGTCCCCAAAGGTTACATATTATATGATTCCATTTATATAACATTTCTGACATGACAAAATTTTAGAAATGGAGAACAGATTGGTGGTTACAGGGATTAGGGCCTTTGGGGGTGGGGAGGGAGGGAAGCGGGTGTGGCTACAAAAGCCCAAGAAGAAGAATCCTTGTGGTGATTTAAGTGTTCAATATCTGAGGGTGGTGGTGAATATGCAAGCCTAAGCATGATAAAACTGTATAGAACTAAACACACACAAAAATGAATACAAATAAAACTACCAACGTCAATATTATGGTTGTGATATTGCATTAGAGTTCTGCAAAATGTGATCTGGTGCCCCACCTTCAAGCACGTCTGTGGGTGAATGCCTTATGAGGAAAAAAAGAAAGAAAAACAACCGTGAGATATCTGAAGACTTTCTAATTATAAAGACCTGTATATAGCAGTGACTTAAATTGGTAAGTGTCTTTTTAAAAAACCCAAACATACAAGTGTTTTCCACTTTGAAAATAAACCATGTTCACTATATTTTAAATCCTCTAAAATGCAAAAATAAAAACACAGCACTGCAATTCCAGCACACGAATACAACCATTTTTAACTTAAATATTTCTATGCATTCCTCTGCAGTCTTGTTTCTGTTCCTAGGGGTTTTTAATTTTGTTTTTTGTTTGTTTTGGCCGCGCCATGCAGGGCATGCGAGATCTTAATTCCCCGACTAGGGATCGAACCCGTGCCCTGCAGTGGAAGCGCGGAGCCTTAACCATTGGACCACCAGGGAATTCCCTCCGTTCTTAGTTTTTAAAAACACAACTTCATTTACTTAGCAATTACTATTTCGTGTCCTGCCTTTTTCACTCACCGTCACAAAATAACCTTTCCCCCCACACTGTTGCACATTTTCCAAAGACATTCTGAATGGCTACGTTAAATTTCTTGGTGGGATCATTCACCTTAATTCCCCCCAGCAGGACTGCGGGATGCGCATCTCTGCGCAGAACGTTTGGCCCACAAAACTTTAAAAATATGTTCCAGAAGCGGACCACTGGGCCAACTTTAAAGTCTCATACACAAGACGCCCTCATCCGTCAGCCCACCTCGCGTATGTACTTACCGCCTCAACCCGGACCATCTGCGCCCCTGTCCTTTTCCGAACTCCCGAACTCCCGGCGACCTCTTTGCTGCCGTAGGCTCGTGAGGACGTCACGCAGCGGCGTGGCTGGTTTCCCTGGTGACGGTTGCCGGGGCAGCGTAAGAAGGCGTCTGAAAGAGGCGCCCGGTCTGCTGCAGCCCAAGAAGGCAGCAGCGGAGTGACCACTGTAAGTGCGGTGGGGAAAAGTACAGAAGGGCCCGGGCTGGAGCTGGGGGAGCCGGCAGCCACCGGGTCCCTGGCCGGAGCCAGGGCTGCATACCTGTGTAAAGATTTATTGAGCTGTACACTCAGGACTTAACGCACTTTACTATATGTAAATTATAATTCAACCTAAAATTATACCTTAGTTAAAAACAGTAATGATGTCTGAGCCCCATTCCTAGGAATTAAGATTTTAAATGGTCCAGGGATGTGCCCCAGCATTTCTATATTTTAGGAACTCCTAGGAGATTCTAATGGTCAGCCAGAGTTGAGAGCCACTGTTTTTAGGGACAGGAAGGAGTGAACTGTTGAATCTGAGTGATGGGGGGAGTATTCTGATGCCATTCGAGGTCTGGTGGCACATTCAGGCATGCGAGGGTGTGTAGAGCTTAGCTCCTCTCAGCTTTGGCTTTCAGGGGACCTGAAGTGAGGGTGGGTCTTCCAAGCTTCCTCATGCACACATGAAAAGATAAGCAGCCAACTCCAGGCTTGGGGGTTGTAGACAGGGCTGACTATGTGCTGAGCACTCTTGGGAAAGGAGCAGTTCGTGGAGTTTGCTTAGGCTCAGGCTTCTTTTCCTACTCCAAGGGCAAGATGGCAGAGAATGAAGGCTCAGAGGACACCTTGAGGCTCCAGTTCAGGGCCATGCAGGAGATGCAGCACAGAAGGTTACAGAAACAGATGGAGAAACGGAAGGAAAAAGAACTTAGCCTCCAAAGCAGAGCTGATGACCAAAAAGAGCCCCTGGAGATCTCTGATGGCCTCAGCGTCCTCCAAGCCGGGGAGCAGAACTCAAAAACCAGCTTTGAGCAGAGGTAAATGCAAGTTTGGACTCTCCCAGGAGCACTGCAGGGAGGTAGGGAAGGTGGGGGAGAATGATTGCAGACAGTTCAACAGGCAGGTTGACCAGATGTGTGTTTATCAGCTGAGACCCAGAAGTTTTGACACAGAGATTGTTATTGAAGACTCTTGCATTGCATAAAGGGACATAATTTGACCTGAAGTGTATTCAAAAACCACTTAAAGTCAAATGGAAAAATTGAAACTCATCAAGGTGTAGTTTATTCACTTGAATTTTCTTACGTAGTCTCTCTTTCGTGAAAAATGTGTTTTGGTTTTTGAGGAGCTGGTTGGCTGGCTCTGATGATTCACAGGTGATCACTACTCCAAACCTCAACTGGGGCTGTTCTCCTGTGTCAATTTCCCTTCCCTGACACATAAAGACACATAAACATACCTGTCCTAAAGAAGCAGTTTATGGATTCCTTGCTTTTATATGGTTGGTGAAACAGTTGAAAGGAGTCCAGAATCTTCTCATTTTGCTTTAAATTTGCCAATGTCACACAGATGCATTGATTTATATTGGTTAATAGAAGCAGGAGTCTGGATTGAAACAAAATCGTTTGCTAGTCATTTTGCAAAAAAAAAAAAAAAAAATCACAGCAGTTGTTGAGCTATCTCTTTGCTTCTGGTTTCACCCAGAATCTATCTTCTCCATCTGCAAATTCTACTTTTCATGGTTTCTCGATTTTCACAATGTTCTACTGAAAAATGCTAATTAGGAAAAAATAAAGATTTCTCAATAATTGAAAAAATTCATACGGCTCCTAAATATTAGCTCTAAGTTAACCCCAGACCTATTCCCAAATGATCTTTCCCCAAGTCAGAGAAACTGGAATTTGTGGAGACTTGAGCTGTTGGTAGAATAACACCAACAATAATAATAGCTGTTAGTTAATAATTACTGTTATCTATAATATCTGTAACTTATTTACTTCCTGAGCAACTGCCTCTATGGAGCTGGCTCCATGCCTAATGGTAGAAGTGATCACAGACCCACCAGTCACATATTTCTCATGTTTTAAAGTTCTAAAAAAAATGACTTGCAAGACAATTGTAATATACAAAACTAGCCACCTATTCTGATTTCCTGTTGGGTTTACCTGAGACCCAGAGACCTGGTCTCAACTTAAGGCTTAGACAATTCCTCTTTGGTCTTCTAATATACATATGCAATTAAGGCTATAAATTTCCTTCTAAGTATCACTTTAGCTGCTGTTCGCAAGTTTTCATACATATTGCTTCTACAGTCAATCCATTCTAAATGCTTCATAATACAAATTATGATTTCTTCCTAACCCATAAATAATTCAGGAGTGTGTGTATGTGTGTGTGTGTGTGTGTGTGTGTGTTTCAGTTCCAAGCATATGATGGGTTTGGAGTTCTGTGTTTTATTTTATTTTTGTTCTCTTTTTAGTATTGATTTCTAATTTTAGTCAATTGCCATTAAAGAAAATGGTCTGTATAATGTCCATTATTTGGAATTTGCTAAGGTTGCCTTTGAAGCCTAAATTATAATACATCTTTATGCATGTTCCATGGATGCTGGAAAGGAGTATGAATTCTCTGGGTGGGGTTTTATATAGCTCTGTTGAATCCGTAGTAAACCATGTTATTGAAAACTTCTTTCTCCTTTCACTGTGTGTGTGTGTCCTTAATAGTTCAGTTTTGAGAACAGTGTGTTAAAAATCTGCTCACTGAGATTCCCTTAATTTCTCATTCCTATTTTGTACAGACCAGTTCTTATCTCCACCCAGAGCCCAACCAGGTACAGCAAACGTGGGCTGTGGAGGCCTGACCCCTGCCCATCGGTTCCTGTGATTCTGCCTTTGCCTTGCAGGATGCTTGAAGACGAGATCGAACGGCTTCGGGATCAACTCAGGGAAACAGTGGATGAGAACGGGCGATTGTATAAGTTGCTGAAGGAGAGGGACTTTGAAATCAAACACCTCAAAAAGAAAATAGAAGAGGACAGATTTGCCTTCACAGGTAGCTCCACTGCTGTTGCGACAGCTTCTGCTCTGAAGTCCAGGTCGGCTGGCCCAGCTGCCATGGAGCCTACAGGGCAGGAAAAACAGCAGGTTCCAGAGGGCAGGTGCTCAAGAGACAGTGCAAGGTTCCGCTGTGCTCAAGCTTGTCCAGATGAATCCTGGAAATGAGGGAGAGGGGAGAGGAATGGAGCAGGCCAGGTAGGCCAGCATGCTGGGAAATGGAAGCACGAGAACAGCAGGGGCAGAAGACGCATTCCAGGCAGTGTGGGTGACCCCCCTGGGACTCATGACAAGAGTTCTCAGTGATGCTCGCTACGTGTTCGGTGGGCCAACGGCACCCATTCTATCTGGATGCTTTGGCTCAAACACTATCATGGACGCGAAAAAGCCCCAGTGGAAGTAGGCATTTACTCTACACCACTTGCTGCTGCTGCTCCAGAAGGGTGGACAAGACAGGGGAGTTCGCTGTTCTGGGAGGATTTCCTGGGATCCAGCAGCATGTACAGTGGACCTTGGCCCTTCAGGTCGGAGTTGGACCTTGGTTCTGTTGCTGGAGACCTTGACCCTGTGGGTCTGTTAGGGACCTTGGCTTTGTGGGCCTGGAGATGACTTTAGCCCTGTGGGTGTGGGCTGGACATTGACCACTGACCCTGTGGTTATGAGCTAGACCTAGATCTGGTGGGGACCTTGGCCCTGATTGTCCTCTGCTCGATGTACGCCTGTTGAGCAATTCCCAGGTGGCTGACTGAGAAAGCACAAAGTCAGTGTCAGCAATCACAGAGGGCATGATGCCTCACCTGGAATCTGCCAGAGCGTCTCTCTCTGCCTTTGCTAGTAAATGACTTTAAGAGTAGGTGCACCCAGAGGACCAGTGCTGAATTAAAAAGCAGGGGGAATCTGGTATCTTAAAGGCCCTTGGTAGCCTGTTGTGCTTCCCTCCATTCTTTGGCCTCTTCTGTCTAAAACAAAACCACACTGAAGAGAAGATAACACCTAACCTGGCTCGGGGTTCAGATGCGAAGGGGCAGCTTTTGCAAGGGTGTTGAGAAGTTGATGGGCTCCGGGGACAGCAGGAGATGCCTCCTCACCCCAGGAGACCTGGGAGACAGGGCCTGTTCCCTCTTCTCCAGCCTGCCCCACATCCTGTCTTCTGCTGCTTCTGCTGGCATGCTCATGGCCTCATCTGAGTGCCAGCCCTGAGCCTCCCTCAAGACCTCTTAAATCCAGTCCTCACTCAGAAGTCCCCATTTCTGATTTCCAACTTCACGGTTTTTTGGGGGGGGGTTGTTTTTTTTGCGGTACGCGGGCCTCTCACTGCTGTGGCCTCTCCCGTTGCGGAGCACAGGCTCCTGACGCGCAGGCTCAGCGGCCATGGCTCACGGGCCCGGCCACTCCACGGCATGTGGGATCTTCCCGGACCGGGGCACGAACCCGTGTCCCCTGCATCGGCAGGCGGACTCTTAACCACTGTGCCACCAGGGAAGCCCCCAACTTCATGTTTTGAAGAGAATAGTCGGACAGTCTCAGTTCATGTTTTTAAACCAGGCTACAGTGACAGGCTGCTGACAGCTAATGAACTGGTTTTCCTTTGGGTGGACTTTTAGTGTTTGCTTTAGTTTAGTTTTTCTAGTTCTTTGTACAATTTTTTTAGTGATTACGCTAGTGCTTACAACACACATCACTTTTCATGGTCTACTTAGAATTAATATTTTACCACTTCAAGTGGAATGAAGAAACTTTACCACCATATAAGTCCCTTTACCCTCCCCCCTTATATTGCAGCTTTTATATGTATTATGTCTGTATATGTTGAACATCCCATCAGACTATGCTATCATATTTGCTTTCAACCATTATATGTTTTAAAAAACTGAAGGATGCAAAATAGTCTATTATATTTACCCAGATATTTTAGCATTTCTGTGCTTGCCCATTCACTGATGCCCCCATTATAATGGGGTTGCAGCTTCAAGAGTGGGGCTTGTCTGGAGACAGAGTTGGGAGAGAGCCCTGGCTCGCTCTTAGCCCCACTTCCTGCCCTTCGGACTAGAGAGGGCTTCTCTTAGACTTCTTTCTGATGTCTAGTTCCAGGATTTGTAATGCTTTTGGGTCCTGGGAGGAAAACATAACCAGAGAACTCACCACTGGACCATTTGTATTTCTAGGTTTGGTTTCCTTCCCCAGGTTCTTTCTCCTTTCTCCTGATGTGTCCTAATCCTCTTCAACAGACAGGAGGTGGCTGAGGGCAGCTACTCAGTTGCCCAAATCGCTGCTGGCCCAGGCCAGCAGCAGCAAGCCTGTTCAATGTGTGGGCCTGTGTTTTTAATTGATCTTACCGTTTTCCTTCATTTTAGGGACGGCTGGTATGGCTGGGGATGTGACTGCCACCAAGATCGTTGAGCTGTCCAAAAAGAACCGGGTGCTGATGGCAGAGTCCGAGGGTGCGAAGACCAGAGTGAGGCAGCTGAGCAACCGCATCCAGGAGCTGGAGCAAGAGGTGAGGGGCCTCAGGCGCCCCTGCCCCGGGCTCCCCGTACCCCACGCCACTCCTCCAGAGAGGGAGCACACTTAGATGCTGTAGGTCCTTCCCAAGGACTGGTGGGTCAGTGTTTGCAGTGAGTCCCTCAGTCTCTGTCATATCCTGAGAGGGGAAAGTGTCGGGAAGCAAGGAGGACGCAGGCGGTGGAGAGAGAGCCTGACGTAGCAAGGAGGACGCAAGCTTGGAGCCTGACCACCTGGGTGTGAATCTCAGCTCCACTACTGACTTGTGTTGTGACCTTGAGCCAGGTATAAGCTCTCTGTGCCTCAGTTTCCTCCACCTGTCACTTGCCAGTTATAACGGCACTCACCCCAAGGTTTTCTGAGGGTTAAAGGACTTAACACTGTAAAATGCTTAGAACAGTGGCTAGCAGGTAGTTAGCACCAGAAAGGCATTGTTGGATAAGTTAACAGGGATCCTTGCTAATCTGAAGCTAGAGCCAGGAGCATTCCACCAGTTCGTCTTGCTTTTGTCCACCTTCCTCTTTCTGCTGCCCCTACCTTCCCACAGCTAATGACAAACCCCTCCAGTCAAGAGAGGGCACAAGCCCCAGCGGTTCATGGTCCCTCAGGAGCTAGAGCGAACCTACGCAGCTTCTCCTAATATGGCTGGAGGAGCCAAGGCTGGCAGAGGTTAAGAGGCTTTCTCAAGTCACTCAGCATGTGGTGGTGCCGGATTTCACATCCAGTTCTGTTGCTCTCCAAAATCCTCCACAGTCATTACACTTGGCATTGAATTAGACCTTCTTTATTCTACAATGTATTTTTTGAGAACCATCGCAGGCTCTGGGCCAGGCCCTGGGGAGACCGTGGGGAGCAAAATAGGCCTGGTCCTTGCCCTCCTGGAGACACACCAGCATCGAGGGCCCCTTAGAGGGGGGAGTATGCACAGTGGGTCCCTGGAGGATGAGAAGGGGCCAGACTCAGAGGGGTGGGGGAGAGGCCTTCATGCAGAGGGCCCAGCAGGTACAAAGTCCCTGAATAGGAATAAAGGCCTGAAAGGGGACCAATGTGGCCGAGCCTGGAGCAAGATGAGGTCAGAGAGGTGGGAGGGTGGGTCATGCCCAGCCTTGTCAGACAGGAATGGTCTTTGTGTGAAGGACAATTGGGAAACCCTTAAAGGATTGGTTGGCTGTCTGTATACAGCAGTGGTCTTGGCCACCAGGCCATGAGCCTGAGTGGCAGGTTTCTCAGTGTCTCTGACCTTGTCTCCTCAACGGTAATGTGAAGTCCGTAGTTCCTTTTCTCTCCGCCTCCCAGGCTGTTGTTAGATGCAGACGATGGTTGCAGAATCATTATTTACTAAGCTGTTCGTGAATCCTAGGCTGCGACTGGGGAGTGGGGCAGACAATCAGTTAAACCCTCTCCCATCGCAGAGCGCCTTGTAAAGGAGAGTTCTTCCATTCATGGGCCTTAAAATGAGCTGAAGGGACGGACTGCTGAGATCCGTGACCACACATCCGACAGCAGCACCAGAGCCCTTCACTCAGGCGCCACAACTGCTGAGCAGAATTAAATATTAAGTGCCAGGTTTGCTTTTTCAGCTGCAGATGGCCCTGGCCAGGCTGCCAGCCAAGGAAGCCACCAATGCAGGAGCCAAGCTGCCGAAGGCCCAGGTAGGAGACAGAGCCTTGGTATGAATTCTCTTCTGTGCTGGGGAGTGTGTGAGGCAGCCATGGGCTTGGGCCTCCCCTCTTCCCTGGGGGCGTAGGTGCCTCTGTCCGGCATCCACCCCATTGCTGAGCCAGTGCCACCATTGCAGCATCCTCAGAGTAGCCATCAGGTGACAGTGACCAAGTCTACTGTCTGGGGCCAAGAATGCCCCAGTGAAGGCTGGTGAGGGGCTAACTCTGATTTAGTCCCCAGAGAGGGAGGTCAGGAGGGGCCTGAGGACCCTGGAATCCTAGAATTTCAGGACCAGGAGGGAAGGAAGACCTGATCCAATTAGCCTCCTGCTCTCAGCCAAGCTGTAAAGGATGTCCATTACAGCATCCTTACTGGGGAGACATCCAGCCTCTCTACCTTACCCCAGGGACAGGGAGCTCACTCCTCAATGGATCCCTGGTTTTTGCTGGGGCAATCCATATTGTAAGAAGTCTTCCCTTTCTGGAACTCCAAATCTACAGCGTAAAAGTGACTATTGGGAATGGGGCTGTTCCCAAGATTCCATTTTTTCTAAGCCAATGAGCCTCCATGAAACTCAGGGCATGGGAATTGCAGCTCCGTGAAAGGAAGGCAGTCTGACTCAGTGGGCTACCGGGGAGGAGCATGGAGCCCAAGCCAGACAATAAATAGCTCAGAGTCTCAAGAACATCCCAGGAGGCCTCCCCTTGGCTTTCTTTTCTTTTCTTTTTTTTTTTTTTTTTGGCCATACCTCACGGCCTATGGGATTTTAGTTCCCCGACCAGGGATTGAACCTGGGGCCTTGGCAGTGAGAGCGCCAAGTCCTAACCCCTGGACCACCAAGGAATTCCTCCCCATGGTTTTCTTAAGAAGCCAAATGAGTTGGTGAAACGGAATCCAAGCCTCAGGACTCCTAGTTCAGTGCCCCTTTTCCACCCAATCCTCCCTGTTGTCTATGACTCAAGATCAAGCCGCCTCATGCCTGTCTTGAGGAGAATACTGCCCTCGAGTGATGGGCCCCTCAGGTTCCAGGTCAGGGGTGAACATGTCTCCTGAAGGCTAGTCTTGTGTAGATCTGTCTCATTGCTGGGGAGGCAACGGAGGGGCTCCACCCTCAGCAGATGCTAGACTGAGTGTCGTTCAGTGCCTTTCCCAGCTCTGAGGGACACTTCTAAGCTACCCCTCGTTTATCCATACCTCTGACTGGGGCTGTCCTAAATGGGAAACTACTTGTTCAGTCACTTGTTGAGCCTGACAGAATGTTCTGAGCCCTGGAACACAGAGAATCAAAGACAGGCCCACTGTCCACAAGGGGGCTCAAGAGGGGAGATGAGTAAGCATACTAAAGGAAGGAGGGGGACAGGGCCTTCAGAGAAAGCCCCTAGGCTCTGAGTTCACAGAGGGAGCACACGCTCCACCTGAGGCAGCCAGGAGGTGGGATGGATGAGGGCTTCCTCAGGTGGCCTTGCTGGAGCAGGAAGATGGGGGTGGCCCTTCCAGCAGAAGCGGTGCAAGCTCAGAGCAGGAAAGCGTCAATATTCCTATTTTGTTTGTTAGCTGGGCATCAGCTGGATAACGTTTGGCTGCAGCCCAGGGGCCCTGACGAGGAAAAGGGGAACACATCCAAACAAAGCTGGGGCGGGGTCACCTGTGGAGGGAGGCCTTGATGGTAGCTGGGGTAGGAATTCCAACTTCATTCTGTGGCTGCAGGGAGCCTGGGAGTGTTCTGACGGAAGAGTGCATGGCGGGTTGCAGCCTCCATTCCTCAGGACACGTGTTTTCCCGGGCATCTTCTGATCAGAGAGAGGACAATAGCCATGTCCCCCTCGTTAGACTGTTCAGGGCGACCCAAGCCTGGGCCATACTCCGGAGCCTGCAGGCTCACTCCACATCCCAGCCCAGAGCTCCAAGCACATTCCAGAGTGGAGCTGAACGCCCTCACTCCGCGTGGGGCCTCGTGAAGCTGTGGTGTGAGCGGCCTTTGCGCTATCTGCTCCCATGGACACCATTTCCAGTATCGCCTCAGAGGAAACAGCCCGGGGTGGGGGAAGGGCGTGCCCAGGCCCAAGACACCCACACAGCCTGTGAAATCTCACTCTGGGCAGAAACAGCTCTGAAATGTCAGGCAGGTAGGGTTGGCTCAGCTTCCTGGGAGGGGAGGTCTGGGGCCTGGCAGAGCAGAGGGGGTGATGCCTTCACCAGAACACCATATGGCCCTCAGCCGCCTTTGCCAGCTGCCCACCCAAGCCAGGTTATGCCCCCAGTATCGCCCCCCGTCAGAATCTGCCCCAGATGGCACCCTTTACGTGCGTTATCCCATCGACACTCACATGTACCCCGGAGGCTGGCATAACGTGCCCCCATTTCACAGAAGAGGAAACGAGGCTTTGGAGACAGTCGTTGCCGCCTGGGTCTCAGATCCGGATCCAGTCGGTGTGCTCTTTCCGTGCCCTCAGGCTCCCAAATGCTCTTAAGGCTCCTGCACCGCCAACCACCAGAGCCAGCAGGGGGCTCATGGCACGGAAGATCTGACAGGCAGGGACTGTTGCTTCCCAACCCAGGGCAGATTCAAAGCAGCACCTTAGCAGGGGAGCAGACAGGCTCCCAACAGCAGTGGGGAGGGATGGCATACAGCCAGGCGGTGGAAGGACATACAAAAATATAGATTAAAGAAAGATGCATGTATGTTTTATGTAAATTCCCAATTTGCAAATTCTGCTCACACTGGTTACTCTGTTTAGCCTCCTGGGGGTGCTGTGAAGAAGCAGCCACTTCCTAGATGAGAAGACTGGATGAGTCCAGGCCTTCTGGGCCCTGTGTGCAGGTCTAGTTTCCTTGACCAGTGGTTTTCAGCGGGGCTGCCCAGAGCCTCTGGGGTCCATGGCACTCCCCAGACCCAGTCTTCTGGGATCTATCTTTCACACTAGCGTTCACAGGAGGTTCTGTCTGTGGCTACTAAGGAAAGTTCAGAAAGCCACTGCAGTACCCATCCTGTTTCCCAGAAGTCTAGTCCACCTGATCTGTTGGGACAGGAGCAGATGGTCTTAGTGTCATTGCCTGATGGGACACTCAACCCACCAACCAATGTTTCTGTCACCACGATGCCATGGCATCAGCAAGAGCTTATATTGGGAGAATCAGCCAGTGCAAAGAAAGGACCATGCCTCTAATCCCACTTCTGTCACCCCAACCAGCTGTGTGCCTGTGAGGCCATGCTATTTCCCTTCTCTGGACCGTATCTGCATCACCTATGGAAAGGGTTTCAATGGGCTGACCTTGGAGTCCCTTTAATGCCAAAGTTCTGAGGGTTTCAGGAACTTCTATTTAAGTCATAAATGGGGAACACATTTGAGAAAAGTTTCATCCAAATAGTTTAAATGAAATATTTTTTTTTAAAAAGACTTTGCTAAGTGTTCCAGCAGGCAGTTTTCATGGTTCCTGCAGTCCTTCAAGCCACAGAAATAGAGCATTTGGGGATTAAACTGGGTCCTTATTTCTATTCAGTGAGCTCATTGCCAGGAAAGGGAGCCCAAGGCCCAGTCTGACAATTCTAGGAGAGGAAGGCCCCAAGTTGGGATGGTCATGGCCCTCCTGCCAAGCTGGGGCTGCCTTTGCTAAAGGAGCCAGTGCCCCTCTTCATCCTGAGTGAGGATGGATTTGCTAGGATGCCAGTCTCTGAGCACAGCAGAGCCCACAGCCTGGGAGTGTCTGGGAGTTGGGAAGCAGCCTCCTCCAGATGCTCCCTGTCTGCGGCCACCATCCACGTCCACCTGTGTGCGCCACCCTCGGAGCACAGGGCTCAGCCCCCAAAGCTGGGCTGCCGGGATCCACATCCACGCTCCCCCTTACCTACCAGGTCCCCCAAGCCGAGGGGTCACCCCCTTCCAGCCTCTGCTCTGCATCGGTAACGGAACCTACCCCAAAGGGGTTGTGAGGATGAAATTAGTTCCTCCTTGTCTAGCACTTCGTGTGGTACCTGCACATACCTGGATAAACGGGGGCTGTGATTATTGTTACTATCTAGGCCTCAAGTGACTGCTCTCCCTCCCGTCTTTCCCAACTAGCAGGACAGCCCAGAGGTGAAGGTCTTGCAGGACAGGCTGGCGGCCACAAACCTGAAGATGAGTGACCTCCGCAACCAGATCCAGGCTGTGAAGCAGGAGCTCCGGATGGCCCATAAGGTATTTCCAGGCCGGGGTTCAGGTCCTCGTGGGTGGGCCTGGGACTGGGAAGGTCATGGCTGGGACAATGGCTTCCATTCAGGAGCTTGGCCCTGTGAGCATCATGCTGCTTGTTCTGGGTTAAGGCTCAGATCCAGTAACTTCCTTCCTTGAAACAGACCCATCAGGTGAGGGGGGTTGCCGGCTGCCTGCAGGGCCCTGCATAGAGGCCCTTGTGGTGCCCGCCCAACCCTGGACCGAGGAAGACAGTGCTGTCCACCCTGGAGAGGCCCTTAAACCTTCCCTGTGCTATGTGCACCCCAATAGACTCTGGGCATCTCCTTAATAAGGCACCTTGGACTTGGAAGCCTACCAAGACCCATCTCCTGCCCTCTGCTGTCCGTAATATTAGAAAATGTAAAGGTTGTTTGTGTGTTAAAGGCCCCTTTCAAAGGAAAATGCTCGGACTTGGGAGGCAGGCCCAGCTGGTTCATTATTTATTTTTATTTACATAGTGAATTCTCTGGCATTTGTACCACCAGCAGCGGTTCCTGCTGGAACCACTCAGACCAGCCAAGATTTCCAAAACAGAGTTCTATTGTGGAAACAAGCACTAGAGACTTGGTACGCTAGATGGGTTTCCATGACAGGCTGCACAGGGGCCCAGGGCACAAGCTGGGGTGTACTGTTTCCACCTCAAAGCCTCAAAGTTGGGCCTGAACACCTCTCTGCAACAGCCACAAAGCTGGGCCCTTCTGGAACCACACATCCCCAAGTGACATTCGGCAGCACCCCCCTCCTTGCTGCACTCAGACATGGCCCCTTGTCAGTGGCTTTGCACGGAGGGTGAGGCCCTGTGGCCATGTCCTCCCTGGAGCCATCCAGAATGATCTCAGTTCTGGGTGACAGGTGAACAAATTTGGAGCAGGTCTTGGTCAACTTTGTGGTTCACTCATTCCAGAATGTGTCAAGGGCAAGGGGCCGCCACCTGGGCATTGTCAGCAGTTCCTTGTCTGCTCTAAGCATCACCAAGAAGTGCTGGGGATGATGGGTTCACTGCTTTCCCAGCGAGTGCTGCTCTTGGAGCGTGGTCAATTGGCCTTTGAGGCGGGGAGCGGGGGAAGGGGGAAGGTTGTGCAGGTGGAGGCCGGGCCTTCGGAGAGCCCCATGCACCCAGCACTGTTTCTGCACGTGCAGCAGCTTTAGGGCTCTGGCAGAGCCCTCTCTCCCGGCCATACTGAAGGCCTCACCTTTTTCAGGTTTTGACCAGTGAGGTTGGGGAAGATGTGAACATCCAGCAGCTCCTGTCCTCGCCTGGGACGTGGAGGGGTCGAGCTCAACAAATTCTCATCTTGCAGAGCAAGGTGAGTGAGTCATCAGACTTCTCCCGGCCCTGAACGTTAAGGCTTGAAATGCCCCAGAAAGACCCACGCTGACCCACATTAGAGACACAGAACCCAAAAATGGCCTTTAGGTTCTGCAGAGCGCACTTGCAGGGCTGTTGTTTTACATTCTCTCCAGCCAGCCTGATTTTCATTTGTTATTAAGTGAACAAGCATTTATATAACACTACATACCAGGCACTGGCGCTCAACAAATGCCAGAGCCTTTGATTTATTTTACTCCAGGCAGATTTTTTTCCCCTGGTTCATGTAAATTTGCGTGACTGTTGTACTCGTAGGCTTTTTCCAGTTTTGTCCAGATGCCTGTTGGCTTTTGAAGGTTTTAATTACCACCCCCCCAAAAAAAAAACTTAGCCTGTCTCCCTCTTTACGCTCTAAATATTTTGGAGCATCTCTAGAGGCTAGGAACAGGGGCTCTGCAGCCAGACTGCTTGGCTTCAAATCTCAGCCCACTACCCACCGTGTGGCCTTGGGCAAGTTGCTTCGCCTCTCTGTGCCTCAGTTTCCTCCTCTGTGTACTGTGGATAATGACAGTGCCTACCCCACAGCGTTGTTGGGAGGACTGAATGAGCACAGATGTGTAAATTGCTTACCACAGTGCTTGGCATGGAGGAAACACCATCCGAAGGTTAGCTGTACCAAGAAACCAAGAGTCACACAAATAGGTGTGTCGTTTCCACTATTTGCCAAGTGCATTGCCTTCATCCCCAGGTTCCCAGGTGGCTTTTACCCTCAGGGTCTCCTGTGGGATCCCTGAAGCCAACATGAAGGGGAAGAGGTCTCTGAAAAAACTGTGGTTTAATGACCAGTGTGTGGCCTTGTGGTTCAAGAGACCTGAGTTTGAATCTGGCCTCAGTCACTGGTCTATAAGTTTGGTGTCTTTGGGCAAATCTCTTCATCTCTCTGTGTCGCAGTCTCCTCACCTGTAAAGTGGAAATAATAATGCCTTCCTTGTAGGGTTGTTGTGGGTTAAACGAAATATCGTTTGGGAAGTGCCCAGCACAGTGCCTGGCCATAGTAAACACTCAACACATTAGTTATTATTGTTAGTGTTGTTAAGCTGCGTAAACAAACGGTTAAAAGTAATAGTACTGTGTTCTTTAACGTTTAAATGGCATTACCACACAGTGCCACATGAGGGCACTGAAATGTGCTTTCAAAGCCATACTGAGGCCCTTTACCAGGGATCCTAGTGAATTTTGCCCCTGGCTCAGGTTTACCCAACTTTGTTCCATCATTTATGTTGTGTTGACGTGGAAATCAGGGTTAGAAGGACACTAGGAGTTATCCACTTTAAACCCAGTGTGATAAAGCCGTGATTCTGTCGGATGGCATCCACCTCCCCTGTGCTGAGGGCTTCACCCAGGCCATTTTGGGGTTTCTCAAAGTTGCCTAATCCCAGAAATCACCTGTAGCACTTGTTTAAAATGCAGATCCCCGAGTTCTTCCCCTAGAGCTCTGACTTGTTGGTATGGAGTGGGCCCCAAGATTTGTCATCCCAAGAAGCGTCTTGGGGATTCCCAGGCTCAGACAAGTTCAGGGCACTGAATTCTCATAACAACGTTATGCAGCGTGTACTCACAGGCCTCTTCACAGATGAGGGACCTGAGATTCAGAGAAGTTAAGTAATCTGTGCACAGTCACACAGCCAGCGAGGCTTTGAGCTGGTCTCCCGGCTTCCAAACCCTGCCCGCCCTCTGCAACATCTCCTCCAAGTGGCCAGGAGCCCGTAGCCTCCCGAGAAGCCCGCCCAGGCTTGGGTGGCCTGTCTGTTAGCTCTTCCTGGTACTGAGACCTGCTATCCTTTCCCTCCCAAGTTCCTGGGGCTACACATCTGCTCCTTGGCCTCAGAGATAGGGTGATTTTTCTCATTTACTTTGAAGTTTCTCTTTTCCAAGCTAAACCTCCCTAGTGTCTCCCCTTGTTTTGCTCACGATGCAACCGCAGATCCCTCCCATCCCTCCCCGACCCCAGTCCCTCTCCTAGGGACCTCCACGTCTATCTGGAACCGTGTTGTCATCTGTCTAGTGGGGTCTCCTGACACATCACAGGGCGGCCCCTCTGAGGGTCGAGTCTGACTGCAGACCTGTTGTGGAACCACCCTCAGGTTCGAGAGCTTGAGAAACAGCTGGGACAGACTCGGAACCGGCCGGTAGAAACAGCCAGTGATGGGCTGTCTGTCTATCCCAATCCAAGGATGCTGTCGGCACAGGAGAAAAATCTGCTGAGGATCCACAACCTGGAGAGGGAAAAACAGGAAAGCTGGGAGGTAACATGTGCCTGGAAGGAGGTCAGGGGCGCCTGGGGCCAGGAGACCACGACCACCTGTGAGGACTTGGAGGCTCTGGGGTTTGGGGTCACCTCTGTGCATGTTCCTCACGTCCTATCTATCCACCTTGAGCTGCCTGACTGGTTCCTCATCCAGAGCCCATTTCATGAATGTCGGGTGGCCCCATTCTGGCTGTTTTGGAGATGCTGGACCTGAAACTAGCTCTTGGTGGAATGAGGCACTTCAGTTTGAACCCTAGGCTTGGTGCTGTCCACTGAAGCATGGCTTTTCTCTTTTTGCCTCTCAGGCAGGGATAGAGGGTCCTCGGGAGGACACACCCAGCGTTGGCCAGTGGGTTTCCTCTCGTGTCCGAGTCTGGCCCCTGTGTTCTCGGGCTGTCATCCATCTGGGTCACGTCCATCATGTACTTGGGCTGCCTGACACCCCCGGAGGCCGAGGCTGGGAGTCAGGGCTCAGGCTCCACTGACTTGCTCTGTGACCTCAACAAGTCCCCTCCCAGCTCTGGCCTCACCAGCGAGTGAGAGCAAGGGCTCAGCCATGGCCCCAGTCCCACTCAGCCCTGCAGCCCGTGACCATGCCCTCTGGTTACAGAAACTTGAAGCGGAGCGGGATGCCCTCCAGAGAGAGCTCGAAGAGCTGAAAAAGAAGTTTGAGGGCGTGAGGTCCCGGAATAAGGTGCTCTCAAGCGAAGTGAAGACCCTCAGGAGTCAGATGGGGACCCTCATGGAGAAGGGCCGGCATGACGATGAGCTCATCGACGCCCTCGTGGTACAGCCACCTCTGGGACCCCTGCCCCACCCAGAGACCTGTGACCCAGACCCAGCCCCCCCAGAGCCCTCCCTCGCCCCAAAATGCCACCTGCATAACCCGGGAGCTCATTGCCTCCACTGGGCCCAGCCCCAAAGCTTGGCCGCAAGTACTGGAGCAACTCAGAGGCTGCCCGAGGGCCAGTACAGGTCGTGTTGTGGAGGTTGATGCCGGGCACAAGCCACTGCACCTGTGGACCCCAAAGGAGAAAGAAGAGGATGAGGGGGCAGCAGATGGGATTACACCCTGGGATATTTCTCATGGAGGAACGGAAGGGACAACTGAGGGGGGGCGCTGGTGCATATCCTTGTCTGTGTGACAGCATACAGCACCCCTGCTTCTGGGCACGTGGGGTGTGGTTTATAATGGTTAGTCACCAAGATAACCCTTAGGGACACATAATCCCATTTCACGGATGGGGAAACCAAGGCTCTAATTGGCTAGATAAGTCATCGAAGGCCACACAACTGAATTCAAACCAGATTTATCTGATCGTAGAACCTCCTTTGATTAACAAAGCCGTCCTGCTTTCCTGACCCTAGCCTGGACTTTTCTCTCTGGGGCCTGAGCCACCCCAGGGTTTTGGTCTCTGAATTCCAAGCTGTGCCCACAGGCCGCTGGGGTGGTCATGACTGGCTTGACGGTGGTGCAAGGGGGAACTGATGCTGGCTTAGGCATGCCTTGGGCCATAATAATTCACCAGGCAGGGTGGTGGGCAGGGCACAGAAGACCTGAAATCTGGGCCCCCTCTGTTCATACCTCACTGTGTGATTCTAGGCTAGTTGCATCCCCTCTCTGAGCCTCAGGTCCCAGTTTTTATTTTATTTTATTTTATTTTTATAAATTTATTTATTTGTTTATTTTTGGCTGCGCTGGCTCTTCATTGCTGCGCGCGGGCTTCTCATTGCGGTGGCTTCTCTTGTTGCGGAGCACGGGCTCTAGGCGCACGGGCTTCGGTAGTTGTGGCACTCAGGCTCAGTAGTTGTGGCTCACAGGCTCTAGAGCGCAGGCTCAGTAGTTGTGGCACACGGGCTTAGTTGCTCTGCAGCATGTGGGATCTTCCCGAACCAAGGCTCAAATCCGTGTCCCCTGCACTGGCAGGCGGATTCTTAACCACTGCGCCACCAGGGAAGCCTCAGCTCCCAGTTTTTAAATAAGGTGTGGGCTGGATGTCCATTGAGGTCCCTGGGGCCGCTATTCTTTGTCACTGAAGGTGCATGGTGAGAGCTGCAAAAAAGCCCTAGCCCTGCCATTCACCAGCAGTGTGTCCTGGGCTCTCTGGGCCTCCATTTCCTCCACAAAGAGGTGAAGACAATGCCCTCACCTGTTCCAGATCGCCAATATGGTCCTTCCCAGCCCCCAGGCAGGAAGCCTCCACCCCAGAGGTCTCCTTGGGAGCATCTCCAGGGATGGGGCCTCCATCAGGTGCTGAAAGATCCGTGGTGAGGGGTCCAGGTACTGCCTTCAAAGGTGGTCTTCCAGCACAGTGGGATAGGGCTTCTTTTTACCCACTGGCTGAGGGGCCACCATCTGAGCCGTTTTCTGTTGTCCTGAGAGCCCCTTGGATGTCCTTCTTAGCCCCAATCTCAGGGAGAAAGAAGTTGAGGACAGGAAAACCTGGTTGAACCCCCCACTGAGGACAGGCAAGGTGTTCCTCCTGCTTCTCAGGGAAACACTAGCGTCCCACTGTTAGGTTCCCAAGGGAGCAGGGAAGGGGTGGGAGCTGCAGGTGGGAGGAGGCGGTCTTCTCTCCTGTCCTTCTTTATCCAGGGCCGTGGCTGACCTTCGTTCACCCTCCCACTTGGCCCCGCAGGACCAGCTGAAGCAGCTACAGGAGATTCTGGGCAGCCTGCGTCTGCAGGAGGAGAAGATGCGAGTGTCCCAGCACCACTTGGACCAGCAGCTCAACAGTGAGGCTCAGCAGAGCATCAGCCTCGTGGCCCAGCTGCGGGCCACGGTGGCTGAGCGGGAGGCCAAGGTGCAGCAGCTGGAGGTGAAGATCGAGCAACTCAGTATGCAGGTGAGTAGGGCGCTGGCTCAGCCCAGCATCCATTCCCAAGTCCTGGCAAGTCCATCCAGTATCCAGAGAAACCTCAGCCACCTCCACTTCTCCCCACCTGCCTTCATTTGGGCTGCGCCACGTCCTACCTGGTCCCACTTTGGCCCCCTGCTTCCATCTGGCTCCCTGGCCCATTGTGCACACACCTTTCCTCTCAAAGGGACACACCAGATTGTCTCCCTGCTCCACATAAAACCTGTCTGTGGCTCCCCATCACTCTCCGCCTCACCCAATCCTCAAGGGTTCGGGCTCCTGCCAGCTCACCCTCTCCCTCCCCAGCTGTGGCCTTCGTCCTCATGGTCCAAGATGGTGGCCACAGTGCCAGCCTTTACGTCCACATTCCAGGCAGTGGGATGGCAGAAGGGAAGCCACGCTCCTTCGTCCAGTTTGCAGGGCACCATGTGACTAGCTCCTGCTGCCCGCCCCCCTGCATCTTCTCTTCACTCCCCAATTTCCACAACTCTGGCCATGCGGAGGCCATTTAGCTCCTCCATGGCCTCACTTTCTCCCCACTCTGGGCCTGTGCACATGCCTGAAGCACACACCTTCCCTTTCCTCCCCCTCAGCCTTTAGATCTTATTAGTCAAGAGCTCCTCCAGGAAGTTCCAGGGCTCCCATTCTGGGTGATGTGCCCCTCCTGGGCACTCTCCTAACTCCCTGTACATTCCCAAGCCAAACTTTGGTCATGCTGTGATCAATTTCCTGTTTTCTCCCCCAACTTCTCCTTGAGGGGGAAAAGACCATGGTGCCTGGCCCAGGACTGAGCACACAACAGTTGCTCAGTCAATGCTCGTCTAAGGAGTGAGCTCCTGAAGATATTTTGCCTTGGCAGAGGCCTGGAAGGAACAGCATCTTCACCTCACCACTGTCCTGGCTCCAGGCACACAAAAGAAGACTGATTCTCACCTCAGAGGCCACCGGACAGCTGGGGCCAAGCACTACCCACCAGACAAGCTGGCACCCACCGAGAGTTTTCTCAGAATGGGCAGGGCTTGGGGGACATGCCAGGTTGTTTGGGGCTCACGCCAACTGGCCCACCGTTGATGGCAGCCTGACCTCCTGCAGGGGGTCCTCCAGTGCTCCTCCTTTAGCCGGCCCCACCAGCCATCTGGAAGAGGGAGGGATGGGGGAAGGTCTGAGTGTCTCCAGCTGACAAAGGCCAGTGGCCTCAAGTCACACCTGGCATTCATCCATGTGGGTGGGGCTACCTAGAGAGGTGGGCCTGTCCCCATACTTCCCCCTGGGACCTGAATGTGGAACAACTTCCTGGCCTAGTCACCCTCCTTTGGCCATGAAGCTCCCTTTCTGAAGAGAGGCATTATTAGCTGTCATTATAATGCAAGGGGCGCCTTCACCAAAACAGGCCTCGCTTTGCACTCCTGAAAAGAAGCCTCTTTCATAACCCCTGAAAGCCCCAAAATCAAGCCAAGGCCCCCTCCTGCCTTCTCCAGGCCTCTGAGCCAAAGCCCTGAGAATGGAACCCACATCTGTTCCCTGCAGTATCTTCGGAATAAAGGAGTAGGCGAGGGGTCCCGTGGGCCCGAGGTCAACCCGGCCTCTGCCAAGTCCCCCGAGGACCCAGGCCTGACCACTTCCCCGGCCTCAGCAGGCGATCACGCTGGCAGGCTTGGATCTTCTCGGTAAGAAAAAGTGGGATGGAGGGGTTGGAAAGTGAATATTAATTATTCAGAAGAAAGGATGGGAAGCCACGGGTGTAATTTTACGATGTCTGTGGTGTTGTCCTTCCAAAGTGGGGCCGGGGGGTGGGGGCTTCCGTCAGCCCTGCATCTGCGTGAAGGAGCCAGTTAGGTCTAGATATTATTACTTCAAGAGCGTTTGGTTGCAGCTCCCTGTAAAATCCTCTCCCAGCTGGCCTCGAATCTCACCTGCTTCTAGGATTCTCAAACACACCTGTGTTGGATTGTTTGAGGCTCTGATGTCCCCTGCTCCTGTCTTGTTTTGAGCAAGCAAGAGTTCTGGAAAGGAGGGCAGCAAATACACAGGGCTGCTGCAAGGGCCGGTGCTGGCCCCCTCCTCTGGCTCCCCAGTTCCCTGCTGGCCCCTGCTCCCCTCCCAGCTGGGCCCAGCCTGCCTGCCCGTGGTGATGTGCCCGTTCTGCCTTCGCACAGCTCCGTGACCAGCCTGGGCCACACACTGGTGGAACCTGCTCTCACATGGCCTTCCCCGCACAGTCCTCACAGGCCCTCACCCAGGTAGGAACCCAGGTCCCCCCACCCCCGGGCCCTCACAGGCCTTCCCATCCTTGACTGCTCAGTCGGTATTGCCATCCCATTACAAGGATGGGAAACCGAGGCCAGGCCAAGTCCAGGGACTCTTCCAAGGTTCCATAAGGACATGGAGGGTCAGGGAGGTCCAGTGCCTTATCCAACGTGATAGGACAAGCGGCTTCAGAACTAGAGTCTTGGTCTAGCGTTCCTTCCTGCTACCACAGAGTTAACACGAGGAATCTTCCAGGCCTGGAGCACAGCACCTTCCCTTGCCTCCTCTTGCGCATTGAGAGTCCATCTCTAGGGGGAGAATTTCACGTCATATGGGTTCCCACTTTCAGCCACTGATATCCCCTCAGCTCTCTGGCCCCCTCTTTGTTGATAGAATCAAGCCTTAGGGCTTAAATGGGCCCTTGTTCTTCCTGCCAGCTCACAGACAAAGGGTGGCTTTGTCCTGCCTCAGAGCCCTGTCCCGAGCCCTACCCACTGTCCACTGGAGCCATGCTCCTGCTGTCAGCTGCTTCTCCCACCCCTCAGGCAGGTCAGTTCAGGTTCCGGTCGAGCCTCTGAGGGGCCCTCTTCTCACGTTTGACTTGCTGCTGTGTGGCTCCGGCAAATTGGTCCTCCTTGGGCTGCTATTCCCCAAGAAGTGCTTGGGATACTTCTGGCCTGACATTCGGTAGCACAGGTACCTGTGGGCCAAGGCCACCCCTGCCAATGCCCCATCCAGCAGCCTGGGGTCACAAGGGCACTGGGAGAGAGGAGCCCAACTCTGAGCCTCAAGGGCCCATGCCACACTCTTCCCACACCACAAGGAAAACAGACAGGCTCTGTCACTCCGAGGTGGTTGTCACAGTAGTAGAGGCAAGAAGATGGACAAGATGCCCCCAAGGTCCCTTCCAGGCTTATGTGGCCATGACCTTTGCACTCCACAGGGATACAGGAGCCGACGTGCCCTGGGCTGCCCAGACTGCTGGTTCTTAAGCTTGTTTCTTCCACCACACACAAATATTTACTGAACCCAGCCGTGTGCGGGCCCTGCCCTCACGGAGCCTACAGGGCTCTCCTGTCAGTGACAGGACAGACGCTCACGGGGTGGGAGTGACCCCAGAGAGTGTGTCTGTCAGGGCTGGCATGGCGGCTCTGATGGGGTGCCTGGGAGGCAGGCGGGGCAAGGGGATCAGCTCCTCCCCCACCACGTGAGCTCACAGGGGTGACCGGCGCAGGGTTCCCCGCTGCGCTGTGCACACGAAGCAGCTGAGGATCTGCCAGGTTGGATGCAGGTTCTGATCCCGCAGGTCAGATCCTGCAGGAAATGGGATCCTGCAGTTCCAACAAGCTCCCAGGTGATGCCACAGTCACTGCTTCCAAGACCACACTGAGCGGCAGGGCCTTAGCGTATATTTAGGAGCCAGAAAATGGAGGAGCCTGTAGTCCTCAAAGCCCATCTCAACCAACCCCTGTCTAGAGGGAGGACTGCGGCCCCGCCCTCCCCATGTCCTGTGATTCTGGAAGAGCAAGTCAGCATCACCGGGGTCTCCCTGGGAAGGGTGAGGGCAGAGCAGAAAGCAGCTTGGCACTCGCACCTGGGCTCTGGGGGCTTGTGGGGGGGGCAGAGCTCACCTTGGGTCCCAACCCCAGCCAGGTAAGGCCCAGTGGTGAGGCGGGAACCGGTGATGGGCTGGATCAGGGCTGGAGAAAACTGACCAAATTATAAAGCAAGTGTCCAGGGTCCAGGAAAGTGGACTGGGCTTGGGGCCATGCCAGGAGATACAGGAGGGCCAGGACAGGCTGACAGGGAGACAGAGGCTGGGCCTACCTGACACTGAGAAGGGCGGTCAGGTCCCAGGCCACACAGGTTCCCAGGGCACCCCCAGGTCCCCAAGAGCCAACTTCCATAGCCACCAGGCTAATTCCAGGCCCCTACAGGGACTGGATGGACAAAGGTGCTGATGAAACTATAGCCCTGCTGGGGTCTGGCTTTGGAGCCAGCTAAGTGAGGTCTAGAGACTTCAGCAGGGCCCGGAATAGTAAATTGAGAAGAAGCCAGCAGAAGAGGCCAGGAGGGGCTGGATTGGCTTCTTCTCTCTGGCTCCCTCTGAGGACCCGTGAATGTCCTTCCAGCCCCTCCCACCACCACAGGGATAAGCATCTCTTCAGGTAACCCTTAAATGACCTCTGCCCGCACCTTGGTCCCCAGGTTCTCGGACTCCCCAGAACAAAAAGCCTGGCAGACACAGGTGACAGAGTTCAAAGCCCTATGGCAGGCCGCTGAGGTGGAGCGTGACCGGCTCGCCGAGTTTGCCACCATTCTGCAGAAACGGTAACACCTGGCGCCAGGGATGCACTCTCACGGGCCTAGGTGGGCTGAGGGTGGGCAGCCTGGCCCAAGGGCATCCCTCTTGGACAGAGGCCAGGCCGCGTCCATGACTGGGTCCACCTCACTGGTGAGTCTGGCTCCCACAGTGTTGGCCCCGGGCATTCCCAGCCACATCTCACGTGACCCTCAAGTGCCCCTCAGTCTCGGGGACCTGTTGTCACACTTGTGGTTTGCCCTGTCCTACGTGCCCCCCGGTAGGACAGTTGCATGCAGGTGGCTGTGAGGTGGGCATCTCAAGGGAGGGACTCTCTGCAGTAGGTAAATCAGTCAGATCAACTCACCAATAATGAAGATCTAGGATGAGCATGGCACTGCACTCGGTGTCACTGGCGGCTTTGGCGGGAAGAAGTCCCAGGCTAGACTGAGGTCTGGAATTACAAAGAGGAAGAGAGCCACTGATAGATGGGGAGCTGAGACTTCCTTGGTTGGGGGAGGAAAGTATGTGGCCCAAGGCAGTGGACCAGGGGGTTTGGTTTCCTCCAAGGGGTTGTTGACAGATTTCTATTCAGATAAATCAGTGTTCCTCGCTCAAGTGACCCTTTTGGCAAGAGCTGTAGGTGCCCAGGCCAACACATGGCCCAGCCATGTGACCTCCGCACTGAAAAATATAAAGGACACCACTGAATGTCTGCCTGAACAGGCCGTATCACATGTCAGTCAGGGCTCTTTGGTGACAGA
Organism: Hyperoodon ampullatus; assembly: GCF_949752795.1. Taxonomy (NCBI): domain Eukaryota; kingdom Metazoa; phylum Chordata; class Mammalia; order Artiodactyla; family Ziphiidae; genus Hyperoodon; species Hyperoodon ampullatus. The sequence goes on along the minus strand of NC_136923.1, from coordinate 46,652,998 downwards.
CAATAGAAACCAATTCTGGCTAAATTAAGGGAAAGGAGAGTGTGGGAAGGTGCTGGCCGACTCCAAAGTACTGCCCTCCTTTGCAGGGCAGCAGAGGAGCCCAAGAAGATCCAGGGACCTTGGTAGCAGGAACCCTTGAGTGGTCTCTCCTGGGCCACTGGAACGATGTAAGCCCAATGGCTTTCAGTTCTTGTGCCAGCGGGTTCTAGGAGAGAAGGTCTAGCTGGCCTGGGGTGGCTCACACGTCCAACCCTGGACATAGGTCAGGCACCCTGACTGGAAGGACCTCCAGGTGCTGACATAATGGAGGAGGGGTGGGAATTCCCTGGCGGCCCAGTGGTTAAGGCTCCGCACTTCCCCTGCAGGGGGTGTGGGTTCAATCCCTGGTTGGGGAACTAAGATCCTGCATGCCATGCAGCGCAGCCAAAAAGAAAAAAAAAAAATGAAATGGAGGAGGGGCAGCTTGCCAAAGGGAAAGATGGAGTACAGTCACCCAAAGAGCTGGGGTGCTGGGATGGCCACTCCCTAAGCAGTGAGGAGTGATCAGCTTTGATTTCTTTTCAGTAGAAAAGAGAGGATATGAATTTCAGACATGCTCAAGCAAATGAGAAAAAGTAACATTAATTCTTTTTCTGTCACTGAAATATAATGGAGGGCTTCCCTCCATTATATTATATGGTACAGTGGTTAAGAATCTGCCTGCTAATGCAGGGGACACGGGTTTGAGCCCTGGTCTGGGAAGATCCCACATGCCGCGGAGCAACTAAGCCTGTGCACAACTACTGAGCCCGCATGTCACAACTACTGAACCCCGTGTGCCTAGAGCCCATGCTCCGCAACAAAGAAACCACCGCAATGAGAAGCCCGTGCACCGCAATGAAGAGTAGCCCCCGATCGCCGCAGCTAGAGAAAGTCTGTGCGCAGCAACGAAGACCCAATGCAGCTAAAAATTAAAAATAAATAAATTACTAAATAAATAAAAATTAAAAATATATATATAATGATAGTACAAGCCTCTAGCCTATCCAATAGAAGAAACATACCCAATTATGACTTTCTCTCCCAATTCCTTTGAGTTTCTTTTTTTTTAAATTAATTAATTAATTTATTTTGGCTGTGCTGGGTCTTCGTTGCGGTGTGGGGGCTTCTCCAGTTGCGGTGCAGGCTTAGTTGCGGTTTGTAGGATCTTAGTTCCCTGACCAGGTATCAAACCCCGGCCCCCTGCACTGGGAGCACAGAGTCTTAACCACTGGATCACCAGGGACGTCCCTCCTTTGCGTTACACCTGAGTTTTGGGGCAGTGGATTTGTGCATCAAGGTGACTTGGTTATCTACTGCTGCACCATCCCAAACCCAGTGGCCTCAAACACGATGGTTTATTCTTTCTTACCATTCTGTGGGTGACCTAGGTAATTCTGCTTCACATCATGCCACCTGGATCACTCACATGCCCCGTTCAGCCAGCTCAGCAGGGGCACCTCCATTCTCCTGTATGTGGCCTCTCTCTCCATGTGGTGCCTCATCTTCCAGGGCCTCTGGGATGAGGGTGGGGCAAGCAAGGCACCTAGGGCACAACATTAAAGAGACACTCACTCTCAGAGTCATGCGTGTGTGATTCTCGGCTGATACCCTAGAGCTTTGGGGGAACTGAATTTTATTTAGTTTTCATTAGTTTTTACTTGAATAGCTACATGTGGACATGAGGCTGCAGCCACTGTGTTGAGCAGCTCTACTCCATCATGTTCTACCATATTTCATGGTGTGAATATGTTACCCTTCATGTGGTCTTTCCCCTGTTGATGGACCTTTAGGTTATTTTAGTCTTTTGCTTTTGCAAATAAGTTTCAAGGAACACGCTTGAACAGGTTGTGTTAGTAGCCGTATACTATGCTGGCATACAGTTTTGTGTTGGTAGTTGTATTCTTTTCAAAATTGTTACCATTCTGTTCCTTCTTGACTCTTCACCAAGGTGGGAAGAACACTTCCTCCAACACTGCACGTACATGTCCAGGCTTCCACTCTGATTTGCATGTGTGTATGTACGTATGTAATCCTTTGCTTAGGTGAGATCTCTTGGGACAGTCCTGGCCTTCTAGCTGAGACTTCAGTATCACAGAGGTCTGAAATGCCATGCCTAACCACAAGAAGAACCTTAGCCCCAGCCTCGGTGAAATTAATCAGATCCTTTAGTGAAATAACCAAATAAAAAGTTCTTCAAGGCCCATGAATTCATGACAGGCATATAGAGAATAATAATAATAACAAACGGAAAGCAATCACTAACTCCAGGAAAAGCAAGCAAATAAGAAAGAAAATGTAATCATGAGTATACTGCCTATCTGAATAATCGTCCTAATGTAATCGTCCCCTGTGGTAGACAGGATTTTGTCTGCAGTGCCCTTCACCCCACTCTTGTGCCTCTGAATACTTTATGTTATATGGTAAAAGAGACTCTGCAGATGTAATGATAGTTATGGACCCTGAAATAGGAAGATTATCCTGGATTACCAGGTGGGCCCAATCTAATCACTTGAGCCCTTAAAAGCAGAGAAATTTCTCCAGCCTGGGCCAGAGAGATGCTTCAGAAGTTAAAATCAAAGCATGAAAAGGGTATCTGGCTGGCTTTGAAGATGGAGGGGGCCAAGTAGCCTCTAAAAGATGAAAGTCACCCAGCTAACAACCAGCAGGAAACAGGGATTTCAGTCCTTCAGTTGGAACTGAATCCTTCCAACAACTTGGATGAGCCTGGAAGCAGATTCTCCCCTAGAAACTCCAGGTAAGAGCCCAGGTCAGCCAACACCTTGATTTTCTGAACCACGGAGCGATAAATCTGTGGTGTTTTAAGCTAAGTTTGTGGTAATTTGTTACATCAGCAATAGAAAACTAATACACCACCTAACACTAATGGAGCCAAAAAATGGTAATATAACTACACTGGGAGGTGGAGAGGCGATTCTGTTTGGCAAGGAGAGAGTACTAAAATAAAACTAAGTTCTCATGTTGCCTGACAGGAAGTCAAAAGATTATATTTAAGACTTAAAAAATAGCAGCATAAGCATTTGTAGAAATATGGCAGTAGTGGAAGAAACAGCTAAAAGCGGTAGAAGTGGTTGCTTCTGGAGAGAAGAAATTGGGAGTGAGGAGGGGTGGGGAGAGGCTGTGTGTTTTTTTGTTTTTTTTCATTTTAAGTCTTGGAGAGAATGATATGGTTTTAAACGCACATTCCTATATTACTGCAATAAAAATCAGGAAGAATGAGTCCCATGCCCACTGGTGTAAGGTGTGCCCACCCCTCTGAGAGCCTGAGCAGGTGGCGTGCCAGGGCTTATGGCAGCCCCTGCTCTCTCATCACCAGGGTGGAGGAGGGCAACAGCAAGCTTCTGGAGTCAGAGAGGAAGCTGCAGGAGGAGCGGCACCGCACCGTGGTGCTGGAGCAGCACCTGGAGAAGATGCGCCTGGAGACTGGGAGGACGTCAGCTTCTCGGAGAGCAGCCCCCAGGAGCACAACAGGTAGGGCTGAGGTGGGGCCGGCCCGGGGTCACATTGGGCCCACGGTGCTCTGGGGCTCCTGGTTCTGACTCGGGGGCCAGGGAGGAGAGGACACACAGCAGCAGGGGCAGGCAAAGCTCCACCCTGACGGAGGGGCTGACCGTCAGCCCCTGATTGGCTCCTCCCTCTTTCCTGAGCTCCTTACCTTTCAAGGTTGCCTGTGTCACTTATGCTTTCATCCCATTGGCCAGATCCTAATCACATGACCACACCAGCTCCAGAGGACGGTTCAGGTGTCCTAAATCAAACGGTTAGTTCTACTGCTCTAACACAGTGGTTCTTAAGGTACAGTCTCCAGACCAGAAGTGGCAGCATCTTGTGGGGCTGGGGAAGTGAGGGTGGGGGATGCCAGAACCAGAAGCCATTTCTGGGGAGGAAGAACCTTCAGTGTGAAGAGGATGAGCCTGCCTCTCTCCAACGTCCCCATCCCAACCCCTACAGGCTCGGGAGTGGAGGTGTTGCCCCCCCACTTCCCTGCTTCTCAACTCCCCAGTACTCCCCCACCCCCAGCCAAGGGCACTCAGATTTTTTCCCAGCGCAGAGATCAGAACGTTTCAGGAGGACATTCCAGAAGTAGGACACAGAGGGGGAGTGGTGCCATTCTCCCACCAGCAGGGCCAGGGCTCCAGGGACCTTCCGGGAGCTGCTGAGAGTCCAGGCTGGGGAAGGTCCTGGGCACTTAGCCCTGCTGGGCTTGCAGAAACAGGTCCCTTAGGAATGTAGTGTCTCCAGGCCATGGACTCACCTCCTGCCAAGTGGCCAGGCTCCCAACTAGGGATGGCTAAGCCACAGCAGGAAAAACCACTTTGGTCCTGTCTGGACAGGGAAGGGCAACTGCCTGGGGAGAAAGTGACCATGTGGCTTCTGTCCATGCTGGCCTGTGACATGGGAAGAGCACCACCCCTCTTGGGGGCATAGCACACCCCTCCACCTGTACAATAGGGAGCCTGATTGTGCAATGTGGTCCCCCGTGGCAGTTCCATGCCAATGGGGAAGAGAACAATAAACCAGTAAAAGATGGTAGGTCAGGTGGAGGCGGGTGCTGTGGCTTACAGCTGAGTATAAGAGGACAGGAGGTACAGAGAGCAGCTGTCTTCTACGGGGCGGCCACCCTAACTGATGAGCTGATGTCTGAGCAGAGATGGTGGAAGGGGGTGAGGATGTGGCATAGATACCAGAGGGAAGAAGTGCGAGGGCCCTGAGGTGGGCGCGTGGCTGGAGGCTTGGAGGTAGTGAGACTGGATCATGGCGAGGGGGATATGTGGTGAGGTAGGGAAGTCACAAGGTGCTGAGGAGGTGGTCCCATCACACAGGCCTTGAGGGCCAAATGTGTATTCACTGTGGCCTCACAGAGCTCTAGAGGCAAGAACTATTATCCTCACGTTACAGGTGAGGAAACCAGCTCAGAGAGGTTGATGATTTACCTGGGGCCACAAAGTAGGAAGTAAAAGCCAGGTCTGCTGGTGCCAAGTGATTTCCCCTGCGCCATGCCACCACTGAGGGCCTGTTCAGCACAGAGGTTTTCTGATGCTGTGACAGTGCTCGAGTTCCCCACCAGGTGGGCTTTGATTTCTTTTTCTGAGCACTCTTTGTCCCCTGGCCCCAGCCACGGTGGATCCCCTGTGCGTATGGATGGAGACTGCAGGTGGGGGACCCAGTGGTAAGAGGGCATCAGATGCGGTGACAGCCTAGACTCAGACTCAACATGCAGGCCAGACCTCAGGCCCAGCTGCCTTCCAGAAACTTATAAAGTGCAAATATGGAGAGAGTAGTGAGAGGAACCACTTTGGTACAAAGCGGGCAGTCAGAGCCTGGAGGAAGGCAGCCCTTGTCCTGCACCTTGAAGGAGGTCTAATGTTTCAACAAGTGGAGAAGCAGGAAGTGGACAGTTGGGGGTGGGAGAAGGAAGTGTTAACACAGGGCCATGGCCTCACCACAGAAAGTGGCTGCTGCTGCCCCACAGGTGTGCCCACCTCTAACACCAGGCACAACCCAAAGAAGAGTGAGAGGAAGGACCCACCTTCTGCCCAGACCTCCGGTGTGCCCTTGGAATCCCAGATGGAGGAGCTGACCACCAGGTGCTCCCTGCCCCGTCTTCCTGAAAGGGTGGTGTTGTCTGGGTGGAGGCGTTTTGATAGGCAGGGGGATCATGTCCCTCCCCCTTTGACTTCTGTTTGCCCAGAAGGCTGGTCCTGCTGGGTCCTGGGTTCTAGGCCTGCAATTCTGTAACTGGCCATCAGAGGGCAGAGAAACCCAGCCATAACCCTAAAGAGCCCATGGTCCCAAGAGAAGTTTTATCAAGTGTGGGTTACTGAACCCACTTTTCTCATTCGATTAAACCTTTTAAGGTCAAATGCAGTGGTGGGAAAGGGGGAACCTCTATAAATTAGTACTCATGCCTGAGGCAGCCAACATTTGGGGGAACGACTGGGTACCAGGCCCAGTAGCTATGGCTGGGCCCAGACAGGAATCCCACATGGTATTCCCCCAAGGGTCCCTGAGAGGAGTTCAGAGAGTACCCTGAGTCTGAAGAGCAGCCGAGCTGGCAGCCATTCCCAGGGCCCTCTACACGCATGCACACACACTCACGTGTGCCAGCTCAGCCGCGCTGAGCCCTCTTCTCTGTGTGGTCTAGGCTGGCCATCCAGGTGGAGGAGAACAAAATGCTGAAGGCTTCCCTAGGCAGTGCCCTCCAGGGAAAGAAGGAGGACTTCCGAATGTACCATGAGACCCTGGGCCAGGTGAAAGGGATCTTCCTGCAGGCCCTGCGGCAGCAGAAGGCGGACAAGCACTAGGATGGCGGCCCAGTGTCAGCCTGGCTGGATGGGGCAGCCTTAGGCCTTGAGAGGACGAGGCTCTATCTGAGGACTCCATCTGCTCCTGGAAGCCAACCTGGAGCAGCCAGCTGGGCCCCTTCTCCTAGAAGAGGCTCTCCAAGGGAAACAAGAGCCAACATCCCATGGCAGGAGGGCAAAGGAGAAGCCCTGGGCACGCTTAGCGATGGCAAGGGAGGAGGCCAGCAGCCTGTCGGCATCAGCAAGAGCTCTGGGATGAGAAGCCAGCTGTGAACGGACAGATGCAGTCCCTTGGGCAGGTGCTCACTGCCCTTGTCCTAGAGCCTAGCGGGGGACCCTGCATGCCCACAGGGCTCCACATGTGCAGGAGAGCCCAGAGGGCTCCAGGCTAGGAGCAACCCCCAGGCCGCCCAGCCCTGCCCCACCTCCCTCACCAGAGCATCCTCACACCCCACTCCTACCTCCATTGCTCTATCTGTGGGCATCCCCACCCTCTACAGACTTGGGGGCACCACACTCCTAGCCACCTTGTCAGCCCACCCCTTAGGGTTCTTCCTTAGGTGCAGACCCTCAGGCTTGTAATAATAATAATGATTTTCATGATCACCACAGCTCCCAGTGAGTGGGCACCTACAGTGGAAACCTGACCCCATCTAGACCTCTAGTAGCCCAGGGGGTTGTCACCCTGTTTTACAGATGGAGAAACTGAGGCTCACAGAAAGACACAGAGCTAATATTTAACCCAGGCCTGCCTGCCTGCAAAAGCCAGGGTCCTCCAGCAGATCCGATTACCCAGGGTGGGCGTGCCTACCCACTGCTGGGCAGCTCTGTCCCCCTGCCAGCTGCTCCAAGAGGCACCTCTTTTTGCTTCCAAAAGGCTGCAGCTGGTGGGTGCTGGTGGCAGAGGGCAGAGGTGGGGCCAGCTTGGAGCTCTGGGCAGGGGGATTTTGAGGCAGTGGGTCCAGGCGAAGGCATAGTGTACCTGCCTCACCACAGCACAGGGGTGAACTGAGGGGGCTGCTGCAGGAGAGCCCCCAGGCCCCTCCGTGACTGCCGCAGTGTCACTCCTCTCAACTGCAGTTACTGCCATGGGGAGGGGTGGCTCCATGGAGGGTAGCCACACACACCGACCCCAGACACCCTGGCCACACCTGTGCACACAGGGGCCCACACAAAGACACAGATGCACACAAATACCTAGACTCAGGAGCATGAATCATATGTAGACACACATGTGCCAGCAGACAGTGCTGACTCCACACTCACAGGCCCTGCCTGGCCATTTCCCTTCACATGGGATCAGAGAAAAACTTCCTTCACAGGAAAACTGAGGACCCTTTCATCCTGATGGCCTTCACTACACTTGCTGGGGGTCTCTAGACCTGTCACCCCATGCAGGGTTGGGGCTCCGAGTAGGGGGGCCAGCATGGAGTCCCTCCTCAGCCCCATCCCCGAGGAAGGGCTCGAGCAGACAGGGTCCCAGAAGCCCCAGGTAGCTTCCCCCATAGAGAGGGTTCACGGTATGTATGCCGCATTTGTGAGTCGCTGCACAAGTGACACAAGTGACCGGTCTTCACGAGCAGGAATGTGCATCTACACACACACACACACACACACACACACGTGTGTGTGAGGAGGAGCCAGCTTAGAGCAGGTCTGCTCCATTCCCCCAGCAGAATCCCTCTTCAGGACTCACTGAGTTAAAAGGTGCCAAGTGCTAGTGCAGTGGCTGGCACACAGTAGGTGCTCAAAAGACATCAGCCCACAGTATCACCTCTATTAGTTCCACAAATACTTGTTGAGCAATTACCCTGCCCTAGGCAAGGGGGTGCCAGGTGAGGCAGACTCAGTCCCCGAGCTCCTGGAAGCCCCAGATCAGCTGGGGAGACAGATTCCCAGGCCACCATCTACCGAGCCAGCTGGCCATCAAGCAGTCATCGAGTGCCAACTGCATACCAGCCTCTCCAGGCCTGTGAGGGGCCCGGAGGCGAATCTGACTTGCTGCTGCGGCCTTCAGGGAGCTGCTTGTCTGGTCAGAGAGGCATGGGAAATAGAGCGCCGCGACGGGGCGGGATGGGTTGGGGGTATGCAGAGACGGAAAGCCGCATCTCAGAGCCTCCCACCTTTCCTGCTGGCTTCCGGGCTCAATGCCCAGGTCTGGGTGGGGTGAGGGCTGTCCTTCCAATCTCCCTGCGGTGTGGGTGGGGGGAAGGCTCAGGAGAAGAAAGGGTTGTCAGAAGGACCAAGGGCTGGGGCCCTGAAGGATCTAACTCAGGTGGGCCAGGCACGGAGCGCGGCAACCTGGTCTGTCCAGGTTAGTGCCTGTGGCCCCTCCTGAGCAGCACCACCTGTCTCTGCGGCCCTGAGGAGGACCTCCCAGCCCTCAGGCAGGTGGGCAGCAGGTGGGCTGGACCTGCCTTTCACAGATGGGAACACTGAGGTCCCTACCCAGAGGCACAAGGTGGTGGGAACGGGAGACAGGTGCCTGGAGAGTGGACGAACAGCAAGCAGTGAGGCCGGGGGTGGAGGCGCCTCACGTGAGGACTCTCCCTGGCTGCACCCCAGGCTGTGGGCCTGGGCGCTCAGGTTCCCACACTGACAGGTGAGACCCGGCTGAGCCATGGGTGTGGCTTGGCCACTGTCCCCTTGGGGGCCTTTGGGGCACCACAGCTGAATTGGACAAGGCTGCAGCCTGGCTCAGGCTGATTCAAGCCCCAAACACGTCCCCATGTTCCTGCGCCCTCCCCTGCTCTCAGGAGCCCAGGTCAGGGCGGCCTGCAGCAAGAGGGCTCCTCTGGGCCCTCACATCCGGTGGCCAGAACTAGCCTCCCCATTCCCTCCTCCAGCGAGCTCACGGCCACCCCACAAGGAAGTCTCTGCCCACACACCCCCTCTCCTGCGCACACACACACACACACCATAAACAACATAGCACACACACTTTCCCCGACTTTTTACTTTGAGCAACAACAAGAAACAAATGAAAAGGACTTTGAGACTTGAGAGAATCGGCCCCCTGCCCATCTTTCCCAGTAGCCCTCGCTGGTCTTAGCCCAGTCATTTCCTGCCCCTCGTTCTGTGGGCACCAGGTGCCCTCCCCTCACCACCCCTCACTCGGGGGAAGCTGGCCTCAGGCTGTCCAGCCCCAGGTCCAAGGGGCCTCCCTAGCCCTCTACCCACCTGCCATCCCCACAAGCCAAGCTCCCTACAGACCCCACCGCATGCGGCCCGCCTGGTGGACCCCTCCTCCAGCTGTGTGTGAGTGCTGCCCGTCTTGGCCTCTGGAGCGAGGGGTCTCAGCCTAACAGCCTCTCTTTATGAGCAGTTCAGTGAGCCAGGCCCTGGCCACGGAGTGAGCCGTCGAATCCCCCCAAGAGCCCAGTGAGGTCAGGGCCGGCAGTGTGCCCATCTACAGATGAGTATCTGAGGCTCAGAGAAGTGGGTTGCCAGCAAGGCGGAGCTCAGGCTCAAGCCAGCTGGCTGTACCTGTGCTCTTAACGGTGAAGCCAGACCACCCCGTCCGCCTCCCAGAGCCATTCTCTTGGAGCCTCATGAGGGCACCAGCTGCATGGCCGGCTCAGGCTGGTCTCAGCCAGCACCAGGTGTGGGTGAGCTGGGTTCTTGCCCCTGCAGGGCAATCAACTCCAGAAGCTCATACGGCTGACCCAGTGACTTCACCTAACCTCCTGTTCGTCAGTTTCCTCTTCTATCATCCGGGGAAAATGGTAACAACCACTTCCCTAGAGGTTGTGGTGACATTAAAAAGAGTTAATCCAGGTATAGCCTTAGAACTGTGATTAACTTATTTCTCCTCTAACAACCATTGACTCTACCTCAGGACTCTACTCAGGTGCCCCACCTCCTCCAGGAAGCCCTCCCTAACGCCCACAGTCTGGCTCAGGCACACCCCCTCCCCGACGCTGGCCTCCTCTAGCACCCATGATCCATGACTGCAGCCCGCACGCAGCCCCTCCAGTGCAGTAATCACCATTCATGCTTCTCAGAGTCAGGGACCTGCCGTGCAGGCCTCCGTGTCACTCTGTGGGGAGTGTGTGCTGAGAGGAAGCTCAGCGCCTCCAGGTATTGTGGGAAGGGAGGGCACTCTCCCTCCCAGGCCTTGCTCAGGCCCCGGAAGTGCCCCTGCTGTGGGTCGGGGTAGGAGAACACTTCTTCCTCCTCTAGTCTCCGCTGAGCCTATGACTGGGCTCAGAGGGTCAGCACGGGCTCCAGGACCTGTCCTGTGACTCATTATAGTCACACAGCTCCCTCTACCCCCCAGACCCTGCCCCCCATGCACATGCATAAACAGGCCCTCACAGACTCTGAGATCCTCATCCCAAAGGACCCCAGAGTGGCTGGATCCCTGGGTGGCACTGGCCTTGGGGAGGTTGTGAGGGACCCTGGCACACTGCCCACCATGGAGCTCCGAGGTCCTGCATCCAACCATGCATCCGTCCAACCAGCTGGGCTCTGAGGCCACGGTGGGGTGGCCTTCAGGATACCCCTCTGCATCAGGTAGTCTGGGCTGAGGCCTCAGCTGCCCCTTCCCAGAGTGAGGGCCCTGTCCCCCGACTCCTCTCCCCCAGAGGAGTCCTGGTTGCTTAGGAACACTGCTGTCTGCCTCCACCCTGCCGTGGAGAGGATGCCAGCCACTCCAAGGACCCACTAAAGTGACCCTGCTAGCTCCCCTCCACCTGGTCAGCTCCCTATGGGACAGGGCTGGGGTACAGGGCCCACATGTCTCTTGCCAGTTACAATCTCACTAGGCAAGTCAGTCCTCCCCCAGGCACCGATGCCTGGCCAGCCAGGATTCTCTGCATGATGAAATGGACCAGGGCAGGGGGCTAGGTGGGCGTGCCGTGGGACAGCCGTTGGGAATTCACATGTAAAGGTGTGCGCTGGAATTCATGGAGCTGCACATGAAAGTGTGTGCATGGTATGAGTGTGTGTCTGCATGGCGGGGGCAGAGCTCACAAGCCTGGAGAGGCCAGCAGGGGCCACCTGGAAGGTCTCCTGGAAGAGGAGAGTCCTGGCCAGCAGTGAGAAGGAGACACAGGCTCTAAGGACCTGGGGAGGCAGGTCGAAGTGAGGTCCAGGTGTCCCTGTCTGAGCCTATGCCAATGGCCACCCCTTCTGCCCCTCCCCAATCCTCCCTGCAGCTCCCTGTGGCCAGCAGCTCTGCAGCACTGCTCCACTTCACGCAGCTCCGCTCCAGAAAGGCCACCTCCTCCCTGCCCTCCTCCTCCCCCACCCCTCCTGCTGTCACCACTCACCGTTCACAGCCTCCAGGGCGTGGGGACCCCAGGGCTGGACACACCGCACCGGGGCCCCAGAACCCAGCTGGTCGGACGGTCGCACGGTCGGACGCAGGACCCCAGAGCCCCGAGGTGGGCAGTGTGCCAGGGTCCCTCACAGCTTCCTCAAGGTCAGTGCCAGCCAGGGATGTAGCCACTACGGGGTCCTTGAGACCTGTAGAGCCCACCCCAGGCCCCTCATCGCAAACCTCAGGTCCCAAAGTGGGGTTTACTCCAGGTGTACCTCAGGCGGGCAGGTCAGTGGGCAGGGGGCACTCCTCTGTCCACAGGCTGGCCCAGGTCTGGGGGTCTATCAGGAGAGGTCGCAGGCTGGGGGCCAGCCCTGGCCTTGTTCACAGAGGCCTCACAGGGGACACCCGGCACCCGCCATGGGGAGCTAAAATTGGAAAGTGGCGAGTGGGAGGCAGCTGACAAAGCTATTTCGCAGGCTCTTCTCCGTGCTCCGGTTTCAAGCTTCTGCTCCCTTAACCCGATCCTCAGGGCCTCCCTACCCCCGCCCGGCCCGTGGGGAGGTGCCTCAGCCCTCAGGCCAGCCGTGTAGAAGTCAGCTCCGGCAGGCCGCTGGTAGGGGCAGGGGCAGCGGACAGTCTTCTCCGATCAGAGACTGCAGGGGGGCTCACTGAGAACACTCAATCCTGTCCCTGGTCTGCTGTGTGACCTTGACAGGTCCCTGCCCCTCTCTGGTCCGTGAGCCCTCCATCTGTGTAATGGGGAGAATGCCGACTGTGGCGGCCCAGGAGAGCTGGTTTCAGAATTGGTGAGGGAGATTTAGAGGATCTGGGGCAGGAGAGAGGGCCATGCCAGCCATCTCTTGCTCAGCCCAGCCTGAAAGGATGCCCAGACATGTTCTTCCCTTCAGTTTGGGCCCTGAGTCTGCCACCCATGCGGCCCTTGGGAAGGCCACGGGTCAGGCTGGAGCAGGATAGAGAGGGCACAGGTGCTAGCTTAGGTCCCAGGGATGACCCAGGAGGACTCCTGGGGATAAGCTAGGCCCTGGCAGGAGGGAGTGGCCAGGCTCACCCTGAGCCCAATACTGGTCAGCACCTTGGGCAGCGGCCAGCACACTCCCTGGTGTCTGCCTGGCCCAGCCTAGCCCCACACCCACTACCCCAGGGCACTTCTTCAAGTAGCACAGCCTCCAGCCGGCATCCAGGGCCTGGATACACAGAGCACTGAGAGAGTGGGCAGGTGTGGCCACGGACACAGGCAGGAACAAGGGACGTGGCAGGCTGGGGCTCAGGGGCTGGTTGGCGTAATGGGGGTCAATGAGAAGCTATAGGCTGAGTGAGAGAGATGGAGGTTTGGTGCTGGGGTAGGACCTGGGGAGGTCACGGGAAGTAAAGGCAGCTCAGGAGGGTATGGAATCAGAGAAAGGGGCCTGGAGGGGGCGGTGGTGGTTTGTCAGGAGTTGAGAGAGACTTACTGAGGGGAGTGGGAACCCTGGGGGCCAGAAATATGATGGAGGTGATGCAGAGGGAGTTTCTCCACAAGAAAGTCATCTGAGACCTTGGAGGAGCAGTTTGAGCAGAGGGTGGGGACCGGTCCACCTGAAAGGTATGGAGGAGTGAATGAAGGCGAAGAAGGCAGGCTGAGAGTGAAGACAATGCTTTCAAGAGCCTTCAGTGGGAAGGGCGGGGGCGAGAGCAGCAGCTAGGACGGGGCACCAAATGGCAGGGGGCCTGGGAGGAGTGGGAGACGGGCGGGGAGAATGATGGCATGAGATGCCCAAGGGGCTGTCTCTCTTCAGAATGGGGACCCCATCACCTCAGTGGGGACCATGAACTGGGCTAGGCAGGGCCGGGGGGCAGCAGTGCCCTCACCCAATCTGTCTCTCTCAGCCCCATCCAGGCTATGGGCATCAAGACAGCCTTGCCCGCGGCAGAGCTGGGCCTGTACTCCCTGGTGCTGAGCGGGGCCCTAGCCTATGCTGGCCGGGGCCTCCTTGAGGCTTCACAAGGTAACAGCTGGGCCCCGGGACAGAGGGGTGGGACCATTCTTCCGCTGGGGGTCTCAGGGCTCCACCCAGCAAGGCCAGAAACTTAGAGGCTCCAGACTCAAGGGCAGTCCCTAGGCCTTGGGGCTGGGGGGTTGAGTCAGATGCAGCCACAGGGAGACTCAAATGCAGAAGCACTGACAGAGACCTGGACAGAGCTAGAGAAAGAGAGAGAGAGAGAGTGTGTCTCAGACACTCAGGGGTACAGAGACCTGACCCCAGACACACAGTGAAACCCAGAGAGAAGCAGAGGCAGAGAGAGACCCAGACCCTCTCCCCTCCCCCCAGGGTGGCATCAGCCTTGCTGTAGAGGCAGGTGTGGGTGTGAAGCGCCCTGAGACCAGACTCTGTTCTCAGGTGGGGCCCACAGGAAAGCCTTCCGGGAGTCTGTGCGACCCGGCTGGGAGTACATTGGCCGGAAGATGGTAGGTCCCTCGCACCCCAGGGTCCCTGACCGGGGTCTCTGATCCCTGGCCCATCTCTCCTGTCCCAAACCCTTCCCCGCTCTCCCCTGTTCCCAATGGTCCCACATAACAGAGGGCTCGCAATGGGGAAGGTCTCTGGCTTGAATTTTCAGCATCTTCAGTTTCTCCACTGGCCCCTCCTCTGTCCTCCTGGGGCCAAATCAAGCCTGCCTCAGACCCTGCTCATTTAGGAAACAAACCGAGACGGGCTTCCGCAGGGCCTCCAGCACCATCCTCCCCAGGAACAACGCGATAATGGTGGAATGTCAGGCAATGTGCTGGACAGAGGGGGAGCTCGGAGCAGCAGGGCGGCCCACGTGGTGCCCCTCATTCCTCTCTACCTACCTTCCTGGTACTTCCCTCAGAGGGGAAGGCAGGGACCTCAGCCATTGCTCTCCTCTAATGCACAAGAAGACTCTGGGGGCAGGGAAGGGGTTGAGACTCTGACCAGCCCAAGTGCCAGCCCACCCTGCCCCCGCCCCACCTTAACCTGCCTGGGCCTGCCCCAGGACGTGGCTGACTTCGAGTGGGTGATGTGGTTCACCTCCTTCCGCAACGCCATCTTCTTCGCTCTCTCCGGACACGTGCTGTTTGCTAAACTCTGCACTATGGTTGCCCCCCAGGTGAGCTGGACCTGAGCACCACCACCCCCGCCTCCCCCTCCCCCTCAGCTACAAGGGTTGCGGGGAAGCCATCCTGGGCTCCTACCTCCGTTCACATGGAGAGGTAGACGAAGCCTTCTCCCTGTCCACAGCTCCGCTCCTGGATGTATGCTGTGTACGGGGCCCTGGCGGTGGTGGGCACGATGGGCCCTTGGTACCTGCTGCTGCTGCTTGGCCACTGCGTGGGCCTCTATGTTGTCTCACTCTTGCACCAGCCCTGGCTCTGTCTCGGCCTCGGCCTGGCCAGCCTTGCCTCTTTCAAGCTGGACCCCCTCATCTCCTGGCAGGTATACACTGGGGCGGGGCAGGGGTGGAGGGTGCAGGGATAGGACCCCAAACCTCTCACCCCATCCAAAACGTTTGCCTCCTAAGTCTCCCCAAGCATTTCCTTCACTTTCCCACCCGTCTTCAAGCCTTCGACCACGGAGCATGCTCTGCCCACAAGGTGGTCGCCTCCACCGCAGCAGAGACATGTCCAGCTCCTTCCCTGCTCTGCCCTAGCACTTAACATGAAATTGGCCCTCGGTGGCCAGTGTTGACGGGCGCTGGCAGAGAGGGAGATGGCAGGA
The DNA here is from genome assembly GCF_949752795.1 of Hyperoodon ampullatus. Lineage (NCBI taxonomy): Eukaryota > Metazoa > Chordata > Mammalia > Artiodactyla > Ziphiidae > Hyperoodon > Hyperoodon ampullatus. The sequence continues at coordinate 46,637,651 of NC_136923.1, read as the reverse complement.
CCAGGCTGGGCCCCTGCAGGAGGCTGGGTGGGCTTCCCAGAGACAAGGGGCACCCTGGTGAGCCGGCGGCCTGTTCTCTCCCATCCAGAGCGGGTTTGTAACAGGGACTTTTGATCTTCAAGAGGTGCTGTTTCACGGGGGCAGCGGTTTCACGGTGCTGCGTTGTACCAGCTTTGCGCTGGAGAGCTGTGCCCACCCTGACCGCCGCTACTCCCTAGCTGACCTGCTCAAGTACAATTTCTACCTGCCCTTCTTCTTCTTCGGGCCCATTATGACCTTTGACCGCTTCCACGCTCAGGTGAGGGGACACCCTGTGGGCTCCCAAGACAGGACTGCGTCCCCCCCGGGCGGAAGTGAACCCCCCTCAGGCCCCAGAGGGGCCCGTGTCTCCACTCTCAGGGTTGCCAGGACGAAGCCGCGTCTCCCCTCACCCTCGCATCCCCAGACAGCTAGTTCGGGACTCACCGCTCAGACAGGGCTCTTCGCGCAGGTCTTGCCTCCCCCACTCAGACACTAGCCGTCCCTCAGGTGAGCCAGGTGGAGCCGGTGCGGCGAGAGGGCGAGCTGTGGCGCATCCGGGCCCAGGCGGGCCTCAGCGTGGTAGCCATCGTGGCCGTGGACATCTTCTTCCACTTCTTCTACATCCTCACCATCCCCAGTGACCTCAAGTTCGCCAGCCGCCTCCCGGACAGCGCCCTCGGTGGGTGTGCGCCGGGCCCAGAACAGGGATGAGGACGGGGCCGCCACTTCAGAAGGACGGACCCTCTGCGCCCCAATGGCGGCGGAGTCACAGCTGGGGAAGCTGGCGCCCCGGGGGACAGCACCTATCGCAGGGTGGGGGAGCGGGGATTTAGCCTTTGAAACGCGTGGGACTTGGAGGTAGGTTTGCCCCGTGAGGGCCCGGAGTGGTACCCGACAGAGGCCGCCCACCTCGCCGGGGCCTGGGGCTGATTTAGGGTCTCCGCCGGGTCAGCCCCTCCCCCCAGGACGTGGGGGCGGGGCCTCCGTGGGGGCGGCCGGGGCGCAAGGACCTCCCCCCCCACCAGCTTGGGAGAGAGTGTCCGTAGGGGAGGGCAGGGCTCAGCGCCTCCCCTGGATTTGGGAAGACCCGGGGCGCGGTGGGGGACGGGGGGAAGGTCAGTGTGACGCCCCCCGGGCCGTGACGACCCCTTGTCCCCAGCTGGCCTAGCCTACTCAAACCTGGTGTACGACTGGGTGAAGGCGGCCGTCCTCTTCGGCGTCGTCAACACCGTGGCGCGCCTCGACCACTTGGACCCGCCCCAGCCTCCCAAGTGCATCACAGCGCTCTACGTCTTCGCCGAGACGTGAGTGCGAGGTCCGGGGACTCGCCTCCGGGATCCCCACCTCCCCTTCGCCTCTTGCCCCAAGCCCCGGAGCTCGGCTCCTGGCTGATTCCCACCCGTCTGCTCTCCTCCCACAGGCACTTTGACCGTGGCATCAACGACTGGCTTTGCAGGTGAGTTGGGGTGGGGTGGGATGTCACAGCCATGCCCCAGGTGGCTGAGCAGGGCCGTGGCCAGGTGGGTCCACGTCTTCAAAGATCATCCCTGGGCCAGAGGAAGCAGGGACAGAGGGAGGAGGTCATGGCAGAGGTCGAAGTGAAAGACAGAGGTTTGGACTTGGGTGGGGCCCCTGGAGGTGAGAGAAATGGAGTGGAGACACACAGCAGGCAGCCTGGACAGCACTTGGCCGTGGATTGAGGGCATCAGGAAGGAGAGGGCGATGACTCCCAGGAAGTCCTGTGCCCGGAAGGACTCTGGTTGAAGGAGCCGGCAGAAGGGCCTGAAAGGAGCTCTCAGAGCAGCAGGAGAACAGGCAGGACCGTGGGACACCCTGGCAGCTAAGGGAAGACCATCCTGGCATGGTAGGGGCAACTGGGTCAGATGCTGCTGGTCAAGGAAGCCAGAGACTGAGCATGAGTGTGGGTGGCATGGAGGTTCTCAGCCTTTCCCTGGAGAGGCAGGGGCAGGGAGGAGTCGGGGCTGGGGGCGTGGGGGACAGAGGAACCGCAGGGTAGTTCCGTGTGGACAGCTCCTGGAAGAAGCCTGGTACTGAAGGGGGACACCCAGAAGTGGCCGAAGTGAGAAGTGGGTGTTTTAAAGACAGGAAATAATGGGACATGCTTGGGTGCTGAGGGGAATTATTCAATAGAAAGGAGAAAGTTGGCAGCACAGGATAGAGGGGTGATTGATGGAGTGAGCTCCCTGAGAAGGCGGGGGAGGCGATGGAACCAGGCAGAGCTCTGGCTTCGGGACACGGAGGAGGAAGAAAGGCTGGTGTGGATGCAGAAGAATGGCCGGTGAGTGTGGAAAGGTGAGGGATTCCTCCTGAAAGCTTCGGTTTTCTCCATGAAGTAGGCAAGGTCATCAGCTGAGAGATGCAGGGTTGGGGGTGGAGGGAGGCACACAGATGCTGCCTCTCTCCTCCTGCCTAGATCACCACACCCATTCACACTTGCAGGAGAGATGAGGTGGAGTAGCCACTGCAGAGCCTGAGAGAAGATGCTGACCAGAGAAACCGTGGCACTGACAGCTCAAGTGGGGTTGGGGGTAGTGGATTTATGGATTCTAATATGTGAAGGTGTGGGGTTTTTCCCATCAGGGCTTCGCTTCTTGGGTGCAGGTGAGGAGAAAGTGGGTGATTGGGCTTTCCCAGATGGGTGAGAAGGAAGAAGTGAGGGAGAAGGGTTTTTAGGTTATTTGTAATGATGACTCATTGAATACAGTTAAGAAGGGTGGTAAAAATAGGAGGGGGTCACAAGATGAGGAAGGTGGGGGGAGGTCAATGAGATTGAAGAAGTGGAGCTAGGGAGTCAGGTCAGGTGGGGGGGCAGGGTGAAGCATGGGAATTAGGAAGGAGTCAAACAAGTGGTGAAAAAGTTGGGGTGTGGCCATGGGAGTGGGTGACTGAGGTGGAGTGGAAAAGAAACCATTAGTGAAATGAGGAGGTCAAGGAACAGAGAGGCTGGTTATGCAATGGGTCTTCTACTGAATTTATTTAACAGATATTTATTGAGTACCTACTACATGCCAGGTACTGTTCTAGGCACTTGGGATACAGCAGTGAACATGGCAAAGACCGTGAACTCATGGAACTTACAGCCTAGTGGAGAGAAACAGACCATAAACAGGTTAAAAAAAAAAGAGATAATTTTAGAGAGTGGTAAGTGTTATGAAGAAAATAAAAGAGCGTAATGGGGTAGAAGCTTCTTTAGTTGGGGTTCGGGTAGGCCTCTGTGAGATGAACTGAGACTTGAGTGATAACGAAATTTGGAGAAGAGAATTCCGGGCAGAGGGAACAACAGGTACAAAGGCCTTAAGACAGGAACCAGCTGTGTGTGTCTGAGTATCAGAAAGACCAGTAAGGGGAGAGCATAGTGAATGAGGGGAGAATGGTGGGTGATAGGTCAGGGAGGGAGGCAGAAACCAGATGACGTGGGATCGTCTAGCCACAGGAAGGTGGTTGAGTTTATTCTAATTGTAATGAGCTATTGCCAGGAGGGTGTGATTGTGGAAGTGAGGTGATCTGGGTTACACTCTTAAAAGATGCCTCTAGCTGCTGTGTGGACAACGGACAGTAGGGGACAGAGGCAGAAGCAGGGAGATGACTTAAGAGGCTCTTTCAATAATCTGTGTGACGGAAGATGATCGCCTGGACTAGGGTGGTGGTAGTGGAGGTGACAAGCACGTGCTCAGGACCAAGTGGAGCCCGTAGCATTTGCTGGTTTGGATGTGAGTGGAGAGGGGAATTGAGAATCCAAGATGGCACCAAGGCTCCTGGCCGGCAACTGAATGGATGGTGGTATCATTAGCTGAGATGGGAATGAAGTGGGTTTGGGCAGGGATGGGGGAGTTGGTCATTCATGTGAGGTGTCTGGTAACAGTTGGATATATGAGTCAGGAGAGAGACTGGGCTAAAGAGACAGATTTGGGGCTTGTCAGCATAGAGACAGTATTCAGAGTCTGAATGAGATCACTTGGAGAAATGAAGGTAGCTAGAGAAGACAGGAACTTCAAGGCTGAGCCCTCCACGTTTTGAAGTTGGGTAGAGGAGGAGCAGCCACCTGAGGCCCAGAGTGTTGAATGTGCCCAGGAGGATAGCGTTGAGGAAGCTGCCCCCGTTGTGTATCCTTTCCCCGTCTCCCACCTGCCTTTTCCCGCACTCCCACCGGCCCCTTTTCCCGCCTTGCCTGCAGGTACGTGTATGACCACATTGGTGGGGAGCACTCTGCGGTGATCCCAGAGCTGGGGGCCACTGTGGCCACATTTGCCGTCACCACTCTGTGGCTCGGACCTTGTGATACTGTCTACTTGTGGTCATGCCTTAACTGCTTTGGCCTCAACTTTGAGCTCTGGGTACAGAAGCTGGCAGAGTGGGGGCCCCTGGCACGAATTGAGGTGAGCAAGGAAGGTCTGGGGCTGGGTTGTCTGAGGCACTGGAGGGGGTGGTACTACTGCTCTCTGGAGTCTTCCAGCCACACTTGGCTGCCAGTCCAGAACTTTCTCACTACCACCCCACTCCGGGTTGTCGGGGCAATGGCTCCCTCTGTGGGTACCTGGCCCTCCCTTCCCTTCTGCAGGTTCGGGGGGCACCCGGGCCTGGCTGTGTTGTTCAGGCCCTGCCCTCTCTCCAGAGTTCAGTTTCCCATCTTTTAACAATGAGGGAGAGCTGACCAGGGACTCTCAGGGACACAGGCATATCCCCAGGACCCAGGTGGCCACATAGGCAAGGCCTCTGACCCGCCACGTCCTCTTTCCCCTGGGCCTCTTGCCTCACTGCCTATGTTTTCCTGGACCCAGCAGGCCTCTCTGTCGGAGCAGATGTCCCGCAGGGTCCGAGCCATCTTTGGGGCCATGAACTTCTGGGCCATCATCATGTACAACCTTGTAAGCCTGAACAGCTTTGAGTTCACAAAGCTGGTCGCCCAGCGCCTGCTACTCACAGGTGAGGGACGGGGCATACGGAATATGCCAGGTATCAACCTCAAGGACTGTGACCTCCTGAAATGTCCCCACCCCACCGCAATTCCCCAGGGACTCAGCAGGGAGGGACAGTCAAGCGGGGAGAGAAGAGTCACCGGGGGAAAGGGGAGCTGCTTCCAGGCGCCCATGACCTCTTCCCCACACAGGGTTCCCCCGGACCACGCTGGCCGTCCTGTTTGTCACCTACTGTGGTGTCCAGCTGGTGAAGGAGCGAGAGCGAACGCTGACGCTGGAGGAGGAGCAGAGGCAGGACAAAGAGAAGGCCGAGTAGGGGAGAGGGGAAGAGGGATGGGCACTGCTCAGCTCTTCCTGGGAGGGGCCTGACTGATAGAATAAAAGCCTTTTTACCGCGCTTTGGCTCTTCCCTGCCCCTTCCTCCAGCAGTCTCCTGGCTCCCTGTCCAGGCCGGATGAGGAGCTGGAGGTTCAGGGAGGGGGCTCAAGCTCTTGGCGCAAACAGAACGTGTAGGAGACACACATGGAGGGCAGAGACCACCGACCTTGGCAGCCCAGCAGCTGAACACGGAAGCCCCAGGTCTTCAAACCACCTGGTCACTGACGCTTGGAGCACCTGATCCCAGACCCCGAGCTGCTTGCTCAGAAGGCACTTTATTCTTCTTACAGGAGACTTACCCAGGCTGCAAGGTGCACTCGATGGGGACCCTCCCCACCTGACAGGCGAGGAGACTGAGTTCTATGGGGAGTTTACGGGCACACACAGCCAGGCCGGGGCTGGGCCAGGATGCAGCCTGACCACCCCCCGAGGTTCTGCCTCATGGACCAAGAACACGGGGGATATGGAGACACCGGAGAGGCCAAAAGTTTCTCGTCCCTGCCCGAAAGGCTAGCTCCAGGCAGCGATTTCCCTTTCCTGGCTGAAGCGGCCCCCCGGGCACTATGACGGGATGGGATACAGGTGGGCTTTGCCTCTCCCAGACTCCTCCCTGGAGCCCCCATCCCGGAACGCCGGGCCTGTGTGGGCTGCAGCGTGGGGGGCGCGTAGTCAGGTCCTCTGGGCGGGTCACAGCTTGGTCAGGCGCAGCACATTGAGCCGTACAGGTAGGAAGGTGGCGCCAGCGGCATACGTGACCTCCCGCAGGACCCCCTCCCACTTCTTCTCCTCCTCATTGTACCTGGGGTGGGAGGAGTGGAGACAGGGACGAGGAGCTCGGTCAGCCAAGTCCTGGGTGGGACCCAGCAGGGAGGGGTGGCTGGGTGCAGTAGGCCACCCCTGGGGAGTGCCGCCCCCCAGCCTCAGGCCCATCTCCAGGAAGGTCAGCTCCTGGAGAGCGCCCACGCTCTGGGAAAGGGGTCCCACCCCCAAAGAACACCTGCCCTACCTTCCAGGAAGAGCCCCCTCTCAGGAAGCCCGCACTCCTTGAAGTCCACCTCCCTCCAGGAAGGTCTGCACCTCCCCAAACCCCTCCTCTTGAGAATTTCTGTACTCAGCTCTCCGAGAAGTCCCCGCCCCCCCCCACCCGGGTCCCGCTCTCCCAGCAGCACTGCTCTCTAGAGGCTGCCTGCAGCACTGGGCATCACTGAAGGTTCAGAAGCTGCCCCAGGCTGCCAAAACCTCTCCCCTCCAACCCCAGCTAGGACCAGCCATAGAAGCAATGGCTCTGAGAAGCTGGGATCCAGGTACTTCTCAATCCCGTCCCAGCTCTCCCGCTCAGGAGCGGGGGGAGAGGAAAGAGCTGGCTGCCTCTCAGGGCCTGCTCTGCTCCCTGGGGCCCGGTTCTGTGGGTCTGGGCCCTAACCTTGGCACCAGCTCCTGACTGACACTGTCGATGCCCCACAGGGCGGCGTGGTGCCATGTGTGCAAACCCAGACTTTCCCAACAAACTGGAGAGACCCTGGGCTGAGCAAGGCATGTCTGCTGCCCTGTCCCCACAGGATTTCCTGGAAGAGGGATCAGCTCTGCCCACAGATGAGCCTGCTGGGCGCTGCCTCGGTGCCCAGCTGGCCTTGCTCACGATTCCTCTCACCTCCCTAGGGCCAGGCTCACCTCCAGATGTCGTTGAGCTCTGTGGGAACCAGCTCCCCGGACTCAGTCTCCAGTGTAGCAAAGCCGCCGATGGCATAGAGCGTGCCCGCCAGGCTGACCAGGCTGAGCGAGCTGCGCTCTTGTGGGAAGGCCTCAAAGGGTGCCCACCTGGCAGGAAGGAGGGGGCGTGAGGAGGTGCCTCACCCGCCCCCGGGGGGCCGCAGAGAGCCCAGTGACTGTCCCCCGCCAGCACTCACAGCTTCAGCTGCACCCTGCAAAATCCGACTCCCAGGCACCCGTGCTCCCAGCACAACCTGCTTCCTGACCTCTCAGGAATGCCCTCTGGTCTTCACTTCTTCCCCATTCTCTTGCCCCTCCTGTTTCCCTCCACGGTCCGCTTGTCATTCCATCTAACCTGCCCCATGAAACCCAGCAGGGCTCTCCCCAATGTCCCGCCTTTGCTCCTGAACCAACTCCAGCTTGCTACCTCAGTGACCATTGAGACCGTCCCTTGCACTCCTGCCCCGTCCCTTTTCTCCCCTTCATGGCCCAGTGACTCTCAAGGTGCCTTCACTCCCCTCCCTGGCTCCCGAAGTTGGGTCTTCATCCCTCCAAAACTGCTCTCGGGTCCCCAGCCACCACCCTGGAATCCAGGGTCCACAGTATGCACTTCTGCTGATGTGACTTTCTTCACTTCCCACCTCCCAGCCTCACCTCTTGGGATTCCTTGCTGAATAATGTATCTGCCCCTGCTGCCCCCAGGGCTTGGGCCTCGGCTTCTCCCACTAACATCTTCTCTCCTGAGGGAGGCTGTCCCCTCCGCGTACTGTCTCCACTCCCCAGATCTCACCCTCGAGCTCTCTCTTTGCCCTAGTGGGCTCCTCCTGGACACCCAGGTGCCTCAAATCCACATGTTTTAACTCGACCCTCACTTGTCCTACCTAACTCCAACAGTTCTTCAACAAATGACCTCCTTGGGACTTCCCTGGTGGCGCAGTGGTTAAGAATCCGCCTGCCAATGCAGGGGACATGGGTTTCGAGCCCTGTTCTGGGAAGATCCCACATGCTGCGAAGCAACTAAGCTCGTGCGCCACAACTACTGAGCCTGTGCTCTAGAGCCTGCGAGCCACAACTACTGAGCCCGCGTGCCACAGCGACTGAAGCCCGCACGCCTAGAGCCCATGCTCCACAACGAGAAGCCACCACAATGAGAAGCCCGCGCACCACAACGAATAGTAGCCCCCGCTCGCCACAACTAGAGAAAGCCCGCGCACAGCAATGACGACCAAACGCAGCCAAAAATAAATGAGTAAATTAATTAATTAAAAAAAAATAAATGACCTCTCACCCTCAAAAGCATCCACCTCTCCCTCTCACCCCCACCATCCAATCAATTGCTACATGCTATTTCTTCTGTCTGCTAAACTCTTGCTACTGAATATGGCCCATGGACTGGCAGCATCAGCATCACCAGTGGGTTTATTAGAAATATACTCTGAGGTCCCTCCCCATACCTGAGAATCAGAATCTGCATCCAAAGCATGATCCCCAGGGATTCATGGGCACATGAAAAGCGCTGGCCTAAGTCTTTCTCCAGTGCATCCTCTCTGCCCCATCCCTGCTGTACCCCCAGCTCTAGACCACCATCACTTCTTGTTATACAGCTGTACCCCTGCCTCCTAGGAAATCCCTAATCTCTTCTCTACGTGAGCTGCCATGAGGCATCTTAGGAAAACACAGAAGGGAGCTTAAAACCCATCAGAGGCATTTCATTACTCTCAGGATAAAGTCCCTCAGCCCGAATGCACCCTCTCCAGCCCCAGTACCCACAATCCCCACCTCCCTTCACCCACCACACTCCATCCAACCTGACCAATGCCCTCTCCTCCAATGAGCCTGCCTTTTTTTTCTCCTAAATGCCTTGGCACCAGCCTTCCTTTGCCTTTGGGCATCCTTCTCCCACCACCCCTTTAGCTGGCTGAGTCTAACTGGTCTGCCAGCTCAGTTTTCTTCCCGATCTCCCAGGGCAGGGCAGCTTCTGTCTCAGTCACTGCTGTATCCCTAGCACCAGGCCAGTGCCTGGTACTGCCTGGTACGAGTCTCTGAATGAGGAACCTGGCATCTCCGGGGAGCTCTCTCCTGCAGACCAGGCTGGCCACAACCCTTGTGGGGGAAGCCCACCTCACTGCTGATCAGAGTAGAGGGGCTAGTTCTGTGCTGATGTCCAAGCTGCACAGTGGAGACTCAAGACAGAGGCTATGTTTCCTGCCAGGGCAGACACAGAGAGGGCTGACATAGGCCTAAAGCCACACAGCTGGTACAGTGGGGCCCTTTGTCCCTGGCTGTCCAGTGGAACGGGGGCAGGGAGGGGGGAAGCAGCCATACTTGCCGTCCACGATGTTGTACACCTCAGCTGAACTGGTCAGCCCTGTGTCTGTGACCCCAGCAGCCACAAAAATGCGGCCGTCATGGATGGTGGCCCCGAAGAGTGAGCGGGCAGTCTTCATGGGGGCCAGCTCCCTCCACTCGAACTTCTTAGGGTCATAGACGCACATCTTGTTCAGGCACTTCCTGTGGGGGTGGGCAGTGAGTGAGAAGGAGGAGGCGGGAGCAGAGCCGCCTCTTCCCTTGGCCCAGTCCCTCCAGCTGCCTCGCAAGGCAGTCAGGACAGACCCCTGACAGCCTCGGGGAGACTCTGCTTCCGTTCTACCCGCCGACCCGGCTGCTGCACTCCTTCCTGGCCCGCGCCTCACCTGTCGCTACCTTTGCCGCCAATGACGTAGACAAGGTCCATATGGGAGAGCACAGAGTGGCCGTACACGGCATAAGGCAGCGGGTCCGATTCGCCCCATTTGAACGACCTAGAGGGGAGGGGAGTAGGGCGCTCTCAGCCCCCGTCTCTGCATTCACCCACCACCCAACACATATTGGGATGCCCCCGATTCGTTACCGGAACTCCCAGACCTCTTAGCTCCTCGCTCCCACCCCACCTGCCAACCCCACCCAGCCCCTACCCAAGCCCGCCCCCGCCACGCCCCGCCACGCCCCGCCCCGCCGCCGTCCTGGACCAGCCCCCAGGCCCCTCGGCCCCGCCCCCAGGCTCCTCGGCCCCGCCCCCAGGCCGCGCTCACAGCCTGTCGTAGCACATGACCGAGTCCAGGCTGCGCTCGTCGTCCTTGAGTTCTCGGCCGCCGACCACGTAGATGGAGTTAAGAGCCTCTCCCAGGCCGAAGAGGCAGCGCGGCGAGGGCAGCGGCGGCATCCCCAGCCACTCTGAGTCCAGGTGGTCAAACTGCGGGCCGGGTGGCCAGTCAGCGACCGCCCCCCCACGTCCCCCACCAACCCCCCGCCCCAGTCCCAGCCCGGCCCCACCGCAGCCCCGTCTGGCCACCCCCAGGTCACAGAGGAGTCCGGGTCTCCAGGTAGGGCCAGCGCAGACTGGAGGCGGTGCCTGGAGACAGTGCCTCTCCTCCTATCAGGCTGAGAACAGCCGACCGTCCCACACCCCGTAGGTGCCGGGAGACCACCGTTATAGCACCGTGATGGGGCATCCCATACAGAGCTGAGAAGGGGCCTCTGAGAGGGAGGCGCAGCTGCCGTCCTGGACTTCCCCAGTACAACTCCTGAACTGAGGCCTGCCTGCTCCCTGTTTTCCACTCCATCCCACTGCACAGGAAACATCCAAATACAACCACTCACCCCTTAAAATCTACAGTGTAAGTCTGCGACCCCGTGTACCCCAACAGGGTTTTCTTTTCTGGCGCACCCCTGCGGCTTGTGGGATCTTAGTTTCCCCACCACGGGTTGCACCGGCACCCCCGGCAGTGAGAGTGGAGTCCTAACCACTGGACCGCCAGGAAATTTCCCCAACAGTCTTTTAACTTTTTTTTTTTTTTTTTGGTACGCGGGCTTCTCACTGCTGTGGCCTCTCCCGTTGCGGAGCACAGGCTCCGGATGTGCAGGCTCAGCGGCCATGGCGCACGGACCCAGCCGCTCCGCGGCATGTGGGATCTTCCCAAACCGGGGCACGAACCCGTGTCCCCTGCATCGGCAGGCGGACTCCCAACCACTGCGCCACCAGGGAAGCCCCCCAACAGTCTTTTAATAACCATACTAGGGGCTCATCTTTTGGGAGAGTTTTCTGAGGGCTGAGCACTGTGCTGTTGAACACTTTATAACCATCAATTAACCTTCAAACAACCGTATCAAGCAAGGAAGAATAATATCCCCATTTACGAACAGAGGCCCAGAGAGAATAAACAATGTGCCCATGATGTGCCTTGGCTGGTAGAGATGCCCCCCCTCCCACCCGCCCCAGCTTAACCCTGGCACCACACTGCCCCTCACTGCTCTCAAAACTGGTCAGGCCTCACTAAGCACACCACTCACTATAGGCTCCTTCCCATCTCCGTCCCCTGCTCACTGGTTCCCAGCCAGAAGCACTGCACCCTCCCCTCCATGTCTCCAAATTCAGCCAACTAGCAAGCCTCACACCTACATGGCCAGTCTCCAGAAAACCATTCCTGCCCTCTGAGATCCCACTGTCACATTATAACTTGGACTGGGCACTCCACTCTCCTGGTCCTTCCTGGGCCTCAGTTTCCCCATCTGTGCAATGGGAAAGCAAGGGAGGATGGTCCCTTTGTTTGAGACACTCCGTTCCACATTCCAGTCCCGGCCTCATGCAAAGTTCTTGGCCAGGACCCCTACACTGACCTTATTCGTCCTTCTCACTGTCCCTGACCCCACCCGCAGTGCAGAGCTAGGGCCACCAACATATCAGACCATCCTGAGGCTGACATCTCCCTGAAACTGAGACACCAAAGTTATGCATCTTATTGTCAACTGCCTATAACTATCTTCAGCCTTCAGGCAAGTGGCTGTCAGTCATCCTCCCCGGTCCGCATCTCAGCCTAGACCCAATAACATTCCCCAACAAGTAGACACAGGCCTCTCCTGGGCCCCAAGGCTGCCCAGAAATCAAAACTGGCCACGCCCCTCCCAAGGCTGGCCAGGCACCTGCAAGAAGTAAGCACTCATGGGGTCCTCTTTGTTGTCCTCATTGTAGAAAAGACCCCCAGCCACGAAGACCTGGTTCTCCTTGGTCACCAGACTGATGTGGTTCTTGGGGATCTGGGTGGAGAGGGAGGCACAGTAGCACTCGTTGGCTGCCGGGTCATAGGCCACGGCGCCCTCCTCACTGATCATGAAAATGAGGTCCTGTAGGAACATGCCAAAGCGCAGGGTGTCATTGAGGATCCCGGGTAGGACGCGCTCGGCCTCCTCTTCTTCCTCCTCTGCCTTGGCTTCGGCTGTGCCCTTGTCAGTGGCCTTGGCCCCGGCTGCCTCCTTCCCCTTCTCCTTCTTCTTGCGCAGCACGGTGATGCGGCCCTCGTGCGCATCCTTCACCATCTGCACCTTGCGCAGCAGCTCGGGCTGGGCACGCACGAGAGGGTGGCGCTCCACGCGGCTCTCTAGGAAGGCGCGCGGCAGCAGGCGGAAGCGCACGCTCTCGAAGACGGTGGGCAGCGAGCGCTGGCGCTCGGCCTGCCCCTCGGCGTCGCCGCTGCTCGCCCATCTCATCACCGCCTCGAAAACGGCCTCCTCCTTCTCCACGTTGAGGCCATCGCTGGAGATGATGGCGATGAGCTCGTCAGCTGAGAGCCCGAGGAAGTCGGCGTCGCGGGCCACCAGCGAGAAGCGCGCGCAGATGAAGTCGCGGGCGGCCACGGCAAGGCGCGCGCAGTCGAGCAGGAGGCCTAGGCGGAAGACCGCCAGGCAGTTGGCGAGGCACAGGCGCTTCTGCAGGAAGGACACGCAGATGGTGAAGATGGATGGGATCTGGAAGCGGTGCGCCGCGGCGAACAGGTCCTGCACGCTTGCCTCGTCCAGCGCGATCTCTGACGTGTACAGGTAGTGTAGCACCTGGGCCACCACGTCAGGGGACACCTCCTCCAGGCGCAGCTCGCCCGCGCGCTCGGGCTCGGCCAGGAAGTGCGCCCGGAAGTAGGGGCTGCAGGCAGCCAGCACCAGGCGGTGGCATGGGAACTCGCGCTCACCCACCCGCACCACGCAGTCGAGGAACTTGCCGTGGTCCAGCATGTCCTTGAGCCCGTCCTGCAGGAGCGTCTGCTGGTACAGCCGCTGCTCCTCCGCCTGCTCCAAGCCCAACGCCATGGTGGGTGGCCTTCTCTCCGCACTCCCTGCCTTCTTGCTGGGTCGAACACAGTCTATGCAGCTGTCCGAGCTGGACTATATATAGAGGTGGACTGGGCCCTGTAAGGCGAGCTGCCTGGCCTCCTGCACATGACGCAGAGGGGACAGCTGGGCTGAGGCCCCCTCCCAGAGCAGTCTTGACTCAGCCCAGGGGCTCATGGGATGGGGGTGGGGTGTCTCTGTCCTCCCTGAAAGATGAGGGCCTCGCTGTCTCATTTCTAAACGGAGCACAGAGAGGCTTTGACGGCTTTCCTTGGTTGGGTGATACCTCTCGGGGAGGGGATGACCCAAGCTCCGCCCCTCAGTCCAAGGAGAGGGAAGCCTTTGAGTCCCTCTTCCACGGTCTCCCTTCCTTCACGCCTTCTCGGCCTTTCTGCCCTTTGTGCCTCTGTCCTCCTCCTTGGAGTGTATCTTGCTTCAGCCACCCCTGCACGCAGTGTGCTTGGGTTTCCAGCTCAATGAACTTGGGCATGGGGACCCTGTTGCCTCAACTTTAAAGTGGGAAGACTTTTCCCCTTTCTGCCCCAGCTCTGAGAGCCTCCTTGGACTGTGCAAGAAAGCAAGAGGTACTTAAATAAACAAGGGCACCACTTTCCTGTGGGTCCTGGGAAAGCCAGATCATTCTGTTGAGCCTCAGTTTCCCTTCCTACACAGTGAAGAGATGGGCGATTTTAAGGGCCTCATTTCTTCTGAGATTCAGAAGCACTGAGGTTCTGTGTCCCTGCGAGTACACTGGAACAGGGTTTAACCCTGTAAGTTGTCAGACATGCCAGAAGATTTAATTTCATAGGATTCAACTATTCTAGGTGTTTAAACCCCCAGGGATCAAAAAACAAACATAACGCTCAGTTTAATATTCCAAGAAAGCTGTCTATGCTCGGTTCTTGGTCCATACTAAGCTTGGCTTGAGCCTGCGCAGCCTTGGGGCCCCTGCACCCTGTCTAGCATGTATGGAATCGGGGTAGAGGTCTGGGACAGCTGGTCCCAATGCCCACCCTGCTCTGGACCTCTGACCACCCTCCCCCTGCTCCACACATGCACACACACATCAGCCTCAGCCACCAAGATTAACTTGTTCCCAAAGTGCCAGAGGCTACAGCTGTGGGTTAAATTTAGCCCCTGGTGTGAACTGTTACGGGGCATTCTCCCACCATTCTTCTGAGTCACTTGTTTATAACCTCAGGCTTGGGCGGGGCAGGGGGGATTGGCGAGGGGGCCTCAGGCTGGGCCAGGACTGGGTCACCTCCCCGTTTTGTGATCTCAGTGATGTCACTGCCTGTCCCTCTGATCAGTGCTTTCAACTGCTTGTTCACCCCACCAGCAGGTCCCAGAGGGGCACAGCACCCAGGCAGTTCCTGGAGGTGGTCCTGTCTTTCAGAAAGAGCAAGGGGCTCACCCAGGGGCCTCCAGCCCGGCCCTGGACTGCAGGGCACTTCCAGTAAGAACTATCAGTGAGGAGACCAGGCTCTGAGAGGCTCAGCAACTTGGCCAAGTCACACAGCTGGCAAGTGGCTGAGCCAGGATTCAAAGCACATCTGCCTACCTCCAAAGACTGTGGGAATCCCTTTCTACCTTGCTGCTTCCTGCAAATAACAAAAAATGTCTGTTAGTCAGAGTCTCATTTACCAAAGACCAGGACAGAAGGTACTGACTGAACAATTAACTTATATTTATCAGATGACTCAACGACATATTTTTAGATTATGATGAATTCCATGGTGCTCATTTCCTACCAGGCATTCTACTGGAATGTTTACAAGTGGCTCATCCATTCATTGAGAACCTACTGTGCACTCTTCTAAATGCTGAGGATTCAGCAGTGAACACATCGGGCAAGAATTCCTGTCTTTATGGAGCTTACCGTCAGTTGAGGGAGGGGGCAACAAATAAATATATAAATATATACAGGGTGTCAGATGAGAACTGCTATGGTGACAAGTAGCTGGGAAGGGGCATGGGAAGTGACAGGTGGAGGTGGTCACAATTTTAAATGGAACAGTCAGGATGGACTCACTGAGAGGACTACACCTGAGCAGGTTCAAGCCAATGCAGAGGAGGTTTCCAAGCAGGGGAACAGCTTGAGCAAAGGCCCTGAGGCAGGAGTGCACCCCTCATGTTCTAGGAACAGCAAGGAGGCCAGTGAACAATGAACGAGGAGGTGAGTAGGAGATAAGGGCAGAGAGGTTGTGGTGGGGTATCATGTCTGGCCAGTGTACAGACTTCAGTTTTTCCCCTCAGTGAAAGGGGGAATCACTGTTTATTTTTAAATTATAATTATGGGAAATGCATGTATTTCCAGAGAGAGAATGATATACTGATCTCCCATGTACCCAGCATCCCATTTCAACAACTATCAAGTCATTAAGTCATGGCCAATCCTGTGTCATCTCTGCCCCACCCACTCTGTTCTCACCCAAGGACATGCCCAAGGATCGGATGTGGGAGGGAGGAAGTATGACTCCAGGGCTTGTAGTTGAATCAAAGGGAACTGTCATCTCACTTATCCTTTTAAACGTTACGGGCGCTGGGCTTCTCAACAGAAACGCGCCAGCATCTAAAATTCTGAGGGCAACGATTTCCAGCCTGAATTCTAGACCCAGGCAAACTCATTCCTGTGTCAGGGTGAAAGAAAGAGTCAAGCTCTTTGGAATTTAATTCCCTGAAGTGGTCCTGAGGAGAAGGTAAATTTTAGGGTTAGGAAAAAGGAGCCCACCAAGACGTAAACCTTCTAGAAGTTAAAGATCTCTGCAATGAACTGAAAGGGATACAGTCTCAGCAAAGTGGGACAGGGAACCACTGGCTGGGGGATATCGTTAGGCAGTTTCTCAAGTCTTCTCATGGGAGCTGGTTGCAGTGTGTGCACCCCGGGGTTATCTTGCTGCACGGCTCCCTGGTTACAAGAGTGATGAAATCAATGGAACACATATATGTGCCGTGTTTGCACATATTGGAAGGAAAACTGAATTTATAGCAAAGGGTTTGGGAACGCAGCAGTGATAAGCACATAGAAACCGAAGCAAATCACGTTTAAGAGAGACAAAAGTAAAAAGTTGTGCAAGAAAGGAAATGGAATCATATTCTATTATATGGCTTGGTTGAGATCAGTGTTTACACAGTCATAATAATGTACACACTAAATATTACTCTAACCCCAAATAATAATATAACCATGCTGGGAGGAAGGAGGAAGGGAAATTGTGTGCATAGTATTTGTGCATGTCATGGGAGCGATGAAGAAATACATCAATAGCTGATGCCTAAAACTGAAAAAAATCAGGAAAGTAGCGTTGGAGGTGTGCTTTTTGTGGGCATGAGAACACCAAAAATACCAACTGAATTGGAATTGCTCACCTACTGGGAGTTGGAGAGGAGCAGGTGCAGGGGACTGCAGGTTTTTGTTAAAAAACGAAAGTTCTAGAAGTATCAATATTTGGCTTCTTCAACTATGCCCAAGTAAAACTTTAATTTTAAAAAATAGATATTTTCCCAGGGATTCTATAGAAAATAATGCTTGTGGCATCAGGCCGTTGCTCACAGCACGGTGGGGTTGAAGGGAGGAGGCCATGGGGAGAGGCAGCAGACAGACCACCGATGGACAGGTAGAAGAGGGAAACAGAGAGAAGCTGAATCCCCACAAGACACTGTAGGAGCAGCCAGGCCCGCAGCCCTGACAGCAAGCTTCAGTTTTAGGGTGACTTGAGCGGGCCCCTGTTCCCTTCGGAGAAGTGGGACTGTGTGAAAGGCAATGTCCCCATCCTGGGGATGTGTACCCCCTCTCTGGCTGGTTAGTGAACCCACCCACCAGCCTCCTCTCCTAGCCCTTCCCAGTTATCCCCCTCTCTAGGTATCTGGGACCAAGTGCCACGTACATGGGGGCCTCAATCACCACGTGTCACCACAGCCTAGAGTTCTATCCCGCACAGAGCCAGCGCTCCAGTGAAATAATTCTTGGAGGTCCGCCCGGAGAGCCGCCTTCTCCCTCCTCGGAGTCCGCTACCTGTCTTCCACCTGAGATGTCCTCCCGGGTGCTGACATCTGGCTCCTTCAGACCTCAGCTCCTGACTCTGGATGATCCCCAGGAGCCCAGCCCACCCTCAAGGGAGGGAGACGGGGTGTGCAGATGCTCGGGGCACGGGTGTCCATGTGGTCTTCGGCCAAGCTGTCAGGTTCCGCGCTACCCTTGCTCTGGTCCAAGTCTCTTCAGCCAGTAGTCAGGGCGGCAATGTGTAAAGAAGAGGCTGGGCCAAGGGACAGTTGTACTGCCTTTATTCCCCTTCACTCTTCTCCTCACCCTCCTGCTGTTGCCCACACGCTCTGGGGCTGTGGGGTGGCCACATAGGGCCAGACATCAAGGGTCCACATGCCTGGGCACAGCCGTTCTGCCACCGAGCCCCCCGAGGGGTGCTATGTTGTCCGTGGTGGAACGCATCAGGATCGGAGGCTCAGGTTCTGCCCCCGGCCTGGGTTCCTAGGGCTTGAGGCCCACCTCATCTCTCTGGCCACTCACCTCCAGCTGGCTCAAGACCAGGGAGTACAAGGGGAGCCGGGGAGAGGGCAGGCCCAGGTTCTGGGCTTGAGGTCTTGGCCAAATGGGCTGAGAAGTCCAGCTGGACAGAGGGGCGCCCTGGCAGATCTCCAGTGGGAAGTGATGATCCCAAGCCCCCTCCCCACCACCAGCCCTGGGAAGCGGGTATGATGCCCAGTCCCCTCACTCCAATACCCAGGTGCTTGTTAATTTGTTTTAACAATTAAAAAGGAAATGTAAAAGCTGGTAAAACAAGAACCCCTATCCATACTGGCACTGCTGAGGTACCATTATTGCTTCAGACCCTTGTGGTCTGGCCAGAAAGGAGCTCCCACCAACACTGGCCCAAGGGGAAGAGAGCATTTAGCACCAGGGACACAGGGTTCCTGTCCCCGCTGGGGTAGGGGTCTCCCAGGAGAGGGGCTGGCCGTGCCCATCTACAGCTACAATGACCATTTGACCAATGCCCAGCCTGCTGTCTGGACCCCTCTTGTGCCCTGAGAGGGCAAGTGTACAAGAACAGGAGACCCAAGTCCTGGGACTGGGTCTTGCTACCAGCTCCCCACACCCATCTCCAGCCTCTGCTTGTCAAAGTCTGGCCTCATGGACCAGAGGTCCAGCCCGGCCAGGGCCCCCTAGGCTCACTAAGGCTGCAGGAAGGGTAGCAGGTGACAGGGCCACCAGCCCCTATGGGAGATCCCAGCGTCAGCAACAGGGGGTGGGAAACTCATTGGAGTCCCAGCCTACAGCCCATTCGGGGAGATCAGACTTTTCTTAGGAAAATGTGGGCCAGCTCTGAAGCTGCCAGGCACTGGGACCAGAGGTTAGAAATAGCCAAGGGAAGGGGGAAGCAGGGAGGGGAGGACCCTGAGGACGTCATGGAAGCCCAGAGATCACGGGGTGCAGGAGAGGAAAAGAGCTACAGTAAAGCAGGAGCCTGAGAGGCGCAGCGCTGACCCCATAAGAGGCTGGAATTCCCAGTCTTGGCGTGGGGGGAGCCTCAGTCCTGGGAGCCAGACAGGGAGCTTTCCCCTCTCGGGGAGGGGACCACTTTTTCTCCCCAGAGGACAGCAGGGGTGTCTGAGGGTGCGTACGTAGACTCTGGCTGGCACTGTTCCTGCTACAGCCCCAAACTCAACCGGGCCAGGGCACTGCCCCCTCTAAGCCCAGAGAACCATCTGGGCTGTGTGGCTTGGATTCTAAATCCTCAAATCACTCGGGCTCCTTGGGCTTGCCCACATCTGTACATAATAAAGTGCTTCGTTTATTGATGATTAAAATGTCCCCAGCCCCCTGCCCCGGTGCCATGGGCCTTACAAGGAAGTCAGAGGGGTCCTGACCCCCTCAGCCCTTGGGCTGATGGGGCCAGTCCCCCCCCAACCCGCCCCCCTGGGCTCAGGCCTCTTCCCACTCCAGCCATGCTGGGAAGGCGGTGATGCGGGGGCAGTCGAGGGGTTTAAGGTGCAAAGAGTATAACAGACAAAACTGTATAAACACAATAGGAAAGAGCTTAACTAGGAAACAGGTAGCTTATGGAACCTTCCTCCCCATCTCAAAGGCAGGAATAGAGACGTTAAATGACAACAAAAAAGGATGTCCTATTAGTGCTGGCCTTGTGAGGGCAAGCATTGGGCACAGGCTGGGTGGGGCTCTCCCGGTACCCCTGACCCCGACCCCCAGGGCCTGATCATGCAGGCTCCTCGCTCCACCCATGAGCCCAGAGGCGCAGGAGGGACAAGGCCGCTGGACACCAGCCAGGGGCAGGCTGTGGCCAGGCCCAGGGAGTGGCTGAGGCCTGTGCTGCCTTCCAGGAGCAGAGACAGACACAGACACAGATGTCTCTAGCATGGGAGATTCGGCTGGGGCAGCTGGTGAGGGATGGGCTGCTCCGTGAACAGCTGCCCTGCCCCCTGCCCCACTGATAGCACCTTGAAACCTCAGAACATCTGCCTGAGCCTGCTCCTTAGGGCCCTGGTCCCTGGGGTCCACCCATGTGCAGGGGCTCCTGGGCTGCAGTGCCTGGGGGCTGGCGCTGTGGGAACCAGCCCGCCTGCCCACCCAGGGCCCGGCCCACCACACCCTGAGGCCCGGCAGCTCCTGGGGACATCTTCCCCAGGACCCAGGGCCCTCGGTGCAGCCGGGGGCAGGTCGGGGATGCCGTGGGGAAAGCAAATGCCTGGGGTCCAGCCCCCGCCCGCCCCCCTCCCCACGGTGCACAGCTGCAGTCGTCGCACCTCGCCACGCAAGCCCACCCCACACAACCCCCGGCGTCCGGGCCCAAGTTCCTGCCTCAGCATCCGCAGCCCTCACAGTGGGCCCACAAGTCCTCCAAAGGGGGACGGCACCCCAACTTTTCCCCAAACCCTCCGGGATGAGGGGCGAGTGAGGGGGCCCAGGACGGGCGGGGACGAGCAGCTGAAGGTGACCCGGGCTGGGCCTGGCCACCCACCTCCGGCTGAGGCCTCAGCGGAGCGACCAGTCACACCTGCTCCCCAGGTCCCTCCCCACCCGTACCTGCTTCCTCCAGCGCCCCCCTCACCTGGAGGGGGATGCTGTCAAGAGTTTCCTCTCTTTTCGTTTTCCTTCACTTCCAAAAAACAAACAAACAGACAAAAAGTAAAGGCTTCAAGGAGCCGCTGAAAGGGGGCACTTGGGAGTGAGGTGTCCTCCGCCAGCTCTGGGGGCTGCCAGCCTGCACAGCCCCCAGGGTCAGAGGCCCCGGGCAGAGCGTGTCCAGCCAACTCTGGAGGTGTTGCTACCCCCCGCCCCGCCCCACGAGGACGAGTGGAGGGTCCTGGGCCCGTGCAGCAGGCAGGCAGTTAGTTGTTGGTGTTCAGCCTCCCCCCGGGGCTGGCAGCGGTGGGGAAGAGCGGCGGCGGGGGAGGCAGGGTCTGGGGCAGCCCGGGCAGCAGGGGGAGGGCCTGGGGCGGGGCGGGGGGCAGGCCCGGGGCTGCGGGGGCGCTGTCGCCGGCCAGGGGGTGGCTGACGCGGAAGCACTTCTCCTTGTGCGCCTTGAGCATGTTGGAGAAGCGGAAGCGCTGGCCGCACACGTCACAGGGGTAGGGCTTCTCGCCGGTGTGCGTGCGCCGGTGCCGCTTCATGTTGGGCCGGCTGGTGAAGCTCTTGCCGCAGATCTCGCAGATGTACGGCTTCTCCCCTGCGGGGTGGGTGGTGATGGGCCGTGGGGAGTTGCTGGCGGGCCGCTATGCACCCCCACCCCGGCCCTGGGCCAGCCTCCGGGCGTCCACGGAACCATCCCGGCCCAGCTCTGGCACCCTCGGATCCTTGCCACCTTGGGCCAGCCTGTACCAGCCTCGCCCGACCTTGGGAGGCAAGGAGGCCAGCGCTGAGCCTCCTAGCGGAGAAGGGGGCCCGGCCCGGTGTGGAGCCCCTCCTCGTGGGGCAGCCGTACCTGTGTGGGTCTTCATGTGCTCATCAAAGTACTGCTTCATGTTGAAGTCCTTGCCACACCACTGGCACATGAACTGCTTGTGGCCGATGTGGATGCTCATGTGTGACCGCAGCTGGTACTTGTACTGGAAACGCTCGTTGCAGTTCTGAGGGCGGGGTGGAGGGTGAGGGGGTGAGACCCGGCGGGGAACAGCCTTCAGGGAGGGAAGTGCTGGCCCGAGACCACAGGGCTGTGGGAAGGACTCACATGGGGAGGGGCTCCTGGGCAAGGAGGTGTGGATGCAAAGGCCAGCCGAGGTGCTCCTGGGGTGGGGCAGTGCACGGGCACAGGTGGAGAGGCCATGGGCATGCAGGGCCCAGGCAGGAATGGGGGTCAGGAAGTGGGAAGAGGCCACAGAGTGGAGGGAGCCCTCATGCCTAAGGCCCTCCATCCTTCCTCCTGGTCCAAAGGCCCCCCCTCATCCCCACCTGCAGCTCCATCTCTGACCTCTCTGCCTAAGATGCTCCTTTCTCCACCTCTCCAGAAAGCCTGCCCCATGGTTCCAGCCCATGCAGACCTCCCACCCTGAACCTTTGGGGGTTGGTTAGGGTGGAGTGGCAGGGGTGTGGGGGGAGGTGCAGGTGGGCAACCAGGTAAGGATGGAGCGGGAGGCAGACATCAAGGAGGGGCCCCTTTCTTTCTGCATCCTATACTCCAGTACCCCAACCCCTGGTTTTTAAGCAGCTGCTGCCTCTGATCCCTGCCCCGTCCAGGATGGCTCCTGGGGCAGGAGGAGAAGGGAGCTCACCTCGCATCTGAACGGCTTCTCCCCGGAGTGCTGCAGTGAGTGCACCTTGAGAGACATGCTGCGTTTGAAGGACTTCCCACAGGTCTCGCAGGTGAAGGGCATGTCCTTGGTGTGGGCTACAGGGCAGGCACCATGGCCATGACATCTCGGGGGGACCCATCTGGCTCCTCCCAGGGGACCCCTGCCTGACCACCCCCCAGATCCAGCCCAGATCCCACCTCCCAGGGCACCACCTACCCTGGGGCCTGATCCATAGCCTCTGTCTCCCAGGCGAGGCCCATTCCCTCCCGGCTAGGTCTCTCTGTTTGGTCAGACAGGCATGGAGGCCCTGTTGGTTCTTTAGCCTCTGGCCTCACTCCCAAAGCTTCCGGGAAAGATAGAAGGATTTCAAGTGGGACTGGCCTCGGCTCAAATCCTGGCTCAGCCACCGGCTCCCTGCATGGCCAATGTGTGCCTCAGCGAGCCTCAGCACCCTCTTCTATAAAAAGAGGGTAGAGTGGTCTTGGGCCTCCAGGGTGGCTGGGTTTTACAGAGGGTGGCACCTGTAAAGGCCTCAGCCTTGGGTCCTATGCCATCCAGAGGGAGTTAGTTACCTGCGCTCCTCCCAGAACAAACTCCAAGGAAGATCTGGGAGGAAGCAACTGGAGACACGGAGGGGCCCCCCCTCAGAGTTCAGAGCTGGGGAATCCAAGCCCAGGAAGGACCACCAATCCTGGGTTACCCAGCATGCTTCTGGCTGATACCTAGACCCTGGGGTCCCAGCTCCCAGTCAGTTCATGCTGGAGGCCTCTAGCACTGTCTGGTAGAGAACGGGGGTAAGGCCTGGCCAGGGCACACTGCCCCTCCTTGGCTACCCCTCCCTAGAGCTCCAGGCCCCAAGCGGGCAAAGAAGGGAGGGCCACCTGGACACCAGACTCCCAGCCAAGCCCACCTAGAGGGGAGGGAGAGCCATGCCCAAGGCAGCGAAGTGGCCCAAAACACACTTGGGGGCCTCCTTACCGTGTCCAGGTATGACCCCTGGGGGAGGGTTGCATTCAGAGAAGCCTGAAGCCCTATCAGAGGCACAGCTGTCCTCAAACTGAGACTGGGCCTGTGTCAGCCCATATGGCACTTCATGTAATCTAGACAAAGGTGCTCTGGTGGACACAGCCCCATGTCAGGATGCACAGCCTGGTTGGCAGTGTGCTAGCTGGATTCTGGTCCCCACCTGCCATCTTGTCCAGGAGTCCTTGTGCCATGTGCAACCTGCCCAACTACGCATGGCAGCCCTGGCCCCAGAGCCTGTCCAGGACCACCTGCCACTGCAACCAGCCCCCCATCCCCTACCTCCCACCTACGAGGGGCCTTCTCACCCCTTCATATTGCCCTTGGATTGTGAAGTGTTTCCCAGAACACCCAGCAGCTGGCCCGCTTGGACCTCAGGCTCCATCCCTCACCAGCCT
This sequence comes from Hyperoodon ampullatus, assembly GCF_949752795.1. NCBI lineage: Eukaryota > Metazoa > Chordata > Mammalia > Artiodactyla > Ziphiidae > Hyperoodon > Hyperoodon ampullatus. The sequence continues at coordinate 46,614,283 of NC_136923.1, read as the reverse complement.
GGACTTACCGACCATGTGCTTGCGCACGTGAGCCATGGTGTAGAACTTCTTCTCACAAATCTCACAGGAGAACTTCTTTTCTGCGTAGCCGTGCACAATCTTATTGTGCTCGTGGAGGGACCAGAGCTTCTTAAAAGCTTTGCCACACGTCACACACTGTGGGGTGAGAAGACTTTAGGCTCTGGGTCAGGACCATGTGACCTAGGACTAGTCACTGCCCCTCTCTGGGCCTCAGTTTCCCCACCTGAACTGTGCTGGAGAGAGAGGCCTTGATGTCCAAGGACCAGCCAGATGTGATGTTCTGAGAGTTGGGGGTGGTAACTCCCTAAATACTTACCCACCTACCCACCCACCCAGGGTGGGTCCCTCATCCTGAACTCACTAGGGTCAGGGGCCACCTCTTCCAGGAAGTCCCTCCTCTGTGCTCATTTCAACAAGGCATCTTTCTACAAAGAAGAAACACATAACTGGCTGAAGGACCACAGTGGGTGAGGAGGCTACTCAGTTCATGGAGAAGTCCCTCAGATAACGGGTCCTGGCAGCGCTGGGCCATTATCTCTGCTGCCTCCCCCTGCTGGGACCCATGCTCTGACACCATGGAGATCCCCAAGGAGACAGATTCCAAAGGACTGGGGACTGTAGGAGGTACAAGGGCCTATCAGGCAATAGACGGTGGCGGGAACCTTGAGGGCCACACTCCCCTCCTCCTCTTCTCCTGGGCCCTCGTCCTACCCATCCCTGCAGCAGGCCAGGGCTCGGGCAGAAACTGGGTCAGGGTGCCCGGGACAGAAGAGGTACAAGCGTCTTTCCCCTTCAGGAGGGAAGCTCAGGTGTGTGCGCACGGAGAGTCAAAGGGCAGCCCAGCAGGCAGGCAAGTGGGAGTGTGGGCACGAGGGTGGGGCAGGAATCCAGGTAACCCCCAGATAACACTTTCTCCACAGGGCACTGCAATTAGCAATTAGTTCAGGCAATTAGCACCCGCCTACCTACTGCCCCCCCCAACCTCACTCCCAGTCAGAAAAGGCAAAAACCAGCCTGGCTGGCCCTGTGCTGCCTGCACCCTGAAAGGCCGGGCTGGCCCAGACTCAGGCTGGCTCAAGGCTTGGCAGCCAGCCCAACTCCCCTGTTTGGCCCCCGGCAGCCCCTGCGCTTCCCAAACTGCTCATCCAGTCCCTTTTCCCAGGCCCAGGTCAGCTGGTACCTCCAAAGAGCTGAATGCAGGGGTTTCTTCCTGCTCCGCTGCCCCTTGCTCCTTTCGGCCTTTGCAGGAAGTGGGAAATGGCGCCCCCTTCTGGGAAAACCCCTCCTCCCCTCATCTGTGCTTTTGCGCAGGGCACAGTCTGAGAAACTATACATGGTGGCCCTGTTGGCCTTGCGGCAGCCCAGAGATTTACTAAAACACTGACTCATCCCTCCTCAGAGTTGGCTGTCCCCCAGCCTCACGTGCTCAGACAACTCTCATCCTCCCGAGTCCGGGCTCCCCTCTGGCCCTCTTGCCAAGGGTACTGTTTGTTCTACCCCTATCTGCACGTCTCTGCACGTGCTGAAGCCCAGCTCTATCCACCTCCTCCAGGAAGCTCTCCCTGACGTTATCCCTTGAGCTCTCACCACCCTGGGCTCACCCTTGGGCCTGGCCTGGTCCCACTGTCCAGGGGGCCAAGCCTGGTCTCTGCAGACTGTGTGGGCAATGCAGGCAGCAGGACACTGGGTGCCCGGGGCCCAGTTCAAGTCTGGCCCAGCCTGGATGGCTGCCCCTGTGGGCCCCGTGAACCCACCCCGAGGCCCACCTGGATGTTGCGCTCGCAGTCTGTCTGCCGGTGTAGCAGCAGCTCACTCTCTAGCAGGAAGCGCTTGCCGCACTGGTCGCAGATCTGCATGCGGCTGTGGGTCACGTTCATGTGCTTCTCCAGGTACCAGCGGTTGTTGAAAACACGCGGGCACTTCTGGCACGGATGGTGCTGCTTCTCCTCCAGCTTCACCTTGGCCCCCAGACCGTCAGCGGTCTGTGGCCCTCGGGCTGGGGCAGGAGACCCTCCTGCAGGTGGCTTTGGCCGCTTCCCACCCTGCCGCCCAGCCTCCTCAGGCTCTGGGAGGCCCCGGCGCCGGGCGGACCGCGTTGCCATGCGACTGTGGGGAGGGGCGTCTGCCCCGCTGCCGCGACACCCCGGCCCCTGCCTGCCTCCCGCCTCTCCGTCCTCCTCCTCCTCCTCCCCGTCCTCCTCCTCCTCCGAGCTCTCCTGACCCTGCTCGCTGTGCCCCTCCCCCTCCTCCTCCTCCTCCTGCTCGCTGTGCCCGTCCTCCTCCTCCTCCTCGTCCTCCTCCCCCTGACTGCCGCCCTCCTCCTCCTCCTCCTCCTCCTCCCCCCCTCCACTGCCACCGCCCTCCTCTTCCTCCTCCTCCTCTTCCTCCTCCTCCTCCTCCTCGGCCTCCTCATCCTCCGAGTGTCTCTGCAGCCCATCCTCCCCGCCCAGCACCATGGTGGCCGGGCCTGTGGCGGCGCCCGGCTTCCCCTCGGGCCCTGTGGACACGTGCAGCGTCTGGTTGTTGAGGTTCACCTCCACGATGATCTGGGACTGCTCCCGGTGACTGTAGGTGCCAGAACCCCCAAGCTCCTCCTCCAGCTCCTCCCCCCCCTCCAGCTTGCACAAGCTCGCCGGGGGCCGGCCGGCCTCCTCGACGCCACCCTCCTTCTCCTCCTTGAAGAAGGGCTGAGCCGGCCCAATGGTGGCAGGCACCGTGCCACCTGTGGCCCCAGCCCCGTCCTCAACGCGCACCGAGTAGGGGTCAGGGCCCTCACGGGCGTAGATCTTGGGCAGGCCCGGGGCGTCGGCCTCCTGCTTGATATCACAGTAGTAGGGTGGTGCGGCCGGGGTGCAGCTGGCAGCCGGCTGGGCAAGGGTCACAGCGCCGGGGCCCGGGGGGCCGAGGGAGCGGGCGTCCAGCAGCTCCTGGCAGGACGCGGCGATGTCTGCCATCTGCAGCAGTGAGGCGGCGCTGAGCACCTCGTGGACGTTGGCTGCGTTGACCAGCAGCTTGGACGTGTAGATGAAGTTGAGGATCTGCTGCAGGCCGCCGGGCGCCAGCGCCTCCAAGGACAGCTCCACGCGCTGCAGCTGCTTGTTTTGGGTGAAGAGTGAGTGGAAGAACTGGCTGTAGGCGGCCAGCACGCCCTTGTGGGCCGGGAAGACGCTGCGCTGGGGCACCAGCACCAGGTCCACGTCGCACAGGTCAGGCTGGAAGAGGCGCTGCTCGTTCAGGCGGCCCATCAAGCAGGCGAAGTGCAGCGCCACGTCCTCCACCAGCGAGAACTCGGCCGCCGGTGAGTCCGTCGTCTTCTCAACCAGCAACTGTGGGGCAGAGGGCACAGGTCAGGTCAAGGCCATCTGGGAGGTGGCCACCCACCCATCACTCCTGGTTCCGTGTTACAGGGAAGGTGCCGAAGCCCAAGCAAGGACGAAGGGGAACCAGGAATCAAGCACAAGTTTGCTTTTCCTCAGAGCTCAAACTCTGGTTGTGACCTTCTGAGGCCGCATGTCAGCCCCTGGGTCAGTGGTTAACTTTTCCTGGCCTCCAGCTCTTCCACTGTGAAATGGGAGAAGTCGTCCCGGGAAGGGGAGGGGAAGAGGAAGAAAGGGGAAGGAAAAGGTTCAAGGGTGACCAACCGTCCAGGTGGGCCAGGAACCTAGGGGTTTCCTGGGATGCGGGACTTTTGATGCTAAAACCAGGGCTGATCCCAGCAAACCAGGACTGGGTTGTCTCCCCAAAAGCATCCCCAGAGGCATCCCTTCAGCATTTCTGGGCCCCATGGATCCTCTCTTCCACACTCACTCGCATACAAATAAAGCCAAGCCTGCCTAAGCCCAGACAGCTCAAGAACAGGTCAGGCTCACTGGCTCACCGCTCTGCCTCTGGCCACTGCACCCCTGGGGCAGCACCTGAGGGAACCCCTCAGCTCACCCACAGCGGCCCTCAAGGTCTAGGCCTGAGGCCTTGCAGAGGCAGAAACTTTTGTGAAGAAATCCAAGCCCATGGTCCCGCTGCCCTGTTGGAGGAGGCTGGTGAAGTCCAGCCGTCCCCTCCTTCCTCAGTCAGAGCTTGGGCCAGGCTGCTGCCTGTGGCCTCAGGCCTGGTGGCAGCAGCTCCCCGCCACAGAAAGGTTCTGTGGAGGCAAAGGACACAGCTGTGTTACCTGTCCACCATGCTTGAGGCAGGAGGCCCCTAAGGCTTGTCCCAAAACCCTTTTCCCTCTACACCCCCAGACCCCAGGTCAGGTGTGGTCCAGGCCCAGAGGTTCCGAGATGGCCTCATCTTGGAGGTCACACCACTGGGGGCTTCTGGAGCCTGAGGGAGGCCCTTGGATCTGATGGGTCAGATTCCTAGACCCTTGGGCCACATCCGGTACCTGTGAATTGCCCAAAGTAATTATTCCTGGTCGCACCACAGCGGCTTCCCCAAAAGGTGGGCAGCACAGACAGGCAGGCTGCCCAGTCCCTTGCATGGGTCCAGCGCACAGCAGATGTTCAATTAACATCTGTCGACTACCTGCCTGGCTGGACCAGCCCTGCAGGTTCCAGGTTCTGGCCCTCCTCAGGCCCTGTGCAGCTAAGTCGGAGCCTCCTACATTTGAGGGTACCTTGCTGCACTGCAAAGACATCAGCTCCCTGATGCCGTGCACCTCTCTGGAAGCCTTGTGATGAAACCCCAGTCCTGTGCATCCACAGCCCACCCCTCCCCTTCATGCCAGTCCTTCCGGTCACCTGAATGAGAGGATCTGCCCTGGGCCTTGGGATGAGCCTCAGGGAGCCTCCAGGGGCAACCTGCTGACAGATCTGCCCTGGGTTTCACCCTTCCCATCCAGCAGCCCAGGACAGCGCCCATGCCCTCTCTCTGTCTCTCTCTCTCACCACCATCTCTCTTAAGTTCTCCCCTGACACCTCCTTCCCCCCAGCCAAGAAGCCACCCGTTTGCTTGTCTGTCTCAGGGCTGCTGGCCCGTCCAGGCCTGACCAATCTAATGGGGATAAGATGCCAACCCCCTCCCATCTCTATCCACTGACTCATTCCGATTCATCTTCTGGGACCAACCCCTATTACATAGATGGGGAAACTGAGGCTCAGAATGGGAGGGTCCCACCGCAAGCAGGAGCAGAGCCCCTAGACTCTTAGCTCTGCTAAGGCCACCCAGTCTGTGCTGGACTAGACACTATTCCACGTGGAACTATTTCTTGGCCTTTAATGACTTAAAAAGCAGGATGAGGCATGTGGGGACCCTCCCACCCAGGGGACCAGCTGTGTTTCCCCAGACCCCATCACCACCTCTGGCGACCTGCACCCTCCTTCCCAGAGCTGCTGCCACCTGCGAGTCAGTGAGGGGTCAGGGTGCAACTTGGCTGTATCAGGGGTTCCTCAGGGCCTCCAGGGGCCAGGCAGTGGTGGGGAAGTGGCTTGGATAAGGACTTGGCAATGTCGGACCTGTTGTGGGGTACCCACCCTAGGGCACAGGGTTCTGGTCCACTGCTCCCCCTTCACAGAATGCCCTCCAGTGCCTGCCTGCCATGGGGCAAGGGCAATGCCCGACACTTCCCTTGTGCAGATCTGGTCCCAGGATCCAGTGAGGACCCCTCTGGCCTCAGCAGGGGAAGAAGGGCTAGTCTAGGGGGTAGTGCTGCCCCAAACACTCCATTTCCAAGGCAATACTCCCAGCCAAGCCAGCACCATCCTTGGCCCTTGAGGGGCCCAAGAACCTTACAACCAGGCAGCCTGACTGGACTTCCTTGACCAGGCACGTAGATGCTGCCTAAGTCCATAACTGGCAGCCCCTCAGCAGGGCGCGGCTACCCCCTAGCCTGGTACCTCCCACACAGGGCCACCAGCTGTGTCTGCCTCTCCGGCCAGATGTGCTAGTTCCCTGAAGCTGCAGATGCCCCTCCCCATCTGGTTGTGCCAGCTGCAGCCACACACCCCACCCCCAAGTCCAGGCCAGCCAAGCTAAGATACAAGACCAGGGGAGTGGTCAGGCACTTCCGTTGCCAGGGCGTTTCATGCCCTCAACCCTCCCCCCAAGGCAGGCTGGGGGAAGGCCAGGTGCCAGGGACACCTGCCGAGGCTGCCTTACCATGGTCAGAGCCTTCTGCTCCTAAGGGGTACCCTGCCTCACTGTCAAGAAACCACCAGCTTCCTACCCTGCCCTGGCGTCTCCCTGGAGGCCCTAGGATGAAACCTGGGCGTCTATCTGCACACCTTACTCCCATGTCAATCCTTCCATCGCTGGGCAGCAGTGGGTGGGCCCAGACTGAGCAAGGGGGCACAGGCTCATGACTTCCAGCCTCCTCCTTTTAGGGAGGAGGTGTCTATGCCAGCCTCCTCTCAACTCAGGCCATCCGTCCTTCCCGAGAAACAGGCCCAGAGAGGGCGGGAGACCGGCCCAAGGTCACACAGGAGTTTGGACCGAAGCTGCAGGCGTCCCCCACATTCCACTCGGCCCAGGAGCCCCGAATCCCCAGGCAGGGCGTCTCCAGCGCCCACGTGGCCCAAGGCCCAGGCGGGAAACCGACCTCCTCCCTCCCCCCATCACCCAGTCCGAGGGCGGTGCCGTCCGGGCCCAGAGAAGCGCCCCCCTCCGCCAGTGCCTAGCAGGACCTCAGCCTCTCGCGCCCGGGCCCCAACCCCAGGAATTTAACCCCTTGCCCGCCGTAGGCCGCGTCAAAGCGCCGCATTCCCAACCCGCAAGGACCCAGAGAAGGGGTCGGGGAGACCCGGAGACGGGTAAGATTCCTCACATCCCTCCACCCCGAGCCGGCCGGCCGTGCGCTCCAGAGGGCAGAGCGCGCAGGTGGGCGGATAAGCGGGGGGACAGGCAGGGCCCTGCGTACCATGGTGCCGTGGCGCTGGGGGCTCACAGGGCCCCGCGGGATCGCGCTGCCCCCGGCGGCCGGGCCGGGGCCGCTCCATGAAGCGCCGCGCTGGGGGCCGCCCCAGCGCAGGGCCCCGCGACCATGGCCCCCGGGGGCGCGGCCGGGCGGGCGGAGGCGCAGGGCCGCGGCGAGTCCAGCCGCCGAGCAGCTGCGGCCCCAGAGCCTCCGGCGCGGCGGGCGGGGGGCGCGGGGCGCCGATTGGAGCCCGCGCGTCAGCTGGGGCCGCCGTCTGGACGCTTAAAGGGCCAGGCCGCCCTGCGCGCCGGCGGGGGTCGCGGACACGCGTGGTGCTCGCCGTCCCGGTGCAGCCCGCCCCTCCTCGGGCCGCCGGGGCCCCTGGCCAGGACCCGCCGCTCCTATCCTAGCGGACGGACCCCGGCCTCACTCTCCCGCGCCGGGCCCCCTTTCCTCCGGGAAGTTCGTCCCGGAGTCTAACCTCGGTGTCCTCCAGCTGCGCCACAGAGGCGGGGTCGGAGTAGGAGGCGGCCCTGAAATCGGGAAGCTGAGCTCTCCCGCCACCCCCGCCCCCCTCCGCCCCCCTCCGCCCCCACAATCAGCTGCAGGAAAGGCTTACACCTGCTCCCCTGAGCGACCTCACACTGAGGGACCGAGCCCCCGTATCCTAGCCGCGTCACCATCCCCACCCTCTGGCCTGGGCTGCTCAGACCTTAGGGTGAGTCTAGGATCGACAACTAGCCTGGCCGCCCCCGGCCCCACCCCAGGACAGCTCAGGGTTTGTTTTGGTCTGTGCCTCCAGGACTTGGTTCTGGTCGACCCCTACGACCCCTACCTGGTGGCTGCCTCTGGCTGCCCAGGGCCGCCCAGGGCAGGAGATGCGAGAACCCGTACCGCAGCTGCACTGATGAAATCCTTTAATGTGACAGGCCCAGAGGCCTAGGTCCCACTGTGTCCCCCAGCCGTGTGGCCTGATGGCTGCTGAGAGGCCGCCTTGCTCCGTCTCTGCTGGGGAGATGCAGCCAGGCCTGCGGAATGCTGCTCTGGCATGGACACCAGTGGGGGCTGGGGGCTGGCTGTGCTGGCAGGAGGCTGCAAAGGAGCACTGCCAGGCTGAGCAGGCAGCAGGGTGGGGACCACAGGGTGCTGAGCCTGGCAGGGTCTAGGTGGTGGCTGGGCCGCCATTGTGGCGAGGGGGCCTCTTGTACGGCCCATGTCATCATTCAGATGCCTTTCCGTACCCCCAACTCCAAGCTGATGGCTGCCCCATCTTTGGTCACTCTCACATTGACCCCATCCTGCAGTACCACAGAGTATCCCCCTACCGCTCCGCTCACATGTGCAGTTGTGCTTACACACCCACCCATGCCTGGCTGTAGCAGTGTCCCCCGAGTATGCCACCTTACTCATGAGTGGGCAGGAACTCTGGGGCCTGTTCAGAGTGACTTGGTTCTGGGTGCCAGGGAAGGAAATGGAGCAGAGGCCGAGATCCCCGGCAGGCGCCATCCTGTAGTCTGATGTCTGTCCCATGAAACTGCAAGGGCCTCCCCTGAGGCCGGGATGGGTAGGCCCTTACGACAGGGCCATCCCAGGGCCAGGGAGAAAACATCTCACGGGCCAAGATGGGGGTGACCAAAGAGCGCCAAGAGAAAGAGGAGGAAAACACATAGCCAGATGGAGGGTGAGGAGAGACCCTGGTGGAAAATGAGATGGGAAGAGAGGAAGGGGCACAGATGGGGACATGCCCCAGAGAAGGCCACTGCAGACATCCCGCACTTCTGTGGCAGTGGTGGGTGCAGAGACAGCTGGCTCAGCTCCCAAAGACCTCAAGCTGAGGCCGGGCCAGAGCAGCCTGCATGCCTGAGCAGCCCATCGCCTCAGGGCTGCCTTCCACTTCTTCCTCCATCCCAACCCACTTCCTCTTCTGACTCAGTGGATCCTTGCACGGGCCTGGGAGGTGGTAAGAGAGGAACTGTGTACCCACTGGTGGGATAAGGACAGTGAAGGTACAGCAGGACAGATCACACAGCAAGACACCAGCGTCAGAAGCCAAGAAAAGAGAGGCTGGAGCAGTCTCCCCCCAAGGTGGGAGGAGCCTGGCAGAGAGGGCTGCACAGGACACTCCTGGGCCCACTTCCCAGCCAAGGTTTGGCAGGGGGTGTGGCCAGCGTGACCAAGGACTGAAAGTTGAGTAACACTAGGGCAAAAGGAGAGGAAGGGTACTCCAGGCAGAGAGAAGAGCACCTGCACAGGCCGGAAGGGAGGATATAGTTAAACATCTGCAGGGAACTAGAGGTGATTTGATGTAGCAGAATCCAGATTCTCGTCTGGTGGGAGTGGCCGGATGGAGATAGGCAGAATTGTTCTCTTGGCCTTTGAAAGAGTCATGCTACAGGATCTTCCCCTCAGGGTTGGTCAAGGCAGGCTTTCTGGAGGGTGTAGGGTGGGACCAGTTATCGGGGAGGGGGATCCCAGGCCAGAATCACATGCCACAGGGGCAAGCCAGGAGTCTGTGGAGACAAGGGCAGGGCTGGATGATCCTCAGACACTTGGGACTGCGTGCTGGCAAGGTCAGCAGAGCCACACCCCTGCCTCTAGAGGCCAGCTCATGGGTTTTCTCACAACTTCCCTAAGCTTCTAGACCAAACTTCTCTCCCATGTCGGAGAGGAGGAAGAGATTCAAACCATGCTGGGGGGCAGCACGTGTGCGTGTGTGCAGAGCAGGGCTCAGCCTCCCTAGGCGGGGCATGGAGCTGGGTAACTGTAATGGGGGAGGGAGCGCAGAGTGGGCAGGGCCAGAAAACAGAAAGGGACACCGAAGCATGGGGTTGGTGGGGTGGCAGGGAAGTTCCACCTTCCTATTAGGTGCTGACCCAGGGCTCTGCCGGGTCGGGGAGCACGGGTCTCTGGGTGTGGGGTTGGAGGGGGTGCGGATTGCTCCTGTCCTGAGCTCAGCACTAATAGGCTACAGCTGTTGTGGGGTGGGGGCCTAATTCAAACCAGCAGGTTGCCCAGTTCCCTCCCAGAGCGTAAACGTCATGGCCTAGGCATTCAGGGCCTCCCTAGCATCTACCAGGATCCTCTCCCACCCTGCTGGTTCAAGGGGCCCTGGGCCTCTCACTAGTGATTGAGCCTGGCCCTCCCTGTGAAACTTGTGGGACAAGCACTCTGCTCTTGGAGGCAAGCCCAGGGGCTAGTGTCCCTGAACAATGTGTGTTTAGTTCCAAGCATTTAATACTCACCACTCCTAAGATAGAGGAGTTGTATTATAAAGGTCAAGCAATTTACCTAGCTATCCACCTAGAAGTGTCAGAGTGGAACTTGAACCCAGGCAGTCTGACTCAGGCCCCAAACCCTTAAGGACTGTGCCACAGAATAGTTGCTCATAGAGTTCTTTTATTTCTTCAAAATAAAATCAGATTGGGCCACTGGGATCCTTCTTGGTCTTTCTCTGGGAATCTGGCCTGGTGGTAGAGGTTTTAGTTGCAGGAGACCCTGGGTGACCTGAGACTGGGAAGTTCCAGCCCAGAGCCCTATCCCATGGGCTCTCTGGGAGGCTGATTCATCTCCAGACCGGCCCAGGAAGGGATGAGCACCCCGGTTCCCATGTCTGGTTGCACCCTCTTTCGGGGTTTATGAGCTGAGAGACTGGCAGTCTAAGGACCATGAGCCTCATGTTGCAGAGGAGAGTCAGGCCTCCAGATGCAGAATGCAGGTGTCTGTCCTGAGAGCTTGGGTCACATTTTCTACCCCGATGTCCTCACGACTCTAGGCTGGCGGAAGAGACGCAACCCTCCCCGGGCTAGTCTGGGTCCTGCCGACCATGAAACTCGCCTCAGTCTCTGGAGCTGGAGTTCGATAGCTGTAGGTGGTGAACAGTGGGTCTGGGGTCTCCAAGAGGCAGAAGTGCTTGGCCCGAGCTTCGTGTAGCCCCACTGGAGGCCTTCTGATTCACGGGGAGCACTGCCTCTACCTTCTACTGAAATCTTTAAAGAAAACCATCCACGAGAGCCTCTTGGTCCTTTGTGTGTGTTGCCCAGGTGGGATTTCCTTGCCTCACGCTCATCAGGCGCTGACTGGAGCCGCCTAGGGTCTGTCTGCAAGAGGTGCAGTCTTCTTCCAGGGTGCCAGCTCTTCTCCCTGACCTTTTCAGCATCAGAGAACTTCTCCCTGCTGAGCAGGAGTCCTCTTGGCACTCTGCCCAGTTCATTCTATCACCAGTGCCTCATGGGATTCACCTCTCGCTCTGGGCGGTGGCAGAGTGGATTCCCTCTCCCAAAGACCAGCCGTCTGAGGCCAGGCTCTTCCCACGTGAGCCGTGGCTTCCAGCCCCTCACCTGGCCACACGGTTTGTGTCACTCACTCTGCACCGCTGGAGCCTCCTTTCGCTTCCAAACCGTGATGCCTAGCCAGTCAGTGCTCATGGTCACTCGTGAGAGGGGCATTTCCCTTGAATTCTCTTGCCAGCTAATTCAGAATAGAAAAAACCAGTCTTTGACACATTTCCTCCCACACTGCCCAGCTGATCAATATGATCACTATCAGAATTTGATTAAAGATCCTTGTGTTCTCTAAAAAATAAGACCCTAAAGGAACCTCACTTGGGGATTTCCCTACAGCAAACAGACTACAATTTTATTTAAATTTTAAGGCAACACATGCAGATTTGCCTGTTTTCAGGAACTGCCTGACTTGGGGGTTTACTGTTAACTTTGAAAACTGAACCTCTGCCAATCTTACTGTGTGAGGTTATGTTGTATTCACTAAGAAAGTACAAATCCCTTTGAGTTCTGAGGAGAATAAAGTTAATTGTACTTGTCCTGCAAATTCTCAAGTGGATGCTAAAAATATCACCATGAATGTTTTCTCCAGGAGACAGTGCTATGTGCCTGCCTGGTGAACCACTGTTAGGGAGGGAAGGTGGAGGCTGCAGGTGGCGTAGCAGGTAAACATGCTGTCCCTAGGCAGCATCTCACAGATGGCGGGGGCACGTATTCCCTCCTCAGCAAAGGCATCTGTTATATGCAGGTCACCTCAGCTGGATGACAACAGAGCCTGGAAGAAACGTGGAGTTGGCAGGGGAAGGAAGACCAAGCACCATCAATGGTTCTCTGCGTAGGTGAACATTTCTGCCGGAAGTTCTCTCTAGCTCCACCTCGTGCCCTACCACTAATACTCGGCCAGAAGACGAAAACAAGCCACAGACAGATGAGACGAGGTCTCTTCACTGGCTGGGTCAGCAAGGAGACTCAATGTCTCCTTTTCCATTTCAGAAAGACTATTTGAAGTCTGGATGAATAAAGAAGGATGAAACATGCACAGACTCAAACTTAGACTAAGTATATATTTTAATTTCTACAAGGCCCCCCTTTCCAGTTTTAGGGAAATTTAATGAAGTGTATACAAATCAGACATTACCAATATGTACAAAAGTATTTTCTACAGTTTTTCAACAATACCAGCTATATCATATTTCATTTGCAGTAAACAGGACATTACAAAACCAGTCCAATAATGCCTTGTCTATTAAGAAGCACAATACACATAATTCAATTTTATTAAAAAATAACTTAAAATACAGAACAATCCCCTTTATGAAGAAAAGCTATTTCTGTAGTCCATTCAGTAAACACACAAGTTGAATGCTGCAGCTGAGGGCTGTTCTTTTCCATGGAGAAAACAAACGAGGCTTCTAGGGCCCACCTTTTCAGGGTAAAATTCTACCCACAGCACAACAGGCGAAGTTATTGCCTGTGGGAGGCAGAATTCTAAAATGCCCCTCCCCCTATTTCATGCCCCAATCCCAGGAACCTGTAAATGCGATACCACTTCTGTGATTATGTTCTGTGGCACAGCTGACCTTAATATAGGGAGACTATCTCAGTGGGCTTGATCTAATCACACGAACCTTAAAACAGAGGAGGAAGGCAGAGAGACCTGAAGCATGAGAAGAAGGCCTCGATGGGCCATTGCTGGTTTGAAGATGGAGGGAAGCACACAAGAAGGAATGCAAGCAGCCTTAAGGAGCCGAGAAAGAGGACCCCGGCTGACAGCCAGCAAGGAAGTGAATACTGCTAACAATCTGAATGAACTTGGAAGCAGATTCTTCCCCAGAGCCTCCATAAAGGAATGCTGCCCTGCTGACCCTTGATTTCAGCCTTGTGAGACCCTGAGCAGAGAATCCAGCCATACTGTGCTGGACTCATGAGCTACAGAACTGTAAGCTAAGAAATGAGTGCTGCTTTAAAGCTGCAAAGTTTGGGGTCATTTGTTACACAGCCATAGAAAACTAATACACTGCCCAAAGGTAACTCTTCTAAACGTAATTAGATTTGGCAGTTTTTGTTTGGGTTCTAAATGCAGTTTCTTTCCACTGCGTATTATTAAAGCAATATTCTCCTCTGCAGGCAACTTTTGAAAACCCTTCATGTGATCGCACGTTGTTCTGTATTCACTATCAAGTATGTTTGTTTGACTTAGGTCCTATTTTCTAATGTATTCTCATCTATCAACTTGGCAAACAACTGGCCACTTAACCCTGTTTATGAACCTTTTATGGGTGATAGTTTTAATATATCCAAGGTCACCCCTCCATCCATCAGGGGTGGTCAGATCCCTCCAACTGAGGGCTCTTTCCCACTTCCCAAGTACACCAGGCAAGCCCTGGGGTAGGATGGCACAGAGTTCTGCATCAAACATCCAATATGAATTTCTTCTGCATAACTGGATTAAACTGGCACTAAGGTGATTAAGTACACTTGGGGAAAAAACTCAAACTAAAGGTTAAAAAATATCTCACCAGTTTTTACAGGTCAAATCATTTTTGAAGGAACCACCCAAGACTGTGAAAGTGTGTAATCTATGCAGTACTGCACACCCCGATTCCCTGTGTGTTGTAGGTTTACCATCTCACACAAGGCTTCACTGAGTCAGTGCAGGCCACTGAAACAGGGAAACATGCTGGCGGGTGCTGAGAACAGTTCAACTGCTCTTGCATCTGCCTCTTACTTGAAAGACTTAAAAGTAAAGCCCTGCAAAATGTGCCCAGGATGGTGGCAGGGAGATCTTGGTGTTACTTTTGAAGTCCACTCTCCAATCAGCTCCTCCAGGGGCACACGCATCAGTTCTGTGCAGCAGACCCCAGTGGCCACACAACCCCATGCCAATCCTGCCTGCTCCATGGCCTCCAGCCCACACCTGTGCTTGAGAGAGGCCCTCCAAATATTTAAAGTGAATAGAGATTAGAAGGACCCATGTTTGGTGCCAATTAATTTTAAAAAATTCATTTCTCTCTCTGACGGAATTCTAATGTATAGTATATAAGAATAATGCACCAAAAGGTACCAAGCACCAAAGCATGAACTGGAATAGAATTTTTTTTTTTTACAAACTGAACTTCTGATAGTATTTATTAGAAAGCACATAAAACATTAGGGCTTTAGAGACAGTGCAGGTATTTATAGTTAAGGCTGATTTACTCTTCTTAACCTCACCCGCCAGCCTGAAATAATACAGTGGGCCTGTATGGTGACTACTTTCCTGATCCTCTGAGACAACAAAGACGTAAGGAATGAATTAAGAACCCCAGAGCCACTGCCTTATACTCCTGGCTACCATTAGTATCAATTCTGGGCAGTTTGTTTTTAAGAGCACACATGTATAAGATTCTGTGTAACTGGTACATAAGTATTTGGTCACCTTTCACAGTTCTCCTTCACAGTTCTATGCTTGGCAGCATATATGCTAAAACCTTAAAAACGGGCAAAAAGAATCTGTATTCTAAGAAATACATGAGATGGAGAGAAATAATCTAGCTAAAATAATACTGCAAATTATATTTAAATTTCATGATTTCTTGATTCAAGAAAATGAAATTCATTTCCATAGTTGGCTACTGTAAAATGTGGCATACAAATATTTTAGGAGACATATCTGTATTTTAAATTCTACGCACATGTAAATGAACAAATAACAATTAGTAAGTGTCTATTTTTCAACTTCATCTCTAATATTGAAACAGAACAACAGACTGCCATAAAGTTTTTTAAACTTTTAAGTTACCAGATATTTACAAATAAGATACAATCTGTATCAAAAAAAGGGGACACTTTCAACTATATCTGCTGCTTTCACTGGGACTCCGGTGATGAGAGTAACTTCGGTCACTTTCACTGTCAGAGCCATAAGATCTACAACTCCTGTATAACAAAACAAAAACAGAAATACCTTTTAATTGTCAACCCTTTGAATTCCTCTTGTAGCTTCTTTTTTGATATGAGTGGCCTGAAAGCAAGTGGCTTGAAGAGGCACAGCACAGTGGGTTGGCGAGTGGGGTACTGACTGTGGCAATACTGCAGACTTTTCAAAGATGTCAATGACAGATGGTGGTAATATCAAGGTTAAGATAAAATAAAGAAACTTCTTGGGGAATTACTTGAAATCCACTCATATATGTGAGAATAATTTTCCATGTTACCCAAAATGAACATCAATATTTAATTAGACTGAGGAAGTAAGGGAAAAAAGGCCCACAAAGAGAGTTTCATTAAAAGACAAGGAATCAGATGGGAGCCCAGTGAGGGGTGAGGGTGAGGTGGGCAGGGACAGGACCACTGGGATAGTGAGTCAAGAAGACTTGGTTATGGTCACCATTCAGTTATTTCGAAAAATATTCAGAGAGCCAGTCACTTTGCTAGATGCAAAGGGCACACACAGAGTAGACTATGTAGAGTTTCCTGGGGCTCAAGGATAGTATAGAATAGGGGGCAAGATAAATAAAGCACATGCGGCGGGAGGGCACATATCTCGGAGTGAGCAGTCAGGAAGGGCTTCCCTGGGGCAGTGAGTGGGTTGCAGTGGAGACCTGCAGAGTAGGGGAGAATTGGCTATTTCAAGAGGCAGAAGGGGAGATGGTGAAGTGGGCCTGTGAATCTCTAGGCAGAAAAACAAAAAGGTTCCAGAATGTTAGTGCAGGGAAGACAGAAAAGCCCAAGCTGGAGTTGGTAGGTGGAGAGGCCTCCATGCAATGCTGAGGAGCATGGACCTGCCCCTGAAGGCAGTGGGGCATCCTTGAAGAGTTTCAAACAAGGGAGTGTCCAGATCACACTGATATCCTACAAGCACGACTGACTGTAGTTGTAAGGTACAGGGGAAGGTAAGACCAGAAGCCACCAGGAAAGGGACATTATAAAAAGCAACCCACAAAGACTTCTGCAGTATGAGCCATGTTACATAAAACATATCTATAAATACATACAATATATAAACATTCTTAACCATATAAACTGCAATCCTAAGTGATTATTATATTTTATATGTTACATTTTTTAAAATATTACCTTTTTAAAATTTAAAACACTGACAAATTGGCTGTTAGTTCTAGCAAGCAACCCTATTTAAAGAATGGGCCATGGTTTGAGTGGCCTTCTCTCCTTATTCCTTCCAAAAGAAATGTTTGTCCAAGGATATGTGAATATTTAAAAATCCATTTTAGATTCAAACATTAACAACCACCAGTAAATATTACCCAGCAACTCTTAATACAAAGGCCACTTTCAGTAAATGCCTTTGGGTTGATGAAGTTCAGGAAGAGAAAGAGGTATTTCTGTCCTCAGAAGATGGTGCTTTCTCTTCTACAGCAGTCTCTCACCCCACACCCCAAGTGCCCACAGTAACTTACAGTGCTTGAAAGAACAGAGACCCACCTGGACCGCCTATTGTAGCTTCTGCCTCGGTGATAACTGTCACTCCTCTGGCTTCTACTTCGACTCCGACTCCTGCTATAGTAGCTATCGTAAGTGTAGGACCTGCTTTAACAGCAATAACAAACACTAAATCTTCCCACTCAAATACTCATATATTCCCATTTCTTTTTAGGTTCTTAAGTGTCCTCTTAGGACATGGGCACTATATGACAGTATGAAGACACATCTGCAGAACAAGTACTGGAAACATTTAACAACTGCCCCAAATCAGACTTACCGTATTAAACAGAAAAATGTTATAGTTTCCTTTCTGCATTGAAAAATATCACAAAATTAACACTGAGTTAGTTCAATTGAATCTCGTGGATCTTATTAGGCAATTATAGTCAATAAATCCCTGCCATTACAATTCGACATCAATTATCACTTTTGACACTAGAGCACAATGGGCCAACAGATTAAAAACTGTTCAAAAAGACAAACATATGTTTTTCAATAACATACAACACCTTTTAAAAGGGAATTAAGGGCTTTATAAAACAAGGCCCTTTTAATTCTGCCCCCGCAGGTGGTTTCCCAATCCCTGTCCGTACCTGGACCGACTGTGGGGATCGTACGAGCTGCTCCTGGATCTGCTCCTGCTGGACGTCCTAATAGGAATCACATGAGGGGCTATCAACGTGTGGATCAGGACAGGCTACATCAAAAATCTAGACATTTATTTGCCCATCAAGGAGAAAACACAATGAAATCCAGCAGCCATATTTATTTCATTTTCATATCAAAAGTATATTGGAATTTTTTTAAAAAGCATGTTGGATTTCATAAGAAAGGTTATAAGTTTTACACAATTCTTCTATGAGGTGCACATCAAGAAAGTCGCTGGGGAGGAACTGGGTGGGGAAGGGGAAGACACAGGTGGCACACTTGTAAGTAAAATGAAGCTGCAGCAGTGGTAAATACCTGAGAGGCAAAAGGGGGCTGGAAGAAGCTGGGAAAACCAGAAACTTGGGGTCACCCACCACACACACACCTCTTCCTTTGTCCTCTTTTTTTTTTTTTTTGCGGTACACGGGCCTCTCACTGTTGTGGCCTCTCCCGTTGCGGAGCACAGGCTCCAGACGTGCAGGCTCAGCGGCCATGGCTCACGGGCCCAGCTGCTCCGCGGCATGTGGGATCTTCCCGGACTGGGGCACGAACCCGCGTCCCCTGCATCGGCAGGCGGACTCTCAACCACTGCGCCACCAGGGAAGCCCCTCTGTCCTCTTTTAATAGTCCTCCTCTCCCAATACCTAACCCGAGTCAAGAGATGACTGCAGATGGAAACTTAGGTTAAAGAGGATGTACTGGGGGTTCAGGTCGTAGTCAGGGCCTCTTTTAGATACTTCTACTGCTTCTCTTTCCTCACTCTGATAAGATCCCATCTTGAGAACAGCCAGTAAGAATCCAATAGCTCTTTGAAAGAAAGAATTAGGTGAGAAAGTAGGCCCGTCTGATAGTCAGCAATGACAAGATCCTTTTCAACAGCTACCCCACTCTGCCTGTGCAGGGCAGGCCTTCAAAAGAAGACAGATGGAGACCCCACAGTAGGACAGGATTCACAAGCTCACCTATGGCTTTTGTAACTGCGGTAGGAACTGCTCCGGCTTCTTGTGCGGCCTCTGCTGTACCACCCTCTGCTCCGACTTCTGGAGTAGCTTCTTGATCTACAAGTACGAGTTGAAAAAATATAAATCATGTTAACTCATTATGCTGTTAAAACTAATTACTAGTAGGGCAGGAGGGGGAAAACCCAACAAGAGGAAACGTCTCTGGAAAGGTCTCTCACGAACTCCTCACAGCGGGTATCACAGAGACGGCTAATGAGGGTTTAACCTGAACAGAATAAAATAAAGAGAAAACAGAAAAGGCTGATATAGGTATGTTCATAGGAGCCCTACCTGTAATACCAGAAGAGGAAACAATCCAAATCTCCATTAACGGTAGAATGGGTTAAAAAAAAATTAACACAGATATATACTGAAATATTCTAAAGTAGGAAAATGAACTACAGCTGCCATGTATCAACAGAGGTAACTCTTGGGAACATAATGTTGAGTGAAAAAGGCAAACGTAGAATATCTATACATACAAAAAAGGATTTTGTTTGAGAACAAGCAAAAGCAACATTATATATAGATAGAAACATTTACAGTAAAGCTACAAAGAAAAACAACAAAATTATAATAGAAGTTTAGAATAATGTTTAACTCTAGGAGAAAAGAGAGAAAGTAGGGTAGCATCGGGTAGGACTACATTAGGTATGTCAAAGCTCTATTTTTTTTTTTTTATTAGTTTCTGCTTTATAACAAAGTGAATCAGTCATACATATACATCTGTTCCCACATCCCTTCCCTCATGCATCTCCCTCCCTCCCACCCTCCCCATCCCACCCCTCCAGGCGGTCACAAAGCACCGAGCTGATCTCCCTGTGCTCTGCGGCTGCAAAGCTCTATTTTTAAAGCCAGATACCATTTAAAATTATTTTTTATACCTTAATCATTAAAAAAATTTATACCTATTTAATATTTAATAAAACAAACAAGAAACTTAATGCAATTTTGCCCCCACCCTGCTTCCCCTAGTTTATGCTTGTCATTCAGGAACTGAACAATACCCCTGTGTATGTGCTACTCAGGTAATATCTTCATAGGTTTTATTCAGTACGTACTTATGTTTGGGAAGACAGATGCAGTTTACTGGCAAAGACACATTCTGTTCTCATAAGATCCTACTCATTTACTCAACGAACAATTATAGAGCGACTCTGTTAGGTGAATGAAAGATGAGTAGCAAACAGCCCCTGACTTCACTGAGTTTGCAGGCCAGAAGGGAAGTCAGGCCCACGTAAGTAACCAAAACAGGGAGGCAAAGTTTAGCTATCTCAGTCTACTATCTGTGAGCTGCCCAACTTAAGAGCAAATTTCTTAGCATTTCCATGCCTCACTGTCTTCATGTATGAAATGAAATACCACCCACTCCAAAGGCAGGGGCAGGAAGGCAGATGAGAATGGCCAGCGTCACCAACAGCTCAGAGCTGTCTGAGTGTAAACGGTAAGTACACACCGAGCGGACAGGAGGCTGGAGTAGCTCAACAGGCACCTTCATCTAGAATATGAACCCGGAGAGAAAAGGCCAGGATTCACCAGCTCTCTGGGCCTTGTTGGGAGTCGGAGCAGGAGGAGGTAGAGACGCCAACAACTCAAGCATGGAATGGTCTGAGAAGGAATGAGGAGAGCTAGCAGAGGGCTTCTAGAAGGACTGAAGGGACTGAAAACATGCCCTGGCACTGGCCATGCGGAAGTACCTGAAAATCTTAGTCAGCTGAGTGAGATGGGGGAGGGAAGGCACAATACAAACGGCAAGCAACTGAAGAGTAAATGGGAAATGGTTATTGTAGATGGTAAATGTTGGCTCCTATTTTTAAAGAAATCTGGGTAAGGGAAGAAAATGACTGATAGATAACTAGGAAGAAAAAAAGTTAAAGATTCTTACTGCATTTTACGTTCAAGTGATGAAAATCAAGCACAACGTAGTAAAGGATATGAGTCAGAGGCAGTGAGGCAAAACCATGAAACATTTACAAGGAAAAGAAAAGAATACAAATTACTTGTTAACTTCATACCACCATCACCAATTTTTTTTAGTTTTAAAAATGCTCATTCAGGGGCTTCCCTGGTGGCACAGTGGTTGAGAGTCCGCCTGCCGATGCAGGGGACACGGGTTCGTGCCCCGGTCCGGGAAGATCCCACATGCCACGGAGCGGCTGGGCCCGTGAGCCATGGCCGCTGAGCCTGCGCGTCCGGAGCCTGTGCTCCGCAACAGGAGAGGCCACAACAGTGAGAGGCCCACGTACCACAAAAAAAAAAAAAAAAAAAAAAAAGCTCATTCTCTGCATTAGCCAGTCTATTGCTGATGACAAAAGTTAGACGTAACTTGAACCAAAAATCAACCAATCAATCTTAAGATGATCATTTTTACCATTTCCTGCCCCTTGAATAAAGATCAACTAGATGCATGTCCTCGGCAGGTAACTTTGCCTCTCTGGCCCTCACCCTCCACTTGTATAAAATGGAGGGTTAGATTACTGATCTCTAAATCCTACATATTCTGTAAATGCAAGATTCCCTTCTAAGGCATCACTAACAGTAGAGAGAGCGGGAGAACAGTAGTTCTCCTTTAAAAATGGAGAACTTGCCACCTATCACAGCAACTCACTGCAATTGCCATGGAGCTTTAATTGACAGCAATAGTTTTTTTTACCCTGAGCCCAAATTTCTTCCCCTGAAATCTCCACTCCCTGTGTCTTCAGTCTGCTCTGTAAGTCACACAGCACAAGCTTTCTCTTTATTCCCTCCCAGATATTGGGAAATAGTGATCTTGTCCCTAACTCTGATGTTCTTCCAAGCAAAACAATAACAGACGCTCATTGGGAGAAAAAAAGGAAAAGAGAATAATGCTCACCGATAAGATGATGTGGAACTTCTCGATCGACTTCTTGAGTGACTGTAGGAGACAGACCTTGTTCTGTGCCTTGATTTGGTCTCAGATTTACTTCGAGATCTACTTGGACTCCTGGACTGGCTATCACCATCCCGACTAGGTGTCTGCTCATCACTCGAACTCTCCTGATTTCTTGGCCTCCGGTTTAAGCGTGCTGTCTTTCTTACTTCATCAAAGAGAGACCCAGGCCGAACTTTATTTTTGCTTTTAATTTCTATTCTCAAGCCTTGTGGTTTCATTTCAGGCACAGTAGTCAGTGCCTTAACTTCCACTGCACTTGATGTAGTAGCAGATGGTGCTGCCAGGTTCCCCACACCTTGCAGGGGCTTCCATTTATTATCCATGAGACTGGTCTGGCTTTTCTCAGCCACCTCTCTCTTCACAGTGCTTTCTACAGCAGTGGCCAAGCTGGCGGAGCTGCTGTCCTGTTTTCCCACCTCACCCACCGTTTTGCTTTCTGACATTCTGCTTTCCTGTTTTCCCAACTCTGCCTCAGGATGCTCTGTTGGCATATCCTGCTTTAGAACAATGCCTATATCCGGGGTGTCAAGCCTTGAATTTCCTAGAGGGGAAGCCCCCTCGGCCTTTGCTGGGGAACTCCTATCAGGAGTGCAAATCTCCATGTTGTCATCTGTTTGAAGCAGATCCTCCACTCCGCCTGGAATGCTCTCTTCAATATGCTGAACGTTCGGGGGAGAACTGACTACATTTTCCTCAGTGTTTAAAGCTGCGGGAGACACACTGAGTTTACTATCATCTTTAGTAGGCTGATCAGCATCTGATGAAACCGTTATTGGATTATGTTTACCTGAAAGACTGCCATCTTCACAGGGCTTCTCAGTTTGGGGAATATTTTCTTTTATGGCTTCACTGTTTTCAGAAAGTTGTTTTTTCTCTTTTGCTTCCTGAGTAACTTGCTTTTCATTAATCTCCTCCTCCTCCTCTTCACCAAATTCTAGTGGAGGCTGCCAGTGAAATGCTTGTTTTCGTTTTGGAGCCTTGTGTTTTTTATCTTTTTTCCCTTTTAATTTCTCTTTTGCTTTTTTGGTATGTTCCCTTTTAAGATGCTCCTTTGAACTGTGTTTATGCTTGTGTGGTTTTCCTCTACTGTTTTCTGAATTGGAATAGAACCCCTCAGAATCAGAGGTTGATGACCGCTGTTTGCTTGATTTCCAGGCACTATTACCATCAGGCAGTAAAGTATTTGCTGAAGACTTAGTTGCTGGTTTGGCTTTGATGTGAATTTCACCCAACTCTGACTCAGAATCTGAAGTGGCTTCACCTTCCTCCTTATCAGAAGATGGCCGGGAATTATTTTTACTGTTTTTAGTTACATCTTGTTCAGAGTTTGACTCAGAGTCCCATTTACTCCCAGCATAATTCTTCCTTTTGGGCTTACTGCCATTTCTAAAGTGATCAGAAGGACTTTCTTTCAAAGTTCTTTTTTTTGAATGAGGGCATTCCCGTTCAGGCTTAGATTTCTCTTCATCTCTGTTTTTCTCTTGTTTATTATTCATGTCCACTTGCTTCTCTTTTTCCTGGGCTGACTGTGTAACCCGAACACTTGACTGTTCACTGTCTGAAGAATAATCTAAAGATGACCTGCTTTCACTGTACTTTCTATGACATGAAGACTTGTCTCTGCCTTTGACATATTTATTACGAAGTGTCTTTTCAGAGCTGCTGCTGTGCCTTTTACTTGAGGTGTTATTTTTTTTCCCATTGGATCTAAATTTTCTCTTGGCTCGTCTTCCATCATCACTGCTAACAGAAGAGTATGAAAATGATCTACTACACCGTGAGTGGTCACTGTATTTATTTCGTGAATGAGATCTAGATGAGGGAGACCTAGACCTTGAATGTGAACTACCTAAACTTCGAGATCTTGTGTATGACCTGGAATAAGATCTACTCCTAGAAGATCTACTCCTTGACCTTGGTGAGCTTTCTGAACTTCTATCACTGTATTTTGAATAAGCGCTCCGATCACTTTCTGAATTTTTTTCTCTTTTATGGTAGGATGATGAACTACCAGTCTCTTTAACATTTGCTAAACCGTAAGTGCTTTGGATGGGCAGCAAATGGGTTGTTTTAGCTTTCATTTCCTGGATTCGTTCATAAGAGGGCTTCCAGGGCTTCTGTCCAGGCTTCCACCTTGAAGGAGGGGGGCTGTCACTCAGTGGTATTACAGGAATATTTTCCGCCACCACTGGTTGTACTAAAACATTTTCATTTTGTGTCACTGTTGCTCTTAAAGGTTCTGTTTTAACAGGTTTATTTTCACTTAACTGAGAGGCTGTTCCTCTTGGTGATTTTGATGCTGTTCTTTGGTGCCCTGACTTAGAACTAGATCTGGACTTTGATCTACTTCGAGAATGTGATGAGGATTTTGATGGAGTCCTTGATCTTGAGCTTCCTCTAGAATAAGACTGTGAGTGAGATTTTGATCTGTATGAGTCTCTGCTGGAATGGGTTGAAGAGCTCTGGTCATCCTTATCAGATTTAGACCAGTCCCTCTTGGACGAGTGATGAGATGACAATGAGGAAGAACGAGATCTCCTTTCTCTATCACATGAGGATTTCACTCTTCGGGTGGAAGATTTTAAGGATTCTATGTCAGATGGTACAATAATCCTTCTCTTCTTAGTCTGTTTGTGCCTTCTGCAATGTTTCTGCTTTTTAGCTTTCTTTTTATGCTTAACCTTTTTCTCTTTTCTGCGTTTTTTATGGTGACCATCAGAGTGTCTTGCCGTACTTAGATCTGAATAATATCCATTATAGGACCACGATCGGGATCTCTGGGACAAGCTTCTTTCATCCCATCGGCTTGAACAGGGGTCACTTAACCTATAGAAAAGGACATAATATGCATGCAATTATTTACAAGCATGTTTTCTATGCTTTAAAATTAAAACACATTTGTTGTCAATACAAATGCATCAGCAAAAGCTTAGTTAACAACCAAGTACTGACTCTGTCAACACTTTAAGCACACGTAGGAAGGATAAACCAACAGCTGATAGGCCTGGTCCTGACCTTTTAATTTCAAAGAGATCATTACTATCAGATCACTACTATCAGACTTACAAAAGGATTTTTTTCAGAGCCAAGCCAAGAATTTTCAAATTCGATAGGAAAATAGTTTTGAAAAGCAAACCAACTATAGCAATCACAAAAGCACTGCTGACCTACTGAATTCCTGGCTATCATCCACTCAATAACACTCTGCCTCCAGGAATAATTCCTGAGGGAGAATCAAATCAAGTTCCCAAACAATTCTGATAATTCTCTGCAGATACAGGATAACTGCCTGAACTTTAGGCAAAGCCTCTTTTTCTTTTTGGCTGCACGGCTTGTGGGATCTTAGTTCCCCGACCAGGGATCAAACCCAAGCACCAGCAGGGAAAACTCCTGAGTTGTAACCACTGGACCACCAGGGAATTCCTTAAAAACATGACTACTGTTTTTATCTCAGCCTCATAGAGGTAATCAACAACGTTCCCCTATGGTTTTAGTTAAACTACTTAGTATAGAAATTAGGGGAAAAGTACATGAAAATAGATGCAGACTTTACAATATCTCAGTGGTAATGTCAGGGCTCAAAACTGAGAGTTCTCAGTGCCACTGTGTCTACACCACTTCCACACAGCAGGCGCACACCTTTTCCTCCCTCTTCTAACTCTGAACCATTCTGCTGGATGCACACAGAGAAAAACAGAATTCTACCATGAACAATTACACAGGGTCCCATTGGTATATTTTGCACTAGCTATTCTGGGGCCAGCCCCATTTCTAAAATACTGCACTGTGGAGTGTCACTGAAGACAGGAGATGGATACACTTCTGAAGAAACAGAAGTCCCTGGGGTCAGAAGTTAACACACACACTGGGTACAGATTTCCCTATCTACCCATTTATTCATTAGTGACTATGAGAACAGGCTAGGAAAGAATCTGCTATATAATTTTTTTTAAGTCCTGATTATTTCTAAAATTGAACAAGAAATCTTTAAGAAATTCAGGAAATTCAGGTTATAGTCTTGTGAGGGAAAAGAGAATTTTGATTTAAAAGCACCCAAAGTCAAGCAGCCCTCCTCCCATTTCACCAAGCATTCCCAAATGTATTCTCTTTGGTCACAGTCTAATTTTAACGGTAAATATTTAGTGAAAAGTCCAGAAGTATGTCTCTATCCCCTTAAGACTTAAAATATAGAGGACACAGGATTGTACTTATACTTACTTATCTCCTTTACTCCATTTTTCTCCACTAGGTGGTCTATATGCTCTTAATCTCTGCATTTCTTCTTTCCAGTGAGGAGGAGTTTCACTGCTATCATCATCATCTGATTCGGAACAGGATCTTGATCTTGGAGGTGTGTGATAGCGCTTTAAAAAAAAAGTTAGGAATAACTACCTTCAAAATATCTCTTAAGTGTAATCTGCTATAGGACAGAGGTAGGTATAAGACCCAATCTCTGATGCCATTCAAAGGCAATAACGACTGAAGTACCAAGAAGATGGTATGAAGTTATGTCAAATTAAAAAAAATGAGAAAGCTGGAGACTCACCTGTAATCACACAAAAAAATTTCCTCTTTGAAGTCCTAATGGTTATATTCATTAGCCTAGATTATTCAATATACTAACATTTCTCAGCATACTGATTATTTCACATTCATTTCATATTCAAACCCATTCAAACACAGCAGTAAACACTAATCTAACAGCAGTGCCTTCCCATCACTATATAGAATACAACTAGCTCCTTGGACAGATTTTGGACTATACCTAAGATTAAAGCTAGGATTTTGCCTAGAGGTAAAAACATTTTACCATTTAAGATAAGTAATTTGAAAAAAGTCCAGTTTTAACACACATACAATTGTGCCCCTTCCTTTAATCTTCCGTCCAGACTTTGATACAGATGGTTTCTGATCATTTACAATGGGTGTAATATCAGGAATCTTCCTGGAAAAGAAGATTGAAAATTTTAAAAAAGCAAACGCTAGGCAGTTTTCTCAGTGTTTTTTTTAAATGCAGAATTTATGTTCCTATCATACAAAAACACTTCATTTAGATTCAACACTTTTGTAGAATGAGGCACTCCACATAACCTAATTTTCTAAGCAAATCCTTTAAATACAGAAACTTAAAAAAAAAGTAACCCGGGGCTTCCCTGGTGGCGCAGTGGTTGAGAGTCCACCTGCCAATGCGGGGGATGTGGGTTCGTGCCCCGGTCCGGGAGGATCCCACATGCCGCGGAGCAGCTGGGCCCATGAGCCATTGCCACTGGGCCTGCGCGTCTGGAGCCTGTGCTCCGCAATGGGAGAGGCCACAGCTGTGAGAGGCCCGCGTACCGCAAAAAAAAAAAAAAAAAAAGTAACCCAACTGAGTAGAAATACACGATACTAGTATCAATCTTTTAAAGTACAGAACTACTTTCAAAAAAATCCTTTTTTAGATGTCTCTTGTCAAAACAGTAATGTCCTTAGGGAATCCTAAAGTATTGTTGACTCTAATGCTCAAGTGTTTTTAACAGTTTTAAATTTTATTATATATATATATATTTTAAAATATTTATTTATTTATTTTATTTATCTCGGCTGTGCTGGGTCTCAGTTGTGGCACGTGGATCTTTACTTGCGGCATGGGGGACCTTTTAGTTGCAGCATGCGGGCTCTTTACTTGCGGCATGCATGTGGGATCTAGCTCCCTGACCAGGGATTGAACCCGGGCCCCCTGCACTGGGAGCACAGAGTCCTACCCACTGGACCACCAGGGAAGTCCCTTATTTTATATTTTTAATAGTTTGTTTGTCTACCCCACTTTACTATAAGCTGCCCCTCCTTCAATGCTCTGAATCTACTACTTTATCTTATGGGTAATTCTAAGAGTATAGTTTTTATGGCAGCTACAGTCCTCCATGCCTGAGAAGTCTTTTCATACTTGAGTTTGTTTTGTATCTGTTATTATTAACATAATGGCTAGCTTTTATTGAGGACTTACTATGTGTCAGGTGTTATGTTAATAAGCATTTTAAACATACTTTTTTAAATTGGGTAAAAATATATAACATAAAATTGGCCATTTTAACCATTTTTAAATGTACAATTCAGTGGCATTAATTATACTCAAAATGTTGTGCAACCATCACTACTATCTTTCCAAAACTTCTTCATCACCTCATCCTGAAACTCTACCTATTAAGCAATACCTCTCCATTTCCCTCATTCCCTTAGCTTCTGGTAACCTCTAATTTATGGCTGAATAACATTCCGTTGTATATATATATATACACCACATTTTGTTTATCCATTCATCTGTTGGTGGACGCTGAGTTGTCTCCACGTTTTTGCTACTGTGAATAATGCTGCAATGAACCCTGGAGTACAAGTATCTGTTTGAATCTATTTTCAATTCTTTTGGATATGCACCTAGGAGTAGACATGCTGAGTTACATGGTAAATCCATGTTCAAGTTTTTGAGGAACCACCAAACTGTTTTCCACAGCAGCTGCATCATTTTAGACTCCTCCTAGCAATATATGAGGATTCCAATTTTCTCCACATCCTCACGGACACTAGTTTTTTGGGGTTTTGTTTTAAATTACAGCCGTCCTAGTAGGTGAGACACAGTATCTCACTGTGGGTCTGATTTGCATTTTCCTAATGACTAATGACATTAAATATCTTTTCACATGTTTGTTCCCCATTTGTACATCTTCTTTGGAGAAATGTCTATTCAAGTGCTTTGCCTATTTTTAAACTGAGTTGTCTTTTTGTTGATATTGCTCATGCTTTTGGTGTCAAATAGAAGAATCCACTGCTGAACCTAAGGTCATGAAGGTTTACCCCTATGTTTTCTTCTAAGAGTTTTACGGTTTTAGTTCTTATACTTAGGTCATTGACCCATTTTGAATTAATGTTTGCATATGATGTGAGGTAGGGTCCAACCTCATTCTTTTGCATGTGGAAATCCAGGTGTCTCAGCGCCATTTATTGAAGAGACTATTCTTTCTCCATGGAATGGACTTTGCACCCTTATCTAAAATATAATGGCCATGCAAAGTTTGAATCTCAGAATCAAAAATTAGAATTTTTATCATCTCGGGCCAGTTATTTAGCTCTTTGAGCTTCAGCTTTCACACTTGTAAAACAGAGATAACACTTCAATTTATTTATACGAATTAAAGAGATAATGTATGAAAAACTGTTAGTTCAGTGCTTTGCATATAGTAAGGGCTTCCCCCCAGAGCAGGGTTCTCAAACTCAAATGCTGACAGGCAGATAATGTAAATCAGTGAAGAAGACACAACAGAATAGTTCACTTTCCACTTGATTATTCTTCCACTTGAAGAATAACAGTTCAAGCCCAGTGATACACTTCAACTTCTCTTGGTCAGGAGACAGCAGAGATTGGTATGAACAGGGACAGCACTCTCGAGTAGCCACTAATTTTTGCCTTGCAGTGAAACAGAACCAATGTTTTGGAGGATTCTTCAATTTCTCAAGAGAAGACAAAAATCTGAATTTTTGTATGAGTCAACAATGTTTGAGCCAGTATACGAGCCAATGGTGACACTGTCATGAGAGGTGCCATGAACCTAAGGAATATAATGAATCCAATTCTGGACACCTGGGAGCCAATTTTTAAAAATAAAACAATAATATGAAGGATAAATAACATAGGTCTATACTCCAATGTTTTCATGATCCACCAGTTTTCTCTTCTGCTACAGAGGCTCTCAGACCATGAGTAGGTCCCATATTTCAGGGTCTGAACCTCAATCATGGGGGACCAGATACTGGATGTTCTCAGTGTGTCCACTATGCCCATCCTCTCAGAGACTCACACTGCTCACCTAATCCACATGCCACTGAGGTACTAACCAGAGGTCAATATAATAAATGACACTGGGGAAAAAAAAAATCTAATGGCCATAGATGTATGGGTTTATTTCTGGACTCTTAATTCTATTCCATTGGTCTCTATGTCTATCCTTATGCCAGTACCACACTATTTTTTTTTGAATTTTATTTTATTTTTTTACACAGAAGGTTCTTATTAGATACCACACTATTTTGATGACTGCAGCTTTGTAGTAAATTTTGAAATCAGGACATATGAGTCCTCCAACTTTGTCTTTCTCCCTCAAGATTGTTTCGGCTATTTGTGACACCTTGCAATTCTATACAAACTTGGACATTGACTTTTCCATTTCTGCAAAGTCTACTGGAATTTGACTGAACCCATAGCTCACTTTGAGTAGTACTGACATCTTAATATTAAGCCTTCCAATCCATGAACATAGAATGTCTTTCCACTTATTTAAGTTTTAATTTCTTTCAGCAGTATTTTAGATATATACCTATAGTTTTCATTGTACAAGTCTTTCACCTCCTTGATTTAATTTATTCCTAAGTATTTTATTCTTTTAGATGTTATTTTATGGAATTACTTTCTTAATTTCCTTTTCAGATTGTTCATTGCTGGTTGTTAATAAGTGTTTTAGAGGCATTAGTTCATTTAATTCTCATAACAACACTATGAGGTAGATACTATTATCATCTCCATTTTAAAGACAAAGAATTTTAAGATTAAGAGGTTAAAAATGTTGCCCAAGGTCACGGAAAGAAATGAAACTTGACTCTTATAACCATTTTATAGGGTTTTCCCAACCAGGAATCTGGCTCCAGATAAACATACAATATTACTATAAGAAAACCTTGACTAAAAAGTATATATTAGTCTTTTCAGTCATTTCATATTCATGACATCATTTGATTCTCACAATGAGAGATATAATAGGGACTCTTGGCAAGCAACTGTTAACCTCGTTTTCCTCATGAAGAACAAAGCACTGAACCAAATGACTTGCCTCTTAAGTGTTCGGCACAAATTAATGTTCACCCAGGAACCTTTTAGATGCTGATCCAATGCTGCCACCCTCTACCTCCTCCCCACAACATTCTGATTTAATTTGCTGTATGGCCCAGAAACTGGTATTTTTAAAAGCTTGTCAAATTACTCTGAAGTGCAGCTGAATATGAGAACAAATGAATTAGAGCAAGTGTGGAACCCAGCTTTCGCTAAGTGAATTATAAGTGATAATGAGCTTAACTGCTGGTAAATTCAGTAAGGTGGCAAGCTCACTAAGGTTGACAGCCCCTGTTTCTTATCCTTGCATGCCCTGCATTATTAGCACTCAATTCTAGCTCCCAAACAACTGATCAAATCTCAAACATTCTAATGAAATAGATCAACTCGCTATCTTTGTATGACACAACTACCTGCCAATTATGATTTTAAATAATTCTGCAGAATATAACTTCCAAAGATGTTATGTAACCAAAGAAGAGTGATGACCAAATAAACTTACTAGCAATATTCAACCATAAATACAAGACAGCGGTATAAACTACTTTTAAAATACCAGATAACAGGGGTCGGCAAACTTTTTCTTAAGAAAAGAGTCCAAGAGTAAATATTTTAGGATTTTTAGGCCAAGAAGAAAATTAAGATGACTATGTAACAAAAAAAACACAAGTCTTCACAAATGTTTTATCAATGAAATTCGAAAGTATCATTTTTTGTGACACAGATCTACTAAGGACAGTGGAATTCTTTTTTAGGGAGAATAACATTTCACTTCATTTAACTAGGGTTCAGTATCCCCTATCAAAGCAGATAATGTTAATACTGTTCTTCTGGTAATGCTGATCTGTAATGAGATTTTTACATACTCCATCTCTGAAAATATCTTTCCACACAGATGGATTTTATGTGTAGCACCTGAAATACTGGAGAGTTACAACTGCATCACTGTGATGTGTAGTGCACTGAATAGCATATAAAGCGATGAGAGCACCACATACAAACTCTCTGCAACTCCTTGATTCTGCTGCTGTAACACAAAAACAGCCCAAGAAAAACAGTGAACAAACGGATGTGGCTGTGTTCCAGTAAAACTTTATTTATGGTCACTGAAATTTGAATTTCATGTAATTTTCACGTCACAAAATATTATTCTTCTTTTGATTTTTTTCCACAAACATTTAAAAACATAAAAACCACATTTAGCTCATGGGCTGTACAAAGCCAGGCAATAGGCCGAATTTAGCCCATGGATGACTATAGTTTGCCAACCCCCGCTAGATGACACTAAAACTGACCTTACAAGTTTCCTACTTTCTGAAAACCAAATGGATTTGATCAATGAATGGTGTCTTATATTCTCAGAAAGAAGGATTCCACTAAAATTTGTTCACAATATATTATATTATATATAATATAATAATATAATTAACAGCAAAACTACTGATACCTTACAAAGCTCACTAAAAAGGTTTACACAACTGTCATAAAGAGAACATTCAATTTTAAAAAATGAAAACATCAGTATGTTAAGCTATTAGTTCAAAGATACAGCCCATTTCATAACAGCTTTTTAAAATGAGAAAAATACAGAATTTTAAAATATCTAATGAACTAAACAATAACCACATGTAGAGACTTGATTGTGAACAGGGACATGTGCATAACTTCTCAGGCTTCAATATTAACTCTTCATAGGAAACGTGTCAATTACACCAACCACTTTATGGTATTTCTATTCATATATTTCCCTTTACAATTCTAAACTTGAGTCTAACATACAAAATACATTAATTACTATTTTTTGAGACCAAATCTAAAGCTACATCTTAGCTTTTCCAGTATAGGGGATTTATCACTGAGCAAGTTAACAACAGTAACATATGGGACTAAATTTTATCCCCAGTCATCACGCCATAATTTTGCACTATAAACTGGAGTATGTTTTATCACTCGATTGGATCCAAAGAGTTCAACTAACCCTGTTTTGACAACCAAAATCTCACCTCTAATGAAAGGCCAAGTAAATGAGATTGGTAATGAAATCTTTCCAGATCTCCACTAAGAACTTCTCCCCGATCCACTTGCCAAACCCCCTCTCTCTACTAGCAGAGTATGAATTTTGAAAGGTAGGGTACATGTCATTTATGAATCCAATATCTCCCCCAGTATATTTCAAATTGCTCTGACTATGGGTCATGCTCAATAAATGAGTGTGGACCTGCAATGAGCTGACAAAATCACCAGTCAGAGAAACGAAAACATGTAGGTTAATCATCCTTACGGTTCAGGCTCCACTGTGACAAGAGGCATATCTCTTCTTAGTAAAAATCGGTTCTCGGGCACTGGAGGAATCTCTTCTGGGCGCACCACAGGCTTTTCCCTTTTAGCATTTGAATCGATACACCTTTTTTCATTGGTATCACTCCTCTCAGAGTGACTTAGAGAGAACAAACCGAATCACCAATTAAGATGTGTAATGTCTGCATTTTATAATAATATTAAATAATATAATATAATAATATAATTAACAGCAAAACTACTGATACCTTACAAAGCTCACTAAAAAGGTTTACACAACTGTCATAAAGAGAACATATAAAACATCAATGCAGTGAAAAAGCCACGGCACTAAAATTCTGATAAGAATTGCCAAATGATCCTTTTTTCTTTCAGGGATTATTTTCACCTGCAAACGCGTAAATCTTTGATATGAAACATCTGTGCTACCCTTGATTTGCTAGATTTCAATTTCAAGTCCACAAAATGCTATCCTTTTCAACAACAGGTAACAAAGCTAAGTTTACAGAATCACACATACTTTCCCCATTCCAGGGTGTCTGTTTTTTAGGTAAGACTACCTTGGTGTTTCGCACTTACCCTTTTGGGCTTATTATATGTTTATTCCTTGGCTCTTCTGAACTGCTTGCTTCCTTTCGTCTCTTTTTAGAATGTTTAACTTTTGGCCTCCTCTTATGTTTCCTTCTTCTGCTTCTCTCATGTTCAATTTCACTTTCTGAGGATGATTCTGAAGAGGAAGAGGAATTGGAAGAGGAATCCGAGACTTCTGAATGAGTTGGTTTCTTCCTTTTTTTCTCAAAAACTTTTAAGAAATATTAACAAAAATATTAGTACTGGATTTCAGTGCCTATGTTTCAGAGTAAAAAACATGATTACCAAGTATTGTAAAACATGTTTTGTATAAAGAAAACTAAAAACAAAATTTATTTATTCTTTTTTTAATTTTAATTTTTTTAACATCTTTATTAAAGAGTATAATTGCTTTACAATGAATGGTGTGTCAGTTTCTGCTTTATAACAAAGTGAATCAGTTATACATATACATATGTCCCCATATCTCTTCCCTCTTGCATCTCCCTCCCTCCCACTCTCCCTATCCCACCCCTCTATGTGGTCACAAAGCACGGAGCTGATCTCCCTGTGCCATGAGGCTGCTTCCCACTAGCTATCTATTTTACGTAAAAACAAAATTTAAATAAACTTTTTTTTTTCAAGTTGATAATACAATTTGCTGGTGAGATTGTAAGGTAACAAAGCCCTCATGAAGTCTATATTCTAGTTGGGTCAGAGAAGAAAATAAGCAACTACATAATATGACAAATGATAAAAGCTAAAAGAAGGGGGAAGTAAAGGCAGGGTAAAGGGAACAGAGAAAGTCGAGGTAATTTAAGATAACATTTGAGCAGAGACCTGAAGGAAGTGAGGGAGGGGGTCATGCAGGTATCTGAACGAAGAGTATTCCAGAGAGAAGGAACAGCCAGCACAAAGTCCCTGAATGCTTGGCATGTCTGAATAAAGGTCAACGTGGCTGGCAAGACAATGAATGAGGGGAAAGAGAGATTAGAGAAACAGCAGAAAGCCAGAATCCCTTACAGACCATTGTAAAGACTTTAGCTTTGGCTGATGGAGAAGAAGCCCTTGGAGAAGATGGCTCTGGTTGCTGCTGAGGACTGTAGAGGGTCAAGAGTGTAAGCAAGGAGACCAGTCGGGAAACTATCATTGCTGAGAAAAGATTACAGAGGAGCGAGGACAGAGGCAAAGTGAACAGTAATGAGGCTATTGCTATCTTGTAAAAGATACCTGGGTTTGGACCACACTGACAGCAGGGGAAGTAAAAAGAAAAGGTCAGATTTGAAAAGATTCCCTGATGGGTTGGATACAGGGTATGATATAGAGGCATCAGGGCTATTGCTATACTACTCGTAGGAATTCCTTCCACTATTGAAATCTAGGAGGTATCTTTAAGTTAGTCTTCAACATGTGTTACCTGCATCCTAGCTCCCTCTACCCCCAAAACACTCTTACCGTCTTTTGTTGACTTCGTGGCAAGCACCCCACAGTCAATAACTCGCACATCTGCATAAGGTCTACTTGCAGCATCAGTTTTCAGATTTTCAATTTGTTCGATTACTTCAAAACCGGAAATAACTAGTCCAAAGACAACATGCACCCTGTTGCAACACAAATTCAAGAAAAAATTGTTTTGACGATAATTAAGCCATGAGCAGTAATCAAGACAACTGTTATCAATGACATATCCACAGACCTGAAAATAAGAGCGAAGTGTTTGATGTATGAAGCAACTAGAAGGGAATTAGAACTTCTGCTTCATAAAAGGAAAAAAAAAAAAATCTCAAACTGGGCCTTAGTTTTCTGCCTTAAAAACAATGGTTCTTAACTATTTTATAGTAAAGAGTCTGATAACAATCAGATTGCACTTGATACTCAGAAACCATCCTTACAGGGTCACTCAAGAGCGCATGCCTGAGAAGTTCCCCCATAGGCCCACGCAAAAGGCCCCTTCAGTGACATGAGAGGTCTCAAGACTACTGCCCTGTGATCCTTAGGAAGAGCTTGGCTATGAGAGATTAACCCAGAGATCAAGAGCGCCCCCTTGAGGGTTCACCCACGGTCTAATCTGTCTTGGATTGGCCACCCAAACACCTCTCCAAGATAAAAAGAACATAACTCTTACCCATCCAGGTGTGGAGCAGGTTTTGTGGTACTGTGTAACAAACATCAACATAAAGAAGATGGCAAAAACCAGGTGTTCAGGTGAACAGAGCAGAAGGGTTTAAATCACAGCATGTAGAGGACAAAGAGGTAAAGATAAAAAGATAGGGGAAAAAGTTAAACATGATACACACCTGAACTTAATAAGCTTAAAACAGCAACAGTAGTCATTTTACTGATTTAAAAAAAAACCCTCAAGATTATAATGAATTACAAACTCATGTCTCTCTCCAACATGAAGACTATATATGTATACATATATGTGATATAGGTTTGAAATATACAGCATAAATATACATTAAAATTAAAGTTATTCTCAAATCCAAAACAACGACAACAACAACAAAAACAAACTCAAAATTTATCAAGATAATTAAACAAGAATAAAAAACACCTAGCCATTTACTTATGGAAAGAAGTGTGATCAACACTTAACACTTGCCCCACATACTTAAATGAATTTTTCTATTCATACTTAAATGAATTTTTCTATTCATTATTTTTCATACTGAGTCAGTCTGCATCTTTTAGGCAGGCAGATGGAGGTAGGCCTCAGGAGTCCTGTTTTCAGAACTTCCTGCCCCTCTTCCTTCACCTAAGGTGACCCTCTGCCACTCACAGCAACTCTGAAAATGCAATAGGGAGCAAACCTTCAATCTGCCAACACTCTGACAGCAAACTAAGTAATCATGGCATTATAGACACTTTTAATTTCCATGGCCCAGAAAACACCCAACCGGCTGCTTCTATAGTCACAAACTGGCAGTCACTCTTGGGAAGTCTTATGGGGTATATTTGGTTAAGATGTTTTGAACCCAAGCTAGTTTTCCCATAACACTTTCACAGATCTTCAGACTACGTGAATTACAGTGGGAAAAAATTCAAAAGCAGATAACTAGACTCAGAAGTATCTATCACAAACATCTTAGTTTATAAGAAAGAGAAATAGTATTTGAGAGAAAGGTCACTGGATTATCAGGCCATGTTAAGGCAGTCAATTGTACTAGAAGCTCCCTTACCAATTTTTATACTCATTTTAAGGCAATTCTAAGAAACATATGTCAGTAAAACACAATTTTAACCTTCACAACAATGCTAAAAATCATTATTCTACCAGGAAATGTAACACTTATACTTACATTAAGAATATTCAGTTCTGTAAAAGCACTACAGAATTTAGTTTTAAAAAATTAAAATATCAACTCAAGAAGTGCCAGAATTTTAAAGGGAATCTTGAGTTTTAAAACCACTAGTCTCAAATTTTCCTTAGAAGATTGAGAAGTGGTAGTTTAAGCCAATGTAACAATAAAAATGAATAAAAACAGGCAGAAGAAAGAAAGAAGAAAAAGAAAATCTCGTGAACTGGTGAGTCACTGATGCTTAAATCATGAAACTAGCATCCCGAAATTACCTTGGACAAGAACTTTAAGATAGAATTGTGCTTCCCATAATTAAAAAACTTTACTAAGCACAGTAAAGATAGTAAGAAATTAGTACATACGCTAGACAGTGATTCCACTGTATGAAAGATGGAAAGAGGTAAAAACTTTAAAGGTAAAAATGTTCTTCAACATAAGGGATCAGTCTCAAACATGCAGTAGTGAAAACACTGATTTATTGATTAGATATATTCCTCTTCCTTGGTCCTTTCTCTCACAATTCTCAGATATTCTGGTAATGGGGAAAAGTCTACAGGTCATCTTAAAACACAAACAACCCAATTCAATCTGCATCCTGGCTAACAGGAGTGCTATGAAAACCACCTTAGAGCAAACCTTTGGAGCAAATAGTGAGATTAAAACATCTGAGCTAACTGCAGTGATACAGCAACATAACACTTGAAACTCAATTTGAGGATAGAACCTTTATGGACAGACTCAAGTTTTGTTTTTAATTCAAATGAAAACTGAAGACAAACTTGGTCCTTTAGTGCAGTAGTGAAGAAAACAAATGAAGACAAGAGCAATTCTTTCAAGGACAAATTTCAACTGGCCGACTGGTGGGAATAATTAAGTCCATTACTCGCATCTGCAATTCAGGATGCAGAAGTACAAATTTATGCTTTAATTGGGTTAGACCACATAATAAGAATACTGAAAGTATCTTAACAAAAGCCCCCTGGGGTTCTCAGTCCACACTCTAAGAGCAGAAATTCCAATGTAAAGCAAGCTTGCTGGCACTGGGCTGATGGGCAGGGGGAAATGATATGCTCGGTCCAAGCCATTCAATTCTACTAAAATGGGCAAAGAGATCTCATCCCACCAACTCTTAATTGTATTGATGTTTCAAAACTATACCAGGCAGTGGTAACATATTCTTAGTAAGTTAAGACCTTAAGGCCAGAGACGATCATAAATATGTAAGTTTAAACATGCTTATGAAAACATACCTAAAGGAGAAACAACCACAAGAACATTTCAAATTAGAAAAGCTTTCAATATTTTCACATTTCCATTTTCTCCTGTCACTCAAACACTGATTTTCTAGCTTCCCTCACCTATGAATCTGCTTCAGAAATGTATGCACAAGGGTTCATTTAAACCCTGTAAATCTTAGAAACTGAAAAGTGTCACTGTTACTCCAAAAAACAATCTATATATATATTTTTACCATTATTAAAGCAGCTTTAGGCCTTACACAGAAATTAACAGTTCTGTACTGAAATGAGATCTAAACCATTATATACAATATAACCCACCCCCCCAAGATGTGTGGGAACTTGGTGGTAACAAGCCACTGAAATTAAAATTATACTTCCCAGGATTAACCATGAACAATAAAACACACTTGTTTTACATGTACTGCTGCCACAGATCAAGCAGAAAGTTTTTTTTCTTAAAATGGTTCAATGCACATAACAATAGGATTAAAGAGATAAAGGCAAAGAAAGAAAAAGAGAGAGCCTTAGAGTAATGAGACATTACCTTTGGAGCGCACGGTGTAACACTCTTTCTGTAAATTTTACACAAAAATGGCAAGAAATAAATTGTAATACACTTTTAAGACAAGACTGAATCTATGTTTTAATATCAATATAACTTTGAAATTAAATACTTTCAAGTTTTATGCAAAGCAAGAAAGCTTTTTAAAAAGGAGGGCTCTAAATTTTCTTTCACATAGGATATGTATGTAGAGATGAATTATGTTTAAGAAAAGCATTGTGGTTGAAGTGGGAATCTGCTCAGGTCCCTAATATTGAAACAGCAGAGTGTGAATAATAGCTAGAAACAAAACATTATATATCGCTTTACAAATCACAGAAACTGGCTAAGTCATCAACTAACATCCTTCTCAAAAAGAGAATAATGTATCCTGAATACATACATAAATAAAAAATCTGAATGCCCAGGAGCAGTTACTAGCAGTACAAATCAAAAATTTCAATGGAAAGAACTGAGTTAAGAGACTTAAAACAAAATTTCAGGGAACTTTTTTTTACTAATTCACTTCAAACAATTAAAGTACCTTTCATGTTTCTACATTTGAAAGCTTTTTTGGTCACACATCAAAACAGATTACCATCAGGAGTTAATGACCAAATGTTTAGACTGTAGTTTCTGTTCACTGCCATTACATACACTTATAGTTGTTAAGGAACTGAAAATAATAATAATAATAAAATAATAAAAAAGCATACCTAGAATTTTAAGGAGATTCTCAAAGGATAAAAAGGCAAGAGAGATATAAGAAAAAGTATGCTGTCAAATCTTGGCCACAGTACTTTCTTTTCCTGTCTAATCTGATTTCCTCCATTATGAAAAATTTTTGTTCAGTGAATATACACTGTCTGACCAACTTTAATTCGATTAAACTTTAAACATATCTGTTACTATTCAGACCAAAACCTGTATTACATACAGTGGACAAAATTCTTTATAGGGGTTTTGGATATATTAAATCTTGAAATATTTAAAAATAGCTTTAATTTCTTATAAAGGCATTGATACATGAATTACTGTCAAAAAAAATGTTTCAAATAATGTGGTGTTTCCAAAGAATGTTGTAAAAAAAAAAAAAAAAAAAGTGACTCTAGTTGTAAAGTAGTATGAGAGAAGGAAACAAAGACAACCTATTTCTGTCTTAAGCAGGCTTTAACATGCAATTTTTCCCTTCAACTCCTGAAACTATCACACCTGTAAGAGGCACCAAATTGTACAGAGTGACAAAGCTCATGTAAGGGCAATGGGAACTAACCAAGCCACATTACAGTGCTCTACGTACTGGTCCATAAGTCACCAAAATAAAACAGCTTTAAAACATTCAGCACTAACATTAACACAATACACACCAAACACCATGAGATACCTTTCAGGTTGCTAACACGAATGTCACACAAACACTAAGTAATATTAAGATTGGATGTTAGGGATGACACTTGATATCCAGAGACAATGGATTATGGCGTAAGTGTCGTGAAATCTGTTCATGAAAAGATCTTGAAATTAACATATGAAAGTATTACCCCCCAAAAAGTAAGGAAAAAAGCCAGAACTTCTCAGGTTATTAACACTTACTAGCATTTCTTCTCACACAAATTCATGAATATGTGGAGGGAAAAAGATTTCTACCCCAAATCTACTTTTGCTACCCAAAAATATCAATATAGCTTTATAAAGCCCTTAAA
Source organism: Hyperoodon ampullatus (assembly GCF_949752795.1). Lineage (NCBI taxonomy): Eukaryota > Metazoa > Chordata > Mammalia > Artiodactyla > Ziphiidae > Hyperoodon > Hyperoodon ampullatus. The sequence continues at coordinate 46,574,639 of NC_136923.1, read as the reverse complement.
ACCAAACCACCCCTAAACTTCCCTTGCTCTGCTACTCTGAAACGATCAGCACTTCTCTCCCATTCAGGTAAGTAGCCATTCTTAAATGACATAGAATATATCCCAGAACTTATGTTTTCCTCCCACAGTCCTATTTATGACTGTTAAAATTCAACACACACTTTTTGTTTAAAGTTCAAAGTTTGACTTTTCGACATTATCTTATTTTCTTGTATTTTTATAATTATCATGACCACTGACAGTGGCCAACGACAAAGCCTGTTCTCCAAGGCTCTGTGGGTCTTTTCATTCCCTGGTTGTGATATGAGGCCTGCATAGACTAAGCCAAGGGAGACGAGAGCAATCGCCACTCCAGCATGTTCTAACAGCAGCTGATGAAGAGACTGCAGCCGATTTAGGCAAGATGAGCCAGAGTTTCTTTGCAGCACCTTTCAGACTGATGAAAATTAAGCAATTACAACTATTTCCTTTAGGAGAGACAATATTTGCATATAAATCATTCCACATATTCAGAAACTTAGGATCAACCTACAAAACACTTTCTTCCTTTTATGTCTGCATTTTCACACCAAAATGTTTACTTTATATTTGAAAGTGGGGTAGATACTTTACAAACAGAAAAGGAAAAACAAAACTAACTCAAGGTATATAGTTAAGTAAGACTACATACAAGGCTTCCTGATAGCTAGGTTTGTGCTCTAACCCAGGAGAATAGTTATTTAATACAAAGCTATAAATCACCTAACTAATCTTTTTAATGACTACTTTATGCAATATCTTTTTTATCCTTCTGATGAATGAAAATAAAGACAATGAAAATCAGAGTCAGAATTAATAGACTGTCATGACTGACAGCCAAAGGAAAAGAAAAATGCTTTCTTATGTGTCATATTATTCTCCAGCAATGCTTGAGGTGTCTAAAACTTACTAAAATTAAAATAAATTCAGGGGAATCCCCCAATGGTCCAGTGGTTAGGACTCTGTGCTCTCACTGCCAAGGACGCGGGTTCAATCCCTGGTCAGGGAGCTAAGACCCTACAAGCCACGCAGCGAGGTAAATAAAATAAAATAAAATAGAGTAAAGTAAAATAAAATTAAATAAATAAATAAATTCAGAGCAGACCGGTCAATAAACCTATGTAGCTTACAGTGTGCAGCATTCTCTTTCTAGCTATCAATTTCTTTAGAATTATGAGTAAAACTCCTATAACCTGGGCTGCATATGTCTTTTCTTCCTTACTCACCATTATCTATAGAACAAAGGATCTCTAAATTCTTTTCTAGTCTAAAACTTTGTAATCCTATAGCTTTTACTGCGGCTTCTTCCTAGTCTTTGGCCTAAAAAATAAATAATAATAAAAAGGACTCAGTTAACCTGGTTACTACTCTGGTCCCAGTTCTTTGAATTCCTTCAAAAATAGCTCAGCATGAACAAACCATTACTTCCTCAGTGATTCATGGGGATAGTGCCATGTTTCACTTCTTTCACGTTTCTTGAGAAGTACTATTCCAAAAACAGTTAGTTTTCTTCTATTTAGGCCCCTAAAAGCAAAATCACTATGACTAATATAGTAGTAGATATAAGTAGTTACTGCAAAAATTACCAATAGCTTTATAGAAGATAATCTGGTTTTTATCACACACATAATTTTTCCACCCAAAGAAAGCAATATATACAAAAATATGTTTAATAAGATGATGTATATGTCTCAGGAAGGGGAGGTTTTAAATGTCTTAAGTAATGAAGACAATAGTTATTGCACAAAGCACAATAGTTATTCTTGAGCACAATAGTTATTGCTCAAGAATTCTTGAGAAACATTTTGCTCAAGTACCCACACTAACTGCATCAAATTTACTCCTTGGAATTACAAGGTAACAGATTTATAGCATAAACTACAAATACTATTTTGCAAGGATATGTTAAAAGTCCTTATTAAGCCTATAAAACTGGAACTATAAAGGCAGTTCTTGGCATTTTATGATCCATTCTCACACTACCCTTTCTTTTTCAGACTGCAGAACTGCTGCTCAAGGTGCCACAGGAAGAGCTGTGAGAGGAGGATGAAATGCAGGAGCCACCCCTGGGAAGCCATCAGACAGCTCAGTGACCATCAACCCTCGGGACCTCAACTTTTAGAGCGATTATCTGTGGTCATCTATACAATCTGAGGATAGTACATTACACTTTTTTACTACTTCCAATTCCAAAAGGATTTGGGCTTGTAAGACATAGACTTTCAAAGATATTTCTTTCATGGGCCACCATCTCCATTTTACCTATCCCTTCTATAAAAGCAAAGAAACATTTTGTTTAGCAAAGTGAACATTAGTTTTATTTTATCCTGCAACCCCTGAGGAATTGGTACTTTTAGCTCACATAAAAAAAAGCACACGCGTAAAAACTTCTTAAAAAAAAAAAGAGAGAGAGAAGGATTTTTTGTGAGTGCAAAAATGTTTACTTCCAAGATTGCTTTTAACTGAAAACTCATTTCCAGAGGTAAATGTCAAACTAAAAGTAGAAAATTTTCTTTCAATCATAAGTTCACAGTGATTTTAGTGCCATCTACAATCAGTTAATTATGAAAACAAGGTTAAAAAATTTAATACTAATTTACAGATGTTAAAATTTTAATTTGGTATTCCTTGTCAAAAAATAGTCTAATGTAAAATTAAGCTACGTAGAAAACAGACATGGCTTTAATTTTATTTGATACTAAACATTTCTAGAAAAGACTTAAGCAAGTACTAAACAACATAAAAACAAGATACTCTGAATTTTTTGAAGAGAGAATTTCATATACTGGATTTTAACTAATGTATGTAGGTGCACGGGTTTTAACTCTAACATTTTCTAAATAAGCTAATTCGTATATAACAATGGGAAGAAGCTGCTGCTACCTGATAAATACAAATTTAAATGTACTGATATAAAAAAGGAAATCTAAAAGAAACTTTAGAGCCCTCAGATGGTAGCTTTTTGACCAATGAATCATTAGTTTATCATGTTCACAGTTCAGATAAGCTTAAAAATGGAAATGGGAAACCTCAATCAAAGAGTAAACAGCTTCTACATCAAGTTTTTCAAAATATTTCCCCTTACTTTTTTTTTGGCCCTCAAGGAGGTTAAGAATTGAAAAATACTCTAGTAAAGTAGTGTAATAACTAATACTCTATGGGATCAAAACAAGATATAGGAATAACTGTTTTAGGCCTTCCTTTTTTCCTGCACAACTCCAAGCATTATCATCTTCTATCAGCTTTCCATTTTTAGGACATTCTTAGGAACAGAATGCCCCTTATCTGAACTTTATCAGATCATGTTGGAATCTATTTTTCACACAAACTTAAAGTGTGAGATTTATTTTATATGAATAATTTACTCCTTTAAAGACAGGGAAGCGCCATTCATACTCATCCATTCAGAAAGATGACAAAATTTTTTTTCTGGTAAACCATGGAAAAATATTTCTCCAATATACATAGCATAACTGCAGAGATTTACTTCCAATCAAAAGCATTAAACTCCATGCTAGCCAATTATCTTTCATATCTTATATCATGGGATTATAATAAAAATAGGTTTTGAAGTAGCTTTAGATAAGAATATAACTAAAAGTATGCCAAAAGTCTTTCAGATGAGAAATAAGTAAGGCTTTGGTTGTGTATACATGTACACGTAAAGGTGTTTGTTTTTTAAATATCAAATTCAGCATTCTGAAGTTTTCTAAGTGATAATATCATAAACTTTGGTGGAAATGATAGCAACATTGGGTTAATTCAATTACACATAGAGATCTCACAAAGTTTAAGATTGTTAACAATGCTGGCTGAACACCAAATCATTTATCTCTATACAATGTCAGAAAACAATGGCACCTCTCTCAAACTGGCTCAAAGAACACCAGTTAGAGAAAAAGCAACCATACTATGGTTTACTCAAACCAACTGCTTTCCATGCCAAGGGCACATCCAGTCCTAGTCATGGACAAGTTTTAAATGTTCATCAAGGGTTTATGTTCCAATCCAGATTTGGTAATCTGAGCCCCAAATTTGTTAAAAGTCAAAGCCAATTTCTTTTCTTAAGATGACAACATATTTTGAAAATAATTTACATCTTTAAGTTACGCCTTTTAAGTACCATTCTTCAAATCCAGGATATATGCTTACCGCTGAGGTGGCTGTTAGAGCTTACCAATTACTATAACATAATAAAACCCAAGTTGACAGAATCTAGCATTAAACTTGGTTTAACGATACCATCTTTCTCATGAACAGCGCTTCTCTGTTTAGAAAAAGCTCATCTCTGAATTATGCCTACTCACATGAAAAACTGGGAACCATTGGTATGTTTCCCTCGATTTGCCATTGACAAAAGGAACGCTCTGTCATGTTTGAGAATAAAGTTTTCATCTGTTTGAAGAAAACACAAATTTGTCAGTCTACAATTATAAGTCTCTTTTAAAGTGCAATGTTCAAAGTAATAAATAGAAAGCAAAGGATGAAATTCCTCTTCTGGTCAGTACAGATACTTGACTGAATACTTTGAAAAAAATTCTTTTAACTAATCAAATAACAAAAGCATAAAACAAAAACAAAAACTGCTACTTATTTACTACTTAGCCTTGAGAAAAAAGAACATATATTTAATACTTTTATACAAACAGCCTTAGAACAGTCACTTTTAGTAGTAACATACTTTAGCTAAACGATGTTTAAACTATTAACTTTCAGGGAAAACTAGCAAGAAAATTTTAGAAAAATCTTTACAGTAAAGCTCATTTCCTCCAAATTTCCAATTAACCTGCATAATGCACTATACATGGGAGTTTAATAATCCTCTTATGTGCTTTATTTCTATATGGTAAATTTATTACTCAATTCAATTGATGCTAGACTATGAAACGAAAAACCAAAATATTACAGTAAGTTAAGTTGTAGGGACATGCCTAAATTAAGTTATGTAGATTCTTTCTAATCAATACGATCAAAAATTATCTAAGGAAGCAAGTCCTGTAAGTACAAAAATTTAAATGGCAAAATACAATTTTTAGATATACAAATATCTGCCACAGGGAACAACCACATTACAGTGGCCTACAGCATTAGTTTCAAATTGTTACATGCTAATAGAACCAGCTGAAGAGCTGTTTCCTACTAGCTCAAGGGAAAAACTCTGTCATAAAGATCACTTAGAGATGGGTTTAATTCCAGCAGAAATATCCTGAAAACTAATTTCAATTTCCTTTTAACACTCATACAAACAAATTTTTCTTTAAAACAAACAGAAACATAGAAAACTTTAAAAAAAAAGATTACCTTGGGAACAGGCTTCTGAAAAAGTAGTAATCCATTTTTCCCCAAAAGAAATATAAAAGACTATTATAACACTGAAGCTATCATGGCATTAAAACCTGGTACTATTGGATCCCATTATAAATTTCCGCAACTGACTTTTCTAAGGCTTTTTGGGGCAAGTGCAATAGTTAGATTTATGCAAATACTACTGTAGGAAAAAAACACAATCATATAGCTCTAGTATACAAAAGAAAACATACAAACCTTTGAGAAAGGAAGAAATACCAAATTTTATTCAAAGAAATTGCTTGGTTTAGAGAAAATAAACATTAACTAGATTCTTTTCCCTGACGTGGAAATAATAACCCATTGGGAATAGAAAAGAAGATACAGATGCATGTATGAAACAGTATACAGAATTTTCCAAGTCTTCAAGCAATATAAGAAATCCAGCCACAACCTGACCCAGACTGTCCATAAATTTATTAGGAAGGGTGCAAGGGAACAGAGTTGGAGTTTGTGTTACTGAGCTTCGTTCTCTTACCTTTTCATTTTGCAAAAGACCACATTCTCTATAAACAAAAGAATATGTTGACAGTTTTAGGCAGGAAGATAGGAGTTTTCATGTATATAGTTGCCTAACCTCCATGCTGAAAGTCATGTTTAACCATAAAGTTAGCCTTAATTAATCTTGTCAATTAAGTTATATATTACAATGTAATTTATCCCCAAGTTCATGCAAATAAAGTATTTTCATGCAGCATTAGTTTCATGCAAAAAGTGAACTATAAGTAAACCTCTTCTCATTAAAAGTACATGATCAAACTTGCTTTAATATCAGAACTGAAACAAAAGACCATAAAATATTAAGCCTTACCTTTAAAATATCCACCATAAATTGATTCTCCACCTTTTCCATTACCTGAAAATAATGAGCTACATTAAACAATAATGAAAACTAAAAATATACTAATACACATAAATTACTTTTTATGGTTTCAATTTGCTGAAGGAGTAATTACTGCAGATGATAAAAATTCTAAGACTCCTCAGTTAACCTCAGTTTTAAACTATAAATCCAATCCCATTATAATAAAAACTATTTAAAAAATTCTCTCCATAACCCACTTATTTCAAACAGCAATCACACCAACAAAATTCTAAAAGAATAAAAACAATTGAACAGTACTTTGGCATTCACTGTAGGGTATTCACCAAGTAAATGTATTAAAACTGCATAAAAACAAACAAAAAGAAGTCTTAGTATTTTGCTTTTTATACATTCTTGGCCTACAACATTCGTTCATCCAACAACTATTCACTGACCACCTGATATTTACATCATACTGTGGCACTATATTTACAATTAAAAGTAATAATGAGATGCTTTAGAAACTGATAGTTATTAAGAGCATAACTTTTAGCTCTACCTTCACTGAAGTCCCCACCCTGAATCATAAAGTTTTTAACCACACGATGGAATGTAGAACCTTTATAACATAACTTCTTCCCAGTTGTTTTCCCAAGGCCTTTCTCCCCTGGAAAAAAAAAAGAAATGAAGTTTAGCTACAAACATATCCTTCCATGGAAAGCACCATCCAATTAATCCTTTGTCAAATCCCTCCCTTGTGTTGGGCACTGTAAGAGATAAGTAACATCATAAATGTTTTTCCTCCCTATTTTTTCTACTTTTTAAAAAAATAAATCCAATTACATGTAACAAAGAACAATCTCATTATGTTCTGCTTCTCTATCTTTTAATCCTAAATTTCTTGTGAAATCTGGAATGCTAAATTTGTTCAAAGTACTAAAATCTGTAAAATTCTACCAAAATAAGTCAGTTTTGAATATACTATTATTTTATAAACTATAATGGATAAAGATTTCATTACATATGGTGGTACTTCCTTTTTCATTTCTGAGACTATTTCTTTCTCCTCTCTTCCCTTTAAGAAATGCTTCCCTAACATCATATCAGTGAAAATAATATTTTTTCTTTGCTAAACCCATTTCACAGATCATTACTTTTTAAGGAAAATATCTACTCTGTTAAGGAAGAAACTGTAAGCCAGGACTTCTCATTGGAAATAAGTTAATAATTCATTTACCTGAGCATAGGCAAAGGAAGTTTTTGCAAGTTTTTGGACATATATCTGAAAAGAGCTGAAACATAATGCGACCAACTGAAATAAAACACATGAAAAAAAGGTAAGCAAGTTGATTAAATATATCATACTTTATATGGGAGAAATAAATAGAATTAACAAATCAAAGTGTCCATTTTTGTAATTCATTTTACTTTTTTAAGAGATTCAACAGGAAAGAATTTAACTAGGCAATACCAACTAACAAGAACCCCACTCTATTAGCATTAGGATTCACATGCAACCAAACTGATTTCAGCCCTAAAACTGTAGGGTTTTAAGTGTCTTTTAAAGGGACCTTATATTATTAGATTCCTTATAGTACATCTCCTACCTGAACTATTAATCTTCTTTAAAAATACTCTCGAAGGACTTCCTGGTGGTCCAGCGGTAAAGAATCTGCCTTCCAATGCAGGGGACGTGGGTTCAATCCCTGGGAACTAAGATCCCACATGCCGTGGGGCAACTAAGCCCGCGTGCTGTAACTACTGAGCTCGCGCGCCTCAACCAGAGAGCCCGCGTGCCGCAAACTACAGAGCCCATGAACTCTGGAGCCCGCAAGCCACAACCAGAGAGAAAAAACCCGCACACCATAACTAGAGAGAAGCCCGAGAGCTGCAATGAAGACACTGTGCGCCGCAACGAAAGATCCCACGTGCCTCAACGAAGATCCCGAGTGCCACAACTAAGACCCGACGCAGCCAAGGAAAAAAAAAAACTCTTGATAATAGTTGTCTGATTTATGCTTGAACCCCTCCAGTGATGAGAACATCATATCATAAGATAGTCATTCCAGGCAGTACTGTTAGAACAAGTTCTGTGCTCTACATCAGCTTTTTACCTTTATGAAAAAACTGTTTACAGACAACTTCCTGAACTGCCACTCACAACTAAAACTCACATTCTAGTCCTGAGAGAGTATAAAGAGAATAGGTATGGTTCCTAAAAACTAACCAACAAACAAACAACCCTACAATAAACAGGAAATGAGAAGGAGCAAGTCTGAAAATTCGATTTAACTATGCCAATAGAGAAGTGTTTCACAAACCTTTTGGTCTCAATACTCCTTTATACTATTTTTTCTTTCTTTCTTTCTTTTTTAATACTTTTAATTTTTTTAGTTTATTTAATTTTATTTTTCTTATTTTTATTTTTTTGGCTTCACTGGGTCTTCGTTTCTGCGCGTGGGCTTTCTCTAGCTGCGGAGAGCGGGGGCTATGCTTTGTTGTGGCACACAGGCTTCTCACTGTAGTGGCTTCGCTTGTTGTGGAGCACAGGCTTTAGGCACGTGGGTTTCAGTAGTTGTAGCACGCGGGCTCAGTAGTTGTGGCACATGGGCTTAGTTGCTCCACGGCATGTGGGAATTTCCTGGACCAGGGATCGAACCTGTGTTCCCTGCATTGGCAGGAGGATTCTTAACCACTGCACCACCAGGGAAGTCCCTCCTTTAAACTCTTAAAAATGATTAAGCTTTTAAAATGTGGTTATATTTATTGCTATTTACTGTATTATAAATTAAAACTCAGAAACTTTCAAAAAACAAAAATACACAAGCACACATTCCATCAGCTGTCAGAGTGGTGACATCATCACATATTGTGTAATCTCTGGAAAACTCGACTTGTGAATGAGAGTGCAAGAGGCAAATTACATTATTCTAAAAATGGTTTTGACTTTGCATACCTCCTGAAAGTGTCTCAATAAAATAAGAAATGGAATTTTGATTTATAGTCACTTTCTTGAGTTCCCTTTCCCTTTATTCTATAAAATCTAAAAATTATGAACATCTGTATACACTCAAGGAGACTTGTGGAATAAATCAAAATTAACTGTGGACCAAGCATAAGTCATTTTCAGTACAGACACAGTATGATTTACTGTGTATCACTATGATTTTAATTTATTCCTGGCCATGTCAGTCAGTTCCTCTGAGGACAAAACAAAGCTACTGCATAAGAGACAACCTTAAAGGATAAAAAGTGGGTGATGGAATCATATACGGAGACTTTCCCAAGTCAACAGTGCCAAATGGAGTGCTGGAACCAAATTTTAAAGCAATTTCAAAACCTTCTAGCTGATCTTGATATCTAAAGGGATGAAGAAAAAGGTAAGAAAAGAAAGCAAAAAGGAGGACAGCAATGTATCTAAAATCATTTCAGAATTTTAAAAACTACATGTAATATCAGTAATATTAAATACTACTCTTTGTATTTACATGGAAATATTTTACCAGTGTGATAAAAGTATTTCCATCACTCTTCATAAATCCCTAAGAAATGGCTGGATAGGTGGGTGTCAAGTTCAAAATCATCTAGCTTTGCAAACTAGAACATACTTAGATCTTTGGAATCCCTTTAAGATAGTTAATTTTCAGAATAAAAGATATAATCAAAACAACTGAAACTTCGCCTTTTCTTTTAGGACTGTAGTAATAGTAACTTCAATATCAAGGGTTTTTGAAAAAAAATTAATTAATTTATTATTTGGTTGCACCGGGTCTTAGTTGCAGCAGGCGGGCTCCTTAGTTGCAGCATGTGGGCTGCTTAGTTGTGGCATGTGAACTCTTAGTTGCATGTGGGATCTAGTTCCCTGACCAGGGATTGATCCCGGGCCCCCCGCATTGGGAGCACAGAGTCTTATCCACTGTGCCACCAGGGAAGTCCCTCAAGGGTTTTTAAAAAAAATCTTTAATGCCTCCAAGTGAAAACTGATGAAAGTTTCAAGTTCATTTTTAGTTTCTCCTTTACAGATGATTAGTAGTTATGAACACTCTAGTGGTACAGTACATATGAAAACAGTTAAATGTGATTATATTTCCAGGTCTAATATTCAGAGAGGGATATCTAACTACAATGATTTTTAAGAAAATGCTCACCTCTAATATCTTACCCTCTAACCTGATGAAGAAAAGAAATTTCTATTGACCTCTCATTCTCATGGGGCAGGGGTTAGAGCAGAGGTTTTGTCTTTTCCATGGCATTGTGTTTTTAAGAGCAAAAGAAAAACACTGAACAAAACCAAATTGTTTTGGGCTCAATACCATGGTGCAAGGTTAAAAACACTGTTAAAGGCTCTAAAGTAAATGATGTACATATCAGAACTGTAAAATATCATACTGGACAGCTAGTTCATCCACCAACGTCAGAATTTCCTTTGCAACAACACTGACAGATGAATACCAGCAAAGGTAGAAAAATAACAGAAAAGCACAGGGACTCAAACAGGGGTAGGAGGTGAGAATTAGAAAAGGAACAGCCATCTTATGTTAAAGGTAGAAAAGGAAAAAATCTTTGTATATTTCACTTGGCGTTTTGAGGCAAAGAAAGAAAAGGAAAAAGACGGCGCTAAGAAGTGAACTTTCTTCTCTCAAAGTCCCCATAAAAATCCATATGAATTTTCCTTCATGACCTTTCAAGCAGGCCTGGTGTTATTACTGGGATTCTCTGGGCCCTACTTCTAAAAAAATAAGGAGAAAAAGGGGTGGGGGAGAACACTCTTGCTTACAAAAATGGAAACAAGCCTTTTCCCTAAAATTGAACATGAGCTCAGTGCTCGAGCTCATGCTCATGCATGTGCACTAATTAAAGCAACTTAAAAAAAAGTGTGTCAGATACTGTGCTAGGTTCTTTACAAATACAGGCAGCTCTGCAATAACGACAGAACTGAAAGAAACATTGCATTATCCAAAAAATCACATATAAAGACAACTGTTTCCATGGGACAATAGGGGTTGGGGACAAGGGAATTTCAGGTCATAGTAAAAATGATTTTTTTCCTTAAGAGTATCAATAATAAAGGTATGTTTTTAGTTATAAGAATATGTTATAAAACTTAAACATCATTGAGGAAATCCTACAATTGATCACACCTCACTCTGGCCTTTCTCAGCACTGTCATTAGCATAATCCTTCTTGTGGTCTTTCAAATTACTATTAGGACAACAAGAATAACTCAGAATAGCAGTGCTGTTCACAGTTCTTCTCTTCCATGTCACTAGTTCCCCACCTTGTTATCTAATTGTGTCACAACACAAACGGTATTGCTCCTTAATTAATCTATCCATTAGAATAAATTCATTTTACAAAAACACGACCTGTAAGACAGGTGGTTGTATTATTTAATTACTTTCCAAGAACCTTATTATGCAGGCACTACTGCACTGAAGTCCTATTAATTTATGAGTGTATAAAAAGGGGAGAAATCATTTAAATAGTGCAGACCACTGCATCCAGTCACTGTATTCATGAGCTTATGACCCAGGGTGTGCTTGAGATGGGAGATTCATTTCTCCTGTTCCCTCAGTACAAATCAGATCTCATATGCTCGTTCTATCTCAAAGTATAAGCTATCTTGAGTGTGAGTCTAAAGTTTAAAGGGTAATTTTGAATACAAGCAAATTTCACTGTACTGCTATCTTTAGAACCACAATAACAAAACTCTATAGTATTTCCATTTACAAAGAGGTTAAGTGGCTTGCCCAAGGTCATAAGCAGTACTCAAACATTTGTCTTCCTCTTTACTTAAAACTTATTTCTCGGTTTCAGTTCCAAGTACTTTACAATGTTTACTAAGAATACATTTTTTTTTTTTTTTTTGCGGTACGTGGGCCTCTCACTGTTGTGGCCTCTCCCATTGCGGAGCACAGGCTCCGGACGCGCAGGCTCAGCGGGACCAGCCGCTCTGCGGCATGTGGAATCTTCCCGGACCGGGACACGAAACCGTGTCCCCTGCATCGGCAGGCAGACTCTCAACCACTGTGCCACCACGGAAGCCCAAGAATACATTTTTAAAAAAAATTTACTTATTTATTTATTTTTGGCTGCACTGGGTTTTTGTTGCTGCGTGCGGGCTTTCTCTAGTTGCAGCGAGCAGGGATTACTCTTTGTTGCGGTGTGCGGGCTTCGCATTGCGGTGGCTTCTCTTGTTGCAGAGCACGAGAGCACGGGCTCTAGGTGCGTGGGCTTCAGTAGTTGTGGCACACGGGCTTAGTTGCTCTGCGGTATGTGGGATCTTCCCGGACCAGGGCTTGAATCCATGTTCCCTGCATTGGCAGGTGGATTCTTAACCACTGCGCCACCAGGGAAGCCCTACTAAGGATACATTTTTTATTCAGTTTCTTCAATTCACATGAACCTTGAGCAGTAAAGTTAAAACACCCATTTCAATGATATCCCCATTTTATCTATTTTGATAACTTGCCAGGGTTTTATAATATTGCTCTGAGGCCCACATAAAGCAACATTCTAAAGTCAAGCATTCCTTTAAAGAAACACTTTGGTTATCACTTTGTAAAACCAACTTTAAGCCTCTGACAAATACGAAACAAGTAATGTTCTATTTAAAAAGGGAAGGCGGTGGGGGGGGGGGGGCTTCCCTGGTGGCGCAGTGGTTGAGAGTCCGCCTGCCGATGCAGGGGACACAGGTTCGTGCCCCGGTCCGGGAGGATCCCACATGCCGCGGAGCGGCTGGGCCCGTGAGCCATGGCCACTGAGCCTGCGCGTCCGGAGCCGGAGCCTGCGCGTCCGGAGCCTGTGCTCCACAACGGGAGAGCGGGAGAGGCCACAACAGTGAGAGGCCGGCGTACCGCAAAAAAAAAAAAAAGGAAGGCAGGGGACTTCCCTGGTGGCACAGTGGTTAAGAATCCGCCTGCCAGTGCAGGGAACACGGGTTCAATCCCTGGTCCGGGAAGATCCCACATGCCGCGGAGCAACTAAGCCCGTGCGCCACAACTACTGAGCCTGCGCTCTAGAGCCCGTGAGCCACAACTACTGAAGCCCGTGCGCCTCAAGCAGGTGCTCCGCAACAAAAGAAGCCACCACAATGAGAAGCCCGCACACTGCAACGAAGAGTAGCCCCCGTTCGATGCGACTAGAGAAAGCCCGCCTGCAGCAACAAAGACCCAATGCAGCCAAAAGTAAATAAATAAATAAATTTTAAAAAAATAAAAAGGGAAGGGGCTGTATTCCTCTAAAATGTCAATGTCATAGAGACCAAAAAACAAACAAAAAAAAGGCTATGAAAAAGAAGGATAAAGAGACATGACAGCTGAATGTAATATCTGATGCCAGACTGGATTTTGTATTGGAGGGGAAAAATGTTATAATTAACTTTTTAGGCTAACTGACAAAAATGGAATACAGAGACAGTAGATTAAAGTATTGTATCAATGTAAATTTATGAAGTTGGTAACTGCATTGTAGTTATGTAGGAGAATATCCCTATTCTTTTCTTTCTCAAAAAAATTTTTAATGCTTCTTAAGACTCTTTTAATGAATATCCCTATTCTTAACAAATATACACAAGTATTTAGGAGTAAAGAGCCATGATGTGGGTGAACTGCAAATGGTTCAGAAAAAAATGTGTGTGTAGAGAGAGAAAAAGAGAGAGATTAATAAAGCAAATGGTATAAAATGTAAATAGGTGAATCTGGGTAAAGAATAGATGGGCATTCTTTTTCCTATTTTTATTTTTCAACTTCTTATAAATGTGAAATTATATCCAAACAAAAAGTTTAAAACATCTGCAGATAAAGCCCAATGCTTGAGTTCTATGAAAGCATGTGTCTATAAGAGCAGTTCTCTAACTTTTTGGTCTCAGAATCTGTCTATACTCTAAACAATCCCTGAGAACCTTAAAGACTTTTTAATATGGGTTATTTTAAATAATTTACATTTTCAAATATGAACAAAAAATTTAATGAGTGTCATTGTTTTACATTTTTGCAAATCTCATTAATGTCTAGCGTAATAGAAGATAGTTAGATTTTCCTATCTGCTTCTGCATTCAGTCTGTTGTGTCATTATATGCCATGCAGCCTTTGGAAAACCCTACTGGATACAAACGGAATGGGAGTGAAAAAAATGGGGGTTTGACTCCTCCTGGCCTCATGACACCATCTCACGGTTTGAAAACAAAAGGTCTACACCATTATACTACTATAATGTAGTATATTACAGCTATAATTTATTTTAAAATACCTTACATAGACATTCTCATGTAAAGTAATCAGATGAGTTTTAAAACTATACCTTAGGCCTCTAAGAAAGAAACACCCTTCAGGGGTGATAAATCAAAGGCCGTACTCCAGAGGTAGCTTCTAATACTGCTTCTGCTATCTTTATGTCTAACCAGAGGCCTTGTAATTAGCAAGATGAATGTTAGAAATGGGTTCTTATTGGTAAATTAGTGATGTTTGGAACATACAGACTGAATAAAAACATCTGGAGATAATCCATACCCTTCCACTAACAGGACATATAAATCTGGAGTCACCCTTTGGAGTGGAACCTAAGGCTGGGTCCACCAAAAAGGTCCTGGGTCTAGTCAAGATTTTGGAGGATTCTGGTGCAGAACACTAAAAGATTCGCATGACAATTTTCAAGACCAGAAATCTTTCACATAAAGAGTGCTTGGAGCACTGGAAAGGACAGAACTGGGACTTCATCAAACTTACAGAACTGGTTATATGACTTACTTGTGTGCATACTTGCTTGCCAACGTCTACATGTGGCAAATGAGACTTGCTTTCACTGTGCCCTGGTAGCAAGGTTGTGACAAAGGCTATCTATAGCCATCACCTAACTTATCGGTGACTCCCCGATATACTCTAAAAAGAACTTAATAGCCATTCTTAACTGAACTGGCTTAAATCAGTTTGCAATAGGTATCTAAAACCTGGTCCCCTGGGCTCCAGTACTCCATTTCTTGATATAAGATCTGAATAAGGCAAGTAAAAGGCAAGTTTCTGAGGCACCAAAGAAGGAAAAACAAGATTCCTATTTCATGTCTGCCCTGGAAGGTACTCAGTTTAACCAACCACTAACAACCATAGAGAGAAGTAACATTTAACCAAAGAAGGGTGGGCCTACCTGTCAGAAAAATAGTTGTCAGTGAAAATTTCATATCTATACTTCCAAACTGGGTATCATATTTCACACAAAAAGCTACTACTGGGGCCTCCCTGGTGGCGCAGTGGTTGAGAGTCCGCCTGCCAATGCAGGGGATACGGGTTCGTGCCCCGGTCCGGGAGGATCCCATATGCCGCGGAGCGGCTGGGCCCGTGAGCCATGGCCGCTGAGCCTGCGCATCCGGAGCCTGTGCTCCGCAACGGGAGAGGCCACAACAGTGAGAGGCCCGCGTACCGGAAAAAAAAAAAAAAAAAAAAAAAAAAAGCTACTACTTTCAGAAAACATGAATTTATTTGTAAAGACGATGAAAAAGGACTGGCTAATTTCTACCAGTTAGGACCTTTAAAAAATTTAGAAGGAAATCTAGGTTCAGTCAAGATGGAGCAAATGTACCCCGCCCTATCTTTCTTATTGAATGCACCTAAACAACCCTGGACAGAAAGCATGGAACAATTACCCAAGGACTGAAAAATAATGGTAGAAGGCATTGGGGAAGGACATCAGATCACAAAAGCCCACCAAACTGGCAATGAATTTTGTTTTTGTTTTTCCTCCCATATCTCTTGGCCTGGAATCAAAAGCAATCTGAAACCTGGAACTGCCCACTGGGTACAGAGAAAAAAAAGCTCTAAGAAAAGCCCTCTATTTCTAGAAAGGGGGCCCCAACAGATCAGAGTGAATAGGGGATATCTCATTTTTTGGTGTATTTTTTCCATACTCTCTTGTCCCAGCTCCTAAGGAATTCTGCAGTGGCAGCAGCAGTGAGAGCAAGCATATAAAACTCCAAGGGAGGGGAACCCTTCTCTCTGACTAGAGGAACTGTGGTCCCAAGAGCTTAGGAAGAATTCCTGTTGCATTTTACTCTCTATCCTGTTGCCACTTACCCTCAGAGACAGACACAGTCATGGGAAGCACATGGAAGAACAGGGAAACTAAAACCCTTGCTTTCTAGCCATATGAACAAAAAAGGGAGCCCCTAAGGGCCAGAATGTGTTGGGGAGATCTCAAAAAAGAGGGAGCTCAAAAAACAATCCCATTAAGTTGTACATGAATTCCTGAGCTTATCCATGAACTATGCATGGATCTGACACTGAACAGCAGAAGGTGGGTGGGAACTTGCAAGCTGAACCTAACTGGGTTGACTGTTTGCTATAACATCATCATCATCAACAACACAAGTCCATATTCTCCCCAGGATTTAAACTAGATCCAGGGTCATATAACATAACATACAAAACGTCCAGGATACAATCCAGCATTTATCGACATTTAAAGAACCAAGAAAATCTCATATCTCATAAAGGAAAAGAAGACAGTCAAAGACAGCCACTCCATGATGATACAGATGTTGACATTATTAGACAAAGACTTTAAAGCAGCCATTACAACCATACTCCACTAAGTAAGGACAAACACTCTTAAAATGACTGGAAAAATAGAAAGCTACAAGCAAAACCAAAAGGAAATTTTAAAATGAAAAAGTATAATAACCAAAAATAAAGATTCACTGGGTGGGCTCAACAGGAGGACAGAGATGACAGAGGATAAAGTGAACTCGGAGGAAAAAAAAAAAAGTGAACTCGAAGACCAGTTAATAGAAATTATCCAATCTGAAAAACAGAAAAAAGATGGAAAAATAAATAAACAGAGCCTCAGGGACCTGTGGGGTAGTATCAAACCTCTGATATTTGTGTCATCAAAGTCCCAGAAAGAAAGGAAATAGTGTTGGACAGAAAACATATTTGAAGAAATAACAGCTGAAAACTCCCTAAATTTGGCAAAAGACAGACACAGATTCAAGAAGATCAGCAAACCCCAAAGAAAATAAACACAAAGAAATTCACACTACAATAAAACTGCTGAAATCTAAAGACAAGATAAATATTGAAAGTAGCTAGACAAGAACAATACATTTACATTTGGGGGAGCAACAGTTCGAATCACTATAGATTTCTCATCAGAAACCATAAAGACCAGAGGAGAGTGGAACATTTTTCAAGTGTTAAAAGAAAATAACTATTAACCCAAAATTCTATATATAGTGAAAATATTTTTTAAGAATAAAGGCAAAATAAAATTTGCAGTTGAAGGAAAACAAAGAAAATTTGCTGCCAGAAGTTCTGCTCTAAAGAAATACTTAAAGCAAATTCTTCATGTGGAAGGGAAATGTTACCAGAGGAACTTCAGACTTCAAAAAGGAACAAACAGTAACAGAAAGGGTAAAGATAAGAGTATTTTTTTTCTCCTCTTAAGTTCTTTAAAATATGTGTGACATTTGAAAGAAAGTTTTCAGTGTTTGTAGATGTAATACATAGGACAAGTACAACATAAGGTGAGAGGTAAAGGATGCTATATGTGGGATGGTTTTAACAGTTCTCTTGAAGTGGTAAAATATTAATTCTAAGTACACTGTAAAGAGACAAGCATACATACTGTAATCTCTAGAGTAACCACTAAAAAAACTATACAGAGATATCTCTAAAAATTCAACAGAAAATTTAAAAAATACGAATTCAAATAATCCAAAAGGCAAAAAGAGAACAGAATAAAAACAGAAGAAGTAAAAACAATTATTAAAGTGACAAATCCAAACATAACAATTATATTAAGTGTAAATAGTCTAAATATACGGATTAAAAGACAGAGAATGTGAAAATGGATTAAAAACCAAGACTCATCGATTTGCTATCTCCAAGAAACCCACTTTAAATATAACAATATAAGTAGGTTAAAAGTAGAAAATGATGCCTTCCCTGGTAGCGCAGCGGTTAAGAACCTGCCTGCCAATGCAGGGGACACGGGTTTGAGCTCTGGTCCGGGAAGACCCCACATGCCACGGAGCAACTAAGCCTGTGCAACACAACTACTAAGCCTGCGCTCTAGAGCCCGCGAGCTACAACTACTGAGCCCACGTGCCACAACCACTGAAGCCTATGCGCCTAGAGCCAATGCTCCACAAGAGAAGCCACCGCAATGAGAAGCCCGCGCACTGCAATGAAGAGTAGCCCCAACTCGCTGCAACTAGAGAAAGCCCGCGCCCAGCAACAAAGACCCGACTCAGCCATAAATAAATAAGTAAACAAACACATAAATAAATAAATAAAAGTAGAAAATGACATACCACGTAAACACTAATAAAAAGCTGCAGTAGCTGTATTCACATTGGACAAAGTAGACTGTGGAACAAGGAAAATTACCAGGAATAAAAAGGGTCATTACATAATGATAAGCGAGTTAATTCATTAAGAAGACGTAACAATCCTGGGACTTCCCTGGTGGCCCAGTGGGTAAGACTCTGTGCTCCCAATGCAGGGGAGCCGGGTTCGATCCCTGATCAGTGAACTAGATCCCGCAGGCATGCTGCAACTAAGAGTTTGCCTGCTGCAACGAGGATCCCATGTGCTGCAAGTAAGACCCGGCACAGCCAAAATAAATAAATAAATAAATATTAAATAAAAAAAAAAAAAAAACATAATCCTAAATGTGTAAGCATCCACCTAACAAAAGAGCCTCAAAGTAAATGGCGCAAAACCTAACAGAACTGAAAGGAGAAATAAACTCACGATTATAACTAGAGATTTCAACACTCCTCTCTTGGTAATCAATAAAAGAAGCCAGGAAATCAGCCAGGATATAGACGAACTGAACACCACTATTAGCCAACTGGATCTAAATGACATTTACAGAACAGTCTACACAAAAACAGCACAATATATATTCTTTTCAAGTGTACCTGGGAAATTCACCAAAATAGAACATATCAAACCTTAATAAATTTTAAAAAGCTGAGATCATACAAAGTATGTTCCCTGACCATAATGCAATTAAACTAGAAATCATTATTAGAAAGACAACTGCAAAATATCCAAGTATTTAGAAAGTAAAACACTTCTAAATAATTCATGAGTCAAAGACTAAGCTGCAAGGGAAATTAGAAAATATTTTGAACTGAAAGAGAATGAGCAATATATCAAAATTTGTGCAGTACACAAAATTTGTGGGGTCCTTCACAGAGGTAAATTTATAGCATTAAATACTAATACTTGACAAGAAAGGTCACAAGTCAACAATCCAAGTTTCTGCTTTAAGAAAGTAGAAAAAGAGCAAAATAAAGCCAAAGCAAGCATCAGAAAAAAGAGCAGAAATCAATGAAATTGAAAACAAAACAAACAAAAAAATCAATGAAACGAAAATCTGGTTCTTTGAAATGACAATAAAATTGATAAACATCTAGCCAAACTGGCCAAAGAAAAAAAGACAACAGGCACAAATTATCAATATGAGGAATAAAGGCAATACCACTATAGATCCCATAGACACAAAATTAAGGAACGATGTTGTCTGACAACTTAGATTAAATGGACCAATTGCTTAAAAGCTACCAACTACCAAAACTCACTCAAGGAGAAATAACAACATGAAGAGTTCTATAACTATACTCAAATAATTTAAAGACATTTCCTCTTTTAATATATATTTGCATTCATTTGGTGGCTTTACAATTCAAAAGTCTAATTCACATGTTTGCTAAAAAATATACAAATTTCCACTGATAGTAACGCAAAAGAATACACACTGTGTTGTATTCAACTCAATTTTTATCAGTACTTGATATCTCATTAATGTGGATAGTATGTCCACTCTTGAAGGATCTCTGCTTATCAAAGTAAATCAAAGATATTACTTTATATTGATATTTATATCAAGTGAATTATTAACTATAGCAGAAGAGTATTACTTGAATAGTACTCAATGACATACATACTAATGTTTAAATCGTGCAAAGCAGGACACCTCATTTCAAACAACTGAAGTGATCCTTAAAAGTTGTGTAAAAATCAAGTATCTACTACTTACATAATATACTGAAAAGTACTGAAAAGTGCTAGAGAAGTATTATATATGAGACTGAACCATATAAAATTGCCAATTATCAACTGGTTCAACCTAGAACAATGTAAGCATTCCTTGTTTTCTATATGATTCAGTGTTCTCAAGAGTTCTAGTCACTTCTACCAGAAAGGTATTATAGTGTTGGGGACCGAAATTCATTTTACATTTACCAAACGTATCCTGGAGATGTTTCATGACGAAAGTCATTTGCAAAACTAGGACATGAACGTATATGAGGAAAGGAGTACTGTACTTTATGTGGCTAGAGAACCTTTGTTTGACCTCCACTTTCCAGGAGTCTGATATTTTTAACTCTTAAAAAAAAATGAGCCCTGTTATTCAAAACGTAGATTCACTATAGAGTAAGGATTAAGATCCACAAGGCTCAAAGTATGAAAAAGAGTGAATGCAACAAAATTACTAAGATCACATCATTCCTTTGCTCAAAACCCTTCAATATCTTATCTCACTGAGTCAAAGTGCTTACTATGGCCTTTACCCATTTCCTGCTACTCACCTGCCTCCTTTACTCCAGCCCCCGTGGGCTTTTCTTGCTGTTCCTCAAACTTGCAGGTACACTCTCTCCTCAGGGCCTTTGTACTACTACCTCTACCAGGAATGCTCTTCTCAAAGATATCCACACGACTCACCTCCTCATCTCCTTCGGGTCTGCTTAAATGTCATCTTCTCAAAATGGCCTTTTCTGACCAACCTATTAAAACAGTATCCCTAGGGACTTCCCTGGTGGCGCTCCCAATGCAGGGGGCTGGGGTTCAATCCCTGGTCCGGGAACTAGATCCCCCATGCATGCCACAACTAAGGAGCCCGCCTGCTGCAACTAAGATCCGACACAACCAAATAAATAAGTAAATTAAATAAATAAATAAAATAAAACAGTATCCCTACTACAAGACAAAAAAATTTGGTGGGGGGGGGGTTATTGTCTGCCTTTCTCCAATAGAATATAAACTACAAGGAAGAGAGGCCTTTGTTTAATGCACTGCTATATCCTCAGAGTCTAGAACAGCAGCACGTAGAATCTGCTGAACAAGATTGGCACAAAGACTGTATATATGCCTCCAATTAAAACTTCCCTCACAGATACTAAAAAAGAGGTAAGAAAACAGTTTGGAACCCCGCGCGCTCTGTAACTTAGAACGAAACAACTACCCTCCAGAAGAAAATATTTTATTTTCAACAAAATATACTAACGAATGGCTGGATTCCCTGAAAACAAAACATTAATCCTAAGCGCACACATGCTGCAAGTCTGTTGGTACTGAATGCTTTGGTTTATCACCCAAGACTTGTGCTAAGTCATTTTCCTACGAACCAAGAAATTCTGGCTAAAGATACTTAAGGAAAAATAAAAGCGGAGTTAACCTATTAATGCTGTACAAGGATTAGGAAATACAGAATATACGAGTCCAAAGCTCACAGTACAGAGTGAAAGACCAGAAATCGAAATTGGGAGTGTTTGCCCCTAGAGACACTGAGAGAGACAAAGTCCACAAAGGATTGCACCCCTTTTCTTGGCGCTAGGCATGGTATGAACACTCATTCCGGGGGTGCAAGGGGGCATGGAGTTTGGGACTGCGAGGCCTGTTTAGGATTGGAGTGGTGTATCCGGGCCACTCTCCTCTCTGCACCGACTTTCGCTCAGGAGAAAAGAGAGTGCCGACTGCGCCTACCAGCTCCCAAAAAGGCTTGGGGGAGGGGTGATGAAGGTAGACCCCTCCCCTTCCCCAAGGAAAGCCCAGGGCCCGCAGGGCTCCCCAGTGTCCCGGCTCACCCGGTTCCCGGTTGATCTCGATGTCGAAGTGACACTGCGGCCGGTCCTGCGCCCCCATCGCGACCGAGGCGGCGGCAAGAGCTGGGAGAGACGGGGAGGAAAGCGGTCAGGGCGCAGGGCTAGGGCGGAGCCCGCGCCTCAGTCACCTCCCGCTGGCCTGGTGCGACAGCGCCCGAGGCCGAGACCAGCTCCCTCTCACCCCAGGCCTCCCGGCCCCCACGGAGCGCGCACACACATGCAGGCTAGCTCTTCACCTGGCTGGCCTCCAGCCTGAGCTGCTCCCCGTGAGCAGAGGAGAAACCGCTGCCACCACGGCCGAAGCCCAACGCCACTAACAGACCACCACCCCCGCCCCCTGGCCTGGTCTCCCAGTGCCACGCTAAACCCCGCGAGAGTCGGGACAAATACCGCGAGAGTACGGTCTCGAAGGCGGTGGGTAACCGAAGTGGGTGCGCTTACGTGGGCGTGCCTTGGAGCTCGAAGAGCTTCCAGCCCCGGCGCTCCTATTCCTGAGCTGGCCCTGTTTTGCGCCGCCCCTTTTCCCCCCTGTATGTTGGAATCAGTCGCCCAATCTGGGAGCCCCGGACGCGCCTGTGCTCTCTACTTTCTGTGGTCCTTTCTCAAGGGCCGTGTCTACGTATTTGCAGATACCGCGAGCTTCCTTGTTTCCGAATCTGCGAAACAGTTGGGAGAATGAGGTTGTTGAGGTTTAGTAGAGCGACAGAGCTTTGGTTTTCTTTTTCTCAAGGAGTAGTTATGGCACTATCCCGTTAGACCATTTGTCTCACTTCAAAGGCCTATAGGCTGAACTGTGCGTTCGTCCCCGCTTTGGGGCCAGCGTCACTGGTATAGTTGTGTTCAAGACCACTCTCCCTCTTTTGTGACGTCTCAGTTCAAGACCTTTGCCCTTATTTTAATCGCGTTCTTCGTCTTATAGAATGCAAGGGTTCTGTATACTAACATGTTGTTAGATACATGTATGTTCTGAATACAACTCTCTTGTTAGGTTTATGTAAGTGCGAATATTTTCTCCCAATCTGCGTCTTGTCTTTTGTTTTGAAAGTGGCTTGTGCAAAGCAGTTTTTAATTTTTGATTAAACCACTTGATCAATTTTTTCTTTTATGGTTTGTGCTTCTTTGTGTAGGAAATCTCTGCCTACCCCAAGCTCGAGAAGATTTTCTCCTATGTTTTCTTTTAGAAGTTTTGTAGCCCAATCTTACACCATAGGTGTAAGTCTATGATCTATTAGAATTTGTGGATGTGGGGCCAGGTAGAAGTTGAGGTTCATTTCTTTCCCCCGTAGGTCTATACAGTAGTTCCACCACCATTTGTTGAAAAGACTTTTATCCATTGAATTACCTTGGCTTTGTGACCACATATGTGCGATTCTATTTCTGGACTCTATTTGTTACACTGATATATCTTTAGGCTGGGGCCACACTGTTGGGTTGTACTTTTCCATTATTTTCTTAAAATTGTAAAATATACATAAAATATTTTAACTGTTTTTAAGCTTACAGTTCAGAGGCTGTTAACTACATTCACATTGTTGTGCAACCATCACCACCATCTATCCATAAGACAATTTTCATCTTGTAAAACTAAAACTTTGGGGACTTCCCTGGTGGCATGGTGGTTAAGAATCCGCCTGCCAATACAGGGGACACAGGTTCGATCCCTGGTCCGGGAAGATCCCACATGCCGCGGAGCAGCTAAGCCCGTGCACCACACCTACTGAGCCTGCACTCTAGAGCCTGCGAGCCACAACTACTGAGCCTGCATGCCACAACTCCTGAAGCCCGTGTGCCAAAATTGCTGGAGCTTGAGCACCTAGGGTCCGTGCTCTGCAACAAGAGAAGCCACCTCAATGAGAAGCTGGCACACCGCAACGAAGAGTAGGCCCCGCTCGCCACAACTAGAGAAAGCCCGCGTGCAGCAACGAAGACCCGAAGCAGCCAAAAATAAATAAAAATTAAAAAAAAAAACAACTAAAACTTGGTACCAATTAAACAATAACTCCTCATTCTCCCCTCTACCCAGGATCTGGTAGCCACTCTCTACTTTGTTTTTGTTTTACTTTATTGTGGTAAGAACACAACATGAGATCCACCCTCTTTTTCTAAAATTTTTTGGCCATGTCATGCAGCATGTGGGATCTTAGTTCCCAACCAGGGATCGAACCCACACCCCGTGCAGTGGACGTGCATAGTCTTAACCACTAGACGGCCAGGTAAGTCCCGAGATCCACCCTCTTAACAGATTTTTAAGTGTTCAAACTGTCTAATAAAGGGGGGCAGCTGCCATCCCACTCCAGCTGATGGTTGCCACATGGATCTGTAACCCAGCATTGCTAGAAAGCCAGGCTTTTATAGGAAATCCTCTTGTTTTTTTAAATATTAGCAACTAATTCAAAACTAAATATATTGCACAGCACCCACCATATCTGCTGATCAGATTAGGCCCATGAGCAGCCTACTTGGCATGGAGTATGAGCACAAACCACATGAATAGTAGAGGAGGGAGGAGACCACTGATGGGTTAGAACCCTACAGATGGCAGAATGGGTGGGGGAGCAGGCTCCCTTCCAGACTTGAGAAGGCCTAGAAAGGGCCAGAGCCTTCAGCTAACACACAAAGCTAACACACTTGGATGTTTACCATGTGCCCAGCTCTCAACTGCATTATCTCCATCTCACAACGTCAGGAGGCGGATACTACTTTCATTATTCCCATTTTAGAGCTGAGGAAACAGAGCTTTCAGAGGTTGTGTTAGATCTGGGACTCAAAATGAGGTCTCTCTTCACTGTTTACATGTTACAGCCTCCCTGGGTTGCAACCCTTGACTCCAACAAAAGGTTTTAATTTTGGGTTCGCAAGAATCTCTTTGCCTCATTTAACAGATAAGTCTCAAAGAGGGAAAGTTCTTTATAGAACAAAGCTAATAGAGGCAAAAAGAACAATAAAATAGAAAATCACCATTATGTAATCCCTGAGGAAGTAACAGATCAAAGCTGGGTAGATCATCATTTAAGTGAAAGGCTATCAGGAACTTGATAATAAATCAGATTAGGTTATTTCCTGATGTGATGCGAAAGCAAGCACTTCCTATGATGTATTCTTGCCAAAAATATTAAACCTGAGTCTGAATGAGCCTCTACCAGTTTATAGGAAAAGTGGGCGATTAGTGGGACAGATATAATGACACCACAGGGATACAACAGAAATGTGAAAAATTTTAGCGCAAATGACCTAGTTTTTCCAACAAATGGCAAAGAAAAGAAAAGGGAACTGTTAAGTATTTTTAGAGACTTAAGGGACATCAACAAAATGCAGGGTGTAAATCTTGTTTGGATCCTGATTCAGACACATCAACAAAAACACATTTTGTGGGAACAAAAGAAAATTGAACATTGTGGAATTCAGGGCATGCTACTCCAAAATATGGCACCTTGGCATATTGAATATTTCACGCTGAAGGAATTTGAGAAATGGCAGATGCTGGAAGGACTCTCAGACCTTCTCCCATGAAACAGGTCATGAGACCCTCATATTAGAAGTGTCCTCCCTACATCCAGAGGGACACAGATTTTGAACAAAAAGGCCTTACTAAGTTCCCTCCAGTTTACTACACCTAGCTCATACCCTTATGTCCTATCACATTTTCCCATGACTTTCTACTTTTCATCAAACTTACTATAAAAACGCTCAGGTTTAACTGCTCCTTTGGGTCTTCATTTCCTTATGAAGGCTCCCATGTCATATAAAACTTATATTAAATAAATTTGTATGCTTTTATTAATCTTTTGTTATAGAGGCCTAGCCAAGAACCTTAAAAGGATAGAAAGAAAAAGATATTATTCCTCCCCATCCCATCTTCTATTAGTAGATGATGTTAGATAATAATGAAGAATTACTATTAATTGTGTTAGCAATGATAATGGTGTTGTTACATATATGTTTAAGTCTTTACACTTTTTCTCAAAAACCAAATGGAAGACTTATTACATGAAAACATCTACACCTCAATATCAGTCTTTTGTGGAAAGGCAAGCTTTATTTCAAAGCAACCTGAAAAGAGCAGTCGAGGTGCACAACCACAAACTGGTAGGAGGGAACACACAGTTACACGTCCATTGGCAGGGTCTCAGTCGGGAGTCTCGCCCAATACCTGCTCAGTTTCCTCTTCCGGTTGAAACTGAAAAGGTAGACTCGAAGATGCCCCTGATGTCCAAACACACTTATTTCAGGAAGGAGGACACCTGGAGTCAACTTAATTGAGCGAATCCGCTTATTAAAATAAATATTCTCTCTGAGAATATGGTTAATTTAGTAGCTTTCCTTGCATTTTCACATTTTGAAAAGAGCCACAGAGGTTCCATTCACCTTCTAAGCAGGTGAGTTGGTAAGGATCCTGCCTCCATTTCCTAGGAAATAGATTACATTTGATTACTCCTCACAACAGCCAACTGGAAGATTATTCCATTGTTTTTGAAGCACTGGTTGGGTTGGCGTCTGCGATGGTGGCCAAATAAATGAGATTTCTGTGTAACACATGCTGGTACCTATGGGTAAGAAACAGGTAAAAATTAGACATTTGCTTTTATTGAACATGAACAACAAACTGGAAAAGAATTTATCCGCCCTAGTGAATGGCTCATCCACTGACTGGATCACTCAGTGTTGTCAACCTTCTTACTTTAACATATTGAAGGAAAATATATCCAGAATCTTATCTGTTCTCACTTCTCACTTCCATAGCTACCTCTCTAGGCCAAGCCACTATCACTTCTTGCTTGGACTACTGCAGCAGTCTCCTAACCTGTCTCCCTGCTCTACCTCTGCACCCCTACTCTAATTATCCACATAGCAGCCTGAGTGATCACTGTACAATTTAGGTCAAGACCATGTCATACCTCTGTTCAAAACCCTCCAAAGCCTCCCATCTCATTATGAGTAAAGCTAAGCTCTCATGGCCTATAAGGCCCTATATGATCAGGGCCTCTAGTTACCCTCTCTGATCTCATCTCCTACCACTTTCCCTTTACTCACCGAGTTCTGGCCAGAGTGGCCTCCTTGCTATGACTTGAAGATATCCAGCACGCTCTAGCCTGGGGGCTTTTCCACCTGATACTCTCTCTGATTCACGTATCTGCATAGCTGCTCCCCCACCTAAGGCGTCTACTCAAATGTCACATCAAAGATACCTGGTATAAAGTAGCGCTCTTCCCCCCACTTACCCTGCTTTATTCTTGTTCGAAGTGCTTATTAGTATGTGCCTAATTATATGATTCTACAGTCTAGAAGGTAAGTTCCATGAAAGCAGAGCTGGTCTCTGTTTTGGTACTGATTCCCCAGTGGCTGAAACAGTGCCTGGTCTCAGTATTACTTATAAAATATCTTGAACAGGGAATTCCCTGGCGGTCCAGTGGTTAGGACTTGATGCTTCCGATGCAGGGGGCACGGTTTTGATCCCTGGTCGGGAACTGAGATCCCTCATGCCACAAGGGCCCCCCCCCAAAAAAATCTTGAACAAACTTAAAGAAGGGACAAGACACTTCCATGATCAATGCACACTTACTATAATAGCGATTCTCAGTCAGGGGGTAGAGCTCTCCACCTAGGAAGACAAATCAGGCTAGGGGGCAGGAAGCGTGAACAGTGCAGTGTGAAAAGGTACATTAGGAGGTTTTGATAACTTTCTTACCCCATAGTTTGAGAATCACTGCATCAAATGGAGTGTTTTGCAACTATTTGCCGTATAGAAAAATGAGAGCGTTTACTATAAACTGTACAAAAGCAAATTACCAAATGCCAGTGTCCAGTGTAAAGACTTACCCAAAGATGGATTGCAGGTTACTTTTTTAGGGGGTGGGAAAAGCATGGCTTTGGTAACAATGAAATAAAATTTTTTGTTTCTGTAATAAATGGGGCATAATTCCTGGAATGACATTTAGAAAAGAGGCTGTTTTCCCTCATTTTGGCATATAGCTAGAGAGCACATTAAATTACTGTGCCAAGTTTACCTCTGTCTTAACCTGGAAATCTTTTATTGGTCTTTGCATGTGTTACAAGAAAAGTATGAGCCAGGGTTCCACGACCAGAAAGCAGCCACTGCTCTCATCATCTCCGGACACTAGTTTTCCGAGTGCTTTCCTCCCCACCCCTGTTGTCATCGGCTGACATGGCTTCACGTGAAGCAGTCTTTGTAATGAGCACAATTCAAGTTTTGAAGAGGGAGCCACGTCTGACTCCAAGCTTCACAGTGCACTGTCCGTATGGTCTTGGGCAGGTAACCTCTCTGAGCCTCATCTGCGATCAATCACTCAAGACTCCTAGTTCAGGTCAGCTGCTGTATTCCTATACTGGCTTCCCCGCCAAACTCATTAGTCAGGGTAATGGGGAGGGGACTTACTGGACGCATTCATTCGCCCGGCCTTTGTTCTGATATTCCACAATACAGCGGATCAACTGATCATTCTCCTCCAGGAGCTGAAAGATGAAAGGGTCAGGGCAGCACGACATCAGGAGGGCGGGGACAACTGCCTCCTTCCCCGCCCCCGCCCCAATGCCGGGATTTCCAGCCCCAGCGCCTCTGCTGACTTCATTCCCATCTGACGGCAAGTCACCCTACGCACACCAGTCTCAGTTGCTCACTCCCAGAAGCTTCCAGCACCCGTAGCACTTCGGGATCTCTGCTAAGATCGCTCTGCCCGCATTAGCGCTCACCCGCTGGATCGTTTCCTGATTGACTTCCGCCTTGCCTCTCAGCCAGTCCGGCACGAAGGCCACCGACATCCCGGGAAGCCAGGTTGGAAGGCGGCCTCACGCTTGCAGACCCCCGCGCGTCTAGACCAGAGCTGACCAGCAGCCCTAGACGCCCTACAGCCGCAGCAAGGACCCAAGCTAAGTGGGCATACGCTCTCGACGTTGATTGGGTCCCCCCACCTAGGGGGCGGGGAACAGGCGGAACGTCATTTGTGATTGGGCGCGCAAGAGCGATTCTCAGCGACCTCCTCCGACTCCGCCCCTGGGGCTTCGGTGCTGTTTGTGAATCTTTTGCGTTTGCGCAAGCTAGCCTCAGGGGCGGGGTCCGGCGTCAGCTCCTCGCCTTTTAGGCTTTGGGCCCTGCTTGTCTGCGGCAGCACCTTCCCCAGGGTCACACAGTAATTGAGGCTGGAACATGGATATCTGGCTCCAAATCCACACCTCTTTCAGTACCACTCTGGTGCCTCCAGGCCTGCGTCTGGAGCCTGAACCCTGGGAATTGCCTCCTGCCAAGCCAAACCCTGCAGGGCCAAGGAAAACACCAGTGTCAGCTTTACCCTTTGCTGAGGGAGAAACTCGCCTATAGGCCTCTTTTTCCTTTGGGCCCTTCTTTTTTCTTTTTTTAAAACTCAGATTTACAACCCTAAAAAGCACTATAATTTTCCCCAATTTACAGATGAGAAAACAGAGGTTAAGTTACTTGCCCAAGATCTCATAGCTACTAAGGGCAAAGTCAGTATCTGAACAGAAGCAGTCTGGCTTTAGAATTTTTGATCTCAACCACTGCCCTGCACAGCCTATGCACCATACTGCGGAGGTGGTTTGCTGCAAGATAAAGGGAGGAAGCTGGGCCAATCTCTTGGGCCACACTGTTACTGCTGGCAACCACTAAAACTCTGAATTGGTTGTCTTCTCTTTTGTCCAGTCCATCCATGATGAACATGGGAGCAAGGTTGGTTTTCTCTGTAGCAGAGAGTGAGAAGCAGCCACTTAATTTAGGAGGCAGATCTTGGAAGACTTAATCCTCAAAAAGGGTATCCGGGCAATTCTGCCTTCTAGAGCTTCATTTCCCAGAGCAGGCTCATCTGCTTTGCTGGGCTCTCCTTCCACAATTCCCTTATTCATCCCTCGGAGGAGGTTTCATCCCATTTAACAGAGGGCTAAGTGTGAGTGATAAATTAGCTGTGGATGTGTACAGTTTGAGGTGATGTCTAATGGAGATGTTGAAGTTTGTGGCTGGCTGTTTGGCTGGAACTCAGGGCCAAGGACTGGGCTGGTGATGTAAACTTTGAGAAAAATCACTTGTGGAAACTGGCATCATCCTTGAAGCTACTTTGTCACCCTTTCACATCCAGTTCATCACCAAGTCCTGTTGATCTTGCTCCTATATTTCTCTGCAGCCTGCCCAGTTTTCTTCCTTTTTGCCACCGTTCCTGCCTAAGCTCCAGCTTCATCCTCTCTTGCCCAGTCAACTGCACTGGCATCCCAGCTGGTCCTACCACAGTTTCCATGAGCCTTCTCCACTTTGATCTTAATATCAGCAGCCAAAGTGATTTTTACAAAATGCAAATACAATCAGTTTTCCCCTGTCCCAAACTCTACCATGTCCAAGAGCCTATATGGTCTTACCTCTTCTTTTCTCTCTAGTGGCTCTCACTCTACTCCTTTACTCTCTAAACTCTGAGTTTCAGCCAAAGCAGTCTTGAGGAAAAAAGCAGAGCTGGAGGAATCAGACTCCCTGACTTCAGACTATATTACAAAGCTACAGTAATCCAGACAATATGGTACTGGCACAAAAACAGAAATACAGATCAATGGAACAGGATAGAAAGCCCAGAGATAAACCCACACACCTATGGTCAACTAATCTATGACAAAGGAGGCAAAGATATACAATGGAGAAAAGACAGCCTCTTCAATAAGTGGTGCTGGGAAAACTGGACAGCCACACGTAGAAGAATGAAATTAGAACACTCCCTGACACCATACACAAAAGTAAACTCAAAATGGATTAGAGACCTAAATGTAAGACCAGACACTATAAAACTCTTAGAGGAAAACATAGGAAGAACACTCTTTGACATAAATCACAGCAAGATCTTTTTTGATCCACCTCCTAGAGTAATAGAAATAAAAACAAAAATAAACAAATGGGACCTAATGAAACTTCAAAGCTTTTGAAAAGCAAAAGAAACTACAAACAGAACGAAAAGACAACCCTCAGAATGGGAGAAAATATTTGCCAACGAATCAACGGACAAAGGATTAATTTCCAAAATATATAAACAGCTCATGCAGCTCAATATTAAAAAACAAACAACCCAATCCAAAAATGGGCAGAAGACCGAAATAGACATTTCTCCAAAGGAGACACACAGATGGCCAAGAAGCACATGAAAAGCTGCTCAACATCACCAATTATTAGAGAAATGCAAATCAAAATTACAATGAGGTATCACCTCACACCAGTTAGAATGGGCATCATCAGAAAATCTACAAACAACAAATGCTGGAGAGGGTGTGGAGAAAAGGGAACCCTCTTGCACTGTTGGTGGGAATGTACATTGATACAGACACTACAGAGAACAGTATGGAGGTTCCTTAAAAAACTAAAAATAGAATTACCATATGACCCAGCAATCCCACTACTGGGCATATACCCTGAGAAAACCATAATTCAAAAAGACCCATGCACCCCAATGTTCATTGCAGCACTATTTACAATAGCCAGGTCATGGAAGCAACCTAAATGCCCATCGACAGACGGATGGGTAAAGAAGATGTGGTACATATATACAATGGAATATTACTCAGCCATAAAAAGGAACAAAATTGGGTCATTTGTAGAGACGTGGATGGATCTAGAGACTGTCATACAGAGTGAAGTAAGTCAGAAAGAGAAAAACAAATATCGTATATTAACGCATATATGTGGAACCTAGAAAAACGGTACAGATGAACCGGTTTGTAGGGCAGAAATAGAGACACAGATGTAGAGAACAAACGTATGGACACCAGGTGGGGAAAGCAGTGGGGGAGGGGAGGGGTGGTGGTGTGATGAATTGGGCGATTGGGATTGACATGTATACACTGATGTGTATAAAATTGATGACTAATAAGAACCTGCTGTATAAAAAAATAACTAAAATAAAATTTAAATGACAAAAAGTTAAAAAAATAAAAATAAACTCTGAGTTACTTCTTTTTCTTTCCTTTTTTTTTGGTGGGAAAATATACATAACACAAAACTTACCACTTTAACCATTTGTAAATGTACAGTTCTGTGACATTTAGTACATTACATTGTTGTGCAACCATCACCATCATCAATTTCCAGAACTTTTTCATCTTTCCCAACTGAAATTCTGTGCCTATTAAATAACTCCCCATCCACCTCCCCTCCCCACACCCCCATCCAGTGTTGGTTTTCATCCTTCAAGGAGCCCTGCTGCAGTCCGCACAGAGTTCTTAATACATCTCTCTGTCTGAAACACTCTTCTTCCCTTTGCCTAGTTAGCTACTACTCATCTAGTGTCACGTTCTCAGGGAAGCCTCCTTGAACCCCCAAGTCCAGATCAGAAGCTCCTGTAAATTCTTTCAAAACCCGTCCTCCTCTCGGAAGAGCACATAGCTCGGTTTGTATTTAAACACGTGCTGTGTATTGTGGGATGGGTGCTCTCACTCTGCTCTGCTAGCATAGTTTTTACTGTCAGGAGTTACTCGCTGTGTCCACAGTGCCCGGCATAGTGTCTGGTTCGCAGCAGGTGCTCAAAAATTGTTGAATGAATAAATGGATGAACACTCCTTCCCAATCTCCCTTCAGCCGGTCATCCGTCTGTGAGTACGTCCGCCCCCAGACTGGGGTGTGTTCCTGGGGGTCGGACTTTGGCATCTCATCCAGGCTGGCAGGTGGCTGTGCCCTTTGGTTTGCCTATCTCGGGCCTCCCGCCAAGCAGACAACTGAACCCACGCCCCGGGCGTGTCGCGGCGTCACGCGGAACTTCCCTGCCTCCACACGTCAGTCCGTTCGCTACCGCGGCAGGAACTGAGCTTAAACTGCAAAACTTCTCTCACCTCCGGACGTGGGAATTACAGGCTTGGAACTCAAATCCACGCGGGTGAGAGCCGACAGATGTGAGGAAAGTTGGGAGGCACGCCCCATCTACATTTGGGTCGCAGTCCTTTAAGAACCGCTTCATTCAAGACTCCGCCGGGACCAGGCAGTGTGGGCGCACCAGGATTGGTCGGTTCGGGTGTGGGTGCTGCTCAGCAGCAGCGAATGAGGGCGTGGGGTGGTGTTTCAAGACTCGCGCATGCGCACCGCCGCCTACCTGCGCCTGGGCCGCCGGTGACCGGGGCCAGGTTCGCCGGGTGGGCTAAGGTTGCAGAGAAGGCGGAGGGTGGCGCAGCGGGAGGGCGCTGACTCCCGGAGGCCGCCGTCGGGGCGAGGTGAGGGCTGGCGGGCGGAGGCGGGCGCTGCGGTCCGTTAGTCAAGAGCTGGCGGCGTCGGGTGTGGCGCAGGGCGGGCCTGGAGGTGGAGGGCCGTCCCTCCCCCCCGGGCCCGCCCAGCCATCAGGCCCGGCTTAGCTCTCCAGGGCTTCGTCTGGCGTCCCGAAGTCTTCTGCCCCCCCCCCCCCCCTTTTCTGCCGCCGGCTGCTCTCCTGACTCCAGGACGATCCGAGGTGCGCGCCTGCCAGGAACCCTCAGCCGCCGACGCGGGTAGAGCGCTGCTCCCAGTGGGAGGAGACGGGGTGTGTCCAAATGATAGAGGGGATGATTGTTTCCTTAATTATCCACGAAACTCAGGTAGTGTTTTAATAGCAAACTTCCCTTCGCGTGCCAATAAGACTTGGTTTACCAAATACTGGGTGCACTAGACCAGCTTTTCTGAATATCAGATGTTCAGAGGTACTGTATATTTGTGTCCGTTACAGTATTACATCTAGACTTCCAGAGCCAGAAGGATTAAGCACCCCGGTGCTTAATTAGGTTTGTAGACATCAAAGCCACAAAAGAATACTCCCAGTGGTTAAAAGTAACTGGTGAAATTTGTGACACGGTCAGAAAAGTAATAAAGCTCAGACGGTGGATAGGGTGAATCTTCATTAAATTTTACAAAGAAGGGAATTAATTCTGATAGAGATAATTTTAGTAAAATAAAAATGTAAATAATTGAAAGTGCTTTAATATTGCTAAACAGAATTAAATTGACATAACAGTTTGTTCTGGAAAATACATTTTAGACAATGTTGTTATAGCTCTAAGAGTTTGTGTTTACAACACAGAGGACATCTTGGGGCCCCAAAGCTTTTTATTCTTAGAAGGAGCCTCAGAGATCCACCGCATGCAAAGATGACCAGTGCTCAGAGAGGAAAACCAACTTATCCAAAGTAATGCAATGAGTAAGGAGCAGTTGTAACTAGTGTAATCCTAGGCCTTGGCTGCTTTTATTAACAGGTCTCTGATTAGTTCTGAGTATCAGTGCTCCAGGGGAAGGAATTGTTTTCGGGAAATAGAGTAGCTGTAGTCCCAAAGATTGGATTTAGAGAAGCAGAGTGTAGTGGAAAGATCATAGGCTTTCCAGTATTTTGAGTAAGGAAGTTTTGGATGGAACAGTGGCTCTACCACTTGAGCCTTGGAGCTAGTTTTCCCTTCTGTCCAGTGTAGATTATGCCTACCCCATAGATGGTTATGAGCATTAAATAACATTATCAGTGTAAAAGTTCCTAGCACAGTGCCTGGCATATAATATTAGTTGCTATCAAATTCAGCCCTCTACTCTTCTTAGCTCCTAACAAGTGACAGACTTGACCTCTACCCTCTCCCTACCCCATCCCCAAGCAATGCGGAACCAAGGCACTTTCATGAACTACAAATGAAGTAACCAGTTCTCAAGTCCTGTGGCTGAAGGTGAATTCAGTAAGGGTGATATAACTCTATCTTGCCTTCTACATTTTTTTTTTAATTTATTTTAAATTTATTTTATTTTTGGCTGCGTTGGGTTTTCATTGCTGCGCGCGCGGGCTTTCTCTAGTTGCGGCGAGAGGGGGCTACTCTTCGTTGCGGTGCGCGGGCTTCTCATTGCGGTGGCTTCTCTTGTTGCGGAGCACGGGCTCTAGGCACACAGGCTCGGTAGTTGTGGCTCACGGGCTCGGTAGTTGTGGCTCACGGGCTCTAGAGCGCAGGCTCAGTAGTTGTGGCTCACGGGCTTAGTTGCTCCGTGACATGTGGGATCTTCCCGGACCAGGGTTCGAACACGTGTCCCCTGCATTGGCAGGTGGATTCTTAACTACTGCACCACTAGGGAAGCCCCTGTCTTCTGTATTTTGGATTTGAGGAGTGGGTAATGCCTTATGGTGAACCCTTGTGTTTGAATATTTGTGTGTCAAGTGAAACTTGTTTTGCTTGTTTAAATTACTATTTTGCAAGGCCTGGTCATTTAATGCTGTTTGTCTCTTCCCCTTTCTTTCTGTCTCTCTTTTGGAGGGAGGAGAAGTGTATGTGGCAGGGGTTTGAGAGAGGGTTAAGGATACAGGGATGAAAAGAAACCAGTTGGAACAAGGGGGCCCTCCAGCTAAGCACAGTCTTTTGTCGGTAAAATATGGATAATCTCTGACATGAGCAGTTTATAAATAGATGCTGAGAAAAGGATTTAGGAAATGGCAGAGGCAGACTAAAATATAATTTTGATAAAACCTAATAGTAACTAGAGTGCTATATTTGATTACTATTTCAGTTTCTATTTTTAAAAATTTCATTTATGTAAACCTCTTTTTTCCTCTCCAAGTAGAGATTTATCGTGGAAAAATTTTTATTAGTTTTAAAACTTAATTTTTTTTTACAAGTTTTATTTGTTTAAAAGTTTTTATTGAGGGCTTCCTAATATGTGCCAGACGTAGTGCCAGGTTACAGGGTCTGCTGGCCTGTAGAAGGAGCTAGTAAGACAGATTTGTATGTCGGGGTGAGCACTCTTAGGCTGCCTTTGTCCTTGTGTAATTGATAATATTTTTTCTGTAACTGTGACGTGATTTTCCAGATTCATGCCACTGCTTTCCTGTTTTAAACTGAATACTGGTTATCTGCAAGTGGCTTTTATTTTAATGAATTCAGAGATTATAGTACCTACCAGTTTAGAAATGTCATGTAGGAATGGAGCTGCTCCCTATAAAACATGCCCTTCAACATTCATGCATAAATCATCAGAATTACAGTTAATTAGCATAAAAGATTATTGTAGAGATATTTTAAAATGACATTTAAATGTAATTAAATTACATTTAAATGTAAAAAGCAAGTATGAGCATACTTTAAGTGATATAAAAACCTTAAGGTAATACTTTTTTTTTCTGTTTTTACTTTAAAGTAATTATACTGACAGGAAATTGCAGAGAGAGTACAGAGTATGATTGATAGACTGTATGATAATTGCAAGCTTAGTTTTAAAATAAACTATTTTCCAGAGTGACTGTACCATTTTACAGTCCTACCAGTAATGTGTGAGAGATCCAGTTCTCACACATTATGCACATCAAATGCTGTGCATGCTTGCCAGCATTTGATATTGTCACTTTAAATTACCTGCGCCAATAAGTATGTAGTATTATCTCATTGTGATCTTAAGTTGCATTTCCCTTAATAGCTAGTGATGCTAAACATCTTTTCACGTTCTTATTTGCCATTTCTATATCCTCTGGTGAAATGTCTGTTCATGTACTTTGTCCATTTTCTAACTGAATTATTTGTTTTATAACTGTTGAGTTTTGAGAGTTCTTTAAAAATTCTGGATATCTAGAGTCCTTTATTAGGTATGTGGTTTAAAAATATTTTTTTCCCGGTCTCTAGCTTTTCTTTTCATCCTCTTCACATGGACTTTTGCAGTGCAAAAGTTTTTAATTTTGATTAAATCCAATTTACTGTTTTTCTTTTATGGATTAAGCTTTTGGTGTCGTACATAAGAACTCTTCCCCTAAGTCCTGAAGATTTTCTCCTATGTTTTCTTCCACTTTTATAGTTTTACTTTTTACATTTAAATTTATGATATATTTTGATTATCATCAAAATAATGAGAGGTGTGAGATTAGGTCAAGATTCTCTTTTTTTTCTTTCCTTCCTTCCTCCCACCCTCCCTCCCTCCCTTCCTTCCTATAGATATTCATTGCTCCGCCACCATTTGTTGAAAAGACTATCCTTCCTCTATTTAATTGCTTTTGCACCATTGTCAAAAATTATTCGGCTGTTCTTGTGTAGGTCTGTTTCTGGGTTCTGTATTCTGTTTCATTGATCTGTGTGTCTGTCCCCCTGCCAGTACTGCACAATCTTGATTACTGTAGCTATACAGTAAATTGTGAAATAGGATAGTGAGGTACAGTCCACTTTATTCTATTTCAGAATTGTTTTAGCTATTTTAGCTTGTTTGCCCTTCCATATAAATTTTAGAATAATCTTATCTGTATCTACAAGCTATCTTGCTGATATTTTTACAGGAATTATATTGAACCTGTATATCACTTTGGGGGGAGAATTGATATCTTTACTATGTTGTGTCTCCCAATTAATAACATGATATATTTCCTTATTTATTTAGGACTTCTTTGATTTCTTTCAGCAACGTTTTGTAGTTTTCAGCATACAAGTTCTATACATGTTTTGTTAGATTAACACCTAAGTATTGCATTAAAGAAAGTATAGCTTTATTGAGATCATTTTTTGGATGATTGTCAGTGGTATTTTATTTTTAATTTTGGTTTCTATGTGTTTATTGCTGGTACGTAGGAAAAGAATTGATTTTGTATGTCGGTCTTATATTCTGCAACCTTGTTGAGCTCATTCATTTTAGGAGTTCTTTTTTAGTAGGCTCTTTGGCATTTTCCATGTAGACAATTATGCCATCTGCAGATAGGAATAGTTTTATATCTTCCTTTTCTATCTCCTGAGACTTTTCACATTTTTACCCTTTAATGGAAAGTGTGGGGAGATGGGACAAATGGGCTGAGTATGGTCTGTTGCCCGGTAGACTAATTTTTCTTTTTGCCGTCTCTTATTTTTATACCACTGCAGTTTCTTCATGTATAAAATGGGAATAATTATCCATTCATCCATTACAGATGGAAAAGCTATAAAGTATAGCTTTATTGAGATCATTTTTTGGATTTTAAATGGTATTTTATTTTTAATTTTGTATTGGAGACAGTGCTTGGTGTGGATTTGAATGTGGGGGAGATCAGAGGAGTGTAGATACAGGCGAAGAATGCACAGAGGCACAAAGGTGAAGAGAGTAGTGTACATCCTGGGGCTCCTGTTTCCTACAGCTCGTGGTAATTGAGATGCCAAGTTACATCCCTAGTGTTCTTTGGGAGAAAAGTCCACCAGTGCCCATACCTGTTAATATGCTATCCAGGTAGAGGATCTGACAACAGGATCTGTGAAACAGGATGTGTAGATCCATAGAAAGATGCATCAAAGCTGTAATAGCCTCCTCACTAATCCCTGGTTGCAGGGCTGCCACATGCAGAGGTGCAGTTTATGCCCTGTACGAGCACCTGCAGAGTTAGTAGATGGGGGCTGACACCCAGCTAGGCTCTGCCAGCAGAACTGGTCCAGGGCTGTTTCTACCCCGAGAAGCACCTTGTTCTAATTTGCCACAGGTGCCATGAGGCCTCAGAATCTGTCTCCTTTTGTTGCTTAATGGTGGTCACATATCATGGCTAAAACTTTAGTATCTTATTTGCTAAGTGACTTCCTTTAGCCATCTGTAGGAACTCTCATCATTTTGAAGACTGGCTGTGTGTCAAATGTGCAGAAATTCAGTAGGACATACTATCCTCTCTGTTTTATTTTTGCCTTCTGCTTTCCTTGCTGCCAGCTTTAGGTTAGATGCTCAGAAGCCCTCCACTTCAGGTGAGGATATGGCAAGTAAACTGCTCAGCACCTACCTCGCTGGATGACCTGAAATGCCCAGGTCCCTGGACCCCAACCCTGCTGCATCAGTGTCAGGCTCTTCCTGGCCCTTTGGGACCATCTTGCTACCTTTGTCCTGCTTCCCACTGTCACTGCTGTTGCTCCTGAGCCGTTCTGGTTTCTGTTCCCTCATCCCAGTTGGTTTAATTCTGCAAATGGAGAGATTCATTAGAGAGAAGGAAAAGGAGGATTACAAGTGAAGAAGAGACAGGGAGGCTAATGGAGGGAGGACAATTGGGAGTGACATAGCAGTAGAGGGCAGGGAAATAAAAATAAAAGCCACATGTACATTTGTGGTGGGGGTGAGGGTGAAATAACCCAGAGTGAACATTTCAAGGGCGGTGGTGTCCCTGGCTCATCACCCGGCCCTCAGTAACAAGGTGACCTTCCTTCCTCAGGTGTCCTCATGACTTCTCTTGTGGACCATGTCCATGATCCTTTTTGCCTGTGTGGTTAGGGTGAGGGATGGACTGCCCCTCTCGGCCTCCACTGACTTCTACCACAGCCAAGATTTTCTGGAATGCAGGAGACGGCTCAAGACTTTAGCCTTGCGACTGGCCCAGTATCCAGGTCGAGGTTCTGCAGAAGGACTTGACTTCAGTATCCAGTAAGCAAGCATGTTCACTGTTCAAGAACATCTTAACCGCGTGCAGAGGTGACATTATGCTGATCACACTGTGTGTTAAAAGCGGGTCTCACATCAGACAGCAGTCCAAGGTTGTGTGTATTTACAATAGAATCAAAGGGACTCAAGCACTGTTGCCCCAACTCTCACCTTTCTTTCTTTCCTTTTTTTTTTTTTTGTAATTAGTTTTTATTGGAGTATAGTTGCTTTACAATGTTCTGTTAGTTTCTACCATACGGCAAAATGAATCAGCTGGCAGAGCGGCCGTGAGCATCGGCAGGCCCTGGTCACCCAGTCTTCATGCCTTTAGTTTGGTAGTTTTTTCTGCATTAGGTGCAGGGTGGAAAAAAGGTGAGTCGAAAGGAGATGCTAGATTAAAATGTCAGGAAAGGAAAAGGGCGAGAGTGAGGAAGCCAAGAAAATCAGAAAAAAGACTTGACTTAGAGTTCTTGCCTTCAGTTTTTGCTTTTTGAATTTTTTCACTTCTTAAACATTTTAAAGTGAAAAATGTTTATATGACAGGAGCAGGGGAGTAAAAATGAGCATAAGTAGGTCCCTCTTCTCAAGGAACTCCAGGTCTACTAAAGGGACAAGATAAATATATAACTGAATATTACACAGTGGGGCAAATGCTCCAGTGGAAGTAGGAATCAAGTGGTTACAATAATCATGGAAATAAGAGCTAATATGATTGTTTTCCATGGGCCAGGCACTACTCTAAGTGCTGTATGGGCTTATGAGGTAGATAATGGTATTATACCTGTTTTACAGAGGAGGAAACTAAGGTTAAACAGCTTCCCTAAGGTTAGACTGGTAGTAAATGGTAGAGCCAGGATTTGAATGGAGGCAACCAGGCACCAAAGTCTGCTCCTCATGTGTCATGTGTTATGTCATTTCTTATACTAGGGGTTAGAGTAAAAAGCCATTCTACGGAGGGATGGGGCAAGGCAGGTTTCAAAATCTCAAAATGGCTTGTTATAGATTTTACATCATTGTTTTCCAGAATTTAGGTCTTCATTTACCAAGTTCTTTTTGTTCCCCTTGAATAGTAAAAATTTTTTTTTTTTTTGCGGTACGCCGGCCTCTCACTGTTGTGGCCTCTTCCGTTGTGGAGCACAGGCTCCGGACGCGCAGGCTCAGCGGCCATGGCTCACGGGCCCAGCCGCACCGCAGCATGTGGGATCTTCCCGGACCGGGGCACGAACCCGTGTCCCCTGCATCGGCAGGCGGACTTTCAACCATTGTGCCACCAGGGAAGCCCCTAATAGTAAATTTTTGATTGACCTGATAAGGTGGCATCCTTTCAGAGGAATTCAGTCTCAGAATTAGGAAAACAAAAGGAAAAGTCCAGGCCTAATTCCAGGCTTGGTGGTATTGTCAGGTGAGAAGGGTCGTGGCCTGAAGAGGGATCCAGATGGTAGGCATATGAAGCTGTCACCCTGTGGTATGGGCTCTGGGTGCTCAGGAGCAAAAGCTGAGCTGCATCTGCCCACATCTACAGCTCCTTTCTCTGGGTGCCTGAAACCACCTTCCTTGGTGGTCCCTTCCTCATTATGCTGTGATTATCTAACAGTCTATGCGAACTTCGTGCTGTACCTCAAATAGGAAACCTTTTCTCTGTTCAAACAAACAAACAAACAGAAAAACCTATCACTTCAAATGAAGTTCTGGGTACTTCAGTCATTTTTTGAAAAGTAGAATGTAAAATGTTCTACTCATTTGTATTTTGACTTAAATATTCACCATTATTTTCACAGAGGAAACCAAGGCTTTTGTTCCTTACAGGTGAGCGGTCCCATAGCTTAGTTAATAATAAATAAGTTAGAGTGATCACACATTGTCAGTGGCAAATGCCACTATACATTTTAGAGGAAGTATAAGAAAGGCACGGTCCCCGGCAGGTCTAGCTGAAGAGATGCAACAGACAGCTCCAGGACTATTCAAGGCCCAGCAGATCCACAGTTGAGGCAACATGGCGTCTGGGTGCAGGATGTGAATACATGGGTCTGTTCCCTGGTAACGCAGATGACACTCTTTTGTTCCAGCTTCTCTTCTTCGAGGGATGTAGCCTGCATGGCTATCTGCTCCCGCCAGTGTCCAGCAGCCATGGCCTTCTGCTTCCTGGAGACCCTTTGGTGGGAATTCACAGCTTCCTATGACACCACCTGCATTGGCCTAGCCTCGAGGCCATACGCCTTTCTCGAATTTGGTTCGTAACCCTCTTCGTATTGATTGTTCTCTCTTGCGGCATTGTATGTGTAGAATTTCCAGTTTGGATTTGGCTTTGACCGTCAGGGAAAACCACTGGAGGTGCTGTAACATGTCACTGGAGAACAGCCTTATACAATGAGATTTCACAGCAGTGG
This sequence comes from Hyperoodon ampullatus, assembly GCF_949752795.1. Lineage (NCBI taxonomy): Eukaryota > Metazoa > Chordata > Mammalia > Artiodactyla > Ziphiidae > Hyperoodon > Hyperoodon ampullatus. The sequence goes on along the minus strand of NC_136923.1, from coordinate 46,532,892 downwards.
AAGGGGCCTGCAAGCTTGGAGGTTCAACACTCTGGCTTTTCATCTCTCCAGAGCCTGGGGCAGGGTGGAAGAATGGCAAAACCTGTATCTTATTCTGGAGTAGGCGTCAGCAAACTGTGGGCCAAGGGTCTGTTTTTTTGTAAATAAAGTGGAACATAGCCGTGCTTATTCTGTTACTAATGGGTTGTCTGTGGCTGCTTTTGCCCTTCCCTGGCAGAGGTGAGCCGTTGTGATGGACCATCTAGGGCCCATAAGCCTAAAACATTGACTCTCTGGCACTCTGAGAACACTGCCAACCCCTGCTCTAGAGCAGCACTGCTCAAGGGTGGTACCCATTCTTCCAGCATGAGGGACGTACAGAGAGTGAGAATAAGAGTTTAGAAATTCTTACAGTAATTTGGCACTCCTGTGATATTTTCAGTTGTATTTTATCAAAGTATCTGTCTGCAACCATTTGGAAATAAGAAAAAACTGGTCCTCCATGCAGAGGTTTGAGGAGCACAGCTCTGCAAGAGGATACTCCTTTTCTAGGCCCTGCCAGAGAGGCGGTGTGGAGGCTCAGGGCTTTGGAACACAGCAGGGTAGTTATAGCGTATGCTATCAGTGTCTGTCAGCCGTGATTCAAGTCATTTTGAGATCCTGGAGAGGAGGAGTAGAGGTGGGAGTTGGGGGACACTCTCTGGTCTCAATGTAAATCGCCATGGTCCCTGTGATGCTCTTGAATGAGGGGCTGGCAGCATTTGGTACTCAGGGTCAGGTGCAGGGCTGGCACCTGGAAGTGTTGCCACTTATGCTTCTGGCAGCTACTGCTCACATCCCCTCATGTGGTCTCTGGCTGGCCCATCAGTGATGGGGCCAGCACCCCCTTTTGGTGTCACCCAAAGGTGCTGGGGAGCTCCCTGATACTCGGGCCCCAGCCTGGTAGCCCTGTGACATAGACCATGAGTCCTGCCTGAGTCTCCCTGTGAGGATTGGTCCAACTGCCGCTCTCAGCCCCACTTCTTCTTCTGAAGGGCACGCTGTCCCCAGTCGGACCACAGCTGCAGCATCCCTTGGCTGTTATTTGATTGGCAGCTGGTAGACCTGTGTTCTTCTCTCCCCCCATCTCTGCATGCGCCTTCCTTCCAAAGCGGTGGGCTTGGTCTCACAGGAGACCCTTCCCAGCATCACGTTTATTCATTATTGAGTGCGAGTAGAATATAAGTAAAAGTATGGGGATATTAGAATTATACATGATTTTGCTTTGCCAATATGTATGAAACTTCACTTCAAATACTTATTAAAACTTGGTAATGGTTAATACTAATATAAATAAAAGAATTAAAACCAGTACCTTTCAGATATATAATCCTAGTTTGCAAAACATACAATGATTTGTAATTTTTTTTTTAAATTATTTGTATATTTATTTATTTATTTATTTATTTATTTTTGGCTGTGTTGGGTCTTCGTTTCTGCACGAAGGCTTCCTCTAGTTGCGGTGAGCGGGGGCCACTCTTCATCACAGTGCGCGGGCCTCTCACTGTCAGCGGCCTCTCTTGTTGTGGAGCACAGGCTCCAGACGCGCAGGCTCAGTAGTTGTGGCGCACGGGCTCCAGAGCGCAGGCTCAGTAGTTGTGACTCACGGGCCTAGTTGCTCTGCGGCATGTGGGATCCTCCCAGACCAGGGCTCGAACCCGTGTCCCCTGTGTTGGCAGGCAGATTCTCAACCACTGGGCCACCAGGGAAGCCCTGATTTGTAATTTTTTTCACACACCTTTTCTTGGGATAATCAGGTCAAAGATGACTGTCCCCATTTTTCTATCTTAGAAATATTCTGTGAATGGCCCAGGATTGTACTATGAGTCGTGGCTGAGCTAAGACTCAAGCCTCTGTCCCCTGACTCCCTTGCCACTGAGGTTCTGATGGACAGACTGTCACGTTTTAATTATTCTGCTTTGAAGAGATTGATGAGACCAGTCCTGATATGTACTAATCATTTGACCTTCATGTGTAGTTGACAGTCTTCAGAGTCTGGCTGACTTATTAGCTTGCTTAGAAACGTAAACTTCATTGTGTACGTATTGTCTTATAACATCCATTGTAATGAAGACACTCAGCTTGGGTTGCTCTCTTCACAGACAGCGTCATTCAGAAAGTGAAGTGGCATTTTAACTATGTAAGTTCCACCCAGATGGAGAGCAGCTTAGAAAAAATTCAGGAGGATCTCAAGTTCCAGCCTCCAGTGGTTCTCACTCTGGAGGACACAGATGTGGCTAACGGGGTGATGAACGGTCACCCACAGATGCACTTGGAGCCTGGTAAGTGGCCTGCTGCTCTCTGACGTTGATAAAGATGAGGTGAGATTGTGTATTTCAAATGCACAGTGACTGTTTTAGTAGGAAGGTGTTTGGGTGGGGGGCAGTGTATAAAATACCTGGGGAAAAACATGGGCTGATCTTGTTCCAGGTGGCTGTTATAAAAAACTCAACTGTTGTGACCAGTGAGTCGATCTGAAGAGAGGCAACTCTTTTGACGAAATTCAGGAGAAGAGTGACTTGGCAGGTTGTTTTCTTAACCAGGGTGAAATCTGCACATTTAAATGGTGTAAAGGAGATTTTCACTCTCTTTTGCTGGAAGTCACTTATTGAACTGTACAGATTTGTACATTCTCTCTCTCTCTCTCTCTCTCTCCTTTTTTCCTTTGACAGTGAGTCCTTATCTCATCATTTAGTGAAACATTGGGGATCTCCACTGAGAAACCCCTGCTCCTTGATGGAGGGAGTGGAGGGCTATGGGGATGAGAGTGGGCAGGGGCCAGAGCCAGGGCTTCTAGACCTCTCACTCTCTGCTTCTCTGTGGGACCCGGGAACATCCCTCTATCCCTTTGGATTTCCAAGTCCTTATCTGAGGAATGAGGTGTTAATGAACATGCTCACAGTGCCCTGGCATCCGTGACTTAGTCTGGCATTAACACCAGTAGCCACTCAATGCCTAGCACATAGCAAAGCATGCTTTTTTGCATTCCTTGTTTACAGTTACACACAATTAAACCAACCTTTAATTAAAGTGAATATTTACATTCCAAGGATTCTGTAACGGTGTAAAAGCTGAATCCTTCCCTGGAAGACAGAACCATCTACATTATAACGGTCTAATTACTTTGTTTTAACAGTTTTATACTAAACTCATTGCTTGAATTTTGAAAGTGGTGTATTTAAAATGTTCACATTTTTGGCTTAACTTTGTGTTTCGATTTGATCTGTTTCAACCAGTAAATTCCTGGATTGGCTCTTATGCCATTCAATAAGTTGTTGTAATTTATATTGGGATTGAACTTAACTTTTGTGCAAGGAAGACTGGGTAATCAGACCCCAAGCTTTTCCTTTGCCGTATCTGTAGACAGGGTAACTTTGTGATGTATGTTTTGTTTTATAAACACTTAGACAAGAGGAGAAGACCCAGAAAGTGTCAACTTGCCTATCTTTCTAGGATGTTTTACTCTGCTTTGACTCACCCTATTGTTCCAAGGCTAGAACCTTTACAGGTAGCATGCTCTGTTCTAACAGAAACTTTGAATTGCTCAGTGGAAACTCTAACACACTAACAATAGGCATCAGTTGGGTTGTGGCTAGATATTTGTGTGTGTGTGTATGCCTGTATGGGAAATGTAAGGACAAGAAAGGATGATTTAAAAGGAGCATAGCAAGGGAATGGGTGGGACACTATTTAATTGAGTGAACCAGAATCCGTTTCAGCAGTTATCTTTAAAGAGAGAATGATCATTTGTCCTAATTAGAGTTCCAGAAACAGCTTGTAGCTGAAATAATCAATGTTTCCCTCCTCTTCCCAATAATTTTGGAATTTAAAAAAGTGCATTTGCTGTGAATTGTTCCAGAAGCACACATGACACTGAATGTTGTCCTCGTCAGAAAAAGAATGGAACATTTTACAAGCTGAGGGTTGAGCTGTGTAATAGAAATGCTTCAGGATTTGACAACCAATTTACAGCTAAAGCCATAAACTGCTTTAAATCAGGATTTCTCAGACTTAGCCCTATTGACATTTTGTACTGGAAATTCTTTGTTGTGAGGGCTGTCTTGTGCATTGTAGGATGTCTAGAAACATTCATGGCCTCCACCCATGATAGATGCCAGTAGCAACCCGTCCCCAGTGGGGACAACCCAAAACATCTCTAGACACTGATTGAGGGGCCATATCATCTCTGGTTGAGAACCACTGTTTTAAATAGAAAGGAAATGAAGCACTTGAAAAATCTGTGCTTGCTCAGAGAAGTGGCCTCTTTCTGGAAGAAATTCACCTTGGATTCCCAAATCCATTCTGTCCTTCATTTCTTGCCTTTTCCCCCTCTAACTACAGCTGCTTTTTAAATTAATACGTTTGCAGTTGTGTGTTTAACATAATAAACCTTTTCATTAGCAGAGGTCTAGTTAATATCTTTATTTTTCCTTCATGTGGAAATTATTTTCACTAGACACTTGTCGTTTTTCATTGTGAAGCTCCTAATTTCCGAATGGAACCTGTGACAGCCCTGGGCATCCTCTCTCTTATTCTCAACATCATGTGCGCTGCTCTGAACCTCATTCGTGGAATTCACCTCGCAGAACATTCTTTACAGGTAACATTTTCTATACATTTTAAATCAGAAGACACATGATGGCAGAAACGGATGGGGATATATATTATTTATAAGGTTATTACGTACTACATATTAAAAATTGAAGTAAAATTTTTACTTCTCGTTTTATTCTTTGTCTTAAGTTGAACAAATATGAAACTTGCTCTTTTGTATCTGTTTTCCTAAGATGCCAAAGGGCCCTCCTGGGTTATTGGTGAGAAATGGAAAACTTGCTTCAGGGACATCAGGCCACCCCATGGCTCTGGGGACTCCAGGAGTCACTGTGGGGGCTGGATTGTTCATCCAGGGCAGAAGTTTAATGCTTAGGTTTTAACGTTCAGGCCCTTTTTTCCCCTGGGGAGAGTGCCCTCATAGTCTGATTTATATCATTCAGATACCAGCTTCCTGGTGTCTTTGGCAAAAGAACAGTGTCACTGCGAAGTTGATTCGCCAGCCTGCTCATCTCAAAGCACGTTTCTACTTCAGTGCTTTTTAAATATTATTTTTAAATTTTGAAGTATTTCCAACACTTTAAGAAAAAGTATGGAACCACTATGAACATGAACAGATAGATGTTACTATTAAAAACAGAGCCGTAATGCTCGCACCGAGGCACATGGTGGCTAAAGTCTGAAGCGCAGCTTAGACTGAATCTCAGGTGGCTTATGGGGACTGAAGTGTTTGGGGAACAGCAGCAGGCCTGGGCCATGAGTGGTGGCTGGCTGTTTCCACACCCCGTCTTTGGCCAATGTGTGGTGTGGTTCCCACTCTTATTGTTTATGACGACTCATAAGCAGATGCTCATCAAGTGTCTGTATGCACTAGAACAGGTGTTCGTTGGTCAAGACATAGTCCCTGAGTTGGGGCACATAGCAGAGTGCGACAGCATCACTAAGGAGGTGGCAGTACCGGGGGGTGGGAGGAGTTGGGGAAAGCTTAGCACTTACAGATGAGTTGGATTTTGAGAGGTGGCAGGGCTGGGGGTGGGAGCATTCCAGGTTGAGGGCTCAGTACACATGCATGGGGACTGGAGGGCGCTTAGTGTGTCCAGGCGATTCAGAAGGATTTCATGTCACCCGCTGGTGTGATGCGTGAATGGGGGCTTATTTCTCATGCAGCCAGGGATTTTGTACTGTCAGCCATACCAGACCCAATGCGGAGTAAAGCACTTCACGTCATAGTGTTTCATGTCCTCTAAATATTCCTTTCCTTGTGTTCCTCACATTTGTCTTAGGTTGCACATGAAGAAATTGGAAATATTCTGGCTTTTCTTATTCCTTTTGTAGCCTGCATTTTCCAGGTGGGTGAAACGTTGATGTTTTAGTGAGTGGGTTAAACCCATGGCCTTATTTTGTTCTGTTGGAATCATCAACAAGTTTCTAGATCCTGCTTTTGTTCCACCAAGGCCTTGGTTCAAATCATGGATATAGTACCAGCCCTTAGTGGGAGGACCCTCCACCCATCCTGCCCAGTCCTCTCATTTTACAGAGAAAAGACCTTTGGGCTCAGAAAGAGAAAGCCACTTGCCCTAGACCTCAGGGCCTTTGACAGTGCAGGACAGAAACCAGGAATTTGAACTGGGCTCCCAAGAAACGAGGGGTGAGACTGCAGTGGGGATTGGGTTGGGCCTGACCAGTATGAGGCAGGGTCCTGCCTCGTGCTTATTGTCGGGGTGTCCAAGTACAGAAATGTCCTTCTGCAGAAGTGACACCTATGTATGTGTGTTTCTTTTTTTTTTTTATAAGCAGATATTCATTTTAAATTATTATTTATTTATTTATTTATTTATTTATTTTTGGCTGTGTTGTGTCTTCGCTTCTGTGCGAGGGCTTTCTCCAGTTGCGGCGAGCGGGGGCCACTCTTCATCGTGGCGCGCGGGCCTCTCACTATCGTGGCCTCTCTTGTTGCGGAGCACAGGCTCCAGACGCGCAGGCTCAGTAGTTGTGGCTCACGGGCCTAGTTGCTCCACGGCATGTGGGATCTTTCCAGACTAGGGCTTGAACCCGTGTCCCCTGCATCGGCAGGCAGATTCTCAACCACTGAGCCACCAGGGAAGCCCCTGTATATGTGTTTCTTTTCAAACACAGGACTAGGTTAAAAATTTTGTTGTTTTTAATGGTAATACCATCTGAGTCAAATCTGTCCTTAGGAAATGAAACAAAAATTATGACACTAACTAGAGCCCTTTGATTATTAGTTATTTTCAAATAAGCTGTGTACTTAAGGAGTGGGGTAAAAAGGAGCTTTTGAATCCCCTATAGGCAGAGTTAATTCTAGTAAAAACCTGACTCTCTTTCCTCATCCTCCACCTGGACTAGGATTTTAGTACCTTTTCTGCATGTTTAAGCTTCTTCTTCTTCTTTTTTTTTTAAATGAAAAGTTCTGTTCTCAGGGCACTTCCTCTCTCTCCTGCATACATCCTAGATGACCTGTTTTTAAGAATTACCTGATTGTGCAAAAAGAAAATTTCATCCCAAGATTGAAAATGCACTCATTTTTTTAGAAAACAAGTCTCTAAGACCTTGGGTGTTGCCAGGAGAAGTTTCCTGGAGCCTGCATTTCAGGGCTGCAGGTATCTTACAGTTCCACCTTCATCCCCTCAACTGCAGTCTTACTTGGATAATTCTTTTGATGGGGAACTCTCTCCTTCCCCCCCTGAGCTTTTGTCAGATTGTTTGTGTTTTGAGAATGTGTCTTTTTTTTAAAAAACACAAAAAAAACACCCAACATTGAACCAAAAAATGATTTCCACCTTTTGCAGAACAAGAATGGCTTCTTTCTGTGTGATAGCCCTACAGGAAATATCAGTCACTCTCCCTGCTATAAGACCTTTCCCTGAGTTAGATATGCTTTTTTTTTTTTTAGGCTGTGCCACTCGGCATGTGGGATCTTAGTTCCCTGGCCAGGGATCAAACCTGTGCACCCTGCAGTGGAAGCATGGAGTCTTAACCACTGGACCGCCAGGGAAGTCCTCAGAGATGCTTTTGAAGACATAACAAGGAGGCTGTCTAGGGAACAGTGGCCCCCTATGCAGTTGTAACTCAGGAAAAGCTTAAATAGTAAAAGCACAGCTTCTCTCAGCAGCTTTCTCACCTGTTATGACCCCCCTTAAGGAAAATTCATTTGGAGGCCTGTCGATCTTGTTAGGGTGTTCTGGCCTGGCTGTCTACCCCTGACCTGCATGTCTTCTTTCTCTACAGCACAGCCTGGGCATTTCTGTCTGTCTTTCTTGAATTCTTTCAAGAGTGCTATGTTCTAGTTCCTCCTGTGATGTCTTTTTCACTTTTCTTATCTGTTCCAAATCCCCACTTCCATCCAGTGATTAACAGCAGCTGATCCAGTGAGTCCAAGCTCCACTGTAACGGATTCAGTTTAATAAGCTAATGTGTATGAGGTGACACTGCGTGGCAGGTACGATAAGTGAATCTTGCATCTGACCTTGGCCATTTCATTATCTCTGATGGGACTTCCTCTTCCGGTGTCATTTCAGTGTTATTTGTACCTGTTCTACAGTCCAGCCAGGACGATGAAGGTGGTGCTGATGCTGCTCTTTATTTGCCTGGGCAACATGTACCTGCATGGGCTGAGGAACCTCTGGCAAATCCTCTTCCACATAGGAGTGGCTCTCCTGTCTTCATATCAGATACTGACAAGGCAGCTTCAGGAGAAGCAATCTGACTGTGGAGTGTGAGGATGACATCATGGGATGAACGGATCCTTTGATTTTCTTGTGAAGGTCATCGGTGTTCCCCTTTTTGCTTCTCGACTTCACCTTAAGTTTCCACCCTTGAAGTTCCTTTCAACCAAAGCGGATTGATCCCGAGAGCTGAGATTTCTCATAGGTGCAGTCGAAAGCATGAGATTGCTTGACATCCAGTTCCAGTTTTGTGCTGAGGGTTACTGCAGAATCTCCAGTTCAGCACGATTACTTCGGACAGCAGAATCTGGGGGCTTATTCAGAAAGAGCACTATTGGAAGACCAAAATGGAATTATTTTGGTCTTTTAAATTGAGTGATGCAATAAACCACTAGATTCAATAACAGTAGTTTAAAGTAATTGGCAGTTGTCTCTGAGGAACCACTTAAAAATCTGTATCAGCTTTTCAGTCTAAATGTGACTTGGTTAGTTTTTTTTTTTTGAGGGCCAGTAGAGGGTGAATCAAAAACTTTAAAAAGTGGTTTATAACTATAAGATGGATAAATTTTGTTTACATTTTTTGATAACTTAGGTCTGATATGATACCTTTAGAATATTTAAATATATATTAGATATAAGTTGAACATGGCTTCACTTAGGGTAAGGACAAACTTAAGCTGAGAAAATGTTAAGAAAGCTGAATTTATTAAATTTATATATAACCTTTTATGGTAGTGGGATTGTAGGGATACAGAGATGTTTTGTATTTATTTGCAGGGTATATCTGAATATTTTAAAAATTGAGTAACCAGTGCTACCGGATCATTAACTTATAAGCATGAGCAGAAATGAGAATATCAGGATTCCTTGCAGTTGGCCACAAACTAGAGTAGGCAAGTCACACATATTCATACGGTGGCACTTTGCAGTCACAGGTGGGAGAGGCTGCTGTCATCAGCCTTTTAGGTGGCAGCCGAATACCTGTCACTTTAATCATGTAATTTGATACTTGACCCTGTGTACTTGTTCTCAGAAGATCTCCCAAATTAATTACTCCTCCGCACCTTTCCCACTCATCTTAATTAGGTTAAGGGCCTCATTGTTTTATGAACAAGAGTTAAGTGTGTGTTAACTTTTTTAGAGCTTTATAGCTTATAAAGCTTTATAATTAACCCTGTGCTCTGAAAAGTTACCTTTCTTTCTCTCATTGTCAAAATATTGACTGATTACAGTTTTCCAAAATTTAGATCTGAATATGATTCCTGAGGTCTCTAGAAATTTCAGACTGGGTTGCCCAGTACCATTCAGGAGGCCATTTTGGAAGCTTGCCCTTTGGATTGTTCTTCATAGAAGTCCAGAGTCTGAATAGCTCCACCACAATTGCATAGAATACTTTGGGTTGAATTATGTGATCTTGATAAATTAAAAAATCCTGTTTTGGTAGTTTTTAATGGTCAAAAACTGTTGCAAGAGTTATTGAGCAGATGGGGAAAGCAAGGATGTCATTTTAGGGAATTCAGTTGTACTTGGTCATTACTGGTGGTGAATTGTTATTGAGCTACCTTGGTGTCACTTAAAAGTCCATGTGACTATGAACTGTGTTGGGAAAATGTTGCCATGGTAATTTTATTTTCTTATAATAGAATTTCCTATTCTTAATCAAACAAAGTATCTGGATATGAAAGTTATGCTGGCAACATCCTCAGATGTAAACTTCAGAGTTGTCTCTCCACTGATTTTGCATCTGCATAATTTTCTGCATAGCCAGCAGGTGGATTTTCAGGCTTTCCGGGACATACTTTTAGACAGATGGTGAAATAGGATGGGAAGCTAAGGAGGGGAGACAAATCTTTTTATATTAGAAGCACACACACAAAGCTTTAAAAGTTGATTAGAACAGCTTACCCAATGTATTGTTTTCTTTTTGAGCCCGTGTGCTATTGGTGTTGCCATGTAGCCCTGTACTCCAGATGGTCTGGGGTCTGAGCCTGTGATCCACATTCAGCAAGTAGTGAAGAACAATCCTTGCAGAGGAGACCCTCCTGGTGAATGCCTCCTGCCCTAGTGGAGAGGTTATTCACACCTGGTTGAATGTGGTCTGAATCCGTTAACATCTATATGGGGTTTGAGATTTACTTTTGCAAACAAAAGGGAAAAGATGCAGTCGACAACCGCTGCAAAATAATGACCTCATAAACGTTCTTTAACTGAAATCCAGCTAAGAGCAGTCTCAGTTCACTGGTGGTAGAAGCTAATGATAGGAAAGGCATTCTGGAGATTTTATCCAAGGGAAATCCCAGGCTCAGGGGTTGACTTGGTTCAGGCCTGGAGTTTTGTAGCCCTGTGTCATCCTTGATGCTAGAAAGTTGACCCCCACGTTACCCTCACTCCGCCACACACCTTTGTTTTAGCTGTTCTAGCACCTTGATTTTCTCAGACGTTAACCGATCTCACAGGGCTGGATCCTGGGATAGATGAGATAATGTTGGAAAAACCTTAAAAGTGCCTTCGGGTGTCGGATGTGGCAAGATCTTGAGCATCAGTGTGTGAGGTGTCCCATCTGCTGTATCTGGGCGGGGATGTGGCTCAGTGCTCTCTGGCAGGGGCCAAGTCCAAGGGTTCCCATTCCAGAAGTGTGCTAGTGTGGGAACCACATAGACTCTGCTTTTCTTTCCCCAGCCTAGCCTGACTGTGACGAGGGCCATGCCTGGGTTTCCTCTCGGTACTAGAGGCCTCACTGCCCTCAGCGGGAAGAAGGTGACCATAGGCTCCTGGTTTTGCTTCTCCAGCTGGCACCCCTTTTATCTGTGAATCAAGGCCCAACATTTTAAAGCTCTTCAAGGGTTGGGGAAAAGGGTATTGGAAGGAGAGCTGAAATTAGAACGTTTAGCATCATTGCTACCAACCCCGCCTTGAGCTCCCTGTTCTTCTCCTAGGTGCCTCTGTTCAGGTCTCCCCTGCCTCTCTTTCCACTTCTGCCCCCCACATTCCAGTCCTGGGGACCGAGGCTGAAACTGGAATCTCTGGAGGGACGGGGAAGCCACCTTTCATCGTAACAGATAGGGCGGGTCCAGGAGCTTCAGAGAGGGCACGGATGGCCCCGAAGCCCAGCCCTCTTCCCTGTGCACCCCCAGGCACACAGCAAGGCTGGCTGTTTGGGGTGCAGGAAGCAGGGCTAGATAAGAAGCGGAGCTGGGGGCTGGCTGGCTGCTGGAAGACAGCAGCTGCCCTTGGCACATGGGGGCTGCACGCCACACCTTCATCCAGGGCTGCCGTCTGTTGTTCCTTGAAGGAGTTGGCTGCTCATAACATGAAGGACAGGTGGCCCTCAGAAAACAGTGCAGTGCAGGTGAGGACCGGCGGGGAGGGAGGGTTTACGGTGACCAGATGAGTGCACAGACCCCTGCCCCGACGTCGCTCACATTCCAAGTGATTCTACACAGAATGCTGCCCAGGCACAGGGAAACCCTATCTGTGCACTGTGAGTGTTAATAATGGTGGAAGAAGAGAGAGTAGATGTGCCCTGGAGAGATGAGGTGGGAAGGAGCGCCCTGTCAGCTGGCCCGAGGCCTGGAGGTCGGCGTGGCTCTCCCACTTGGTCTGGCCCTGCAGTGGGTGAGTCGCAGCCCGTCGGCCGGGTATTCTCTGGAAAACGGTGGTAACGTCGGCCGGCTCCCCTGGCGAGCTGTCAGGAGGGTAGAAGCAGTAGTGGAGGGGATGCTGGGTGAATCTATTGTTCATGTGCAGGAGGAGAAAGGCTTTGAGTTGGTTCACCCAACATGCGGAGGTTCTGCAGGCTTCAGGCAATGCAGCTTGGCACAGCTGTGTCTTCTGGCCTTTACAAAAAAAGACCTCATGCTTTCATTATAGACAGGTAGCAGCCTCTCTTCCTCCCCCTGGACCTGCCTCCTGCCTTCCAGGCACGGAGCCTTTGGTTCCAGTGGCATTGGGTCCTGCAGGATCCAGGGAGGTTGGTTCTGTTGGTTGGACCAAACCTCATGGTCTGTTTCTGACCCAAATGAGGAGAGCTGATTCTCCCTTCTGGGAGCAGTGATGTCAAACTTCTGTTGCTGGGGAAACGTCATTGGCAGAGAACCTGTGGAAAAAGACTTGTCAGTAAAATCTGGGAATGGCCGGATATGGAAACATCTGCCCATGTGTACCGATGATAGAGCTGTTGCCCACAAGCGCCTTTCATTTAAGGTAAAATTATCAAATCCAGTCTATTCCTCTACCCTGTGCTTGGTACATATGACCTTCTTTAACCCTTATACTTACATGATTCTGGGTTGTTTCAGAAGTGTTATTTAATGAATGATTCATATAATGTGGCCCCCAGGATTCCATTTTGTTTAGTGGACTTTTTTACTAAGAGCATTAAAGATTGAGGCTGATTTAGCCAGAGAAAACCATTTCCTTCATGTATTCATTTTGAATGCTTGCTGCCCATGTTATACAGGCTTCTTACTGTTTTCATGTAATAACAAAGATCTATTTTGAGTAAACGATGAGTGCGTTTTAACAAACTTTCACACAGTAGTAAAGCCTAAACTTGTGTTAATGTTGGTAACGAATGTCATATAGCCGTTTATATACTATGTATATATAAATTAAACGAGGTGGCTTCAGAAGTGGGAGGAGAGTAAATCTAAGGTGCTTATCAACTTGTGTGTTTGTACTTGTGTGAAAAATCCTGAGTTATGGGTCCATTTTCCTAGATGAGGTGATGTGGGCTTGGCATAATGGAGGGGGGTGTGTTGAGAGAAGTGAAATTCAGGTCCTCTTGTCCAGTGAGGTCTAGACAGGTGCAAGGGCTCAAATAGTCTTCAGCACTAATCCCCAGACTCTGGAATGCAATCATGGGTCCGGGAAAGACCTTGGAAAAACCAAAATAGCAATTGCCGCACTGCCCTGGGGGGGCTGGAGGGGGGCTGCCTTCTATGCAGGCTCTGCTTCTGCCCAGCCCTTTCCCTGCTCTGGGCTCTGAGCTCCAGTCTGTATGTACTCTGAAGGTGATGTCGTTTTCATTTCCCAGGAGGAGCCCTGTCAGGAAATGGCCACCAGGGGGCACATCATCAGGTTCCCGGCACTGGGGACTGTGCTGTTTTGCTGGATCGTTCCTTTAGCAGCTGAAATTCCCAGAAAGGAAACAAATGCACCAGCCTCTCCTGACGGCACTGAGTTCTGGGATTCGGGCGTTGGCAGACCCTTTAGATACCACTGGGTTCAACCCCCTTGTTGCTCAGGTGAGGAAGTTGAGGTCTGTCCTAGGTAGCCAATGACAGTGTAGCCCAGAGCTCTGTCCTCTGGGCTGAGACCAAGGTGCCATCAGCCCACTTGGCAGCACCCACAAAGAATAAAAAGGGATCTTGGCCCATGAAGGATGCCCTTTCTGTGCCAGGAAGGCTGGGTGCCAGTTCAGGCTGATGAATTGCCTTCCTTTTTCTTGGACTCTAACCCCCTGTGGGGTCAGGTAGCAGAAGTGCTGCCTGACAGCTGCCCAGCATCCTTGGGCAATGTCAGCGGAGGAGTGAAGGGGCTCAGAGAGAAGGGGCCCACCTGAGTGCGCCTGGCTCTGCTGAGTCAGCTCTAAGACACCCCCGGATCGAATGTGCAGGGCAAAAACTATTAAGTTCACTGAAGAGCACGACGGAGAGTATCTGTGACCTGGGGTGAAAAAGTACTTCTTAAACAAAACGTCATAGGCACGACCCTTAAGGCAAAATGATTGATGAATCTGATGACATACAAATAAGGATTTCATGGGCAAAGTTAAAAGAATGAGAGAAGATATTTACAATGTCTGAAACCAGTAAGGGATTAATATACAAGCAGTTCTTTAAATCAGCAAGAAAGATGAGCAACTTCAATAGAAAAATGAGCAATTTGCAGAAGAGAAAACCCAGGAAGCTAATAAGCATACGAAGATGTTTAAAATCATTAGAAATGCAGAGAAATACATATTAAAATAACCATAAGACATCACCTTACGCCTGTGAGTTTGGCAAAATTTAGAAACCTGGATGGGACCGAGTGTTGGAGCGAGTATGGGGATCTAGGACTTTGTGTACAGTGAATCTGAAGAGCAGTGCTACCGTTATGAGCTGAACTGTGTTCTCCCCGAATTAATATGTCGAAGTCCTAACCCCCAGTACCTCAAATCGTGACTGTATTTGGAGATAGGGTCTTTAAAGAAGTAATTAAGGTTGAAAAAATAAGAGGTCATATGGGTGGGCCCAAATCCAATATGACTGGTGTCCTTAAAAGAAGAGATTAGGACACAGACCCATACAGAGGGGAGACCATGGGAAAGTATAGGGAGAAGGTGGCCGTCCGCAAGCCAAGAAGAAACCAGCCCCACTGACACCTTGATCTCCAACTGCTAAGCCTTCAGAAATGTGAGAAAATAAATTTCTGTTCTTTCATCCACCCAGCCTGTGGCACTTTGTTCTGGTGGCCCTAGCAAACTAATACAGCTGCCTACTGAAATTTAGTGTACACACACCTTATGATGTGGAAACTTCAGTTCTGGTTCTATGTCCCTGGGAAGTTCTTACACAGATCCTTAAGGGGTCACGTATGAAGAGAAATGTTTACTGAAGCATTATGTGTGTTGGCAGAAAGCAATCTGTGTGTCTACCGTGGACAGATAAAGCGTGTAGGCTCACCATGGAGCAGCAGGCAGGAGGCAGAAGTACCAGATTTAGATGTAGTTGCATGGATGCATCTTCAAAACATAGAACTGAGTGAAAAATAGTATTTCTACGATTAGAAACGTGCACAAAATGATCTAATATTTCCTAAGAATGTACTCCAAAGGATACATGTCAAATTCATTTGCATGGTTGCCTACGAGGGGCCAGGACTTTGTGAGTTACATATAGAGATAATAAGGAATTTTTTTAAAAAAAGGAGGGCTGGCTAAAGTCAGCAGTCAGGTCTGAGAGCTCTGGGAGAACCAGGGGGCCCACATTGCCCCTGGAGAACTTTCCCAGGGTGCCCAGCCCTGACTGGACTTGACAAGGCCAACAGGGCCTGCCCCTGGGGGCCTCCAAAGCCCTACGAGCTGCCAGAGTGTTTCGGCCTCCAGAGCTTCTTCAGTGGGTGACAGGGGTGGGGGGAACTCGAGCCGAGCCCAGGGGCTGTAATGGGCAGAGAGGGTTTCTGGGACCCAGGGGGGCAGGGGCGGAGGGGAGAAAGCAGGGAGGCGGGGTGTCCAGAGAGGGAATGCAGGAGGGTGGGAGCTGACTCTGGCCACCAGGGCTCTCTCCTTCTCAGATTCAGGCCGTCTGACCAGTAGTTTCCTGATGGAGACTCTCTCCCACATGAGGCACTCAGCTGAAAGGCTCTCATGGGGACAAAGAGCACACAGCTGCAGGGGGACAGAGGTGCACCCAAGGCAAGGTCTTCCTCCCAGCCCAGAAATAGCCTGTTCTGGCCACGGAGCCAGCAGCGTGAGCCCGCGGAAGTAAAGCAGGAGGACCCTGGGGCTGGGAGGCGTGAAAGTGACCAGGACCATGACTGCCCTGAGGGGTGGTTCCAGGCACATTTTCTGAGGCCTCAGGGATGAGAGCAAGGGCCATAAGCAAGGAACACAGGGCCAGAACGAGGATGCACTTTCTCATAGAGCTGTCCAACAGTGCTTGGAGAGGTCGTGAGCACTCCACCATGAAGGTGTGCAAGCAGATATGAGATGGATCAGATGGGACCTTGGAACATGCTGTCCCCATCTCAAAGACATCGTCTTGCCCGGGATGCTGGTGTCCGCGGGGACATCTGCCTGTCTCCCGGAGTGCCTCCTTTTGTGTCCATCCCACGGGGTGAGCCAGACGCCAGTTGCAGGAAACAGCCTGTGCCAGCTCCCATTTGAAGAGCAAATATTAGTCTTTTCAAGAGCTGCCTGTTCTCTGTCACTTGGCACGGAGGACACTGAACCGGGGGTAGGAGGGTGCCTCTTGGCCCCCATGCCCAGATGGAGTCTCTGGACCCGGGTCACTGCCACAATGTAGCTCCAAGGAACAACCCTCCCCCTGTCCAGGCAGGTATCCCCTCCTGGTGAGTGTGCGAGCAGTGGGCACTGGAGCCCCTACCTAGGGGAGGCTTGGATGGCACCGAGGCCCCAAGTCCCAGTACATGGCTCTCACATACTGTCCGGGCTGCTGCTGCAGAGGCAGGGGAGTGGACTTTTTGACCTAGACCTCAAGGTCTCTGGGCCCCAGTTCTGACATATATATATATGTCATATATATATGTCATATATATATATATATATATATATATATATATATATATATATATATGGTTTTAAAACCCTCTGATTACCAGGAAAGGGGAATGACCTGTTGCTGCTCCACTATCTCCCTTCGGGGAGACCTCTTCCAACTACTCCAACCAACAGAGCACCCCTTAGCCAAGCCCCGCTTCTTGCCTTGTTTCTTCTGTAATTTTCCTCATTTATTATCGACTCCTCCATTAGAGGCTTAGCTCCGTGAGCACAGGGCCTCTGCCTTGGTCGCTGCTTGGAACTGTGCACACAGTACGTGCTCAGTAACTGTTTGCTGAGTGAATATGATGACGTTAATACTTTGAAAATATTAAACCAATAGCATTCTCATCCGCTAAGCCCTGAACTCGTATTCCTCTGAAGCCCCTCCAGCAGGATGACTGGGGCGGGGTGGGGTGGGTGAAGCCATCTCAGGGAGAAGGGAGGATGGAGGGGGAGGCAGGAAAGCCCAGCCTCAGCTGGTGAGCGGTGGAAACAGAGGGGGTGCATCTCTCAGACGCGTGTCCTGGTATCATCCTCTAGGATGAAATCTTGAAGGGAAAGAAACTGAAAGCTGAAGATAGAGAGGGTGTGTGGCCCCCTCTGCATTGGAAGACGGCCCCCCAGGCAGCCTGTGGCCCTCAGGTGGCCCTGCTGGGTAAAAATGGTGGAGCTACAGATTTGATGGCAAGAAAGCTGGAGTGGGCGTCTTCTCTGAAGCCTCCCTCCACTCCCAGAGGCCTGGAAGGGTCCAGAAGTTCCTGCGTGCTCCACAGGGCACGGGGAAGGTGGCTGAGCTGGGGCTGGTGGGCCTGTCTCAGCACTGCCGGGGCCAGTGCTGAGGTGAGAGCAATTCATCCCCAGGGCTGGATGGAGGCACGGCTGAGCCTGGAGGGGTCTGAGGAGCCAGAGTGAGCTGAGGTGGGACCCCAGCCAAGAGAACAGACTGTGAGCTCATGAGCTATGAGTGTCCGGCCACCGTGAGTGTCCACCGAGACCCCAGTAGAAGACCCTAGCCCTAGCTTTGTGCCAGTCTCCATTCTCTCCTGCCAGGAGGCCACCCGTATTGGACTCTGCCTTGTATCCTCTTCACCTACCTTTGCCAGCTCCTGCAGGAATAACGGGACCATCCCCCATCTCAGCTGTCCCACACAGCTCTCGCTTTCTGCCCCAGTCCCTCTGGAGTCACAGTGTAGGATGCCTGCAGGGACCCGCTTACACTCAGGCCTGCCCAGCCTGGCAGTGTGAGGGCATTGCCGTGGGCAGACCTTGAGGTGTGTTCTGCCAGTGAGACACGAGTTCCTGTTGGCAAAGCAGTGACCAGTTCAATAACCCACCTTGATTTTGGCTTTCTCCGTTTCCCTGCATCACACTTCTCTGTTCCCTGTTCCTGTTTCCTGGTCACAGGCTCTGCTTTCTGGGGACTCAGGCTACAAGGCCACCTAAGCCTCTGTGCTAGCAATTGCCTATTGGCACTTGGCTTCCCTCTCTGGCCCCTTCCATATTTCCCTGTGTTGCAGGGGCTAGAAAGCTAAAGACTACCTTTCCCAGGCCACCATGCTGCTGGGGATCTAGATGTAACTTAGAGGGAAGCACTGTGGGAGAGAGTTGGGAGGCAGAAGGGAGATGGAGGCCTTTCTACCTGCGGTGCGGTGGCTGCCGGGTGGGATCTGGCAGACGTGAATTTTTGCAGCAGCAGGACACTTTGTTCCTTCTACTTCCTTGTCACCAGTTTAATGGATGTGCAAATAGGACACTGACAATAATTTCCTACAAGGTGGCAGCTGGGGTGGTGTGACCATGAAGCTAGGTATGCCCTATTTTCCACTTCTCCAAATCTTTATACATTTAATTTCCTGCTTTTTTTTGACATCTTTATTGGAGTATAATTGCTTTACAATGTTGTGTTAGTTTCTGCTGTGTAACAAAGTGAATCAGCTATACATATACATATATCCCCATATCCCCTCCCTCTTGCGTCTCCCTCCCACCCTCCCTATCCCACCCCTCTAGGTGGTCACAAAGCACCGAGCTGATCTCCCTGTGCTATTTTACATTTGGTAGTGTATATATGTCCATGTCACTCTCTCACTTCGTCCCAGCTTAACCTTCCCCCTCCCCGTGTCCTCAAGTCCATTCTCTTTGTCTGTGTCTTTATTCCTGTCCTGCCCCTAGGTTCTTCAGAACCACTTTTTTTTTTTTTAGATTCCATATGTATGTGTTAGCATACGGTATTTGTTTTTCTCTTTCTGACTTACTTCACTCTGTATGACAGACTCTAGGTCCATCCACCTCACTACAAATAACTCAATTTCATTTCTCTTTGTGGCTGAGTAATATCCCATTGTATATATGTGTCACATCTTCTTTGTCCATTCGTCTGTCGATGGACACTTAGGTTGCTTCCATGTCCTGACTATTGTAAATAGAGCTGCAATGAACACTGTGGTTAACTTCCTACTTTAAATCTCTTGCTGCACGAAAGACCTAGAGTGTTTTCTCTTTCCTGCACTGACCCATGACTGGTTTGGCTTCCTCTCCTCCACCATCTACCACACCACCAGGCTCAGATGGAGGGAATCTGAAAGGCCACACACTTACCCAAAGAGACGTCCAAAAGGAGATTGAGAGTCAGACTCTGTTGGTTGCCTACTCAACAACCATCTTCCCTTATCAGATCAACTTCCCTCTGGAAGCCTGGTCTCTCTTGCAGCCAGGGCTTGGGTGTGTGACCTAGTCCTGGCCAAGGAACCTGAAGAGAGTATGTAGAAGGTGGGTTCTGGGATAGCTTATCTTCCTAACAAAAGGAGACACACAGGAAGCACTCTCCTCCCTGCCAGTGGATGGAGTTCTGTGAGAACATGATGCTTGGGGCAGAAACAGGTGTCTTGCAATCAAGAGGGGGTAAGTCTGTGGATGAAAGTCAACACATCGAGGATGGCAGCGTGGACAGGTAGAAAACATCTAGGTCTATGTTGACGTTATTGAACCTCTGAATTAACTCTGGAGCCCCCTACTTCTCGTGGGCATCACCCTGGCAGGACCCCTTCCCTCTGGGCCACATAGAGGCTTGTTCAGAGCTCTTCAAAGTTTTTTCCATGCCAGTATGCTGGGCTCAGAGATGCTGGGATCTCTGGGAGCTGGGCTGGGACTAGGGTGAGGCAAGTGAGGCACTGTCCTTGGATGCAAAATTTAAGGAGGGTCACAAAAAACTCAGTAGGTAATCAGGATAAACGATATTTTACAGGACCTTAATTCCCTGACCAGGGATCGAACCTGTGCCCCCTGCAGTGGAAGCACAGAGTGAGTCCTAACCACTGGACCACCAGGGAATTCCCTTTAATGTAATATTTAAAAAAAATCAAAACTAATGTAAAAATACAAAGCCAACAAAAAATGTCAAGATTTTTAAATAAAGACGATGAAGATTCAGGGTCACCAACCAGGTCTGCTTCTATGTTTCTACACAGGGCAATCCCAGTAAATGTCACCTATGACAATTCATACAATGAGGCAGGGTTCTGGGACTGTGAGAACTGGGTTCAAGGCCGGGCTGTACCAGTGACTTGCTGGTGATCCCAGGCAAGTCCCTTCCCTCCTCCCTGGACATAATCTGCCCTGCATGGGGGCTGGGGCATTGCCAGGTTGGCCTCCGGACCCATCCTCCTCATCCCCATGACCTGCAGAGGTTACTGTTCCTCTTTCTGTGAGGCTGTGTCCTGGCTATTAATATCTCAGCCATCCCTGGCCTGATCAGGGTGTTTAATGACTGCCAGCTGTGGCTCCGGCCTGCTTCCCCGGGAGAAATAAGAGCAGTTGCTGTTCCCACATGGGGGTGGGGGATGGGCCTTGCTCATTAAAACAGGCCCTGGGCAAGTGATGGGAACTGAGGCACTGAGACCAACTCTTCACCCAACCTGGCCTTGCCCACCAGATGGAGGTGCCTGGGGATACAGACTCCCTGCACCCCAGACCCCCGGGGGCTGCCCTGGTCTCCCTAACTCCTGCCTGGGCCCTGTTGCCTTAGGTCAGTTTCCAACAGCCTTGGGACTTCTCCCCAGATGCCCCACAGACATTAGCTTCAGCATGTCCCAAACCAGGGCCTCCCTCACCTGGATGATGGACTGGCAGCTTTTCCTTGGTCTGTCCCTGGGGCCCTTCTCAGCAGCCCGAGTGGCCTGCCCCAAACCCACCCTCATCCCCTTGGCCTCATTTAAGAAGTCCCCCCTGAATTCCTACTGCAAAGGGCTCCCCACACCTGCTCACCTTGATTCAGGTGTCCCTGGCATCTCTCATGCTCCCTTGGGATCTGTAGACTACTACCTAGTCCCCAGGGACTACCCCTCACCTGGGAAGGTGCTCCCTATCCATTCTACTGGC
Source organism: Hyperoodon ampullatus (assembly GCF_949752795.1). NCBI lineage: Eukaryota > Metazoa > Chordata > Mammalia > Artiodactyla > Ziphiidae > Hyperoodon > Hyperoodon ampullatus. The sequence continues at coordinate 46,511,994 of NC_136923.1, read as the reverse complement.
AGACTGGTCACCCTCCTTGGGCAGCCTGTCCCCTGAAGTGGCAGGAGTCATCCACATGGTGGCCGTCTGTGCCGGGATGGTGAGGGGCTACTTGTCTTTGTCTTCCCAGAGGGAGCCCACCTGAGTTAACTGGGCTTTGCACTCAGGGTATGGGGTCAGCCTTGGTCAAGGGTCAGGGCCTAGCCTGTGGGCAACCAGAGGTCTGGTTCCACCTGGGGTCATAGCTGGGTCTGGGATGGGACTCACTGCCACAAGATCAGGGACCTTGATCTGAGGGCCAGGTCCTGGGTCTCCTTAATCCCAAACTGTCCCTGGGGTCATCAATCCTGTGTCCTCACCACTTCCTCTCTCTTGTATCTCGTTCTGAAATGGAGCTGAGGAGAGAGGCCTGCCCTCTGCGTCCACTGGCCTCCTGGGGAGGGGCCTGCACTCAGGTATTTGGGTCCTTAAGGCCAACCTTGGTGATGTCCTTGAGGCACCACCAGGTGGCAATAGAGATGAGCTGGTCTGGTCTGTGCCGGGACAGGCAGGAGAGGGACCGGGGAGCTGGAGGAAAGAGGGGCTGCAGGAGAAATTCTGCTCGTGGTCACCCCTATTCCACTCCGTAGGCAGCCTGGGATGTCTGCTCATGACCTCTGCTGGCCAGGGACAGCGTCTCACCTTCTCCCCATTCCTGAATGCTCCCCACTCCCAGGGGTTGTGGGGTGGGGAGCTTTTCACCTCCTGCTGCCTCCGAGGCGGGGCCCCACTTCTGTCCTCCCTTTTTTGTCCCTGTCTTGGGCCTCTCTCTCTTTTATTCACTTTTTACCCTCCTGGCTGATAACTCTGCTTCTCCCCAGACATGACTCACAGACATGGTGGGATTTCAGGCACGGTGGTGGATTGGCCAGGTCCAGGCAGGAAGTTTGCAGGAAGGGGAAGCCAGGGAGGTCAGCTGGAGCAGTGGCTTTGAATCCATTCCTTGCTGACCAGCGTCATCTTCTTCGCCCTGCAGCCTCTGTGTCTAAACCTTTCTATTCTATTCTATTCTGTATTGTTTCTGTTTTGGTGACATCTGCTCTGTCCTCTATCTGCCACCTCTTGGCAACATGGTCATCTCACACCCCATGTGCTCCTTGGGTGCAGGTACCCCCATGCAACCATTTTTGGGACCGAGGGCAGCTCTGTCAGCTGTTTTGTATAGATCCAAGAATAGAACTATCTCTTCTTGGTTGGATTCAGGGGGTGGGAGGACGCTACGAGGACGGGGTATAACTTCACCACCCTCAGAGGAGAGAGGGTACCACTCAACAAGATGTGAGTTGAAAGCCCTTAGAACTGTGTGTTCCTCACATGGAAGCCAGAGGGGCAGTGGCACCTGGCTTCAGTGATGTCTTGGACCAGCCCTCCTTGGAATGGGGGTGGGGGGCATGGCCGCAAGTTGGAAGCTGGTCTCCATTTTAGCCCACATGGGAACACCAACCCCCAGGAAAACCAAGCGAATCCAACCCAGTGTTTATTGTTGCACAAGCCTGTTTGCAGTCCCAAGGGGATCTTCTGGCTGGGGCGTGAGTAGGAAGCCGTGTGGCCACAGGGGTGCAGGGCGGACACAGGACATGACAACCACCAGGCTCTTGTCCAGATGATACATGGGCTGGAGGACTCCTCAGCCACACTCCAGGGAGGGGGGGGTGGGAATGGGGTTTGGGGGATGGCGGTAATAACAATATCAGTGGTGATACAAATAAGCAAGAGGATCCAGCTTGTTACGATATATAAAAGGCAGCAGTTAAGAGTCTGTGCTTTCACTTTCCCATCAGCAAGATCTGAGTTCAAATCCTGTCTGTGTGACAAGATGAGGTACCTGCTCTCTGTGAGGCTCACTGTGAAATAAGGACAGTAGTGCCCGCCTTGCTGGGTTGCTCTGAGGATTAAGGGCCCAAGAGTGTACATCTCTGAGCCCGGTCCTAATAGTTGGCACATAGGTAGGCAGCCAGGGGCAGCTCCCACAGCCCACAAAGATTGGTAGGGCTGGCGGCAAGCCCCTGAAACTCATCCCGGGATGACTCCACTTTAGCGGGGACTATGAAGATAGCTGCCCTCCCCAAACTAAAACCCCTTGTTTACAACCGCATCTGCCGGAGGCAGAAAAACTCATTCACCTTGAAGAGCTGGCAGCTATGAGGAGGCACTGAGGGAGGGGACCGCATCTTTGGAGAGATGCCTGAATGGTGATGCTTAACCCAAAGGAAACTGACAGCAATGGTGGAACTTCAGGCACTGTCGAGGTGGCGGTGGCAGGTGACCTTTCGGGGCAAGACCTTTGTCCCCTCAGATCACACCACGTTCCCACATGCATTGTCAGGGGATAAGGCGGTGGCCCTCCTCGGATGGGTAGTGAGATCTACCAGGGGGTGGAATCAGGTGAGAGTTTGCAGATTTCTTGTCCTTAATGGGTAGAGGGGGCCTTTGGGGGCGGAGTCTGAAGACTGAACTCCACCCCGCATCTTCTAGGTAGGAGCTCCCAGCTCTCCCGCGTCGTCTCCCCAGGCAGGCGCAAGGGCAGCGTTCTGCAGCGGCTTCCGACAGTGAGCTGGGGGTGCCCGGGCAGCCTCCGAGCTCAGGGCTGGGGCTGACCTCGCCTGGCAGGCCTCTGCCCCCGGTGCCGCGCGGGGTGGGGGGCGGTGCGGACGGGAGGGGCCGCCCACCCGCCTGGGCACCTGGCGGTCAGACCAGGGAGACTTCGGCCTGGAAGCTGGAGGAGCGGCGCGCGCCGGGGCTGACGCGGGTCAGCATGGAGACCTGCGTGCTGCACGTGGCTCCGCTGCTGCCTGCTGACGGGTGCTGGTATTTGGGGTTCCAACCCAAGACGCCCTGCAGATGCCAGCGCCGCCACTTCCGCCGCAGCTCTGCCTGCACCTGGGAGAAGGGAGGGTGGTCAGGCCCGCCCCTATGAAGCCTCCTGCATTGCTGATTGGGCTGCACTCCGTCTAGGGTGCGTGAGCCAGACAGTCATAGCCTCTTGGGGAATCTAACTTGAAAGGCCAGATGCTACCCTCGGCAGTGCAGAGATGGGACCTCCTAGGGGCCAGGTCAAATCAAGGGATTGGAGTGGGGGGAGGTGGGAGCCAGAGAGGATCAGAGAATTCAGTCCAGGGAGGGAGAGGTATGCGACCCAATCTCCTGATCCCTGCCCTCCAGCTCACCTTGAGCTCATCCAAATAGACTTCTGTGCTTTGTAACCAGGGCTCCACAGTGACTCAGCCTTCACTTCACCCATCCCCACTCACTCTGCACACAGCCACCTAACACAGCACTTCTAAAACTCTGATGTGCACATGAATCCCCTGAGGTTTTCTTAAAAGCAGATTCATTCAGAGTCAGCAGGCCTGGGGTGGGCCCAGAAATCAGCATTTTAAACAAGGTCCTAGGTGCCATCACTGATTTACTAGTCTGAGGACCACACTTGGCGTAGCAAGGTTTGACTCTTCTTTGCTCTGCACATATCCCGTCAGGGGTTCTGGACCTTGGGGCCACCAGAGTTCTGTTCCTTGACCCCCAAGGTCTGAGAGGGGCTTACCTCGCCATTGAGGAAGCAGTAGAGGATGGCCACCACAAAACCCTGGGGAGGAAGGGAGCGGGAGAGGTGAGGTAGACAGACCCTGGGAGCCCCAAACCCTGCCCCACCCCTGTGTCCCCCTGGTGAAACAAAGGGCCAAATATACAGTTGGTGCTTAATAAATACTTATTGCAATGAAAAGATTGGAATCTAGCGGCAAGAGGCCAAGGCCCCAGGTGAATTTCCTCCCTTAAAGCCCAGAGAAGAACGCAGCCTTAAGTACACAGCTCATACCTGGAAAGACCCCACGACGAGCTCAAAGACCATTTTCACTTCAGCCTTAAAGTTGTCAGGGAAGAAGGCAAACATGATGTAGTGCGCTCCAAACAGGGGGATCAGCAGAAGGGTGGACTTGGCCAGCCTCCTGGGGGCAGGGGAGGGGCAGGCAGTGGGTATGGGTGTCCACACATGTGGGCACACGGGGCACAGAAGACAGGGACAACGACCAGGATGTGTGAGGATAGACTGTTGGTTCCCATCAGTCCTATGTCCACAACTGTTTCTGTTCCATATTTGCAGTGCCTATGACCTCATGCCCCCTGGGCCTCCTCCCTTGGACTTCCAGCTCCAATGAAGGAGGGACAAAGGGAAGAGGTGGCTTTACCAGAACCCAAGGACAGGGCTACCTGGAAAGGGTTGGGATCCTGATGGTAGAGGCCTTACTAAGTAAGTGCTAAAATCAACATGGGAGGAGTCCCTTGAATGAGATGGAAATATGTTGAGAAGGGCTTCTTGAATGAGCTTGAGCCACAAAGAGTATAGTCAATGCCAGAGACCATGCCAGAGTCAATGCTGGAGCCATGAGAGAAAGTCTGTAGCTTCCCTCCCCTTTGTCCTATCTAATACCCTTCCAGAGCCTCCCACTGGTCAAATTTAACTAGAAGTCAGTGGATAAAGAATCCTAGCAAATGTAGCTTGCAAGGAGAGAGAAACCCCTCTATTTTCACTTTCTGGAGGAGAGAGTATAAAGGAGGGCCAGGGCTGAATCCCAAGGATTACGTGTAATAGTGGTATTTCAGGCTCTATGGCCGCTAACGGGGATAGTTTCTTGAGCAACAGGAGATCCTGGTTTCCCTTCCCCTGGTCTCAGTTTCTCCAATCTGTACAATGGGGCAAGTGTATGCTCAACATGGTCAAGTAATAGAAGTGGGGCCCACTGTAAACTTGGAAGCACTTTGGGTGCTATGAAATACAGTGCATTTACGAGAGACCAATACTCTACTGGAAATGAGGGCGTTTGGGAAGGAAGTTTTTGTAACTGGGCTGCTGACCACAGATGCCCAAGGCCACTCGGGATGATGATGGGTGCTCAAGTTTGTGCCTGGTCACCAAGGATGACTCAGGGCCAACTAGTAAAGCCCTATCTTTGGCTTCTCTGCTGTATCTACTTCCCCAGGTGTTGCCACCTTTTCTGGGATCACACCCCTTTCCGCCCCCCCGCCCCCGCTCCCCACACCAGTACACGCACCCCCAGAATTCTCTGGAGGACTAGCTCCTCCTTCACTGGCCATGTGTGCTCAGCAGGGTCCGCAGTCACTCTAAATGACTTGCCCCTTTCCTGTTTCAGGCCTCCCAGCCACTTGACCTCATAGCTGGTCCAGACAGTGTGAACCCACAGTTCCCTGGCTGGGGGAGGTCTGAGGGGTGAGTGTGTCTCTGCCTCTGTGTCTCCTGCCTTGGCAGTCAGTCCAGGTAGGCCTAGCCCTGAGCCCGAGGACCCACAGCAAACTGGGGGCAGAGGAGCTGGCCTTGCCCCTCCCACTCCTTCCTGGACCTGGTCCCCAGCCACGCCAGTATCCCGGGCACTGCCCACCGCTCCTTGACTGCAAACCTATCCCACGCGCCTGAGGCTGACAGATGGAGGCTTTCTTTAAATTGGAGGCTTGTGGGGAGGTGGAGAGTGGGAGCTGACAGTCCCTCCACGGGGAGCTCCATCTCCTACTCCCCCCACCCCTTCTGCATGCCGACAGCTGTTCAGTTTCCACCTCACCCACGTGGACCTGGTGATGACCAGCTCTCTTTGCCTCAGATTCAAGCCCTTTTGAGCAGTCGTATGTTGGGGAAAACAAGGCCCCACAGGGAAAGTAGAGGAGGAGGGGGCACAGGCCTGATGTGCTACCCCCTGGCAGACTGCAGACCCCTGCAGGGCCTTCCTTTCTCAAACTGGAAGGGAAGCTCCACCTCCACACCCCGAGGGAGGAAGTGCTGTCACACCAGGAACGGGAGTCTTAGTCTCATCAGAGAGAATCACAGGATTCCAGAATAGAATCCTAAATCCAGCAGCTCGTGACATTCTAGCCAGGAATCTTAGAACCACAGCACAGATTCCCCAGAGAGAAGCCAGGCCCAGGAGAACATTCTAGATCACAGGACTGGAAGGCCCCTGTGGGACACCCCAGGTTTGTCTTGTCTGTGCGGTGCTGATAATCAGTCTCCTGTTCCCATCTGTGGGCATACAGACCGACTCACCCTCCCACAGCCACCCCATTCATGTTTCTGTATTTCTGTCTTCCAGCCTTATTGTTCTCATGAAAGCCTGCCTGTTCTCCAGGCCCCCCAAGCACAGGAAGAGCCCTCACACCTTTCCAAGCAAGGATATGACCCTTGTCCCACAGACACCGTGCCCTCCCCCTGCCAAGACGATGTGCTCCCAAACCCTAGAGGAGGAGGGAGTATGTGTCAGTTTCCTCATCTGTGAAATAGGGACAATTTGGAGGAGACTGTACAGACGAAATGAGATGATGCTTGGAAACCCCGTTGCACACACCTGGCAGGTAACTTGTGGATGCCGTTACTACTCTCAGGGAGGACTGAGTCCCGAATATGGCCATTTCCTTGGTAGACTGGGGGCTCCCCCGGGGCAGGCATCTACTGTGCCCCTTTTCTGTGCCAGGCCCATGCCAGGGACTGGGCACATGGTGTGAACAGGACACAAGTTATCTACTGTGTTCTCGAGCTCCCTGGCTTGACAGCAGATACACAGCAGGGCCGATCACCTGCTAGGTAAGTCATGTAGGAGAAGCAGACCTGGGACTCATGGGTTTGGTGAGGGTGGGACTGGGCAGGGGACACTTGTGCACTGAGCCAGGCCACGGGGGCAGAGGTGGGCAAGAGCAAGGTGTCTTTCTGATGATGCTCGAGGGGGGCTTCCAGGGGATGTGGGATGATTTGTGGACTGGGGGTGGGGATACCGGGAGAGCCAGGGCCCTGGGCCCATACTCACGAGTATGGGCTGCTGTCACTCTTCCCGACATCTGGGGCCCGCAGTTTGTGAACCAGGATTATGATGATGCGAATAAAGAGGATGAAGTTCACCTGGTGGGTGGGGGCCAAGGTCCGGTGGTCAGAGAGGGGAGGCAGGGTGTCCAGCCCCCTGGGCTGATGGCCTGTCTTCTTCCCCAGGGCCCAGCTATCCATCCATCTTACCTCTCCCCTAGCTCTTCCCGCTTTGGGAAAGTCATCCAGGATCTCTCCCTCACATCCCTAAGGGCTGGGCCTCCCAATCTGCTTTCTCTACTCTAGAGGAAGAACTGGTGGGGAAAGGGATGGGGACAGTCCTGCATTAGGCATTGGGAAGCCCAGGGTTCAGTTCTGACCTAGACACGAATTTCCTGTGGGACCTTGGTCCGTTGTCTACCCACTCCGGGCCTGTCTCCCCACCCCTAAGTGGTGGGAGGAGGCCTTACCAAGATGGAGGCGAGGATGGGGGCCTTTATGATCCACCACAGTGAGGAGATGATGGTATCCCAGCATCTGGGCAGGGTATGGTGGGGGAGAATGAGAGAGATTGTCCTCGGCCAGAGAGAGTCAGCAGTCCTCCTGTTGTCCCCGGCTCTGCCCCCAAACCCTTCAGAGACCACTGGCCCAGAGTCTGTTACTCCCTGGTCCCCCTCATCCCACCCGGGGGATCTGCCCCGAGTGACAGCAGCCAGGAGGAGGGCGTGGGGTGACAGCTCACCCGTAATCCTCAAAATGGATTCTGATGATGGTCCACACCATGGTGAATGTGCTGGGCACCCCTGTCAGGGCCAAAGGAGAGAGAAAGAGGAGAGAGTGTGGCAGGAAGAGGGGGAGATCAAGGAGAAAGAGCCAGGAAGAGGCAGGGAGAGAAAAGGGTGGGTTTCCAACGTGGCCACCTATGGTGGCATATGTAGGTAGTTCAGTGCACAAAGATGCCTCACCGAGGGGGTGAAGCTCTATGTCTGAGGGACTGTGTCTGCCTAAAGGGGACTCATTTTCTCATTTTGGCAGAGGCACTGTATAGATGAGCAGTGGCCCTGTGTGTTTCAAGGACTGGAGGGGAAATGGAAGGATGCTCAGAGAACCTGTCTGTTCCACAGGTCAGCTCGAGGTGCAGCTGCAGCCAGAAGGCACCTGCCCAGGGGTCAGACAATGGGAGGACTTTTATCAACCCATGGCCAAGTGCCTTGCAGGCAGGATCTGCAGCCCAGCAAGACCTAAGGCAGCAGGCTGGGTTGGTACCCACCCCCTAATGAGCTCCCCAGGCTTTGCCCCCTTGTTCCCAGCCTGGCAGCCCTCCCTGGTACCATACCCCAGCCGATGAATATGTACCCCCAGAAGTACTTCCTCTCGGAGAAGAAGGAGACGGCGAGCAGGGTGTGCAGGTAGAGGCCCTCCACCAGCAGCCAGAAGAAGTTGGCCATGACACAGTACTGGAATAACACCACGGCAGCCTTACAGCCCACCTGCAGGGGGAGGAGAAGAGGGGGGCCCAGTGGAGCTAGCAGGGGTCCCTGCCTGCCCACATCTCTGTCTTGGGTGACAAACAGGACTGCAGTACAGGCAACTTACTCTCTTAGTTATTTTTGTATTATTCCCTTAGAAATAATATACTCAGTGGTTTTCCCATTATCCCTAATTTTAGATCATCTGATGCTTTGGAATAAGCTTGCAATTTTAATTATCCACCCATCAATTTATCATCTATTCATCTTCCTATCTATATATCTATCCACCCACCTACCCATCCAACTATCCACCTACCCACCTACTTATCCATTTACTTACCCACCCACCCACCAGACATCCACTGCCAACTCACCCATCTATCCATCTACCATCCATGCATCCAACCATTAACTATATATCTGCATCCATCATCTTCCATCTATCAGTCCATCCACAGACTCACCTGTCTATCTCTCCATTCATCTACTATCCACATACTAGACATCCACTACCAACCCACACACCTAGACATCTATCCATCCATTCATTTGTCCACTTGTCCATCAATCTGCTCATCCATCCACCCACCAATATACCCCCACCCATGATCTATCCAATTTTTCTTACTTTATCCATCTATCCTTCCACTTAAGTCATCCACACACTATTTACTCAGTCATCCAGCTACCAACCCATCCACTTACCATCTCCGCTACTCATTTATCTTATTCCTATTATGACTGAAGGTAGCTGGAAGACGTATGAGGGAGAATTCTTGCTTGCATTAGCAAGAATCCCTTGAAAGTGTAGGGATATGGGCTGTGGACTGTGGAGTGGGGTTTAGATGGAATTGTTGGGGGAAAGATGGGGACGGAGAAGAGGGAAGAGGAGGGTGAAGTAGAAGTTAGGAAAAAGAGGAGAGTGGAGGGATGATCATTCCTCCTGGGGGCCAGGGGAGCTAGAGGAAGAAGGGGCTCCCCAGGCAGGTGAGGACAATGGAGGAGTTAGGGAGACCCCTGGGCAGGGCAATCAGGGGCTCTGGGCAGCCCAGCTTGCATGATTAGAAGGTCTTCTGGGCCACCTGTCCTCTCCCAGAAACTATCTGCCGTTTCAGATTGAGCCCAGATACCTGTAAGCCAGAGCTTAAAGCCACCCTCCTCCAGGAAGCCCCTCTGCTTTCACTCCTCCTGTGCCCTCTGCTTTGAGGCACCCTCAGAGAGCAGCCTACCCTCCTCTCCCGATGGTTGGAAAGTCCTTCCTCAGGTCTTACTTCAGTCCCTCCTCTTACAGGCAGTCTGTTTCCCCCACCTTCCCTCATCTGCTTTACAACAAGAATAACTCAGCTCTTTAATAGGACAATTATCTGTGCTTTTCCTTGTCTTAGAAAAGCTTCACAGAGCTGCTAATGAATCGGGAAGCTCATTTCCACAATTATCCTCAACAAGTGCGCTGGAGGCTTCAGGCTGCTCCCCAGCCTCCAGGGCTCACACCGCACAGGTCTGAGCCCTACTCCCAGGCGGGATCATCTGAGGCGCTCTGGGAATGGCCAGGGTGGCTCCCCTGGGTGTTCCCTCCCCTTTGTCGAGATGCCTGAGATACCACCATCACTCTCTGGAGAAAGTCTTTTTTTTTTTTTTTTTTTTGGCCACACCTCGTGGCTTGTGGGATCTCAGTTCCCAGGTCAGGGATCAAACCTGGGGCCTCGGCAGTGAGAACGTGGAGTCCTAACCACTGGACAGCCAGGGAACTCCCTGGGGAGATTCAATTTCACTCTCTGGGGAGAAGGTACTTCTGACCCCTGAAATAATGCACTGCCTCTGAGGTCACTCATGAGGCAAAAAGTCACTGACCACAAGGGACGAATGGGAGCCAGGGCTGGTCTTGAGCTCTCTGTCTCAGCTCAGGGGGCACTCAGGGAGGAGGCCCTGAGCACAGAATCACCTGGAGATGGACCCCTTAGCGATGGGCGATGAATTCCTTAAATGCTCTCTTAACCTCCCTTGCCTAGGAAGGTCCAGAGTGACTGAGGGCAGGGGAAGGATAGAAGAGGAGGAGGGCTGTGTGGGTTTGGACTGGCTCCAGAAGGCAACGGGGGGAGTAGGAAGGGGGCACGGTGAGCAGAGCCATGGTATGCAGATGGCAGAGAGGAGGGATGGAAGGAAGCTTGAATGTCCTTGCACAATGGGGAAACTGAGGAAGGGATTTCCTTAAGGTCACACAGGACGTTAGCAGCAGAGGCGGGAAGGGGGCTGTGGGCTCTGGCACGAAGTGTACCACTTTGCACCCAGGAGAGGTGTTTTTCATTGGCAGGAGTAGGTGTGTGAACTCCCAGATGGCCCAGCACCATCTCCTGCTGCTGGGAGGGAAGTGGGATCCAAGGAGCTGGCAGGCAGGGTCGGAGGGGGGCCATCTTTAGAGAGAGAGAGGGAGAGAGAGAGAGAGAGAGAAAGGGAGAGAGAGAGAGAAAAGGGGAGACAGGAGGGAGGAGAGGGAGGAGAGGATATTCAGGTGAGAGATGGCAGAGGTGGGCCAGGGAGGTGGGCCTGGGTGGGTCCTCACCGAGCCCTTGGAGCAGTGGTCCGACTCCCCGCTGTCGAAGAGGGCCAAGTCTTTGATGAAGACAGCGGTGGCCCTCAGGATGAAGGATATGAAGAGATGCATGTGGATGTAGTTCCGCGTGCAGTGGAGCTTCCTGTGGGAGGTGGCCAGATCTGGGAGGCCGAAGGGGCCTCAGACCCCCACCCCAACCAACACATCCAGTGCTCTGAGGAAGCGTAGGGCCTGTAGCCTCTGAATGCAGACCCTACCCCGAAGGGGGGCCCTGTCCCCAGGTATCCTACCCATGTGTGCAGCCTGGCTTGCAGGTGTCTCATTCCAGGGCACAGGCCCCACCCTCTGGTGCCCTATCCCTGGGTACAGGGCATCCTGTGAGGGATGAGGCTGACACAGGTGAACACTTCGAGTACCCTGCTGTCTCTAGGGGAGGCTGGCCTGGCGGGGGTGCTGGGGCAGGACTGTGTGTTGCCTGGGAGCTGACAGTGGAGGGGTCAGAGCATGCCTGGGTGAGGAGTGACCTGGCTGGTCTGCTTTGAGACCTGTTGCAGGAGCTGGTCCTCACCTGAACAGGCTCAGGATGGCAGTGGCGACCAGGAGGGTGGCGAGGGACAGGCTGTAGCCGACGGTGTAGCCAGTCTTCACAGAACTGTAGAACATTGTCTGCTGCTGCTAGAGGGAGGTGGGTGAGGATCTTGGGCGGGGGTGGGGGGACTCACCTAGGGGGTGTTGGCAGAGGTGGGGTGCCCTATACATCCTGCCTCCCATCCCTGCCTTGGCAGATGAGGAGGCTGAGGCCCAGGGCTCCCAGGAGTAGCGGAGTGGCCCCTTCCAGTTCCCAGAGCCCCTTCCTCCCTGGTTTCCACAGATGAGACAGGACTGCTTCCCAGGGTGGGGCGGGGGTTGAATGCCCTTTCTCTGCTCCTTCACAAGGGAAATGTCAGTGGGGGAAGGAGCGAAGACCTCACACGACCCATTGGTCCATCCATTCATTCTTCAGTCACGTGTCCAGCTTTTCCTTGGCCTGTCCCTGGGGCCCTTCTCAGCAGCCCGAGTGGCCTGCTTCTGGGCCAGCTCTGGGCTTGGCATCCTCAAGCACAAGACTGCTTGCCCTTCAGACCCCCCACATGAGGCCCTCTTGCCAAGTGGCCAGGAATGGACAATGGTAAAGAAGATGCTAGGGGGAGGGTAATTTCCCATTCGGGACTCTCAGAGGCTGGATTTAGCAGGAGGAGGGCAATCTGGCCTTTATGGGGAGGAGGGACAAAGCTGGACACCAAGGGCTTCCTGCTGGCCCCTCCCCACGGACACACACGCAGAGCCATGGTCACTGGACAGCTCCTCCTTCCTCCCCACCTTCCACACCCTGCTGGAACAGAGGCCAGTGGTCAACAAGGATCCTGCCCGGGGATCTGGTGGGCTTTTAAGGCCTCTGAGGAAATTGCTGCCCTCTTGGGAGGAGTGAAAGCCTTGTCTGTGAAGGGCTTTGGGGGTGGGAGAGAGGTCATCACAGACAGACTACATTCACCCACCAAAGCAGCGAGTGGCTCCTAGCTCAGGACTTCAGTTATACTCCAGCCTCCCCGTCAATATCCTTCCCTGGCTCCTGGCCCCACATCCTTACAGAGACCACCTATGCTTCACCTGCTCCAGGGCAGATCCCCATCCTGGGACTGAGGACAATGGTCCTGTTCCTGTCCCTGCCCCTGATTGGCTCCTGGGTATCTGAGGCTGGTTCCTTCCAGGATCCGCACCTCAGTTTCTCTTTTGCATGTGACAGGTGGGATGGGCTCTGTCTGCCCTGCCAGGGCTGGATCAAGGCTCCCACAAGGGAGTGGGGTGGCCTGGCCTGGGGGTGCTGCTTCTGCTTTGATGCTGTGAGTCATCCTCCTGGAAGCCCCCTCCTGGCCCATGTCAGGGGAGCCAGGGGATGCGCCCCTGGGAATGTGGGCCTGGAGAGGGAGGAGGCTTGAGGAGGGCAGACCCTGGGAGTCCTGGCTCCGACATTGAAGGCAACTGTGCCCCTTGGTGGTAGACAGTGGAAGGAGCTAGAAGGCCCAGGTACTCTAGCATGTGTGTGTGGGGTGCACTGAGGCCCACCTCATCCAAACTCGATGCGTTGTCATCCAAGCCACAGGCAACGGGGTAAGGACCAGGCTCCAGGGGCGTCCAGCCCTCATCAGTGCAGCTGCGGCTCACGTTGCGGCCTGGGTGGAGGGCAGGGGCAGAGAGGAGAGAGGTTGAGGCCGGGAGTGGGTAGGTCGGAGGAGTAGGCATGGGGTCTGGCTGTCTCTGTGCTCAGCCCTACTCTCACCACCCGCTGCGGCATCAGGCTCCAGCTGTTCTGACCTGGACACCTAGGGCATCACGGGGCAGCCTGGGGCAGGGAGAAGCACCTCCAGGGCGGCCAGGGGACGCACCAACACAGATGACAGCCAGAGCAGACATTCCTGCCCCTTGTCGTGTCTGAACCTGACCCCAGGCGCAATTTAAACTCTGATCCTTGTCACAAGCAGCCTGGATCCTTGGCGTGGAATGATCCCTGACCCTTGTCATGAGCTGAATGCTGACCCCCGTCACAGGGCCATGGATGCTGGTGTGGCAGATGCTTCCTTTGTCTGTCCTGTAGGTACAGACAGCAGCCTTCTGGCTGTGGCAAGGGGCCCAGGCCTGCCCTGTCCTCCTGGGCCAGCCTGCCTGGGCCTACAGGTCTGGGTTTCCTCCCACCCCTGGGGGCTGGGGGGTCAGATGTGCTGCTGGAGAGGGACCAAAGGTGAGGCAGGAGGTGGGTGGGCGTCGGAGGACCTCTGATAAGGGCACAGGTGTGAAGTCCTCACACACGGGGAAGGGGCACCTGCCCAGGCAAAGGCAAATACGAGAATAATTGAGCTGCAGAATGTCGGGGCTGAACCACTAAGGCTGGGGTTCCAGGACAGCAGCACTGTCCGCTGTCCCCGGAGGACCAGGGCTGCAGCAAAGGGGCAGGACCACTGAGGGGCCATGTGAGGTGAGGGGTGACCCCAAGGCTCCCCACTCGCCAGGGAGGGGAGAGGCTGAATAGAAAATGGGTGAGCCAGCGAAGAGCTCGCTGCCCCCATCCCAGGACTCATTACAGAGGCACTGAGTCCAGGACACAGCCTTCCTGCCAGGCTTGTTGTGGGAGAGGAAAGGAGAAGGAGGAAGAAGGAAAGGAGAGGGAGGGAGGGAGGATGAGGGGAGAGAGAACAGGTAGGAGGAGGAGGCGGTAAGAGGATGAGGAAGAAGCGGGAGGGGAGAGAAAAGGAGGGAAAGAGAGAAGGTGAGGTGATGAAGAAGAGCTGAGAGAGAAGATGGGTCCTGACATCCTTGCTGTCTAGCTCCTTTCTCACCTGCACCACCACCATCAGCACCTCCAGCAGCACCAGCACGAGCATCACCATCACCATCACCATCACCATCACCATCACCACCATCACCATCACCACAATGCACGTTTTGAGAACTTTTCCCAGGTACACTGCACAGAGCACTTCAGGCATATTATCTTTTTGAAACCCCTCAACCATGCAGAGGGAAAGTAACCCCATTTCACAGTTGAGAAGTAAGGCTCCAAGAGGCTGGTCACTTGCTCAAGGCCACATACATCGGACAGGGTAGAGCAGGTGTGGTCCCATAGTCTTCCCAGGTAACCTTGGCCCTCATCTGCACTGAGGTGACCGAGGACTTGTTTCAGGTGTCCAGGTGCAGAGCTGTAGGAGGCGTCAAGCCATCCTGAGCTCAGGGAGGGTCGCTGTGCATATGTTTAAAATTTCCAAACCTTGCCGTGTGCTCAGAACATCCCAGGTGATTCCCTATTCCCTATTTCTGTAAATCCTCCTGGCCACCATTTGAAAGAGGTTCTTGTCACCCTATGTTATGGATGAGGAAGTGAGGGACAACTAGGGGTAGGGGGATGACCAGGAAGGAGCAGCCCGTTGGGTCTCTTTCTACTGGGAGGTCCCAGGGGTGGCAGGAAGGACTTTGCTGAGGAAGGGACCCTAGGCTGGGCCAGTTTCTTGCCCTGGTGGCCCATTTCTGCACAGGCCTCCCAACCGCACTGCCACAGGAGGCTCCCAGGGCTTGAGAAAAATCCTCACAATGCCCCTCTGCACACCGCCCCTCCTCACCCCCTCAGCTTTCTCCCGTTGCAGCAGAGGGTGGGCCGGCCTGGAGGCTTCAAGCAGCCACTGATCAAGCTGCAGGCCCCCCTCAGCCCCAGATCTCAGGAGCTCACTGGGGGCCCGAAGGCCATGCCCCCTCCCAGGAGCTGATTCTTGGGGGACTGTCCCCACCAGACTGGGACAAGTAGGAAAAAGGGGACAAGGCCAAATCAGCCAGCCTTAAAGCAGGGACACTAAAGCTCAGGCTTTGGGTTCCCCACTGGCTGGAGGGTCCAGGGCTCGATGAGGCCAGGCCCATGACATAGTGGACACCTGGGATTATCATGAATTAAGCTAGTGAGCCTGGGTGACCCATCAGTGTCTACACAGCAGCTTCACATGCCTTCTGTGGGAGCAGTGGGGAGCAAACATTAATGTGTTAAGGCTCGTGATCAGGAGTTACCAATAGTCCTATTAAAAGGGGGGATGCCAAGGGTGAGAGAGGTTGGGTGACTTGCCCATGGTCACACAGCAAAGAAGCAGCAGGCCTGGGATGCAGACCAAGGTCAGCCTGACTCCACATCTTTTTGGGCTCCCAGCAGCGGCTGAAGGGGGACTTTGTGCCTTGGAGCCCCGATTGCCCAGAGAGCAAGGGAGGGCAGGGGATAGTGGGTCATCTTCAGGGCTGGGTGGCCTCTTTGAAGAGCCTGGGACTGAAGCCCAGGACTCCAAGGGAACTGCTCTTGAGATGATCTCAGTAGAAGTCACCATGGGACCCTGAGGATCAGCCAACAGTCTCTTCCCCAGTCTGGGCTGGGGAACCGACAGACCCTGTGTGTATAGAGGGGGATATGGAGGGTACGAGAAAGGGCAAGGGAATTTAACCCTGTGCTGGGAGGGCCACTCCACATTCTCCCAGTCTCCTCCCGTTTGTCATGTCTCAAAAAAGAAGTCACCGCCACCCTGCCCCCTCTCCTCCCTCAGTTCTCCACGTGAAAAGCCCTACTCAGTGACTGGGGCTAGAAATTGGGGGTCATTTTCTCCCCACTCACCTCTCTCCTCTCCCCCATCAGTCACCAGTCCTGCCCCAGCTTCTCTTTCCTCGACACCAGCACCGACAGTCTCATCTCCCCTGGATTAGGTAGGAGCCTCCTGATGGGTCTCCCTGTTTTCCTGCCCCTCCAACCCACTCCGCACCCTGAATCCTGGAGGGTTGTTCTAAAATCTAGACCTGATCGTGGCACTCTCTTGCTGAAATCCTGTCAATGGCGGCCCACCCCAGCCAACCAGGGCAGACATCTTAGGTTGACAAGACCTCCTTATCTACGGCTTCACGTGATGCTGCGGGGAGGAGGTGTCCCACAGACCCCATAGACACAGGTAATATAGACGTGGTGTCTTCTTATCAAAATAGCCCTCCTACTTTTTACTCTTAAAAAAAGTCTCTTCAAATATTTAATGGCAAAAACACCACAGGTGAAAGACATGCAGACCACATATAAAAGGACTAGACCTCCACAGCTGGGAGACTGGGATTGACATATATACACTACTATGTATAAAATAGATAACTAATGAGAACCGACTGTATAGCACGGGGAACTCTACTCAGTGCTCTGTGGTGACCTTAATGGGAAGGAAATCCAAAAAAGAGGGGATATGTGTATATGTAGAGCTGATTCACTGTGCTGTACAGCAGAAACTAACAACATCGTAAAGCAACAATATTCCAACAAAAAATAAATAAATTGAAAAAAAAAGGACTAGACCTCCACAAACGTTTTGGTGCCTTGGTGAGCAATCTTTGCCTGGCCACCCCTCCTTCCCAGGTTCTTTACCCAGCCTGGCCAAATGATGTCTTTTAACTCTCTTCAGCTTTCCCTGTAGAACCAGGTCCCTTCCGACCCTTCCAGGGAAGACGCTCCTTCCCCAGTCCTGTTACCCAGACGGGCAGGAGTTGGGGTTGCCATCACTCCTATCCCACACTTCCCTTACATGCAAACTTTCCTCTTTGGAATTGAGGCTCACACCTTCTTCATCTAGTTGCCCAGGAAAACACAGCCTCTTTCCTTTACATATTCAGCCCCTAGCCCAGTCTCCTATTTCTTGCCATCATTTTCAGAGGCTAAGGTTGCCAAGTATAGCTAGACAGGTTGTTCACTGCACAACAAGGGCGTCTGGCTGATGAACACTGGGGGCTAAAGTGTACTTCATATTCAGCTTGTCACTAGGTAGGTTCTGGTGAGATGCTGAATCCACCTGAGGAAGGGCTGCCTTTCTCTCATCTGCCGAAAGGCTTGGTGTGGGCCCCCCTGAGGCTGGCAGCCTCGGGGTTAGCCAGATGGTGGGCTGGACTCCAGGTTCTCCAGTGAAGGATCTGCCTTTACAATTCCAACAGGGACGGAAGGAAGAGCCTCAGGAGGAATGCAATTAGCAGGCGCTTCCAGGGATCCCAGGAAAGGCTGGTTGCCAGGCTCTGCTGAAGGGAGCATTATGAGAGCTGCCAGAGGAGCTCATCTCCTGTCTGCCCAGGTGCTGGGTCCCCCTGGAAGAGGGCTGGCTAGGTGGGCGCTGGCTGGAATACGGCACACCTGTGGCTGACCCTCAGGGAGGGCATCCAGATCTCTCCCTTCACTGCTGAGGTCACAACACGGGGCACTGGGGAGCGCAATTGGCTTGCTCCAAACAGACCATTTGGTCCATCTCCCGTTGCCACTTTACAAATAGGGAAATAGGTCCAGAGGGGCAAAGGCCACCTGGAGTGAGAGACTTTCTGCTCATCCTCTGAGCCCTTATCTAGGTCCCATTCGTCACCAACCCTTCCCACCCCAGCCCTGCTCTCCTCTGTCCTCCCCCAGCTTATCAAACCCATACCTGAGCAGGGGGCACACTCGAGTCTATCCCCCCTCCACCGCACCTTCCAGCTTCCCTCCTCTGCCCTGCTCTCCACCCGAGTCCAAACCATCATCATCTCTCGTCTGCCTTGGGGTTGGGTCTTCCTATTCGTACTCCTAGAATCCTCTCTTATCACAGAAACCAGTTATCAGTTAAAAACCCAAACTGGACTGTTTCCGTCGCTGCTT